>NC_132876.1:110922637-113322637 GCF_048164855.1 Canis lupus baileyi
CCTCCTCTGTCCTCCTCTCTCTTTTTTTGCATTTGAAAAACTTTTAATTTGGAAATAATTACAGATTTATAGGAATTTGCAAAGGTGGTATAGAATGGTCCCATTAGACTCTTCGCTCAGTTTCCCCCAATGGTTACATCGTATGTAACTGTAGTACTGCATCACTTCTTTATAAGACTGCAAAAACTATTATGTTTACTTGCTGAGAGGTAGTACAGCAGGTGGTGCTTCATTGGGTTGTGGGCCACTTTCATGTCTTGTTCGACCTGGTAGGATTCTGTAGCTAAAGGAGATGGTGCTGCCAGTTTCAAGGGGAGACAGCATTGCTAACAGGGTAATGGGTGCTGGTGTTGTGTAGTCGTCCCTTTGTGGGTCCTATCATAGGTCTTCAAATGGTCAGTGCCAAGAGCAGGGTAATGGGCCTGGACATAGGGAATGGGCTGAGGCCTGACACCAGAGCTGGAGTGACAGGAAGGCCAAGCCAAGTCATTGAACCCTAGATAAGCATAAATGAGGAACCTTAAGTTGGAATGTGAGAGAAGCAAGGTCTTTGGGACAAAATCTGAAATCAGCATTGACGTGGATGGAGATGGGAGAGAAGGAATTAACAGGGCCATCCCAGTAAATTTGAGTATACAGTTTTTGGTTTTAGGTGGATTCTCCTTTGAAGGCTCTGAATGATATCCGGTGGCCTTACAGGTGTAGAACTCCGAACTTGGGGATCCCTGGGTGGCGCAGCGGTTTGGCGCCTGCCTTTGGCCCAGGGCGCGATCCTGGAGACCCGGGATCGAATCCCACATCGGGCTCCCGGTGCATGGAGCCTGCTTCTCCCTCTGCCTGTGTCTCTGCCTCTCTCTCTCTCTCTCTGTGACTATCATAAATAAATAAAAATTAAAAATATATTTAAAAAAAAAAAAAAAAGAACTCCGAACTTGACTTTGTCATTCAATTAAAAGGTGAGTTTGGGATGCGAGAATCTGAATGTGATGGGTCAGAGTTGATGGCAGCTTGAAAAACCAGGAGAGGAGTGAGCTCAACAGAATCAGGTAGAAACAGATGCGTGTAAACGAGGCTACACAGCATTGAGGACAAGGCGAGGGAGGTTGGGCCAAAAACCTGACTCAATTCAGCGTGAGCAGGGCCAAAGGCAGAAAGAAAGGCTGCTTGAGTCTGGTTCCAGGACACCCAGGAGCAGAGGCAGCTGGAGGAAGCAGAGTTACATGGAGCCCAGAACCAAATGGACAAGAGCAGAATTCCTGCACCACCTTGCATCAGAGGCCCTGCACCCACAGTGTTAGGGATTGCCAAATTCCTGGGAGGGAATGACGAGCCCAGGGGTGCTGAACGTAGAAAGCTAGTTAAGCTCTGGGGATGACAGCGGTGTCACTCATGGTCACTTTGTGTCTCCTCTGATTCTGAATGCCACGTAGCTTATTGCCTTGCTACTCAAAGTATAGTGGGGGGAAGGCAGCACCAGCACCCCTCGCAGCTTGGGGGAAATGCAGGATCTCAGGTTCCACTCAGACCAGGTACAGCAGGATCTGTGTTTTAACAGAAGCCCCCAGCTGCAGTTACTCCGATGCACTTCAAAGTTAGGGAAGTGCTAGCTTATTGTTTAGCACATGGGCATCCTAGAGATCTGAATTTGCAATCCTGTCTCTCAACAATTGTCTATTTGTGGAACCCTCGGTCTGGTTCCTGGCTCTTGAGAGTGAATTATAGGGCAGTGGTTATTTTTCTTTTTAAGATTTTATTTATTTATTTGAGAGAGCACGAGAGAGCAAGAAAAAGCATGAGTGGAGGAGGGGAGAGGCAGAAGGAGAGGGAGAAACAGGCTCCCCACTGAGCAGGAAGCCCAGCCTGGGGCTCAATCCCAGGACCCTGAGATCATGACCTGAGCTGAAGGCAGACGCTTAATTGAGCCATCCAGGCACTCAGGACTGTGGTTCTCAACCTTTGCTGCCCATTAGAGTAACTTGAAGAATTTCTTAAAATACAGATGCCTTCGCTCTACCTTGGGCCTTTTGAATTTGATTGAGGGGCTGGGATGAAATTCTGATTCACTTGGTCTGGGGTGGGGCCCAGGCATCAAGAGTTCTGAAAGGGGATGTCTGGGTGGCTCAGCAATTGAGCCTCTGCCTTTGGCTCAGGGCTTGATCCTGGGTCTGGGGATCAAGTCCCCCACAGAGAGCCTACTTCTCCCTTTGCCTATGTCTCTGCCTCTCCCTCTCATGAATAAATAAATAAATAAACATAAAAAAAGAGTTCTAAAAACTTCTCACATAATTCTAGTATGTAGCCTACTGGAGACCTGGGAACTGGGGGAAGAGGGAAGAGAAGGTAGCAGAGGGCTCTCTGTGTGAAAGGGAGAAATGAAGGTTCCTGAGGCCTCAGAGTGGCCGGCAGTTAAAGGATCCTGCAGCTCAGGGGTTCTGTGAAGAAGGGTCAGTCTTCAAAAGTGAATACACTGCAACAACCCACTGACCGAGGCTCTTGGGCCATTGTTGTCCCTAAATGGCAGGTCTTGGATTTTGGCCACGTTGGCTGGGTATGGGCCATGAGGTTCCAGAAAGCCTTTTCTCTGACAGAAGGGGGACCTGATCAGAACCAGTCGGAAGCCTGCCATTACTACTGTCACAAAACATTGGGGGATGGTTCAGAGGGGAGGCAGTGAAATGAATTGGGAGGCTCATGGCTGAGGTTCAGGCCAGAGATGATGGTGATTGGGCTAGGGTGGTGGCCCAGGAGATCTGGCTCATGGGAAGGTCAGGGCCTTGTCCCATCCAGGCCCTGTCTCGCCTCCTTCCTCCCCATTGTTTGGCTGGACCCCACTGGCTGGTGCAGCGCAGGAAGGCCAGGAGACAACATGAGTGCTTGGCCGTCAGTACTCTGTGGCTAAGTGGCAGGCCAGCCTTGTGGCTTGCCATCCATCCTTGACTGGATGTCTTTCATTTGTCCTTCTGTCTTATTTCCGGCTTTCAACATGCTGAATGAATCCTGCTCAGGACTTGTGTTGCCTCTGAGAACAAGAGCTGTGCCTTGCTTGTGCTTGTCCTTCTCTCAGTTTCTTTACCTCCTTCCCACATGAAATATATGTAGAGAAACTGCAAATTGTCCCCAGTAGCCATTCTCCTTTTCTTCTGTAATAAGGCAACTCTTGATTTTTAGGTAGGTACCTTTCACAACCTACCATAGAGCTAAGTGTGGCCATATCAGCAAGTTCTGGCAAATGGGATGTGAACAGAAGTGATGTGTTCCTCTTTCCAGTTGCTAGAGTGTGGGACTGGTGAGGAGACATCTTGGAGATGGGTGAGAAGGGGAGATGAAGCCTGGGTCCTGTGATGACTTCTATGTGAGTCAGAAATAAACTTCTGTGTCTTGTTTAAGCCACTGTCATTTAGGGTCTCTTTCCCATGCTGTTGAACTCATTTCTTCCCTAACAGAGTTTTAGTCATGCCATCACCCTACCTGAATGCCTGTATATTGTAGACACTTTTACATATTTCAGATCACAACACTCTGAAGCCTTGATGAATCTCAGGTGTCAACGAAAGGATCTAAGATTTCACCCATGACTGTGTGATCCCAGATCTCTGGCCTTTCTGCATTAAGCCTTACAGTAGCTGATACAAATTTAGGCATTTTGAGTTTTGTTAAGGATATACAGTTGACCTTATAAAAACATGGATTTGAATAGCATGGGCCCCCTTATATGTGGATTTTTTAATTGTATAGTACTTATTGTACTGTATTTTCTCTTCCTTTTCATTTTCAAGGGTTGACTGTAATAGTGAGAAGAAGCCAAATGGAAATTTAGGCTCTCAGAGATGAACCAGAGTAAGGAATCTCAAACTTGTAGGTGCACAGGATTCTCTTGGGGATTATTCCATGTCTACCTGAAAGTACAGGAGGAAAAACAAAAAAATGTGTGGACCCAATCTTTTCAGCCCATGGCATCAGCCCGGACAGCCCACAGCTAATTTAATAATAAAACCTTGTTTTGTTCTATTTCTATCACTTTCCAGAATATCCTGGGATGGGGTTAATTTCATTAGATTGGTGTAGAGCAGAGGCTCTCAAAGTGTAGTACCTGGGCTAGAAGCATCAGCATCACCTGGGAACTTGTTAGAACAATCTTGCCAGATTCTCAGGCCCTGCCACAGAGGTGCTGAATCAGGGACTCTGAGAGTGGGGCCCAGGGATCCTGAGGATTTCTCCACGAGATTCTAATGCAGGCTCAAGTTTGAGAACACTGGTGTGGAAGAAAAAGCCTGGAAAGAGGCAGTTATTTTATGATGGAATGAAAGCCTTCAGCTGGAAATTAAAAAATCGGCAGTCTTCACTAAATACTTTGCAGAATTAAGCACATTGATATTTTTGTTATTATATATCAGTTAAGAGCACAGACTCTAGAGCCTGATCTGTGTTTAAATCCCAGCTCTGCAATGATTAGCTTGGACACCTTCTGTTAACATGGGGACGATAACAGTATACCTACCTCGCATTGTTAAATGAGTCAACTTTTGTAAAGCACGTGGAAGGGTATCCGGTATTAAGTGTCAAAGAAGTGTTTGTTAAATAACAAGAACAGCAACAGTGTATGCAGGACTTGGTGTGCACAGTGACTGCTCAGAAAATATCTTTAGTTTAAGAAAGAAAATGGAGCAACTGGAACTAAAGGACAGTAGGAGGACCCCAGGGAATCAGTATTCTTGAAATAAGAACAGGATGGCAACTGCTTGAGACCAAGAGAAACCCCCTCCCCACTTCCCACGTGAGTCCCATCCCCACTCCAGGGTGCTGTCCTAGTGCCACCTAGAGATGTGGAAGAGCTGTCTGTCTGCTATGGTGGGATTCAGCAGGTGGTGGAAAGAGCCCCCTGGAAGGCCTGGCATCGCTGCAAAGGGTCTGTTCAGGTTCAAGAGCGGTGGGAACCTGGCCAGTGAGGCTGATGGTACCCCTGCCACTCCTCCGCAGAACGGAGTGCATCCCCCACAAGGAGGGGCTGGCGTTGTATAAAATGTGACTCTTTAACATTTCTTTACTTCTTACTTTATTATTATTTTAAATATTTTATTATATATTTTTAAAATAACCATATAGAGGTACACTTTACACACTGTAAAATTCACCCATTGTAAGTGTATGATTTAATGAGGGGATCCCTGGGTGGCGCAGCGGTTTAGCACCTGCCTTTGGCCCAGGGCGCGATCCTGGAGACCAGGGATCGAGTCCCACGTCGGGCTCCCGGTGCATGGAGCCTGCTTATGTCTCTGCCTCTCTCTCTCTCTCTCTCTCTCTCTCTCTGTGATGACTATCATAAATAAAAAAAAAAAAAAAATTAATGATATTTCCATAAATGTACCAAGTTGTACAACTATCGTCATAATCCAGTTTTAGAACATCTCTAGCACCCCCATAAGATCCTTTGTGCCCATTTATAGTTCATCTGTCTTCTCACTCCCAGCCCCAGGCAACCACTAATCTACTTTCTGTCTCTACTTTCTGGACATTTTTAAAAAAGATTTTATTTATTTATTCATAGACACAGAGAGAGAGAGAGAGAGGCAGAGACACAGGCAGAGAGAGAAGCAGGCTCCACACAGGGAGTCCGACGTGGGACTCGATCCCAGGTCTCCAGGATCACACCCCAGGTTGCAGGCAGCGCCAAACCGCTGCGCCACCGGGGCTGCCCTTTCTGGACATTTTGTATAACTGGAGTGGCCTTTTGCAACTGACTTCTTTTACTTAGCCTCATACTTTTGAGGTTTGTTCATATTGTATATTGTATCATTATTTCGTTCCCTCTTATTGCTGAATAGTGTTCTGTTGTTTGCCTGTGCCACGTTTTATCTATCCATTCACCAATTGATGGACATTTGGGTTGTTTCCACAATTTGGCCATTGTGAATAATGCCTCTATGAACGTTTGCGTGCCCACCTTTGTGTGGACATATGTTTTCATTTATCTTGAGTGAATTTCTCTAGGAGTGGAATTGTTGAGTTGTGGGGGTAAATTTAGATTTCAAGTTTAAAGAAATCGATGAACTGTTTTATAAATTGGCTCTACCATTTTACATTCTCACCAACCATGTAGTGAAGGTTTCAATTTCTCCACTCCTTATTGGTGTTTGATATTTGTCTGTGTTTTTGATTATAGCCATTTTAATAGGTATGAAATGTGTCTCATTGTGGAGTCGATTTGGATTTCCCTGGTGACTAATCATGTTGAGCATCTTTTCATGTGCCTATTGGCCATTCATATATCTTCTTTGTGAAAATGTCTATTCATATCTATAGAATTTTTGTGGTAAAGGTTTTTTTTTAATTTTTATTTATTTATGATAGTCACAGAGAGAGAGAGAGAGAGGCAGAGACACAGGCAGAGGGAGAAGCAGGCTCCATGCACCGGGAGCCCGACGTGGGATTCGATCCCGGGTCTCCAGGATCACGCCCTGGGCCAAAGGCCCGGGCCAAACCGCTGCGCCATCCAGGGATCCCGTGTGGTAAAGGTTGATATGAAGTGGCTAACACCTCACCCTGTGCCTGGGCACCCAGACAGAAAGACTCTTTCCATAGTGAGTCTGGATCCCTCATATTGGTGGTAGGCTAAGGTTTCTAGGAGACTAGTTGTTTTATCAGTCACTTAAAACCTTTTCACCTAAGGATTAGGGAGCACTTCTATAAACTGTTGAACTAGAAGAATAGTGTGTTGGTTAAAATAAATGCTTGATTTTCTTTCTGTGAATTATATTTTTCCTCTCCTTATTCTTATTTATTTTCTTAAGGCAAGTTAACGTTCTGTGGGGGGAAAAAATCAGCAAGCTTAGCCTGGATTTATTTAGTTGTTATTAAGATAACTGCATATTTTAGAAGATGGAGATTTCAATTGTTTTCTATTTATGCCTTGTTTTCCTTTATATTCTAAATGCCCACATCACCAAGTGAATTGGCAAATTCCAAGCATTTTTCATTTGTGTGAATCTGATTAACAAATGATGCCACTAAAAAGGGCCCTGCCACTTTCTTGGGTGAGGAATATAGATGGCACGTAGTGAGTAAGAATACATTGCTGACTAGCAAGTAGCATTAGATCATTAGTGGGATAGTATGTAGAGCAAATGGCATTAGGGATAATGGAGAAGGGGTGATGAATGGGAGCCAACATATCTCCTAGGGCTTTGAAGTATGGCCCTAATACACTCAATAGGAAAGGCTATATTACTGAAAAGTCCAAACCATTCCCCAGTGTTTGTGGAGAATCACTGCATAGTTTATTTCTGAGGTAGACCCCAAGGTCTGATGTCCAGGCCTTCCAGAATGGCCTGTAGCACATTCTAGAAATGTTGTTCCCAAATCTGGCTAGCTCAGAGGCTCAGAATGTGATGGGGAGGAGAAACTATGGTTCCAAGAACTATCAATACCAGGAGAATGCAGAGTACCACTATTATTTGTGTCAAAGCTACCTCTAGTAGCCAACAGTGGCCACTGGTCAGCAGGAAAATGCTAGAAAGAGCCATGGGAATAGGCTGAGAGGGGCTGGAAGATTTCTTCCTTATTCTAGTCATCTTGCCCCAAAGGTGTTGAGGGGTATCATCCAAACGGGCACAAAGGAGAGGACCCCTGCCACAAGGGATTCCTACATAACTTGGTTTATTTATTTGTAAAATGAACATAATAATAATAATCATGCAGTAGAGTTGATGTGAGATAAAATGTCTGCATCATGCCAGCAGAAAGTAGGTACTCAGTAAACAGAGGCTGTTATTATGCTGTGTTCATACATGTTGAGTGTTTAGCTTGTGAGTGAGACAGTGCATATAGTTGTAAGTTCTTCAGCCGTTGATTGCTTCGTTGATTGACTCATTCCTTCAAGCCACGTTTTTGAAAACCTACTATGTAGCATCAGTTATTCTGGGTACAGAGAATGCAGATGTATAAAACAGGGGTCTCTCCCTAAGTTGTTAAAAATCTAGCTGGGAAGTTAATTCCAGAAGACTGTGTCAGTGACAATGACAGAAGGTTGAATGAGGTACCATTGGAGGACAGAATAGGAAGCGATTCATCGTGCCTGGGATCAAGGAAAGAGGAAGGGTCTTGGAAGGTATTCCAGAAGGGTGATATTTGAGCTGAGCTTTGAAGGATGAAAAAAAAGCTCATAAGGTAGAGATGGCAGGTGGGGAGCGTTTCCAAAAGACCAAATAGGAAACTGCAAGGACCTAGTCACAAGGTTATGATGTGTTTGGAGCACTTTAAGTATCCTAATGACTATAGTGTGGGAGTGGGATTGGGTGGTAGCAGGGTTCGGGGGGATATGGACTGCAAGTATATTCTAGAGTGAGGTTTCAAAAAACTGTAAATGACATTTTAAGTACTTCAAGCTAAATATTGCAGACAAAAAGAAAACAGAATGGGTTCTGGCAGGATGGAGTGATTCTTTTCCCAAATTAATAAATTGTATTCAAATTCAAATTCAACTTGCTGGGCACATGTCAACTAGTAAACATAACTCAGGTGGTCCAATCTCTTTAGAAAAATGACTTATGGAAGGAGAAATCCAGAATTCAGTAGGAAAGCTGGTAGATCACCTGACCTCTGACCATTCATAAGAAAGGAAATCCCGTTACAATAAAAACCTTATAAAGACTGCCTGATAACACAACTATTTCTCTCTCTAGGCAGATGGCTTAGAAACATCGTATTCTTTTTATCTAGTCACAATAACTTATATACAATGGCTAACCCAGTGCAATAAATTCTATCTTTGTTCCCTGTGCTCATAACCATCCCCTTTTACAGGGAAAGCAACTGTTGCTGGACCACAGGCAGGAAGAGGAGGCCGAGTTGAACTGTAGCTGAACTCCGTCTAGTTTTTCTCTTCAACTATCTATCAATCCCCAACCATTCCTTGACTCCCTTTACCATCTCCCCCACAAACATTCCAATCCCTTCATCCAGAAAGCTCATTGAGACTCCCAAACCACCCACCCAACTTCCCAAACAAAACACTCTAACCCCAAATATATGGAGCTCAAAAAGGAACCCCCGCTGATTTCCAAATAAGGTGGATTCTTGGCATCTGAAGATTCAACAACTGCCATTCCAACCATTTGTGAGTGACCCTGACAGTCATTTCTATTTTTGGTGGGTTGTGAGTTTCAAGCACTGCAGCAAGCCTCTTACTAAGGGAAGTCCAGCCAGTTGCTAGCATCTACATCTGAAGGTGGCTTTGTTTTCTCTGCTTGTCACATACACATTCTTGCTCAAGATGTTATGTTTTACTGCATTTGATGAGGGATGCTATGTTCTATGGATATTAACCAGCTTGAGAATTCAGGAAGGTTTTGTGCTTAATATCTTTGGAATGTTAAAGACCTATTCGGCTCCTTAACACTTGCCGATACTGCATGGGGACGTGGTCCTTAGGTGTATGCACGTGTGTGTCTTTTTTTAACCTTTATTTTTGGAAAAAGCTTTAAACCTACATAAAAATGGTGAAAATAGTATAATGAACTTCCATAAACTTTCACCTAGATTTACTTAACATTTCTCAGTAGATAAGACAATAAAGCCAAGTAATTGGTAAGACAGTATTACTGAGGTAACACTAGCTACCCTAACAGGCCTCCAAACCTTCCCCCCCCACAACTATATATATAGTGGTGTGTGTGATTTATTTACTAAACCATTTGAGACTAACTTGTAGACATCATGACCCTTTACCTCTAAATATTTCAGTATGCAATGACATTCTCTTGCAAAACCACAGTACAATTACCCAATTCAGGAAATTGAGAATTGATACACTACCATTAGCTAGTATAGAGTCCACATTCAAATTTTGCTGATTGTTTCAATACCGTCCTTTTTTTTTTTTTAAAACAGTCAATCCAGGATCAAGCATTGCATTCAGTAGTCATGTCTTTAGTCCCTTTTAATTTGGAGTAGTTTCTCTGTCTTTGTGAAGTTTCATGGCACTGACTTATTTTGAAGAGTACAGTCCCATTGTTTCATAGAATGTTACTTGATTTGGGTTTGTCTGATGCTTCCTCGTGGTTGGATTCAAGTTATGCATTTTGGGTTAGAACTTGGATTTTCATTTTCTACTCTTGTTAATTAAGAATGTGATTTTTTCAAACCATATAGTCATTATCAAAAAAAAATCTTCTGCCACAAAATATCACAGTTGAGTTCCAAGGAGACTCATTTTAGTGGAATTTTCCCCCTGCATCTTTATTAGCACAGATCATGAACATCACTTCCCAGGTTGCTGATGTGGAGTAGAAAGTCGACATAGCAAATAGTCCTCCTGTTGGGTCACTTTCTTCTGACATTGCTGGTCTGTGCTCCAGTATTTGTGCTCCAGTATTTGTGCTCCAGTCTTTGTGCTCCAGTCTTTGTGCTCCAGTATTTTCCTTTCACCTCACCACCCTGTTGTCTCGCAGTAAAGCATCTGAAAGCCAGTGATGGAGGGAGTGTGCAGATACAGAACAGCGTTTACCAGCAAGCAGCTGGCAGTGCCTCACATTACTAAATCTTTATTACTTTTACAAAATGCACCACAAAATATAATAAATAATTCACATTAAACTGCACTTATCAGAACATGAAAAGTTCATTTTGCAATATAGCATCATTGACTTGAATCATTGTTAATTCTCGATTATTCATTAAATGGACATGGATGGTATCCACTCACTGACACTAGTAATGGTTCAAGAGCTTTCACTGATTCAAGTGTGGAGTTTTGGGCCCCCATAAGATGAGATATGGAAACAAAATAAACCCAAATGTGTTCTTCATCTTTTCTTCTTTCATTCACTCAACAAAATGCAATTGAGAAGGTACTTCATGTCAAGCTCTATTCAAAGTGTTAAAGTTTTAGAGATTAAAGACCTAGTCTTTAACCTTAAGGAGCTCTTATTAGAACTAATATTTGGACCCAAAAGCCAGAGCCCAAGTTTTCTTCTTGCTTAATGGCATCACTTCACAGTTGTCCTAATTTAAGTGGTGATAAGGTAGAGAGGTTCCCATGCGATTTTGTGATTGGCCCAGCACTGCTGGCATCATATATAGGCATGTTCTTGAACCTTCCCAAGAGCTAAGAAGCCTTCTTTCAGGGTTGGCACATGTCATTACTGTGTCCTTAACTTGCTACTAACCCTTTTAGCCTGCGTTCTCCCAACTTTTGATGGCCCTCAATGCCTCTCTGTATTAAGGTCTGCCGAGGTGTCCATTATGCCTTGGATTGTGCCAGGTAGATCAATCAACTCATTAGAAGTTCACTCCAGTGCAAACCTAGCATAACAGAAATGACACTGGACTTGGATTCAGGTGTTGTGGGTTCTTGGCCCGGCAGGGATGAACCATTGTTGTTCATCACACCTATGTTCTCCTCTTCTTGGGCACACAGCTAATCTTTGTTTTCCAGAATCTCTTGGAGTTAGGTGTAACCATGTCATTGAGTTCTAGACAGTAGAGTATGAGCAGAAATGATGTATGGCTTCTGGTCCTGACTCATAGACATCTGTCACGTGTGTTCTGCTATGTTCTTTTCCCTTTGCACAGACAAGCCACATGTGGGTGGTAGAGCCACAAGGTGCCAAGTACCTGATCCTTAAATCACTGCTTTCCACAGTGAATGGGATACCCATGCTGGATTATTCTGGAACCAAGAATTCATGCCTGTGTATTAAATCCCTGAGATTTTGGTGTCTCTTAGAGTAGCTACTCTTACCTTAACAAATACTGTGTCATGCCAGTACCTTTGGCTCATGGTCTTACCTTCTGTCTACCCTTGGGTGAGTCAGTTAAGGTCCCAGAGTTTCTATAACCTCCTCTGTCAATGGGGATAATAAAGTAGGCATTGCTGGCCCCATTTTACAGAAAAAAAGGATTAAATGAAGCAACATTTACAAAGATATTTTATAGACAATTATACAGATATAAGGTGGTGCTATTACTATTGGATCTTGTTCCCTAGGTAGCTACTCAACTGCTTTCTGATCAGGTGCCTCAGTTCCTTCCCTAACCTAGTGACATTTCCTGCTGAATGTAGAGCTGGGGCTCTGGAGCACCTGTACTGTTTGGCTGTATAAATCAGGGCAGAGGAGCACTCAGACCGTGCCGACTCCCTCTGACATGTCAGTCTGCAGACCATGCCTACCTCAGTCAGGCCACTGATGGCTCCTGACTTCCTAGGCGATGTTCTAGAACATGACCTCCTGACCAACTAACTCCTATGATCATCCAGGGCCCAATCATAGGTGTCAGAACTATGAGTTTTTGGAGCCTTTCCTCGATCCCTAAAGGTCTTAAAATAGCAGACAACATATTGAGTGCTCACGATATTCTGCTTCCAAATGCATCACCACAGGGATGGTCTTCACAACCACCTAGGGAAGGAGATACTTTCTCATCCTCATTTTCCAGATAAGAAAACTGAAGCATAGAGAGGCTCAGAAATTCACTGGAAATCACTCAGTGTAGACAAATCCAAACTTGTGTCTCTAAAACACCTATGCTCTTAACCTCCGTGTAGCCAGTGGTTAACTGTTTCACAGCTCAGCATCACCCATTCCCTTCTAAGAGTCTCATTGCTGAGAAGGCCAAGACTCCTTGCAGGAGAAAAAGATGTTACTTTCTTAAAGGAGCCAGCAACAGTTAACCCTTCAGATGTTTCTGATGGATATTAGCATTCCTGTACACTTTCTTCCACACTTATTATTTACACTTTAACTTGCTTGCAGGTTTTACTAATGTGAGTTTTGAAATCTTGGAAAGCATTCTCTGGGGGAAAATGCACAGCAACATTATAGCACCAACGTTTAGCATCTGAGAGAAAGGTGGATGGCCTTCCTATTTTTATATGGCTGGCTGCCTTCAGTGCATTCCTTGTTGGGCTTGTCAGCGTAGTACATGGAGGGGATGCCCAGGACATTTCCCACTCTGCTAGCTATAACTGTCTGACAAATAAAAGATGAAGTCTTGGGTTATTTTGTTTGATATCTGACTGGGCTTAACATTCCAGATGATGTGTTTCTTTGTACTGAATCAACATCCCATGGAACCTTTCTATACTGATTCCCAGCTTTCGCCCCATCTCCTATAGAAGCTGAAGCATTTAGTTGCTAAGCAGATATGTCCTGTGTTAAGGAAAGGCTGTATGTGACATCTTGCTCTTATAAAATGCATAAAGTCAGGAGTAAGCTAGCTCTTAGTTGAACTCTTGAAATATCACAATATTTAAGTTCCTCTGAAATTTGGAGGCTGAATCGCATCTTGACATCTTTGTTGCTATCATCAAAAGTTTCAATTCATGAGTAAAGAGACCCTTCCCATGGGACGATATCAGTGACTTCATCATTGAGGTCAAAAGGAAAGCAGTATTTGATTGGCCGGTACTCCACAAATATCTCTTCTAATTTCCCAGCCACTTCACAGGGTAGGCCTTCTTTGTCTTACAGATGAAGAAGCTAAACTAAGCAGGACCTAACTAACCGGCCCAAGACGCACAACCAACAAGTGGCATATCTTAATTCTGAAACCAGGCAATCTTGACCTCATGGCCCATACCCAATGACCTCTCTGCTTGGAACACATCTGTTTCCTGAATAAGGAATTCCTGTAATCTAAACATCCATAGGAAGTTGTCATGAAGCCCGGGAAGCAAGAAACAGAAGGCCTGCTTTGTTGGAGCCTTTCTGGTCAGTATGTGGCGAGCCTGCCCTCTTCACTGTGCATTCCCCACAGAAGAACTTCTGCTGACGCCAAAGGCCTCCCCACCAGGGAATGAAAGAGGACCAAGCAGGGGAGATCTTGGTGAATATTGGGAAGATGGAGCCAAAGAGACCCATGCACTTCCAATTAAACAGCATGCCTTCCGTGGCCCACTCATCGTCCTGCTCCTTCTCAAAGCGTACCCAGAGAGTTTCAGCTTTGGCAAAGGCCTGTGAGATTTCATGCTCCTTTTCTCCATGTAATAAAAAAGTCATTTTTGCCTCAAGCTGAGGAAAACACTGGCATTTTTAACTTTATAATGTTTGGGTGAGGGTTTTTTTTTTTAATATATTAGATTTATTGTTACTGTTGTTTAGAAATCTTGTGGACATTTCCAGTTTTTGGTTCTGTTGCTTAGCTTTTCTGGAAATTTCCATGGAACATAGGGTTATAAGCAGAGGAACAAGGTTGGTTCTAAAATTCTAAGGCTGGAGGTTGAGTAGAAGATTTTAAAAACTGTGCCTGCTGTGTTTCAGATGGCATACAGCTTAGTCCTGGCCTGGGCGAAGAGCAGAGGACTGGCAAGGATGCCATCTTGTAAAAACTAGAATGAGATGCCCCATTCTTTGTTCACTGACCAGCCTGGGGAGGTTTTACCCATGTGCACATATCCCTCTGCTTATTAATTCCTTCTAAAAGGAAAGCAGGAAAGAAAGATCCAACCCTTCATAATCTGAACCATATGGAGAAGAGGCAAAGCAGAGCCTTCACTAAGAATTCAGATGTTCAATATGGTGGTCAGACACCACCTCACAGGCTCCAGGTTCCAAATGAACTTTGGTGGTTCCCATGTTTTCTTCCACCATTTTAGTCCTACATTAAAAAGCGTCACCCTTGGCCTTTTGCAGCCTACACAATTGCTTCATACAGTCCTACCCTCTAACAGTATCCCTTTTCTGCTTAAAGGGTCAGGGAACTGACCCTAAAATGCTACCTTCCTTTATTTACTTATTTTAATTTTTTAAAAGATTTTATTTTTTTAGTATCTCTATATCAAATGTGGGGCTCAAACTTACAACCCCAAGATCAAGAGTCACATGCTCTACTGACTGAGCCAGCCAGACACCCCTAAAGTGATGCCTTCTTTAAAAACTGCCCATCCTGGTGACACCTGGGTGGCTCAGTGGTTGAGCGCCTGCCTTTGGTTCAGGGTGTGATCCTGTGGTCCGGGATTGAGTCCCACATTGGGCTTCCCCCAGGGAGCCTGCTTCTCCCTCCGCCTGTGTCTCTGCCTCTCTCTCTCTCTCTCTCTCTCTCTGTGTGTGTCTTATGAATAAATAAATAAAATCTTTAAAAAAACCCAAACCTGCCCACCCTGTCCCTCTCATCTCAGTCTAATGGGGCCCTCTGGTTTTTCCCTCTTCCTCTCAGCTTCAGAGAGTAAAAAATACTCCATTTTCCTCTTTCATTTTGGCGACGTGAACATCTCAGAGGTTATTTATGAGAGAGTCATACATGCCCCGCTAGGTTTCCTACGCATGTTTCCAGAACCTAGGAGGCTGCTTTGGTAGGAGAACATCTGCCCCATCTCCCAAATCTCAGAGCCTTGGGACCCAAGTGAAGGGAGTGTCATTCAGTTGGTCAATGAATATTTGTGGAGTGCCCAGCACGGGCTAGGCTCTGAAGGTGCCGCGTGGAAGGGACATAGTCCTGCTCTCATAGGGGACTTCTCAGGCAAGGGGTAGGTTTTCCACCTTCTAGTTTCCTCTGTCAACGCCACCCTAATCGCAGCCCCCAGGGGGAACATATATAGGTACTGCCAGAGCCTTCCATCCTAACATGAGCTCTCCCCCCCCCACCACCACTAAGCACTTCTGTCTTTCCCAATGTTCTCCGCTTAGCTGCACACTCCCATTTGAGGGTAGTCATGAGCACCCCTAATTCCTAGAGCCAGGTGTCTAAGCACTCTTCTAGCCTCCTTCTTACACATGTAATTGAAAAAGTACATTTTGGCTATGTCAGATCTACATTCTTGGCAGTTCTCCCCAAGTTTATATGAGCCAGATAAGTGACTTCTAGTAAAGGGCAGGTCACCATATACTTAGCTTCCACAAAATCTCTCTCCGCACATTCTCCTTTGATTTAGGGGTAGACTAGAAAGAAAATAATTATCTTAAATCTTATTTTATGTGTCACAATATGAAGATTTATCTCAGACACAAGCATGCATTCTTAATTATAATCATAGCATTGATCTGAGCAAGTATAAGATATATGGCCGCAAGTTGCTGGTGGTTTTGCATTACCATTTTAGTGCAATTAACGTCTACCACTAAAGCACCATCTTACGCATAAGACGAAATTAAAAAGAAGCTTGAAATGTTATATTCTATCCAGGAAATGTTGTTACTATTGCATTTTAAAGATGAGGAGTTAAGGTTTTCATTTTTAATTACATTACTGAGTGATTCTTCTTAAGGGAACCTAATTGTGAAGAATATAAATTACTTTGCAATTTTATGGTGAGGGACTAGTAATCCTTGGGGAAGCAAACAAACAAGCAAATTAGAATTCAGCAACATTCAATAGTGAAGTTTAAAATTTCTGTCTGGTTGTAACTCTTTTAAAAGGCCTTTATACAAGAATATTGTAATCGATAATTTAATCATTCATGAAGCATTTTTGCTGCAATTTGTGGGGGAGAGAAAAAGGCAGGAAGCTTGTACTGGTTCAGGGCTGCTTGCCTTCCCTTTCTAGGCCTACCATCTTCTCTGAAGTTTCTCCTCCCCTCTCCCAGAGACCCAGTCCTTCCCGAGCCTTCGTTGGAGAGGCCGCTCAGACTGGCACCTTTACCCTCTCCAGGGCAGCGCCCCAGGATGGCGAAGTCACCTTTCCTCTGCCACCGTCAGAATTGTTATTCTTTTTCTCCAAGCCACTCAGCGGGCCTTTAGGAGAAAGCAGCTGATTAAACAAAGTCACACTCCTGTGTTGAAGACTAAAAGCACTTAACGTTCCGTGGGGAGCCTGTCATGGTGGAGTTTTGGGTGGTGCGACAGGCTGAGGGGGTAGGGTATAATTTTTGGTGTGCTTTGATGCTGCTCAAGTGGCCCCACGTGTAGATGTCAGAGGAGTTGGTATAAAAGGATTTCATAAAATGACATGTTGTCTCAGGCCTCTCTTCCTAGGCTTTAAATTGTTAACAAGAGGTCTTAGAGCTCTCCTAGTCCCAAGAAAGTTTTGTTCAGGGCCACATACATCCGCGCCTTCTTCGAACTACTGAATGAACTTCAACCATAGATTGCTGCCTTGTCGAGATGTAGAAATGTTTCTTGTGTTGCCTTATCCTCATGCACTGGAATTCCGACTTTGGTAGAAATATAGCAAATTTTTAACATTTGCCAGGGAGGCGTTCCCACACCTTTCGTGTTCTCCATAGAAGAAAGTAAAGCAGAGCTTTCCGGGCGTTAACGCATGTGAGGATAACAGGAGACATTTTACTATGTTTCCAGCACTGTTCCGTGTGCTTTCCACATACACAGGATGAATTCTCAAAACTAAAAAAGTGTAAAATGCATTTAAATAATTTCACTTTTCAGTGATGGTTTTTGTGAGTTTGTAGCATTTATGCTTCTCAAGTTATTAAAGCTTCCAATGTCACTAACACTTTCAGATCATCCTGGGTTAACTCATTTAATCTTAACAACCTTAACATGTAAGGTAGTTCATGTAGGTACTCACTGCATGTCGTGGATGGGGAAACAAAGGCCCTGGGAGGTTCATTTGCCTAATGTTACATGGCTTGTAAGTGGCAAAACTGGGATTTTAAACTCAGGCAGTGTAATCCCAGTGTTCCTGCTCTTAGCCACAGTACCACGGTGCCTCCAGGCTGTCACTAGGAGACAGCAGAGATGCTGTCATGTCTGAAGGACAGCTAGACTTAGTCACTAGTCAGATGTCTCACTCTCAACACCAGCCTCAAATGGCCATAATTCCATTTCAGCCCTTAGCAAGATCGCACCTCGCCACATGTCAGGGACTGTCAGGGTTCTCATTAGGATCAATGATACCATCCTTGATATCTGTGAATGATAATTCTAGGACTGCTGAGTCCCCTGTGTCCCCTACACTTTTATATAGCAGTGATTGACTTACACTTGTTGAATTAAACTAAATAGAATTGCCAAGACCCTTGAACATTCTGTGGGCAACTTGGATAGGTCTTCCTGTCTTGCCCTCTACTTAATTCCAGACCCGTTGGATGGCCTTGGGATAGCCCCATTTCCTTCCTACATTTTCTTTGTCCTATGGCTCCTTCCTCCATAAACCTACCACACCTGCGCCAGCCCAGAGAGGGCTACATAACTACCCCCAGGCCTGTTGCCTTCTTGAATGTTAGGGAAAGCAGAGCTCTCTGTTTGGGGGAGTGAGTTCTATTTAGGCCAGAGCTAGACCAGAAGTTGTGTCATACCTGCAATCAGCCTTCTCTGACTTTTTCCAGGGACCTCATTTGTTCTTCCCAGACCACCTGTGTCTCCTTTACCAGACTCGCTGGCCTCCAGCTGACCTGGGCTGGGAGCTCTGGTCTCCTCACCCTGTTTTCTTAGCAGTCCCAACCCTCATGACCCTGGCAAGTGGGAGGCATTAACACCTAGGATCCAGAGAATTCTGTCTGTCTTTCATGACCCACAGACAGAAGTCCTACTTGTTGACCTAACTTTATGACACTGTCCCTGGCACCTGGAGCCCCCTGAGACTGACCTGGTCCCATTAGCCAAGGCTGGATCAACGGTACTTTATTTCTTGCTTGGCATTTCTGAAAACTGAGAGGTTGCTCAGGGATTTCTGAGCCTTGAGTTGATTAGCAGTTAATGATGTGTGTTTTGATGAGAAAATAAAAGATTTTGTTTATCCACTTGAGAGGAGGAAAATTAGCAGTAAAAGGAGAGAAGGAAAAACACAAATTCTCAGCTTTTCAATGGGGTTTTAAGTGGTTTGGGTCTGCTGAGTTCTCAACCATTTCAAGAAAATTCTCTGGGTGTTGATTTTATGTATTGGCTCTCAGAAAAATTCATGGAGTGTTCAGTCCCACCTAAAGCTGGCTTCCCACAGAAGGCCAGAAGGGCTGCTGGACAAGTCATTTTTACTATTCAGAGAATGTGTGGATACAACCAAGAGGTGCATTTATACTTCTGCCTGAAATAAGGATTGAGGAGCCCATAGGGACCAGAGGCAATTTCCAACAGTGGGTCCTCCAACCAGGATCATGGTCTACGAGGATGCCCCCAGCTGGGTCAACATGTAGAGAAAGAGTGTTTTCTAAACTCAGTCTTGGTCCACCACTGTTGAAGTCATGGGGAAGATGTAGAAGAGCTCCATAAAAGCAGGATGCGGGACGCCTGGATGGCTCAGCAGTTGAGCATCTATCTACCTTTGGCTCAGGGCGTGATCCTGGAGTCCCGGGATCGAGTCCCACTTCAGGGTCCTTGCATGAAGCCTGCTTCTCCCTCTGCCTGTGTCTCTGCCTCTCTCTGTGTCTCTCATGAATAAATAAATAAAATCTTTTTTTAAAAAAGCAGGATGTGGTCATCTAAAAGGGATAGGCTTTAGAGCCAAACCAAACTGGGTTTGAATTTCACTTGACTATTTCATATTTCTCAATCACTTTGAGTCTCAGTTCTCATTTATAAAATGAACCAGTACTATTGGACTTGCAGGGCTGCCATGAAGATTAAACAGTTCGATAAGTAAAATTAATGAGTGCAGATCAGGGTGCCTAGTGAAAGTTATTAACCTTCCCACCTCTTCCCTTTTTTCCTATAGAAAGTCTGCACTTTTCACTTTCCAGAGCACACATGGTCTTTAATGGCTGGCATTCAGAACAAATGGACCAAGGTGGTTAATATCTTCTGGGGGGCTTGGGTTTTTTAAAAAAACAACTCACCAGGGAAATAGTAATTCATAATCTCCCTTTCAGGCATCCCCTGATCAGATCAACAAAGTGTCTTTTATAAAATGCTGATGTTGGAATTTGACAGGTGGCTTGGGCCAGTGAACTCAGTTGGTTGGAGTTAGGCAGTCAAAGCCTTGATTTCCCAATAGGCTAGTAGAAGAAGCAATGTTCTTTGATGTTAGGTAGTGCTACTCAGGCCATTTCGGCCAGTCCTATCACAAAGGAATATTTATGGTTACAAGTGGGCATAGATGAGAGGCTGGGTGAGGGTCTTTTTCTATCCACTATCCCTAAAATGACAACTTGAAGTGCATATCAACGGCCAACAGCATTATCTTTGCTTAGCAAGAACAGTCCATGTGGTAGGAAGTACCTGTGGGGGAGCCTCTGCTCTGAAGATTTGACTGGTGCTCATGGGCAGTCGTAAGTCTGAGAGTGAGTGAGAACATTAGAACATCTCAACATCTCAGCTATTCTACAACAACCTCCTTCCATTGAACTACCTTTGCCTCTGGGGTTGTAAGAGGCAAATTGTGACTTGGGTTATCTAGGAAGGAGTTATTGAGGGGGCAGCTTGTACAAAGGTTTGCACACTATAAAGATATTGCCACTGTCCAGTGGATGATCCTCCAAGATCATAGATACATTTAATAGAAGATCATAAAAGAAAGCCCAAGACTTCATTCTCATTATTCTATATTTCAAATTCTTCTTTATTTCTGCCCTTTGGAACACAACAACATTGTGTTCACTCCACTTGGAAGGAATTTTTCATTCAGTGTAGGGGTTTATCAGAATTTCCTTTTCATTCTGGCACCAATTTAATTCTGTAGGATTATTTTAATGGAGGAGTTTATTTCCCAATTAAGCAGCAGTTTTCAGAAACATCTCTGGCTTTCAGGTAGCTTTAGTCTGCCCAGAAAAAGCCACAAGCCATTCAAAGAAGCTGGTTATGAATTCCTCATGAGATGGGTGATGGTTCATAGCTGAGATTGGCAATTTGTTTAAATAGGAAGAAGTGCACCTTGGAATAGCTCAAAGTCTTAGAAGGATAAAAGAATATTCAAGTTTTCCCATATGGGGCTGTTGGTAGTAATGGAGGGGAGGGGTTTGTCACCTGCAAACAAAAGGACATAAGCCAAGTTGAGAAGTCATTTAGGGTGTGACTGAGGTCAGAACCATATGGAGAAACTCCATGGGATGTTTTATTTCTTTTGGGGGGATAAAAGGACAAGAAGATTTTCTCCAGTAAAAGCTAAGCCTCTCCACATTCCCTAAAAGCTTAGAAGTATCTTCTTCAAACAATCTCAAGCCAGGAAATAGAACAACATACATTCCTGGTGTCCAAAGGCCTAGTGCTTAGATTTGTCCGGTGAGATAATTGCCTCCTGCACACAACTGTGTGAACTGATAGTCCTGTAGCATGTTTGACCCTTCCAGGGTCTTCTTCAGCCTCTTTGGATAACTACTGGTTCTTTAGAAACTATCTGAAAAGCAAGATCCACCAATGGGTGCTAAAATTAGTGGGTGAGGGGATCCCTGGGGGCTCAGTGGTGCCTGCCTTCGGCCCAGGGTTTGGTGCCTGCCTTTGGCCCAGGGTGTGATCCTGGAGTACCAGGATTGAGTCCCACATTGAGCTCCCTGCATGGAGCCTGCTTCTCCCTCTACCTGTGTCTCTACGTCTCTCTCTCTGTGTGTCTCTCATGAATAAATAAATAAAAATCTTTATAAATAAGTAAGTAAGTAAGTAAATAAATAAATAAATAAATAAATAAATAAATAAAATTAGTGGGTGAACATTTGAGGAAAAACAGACTCTCTTTCTGAAGGTATTTATTAATTACAGAGGGGAAAAACAGTAACCTAATGTGGAGCATCATAACAGAAATGCTTTAACCCATCGATCAAGATTAATACCACTAATAATTAGGCATGTCAACATCATGTGCCCTGTCATATGCCCTGAGAAGGGTACATTATCGCTTCTATAGTATTCTTGCCTAAAGTGCATAACTTCAATCTAATTAGGAGAAAATATCAGACAAACCCAAACTGAGGGACAATCTACAAGGTAACCGACTAGTACTCTCCAAAAGTCTCAAGGTCAGAAAAGACAAGGAAAGTCTGTGGAATATCACAGGTTGAAAGTGCCCAAGGAGGAGTAGATTCTAGAACAGGAAAAGGACATCGGTGAAAAGACTGGTGAAGTCTGAATTAGGTCTGTAGTTTAGTTAATAGTACTGGGCTAAAAGGGGTGCCTGGATCACTCAGTTGGTTGGATATCTGACTCTTGGTTTCTGCTCTGGTGATGGTCATGGTCTCGGGGTTGTGGGATCTAGCCGTGTGTGGAGCCCGGAGTTAGGTTCCACACTTCCCTGTGAGTCTGCTTGAGATTCTCTCCCTCTGCCCCTCCCCCCCTTGCATGCTCTCTCTCTCTCTAAAGTGAATAAATAAATCTTTAAAAAAATAGTACTGTGCTGACGTTAATTTTCTGGTCTTGGTGATTGTACTGTATTATAGAGGATGCTAACATTAGGGAAAACTGGGTAAAGTGTATATGTGAATTATCTGTACAAATCTGCAACTTTTCTCTAAGTCTAAACTTGTTTCAGAATAAAAAGTTAAAAGATAAGTTTCCTGGAAAAAGCCCCAGCAACCACCTAGCAGCATAATATTGCCCTACCAAGTACCTCAGTGCCTCACTGAACCAGATGGGGGTGCGTAATTATCTTTCTCCACATTCTGTGTTTAATTTCTACAAGTTGTAACTTGTGCAGCTCATCTCAGTCTCATGGGTAGCCTAGGAAAATGATATTTCATGTTTCAGGACTAAAAGGATAAAATTGAGAAGAGCCTCTCCAATTTGGTTTCACAAGCTTTATTACTTGTGAGAAATGCGTCTGTGAACAGGGAAATGCCAATGATGTAAAAAGATATATTTTTTTTAAAGGCTGAAACATGGAAGAGAGATTTTAAGGCATGAGGACTGCCAATTATTCGATTTTTTTTCCTTAAAAGCTGTGTACTTCTTTGGAGTCAGAATCCAATTGTTTCAAGTCTTTATTAATCAGTGACACCATTCATCAAATGGACACACTGGCATAATGAGCTCTCATAAATGCAGTGTTTGTGATCTTTCTTGGGTTATTAGAAGAAGGAGAGGGGGTGGAAAGAGTGAAATCACGCGGTCCCCCATCTACTTAGTCTAAAACATACTTACATATGCCACACCAAATTAACATCCTGTCATCTTTTCTGTTTCATCTCTCTCTCTCATCTCTATTTCTCTGTCTCACTTTGTCTCTTTCTCTTGCATGTATAATGAACGAACCGAGGGCACCCCCCTCCCCAGCCCTTAATTGAGGCAGTTCAGGTCAAATCATGATTGTTAATGGAAAGAAACCAAATCATTTGTCACAGAGCTTAATTTCGCCTGCATTGCCTGCTTCCCTGCTGTTATTGTACTTACAGTAGATGATAAAAGCAGTTGCTACAGCCTCTTCACAGGAAAACAAATCCCAGCTGCAATCTGAATCAAAGCACCTGGGGCTGTGGATCAGCTGGGATCGAGCAGCGCTTTTTCCAGCTTTGGTTGCTCCTCAGATTGATTGAAATGAACTACACCATTTTTGAATGAAAGTTAACTCCTGCATTTCCAAGTACTGTCTTTGGTCTCAAATGAGTGAGCCCTCAAGGTCACTCCTGAGAAAATATGGAGGCCTCAGCGCCCTTTGCTCATTATACCACCTCAGGACTTCCAGACTTCCCCCAAGTTTCTAAAACTACAGTTCATGGGCTCAGAACCTACTGTGTGCTAAGATGGAAAGTGACTATGTACACACTGAAAATTGGAGGTGTTGTCAAGAGGCCAGGAGAGCAGGTCCTTCCTGTGGGGAAAAAAACCAAAGCATTTGAGCCTTTGTGAAAATGATAGTTCTGTGGCATCCCATGATTTCCACACTGTCTCCAGTTTTCACCCTGTTGACTAATGACTACAGAAGTGGAGCTAGTTTTGAGACCTGACTTACAGATGGAGAAATAGGCATGTCTTTGCTCATAAAGGTGGTTTAGGGATTACTTGATAGCTGGAGGTCATGATCAGCCTTATGGCCAGCTACCTCCACCCCCAAAATAACCACGTGGGGCTCTGTTGGGGCCAGTCTAAAGTGTGCATCAACGGTAGAGTATTCTTCCCTTTCAGTAGTCCAATCCTGGTCATGGCTCAATCCAGACTGTGTGTGTGGGCAGAATGTATGTGTATCTTGTGTTTATGTATGAGTGGGAATGGGGTATTGTTCGACATGAGAGAGAACAGAGCCTTAGAAGAGACATTGAGGGATGCCAGGCATCTTCCTGAGATGACCCATTCGTAATTTCTGAAACCATTGCCTTTAAAGACTTACTCTGTAGGTCAAAGATTTCCAAGTCCAGCTAAACATCTGAATCACCTGGAGAAGCTTTAAAATGCAGATTCCAGGGTTCCATCCTAATCTTATTGAAGCAGAACTTTTAGGGGAAGGTCCAAGGAAAAAGTCTCCCCTCAGAGTCCAGCGGGTAGCTTAGACTAAGCTCCAGGTTTGAGAACCATGCTTTTCACCATTACTAACCAATCACTATCCTTTGACTTTATGGGATACAGAGAACAAGTCATAATAACTTAAAATATATTAAGCACTTATTATATGCACAGTGCTAAGAGCTTTACATGCAGTCTAATTTAGCCCTCACAATAGCCCTATGAGAAAGGTACTATTATTCTCATTTTGAGGAAACTGAAACTCAGAAATTAGGTAACTTGCCTGAGATTTCACAGCTTTAAGTGAAGAAATCAGGATTCACATACAAATGGTCTGACTCTGAGTCTAGGTTCTTACGTATTAGGCCATAATGCTTTGGGACACTGAGTATTCTCTTAGATCATTTGGCCCCAGGATGGAAGGGAGGGAGGGAAATAACTACTTCAAAAAAGAATGAAGCACAGTGTGCATGTGTATGACTGTGTGTGCTTGCACACATGAGTGTTAGCAATGTGGGGAGCAGATGGAGAACTGAAGAAACTTGTAGATGGGTGAGCCTGGGAGAAGAAGAGTGTGATGGGATACCAAAACAAGAATGAATTTTGGAATCAAGACTAAAGTGTGAATCTGACTTCTGCTATTTGTTAACTACATGATTTTAGGCAGGGCATTTAACCTCTCAGGGCTTTGGTTTCCCTATCAATAAATGAAAATAATAATACCTATATTGCAGGTTTATAGATTACAGATAAGGTTTATAAACTGATCTGTGCAGCATAGATCCTCAGTTATGGTAGTCATTACTAAATGTTAGTATATTGCAAAGGAAAAGGTCAGGAATCATCAAAGTACTGATGTCCTAACCCCAAATCAAAGCTTATTATCAGAAATAGTATCTGAAGACATAATTCCCAGTGGCTAGAAAAAACTCAGAACAAAATTCTTTTTAGAAAAAACTGCCTGGGAAACATTGCATCTTTAGATATGAAAGAAAGTAATCTAAAACACAGTTGTTTTCTGACCCATATGAAGAGTTATAGAAAAACTAGGAGGCTGATAAAGTCCTGAAGAGTGGATTTAAGTTCTTTCAGGTACCAAGATGGTCATAATGGATTAGTTGATTTTATCTCTTCTTAGCATCCTGTTCTCAAAGGCAGCCTTGTGTTTTCAGGCAAGATGATGCTGGTTCTAACCTAGGGACACAAGGGAAGAGACCTCAGGGAAGAACAAATTCTTCCCTAAGATGAAGATTGTATGTAGCCCAGTGTGTCCATTGGCTGGACATGGTCTTTGGAATTTTGCTGATGAGTTTGGACCCTAAATCTCAAAATGATGGTGGAAGATGGCAAGATATTTAGAAATTGTTCTACAAAAGCAAGAAAGGGACTACAGCCAAAAGATGACTAAGAGGGAAAAATAATAGTCCTCCATCATAGGAAGAATATAATGGTCCCAAGGAGAGTAATTAGATAACATAAAGAGGATTCTTGAGAAGGAGAATTCAGACTCTCAGGAACATTTTCTGCATGTCAGGACTTGTGAAATAGTGTTCCAAGAGAAGAGGCAGAAACTGTCTTCACTGAATCATGGAAAGTCAAGTGAAAATTGAACATGATAAAACACTCCAGCTGGGCATCTCCAATCTAGTTCTTGAAGATGCATTTGACAAGACTTAGATTTAAGAAAGATTTTGAACTATAGCCATAAGAATGAACAAGATATTGCTGCATGGAAAACATGGATAAATCTCACTCATGGAAAACATGGAAATCTCATTAAGTAAAATGTTAAGTGAAAAAGCTAGACACAAAGATGCATATGGTATGATTTCATTCATTTAAAAGTCCAGAAGTGGTCAAATTCATCTATGTGTTAAAAGTCAGGTATTACGATTATCTTTGGGGTGTAGTGATTGGGAAGAGACACAGATTTCAGGGGTGCTGATCATGTTCTGTTTTTTTTTATCTGGGTGCTAGTTATGTGGGTGTGTTCAGTTTGACTATCCATCGATTTGAGCACTTTTCTGTATACATGTTGTATTCAAGAAAAAGCTAATAAAATAAAGGTTTTATCTATAAACAGAGATCAATTTTTTAAAAGAGAAACAAATCCAAAATATCCAACTTCAGAGTTTATTTCTAACTGCTTCACCCATGAAAATTTTATCTTTTCTGGAACTGCAAATTCTTCAACTTTATATGCTGGTCAGAATAATCTTTTTTTTTTTTTTAATTTTTATTTATTTAGGATAGTCACACACAGAGAGAGAGAGAGAGAGAGGCAGAGGGAGAAGCAGGCTCCATGCACCGGGAGCCCGACGTGGGATTCGATCCCGGATATCCAGGATCGCGCCCTGGGCCAAAGGCAGGCGCCAAACCACTGCGCCACCCAGGGATCCCACTGGTCAGAATAATCTTAATGTCAGTTTGGGTCTTCTGAGAAGCATATGCTAAGATGGGATTAGATGTGCAAGAGATTTATCTGAAGAAATTTATTTGAGATATAAAGGGGAAGGAAACATGGAAAGAGCTTTTAGGCCAAAATACAGATTTGACACCTTTGTAAGGAGAGAGGGGGAGGATAGAAGATTGAATAGGAAGACCTTCAGACCATAGCATGGTCCTAAGAAAATCTTGGCCAGTTTGATGGGATGTTTTGAGCACATACTGCTCAGTGTAGGAATATTGCACTAGGCAGAAATAGTGTTTTCTAGTATCCTTGCCCTGCTTAGTCTTGGCTGGGTGCAGCCCAGAGGATGTGTGGCCTTGGCTTAAATACAATGGTGAATTTAGAGGTGCAACAGTTTGAGGCTGTCAGTCAAACATACTCCCAGCAAGCAGATCCTCTTGAAGGGAAATCTGGGCCAGTGCATGTCCAAGCCCATCACACCTAGATATGTAGTGATGATGCTCATGAGATAGGAGTTGGCTACAGGTTGCTCCAGGCACAAAAGTTAGCTAGCATGCTATAGAAGTCAAGGTGAAAGTACTCCAGCTTATTTCCTTACTGCTTAATAGTAAGAAAAGAGGGAAAGACAAAATGTGTCAAATACCACATAAATATAGTTGTTTCTAAATAGCATTTTTCAAAGCTTGCTGAGAAATGAAGAGAGCTTCTTAAAAGAGGATAAAATGCTTCTCATGTTCCATTTAGGCCCGCTTTTTAGAGAATATTCCTTTAGCTACTTAAAGAAAAGTGACTCTTGTTATATTCCATCAGGGTCATGGCACAAGATAATGTGAGTATTGTGATACTAGGGTTTTGAGTCCTCTTTCATTGATTTAACTACCCAAATTCTCAAGGATGAGAAGCTGGTGGTTTGAATTAGTGGCATCTTTCCCACAACATATAGGTTTCTTTTTCCATTTATCTTATCATCTATACCTACAAACAAAATCCAATTACTAGCCTCCCTAGGGGCCTTTAATGTATTGACAAAATTGCTGACTTCATTGTGATATCTCTTCTTTAGGCTAGCTGTTCCTCCTGCAGGCTACCACCACAGATTCCCACAATTTAAGGAAAAGTAGAATTGTTCAACTGTCTATTCTTTAACAGTGGGGAGTGGCAAATTATGCAACATATATAGATGCAAAATACAAGGAGCACTTCTCGTTCAGACAAGATAATATAGACACATATCTTCTTGTGCCTTCCTGATAAGGACAACTATAAACCCTGGAACAAGAGGTGGCCAAAGATCTCTGAAAGGTGGTAAAAAGAATACAAGGGAATTCCCTCAACCTAATATAGGGCATGTACGAAAAGAAACCACAGCTAACATCATACTTGATAGAGAAAGACTGTATACTTTTTCCTGATGATCAGAACAAGGCAGTCATGTCTGCTTTCACCACTCTTATTCAAAAAAGCACCAGAAGTTTGAGCCACTGCAATAAGAAAAGAAGAAAACAAATAAAAGGCGCACATATTGGAAAGGAGGAAATTAACTGTCCCAGTTTACAGACGGTATGGTTGCCTACATAGAAAATTCCAGAGAATCTACAAAAACCTCCTAGAACTAACTAATAAGTTCAACACAGTTCCTGGAAACAAGATCAACATGTAAAAATCTATTGCTTTTCTATATACTAACAATGAACATGAGGAAACAAATTAAAAACACTTTATGGTCACTCCAAAAAAATTAAATCTTTATTATGAGTCTAATTTATAGACTCTGTATGCTGAAAATTACAAAGTGCTGATGAAGAAATCAAAGAAACCTTAAATAAACCAAAAGCATAGCACAGGGCAGCCCTGGTGGCACAGCAGTTTGGCGCCGCCTGCAGCCCGGGGTGTGATCCTGGAGTCCTGGGATCGAGTCCTATGTCGGGCTCCCTGCATGGAGCTTGCTTCTCCCTCTGCCTGTGCCTCTACCTCTCTCTCTCTCTCTCTCTCTGTGTCTCTCATGAATAAATAAATAAAATCTTTTTTAAAAATGGTAATTAAGAGGTCAACGTTTCTTTAAAAAAAAGCACAGCACATTCATGAGTTCGAATATTCAACATGGTAAAATGTCAATTCTTTATAAGTGGATCTGTAGGTTTAATGGAATTCTGATAAACATCTGAGCAATTGTTATGGCCCTAGAAAGGCTTATTCTAAAATTTATATGGAAAAGAAGGGAACCTAAAATTGTTAAAACAGTTTTGAGAAAGGAGGAAAAAAACCAGAAAGAATCCATATAATCAATATTAAGGCTCACTTCGTAGCTACAGAAATCAAGACAGGTTGGTACCAACAGAGGGTTAGACTTCAATCATTGGAAGAGAATAGAGAAACCAGAGAGAGACCCGCACAAGTGTGGCCAAATGATTTTTGATAAAGGAATAAAAACAATTCAGTGAAAGATAGCCTATTCGACACATAGTACCAGAGCATTGGACATCCAGTTTTCACTATGAGTCTCTACCAAGGAACCAACTGATAGAAGGAGTGAAGGAGGTAGTCGAGGATGGTGGTAGTCTGCAACTTATGAAATGCTCTTGCCACGTTTGGGGGCATTCCCTGTAAGGCGGAATGTCCGTGACTGAGAAACCAGCTCTGTCCCATGCAGACAGCAACGTGGTCATCACAGACTGGTGGGAAATTCTTTAGTGAGTGGGACCAGGTGGTGGAGCTGTATGTTCGGCGGAAGGCACGAGAGCCAGGCAGAGAAGCAGACCCCAAAGTCTGATCCTAGGGCTGAGGCCAGTGTGGGAGGGGGTCACGGAGAGGATGACTGGGGAGTGCTGTGACTCAACTTGGTGGCTGAGCGACGCCCTTGGGAACACAAGGAGCTCGGACGGGAGATCCTGTGTCATGTCCCACCCGACACACTGCTGGTCTGGTTCAGAAATTGGGCAGGCATAATCGTAGGGATGAAGAGCATGAGAGGAGTCACCTGCGAGGGGCCGAGGTGGGCAGGGGCTGACGTCGAGCAATCTCCCAGGAGCCCGGATGTGGACCTGGCACAGAGAGGCCACAAATGCAAAGGACAGCAAGGAAAGCTGCTGGCTGTCCTGGCAAGAGAGATTTCACCTTGTTCTCTTTTCCTCTTTCTCTGAAATTGTTCTGCTCATAAAATTCTAGATTTTGAGAAATTCTAGCAGCTGAAAACAGCATGATTAAAGCCCCTTCTAGGGGATCCCCGGGTGGCTCAGCGGTTTGGCACCTGCCTTCAGCCCGGGGCGTGATCCTGGAGTCCCGGGATCAAGTCCCGCATCGGGCTCCCTGCATGGAGCCTGCTTTTCCCTCTGCCTGTGTCTCTGCCTCTCTCTGTGTCTCTATCATGAATAAATAAATAAATCTTAAAAAAAAAAGAAAGGAAAGGTAAGTCTGACACCTGGAGAGAGAAGAGAACTTGGTTTGTGTAAAGCTGTGTGTGTGTGTGTGTGTGTGTGTCTGCTGAACATCATTTTCCCCGTCGGAAGGCTGGGTCGTGTGGGGTCATCTCTGAGCCTGCCTGTTCTTGGTCCTTCACGTGCCGGTATTTCAAACACCGTCGTGTTATAGTTGGCATTGTTTTCCCATCCAGCAAAATAATTTAGCTCTCCAAAACCAAATCTGAGTCTATTTTCCTCTTAATCAAAATCCACTACCTATTATTTCATGCCCCATGACTCCAGGTCTCTTTCCCGGCTTTAATTTTTGTTTCTGGTCCCCTTTTGCTGATAAACATGCACTCTTCTTTGTCTCCTGCAGCCTGGCTCCTCGCTTAGCTTGTACGGAGCTCCCCACTAATGTGGACAAACCCTGATACCCTCAGGTGACAGTCACATGGCTCCAAACCCAGTCTGGCCACCTGCTTCCTCCACATGGAAAAGGAAGGTTGTAAGGCTCGTACTAGGTAAGGTGTATTGAAGCCCCTTGGGAATAAGAGACCAAAGCACAAATGTGAGGGGAGAGAATCGTGATTAGCCATGGCTTACTGAAGGCGTCTTACCTAGAGAGAAGGAAGGTGGGTTCTGTGGGAGGTGTAGGCCATGCCCCCTCCCCATGATGACAGTCAGGTCAGAAAGATGGGACTTCATGGGGAAGACAGCTAGAGAGAGCAGAGCAAAACCACTCAGAGCACTGAGAGAGCCAGAGATAGAACTAAGCTCTCCTGCCCCTGGCCCCTGGGCACAGGACTCTGAGCCCTTTGTTGAGGCAGGAGCAGGCCTGGGAGGCGCTGCTGGGATGAGAACCACCATGTACGGGGCTGGCCTTCCAACTTGGGCAGAGCTGTGGGCTTCAACCGTCTTCTTATTTATACTTGTCCTTAAAGTCAGATTACAATATCAATTGCTCACCTACTTCCTCTCTCCGCTTGTTTTTGTCACATCTCTTGATCCCAGGATGGCCCCTACCCCATCTGGGTGAAGCAAAACAGAACAAAATAAAGCAAAACAAAACTAATCCTCTTACTGCATCTGCAGCTATCTCAATAAAAATCTACCCCCCCCCCAAAACCCCTATACAGTGTAAAAATCAAGTAATATTGCAAATGAAGAAATAATGTTTGCTAGTGAAGGAGCCTTTATAGCAAATGAACAATCTTCCTTATTCTGTATGTGCCTGTGTAGTTATTTTTTTTTAATTATTTTTTTTATTTTAAGAGGGCTTCATGCCCACATGGGGCTTGAAGTCATGACCCCAAGATCAAGAGTCACATGCACTAATGACTGAGCCAGCCATGGACCTCTGCATGTATAAGTTTTACATCTGGATTTTGTATACTTAGATCTTCCTAAAGTAGGATCCTATTATGTTCAGACCTTAGAGTTTGTATTACTTACCTAATACCTCAATAATATCCTCTTATATGTTCTCCAACTCTTTGGTTGCTTACAATAAGTGTTTATTCTCATTCTCACAGATGTGTAAGTTGAATGAGGATTGGCTGGTCTAGCTTGGGCTCAGTTGGACAATTCTTCTTCAGAGTGCAGACCTAGACAAGTTTGGGTCTGTGAATAGTTTGGCTCCAGTACTGGTGCACATGTGTCTCATCCTCTTTGTACTAATGGGCTACCTGAGGCGTGTTTTTCCATTTTTGATGACAGATTTACAAAAGAGGCAAGCAGAAACATATGACATCTCTTAGGGCCTAGAATTGGCATCCCATCCCTTTTGCCTATATTCTATTGGTGAAGCAAATCATACTGCCAAGACCAACATCAATGGGTAGGAACATGTACTTCCCCTCTTGCGGAGCTGCAAAGCCACATTGATGGCAAAGGTCATGGGTACTTGGAGGAGTGAAATATTCAAAGTATTAACACAATTGGCCAGAACTGGAAGACAGAGAGAGTGGCTTTGTGTAGGGAATGACTCAAAGGAATCCTGTTAGCTTGCTAGGGCCTCCATAACAGAATACCACACCCTGGGTAACTCAAGTTTATAGTCTCATAGTTCTGGAGGCTAGAAGAACAAGATCAAGGTATGGGTTTCTTCTGAGGCTTAACAGATGGCCACCTTCTTGTTATGTCCTCCTATGGTCTCTTCCCTGTGCACATACATCCCTGATGTCACTCTGTGTGTTGTAATCTCTGCTTATAAGGACAAAAGTCATATTAGAATACACCCTAATGGCCTCATTTTAACTTAATCACCTCTTTAAATGCCCTGTCTCCAAATACAGAGTCATTTTCTGAGCTACTGGGGGTTAGGATTTCAGCATTTAAATTTTGGGTGGACTTAATTCAGCTTATAAGAGGCATTATCTTTTAAGTAGCTCAAAGTACTTTATAGGGGAATTTACTGAATTGGTCATTACAAGATGAAGAATTCAGGGACAAGGGAAGTGGGAGGAATCCAAATAAGGCTGTTAAGGAGAATTAGACCAACTTGAGAGAGCAGCTATAGAATAAATACTGGAATAAAGTTCTCTTGTGACAGATACCTGGGATTTTTCACTGCCTAAGGCCACCTGAGGTTGCTTATTAGTGAAATAAGTCAAAGGAAATATAAGAGAGAAATCAATCTGCATTTGGCAATAAGGGTCTGCATATTTTAATCCTGCTGACCTCAAAATCAATACAATTCAGGCCAAGTGTTCTGGTCACTTTTGTCTTAGTCACCCCTACAAAAATTACCTGTCAGCAGTAGAGTTTGTCATTTTGAGAGGGGAAAATTTAGTCTATAGCATGAATATTCCTAGTGGAAAGGTACAGGAAGCCCCCAACCTGAGTAGATAACTCTGCCTACAAGTCAAGAAGCCTGGTGGCCTCATTCTTTGTAAAACAACAAAATCCAAAACTATTAAAAGGCCCCTTTATAATTTAAATTAATGAAGCTGGTGGCAAACTTTACCAAAAGTCACCAGAAGAGAAATGGTTGGATCCATTAATATGATTAGTCATATGCTTTATTGTTTACTTAGGAAAGATGTAATCTGTGTGGTTTAAAGATGATAGCTTCTTCCTTAATTTTAAGGAGAAATTCTCCTTTCAGAGAATTAGGGGCTAGTAATGGATTTTCTAGTAATGAAATTAGTGTTAATGCATCCAATATACAAAGGCAGTAGTAACCATTTAAAAGCAAAGGAAGCACAACTGTACTATCACAGACTTCTAAACCTTTTTTGGCTGTTTCCTCTCATTTTAAAATTCACTGTGCTTTCTACTCTTGAAACTTGGGAGTTAATGAAGTGGGGAGTGTAGACAGGATGGCAAGATCCCTATTTGCAAAATAAATCTCTCTTTTTTATTATGTAATTTACAAATGTCAAGCATCAGGATTCAAGTGAACGCTGAAAAGCTTTTATTTCCTTCCTATTCTTGGTGGTGGGAGGTGGGGTGGAGGTGGGGGTTTAGAAAAGGCAGGAACTCTTTTTTCTTTCAAGATTTTATTTAAATTGTAGTTAGTTAACATATAGTGTATTATTAGTTTCAGGCATAGGACTTAGTGATTCATCACTTACAACAAGTGTCCTCCTTGATCCCCACACCCAGTTACCCCATCCTCCCACCTGCTCCCCTCCAGCAACCTTCAGTTAGTTCCCTATAGTTAAGGGTCTCTTATGGCTTGCCTCCTCTTTGTTTTTATCTTATTTTATTTTCTTCCCTTCCCTTATGTTCATCAGTTATGTTTCTTAAATTTTACATATGAGTGAAATCATATGGTATTTGTCTTTCTCTGACTGACTTATTTCGCTTAGCATAATACCCTCTAGTTCCAGCCACGTCACTGCAAATGGTAAGATTCTTTCTTTTTTTTTTAAATTTTTATTTATTTATGATAGTCACAGAGAGAGAGAGGAGAGAGAGAGAGAGAGAGAGAGAGAGAGAGGCAGAGACACAGGCAGAGGGAGAAGCAGGCTCCATGCACCAGGAGCCCAATGTGGGATTCGATCCCGGGTCTCCAGGATCGTGCCCTGGGCCAAAGGCAGGCGCCAAACCGCTGCGCCACCCAGGGATCCCCGGTAAGATTCTTTCTGATGGCTGAGTGATATTCCATTGTACATATATGCTACATCTTCTTTATCCATTCATCTGTCGATGGATATCTGGGCTCTTTCCATATTTTGGCTACTGTGGACAATGCTATAAACATTGGGTTGCAGATGCCCCTTCGAATCACTATTTTTGTATTCTTTGGATAAATACCTACTAGCACAATTGCTAGTTCGTAGGGGTAGCAGCACTCTTCTGATTTTCAAGCAAATTATACAGATTTTCAATGAAATGGATCCAGATTGAATTGGAAAATGAACTGAAATAATGCTAACAGCCTAGAGCAATGCTACAGACCAGCAAGTACCATGCATGGCAGGCAAGGGTGGCTTCTATTTATTCACTCATTTACTCATCCTTTATGTACATATGCATTTCTTTCGCTTTTCTTATTTGATGACTTTTATCATAGATGCTGAGTTTTCAGTGAGGCACTTATGCTAACACTTTAAGAATATCTCTCTAGAAGAAAAACTTTTCTTAAAGTTGCTGGGCATTTTTCAATAACATTGAATTAGATAGGGTTTCCTCAACAGATGGGCACCAAATACAGATACACAGAACAGAAGACTTTTTCCAGTGAGTCTTCTATCCTCACCTCTATGTTATGTATCATTTGCCTGTCCTTCTGTCCTAGGCAATCCGATTCAAAGTTGTCCAACTTAACGCAAAGCTCAAATCAACACAATGACATTTATTTGTTCATCCATCGCACCAATTTTTTGTCATCCCTTTGGATTGTCTTTCTTTTTGGGGGGGGGTTGTCTTTCAAATGACATTGGAAAGTAATCTTGAGCCCTTGTTGGTAGAAAATGTATTTTTCTTTTTTCTTTTTTGTTCTTTACTATTTAATTTTGTTTTATAAATAGGTAATACATTCATATGATTTGCAAATCAGAATAACATAAAAATCTATGTTGAGAGGTCTCACTTCTATTTCTTCCCTATGTTCCTGTTACCTGTTCCTTTATCCTTTAGAGGTAATCACTTTTATTAATTTCTTATATATTCTCTAATACAATGCAAGAAAATATAAAAACATATTCTTTTTCTTACACAAAAGATAGCATATATGTGGCCCTCTACCCCAGAGGCATGCATTCTGGAGTTAGTACCAGATCTGCACGGAGAGATCTTACTCATTCTTTTTTTTTTTTACATTTGCATAGTATTCCTTGCATGGTTCTCTTGGAGTTTATTTAGCCAGTTTCCTATTAATTGTCATGGGATTGTCCTAATCTTTTTGCTGTTATAAGCAATACTGCAATGAAGGAGTTGTATACATTTTATTTTATATCTGTGAGAGTGTATCCATAGACTAAATTCCAGAAGTGAAATTATTTGGTCAATGGATAAATACATTGAAATTTCGATAGATACTGTCAATTTGCTTTCCATTAGTTGTACCATGTGTATTCCCCTACTGTCCCACCCCCTAACTATGTGTTTAAGTTCCTGTGTCCCCGCAGCACAGTAGGAAGTGATGTACTTAGAAACCTAACTTGGTACTGAAAGTGCTCAACATTCAAACATTTGCTCTGACCATAGTCTCTAGTGCTGTAAATCCAAGTAACATTGCCTGAACTTTCTGCTGTGTACAATTCAATCCTTTTCTTTTAAAATGTTTAAATTGTGAAATACAACACATCCACATAGAAAAGGGCATAAAACAAGAATGCATAGCTTAATCAATTATCATGAAATGAATACACATGAACCACAACCCAGGTGAAGAAATAGAGCATTTATAATATTTCAGAAAGCTCTTGGTATGTCCCTCCTTCCTCACAAAGAAGTCACTATCCTACTTTTTTCCTTTGTATTCTTTATACTTTGACTTTTTATATATCACAACCTTAAACATTCTATCTTAGGCTTGCCTGTTTTTAAACTTGATGTAGATAGAACAATATAGTCTGTACTCTTTTTTTATTGTGGTAAAATTTATATAACATAAAATTTACAACGTTAATCATTTTTAAGTATACAGTTCAGTGATATTAAATACATTCTCATTGTTATGCAACCATTACCACCGTTCTATCCCTAGAACTATTTTCATCTTGTAAAATTGAAACTCTATATCTGTTAAACAATAACTCCCCATTCTTCTCTCCTCCTAGCCCCTGGTAACCACTGTTCAATCTTCTGTCTTTATGATTTTGACTACTCTGAGTACTTCATATTAAGTGGAATCATACAGTATCTGTCTTTTTGTAATTGGCTTATTTCACTTAACATGATGTCCTGGAGGTTCATCCATGTTGCAGCATTTTGAGGAATTTCCTTCCTTTTAAAGTCTGGATAATATTCTATTCCATGGAGAGACCACATTTTGTTTATCCATTCATCTGTTGATGGACATTTGGACTGCTTCCACTTCTTAGTGATGGTGATTAATGCTGCTATAAAGATCAGTATAAAAGAATTGGTTTGAGCCCTGCCTTTAATTCTTCTGGGTATATACTCAGAAGTAGAATTGCTGGATCATACGGTTCATATAAATAGAATAATATAGTCTGTACTCTTTTGTGTCTGACTTGTTTCAGCTAAATTTTGTTGGTGAGGTATATTCATGTTGATGCATGTAGCTGTAGTTCATTCGTTTTTTAGGTCTGTCCCATTGTAAGAATATGCTATAATTTATCAATTTCATTTTTGATGTTTCTGTGAGTTGTTTATAATTTGGGGCCACTAATACCAATCGTTCCACTATGAACATTTTGGCACATGCCTCTGATGCACACATTTCTACTTCCTATACTCCTATATACTCCTATACTCCTATATACTTCCTATACTCTACTTCCTATACTCAGCAATTGGAATTGCTGACTTATAAGGATGTGTACTTTTAGCCTTAGTTGACTTGGATTGTGTTACTGTGAAAATAGTAAGAGAACCTATTAAGTTAGACAGATTCTGGTTTTGAATTTTATTTTAAAACTGCTTCTAAAAGATAACTTCATTTTTTAAGGATTGTATCAAACTTTTGTTCTGTTCTTGGGTATATGTAGATCCCCCCATTTATGAGCAAGGTTTCCATGCATGAGCAATGACCCATAGGACACAGAAAGGTGGCTGCTAATGTCTCCTAGACATCTAGAACAGGAGCTAGCAAACTAAAGCCCCACAATCTGTTTTTGTAAATAAAGTTTTATTGGCACATAGCCATACCCATTCATTTACATATGGCTACTTGTGTGCTACAGCAGCAAAGTTGACTGATTATGGCCAAGACTCTATAGCCCATAAAGCCCAAAACATTTACTACCTGGCTACTGGTGCCATGACAAATTACCACTAATATAGTGGCTTAAAACAACACGAATTTATTTTATAGTTCTGTAGGTCAGAAGTCTGACAGGGTCTCACACCTGTCAAAATCAAGGAATTGGCAGGGTTGATATTCTCTTCTGACACCTCTAAGGGAAAATCCATTTCCTTGCCTCTTCCAGCTTCTAGAGGCTGCCTGCATTCCTTGGCTCCTGGCTCCTTCCTCTGTCCTCAAAGCCAGCAATGTTGCATCTCTGTGTGCCTTTCTTCCATAGTCACATCTCCATCTGACCACTGCTAGGAAAACTTTTCTGATTTTAAGGACCCATGTGATTAGATTAGGCCTAATCAGATAGTCCAGGATACCCCTCCAACCTCCCCCACCACACACACACACCAAAGATCCTTAATTTAATCGCATCTTCAAAGTCTTTTCTACCATGTAGGGTAACATATTCATAGGTTCTGAGAATTAGGATGTGGACATTTTTGTGGGCCATTATTCTATCTAGCACACTAACCCTTTACGGAAAGTTTGCTGACTTCTGATCAAAAACCAAAGGTTGAGAAATTTCTAGTTGGAATCTAATGTAATCTGATAGAAATATAGCTTCCTGGTCAAGAATTTGGCATTTCCGCAATCCCTAGCTTCTCTCCCAATCCACTTAAAGTCATCCCAGCAAATGAGACAAGTGAAGGAGCTACATTATTGACACTTCAGTACTGTGGAGGAATTAAAATATGGACAATTCCTTGATGTCTTTCTCTTAGAAAATTTTCTCTGTTGTGTCTGACTTTCCCCATGGACTTAAATATGCTTCTCAGCATCAAATTCAGTCATAATCTCTCCCAACAGGCCAGCAGGTCCTTACTTATCTTTTAGTATTCTGATTGGCATTAGCGTTTTCCAACTCAGTTGAAAATGACCTCACTGAGATCACATTATAAAGCCCTATTAAACACGATTGGCAATATAAAGCAATCAACAGCTACCTTTCCCACATTTATTGAACATCTGAATAGTCTGTCAGCCTGTCTCTACCTTCCAGCACATTTCCTCAGGAAACAAATATTTAGGAAACACTATTTGCCTGTTCTTTTGCTCTTGCTTTTCAGCAATTCTATGTGATAATCATTTTATTTCTCCCCTTCTGAATTCCAAGATTGTATACCTACCATCGTTTTTGTTTCTAATTATAATCCCCCTCATTATCAGATCACAAAGTGATACTTTGTTCTGCTTCCTTCAAGCCTTTAGCACTTTAAGAATTCATTCAAAGCTCACTTTAAATGTTTTTTCAAGATCTCGTTGCTTTACTCATGTTTTTCAATCAGAATGTTGTTGGCTCACCCTTAATGTATAGATTTCCCTGATTTTTTTCCCTTGAGGGGAAAAGTCATAAAATATAAAGGAGAGTAAGATAATTCTTATATTTTAGCCACCACCTGGTACTTACATCTTCAATGGGGATAGACAATAAATTTTGCTTTTTAAAAAATTTTATTTTTTGAGTATCTCTATACCCAACATGGGGCTCAAACTCACAACCCCAAGGTCAAGAGTTTGTGCACTCCTACCGACTGAGCCAGTGAGGCATTCCTAGGCAATACATTTTAGAGTAAGTTTTGGAAAGACTGAAGCATTAGGATTTCATGTTTTGTGTGTATTTTTTGAAATTTTGGAGTGAATCTTTTGATCAAAATCTATACAAAATAAATTCAAAATTCATTCTATTATTATTTGCAATTAAATGAATGTATCTTGAATTTAGTCTACTTAAATGTGTACAATATAAATATTTTTGAATAGAAATTCCATACTAGGTAGGATAAATCCTTGTTACCCTATAAGACAGTCTAAGACTGTTGCTTCATCAAGAAATATCAACCCTCAGAAAAGTCACTAGTGTGTAACCAAAGGGCTGGCCACTGGGGCCGCTCCTGCACCTGACTTGAGACTGGGAGGGATCCCAGGTACCCAGGGGATATGGTTTAACCATCAGGTATCAGCTGGGAGGCTGTGCCTCCAGCCACAAGATAATAGTTGGGGTTGGCAGGGGCTGTCACTAGTGAATTGCCTACCAAAAGCCCTGAGTAACAAGGTATTTCTGGAAATGTTCTTCATAAGGTGTGGGGCTGGTTAGGGGGATTGCTGTGAAGTCCAGGAGAAGATCCCAAAGTAGGGACTAGGAGGCACCAATCAGGAGGTAGTAGGGAGGATATCGCTGGAGAAGACATTTGGTGATTAATTGAATGAGAGTATCAAAGGAATGCCTGATAGAGATCAGAAATCCCAAATTGCTTCAGCAATTTTCAACTCATGGCATATCTTGCTTCACCTCTGTCCCCAGCCAGCCCCCCGCTGAAGTATTTTGAAGCAATCCAAGACATCACATCACTTCATCTACAAATAATAAGTGTTTCAGTATGTATCCCTAAGAGATGAGGATTCTGTTAAAAAAATAACAACAATACGATTATCACACCTTAAAAATCTTACAACATGAACACTTAGGGCTGTCTGTGAATAGCGTAAACCATTTCAGAAGAAAGTAAGAACCTTGTTGGTTGCCGAATTGGTGGATGAATGTTTACTGAGCCCCTACTATGTGCATTTTGAAGTGAACCATACCGACAAGATTCTGGGAGCTAGCGTTTTGGGGAAGGGACAACAGTCAGAAAGGCCCTATGGGGCCTCCCTCCTGACAGAGCTCCCAATACAGGCTGTGTCCACGTCAGTCTGTGTGAACACGGATGCAAAGATGTTATAGAATGGAGTTCTGCTTTATGGGGATTTGGTCCATCTTAAAGCTTTTGGATTATTTTAATGCTGCTTTTGCCTTCATTCGAACCAGTTCCTTATTTATGTCTCAAAATATGTGGAAAGCATTTTCTTTTGTTTCTTTTTGCAAGAAGTGACCTGGATTTTTCTCACTTCAGTGACTTACCTCTGATATTTACCAGACAGGCCACTAAGGGGGTGGGTGGCCAAAACTGCTCCTAGCCCATATGCTGTCTCTGTGATTTAGAAAAAGGCATGCCTTGCTCCAGACAGAGCAGCCTGTATCAGGGTGCATGGCTTGGTGTGCAGATCAGAGTTGGATTTCAGACCCTTTTTGCCCCTTCAATCAAGTATTCACCTTTGTGGTAAACAACCTCTGCAACTGTACATGGTAGCCCTGCAGGTGGCTATCTGATCAGGGTGTTTTCCTGACTGTTTTAATTCTGTGCAATTTATGTTGCCTGCCCCCAAACACAAGTAATTCAGTGAAACCACTAAAATGCAAAGGTGAGAAATGGCATGTGATTTGTGACAGATATCTGCTATTCATTTGTCAGAATCCAACTGTGTGTGAGGAACAGTTAGTGAGACGATAGTGTTATGAATATAAAGCACTGTATTTTACAAAGTTCCCGATTCTACTGACAGCCAACTATGTGAATTATTTCATAAAAGTATGGTATGTCTGTCTTATTCTGATGCATTTCTAAAAAATGATACATAGATAATAAATCCAGGGTTTATAAATTCACTTCCTGTCAAGAAGTAGATGTCATTATAATGTCTGTTGTCATGGAAATAGTTGGGATTTTTCAGACATATGAAAGCCCCTAAGTAGGTTGAAAATATGTAGATATGTTACACTTGTTCTGTCCCCTGAATTTTTTTTTCAAAATTTTCCAATTGGAGGAAAATCCATTGCGTGCATGAAAAACCCTAAAATATGTTGAATGACACATTTGCAATTTGAGAAGGCTCGATCCCCCTCCCCTCCTTTTCAAATTAACAAAAAGATAGTAGTTCTGTGTGCCAAAGAACTTGCTGAAGTTCTGTACCTCTATCTACCTTGGTATAGAATTTTCATGCCAGGAGACTGGAGGAATGCTATGTGTTACCTTGTTCCATATAGAAGTGGTCAATTCAGTTGGTATTGTGTCAAATGCAGCAGCCATAGGTGGCTTTGAGCACTTGAAATGTGATTAGTCCAAACTGAGATACGCCATGAGAACAAAACACACACTGGATTGCACGGACTTAGTATGAAAAAATAATGTAGGATATCTATCTGATTAATAACTTATAAGTATTGATTTCATGTTGAAATGATATGTTAGATATATTGGGTTAAATAAGTTACATTATTATTATTATTTTAAAGATAATTCAAGCTTTTTTCTTTTCATTTTTTTAAAAGATTTTTAAAATTTATTTATTCATGAGACACACACACACACACACACACACACACACACACACAGAGAGGCAGAGACACAGGCAGAGGGAGAAGCAGGCTCCATGCAGGGAGCCCGACGCGGGACTCGAACCTGGGTCTCCAGGATCAGGCCCTGGGCCAAGGGCGGCGCTGAACCGCCGAGCCACCTGGGCTTCTCAATAGGTTACATTATTAAGGTGATTTTTACCTGTTCCTTTTTACCTCTTACCATGTGGTTAACTAGAAAACTCTAAATTATCTATGTGGCCTGTATGGTATTTTTTTGGACAGTGCTGATTTAGATATAAGGAATGCCAGCATGATGCATAAATGTCTGGCCAGCTGTGACAACCAGAAACTCATCATTCTTGTGAATGTTTTATCTGCTTGGCAGCCAGTTAAACTGCCGGTCTGGTTTTCTCTGGGAAGGTCTGGTGGAGACGGGGTGGGGAGGGGTATGTGCATTTAAGAAACAGGTTTTGCAGTGGCATACTTTCTAGGTGGCTCGAGGCAAAGTGCAATGAAACCCCCTTGACTGCTCCTACCCAAACCTCCACTTATGGTGGCATGATTGTACCCATGTGTACTGTTAGTCTCCATGGAACAAATCACATTGTCGAAGACATTCAACTATTTGAGAAAATTGTTAGACCATTTTGTTATTACATGGTAACATCTGTAATATGAATATGGATATTTTATTTGGAAATTTTGGACCTAAGTCAACTGAATTTGGAAAAGGTAGCAAACTTTTGGTAGAATCCTGGTTGATATATCTTATTTCAAATCCATTTTCCTATCCACACTATCTGAAAGAGTCCAGATTTCTTTTATTAGGGCTTATAAGGTGTAAATCTCTTCTTAAAGAAAAAAAACCTGCTGCTGAGATTCCTTAGTGATACCCGTGTGTATTTGGATCCAATTACTATGCTGCATCTTCAGCATTTGCTGACTACCTCCTGCATGTTGGGTACTCGATTTACATAAGCTCTATTTCTTACCATATTTTTGCAAAGTAAGTATTTTCATCCCTTTTTAAAAATGAAGAAACTGAGGCTCAAATGCTTGTGCAACTTGCCCAAGGCCTCAAAGCTACTCAATAGTGGCTGGACTGGGGAGTTGAAAACAAATCTTTCTAGCTCCAAAGTCTGAGTTATTTCTTCCAGACTCCATTGCCTCCTTTTCAAACATGGAGTAAGAATTGTTCCAGAGCCAAAAATTCTATGTGTAAACTGAAAATTTGGGTCTGCTGTGGGGGTTCGGTTCTGTTCTAGATTTGTCCTCAGAGTGGAAGGGTTGAGCGCCAAGGATCAAGGACAAAGAGGAACTCAGTAAAGCCTAGGAGAAAAGGAAGAGAGAGTAGAGAACTATAAGCCAAATGTTGAATTCTTTATCATTGGCCTTGAGACCCAGGCCAGGTCATTTAATTTCTCTGGGTCTCTTTGTCTTTGCTTGAAAAATCAGGATAGTGTTTATCCACTCTGCTTCCTTTATAGGGTTATAATGGGGACCAAATTAGATGCCATATGGAAAGTGCTTTGTAAACTCCAAGATGCTCTGCAAATAAGATGTTAAGATCAAATTATGTCTTCATATTTTCTTTGTTTTTAAAATGGATGATATTTGGTTCTTCTGAAATGGGTAGTTGTCAGTTGAATAAAGAAAGGCTTATTTGTTTGTGTATATTTCTTTTTTTTTTTTTTAGATTTTATTTATTTATTTATTCATGATAATCACAGAGAGAGAGAGAGAGAGGCAGCAACACAGGCAGAGGGAGAAGCAGGCTCCATGCACCGGGAGCCTGATGTGGGATTCGATCCCGGGTCTCCAGGATCACGCCCTGGGCCAAAGGCAGGCGCCAAACCGCTGCGCCACCCAGGGATCCCTGTTTGTGTATATTTCAAAGAGAATAGACCTGAAGTTCATCATCTAGAATGGTCATGAGAGGGAATGAGTTTTAAATACTTTGTGTTGGTAATACAAAAATATCAGTGGCCAGGAACTAATACTCTGTGGCCAGAAGGGAACTTAAGGTCATACTGGTCAATGCCTGGAAATACTCTCATTCAGAAGTGTAGAGGACTTATTTGAAATAATACACGATTTTTACCGTGGGATATAAAATAAGACCTGACTGAATTATACAGACATACTATGTTCTTGGACAGAAGACTTAATACTAAAAAAATATTAGTTCTACCCAAATTAATTGGTAACTTTAACACAATCCCAATCAAAATTCCCATGGGACATTACTGATAATTTAATTATTTTAAATTTTATGTGAAATATAAATGAGTAAAAACAGCTGTGATAATTTTGAAAAAGAAAACTAATAAATAGAGAGTTGGCCTTTAGGGTAGGTTCCTATCTTGGCCCCAGTTTTTCACCTTTCCTTTGTAGTTACAGCTTTTGTCATGTGACTTTTTGGTTCTTCTAAAGGCTCCTTAACTTTGGGCTTAACCATGGGCCTTGCTTTGACCAATGGGCTGTCAGCAGGAGTGGTATGAATGGGTTCTGAGCCTGGGCCTTAGTAGGCCTCACAGGTTTCCATGTTTTCTCTTGCTCCTCTTCCCTGAGCTGGGGAGAATGCACCTTGGCTGGCCAGCTGGTTAAAGGGGGGTGCTGGGCACATGGGGCAGAACCACCTCAGGCAACTCATAGACCTGCAGTGAGAAGCAGATCTCCCCAGCCCAAAGCTGGCCCACCTAATAAGGCAAATCCCAGTCAATCTGTGGATGGCTGAGTGATAATAAATTCTTGTTGTCTTAAACCCTTGAGTTTGTGTGTGGTTTGTTATGCAGCAATGGCTAACTGATAGGGCCCTATAGCATATGAAAATCTGTCATCATATTTTATCCAGTATGAAGTAGAGACAACATTCACATCTGGATCTGTTTTCTTCCAGGGGCCATACCTTCCTCTCCTAAGGAAGTGAATTCAAGGTTTGTGTTAGAGACGATGGGCATGGTCCAATCATTGTGTACCATGCTCCGGCCATTCCTGATACTGCTTAACAGTGACCTACTTTGTCATGTCACCTGTAACATGAATGCCCTTGTTGAGAAAAGGCAGTAGATGAAAAATCAGTTCATGTGCTATAGACCTTCCAAGACCATAAATGGTTTCTCCCTTGTTAGAAATTCAGTCTAAAGCCTATGGGACAAAATTAAACTTCTTTTTTTTTTTTAATTAAATGTCTTTGTCATGAAACTCTCACTTCCTTCTTTCCACAGTGGGCACAAAAGCTGCCTCTAGAAAACTAACCTCTTTAAATGTCACCTTCTCCCCATGAGGTCCTGAAAGTACTTTGGGGGCCATGGACTCACTAGGGAGGGATAATGTGCAATATCTCGAAAAATATAATTCATGACTTCTAAAAGCAAAGCCTTTCCATTTGTAGAGGCAAAATGGCTTCTGTGTTACGGTTCTACACAGACTGCAGGGATCTTTCAGGAAGCCCCCATTGTCAACTTCTCAACAACTGGTAATGACTCTTGGCTCTCACACTTGACATTTCTGTGGCTACACAGCAGTATTTCAGCTTCTTTCAGTATCTCATAAAAATCACAGCTAATAAACTCCAATCGGCACCTGAAGGAAGGGGTGTTTGCTTCTGACTGTAATGGACTGGCCTCTGCAGCACTTCAAAGGCCAGGCGGCTGCCTCTGTCTCCCTTGCCCCAGTTTCCATCCCTAGGTGAAGATTAACCATGTGTGCTCTGGAAAAATCTGTTCTGAGTTTGCCTTCCAGTGCTACGTATCCCTTTAAATCAGCAGTTCAATTTGACAGCCCACTAAAACAGGCTCCTGTTTTTAGTAGGAAGGGAGCACATTCTTGGTTTCCATTTGATCCTTTCATTTCCTTGTGCCCTCTCTTACCCATCTCAGGCTTCTGATTTCTTCCTTTCAGAAGATGAAGCATGTATGTCCATGAGAGAAACCTGATAATGTTAAAGTTTAATGACAAATCAAAATTAAATGGGAGATTTATTGGGCGCCTGGCTCCTGAGACTTGAAAATGGTTTGTTCTTAGCTAAAGCTGGGTGTCAGGCACACAGTGACAGGGTAAGTGACATACATTTTTATGGAATTTCGACTGAAAAAAATTTTCCTGTGTATCTAGAGCCTTCACCTCTGAACCTTTCATTGTTACCATAACCTTATATCAAGATATCAAAGTTTGAGTTCTTAGAAGACATTTTGTAAAAATGCACAATTTTTTTTAAACAGGCTATTTAAAATATCAATCCCTTCTTTCACCATATCTCAGAAATGATGAATGTTGCCAAATCCTTGCAAAATGGGAGAGCAATATTTATTGACCAGAATAAAATTAGACTGAAATGTTGTGTGATGTGGAGTTGACCCTTGAGCAACACAAGGGCAAGGGTCTGTGGGGTTGAAAATCGACATACAACTTTTGATTACCTAAAAATTTAAGTACTAATAACATACTATTGACCAAAAACTTTGCCAATAACCATAAACAGTAAAAAAAAAAAACACGTGTTTTATAAGTATGTAATATGTATCATAGACTGTGTTCTCACAGTAAAGTCAGCAAAAGAAGAGAAAATGTAATTAATAAAATCATAAGGAAGAGAAAATACATTTACAGTACTGGCCTGTATTTATTATTGAAATACATTTACAGTACTGGCCTGTATTTACAGTACTGGCCTGTATTTATTTATTTATCTACGTATAAGCTGAGCCGTGCAATTGAAACCTGTGTTGTTGTTCAGGGGTCAGCTGTGTATTACAGGCTGGGGGTATTACTTAGCAATTTAGGGAAAAACTGCTAAGTTTTAACCATGTTTCTCATTCCTCTCAAGAGAAAGCCTGTTTCTCATGCTTGTGTCCACAAGCTTTCAACGAAGTCAAAACAAAATAAAAAACTATGTAGACCTCATGAAGACATGTCCAATTATACCTACTTACTATTTTTAAAAGGCACCCCCCCCCAATTACTCTGAGATTTTGACAGCAAGTCTATAGAGATCTACATAGGCCAGACTTGCTCATTCATCAGTTCTAGGAGATAACTTTCTTCACATTTTAGCACCTCTGATATCCAGATATATTTCGGTGGTGCCCATCATTGTTGTCAGTCGAGCAACGGGCACTGTCTGCCTTTCATGCAGACTTAGACTGAAAGCCTTCTGTGCTTCCTCCAAGTACAAATTAGAAAGCACACAAGTGTCTAAAATTGTAGAATGAGCATCAACAGTTTGGAAGAAAGCCCTAGACGTGATAGTGGAGCCCACTTTTATGTCAGGCTGTGTCAACAACTCTTTTCATGACACAGAGGATGATATTCTGTGGAAAGGCATAGGTATCTTTGATTTCTTTTTGTTTTAGAATTTTATTTATTTATTCATGAGAGACACAAAGAGTCAGAGACATAAGCAGAGGGAAAAGCAGGCTCCTTACGAGGAGCCCGAAGTGGGACTCAATCCCAGGACCCTAGGATCACAGCCTGAGCCAGAGGCAGATGCTCTACCACTGAGCCACCCAGGCGTCCTGGGTATCTTTGATTTCAAGTTGAAAATTGATTCAGAGGTCTCAGGCTCTGCTTTTTACTGTGTTCTAGAATAGTACATTAAAAAATTCACATCAATGAAGTTAAAATGGGTCATTCAATAAACATAAAATACAAATTGTTTAAGTGCTCAGGAAGTATTATGTCATAGTGTAGCTGGGGATGTTTTTGTTTCTCGATGGTACATGAAGTAATAGTATATCTTAAAATTACTGGCACCTTAGATGTGCTGAAATGCACCTTCTTCCTCATTCCTCTAATCAGTAGTACCCAGTGAGGGAAATTTGGCACTTAAAGATGTGAGTTTGATGCTTACTCTAGCCTATGGTTACTCCTGACGCAGTTTATTGTGCGGCTCAGTGGCCAACAGGCAGTAGGACTTATCTCCTGTGGGTTTGTCATTACACTGTGGTTACCTGAGGCATTGAGTGTGGGGTACAGGCCCCCCCCAGCTCTGTACACATTTATTTGCCACCTGTCAGGTATTTCCCTCTCTTTGGTCAAGCTTTTTACATGGATTATGTCATTCAGGCCTAAAGAGTCTTCTGGGAGGAGAGAGAGTTTAGTGTCTCCTGCCAATGATCAGACATTTCACAGCCTCAGCTGTTTAGAACAGAATGCCAGACTTTGGAGTGTGTGAAAATGTTCCAAGTGGCAAAAACCTGTCACGTGATTCTAGAGAGGGAGGACAGATCCTCAAACCTTTTCTCAGATAATTAGGTACAAAATGAATCAGGAACTTGGGAACAATAAATATTCATGAGTTAGCAAAAAGCAGGAGTCTAAGCTATGGGAAGCAAAAAAGAAAGGAGTACCAAAGTTAATACATCTTTATCTAGAGCTATATAGAAATCTAATAGCTAGAGACTTGATGGACAAGTCTTTTCACTTCTCTAAGGCTCAGTTTACTTATCTGTAAAATGGGATGCACTTACATAATGAGGTGACTGGACACATGAAAATGCTTTCAAAATGCTTATGTAAATAAAATATCATCAGACTGAAATAATTATATGTGCTAACAACACCATATGACTCAGTAATTTCTTTTTTTAAAAGATTTTATTTATTTATTGAGAGACACAGAGAGAGACAGAGAGAGAGAGAGAGGCAGAGACACAGGCAGAGGGAGAAGCAGGCTCCATGCAGGGAGCCCGATGTGGGACTTGATCCCGGGTCTCCAGGATCATGCCCTGGGCCGAAGGCAGGTGCTAAACTGCTGAGCCACCCAGGGATCCCCGACTCAGTAATTTCTAAATGTGCATACCCCAGTAGGTGTAAACAATGACCCTAAGTCATGAAGCAAGAATTAAATATGTTCTGAATAGTCTGTTTAAGAAAGTGTGTGTGGGGGGAATGCAGGCCATATTTTAGAAAGACTTCCCTCAAAAATTCTTGTATATGCTGGAATTTATTGGCACACTTCAATTATCTGGATAATTTGTATATATGGAAAACTTCATCTTCAGCAATGCTGGATAAGTGAGGCATTGTGGTAAAACCATATTCTAAGATTACCAGGTCAGGCTTTGGGAGAGTTTAGGTGCTATGACTCTGATAAAAACCATTGTAAGTCAGGTAGCCTAAAAGGACCTTGAAACTGGGTCTTTTGTTTTCTTGATACGCATATAAACACAGTAAACCACGACTGTTTTAGCTACTAATTCTAGCCAATACTTAAAATGAAAATGTGAGAAGCAGAGTTCCATAATGGCACCCCTCGTCAGGTGCCTCATTGCATCCAAAAAAACCCAATGATCACTCCTTGCCATTATTGGCATGTAGGAAACCTGTGTGTAATTGTGTGTTTCCAAAAGTGGCTAAGAAATAGTAGGTAGAGAGAATGTGGAAAAACACTAAATAATTAAAGAATAAAAGCCCTAGGGGCACCTAGGTGGCTCAGTCAGTTAAGCATCTGCCTTCGGCTCAGGTCATGATCTCAGGGTCCTGAGATCAAGCCCCACATTGGGCTCCCCAGTGAGTGAGGGGTCTGCTTGTCCCTCTCCCTCTGCCTCTACTCTTGCTCATTCTCTCTAATAAATTGTTAATTTTAAAAAAGATCAAAAGCCCTATTATATGGTTCAGCTTCTCACACATTTCTCTGTTTCTCTCATTTGTATTATTCATTAAAATCACCTAAGCTGATATTTATGAAGGTCATCCTGCCCTGCCATCATTCTCCATTGTGAGTTCTGCAAATAGTCTTATTCAATACGGAGACCACCTCATACACGAGGTTCCTTAATGCTGAATATATTTCTGATCTTCAAAACTTAAGCAAGTCTGTAATCTTCTAAAACAGACTGCTTCTGTTTCAGACAGTATTTCCTATTTAAAGGCATATAATTAGACTTTTGATGAGTAAAGACTAAATTTTACAATTTTCCTTAGGAGGCTTTCTAGGGCTTTACCATAAGACAACTTCAGGGAAGGAATTAATTCTAAACCTATAGCACTAGCCATGGTAGCTTATTGAGCACTTGAAATGTGGCCAGTCTAAATTGAGATGTGCTATAACTGTAAAATACATACCCAGATGAAGACTTTATTTTTTTTTAATTTTTAATTTATTTATGATAGTCACACACAGAGAGAGAGAGAGAGGCAGAGACACAGGCAGAGGGAGAAGCAGGCTCCATGCACCGGGAGCCCGACGTGGGATTCGATCCCGGGTCTCCAGGATCACTCCCTGGGCCAAAGGCAGGCGCCAAACTGCTGTGCCACCCAGGGATACCCATTGAAGACTTTATAGAAAAAAATAAAAGATCTCATTAATATCTTAACATTAATTGCATGTTGAAACTGAAATAGGTTGAATAAAGTATATTGTTTTTTGTTTGCTTGCTTTAAAGTAATCTCTAGCCCAACGTGGGGCTCGAACTCACCATCCCAAGATCAAGAGTCACATGCTTCAGTGACTGAGCCAGCCAGGCACTCCAAATAAGTGTATTGTTTGTTTTTTTTCAATATTTATTTATTTGTTTTTGAGGGGGAGGGGCAGAGGGAGAGAAAGCCTTAAGCAGACTTCTCACTGAGTGCAAAGCCTAGCTTGATCTTACAACCCTGAGATCACGACCTGAGCTGAAACCAAGAGTTGGACACTTAACTGATTGCATCACCCAGGCATCCTACAGTGTATTGTTATATTAATTTCACCCAGTTACTCCCCACCTTTTAAAAATAAAGCACTAGGAAATTTACAGTTACGTTTGTGGCTTGCATAATATTTCTATCAGACAGGTGGATCTAGGCCATAACAAGATTGGCTCACCCTGGTCTAGTTCCCTGTTTCAAGTCCTTTTAGGACTAAGAAACTGTGAGGGAAATGGGAGACACTGGTCCTATTCTAGGCTCTGACCCTAACCATGCCTAATCTGCATTCATGGTTTGGGGCAACGTGACCTACCCTCCACATCTCATAGGTTGCCTGTGAAAATAAAATGAAATCATGTATGAGAAAGAAGCACTTGGCAAATTTCTTAGGGCTGTTGGTATCATCTAAAATACTCTCAACACAGAAAGGCATCAGAAATTTTTCTGAGGCTACTTGTCCTCACCCCCCCCCCAATTCTAGACCTCAGGGGACACATCATGTCATATTACATATTACATGGGAACATCATCCTACATCAGCATCTTGTGTTTACTATGTGCTTCTATATGGCAGGCATTGTGCCAGGGACTTGATGACCATTAGTTCATTTAATCCACACAACCACCCTGTAAGATTGACACTATCATTAATGAGCATCAGAACAGTGTGGTGTTTAAGACCAGGGACTCTGGAGTCAGACTGGATGCATAATTAAGAGCCACCACTTAATAGTTATGTGTTGCTAGGCAAGCAACTTAATCTCTTTAAGCCATAGTTTCCTCATCAGTACAATGGGGAAAAGAATAAGCGCATTAGTTAAGGTAATGCTAGCTTGTATCAAGCAAAGTCAAATGGGTGTTATAGCTCACATATGATGTGAAGCAAAAATTGGATATTCCAAGCAGGGTTTCAGGAATGCAAGCCCCTTTATGTCTCCTTAGAATGACTTTCAAAGTCACCGAGCTTGTCTACATCGAGCTAAAAGAGGAAAGAGCATGGAAGATGATGTATGGAAGGAACCTGAGGCTCAGAGAGACAAAGTGATTGGCCTTAGGTCATGCATTTGGGTCCTGGTGGCTCTGAGGCTCCCACTCAGCTCTGTCTGGTTCTGGAGCCCATATCATCTGCACAGAATATAAGCTCAGTGTTAGGGAGCTCAGTTTGCTGTGCACAATACTGAACTACCTCCAGAAATGGATACGCAGTTGGCCACTTGCCATGAGAAGATGGAGAAGGATCTGACCAGCAGTTACATTGGCTTCACCCTACAGGGTAAAGTGGAGAATGTGCCCTAAACTAGGGAGTAGATATTGGACACCTTCGCTGGTCCCCCCAGGCATCACCACAACTGCTGCCACCATCACTACAATCTCCTTTCCTCACTGCCTGCCTTCAGTTCCTTTTGGAACTTTACAAACCCTTCATGAGCTTGAAAAAACAGCTGCTGAGAGAGATAAACAAAAAGTGCTTGCAAAAAATAAAAATAATAAGTAATAATAATAATAATAATAATAATAATAATAATAAAAAGTGCTTGCAAACACTATGGTGGAAATGAGCAGGGAGTCAAGGGCCCTGGTTCTAATTCTCACTCAGTTACTTGCCAACTGTAGTAGATTTCTTCATAGTCCTAATTCTCCACTCCTCCATGTACCCATGCCCTTTGTCATGTGTGTTTGTAGTTCTTCACTAGAAGCAGAGAATATATCCCGGTCCCATCAGTGTTGGACTTGGCCTCATGACTGGCTTTGAGGCGTGAGCCATTAGCAGATAGATTGCAGGCAGGGGCTTGAAGTATGCTTCCATCAGTAGGCTTGTTCTGTGTGCCTTACGTTGTCCATTAGAAGAACACTCTGGCCAGCCCCCTGGTCTGAGGGATGAGAGACAGTGGAGAAGGCCTGAATTCAACCTGCAGCTTGGAACTCCGTACAGCCCAAATCAGTCAATCCCTAGCCGGGGAAGAAGGAATGTTGCTTTTTTTGTTTTGTTTTGTTTTGTTTTTGTTTTTGTTTTTGTTTTTGTTTTTGTTTTTGTTTTGAGGGAATGTTTTAAAGCACTGAGCTTTGCAGTAGTTTGTTGCACACATTATTTTGGTAAGAGCTGACCGATGTGTCAACCATGAGTACCTTCAGCAAATCACTGCTCTCTGGAATTCAGTTTACTTCTCTGTGCAATGAAGGCATTGAACAAGTTACTCTAAAGCCCCATTAGTTATCCTGGCGACAGAGGTGAGCTGTATTACTGTTTTCTTCCCAAGGCTTTGAGTTCCTAGGGAAGGAATCCATATGCAGGAGTAGAAGAGGGGCTCTTAAGTGAGTATCTTTTAAATATGATAATTAGGCAACTATGTCATGATCATTTTTTTTCTCATGATCATTTTGAGCTTTTGTGGTATTAATTCATTTTCATATTTTAATGAGTAGAAGCAGATTTCATTATACCAAAACCTTTCTTTACTAGTCCCTTCCCCACCGCTAGCAGGGGCTGGTCCTGTGGCTCTCCTGGCTACTCAGAAGGTAGGGTGAAGTGGCAGCAGGTGACTTTCATTCAGCTTCTGGCTTGGGAGAGCTAGAAGTCTGACGTCAGGGGTAGTGGAGCCATCCAAGCAGTTGTGAAAAGAGGCTATGTCCATCCACCCCCTTTCCAAACGTACTTGTTATTGGAGTGAGGTCCAAGGAAGTATGCAGCTGTGGAATGTACACATGTACACATGTGCCTCATACATTTGGTCATTGGGTCCTCAGAACTGGCAGTGATTGTGGCAGCAGACTCATTGTATGGACCGGAGGTCATAGGTTACTTTCCAAATACCCTTTTCAGATGTCTGAGAATTCCTGTAAAAATATACATTATGAGCTTTGCGCAGTGGCAGTATCGTAGCCAATGAGGTTTATCCGAGGCTCGATTATTGCTAATTGAAAAATATACATTATGGAACAATATATACACTGAAGAAAGTTACTTGCTCCACTTGGGGCCCAGATGAAAACAAGATAAATATTCTCTCTGGGGTCTCCAGGTCCTCATGTTTCCTTTTTTTTTTTTCCCTCATGTTTCCTGATAAGGTGTTTGGCATCAACTGCCAAGGGCCAGATGGATTGGAACTCTATTCTGACTGGAGTGGATGCACCCGATATTCTGTACCCAACATATTTCTTTTGACACTTATGCAGCAAAATAAACTGAGTCTAGTCATCCTCTCAGTTGATTAAAAAGAATGGTTTCTTTTTCACACATGCATAAATGATTTTACTTATCTGTGGAATCTAAAAAGCAAAACAAAACAAAACCCAGACTCACAGGTACAGAGAATAGATTGATGGTTGCCAGAAGGGAAGTGAAATAGGCGGGGTGAAGTGGGGGTGGGGGTGAAATGGATGAAAAGGAATAAGAAGGGATCCCTGGGTGGCACAGCGGTTTGGCGCCCGCCTTTGGCCCAGGGCGCGATCCTGGAGACCCGGGATCGAATCCCACATCGGGCCCCCGGTGCATGGAGCCTGCTTCTCCATCTGCCTGTGTCTCTGCCTCTCTCTCTCTCTCTCTCTGTGACTATCATAAATAAATAAAAATTTAAAAAAAGAAAAGGAATAAGAAGTACAGACTTTCAGCTATAAAATGAAGAAGTCATGGGGCTTTAATGTATAGCATGGGGAATACAGTCAATAGTGTTGTATTAACTTTGTGAGTGACAGATGGTAACTAGACTTACTGTGGTGACCACTTCACAATGAATACAAATGTCAGATCACTGTGTTGTACACCTGAAACGAATATAATATTGTATGTCAATTGTACCTCAATAAATAAAAATAATCATTACACTAGTTAAAAAAATTAAAAAGAATGGTTTCTTCTTGCACACATGTATAAAAGTATAAAGAGGGACATGGTAATCTTATTTTCACAAGCAAAAGATTAGATATGACTGGAATGTCCATCATTTGAGGACTAGTTAAATAAAGTAGCCACTGAAGTGGTCTAGGATAGTGCTTAAAATCAAAGTATCTGAGGTGGAAGACCTGAGTTCAAATCCCAGTCGTGTTGGTTACTCACTTGTGGTACTGGGCAAGTCATGTAATTTCTCTAAGGTTCAGTTCTCTATCTGTAAAATGGGGATAGTATACCTCTATAAAAAATACTTGGGGTGGGGGGCGCTTCGGTGGCTCAGTCAGTGGAGCACGTGACTCCTCTTTTTTTTTTTTTTTGAGCATGGATTCTTGATCTCAGTTCTAGCCCCATGTTGAGTTGTAGAGATTACTTTAAAAAAATCTTTAAAAATATTAGGGTTAGTGGGAACTAAATGAGCTAACATATAGAAGTCACTTAGAGGGACGCCTGGGTGGCTCAGCAGTTGGGCATCTGCCTTCAGCTCAAGGCGTGATCCTGAAGTTCCAGGATCAGGTCCCACATCGGGCTCCCTATGGGGAGCCTGCTTGTTTCTCTGCCTCTTTCTCTGTGTCTCTTATGAATGAATGAATGAATGAATAAATAAATAAATAAATAAATAAATAAATAAATAAATAAATAAATCTGAAAAAATAGAAGGCATTTAGAACAATGCTTGTTAGATAGTAAGCACATGAATATATATGTTAGCCATACAGTTTATATATTTTTCTGTATTTATATAGCTATATATTTATATGTCTACTTTATACATTTAGATTTATGTACTCTACTGAAATGGGATAATCGCCCCAAAACTTAGTGGCTTAAAACAGCCACCATTCATTATTTCTCATGATTCTGAGGGTTGACTGGGATCAGCTAGGCTGTTCTTCTGCTCGGTGTGGTGTCACCCGAGGCTGGAACATCCAGAATGACTGGCTCGCATAGTTAGCTACTGCTACTGGTTAGGATTATCGTCCAGAGCACCTCAGATATCCTCTTTATAGGGCTTGGGATTCTTATAGCATGGCATCTGGGGTCCAGAAGGGAGTGTTCCAAGTGTATGAAGGTAGAAGCTGCAAAGCTCCTAAGAGCCGGCCTTGGAAGTTACAATCATTTCTACCACATTTTATTGGTCACAGCAAGTCACGTGCAGGCTCAGATTCAATGGGAGAGGGAAAACCTCCAACTCTCTCTTTTTTTTTTTTTTAACCTCCAACTCTCAATGGGAAGAATGGCAAATAATTTGTAAGCATTTTTAATCCATCACATATTGTTAAGGAGAAGGGGGGGCAATGTGCAGGGAGTGTAGCTATGTTCCCATTTATGTAACAGTGGAGCTTTTATATGGATCTATGTACATGTATATATATATATATATATATATATATATATATATATATATATAAAATGACATACCTAAAGCAACATATGTCTACAACATACACATGTTAGTATATGACCATGCATGTGTGTATACTACATGGAATAAATCTCTTTAGACTAAGAAACGGGTAATAGAGGGACTAAGAGACTAAGCTGGGAGGTTGATTTAATTTTCACTGTGTATAAGCTGCATTGTTTGAATTATTTTTCACTATGTCTATATTATTTCTTCAAAATGAATGAATAAAAATGTGAAGAATTAGCAATAATATCCTTAGTTGCAGCAGTTCCTAGTACAAAGAGAAATTGTTCCTGGAAAGAGCAACTCCATGAGATGAACCTTTCATTTCCCCTGCCAGTTAAATACGGAATAGCTGTGGATTACTTTGAATTGTCTTCACTGACCAGAGACGTCTCCTCCAACACACACACACACACACACACACACACACACACACACAGCTATGATTTTTTTCAACCACCAAAGTAGTTCATATGTCTGTCATGTTCTAAGAATCAGGTTACTGGATATTTGAAAAACATTTTTCCATTCCAATTAAAAATCATCATTTATCTGTGACTAGCATAACATCTCATTTATGTTTGAAATAGAGGAGCAGGATGACTCCTCCAAATCGGGAATCTGTAAACACAGTATCATATTTTGATAGACACATAGCTGTGGATTTCGGCATCATTGTTTGGTAGCTGCGGTTTTGTGCTATTTCTCTGCGGTATTGGATGGTTGCAGGGAGGTTTCAATTATTTTACAAAGAAGGAGCAAAAACAGAAAGTAAAGGCACAAATTCCCACCCATCGTGTGCCCTGTACTCGGGAAAGCCATAAAGTCGGTCCAGGGTGGGGGATGGGAATGTTCTCTAGCTCTGTATGAGACTCTCATCCTGAGAGCAGGCTAGTGATACCACTGAGGTAGGAAAGAGATGATTCCAGGCTCTGGAACTCATGTCTCTTGTTATTGCAGTGTTTAGACTTTCATTCTGGGCACATGCTTGTCCATTACAGAACCTATTGCATTGCATTTTTTTAATGTCTTATTCTAAACTTTATGGACTTGGCAGCAAGTGTCCCAGATTTGTCACTTTCATTCTTAATTTTTAAAAATACCCATTCGCACCTCCAGTCGTGACCCCATTTAGCATGATCTTTTGAATAAAGGCCAGCCAGACTGAGCACTAGTGAATTTCAAGCATGAATAAATCAAGCAGGGGCCAAAGTGCTATTCAGAGAGGATTTTAGAGGTCAGGTTCACTTTCTCGTTCCCCCTTCACTCCAAAAGGGAATTTAGGGGGACGTTATATATAATCAGCTTCTCCATATCCACCAGCATCATTATTCTGGGCTCACGGATTATGTGACACAGTTGTGCTTATGTATTCATAACACTCTGAAGCTGAAAGGGGCCTTAGAGATTATGATGAAGAATCACAAGTTCAGAGAGGTCAAATGACATCAGCCAGGAAAATGTTGCAGTTAGTAAGAAGTCTCAGATTTTGCCACTTCTAACTCATTGCTCCCTGGTTTATATCACAACATTATAGCTATTATTGTAAGGTTCCATGTCACCTTTGCCTTCAGCATGTCCATGGTATAGTGAAACACCCCGGGAATTGTTGTGCTCTTGGGCCATTGGACGGGGCTGGGGTGCATGTGGGGAGGGGATGGTTCTTGATTCAAATGTCAATAAAAACCATGCTGCTTATGTCCTTAGTATTTGTTTTGTGTTTCTGGCTAAGGTTTTGTTGGAACAAAGGGTTCCACTACAAAAACATTTGGAAACCACATCAGTAGTTCAATCCAAATACGCTGCAGCGTATAGGTTTAAGAGAACATGTATAAAGAGTGCATGAAAAGCCGATGAATGTGCCAAAAGAGGTCAGGTTTGTGACTGGATGCATTTGTGGATCAAGTCAGGATTCTGAGTTAAGTGAGCAAGTTCCTTTCTCATTGCTCTAAGTTCTGAGGTCCTCTTTCTCTTCCATCTAGCACATTGGTTCCCAACTGGGGGTGATTTTGCCCACCCCCTGGGGACGGACACTTAGCAATGCTCAGGGATATTTTTTATTGTGATAGTTAGGGAGGGGGTACTACTGGCATCTAGTAGGGTGGAGGCCAGGGCTGCAGCTGAGATTGTACAGCGCACAGGACAGTCGCCATGACAAAGAAGTGTCCACCCACACTGTCAAGCATCCTGAGGTTAGAACCCTGATCTAATTAAGCCCTACCTCTCAGTTAGGACGGGCTCAAGACCCACTGCTTCTCTCTCTGGTGTGAGATTTTATGGTTTCTACTCCCCCAATTTAGCAGTTAGTTGAATAATTGTCTTACTTGCTCATAATTTCTCAAGCCAAGGCTAGTCTTAACCACTCAACTAGATTATAAGTGACTGAGAAGAAGAGAAGGTCTTGAATAAATATACTTGTTCTGGGCACCTTTTAATTCCCTAACCTTGGCTAAACACATAGGAAATGCTTTTGTGGGGACGATGTGAAAGGGAGAGGTTTAGAGGAAGGGTCTCAGATGCCCAGAGGAGCTGCCTAAACAGGAAATCAGGAATCACTAGTAAATAAGGTTGGTGGATTTTTTTTCCACTGGTATGAGGGTGATGGTAAAAAGACGGTGATAAGAGGCAGGAAGACACGGGGAAGAGGGTGGAAGCAAAATGGAGGGGGATTGGGAAACCTACAGAGGAGTTAATGCTAGAACAGGACGATAAAGGGAGCCTCTGAAGATTTCAGGCACCCTCTATCCATTCAACAAATGCTTATGGAGCATCTTCTAGGTCTGGGTACTGTTCTAGGTATGATGAAGTAGTGAACCAAACTGGGGGCCTGGGGCCTGACATTCTGGTGGAGAGCAGGATAAGTCATTAAGAAACTAATGATAGAAGATAGTGTATTATCTACGCATGCTGTACAGAAACACATGTACGTGTAGCTTATAGACTGTAAAAACCACATATAGAAAGTAATACCAGATAGTGAGAAGTAGTGCTGTGCCAATAAGGGGTTAATCGCTGGCTTTCGGGATGGGGGAGAGCCCAGATAGATAGCATTTGCCACTTTCCATGATGTAAATACTCTGGGCACAGATTATTTTAAGCCACAAACACAAAGTCACTGAACACAGAGCTGAAGAGGTATGTACAGTGCTGTGGAGAAGACGCAGAGCAGGTTTAGGAGACTGAGGGTGGCAGGGATGCTATTTTTGAGGCTTCAGTCAGAGGAAGTCTCTCTGAGGGTGTGACGTTTGCATAGTGAGGTTTCTATAGAAAGATCTGGCTGTTTTATCAGCATGTGTAGTGACCTCAGGATGCCTCACGCAGTTCCCCTTCTCCCTGCAGAGCTGCACCTGTGGGTGAAGTTGAGCTTCTGACATCCCTTCTCTCCCTCCCTCAGAGGAGCAGCTGATGAGGCACCTCGGAGGAAAGAGTTGAAAAGAGAGAACAAACATGCTCCCTTTTGCACATCACACCCCTGGAACCTACATGTGGTTGGAAAGCCCTATAGGGGTAAAAACTACCACCATATCTGTGGGGGCACCAAAGTCTGACCTGGAGCTGGCTGAAAATCTCATGTGCCTCCCAGAAATAGATTATCCATTATTCTAGGAGTCACTCCACAATGAGCCTGGGATACTTGGCAAGACCGTCCTGCTTCAGGTTGTAACATTCTCCACATGCTTTCTGGGTTGTTGTCTTAAAAAAAAATGCCTGCAAATAGGATTTTCCATTTTCAAAGGAATGCCCACAGAACTCCACAATTACAAACTGGTGTTGGCCTAAAAGAGCAGTAATTTGGTTGGGAAATGGGTTTCAGTTTGTAACTTCCAAGGATTGATGATAAATTTCCAGGAGTGAAAAAGCTGGAAACATTAGGGAAATGTTTTCAAACTCCCTTCAACCAAGGCACTGATTTAAATGAAAGAAAAAATCCCCCTGAATGCCAAAAAAGCATACTTCAGATGTCCCCATCAACTGTGAGACAGTTGCTTTCCCATGAAGACCCGCCATATGGACAGTATGAGAAATCTCAAATTAAAATAAATTGTTATTCAGAGAGAGCTCTCATTTGAGCCAAGACTCCCCACTTTACATTTTGCAGCCTTTGCCACACAATTATGAGGTCCAGTTGGATTGCTTAAAAGATTTGTAATAGTTAACCCCCCAAGTGCAACGATCTTAGTTTTAATCTTTTCTCTACACAGCAGTGGCCCTGTGGACAGTGTGAGAGAAAACAGGAGCCCTGGACCCCAACTTCTGGCCTCCTGGTTTCCCTTCCCCCTCTGGCTTCTGGGCCTCAGATGTAAGGCTGGGCTGCTAAGCCCTGCACAATCGTGCCCTCCCTTAAAATGCTGAGCTGGCTTGGTCAGGGCCTATTAGGAACAGAAGGAGAGACTGGTTGCTTGGAACTCTTGGTTCTGGTTGTGCAATCAGTGTGACCTGCAGGGGTGTGGCTTCAGGCCCTGGGGAATTTTACCAGGAAGACACATTGGTCTTGTTTCAGCTAAATTTGGCATCAGGAAGGTGGACATTATATTTCCCCCTCTCATGCTACTTATGCTTTTATACGTCAAGCTTGCTCTCTGGGATTCTTACTCTTAGCCTCTGAACCTCTGATGTTTGGGGGTATTGGAAATGGAAGCAGGAGGCAAGTAAGCCAAGGAAAAGGTTAAAGCCAATTGCACTCATTGGTTTGGGCTGCAGTCACCAAGTACCACAAACTGGGTGGCTTGGAGGGCCTTCCCTTGCCTCTATCAGGTTCTGGTAGCTCCATGTGTTCCTTGGCTTGTGGCAACACAATTCCAGCTTCTGCCCCCACCTTCATATGGCTGCCTTCCCTCCGCCTATGCCCAGATTTTCCTCTTCTTGTACGGACCCTGGTCATATTGGATTAGAGTCCACCTGACTGTAGTATGGCCTCATCTTGCCATTGCCAATTCTATCTGCAATGACTCTCCAAATCAGGTTGCTTTCCGAGGTACTGAGGGTTAAGACTTCAAGTTGTCTTCCAGAGGGCCACTGTTCAACCCATAACACCACTGAAGAAAAGGAAATTTTTTTTCTAATGAATATACTTTTTTTTTAGACAGGGAGAGAGAGGAGAAGGGCAGAGGGTGAGGGAGAGAGAATCTTAAGCAGGCTCCATGCCCAGTGCAGAACCCAACATGGCTTGATCTCACAACCCTGACCTAAAATCATGAGATGGATGCTTGACCACCTGAGCCATCCAGGTGCCCCAAACATACTCCACTCTTTTTTTTTTTTTTAAAGATTTTATCTATTTATTCATGACAGGGAGAAAGACACACACACACACACACACACACACACACACAAGCAGGCTCCATGCAGGGAGCCCATTGTGGGACTCGATCCCGGGTCTCCAGGATCACGCCCTGGGCTGAAGGTGGCGCTAAACCGCTGCTCCCCAACATACTCCACCCTTAACACATGCTCACAGCTTCCGTGCTGATGGCGGTCAGGAAATAGGTGAGCCAGGGGAAACAGCTGGCCTCTCCAGGCCTAGACTGAAGTTCACAAGCTGCACCTTTGTTGAAATTTGTGCCCTAGCCACAAATGCAAGGGAGCTTAGGACAGACTTCGAGTTTGAGAATTTTTTTAAAGATTATTTATTTATTCATGAGAGACACAGAGAGAGAGAGAAAGAGAGAGAGAGAGAGGCAGAGACACAGGCAGAGGGAGAAGCAGGCTCCATGCAGGGAGCCCGATGTGGGACTCCATCCCGGGTCTCCAGGATCACACCGTGGGCTGAAGGCAAGTGCTAAACCGCTGAGCCACCCAGGCATCCCTAGTTTGAGAATTTTAACTCAAAACTCCCCAAGTCTTGGAGTTTTAACCAGACCTGTAACATTTTGGTAACTGTGCGACTTGAAATTGAATGCAGTTTCTGTGTGGCATGGATGTTTGATCAGCAGCAGGATTAGGAGAGGGCTTCGGAACCTCCCTCATTTTTATCTGTCTCTGTCCTTCTCCACCCAATTCCACTGGCCCAAAAGGCAGAAGAGTTCTAGTTACCTTGCTGCCATTTCTCTCCTGGTCGTCTTCTCTCATCCTTCCTCTCCTGCTGGCTGCAGCAACCACATGCGTATTCTGAGCTGCTCTCCTGACTGCAGAGCTCACCCACCTTAGGGAGATGAGAGGGGAGGAACTCCCCAGTGTGTCCAGGGTTGCTGAAGAAGACTTCTTGGCCAGAATCCTCTCTTTCAGCTGCCTTGCCAGTCTGACTCTGTTACTTACTTTGATCTGCAACCCACTTTTTTACCCCAAGGCCCTTCAACTACCTGTCCCATTTGTAGCTAAACAAGCTGACAGGATGGAGTGTGACACATAGAGGAAGAGAGGGACGTTCCGTTTCCATCTGTGCTTAGAGGTGAAAGGGGGTTACCTGGGTAATGGTATAATGTACTTTTTGAAAAAAAAGATTTGATTTATTTATTCATGAAAGACAGAGAGAGAGAGAGAGAGAGAGAGAGAGAGGCAGAGACACAGGCAGAGGGAGAAGCAGGCTTCCTGCAAGGAGCCTGATGTGGGACTTGATCCTGGATCCCGGTATCATGCCCTGAGCCAAAGGCAGACGCTCAACCGCTGAGCCACCCAGGTGTCTCAGGTATAATTTACCTTTAAGTAACTTGCAAAATAGGCTCCTTCATTCATTCTCTTGTCGGGGGGCAGGATGCACAGTGCAGACATTTCTCCCATATTAACGGAGCCATACAAGATCGAGACCTTACCCCCAGCACTCACCCCCACCACACAGGTATTTCCCCCCTTAGGTATGCTCAAAATGCAGTTGCTTTTATAATATTAGCCTAAATAAACAAACAAACGAAGCAAAACAAAAGCCATACCTAAGAACTCACACTCCTGGAAATCAGTTTGAGGCCTCCTGAGATTTGGGGCCATTCCCCATAAGACTGACAAACGTTGACTTAGCCTTGTTTTGAGATGTGGAACTCTTTGGCAGCCTGGGGAAGACTTTAAATCTCTTCTCAGGAAAGTATTTTAAAATGAATTAAACACAGTGCAAAGTTTATGAAGGAAACCAGTTATATTGAATACAATTGTCAAAATATTAAAAAACAAACTCACGATATACTATTATGTCTGCATCATTGTTAATGCTTCAAATAAGAAGACTACTATGATTTCTACGTGGTGGTGAGCTTAAGAAACAATACTTTAGGATATCTGCAACAAGTGTAATGTGATGTGGAAAAAGCCTGCGATTTCTATTGGTGACAAAGTCACAGGTGTAGTTAATACTACTGAGATGTGTGGCCTCTGTTCCTAATTGAAGGAAACACTCAATTTCATGGAGAGGTGAGTTGAGGTGAAGTTGTACTTTTTTCCCATCCAGGTTCACAGACCCTTTGGGGATGTGTGGACCCAGATTGGAAACACCTCTGGGGGCTCCTGAGTCTCCTCAAGACTTTCTTAGGCTAGGAATTTGCCTCTTCAGAACCCCCGGTCCGCTTCTCCTAGAGGACTGGAGCTCTGGCTTCTCTCCCTGCAGATGCCCTTCCTCTCCCTCTCCCTTCCTCATGGTCATGGACATGGTCCTTGGTAGCCCTGTTCCTGCCATTGCTGTCATCTGTGTGGGACCGACTGATGTCTGATGTGCAATGAGCTGCTCCCCTTAAAGCCCCGCACCACCCACCATGGGTCCCTTTGTACCTCTCCCTTGCCCCTTATGCTCAATCCCCAGCTTGGCCTGCTGCCCCACAGAGGGTTCTATCAATCATCCTTGGACCGAAGAACCAGTAAACTCCAGATCTACCTGTTCTGGAATATTCTTGGCCAATTCGTTTTTTTAACCCAGGGTCTTCTTAACACTCACCATCTCTTTAATAATTTCCCCCCTCATCTTGGAGAAAAAAGTGGAAATAATAGAGTCCTCATGTATGTTGAATCAAGATGGCATTTATTTATTTCAGCACTTATGATGTTCAGGAGCTGTTCTATATACTTTACAAACAGTGTTTCATTTAATCCTTGTAACAACCCTATGAGGTGGGTATAGATGAGGAGACTAAGGAACAGGGTAAGATTGCGAGATTCAGCAAGTAAATATACAGGATGCCCAGTTAAATCTGAATTTCATTTTTTGAAAAATTTTATTTATTTATTCATGAGAAAGAGAGAGAAGCAGAGACATAGGCAGAGGCAGAAGCAGGCTCCCTGCAAAGAGCCTGATGCGGGACTTGATCCCAGGACCCCGGATCACAACCTGAGCCGAAGACAGATGCTCAACCACTGAGCCACCCAAATGTTCCTAAATTTGATTTCCAGATAGTAACTTTTTTTTTTAAAGATTTTATTTATTTATTCATGAGACACAGAGAGAGAGAGAGAGAGAGAGAGAGAGAGATTGGGAGGCAGAGAGAGAAGCAGACTCCATGCAGGGAGCCTGACATGAGACTTGATCCCGGGTCTCCAGGATCAGGCCCTGGGCCGAAGGTGGCACTAAACTGCTGGGCCACCCAGGCTGCCCCAGTAACTTGTTTATTTAGTATGTCCCATGAAACATTTGGAGCATAGTTATATTAAAAGTTATTTGTCTCTTTGGGGTAAATTCCCCAGCAGTGCAATTGTTTGGATAGAACTAGAGGGTATTATGCTGAGTGAAATAAGTCAATTGGAGAAGGACAATCATTATATGGTCTCATTCATTTGGGAAATATAAAAAATAGTGAAAGGGAATAAAGGGGGAAAGGAGAGAAAATGAGTGGGAAATATCAGTGAGGGAGACAGAGCATGAGAGACTCCTAACTCTGGGAAACAAACAAGGGGGGTAGTGGAAAGGGAGGTGGGCAGGGGGATGGGGTGACTGGGTGATGGACACTGAGGGGGGCACTTGACGGGATGAGCACTGGGTGTTATGCTATATGTTTGGAAAATCAAACTCCAATAAAAAAGATACAAAAAAAAGTTATTTGTCATGTATCTGAAATTCAAATTTAACTGGGCATCCTGTATTTTATTTTATCTGGCAACCTACACAGAGAAGTGAAGCAACTTGCCCAAGATCACACAGACAGCAAGTGGACAGAGCCAGGATTCAAACCCAGGAAGTCTGGCTCTGGAGTCCTTGCCCTTAGCCACCTTTCTCGGAAAGATGCAAGTTACATTATTGCAACACATGGGACATGTACTCCTTGCAGTGGTTCTGGGAGAAATCTCTGTCCAGAAATCACGCCAGCTTGCTGTTTGAGATGACTGCTGAAGAACTAGTCCAGTGAACCCACTTCAAATGAGGTAAGGGAGCTGTGATTGGGCCGCATGATGACCAATCAGCTGTCCTAAAACAAAGATGCCTGGTTGCAAGCAAGAACTTTCCTTGTTAGCCCCATTAAAAGCTGGATAGTTTGGATTTGAAGTGAAGAGGAAGGCTTGACTTGCCCTCCAGCTGCTGGGAGAATCTTTTCAAGGATCAGCTGTGGAGACCTGTAGGATCATCTAGTTTGTACACCTCTTCTTCTGCCTGGTTGGAAGGAAGACACCAGGGGAAGGCACTTTCCACCCACCACCCCGTCTTGCACCCCTGGTCTCCAGCACTCCCATTAAGATGTAAGTGGATGATCTGAGATGATCTGACTCTTACCTGCCCTTCACAGCAAGAATCAGAAAACAAGGGTTCACTGAATTGCATTCTTGAGCAGAGGGCAGCATCTTGGATACTCTGAGAGTGTAGTTTCTGGCATCAAACCCTCCCCATCAGAAATAGGCAGGCTCACAGGTGGTGGGAGCATAAAATTGGTACAACTCTTCTACAGGGCAACTTGGCAAAATCTATCAAAATTAGAAATGGGGATACCCTTTGGACCAATAATTTCCCTTCTACAAATACACTTTTCCATATTTGTGCAAAGTGGTGTGTGGACTCCAACAGTGTTGGTACTAGCACAATATTTGAAGCAACTTAAAGGATGCTCCAGAGGGAATATAAGTAAATAGTACCTCTATACAACGGGATTCTATACAGCCATGGAAAAAGAATTTTAAAACTCATGCATGGGGATCCCTGGGTGGCGCAGCGGTTTAGCGCCTGCCTTTGGCCCAGGGCGCGATCCTGGAGACCCGGGATCGAGTCCCACATCGGGCTCCCGGTGCATGGAGCCTGCTTCTCCCTCTGCCTGTGTCTCTGCCTCTCTCTCTCTCACTGTGTGCCTATCATAAATAAATAAAAAAATTAAAAAAAATAAATAAAACTCATGCATGAATGTGAAAAGCTCCCCAAGACATATTGTGAAGTGTAGAAAAAGAAAAGGTAGAGTAGGATTTGTACTGTTTGTACAAGTTGGCAAGACACTTGGAGAGGGAACGTGCATATGAATGTGTGTGTGTGTGTGTGTGTGTGTGTGTGTAAGAAAATATCCCTGAAAGGTAACATAAGGAATGGGTAATATCAATTGCCTACAGGGAAAGAAACCGTATGAACTATATGGCTGGGGTTAGGAGTGGGAAGAAGTGTTCACTGGATACCCTTTTATACTTAGAAAAAGTGAGATCATGTGCATCCATCATTTAAAAATAAATATTTTTAATAGAAATATAACTTGTCCGCACCACAGACTCAAAGATCATCTAACCAGAGCTGGGGAGGGAGGCAGTGGGAATTGTGATCTATAATTCTCTCACTAGATTTGGGGATGAAAATGGGAGCATGTTCGACTTCCTGGTAGTTTCCTTCCAGTGAATATCTTCCTACTTTCTCACAATGAAGGAAAGGGAGGAAATGCCCCCAGGCCAAACCAACCCTTGGTCGTTTCCAGTACCATTGGGAAGGCAGCAATGTATTTCTCTTCAATGTTTTCTGTTCTGCCTTGTAGAGGTTCTACATGCTTCAGTTCACTGTCTCCCATGGGTTTTTCCTTAGAACAGCCAACCCAGAACCAAAAATCCATCTGGGACGGCTGCCCCTTATCTAAGAAGGTCAAGGCCATTATTAGTTCCACAGTCCAGCAGAGAAAGAGATACAAGCTCCAAGTCCAACAGTCACGAATTCCATTGTGGAGTAGAGTTGGCCTCTGCATAAGCTGTCACTGGTCATTTTCACCAAGAGCATCTGAATTTTTGCACAAACCTTGGGCACAGGAGCCATAGTGACAAGTACAGTGTTGCTCACATGGGGTTCAACTCCCTGGGGCTGAGATCTGAGAGGGACCCTCCAAGTCCTTGGGGAAGGGGCCGAAGCCTCTTTGGTAAGCGACTCAGAAATTCAAGTGGTTGGTGAAAAACAGGTTCTGAGACACCACATAAACCTGGATTTCTATTTATTTGCCTCCCAAACTCTTATGTGGCACTTATTGTGGGACAAAACTGTTTTATGCACTTTATAAATATGAATTCACATAATCTTCAAAACAACCTTATCAGGCAGTTGCTATTAATATCCCCATTTTACAAATGAAGATAATGAGAAGCAGAGAGGTCAGTTCATTTGCTCAAAGTCACATAGCTTAGTAATTGATAGAGTTGGAATTCAAATGCAGGTATCCGGCTCCACACTACATATGGTTCAGCACTAGAATACTGGCAAAATGGTGAGATTTCAAAATCCGTTGCCTTGTGCACCTCCTGTTAAGGCTTTCCCTGTAAAAGGTAGGTTAAGTCCATGTAAAGATCAAGACTATTCTAGGGCTTCCAGATCTGCCCAGCCAATTAACTGAATTGGCATTAAAATGGTCTGGACAGATCTGGAAGCCCTAGAATGTTCTTGATTGTTCGCATGGAATTATTCTGCTCATTCAAGAAATTCTCCAGACATCTGACTTTGAAATCTCATCACATTCCCACTACTCCCATGGTTTAAAATGTAAATATTTGGGGAAAGACTTCCACCTCTTCCACCAACAGCCTAAGTAGATGCCAACATGTAAATAAATGAATGGTCTTGTAAGAAATGATCTAGGTGCTTGGACCTGTGAGACAAACATAGGACAGTTTTTATTTTGATTTTCAGTCTCTGAAATAGATGTGAGACCCAGAGAATGACTGCTACTGAGTAGGGCATGGAGCATGATTTCAGCCAAAAGATGTGGCCAGTAAAGAGTTAATTTGGGCTTTTCCAGGTAGTCTGTAGTCGCTCTTCTTTTACTCTCCTTCTAAACACCGAAAAATCCAGACGAAAGTAGCTGTTTTCTTGTGCCAGTCACCATCTTTCGTGTTCATCTCACCTCCTTGCTCTTTCACAAACATGGGGGAGCAGTGACGTCCATTCCCCATAACCCTAGGACATGCTAGATGTCGTGGCCATGGATTCTCACTTCCCCGCCATAAAGCAGCTTCCAGAAGACCTGCTCTGGCGGGGCTGGAGAACACTGCCTGCAAGGGCTATTTTACGGGGCTGTGTTCTGTGACAGCATGATCCATCGGCTGCTCGGTGCAAGACAATATAGTAAAAAGAATTGGCCCCTGCTGGTGCTTAAAAGGTGCTGGAAGGGGAGTGTTAATTTATTGCTAATATACACTGTCTTAAAAATAGAAAGAAAAATGTCTTTTGTTCCCATTTTGCCTTTTGGTGCCTTCAAAAACCAGGGCAGGGGGGCGGCGAGATCGAATGGCCATCATTAGAGGTCAGGGTTTGGTCACAACTTAAATCCGTATGGTTGGCTGAGAGGTAGGGAAAGAAATCCTTTGTTCTGTGCACGTGTGGAAGCTTCCTGACGGAGCTGTCCTCCGCAGAGGCCAGGACACACCTGCCCCACTGGTGTTGGGGACATTTGTCTCCTGGAGCTGGACTTGCAGAATCTGCCTTTGCACCTCTGGCCGGCCCACCCGATGCAACCCTGTTGCGCTCCAGGAACCAGTGCCTGCTGGGGACAGGCTTGGGGTCCCCGAGAGCTCACTTCAGGGCTCTGGAAACGGAGGCCACGAAAGAAAAATAGCCCTTTGGAGAGGCTCCCAACAAATAGCCTTTGGCTGGAAGACTTGTGGGCTTGAAGTGGTCAGATGGGAATAATATTTAAGGGAAATGCAAGGAGGCTTTTCCGAGCTTTGAAGAGTTGCTTTTCCCCCCCTGCACTTGGGTATTTTTAAAAGCTGCTTATGGGTGTCCAGACCCTGAGAAACAAACATACTTAAAAGGGAAGATCAACAGAATGAGAAGGCTCACCGTGTCTTACTGAGACATACAAGCCCGCTGTGCACTTTGAGGCCTGTGGGGCTCGGTCACCATTTGCTTTCTTCCGTGTTTGGCAGTGCCAGCCCCTAAACCATCCCTCATTTTGAGGAAGCCAGTAGACCCTCTGGGGATTGGGCTTGGCTGCCGTTGGTATAAGTTTCAGTGATTAAGTAATTTAATTAACGTACTTGGAGTTTCTACCGTCTTTAATATAATCTACCTCTAAAAAACTCCTATGAATTAAGGCAAATGTTTATGTGGAAGAAGCCTAAAATTGCCTCCCTGACCAACTTGGAGGAGGGGAAATGACAGTAGCCTGCATCTAGCTACCGATACTGCTCTTTAGGGAATTCCCAAAATATATGATTCTTTTTTTCCTCCAGAAAAATTGACAACAGACCCCCTTACCAATGGGATATTTTCCAGGACCCCCAGCGGATACCTGAAACCATGGGTGGTATTGGACCCTATGTATACTATGTTTTTTTCCTATCCATACCGACCTATGATGCGTTTAATTTAAAAATTAGGCACAGTAAGGGATGCACAGTGATAACTAATAAAAGAGAACAGTTATGACAATTACTAAAATAAAAGTTAGTGAATGTGGCCTCTCTCTCAGGATATCTGTACTCATCCTTCTCGTAGTGGTGATGGGAAGTGATAAAACCTCTACCTGATGAGATGAGGTGAGGTGAGGTGAGGGGCATCGACACTGTGACACAGTGTTAGGCTGCTACTGACCTTCTGAGCACAGGTTAGAAGGATTGTCTGCTTCCTCAGTTGACCGCAGTTGACGTGGGTGGCCATGGCGGGCTGCAACCCTGGGCAGTGAAGCCATGGCTGAAGGGGCAGTGCTGGTAAGTCTATTTTTCTTCATCTGGTTCCCTTGCCCTTCTCTCTCCTCTCCCATCCCTTCCAATTGATCTAAATCTGTTGGAAATGGGTGAGCCCAAACCATAAATGAAAAAAAAAAAGGGGGCAGGTAGATGGAGTCGTGGGTGAGGCAATGGGGAGAAGGAGCTGTCTTTCCTCCCAGGCCGGGAAGCTCCAAGAAGACAGTTAATTTCTTGGCTCTAAGTGTCCCTTCCCCTGGCCTGCCTGCCTGCGAGTGACCCACTTTCAATTCACTCATGTTGTGTGTTCTCTCTGCCTCGGGCAGAAAGGTCACCCACCCAGCTTTGTGTGCCAGGAAGAGAGATTAGTCAGGGCCTCCGCCAGAGGTCTCCCTATGAGCGGACCCTTGGCTCTCCATTTGGGGTGCGTCCCCTGGCTTTGCCTTCACCCTGTGTCTTATGAACGAAAGGCATCGCTGGTAGCCTGAGGCTGAGTCAGAAAGCTGTGTGTTCCGTCCTTTGGGGAGGCAGAGGGGTAGGGGTGGGATGAGGGTTTAAGGTGAAAAATGATACCACCAAAAAATAAAAATAAATATGGAATAAAAACTATAATTAGATTTGTTATTTTTATGTGCTACAATCAGAAACCACAGCTAAAACCTTCCTCCTCTGGTAAATAAAAATGTGATTGTCGATCACTGCTGGGAGAAATACTTTCTTTTTTTTCTGCATTACATTTCATAAAATGTCTGGGTGCCCTTTGGGTCTTAAATTGCAGCCAGACTAACACGGCCCCAGTTGTACAAGCCGGTTCTCCTTCTCTTCTTGTTCCCCTACCTTCCCGCAGAAAGAAGGTGGTCCAGATCTCCTGCCAATTCAGGTACGACATTAATCAAAAACCCCGTGGAAATGAGAAAATCATTCCAGTGGCAGGCAAGTCTTAGAGCTGTGAGCCAGGACGTCCAAGTTTGCCTCTAAACTAACATGAAAACAGAAAACCTTGTTTAATCAGAACCTAATACCAGACCCAGGCCCATCCTCATGGGTAAATATATTAAGTCGTGTTTGGCATCAGTGTCACTCACCGCCCTGACCATCCCCACCCTGGAAAGAGCAATCTGGATTTAGAAACTGTTTAGTTTATACAGATTATATATAACTTCCATTTCATATATTTACGTTTGCTATTTCTGTGCCTCTTGTACTCATAATTGGGGACACACATGGCACTCAGAAAGGAGTTCTTAAAGATTCATCAAAGCAGAGGAAGAGGCACAAAGAAAATGGTAAAACAGCTTCCCACCAAGATGATAAATTGGGTTGGTAGAAGAGTCTTAGCTTTATTTTCCCATTTTTGCCCTATGATACACATGAGATGTGTAGCTAATTATAATCACTCCGAAGCTTATGGCAATGAAAGGGACAGAATGTTTGAAGCCCCTTGGTCCTGGCTGCCCTTAGCAACCACACTTAAAGGGCTCCAGTGTGGAGCATTTGACAACTGTGACCAGGGCCAGCCCATGAAATGAGCTAGTGGGATTTTTGGCCACCAAAGTATTTCTGTGGGGAAAAACTCAATGCTGAGCCAGGACAACTGGTCAGCCACGGCTCTGTTTCTCTCTGGGATGCCGAGTAGGTCATAGTAACCTCGATATAACTTGGAGTCCTCATCTGTAAATGCAGCAGGATTCTATTTAAGGAGCTACTAAGTTCCTTGCGTTGGAATTATTCTAGCATTTTGGAGTAGAAAAACATTTTCGTTGACCTAGTTTTTCTTCTGGGGAGATGTAAATAAAGTTAAATGTGACAATTCAGATGATCTCTCTCTGGGACTCGAATATGATGTCAAGGGGACGAGCTAGTGAGTAGTTTTAACCTTTTGTGGATCACAGGTTCCTCTGAGAATCTGATGAAAATTCTGGATCCTCTACTCAGTAAAACACACACATGCCTGTGTATGCTCACATTGTATGGTGCTCCAAGGGTGGAGGGTTCCAGACTCCAGTTAAGAAGCACCAGATAGGAGATTTTAAGGCCTCACTGAAGCACTAATATTCTGTAGCTCCATCATACAGCTCTAGGCTATGAAATCATTTTAGAGTTTACTAGTTTATTGGGCACTTTAGCTTCCCAGATCATCTCAGGCCAGAGGTGAGGGACAGCCCTCAAAACACCTATTCACCTTCTCTCCAAGGTCTTTCCCACTTTACCTTCCTCCTGAGTCACATGCCAGTAACATTATTTATAATCACAAATACGTATTAGCACAAACTATGCACTGGACACATAAACTTTATTTTATTTTATTTATTTATTCATGAGAGACATAGAGAGAGGCAGAGACACAGGCAGAGGGAGAAGCGGACTCCTTGCAGGGAGCCCGGTGTGGGACTCGATCCCAGGTCCCCAGGATCATGCCCTGAGCCAAAGGCAGATGCTCAACCGCTGAGCCACCCAGGCGTCCCGTGGACACATGAATTTTAAAAACTAATTGTATTTAATACTTACAAAAAGCTCATGACATAACTAATATTGTCATTCCTGTATTGCAGATGAGAAAACCAAGGCACAGGAAGGTTAAATAGTCAAATTAGTGAATGGCACATCTGGGTTTAGAGTTATCAGTCTGGCTCTGGAGTCTGTGCTGTTAAGCAGTATGCCTGTTTTTTTTTGTTTTTTTTTTTTAAGATTTTATTTATTTGAGAGGGAAAAAGAGAGAGAACAAGTGAGAGCACAAGAGCAGGGGGAGGGAGAAACAGAATCCCTGCTGAGAAGGGAGCCCCATGTAGGGCTCAATCCCAGGACCCTGGGATCATGACCTGAGCCGAAGGCAGACCCTTAACCGACTGAGCCACCCAGGCGCCCCTGCCTGTTTCAAAAGTATTTGGGTAATGGAGGTTTAAAAACAAAAAGCATTCTGTGAAAATTCATCAATACTTATAATTTGTACATATTTCTGTATGTGTGTTATACTTCAATTTAAAAAATTACTTTAAAAATCTGTATCAGTTGGGAATAGTTTTGGCAGCAAGAAACCATCTCATAAATAGTAGCTTAAATCAAAGGGGTATTTATTATTTAATAAGGAGGTGGGTGGTCCCAGAGTTGATATGGCATTCCAATGACCCAGGCTCTTTCTACTTTTTTCAGTGTTCTGGTCATGGTCATGAGATGGCTACTGAGTCTCCAACTACCACACCTGCATAGGAAGGGATGGATGGTAAAGGAGGTCTCCTCACGTACTTCTCCCCTCTCCATTTGCAAAGCCTCCCAGCAGACTTTCCCATTAGTCTCATGGCTGACACTGAGGTAAAATGGCCACCTTTGTATAAGGAAACCGGAGAAGTGAGTCTCTGATTTTTCCAGCCTCTTTGGGCTACGGTGGAAAAGGAAGAAGGGATGAGAATGAACACTGAGTATCTCTCAACAGTGCTTGCTACACAGTCTCACAACCACACTTCTACATTGAGAGAGGACAAGAGGCATAGAAGTGAAGGGAAAGCCTTCTCTGAGATCAAAGGTAGCCAATTACTATTTTTCTCTAGATCACACACACACACATGCACATGCACACACACAGCCTCACACTGATCCCTTCAGAAGAGAGTGTAGAAGAGAACAGATAGTGAAAACTGTTTGAAACTGCAGATTTAAAAGTCTCTCCCATCAAATTGAAGGGATGGCCTCTTAACCAATGGCTTAATTTGAATCTTTGAAAAATGACCATTTCATTATCTTCCTTAATGGAGTATACATCAAATTTAGTGTGTTTCCCTGACACTAGGCTAGATTTAGCCAGATGGTGCAAGTTTTCCAATCTCCTACTATTTCTTATGCATTCTTAGCAGTTTAAATGCCTAAAGGGAGTGCCATTCTGGTAGGAGGAGAAGAGCAGTTGGTTAAGTGGTCTTGCCCTCAGCTTTGTGCCTGGGTGGCAATGATCCTTCCCCTGTTCACAGTATCTACTAAACTCCTTAAAATTCATGTCTGGGGATCCCTGGGTGGCGCAGCGGTTTAGCGCCTGCCTTTGGCCCAGGGTGGGATCCTGGAGACCCGGGATCAAATCCCACGTCGGGCTCCCGGTGCATGGAGCTTGCTTCTCCCTCTGCCTATGTCTCTGCCTCTCTCTCTCTGTGTGTGACTATCATAAATAAATAAAAAAAAATTTTAAAAAATTCATGTTTGGGTGGAGGGAAACCATTTTTTTCTGCAGCTTTCAAGAAACCTGTCACCACAGTATTTGGTTTGTAGGGTTTGGTCCTAGTTTAAGTTCACCCAGAAGAAGATGTGAAGATAAGGATTCTGGGAAATGTAGTTTCTTTGGGTGATGAAACTCTGGTAGAGGAGTGAGAGGGAACCGAGACAGGGAAGGGAAGGCAGTGAACAAAGAGTGTATTATCCAGTAAATCACCATGTTGGTTGAGTGGAACTTGATCTCACTGGGAAATTCTGGGGGAGAGAGTATAAAATACATGCTTCAGGGTTCTTCCACCTGAAGGTGAGAGAATTGGGGTATTTATACACCACTCCCCAGTATTTTTGGAGGATGGCTCCTTCCAAATGATGTTAATTCCCTGGCACTTCTGTCCTGCCATGTAGGCAGACAAATCTGGCCTCAATGGGTAGAGATAGTCCTCAGACCAAGAAATGTAGGTGTTGGCATTGGAAGTGGGGAGGTAAGGGGATGCAGGTTTCTTAGAATAACAGGTTAGACCTGAGGGAGATATTAAATGTCATAAAATCCAGAACTCTCTGTTCTTCCTCCTCCCCATTTTATAATCAAAGTAACTGTGGTCCAGGCAGGTAAAGTCTCATACCTACACAGTGGCTGGGCTGCAGTGACAGCCCAGTCCTTTCACCTTTTCATCTTAGAGTCTTTCATCCCTGCCATGTTATTACCAAACCAGGGGGATACCTAAAATAATAAAACATTATAGTCATAAAATCTAGAAAATAATTTTGGTGTTAGTAATAGTGTGTGAATATTAAGAAAATACAATTGTTCAAATTAATAAATTGGTTGTGGGGCAAAGTAAAAATAATCATGATCTTCCCACAGCTGTGAGCAAGGCTATCTTCAGTTCTGGTTCCTTCTGCTCTGCACTTTGGATAATCTCTGAGGTCTTCTCTTTAAGTCAATTTGACTTTTAAATATAAGACATCATGTGATGTCATCAGCCCCATCCTCTTGCAACACCCCCAGTGCTTCTTAAAAATGCAACAAGGAAGGAATTTGCAAGGCTTCCTAGTCCCACAGGGAACTGAAAAACTCTGCAGGTGAAGCTCTAAGATACGAGAGTGTTTAGAGAAACCTTAGGGAAGAAGAAGGCTCAGCTTCACAAGGAGGTCTGAAGTGAACCACTTGGCCAGTGTTTCTCTCCAGATGCTTTAGTCTCTGACCTAAAGGCTGCACTTCACACATTGTGGGGTGGGGGAGGGGGGGCTCCTAGGGTTCTTCTGGGTCTCTGCTCTGTTCTGATTTTCCTACCTTTACTCTAATCTTCTTATCTGACTTACCCATTTCTTCTTCTTCTCTTCTTAATTCTGGGTCAGAGATCAAAAGAATTGGAGCAGGAGCAAAGTGAATGTCATAATTTTATGAACGTGTTCAAATTTGCCTCTCACTGTTATGTAGGTTTTGATATCTTTGTACCCAGAGACTCATGGCTGGATTTTCCAACTGAAACTCTTTAGAAAACTCTTCTGCAGCTTCTTTCTTTTGCTTGAATAGCAAAATAACATGCATAAGGTAAAGTCTAAACATTTCAGGTATGTAGCGCACTAAATTTTAACAAAGTGAGCACAGCCATGTAACTACCACCTAGATTAAGGTGTGCATTCCCAGCACCCAGAAGCCTACTTCGTATCTCCTCCCAGTCATTACCAACATTCCAAAAGTAAAGATAATCTTTCACCATAGATTAGTTTTGCATATTTTAAAACTTTATGCAGATGGAGTCACACAACTTACACTTTTTTATGTCTGGCTTCTTTTGTTCAAGTTAGTTGTGTGAAGCTTTTCGACAGTGCTGTGAGTAGCAGTAATTTATTTCTTTTTTCATTGCTGTATAGTATTCAGTTGTATGAATCAACAAGTGATCTATCCTTTGGGTCATTTGCAGCATCTTAGTACTGAATTTCACTGGGATGTGATGGGATCATAATTATATTTAGATTATTTACGCCTAAAGACATGGATCAGCTGATTGACAATGTTTAATCAAGTCTCTTGAGCTAACATGTGCATGGAGATTGTGTGTGTCAAACCCTGACCTAAGTACTTTATAAATATGAACTCACTTGACTTTCATACCAACACTTAAGGTAGGTCACTATTATTACTCACATTAAACAGACCCAGGAGCTCAGGGTGCTTGCCTAAGGTCACATAGCTAATATCCAGAAAAGAAGAACGTTCTGGCCAATGGAACTGGCTTAGATCATGTTCTTTATTGTGTCTTTTGTATATGCTTCTATTACAGCACCCAGAAACTGTAGTATATGTCTTTATTTACCTTTCTGCTCTTCTAGACTATGAGCTTGAGCACAGCATCTGTGTCTCATTTTTACCAATGTTGCTTTAGTGAATGAGCCAGGGGCTTTGCTGTAAGTTAAGTGTTTGCATGAGGAATGAGTTAGTATAGGGCAATGAGCTCATGGGCACCTTTTCTTCAAGTACTTAAGATCTCCCTGTATTTTCCTGGTGAGGACTGGGAGAGCAGGATCTGCAAGGAGACAGGAAGGGAAGGAGGAAATGGAAGAAAAGGTAGGATGTGTTGTCCATCGCTTGCACTTTAATCATACAAACTGCTCAGAACAGTTTTTATAACTTAAACCAGAGGAGAGAGTGGATAGAAAGAGCCTAAAGTGGGGTGCCCGGGTGGCTCAGTTGGTTGGGCATCCAACTCTTGGTTTCAGCTCAGGTCATGATCTCAGGGTCATGAGATGGAGCCCCGTATGGAGCTCTGTGCTCAACAGGGAGTTTGTTTGATGATTTTCTCTCCCTCTGTACCTCCCTCTGCTTGCATTTTCTCTCTCAAATAAATAAATAAATCTTTTAAAAAAGCAAGAGCCTAAAGCTATGCTGTCCAATAGAAACATAGTATGAGACACATGTGTGATTTTAATTTTCAAGAAGCCACATTTACAAAAGTGAAAAAGAAACAGGGAAACTAATTGTGATTATGTATTTTATTTAGTCCAAGATATCCAAAACAGTATCATTACGACATGTGATCAATGTAAGAATTATTGAAGACATATCTTAGATTCTTTCTTACTTGGTCTTTGGAATCTATGACACTTCTTAACTTGGATCAGGCATATTTTTAAAAGATTTATATATTTATTTGAGAGAGAGAGAGAGTATGGGGGGAGGGGCAGAGGGAGAGGGAGAGAGAAACCCAAGCTGACTTCAGGCGGAGCACAGAGCCAGACGTGGGTCTCAATCTCAAGACCCTGAGATCATGACCTGAGCTGAAACCAAGTGTTAGAGGCTCAGCTGACTGTGCCATCCAGGCATATATTTTTTTAAGATTTTATTTCTTTATTTGAGAGAGAGAGAGAGAGAGAATGTACACACTGGGGTTGGGGGCAAGGGGCGGAGGGAGAAGGAGAAAGACTCTTCAGCAGACTCTGCACGGAGTGTGGAGCCCAACGCCGGGCTTGATCCCAGGACCCTGAGGTCACGACCTGAATGGAAATCAGGAGTCGGATGCTTAACTGGCTGCACCACCCAGGCGCCCCAGGCATATATTTCTTTTTAAAAGATTGTATTTTTAAGTTATCTGTGCACCCAACACAGAGCTTGAACCCACAGGCCCACGATCAAGAGTCCCATACGTCATCGACTAAGCCAGCCAGGTGCCCCAGGGCGGGCATATTCAAGTGCTCAACAGCCACCTGTGACTAGCGACTACTGCACCTGGAGTCTTCCTAACTCACAGTGTGGTCCTTGCAACGCAGCATCCCAGCATCCCAGCCGGAAGTTTGCTGGAAATCTCAGACTCTCAGGCCCCACCTCACCCCTACTGAATCAAAGTCTGCCCTTAAAGAGCTCCTGGAGTGATTTGTTTGCACATCAAAGTTTGAGAAGCCGACCTAGCGATCAACTGCCCTGAGAGGGTATTTTCTAATGAATGGTGGATAATAGCTCCCTAACCCTGAAATCACAACCGCAGGGTCTCTCATTAAACACTTCATTTGTTAACTTCCCTCTCTCTCTCTTCCCTCCCTCCCTTCTTCATTTCCTTCCTTCCTTTCTTGCTTCCTTCCCTTGACTGGTTCCCACATTAAAAAGAAGACTCTTTCCCATCAATACGGCCGGTGCCAAGCTATGAAATGCTGCCAGCGCATCCTTTGTGAATGAAGGGAAGCGGGTTCAGTGGCAGCCCTATCTTTCTGCCACTGTCCCGTATTAAATGTCCTTCAATTAGTATGTGCTGCGGGTCCCCTGCAAGACCCCCCGCTGGTTTATGTCACTTGCGCATTAACCCCATTGGTTACCAAACATCCCTATTATTAAGCCATTAAAAGCCAGGCTTGTTCACCTGCCAGCCCTTTAGTTTCCTTTCCCATCTCCTGGAGGATTTTCCCAGATGGGATTTTAGTGATTCTCTCCGCATCCCTCTTCTTTATCTTGCACGCGTTTATTTCCGCTGTAGCCCCCCCTCTTCTTTCTCTCCCTTTCTCTTTCTCTGTCCCCTTCTTCCTCCCCCTGCACAGTGTGCTGTCTTTCCGCAATTTTTTAATACCACCCTCTCTCCCCAGGAGAAGGTAATTACTTGGTCGAGAACAGGTTGGTTATAGCTGTGTGCGCACTCACCAAGCCGAAGCCTCGTCAGCAAGGCTGTTTCCAGCCCCTGCTGGCTCAAGCGACATTTGGCAAGTCATCGCTTTCCAACCCCATCCAATTGTTTCTGCCAGTTTGATGAAATTGCAGAGCGGGTTGCAGTATTGGCAATTTGAAAGTGGATATTGCATAGGGTTATAGACTCATATTTTGAAGACCTGTTTTTGTATATCTTGTCCACCTTACCTGTATGTTTTTAAAGAACAATGTGACGTGATTTTAGCAATGTATGTATCGTATTAAGCTTGAAGTTTTAGAGGGCAAATTTGGGATGAAGATAGAAATGCTCAGCCTGTGGGAATGCGCTTTATTTTCAAGTTGACATTTCAGCAAGAGGGCAATGGAAGCCTCCCATTTTGCACTCCTTGTTCCGGTATCTCATGTTTCTGATAGCAGGAAACAGCCAGCTAGGCTGCTGAGCCAAATCCACCAGCCTCCTGTTTTTGTATGGTCAGTAAAGCTAACAATGGTTTTTATATTTTTAAACGGTTGGAAAAAACCCTCAAAAGACAAATACCTCATGACTTCTAAAAACTCTATGAAATTCAAATTTCAGTGTCCATAAATCAAGTTTCCTTGGCACACAGCTACACCATTCATTTATGTATTGTCTGGGGCTACTTTCACACCACAATGGCAGAGTTGAGTGGTCACAACAGATGGTATGGCCTGTGATGGCCAAAATATCTTAGGCTTTATAGACAAAACTTACCAACCCCCTGATCATAGGGCACTGGTTCTCAACTTGAGCTACATCTTGGGGAACTGTAAAAAAAAAAATACAGATGCATGTGTCCTGCCCCTAAAGATACTGATTTAATTGTTTGGAGTGTATCCTAGGAATTGGTCATTTAAAAAACTCTAGGTGGTTCTCCTTTGTAGCCAAGGTTTAGAGCTACATTAGCCAGTATAAGGAGATGTAAAACTTGATTCACTCATGATGATTTGAGGACCTAAAAAAATATGTGCTCCCTACACAACATGGAAATACTAACTTCATTTCCTTTCATTGCTCTTTTCAAGCTGTTTCTAATTCTTGCTTGCTTGCCTAATTCTGATTTCATGTCTTTCCCTATCTGAATGTCTTTTTGGCACACATGTTTCTAAGCACCATTGAAGAAAAGTAAGGGAAGCATGGTTGAATGATGGTTGCTTCTAATTTTAGTACCACCTCCTTGGGACCTCGATTAATGATTCATGGCTCCTGTGGGTGGAGAAGGCCACGGTAGTTGGTGAATTCATAGCTGAGAAAGTCCCTTCTTTTTTTTTTTTTTAAGATTTTATTTATTTATTTGAAAGAGGGAGGGAGAAGGGAGGAAGGAGTAGAGGGAGACAAAGAGAATGTCAAGCAGACTCCCCACTGAGCACAGAGCCCAACACAGGGCTTAATCCCACAATCCTGAGATCATGACCTGGGCTGAAATCAAAAGTTGGACGCTTAAGCAACCGAGTCATCCAGGTGTCCCAGAAGTCCCTTTTTTCTGGACCACCTAGCAACATTCTTTCTACTCACCCCTCTTTGAAGATGAAGCTTAAGAATTGACTTCTTACAAAATCCTTTCTGCCTGCCCCCCCTCCTCGCTCCACATCTGGTAGAACTGTCCCCTCCAGCCTTTGTACCCCCCACAACTCCCACGGGCTTTTCCTGCGGCAGCTGGGACACCAGTTGGCATTTACTTACTGGTTTACATGCCTGTCTTCCTCCACTAGAGTGTTGTTTGTTCAGGGGTAGGGCCATGTCTTATTCATCTCTGTGGCCCTTGCTCCCAGCGTCATGCTTATTATCCAGCAAGTGCTCAATAAATATTTTATGATGAAAGAAGGAAGGAAGAAGCAAAGCTTTGTTTTCTCAGGGCATCATGGTGTTTCCGGAGATGCTGTTACTAATACTGTAAGCTGCAGGTTGGAGACATAATGTGTTCTTAGAGATAGCGTCTTAAGGCAAATCACTGATAGATGAACTTCTGGCTTTGGCATAAAGCTTTGGTTGCAAGGCAAGTCATAGGGCTCTTTATTGAACAATATGAAATTAAATGGAATTAGCCACCACACTGAAGACAGTCAGGACAGTCAGGACTACTCCAGGGAAGGGCTGACCAGGGGTCCAGAGTGTCCCCGCTGGAAAGTCTGCTTTACTCTGGAGAAATTCTTAGCAATTATCTCTGAAGAATTCAGCTAGAGACTTGCTCATCCTTTGGTTTGAACCAAAGGATTCAGTTCAATCTGGAACCCTCTGGATTCCAGCTCAAATGGCCAACTTGCCCTGTCTCTGAATCTTCACTTCATCTCTCTTTCCTTTATTCTCTCTCTTCTCCACTGGTCTAAAAACTATATGAGGGGAGAGAGTATGTCTCTTAATTTTCTACTGTAAACCTGTACATAACATGGTGCCTAACACATACTGTGTATGTGATACATAATTGTTGAGTGAATGAATGAAGAATGAATCTGCAGGACCCCAAGCTCCATTTCCTTCATCTACTGTGGTGGGTCATGATTTCAACTGTCCAACATCCAGACCGATTCAACTGATGAGCCCAAAGCTCAAGTGTTCTTAACCTCAGATCCATTGACAGGTAGAATTTAGGGTGTCTGTGACTGGGCATGGAAAATATACCTCTTTATCTCACTAACCTTTAACTGAAATATAGCTTTTCTTTCAATAATTTATGTGGGCAACAAACAACAGTAGTATATTAGTAGGATCTGTGATTTTTGTCACCAGTTGAATCCTTTACACTTGTCAGCAATTTGGAATTATTGTAGTAATTACATGTGCCACTAGATTTTGTTATTTAATGTGTTAATAAAGAAGCACACATACTACTATGCCATAAATTTATTGAATGACCAAATTAATCTTAATTAACCTAAATGAATGCATGAAAACTTTAATAATGTCATTTCCAAGTAACTGGACTCCTTTGTGATCCTCCATATATTAGTTTATACATTTAAAAGCATTCCTAGAAGGGGTCCCTAGGCTTTATTTACCACATTGCCAAAGGAGTCCCCGGCACAAACAAGTCCCTTATCTAGTGCAAGTTACAAAGGTGGATCCAGTTTGTAAAAATGCATCAAGGAATGTATATATTTTTATTTTTATTTATTTTTTAAAAGATTTTTATTTATTTATTCTTTTTTTCATATTTTTAAGTATATTATACTTAAATAAAATGTTTTTTTTTAATTGGTCTAAACCAATCATGGCAATCCCATGTCAGTAATTAATTTACTAAAACGTGTATGTCCCAATCTGGGCCAATGAGGTTTAAGAGGAAATTCTGCTGAGGTGCCTGGATGGCTCAGTCAGTTAAGCATCTGACTCTTGATTTTGGCTCAGGTCACGATCTCAGGGTTGTGAGACTGAACCCCAGGTTGGGCTCTGCTCAGCAGGGAGTCTGCTGGAGATGTTCTCCCCCTACCCTCTCTCTTTCTCAAATAAATAAATCTTTAAAACAAGAGAGGAAATCTTGCCAGGGGGATTGGAGAGGAGACTTGGAGAGAGAAGCCCCCCTTGGTTTGCCCTTTGTTGTGTCTGCTGGTTGCACCTGGAGTCGCGATGGCCATCTCACAGAGGAGAACAGAGCCAAATGGAACTGGAGATGCAGCATCATGTGCTTGGAGTCTGCTCTGCCTCTTGACACTTATAATTGGACTAATATCTTTTCTCATTGTTTAAATCAATTTGAGACCAACTTTCTGTTACTTGCAGGCTAGTGCATCCTTACTGATACATAGATATGAACACAGAAAGGTGGATTACCTTCTTTAAGTCCTGCTCTTTGATTTAGACTATGCTGTCCAAAAGTATCTGACTTCTTATTGTGTCTGCTTGAAACCCCAGGACACAATTACACTGTCATTATGCAGTCGGAGCATGAATATGCTATGATCTTCTCTTGGTAAATGTCTGGACAGCTGCTAGCTAGTTGGTACACACGTTGACTCTAATGTTGTGGGTTGTTTACCCCAGCCTTTGAGTCCTGGTGAGGGAAGTCAAAGTGCCTCAGTTCTACTCATAGCATGTATGGAGAACATGAGCACAAGCTTGATTACTACTCATGAAATTAATAAGAATGTTTTCCTCTGATGCTGGGTACATAATACTTTGCAAGCATACCTCTTTTATTTAGGCCCATGGCGTCAGCAGGATGGACACATGTCATGGTTGTTGTCCTGCCATGTAGCTCTGCAGCCACTGATGAAACCAGAAGTAGCATGATAAATAGTACAGGAAAGCCCATGTGGGCACAGCCCCAAAGGCCTGCCTTTTGGAAGTGCTTCCCATGCAAAAAGAACTGTGTTGGAAAAAGTAGGGGTTGGGGCGTCTGGGTGGCTCAGTTAAGCATCTGACTCTTAGTTTCAGCTCAGGTCATGATCTGAGGGTGGTAAGATCAAGCCCCACATTGAGCTTCATGCTTAGCATGGAATTTGCTTGTCCCTCTCCCTCCCCCTCTACTTTTCCCCCCTGCCCTCCCCTGCCCACTTTTATACACATTCTCTCTCTCTCTCTCTCTCTCTCTCTCTCTCTCTCTTTTTTCTCTCCCAAATAAATAAATACATAGATTTAAAAATCTTTTTTTCTTAAAGTATGGGCTGAAGCCAGACAGCCGAAGTCTGCCATCAGGAAGTGTGTCAGAGTCCAGCTGATCAAGAATGGCAAAAAAAAAAAAAAAAAAAAAAGTCACCGCCTTTGTATTTAATGATGGTTGCTTGAATTTTATGGAGGAAAATGATGAGGTTCTGGTTGCTGGTTTTGGTTGCAAAGGTCATGCTGTTGGTGCCATTCCAGGACTTGGCTTTAAGATTGTCAAAGTAGCCAGTATCTCCCTTTTGGCCTTCTTCAAAGGAAAGAGGGAAAGACCAAGACTAAGCTTTGATGGTGAAAACATGACAATAATAAATTTTCATATACCAAAAAACCCTACTTCCCAAGCATAGATAGGGAGGAGTCTGTTACAGACACCCTCACAGATTCTTCTCTTCCTGTGAGATGCTTGTTCAGCTCAGAAGCTGATTGCCTGCTGACTGCTGACCTCCTGTTCACACCTGAGTAACGTGGCTTGACCACGCATGGACCACAGTCTGACTAGCTATACAAGTTAGCAGCTAACATGTACTGATGGACTAGTTTGGGCCCCATTCAGTATCCATTCATCTCCCTTTTGTGAGCTTAGCATTGCCCAAACTTTGATGTTCTTCTCTGGCCCCTGGGCTTGGAAAGCTGTGTGACAACCTCTATTGTATAATTTGTATTAATCTTTTCAAAGAACCAACTTTTGGCTTTGTTGATTATGCTCTAATATTTTCTATTCTCTGATTTCTATTCTCAGCTTTAGTACTTTCTTCCTTCTAGTTTCTCTGGATTTGATTTGTTGTTCTTTAACTCTGAAATGGAAACATAGATCATTGTTTTTTGGCCTTTCCTAATATGTGTATTTAAAGCTATAATATCCCCTCTATCCACTGCTCTAGCTGCACCCATGAGTTTTGACATGCAGTGTCTTTCCTTATCATCAGTTCAAAATGTTTTATAATTTTCATTGTGATTTCTTTGACTCATGAATTATTTAAAAGTGTATTGCTTAATATTCAACCAGTTGTGGACTTTCTAGTAATCTTTTTTTTTTTTTTTACTGATTTATAGCTTAATATCACTGTGATCTGAGATCTCTGCCCTTTGAAATTTGTGGAGACTGGGTGAACCAGTGTATGGCAAGTTTTGGTAAATGTTCTTATGCATTTGAAAGAGAATGTGTGTTCTGTTATTGTTGGGGACTGCCTCCTGTTTTGAGCTTCTCTCCATATTTTGTTATTGTTTTGCCTCTTCCCTCTTTTCAGACTCTAGCATTGTATCCTGTAATGGGACTTCCTGTTGAGTGCTCCCCCACATCCAACACCAAGGCCACTGAACGCCTCTTTACCAACATGCCGGTGAGTTGTGTGGAATTTGGACAGCCAGTGCCTTTTCTCTGCTTCTTGGGAGGCAATTAGGGTTGGTCACTCTGTACCAGGGAGAATTAGCCTTAGTATTCAGACCTAGAAGTGAAGCAAGACCATGAGAAACTGCTTCACTTCCACAGAGGGCGATCCAAATAAAGATCATCTTCCTTGATAAAAACACACTTGTACACATGGATACAGTTTCTGTCTGGGAGCAGGTGGCAGGTGTCACAAATGGCCATGGAGGGGGTGGGCTTGGGGAACCTGGGCTCTGGCCCATATATCATTGCCACATATGCAAGATGAACCATACATGGCAGCAGCCACACGGTTGTTTCAAGTGCCTCTGGGTGGTTGTTACATTGAAACCTGAAGATAAACAAGAATAAAGGTGGATCCTAGCTGTGATATTGTGAATCTGTGAATAGTAGGAGAGAGGGTATGTATGTTGAGGCTTTAAAAATATGTATGACACTCCTCAGCCCGCTGTTCTATATGGATCTATCTAAACCGTAATGCCTACTAAATAGCTCTCCTAACTCTGAATGCTATAACAGAGCAGCTTTAACTCCATGTGTGTGTTCCACAATCAGAATAATTTGGGGAAAAACAGGCACAAACTATTAGTCAGTGCTGAAGAGAATCATTAGAAAAGCAAGACAAGATTGCTAAAGTAGATGGCAAGAGAGCAATTCTCTGCCGAGGGTGATATTAAGGAGACTAAGCCAAAGCAAATTAGGAGATGAGAACTTTATTTCTATGGGAGTAGGAGTAGAGATGTATAGAAGATAGGTTCTTGATGTCCTTGACCATGAAGACCTCAGGTCAGAATCAAGTCTCTGTGATCTTGATCGAAAGGACTTGGGTGGAGTTGATGGAGAAGTGGTTCTGGGTAGTTAAGGACTTTCTCTCCATGGTTGACACAAATTTACTTCTCCATACAGGTTCAGGGAGCAGTTATTCAGGGGTTCCAGTGGGTCTCCCTTCTTGAGGGAAAGCTTGCAGTAGAGAGTTTAATGTGGTGAACTATAGCCTGTTTCTGCAGTGAGACTTGGGGCTGCAAATGGTCCTTGTCGCCATTCTCTTCCACTATCGTCTCTAAATTCCCTTCAACCTCAGCTACTGTCTCTTCTGGCCTCAGTGGTTTGCCCTGTGATATGACCTAAACCCTCATTCCTGAGGCATCTGAGCCTCTTGCAGACTGAGGTTAATGCACTCATCCATTCAGTCTCCTTTGGACGAGGGAGTACCATGAGGTGCCCAAGCAGATCACTTGGGTTTCATGTATATTTCTCCCTAGCCCCCACCCCCCTCCCTGCCATGTAAAAGCAGCCTCACCTCTTCCTGGCTGAACGGGGTCAATCACTCCTGTAAGATGGTGACTCCTCTATTTGCCTGCTGAACCCAAGACACAGAAAGTGCAGAGTGTCCAAGTGGCATCTTGCTGTGTCCTCTGAAGGGGTCTTGGGTGGCAAGAGTGTGTCCCCTTTGGGACATCCTAATCAAGGAGAGCCCAGAGTTGAAGGGAGGGAAAGCACAAAGTCCCCCAGTAGGTCACTGGGAATAATGGCAGGTGAGATCACTCCTCCTTCCATGTGTTGGTTCAGCGACCCATGTACTCTCCCTGTGGGGGACACAGTACCACACAGAGGTCTCTGAATCAGTGTGTATATGGAATCCTAGAAGATGGCATTCCATCCTCACAGAGTCTTGCCTCTGAGCTGGCACTTCAGCTATACCATTAGGAGGCAATCCCATTGCTCTGTGATGGCCAGTTGCATTCTGAATAGTACAGTATGTAATACAACCACTGGATCCCATGATCATGGGCTCACTCCCTTACCTCCGGCGCTGTGAAGTAAAGCATCCTGGTAAGATGCTATGTTATTTGAGATTGTATCTTTGTGTATCAGGCATTTTGTAAACCCTTGAATAGCAGAGCTGGCCGAGGCTCTGCGGACATAAAAGGCAAACCTATACCTGGAATAAATATCTATTTCTGTGAGAATGAACTGCTGGATTTTCCAGGGTGGAAATGACCCAAATGAAGTCAACTGTTACGAAGTGGTCCATCAATCTCCTCAAGGAGAAGTACCATAGTGGAGACTCAACATCCGTCTATGGTGCTAATAGGTTGGACATCGTGAGGTATAATAGTAATAGATTCCGGTTGGGCCCATATGTGACCTCCATCTCTGCCCCTGTAGTTACTCTCTTCTTTCCATTGTGCCATTTTTGTGGTGGCCGATGACAAACTCTGGATGCCATCAATTAGCTAGGTCATTTTGTCTACGTGATTGGTCAGTGCTCATCCATGGTGGATGCTTTTTTGGTGGGTGTTAGCATGAGAATCACAGATCTTGATCCTTTGTACCCATTTCCATATATCCATCACATGCTGGGATTAGTCATCAGGCTCACTCAAACACAAGGGGGCCAAGAAATGTATTCCAACTTATATGCTCAGAAAACAGAGAGGAGGAAATATTTGGAGAATAGTAGTAATCACTACCACAGTCTCCATTTGTTAAAGGGGTCTCAAAGCATGTTCTTTCTCTAATGTTCTACAGAGTCTTAGTGAAAGTAAATGTTTACTTACAGCTTTCATTCTTCCTAGAATCCAAGCAGTGTTTCCTTAGGGCTTGAGTTAGAGACAGTTTAACTGTTGGATTTTACTCAGAACAGTATTCCCTTATGCTTTGTTACTGGTAAAAGCATGTTATTCCTGGCATTTTCTGTCCTGTTAGGGAGGGACTTTTTAAAAGCAACTGTTCAATACTCATGCAAAGAGTCTTCTGGTGAGCCCACCCAACCGGTCTGCTGATCATGCCCATTCACATCCCAATCCCACTGAAATACAAGTCTAGCCTCCTAACACACTTATATTACTGTTTATATTTTTTTGGCCCTTGATTGATTCTCTCCCCAACTACATTATAAGCTTCTTGGATGCGGAGACTGTGTCTCCTTTCTCTTTATAGCTCCTGTTCCTAGGACGATATCCTAACCAACATAAATGCTTTGTAACATTTGTCACTAGTGATGAAGTGATTCTAGAAAGCAAACAGAACAGGTTTTATGACAAAGATAGTCACCCATGCAAATAATGCAAGGCAAACAGTCCTCAAAGGATAAACAGGACCCAGAATGCTCCTTCCCCCAGGGCACCCGCTGATCTGATATGTGTTCTCTGACCTCTAGCAAATGGAACTCCTGTGTATTGAGCAGCAAGTTGGAAGGCCTGGTTAACATTTTATGTGGTGAATGTTCAGAGGATTGCAGCTCCTTGGGAAGGTTTTATTGAATTTGAATCCCAGAAAGCAGGACAACCTTCGCCAAGTCTCTGTCAATTAAAAGAATGTAACCATTTTATCTTATTTATTTTATGTGCAGGACCTTAAGCTACTCAAGTCAACATTTTCAAGTTTAAAAAGCCCATCTCAGGGCCCTTGCTTCCTATTTCTATTCCTTTCCCTATTTGAGCCTTCACTCCAACCCAGAAGCAAAAACAAAATGCCTTCTATTTGGGAAAACCAAGAAATTATTTTGATATTTTGTTTTATGACCCAAACCTATATATTACTGGCTGCCACAGTGTTATTTCCCCCTCCTCACTCATCATTCATAGCTACAGGGGTGAAAATAGTCCAAAATGGTATGTAATGTCTGTTACACATTTAGATGCATAAATTTAGTTGTCAAGATGGTGATTTAATAGAAACTTATAGGTTCATTGTAGACTATTTTTAATGCCTAGGATTTCTTTTAAAGTATGTGCATGTGTGTTGTTTTTATTTCTCTCTTCTTGGAAGTGTCATTTCTTTGCAATATAGTCCCACTTTATTTATCATGGTCTGGACCTAACAGATTTTGGCGATAGACTTAGAGTAAATTAAGGAAAAAGCATTTATTTTCATAAGAGTCAGGAAGTAAAACATCTTGATTTCATATCCATAATGTCAATGATAAACCCAAAGTCTCAAGTCCTGTGACATCAGGCATGGAAGCTGACTGTGGGATTTCTCATTCTGACATATTATTTCGTTGGGACTATAAATCATTGATACTGGATTAGCCCCCCTGATAATTCATGTTGCTGAAAAACAAAATTCATCGAAGTAAATGTTAAGGATTGTATTGGCTTTATTCAGTGATTCATGAATCAGACAGTATCTAGCTGCAGATAGAAAGAAGCTTCAAGGAGCTGTATAAGATGAAAGATTGTTGTAGGGGAAAGGGAGCTGGGACAAGGAAGTTATGCTAGGCAGAGAGCAGATTGGTTGTGGCCAGGTCGCTTTCCTTTAAGGGACAACACGGGTCTGTCAGGCAGCTTATCTACCTAGTGCTGACCAGGCAATTACTGATTGACTGGTTTAAGGTTCTTTTTTCTGGAACAGGTTAAAACTATAATCAAGTTAAGTCTTGGTTTGGTGACGTGGGGCTTAGCATAAGTGACTCCATTTTGGACCTGCTGTCTTGTTTTTAACAAGGCTTGTGCCAGTCTGAATTATTTTGAGTATATTTTTAGTTTAATTTGAAACTTTTATTTAATGCTTTTTAAAATGTAGTTTCTTTCTCTCTCACTCATGTGCTCTTGTCCTTCTTCTCATGTTCGTTCTCACTCTTGTTAATTAGTCTGATGTTACTAATCCCCTCCACTAATTTCCTCACTGGTTTGAGAAGGGATTTTTTTTTCCATTGTAATGCTTTCAAGCTCCTGAAACCAGAGTTCAAATTTTTCATCTTCACATAAGTGGTCCAGAATGAAAGTCAGGATATGAACTGCAAGATATTTTTCAAGTAATTTGAATGATTCCCTACGAGGAATTTAGGTTGTAAATGCCTTCACTGCATTCTTTTGAAAGTTGGGGCAGGAATGAGTTATATTAATGGACAGCTGACATTTCTGTGCAGTGCAAAGGACGGTGATTTTTCTACGCTGTGAGTAATTCACCTGCAGGAACTTTCAGGGCCATTCTTACCTCCAAGGCTAGGGAGAAGAAGGGGAATCAGCCAAGAATGCTACTAGAAATCGTGCTTTTCATATCTAATCCTGTTTACTGTCATCCTAGATTTTGGAAAATACCACCAATGCAACATAAGCAGTCAGAATATTACAGAGCAGTGCTCTCCAAAGGAAGTATAATGTGAATTAATGTAATTGTAATAACATTTAATTTAACATGATATATCCACGATATTCACTTTTCAATATGTGAAGATAGAAATATTAATGAGATATTTTATATTCTTTTTGGCATACGTCTTCAAAATGTGGAATGTATTGTACACATCCAGGATATCTTAATTTGGACTTGCTGTATTTCAAGCTTTCAGTAGCCACAGCCGGTGAGTGACTACCACAGTGGACACAGCAGGCATGGAGACTACCTCATCCAGTACTCTCTCTCTCTCTGACAAATAAAGTCTCAGGAACCAGAGAGAGCACACTCCTTGCCACACTCACACTATTGCATCAGAAAGCAAGACTGGAAAGGCAGACTTTCTAATCACCTCTCAGGGCCAATTTCTGCTGTTTCAAGAGGTTCTTTTGGCCTGAAATCTTATTGACTATCCCCCACCAAATCTCAATTTTATTTTGCTTGTATAGTTTTCATCAAGAAAAATCATCTTTAGGGGCACCTGGGTGGCTCAGTGATTGAACATCTGCTTTCAGCTCAAGGTGTGATCCCGGGGTCCTGGGATGGAGTCCCACATCGGGCTCCCTGCAGGGAGCCTGCTTCTCCCTCTGCCTGTGTCTCTGCTTCTCTCTGTGTGTCTCTCATGAATAAATAAAATCTTAAAAAAGGAAAAATCATCTTAAAACAGGAACAAGAGGAAAAGACAGATTCTTAAGTGAGACTTCAGCAATAATGTCATAGGGACCCTCACCTGGTCAAGAAGGGAGTGAAGATGAACCTGAAATAAATACAATATTGTATGTCAACTACACTTAAGTAAAAAAAAAAAGGAAGTCATCTTAAACACTTCCCTACAAGCATGGAAAAAAAGAAGGAAGTGAAGAGATATTAAATAATATTTGAATAGCCTCTGTCTGCTTTAAATGAGTTAAAGAATTTCTAAGCCTGGGCAAATTATATCTGGGGTCACTGAAAGAATATGTAAATGAGACAACAGAGCTACTGGTGGTTACCAGGAAAATGATGGAGAAAGGAAGAAATGCTAGAGATTTGGTACATATCCAGATTTTCCAGCTGGAAAAGGCAAATGATACTGGTAGCAAATGTGTACCTACTAGGTGCCAGGTTCAGGCTCTGAGTGCTTTAGATGTGTTGATTCATCATTTCCTCACAAGAAACTGATAAGTAGTCATACTATCTTCACTTTTCAGATGAGAAAACTGAGACAGAAAAAAAAAAAAGAAAACTGAGACAGAGAAGTTATGTATCTGTCCAAGATACATCGCCAGTAGATGGCAGAGCCAGGATTTAAGCTAGGGAGTATGACTCCGGAGTCTAATTTTTTTTTTAAGATTTTATTTACTTATTCATGAGAGACACAGAGAGAGAGACAGAGACACAGGCAGAGGGAGAAGCAGGCTCCCTTCTAGGAACCTGATGTGGGACTTGATCCCGGGACCCCAGGATCACTCCCTCAACTAAAGGTAGATGCTCAACCGCTGAGCCACCCAGGTGTCCCTGGAGTCTAATTTTTTAAATGGATATTACATTATGCTTTTCGCAAATGAAAATTTCAGGGGTACCTGAGTGGCTCAGTCAGTTTAGTAACTGATTCTATCGATCTCAGCGTTGTAAGTTCAAGCCCTGCGTTGGGCTCCATGCTGGATGTGGAGCCTACTTAAAAAGAAAATGGAAATTTCAGTATTTGCCTAGTTCTCTGCCCTTTTATCCTCCCTTTCCCCATAGCTGGGAATCATCTGATATCCACTTAAAAGTTCAACCCAAGCCAGGCTCTGGGGCAAGAGGTGACTTTGGTAAAAGAAGTCCTAGTTCAATGCTTTGGTAGCATACCATCACATTTTAAGGACTACCATCTGCACCCGGACCTGGTACCTCGGTTCTGGACTTCTTTGCATTATCCATCCCTAATTTAGGTATTGGAGTCTGTTCTTGGACCCATTTGCAACTTTTGGACAAGAGATCCTGATACCCGAGTCTCCTCAGGTCATTGTACAGAAACTTCTCTTTGGTACTACTTACCTGTCAGTTCTATTCTTTATTACCTCTTGAGAGACCTCCATGACACCAATTGCTTTTGCCAAAATACTGAGAAGGATTATACTCCCCACCCACCGTGTTCCACCTATTGGTCAGACCTTCCTGTCATCACTCAAATTGCCCCCAATTGCCCATCCATCCCAGCAACTGAGTCTAATTCCAAGATCAAGCCCCTCCTCTCCTAGTTTGCTTGACTTTCTGTATTGGTAAAACCTTCCAGTTATGAGTGAAATACCATAGTGCCAAGTCTTTGAGTTGGGCTTTGGTCCTTGGAAAAATTGTAAGTGTATTATTAAACCGTTGATTTAGAAGTACTTAAAATGAAAAGTGATGATTATTAAGAAATCCTTCCAAATCCAAACTCAGTCACCTTTTCCCCTTTTTGGATAGTGTTATTAAAATTGCCAACATGAAGAATGCCTTAGATATAGTATATCTGGATCTCATCAAGCTATTTACTTAACAAGGCTATCATGATATTTTTGTGGATGAGAAGCAAAGAGTGTGGTCTGGACGATAGAATAGATGTGTAAATTCATGTCTGGTCTTGAATGTCAATTTTGAGCTAGGTCTCCAATACTATTGTAAGCGTCTTCCTCTTGTTGAGGAGGAAAATTTTTTTCTCTGTCCTTCAAGATTCTTCCAGTTTATCTAAGAATTAAATTGACATGAGGCAGATTAGCAGGAGAAAATAAAATTTGATTACATCCCTACATTCATGAGATTTCAAGCACTATGAGGTCTGTAAGTCATCTTGAACTAAGAAGGGGGTAGGGGCCTGGGACTTCAAAGGGAAGGAAAGCAATTCACAGAAAGCTGAAAAAGAGTAAATGTTTGGGCGCAGCCCCAGTGGTGCAGCAGTTTAGCACCGCCTGCAGCCCAGGGCATGATCCTGAAGACCCGGGATTGAGTCCCACGTCGGGCTCCCTGCATGGAGCCTGCTTCTCCCTCTGCCTGTGTCTCTGCCTCTCTCTCTCTCTCTCTCTCTCTCTCTCTGTCTCTATGAATAAAAAAATTTTTTTTAAATACTTTAAAAAAAAGTGTAAAAAAAATAAAAAATAAATAAATAAATAAGTGTAAATGTTTGGTACACAAATGTTTGCTGGGCCATTTAAAAACAACAGGACAGAAAGAGGAATTTTAACCAACAAACTCTGCTAAATTCCTCCCGGTCTACCACCCCTAATTTATATTATAATATAGTGATCTATGGCATAGCTCTCTTGCTGGAGTAGGTTCTTTATCGAAATTCTTTTGGGCAGTTAGACGGAAGGTCAAAATTTCTTCCAGAGTCTTTTGGGCCTTGATGGTTTTCAGCTCAAAAGGATCTACATGCCAAAGTGGCACATTTTGAAGCATCTGAGCCTTGGCTCCTACACTCTTAACCCTGGTCTTTCCTACTTTTTTATTAAATACTCTAATAAACACTTATGAGGAAAGCCCAGCAAATGTGTAGAAGATGCAGAAGAGAGACAAATAGATCCCATGGCCAATGGCATACTCTGAAGTCAGAGGGTTCTCTACAAGCTCGAATGAAGGGCCCAAATGAACAAGATAAAATGCAATAAGAATGCATGTAAATACATGGGCTTTTTAACAATCAAACTGTACAAAAACCATATGAAAGGGACATGGGCTAACATTAGTATGGCGGTGATGGGCATGAAGTCTTAGGACCTTTAATTTATTATAAACTCATCGTGAGCCAGAGGTGTGTACATGGCTGCCAAGTATTGAATGTGATCTTGGACTACATTAATTATAGTATAATGGGAAGGCTAATTCCATTGTACTTGGTACCTGCCAGACTCTGTCTGTATTATTGTACTCAGATCATGGCAGGCTGACAAATTACAAAGGATCTGAGACAGGCAGCCAGGGCGGAAAAGGGTCTGGAACTAATGGTATGCTGGAGCCAGCTGGTACTCACTTCTTAAAATTGGTAGATATTCAGGAATTTTTGAGCTGCCGATTAAGCCCTTGGCAGCTTGAAATGGACCATGGTGGGAAATTTACACCATCGTAATTGGCAAATGCTAGAAGTCAGGACTTTTTATTTTCTAGAAAGTGGGTGTATCAGGACACCATTGTCACCAACCCTATGATATGAAGAATGATTAAAGACTGAGAGGTTGTTACATTCAATCAAAAAGAAAAAAAACTCAGGGGCAGAGAGGATGAGGATTTCAGAGCTATCTTTAAATAGTTGAAAAGTTTAGATTTTCCTTTTCAGCAAACAAGAGCCATGCCTCACCAACAGTTCCGTTTTCCTCTAAGGACAGAACAGCTCCCACAGTGGCCCCTGCCCAGCCAGACTATGGTATAGCCCCAGACTGCTGGTCACTGATGAGAAACTCCTTTGAAGTTTCACATATTGCCCTTTAAAGTCATGCAAATTTGATTTTTTTTTATTTTTCAGATTTTTAGAAAATTTATTTACTTATGAGATTCACAGAGAGAGGCAGAGACACCGGCAGAGAGAGACACAGGCTCCCTGCAGGGAGCCCGATGCGGGACTCGATCCCCGGGGAACGGAAGGCAGACACTCAACCACAGAGCCACCCAAGCACCCCAAAGTTATGCACATTTTACATTTTACTTCATAAAGGATCTATATCTCTCTGAGTATAAAAATAATCCGTTGGCTAGGGTCGTGGTCCCGGGGTCCTGGATAGAGTCTTACACGGGGCCCCATGCAGGGAGCCTGCATCTCCCTCTGCCTGTGTCTCTTCCTCTCTCTCTGTGTCTCTCATGAATAAATAAAAATAAAATATTTAAAACAACAACAACCCATTTTATTTATTTATTTGTTTATGTATTTGTTTGTTCGTTTGTTTGTTTGTTTATTTATTTATTTATTTATTTATTTTTAATTGGAGTTCAATTCTCCAACATATAGCATAACACCCAGTGCTCATCCCATCAAGTGCCCCCCTCAGTCCATTTAAAGAGGCACTTCTCAAATTTTTCTATGTCTGAATCACCTGGGGAACCTGTTAACATGCAAATTCGCATGGAGTAATTCTGGATAGGAGGCTGAAGTTCAGAATTTGCGGCAAGGCCGCAGGTGCTGCCAGAGGTGCTGGGTTAGGCATCCTTTGGGTAGGGGGCGTTCAAATGCCTTTACCTGCCTTCTCTTCCCCCAACTCCATCTTCTAGTTCACTGGGCACCGGAGTGATAGGTTTTGTGGCATGGGTGTTTAATCTCTGTGCCCCACAGAGAGCAAGCCCTTGGGGGGTATACAGATGCACCCCCGAAAAGCTTGGAGTTGAAGCTTTGTAGACTTACTGGCGTTGCATTTTCTGCCCTCTTGTTGAATTCCTTTTTGCTGTAGAGCGCTTGGACCCCATCCTATCTGCCCATACTGAGTGTCATTACAGACAACAGCCGAGGAAGTCTATCCTGTGACCCATTGCAGGGAAATGTCAAGAACGTCATCCACTCTGTTACATTCTGTTCTCTGTCTGAGGGCTCAGGGGAACTTTTTCTTAAGTTTTATTTCCAGGAATTGCTTCTTCTGAACACTTTATTCTTTTTGATCTTACCAACGCCCTGAATCTCATGGTTGAATGCGCTTTCCTCTCTCACTCAACGTTCATCCAGCACAGACCGATTGAGCACCTGCTGGGCTCCAAGCAACAGCGGGGTTGGGGCATAGTGGGGAACAAAACAGACACAGATGCCCCACTCTCATGGGACCTATTTCCCGGGGGCTCTTCCCTGTGATTGTTAGGAAATAGGGAGCCACTTTGGAGGCTGCCTCCTACAACTCTAAAAGACCCGACAAAAGATGGTTCTGGTTTGAATCTGGCTCCTGGTTGTATGATTTTCCAACTCTCATTTTTCTCTTTCCCGGATTCTCCCAACCCTTTATTTTTCTTTTGTATACCATGTGCATTTTATTTGTCGTAAGCTGCCTCAAATCCCCTGCGGAATGAGGCGGGATATAGATAGCTCATTAAATATGTGGAGCTGGAGAAATCGGAGCTAAAGCCAATGCAGTAAAGTTACAGGGAGTTAAACTTTAGCCTCATATACAAATAGTCTAATGTCCTGAAATGAATTGATTCACCTTATAATATAGGGGCTTTTCTGACACCGATATTGGCAGCTCACCTGGTTTGGGGAATTTTGATGTACTTCCTGACACGAAGGGTGTTTCTACTGGATAATACCTCAATGCCTTTCAATAATTGGACTGAGGACAAATTTCCATGATTTTAGTTCTATAGACAGCAGTGGCTCCTCCTTTCTCCACCAGCCCCAATATCTATTGGAGCAGATGAATTCTTTGGGGGAGATGATGGCCTTGGGGGATCTCACATGTTGACATGGGGGGAGTTTTGGAGAGGGAGAGCGGCTTCTGCCAGAAAAGCAGCCCAGAGCTCAAATCCTCCACCTGGGATGTGTTTTGTGACACTCACTAAAATCTAAACTCTGGCTTTTTCTCCTAACTTGTCTTGATCCAATTCATGGTTTTCTTCAGATGAATAAAATACCCCTGTATTTATAGTGGATGCTGTAAACCAGCCAGCCGCGGTATTTTTTATATCATAAGCAGCTGCTCTCTGAGCCGACACAGAGTGAAAGAGGCAGATTTGTATTTTTACAGCCAGATATGAAACCAGCTTTCAATAATTTGGGAAGCACGTGCCACCTCTTATGATCCTCAGGGTGCTTATTTTGAAATGAGCCCTGGAGATTGCAGATACTACAGTTAGTATAACCCTGAAAGGCAGTCCCGCTTTAGCTACTTCCTCGAAAACAGGAAATTTTAATGAATTAATTGATTTTCACTTCAGTATGAAATATTGGCACTTCTGATGATACCACTCTGTGACTACATAGAGGCAGCATTTATGACCTTTGTAACTAAGTACATTCCATTCACTGAAAAATGACAACTATGCTAAAGAAATACTTTCCTCCTTGCTGCTGCTTCTCCCAATGAGAGCTTTTAGCAAAGGGCATAGAAAGTCCTGCCAATAAATAACAAAAATTTACTATCTTCACCATCGTTTTACAGTCTTGCTCTCCTCCTAAGAGGAACGCAGAGAGCAGAATGGATGGAATCAACCTGCTTTGCTCAGCACCACGGGCTTGTCATTACTCAAACGGGGTGCTGAAGGGGGACATGAGGAGAGATGTACAGACAGGCAACGCTGTGGCCCCAGACATGTTTCCTGGCCATTATTGGCCTCGTTATTCCGGTTCCCCACCCTGAGCGGCTGTCTGCCCTACCTCCCTCCAATGCCATAGAAATCAGAATTGCCTTCACCTTCGGAAAGCACTGAAAGAAATCCCTTGAGTCAAAACCCATCCAGGGGGAATCATTTTTTTATTCCTTTTGTGGGACTGAATGTTCTTCTCCTACGTAAGAGACTAGGATGCTTTAGAAAGTGCGTCTTCAGACTCCTTGAATCGAGGAAGGAAAAGAGACAGAGCCAGAAAGAGCTTAGCTGGAATGAAAAGCATTTTCCTGGACGCTGCCCTCCTGAATTAATCAGGTCCAGCAGAGGCGGCTGAACGAGGCTGTTGGGGAAAACTTCCTTTCTTGTATGACTGGGTATTTCTAGCCGGGCTGCAAACAGAGGAATGCTTTCTCGCCCTTGGTCCAGGGCCATTGCAACCAGAATCAAAACAACTGTTTGCCATTCCTATAAGGAACTTTAATGATCTGAAAGGAAATAGCAGGATGTATGAAAAGGCCCAAATTTCTCTCCATTAGTGGTTTAAGGGCTCTCAGTGTAGTGATTCTTGAAATCACAATTACGGTTCATGAAGTTTCTCTGACAAGGCCCAGCTAGGAGAATTGGTTTGAGAAAAGGAGCACTGAGAACTCCAGCCTGATTTCAAAGAACCTCAGCTTTACCCTCCTCATTGAAGTTCTTGGGAAAAATAGCTTGCATGGGGGAGTGGGGTGAAGAAAAATGTCTTTTTCCTCCTTAGTAAGCATGTCTTTTTTAAAATGTAGCCCGAATCTCTCTTTTTTTCCCCATCGTTTGAGGCTTAATTCCCATATGCCGATTATTCTTGTCAGAGCCAATCCCTTGCTGCTCTAAATACATCTTTTATTTTGCTGCATATTTCAACAGCGTCTTACTCCTGTGTTTCAGCTATAGCAAATGGTCTACGCAAATTCTCACCCAGCAAGACATTCACAGGAGTTGGGGGGGGGGGTAAGGCACCTGCAACTAGTTGCGTGTCTACAGTAGGTTGGGCACCCAGCTAGACCTTTTTACCAGTGTGATTTAAGCCTCCACCCATGTGCTGTAAGGCTAGGATAAGCATCCTTATTTTATGGATGAAGAAACTGAGGCTCCCTTTTCGAGGAGATTCAGGCTTTCTCCCAAGTTTCAACTGTGTGAACCCGGGTAGTCTGACCTCAGTAGCCACGCCTGTGGCAAACTGCATCTTGTTCGGGACGGATGATGCAATCTCCATTTGACAGATGATGATGTAAAGGCTAAGGAGGTTTTTCACTTTCTCAAGTTCCCATCATAATCCTTGCCCGGTTGATGTCGCTGGAAACCCGTTTACTGTACCAAGCCACTTGGCATAGCGACTCAAGACAGATAATTAGGCTGAATCAGATGTTGCCCGGGCAGTGTATGGGCTGTTTAAGAGAAGCTCCAGCTTGATTGTAGAACGTATCAAAAGTCACTTTATACTTAATGTAAAGGATAGCTTCAGGTTAGAGCTTCACTTGGAATCCTCCCCACTATGACATCAGCCAACTTGGTTACGCTACGCTGTCTTATCGGTGACCTACAACCGTTCATCTTTACTATTTCGTTGTACTAGCTCATTACTGAGGTTTCCCATATTCAAGAAAGCAATGTGGGGTTCCAGTTTCCCTCCTGAGCTATATAGGCATGACACTCAATGAGAATAACTGAATCTGGCATCAAGAGCTGTGTTTTTACACCATTCTTGGGACCCCAGCACAGAGAATAAATATGTACCCAATAAACCTCAAGGGAGATGTTCCTAACTATTCCCAACTATACTCAGTTCTCAGAACAGGATATGGGCAACTTTCCCTTTACTTGGGTGCCTTTTCCTTCACCCTGGGCATCTGTGTCTGGGAAAGACTCCAGATTTCTACATAGCTCATGGGAGAATCAAGTCAAGGCCATAGATAACACTCTAGGAGGGGATTGTGGTGGAGGCTAATAGCTGATCATCAAAATCAATCCTCTCTCTTTTCCGTAATAATAGAGTTGTTGCCAGGCACCCTGAATACCTACCCAAGTTCTCCCATGTAAATTCCTCTGTACAGCCACACTATATTTAAACCTGACTGCCTGGCTATATACAGCATTACTTAGCATCCCTTGTGGTGTTTTGTGGCCATGTGACTCTGCTCTATACCGGTGGTTCTCAGAGCATCATCATCATCTGACAGCTTGTTAGAAATGCACATTCTCAGGCCCCCCCTGACCTAGTGAGACAGAAACTATGAGGGTGCAGCCTACAGTTTGTGTTTTAACAAGCCCTCCAGGGGATTCTGAGGCAGGCAAATGTTCTTGAGAATAGAGTGAGTAGAAATAATGTGTGTCCCTTCTGTGACTGGACCCAAAGACATTGAATATGCCTCTTCTACGCTGTCTTCCGACTTCCTTCAGGCTAGAACCAGACAAAGCCTCAACCATGCACAAGGTGACAGTGCTTTAGAGCAGAAGTTTTATGCCAATTTGACGCTAAAGAATCTTTTAGATTTAAGCTTTATATTTATTTTATTTTATTTTTTAAGTAAATAAGTGTGGAGCTCAATGCAGGGCTTGAACTCATGACCCTGAGATCAAGAACTGAGCTGAGGGGCACCTGGGTGGCTCAGTGGTTGAGCGTCTGCCTTTGGCTCAGGTCATGATCCCGGGGTCCTGGGATCGAGTCCCACACCAGGCTCCCCACAGGGAGCCTGCTTCTCCTTCTGCCTATGTATCTACTTCTCTCTGTGTGCCTCTCATGAATAAATAAGTAAAATTAAAAAAAAAAAAAAGACCTGAGCTGAGATCAATTAACCGACTAAACCACCCAGGCACTCCTCAGATTTAAGTTTTAAATGCATGAAGTAAAATTGCATATGATTGAAAAGAAAACCATTTGTATTATACAATATTCTTCACAAAACCAGATACATGAAATAGTACTATATGTACATTTTAAGTAATACATTAGCTAACAAGATCTGATAGTGTGTCTAATGACCTTCATAAATTCAAGATATCTGCAATAACTGTATTATAATGTGGAAAGTATTTGTGGTATCTACTGGTAACACAGTTCCAGGTACTTCTGGTACTACTATGGGTTGTTGTCTACATTCATAATGTAAGGAATGCTGAGTTTCAATTAGAGACTTATGGTAGACTGAATAGTGGCCCAGGATATCCATGTTCTAATCTTCAGCACCTGCAACAATAGCCCTACATGGTAAAAGGGACTTCACAGCAGATATGATTAAGTTAGGGTATTGACATGGGGAGATCATCCTGGATTGGTCAGATGAGCCTTAAATATAATTAGAAATATCCTTGTAAGAGGGCAGTAGGAGGTGGCTAGACAGCAGAAGAGGATGAGGCAATGTGATGATGGATCTATGCTGCAGACTTTGAAAAGGGAGGAGGGGCCACAAGCCAAGGAATGCAAGTGGCCTCCAGATATAAGAGAAGGCAAGGAAATGGACCTTCCCCTAGAGCCTCCAGAAGGAACACAGCCCTGCTGACACCTGGACTGTAGCCCAGTGAAACTGATTTAGGATTTCTAACTTCCAAAACTGTGAGATAATAGATTTGTGTTGATTCAAGCCACTATGTTTGTGATCATTTGTTATAGCAGCAGTAGAAAACTAAAACAAGCTTAGTTAAAGTAGTGGTGATTTCTCCCCCACCCCCGATTCCAGTTGATGAACCTCCTGAATTCTATCCATTGGTTAGAGAATGCTATCCATGGATTAAAGAACCTTTTTTTAAAAAAAATATATATTTGTTTATTTATTTATTTATTTATTTATTTATTCATGATAGACACACACACACACACACACACACACACACACACAGAGGCAGAGACACAGGCAGAGGGAGAAGCAGGCTCCATTCTGGAAGCCCGACACAGGACTCGATCCTGGGACTCCAGGATGGCGCCCTGGGCTGAAGGCGGTGCTAAACCGCTGAGCCACCCAGGGATCCCCGGATTAAAGAACCTTTATCCTAGCAGTTTGGAGAGCAACGGAGTGGAAGGACCTGAGTCCCTGAATGACTCCAGGAGGCAGAGCTGCCTATGAATCTAGAACCCTTTACTCTGAACTAATATTAAGAGTAAAAGGAAGTTCTTTGATTTTTTTAAGCCACTGAATTTTGGGGGTCTCCTTGTTATAGTACCTTAGTTCCCTTCTAGTATATATAGTTCACTTAACTATTATGGGCGAATTCCTCAAGAGGGGTTAAGAAATATAGCTAAGGAAAGCATATATGGACAGGAGAAAGAATCCAAAGCACCTCAGCCCACCAGACTAAGGAGCCAACAGTGATGGTGAGCAGTCGGGGCAGGAAAGTTGGAGCGCAGACCCAGCAAGTTCAGGAAGCCAGGGGCTGAGTCTGGTCAGGACCACACACTAGGGAACTAGGGGGCAAGGTCAGGGAATGGTGAGTGATAGAGGATGGCAGAGCCTGGGGGACCAAGGGCCTCTTTCTGTGCTCAGAGTCCCAACTCCCAGACTGGTTCTCGGCTTGCCAGATGCCTTGGAATATTCAGCCAGTAAGAACCCAGACCTCTCTAGCAGCCATGCTAAAGAGCTTGGCTTGGGGTTTGCATGTTCCTATTTTATCTGACAGACACACGGGCCCTTGCTCCTCCAGGCATGGACCGCTGGCTTTGTTCCTGGCTCTGAGACCCAGGTTGGGCCCTTTGGTTTTAATGACCTTCTGGCTTTCCTTCTCAGCCTTTTGGATCTCAGAACTCCCTTATGGTTTTCAACTTTCCTCATCTTGGTGTCTTTAGTTCCCCTGGGTGAAAAATTTCAACTCCAACTCAGCCAGCCTCCCATCACCAGCCTCTTTAGCAACCCACCTTCGAGCTGGGTATACCCCAGCCTCACCTGGAGTAGGTAAGGATTCTAACAAAGACTTCTTTTGGATTCCACCTTGAAATAAAGATAGAAACATTTCTCAAGAGTTTTACTTGAAGATCAATTTTGCTTCATTTATATATATATATATATATATATATATATATACACATACATAAAATAAGGGTACATGTGCAGAGTACCCACAATTCTTAAATCTTTCTGTACATGTTAAAATGTGTTAAGAACTAAGGAAGCTAGCTGGGCAATTTAAACCTCATCTTTCCATTTTTGTGATTTATACATAAGGATTTTCCTGATATGGTTTCTTATATTTATCAAAAAACAAAACAAAACAAAACAAAACCCAGTAGTAGCCCATAGAAAAGTAGAATTAACAGAGAATGTCCATGATAAAATTTCGGAAATGTTAACAGCTGATGAATATTGGGAAAATGAAGCAGTAAGAAACAGTTTTCCTTCTGGAAATAATGTCTGTAACAGCCATTAACGATCATAACTACCCACATTGGTAAGAGATTTGGTTGGACCAAAGTAAATATAAAAGCAGCAAACAGAAAATTTGAACTACGTGTGAAGAAATAAGGAAAAGAATATCTAGTTTTAAATATACACTTTTTCTTACCAATAAATGAAAAGTGTCTAAATTAGCTCTAGAGTAGGAATATAGAAATTATATTTTTAAATAATTATAGTTTAATTGTAGTTTTGTTTCACTTAACGTTTCAGATACATTCCTGGAAAGTTAAAAATCTATCCAATTTTTTTCTTGAGTACAATTATGAGTTTTGGAGCTTCCATCAATACACTGAATTTATATTTAATTTAATTTATTAAGTAAACTCTGTGCCACATATGGAGCTCAAACTCACGACCATAAGATCAAGAGTCATGCTCTGCCAACTGATCCAGTCAGGCACTCCTATTTATTTTTATTTTTTCAGAAACTGCATGTTTTATTTTAATTCTAGTGTAGTTAACATACAGTATAATATTATTTTCAGGTGTACAATATCTATACATTACTCAGTGCTCATCATGATAAGTGTGCTCTTTAATCCCCATCACCTATTTCAGCCCCCTCCCCCATACCTCCTCTCCAGTTCTCTGTAGTTAAGAGTCTGCATTTTGGTTTGTCTCTTTTTTTTTTTTTTTACTTTCTTTGTTTTGTTTCTTAAAATCCACATATAAATGAAATCACATGGTATTTGTCTTTCTTGGACTGACTTATTTCCCTTAGCATTATACCCTCTAGATCCATCCATCCATGTTGTTGCAAACTTTCATTCTTTCATGGCTGAGTAATATCTCATTGTGTGTGTGTGTGTGTGTTATGTGTGTTATACATATCACATCTTCTCTGTCCATTCATCTATTGATGGACACTTAGGCTGCTTCTATAATTTGGCTATTACAAATAATGATGTAGTAAACATAGGGGTGTATGTATCTTTTTTTCCTCCAAGGTTTGGTTTAAAAGGGACTTGTTTATTTTGAGAAAAAAAGGTCTCAAACATCAGGCTGTTCACAAAAATAACTCACAGTATCAGATTAGAAAACAAATCTTAAAAAAAGAAAGAAAACAAATCTTAAGACTTTTGCACTAATTATTTTTCTAGAGGATGCATGTGACATGACAACTCTCATTCACAAAAATGCATTATTACATTTGTGTTGAACAGTCCCACATAGCACTTTTATGTGGGGTATAACATGCATACCTCAAATTCAAAGCTGCTCTTAGGTGCTCCTCAACTAATGTGATTGCAGTTAGGGAAGCAACTACTGAGCTCAAGTATGAATGGAAAGAACTGTTCTTGCATAATAAGAGATTATTTTGGAGACAGTTGTTAAAAACCAAAACCACACATCCTTTTTATTGTTAAGTCATAAAGACAAAAAAGTCATAAAGAGGAATCAAAATTAAAAGCAAAAAGTATAGGGTAAGACTTAACATAATGCCTAGGAGTGTCAAAGGAAATGAAAATGGGACTAGGCACAGGGCAATATGAATTAATGAACATGGGAAGGACAAGGATGGGGACAAAAGTGAGCATGTGCTGGAGGAGATAGTAAGAGAGGGGATCTGGTGAGAATTTTGATCTTAGACAAGTGCCTAATTAAAATAATGGGAGAAAATTTCCAAACCCCACTGTGTGCTTAATAGTCATCTTTGCCAGTGGGGCTGTCTCTGTCATCCTCTCTTTCCTCAGCTTCTTTTTTATCATCCTTCACTCAACTCTAGCTGCTCATCTCCCTGGTCTTCATTATCACCATCATCCTGTATGTATCCCCTCTGCACCAGATCCCTCCAGTCTTCATTGTAATCATCATCCGGTACATCCCCCTCCACAGCAGATCCCCCCAGTCCTCCTTCTTATCATCATCCAGTATGTCTGCCTCCATAGCAGGGTCATCTGCACCCCCTCAGACTCCATCTTCACATTAGTCTCATCTTTCTTCAGGGAGCTGCTATTCTGATCCTTTCCTGAGTTATCATTCTTCATCTCTTTTCCTTACTTACTCTCTTCTTTTTCCATTTTTTCCCCAGATTTTCCAGCTCCTTTTTGTTTTATCTGGGTCAACTCCCCCTTAATGACCTGAAGGTCATCTCCTTTTAACTTTCCAGACTTGGAAGAAGATCCTCGCTGTCCACTCTTAGAACTGAAGTCACTTTTGCCCCGTCATGAGGTGTTTCCTGATACATAGTGGCAGTTTGAGGGAACTACAGCTGGAGCGAAAGGAGGAGGAACACTTGTTGGGTAACTACATCTTGTCATAACAAGCCTATTGAACGTCATAGTCTGAGTCAAAGGAGGAGCCATAAGCTCCACTGCAGATTGTTTTGCACCTGCTTTTCCTCAGTTTGCTTTTGGCTCTAGAGTCAGATTAATATTTATTTATTTATTTTTTTATTGGTGTTCAATTTACCAACATACAGAATAACCCCCAGTGCCCGTCACCCAGATTAATATTTAAAACCTGGCCAGCTATCACTCTGCCAGCCTTTCCTGCCACAGCAGCTTGAGCATTTCTCTCATTAGCATACTGAACAAAGGCAAGGCCCTTATGAACTGAGCAACCCACAATTTTGCTATATTTTGAGAAAATAGCCTCCACATCAGATTTCTTGACCACAAGAGTATCAAGATTCCCAGTGTATTCATGGGAGTTCAAGGAGCAAGGATCTGTCTTGTTGGTAACATTGCTGGCCATTGTCTTTGATGATATGGTTTCTCACAAAGCCAAAAATCGCAGCTGAAGATAAAAAAATCTCGCTCAAGTAAAGTTCCACTAACTTATATATTTTGAGTGATTTGTAATCAGGATAGGAGAGGAAAAAGAGATTTGATTCTGAATCTCCTACTCCCAGGTTCTACATGGAGAAGTGACTGCTGCATGTCAGCAGTGCAGTGGCAACCACTCAGTCTTTGCATCTTCACTATCTTTTCAAATTAGTGTTTTTGTATTCTTTGGGTAAATACCCAGTAGGTTATTTACTGGATCATCTGGTAATTCTATTTAAAATTCTTAAGGAACCTCTATACTCTTTTTCATAGTGGCTGCACCAGTTTGCATTCCCACCAAGTGCTGCACGAAGTTTCCTTTCTTTCCACATCATCACCAACATTTATTTCTTGTCTTTCTGATTTTAGCCATTCTGACAGGTGTGAGGTGATATTTCATTGTAGTTTTGATTTGCATTTCCTTGATGATGAGTGATGTCGAGCATTTTTTCATGTGTCTGTTGGTGATCTGTAGGTCTTCTTTGGAGCAATATCTGTTCATGTCTTCTGCCCAGTTTTAATTGGATTTTTTGTTTTTTGGGTGTTGAGTTGTATAAGTTCTTTATATATTTTGGTACTAACCCCTTATTGGGCATGCCATTTGCAAATATCTTTTTCCATTCAGTAGGATACCTTTAAGTTTTGTTGATTGTTTCCTTTGCTGTGCAGAAGCTTTTTATTTTGATGTAGTCTCAATAGTTTATTTTTGCTTTTGTTTCCCTTACCTCAGAGGACCTATTTAGAAAAAGTTCCTATGGCCAATGCCAGAGAGATTACTGCCTGTGCTTCTAGGATTTTTATGGTTTCAAGTCTCACATTTAAGTCTTTAATCCTTTTTGAGTTTATTCTTGTGTATGGTGTAAGAAAGGGGTCCAGTTTAATTCTTTTGCATGTAGCTGTCCATTTTCCCAGCACCATTTGCTGAGGAGATTTTTCTCCATTGCATATTCTTTCTCCTTAGTTGAAGATTAATTGATCATATAATCATGGGTTTATTTCTGGGCTCTCTATTCTGTTCTATTGATCTATGTGTCTGTGTTTGTGCCAGTGCCATACTGTTTTGATGACTGTAGCTTTGTAGTATATTTTGAAATCTGGGGTTGTGATACATCCAGGTTTGCTGTTCTTTTTCAAGATTGCTTTGGCTATTTAGGTTTTTTTGTGATTCCATACGAATTTTAGGATTATTGTTCTAGGTCTGTGAAAAATACTGTTGGTACTTTGATAGAGATTGCATTAAATCTGTAAATTGTTTTGAGTAGTGTGGGCATTTTAACAACATTTGTTCTTACAATCCATGAGTATCAACTGCATTTTTATATGTTAGCATTTTTGCACATCAGGAAAGGAACTTTTTAAAAGATACCAATTAAAATGGTAACAAGAGTACACAAGTTATCTAGGAATACACCTAACAAAAATGCACAAGAATTCCATGAAATAAATTTTAAAATTGTATTGACAGATGTTAAAGACAATCTAAAGTCAAGTCTATGAACATGTTATGTTCATAGATAGAGGGATTCAATACTATAAATAGTTTACTTTCCCCAAATTGATGTATAAATTCAATGCAGTCCCAACACCCTTAATCTTGGCATGCTGTTTCTAAAATATATATGAAGAATAATATTCAAGGGTAGCCAAGATGCTCCCAAAGAAGAGAAAGTAGGTGGTGGAATGACTCCCCAAATATTATATAACTGTAGTAAAGACAGTATACTGCTGATAAGGGCTAGACAATGGAACAGAAAAGACACCCCAGACACAGACTCATACATATATGAAAACCTGATATATGACAGTTATAATTACAACTGAGAAGGAAAAAAAAGAACTATTCAATATATACTACTGGGAAAATTGGCTATCTCTAAGGGAACAGAGTAAAAATGAATCCCTACCTCACCATATACTACAAAATGAACTACACTACTACCTATTATACACATATATCCAGTCCAGATGGGTTAAAAACTTAAATGTGAAAGACAAAACCTAGAAACTTTTGGAAGAAAACATAAGGAAATATTTGTGTGACAGCTCAGGGGGTAGGCAATGATTTCTTTAAGAAGAGAGAAAAAGTTTAAACTTCAAAGAAAAAGATTTGATTATATAAACTTCAGGACTTCTTTACATAAAAGATCTTCATTAAGAGAATGAAAAAATATAGCCACAATTTGAGTGAAGATTTTTGTAATACAGATAACTAACAAAATAATTCTTATCCAAAATGTATAATATGTGTATGTTATCTATTTTATACACACACACACACACACACACACACACACACACGTACATATATGTCTATTGCTGTGTAACAAATTACCCTGATACTTACAAATTTAAAATGACACACATTTATGATCTCACAGTTTCTATAGGTCAGGAATCTGGGTGTGGCTTAGCTGAATCCTCTGCTTCAAGGTCTCATTGGCTACAATCATCTTCAGGCCCCAGCTGGGAAGGATCTTCTTCCAAGCTTAAACTCATGTGGTTTTTGGCAGGAGGCCTCTCTCAGTTCCTTGCCACATGGGCCTCTCCACAGAACATCTAACACATGGCAGCTGGCCTCATTGTGGGGAGCAAGCAGGAGGGCAGGAGAGGGTACCAGCAAGAGAACCTGCTAGCAAGACACGAGTCATGATGTTTTGTAATCTAATCTCAGAAGTGATATCTCATCACTTTTGCCATATTCCATTTGTTAGAAGCACGTTACTAGGTCCAGTCCACATTCAAGGGGAGTGGATTACCTAAGACTATGAATACGAGGAAGTAGGGATCATTGTTGGTCACGTTAGAAGTCTATTACAATATATATCAATCTAGGGGCACCTGAATGGTGAGTTGGTTGAGTCTCCAACTCTTGGTTTTAGCTCAAGTCCTAATCTCAGGATCTTGAGATCGATCCCCATGTCGGGCTCCATGCTCAGTGCAGAGTCTGCTTAGAGTTTCTTTCTCCCTCTTCCCCTCTCTTTCCCCCTTCTAAAATAAATAAATAAATCTTAAAATATATATATATATATATATATATATCAACCTAATAGAAAATTATGCAGATATTTTGCATATTAACAAATTATTATTAATTTATATTAACAAATATTTCATAGCCAGAGAAACACAAATGACCCATAAACAGTGGAAACCCTTGTGCATATGCCCCCGGAGAGGTATAAGCAATATACACAGCATCCTTATTTATAATAGGCAAAAACTGAAAAAGCAAATGTCCAGCACCAGTAAAATGGATAAATCATGATACAACCATACAGTGAAATACTGTACAACAGGGAAAATGTATAAAGTATATAGCTGGACACATAAATGTGGAGGAACCATTCCAAAGCATAATATTGAGTGAAATAAGCAATTCACAGAAATAAGGGTACGGTCTGATTCCATTTGTCTAAAGTTCAAGGACAAGGGAAGCAAGATAATTTATGTATTTATATGTTTCTACCTCTATCAAGGAAATGATGAACAAAACTAGCATAATGGTTTTCTGAGGTGAGGGACAGCATACAGCAGGGAGGAGACACACGGGGAGTTCAAAGGTGCAGGCCAATATGTGTTTAAGTACTTTATTATTATTTCAACAGTGAGCACACAATGCATTGTTTTGTATGAGTGAGTTTTTTCATGCTTAAAAATGTAGGGAAAAATAAAAGAGCTAATGTTTATTGAACATTCCTCTGTGTCAGCCACTTTGCAGATGCTTTGATGGAATGAATCCCATGCTTTTATTTTTAATGCTACACCTCTCATTTTCTGCCTACTGTTTTTTACTTTCAGGAGTGTTTACCTAAAATAAAATAGAACATATTGTGTTTAAAGCAAGGGAAAATCATGTGATAACAAAAACAATGGAGAAAATGCTAATACTCAACTCAAGGAGAATTTTGCCTTTTATACCAAATACAGAACCTAAAGCCATGTAATCTACTCACAGAACCCTCTGAACCAAAAGAAGCGACCTGGACAACCAGACTAGCTCAGAGTTTCTCATCCTTGGCACTACTGACATTTTGTGCTGGATCATTCTTTGTTGTTGTGTCTGTCCTGTGCACTATAGGATGTTGAGCGACATCCCTGGCCTCCACCCACTAGATGCCAGCAACCCCCCTTCCCAAGTTGTGGCAAATGAAATAGTCTCTAGACACTGCCAAATGCCCCCTGGGAGGCAAAATCACCCCTGGTTGAGATCCACTAGATGGTCCTGGCATATTCAATAGAAGTAGCCATATAGGGATCCCTGGGTGGCGCAGCGGTTTGGCGCCTGCCTTTGGCCCAGGGCGCGATTCTGGAGACCCAGAATCGAATCCCACATCGGGCTCCCAGTGCATGGAGCCTGCTTCTCCCTCTGCCTATGTCTCTGCCTCTCTCTCTCTCTCTCTGTGACTATCATAAATAAATAAAAATTTTAAAAAAATTTATAAAAAAAGAAGTAGCCATATAGTGAACCTATCACGTGCCTATTTCATATTCCCTTGGTAGTTCTCATTCATTCATTTATTTCCTTGACATTTATTGAGGTGCCTTCTCTGAGAACTAAATGTTAAGTAGCTTTGCTTGTTATACCATCCCTCCAGGTTTCTTGAACGTTATTCACTCACCGAGCAGAGATACCAGGGCAGAAAGAAACCCAACAGTTCATATCACAATTCTGCACTTCTTTATTTTCAAGTTCTTTTAAAAATAAACAGAAAGGTTTATACCTCAAGAGGATTCAAGGATGCATTAGTGACCACTTGTAGGTTTTCACTGACCTAAAAGGGGCCACTTAGGCCCTCTACAACTCATGGCTAACGCAGTTTTTTTTTTTTTTTAAGTTTCGTTAGGTTTAGCATATGAGGAGCTTCCACTTGTGTAAATTGGGTGGCTGCTTTAATTGATTAAGTCATAACCTGAGCTAAGTGGATATGCTAAAAGCAAGGTTGACCTGTATTAAAAATTTAGGGAACAGACATTTAAAAAAGTTAATGCACGCACTTATATGCATGCATAGTTATTTTTTCTACTCACACACAAGAAAGAATTTCAATCTCTGTACATAGTGAGTGTAGGCTGCAGACTTCATCGTGCCCTTTCAATTTTAATTTTCTTCACTTAGTCATTTTAAAGTCGTTTTTTCTAGCTGTGCGTGACTTGCTCTTTTTCTGTCCTTGCTTGTATTTTTAAATTGTGCATTTACAAGGAATAAAAAGAAACTCCTAACTTGCAGTGTAATTGTGCGCAAGGAGTGTATTTTGGTCCCTGCCGCCGTGTCAGCCTCAGAGCGGGGATGCTGTTGCCATGGAGACAGGGATGTTGAACGGGCTTCATCACCTTTGCCCTGCTATTTAAAATCGCACTCATAGCAAAGCTCTGGCAGACATAGGGCTTTTTCTGGTAGGTCAACCACCTCCTCCCTTTTTCTCTTTTAAAAACAACAACTTGGCAGATTAATGCCATTTTTATTTATGACTGTTATAAAATGTAATGTAAATACCCTCTCGCACAGAATGAATGGGTAGCTCTCTCTTTGTGTTGTCTTTTTCCAGCACGGAACTGAAATTCCTTGAGAGTTTGCCAAAACCAGTCCCTTTAATGGGTTCTGCTCAGGGTTCTATCCTCTCTGTTGGCTTTCTGAAAGTATCAGAGCAGTGGGTAGAGAACAGAGAGAAGCCTAGGAAATTATAGGATGAGACAAAAAGCAATAGGAAGTTAATCACAGGCTTTTCAAATGTTGAAACAAACATTTGGAGAGTAGGCTACTCTCACACACCCCTGGTGGATGAGTGGGCCAGTATTACCTTTCTGGAAGCAATTCAGTCATAAAAACCTTAAAAATACCCTTGCTCCATCGATGACAATTTTAGCAAATTTTCCTAGGAGAACATACATACAAGGAAACAAAGATTTGCCTACAGGATTACTCATCACAGTTTTATTTATGCGGGTGGAAAACTGGAATCAACCAGTTTCAGAAACACGTCCGTAAAAGGGGATTGATTAAATCAATTCTAGTACATCACACAATGGAATACTAGGCAACTGTGTTAAATAATAGTGTAGCAGTCTATTTCCTAACCTGAAAAGCTGTTCAAGCAATGCCATTGAATGAAAAAAAAAAAAAAGGCAAGTTACGCATCACTAAGTGGATTAGAATTCCATTTAAAAAATAATTATAGAAACATACACATGTACTTATGGGAAAACTGGAAAGTTGCATGTCAAATTTTGGTTTGTGTTGTTTTAATTTATTTTTTTCTCTATTTTATAAGTTCTACAGTGACCATCACATGCATAACTTTAAGTCAATTAATTTAAAAATGCATGCTTATATAAAAATATTTTTAATTTGAAAAGTTCTAGGAGCTTTCCTTAAGAAACAGACTTTTTACTCAATGTCCTGAGAATTCTGAAATTAAGTTCTTACCATTTGCCCTCAAATGGATTCTTTAAAACATTTTTTGGGCAATTTATTCTTTTTGGACCGCACAAAATACAGCCAGTTAATTCCAGTTAAAAGCATTGGACCTACTGAATTTTTGAGCTGCTCTCAACCAGTGTCCAGAATAGCCCCCCAGAAAGCAGGGTTGGCACTACTCATCACTTGGCCAGAGCCCCTGGCTCCCCGAGTAATGGCATCCGTGTCCGCCAGGGCCAGCTCTCTGCGGAGGGAGGCCCCAGCTGCTGCCAGGGCTGAGATGAGCTATAGATGAGGGGGTTTAATAGTCCCATCTCTGCCCTCTCAGCACCCTCTCATTGCGGATGCAGGGATGGGGGTGGAGAATAAACCTTGAGGAAACCATAAATAAACTTGTGGCTAGGATGTGATTGTAACTCTCCGTGCTCACACAGACACACACACACACACACGTACACACATGCACGCACGTGCACGCGAATTTGTCATTACCAATGGCAGCTTTTTCCAATATCACAGGGTGGGAAGGGGGCTGGATGAGGGAGTGAGTATTCCTTTGTCACCTGTATTTATTTCCTTTCCTGATGAAGACGTTTTTGTGAGTCCAAAGTAATGTGCAGAAGCATTTGATGTGAACAACTGAGACATGACCTCAGTGTTCATTACTCTCGTGACAACCCCGCCCCCCAATTTCCTCAGTACCATCACAGCAAACAAGATACAAGTCTAAACCATATTTCCATGACCCACCGGAAAGCAGAGACACCATATGAACTGTGGAGATCTTGAAACTGCCTTGTGGGAGGGGCAGCCTTTCTGTCACCCCTCTGCTCTGGGCCCCTGGAGGGGTGTGGCCCTCATTATTGGACAGGCAGGGAAGCTGAGGTCCCCAAGCTCCCTCCCCCTGGCCTGCCTCAAAACTTCACCCTCAGGTTTTCATAGACTGACTGCCTTCCAGGAGTCCAGAGGCGGCGCTGTTGCTGGGCAGGAGAGGCAAATCGAAAGCAAAGTGTCCCATCAGGTTTCCATTAACTGGAGCATTTCAGATGGTAGCCTGTGGTCTGAAGAGCAGCATCTGCATGGGCTTTGGATTTTGAAAAATAATATTGGCCGAAAGGTACAAGACAGAAAGGCCTAGGACAGAGCACTAAAACACAGGGAATCAAAGGTATGTCCATACTAACTACAAGGCAAACCCTTGCTTTTTCATTTCCCCAATATTGCTTTATATATGGCACTTTCTAAAAAGGGTCAGAATGTATCTGTGTTTCAGATTAGTTCAACAAAATTTTACTTAACTCCTCTGTACCTCACTATTCTCTTCTGTAAAATGGTAATAGAAGTAGAAACTGCTCCATCGGGTTGTTCTGAGAGTGAAAGGAATTCGTGTGTAACCCCCTTAAAAGTGCCTGGCAGATGGTGAATGCTCAATAATTATCACTATCACTATCATCATCGTTATCCTTACTGCGCAGCCCTCAGTACTGAGTACTGAGTACTACCAGGCACTCTGCTCAGTTTTATTTGTAGTAGTTGAATCTTTTTTATTGCTCTAATCATTCCATTGTATGAACACTATTTATTAGTTCATTCTCCCATTGATGGACATGTGAGTTCTTTGGAGGGTTGCGGGGGGCTATTTTTAACAAAGCTGCTGTGAAGCATTTTGTCCTTGTTCTTTGCGGGACATATGCACCCATTTCTTTTGGGTACCTAACCTTGGAGTGAAATCCCTAGATCACTGTTCAGCGTCAGTAGATATTGCCAAATAGATTCCAAATTATTGCCAATGCTTATTTATTAAGCACCTATTTTGTGGTAAGCACGGAACCTAGGGGTTCTGGAGCTAGAGGCTAAACAGGACACAGTCCCTACCCTGCAGAGTTAGGAATGTCTCCCCTGCTGGATAGCACCTGAACCCTCTGGGCTTTCACTCTGCAGGTGCAACAGTGTGAATGCCACATAACTGATTGAAGGGCTGAGGGGCAGAAAATATAGGCAATGTGCTCCTAAGTTCCAGGATCCCAGAAAATAAAAGCAATGTGCTGGTAAGTTCCAGGATCACGGAGCAGGTTAGCAACAGGACTAGACTAAGTAGAGGAACAGCAGCAGCAGATAAAGATGAAGACAACAACAGCAACAACAAAATTCCCCTCTTTTCTCTCTACAACGGAGACATGAGCCTTCAAAGGGAAGCCGTGCTCGGGTTTATGCAGTTGCAGGCACTTCGTGCCCCCGCTCGCCTCCGTTAGACCAGTGTGCAGTATATGAGGTCCTGAAGCCCTTCTCTGTGCTCTTGAAAATCCCAGGATTGAGCTCCCCGAGCTGATCCCTGGTTTGTCTCCGGGAAAAGGCAAACAAGAGGACCCTCAGTAGCTACCTTTCCCTCCACACCTGGAGACTAGATAGCTTAACCAAAAAGAGAGAAAGAAAATATTCTGGTGACCGCAGTTAAATGCCCTGTTTGCCACGGATCGATGCGTTCTAAATTCAACATAGGGCTGAACTGATATGAACAGTCGTGGGTGGAGGGAACAGACCAGGGGTTCTCAACCTCTGTGCTGCTGAGTCTTGGGTTGGTTCATCTTGGCTGTCAGGAGCGTCCTGGGCCTCGTAGGATGTTCAGCAACTTCCCTGGCTTCTACCCAGTGATGTCCTTAGCACCGCCTACCTCCCATTTGTGACAGCCAAAAACGTCTCCATACATTGCCAGATGTCCCTTGGGGGACAAAATTGTCCCTAGCTGAACCACTGGGATATGCTTAATGTTAAAAATGTGGGACGGTTGAATGTTTATATTTTCCCTCCTTTTAAATCCTGGAGATGGGTCCTATTATACAGCAAAAAAGGCTAACATTTCATATCAAGGAACTTGGATACTCTCTAGATAAGTGTCAGGAACACTTAGTCTTTTGCTTCTTTAAGGGAAATACGCTAGAATGCTAATGCGGAGTAATAAACAGAAAATCCCGTTTCAATTCTTGAAATGTCTGAATTATTTAATTTTTCAATATGATTTTATTTCAAATGCAGCAGAGTAAGTTCTTCAGTCGCCTCTGCTGCATAATGGCTTGCAATTGTGTATCAGTTGTATATTAATAGGTATTTTCAAAAGGCTTTAAGGTCTTTGAAAACAATTTCTTCTCGTAAATGCTTTGTTCTTGTTGATGTTATCCATATGTGTGATTTTCCCTATCTCCAAAGGAAGGCTTTGGTAAACAGCTGCTAAAATTTGGTTTGAACTTTGTCTAATTATGTTCAACCAGGTCAGAGGGATGATCATTTGCAAAGGAGGAACTTCTTTTCCATAAGGGTGAAGGCTTAACAATATGTATTTCTCTTATTCACTCGTTCGGTTTCAAAAAGTAATTTTTTTTTAGATTGTATTTATTTATTCATGAGAGACACACACACAGAGAGAGAGAGAGAGAGGCAGAGGGAGAAGCAGGCTCCATGCAGGGAGCCCGACGTGGGTCTCAATCCCGGGTCTCCAGGATCAGGCCCTGGGCTGAAGGCAGCGCTAAGCCGCTGAGCCACCCGGGCTGCCCTCAAAGAGTAATTCTTGAGTGCCTCCTGGGTGCTCTGCCCTGGGGATGTAATGATGCATGTGACAGGCTCAGGGAGCATGCTGGTGGTGTATGGAGCAATCAGTAGTGGCAACTTCTTAGGTCTGGCTCTGCCAGAGGCCAGCTCTGGGAGCTTTAGACGGTCACTTCATCTTTGTAGGACCATCTCTTAAATGAGATAGGTGGATTAACTGAAATGACAAATAGGTTTCGCCTGTGGTGCCAACTCACATCAACTGCTATGGGCTGCCCAGACTACTTGATTATGAGGTTCTATCTTCACTCAGTGGCAAAGTCAGCTATAATTGATTACTGAGGTCTCGCATGGTACGTTACAGGAAACGGATGGTACCCTAATGAGTGTGCCGTCCCTGGATTTCTAAGGCTTTGGATTCTATGATTTTGCAAGCAATCTACCCTCCCATCTCAGGATAGTTTGGCATGGGAGGGTGAGGTAATTGAAGTTTTTTACTTTAGAAACAGGCTATATTTCCCCTCTGTGTTTTACTTCTCATTCTCTTGGTCCTAGAAAAGAAATGCAAAGTATTCCACAATAGCATTCTCCAAAAGGTTAGTTTGCAATATTTTCGGACATCCTGCTCCATTTTTAAAAAGATCAAATAAGGCAAAACTTGACCTCCCTTCATTCAGGGCCTTTTTGGGTAAATGATTTTCCAGTGCAATGAGAGATGACTGTTTTCTTAATTTTGAATAGATGAAAATAGACACCAATCAACAAACCTTTGGCTAAGGGGAAAAATCTCTTTAACTCACATTTTGCTTCAATTACGGTGAGGACAAAGGAGCACATTGCACCCCGTGCATGAATAGATGCTTCATTATTCAAAACAAGCATCAAAGAGCATTCCGTCCCCTATAGAAAATATGCAATCACTGTTTAATTCAATGGTAGGATGCAAATTTAAATTCCCAGAAGGGGAAGACTGTTAATGCCATTTAAATTGGTTGTAAATTACAGATAATACGCTTGAGACCCCCGAATACAGATTAGTGGAGTATTGCTTTAGGAATTCAATTCGACTTTGAACTTATTGTGTATTTATCTATGAAAAATAAAGCCGTGAAGGCTTGTTTACAGCTACATTTTATTGCCTATCTTTTTTATTTCTGAAGCAAATATTTCACTTTTAAATGCCACGGAGATGGCGCAGCATAATATAAGGAGATACAATGATATTAAAGACAGATTAGCACTCTCAGAGGCAGCTCCTCATTAAAAGACAAACAAACAAAACAAAACAAACCTAAGAGAGGAATTTAATCAAGAGATCACACTAGCTGACTTTTCATTTGACTTTATTTCTATTGGTGTTTCTACAGCTTAAAAATCCCACAGTCACAGGACAATTGTGAGTTTCAGAAATTAGAGGCTGTGATTATCTCTTGCTGCTAAAGTCTTTCAGCCACTTAGAGGTTGTTTCTCATTTTCACAGAGTAACTAATCATGAGTGGGATGCCTGATGGGCCAGTCTTTGTTGGAAGAATTATTCCTTAAAAACAAGGGTTTTTTCAGAAGGAGAAAGTGATAGATAAAAATGGGCACTTTGCAGCAAAGGTTTCTGAGCTCCCAGCTTGAAGAAGAGCGATTTCCCTCCCAGCTCATAGGAGGGAAATCGTTGCCCACCCCCCCCCCCCACTTGCTGTGGTTTCATGTCTCAGGTAGGAAATAGGTTACTGGAGGTGATAGAAATAAATCAGCTTTGAGGCTCGTGTTCTCTCCTCTGGCAGTCTGTAGGGTGTGTTTTTATTTCTTGTGTGTGTGTGTGCGTGTGTGTGTGTGTGTGAATCTGAAAGGTATTTTGAAAAAGTTGCCATTGATATATACACGCAGAATGCAGCCAAGCTGCAGAACAATGGGGGAATGCCTAATTCATTATGCCAGAAAATGGATCGTTACCATCAATACCACATGGAGTTAATCATTTCCAAAGAACTATAATGCCAAGCTATCCATAACACTGCACCTAAATGGAGTAATGTTTTATTTTTTCTTTGATCTGTCAAAGGTACTTCAAGCTTTGCCAGGACCTTAAAGACACTATCAACATTTCATTGTATAGTTCCTATGAATTACGCAGACCTTGTGATATCACAGAGGTTAATTGAATTTTTAAAATCCCTGATATTATTTTGTTTACTTGTCATTTGTTTATGCTTTATAAAATAACACAGAGCCTCTCTCTCTCTCTCTCTCTCATAAACAGACACACACACACACACACACACACACACACACACATTTTTCCTTTTCTGGCTATTTGCATTTAGGTTTAACAGGAGTTTCTTCCTCTGTACCCTTAAGGGTAGGGATGAAATCAGCCATTTGCAGCCCAAGGCTTAAATAAAAGGTGGATAAGATTCAGCTAATCTGCTCAGGAGACTGACAAAATGTGTGTGTGCTAAGGGGCAGATTTGTGATTTCAGATCCTTCTGCCTCTTTCTTGATAGGATTTGGATCAGAACAATCCTGAGGCACAGAAAAAGTGAATGAGGAGTCTCTAGATTCCGTTCTTGTGTATTTGTACATCTTTAAGTCTTACCAGGTGAGGCTGGAGGCTGGCCTCCTACCCAAGCTGCGCCCACCTGTGCGGGCAGTCCGTGATTAGCACAGCGATGGCCAATTGTGTCGTTTCTCGGTCTCTTCTGGGGGTGGGTTTGGGACAAGCACGCTCTTTTCTGGGAGAAGCCACTGACCAGGATTCCAGAAGGGTGAGTGGACCTGCTCTGGGTCCCCATAAGCTGGCCCCCAGCCCTCTAAGCTAACAAGAACAGTGAGGCAGGGCAAAACAAGTGCCAGAATAGGGACACAAGACCTGGGTTCTTGCCTGGCCTCTGTCATCTTTTCTATCAGATCTCTGGGCCTCAGTTGAAATGATGTTTTCTCATCCCGAAAGTGAGAAGTACCATTCATTTGAACTAACGTGTGGTGAGCACTTAGCACATAGTGGGACAAAAGTAAAACTAAGGCATTCCTTTTCTTAAGGGATTCAAGGTAGAAGGGTATAGGGAAGGGGTATAGACAAGGGAGAGGTATAGACAAACTTGTAGACAGTGATAATGATAATAAAATGCGGCAAGTTCTTTTTTTAAAAAAAGATTTATTTATGTATTTATTTGAGAGAGAGAGAGAGAGAGAGAGAGACAGAGAGATTGCACTTGTGAGCACAGGGAGGACCAGAGGGAGAGGGAGAGGGAGAGAAGCAGACTCCCCACTGACCACAGAGCCAGATGTGGGCTCAATCCCTGGACCCTGAGATCATGACCTGAGTGAAAATCAAGAGTTGGTTGTTTAACCAACTGAGGCAGCTAGGTGCCCCAGAATGTGGTAAGTTCTTAACCCTGGTATAAACAGAGTACTGTCAAAGCCCAGAGGACAGCCAGTTAGATTTAAGATCACTTCTGCACATCCATTAAGAGTATAGGCTTTGAAGCCAGACCACTTAGTTTCAAGGCTTGGCTTCACCCTTACTAGCTGTGTGACCTGGAGCAAGTTACTTAAGCTCTGTGCCTTAGCTTCTCTTCCCTCAAATGGAGGTGGTAATAGTACCTCCCTCTTTGGATTATTCAAACAATTAGGACAGTGCCTGACATGTAATGAACCCTACATATGTTCACATATAGTGATAATGTTTGAGAATTCCCACAAGTCCATGGGGCTGTAAAGGAAATAGTGAATGAAAGGGAATCCTTAACTTTAACAAAATATAACTGCATTTCATTTTTTTAAGATTTTATTTATTCATTAGAGACACACACACACACACAGAGAGAGAGAGAGAGAGAGAGAGAGAGAGGCGGAGACACAGGCAGAGGGAGAAGCAGGCTCCATGCAGGGAGCCCAACATGGGACTCGATCCTGTGACTCCAGGATCAGGCCCTGGGCCAAAGGCAGGCGCTAAACCGCTGAGCCACCCAGGGATCCCCTATAACTGCATTTCAGAGAGAATGAAGATGAATGTATATTCTGTACTTAATAGGTGGTCAGATGGTTCAGTAACATCGTTGCAGCCCTTGGATGCCCATAAGTCAAGCCCCAGGCTGCCAACAGGAGCATTTGGCATGGTTAGGAATGTTTGGCATGGTTAAGGGTGTTCTGCATTAAGACTAGGGAAGGACCGTTCTCATTCTTTGATCTGCAACCGGCTCCCAGAGAACACACACAGAGACGCTAACCATCCCCTTGCCCACCCGGCTAGGTCAGACCGTGGGAGAGAAGTCTGGAGCAGGAACATTTTCGGGCCTCACTGACTCCCATGTCTGAGAAGGAAAACAGGAGGGTGGGTGGGTCTTTCTGCTTAGAAGTTGCAAAAATGAAGCGAGAACTTGGCCCTGGTGAGAATGAGGGCCATGGGGCTGGCTGGATGTCAGTGGACTCGGGCCAAGTGTAGGCAGCTCTGGGCTGCTTGGGAAGGGCCTTCTGGGAAGTGGGACACAAAGAAAGGGAATTGGGGGGGGGGGCCTCAGGAGACCGGGATGGGGTCTTGATGGGGGATTTGAGAGAAAGGAGACCAGGTTAGGCTTTGGAGATACCACACTGAGAAGGGCCAGAAAACAAACCACATTAAGCATATACCTGAGATGAGCACAGAGCAGAAAGGGTCAGACTCATGGGAGCAGGGACGTGCTGGTAAATATTTAACACCGGCCCCTTTGGGAGGGCAGGCAGGGAGGGCGTTTGGTTCACAGCATTTGCTGATTTCCTAGTGGGAACACAACTGCTGGGGCGGACTTCAAGCTACCAGTGTGCTATCACCCAAAGCGGAGCTGGGGAGAGCTGCCCCTTGGCCCCAGTCACAGAGTATTTCCACTCGTACATGTGCAGTAGGGATTCAGATAACCTCAAGTGCCTGGGTAATAGTAAAACGTAGCAAAAGAATTAGGAAGTAACTAGTTTTGTGTTTTTATTACCTTAGTCTAATTTATTTAATTGTAAATTTCTAGAATTTCATTTCATTTTTTTAAAGATTTATTTATTTATTCACGAGAGACACACACACACACACAGAGGCAGAGACATAGGCAGAGGGAGAAGCAGGCTCTTCGCAGGGAACCGGATGCGGGACTTGATCCCGGATCCTGGGATCACGCCCTGAGCGGAAGGCAGACACTCAACGGCTGAGCCACCCAGGCGTCCCACTAGAATTTCATTTTAAATAATGACCATCGTTTACAACTGGGGCGCCAAATTCTTGAAGATTTAACAATTGGCCTTTGGAAGCTGGCTCCAAAGCAGCATCAAAATACTCATCCTCCTCATATCTAGATCACAGGCTTCTTATGAGGATCAGAGAAGTATGTGGAAGCATTTCAAGAACTGTAAGCAGCGTATAAATATTATATACAAATAAATACTATTCTCACGGGAACAGGATAACCTAGTGGTCCGGCAGGCAGTATCTAGAGCCGGCCTGCCCAAGTTTGAATCCTGGCCTTCTTGTTTTTAGCTGTGTGACCTTAGGCAGATCCTTGCCCTCTCTGAGCCTCAGTTTCCTCATCTGTAGAGTTTCCAAGAGGCTCGGTTAACATTGAAAAGTACCTAGAACAGTGTCTAGCCCATGGAAAAAGTACCTTTTCAGTATTGATTAAAATTGTTTATCAATGTGAACAGCAGTTAGCCTGCAATTCTTCCAAAACTAGGAGGCCTTTTAACTGGGAAGCCCAAGATCTTAGCCTCCACTCCCCTGCCCCTAACTTGGTTTTAAAGAGACAGCTCCTCTCTATGGTAACAGATTTGCCACTGTGCTAACAGCCAGTGTTTTTTAGATAATGAACCCTGAGGCCTAGTGGGGAGATAAAGATGCTGCTGGAATCAGATTCCGTGGCCACTCACCATAGTAGTGGGATGTGGTGGGGGGGGGGGACAGCGATCTTATTACATGCCTGGCTGGCTCACTTACTTCAGGCCTGACCTAGGCAGATGCTCGAGTCAGCTCAGGGCAGAGCCCCATAGTTGGAGGGACCATTAGCTGCCCCAAAGAACCAGGTCATTTACTGTGTCAGGACAGGAAATGGAAGCAGAGTGCTCAGCACAGGCCCCAGGGCTGGACGGAGTCAGAAAGCAGACAGGACAGGAGGCATGGACAGGGACAGCGTGAGGCAGGGCACAGGAACTGCCACAGCAGCCGCCACCACCTACTTCAGGAGGTTAGCATCCAAGGTAGAAGATTCTCGGGCAGAGAATCAGAGTCAGGGACAGATTTCGATGGGCAGGGAGGAAGGTGCTCAGGAGGTAGTCAGTCTCTCCAGCAGGGACAAAGAAGTCAGGTCCCATGACAGCTAAGAATAGGAAGGCAGAAGCAAAGAAAGGCTCAGAGTCCACAAGGCCGAAAAATCAAGGCAGGCTGCTAAGGCCAGGTTTTTCCAAGCCAGGCACTTGCAACCGTCACAGAGTCCTGAATTCCACAGAGCGAGTCAGAACCAGCATTTCCCTTTTCTTAACAAACTTAGAATAGAGTGGTACAGATTGCCTAGATGTTCATCGATCCCATTTCCTCTCCCTGGGTGCTCAGACTGTTTTCCCTGTGGCCCTGACACTTCGGTTGGAGCCGTGTGACTGAGTTCTGGCCGTGGAGTGTGGGCAAAAGTGATACAAGCCACTTAGGAGCCTAATCGTAAAATGTTCTCGGTGACTCCCCCCACGCCCCCTCCCTGCCCGGCTCCACCCGTGCCCCCTTCCTTTTTCCTTTCTGCTGTGATCCTGTGTTGAAGGTGGTGGTGTCATAACATGGAAAGAATCCGGATCTCTGGAGCGGGGAGGAAGCCAGTAAGGGGAGCTGCCCGACGTGCACTGGGCTAGGACGTGGACGCGAAATTAAACTTGTGCTTTGTGGGATCCCTGGGTGGCGCAGTGGTTTGGTGCCTGCCTTTGGCCCAGGGCGCGATCCTGGAGACCTGGGATCGAATCCCACGTCGGGCTCCCGGCGCATGGAGCCTGCTTCTCCCTCTGCCTGTGTCTCTGCCTCTCTCTCTCTCTCTCTGTGTGACTATCATAAATAAATAAAAATTAAAACAAACAAACAAACAAACAAACTTGTACTTTGTTAAGCCGCTGAGATTTAAGGGCTGTTTGTTTCGGCACCTAGTAAGCATTGCCCTAATAAAAAGAGGAGAATAAAATGGAATGAAGTGGAAAGGAAGGAATAATGGAATAAATGACAATAGAATAGAAACTCTCAGGGTGCATTACAGGTAATAACATGTAAATTTGTTTGGTGAAGCATTTGTCTCAGTTCGTATGTATACTACTTCTCAATATAATTTTTTTTTCTGGAGGAAGAAGTGAAAAGAAAAAGTTTTAGGACAGATACGGATTGTATATCCAGGACCTTTTTAAGTATAGATTTGCTAGGCACCCCTACTAATGGCTGGTCATAGTGAAAATGTATTCATTGTGCCTGCCCAGTCCACGTTCTCTTCCATTGGGGATAACATCCCAATCTTAGGCTTTTTTTTTAAGTAAGCTCCATGCCCACTGTGAGGCTTAAACTCACAACCCCAAGGTCAAGAGTCATGTGCTCTACTGACTAAGCCAGCCAGGTACCCCTCAGTCTTAGTCTGATAGCATATGTGGGCTGGCTTTGCCCCTTGAAATCAGGGTCAAGGAGATGTGTATGAAGCCTGGTCAATCAAAGTAATCCATTCTGGAGAGTCTCAGAGATTGATTCAAGGATGCACACATGAGCCAAGTTGGTTCTACTCAGAGCTGAAATTGGGACTTTGACTGGAGTGACCATAAAAGGAAGTGTTTCCTTTCTCCTGGTTTTAGAGTTTTGGGGATTTAAATCTTTGGGGATGTAAACTGTAGGTGGCCATCTTGCTGTCACAGGGGAGAACTCGCCTGGGAATAGAACCATCACTGATGAAGGCAGAGCTAGAGATTAAACAAGACAAAGTCCTGATGACATGGTTCGAACCACTGGATCTAGCCATGCCTGAAGTCATCCCTATAGATTTTGACTGAGTGTATAAATTCAGCAATTGGCTTCTTCTAGATTGGGTTGGGGTTTTGACAGCTGTAACTGAAGGAGACCTGAGGCTCTGGTCTTCCACATCTTTAAGATGTCATTTCCTTGGTAAAACGGGCCTGAGAAAAGGATTAAAGTAGAAAACAGCTGATTTGCCGAGGAAAAGTGGTTTTAATCGCTGAAGAATCAGGCCTTTGACATCTGGAAAAAAGTATAAGGCAAAATCAAGGAGAAATGAATTTTTTCCTGTTTTCTGTTTTGAGAGGATGGAGAACAGTTGAGTACCATTAGAACTAGTAATATATTTCTCTCCATGTATTCAACAAATATTGAACACCTTCCGTGTGCTGAGAACTATGTTAGGCTCTGGAGATACAACATTGACTAATAACAGAGCAAATTCTTCTGAAGAGCTTACTATGTGTCAGACACTGTTCTAAGGACTTTGTGCTTATTAATCTTATTTGATCTTCATATCTACCCTGTCAGGCAGAGAACTATTATTATTTCCTATTTTACAGACGAGACACAGAGCAGTTAAGCGAGGAAGAAGCAGAGCTAGTGTTGAACCTTGGGATACTGGCTTCAAGTCTGAGTCTTAAACTCATTAAACCATACTGCTGTGTCCTGCTCACTCTGCACTCCCAGCTGTTCCTACAAAGGGCCGTCCTCGAAGTCTCTTGGGAGCTCTGCTCTGAGTCTCTTCTTTCAGAATTCAGTTTAACAAAGCCTGACTTCGACTTTGACTTGAATTGTAATATCACTTGTTGAATTCCAGGTACTGCTCGATGTTATCTTTCTGAAATTGGTCTAACTATTAGCTACTAGTATGTGTGACCCTGGGTGTGGGGAGGATAAAAGGTCACTCACAGACACAGCTTAGTCTAGTGGTTAAGAGCATAGCTTTTGGACCCGTCTCAGATACTGGGTTTTAATTTCCACTCTGCCATTTTCTGGCTACGTGACCTTGCAGAAGTTACTGACCCTCTCTGAACTTCTGTTGCTTCATCTTGGAAATGGGGTTAATGATTCTAATTCATCTGGTTGTTGCACAACTGGAATAAAGTAATAAAGTGCCTGGGGCAGATTCAGCACCCAGTAAATGCTGGTTGTTATGGGGGTTTTTTGTTTATTTTTTTTGTTTATTTATTTATTTATTTTTGGCTCTCAGCTCCTTGTTTGTAAAATGAGGAGCTGGGCAAGATGCTCTCTGAGGTCTCTGCTGGCATATGTTTGTGTGACTAGTATTTTCCAAATGCTAATTTGGGAATGGCAAATTCCCACTGTCATGGTTTTTCTTTTTAAAGAATTATTTTCTGTTGTGTCTCCATAAGATTGGGCTTTTTGTGCTAGTTTGCAGCCAAAGGAGCTTTAAGCCTTTCACATGACATCATAAGTTAGTGCCCATAAAAGTGATGAAATGCTATATACCAAACCCGTGAGGAAGAGAATTCCAGGGGCCAATGGTTCTAATCCAAATCTAGGCCTTCTCTCTCTGGTGGGGGGTGGGTGGCTTGGCTTCCTAGGTCCTTGACTCCTCTGACAATGCTGGAGACACTCCTATCCCCAAGCTAGCAGAGGCGGCACTGGGGGATGGCAGAGAGTGAAGAAGCAGGGCAGGGGCAAGGAAAAACCAGAGGAGGAGGAGGGTGAAACAAAGGAAGGAGGGGTGACAGGAGAGTCAGAGTGGGCAGGGGCCAGGGGAGAGGAGAAAGAAGAGGAGAGGAGGGAAAAGAGAGGAAAAGGCTAGGACTCACCTAGGACATGGGCCAGGAGGGACTGGGTAAGCCAGTTGGGGAAGTCAGCTCAGAACTTGCCATGAAATGTTCTGTTACGGTAGAAGTGGATTTCTGAACCGTACTGTTGGAAACCAGGGAACAGACTCAAAACTAGGAGACCATAATTGGGTTGAGGAAAAATCAATGACCATAGAATGCTCCTTAAAAGCCAAACTATTGGGGTGCCTGGGTGGTTCAGTCAGTTAAGTGCTCGACTCTTGATTTCAGCTCGGGTCGTGATCTCAGGGTCCTGGGGAATGGGCCAGCATCAGGTTCTGTGCTCAACAGGGCATCTGCTTGAGGTACTCTCTCCCCCTCTCCCCCTGCCCCTTCCTCCCCATCATGCACTCTTCCCCCTCAAATAAATAAGTAAATCTTTAAAAACCAAATTATCATAATGCCATTGACCTCTTTTCCACTCTGCAGAGTCACTCCCAAGCTGTGATTTATTTACTGTTGAAATGCATAACCAAATGCAATGCAAACAAAAAAATAGGTGAAAAAGACTAAATGTCTACTTCTCAGAGAGATACTCTTCAGTGGGATGAATTTGCCTTCCTTGATTCACTTATTCATTTCTTTACCTGCCAGTCACTCATTGGGCACCTATTCTGTGCCATGCCCCATGGTAGATGGTGGGGATTCAGAGATAACTAAGTCACATTTCCTGCCCTGTGGAAGAATGAAAATACAGTGCCAGTTAGGGCACTCCTCCCATCCAGATGTGGAGAACCATATCCCTTCCCCTTGAATCTTATCTGGCCTTTATGACTCACCTGTAACCTATAGAGTGAAGTAAAAGTAACATATAAGGTTAGGTCATAAAAGTTGGTACAGCTTCTGCTTTGCTTTTTGGAACTTAGAGCCTCTAATTCACACTTAGAGCCTTGAACTGCCCTGAAAGAAATCTGATTGCCCTGAGGCTACCATGGTGTGAGGAATTCCAAACAGCTACGTGAAGAGGCCATGGTTCTGATTAATAGACCTGGCTGATGTCCCAGCCAACAGCTGGGTTCAACTTACAGATATGAGTGAAGATTCTCCAGGTCATTCCAGCCCCCAGTCACTCAGTTACCTTCAACCACTGGGTTTTCCTCATTTAGATCCTAAACAACATGACGCAGAGGCAAGCCATTCCTGCTGTTGCTCTGTTTGAATTGTTGACTCACAGGATTCATCCATGGACATAATAAGTGTTGATTTATGCCACTAGGTCTTAGGATGATTTGTTATACAGTAGTATTAATTGGAACACTTTCTAGCGATCGTTAAAATCCCAAATAACCATGAAAACAGTTATTAAAATACCACTATGGTCATCGTCCCCAGAGGTGTTATTCATTTGCCCATTCGGGATACTCACTGGGAGTCACAGCAATTTGAAGAGTTACTGTCCTCAGAAAGGTGATAGCCTGACATGGGCAGATCCAACCCAAGGGGCTTAACACTTAATGACCAGAAGGTGTCAAGGGGGCCAAAAATCTGATCCCTCAAGAACTTTTATCAATGCAACAGCCAAAAATGACAACTAAAGCCCTTCCTTAAGCCATGATTCAGGGATATGCAAACTACTTGAAGTCAATTTAATTTCCCACCAGTCTGTCTTTTCTTAGGGCACAGATACCAACCCATGAAAGCAATGCATCGAAGAAGATGTGTGTCTACCATAGACTCATACAATGGTAAATCTAAAGGAGGTTTACAGATCATCTGGTCCAATCCACACATACCTGCCCATTGAGGAAATTATGGAGGTCCAGAAAATTGGGTGCCTTATCCAGAGCCACACAGCCAGCTGGTGGGCATGTGCCAGGACTCAGGGCCCCTACCTCGTTTCTCTACAGCCTCCCTTACCCTGCACATCAGGGAAGGCGTTGTACTCAAGGTGGCATCATGTGGAAATTCCGAGCACATATCATGGGGTCTAAGAAAACTGGGAAGAAGCTCAGTTCTGCTACTCACTAGCTATGTGAAACTGGCCCAGTTGCTTACTTTCATCGAGCCTCTGATTTCTCATCTGTAAAAGGAGGGGTAAGTGCAACACTTTGCCAACCAGGATTCCTTGTGGGAGTTCATTGAGATGATGCGCAGGAAGCACATAACTTCATGCCTGGTCTGGTCTAGTGAGCACCTAGAAAGCCCAGATCACTCTAGAATGAAAACTTTTTTGGATGATACCTTGAAGAAGTGGTCTTTGGGCTGAATGAGGAAGTTTGGTTTATTTTTTTTCTAGTTTGAGGGTGATCAAAGGGGGTTCAGGCCAGCACTGCTGCCAGCCTTCTGGGAGAAGGAAGTGGTGACTGGCTTCAGCTGAGCGCTGGTGAGGTCACCATATTGCCACCTCTGTTCCTGGATGGGGCCAGAGAGCTCACTGGCTTGTTCCTTCAAGACATTCCCCTCCACCTGTGAGTGACATTTCAACTCCTCTAGGCCCAAAGCACCTCGATCTAATTCCTCCCCCACTGCCTTCACCCTCCTTGTCACCCTTCAGACTTGAGGGCTCCCTGTAGAAGTCTGTCAGGGGCTGCAGTGTGACCAGCTTCCTGCCTCCTCCTGCCAGTGGAGTCCCAGGGGAACAACACAATGCACCCTTGGGGAAATAAAAATCCAGCTACTCTGCTCTGGCTCCTGGTACTTCAGAGCACCCCGGTGACCTCAGATCCTGGAGCAACCTCCAGAGTTCAGCTATCAAGCAAGGGAGAGAGCTGCCGGGGGGCCCCGAACAGAAGGAAGTTGAGAGGACAGCCCAAGCTAACATTCCCATCCAGGCATGTGGAATGGCTCTTATGCCAGGAATGGTGCCAATTATCAGAGAAAATGGGCTGAATTTCCTTTTGGCTCTCTGAGGGCTATGCAGTCATTCATGAACATTTCTTACAAATGTACAGCGTTCCAGGCATTATCTTTAGCCCACAAGTAGGGTACAAAGATGAGCAAAATGGCAGTGGACCTCCTTTCTACGAGCTCATAGTCTTCAGGGAGAAGCCAGATTCAGAAACAACGACCACCAATCGGAGAAGGACAAACATTATATGGTCTCATTCATTTGGGGAATATAAAAAATAGTGAAAGGGAATAGAGGGGAAAGGAGAAAAAATGAGTGGGAAATATCAGAAAGGGAGACAGAACATGAGAGACTCCTAACTCTGGGAAACGAACTAGGGGTAGTGGAAGGGGAGGTGGGCGGGGGGTGGGGGTGACTGGGTGATGGGCACTGAGGGGGGCACCTGATGGGATGAGCACTGGGTGTTATACTATATGTTGGCAAATTGAACTCCAATAAAAAATAAATAAAATTAAAAATTAAAAGAAACAACGACCACACAGTGTGATCAATATTGAATTTGCCATAGGTGTGACAATAGCAAGGGACATGGAGGATGTGGCTGTTGGTGCTGTCAGAGGTTGAGGGAGGGGTTAGGAAGTCTTCATAGCGGAAGTGGCATCTAACAGGTGCTCAGTGAAGAGCAGGGCTTGGAAGTAGAAAGTGTGACCCCGGGGACCAGTCTAGGGACCAGCATGTGCAGAAAAGGACAGCAGCCTGGAAGAACTTGGAGTGTTTGGGGGAGTACAAACCTCCTGGTGGGAAGGGAATGAGGTGGTGGGAAATGAGGTTAGGAAAAGGGCCAGATTTGAGAGCCCTTGGCTGCATATATGATCTAGAGGTTATACTTCATTCCATCGCAAAGTGGAGCTTCTGAAGGTTTGAGCAGGAGTATGACATGCAGTTTTGTATTTCAGAAGGATAATGCTGCTCCCAGGGCAGAGGGTGAAGCAGATGGGTCTGAATTAAATGCAAGGAGACCGTTCAGCAGGCTCTGGCTTAATCCAGGCAGGAGGGGATGGGACATGTGGCGGAGACCCAGAGGACAAGAGGCTGGTGGAGTTCCATGTGGCAACAGCCTGATCAGATTTAACTTATGCACACTCTCTCTGTATCCTCCAGACCTCGGCTAACAGTAAGTGCTCCACAAACATTTGTTAAAGGATTGAGCAAATGTGGAACATTTTACCTTCCAAGGACTCTCACGATGTGGATCAGAGACTTTGCAAGACCCCAAATTGTCCTTGGATCTGGAGCTCCTGATGTAGAATATGGAGGCTTCAGTCTGCAGCAGGGCAAACCAGGCCTGTTGCTCTGCCCTGGTCATTCTAGCCTGGCTGGTCTGGCTCATTATTTAGTAGGGGCAGTGGAATCAGACCATGAAGTTTCCCTGGTATCTGCAGATTTTCCATGGAGGTCAAAGAGGAGGAAGCAGAAATCAGTCAGGTGATTTTCACCGTGAGGGCAAAATGCTACGGACCAAGTATTTGCCGTCTTCCACTCCTGTCTCTTTTAGTTCCAGGCCCCACTGTGAGCTGTTAGCTCACTTTTGTGTCTGTTAAGTCCGGGGCGGGGTGGGGGGGGTGGGGGGGTGGAGGGGTGGGGGGAGGGTGGAGGATCTTGGGTTGGCTGCCCCCTAGGAGCAGATCCAGAGACAAAGACTCAAATGCAAGTCCTTTATGTGGAAGGTGGTCCCAGGAAACCCTGCTTGGAAAGTGGAGGCCTGAGAAGGGAAGAGAAGGAAGCCACAACTGCATGTGACAATAAGCAAGTTAGCATGTGAGCTCCTGGAGATCAATCCCACTCTCTCAGGGAGGGAACTCTCAAGGGTAGTGTTGGAGACATTCCAGACTTATCCTACCAGGCGGATGAGAAAGCTGGGGCTATTTCTCCACCGACTCCCATCTGTCAGTGTTCGAGGGCTGTTTCCAGAGGCATTAACGCTCCAGCACTTCCATCTCGCCCTGAGCACCTGCTAAGCATGTTCTCCTAGAGACATTCTCCTAAAGATGTTTGCACTAAGCAGCCTTGGGTGTGTAGAGGGAGAAGGACGTGTACGGGATGACAACAGGATCTGTTACAGGCACTTATAAGCACAGGGAGGGCATCCAAGGCCACCCTGGGGAGATTCTTTAGTCCCGAGTTCAGGGGCGAAAGTGGGCAGGATAAACACTGAGGTTTAGTGGAAATGCATCACTGTTTTCATATGGGGTACTGAGGTGCACATGTTAAGAGCCCGGACTTAAAAAAAAATTATCTTTGTGTCTCACTGATAGCACAAATCAGATGATCACTTGGGCTGTGGCATCTTTTCTAGCCTGTGAACGGGTAGACTGGAAAGTAATACTGTTACGTGGCATGGCCCGGCTAGGGGTAGGCTTTAGCATCCCTAGAGTTTCCATCAGCCTTTCTCCAGAGCCACTTCGAATAAACACCAAGACCACAAAGAAGCCAGGTGACCGTTAGCAAATGCAGCCAGACAAGGCACCCAGCCCACCTCAGAGCCCGTCCGTAGAACAGATTGCTCTCCCAAGGCCTAAGAAGTTCCAGAGCCGCCGCTCCTCAGAGCCCTTGCACCGGGTGTGGGTGAACCAGCGAGGCTTAGAATCCCCTGTGGCACCTGTTTAAAGGTCAGGTTACTGGGCTGGGCTCCTGAGACACCAATTCAGGGGGTCTGGAGTGGGAGCTGGTTATCTGCATTTTAGACCAGACTCCCAGATGATTCAAAACTAGTGCGGAGTAGCGCCATCTGAGAACCTACTGGGCACAGACAGAGGAAAAGAGGAGGAGGCAGTAAAGAGGCAGAGAATGAGGAGGTATATACACGGGGATGAAAGGAAGAGGAGACGTGTGAAAGCTTCCAGTGGGGTGGGTGGCTAGGAGTGTGAGGCGGCGGGGGCCTCCTGTCTCAAATAGTTGCCTTCAAGTCCCGAATGCTAAGAAGCAGGCTTCCTTCTAATAAACTCTGAAAGCAAACATGAGCGTTTGAAGCTCCATGATCTAAGGGAGTAGATTGAAGTGAGAGAGCTTATCCAGGAGATCTTTGGGCTGGGAGAAATCTCTCCGCAGTGCTAGATCAGGGCCACACAGGTCGTGTGTACCCAGCAGGACTCCCCACACGTTACGACTGAGAGGGAACCGACATCTGAGAAACACCTGGGGAGAAAGAAGACCTGGAAATGCCTGACTGGACTGTGCATTTCATGGTTACAAAAGCATTCATTTTTCAAAAGGTTGGTTTCTTTCTGCTGTATGGTTCTTAGGGGGGCTGAAAACACAGCCTCATCTTAGAGACAGCGGAAACAAAAATGAGCTAAAACCCAAACAAACAAAACTGAAGTGCCTTCAGAAGTGCTTACGCCACTTCTGTCTGGGAGGAAAATTAATGTGGACCCACTGAGAGACCACATGAGTGAGGCTTAGGCAAGTGAAGGGCAGACTTCTGGTAGATTGGTCTGGCGGTTCTCACGCTTGACTGCATCCGAGTGGCCAGGAGGACTTGTTAAAACACACCGTGGGGCCCATGTCGAGTGTCTGATTCACTAGGTCTGGGGTGGGGCCCGAGGATTTGCTGCTGCTGCTGCTGCTGGTCTGGGGGTCATACCTTGAGAACCACTGGGTTAGACCACGGTCTAAGGTTTAGAACAAGGTCTGGAATGTCCAAGGAACCGAGATATGAAACTTTGTCTAAAAACTGGGCAAGGGGAGAAGGTATCAGAAGACCCTAGTTGAAAACATGGTGGAGAGAGCTTCCAAGATTAACACCCCCTTACCTTAGGTGAACATTTTTACCTGCTATCTGCATGCTTCCCTTCTTGGAGGAAGGAGGAACTTGACCCATCTGGTTCTAGAAAATTCTGAGACTAGAAGATGATTGGTCTGTAACCTCAATTACTTGCTACTAACAAGATAGAGCCACAAATGCCCTACTATACATGCCTGGGGCTTCATAACATCTTCTGGTGACTTCTTTTCCCTCTCCAGGCAGTGCTGGCCTTTTATTTTAACCTGATTTTACATGCATGCAATGACTAGGAAAAGATAGAGCTTTGTGACCACCAAAAGCTCATGTTCCCCTCTGGAGCTGTTGCTAAGAAATGGTTACCCGGCCGGGGAATACGTTCTACAGCCCCACCTCCGGATGTGGCCCTGGAACCAGTCCTCATCAGTGAAATATGACTGGAAGTGATCTGCAGCACCTCCAGGCTGGGGTTTTGAAGAAGTGTATGAGCCGCATCTGTGGTCTTTCTCCTTTGGCTGGCTGTCTGCAAAGGACTCTGGGATTCTGGCACAGCGGAGCCACGAGGTAGAAGAAGCCTGAGTTCTGGCAATACTCACTTGCTGACCAGGAACACCTACAAAGGACTGTTATGTGTCAACACACTTAAATTTGGAGAGTTGTTTGTTATAGTAGCCGGTGTTATGTCACTTGAACTAACAGAGGGGCTGCTCACCCTGAGACTTGCCCTTCTGGACTGTTCTACCCTCTTCCTCCTCCCCCACCCGAGTCTCTTCTCTTCCATCGGGATTATTCTTTTCTGGTATGTACTGTGGATTCTTAACCTGAGGTGTCTATACAATTATATGTGGAATACTATCCATCAGTGCGTTTTTCTGGGAAGGGGGTCCATTGATTTTGTGGGCTTCTCATAGGGGTCTAGGAGCCCCCAAACTGTTAGGAAGAACCATTCTAAGAAGCCACCAGAAGGTATTATGAAGCTCCAGGCATGTGTAGTAGGGCATTTGTGACTCTACCTTGTTAGTAGCAAGTAGTTGAGGTTACAGACAAATCATCCTCTAGTCTCAGAATTTTCTAGAACGAGATGGTCAAGTTCCTCCTTCTCTCTAGCTCTATCTTTCTTTCCTCCTACTTCTTTCTTTCTTTCTTTCTTCTTTCTTTTTTAGAGGAGGGAGGTGCAGAGAGAGAGAGAGGGAGAGAGAGAGAACCTTAAGCAGGCTCCACACCCAGCACGGAATGTGACTCAGGGCTCGATTTCACAACTCTGAGAACAGGACCTGAGCTGAAGTCAAGAGTTAGATGCTTAACTGACTGAGCCACCCAGGCGCCCCCACCCTTCCTCTTCCTTCTAAACAAAAGTGCTATTTCCAGGAGCAACTTCCTGTTTATAATGGATGCTTTCATCTATCCATCTGAACCAGAATTTGGTTGGTTAATTGAAAAAAACAATTAGAACCAGGAATCATTTTTAAAAAATGGTATGTGCAAACTATAAACATTTTATTTAACTTAAAACATGTAAATAAACATTCATTCACTAAACTTTTGATGTACAGCCAAGTCATTTTCTTTGAATAAAAATCAGCTGATGGGAGTTGCAGGCTTTCCTTCTTGCACGAGCCGTATCTAAAATGCACTGTCTCTGATTTCCAGTTTTGGAAGTGGAGCAAGAATTTAAGACACTTGTGAGGTGAGCTTAGTGCATAATCCTCCCAGTTTTTAAATGATTTTTCACTCTCTTATAATTGTTTGGCAGACACATAATTCAACAGCATTTTTAGCTACCTGCTACTATTGTATCTTCCGAAATTGCAATTTTGTTCTCATAAAAACAACTCCTTTTTGCATTCATATTTCATAATTCACATGTATAAATTACTTAATTATAATAACAAGTACAATGGGAACAATTGTCCTAAACAGGTTTGGGAGCAAACACAATCAACTCTTAGTAAGTGTAAACAGTGGGAAGAGAAGTGTGCGTGGTATCAGAGTGTGGCTCTGAGCATTCAGTGGGCCATGGACCTCAGTTGGCGTGTTTTGCAGAGGGAGTAGGGAGCTTTGGCTTATTTGGTGTGGAGCCAGCCTCCAGTGATCCTTGCCTTTGGTATCCACACCTTTATGTAGTCTCCTCTCATAGTGAATTCATGGCTGGTCTGTGTGACCAAGAGAACACGGCACAAGTATCTGTTGCTTGGCTTCTGAGGGTAGGTCTAAAGTGTGTTGGGACTTCTGTCTTGGTGTCTTAGATCACTCGCTTTGGGAGAAGTGGTCATCATGCACAGACATTCAAGCAGCCAGATGGTGAGAAACCCACATGGAATGAATCTGAGTTCTCCCACCAACACTCAGCACCAACCTGCTGCCTCGGAAGCAACAGACTGGCCAGTCCCAGTCAGGCCCTGCTGTTAGCTGTCACCTCGGCCAACAGGACTGTACTCTCAGGAGAGACCCCAAGCCAGAACCACCTGACCAAGCTGCTCTTGAATTTCTGACCAATGGAAGTTTTGGAAGACAATGAGTGTTTATTGTTTTAAGCCACCAAGCGTTAAGATGATTTGTTACACAGTAATAGACAATGAATATATTTGGCAAAATGGTTTCGTGTCTGCCATTTAGAGAAGCTTCTGCAGTAATGGGGTGTCCAATGTACAGGAAACTGCCCTAGCTGCATTGGCCTTTTGGAGTGGTGGCCACAGACTGTGTGTTAGATGGTTGAACAGGGGTAAAATAAGGTTGGGATCATGAAGGAGAATGGACCACGTGAAACTAAATCTAGAAATCTTGGCCTTAGCACCAAGCTACCAGGGTTCAGCTTGATTTTGGGTGTGGTCAGATAACCAAAGCTTTATTCCAAGCGTAGCACATAGAACAGCAGCATTGGCATCACCCTGGAGCTTGCTGGAAGTTTAGCATGCCGTGCCCCACGTCATGGGGGCATACTGAATCTTAATCTGCATTTTAATGAGATCCCCAGGGGATTTATATGCACTTTAAAGTCTGGGGAGCACCTAAGCAAAGGTCTATTTGTGCAGTGACTTGGGAATTGAAGGGAACACATTCTGAAGGCAGAGCTTCTAGAAAGGGTTTTCTTTTTCTGGAGTTAAAATCCCTAACCAACAGGAACACTACGGAATCACTTCCTGAGTTTAGGAGAGGTTGGATTTCATGTCCTTCAAGATGAACTTGAGTTTTCAGCATTCTGTTGATCTGTTCTGTGATCCTCGGTTCCGGTTTCATTGTGTCTCAGATGGTTACTGGACCTGTCCTGGGAGCCCAGGCCCTGGGTTTCACGGTCTTCTTTCTTCCTACCCCTTGCGTCGCTTTTGTTGGATTTAATAAGGCAAATTCATCAAAACCCCAGTGATGTTTTCCTGCTACTTGAGGGTGTAGATTTGGCTCCAGGGAGAAAAAACACCACCACATTTCTCTGATTGTGGTATACCTAGCACACATGGCTTCCTGAGAGGGGGAGAAGGCCGGCTGCTTGCTCCTGCTCTTTACCTCCTGAGACTCTTCACAAGCCACTGTGAGCTGGAAGCAAGATTTTTTAAGGAGGCTGGAAGAGTCATTAATTATGTTATCACAAAAAAAAAATATTTGGTGCTTTTTTTTTTTTTAACATTACAGCTGCCATTGCTGCTGGTAATACCCTTTTATTTGTCCAGGGGGGTTTGCTCCCATTAGATTAGATTAAGTGTCTCATTTGAGGCACAATAACAGATCTGGCCCAGGCTTTAGCTGCTGGCTGTGGTTGACTGATACCCAAGCTTTTGACTCCCTGCTGCGTATCTAAGCGGTACAAGCTGCAGTCAATGCATTTAATCTACATAAAAAGAACACAAATTGCACGTTAGCCTTTTTGAGTCCAGTAATCAGGTCCCCCCCCACATACACACCTCTCCCCCCCAACACCGCCACCCCCGCTCTACTGGACAATTTGAGGCACCCTTGTGTTGCACACATTTTTTTCTGAGTCAGGTAAAAAGAAAAGTCTTTTGCATTTTAATTGCACTTGATCTGCACATTGAATGACCTCTGTAATTTATATATTGTTCATAGTTAGTGCTTTCCACAGTCCTGCTGCGCGGCTGATAACATGATTCACAGGCGCACACCTTGGGCTCCGTGGGTAGGGGCTCGGGTTTTCTGTGCTTTCCGAGTTTGCAGAATTCTCTCGCACTTTCAGATTCAAGCCGCTGCGCTTGATGTCAGGGACTATCTGCTTATGCAGATGTAGCGAAAAGGCCACTCAGTGAGCCCCAGCCTGCTCCTTTGTTTACATTTAAAGATTGCCCTTTCCTTTCCAGCCGCCTCCGCTGTTTGCAGACCCGCCAGCTGTGTGACGAGCTTCCTCCACACCCTCCCTGGATCCTGCAATGAATAAACTCTAGCTGTGGAAAGAACAGCAAACACAGGTAGGTATCACCCTGTGGCAGGCCAACTACAGGGGCAGTGAGAGCCGAGACAATCAGTAAATACGAAGGGCATAATGATCAGGATGGGGAGATGGCTTTTTTTTTTTTTTTTTTTGCATTAGATGATTAGCTCTTTAGTACTAGAGCTATGCCATTTTTGTGAGTTGAAAAATACTCTAAGCATTTAAGACAAGTGGGAAACCAAAGTTCAGTTTTTAGGAACCGTTTAGGCGTTTAATCGTTTTGATTTCTTCATATTCACACTGAGGCTGTATTCCTCATATCCTCCGGTAGGATTGAGTTGGATTATTTTGGCCCATCTCAGATTTGGCTTAAGTGGTTTTGCCCCCCAAACCTTTTGGCGGTAAGAGATTAGACCTTGCCACTCAAAGCGTGGTCCACGGTGCATCAGCATGCATCAGCATGATCGTCACCTGAGAGGTTGTTAGAAGCCACAATCTCAGAATCTGCATTATAACGAGATCCCCAGGTGGCTTGAAAATTGCAGTCTTAGAAGCACTGAATTGGGTCTCAACCCTGGCTGCACATTCAAATCATCTAAAAACCTTAAAAAAAAAAAAAAAAACAACAACAAACCACTAATGCCTGGACCCGAAGCCCAGAGATTCTGATCTAATTGCTCTAGCATAGAACCAGGCATTGAGAATTTTTACCACCTGCTCACATGATCTAACATGCAGCCAAGGGCAAGAATCACAGGACTACACAGAGTCTTAGAGCAGGATTCAAAACAAACAGTTCTAAGCCTAAATCAGTGTCCCATGGACATTTCTAAAATCCTTTCACCCAAGTTCCCTGGAAACCAACAGGATTTTCAGCACAACTTAACCTGACAAGTATTGCTTTAGTGCCTCTTATGGGGCCATCTCATCATGCCCCACAGGTCCACTGAGACAAGCCAAGAAGCCAAAATCACCTTGTGGACAAGAGCGAGTTCCCTGTAGAGTTCCCTTCACCATAATGCTGAGAAGTCACCCTGTGTGTCTGCTGATGGCCCCATGGGACTCAGAAACACCCCGTTGTAGAAGTTGTAGGACACACTGATCAGGGTTCCTAAGAACTAGTTGCAGAGAATCCCAGTTTCATGGGCATGCATGATTTCATATTTTGACATCTCGCCTGGCATATGTTTAGCAAACTTTCTGATTTTTTTTAATTAAAGATAGGCAAGTAGCCCTTCAGAAAAGATTTTGGAATGGAAGCCAGAAGAACGAGGTTTGAGTTCTTATTTTACCACTAGGCAGTTTGTTATAATTTCTGAAATTTACTTTAAAATTCCCCATCAATTTGGGGTACCTGCATGGCTCAGAGGGTTAAGCATCTGACTCTTCATTTTGGCTCAGGTCATTATCTAAGGGTTGTGGGATTGAGCCCCCCATGTCAGGCTCCATCCTTAATGGAGAATCTGCTTGAGATTCTCTTCCTCTTCCCTCTCCCTCTGCCTTTCCCCTTGCTCACACACACGTGTGTGCTCTCTCTCTCTAAAAATAAATAAATAAATCTTTTAAAAATTTCTCACCAATTATAGAGTGATATTACATGCTGCAAATTTAGGTTAAGCAATAAGCCAGATGCAGATCGATCATGTATACTCCAGGGCTGGTGTGTGGGCACTCCAAGCACAGCACCCACCCTCCACAGGCTGCTGCTATACCCATTTCTGCTATCTAGATTATCTAGCTTTTGCTAATGAGCATAACAAATGTCAGAACAAGGTTTTATTATTGGAATAAATAAATGACTTGTTAATTAGCAAGATGAAGGTTGAAATGAGCTCTCATTGATGAAATTGCATGAATTCAAGGTAAGTGGATCTGTCCAAATATTTTAGCAATATTTCGTATTCTTGCATGAGCGAGGTTTAAGAACCCAGTGATATCCGCAGCTGGTACTCTTAGGGATAGTACCCAAGAATTGAACCCTATGTGGGCCTTTGTCCAACCATTGGTTTAGGAGGATTTCTGATTGCCTGATGCTGGCTATAATGAATTACTGTCATGCTTTGTGGTTGTTATATACATTTTTGAGTGAACCTTTTTTTTTTGCAAGGTGATAGAATATGGGCTGAGGCTTGCTTTCCCCATAACCTCGTCCTGAGGCTGCAGTGGAGTAGTTAACCTTCATTCATTCCAGCCTTTGCAGCGGCAACCATTAGCTTTCAAAAATATTCTCGTAGCTGAGTATGAACAAAGGGGCATGAGTCAGCCACAACCCAGATAGTTTTGTGACTTGCAGTTTTTTTTTTTAAGATTTTATTGGGCAGCCCCGGTGGCTTGGCAGTTTAGCGCCTGCTTTCAGCCCAGGGTGTGATCCTGGAGTCCCGGGATCGAGTTCCACATCAGGTTCCCTGCATGGACCCTGCTTCTCCCTCTGCCTGTGTCTCTGCCTCTCTCTCTCTCTCTCTCTCTCTCTCTCTCTCTCTTTCTCATGAATAAATATTTATTTATTTATTCATGAGAATAATGAAAATAAATATTTATTTATTCATGAGAGAGAGAGAAAGAGAGGCAGAGACACAACACAGGCAGAAGGAGAAGCAGGCTCCCTGCAGGGAGCCCGATGCGGGACTCGATCCGAGGACTCCGGGATCATGCCTGGGGCCAAAAGCAGACACTAAACCGCTGAGCCACCCAGGGATCTGTGACTTACAGTTTCAAATCTAGTTGCTATACTTCTCTAAGTCTCAGGCAGTTTATTAAAAGAAACCAAGAGGATCATCAATGTTAAAGATATTTTTCTGGCTAAAGATTCTAAATCTTAAAAAATTCTAACATATGAAGAAAAGTCAAACAGACCAAAATACAGTAGATCTTGCTTTTGAGCCCCTTGTACCCCCCTGCTGGGCCCCCTCAATCCCAACGCATATTGTGTGACTCTTTTCAATAATCTAAACCCTTGGGAAACTTAGCCCATGCTTGCCATTCTGTCTGTATGGTCCCAATTAAGTCTGTGGACTGTAATATGGAATCCTGACAAGGCTCTGAATGTTGCTAAGTTAATAGAATATTCTGGCAAAAAGCAGAGTGGAGGAGATGATACTTTACAATTGTCTCACTTAGCATGCTCCTTTTATTCTGAGAAACACTGGCAATGGGGTTGGTTTCAATTTAACATTTTCCTTTAAGGGAACCTAGCAGTGGTACTCCTCTCCCAGTGTGGTTTAGATGAAGCATCAAGTCCAATGATCTCGAGGCAAGTCTGCTCAGTGCTTTGTGGGGTCAGTGAAGCTATTGCAAGAAGCAGACCCCAAACTGTGAGGCTCAGTCACTTGCTTGTTCCAGCAAAGGAGGAAGAGCATGTTTAATCGACCCATTGATAGATAGTTGTTCTTATTTTATTCTCCTAAACAGCCTTGGTATCTTTCTATTGTGGCTTCCCGAGGATTCCTGGCCTGAGCCTTTTATAGTCCCTAACGAAGCTATTGTACTATTTTCAGTCAAGATCTGTGGCATGAAACAAAGAAGGCACTTGACAGAGCTGTTTCCAGTGCAGTTATTGAAAATAATCCCAACCTATTGGGGCCAAAAAGAACCAAGATCAAGACAAAGATCAAACTGTTGTTGCAATCTTGCGCAATAGCGGCTCCAATGAAAAAATGCTGGGCAGCAAACCAGCAGAGACAGTTCATCTCAAAGACTTTTCCTTAGAAAAATTCTTCAAGACATCTGGCCCCCAGCTCTGAAGTTTTCCTGTTTTGTGTTATCTAAATGTTTGTTGGGTTTCAGCTTTGCTACGTGTTTTCGGTTTTCTAAAAGAATTTACCTTTATCTTAAAAAACAGCATGAAATGAATGATCCCTTAAGGGCTTGAAGCAGGTTATAATTGCATATTATTGTACCTGACTATATTTTAAATAATGGGAACACAAAAAATATGAGTATCAGAAGTCTTGGTTAAAATGTCCATGAAAGATGAAACAGGAGGGGTTGACAGGTATTTCTTTAAGGCAATATGGGTGGTTCAAGTCTACTAATTGGCTACTAAAGAAGTTCATTTGTTCACCATTAGGTCAAACTAAAAAAAACAGCCCATTTAAAAAATATATTTTATTTATTTATTCATGAAAGACACAGAGAGAGAGAGAGAGGCAGAGACACAAGCAGAGGGAGAAGCAGGCTCCCCGCAGGGAGCCCAATGCGGGACTTGAACTGGGAACTCCAGGATCACACCCTGAGCCAAAGGCAGACACTTATCCGTTGAGCCAGCCAGGCATCCCACTTAGCCCATTTCTTTGAAGGGAGGTGAATATTAAACTCCAGTGGTCCTGATGTTTTCCCAGAATCAAGCGCCATGCTCCTTGAACTCAGGCAAGATATTTTTCTTAGATAAACATTTCATAAATATCTACTATATGCCAGTTGCTGTGGTGGGAGATTAGGAGTATATCCTCAAAAATCCCAAAGTTGTAAGGAGGTATGGATACATGTTTGAGAACCACCAGCTATCACCTGATTTTGAAATCCATGAGCAAGCTTTGAGCTATGGAAGTGCTAATGACAGCCATCCAAGGCCAAGAGGCCAGTAGAAATGAGATGCAGATGTGGTACCCTAGAGGTTGGAAGTAGGGCTTGAGAGGCCTAGGGGATTTGACTTTTTAATTCACTCCATTCTCACCTCCTTACCTTTGTTCTTCTATCTCTGAAGACATCAGTCTCTAGGCAGGAGTGAGTGATTAAGCCAGTCACTGCAGTGAGCATCTCAGCCGTGGCTCTCCTTCAGAATCGAACTTAAAACAAAACAAAACAAAACATTTGCCCAGTTTCAGAATCAGAATTACTAAGATGGAGCTAGGGACTCCATATTCTTATAGCATTCCCGTCACAATTTTAATGCTCATCTTAGGTTAAGACTTCCTGGACATAGAGCCCATGTATTCAGAACACTTCGTACTAACGGGCCAGGAGACTATGAAAGAGAGAGAGAGCCAGGTCCCTGCCTACAAATGATTTATTGCAACCAGAGAACTGTAGGGAGAGAACATGAAAATAATAAAGTGAAGGAACAACCCAGAAAGAAGGCCATCGAACTCTGTTACATTTACTGTTTCAGAGGTTGTAAGTAGTATTGAAGCTTTTGCACAAGTAGGCTCACCTCTAATATTTGGCTTTTTTTTAAAAGATTTTATTTATTCATGAGAGACACAGAGAGAAAGGCAGAAACATAGGCAGACAGAGAAGCAGGCTCCTTGCGGGGAGCCCGATGCAGGACTCGATCCCAGGACCCCAGGATCAGGACCTGAGCCAAAGGCAGATGCTCAACCACTGAGCCACCCAGGTGCCCCTCACCCCTCATATTTGTAAGACCTGTAACCATAGTACAAATGGAAACATGTGTGTGAGTGTATCTCCAAATACTTAAAAGTTATAAATAAGCTCAGAAACTGTTAATCAAAATATGTCTATCCCTCTATCTTGACAAATACATTTTTGTAAGACCTGAAAGACCAGGTTTGAATTTAAAATTACTGGATTCCCTGGAGTTCCACACTGGACCATAATGACATGGGGAGAGTAAGCTTGGGTTACTAGCCTTTGGCCCAGCTACCCTTCCTTTCCCCCTTATTCCATCTCCCACTATAAGGAGCCCCATGGGTGCATGGACCAGTAGGCTGGAATCTCTCTCTAAATTCTATTCACATCTCTCTGAAAACAGCTACTCCTTTGGCCTTCCCTCTAGTATATCGTATTCATACTGAGTACATCATCTGCCCTTTGAAAGAGGGACCCAGGGAAGAAGCCCATGCAATCTCTAGAAGCTAGCTTGGGTCATTTGGTCAGGGAATTCCAAGGTTCCTTTTATCTAAACCATGGTCTAGAAGGTTTTGGCCTTGCTGGCTCCTCACCCTGTAGGAAGGGGCCCAGCCAGAGTGGGGTTCTCTAATGGTCAAGGCCAAGGATAGGGCCCCTCTTAATGGGATCAAAGAATACCACTGTGTCCACACAAGATGACAGATGAGTCCTACAAACTATAGGCTATGGGAACACGAAAACCTACCTCACTGACCAAAACTTAGTTATGTAGCCACAACCAGCTAAAACTTGCACCCAGATAAAAATGGAGATTCTATTCCTGAGGAAAAAGAGGAATCTGGTGACAACTAGCAGTGTCTGGCAATGGGCTTTTGAATTCAAACAATAGAAACTGACTTTGGAAGATTTAAGCAAAAAGGGAATTTACTGGATGACTATTGGGTGATTCAGATATTTGATAGGCTGAGTCGAGGGTCAAGCTCTGAAAGGGAGCAAATGATCTATCCAGAACACCATCAACAACCCAACCCTCAGAGCTGCCATCACTACCAGACTCTAAATGATGCCACTGATGCTATGTATACTTTCTCAAATGTCCCTACAGCTTGACATCATTCTTTCTAGAACTGTGCTGTTAAATACGGTAGCTAGTGCATGTGGTTAGTGGTACTGTATTGTACAGTGCAGATATAGAACATTTCCATCATTGCAGAAAATTTCTTTGGACAGTGCTAGTCTAGACTCAAAGTCCTGGACCAAGGCATCCAATTTGCCAAGGGCTAGCCATAAACTATTATGTGCCTACCTCTTGGCCATCAGGAGGACGCCCCACACCACAGTGCAACAAAACTTGCTCACAATAGGGAGGAGGTGTGGATGCCTGGCAGCTAAAAAAGCAGGAAATGTCCTCTGCACACTTACTGGCAGTGTGATCTTGGGCTAACTACTTTTCTAGCCTCAATTTTTTTTGCATCTGTACAATAGAAATAATGATAACTGCCTCTTAGGATTGTTATGGAGATAAAAAGATAAGATATGAAAATTACCAGGACCATCTGCATTAATGGAGTCTCAGATATAATAATAACCAAATGCAGTGCATGGTCTATGATTGGACTCTGCTTTGAACAACCAGCTGCAAAAGACATTTGGGAGACAATTGGGGGAAATTTTAATATAGAATAAGGGGTAGATAATATTAGAAAATTATTGTTAATTTTGTTAGGTGCAATGATGGCATTGTGATGATATAGGACCCTATATCCTGGCTAAGAGTTTTTAAGGATAAAATATTATTGTGTCTAGAATTCTAAATATAAAAAATAGATGACAGAACTATGACAAAATGCGCATTGTTAAATCTAGACAATAGGTAAATGGACATTATTCTTATTCTGTCTTATTTCTGACATTTTAAAAAATAATTTATTAAGAAAGAAAAGTACCATGTCCATAACAGGAATTCAATAAATGTGAGTTTCTTTTCTTCTCTCATAATCTTAGGGACCTTATAGTCATCTCAAAATGGCTAGAATGCTTCCCATACTTTTCCCAGCCAACCTGCCCCACTTTTCCCAAGGCTACCTGCTTCCAGGCTTCCTGCCCTTTCTGTGATGGCACACTCTCTGTATCTGTGGGGTCCTTTGAATACAAAGAGTAGTTTGCCCAATAATGGGAGGAGCCTCAGAAAGAGAATGCTTGTCCATATCACTGATACAAGATGCAAAGCCATGGGACGCCTGAATGGCTCAGCGTTAAACTCTGCTTTCAGCTCAGGGCATGATCCTGGGGTTCAGGGATCGGGTCCCACATGCCTCTGCCTGGGTCTCTGCCTCTCTCTCTCTGTCTGTCATGAATAAATGAATAAAATCTTAAAAAAAAAAAAAAAAAAACAGATGCAAAGCCTTTCCCCTTGCACCAGAGCAGGAGTTCAAAGAAAGATCGGTGTGCTGGTGATCATTTTCATATATGTCAGATCAGCCCCCCTTCCTGATGCCTAATTTAGAAATAAGTGATGTTGGGAAAGAGGAGGATGTGGCAGCCAGTTTTTCACTTTAGTTGATCCACTTATTCAGTGAATGTAGAGGACAAAGGTATGGAGGTTTGGAGGGTTTGAGTCATCTCACAAAGATTGATAGTGGGAGACAGGCAGACGGACCTAGAATAGATCACCCAATTTTCTCTCTCTCTTTTTTAAAGATTTTATTTATTTATTCATGAGAGACACACACACAGAGAGGCAGAGACACAGGCAGAGGGAGAAGCGGGCTCCATGAAGGGAGCCTGACGTGGGACTCGATCCCTGAACCCCAGGATCATGCCCTGAGCCAAAGGCAGATGCTCAGCCGCTGAGCCACCCAGGCATCCCCTCAAATTTCTCTTTGAGTGGTCATGAGAAATGACTTACCAAAAACAGGGATTGTGAAGCCTGTGGCAAATAAACAGCAAGCTACAAAGGCTAAATAATGTCTTTGTGTAGTGTTGAAGTAACAACAGTTTCCATGTGTATGTGAGATCAAGGCAAGTAGCCAAGATCATCAGTGCCTACTTCTAAAGGCAAACTAACTTATGGTACAGGACCTATCTTTAGGTACCATGTGCCAAAATATCAGCTTTGTATACAAGAAGCAAGCATTTTGCTTGAGGCCTATAGCTATTTTCAACATTAGAGATGATAAAATAGTGACTAAATAAGAAAGCTAGTTTTTTTTAAAAAAAAGATTTTATTTATTTATTCATGAGAGACACAGAGAGAGAGAGAGAGGCAGAGAAACAGGCAGAGGGAGAAGCAGGCTCCATGCAGGGAGCCCTATGTGGGACTCAATCTTGGGTCTCCAGGATTATGCCCTAGGCCGAAGGCAGGCGCTAAACTGCTGAGCCACCCAGGGATCCCCGAAAGCTTTATATTTGGTGTAGTAAGTAAAACAATGAGTAAGGACATTTTTTTCCAACCAGATTTCTACCTTAAACATTATGTTTCGAAGTTTAACAATTGGTGTGTGTGTGTGTGTGTGTGTGTGTGTGTGTGTGTTGGGGGTAGAATGAGTACTCTGAGTGACTTTCCCACTGCATAGCAGCTATGTCCTGGATAAAAAATATGAAATGCCTTCTGGTTAAGTGGTTGGAGAGATTTCCAAAGGCTTCCACAACAGCAGTTTCTAAAATAAAAAAATAATCCAGGCCCAGACCAGAGCAGGAAGGCTTAAATTATAAGCAATAGGTAAGTGGGGAAATGCCCTGAGGGTAGATACCAATAGCAACACATAATAATACTGAGAAATGGGCCAGCTTTGAGGTAGGAATGCTGGTCGAGGACCCATTTATTAAGCCAAGATCTTTATAGTGGCTGAAGTGGTCTTAGATCAGAGATGTCTCTGACTTTCTGCTGAAGTAACTCCTTTTCAGAAAAAAGCTCTTCTAATTTAGACCTACAGGGTTCTCACAGATTAAAATCACAGTCAGCTTGCAATACAGTAAGACAAGCCACCCTGAGCCAGAGGCAGCATAAATAACATACAATAGATTCAGATCTTGGTTTGATGTGCAGATGGTTAAGCATCTCCCTTCAGCTCAGGTCATGCTTTTGGGGTCCTGGGATCGAGCCCCACATCGGGTTTCTGGCTCAGCAGGGAGTCTGCTTCTCCCTCTGCATCTCCCCCTGCTCATGCTTTCTCTCTTTCTCTCTGTCTCGAATAAATAAAACCTTATAAAAAATAGATTCAGATCTCCAAAATGATTGGAAATATAGGAATTTTCAGTTACAGAAAATACAGAACAACTATGTTTGAAATGTTTGATGATATAAAAGATGTGGTCATACAAATGAGCAGGTAACAATAGGCTGGCAGAAATAACTAGAAAGATTTTTTAAATAGAACTTCAATAAATAAAAATACAATTATTGAAACAAAAAACCCAAATGGACTGTTTAAACAGTAGATTAAATCCAGCTGAAGAGAGGATTAGAAATTACCCAAAATGCAGCACAAAGAGGGAAGGAGATAGAAACTATGAACGAGAGAGATCAAGTGATTGGGGGCTAGAATGAGAAGGTCAAACATAAATCTGATTGGAGTTTCAGAATAAGAGGAGAAAGAGAGAGAGATTTAAAGACATAGTGGCATGACTCTTAGACGACTGATGGAAAACATAATGCATATCCAGGAATCAAAACATATACCAAGAAGGATATTTTCAAAAGAGGAAATTCATGTCTAAACAGATCATAATTCAATTGCAGAACACTAACTGCCAAGAGATCTTAAAAGGGACCAGAGAGAAAAGATGGATCATCCTTAAAGGAATGACAATTAGACTAACAGTTGCCTTCAACAGCAATGGAAATCAGAAGACTATGGAATAATATTTTTCAATTATCAAGAGAAGATAACTTAGAGCTTAGAATTGTGTACTCAGGGATCCCTGGGTGGCGCAGCGGTTTGGCGCCTGCCTTTGGCCCAGGGCGCGATCCTGGAGACCCGGGATCGAATCCCACATCGGGCTTCCGGTGCATGGAGCCTGCTTCTCCCTCTGCCTGTGTCTCTGCCTCTCTCTTTCTCTCTCTGTGACTATCATAAATAAATAAAAATTAAAAAAAAAAAAGAATTGTGTACTCAGAAAATCATCTTTCAGGAAGGAGGGTAAAATTAATGTTTATAAATACACAAAAATGGAGGGATTTACTACCAAAAGATCCTCACTAAAAGAACATCTTCTAAAAGATGAGCCTCAGGAAGAAGGAAAATGATGTCAGAAGGATGATCTGAGATGTGAAAAGGAATAGCGAACAATAAAAACAACATATACGGGGGTAGCTGTCTGGCTCAGTCGGAGGAACATGTGACTCTTGATCTTGGGGTTGTGAGTTCCAGCTCCACGTTGAGTATAGTGATTACTAAAAAAAATACACTTTAAAAAACCATATGTAACCATATATACATATGAGCAAATACGTAAAAATGCAAAATCATACACATATGATCAAATAATATTTTTTTGGGAAAAGGAATACTAATGTTGAATTATAGAATTAAGAAAAATGACAAAAATAAAATATTGGCCAAGAATCACATGCAAGTCGGGAGAGGAAATCAGAGTTAAAATCTCCTAAGATCCTTGAGGCACCTGGGTCGTTTCAGTTGGTTAAGTATCTGACTCTTGGTTTCAGCTCAGGTCATGATCTCAGGGTTTTGAGATCAAGCCCCACATTGAGCCCCATGTCACTCCTGTGCTTAGCACGGAGTCTGCTTATCCCTCTCCCTCTGCTCTTCCCTGCACTTGCACTGTTCCTCTCTCTCAAATAAATAAATAAGATCTTTAAAAAAATCTCTTAAGATCCTTAAGAGTATTGTTAGAGAACAAGTGTTAGGAAAACATTTTCTATAAAGGAGCAGCTAGCAAATATTCTAGGTTTTGCAGGCCATGCAGTCCCTGTCATGAATATGAAACTCTACCATCATAGGGTGAAAGTAGCCATAGTTGGTACATAAATGAAAGAAGCCCATGGTCCAGCAAAACTATTTACAAAGACAGGTGGTGGGCAGATTTGATTGATTGGGCCATAGTTTGCCAATCCTCTTTCTAGAGGAAAGTTAAAATATTATTAAATTTTTTACTTTGTAAGGTGAGTATACATGATAAAAATTTCAAGGGTGATCATAAGTGAGTAAAAACAGAGTCGATGGGGTTCTCTGGGTGGCTCAGCAGTTTGGCACCTGCCTTCAGCCCAGGATGTGATCCTGGGGTCTCGGGATCAAGTCCCATATCAGGCTTCCTGCATGGAGCCTGCTTCTCCTCTGTCTGTGTCTCTGCCTCTCTCTCTCTCTCTCTCTCTCTCTCTGTCTCTCATGAATAAATAAATAAAATCTTTAAAAAATAATTGAGTCGATGAAGTCCAAATAAGTAAAAAGGAACAATGAAATAAGGAAAGAAATACACTCAAAACCAGACAATAAACCACAAACAATTCAAATAGCAAGAAATGGGAAAGAAAAAGAATCACAGAAAAAGCAAGTAAAAAATAAGGTAGCAAACCAAGTCCAAATATAATAATTGCTATTACTCACTGAATATGCAAGTGAATTAACTAGCTAATTTATTTATTTATTTTTTAAAGATTTTATTTATTTATTCATGAGAGACACAGAGAGAGAGGCAGAGGCACAGGCAGAGGGAGAAGCAGCCTCCATGCAGGGAGCCCGACACGGGACTCCTGGGTTTCCTGGATCAGGACCTGGGCTGAAGGTGGTGCTAAACTGCTAAGCCACCTGGGCTGCCCTTAACTAGCCAATTTAAAAAGCAGAAATTATCAGATGGGATTTTTAAAAAATGTAGCTATATGTCCATTACAAAAGTCACATTTAAGGCATAAGAATGCAGAAAGGCAGAAAGTAACAGAATAAAAAAAAAAAAGACACACCAGGCAATTATTAACCCAAAGAAAGCTACATTGGGGAATACAGACTTTAAGATAAAAAGCATTATCAGGGTTAGAAGGGCTCACTAGATCACTGTAAAGGATTCAATTCCTCAGGAAGATAAAACAATTCTAAACTTGTATGCACCTAATAAAATAGACTAAAATGCATAAATATTGGCAGGGGAACAGTCCTTTGGGAGATGCTGGGAGTAGGTGATGACTTTAGGAGCTTAATGAGATTGAGCACTTAAGCAACCAGAGTCATAAAATCATGTGCTTCCATCCTTAAAAGTAGAGCCACACCCCAAAATAGGGTAGTGTTAAGACCACCTAACACCATGAAAAGGAGTGTGTGCGTGTGTGTGTTTTAAACTTAATTAATTAGAGGAATTCCCAAAGGGATGAGTGTGTGTATGGGGGGAGTGCTAGAGGATTCTTATTTACATAATAGCCCAGAGGCTGGCTGGAATCCATTATTAGATTCCCTGCACATGTGCCCTGGAAAAACTGAGCAGAGGGGAGAGACCATATGGCCAGCAGAAGAAGAAAGCTAGTGTGATCGGTTCACGAAGGTAATGCTTGCCCTACACACAAAGGAGATCCATCCTAGCTTCATTTATTTCAGAGAACAGTGACTGACCAGCTTAGGTAGACATCAGGAACACTGGGAGGAATCCTGTAGGGAGAAAACCACTCAAAACATAATTCTAAGGTCATTAATCATCATTCTCTTCATCTCCATCAATCAGTTCGGGCTGCAGTGGGGTGTACATAATACTGAGAATACCTGCTCTTTCCCTTCAAATATCAGCCATTCCCTTTATAGAATAAAGGCAAGAAATCAGTGAAAAGACAAAAAAATGCCCATCTCTTCATATCCTGACTAATCTCTGAAAAAGCTGAGTTCAGGACTGATGAAGGCTCAGAGCTCTGAGCATGGCAAGGGCTGAGTCCGCTATGAAATAGGGGGTCTGGGGAGGCTAAGGGAAATTCACTAAACATGGGCTGTCCTGAATTATCAAGGAGGGGACAGAGATGTGGGGCGGAGTGGGTGTGGAAAGTAGGGTGCTTTAGGCTTTTGGTTGCTATAGGAGTGGTGAGGTGTCCTGGTTCTCTTCCTTTGGCCCTCCACCCCCTGGCCCAGATCTATGCCCCACCTCGCTCTGCCTTGCTGTGCACCTGGGAAGCTGGGCCTTGTGGATGGCATCATCTGGGCTCACTTGCTGGCCAGCTTCCACAGACACTGAGCAATGGGAGACCCTGGCAGTAAGGTGGAGTAGGAAGAGAAAGCAGTGAAGGTCTTTCTTCCCTGCTCCCTCTCTGCTTCGGCAGTGCATCCCTTCAGGACTCTTGAAGCTCCAAAGACCCTTTGGCTATAAACAACTCTACCTTAATGATAATGGCTAGCATTGATTGAGTGCTTACTATGTTCCGGTGCTTGCTATAACCCAGCACATTATATAGGTGAGCTTGCTGAAGCCTCCTGACAACCCCATGAGGTAGGTACGCTATTTACAGATGGATAACTGTGACACAGAAAGGTTAACTAACTTGCTCAGAGTCCATCAGTTACTAGGTGCAGAGCTGGGGTTTCAACCCAGGCTGTTTGGCTCAAGAGTCTGTATTCTGAAGTTCTAATAGAAGCCATAATATATGTAATTTTTCTTCTAGCCCTATTAGAAAAATGAGAAATGAAACAAGTAAAATTAATTTTAGTAATATATTTTTATAAACCCAGTATATCCAAAACATCATTTCAACGTGTACTCAAATATTTCGGAAATGAAGATATTTTGCATTCTTTACTTTGGTATGAAGTCTTTTAAAATCGGTGTGTACTTTATACTTCTAACACATCTCATTTCAGACACTGAATGTCCATTGGAAATACTTGATCTGTATTTATTTTTTTCTATTTCTTTTTTGTTAAGGATTTAATTATTTTTTTAAAGATTTTATTTTTTATTTAATCAGAGAGAGAGAGAGAGAGAGAGAGAGAGAAAGAGGCAGAGTCACAGGCAGAGGGAGAAGCAGGCTCCATGCAGGGAGCTTGATGTGGGACTCGATCCCAGGTCTCCAGGATCACACCCTGGGCTGAAGGCAAACTGCTGCGCCACCGGGGCTGCCCAAGGATTTAATTAATTTATGAGAGAGAGAGAGAGAGAGAAAGCGGAAGCAGGGAGGAGGAGTGGAGGGAGAGAGAGAAGCAGACTTCTTACTGAGTAGGGGGCCCGACATGGGGCTTAATCCCAGGACCCTGGGAAACATGACCCAAGCTGAAGGCAGATGCTTAACCGACTGAGCCACCCAGGCGCCCCATTTGATCTGTATTTAGACTTCATAAAACTTACAGTTGAAAATGTAAGTTAACATACTGAAGTCATTCCAACATATCTAAAAGTTTTCCGATAACTGAATTGAATAGCGATCTTTAATTTTTTTAATTCTTAATGAGCTTTTTATATTAGAGTAATTTTACCTTTACAGAAAAGTTGCAAAGGTGGTACAGAGGTTACCATACAACAAATACATATATCCCTATTGTTAGTATCTTTGGTTACTGTGGGACATTTGTCACAACTCAGAAGACAACATAGATACAGTGCTATTAACTAACTCCAGTTTTTCTTTGCACTTCACCAGTTTTTCCATGAATGTCCTTATTCTGTTCCAGGATCCAATCCAGGACACTTCATTATATTTATTCGTGGATCCTTAGTCTCTTCTGGTCTGCGATAGCTTCTTACACTTTCCTTATTTCTTGTGACTTTGACAGTTTTGAGGAGTACTGGTTGGGTATTTTGAAGAATGTTCCCCGATTGGGGTGTGGCTATTTTCCTCATGGTGAGACTGGGGTGATAGTTTGGGGGAAGGAACACCACAGAAGTGAAGGTGAAGTACCTTTCTCATCACATCGTATCAATGGCATGTGCTATCAACATGACTTATGACTGGTGATGTGGGCCTTGATCATCTGGCTGAGGTCATGTTTGCCATATTTCTGTACCCCAAGTTACTTTTTTCTCCCTTTCTATAGTCTTTTCCTTGGAAACAAGTCACTGAGCACAGCCTACACTTAAAGATCACTGGGGACAGGGTGCAGAATAAGCTCCAAGTACAGTTTTAAATTTAAATTTATGAGGTGCCTGGGTGGGCTCAGTTGGTTAAGCATCTGCCTTTAGCTCAGGTCATGATCCCAGGGTCCTGGGATTGAGTCCCCCTTTGGGCTCTCTGCTCGGAGGGGAGCCTCCTTCTCCCTCTTTCCCTGCCTGCCTCTCCCCCTACTTGTGCTTTCTCTGTCAAATAAATAAAAAAATATTTTTTTAAAATTTAAATTTACTAAAATTAAATTAAAAATTAGTTCTTTAGTCATTCAAGCCATATTTCTAATGGCTTGTATTGGATGGTGCAGCACTAGACATCACCACACTTCAGTATTTGAGGCAAGAGGCAGCTGGCGAGGAGGTGAGGTACTAACAAAGAAGCTGATGGGCCTGAGTTAATGGGAAGGAGGAGATGATGAGAGAATTAGTGAAGCACAAGAGAAGGTCAAAGACAAAAGAAAGTTAATGAGAAGGATTAAGAAAACATGGGGTAGCGGGTGTGTGTGTGTGTGTGTGTGTGCATGCACGTGCAGAAAGAGGAGAAGGTAGGAATGGAGAGATGTTCCAGAGAATATACATCTTAACCGTGTGCTGAAACTGAATCCTGGATTTTGGTTAAAAAGCTTGAACTCACAAATCTGGGTTTATGTTTCAACTGTGCCATTTCTTAGCTATCTAATGATCTTGGGTGAGCCGCAAATCCTCTAAGCTTGTTTCCTCATCTGTAAAATGGGTTGGTAAGTCCTAGTACTTACCTCATGGGGACATTGCAAGGATCAAAGGATATTTGTGTTTCAAAGGGCTTCATAATCTTTGCTGGCGCTCTTGGCAGCAGTGAACCCTCCTACCTTGGGAGCCTCCTAGGTATTTGGTCAGGCATCAGCTGGCTCCCAGTGCAAGGAGGTCTTGAGGCTCAGGCAAGAAGAGTTATCCGGATGGTTTCCAGTCTCTTTTTCCTATTTCCCAGCCTATCTCCATCCCCCACCCATGACTGCAGCCCACACCACACCCAGCCCCAGCCGCCCCACGATCCTCTGCTGGAGCCTGCAGGCTGGGCAGCGTGCTCTGGTTGTACCAATAAAGGACTTGTTTTATGGCAACAAGTCTTTATTTTCATACAAGGTGCCCCGGCAGGTGACCATCAGAGGACACACTGCTGTTCACAGATCCACAGAACCGAACACGAGCACGTTAGCATGCGGCCTTACTGTACACATGGGACACCGGGGAACCGCTTCAGACACTGCAGGTAGGAAACAGAATGGGCCAACGCCGCCCGTCGAGAGGCCCACGGATCACTCAGCAGTGCCGCGGGCGGTCTTTACTGAGAGCAGCATCACCATCACTCTGGCAGTCTGTGAGCAACTCTGAAACGCAAGTCTAGTGAGAGGTACGACAAGCAAGCGAGCGAGAGATACCCTGTCCCGTCGGAGGGAGGCTGATTCAGGGCCTGCACTGGCACGTTTCTCGGCGGCAAAGCAGCCGTTTTAACAGCCTGGGTTTCCCTTACCACATTTGTTGGCCATCAGCAAAAGTAAGAATTTCCGACACATGAGCTGAATAAGCCTAGGATTAAAAAGCAGAACACGGTCCACGTAACAGAGCTGCTGCTACTTTGCAACTTCTGCCCAGTTCTCACCTGCTGTCCTGCAAAATCCCCCCATCTGATGAATTTTAGCAAAGCTTCTAGCAACTGTAACAGACCTTTCCTAACCCAGCTCTAGATGCTAAGTATCAGAAACAAGTGCCCGTGAAGTGGATGTGTCCATGGCAGAATGGCAGTGTTTCTACTGGAGGTAAGTGTCAAGTTTCCTCTTGAGGTTGTCAAAGGAATCTGCTCCCATGTAATCAGCCTGGCCCTGTTCCCACCGCTCCTTCCATTCTTCTGAGGACAAAAGGCTGTGCCGCAGCCGGGGTCTCCCCAACGGACAGATGCGATATGTCCAACAGACACCTTTACAAATGGAAAGGCATGGGATGGTGTTAGTGGGACATGAAAATTAGCTGTTCTGTTGGTAAGTTAAGGTGTATTGATCCCTCTTTTGCCTCCCCCTGTGACCCCCAGATCCAATCTCTGCCCCATGGTCCCCATGGCCACCTGGCATCCAGCTGGGGTTGGCCAATGGAAAACACCATCAAGAGCTCTGAGTGGCAGGAGAGAAATCCAGGAGATTTCTTCTTTGCTCTTTCACTGCTTTGGCATCCTGTCTCTGGTAGTGTCTGCACCCCTCCAGGATGACAGCTCCCATGGGGAAAACCCTCCTCCGTGGTTCCAGCTCTCACCAGGCTCTTGTAACACTGTTTCCTTCCCTCATTCCTTCAACCCTAGGACTGGCAACAGCTCCCCACTCTTGCTGGTTCCTGAGGGCCTCGCCATTTAGGTTTGTTCCCCTAGCACTGCCCATACTTCAGCGTGTTGATCTTTCTTTGGTTTTCATTTAAATTATCTAGTATGAATTCTATGTCCTGCTTGGCCCCTGATCGTGGTGGAGAAGATGGTAAGGAAGAGAATGTTGAGGGTGACTGAAGTTGATGAGATCACAGGGCCATGGTCCCCATGTAAGGACTGTAGCGATTGAACTGGAGAGTAATTAGCCTCTGAACAAACACATTGTCAGGGGGATCAGAGGAGAAAGGACACACAGGAGGATAGTTGTACAGAAAGGCATGGAGGATGCCAGTGGTGTGGCTAAGAGAAAGAAGAGAGAGGGAGCTGAGCTAAAGGCTATATCAAGATTTCCAAGCCAAGTACACCAAGAAGTCAGCCAGACCACAGGAGCCAAAGCAGAAGGTACAACCCTCAGTGATGAAGACATCAAGAGGCTGTGCTTGGTTTTTAAAAGAGTGTGGATGTTGGATTCATACAAGTATGGTCCTGGTTCTACAAATGACTAACTGTGTATCCTTGGGAGATTTAACTTGCCTCTCTGTCCTTGATTTCTCATGTGGAAAATGAGGGGTAGAGCTCTGGGATTTAGATAGAAGCCATTGTTTATTCATTCATAGTCCACAAATATTTTTTTTAGCACCTGTCATGTATTTAGCAGTAAATTCTTGGCCCAGCAGTAAATGAGATAGGTAAGGTCCCTCCTCTCATGGAACATTCTAGTGAGAACAGACAATGGACAAGTAAGGCATCTTAAGTCAGGTTCCCTGGAAACAGATTGTGATGGAGACCTGCATACAGAAAGCTTATTATGGATGCTCTTAGGGATGCCACCAGTAGGCAAGTGAGGGAAGAGGGACTGAGCAAAGACTGGTAGGGAGAGGTGGGTGTTACAGAGGCTTCAACCCACCCCACAGAAGCTCTGGGACCAGCATAGCCCCTCAGAGTTGCCCCAGGAGAGGCAGGTTTGTGGGCCTTTCTACCCCCATTTTAACAGTCATGATATACAGGCTGCCCTGGTGTGGGGGCGGGGTGTGTGTGATCAATGGACAGTTCTTGAAAGGATGCTTAGCTGAGAACACTCAGCAGCCATCACTCCCACTACCTGGGGGAATGAGAACCATAGTCCTGAAAGAAGGATCTGGAGAGCACAACAAAGCATTTGTTACATGAATAAATAACTGAACAGGATAATTTCAGGTAGCGAGAGATGCTACGATGACAACAAAACTGAATAATGTGATAGATGGGGGGGCACTTAGATTAGATTAGGTGGTTAGAGAAGGCTGTGGCACATCATAGCTGCTCAATAAGAATTGGTTTCATCGACCTTCCTTTTATTTTGTCGGGACCGCTGGACACATGAATATCAACCCATCATGAGAAATACGTGGTGCTACTTCTCTGGATGAGGCAGACTTCTAGATGCCGTGGAGATTGCAGAAAAGTAAGACCCAGTCTCTGCTCCCAAGGAACTTGCAATGTAGTTGAGGAAGATAAGGGATATAAAAAATTAGCAAGCGATAGCAGGGGGTATAGCACTACTGTCAACAAATGGTTACAAACATGGATAGAAGTGTCCAGATCCTTTTAACATAGGTGGAATTTCACAGGTGGAGAAAAGAGTCAGCGGCATAATTTTGGTCAAGAAGAGTAACTGGAGCAAAAACCAGTGATCTGGGATTGGGCATGGAGTGTCGGAGTGTTTCATTTGTGGTTTGGGCTCAGCAGAACCAGGCTATTGTCCTTGTGCATTGGCCTATGATCTTTTCCTAAAGCATTATTGGGTTTGTCCAAAGGTAGAAGATCACTAAAACCCATTTCTTAGACACATGAGTTCTTGGTGTGTGTTGGCTGTGTGGGACAGGAATGACAGACTGGGACCAGGCGGTTCCAGAAGCTTCTTGATAAGGAGTAAAATAAGCCTGAGAGTTTGAGTCCAGGCAACTATGAGAATGGTGATCACGCCAGTGAGGATGGGACTTGCAGGTAAGTGGGATATGGGATCAGATTTTTGAGAGAGATTGGGAATGAGAGGTAGTTTGGGAATAATATCTGTAGAGCTAATGCCTTGAAACCAGGAAGGAGAGTGAGAGCCCCATGAGAGAACTTACAAGAAAAGAACAGAGGCTTGCCTCCAGCACTTAGACAACAGGTCCTGTACTACTACAAGTAGTAGTACAATTAGTTCAAGTCTTGGTCCTTGAAAATATATATCCTAAAGCATTTTCAGAAGATAAGGATGGTCAGCAACACCCATAGGCATCAGGAAGACAGAAATGGCAGCAATTTCAGAGCCTTGGCCCTGGTACATTTTCTGTCTCCTTGGTTTGAAAGACTTTGTTGGCAGCAGGGGTCTGTGCATTCCAAGGGTTTGAACTTGAAGGGGATGTCATTTTTGTTAACCTTTAACCAAGAAGGCAGTCAGGGAGGAGATAAATGATCTGCTCAGAGAGAAATAGCAGTTGCATTCAAAGAGGGTATAGGAGATTACTGAGGCACTACTGTGAACGACCCCACGACCCTTCTCTTCATTGGAGGATTGATGGAGAAAAGGCTCTCCCCACTTTTTCTCCAGGCACTAAAGGTGAAGTCCTAGGAGTACTAAGGAAGGGATGACAGGACAACTTGAAAAATTAAGAAGGATATGAATCAAATAAACAAGGAGGCATTTATCCAAGACTTCTAAAACAACTAAAGAAAATGTATTAACCTTCTAATGAAAATACTGTTATCCAATTCATCACTGGAAACACCTCTTTGGGTAACTGTTGCATTCATTCACCATTTCAGGAAGTTGCTTAGTGGGATCCAAGCTCTTGGGATTTCGTCTACAATGCCTACCTGTTGTCGGTCAAGAGGCAGTAACAGAAAGATTTAGATTAAAAGGAATAGAATTTCGTCTCACAGTTTTGAAGTGTGTTTAAGACAGTGATTGAAAGCGTTAAGTCAGAACCTGGTCTAATGTGGTAGACACTAAGATATAGTGATCCAAGTGGCTGGTTGAGACTCTTCAAAGATCACTAGAAGTAGGGTGAGTGGAGGCCAGAGCACCGAGGAGAAACAGAATGGCAGATTGGGGAGTCCTTAAAAAGCATAAAACTGAATGAGGTCAGTAGTCTAGTTAACAGTACTGTACCGATAGCAGCTTCCTGGTTTTGCTACCCTGCTACCATGACATTAGATGTCACCACCAGGAGAAGCTGCGTGAAGGGTACATGGGGCTCTATGTACTATTATTGCAGCTTCCTGTGAGTCTATAATTTCAAATAAAATGTATGAAAGAAGGCGTGTGGTGGGGGAGGTGAGGACAATCCTCATGAGCTATAATGAGTATTTGTGTGGCTCTATACAGTGTTTAACATTTTCACATACATTCTCTCATTTGCACCGCCCAAGGGCACTGTTACATAGCAAAGGTGTTCTATTATCCCTATTTTATAGATGAAGAAACGGAGGCTCAGAGAGACAAAGTAACACGTGTGGTCACAGAGAGCAGATTGCCAAGGCAAGGGTCAAACTCACGTCTTTGAGTTCCAAATGCCACGATTCCCTGAGTCCAAATATATCTGGTCTACCTTGGGTCACACAGACACAGACCCTGAGATGAGGATTTAAGGGCAAGAAGCTTATTTGGGAGGTGATCTGAAGCTCCAGTAGGGGAGCAGGGAAGCTCGGCAGGGAGAATATATGATGGAGCCTACTGCCTGTGTGGGCAGCAGGGGTGCACTCCTGCTGGGGAGCTCTGGGAGGTGAGCTAGATCATGCCTTGGAGTTAGACCCGACTAAGGGGTGAGGACACTGGCATATTTACCTCTCCATCCATCCTATATCCAGTGAAGGCAGTGCTCCTGGGGTGCTCATTCCATGGCTCCTCTAGGTGACTCCATTCTCAGGCCAAGAGAAAACCTCAGGCAGAGAATTGAAGACACTGCTTGAAGTAGGACGCTGTCAGCATACACTGGAAAGGTTAATGCACAGGGGATGAGGACAGGGTCCCCACCGACAGTGACTGTCTCTTTATTCTAGCACCCACACTCTAAGCTTTTTGCCACTCAGATTGTTTCCTCTCATCCTAGAATACTCTCCAAGCACAGGTGCGCACACACAGGCACGCGCACACACATACAGATTGGTCGGAGCAAGGGAGGGAGGGCTGTTCTTATCTTGCCTGTTGGGGCCAGGAGTCAGCATCTGAGAGAGAAAGAGCAGGAAAAAAGGCATACGTGCATGTGTGTACGTGGATCCTAGATGTGTGCACATCTGTATCTCTTTGTGCATCTCAGTGGTTATGATCCAGCAACTTATTCCAAAAGCAACGTGAGGTGTCCAGTGGGTCAGGGGTTAAGTCAAAAGTCAAAGGTTAGTTGGCATTTTCCACTGTACCAATATAAGCATTTTATTTGGTTTGGTGGATATTACAGAGGAACATACTGGGCTTCTGGACAAATGGGCTGGCTAAGTGGTGGTGGGGTGGAGGGTAGAGGCAGAGTCAGCCAAGGCCTTTCTCACGGTGATTGCCGCCCACTAAAGAATTGATTGGCTCATTCCTTATTCATATGGTATTTCTTCTCCAGGGTACACGCTGATATACTCTTCATCTCTGTGGGCTAATGTAATCATTATGTGCACACTCTAGAAATTAATGCCAATTCCCCCTGCTTGTGCCTGAAATAGACATTTCAGACATTTATAACTCAGTCATTTTAATCCAGTCATTCGCCCCAAGTATGTTCCCAATTAGAGCCATTTTGCTCTGTGGTTGATACCATGAAGTGGAACACATGTTCTGATCTTAAAAAAAAAATCTTTTAAATAGCAAAGGTATACTGTGTTTCCCCCTATTATAATAATTGAAAAGCAGCTGATGGAATCTTTCTCGACCGTTTACCCAACCATAAAAATCTGACCCTTGAATTAAAATCATAAAAATATCCAGGGGATGTAATGCCTTGAAATACAGAACATTTTTTTTGTCTCTATAAAACTTCCACAGCTTTAATTCATTATATCTTCACAGGTTTTTTCATATTTAAAAGCTGCCATAAGGTTGTGATACCAAGTCATGAATAATAAAGTAGTGTTCAGTTTTGGTACATGTAACGTCATTTTGTTTCCCAATTTAGTATCAATTCCTTCTAAATTGTAGCCATATTCTTGCATTAATACTATCACATTTTGTAAGCCTCCATATAAACAAACATAAAACCACTTTAACCTAGAAAATGCATTTGGATTTATCCATATTTTGATCCCATGCTCTTTTGTGCTCTTTAAACTTTGGTGGGTTTTTGTTGTTGTTGTTCTCACCCATTTTCTCATCATAGACTGGAAACCACATCCACTGACAGCCTGATGCCCTTACGATAGGTCTGCCTCCGTTTCAAGGGGCTGGCAATTTAAGAGAGCCTGTCTCTTGATGCTGGGCTCACCAGGAGCCCATTAAAGTTTCCCAGGTATAAGACCTGGGGTACAGATCTGCCTCCCTTAACTAACGTTTCTCTCAAATCCCTGAACAGAGAGGACCTTGGTGCAAGCAGTGCTTACCAGGCATAAGCACCCGGGAGAATTACCCTGCTTGGCTACTAACATATCAGCATAGAAATTTCTGGTGGTTTCTCAGTGATTTACTGCTGAATGGGTGCACCTGAGGAACTGAACAATGAATAATCAAAGGGTGTTCAAACGCCTTGTGAAATGGCAGAGGCTACAATATAATTAAGAGCAAATATTAAGCAACACCAGCAGAGCCTGCCATTTAATTTAATTTTAGAAAGTAACTTGGCATATGATATGACAGTTTTGGCTTTGCTGAGAAGGGTGATTCAGAAGCAACCCAATCATCAACCATTGGAATCATTTTGTCAAAGAAAGGCCATTTGAATTGTCCACAAGTGCGAGAGGTACAGCGTACATCAGTGCCCATAAATACAGCAATGCCCTTCTAGGAACGGTGGGTCTTTGTCTCATTGGGACCCTGGTTCGTGGAGAAAGGGATGAGACCTACTGTCTTAGGGGAAAGTAGAGATGACACCTCGACCTCCACTATTTGATTGGAGGTTCTCTACCTGGAGAGCTCTAATGAGTTCCTGGCGAACACAGGCTTTTGTCATGATTCAGAGACAGAGGTCCTCTTAAATTGCCAGCACTTTGCAAAAGCCTCTTTATTTGGAATTTTTATGAATTACTTTTTTTTTGGGGGGGGGAGGTATAGCTCACAGGACAGTGCACAAATACGGAGTGTACAGTTTAAAGATGAATGTTTACCTCTGTCTCCACCCATGTGACTCCCATCAGATCAAGACAGAATATTTCCAGAGCCCCAGAAGGCTCACTCCTGCCCCCCTTAGCCACTGCCCCAGGGTAAGCACTGTCCTGACCTCTAGCGCCATGAAGTGGAATTGCTGGGTTATAGGGTATGTGCATGTTTAATTTTAATAGGTACTGCCAAACCTTCTGCAAAAGAGTTGAACTCATTTATAATCTTAGCCAATTACTTTTTGTTTGCCCAGATTTTCTGTTGTTGGCGCTAAAAATGCTCGACAGCTCTTCTCTTGCTGGTGCTTGACCTAACCCATGACAAGCTTTCATTACCCCCCTGGGGTTTTAGTGGTGTATAAGCCAGTATGGCTGTCATTTGTCATTTGCTTGTGGTGGCAACCACAGAAGGAGCAATATGGTAACACACTATGATTTCACAGTTATCGTGGGTGTTGCCATGGATTTCATGGTAAGTCTTCACAAGATAAAACAAGGTCATCTTGGTAAATCTCAACAAATCATGACCTGTGTGATTACCTTCTGAGACCTCAAAGCCTGAACTACTTTTTCTGCCTCCTAGGCAAGGAAACGCACCATTCTCAAAGGGCTTCCAAGAGCTGTTTGGAAACGAGTGGATTTTAAAACCTAGGAGTGTGAGAGGAAGCCAGGGGTTTGCCAATAGGAGTGTCATCATTCAGGCCCCATTTCCAATCTAAACCAGCTGATGGTGTCTCTTTATATTTTTTCTTTCTTTTTCAAAATTATAATCAGGCTTAAAATTTCTCGTTTCAGTTTTTATTCAATTAGTCTTGGAAAAATGTGTACCTTTAAAGATCTGGGCACAGCTGACAGAGGGTGTATGACACAAATATTTTGTTTGGTATTCATGTCATAGACTATTAGTGCCATTTGTTTATAATTTGGTTTTATTTTAAACATTACTCAAAAAAAAAAAAAAAGGAAACAGCTAAACGCCAAGTGGCAGTTTATCTGATCCACTGAAAACATTGCATTTAATCTAATCCCTTTTCAGGGATTTAGAAATTAAATAAATATATAAATGCCTACCAGAGAACACCTCGACATTTTCTTGCCACCAACCAAGCTAAGAATGCATGCCCAATGACAGGAAATGTCATCGGGGGATTGCTTTATGAACAGCCAGTGAAAGGAGGATATAAAAAGGGGAAAGTAAATGAAGCAAGATTGACCAAATATAGATAATTGTTGAAGCTGAGTGATAGGTGCAGGGGTTCTCTTTTCTCTACATTTTGGAGTTTGTTTTTTCATAATAAAAAAAATTTCAAAATCATATCAACAATAACAAAAGCAACCAAATTAATAATTAAGGGGTATGGAGCTATAGAACGAGCAAAATTTTCAAAATAATTTATGGAAATATGAATGTGGACTGATATTGTTATGTTTAAAAAATAATCCATCTTATCTTTTAGAGATATGCCCAGAAGTATTTATAGATGAAATGATACGATAGTTGGCTTTTACTTAGGAAATGAGTGAGATTGGTCATGGGTAAATGGTTGTTGCTGGATGACGGAGCTATGGGGGGTTCATATACTGCTCGAGCTACCTTTTTATTATTCAGAAATAATGCAAAAAAGTAATTTATGCATATACGTTCAAGGAAAACAGATTAGTACCAGGTGATTGCAGATTTTTCTCTTCATACTCAGGGTATGAAAAGCTTAAATTACAATATGTTTATGAACCCAGCTATCGTATAAAGCACCTTTGAAATTATTCTTTCATGTGGGGAATGCATTGACACCAATAAAGATTAAAAGTGCAAGTCCAAACAGAAAGGTAATCGTGGGGTTCAGATAAACGTCACTCAGTGGACTAACAAATTCCTATGGTTCCAAGGTTACCAGTACAAAGGTGTGTGGGGAGTAGGGCTTCTGTGCCTCTGTGGCATGTCCATCGTATCACCAGTCGGTGAGCTGGCTAGGGCAGGGGTGGGACACAGCTTCCCCAGCCCTGCCTCTTCTAAACACTTACAGACCATCATACAAGGGTTAGAATGTATGGTGCGGGGGTGCCTGGGAGGCTCAGTAGTTGAGCATCTGCCTTTGGCTCAGAGAGTGATCCCAGGGTCCTGGGATCGAGTCCTGCACCAGGCTCCCTGCAGGGAGTCTGCTTCTCCCTCTGTCTGTGTCTCTGCCTCTCTCTCTGTGCATCTCTCAGGAGGAAATAAATAAAATCTTAAAAAAAAAAAAGAATGTATGGTGTGACAAGCGTACCACGTGGAAACCATGGGTTTGAACACTGCAGTATGCGTAGTAGTAGTAGCCAGAACCTCTGGGTCTAAATCTGGAGCTGTGTGACCTTTGGTAAGTTATTTAACCTCTGTGTGTGTCAGCTTCCTCATCTTTAAAACAGGAGCAATTATAATAATACTGCATCTCAAGGGGTTGTTGTGAGGCATAACCGAGGTCAAGTCCTTAGAATAGTGCCTGTTATAGTCATTATTATCATTATTTGTGAGCAGATCTGTCCTAAAACATCCTACTTACCAATGGGGCAGCAGGCAAATGTACAGATGACAAATAGTCATGATTCCCATTCTTTTCTACTTGAAGACCTACTCCCCCCCCTTTAACCAGAGGGGAAGGGATGTTCCCTGCAAGGAACAACTCTGGGAGTATAGTCTGAAGGGATCCTTTGCAAGTACAAATCTCTTTAAAGCTTAATATTTTAACTTAAAAATCCCACAGATGGGATCCCTGGGTGGCTCAGCGGTTTGGCGCCTGCCTTTGGCCCAGGGCGCGATCCTGGAGTCCCGGGATTGAGTCCCGCATTGGGCTCCCGGCATGGAGCCTGCTTCTCCCTCTGCCTGTGTCTCTGCCTCTCTCTTTTTATCATGAATAAATAAATAAATAAATCTTTAAAAAAATCCCACAGATTTTGCATCCTGCCCCATAATATAGATATGTTTGTTCTATCATGGAAATAATGTGATCCACCTCATAATTTTTTTGCGTAGAATTGAGGGTCAAGACAGGGGTTTCATGTTCATCCCACAGCTTTCCTGATCCTCTGGATATGCCTCTCAGTTCAAGAGGCTGAGACAGTTAGAGCCATTTGATTTCGTGAACTTCCCAGATCTTCCTCCCAGACAGTCTACTGTATTTCTCCTTAATAGCACCTTCTGTTCTCCAAGGAGCACTGCCTAGCTTTAACTCATGGGCTTTTATGGTCAAGGTATCAGGTCATATCTCCTCCTGTCCTCATTTTCATTGGCTCCTCTGTGACTGTTGACTCCGTTCTTTTTGAGACTCACTCCGTTGGTGTCTGGGACATCACCTGACTTCGGGATCTCCTCCTACAGCTCTGGCTTCTTCTTCTGCATCTCTTTTGCAGGATCATCTTTTTTTTTTTTCCTATTTAGCTAATAAGTGTCATACTTCCCAGGATTTTGACATCAGTTCTGGCTTCTCATTCTGTATGTTCTCCCAGGGTGACCTCACTAATACCCAACCCTCAGTTTCCACCTATAGAGAACATTCTGGTCTTTGCCTGCTCAGCAGCTATTTCCCTACCAGCTAGTACCAGAATTTGTCTTTCCTGGAGGAATACACTTGTGGGTTTTATGGAGCTGACCCTGTCCCATCCATTGCCACAGGTTTGGGTTCATGACTCAGGCATGTTCAAGCAGAATCTTCCAACTCCAGGTTACGGGGCTTGGTTCCAGAATGGACATGTAATCCCCAATGCATCAATCATAGACTTTACGGAGATTTTTCTGCTTAAGCTATCAGAAAACAAAAACCAAAACAAATCTCGGATGAGTCGTTGAATGAATAGATGTGAGCTGGGGACTTTAGGGTTGCCAGAGGCCATCATGCCCCAGAGACTCCAAGAAATTAATTAAAAGAAGTCCAATACTGTCATTTAAAAGCCTGTACCCAGCTATGCCTGAAGCTGAAGAAACAACCCGGGGCTTTTTGCTGTCTTGAGCCATGAATTCCCTGTACTAGTTTGTATTGGTTTTCTTGTCGTGTGCTGGTGACTCCCAAATCCTCATCCATGGCCAAGGCTTCCCTCCTGAGCAACAGACTCATAGAAATAACCTGCAGTTAAACAACCCTCACACAAATGTTCCACAAGGACATCTCAAACACAACAGGTTATTTGCTAAACATAATCATGGTATAAATTTATATTTACTTGTTGATGTTTTAAAAGTTTCCACCAGAATGTAAACTCTGTGAGGACAGGAACTTTGCTTGTTTATTCATTCTTGTATCTCCAGCACCTAGAGGAACACAGACAGTAGATGTCCAGTAAATATGTTAAATGAATGAAACAAATGAATTTCCTCGACTCTTTTTGTAATATCAAATACCATCATCATATTCAATCAGTTACTAAGTCTTAAGAGTTTTGACTCATGGATGTCTCAGATCTTATATGTGATCCCGTCACAGTATCCCACTGCTAACTTCAAGCCCAAATTGCTTTGTGCCTGGACCATGACAAAAGTCTCCTAACTCCTATACTGCTTCCAGCTACCCTCTACACAATTACCAGGCTCTTTCTAAATTGGGAACCAGTTTCTATTACACCTTTGCTTAAAATATATCAATGATGTTACAGAGTTTTCTGGCTCAAATCCTGGCTCCCCCCTCCCTCTTGAGGCTCATCTCCTGGCTCTCTTTGCATTCAGCTCTTGCCCAAGGAAGAGGGAATCACTTGAGGTCTCTCAAATTCATCAGTATGTTTCTTGCCTCTGCATCTCTGCACATGCTGTGGTCTCCTCCCATGCCCCTCCTTTCACCTTCCTGATTACCTTGCAAAACTCAGGTCCCATCCTTCAGAAAGCCTTTTCTGGTCTCTGTCTCCCCATTCTGTTTGGAAGTCCCTGCTGTGTCCACAAAGATCCCTGCACACCCCTTTGTGTACTGGGGCAGTTATGACAGGCTATTTTATTTTATTTATTTATTTTTAAGATTTTATTTATTCATTCATGAGAGACACACAGAGAGAGAGGCAGAGACACAGACAGAGGGAGAAGCAGGCTCCATGCAGGGAGCCCGACGTGGGACTCCATCCCGGGTCTCCAGAATCATGCCCTGGGCTGAAGGCGGCGCTAAACCACTAAGCCACCCGGGCTGCCCTTTGTTTTTTTTTTAAATTAAAAAAATTTTTATTGGAGTTCGATTTGCCAACATATAGTATAACACCCAGTGCTCATCCCGTCAAGTGCCCCCCTCAGTGCTATTTTAGTGCTGATTAGTATCTATATTTTACTTTCCTCTGGCAGATGGCTAGACTACATTTCCCAGCCTCCTTTGCAGTTAGGAATGACCATGTGACTGAGTCTTGACCAGTGGAATGTGGGCGAAGTGATTTGCCTCACTTCCAGGCCTGGCCCATTAAAACCTCTCACATATGGTTCTCCCTCTTTTTCCCCTCAGTTGAGTAGAGAGGACTTAGGGTATACGGGAGGCAGGGGCCATGATCTGTAGAGCCGCTGAACAGCTCTGCAACTTGGACCATCAAGGGGTCAAAACTGGGAAATAAAAGAGGGGGTAAAATCCCAGGAAATTCACCACCATAATGACTTCTTTGACTTGCCTCCCCCATTTGCCTGCTATTATTTGCTTCCCATTAGTCTTCTGTCAGTTGTTGCTGTTGTTGTTTTTATATCTTGTCTGGAGTTCTTAGATGTAATCAGTGGGGGCTGATCCATCTTGGCTAGCAACCCCCACCATCACCTTGTTTTTATATCCTGTTCCCGAATACCTGGCTCATAGTGGGACTTTACACTGGTTTGCTAAGTGGACTAATTAATTATCTAGATTCATAAAATCAACTATGGCCTCTTCTTTACCAGAATAGTATTTCTTGTTCTCAGCTTTACAATTTATGTAAGTGTGAAAATGTTTGAAACGGTTCTTGGGAGAACTGCAAACGTGATTAAGGATAGCAAATGGATGCTCCAAAGAGAGGTTACACCATGTGCTATTGCTTAACTTTCCTGGTGGGAAAAGAATGAGTAGTGATAATTTTGCATACAAATGTACAGATTACTAAGGGATGCAATTTTGCAGATTGCTTTTTTAAAAACTGAACTTGGCTTATTTCTTATATCTTATGTATGCATATTAAGCTGAGGTAAAAAAATCTATATTTATATGTGTGCATTGAGAATTTAATTTGTAAAATTTTGATTCCCTAAGCAATAACGTTTACAACCCTTTATTCTTATTGACTATAAACAAATATATCACTCAGTTAACACATACTTGTTAAGACCTCCTGCATGCAGTGTTCAACAAGGATGCTAAGAGGTACAAGAATTAGCTCCTGTTTAAAAGAATAGTGATAGAGTTCACTGATGAGGACTTGACATTTTACAAAGCACTTTTACTCTTCTCACCTAAATTCTCACAGTGTCCCAGTGAGGTGGGTTTTAGTCCTGTTTGACAGTCTACAGAGGCTCAGAACGTTTGAAGGAGGGGGCAGCCTGGGTGGTTCAGCGGTTTAGTGCCACCTTCAGCCCAGGGCGTGATCCTGGGGACCCAGGATCGAATCCCACGTCAGGCTCCCTGCATGGAGCCTGCTTGTGTCTGTCTGTTTGTCTCTCTGTCTGTCTCTCTCTCTCTGTCTCTCATGAATAAATAAAAAAATTAAAAAAAAGAAAGTTGGAAGAATCTGTCCCTGACCACATAATAATGGCAGAATTGAGTCTTTTATCCAGGTCTTCCAAGTTGTGTTCCTTTGTCATTATACCTCAGTCTAGCTGGGCCATAAAACATCTCACCCACAGTTATCCAATGGTTCAGGGCAGGTGTTGACAGATGCCAACTGAATGATCAAACGCGTCAGGGAACAAACTTTTCTACCTCCCCTTACTAACTGTTGTCAGGAGAAACAGCATTCTAGAAAGATGACATTCTCGAAAGGGCACTGCTGGCCTGACTGGCTCACTCAGAGCACTAAACTCATAGTTGCGCATGTTCTGATACTGACGAGGTTATGTCATTCAGGACATAATAAAGAACATGGAAAAGTCTGAGAGAATACTTGGGCCCAAAGTGTGAGAAGTAGCCATCTTTAGGTAAAATTCTGCATATTGCAGACTACGAATAATATACACAGTGATTTTGTATGCCCTGTCAATCATTCCTCACGAAAGAACTGTGGAAAACTTTGGCTGATTAGTTTTTCCTTTGTAAGCAAGAAAGTATATTTTGAGAATTTAGATATCAACATAAAGATGTGCTGAAGGGAGACTAATCCTGAGTGAGAGTCAAGAAATGGGAGGTTACCTGCAAAGGGACCAGAGGGACAATTGTCAGGTGATGGAAATGTTCTATAGCTTGTTTTGGGTTAGTGGGTACTCAAATGCCTAGAACTTGGAAAGGAGCCTTTAAGATCTGTGGGTTTTATTGTATAATTATTATAGCTCAGGTTTTTGTTTTAATGTGGAAAAGAGTATACAGTTTTTCAAAGTTCTTTGAGGGGTATGTTAGCAAAAAACTTGATAGCCATTGTTCTGGGATATACATGGAACAAATCTCTTGTTTTTCAAGCTTCTTATCTTTTCTTTTGACTTCTCAGATCCATGTAACTTGACTGTAAGGTAAATGATCAATAACATGTCATATTATTTGTGTTTTTTCTCGTTAGTTTTAGTGTTTTTCTCACAGCCACCCTGGATTTTTATGCCAAAGAGCATCCTCCAACAGAATAAAAGTGAAAAGTGGGGAAGCAAATTAACTAGGGAGAAAGTTAATCTTCAGAAAATGTGGTGAATGGATGTATTTTCCGGTTTGTCTCCGTAACTGCTCCCTCTCAGAACCTCTTTTTTAGAGGAAGAATGAATGTAGTAACTAAAGTAACTTTCCGTGTAAATGGAGCCCCCAGATTGATGACCTGGTTTTAAGGCATTGCTCTCAAATCTCGTATGAACTTAGAAGGGAAAATGCCCTGGCACATAGACGTTTGCATGAATCAATGAACGGATGCAGTGGGTCTCACTGAGTGGAGATGCTCTGTACTGGCAATTTTATCCCTGACCTGGCTCTGGTTATCATTTCTCTGCAACTCGCCCATCCAGCTAGGCCATAAAAACCTTAATAACAGCTGAATGTTCTTGCAAAGAGGGCATGAAGCCCCAGGCTTCTTTAATCTTCTGGTGCAGTGGAAACAAGTGACAAGGTGGCCTGTTCTTCCAGGAATATTTCTTTCTTGAAGCCACTTCTCGCACATGCTACAGGGCATCAAGACATTTTGTCAGTTCTTCCCATTTTGTGTATCTGGTCTCTGCTCTGTAAGGCCATCTGATTGTTCTCTTGTGCTTGAGATGGTCTCTGGGCTTTCAGAACTGGCAGCCAAATATGAGGATTCCACTGAGCTGCAGGCATTGGGAAATTTGGATTTTTCTTCCTTTTCTTACAGATTTTCCACTCTAATGACGGTAGCCAAAATGGCGCCATGGCAGTAAGGGACGTTAGTTCCTTCGTTTTCCTTCTTTGCAGGCATGGCAGTGATAACAGAAATGAAGGAAGGATGGGCTCACTTAGAACAGTCTGAATACTATTGTCCAGGGCCCAGCAACAGCAGCACCTGTGGCTTGGAGGGTTCATTTTCGTGTACTCAGTGATACCACCATTCATCCTCAGAAGCAGCTTCACCACCACTGTCATTACTTCAGGAAATAAGAGTCCTCAGGGTCATTTTTTCCCACTTCGATCACCTTTCTGTCACTTGGTTCCCGATTTTTTTCACTTGTTTTACTTTTACCCCAGCACCTACCTGCTCTAATACTTCCTCATTTAAACCCCACATGTCCTGCCGGGTGCCTGAAACAATGGCAGGATTTAGCTCTTTCTCTAGGAGTTTGGCACTGATGTGATGATGTAGACAGTATGGATAACATCTTCTTTGGCTCTTTCCCTAGAGCTGGAACTTTCCTCTGAGTGTTGCTTCAGTTGGTCTTGGCTTGGAACGTCTATGCTGTGGCCCTGGAGTGCTGATGACTAGATTCCTTCTTAGCTTATCATAGAGAAGGCTTGGATAGTCCATAGGGAAGCTCCAATGTCCAAGTAGCTCACCCGAAAGATCACCACAGGCTAGCAAAGGCTGCTTCACCATTATATGCTAGCCTAGATAATGCATGGCCACTCCAACAGTGCACATTTCACCTTTGCACCTGCCACTTGCAAAATCTTCAATTTTGCGTACGACAGTACCTGTTGTGTACATAAAATCAATCTAGATTGATTTGGTCTGGGGAGAACCCACAGGCACAATCAGATATTGAACAGTGGGCAGAAGTTTTTAAATGATGTCCTTTTGACACTGAAGAAATTGCCATCTGTTGACCAAAACTTACAGCAGTTCCATGGCTTGCTACATCGTAGATGAATTTGCAAAGTGTTGGGCACAGGTCCTAAAGCTTCAGCAGCATTTTGGAACAAATAGTAGCTGAGGATTGTTAAGAGACACTTCCTGTCCTGAAACCATCTTTGTGCTCTTCCATACTCTGTGGAATAGTGTCTGCTCCACCCCTCCAAATTCATGTCCACCTGGGATCTCGGAATGTGCCCTTATTTGGAAATAGGGTCTTTGCAGATATAATTAGTTAAGATGGGGCCATACTGAATTAGGATGGGCCCTAATGGAATGTCTGGTGTCGTTACAAGCAGAAGAGAGGACACAGAGAGACACACAGAGAAGTCCATGTGATGATGGAGGCAGAGATTAGGGTGATGTGTCTACGAGCCAGGGGATACCAAGGATTGCTGGCCACCACCAGAAGCCAGGAAGAGGCAAAGAAGGATCTTTCCCTAGAGCCTTCAGAAGGAGCACGACTCTGCCAACAATGTGAGCTTGGACTTCTCGCCTCCAGATCTGTGAAAGAATACATTTCTGTTGTTTTAAGCCACCCAGTGTGTAGTAGTCTGTCACGGCAGCCACAGGAAATTCATACATCTTCTTTCTCTGTCCACACTCCATCATTTACAAATTCTTCTGTAAGTCCCGCACCAATGAGAAGAATCTCAGCGTTGTGGTTTGTTGTAGTGATTCTGAAGCCAGACTACTTGGGTTGGAATCTTGACCCTGCTGCTTATTAGCTGTGTGACTGAGCAACTTATTCCACTGCTCTGTGCCTCAGTTTCCCTTCCTGTAAAATGGGGATTAAATGAATGAACAAATGAATGAATAATGTAAAGGGCTTAGAACAGTGCCTGGCACATAGGTAATATTTTTCGGTGTTTGTTATATGAAAAAAAGTCTGTTGGTTTGAAATGGCCATGTGGAAATGGGAATAGATTCCATAGAGGAGGAATTAAGACAGGAGCTTGACCTTCAGAAATTGGGTAAGCCTGGTCAAAGGCTACCGGGGTGGGAGAAACAGTGTGAGCAAAGGCTTGCTGGAGGTGTGAGGGAAGAGGGGGGTAGCAAGAGTCTTTTAGAGTAGGACTCCCCACTCATCTCCACAATGGTCATCTGGGAAATGTAATATTTGCATACACGTGGGGTCAGTGAGGCTGTTTGCAGTTGCACCCTGGGGGTCACCAACCCAGCTTCGAAGAGCTGAGGGAAGGCAATACCTTGGCACATCTGAAACCCATTCCCAGAACCTGTGGGGAGCTCAGGGTTTGAGTAGGACTTCTCAAACTCAAATGGGCATCAAAATGCAGATTCTAACTGAATAGGTCTATAGACTACACTTTACCTCAAAATTCTTTCTACCCCAAGTGTGATTTTAAAAACCAACATCAGCACCCAAACAGCTGGCTAGAAATGCTGAATCTCTGGTCCTCCCACCCTAAGCCTACTGAATCAGAATCTGCATTTTAATCAAGTTCTTAGCTGACCAAGATGCACTTTGGCACTAAGAAGCTCTAGATTAGAAGACTCAGCCCAACTTGTTGTTGAGGGGGGGCACTTTGTTCTCAGACCCAACTGTACATTAGATCCTTGAGGGTAGCTTTAAAAAACCCTGATGTCCATGGAGTGCCTGGGTGGCTCAGTTGGTTAAGATTCCAGCTCTTGATTTCGGCTGGGGTTGTGATCTTGGGGTGGTGAGACCGAGCCCCTCATTGGGTTCTGCACTTAACGTGGAGTCTGTTTGGGATTCTCTGTCTCCCTCTACTCCTCCCTCTGCTCACTCTTGCACTTTCCTGTCTCTCTCCTCTCTCTCTTCCTCCCTCCCTCCCTCCCGCTCCCTCCTTCCCTCCCTGAAAGAGAGAAAGAAAGAAAGAAAGAAAGAAAGAAAGAAAGAAAGAAAGAAAGAAAGAAAGAAAGAATCTAAAAAGAAATCCTGATGTCCAGGTCAAAGTGGCTCAGTTGCATCAAAATCTATGCAAGCGGGGTCCTAGGAAATCAGTATTACGTTTTCAACTCCCTGGGTGATTGTAATGTGCTCTCAGGGTTGAGAACTGCTGAGTTAGGGACAAGCCTCTAAGCAGGGCTGGAAAGAGGCTGAAGGCTCACAGAGTTCTAGAGGGGGTTCAGGTCCTTTTCTCATAGCCTACCACAGCAGTTCAAGGCATGAACTCTGGAGCAATGGGGGCCTTGCCTGGCTTCAAGTCTCTTTGTGCCATTTGCCAGCTGTGCCATATGCAGGGTACTTAGCCTCTCTTTGCCTCCACTTCTTTACAGTGGGGACAATAATGATAGTAACTATGGTACAGGGTGTTTATGAGGGTTAAATGAGCTAAAATGGATGGTTCTCATTATAGTGCTTGGCACATAGTCAGTGCCATGTAAGTGTTTATACATTGAAATATATATTTTACTCCTTCTGATGGGGGTATGATGGAAAGTTCTTCGCTTTTCTGTCACTCCACCCCATTTTCAGTGCTAGGTTCTTGGGCAGCAATCACACCTCTGATTAGGCGCTCAATAAATGTTTGAAGAATGCACGACTGAATGGTTACAATGCCCCCTTGTGTATTCAGTGGGAAGAAATAACAAAACATGCGGTCAGGACGTGGGACTTTCAGTGCCCAAACCAGGGAAGTCCCAAGAAAACTGGGACAAGTTGGTAACCCCAAGTATGGGCACCACCCAAATGTCCATTTCCTCAAGGTACTGTTTCCAAGTAAGCACAAAGAAAGACTCCCACGGTTAACCCCTTTCTGTGCACCTAACAAAGGCAATGGCCCTTCACTTCCTGGCCGTGGTGCGTGTGTGTGTATGTCCACACATATGTGCACGTATGCATCAGTAATAACGGTAGGTAGAATGTAGTAACAGTGGCACATGATATACACTATGGTGAACAGTTTGCATGCTTAAGGGGGAGCATCGGATGGCCTGGTTCAAATCCTGGTTATCTCACTTAATAGTTTTATGATGTTGGACATGTTTTTTAGTCTCTCTGTGCCTCAGTTTCTCCATCTGCAGAGTGGAGATGATAATAGCACTCACCTTTCAAAGTTGTCAGGAGAATAGATGAGTTTATACATGTGAAACATTTAGCAGAGTGCTAGACACATAAGAAATTTGATTGATATTAGCGGTTATTATTATTGCTATCATTATTGAGACTACCGACATCCCTCTTCTGCTTCTCTTTCTTTTTCACCTCCCAGCCTCTTCCCTTTGCTGTGAGCCCTCTGCATCGACTTTCTGTTTCCTTTCCCTGCTCTCTCCCTCCCCCACCAGAGGGGCCATCAACAATTTTACCCGGCTTAGACAGACAGAGCCCCCGGTCCACCCTCAGACACACGAACTGAATATATATGCCTTATATTGTATGCTGTGACAGCATTATGAATCATAATGCTATGTGTTAAATAGCATTAATGTGGATATAGGAAACCAATACACTTATTTTTCTCCTTTGATTGGTAGATCAGAGCCAAGAGATAGATGGCAGTGGATGTGAGCTTCAGCAAACGTATGGTAAGTTCTGTTCTTAGAACCTTAAAGATGATATTGGGAATGATATTCCAATCACTATTAAAATTAAGTTGTTGCTGTTTAAAAAAATAAACAGATGTGCTGAGTAATATAGCTTTCTGGTGGAGCAGGAAGGCATTTCTCAACCTTATCCCATTCACTATTTCTCATCCATAATTTGGAAGAAAGTATAGAAGCCACATATCAGATATGCAGGAGATTAGAAAAATAACAAAATAATTTCAATGGAGAGTAGAGATATAAAATAACATGACTCTTGAAGCAATGGGTGAAATATCACCTGATGAAATTAACATGGATAAATGTAAATCTTGTGCAAGAGTCCAAATAAAACCCCACCTGAACATATATAAATGAATAAATATTATTATGTCATATTAATACATTAATTTTTGTTATTTATTATATTATACTAATATGGGTGTATAATATATTAATATTATATTAATAGGGGTGCCTGAGTGGCCTAGTCATTTAAGCATCTGACTCTTGATTTCAGCCCAGGCCATGATCTTAGGGTTGTGAGATTCAGGCTCCAGGCCCAGCATGGAGTCTGCTTAAGATTCTCTCTCTTTCCCTCTCCCTCTGCCCTGCCCTCCCATCTCTCTCTCTCCCTCTAAAATAAAAAAAAAATTATACTATGAATACATATAATTATATAATGAATACTATAATAGCAATATCACTATATATATATAGCTTATAATTTTATATATCTTTTGGACCCAGAAATTCTACTTCTAGGAATTTTCTATCCTAAAGAAAAATTGTATGTTTGGGTGGGTGGAGGGAATGATACAGGGAGAGCCTAGAAATTAAAGTCAGTGCAGAACTAAAATGATATTTAAAAAGTAGAGAACAGGGACCCCTGGGTGGCTCAGCAGTTGAGCATCTGCCTTTGGCTCAGGGCGTGATCCAAATTCAGGTATCAAGTCCCACATCAGGCATGGAGCCTGTTTCTCCCTCTGCCTATGTCTCTGCCTCTCTCTGTGTCTCTCATGAATAAATAAATAAAATGTTAAAAAAAAAAAGTAGAGAACAGCCTAAATATATGTCAGTGGGGATTGGTAATAAATCATGATAAATGTAAATAAAAGAAAACCTTAAAATTGTGCTAACCAACAGTGTTTCTTAAACTGGGAATCTGAAAACCTTATGCATTAGAATTTTCTGGGGTTCTAGTTAACATGTAGGTTCATAGACCCTCCCCAGAAGATGGAATGAGTATTTCTAGGGGAGGGTCCAGGGGAATACTGTTTTTAACAAGCATCTGCAGATTATTCTGATATACTCTTAAAATTTGAGAATTACTTCATAAAAGAACATTTAATGCCATAGGAAAATGTTCATGGTATGGTGACAAACAAGTTCCAAACAAGATGATCCCTTTTATGTAAAAATACATAACTGTATAGAAGAAATTATGGAGTGATAAAGGCCAAAATTATAGCCATGGTTAATTTAATGTTATATGGCATTAGCAACATAAATGTGCATGTGCATAGTTCCACTTTATCCAGTACTTGTCATAAAATACCTGGAGTATACCATTTGAGGAGGTAAAATCTATTTAGATTCAAACAATATGGGATAAAAAGACAATGGAGAGAAGGAGTCAGAAGTGGATTCAAAGTTTGGAAGAATGGTGATTCGTTTATGGAGCAAGGAAGTCACAGAGAGAAGCTGATTTAGGGAAGAAAGATGAGTTGGTTTTGAACATGGCAGGTTTGAGTTATGGTGGCACATCCAGTGGGAAACAACAAAAAAGGTGATTGGGATTCTAGGTCTAGAATTCCAGAAATCGAGTGGGGTAGAGATGTAGATTCAAAGACAGTAGAAGTTGTAAGAGTGGATGAAATGAGGAGGAAGATGGAATCGAGATAGAAGAGAAGGTGGCTAAGATTAGCTCCCTAGAGAATGCCATTGATTAGTGGAAAGGAAAGGAAGAAAAGCCAGCAAAGGAATAAGAGGGCATGGTCAGAAAGTTAGAGTATGAACCAATAAGGTCCAGTGCTACCAATCGTCCCGTGGAGGAAAGAGCTTCAGGGAAGAAGAGAACATCAGGGAGGATGAGGATGAAGCGTCAGCCACTGGACTGGACAAATGGGTCAGCAGGGACCTTCCACAGAGTTGTTTTGGAGAGTGGTGACATCTGTAGGCAGCAAGGGTTAAGAAACAATCAAGTGAAAAAAAAAAAAAAGAAAAGAAAAAAGAAACAACCAAGTGGCAAGAAAGGCCAAAGAGCTGGTGCAGTCATTGCTGCATTCTGAGGTTACTTAGTGGCCTCTCCCATTGTGGATGAATGACTCCTTGCCTTCATATTGCTTTCAAGATGAAGCTGGGACAATTTCCCCCAGCATTCCTTCTCCCAGAAAGGATGAACTGGAATTGGGGTTGTTCATTCTTTCATGGAACCTTAAATCACCCTGTGCAGTACAATGTTTTGAGAAGTAATTCATTCTTCCCCTCCCTCCACAGTTCCCTTTCTTTCCCCTACTCTGTTTTCTTGTCATGGTGAAGGTTTGGGATTGGATAAAGAGTACAAGTTACCTACAAAACAGTTCCCTTCCTGGCTTTTATTTCCAAAAGCCTCGATCCCTCCAGGGAATTGTAATGGTGTCCTAGAGTGTGAGACAAGAGAAAGAACACTTTTGAGGAAAACAAAAAGGATTTCTCTAAGACTAGGAAGAAATTCCTCTGGCTCAGGACAAGAGAGATAAGTCTGAGAGCCTGGAAGGCCTCAGTTCCCTACATCCTTCATCCTGACAGGACCAGAAGAGGCAGGTTTTAGACAATGAAGCTGAGGGAAGGAGGACCAAGGCCTAGGCTCTCAGCCAGCCAGGGCTTCCAAACCAGTAGCCTGGGGGAGCTGAGGGGACCCTGTGGGCTGGATCTGTGCCATCTCAATGATACCTCTGGCCCTGCCTGAGGCCCAGAGGGTCACCCTGATATCATAGTACTGCCTGAGATCTAGAACCTAGGTGTGCTCAGAAGAGTCGGGGAGAGGACCCAGGAATGCCTGGGACTGAATTTCCGGCTTGGCAGGATGGGCCCTGTGCTTTATAGAAAACAAAGAAAACAAAGCAGTGTGTCTTGCTCACCTAACTATGTGGATTGAGATTTATATCTGCTGTGCTAGGGGAAGCGAGGCTTGTATCCTCAAGAGAGGTGAATGTTTTCTTCACCTGAGGGTCTCCAGATGATGTGACAGCTGGTGTCTAAGTCGTAGTTAGTGTGGTGGGGTGTCTAGAGGGGGGTAAAATACGGTGACCCCATTGTCAGAGAAAATGGGTTCTCATTCATCTCTGCTGCTTGCGCTTCCTGCGATTTTGGCCAGGGTACTTCATCTCTCCAGGCCTCAGTTATCTCATATGTAAAAGCAAAGTATTAGATTAAGTGAATGCTCAGGGTCCTCCCACATTCTGAGAGTCTTTGGCTTGTGGTAAACTGAGTTTCTTATCTCTAAGCGATGAGGTGGATTAAGCAGCTCTCTCGCTGCTGAGCTGCCATCACCTTTGCCCAGCGCATGTGAGGAAACCAGCAGGGTGGGAGAGCTTGCATTACTGAGGAGGCCACAGGTGTGCTTTTCAGTCTGTGCAGCTCCAGGATTTCAGATATGGTGCATGAGTCCCTGCGGCTTTAACTGAGGCAGGCAGAGGGTGATGGGCCTACCAAGTTTGCTTTTTAAGCCCGGGCCACTCACTGAAGATGGGTTTGCACACTTGTCTCAGAGGGCTAATTTATCACTCTGGAGAGCAATTTCTCATTAACACAATGTCAATACTGCTGGGGATTGGCTAGACCACCTTTGGAAGAGGTTAAATTACCTTTTAATCAGCATATGGGAGAACAAAGCTCTGTTCCATCGCGGCACTGTGGCCTTGCTAATTTGGTATCTTATAAAAACCAAGGCAGTTCCAACCATACCTGTGTGATACAAGCAGGATTGTTTCCAGAGAGGCAGAGACAGGAAAGGAGGGTTTCTGCAGCTGTTATCCAAACTGGCATAATTGATGTGGGTGCAGTGGGTTAGAGCTAATGGTCTGTGTTTAATTATGGAGGCAGTGACACAAGACCTCGAGGATGATAAGGCACTAACCAGATGATGTACCACTTTTGCAGTTATGAGCTCGCTGCATAGGGTCAGTCCAGCGGCACGGTGGTCTAAATTCCATGTTCCTCCTGGGATTTGGGCTCAGTCCTTGAGAGGCACAGGACTATATTCAGAAGATGGGTCTGAATCCACACTGACAGTGTCTCCTGGGAGAACAGTCACAGGCCCCAGACGGAAGTGCTTGGAAATCCACCGCTCTAAGAATTCATTCTCCTTTGAAATGAGGATAATTTACATTGATATGCACCTAAAACTCATGAGCCACAGTGGAAAGATGGGGCTTTTCATCTCGTGTCATTCATCAGAGCAATAAACAACAAATACATTTTTGTCCGCTAGCTTGAAGAATAAGGACAAGAACTGTTATTGAACTGAATTGCATATTATTACACGATAGCCATTATCAACTTTTAGAAAAAGGACGTGGTTGTAGCTGGATACCTGGCTGTCCAGCCAGAGACTATGTTTCTCAGCCTCGGTGGCAGGAGTGTGAGACCACGTGACTCCATTTTTAAGCAATAAGAAAACAAAAATGATGTGTGTAATGTCTGGGTCATGCTTTTAAAGGAAACGGTTCATCCTCCACTTGTTCTTTTCCCCTTCTTGTGGGTAAAAGTGAGGTTGTGATAGGTGATAGTGCAGTTTCAGTCTTAAAGATAAGGATAACACCTATATAGGGTTTTGTGGGGTTTATCTTTTAAGTGCACAAGCCAAGCAGGTGAAGTAGACAGGTGCGGGAGTGGTTAGAGTGTCTATTTGATAGGGAGGAAGCTGGAGTTCAGAGAAGCCAGATGTTTTTTGCTCAGTTGCATACCTTTGTGGACGTGGAGCCATATCCTGAACCCAGGCATTCTGACTCTGATTCCAGTGCTCCTTTTACCATAATATTGCCTCTTTGTCCTTGAAAACCTTGAGACATAGCCCTACATGTTCGTGAGAGAGAGATCTGCATCCATTGAAGATGGCTTAAGCATCCCCATCTAGCTCGTGTCCTCTCCTTTCCACCTCTTTCCGAACCCTCACCCCACAAACAACAAAGATGCAAAGCTCGGTAGAGCAGGGTTTTTTCAAAAAAATGATCGATGGCCTTGCTTAATATCAGAACTTTCAAGGGTGGGTGGGGAGGAGGAGTTGCAGAAGGAGGAATATTTTATCAACGACACTGTTTAGAATTGCCAGCACATGGGGTAATAAAAAGCAGAACAACTTTTAGTCAGTTTTATTATTGTTTTAAAATTCTCTACAGGCACTGAACCCCACATTACCTGTACCCTCTTTTTGCCTGTGCCTTGGACGGACCATTTCTGTCCCCCGCCCCTGCCATTGGTATGCTAGAAAATGATAGTAACGAAGGACAGCAAAATCATAAAATGTAAAATCCAACGACCTCTTGCCTTGCTCTCTTGGATGTGTATACATGTCCAGGAAATGGCTGGGATGTTTGTACCAGTTTTCACCCGTTAGGTTTATAAGAGCTTCTGTAAAGAAAAGGAAAGCTTGCCTGTTTCCTTGGGGTTTTCCCTCGCTCTTATCTCCATAGTTACAAGAGTTGGTTCTGTGCATTTTTTTTTTTTAAAGCTGGCATCTTGCCCAACTCAAATTGATTATAAAGGTTGGGAGGGACAGTGAAGATCTGCGCCTTGATTCCCGGTAAGTTGGCTGTTTAGAAAGATAGCATTGACAGCCGAAACAGCGTGCAGAGGGGAAGGCAAGTCTAGAGACTCCCTTGTTTATTATGGGGCTGCTGAACGACTCGCTGGGCTGTGCTCTTCCTTGGAGGAACAGAGAAAGATAAATGCCTAAATGCCTGCAGAAATCAGCAAAAGGTTCTTTCCTCAAAGGCTTTATAGTACGGTTGCCAGATTAAAGACAGGACACCAGTTAAACGTGCATTTCAGAAAAACAACAAATACTTTTTTTAGGATAAGTGTGTCCTAACTATAATGGAATATACTTCTACTCATAGATACAGGACACCCAGTTACGCTTGCATTTCAGAAGTGCAGATTTTAACAGGGCATCCTGTATTTTTACTTGGTAAATCTGACAGCCCTACTTGTAGAAATCTAACAAGATTTTATGAAATAGTCTCTTTCAATTCCGAATAGCCAATGCTGTTTTCCCCTTGGAGGATGATGCAGGCTGTTTGGTTGTCTATTTTGGTGGGGTGGGGGTATGCAGAGGAGATCAAGGGGAAAGAGACTGGACTGGAAGGCAGGAGACCGAGCTCTGAGTCCTGTACTAACAACTGGCCGTGTGAAGTTGGACAAGGCACTTCGCCTGTCTCAGCCCTGGTGTCCTAAAAGGAGGGGATTAAATGGTTCCTGTAAGGATAACACGATTTTATAGTCCTGTGTTCTTCCTCATGCCACAAATATTATGTTAGATTTCAGTTTCTCCAGAGATGATGTAGGTTGGTGCTGTCCAGTAGAAATAAACCACAAGCTGCACGTGTGGTTTTAGATTTTCTAAGTAGCCACATTATAAAAGTCAAAAGAAGCAGGTGAAATTAATTTTAATAATACACTTTATTTAACCAGTTATATTAACATATTGTCATTTCAATTTCGATATGTCATCAGTATAAAAATCACTAATGAGATTACATTCTTTCTGTGTACTAAGTCTTCAAAATCTGCTTTGGAGCCTTATGGCACAACTCAGTTTGGACTAGCCACATTGAAAGTACCAGTAGCCACATGTGGCTATTCTACAGCACAGGTATTGGTTAACTAAATAACTAAATAGATAGATAAATAAGTAAGTTTTAGAGAATTAGACAAATTCAAAAGAGAAATCTGTAGTGGGTTATTTAGAGAACTTAGGCTATTGGGGAACATATTCATAAGACTTTAAAAATTAATATACAAAAAATTAAAATTAAAATTAATATACAGTTGATCCTTCTTATTTATGGATTCCATATTTGTTAACTCACCTACTTGCTAAAATTTATCTGTAACCCTCAGAATCGATATATGTGGCACTTTTGTGGTCATTTGTGAACAAAGCATGTGCACCAGGTGAGACATTTGAGTTGTCCAATGCACATGTTCCCACCTGGGATGGAATAAGGTGGTGCTTTGCCTTCTTGTATCAGCTCTCATACTAGCAGAAGGTCCTTTCTGTGGTCTGTTTAGTGCCATGGTTTTTGCATTTTTTGTGCCTTTTGTGGGTGATGTCGCTGTTCAAAACGACCCAAAAAGGAGAGAAAATGAGTGGGAAATATCAGAGAGGGAGACAGAGCATGAGAGACTCCTAACTCTGGAAAACGAACAAGGGGTGGTGGAAAGGGAGGTGGGTGGGGGGTGGGGGTGACTGGGTGATGGGCACTGAGGGGGGCACTTGATGGGATGAGCACTGGGTGTTATTCTATATGTTGGCAAATTGAACTCCAATAAAAAAAATTAAAAAATAAAACGGCCCCCAAGCATAGCGCTGAAGTGCAAGAAGGCTGAGCTGTGCCTCATGGAAAAAATATGTATGTTAGATAAGCTTCTTTCGGGCGTGAGTTAGAGTGCCATTCGCCATCAGTTCAATGTCAATGAGTCAACTATATATTAAATGAGGTGTCTTTAAACAGAAACACATATGAAACAAGGTTATGTATTGATCCAAAAATGTTGTGACCAGAGGTTCACACCTAGGGGTAATGGCTCAGTACTCACCCGTTCCGTGTTTGTGGAGACTTTATAGAACATAATTACCATGAATAACGAGAATCAACTGTACTTTGTTTTTTAGAATAGTTTTAGATTTATAAGAACATTGAACAGCTAGTATAAAGTATAAAGATTTTCTGTATACCCACCTCCTGATCCCAGTTTTCCCCGTCATTGACATGTCACATTAGTGTGGTTCATTCATTACAATTAGTGAACCAATATCTATACATTATTACTAAGTAAAGTCCATAGTTTATTCATATTTCCGTAGCTTCTACTTAATGCCACTCTTCCAGATATCAAGATACCACATGACATTTAGTTGTCATATCTCCTTAGGCTCTTTTTGGCTGTGACAGTTTCTCAGATGTCCCTTCTTTTCGATGACTCGATGATTTGAGGAGTACTGGTTAGGTATGTTGTAGAATGCTCCCATACTGGGATTTGTCTGATCTTTTTCTCATGATTGGGCTCGAGTTATGGCTCTGGGGGGGAAGATCGCAGCATAAAGTGCCATTTTTATCGCATCATATTGAGGGTACATACTATCAGCATGACTGATGATATTGACCTTGGTCACCTGGCTGGAGTAGTTTGCCAGATTTTTCCACTGTAAAGTTAGTCTTTTTCCCCCTTTCCATACTGCCCTCTCTGGAAGGAAGTCATTATGGGTAGCCCACACCTAATGAGTAGGGAGTTGCGCTCCACGTCCTGGGGGGTGAATATCTACATAATTTATTTGGGGTTCTTCTGCATGGGAGATTGTCTCTTCTCCTTCATTTGTTAAGATATTCAATCATTTATTTATATCAGTAGGGACTCAGGGATATTCATTTTATTCTTTGTGTTATAATCTAATACTACTTTATATATTTTATAGCTCAAGTTGTTCCAGCTTTAGTGATTGGGAACTTTTTCGGTTGATTCTTGTGACCATTATCGTGTGTGTGTATGAAACAGAGAGAGAGAGAAGGAGGGATAGAGAGCATTTCCTTACTTTCTGGCACTACAAGATACTCCAGGCTCATTTTGTGTATTTCCTGCTCCAATCATAGAATCAACCATTTCTCCAAGGAGCCATGATTCCTTTTTTGGAGAGTAGTATTGGAAACCAGTATCTGGGAAGTAGGTTTGCTCATTATTACTGGGGTGTTGTTTCTTTTAGGACCTCTCAGCTGACATAGCAAAGAAATATAGGTGTGTATACTAATCCATACATTCATACATCTCTATGAATATTTCTGTATATATCCATCTGTATTATCTATATTAAGCTAAGACTAAATTCATATTGATGTCTCCAACTAATCCATTACCACATGGATCATTCTAGCCTCCTCCCCTTACTGATCTGTAAATTTCCACTCTAACAGTGAGAAACCTGCCTCCCACCATCTGCCATCCATTTACTTAATTGTTCAATTCCAGTGTACATGTATAGAGGTATTAGCTATACAGGAGTACCATAGGCTTTTATAAAGTAAATTTATTTCCGTCATAAAGCTGACATACGTTTAACAAAGAAAATAGGAAAACTAGATGCAAATAGAGAAAGAGCTTCAAAGGTAGGCCCCATCGCCCAAATACAACCCTTGCTGATATTTAGGGTTATTTCCTGCCCCCCTGCCTTCTCGCTGGCCCTTTAAATCAGCCAAACTCTCCCCACACCCCCTAAAACTGCTAGTGGCCATCTCTCAGGACCCTTCCTACTCCCCCTGCATGGTCTCTAACACCAGTCTCCACATCCAGAAGCTGAGCTGCTTACAGCCTTTGGACTTGATGCTTTCCTTGGCCTTTCTCAATCTGGCTGTCGGCCCTCTCAGGGACACCAGCATAGCCTTGCTTCACCTCTTGAAATGAGATACTGATTTGTTTCAGGCCCTAGTCCCTAGCCCCGATGCCCCAAGACCCAACCCCAGGCTAGTCCTGTTTCCAGTCTCTTTCTTACTTTTGGTTCATTTTTCATAGTTGTAGTCATGTTTAAGATATGATTTGGAATATTACTTTTTTCATCTTAATATTCTGTCATAAGTGTATTCCATGTTATTGCAGTTTCCTTGATCACCATTTTCCCATGTCAGTTTCATCAACAGGATTTACCTTTTTAAAAAAAAAAAAAAACAAAACCATATCCTATTAGAAATGTGAGCAGTCCCAATTTCCAGCTATTGTAAGTCACCTGGAAATGACACCTTAGAACCTTATAGCCTTTTCTGTATTTAGAACAAATAAGACACATTAGAATATATTTAGAGTCATCCCCCAGAACTGAGTTATGAAATCGAGCATTTGAAATTTTCAATGGATGTTAGTAAATTTCTTAAACATGTACGGTACTCATTTAACTCAGGGTTAGTGTCAAAAGACAAGGCCTCAGGTTTCCAGTCCCTAGCCCCATCGGGATGCCTCTGGGTATTCTTAGGAGAAACAGAAAGGACCCCCAGATCAGACCCAGTGAAGCAATTGTTTGGTTTTCTTTTTATATTATGACATGAATCCAGATATACTATGGACAAATCAGGGCCTTAAGACATTGTAGTTACAATAGTTGACATTTGTTGAGGGCTTCCTGGGTGACAGGCACTCTTCTGACAGTTTCACTGGTGTTAGATAATGCTGTTCTCACAACACTAAGATGGGGGATGCCTGGGTGGCTCAGCGATTGAGGGCATAATCCCGGGTCTGGGGATCAAGTCCTGCATCGGGCTCCCTGCATGGAGCCTGCTTCTCCCTCTGCCTGTGTCTCTGCCTCTCTCTCTCTCTCTCTCTCTCTCTGTATCTCTCATGAATAAATAAATAAAATATTTATTTTATTTTTTATATGTATATTTTTATTGGAGTTCGATTTGCCAACATGTAGTATAACACCCAGTGCTCATCCCATCAAATAAAATATCTAAGAAAAAAACCCATTAAGAGGTAATATCTATTGGTCTCCATTTTACAGTTGCAAATACTGAGGCATAAGAGAAATTAAAGAACTTGCCCAGGTCATTTGGTTTGTACGTGGTAGAGACAAGATCTGAACTCAGGCACTCTAAGGCCAGAAGTCATTCTCTTAGTGCTTCTGCTGTGACTGTGTGAGATGAAAACTCTTCATAAAACAATCACCTCAAGGGTGCCTGGGTGGCTCTGTTGGTTGAGTGTCTGCCTTCAGCTCAGGTCATGATCTCAGGATCCTGAGATTGGGCCCCACATCAGGCTCCCTGCTCAGTGGGGAGCCCTCTTCTCCCTCTGCCCCTCTCCCTGCACCTGCTCTTTCTCTCAAATAATAAAATCTCAAAAAAACAAAACAAAACAGTAGCCTCAGTGCTGTGTATTATTTTCTTGCTCCTAATACCAGCCCTATAAAGGGTACTCCCTTGTCATATTCTATGTGCCTTTTTTTTTTTTTTTAGTTTCCATTATAGAAAAACTTGTCTTATTTAAATGGGTCAAAGAACACTATGAATAAAGGTCACTTTCTTTATTGACGAGCTTTCCAAAAGAGAAATTTGCATTTATGCTGATTAAAACTCTATCACAGATACAGGTGATGGTTCAGTGTTCTAGCAAATAAGGAAGTCCAGGGTGCCAGGCTGAGCTCAGCAACTAACTCCGGGCTTTCCTTGCTCTTCAGGGACCAATCTCTCCCCACCATCTCGGGGATTCCTAGAAACAATCCCAAAAAAGGTGCATGACTCTAGAAAGTGTTTTCTTGTTTATAAAAAAAGATCAATTCCTTATATTTCTACATATAATGTCCAGGAGTTGTCCTTCCTATACAAGTAAGGGGATCTGGGAGCACCTGGGTGGCTCAGTGATTGAGCGTTTGCCTTTGGCTCCGGTTGTGATCCCTGGGTCCTGGGATCCAGTCCTGCATCAGGCTCCCTGGAGGGAGCCTACTTCTCCCTCTGCCTATGTCTCTGCCTCTCTTTTGGTGTCTCTCATGAATAAATAAATAAATCTTTAAAAAAAAAGAAGTAAATGGATCTGGTTGTAGTGGTCTTCAATAGCTGGAAAATGCAAAAGAGATGATTTTAAAGATGGCCTTTGAAAAGGTTAAGATTCCCTCCACCATCCCCGCCCTAACTGTGTTAGTTATGCTAACACTAGAGTGTCAGTAGAAGGAACCACTAGCTGTTTATTTCTCACTAATGTCAAGACCATTGCCAGGGCTCTTGCTCAGCAAGTGGCCTTCCATTGCCTCCCTCGGGGGCCCAAGGTCTCCCCCATCTTTAGCTAGGTCCAGAGCATCAGCGGATGGGGAAAGAGAGCCTGCAGAAGTCACCCTTGCTTCTTCACCACCTCAGCCCAGAGGTGCAAAGTGTATTTGCACTCGTATTCTGCTGGTAACCAGCAAAGGGCCACCCTCGAGAGTGTGAGAGATGGCCTCCCTGGCTAGGCAGCTGCTTCCAGCCACACCTCAATGTCACGGAGGCAAAGGCCAGTCCTGATGGCTAGCTCATCGGCTCTGTCATGAGAACCCTAGATGGGATGAGTTCCGGGTCCTCAGGATGCTAAAGCCAGCAGGAAAGGTGGAGGAGGATGCTCTGTGGAAGGGTAGAGCACTGACCCCACACTCTGTGGAGCTGTGCCACATGGCCCTGGGCTGTCACTGGCTACTGAAGTGCAAGGAGAGCTGTCTTTCTGAGCACTGGACGCAGAGATCCTGGGGAAATCACAGTCCTTGATGGTTTGACTCTAAAGTGAGCACGAAATAAGAAAAGTAATGAGGCACGTGGAACAAAGGAGTGGAGGCGGGGCTGTGGGGTGGTTTATCCATGGACACTGACTTAGTTAAGGAACAGAGAAACTGCCTGATGTTATAGAACAAAACAAAACCAAAAAAGCCAGATGCTCTAACTGCGTGGCCTTGTGTCTGACATTTGGCCACTCTGGGGCTTAGTTTATGCAAAAATGATGATGCGGCCCGATTGTTTCCAAAGCATCTTCTGTGATCCTCTGACCTATGAACTATAGAATGGTAACAAGCACTTCCAGAGCTCTGAGAAGAGCCTCCTGTTACATATCTTGATCTGGCTGATGGTTACACAGTTGTGTTTACTTTGTAAACACTCACTGAGCTGTACACTTATGATTTGTGCACTTGTCTTTATGGATGTTGTCCTTCAATTTTAAAAGTTTACAAAGGAAAAAAAAAGCCCTTGTCACTTTATCTACCCCTCTTCAAATAAGGAGCATAACATGGTTTTCAAAGTCCAATTCAGGCCATGAGACGTGCACAGGATGGCGATATCCTTTGCTGGGCATGTCCCCAAGATCTTTCCCCCCTGCACTCAGTGTCTCTGGATGGGGAAAAGACAACTACCTACTTCAAATGCACTCAGACTTTTCTAGAATCCCTGATTCTCATAGACATGAAGTCCAGGGAAGGAGGAAAAAGGTGAAACGTGGCCGTAATCTTTACGCCCACTGGCTGCTTTTCAGTGTCTCTTGGTAGGATCTTTAGCAGGTCCCCCTGAGTGCTGGACATGTCACATCTCTGGCCATCAGCCACACGTTGAAGGCCCCTCTGAATGGTCTATGTCTTCAGGCAGTTCCTTAGAGGTCATCCTTCTGCCACCACGCGACCTCATCTTCAGACCACACCAGACTGGGCAGCGATGGACACATGTCCAAGGAGCAGCAAATCTATAGGTGACCAGAAGCCAAGAGGTAGGCTGGCGTTAAAGTTCCACATAAATAGAGATGACAGAGATTAACTGGCAAGACCTGATCATCCTGGGGAGCTTGGAGTGTTACAGATACAGAGTCGGGCAGGTGGGTAAGAGCAGAAGAGGAAAGGTGCCCAAGAGAAGGTAGGCAGAAAAGCCTTGAGGAGGAAGAGTCCTGAGCGATCGTGACCACGAACAAGCTTGGCATAGGCAGAAGCCAAGAGATGAGCAGGCTAGAAGGTGAGGTGGCTGATTGGCAGGAGCAGGCACAGAAATCCCAAGGAGGAGGACGCACAGCCCAGAGAAGGCGGCCGTGAAGCCTGAGCCCCGGTGAGGAGGCCCCACATCTCCACTCAGGCCACCTTGAGGCCCCAGGTACTGCCCCTCTTGCTCTTGCTTCTTGGTGTAAGCACAAGAGTGAGATTGCTGTCACCGTTGTTGAGTCTCTCAGTTCCCACATCCATACAGTAGGCATAATAATGCCTACTTCTCAGCATTTTATGGAGTTTATTTATTTTTTTTTTTTTAATTTTTTTTTTTAATTTTTATTTATTTATGATAGTCACAGAGAGAGAGAGAGAGAGGCAGAGACACAGGCAGAGGGAGAAGCAGGCTCCATGCACCGGGAGCCTGATGTGGGATTCGATCCTGGGTCTCCAGGATCGCGCCCTGGGCCAAAGGCAGGCGCCAAACCGCTGCGCCACCCAGGGATCCCCATTTTATGGAGTTTAAATCAGTGGATTCATGTAAAACACTTAGCATGGTGCTTCCCACATACCAGGTGCTCGAGAAACATTAGTGACATTCATGGTGAAAATGTTGATGAATTTCACATGCGATCTTAAGCCCACAAGACCCAAGGCATCAGAGTGACTCTGTTACCCTCATGCCAAAGGCCTGATTATTTTAACTGGTATTTTTAATTCCAAAGTATGCAGATCAATATTAATTCAATTCTGGCCTTCCCTCTACTCATAACTTGGCTTTGGAACACAGTCTGGTTTCCTCTCTTGGGGCTGTGCTCTAAAAGAGGTGTTTCCTGTCATTGCTATTAGTGGCATCACTGTCATCTGAAGGGAACCTGTGGATGTTTTAGGCACTAGAGAAATCACGGTAATCTAGAAGCATTAGGAACCTTGCAGCAAGCCTGACCCAAGCAGTAAGGAAGGAAGGCATGCTAAGTATGCCGACGTGAACTTGGAATGCAAAAGTAACTCTTAAGACGAATGGTAAACTGGAAAATGTGTGCTCAGCCGGCACAGCATTCTTTTTTTTTTTTTTTTAAGATTTTATTTATTTATTCATGAGAGACACAGAGAGAGAGAGAGGCAGAGACACAGGTAGAGAGAGAGGCAGGCTCCATGCAGGGATCCTTTTTTTTTTTTTTTTTTAAATTTTTTTTTTTATTTTTTATTTATTTATGATAGTCACACACAGAGAGAGAGAGAGAGAGTCAGAGACACAGGCAGAGGGAGAAGCAGGCTCCATGCACCGGGAGCCCGACGTGGGATTCGATCCCAGGTCTCCAGGATCGCGCCCTGGGCCAAAGGCAGGCGCTAAACCGCTGCGCCACCCAGGGATCCCCATGCAGGGATCCTGATGTGGGATTCGATCCTGGGACTCCGGGATCACACCCTAGGCCGAAGGCAGGTGCTAAACCGCTGAGCTCCCCAAGGATCTCCCCAGCACAGCATTCTATTTATTTTTAATAAATTAATTTTTTATTGGCGTTCAATTTACCAACATACAGAATAACACCCAGTGCTCATCCCCGGCACAGCATTCTAATACGTGCCCTCCTCACCGGAAGCCCTGCTACCTTGGAGCCTGCCCAAACGTTCAGTTGTGGGGACCTCTGGGAGCACCCAGAGGTCGGATTTCTTTTCCGACTCAGAAACAAGGCCTCGGGTACAGAGAGCTGATCTGGGAACCTGAGGAACCCCCGGAGGGGAGCAAGCAAGTAAAACACGAAGGGAGGGCAGCCAGTAGAGTGGGTTCCAGGCACTGGTCGCCCTGGGCAGCCAGTGTCCAACCCCTGGCACTCCTGGCCTGCCACGTAAGAGGGCCGTGCGGATTTCCAGGGCCAGAAAAGGTCCAGAAATGCAAGTTCTGGCAAGTGATGTCAGGCTGCGGTCCCCTGAAGCGCTAGGGACCGGGAGAGGCAGGCAAAACCCCGACAGGGCCTGCTACCCCAGCCCGGGCCTCCCCCCAAGATGTGGCTATGTCTGCGCTTCCGGGGATCAGATGCTCGTCTTACAAGCCATCCTGACAACCTGCACTTTGTCATTTTGCAAATCATTTGGGTTGATGATAATGGTTCTCCTAAAATGGTGATTACGTTTTCCTGGAAATCAGCACAGGTTTGTTTATCTGCCACTTGCGTGTTGCAGCACAGAGCACATGCGGATCTTGAACATGTTGGAAAAGCAGTCCAGAGACCTAGCACAAGTCTGTTCACAGACCTGCCCAGAGGACACCAAATGCTATGTTATTTCCTCCTCTCGACTGCATGTCACCAACAAAAGAGCCCTACATGCTGGAAGTGATGCCTTTCAGAGATCTTGCAGCAGGCTGCCGACGTGAGATTTATGTCATTGGAAGGTCTGGCAGCCTTTCTGCAGCGTGTCAGTGGCACGGGTGAATACTCAGGATGGGGAAGGTTGCTATTTTAATTTACATGCTATTGCTACCCGTTTTGGCTGGCTTACCCAGAATGCCCCAGATACCTATTTGAATGGGAAGTGTTCCATATTTGTAAGACAGACCATCTTGTGGAAATTGGTGTTTTGTCACTCTCCGGAACAGTGTGAAGTTAGGAAAATGGCTTGTGTGTCTTGTTTGTGTTATAAAATTCCAGCATTTTTTTTTCTCCATCTTTCTTTCTTATCAACATTTTTCTCAAGGGATCTCACAAAAGCCAAAAGGATCCTTTTAGCCATTTTTTTTCAGAACCATCCAACGTGAAAAATAAAACCTTCTGTTATGCCTTAATTATTGTTTGCAAAAACTCTGAGTAGCTTCATGCCATGATTTCTATATACTATTGAAATTGCTTGGTAGAAATGTGAAAGCCTTCAAAAATCATTCTGAGAATTTCTTCTTTTTATTTTTCTCTTGGAATATTGATGTATTGAACAAAAGTGGTCCTTCGTCCAAGGCCCAATATTATGGTGTTATTTGCTGTAGATATTTATTTTTAAAAGCCATATAGTTTCTTTTATATCCTAACAATTATTTTGCAACTTATTTCTATGCATTATTGAGTTATCACATTTTTCAACTTCATTTTTAGGTGATGAATTTTGTTTATAGAACTCTCAAATTGCCATGTATAATATACATGCATATTTAAAATGATAGAGCGAAGCATTCAAAATTCCGACAAGAATCTCGTATAATTGCAGTGGTGTAATATAATATAATGCGATAAAAATGCAATTTATCCCAAGGACATATTTGGCAGAATGCAAAGGTCACTGTTTTTTGACCCTAATTTTCAAGCTTCTGTCTGACATTTACATTGTATATCATTAAGAGCATACACAAGTATATCATGTCTTTTTGAAACTAATTTTACATAAATTATGTGTCTCTATGATTTGTTTGCATAATGGGGTCTTCAGTCTATATTAGGAATGTCACATAGACTAGCCCCCTGCCATCACAAAAATGTTGGAAGTAAATCAGAGGAAAGAGAAGTTGGAGAGTTCTTCTGAGACATTCTAAAAAGAATCAACAGAGGACTTTTTCCAGCAATAAAACAGACTGAGCTCATGATAAGACCTCTCTTCTATTACTAATATGTAGAAATGCTGAAATAATTTATCTCCAGAATTTAAATACACACATGGGCTCAGAAAAGGATAAGAGAAATCCCCAAGTGCCAGACCGGAAGAAAGGAATCAAAGTCAGAGCACTAAGACCAAACAGTTACTCCAGGAGCATGAAGATTTCATCTCAGATAGACTCTAAAAAGGGGGCATGGCAAGCTTGCTAGGGAAACAAGCCTGGCCAAAGAAGAATTCACAAATAAAAGATTACAGTTGTATAGAATAATGCACTCGTTGTGAGGGACACTTAGACAATTCAGCAGACAAGAGAATAAGCACCCCAAGTTGGATATTGTAGAATAATCTTAAAGACACTATAAGTCTATTTTAAGTAGTTGAAGATATAAAAGGGAGAACCAAAGTGAAAACCCAAAATACTGGGAAAAAAGACCGGAGAAATTTGAAAATCAAATAGAGTTTCTACTGATGAAAAATAGAGTCAGAAATTAGTGGACAGGTTAAACAGCAGTGTAGACAACGGCAAAAGAAACTTAGTGAGTTAGATGGTACATGTGAGGAAATTACCCCACAGATGGCAGAGTGGGAGAGAGAGAGAAGAGAAATGAACTATGAAAGTAATTCGGAGCAAGTTCCAACATATGTCTAATCAAAGTTGCAGAATGTAAAATCAAAGGGAAATGGGGGAGAAGCAATATCCCAAGAGACAGTGACTGAACACTTTCTGGGGGCTGGAAAAAGACATGAGTTTTTAGACTAAACAAAGCCTATCTTGTCCCAAGCAAGATCACTTAAAGTAAATCCACACCTAGAAAAATGTGGTAAATCTACACAGCACTCCAGTAAAGGAGAAAATCTCAAAGCCGGAGGGGAAAGGAAAAAAAACAGCCTGCAAAGGAACCATACAGGTTATAATTCAGTCACATGACCAAACCTAACTGCAAACACAGCTGGGAAATGCAGTCAGGCCATGTGTCCGAGAAGATGGCAACGTGGCTTTCAGAGACCAGATGCCATCTCTGGCACAGTGTAATTATCACCTTCTGAGCTCAGACCTATGGAAGAAGAAGGACGCTCCTGGGAGATGAAGCCTTTCTAACTATTCTCCAATCACACTACACAAAGCACTGGAATTTTCTTCTCTGATATTATCTCAGCTTTACTATTGTAAATGGCAGGGAAAGGAACCCCCCCCATCTTGATCGAATATAACATGTTCTAGAAATGAATCTTGTCCAACTTAAACTCACAGAGAAGAGTCATCATTTGGGATTGTTTCTCAAACACTGAGCTAGGCACTCATAGAATAATAAACTTAAGAAGATCTCGGTGAATAGCCCAGGTTAGCCCCTGACCAATGCATTGAGTCACGAAGGTCTCATTTGCATGTGGCACTTAACAGAAATTCAGCAAAAGCCGGTTGAATGCATTCACTGATTCTTGCACTCAACAAACATTTATTAGATGGCTACATTGAACCATTGTTCTAGATCTGCGCTGTCCAATGGAATAGCCATTAGTCGCATGTGGCTATTTAAATTTAAAATAACTAAAATTAGAAATTCAGGTCTTCAGTCACACTGGCCACATTTCAAGTGCTCAGTAGAAACATGTGGCTAGTGGCTGCCACATTGGACAGCACAGGTATGGAGTCTTTCCATTGTCACAGAAAGTTCTGTTGAAAGTACAGTAGTGAACAAACAGACACACTTCCCATCTCCATGAAGCCTAAATGCCATGTCAGATGGTGATAAGTTCATGGAGAAAAGTTAAGCAAGAGTGCAAAATAGGGAGTGGGAGTGGGGGAGTGGGGGGTAGTAGTTGTGATTTTAAATACGGTGGTCTAGGAAGGTCTCTCTGAAAGGATGACTGTGTTCGTTCACGTAATGCTGATATAACAAATAAGCCCTCAGATCTCAGTGACTAAACCCAAGAGTTTATTCCTTGCTCCAATCACTGGGTTGTGAGGAGGGAGCATAGAATCATTAGGTGGAATCTGTTCTATGTGGTCATTTGGGGCCATAGACTAACGGAGACTCTGCTGCCCACAGCACAGAGCTTCCAAAGCTGCTCTGGCCGTGAACATCAAGTCAGCAGGTGGGAGAAAAGAAATAAATGGAGCATCCTTGAAGAGGTTTCTCTGGTCTCGTGGGTAGGCCTGGAAATGGGGTAATCATGTTCACGGACATTCGCTTCCCCAAGCTCAGCCAGGTGCAGGTGGCCGAGCTAGTTTGCCAGTACTGAGGGATTTCCTGAGATGTGGGGCTTTTAAGAGTCCCCAAACCAGGGAAGTTCCAGGCATACCGGGATGACTTGGTCATCTTAGCACATATGCTTACCTAGATGCACCTATTGCACTGCCAATAATTCCGCACAATGGATGGGGGCATAAATTTTGGTGGGCTGCTGCCTGCCATAGTAACAGCTCCCTCAAAGAACTGAGGGAGCCAGCATGCGATATGGGGGCAGGGGAGAAGAGTTTAGCAAATACAAAGGCCCTGAGGCCAGAGTGTATCTGGCATAGAGGAGGAAAATCAAGGGGGGCACTGTGGCTGGAATAGGAATAGGGAGGGGAGGTAGGATATCCCAGGGGTATCTTTTCAGGTTCCCTCTTGAAGTGTGGTTGTTCACTTCCATCCAACTGGCCATAATTTGTTTCTAAAGAAATGATGAAGATCTTGGCTAACTCCTTTGCTAAAACCCACTTACACAGGCTTAATAGTTTGATAGCCCTATCAAAAAATTTACCTGGCGTGAGCTAATAAGGCTTAAGCTTGGAGGTCTCACATGCAGAGACCCCTAACAAGCCCCAGGAAGCGGCCCTGGCAACATGTTCACCTGTCATGTGTTTTTGCAAAATTTGCAAAACTAAGGCATTCTAACCACATTCGGTTAAGTTTTCTGTGCCAAGTTCTATTTCTCCTCTGTCATACATCTACCCTCCACCTGGCTGAGTTTGGGCCGGGTGAATGCCGGTGAACATGATTACTCCGTTTCCAGCCCTGCCCCACAGACCAGAGAAACCTTTTCAATGATATTCCATTTTTTTTCTTTTCTCCCACTTACTAACTTGATGTTGACACCCAGAGCAACTTTGGAAGCTCTGTGCTGTGGGCGGCAGAGCCTCCTTCAAATCTGGTGGCACTGAAGTGGTCACAGACATTTTTGAGATCAGAGTTGAGGGTGCACTTAATCTACTCTCAGTGGGAAGTATTTATGTGGCTCACAGTGACTTGTGTGTATAGTTAATTTATTGTTAGCCATCCCGATACAAGAGTGGCTCTGGAATCCTGCTTATTTTCTGTGTCAACACATGGTGGCGTGGGGACAAAGGCTCCCCTAGCCATACTGGGATACCAACTGGGCTGACATCACCACGTACCGAAGACATGTGGGTAGTGGAGGAGGAAGAAGGTCTGGAAAGTATACAGCGTGATGTTGTGGAAAATTCTTCCATCGACAGACACAAGAGGAAGATTCAGTTCTCATTGATGCCTAATCAAAATGGAAGTTCTCCTGGCAGGGATACACTTGGTGTGCTGGGTTGAATAGTGTCCCCCAAAACTCATGTCCACCTGCAGCCTCATAACACCGATCTTACTTGGAAATAGGTCCTGGAAGATGTAATCAAGTTAAGATGAAGTCATACTGGATTAAGGTGGGCCCTGATCCAAGGGCTGGTGTCCTTACAGAGGAGAGGGCACACGGAGACACAGGGAAGGCCGTGTGAGGATCGAGGCAGAGGCCGGGGTGATGCTGCCACAGGCCAAGAAATGCTAGGAGCCCTGAAGAGCTGGAAGAGGCAAGGAAGGATTTTCCCCTCCAACCTTTGGAGGGAGCACAGTCCTGCTGACACCTCGATTTGGGACTTCTGGCCTCCGGAACTGTGAGAGAATACACTTCTCTCATATCAGGCCACCCAGTTTGTGGTCATTTGCTATGGCAGCAATAGGAAACTAATACACTTAATAAATCCAGCATTTATAATTACAAGCATATACTATGTTTTTTTCTTTGATTAACTGGAATAGAAATAGAAGTCCCCTGCCTGTGTACACAGACTTACAGCAATATTCTAAGCAGTAAGAGCATGTGTGTGACATTATATGCTGTAGGCATCCCAGCTAGCAATAATAAAAAGACAATTTGGAGGGGGGATAAAAGTTTTATTATTTTATTTTATTTTTTATTTTTTGGTTTATTTTTTTATTGGAGTTTGATTTGCCAACATATAGCATAACACCCAGTGCTCATCCCGTCAAGTGCCCCCCTCAGTGCCCGTCACCCAGTCACCCCAACCCCCTGCCCACCTCCCCTTCCACCACCCCTTGTTCATTTCCCAGAGTTAGGAGTCTCTCCTGTTCTGTCTCCCTCACTGATATTTCCCACTCATTTTCTCTCCTTTCCCCTTTATTCCCTTTCACTATTTTTTATATTCCCCAAATGAATAAGACCATATAATGTTTGTCCTTCTCCGATTGACTTATTTACTCAGCATAATACCCTCCAGTTCCATCCTCGTTGAAGCAAATGGTGGGCATTCGTTGTTTCTAATGGCTGAGGAATATTCCATTGTATCCATAGACCACAGCTTCTTTATCCATTCATCTTTCGATGGACACCGAGGCTCCTTCCACAGTTTGGCTATCGTGGACATTGCTGCTAGAAACATCGGGGTGCAGGTGTCCCGGCGACTCACTGCATCTGTATCTTTGGGGTAAATCCCCAGCAGTGCAATTGCTGGGTCGTAGGGCAGATCTATTTTTAACTCTTGGAGGAACCTCCACACAGTTTTCCAGAGTGGCTGCACCAGTTCACGTTCCCACCAACAGTGTAAGAGGGTTCCCCTTTCTCCACATCCTCTCCAACATTTGTGGTTTCCTGTGTTGTTAATTTTCCCCATTCTCCCTGGTGTGAGGTGGTATCTCATTGTGGTTTTGATTTGTATTTCCCTGATGGCCGGTGATGCGGAGCATTTTCTCATGTGCTTGTTGGCCATGTGTATGTCTTCCTCTGTGAGATTTCTGTTCATGTCTTTTGCCCATTTCATGATTGGATTGTTTCTTTCTTGGGTGTTGAGTTTGATAAGTTCTTTATAGATCTTGGATACTAGCCCTTTATCTGATACGTCATTTGCAAATATCTTCTCCCATTCTGTAGGTTGTCTTTGAGTTTTGTGGACTGTTTCTTTTGCTGTGCAGAAGCTTTTTATCTTGATGAAGTCCCAATAGTTCATTTTTGCTTTTGTTTCTCTTGCTTTCATGGATGAATCTTGCAAGAAGTTACTGTGGCCAAGTTCAAAAAGGGTGTTGCCTGTGTTCTCCTCTAGGATTTTGATGGAATCTCGTCTCACATTTAGATATTTCATCCATTTTGAGTTTATCTTTGTGTTTGGTGTAAGAGAGTGGTCTAGTTTCATTCTTCTGCATGTGGCTGTCCAATTTTCCCTGCACCATTTATTGAAGAGACTGTCTTTTTTCCAGTGAATAGTCTTTCCTCCTTTGTCGAATATTAGTTGACCATAAAGTTGAGGGTCCACTTCTGGATTCTCTATTCTGTTCCATTGATCTATGTGTCTGTTTTTGTGCCAGTACCACACTGTCCTCATGCCACAGCTTTGTAGTACAACCTGAAATCTGGCATTGTGATGCCCCCAGCTATGGTTTTCTTTTTTAATATTCCCCTGGCTATTTGGGGTCTTTTCTAATTCCACACAAATCTTAAGATGATTTGTTCCAACTCTCTGAAGAAAGTCAATGGTATTTTGATAGGGATTGCATCGAACGTGTATATTGCCCTGGGGAGCATTGACATTTTCACAATATTAATTTTTCCAATCCATGAGCATGGAATATTTTTCCAACTCTTTGTGTCTTCCTCAATTTCTTTCAGAAGTGTTCTATAGTTTTGAGGGTATAGATCCTTTACCTCTTTGGTTAGGTTTATTCCTAGGTATCTTATGCTTTTGGGTGCAATTGTAAAGGGGATTGATTCCTTAATTTCTCTTTCTTCAGTCTCATTGTTGGAGTAAAAAGACAAAGTTTGACCAGCCATTATGGAGGTGAGGTTGAATTATTTCTATTGTTTCTGTAGAAAATTATATTGTGAAATTATATTTTAAAATCTTTAATAAGATTTTATTTATTTATTCATGAGAGACAGAGAGAGAGGCAGAGACGCAGGCAGAGGGAGAAGCAGGTTCCGAGCAGGGAGCCCGATGTGGGACTTGATCCCAAGACTCCAGGATCACACCCTGAGCCAAAGGGAGATGCTCAACTGCTGAGCCACACAGGTGTCCCAATATTGTAAAATTATTGTCACATGAAATGTTATCAGATTATCTAGCCAGAAAAAAGGAAAAAGTATTATAAATATATTTCAGGAAGCTAATTCATACAAAATACTGTCATTTTATGATTTTTGTTTGGGAGCTTTGTCATTCTTTTTATTTGAAATTTAAAGTTTGGGGGATCCCTGGGTGGCTTAGCGGTTTAGTGTGTGCCTTTGGCCCAGGGCGTGATCCTGGAGTCCCGGGATCGAGTCCCACATCGGGCTTCTGCATGGAGCCTGCTTCTCCCTCTGCCTGTGTCTCTGCCTCTCTCTCTCTCTCTGTCTCTCATGAATAAATAAAATATTTAAAAAAAAGAAATTTAAAGTTTGCTGCAAGTTTTGCTCTTTTGTTAATTTTGTCATTTTGTATGATTTATTTTTTAAAAAAGTAGGCTCCATGCCCAGAGTGGAACCCAATTCAGGGCTTGAACTCACGACCCTGAAATCATGACCTGAGCTGAGATCAAGAGTCGGATGCTTAACCAACTGAGCCAGCCAGATGCCCCTATTTTGTCTGATTTTTCAGAGAGCTCCCTCCCACCAAATTCTGCAAAGCTTCAGGCCTCACAAAGCCTGGTCTGTCTTTGGGCCTGAAAAACTGACTGCAAGGGAATTTTGCATCAGCATCTGTTCACTGCATGATTTTCAGAAGTCTCCGGGCAAGTTAAGCCCTCTGGAAGTTTGTATCATAAGTGAACCCAGTAATCTCTAGATTTACAGCTATCGTGCACCAACAGGATTTTCATGAGGCAGTGAAAACAACTCTAAATTTGCTTGTGCTTCTTGTGCTTCCTACACAGCAGTTCGAATGGCATCTTGGGCGGAACAGAAATTTGCTGTTCCAGATGGTCCCGTGCACCACAGACTGTTTGGCATCCCTGGCCCCCACCCACTAGATGCCAGCAACAGGCTCTAGTCTTTGACGATTAGAAGCATCCTCAAACATCTCCACATTTCCCCTAGGCTTGTTGTCAGGGGACAAGTACTGTTCCCATTGAGAACCACTGCTGCAGCAGATGGCCCTGAGACATTCTCTGCAAATCCCATTTTATCAGATTACAGTTAAATTAGAATTTAATGCGAGGGCAAAGCTGCTTGCTTTGTGCCTCACTCGCGGGGCAGACCCTCCTCAGCTTTTGCAGATCAGCCCCTTTCCCCCACAGCTTAGCCTGGGAAACATCTTGATAAAGCTCTCCATGAGATGCTGACACCTACTGAAACACTGGTTCTCAAATGAGCATGATTTTGCTCCCCACCCCCCTTGGGGGTATTTGGCAATGTCTGGAGATATTTTTGGTTGCAACAACAAGGGAGTGTGTGCTGCTAGCATCTAGTAAGTGGAGGCCAGGGCTGCTGCTGAGCATCGTACAATGCACAAGACAGCTCCCATGGCAAAGGATGATCCAGCCTATAATATCACTCATGTCAAGGCTCAGAAACCCTGATCTAGACATTATACAGATCCTTGAAATAGTCTATGTAAGACTCACTTTTTTAAAAAAATCAAAATCTCTTTTGATGTAGTTGAGACTTTGTGTCCACCAAGTCCTAAGGTTTTCGACGAGGCTGACTTGCTTGGGAACCATAAGCGGTGTGCATGGGGGCAGTCCGGTCACCCCCGAATCATTGGGAATCCTCTGGCTTTGTTCCCCATCCCTTTTCCACATCTGTCAGGCTGTCCCCAGCCCTTCTTAGATCTGGCGGGGTTTACCTGAGCCCCCGGGGAGTCCTGGCCTCCCCTGGCCTCTCTCGGCGATGGTGATACAGCCCGTCTATAAACAGCCCGTTTTCTTCTTGGGTACACAGGAATCACCTTTCGCAGCCTCTCTTGCCATTCGCTTGAGGGCCATGTGACAAAGCGCTGGCCCATGAAATGTGGGAGGAAATGACGCATGCCCTCTTCCTGGCTGGCCTGACGCTGGGGTAGCAGAAAGGGCATCCAGAAGGGCCCTGTTGAGGGAAGCCAACAGGAACCATATGCTGGCTAGTGAGCCCACCAGCAGAGGGGGGCAAGGGGCAGAGTGACCTCAGGGCTGAGGGCTGCAAGCTGAACCTGAGGCTGGAGGCTGTACAGAGTCACAGCGGGACTTGAGGAGGACACACAGCACGTGTAAGAGCCAGGAGGGAGGCAACGGGGCCCTGAGTAGCGGAGCGCCACAGCTCTGGGAGGTGCCAACTGGATACGCCAGCAGCAGAGACAGCAGGGTGAACGGGGGCAAATGGACAGGGACATCATTGCTACTGAGGCGTGCAAGGGCCCAAAGCATGGTCGTGGGGGCACAGCAGGTCTCTGACTTCTGCCCACACCCCTGTCCCTTGAGGATGCTGGCTAGAGCTCAGAGAGGGACTTTTCTCAGATATTCCCCTAAGTTTTTATTTTTAAGCTTGCTTCACATTAAGAAAAGTTGAAAAAGTGATATAGTCATCCCCTGTAAACTCTTCACCAAGACTCACCTAACATTTCTCCATCTAAGATTTCTAACATTAAGCATCATTCTCTCTCTCTCTCTTGCGACTCTGTTCCCTTCTCCTCTCTCTCCCTCCCTCCCTCCTTTTGCTAAAACCTTTGCAAGTTAAGCAGCATAATGTGTGTTATAATCCACTCCTCTCGTTAATCTTTGTGATGGTTAATTTTATGTGTCAACTTGACTGGGCGAAGGGATGTCCAGACAGCTGGTAAAACATTATTTCTGGGTGTGTTTGTGAAGGTGTTTCTGGAAGGGATTAGCATTTGAATCAGTAGATTGAATGAAGAAGAGCTGTCCTCACTACTGTGGCTGGGTATCATCTAATCCCCTGAGGACCTGAAGAGAACAAAAAGGCTGAAGAAGGGTATCTGCTGTCTCTGTTTGAGGTGAGACATCCATATTCTCCTGCCCTCAGACATTAGTGCTCCTGGTTCTGGCCTTTTAGACTCAGACCAGTACTTACTCCACTGGGCCTCCCTGGTTCTCAGCCTTCACACTAGAACTGACCTACACCAGCTTTCCTGGGTCTCCAGCTTGGAGACATAGGTATGGGGTTTCTTGATCTTCATAACTGTGTGAGCCAATTCCTATAATAAATTTTCTCTCTCTCTCTCTTTCATCTATCTATCTATCTATCTATCTATCTATCTATCTATCTATCTATCCATCCATCCTGTTAGTTCTGTTTCTCTGGAGAACCCTGCCTAATATGCATTTTGGTACCAAGAGTAGTTCTAGGAGAACAGAATTTTAAGGGTGAATTTTCTGAGATGGTTCTGGGTTTCTGGAATTGGCTCTTTAACCTGATTAGATTTCAAGATGCTAATGACTCTGTTTCCAGCAGTAAAAAGAGAGAGGGTATAATTCTGTTACGTAGTGCCAACCCCCCTCCACAGTGGCTATGGCAGTTTTCGCTTTCACCAGCAGTGTGGGAGAGTGCCTGTTTTCCCACAGCCTTGCCAGCAAAGGGTTTCGTCAAGTCTGTGGGTTTTTGCCCAACGGATGGATGAGAAATGTAGCCTCAGTATAGTTTTAACTTATTATGAGTAAAGTTGAGCATATTTTCTTATATTTAAGAATCCTTTGGGGGCACCTGTATGGCTCAGTCAGTTATGCTCTGACTCTTGATTTGGGCTCAGGTTACAATCTCAGGGTTGAGACTGAGCCCTGCATCGGGCTCCCCGTTGGATGTGGAGCCTGTTTATGATTCTTCCTCTCGCTCTTCCCTCCCCCCCCCCATCAAGAAAGAATCATTTTTCATCTTTTTCTCCAGACTATTTATATTTGGCCATTTTAAAATTTTGCTTTTGGTCTTTTTCTTCTTGATTCTTAAGAGCTCTTTCTATATGTAAGGGAGATTAGCCCAGAAAGGGGCCTTTTTAAACTACAAGAGAAGTTTTAAAACTGGGAGACATGAAGACATGATTGATTGAAAAGTTGAATTTGCTCTGCCAGTAAGCAGGAAGGAACACGAAGACGATTAGGTCACACACAGAAAAATAAGTAAGATAGTTTTCTCTTTTCTTTTTTTTCACATAGAAGTCTAGTGTGAACAGAGCTGTGATGCGCTACATATGGCTAACACTCCAGAAGAATTTCAAATCAAATGGGCTTTCCCCCTGGACTTCCTTAAAGTGAGACCAGCTGCCAATGCATGTAGCCAATTTGCCAACCAGCTCCTTTTTAAAGAACAAGATGATGCTGTGATCTCAAAAAGAAAACCCTTAAAGAAGAAGACATAGTTCTGGTTTTTAAATACTGTAACTGGTGGCATGATTAGAGGATAGCTATTTTAGTATCCACGAAGCCAGGTGTTTCCTAACTAACAGTATCACACTCTTGGCCCTAATTTGAATTTGAGGGCGAATGTTTAAAGTAGAAAACAGCAATAGAAAACTGTGGAACTCAAATTATTGTCTCCAGATAAACATCTCGTTGTCACGATAACTTGAGTATGTTCTGAGTTCGGAGTTTGAACGTGGTCATACGGTGACTGCATGGCGTTCACTTTGAGGAGAAACGTAAAGGAGGGGAAAAGCAAGCAGGTGCCCAAAGGGAACACGTCTCGATGCTTCCCTCGAATCTGCCATGGCTGAGATGTTCTCCGAGAAGAGAGGCCTGAAGCTAGACAGGTCCTGGAGAGATTGTTTCAAATCCCACTCTCAGGCTTAGAGAGAGAGAGATGGCAACAGCCCAGGCCAGGGCCACAGGTGCCCGCCGAGGCACAGTGGCACCGAGTGACCCTCGCAGGGATGCTCCACAGGGTGTCCCAGCTGCCCTTTCCCAGAGGAAAGGTAAGTGGACAATCCAGACCGAGTGACAGTAGTGGTTTCCATGGAGTCATAGATAAAATCTGATCAGAGTGAGGTCAAAAAAGAGGATGGCAATTTGAGGTGCAAAAGGGAGTAAATATGTTAGGGCCATCTGAGGCATCGGATGCGGAATTCGGGGATGTCTGTGTGTTTTGAAGTTTTGGAGCTTTTATGGACCATGTGTTTGTAAGCTGGGGCAGCTTTTCTAGTACAGACGGGGAAATTGAGGAGCGGGTGGCTGGCCCAGGGGTTGAGGAGGCAAGTGGGTGGGTGGGACAGGTGGTCCGAAAGGCCCTGTGCATGGTTTAATGCTCCGTCGTTGCCCTCGGGAGATTCTTGGTAATGTTACTTCTGCAGATAAAGTCCAGGGGAACTCGGGAGCAGGTGCCAGGGGCTCACACACAGTCCTGCCTTCTCCACCTCCCCAGGACAGGTTCTTTGCCACCTGCTCCCCAGCCGCTGGTGCCCCAGGACCCACCTGGCCTCCCCTGGCCCCGACCCCCCGCCCTGGACCTCTACCCAGAGAGCAGCCGGGTGGCAGTAGGGGGAGAAGGGGAGGAGAGGCCTGATTTGTGCTGTCAGCATCCACACCCAGAGGGGCTCTGTGAGCTCAGGTGTGCACACCCCGGGGAGGTTCGGGGGGGCTGTGGTGGTAGCCACCTTGGCCCAGGGTTGGCATTGCCATGGCCCATGCAGGGCCTAGCAGAGGCTGTACCCTGGTGGAGACAAGCCTCTTATGCACCCTGAATCCAGGTACCTAGTGTGCTCTGGTGCACAGGTTCAAAGATCCCGGAGGGTCATCCATCTGCTGTGGACTGGGGAGACACCCCTGTGAGAGGTGGGACTCGACTTGGTCATAGCTCAGCCCAGTGTGGGTGCGGCGGCTTGGCGAGGTGGCTGGTGGGAGGGGGAACCAGCAGCCGGCAGGCCTCAGCGTGTGCAGGAAAATGTATGCTAATAACTTAAACCTTTCATTTTTCCTTATCTAGCCTGACATTAAATAGCAAATAAAAGCCCCATGACAAGTCAAGAGACAGACTGAGAAAGAAAGGAAAAAGCTTTATATTTGAGTACCATTTCCTCGGCTCTTTAAACAAGGTGCCCCACATTTTTATTTTGCACCAGGCCCTGCAAATTATGAATTGAATACGTACTCTAGGCCAGGCACTGCGCTAGGTGTTTTTTTTTTTTTTTTAAGATTTCATTTATTTATTCGAGAGAGAGAGAGAGAGAGAGAGAGAGACCCAGGCAGAGGGAGAAGCAGGCTCCATGCAGGGAGCCCGACGTGGGACTCGATCCTGGTTCTCCAGGATCACGCCCTGGGCCGATGGCAGGTGCCAAACCACTGAGCCACCCAGGGATCCCCTAGGTGTTTTTACATAAATGATCTCATCTGACTTTCCTGGTAATTCTGCCCTAATGGCACTGTTCTTAGTGCCAGGGAAGGGCATCCTTGAGCAAGCACGGTGGTTCAGGAGGGATGGGAACTCGGGTCTGTTCTTTTCCTGGGAAGCACTCTGAAATTCTCCAGCCAGCAGAAATGACGCAGTGTCTTGAGATAAGCCTTTATTTTTTTGTAAAGACTTTATCTTAATATCAGTAGTGCCTATCATCTTTAGTAGCTACCTACTAATCTCTAAATAATTTTATTTTTAATTCTTTCCTTAAAAAACATATAAGGGCTCAGAGTTTTTGAGAAGTGAGGGGGCTTTGCAGGTGGCCAGTACTGCAAGATCCGGAATGGTAGGTGTTTCTGGTTGGAGAGAAGATGGACAAGATGGCTTTATTTGCCCTCCCTTCCCTCCAGTGGGATGCTGGTAAATGGTAAACACCAGTTCTTAGTCAAAATTAAAAGCCTCATTTGTAATTTGCCAGTCTTCCTGGTGTAAGTCCTCCCACCACGGCTGATTTCAGGCTCCCAGTGTGATGAGTTGGGGAGAGGTGCATGGCAGCCCAGCATTATATGGCATTTCCATTAGATATAAAGATGTAAGACGCAAAAATCCCTCAAGATCATAGATAATATAAAATACAATACAAAAATTGGCAAATTATTTTGTTTTTAATATAATTTGTGTAATTGTGTGTTTATTTAATTTCATTCTTTATTTTCATTTTTCAAGTTTTTATTTAAATTCTGGTTGGGGGGGCGCTTGGTTAAGTGTCTAACTCTTGATTTTGGCTCAGGTCATGATCTCAGGGTTGCGAGATCGACCTGCGTGTCGGGCTCTACGCTGGGTCTGGAGCCTGCTTAAGATTCTCTCTCTCTCCCTCTGCCCTCCCCTCTTTTCTCTCCCCAACTCTAAAAAAACATAATAAAAATAAATTCTATTTAGTTAACATATAGTATAATATTGGTTTCAGGAGTAGAATTTAGTGGTTAATCACTTTCATGTAACACCCAGTGCTCATCACAAGAACCCTCCTTAATATATTTAATTAATTCTTAATATATTTAATTAATAACAGCCATATCTAAATCAACCAGTTCACACAATCCCTGAAAATTTAACAAGCAGCTCTCGTGAGCCAGCGTGGGCTGGTATAAGCAGTGCGGGCTGATACCAAGTGGTGTGAAGCAGTAGGGGCCAGCTCTAGCTCACCATTGCTTCTGAGGAGCTGAGTAGGGTGAAGGGTGGGAGGTGTTTTCATGTGAGTTTCTGCGGTGTAGGTGCCCAAGGAGGTAAGGTGTGGGGATCCCCATTTCAGAGCTTTAGCTAGGCCTGTCTCATGTATACCCATTGCACCCATTTTCCTTTCCAGTTGATCTGGAGAGCCTGCTGGATCTTTCCTGCTCATTTCTCCAGCTTTTGCCCAGCTGCCCTGCCCCAGGCCAGAGAGAACCAGTTCTTCCCTGCCTATAGCTGGAGTGGCTTCAGAAGAGCCCTGAGCCTGATCCCAGGGCTGAGGAAGGCGTCCTGTCCCTTGAGCCAAATTTCCCTTCTTGTTATGCTCATCTCAGGGCAGAGACAGAACCCCAGAGTGGGAAGGGCTGCTGGGTCCCTGCCCATTTTACAGATCTGGAAATGGAGTCCCAGAGAATGCAAGGGGCTTGCCCTCAGTCCGCTAGATACCCGTGGACCTCCAGGGGGGTCTTGGACATGCTGAATGTCTTTTCCCCCACCCCGTGGTCAAGACAGCTTTTAAGTGTCGATTGTAGAGCAGGCAGCATGCCAGGTGCTGGAGACTCGCCAGCGGCAAGGCTGCCGTGGAGCCTGTGCAGGAGGCAAGGGGCAGGGGTCCACTTTGGGGCATGTTAATAGGAGGCTGGATCTAAGCAGCCTTAGGTCTGCATCTCAGCTCTGCCATTTACTAGCTGCATGACCAGTCACTGCAGTTCTCAGAGCCTCTGTCCTTGTTTCCTATGTGGAGAAAATTGTGCTTTTCTGGAGGGATTGTTGTAAGACTCTGACAGGGGGATGTATGTGCCTGGCCCGAGGTCAGAGTTTACTGCATGTTGAGAGAAGAGAGGCGCCCACGGGAACGTTTGGTTGTTGTTACAGTTTGCCCGGCACCCTGGGCCACCCTGGACTGCCCGGAAGGGAGGTGCTGGAACCCACTTGCCTTGCTATGCCTGCAAGGGACTGATAGCTCCTGCTCCCAGCTTCCCCTGGGCCTAAGGTGGTCCATCCTCCTCTGCCTAACTCTGGGCCCCATCACCTTAGTACTGGAGCAGGGTCTGGCACAGGCCACATTCCTGAGGGCCCTGCCCATTCGCCTTGACCACACAGTGCCAGCTGGGGGTGTTCAGACACATACTTCCCTAGAGACAGGCAGCCTGGTTGGGGCAGCATGCCCTTTGTCCTTCACCCCCTGCTATGGCCCGAGAGGCCCAGCCCTGTCCAACTGGGAAAGCCAGCGGCCCCAGTGCTGCGCACAAACACTGCGGTACTCTTCCTGTCCTGGTGCCAGGCCTGGGAATCCCAGGGAAGATGAACAATCCAGCACATACTGTGCCAGGCACTGTGGCCAGGATGCACGAAGCCCAGCTTTCTGGAAAAGCACATCCAGTTCTATGCACACGGGAGACCTTCCTGCGTGCCACCTTTGGCCCGGCCTTCATGACCCAGAGCACAGGCATATAAGCACAGGCGTATCCAGACACATCTCAGCAGCTCCCCACTGTCCTCTGAGTCTGATGGGGGGTGGGCAGTCTCCTAGAAGAGGGAGGTGAGCCTGGAGAGAGTCTCTGAACAGAGGGAAGGTGACAGGGCATCAAAAGGATTTCCTTTTCCAGATACCCAGGGTACTGGGCAGTACCCAAAGTCCACCACGTGTCTATCCCTTGCTGCCAAGAGCCTAGACATGAATCAGGAGCTGTTTCCTGTCCAGGTCCACATTTAGGGACTGCCAACAGGGAAGCCCCTTTGGACTCCAAAACATGGTTTTCCCTGGGTTGCTACTGGCATAAGATGCCAGAGTCCAAGTCTCCAGCTGCCAGCAAGCTGAGCTACTGCAGTGATGGCAGGCACCCACCTCGGAGCAGTCCCAGAACACCAAGGCCTCTGAAGGTAGGCTGAGAGAGGGTGAGAGCATAGACCCAGGCTACGTATCCCTCACCAACAGCTCAAAGTTACTCTTAGATCTGCCCCCCGCCTCCCCGCCAGTACCCTGTGCCTACAAGGACTCCTTCCATTTTGACATCTGGGTACTGAGCCCAGTGGAGGAATCACACCACCCTTCCCTCAGCCCCTTCTACCTTCACTCCTGACAAATCTAGGCCCCTCTTCTTTTACTCTGTTTCTACTCAGTTCCCTGCCACCTCAAAATGTATGCTGAGCATCAGAAGCAACTTGCTCCTTCTTATTAAGAGGGTCACAGCACAGTAAGAAGAGGGCCAGACCCTGTAGAAGCTTCTGAGCCCCAAACCCTACCTGGCTCAATGGGGCTCCAGCTTGGAGCTGACCTTAGTAGGTGTTCCCGACAGTCACCCTTGAGCCCATGCTGCCATGGAGGGCCTGCCTTTTAATGTGATGGAGATATGCTAACCACCACAGAGGGCCCAGGTGGAAAGAGAAATACCACAGGGGAGGAGGCTGTTGGCCAATGTGTATCATCCAGTTAAAAAAAAAAGTGCGGCCAGAAGTAGCTGAAGGTGTATTCCCTGGAGAAGTAGCAAGTGTATGGGGATAAGGTGTTCAAGAGAACCCACTAGGAAATGAAAAGCTGCCACCGTGGAGGCAAGAAGAGGAGGGAGGAGACACTGGATGGTGGGGTATAGCTGGACCCGCCTCCACAGGAAAAAGCAGTGAGGCAAGGAGGGAGGGCAAGTGGGTGCAGCCCAACCCAGGGACAGGAGGACCCCTGTTTGTGTGATGGCATTTTCCCTCTTGAGACCATTTCTTTTGGGGAAGATGGGGCTTCAGGAAAGTCAGCCAGCCCAAGAAGTCTCCTTGGTGACTGAGTCTCCCAAGAAGAAGGAGAAAGTAGCCAGAACAAGAAGAAGTGACCAGTGTAGGGGGAACAGAGCCATGGCATTTCCCCCAGTCCTAAGCTACAGAGACACCCCTGCCAATCTGGAAATCTGGACAGTAAGATCCTCTGATTCCTCCAAATGAGAGGCTGGAGCCAGAGTGTCAACTGCCATCAGCACGTGGTCTTCAAAAAAGGGTGACTCAGAAGCCCTGAGGCTGGTTTTGTCAGACCCCAAGCAGGAAAGAGGCTCCAGGAGAAACCAGATATCCCCGAACCAGACAGTGGTCCCAGGGAGAAGTCTGGGAGCCATACTGGAGTGCTGACCACATGGAAAGAGTAAGACAGGCCGGCAGATGTGCCCTTGGAGTCCTTCAGTGTCCTTCGTGGGTTGTCCTAAGGCATGCATGTAGGGCTGAGAGCAAAGGAACTCCTGCTCTCACAGTCACAGTGTGGCTGTGGTTACCAAGCAGTGTCTCAAGATCCTAGATGGAAGTGGCTCCCTGCTGGCTGCATAGCCATGGTTTCCTGGGTTGCTCCCTGCTTCTCTGAAAGACAATGCCTGTTCTCCAAAGTATCTCCTCAGATTACCTCATTGAGGGGCCCACTCAGCATAGGACTCTCTCTGTGGGAGAAGGTGGCCCAAGGACTAAGGCATCCTTACTCGGATCAGGGCTGAGGGCCAGTTTCATGGACATATGACCTGTGCAGTCACTCAGGACCATGACATCAGAAGGGCATCTTACTTACTTTAATGCTCTGCTGTTGGTGTCTTGGGATTCTTAATAATTTTTGAATAAGGGATGCTACATTTTCATTCTGTACTAGGCTCCCAAATTATGTAGCTGGTCCTCTAAGTGGGGATCAGAACCAGTGCACAAGTATGGGTCAGCCTTAGCTAAGAGCTGATAATTCATTTGTAGTAGAGGAGGGGAAGGCACGGTCACAGGTAGGATGTGGTGGTGGGAACCTGAGGGACTATACCCTGACTGCTAATATGTTTCCAGTGGAGTGAGAAACAGGGCCATCAGGTGAGAGTGAGGAAGAGGGAGAAGTGTTTGTGGTTTGAAGAAACAAGATAAGGAGTCTATGAGTGTGGACTGGTTGTGTCCTTCCCAACATCTGGGATGATTCATGGGCCCCCTTGTGGGGCACTGTGTTTAGAGGGTCTGAGAGGGTCAACTGGCTAAAAGGACTTCCATTCCACCCAATAAACAGGATGCTGGAGCCAGCCTTGACCACAGTTGTCCAGTTTGGGGGATGAGCTTCAAAAACAGGCCCATCCAACTGAGGTGGGAGCTAATAGAGCTGTCCTAACAGCCCCCACCAGCCCCTGAATGGGAAAACCACAATGGTCTGAACTGCACAAAGAGAAATCACTGAAACTGCTCTCATGAAGGATGAGACCTTCTATGTTGCCAGATCCCATGGTTAGTTCTTAGGCCTCATCCTACTTGACTCATCGGCAACAGTGACAGTGTTGATCACCATCTCTTTGTTAACTCTTCACTTGGTCTCTGAGACGCCGCCATGTCTTGGTTGGCCTCTTCCTTACTGGCTTCTCCTTCCTACCCACCTGTCCTGTACTTCCTTATCTTCCCAACCTCTAAGCTTTGGAGTACCCCAGACTTGGCCTTCATGTTTCTTCTCATTCCCTCTTACTCCCTAGGTGATGTTATCCAAGTCCATGGCCTAAACCACCACCTGCATACTAATGCCCCTCAAATTTGTATCTCTAGCTCAGGCCTCTCTTCTAAACTCCATACTCAGATATCCACCTGCCTGCCTACTGGACGTCTTGATTAAGAGGTCTAATACACATCTCCACTTAACATATCTAAAACAGAGCTGCTGATATCTCTCACAAACCTTCTGCCCTGCAGACTTCTTCCTCTCAGTGAACACCAAAAGCTCTGCTACCACTGCCTCCCAGAAAGGTAGATCCTTCTACCACCACCTACCCCTAAATTGACTCCCCATGGAGCTTACTCACTTCCACTTTAAATTCTGATTGGCCTAGCCTAGGTCATGGGCCTGCTCCCCAGCCACAGGGAGGCTGGGAGAAGATTTCTGACTTTGACCTTGAGAAGGGAAATTCCCCAAACATAGGAAGAGTTTTCAAAGACACTGAGTAGCAGGACACCTGGGTGGCTCAGTTGATTAAGCATCCAACTCTTGATTTCGACTCAGGTCCTGATCACAGGGTCATGAGATCGAGCCCTCTGTCAGGCACCACACTCAGCAAGGAGTCTGCTGGAGATTCTCTCCCTCTTCCTCTGCCTTTCTTCTGCTAAAATAAAGAAACATTTTTTTTAAAAAAAAAAGATGCTGAGTAGCCACAACTTAAAATTTCCTCATATTTTGTATGGAGATCTGAGTACTAACTCCCTAGAGTTTTCTGATGTTCACCTAATATTTTATATCTGAAGCAACTCCATCCAGACCACTAGCTTTTTTATTTTTATTTTTTTACCTCTAGCAGTTTGCTTTAATCAAGTCTGTCCAATAATTCAAGCTTTTGTAGTCTTTTTATATATCAGTTTAGGTCACATCTAATTAGGTTACAGAGTTCTAATAATAGCTATAAGCGTAAACAGGTTTGAGAACAAATTTACCTTACTCTTGGCTAAATATACAACTCAACCAGTGGCAACAGAACTGTGGCATTTTACAGAGTAGCCTTCTAGCCCTGAGCAGTTTCAGGCCATGGGCATCAGTATTGCTTCCGGTGGCGAGTATTGGTTAATAAGACGAGTCAAATAAGCAGAGATGGGTTAAGAGAACTTCTGTGACTTACTTATTAGTTAAATAAGAGTGATGACTTTACATTTAGTGTCTACCAGGATTCCCTTTTGACGTTAAACACATTGGGCTCTTATGTGTCTCCCACCCCCACACTCAGGGAAAGGCTGGTTCTTTTCTCTACCAGAGCCCTTTGTTGACACATCAGTCCATTGCCCTCTGGAGAAATAATTTGCACCTTCAGCCCAATTCTGAAATGATCTGACTGCAGGAGGAATAAATTTGATAGATAGAATAAAATATTATATATATATAAAATATTATATATCAACTAACTGGACACTTTTGAGAGTGAGTAAAGGGAGCACTATTAAAAACTAGGATGAGACCATAAGTGTAAAAAATGAGATGTTTTGTCTTGGTAAAGTGAAACATCTGACAACCCTGATACATAGATGCTCATGCAAAGGTAATCTCCAAAGTTCACAGAAAGGCTTGTAGGGATTGTCAGCATGGTGAATTTTGCTTATTATATGTCATACGGGTGATGCGGTGATTTTAGGGATTGAGATAAACCATTTTGGCCGTGGTACAGTAGCATTCCAGAAAGGTAGACTGCCTGGGATAGACACACAGGGATAATATGATCCTATCTGGTAAGATTCTGTTCCATATCTGGAAAACGAACATCTGGTTCTGGTTCCAAACCACTGAATTCTGGTATGTACTTAGACTGTGCCAGCCTGGAGACTTGGATGGTGATGGATACCACCTTATTTATGCTTAAAAAATGCCATACCCTGCAATTGCATTGTGTATTGTATAATTCCAAGATTGATGAGGTATACCTGGACCAATGCTTTGAGTCTTCCCAGCCCAGGTGCCAGACTCTGGGTGAATGAATGAGCTTTCAGATGATTTCAACCCCAGCCATCTGCATTCATCTGAGAGATCCTGGGCCAAAACCTGCCCGACCAAGCCAATTTCAAGTTCCTGACCCATAAAAGCTGTGAGAGATAATAAATTATTGTTACTGTTTGAAGCTACTAAGTTTATGGGTGATTTGGTAGGCATTAATGAATAACTAGAACAGGTACTTATATGCTATCTCAACAGAGTGTCCAATAGTCAATGGATTTTATGAGTTGGAGCTTCAAGGGAGGGCTCAATGCTGAAGACAACAATTTAGGGGAGAACCTGAACATCTATGGTGATTAAAAGAGGCTGAATATGAAACCAGAGGCCAGTGCATCCATGAAAAAGATCAAGGAGGGACAGTCAGAGAGTTAAGCCTTGGTTTTCCAAACTCCACTTTCTCATGACTTTCCTTTATCTCAGTGGCCATTGCTTCTCAGTGTCTTTGCTGCTTTCTCCTCATTTGTCTGGCCTCTAAACTTTGGAGTTCTAGGCCTCAGACCAGGCTGCTTCTCTATTATACATATTACCTAGGGAATCTTACCCAAACTCATGACTAAAAATTATCCATGTCCTGATGTCTCCTCCCTTTGATTCTCCAGATCTAACCTCTCTTCTTAACTCCAGACATATGTATCCAGCTGCCTGCTGTACATCTCCACTTGGAAATCTATTAGGAATCTCAAACTCAACATATCTAAAGCCAAACTCTCAATTTTCCCCTGAACATGCGCCTCTTTCAGTCTTCCCCATTTCAGTAAATAATGAATCCATCATTCAAATGGCCCAGGAAAAATTTGGAGTCATGTTTGGATCCCTCCATTTATTTCACATATTTGATCCATCAGCAAATCCTTTTGGTTCTACCTTCAAAATACACCCAGAAACCGTCCACTTATCATTTTTACCACTTCCTCTGTACTCCCAAGTCACCATCAATTCCCATCTGGTAGATGAAGGCGATGAAGAGAGATAGTAGAACAGCCAGAAAATAATAACTCAAAACAGGAGAGTTAAAATTTTTTAATTAAACTTTTTATTTAAGAAAATTGTAGATTCTCATGCAGTTAAGAAATAATATAGAGAGGTTTGAGGTTTCTCCCAGTGGTAACATCTTGCAAAACTATAGTACAACATTACAACAAAGATATTGACATTGATACGGTAGAGATACAGAACATTGCCATCACCACAAGAATCCCTCTTTTGCCCTTTTGTAACCACACCTACTTTTCTTCCACCCCTCTACCCCATCCGTAACCACTGGCAACCATCACTTTGTTCATCTCTAGAATTTTTGGTCATTTCAAAAATGTTACATAAATGTTATCATACAGTTTATAATCTTTTGGGATTGGCTTTTTTCCCACTCAGCATAATTCCCTGTAGATTCATCTGAGATGAATGTGTCTCAATAGTTTATTCCTTTTATTACTGAGTAGTACGATAGCTTGTGTAACCACTCACCTGTGGTAGGACATCTGAGTTGTTTCCAGTTTGGGGCTATTCTGAATAAAGCAGATATGGACATTCATGTACAGGTTTTTGCATGAACATAAGCTTTCATTTTTCTGGGATAAATGCCCAGCAGTATAATCATTGAATCATATGATACTTGGATGTTTCATCTTTTTAAATAATTGCCAAACTATTTTCCAGAGAGGCTATGCTATTTTACATTCACAGCAATAGTTTGAGTTAACCAGGTTCTCTGCATCCTTGCCATCATTTGGTGCTGTCACTGTTTTTAATTTTAGCCATTCTGATAGAGGCAGTGATATCTCATTGTGGTTTTAATTTGCATTTCCTAATGGTTCATGATCTTGAACACTTTTTCTTATGCTTACTTACCATCTGTATATCCTCTTCTGTGAAATGTCTGTTCATGTCTTTTGCCCTTTTTAATTGGATTGTTTGTATTTTACTTGGTTTTGAGAGTATTTATTTATTTTAAATATTTTATTTATTTATTCATGAGAGACACACAGAGAGAGGCAGGCAGAGACACAGGCAGAGGGAGAAGCAGGCTCCATACAGGGAGCCCGATGTGGGACTCAATCCCGGGTCCCCAGGATCATGCCCTGGGCCGAAGGCAGAGACTCAATCGCTGAGCCACCCAGGCATCCCTGTTTTGAGAGTTTTTTAAAAATATATTCTAGATGCTGTCTTTTGTTGAATATATGTTCTGCAAATATTTTTCCCAGTCTGTAGCTTGCCTCTGCATCCTTTCACAGTGCAAAAGTTCATAATTTTGACAAAGTCCAATTTATCAGTTTTTTTTCTTTCAGAGAGAAAGAGAGAGAGCATCAAGGTGCGGGGGAGGGAGAGAGATAATCCCAGGCAAGCTCCATGCCCAGTGCAGAGCCTGATGTGGGACTTGATCCCACGACCCCAAGATCATGACCTGCCCCGAAATCAAGAGCTGGACCCTTAACCACTGAGCCACCCGGGTGCCCCTGTCCTTCTTTTGAGCTGTTTTTACACCATTTTTTTCATAGGACCAGCTTTTTGTTTCATTAATTTTCTCTATTGTTTTTATGTTGTCAGTTTCATTGATTTGTTGTTGTTCTTACCTTCCTTCTTGCTTTGGGTTTATTTTGCTCCTTTTCTAGGTTCTTGAGGTGGGTACTGATACTACCGATTTGAGACTTTTCATCTTTTCTAATGTAAACATTTCATGCTATAAATTTCCCTCCCAGCTTTAGCTGAGCCTCATATATTTTGATATGTATATTTTCATTTTTATTCAGTCTGTTGTATTTTAAAAATTTTCCCTTGATACTTTCTCTTTAATACAGATTATTTAGAAGTGTGTTTAATTTCTAACTGTTTGGAGATTTTCCTGTTATCTTATAGTTATTGATTTCTAGTTTGAATCCATTATGGTTGGAGAACATACTTTGTGTTATTTCAATTCTTTTAAATAAGTTGAGTTTTTTTTTAATGGCCAGGATATGGTCTATCTTCATATATTATCCATGGCCACTAGAAAATAATATGTAAAAAAAAAATAATATGTATTTTTCCACTATTGGACAGAGTATTTTTTAAAGATTTTTTTAAAAGATTTTATTCATTTATTCATGACACACACACACACACACACACACAGAGAGAGAGAGAGAGAGAGAGAGAGGCAGAGACACAGGCAGAGGGAGAAGCAGGCTCCATGCAGGAGGCCTGACATGGGACTCGATCCTGGGTCTCCAGGATCACACCCTGGACTGAAGGTGGCACTAAACCTCTGAGCCACCCGGACTGCCCCTGGACAGAGTATTATATAAGTATCTATTAGATCCTGATGGTTGGTAGTGGTGATAGGTTCTTTGACATCCTTCCTGATCTCTTGTTTAGATGTTCTATCAATTGCTGAGCGAGGGGTACTGTAGCTTCTAAATATGATGGTAGATTTGTCTATTTCTCCTTTCAGTAATACAATTTTATTGCTTCACAGATTTGTCAGCTCTGTCATTTGATGCATACACACTTAAAATTGCTATGTTTGCCTGGTGGATTGATTCTTTTATTGTTCTGTTATGTCCTCCTCTGTGTCTGGTAATTTTATTTATGTCTCACTTTATCTAATATTAATGTATCCACTTCTGTTCTCTTTTGACTATTTACATGATATATCTTTTTACTTTCAACCTACTTACGTCATTATATTTAAAGTTCGTTATGGTTGTGTCATGTTTTTTAATCCACTATGCCATGTCTTTTAATTGGTATGTTTAGACCAATTACATTTAACATCATTATTGACCTGTTAGGGCTTAAGTCTCCATTGCATGATTTGGTTTTCTATTTGTTCTTTGTGTTTATCATGTCTGTTTTGTTTTTCCTACCTTCCTGTGGGTTACTTGAACATTTTTCAGAATTCGATTTTGGGGTATCTATAGTATCTTCAGGCATATCCCTGTATAGCCTTTTAGTAGTTGCTCTAGGCATCACATTATGTATACATAGCTTATCACAGTCTGCTAGCCATTTTACCAGTTCTTGTGAAGTACAGAAACCTTAGCTCCCTTTGCTGTCCTTTGTTCAGAGTATAATTGTTTTAAATATTTTCTTGGGATCCCTGGGTGACGCAGCGGTTTAGCACCTGCCTTTGGCTCAGGCCGCGATCCTGGAGACCCGGGATCGAATCCCATGTCGGCCCCGGTGCATGGAGCCTGCTTCTCCCTCTGCCTGTGTCTCTGCCTCTCTCTCTCTCTCTCTCTCTCTCTGTGACTATCGTGAATAAATAAAAAAAATTAAAAAATATTTTTCTCTGCATACATTTAGAAACACATCAGATAGTGTTATAATTTTTGCCTCCATCATGAAACATAATTTAGAAGACTAAAGAGAAGGAAAACATATTTACCCACATTTTTACTCTTTCCATTGTACTTCCTTCCTACCTGATGTTCTAACTCCATCTATCATCTTTCTGTTAAAAAAAAAACTTATTTTAGCCATTTTTTAAGATAGGTCTGCTGGTGACAATTTCCTCTTAGTTTTTCCTCATTTGAAAATGTCTCGATGTCCTCTTTCCTCTTCATTCCTGATGGATATTTTCCCTGGATATAGAATTCTGGATTGACAATTCTTTTTTTCTTTCAGCTCATGAAAAATTTTGTACCATTTTATTTTAGTCTCCATGGTTTCTGATGAGAAAACTGTTGTTATTTGAATTAATTTCCCCCATAGGTAATGTGTGGTCTCTCTTTCACTGCTTTTAAGATCTATCTTCAGCTTTAGCTTTCAGGAGTTTGACTATTATATGACATGGTGTGGATTTCTTTGGTTTTATCCTGTTTGAGGCTTGCCCAATTTCTGTAATCTATAGATTTATATAGTCCACATATTTGGAGAGTTTTCAGCTATTGTTTCTTTAAGCACTTTTCCATCCTTTTTCTCCTCTTCATCTGGAACCCAGGGACCTGGATGTTAGATCTTTTGTTATAGTCCCACAGTTCCTTGAGGCTCTGTTCATATTTCTCAGTCTATTTCCCCTCTGTTATTCAGATTTGGTAATCTTTATTATTCTTTCTTCAGGTTCACCAGCTCTGTCCTCTATCCTCCTTTCCATCCTGCTATTGTGTTTTCAATTTTGGTTACTGTATTTTCAGTTCTACAATTTCCATTTGGTTTTTCTTTATATCTTCTCTTTATTTGCTGAGACTTCCTATTATCTTGCTGATTTCCTTGTCTGCTTTTTCATTGTTTCAGTCTTGTTTATAATTGCCCATTGAAGCATTTTTATGATGGCTGCTTTTGTCTTTGTCATATAATTCTAACAGCTCTTCCATCAAGTGTTGGCATCTATTGATTGTCTTTTTAATTCAAATTGAGATTTTCCTGGATCTTTGTACGATGAATGATTTTTTTTATTGAGACCTGGACACTTATGCTATGATACTCTGGCTCTTATATAAACCTTTTGTTTTAGCTGGCTTCCTGACACTGCTCTGACAGAAGTAGGAGTGCCACTTTGTTCCTGCTAGGTGAGCATAGAAGCCTAGGTTCCCCACTGAGCTTCTGTTGTCATCCTAGGGGAGTTTTAATTCCCACAAAGCCTTCACTGACACTTGGGGTGGTTGTCTCATTACTGCTGGATGATGGTGAAAGTCCTGACTCTCCATTAGGACTCCTAGTGGGGAAGAGGAGGGAGAGGTGCCTCATTCTGGGTAGGTGGAGTTGGAGATCCAGGCTTCCCATATGGTCTCTACCAACACTGCAAGGGATGTGTGTTTGTTACCCCTGAGCAGGGATGAAAGACATGGCTCCCTACTCAGCTTCCTCTGAGCACTCTGGTGAGAGGTGAGCCTTGTGACAGCCATACAATGGTGGAAGTCTAGACTACAGTGTTTTCTGTGGTGTTTGGCCAGAGTAAAGTAATTATTTTCTAAAGGTTGTGTCTTCTGAGGCTGTCCCTTTTCTGGTACTTTGGCTGAGGATAGCAGGCTTTTGTTTGGGCTTTTTTTTTTGTCTCCACATGTTTGTGTTCCAGATTTTCTGCTTCTTCAGCTCTAATTCCGTGATATATGAGGCAAAAAGAAAATACACGGAATTCACAACCTTGTTTTTCAGATCCTGAGGTCCCTAGCTAGTCCACCTTCCTTTTTCCACCTTTCAGAGTCTTTTTCTGTTTGTTTTACGTATAATGTCTAGGGTTGTTAGTTGTATTTAGTAGGACAAATGAGGAAAAGTACATCCAGTCCATATTCCTAAAAGTAGAAGTCCCCGAGATGTTTTTTTATATAAAAGTTTTCATATAAAGATGGGGGGAGGACAGGTGAATGTTAATCATCATCATCTTCATGAAATGCAGTAGAATAAACAGCATCTGCCTAAAAGAGCTTGAAGGAATAGAGAGCTTCACGGGAGAGCCAGGCTTCAATTACCACTAGACGGTGAAGGAAGAGACATCTGCAGGGATTGCTTGCCATGGAAGGGGGCATCAGAATTCCAGTGGACACTGTGTAAAGGATTGGGAGGGACAGGAAGAACAAGAGAGGTGAAAAGGAAAGCAAAGAAACCCTTGGCTGAGAATAGAGGAGGGGAAAGATAACCTGTGGGGTTTATATTTGAAAAGTGACACAGGTGTGACGAGCAGGGTTGACTGCTTTAGCAGTCACAGATAAATTTGGTGTTATATCAGAACCTGATAATAGTATACTCTTAGTGGCTGGGAAATGGGGTGCTACAGTGGGGAGCAGATAGATAAGAGCAGTAATGGCACCTGCAACATTTGGGTTCCATTTTCTCAAAGGCACAGCCAGCCCTGATACAAATAAACCCTAAAATGCAGAGTGTAATTTCCAAAATGTTCTGGAAGACTGATGGACCACTCACTAACTCAATCTCTACCCCTTATTTTCTCATTCTAATAAGGTTCTTAGGCAAACCAGTACAATTCCTTTGCTGCTAGGCATTGTCTGGTATACATTTTTTGGAAGGTTTGAATATTAAGGTTGTCACTTTAAGATAAACTTGTTGCTATTGCAACAATCATAATACCAATAAATTTATTGAGTGCTTATTAGATGCCATGTACAGTTCTAAGTGCTTGACATGTTTTAAGTCATTTAATCCTTACAACCACCCTATAAGATAGATACTAATTATTGTATTAACTCCATTTTATGCATGAGAAAACTGGGGATGTGTCAAAGGAATTAGAAATATGTTCAGAACCTTCACTGAATTAAAAACTGGCAAAGCCACCTTCTCTGTTACCACATTCATTACACAAGAATCACAAAAGAATGATGTTTTCCAGGGCTTTCCTAAATAATTGCTACAATCCAGTTCCTGTATTTATTTCAGTTGCTGGGATAAAAAGTAATGAGTGCTAATCTCATTCATTTCATCTCTGGCAAATCATTTGATTCATTATCCTTATTTTCCCTGCCTTTAAAATTGGGGCAGTCATACCAGGCCACCACCCCTCTAGCCACAGAGAACAAAAGCAGTAAGACTTTATTGCAAAACATTTTCAAAAAAACTGAACTTGTACTAAATTATTATTCTACCCATAGGGAGCTGGGTGGTGGCTAAAGAATGAGAAAAGCAGAAAATAGGAGAGAAGAAGGTTGCTGAGCAAGGTGGAACCCAAGAGAACAAAGGTGCAGGAACTTTGAGATGCTGGAGGTTTGTTTTGAACTGAACCCACCCCATGTTGGCTCTAGGCTCCTTCAGGCAGGGCATGTGGGCTTACCTTAGGGCCTCCCAGATGTCTACATCAATGTTAAGTAATGACTTGAGCTGTCAAAAGAGCTTCCTTGGACTGTTTCCCAAGTCTTCACCCTTGTCTCTCACCTCCTCTTTCATCTGCCTTTCCAAAAGTTCCCAGCAGATGGTTTTCAGGTTCACCCATATTGATTTTGCTTCATGTAGAAATATGCCTGAGCATCTCCTTCAGTACAGACCTCTTGGCCAATACTACGGAGGAGGGAGGCATGTATGTGCATATGCCCTCAGAGCACAATTCTCTAGCGTGATGTAGAATCAGCATCACACACATCACATTTATCTTCACAGAGGAAGAAAAAAAAAGAACATTTCAATGTGGTCTTATTACAAGCCATTTTAAACACCGAAAATTCCCCCTTAGTGATACACTTCCAGGGTGGGGCAAATTTGGATCTCTTTTGAGTCAAGACTATAAACAGAAAATTCCTCACTCCTGGGTTGAAGGCCACCACAGATCAACTTACTGCTTGAAAATCTGCAGATTCTCCCATCAAACTGGCTCAGATTATGAGCAGACTTGAAGATTTCCATGCTGTCATTTTTAAGGAAAGTTTGAATAATGGAAGACCAAGACTCAAATGCCATCTGTTTGCCTCTGTCTTCTTTTCTGAGAGGAATGCTGGCCCAGGCTTCTCATCAAAATGTAATCCCCCAGGGGCACCTCTGTGGTTCAGTAGTTGATGAGCATCTGCCTTTGGCTTAGGTTGTGATCCCAGGGTCCTGAGATTAAGCCCCGCATCAGCTGCAGGGAGCCTGCTTCTCCCTCTGCCTATGTCTCTGCCTCTCTCTCTGTGTCTCTCATGGAAAGAAGAAAGAAGAAAGAAAGAAAGAAAGAAAGAAAGAAAGAAAGAAAGAAAGAAAGAAAGAAAAAGAAAGATCCCCCAAAGAAATACTTCTTTTCTCACCTCTGTTTAGAAAGAATGGTATACAATATAGACTTTTAAAGATTTATTTATTTGAGAGAGAGAGAGAGAGCACAAACATGAGCGAGAGGGGCAAAAGAAGGAGGGAGAATCTCAAGCAGACTCCATGCTGAGTGGAGCCTGATGCAGGGCTTGATCCCACGACCCCAAGATCACAACCTGAGCCAAAAACAGGAGTTGGATGTTCAAGGGATTGTGTCACCCAAAATAGATTTTTAAACAACTTAAATTCACAAGTTTTTACATTTTCTGCCCATCTGATCCCTTCCCTTACTCACACAATGGAATGTACTGTAAACAAACAGTTCTAAAATGAAGTTTCCGTCATGTCATGTTACTACTCAAACATATTCAATGACTTCTAGTTGCCTACAGGATAAATTTCAAAATCTTCAGACAGGCCTTTACATTCTTTTTTTTTAAATATTTTATTTATTTATTTGAAAGAGAGAGTGAGTGAGAGAAAAAGAGCATGAACAGAGGGAGAAAAAGAAGCAGACTCCCCATTGAGCAGGGAGCCCCCAATACAGGGCTCGATCCCAGGACAACGGGATCACGACCTGAGCCAAAGGCAGATGCTTAGCCAACTGAGCCCCCCAGGTGCCCCAAGAAGTGATTCTTTTTTTTTTTCAACAGTTCTTTTTTTTTAATTTTTATTCATGATAGTCACAGAGAGAGAGAGAGGCAGAGACATAGGCAGAGGGAGAAGCAGGCTCCATGCACCGGGAGCCCGACGTGGGATTCGATCCCGGGTCTCCAGGATCGCGCCCTGGGCCAAAGGCAGGTGCCAAACCACTGCGCCACCCAGGAATCCCCCAAGAAGTGATTCTTAAATGTGGTCTCTAGTGATTCTTAAATGTGGTCTCTCTAGGTCTCTTAAATGGACCAGTACCATCCACATCACCTGGGAACTTATTATAAATGCAAATGCTTAGATCTCACCCACAGACCTAGGGACTCTGAATTTCTGGAGAATGAGGACCTACAGTTTGATTTAACAGCCCATGTGGTTCTGGTGTGTATTCAAGTTTGAGGATACTTTTTAGCTCAGATCTCTACTCTTTCTGGATGCTTCCCTGATCAACATACCTTTGATTGAAGCTTTTGAGATGTTTCCATGTTTGTCTACTTCATTTGGTAATTATCATGTACAGCCTTGTCTAAGGTTAGCTACTTTGTAAGGAAGCCTAGGATGATTCCCATTCCTTCCTTCCTCCTTCTTTCTTTTCCTTCCTTTCTCATCTACTACAGGCCCTGGCACAGACATTGAGTCAGCAGTTGCTGATTGGCTGAGGTTGGATGGCTAAGCAGAGTTCATATGTCTTGGTAGTATCTTTCTAGCTTAGTCTGCAAGAAAGATGTATCCCTCCAAAACTTGTCCTTTTGTTCCCCTGACATAAACAGAATACTAGGGCAGATAGCTCATGGCCAGAACTCTTCTAGTACTTCTTGAAGCTTAGTAATCTGGAGACACTAAAAACCAGTCAAGTACCAATGACTAAAGCCAACAACAGAAAAATCTAGATTTAGTAAACTTTGTTGGTCCAGTGCAGGCTACTTAAGACTGAGGGGCCCTAAATGGTAAGGCAGAAAGATCAACCTGATCAACCTGTAGGGCCTTGTGGCTCTCCACCCACCCCCACCCTACTCCTCAGGGGAAGTGACCCTTCTCAACATAGAAGGCAGCATGGTCAAATGTCATGAGAGGTAGCTCATCCTCTCTTAGGGTCCACTGGTAATGTGAGAACCCCATCCTTTCAATACCATCCTCCTTTATAATTTTCTTCCTTTCCCGCCCACCATGAACCCCATATTTTGACATTTTCATCTACAGAACAAACTGCTCTTAAATGTCATGATGCCAAAAGAGAAGTTAAGCATCCAAGTTGCTAGGAATCTTGTGAGAACAGAGGGAGACATTCCTTTGTAAGATACTTCTGGGCAAAAAAGAGGTTTAATGATTTTTATCCTATGACTCTCCTTTGGCCTGGGGTATTTCAACAGGATTTGTAGTTAGTGCTCATAAACCATTCTGAGATTCCAACTTCCCTTAGAGGAGGAGAGAGCTCCAAGGCTTTATTTGATCCAGGCACCTGTATCAATGAAAATAGTTGGGGCATGAATCACAGACGTAGATATATTTGTTTCTAAATTATATTTGTGTATGATTGCTCTGATGTATTGTGTATATAATGAATCACATACAAAAAATACATTTTTTTGCAACTTAAGATTACTATATTTCCTTACAAGAGGAATGTTTGAACAAATTTTACAGGTAATCAATCAACCCTTGTTCAAATTGGGGAAAGAAATACATTTTGAAAGGGTAGGAAAAAGATAAAATGAGTAATATTTTTTAAAGTTTTTCCATCTGTGATGGCTTCCTACTATAATTATCTAATAGCTCAAGAAATCATAAGCAGTCACAAAAAGTTTAACTGTGGTGGCAGACACTATCAGTGTCCAACCCAGATCCCCTTGGCCCATCCTAGCAGACATCTGCAGAATGGGTCTCTCCTCATGAAAGCATTCTTAGACTATTAAAGTGTAGTCAGTATAAATGGGAGAAACCAGAGTGTTAGGGACCTAACACACCCCAGAAATGACTCTTAGCCACAAGAGTCAGTGGATAAATACTCCAACTTCCTTGTACCTTGGAGGGACAGTTTTGTTCTACACCATCCCTCAGAGGGTCCTGGGTGCCTGTAGTAGTAATCCATTTATCAGTATATGCTTTATTGGTTTTCCTGCCTTTGTACGTCACTTCGCTCTACCTCACTGTGCTTCCTGGAATCATCTCCCCAAATAAGATACTTGTATCTAAATCCTTGTCTTGGGGTCTGTTTTGGGGGGGACTCCAAACTAAAATAATTATTAGTAACATATTTCTTGATAACTTCCACTTTTAAGTAATTTGATTTGAATTCATTATTTTATATAATATGGCTGAGCTACTACCAGGGTGGAAGAAGTGTTAGTGCTGCCATTTCTCTTATACTTTTGTGAGCTTGGGTTAATTGTCATATCTTGATCTGTGTTTCTTTGCAGGGATTCTTTAAGCTACTTGCCAAATTCGAGAGTTATTAGTTAAAACTGGGTAGCATAATTGACCACCTAACCAGGAACACATCAATGGTAATACTTTCCAATATGTTGAAAGAAATGATCACATGAGGGTTCCATTGTCAACTATTCCTAGTATGGAACATTCACTACTTTTTTTAAAGAAGATTTTATTTATTTATTCATGAGAGACACACAGAGAGAGTCAGACACATAGGCAGAGGGAGAAGCAGGGTCCATGCAGGGAGCCCAATGCGGGACTCAATCCTGGGACTCCAGGATCATTCCCTGAGCCAAAGGCAGATGCTCAACTGCTGAGCCACCCAGGTGTCCTGAACATTCACTCCTTCCCCAGGATACCTTGAAAAACATTGGGCCCTCTCATACAGACCGATGGAGGACACTGGCAGAAATCTATGTAGTAAATAATAGTAAAACTGAACATCTATCTACTGATTCTGACATTTGCTTCCTCCACCCCAGTGTATTATCTCACTCACCCCTGGGGTGTGACCACCCCATTTTGGAGACCACTGCTGTAGAGAATCCAAGGCCATGTTGAAACAGCCAAGGCCAAGTGGAGGATTGAAGGCAATGAAGAATGAAGATTTTCTCACAGAAAATCACCACTGGCAACAGAGGGGTTTGGTAGAGTGGGCAACATTTCTCCGAATTGATGCCTATGAGCCCTTGAGTTCTTGACTTTTGCATCTGAAGGAAGAAAGAGGAGTTTGATGCATGTAGTGCAAAGGTAGAGAGGTGTGGAGGATTGGAAATGAGGACAAGAGAGTAAAAGGCAAGATTGTTGTTCTTGCTGGTTGGGTACAATGGTTTTGAGCCTCAATGGAGAAAGCCATTATTGAGATCTAACATGGAAGGAACTCTATTATGAGGTGCTCTGATGAGACTGAACACACATAGTTTTGCTTTGGGGCTCAGGTGACAAAGAATATCACACAACAGAGAAGAGAGACATTCTCTAGGCTGCTGCCCCCAAATGAATATCTCTCTGCTACTGCATCATGGACCATTTAGAGAGCATGACAAGAGAGTGTACTCACTGGGAAAATGAAGTTCTTAACCCTCAGCAGCAGCACTGGGAAGGGACCCTCACTCCACTTTTGAGTAGATGACACTGACAAGGGGAAGCCATTGCAGGAGAGGAGAAAAATGTGATCATAGTGGATGTGTGGGGGCTACAGCTGCCATACTGGTTCACGAGCTCCCTGTGAAACCCCTCCAGAAATACTTGGTTGGGAGGGGGCTTTTCCAGAAAGCTGTCTGTTCAGGCTACTATAACAAAAATACCATAAACTGGGTGGGTTATAAACAAACATTTATTTCTCACAATTCTGGAGGCTGGAAGACCAAGATCAGAATGCCAACATGATTGGGTTCTGAAGGCCCACTTCCACGTTGCAGACTGCTGACTCCTTGTTGTATCCTCACATGCTAGAAGGGGCAAGGAACTCTGTGAGGTCTCTTTTATAAGGGCACTGATCCCAGTCATGAGGGCTCCACCTTTATGACCTAATCACCTCCCATAGGCCACCACCTCCTAATACTATCATCTTGGAGGGTAGGATTTCAATATATGAATTGAGGAGGGGCATAAATATTCAGACCATAGCACTGATGACTCTGAATAAGCAGGTAGAGTTAAGATCCAGGGAGTTTGGATTAATTTGACCTCATGCTTTCCCCCCAGGAGACATTTGGGTTACAATAATAATTTGGGATTTTTTAGTTCTCAAATAAGCAAATTATTATTTAACATCAAATAACTAATTTCTCCAGTTTTCCTTGGCACTGCAAAGCCAGACACACTGCAGATAAAACAGCAATGCCTTTTACCTGTTCACTTCACATGAGGGCAGTTTTTGGTGCAGGGGAATATTCCAAAGCATTAGTTGATGATCTTATATTGAAAACCAAATGAGGAGGAGAACTAATAATATTAGTGCTTCTAGGCAGGTTTGCAAGGGCAGACTTGCTTCTAGTTGCCCCAAGTTGCAGGATTATAGATGTTAAAACCTGCCCTATAAATGAGTGCATTTATAGGTGAAAATCTTGGTGAAATCATTTGTACACCATATTTTGTGGCTCTGACCTTTAGCTTCTTCCAAACTGAGTAATAGCTACACTAGTGGATGGATTCTTGCACCTGTAATTTATAAACCTGATCATTTGTACTCAAATCCTTGCCATCTCACCTGCTCATAGAGTCATGATTTAATAGCTCAGCTGTGAGTTGAGGTCTCAAATTACCAAAGCATTGTAACTTTTACCACAAATAGTATAAGACATGCGGGAGGAAGTTAAGACCCTTGAAACCAGTTGTACCTCAGGCAGGAGTGTCAGTTAATTGCAAAACAGACACTTTTGGAAGCTTGGTTCACTTTTTCCGGATGCTGGGAGGCCATTTCACATGCTGGAGGAAATTTGGGTTAGGTGAGATGGCATCCCAACATCTTGAAAGTGTTAAGAGATTTTCCAAAGATACCTTAATCTATTTCCAGTGAGTAGTTTCCCATGGCTCAATATAACAAATAATCACAGCCCAATTGCACTTGCCAAAATACATAAACTTTTTGTATTGGGTAGTGAATTTCATCCAGAATGCTATCTGCAGTTTGGTTTCATTTGGAGATAGTTTTCCTGGAGGATTTTTTGGGGGTAAGGAAGCCTCTTAAGTTTCTTTAAAAACAAATTTCTCTTTGGAAAAAAAACTTCTAAATATTATAAATTTATATATATATAATATATATGTTATATATATTAGATTTCATTAGATTTCTAAAAACTGACCCTGAAAAAGGCAGGAATATAGATACTGCTATATAGTGAGATCTAATGAAAGACTGAAACATATTTAATCAGGAAGTGGTCAGGCTTTATCTGGAATCCTGCACGTACTATTGGAAACAAAGGTTTAGCTTATATGAAAGAGATCATGGGCAAGAGAAACTTGAAGAAATGTGAAATATTAGAAATTGTCACAGATAAACTTGAGAATCAGACGCTAAAAGAAAGACATAAGAAACGGTTTTCCAGACTTATCCAAATGCCAATTCTAATTTAATACTCTACAAGAGTAAGCACTCCATTGATAATTATTATCTTGAAATGAATTTTTGCACATTAATTAAGCCCCCTACATACAGGATGATTATGTGACAATTAATAACAGACATTCAATACTAATCAAATTTAGTAAACATTTGTTTCTTTTGAAACTTTCTGTTCATTTGCCAGATAGGCAAAAGGTAGGCTTGGCTATTGTAGTATATCTTCTAGAAAATGTTGTGTTTGGAGTTTGAAAGTGGCACCCTGGGAAACAGTTTGCTGTTACCATGGTCTTGGAATGTCATAATCCCGAATTCTGCAACCATCCTGCAGCCAAATGCCAAAGCAATTTTGGGCAAGCAACCTAATGCTTCAGATCCTCTGGTTTCTAATCCCATCATAAAGCAAATATAATAATAACCTCTCTTAGCTTCTTAATACTCTTTCCACCCTTGACTTCAAGGCTGTTCTTCACGATCTTTCTGATCTCTCTTTAACTTTGCTCACTCTCAGTAGCATAGCTAGTATATTAGATACCTGGAGCAGATCATTTTTTTTAATGTCCTTTATTTCCAATCCAAAATTATTTTTAGTAGCAATCATATAATAATCAGAATTATACTTTCTTCAGTTGTTCTTTAGTTTTAAAATAAATGATTAAAAATTAAAAAGAAATAAAAAAAAGAAATTTTGTTCTGGACAAGATGGCTTAGACCCATTTCTTCCTACTTCCCCCTGCTAAGTACAACTATAAACCCTAGAAAGAACTCAAGAGGCAATCAAAGGAACACTCTAGAAGGTGGAAAGAAAAAGGCAAGCTGTTTGGGGATCCTAGGACTGTAGGAACAATACAGCAGCAGGAATGACATCTCCCTCTCCCCTCCCCACCCAACAGAAGGCAGCCCAGGCCTAGAACTTTCAGACCCTCAACCTAGCAACACAGGGCAGCCCAGGTGGGCTCATTTCTTCACTAGATCAAAGAGTAGGCCTTCTGACAACACCAGGTGATCCTGACAGTGCTGGCAGGGGGGATTGATTAGGAGCCCCACTAAAAGCAAGCAGCTAAAGGAAGTGCTCTCCTTCCTTGCCAGACCTGAGACTCCTCCCTTGCCAAGAGACACCAAGTACTAGGTTGACACTGGCAAGAGAGATTCTGCTTTGCACAATAAGCTGCCTGGCTCAGGAAACATTCTTCATCCCAATGGGTCAGAGATTCCCTTCTTCAACCTAGAGACATCAGGATGTCTGACTGGGGCAACCCCTCTGTTCCCCTCAAGCAGCACCACAAGGGACCAGTGGGAGTTCCTGCAGCACCAGATAAACAAAGCACTCCAAAAAATACTGCAAAGGCTCTGAAAATTAAGCTGTCAATCAAGCCACACTAAAAAAATAGGTCAAGACCTGCATGCTAAACCTAAACAGATAACTACCTGCTGAAATAAAAGATTTAAATAGGACCTCGAGTCTCACAATATAATATTAAAAATGTCCAGGATACAATTGAAAGTCAGCCATTGGAAAGAAAGAAAGAAAGGAAGAAAGAAAGAAAGAAAGAAAGAAAGAAAGAAAGAAAGGAAGGAAGGAAGGAAGGAAGGAAGGAAGGAAGAAAGAAAGAAAGAAAGAAAGAAAGAAAGAAAGAAAGAAAGAAAGAAAGAAAGAAAGAAAGAAAGAAAAAAGAAAGAAAAAAGAAAGAAAGAAAGAAGAGAAAATCACTCATTTTATTAAGAGCCAGAAAATCACAACTTGAATGAAAAAAATACAATCAACTGATGCCAACACAGAGATGACTCAGATGTTAGAATTATCTCACAAGTTTAAAGTAGCCATCACAAAAAGCATCAACAAGCAATAACAAATTCTTGTGAAATAAATGAAAAAATAGAAAATCTCAGAAAATAAATAAAGTTATGAAAAAGATTAAAATGGAAATCTTCTAGCTGAAAACTACAGTACCCCAAAATTTAAAACTTGCTAAATGAACTCAATGCTAGAGTAAATGTGTCAGCAGATAGAATCATTGAATTTAAGACAAATTAATAAAATTTACCCAATCTGAAAAGGAAAATAGATTGGAAAAAAATAGACTCTCAGGATGAGCCTGTGGAATGACAAAGAGAGCATTCATAGCATTGGAGTCCCAGAAGAAAAGGAGAAAGAGCATGGGCTGAAAGAATATTAGAAAAAATAATGACTTAAAACACTGCCAGTTTAGCAAAGGAAAACACACAGATACAAGAATCTGAGCAAGCCCCAACAGGCTAAATTTTTTTTAATCATGTAAAAACAGCATAAGTAAACCTCTAAAAACTAAAGACAAAGACAAAATCTTGAAAGCAGCAGAAATGACACATTACCTATAAGGGAACACCAATTTGAAGAACAGTGGATTTCTTATCTGAAACCATGGAAGACAGAAGGAAGTGGTATGGTACTTTTCAAGTTCTGGAAGGAAAGAATACCCTTTAGGTGTGAAGGGGAATCAAAACATTTGCAGATAAAGAGAAATCAAAAGAATTTGTTGCTACCAGACCTACACTTAAATAATGGCTACAGGAAGTTCTTCAAGCAGAAAGGAAGTTATAAGACAAGGAATCTTGAAGCATCAAGAAGGAAGAAAGTTAATTTTGTATCCTGCAACTTAGCTGAATTTGTTTATTAGTTCTAGCGGGTTTTTTGGTGGAATCTTTAGGATTTTCTATATAAGATCACGTCATCTACAGAGACAATTATATTTCTTCCTTTCCAATTTAGGCGGTTATTTATTTATTTGTTTATTTTTGTCCAATTGCTCTCAATAGAACTTCCAGTATTATGCTGACTAGAAGTAAAGGTAAGCATCCTTGTCTTGTTCCCAATATTACAGGAAAAACTTTTACCTTTTCACCCTTGAGTATGAGTTAACTATGGGTTTGTCATATATGGCCTTTGCCATATTGAGATACATTCTTTCTATACCTAATTTGCTAAGAGTCTTTTCTATCATGAAAGGATGTTGAATTGTTCTATGTTTATTGAGATGATAGTGGCTTTTATAATTTGTTCTGTTAATGTGATGTATCCTGCTTATTGATTTGTATATGTTCAACCACCTTGCATCCCAGGGTTAAATTCCACTTGATCATGGTGTATAATCCTTTTAATGTGCTGTTGAGTTCAGTTGCTAGTATTTTGTTGAGGATTCTTGCATCTATGTTCATCAAAGATATAGGCCTGTGACTTTCTTATAGTGTGCTTGTCTGGCTTTGGTATCAGGGTAATGCTGGCATAGTAAAATGAGTTTGGAAATGTTCCCTCCTCTTCAATTTTTTGGAAGAGTTTGAGAAGGATTGGCACTAGTTCTTCTTTAAATGTTTGGTAGAATTCACCAGTGAAGCCATCTGGTCCTAGGCTTTTCTTTGTTGGGAGGTTTTTTTCATTACTGATTCAATCTCCTTACTCATTATTAGTCTGTTCAGATTTCCTGTTTCTTCATGATTTAGTCTTAGTAGGTTGTACCTTTCTAGCAACCTATCCATTTCTTCTAGGATATCCAATTTTTGTCACATAATTTTTCATAGTAGTCTCTTGTGATCCTTTTTATTTTTGTGGTATCAATTGTGATGTCTCCTCTTTCATTTATAATTTATTTATTTGAATCTTTTCTTGGTCTAAAGCTTCATCAATTTAATCTTTTCAAGAAAAAAAACCTTAATTCCATTGATCTTTTTTATTGTTTATCTAGTCTTCTCACTGTAGCATTCCAGGTGTTCTCTCTTTAATTCTCAGGCCGAATTAATAGATTTTCAGGATAATTTGAAGGTTTTCTAGGTAATTTGGTGGAGACAGGTGATTTGGAGACCCTACTCTTCCGCCATCTTGCCCCTCCCTCCTTTCTCTAGTCTTTATCTCATTTATTTCTGCCCTTAACTTTATTATTTACTTTCTTGAACAATAGAAAGAGCAGCCATATGGGTGAATACAGTAGACTATCCTTCTACTCCCAAATGTTACAAATTGTATATTATGATTGAAACAAAAGTTATAATACCATCTGATACTCAAGAAAATAATGGCTGAAAGTAATGAGAGTAAAGGGACCTAACTTGAAGTGGCAAAATGTTGATGTGTTAGACTGTGCTACACCATATATTTATGATATACTATCCAGAGCAACCACTAAGAAAGCTATACAAAGAGACATTTAAAAACACTATGAAGAATGCAAGATGGATTCTTTAAAAATGTTCATGTAATCCACAGGATAACAAAAAGAGAAAGAAGAAACAATAAAAAAATAATAAAGTGGCAGACTTAAGCTCTATCAGTAATTATCTTAAATGTAAATTGTCTCAATACACCAATAAAAATGCAGACTCTTTGAATGATTTAAAAAACAGGACCAAATATATGCAGTTTGTCAAAAAATCACTTCAAATTTTATGTTATAGGAGGTTGAAAGTAAAAGGATGGAAACAGATCTATATAAGCATTAACTAAAACAATTAGGAGAGGCTATATTAATATCAGATAAAGTAGACAGATGAAAGCAAAATATCAGATGAAAGCAAATTAGCAAAGACAGAGAAGGGCATTATATAATAATGAAAGGGTCAAAACATTTATTAGCTATAATGACTCTAGCTATGTATGCATCAAACAGCAGAGCCTTAGAATGAATGAAGCAAAACTAATAGACCTGAAAATTGAAATAGACCAGTTCACAATTAGAGTCAGGGGCTTCAACATTTGCCTCTCAGCAATTAAAGAATTAATTATTAGTCAGAAAATCAAAGAGGATATAGAAAATCTGAATAACATAATCAACCAACAGTATCTAATTGGCATATATAAAACACTCTACTCAACAATAGCATCCATGTAACAGTCATCGAAATAGACAATATCTAGAGCCGTAAAACAAAATTCAACAAATTTGAAAGCATTGTGATCATACTTAGCATGTTTTCTGACCATATGGAATCAAACTAGTAACCAATAACAGGAAAAAAAAGAACAAGAAAATGTCTAAACATCTGAAAATTAAGCACTCCTAAATAATTCAAGTGTCAAAGAGGATATTTCCAATGAAATAAAAAAACTACAGAAAAAAATGAAAATAAAAACACAACAGAAGAAAACGTATGGGATGCAGCTAAAGCAGTGCTGAGAGGGAAATTTATAGCAGAAAAAAGGTAAGATCAAAAATCAATAACCAAAGTTTCTATCTCAAGAAACTAGGAAAAGAATAAAATAAACAATAGCAAGATGAAATGAAATTAAAAAGAGGAAAATAACAGTAAAAATTAGTGAATTAAAATTTTGGTTCAAAAAATAATGTTGATAAAGTTCTAATACAGCTGATACGAATGGAAATAGAAAAGAAATAAGTCACCAATATCAGTAAATTTATATAACTATAGATCTTATTAATCATTTAAAAATTAATGAAGGAATACTACAAGGAATTTATACCAATACATTTAACAACTTAGAAGACATAGACTGATCCTTCTAAAACCACAAGCTACCAAAACAAAATAGATATTCTGAATAGTCCTCTGATGACTAAAGAAACTGAATTTGTAATTTTAAAACCCCCTCCAATAGAATTCTTTGGGCCCAGTTTCTTTTTAAAAAAAATAATTTAAAAAAATTTTTTTAAAAATATTTTATTTATTCATTTGACACACAGAGAGAGAGTGTGTACAAACAGGGGGAGCAGCAGGCAGAGGGAGAGGAAGAGGGAGAAGCAGGCTCCCCAAGGAGCAGGGAGCCCAATGTGGGGCTCATCCTGGGACTGTGGGATCATGTCCTGAGTTAAAGACAGATGCTTAACTGACTGAGCCACCCAGGCACCCCTCAGGCCCAGTTTCATAAGAGAATCTCACCACACATTTAAAGAAGACTTAACACCAATTATACAAAACTTTTCCAGACAATAGAAGAGGAGGAAAATTTTCCAATTTATTTTATGAAGCAAATGTTACTCTGACACCAAAACTAGAACAGCCAGTACCCCCCAAAACCCGAAAACAAAAACAAAACCAAAAAAACTACTCACCAATATTGCTTATGAACTTAGACACAGAAGTCCTCCACAAAATATTAGCAGATCAAATTAAACAATGTATAAAAAGAATACACCAAGACCAAGTGGAATTTATTCCAGATATGCCAAGTCTGGTTCAACATTCAAAAACATACTAATGCTGATGTTTGACAAAAGAGCAAACACAATACAATGGAGTAAAAATAGTCTCTTCAGCATATGATGCTGGAACAACTGGACATTCACAAACAAAAAAAATTAACCTAGGCACAGACCTCACACCTTTCACAAAAATTCGCTCAAAGTAGATCATAGACTTTAACATAAAATGCAACTATAAAACTTCCAGAAGATAACATAGGAGAAAACCTAGATGAACTTGGGAATGGCAGTGACCTTTTAGATAAACCAAAGAGAGAAATAATTGGTAAGCTGGACTTTTTTAGAATTAAAAGTTCTGCTCTGCAAAAGACAGTGCCAAGAGAATCGGAAGACAAGGCTGGGAGAAAAGATTCTCAAAAGACACATCTGATGAAGGACTGTTATCCAAAAATACAAAGAACTCTTAAAATTCAACCATAAGAAACAACCAAATTAAAAAATGGCCAAAGACCTTAACAAACCCCTCACCAAAGAAGATGTACAGATGGCAAATAAACATATAAAAAGGTGCTTCATATCATATGTTATAAGGGAAAGGCAAGTTAAAACAGCAGTGAGATCCCACTACACACCTATTAGGATGTCAAAATCTGGAACACTGACAACACCAAATGCTAGTGAGGATGTGGGGCAACAGGAACTCTCATACATTGCTGGTGGGAATTAAAAATGGTCCAGCTACTTTGGAAGACAGTTGGGTAGTTTCTTATAAAACTGAACATGCTCTTACCTTAGGATTCAGCAATCGCACTTCTTGGTATTTACCCAAAGGAGCTGAAAGCATGTCCACACAAAAACCCGCAGATGGATAGTTATAGCAGCTTTACTCATCATTGCCAAAACCTCAAAGCAACTGAGATGCCCATCAGTAAGCGAATGGATAAATAAACCATGCTACGTGCAGACAATGGAATATTATTCAGCACTTAAAAGAAGTGACCTATAAGGCCATGGAAAAACATGGAAGAACCTTAAATGCATATTACTAAGTGAAAGAAGCCAATCCCAAAGTCTACATACTTATGATTCCAATATATGACATTCTGGAAAAGATAAAACTATGGAGACAGTAAAGAGATTAGTGGTTGCAGGGGTTAGGGGAGAGAGGAGGGATGAATAGCTGAAGCACGTAGGATTTTTAGGGTAGTTAGAGTCCTCTGTATGGTGTTATAATGATGGAGATGTGTCATTGTACATTTGTCAAAATCTATAGAAGTTGCAACACTAAGAATGAAATCAAAGACTTTGGGTGATTATGATGTATCAGTGTAGGTTCTTCAGTTGTAACAAATGTACCAGTCTTATGAATGATATTGATAATGGGGGAGGAGGCTATGCCTGTGGAGGGGTTGCAGCTATATGGGAAATCTATACCTTCCTCTCAATTTTTCTGTGAACCTAAAACTGCTCTAAAAAAATAGTCTTTTAAAAAATAAATCAATGTAATATATCATATCAACAGACTAAAGAAAAAAAATCAGTTAATCACTAGCCCTTGATACAGAAAACACATTTCTAAAAAGATTTTTATTTATTTATTCATGACACACACAGAGGCAGAGACACAGGCAGAGGGAGCTGGCCTCCCGCAAGGAGCCCGATATGGGACTCGAACCTGGATCCCGGGATCAGACCCTGAGCCAAAGGCAGACGCTCAACCCCTGAGCCACCCAGGCGTCCCAGAAAACATATTTAACAAGATTAAAAATAGATTTTATTTACTGTATTTTTATTTTTTAAAAGATCCTATTTATTTATTAATGAGAGACAGAGAGAGATAGAGAGAGACGGGGGGGCAGAAACATAGGCAGAGGGAGAAGCAGGCTCCTTGTGGGGAGCCTGATATAGGACTCAATCCTAGGACCCTGGGATCACGTCCTGAGCCAAAGGCAGACACTCAACCACTGAGCCACCCAGGCATACCGATTTTATTTATTTTAGAAAGAGGGAGAGAACATGAGCAGGGGGAAGGGCAGAGAAAGAGAGAGAATCTCAAGCAGACTCTGTGCTGAGCATAGGCCCGACATGGGGCCTGACCCCATGACCATGAGATCATCACCTGAGCTGAAATCGAGAGTTGGATGCTTCACCAACTGTGCCACCCAGGAGCCCCTAGGGTTTTTTCTATATAACATAATGTCATCTGCAAAGAGACAATCTAATATCTTCTTTTTGAGTTGTGATGCCTTTTATTTCTTTTTCTTACCTAATTGCTCTAGTTAGGACTTCCAGTACTCTGATGAATATAAGTGAAGAGAGTAGGCACCCTTGTGTTATTTCTGGTCTTAGAGGAAAAACTCTTAGCTTTTTACTGTTGTGTATGATATTAGCTGTGGACTAGTCATTTATGGCCTTTATTATGTTAAGGTGTATTCTTTCTATATCTCATCTATTGAGAGATTTTTATCGTGAAAGATGTTGAATTTTTTCAAATGCTTTTTTCTACATCTACTGAGATGATCATATGGTTTTTAGCCTTCATTCTGTTAATGTGGTGCATCATGCTTATTGATTTCTGTATGTTGAACCATCTTTGCATCCAAGAGATAAATGAAACCACAAAAGACCCCAAATAGCCAAAACAATCTTGAGCAAAAAGAACAAAACTGGAGGCATCACACTTCCTGGTTTCAAATTATATTTCAAAGCTATAGTAATCAAAACACTATGATACTGGCATAAAAACAGACACATAGATCAGTGGAACATAACAGATGGCTCCAAAATAAACCCACACACATATATGGTCAACTAACCTTTTTTGACAAGAGCACCTAGAATACACAATAGGGAAAGAATAGTCTCTTCAATAAATGGTGTTGGGAAAACTGGATATACACACATAAAAGAATGAAATTGGACCCTTATTTTATGCCATACACAAAAAAGTAACTCAAAATGGATTAAAAATTTATTTTTTTAAAATTTTTTATTTATTTATGATAGTCACAGAGAGAGAGAGAGAGGCAGAGACACAGGCAGAGGGAGAAGCAGGCTCCATGCACCGGGAGCGTGATGTGGGATTCGATCCAGGGTCTCCAGGATCGCGCCCTGGACCAAAGGCAGGCACCAAACCGCTGCGCCACCCAGGGATCCCAGATTAAAAATTTAAATGCAAGATCTGAAGCTAAAACTCCTAAAAGAAAACATGGAGAAAAAGCTTCTTGACATTGGTCTTGGCCATGATTTTTTTATATGACATTGAAAGCACAAGCAACAAAAGCAAACATAAACAAGTGAGTTTTTAGGCAGCAAAGGAAACAATGAACAAAATGAAAAGGCAACATAGAGAATGAGAAAAAATATTTGCAAACCATGTATCTGAGGTATAGAAGAGGCTAATATCCAAAATATATAAGGAACTCATTATAAGTCAATAGCAAAAAACCCCACAAATAATCCAATTAAAAATGGGCAAAGGACCTGAATAGATATTTTTCCAAAGAAGACATACAAGTAGCCAACAGGTACATGAAAAAGTGGTCAACAGAACTAATCATCAGGGAAATGCAAATCAAAAGCAGAATGAGATATCATTTCACCTATTAAGACAGCTATTATGAAAAAGACAAGAATAAAAAATATTGAGAGTGTGAAGAGAGACCCTTTGTGTACTGCTGGTGGGAATGTAAATTGGTACAGCCCTCATGGAAAACAGTATGGAGGCTCCTCCAAAAAATTAAAAGTAGAGGGGCACTGGGTGGCTCAGTCAGTTAAGCATCTGACTCGATCTTAGCTCAGGTCTTGATCTCAGGGTCATAGGTTCAGGCCCCTCATTGGGCTCCATGCTGGACATGGAGCCTACTTTAAAAAAAATAATTAAAAATAGAGCTCCCATATAATCCAGGAGTCCTACTTTTGGGATTTGTTTGTTGCTGTTGTGACTTGCATTTACATTGTATTAAATAAAGGACACATACACACAAATAAGATGCAAATACTATTATTTAATTAATAAGTGTGTGAAAGCAATAAACGGATGAGGTATACAAGTATACCTTAGGTATACAAGTAGAAAGGACAAAAATGGACTACCTCTCTAGTAATCAGTAAAATCTAGTTTAAAACAAAATAAGACAAATATTTTGGCCTATGCTGGGCCAAAATGATTTACTCGTAAAGCAAGTACTCTCAGAGCTCATACTTACTTAGTGGAATATCGTTTTTAAAATCAGTTTGGCAGCATGTAAATGTTTCTGTGTCTGCCCCAGAAATATTACAGCTGTGTATTTATTCTGAGAAATAATTATTAATGGGAACATTGATATACACAAAGAAACTAATTGTAGTGCTTGTTACAATAGCAGAATTTGGAAGTAGCCCACACTTCCAATAGTAGGGGAAAAGCTAAGTATATGGTGATGAATGTACTTGATAAAACCGTTCACTGAACCATCGAAAATGTCTGTTTTGATTATGAAATATTATCAGAATGCTATGGGAAATGCTTATTGGTTGAAGATATTAAGAGACAAGAGCGGGAGTAAAATCATATGTAATATTATTTCTGATGGGTAAGTGCTATAAAGAGAAAAACTTGAAGGGAATATACAGATCATCGAGAGGGGTTATGAGTGAATGTTTATACTGACGATAGAATAGCCTGTTACACTTATATATAATTTTTAATGACTGTTACAATGAAAAATCATTTTAAAAGAATAAAGTATATGTAATCTAAAGTATTTCTATATTAATTATGATTTTTTTCTAAAGCAATACTGTCATTTTCAAAAGGTCACCTTGTTTGTAAAATGTTTGTTCTTCAAAAAAGCAAAAACAATCACTATAAATCTCTAATGAGGATACATCTAAGAAGAAGGAGTGAAGGAGGTAGTCGAGGATGGTGGTAGTCTGCAACTTATGCAAATGCTCTTGCCAAGTTTGGGGGCATTCCCTGTAAGGCGGAATGTCCGTGACTGAGAAACCAGCTCTGTCCCATGCAGACAGCAACGTGGCCATCACAGACTGGTGGGAAATTCTTTAGTGAGTGGGACCAGGTGGTGGAGCTGTATGTTCGGCGGAAGGCACGAGAGCCAGGCAGAGAAGCAGACCCCAAAGTCTGATCCTAGGGCTGAGGCCAGTGTGGGAGGGGGTCACGGAGAGGATGACTGGGGAGTGCTGTGACTCAACTTGGTGGCTGAGCGACGCCCTTGGGAACACAAGGAGCTCGGACGGGAGATCCTGTGTCATGTCCCACCCGACACACTGCTGGTCTGGTTCAGAAATTGGGCAGGCATAATCGTAGGGATGAAGAGCATGAGAGGAGTCACCTGCGAGGGGCCGAGGTGGGCAGGGGCTGACGTCGAGCAATCTCCCAGGAGCCCGGATGTGGACCTGGCACAGAGAGGCCACAAATGCAAAGGACAGCAAGGAAAGCTGCTGGCCGTCCTGGCAAGAGAGATTTCACCTTGTTCTCTTTTCCTCTTTCTCTGAAATTGTTCTGCTCATAAAATTCTAGATTTTGAGAAATTCTAGCAGCTGAAGACGGCATGATTAAAGCCCCTTCTATATTATACACGCTGCCCTGTTCCCAAATGAAAGACCTCGTCAACCCGTTTCACCTCTTGAACTTACAGCAACAGAAACTTTGTCAGTGATGTTGGAGAGACTTGCCATATGTGAACTGGACACACCCAACAGGCCGCCCCCACTGGAGGGTTAGGGGAGCGGGCGATCACCTGGGGGCAGGGACCATTTGTGACATTGCCGGCCACCTTCTGGTTTGTTTGTAAACAGAGTGCTAGCTGGGTCGGGTAGGTTGGATCTAGGAGGGAGGTCATCACTCCCAGCAACCCACGGGTTTGCTGGCTGAGAAAGCCCTCCTTGCTCTTCTTCCAAGAGACAATGGCAGAGATAGACCCTTGCTGTCACCGCAGCGCCAGGACAGGGGACGGTGGTTTCAGGCCAGCGGGGATATTTAGGGGCGGCTGCTTGCTGTCTCCTTTAACATGAACACTGCCGCCGTGGAGGGTCTCCGCAGTTATTTGTTATGATTGCTTTGGATGATAGTCTGATTGTCGATGTCCGTCACCCAGGGCAACTTGAAGAGTTTCCCCTTCTTACTGAGAGATCAATCTGGTTCATTATTTGAATAAATTTTTAAGAAAGGAAAGGTAAGTCTGACACCTGGAGAGAGAAGAGGACTTGGCTTGTGTAAAGCTGTGTGTGTGTGTGTGTGTGTGTGTGTGTGTGTGTGTGTGTGTCTGCTGAACATCATTTTCCCCGTCGGAAGGCTGGGTCGTGTGGGGTCATCTCTGAGCCTGCCTGTTCTTGGTCCTTCACGTGCCGGTATTTCAAACACCGTCGTGTTATAGTTGGCATTGTTTTCCCATCCAGCAAAATAATTTAGCTCTCCAAAACCAAATCTGAGTCTATTTTCCTCTTAATCAAAATCCACTACCTATTATTTCATGCCCCATGACTCCAGGTCTCTTTCCCGGCTTTAATTTTTGTTTCTGGTCCCCTTTTGCTGATAAACATGCACTCTTCTTTGTCTCCTGCAGCCTGGCTCCTCGCTTAGCTTGTACGGAGCTCCCCACTAATGTGGACAAACCCTGATACCCTCAGGTGACAGTCACATGACTCCAAACCCAGTCTGGCCACCTGCTTCCTCCACATGGAAAAGGAAGGTTGTAAGGCTCGTACTAGGTAAGGGGTATTGAAGCCCCTTGGGAATAAGAGACCAAAGCACAAATGTGAGGGGAGAGAATCGTGATTAGCCATGGCTTACTGAAGGCGTCTTACCTAGAGAGAAGGAAGGTGGGTTCTGTGGGAGGTGTAGGCCATGCCCCCTCCCCATGATGACAGTCAGGTCAGAAAGATGGGACTTCATGGGGAAGACAGCTAGAGAGAGCAGAGCAAAACCACTCAGAGCACTGAGAGAGCCAGAGATAGAACTAAGCTCTCCTGCCCCTGGCCCCTGGGCACAGGACTCTGAGCCCTTTCTTGAGGCAGAAGCGGGCCTGGGAGGCGCTGCTGGGATGAGAACCACCATGTACGGGGCTGGCCTTCTTTATTTTTTTAAAAATTTTTATTTATTTATGATAGTCACAGAGAGAGAGAGAGAGAGAGAGAGAGAGGCAGAGACACGAGCAGAGGGAGAAGCAGGCTCCATGCACCGGGAACCCGACGTGGGATTCGATCCCGGGTCTCCGGGATCGCGCCCTGGGCCAAAGGCAGGCGCCAAACCGCTGCGCCACCCAGGGATCCCCGGGGCTGGCCTTCCAACTTGGGCAGAGCTGTGGGCTTCAACCGTCTTCTTATTTATACTTGTCCTTAAAGTCAGATTACAATATCAATTGCTCACCTACTTCCTCTCTCCGCTTGTTTTTGTCACATCTCTTGATTCCAGGATGGCCCCTACCCCATCTGGGATGAAGCAAAACAGAACAAAATTAAAACAATTCTGTAACTGCATGTATGTCTTAGGATGCTTTCAATCGCAAGCAATGGAGATCTGACTCCAAGAAGCTGAAGCTATGAGACGGTGTAGTAACCTGTACAACCGGGACTGCGAGTTCAGGTGGCTCCAGAAGTGGTTAGTTGCTCCAGCTGTTCAGTAACGTCATCAGAGTTTTAGGCTCTTTCTCTCCTTTGTTGTGCCACCTTGAGCACCAGCTGCCTCCTAGGCCTGGCTCCTAGCATCATCATGACCATTCATCCTGCTCCAGTGGGAAGACCCAGTTTATGCCTTTTGCCCTGACCATGAGTCATGGCAACCCATTCACTCTCGGCAGTGTCCCAGTGATCAGATATATGGTCACCTGCATTATGTATTTGCTGCCACTTGCAAATGTGGTTCATTATCTACAGTCCATTGGGTCAGGGAGAGTGGCTTTCCTGGAAGAGTCAGAACTCACCCATAGAGCCCCAAGCAGGTCTCTCCTCTCGTCTGTTTGGTCCACATTATAGAAGGAGGGATGCCATTTGCCTCGGACAAGTGGTCCCCACCCTAAAGCTAGGCTCAGATCCAAGGCATATCGTTCCATGGAGAGGGATGGACACCTGAACAACTTTAGGGTTCTCTTCGGAAAGAGGAATGCAGACTGGAGTGGCCACAAGCAAAATCCTTTAAAATGGGCCTGCTTCTTATTCCTGACAGTTTCTCAAAATCCTCTGAGGTCAAATGCTCTCCTGATTGTGAGGCTAGATTATGAGAGACTTCAGTGCAGAGCAAGGACAGTACTTTATTACTCTGTGTGTTTCAGCGTGTACTTTCCTCCTGCGAAGTCACAACTGTTTGCGATGTGCTTGTGGGATACCTGTCTGAAGAACCAGCTGGCATATCCTTTGATCTGGTCTTCGCTAAAATTGGCAGAGACTTCATATGAATGTACTGTACCCTTTGGATAAAATCAAGACATAATACAATTCATATAAAATCTTCAAGTGAAGGCTACTTGAAGCCTCCATGCAGACCACGTTAAAGGTCTCGGTTCTATCAAATAGTGGCAACCTTTGTCTTACCCCGTGGCCTTTGAATGTTCCTCAGGTAGAAAAGTCTTTCTTACTGGACTCTTTCTCTGAATGCTTTCCATCTTCTTCCCCCAAGCCTGGGTTTCATTTCAATCCTCTGCTTTAATTACCCCTTGCACATTTTTTTTCTTCAGCTTTTGCCCCTTTGCATTGTGATCATGTTTTCAGATGCCTGCCTCACTCGATCACTTATAGTGGTAAATACTATTGACCACTAATTTTTTTTAAAGGCTCTCAATTTTAAATACATGATTCAAATTTAGTAAGATATAGATTCCCTAAAAATTTTTTGAAAGCAATGGGCCCTTTTCCCCAGACACATTCACACCCATGAGTCACAACCCCAGGGCTTCCTGGCACTCCTTAGAGAAACCCACCGTGATGTTTATGCAGATCATGTCGGCATTACTACAGGGTGATGGACTCAGCCACCAGCTCAAGTCACATATGTCTTCCACAGAGCTTAATACTCACTGGTTCAGCCAGCATCCGGGACCCAACAACTCCCAAATTTAGGTCTTCAGCTTAGATCTTGACCTTCTGCTCCTGCACATGCCTACTGGACTTGTCTATGTGGTTACCCAGCGGGCACTTCCCACTCAGGAGGCCCTAACCAGAACTCCCTGGAGCAGACACAGATGGTGCTCCACCCACATCCCCTGGATGCTACCATCCTAGTGTGTTCCACAGACATCCAGCTGCTGGTATCTTCTCTCTCTACCTGAGAAGGACTCTCTGCCTATGCTAGGTGGCAGGCCAGAACTGCCAGAAAACCAGCATTCCCTGGGCAGCCCTCAACCAGCTTCCTCTTTGTGGGACTGTTCTGAAGTGGGTGTTTTGTATCATATCCAAGAGTTTGCCCATGGACTTAAGCTTCACAGTGGTAACTGGCCTTGATAACGTATCCCCATTGGCTGCCATCCCTCTGTCTGCCTCCCCCACTCCCCTACCAGTGTCTCCCTACACCTTCCAAATCAACTTTCTGCACTTGAATCCTTGTCTCAGGATCTGCTTCTGGGGGAACATATAGCATTCATCATCGCCAGTCCCAAATCTGCTTCTCTCTCTAGGACCTCTATTGCATTGACCACACCCCAACCCACCCTGTCACCAATTCTGAAAGCCTGGTGCCAGGGACCCTAACTCCTCCTGTTTCCTCCATCATTGAATCCTTTCAGTTCTGCAGCCTGAGTAGAACTTGACTCAAGTTCTTACTTTTCATCTCTGCTGGTACTACCTTGAGTCAAACTCTGATAATTGCCACAGCCTCTCTCACCTGGTCTTCCTGCTACTGACCTCACTCCCTCCAATTGGCCCTTCACACCCACCAGCAGAGTGTGCATTCCTCAACCCAACTCTTTCTTGGTTCACCCCCTTGCTTAAAGTCTTCATTGGCTCCCCGTTGACTACAAAAAAAAAAGCTCCTTTAAACGACAGATCAGGGACCTCGGCTGCCCCCCAGCCTCCTCCACCTCCACCCCTGCTATTCTTCACAGCCTCTGTTCCAGTCCCACAAAATATCTGCAGCCTCCAGATTGTGCTGTGCATCTGAGCTTTGGTGCCTGCAGTTCCTTTCATTTGTAATGTCTTTCCCTTACTTTGAAAAACTCCTATTTATTTCTCAATGCTCTGCTCTTGTCACCATCTCTGTGCAGTCCTTTCTGACTGCTCTGCCCCAAGCCATTCTCGACTCTCTCCATCATGAGGCTAGCCCCACTCCTTTGGGGGTTCACTGAGTCCATGTGACAACTTCTCATGCACCGTATAGTGTCACAGTGCATCATTAACAGTTCATTTATTAGCCTCTGAGCTCCTTGGGGTCAGCAACCCTATGTTAACCATCTCTCTAACTGCAGCCCTTAGCTCAGTGACTGGCATACAACAGGTGCTTAATAGATGTTGATTGGATAAATAAAGGAATCATCCATCTGGCAAGTATGTGAAAACTAGATCATGAGGAGATGCTGTATTAGAAAAGCAAGATATAGATAAGATAAAAGAATCAGATCTGACCTGGGAAGTTTCTCGAGTCCTTACTTAAAATCCCCAATCATTAAAATCAGAGGTCTCAAAAATCACCGTGAGCAGCCCTGGAAGATTTTTTGTTTCTTTCCTGCTATTTGGGCATATCCTTTCTTCTCTCCATTTTCTTGGGCATCCCTTTAACCATATGAATACAATTCTTCCATATTAATGTCTTAGTTCTGTCCCAGACATCTCCTCCCCGCTCCAGACCTGCTCTATAATTATGGACTTCTCTTTTTTCCGTCTCTCTGCAAGGGCAGTCACGATGAAAATACAGAAGGGTGCCACTGTACACTTCTGTGGGACCATAATGCCTGTTTATTATGCATTAATCTGAATCAATATAGTCTTTCCTGAAAACATAAGCTCCTCAAAGGGCAGCAAATATGAATCACAACTGCCAGCGAGGATCAAACATTAACCCAGGGTTGTGATGAGGCCAACAAAAGAAATAGGCTAGTAATTGCCTTCCAGGATATCAATCCCTACCTTATACACACATACCCCTTCAGCACACACAAAACCTTTATGGATCTCTCATCCATGAACTTGCCCAATTATAATTGCCCAGCTGTGTCTTTAGTTGTATTCTGGCTAGGTCCTGGCAACAGAGACCTCACATACCTGATCCAAGGATTCAGAACCGTCATGAGATCTCTAGAGGAAGTCTTTGGCTACTGGAAGGGCTGAAGACACATTCACAGACATATTTCCACAGGTATCATTAATGACTCGAAGCTGATTTAAGACCTCAAGAGCCTGACCAAAACAAGTAGGAACCGGTACTTTCTGCTGATATTCATTATTATCAATTCTTAAACTTGTACTGTGTGTCTTTCTGCCTCTATGTCAACTCGGTACTTCTTAATTTAACTGGTTTTTTTTTTCCCCCCGAAGGAGGAAATTCAGTATCAAGGAATGGTACCTTCAAGATTGCGTCTTTCTTAGGAACAGTAGGCACAGTGCTCGGAGCCCACAATACTTTTAGGAGCCCATAGAAATGTTTTCATTTCTTTTAAAATCAAAAGAAAAGATGATCTTCTAGGTCGAAGAAAATGTATTAGCGTGTAATATTAATATATTTGTCTTTACACCAATGCAATCGTAAAATATAACTTGTAGGGTTTTTTTTAATGGAGGAGGGAACCCACAAAGGCAAAAGCATCCACAAAAGTCATAATGTGGCCCTGGTCTCTACCACATCATGCTTGCAACACAACAAAGTTAGAATAGAACCTCTCAGACGCCAGGTCAGGTTCCCATAGCAATTATAAACTTGCCAGGCTGCCCTCTATGTCTTTCACATTGTGTGTGGCCACCCCAAATTCTACAAGAGGGAGGTCACGGTTACTAGTCGTGGTGTTGGGATGGAGGATTGATCACGCAAAGGAGACCTAGAATTAGACTGCTCTCTGCTCTGATTGAAATAACTTCAGCTCTGCCGTTCTCTCAAATATCTTCGTCCTGTTTTTATTTCCAGAAAAAAAAAAAATCTACATCTGTAGGGATTCCTTAACCCAGTGCAGTTGCTTCTTTTGCTCTCTTAAAATATTTATAGGATTCAGGGTTTTTATTTTATTTTCAAACGGTCACTAGTGCTGCTAATACCTATTCCTTATTTACTGGCGAGCAACCGTATATTCAGTCATCTCTGTAACTCCAGGTTTTAGCCTCCGTGTCTGGCAAACACCAGGTGGTTAAGAAATGTTAGACTAATAAACAAAAACACCTCTCAGGCAAGTTTGTGGAAATTAGATTACGTCTGTGGGCTCGTTTTGTCTTTAATAATGTGACACCTCGTGAGAAGGACCTTGTGCCTGTATCACAGTGGCATTTTAGGGGGTGATCGCGAGCCCTCCCCGGCCCTCCCGCCTCCATCAGCCAGCCGCTTCGTCTCTCCTGGGCTCTGGTCTCGCTCTTCTTCATCCTGGGGCGTGGAAGGGTCCCCGGCCTGCCGGTGGGCAGCAGGATCCCCGGCCCCCCGGTGTCCAGCACCGCCTCCCCCGGCCCGCGCCTCGGGCGCCCCTTCCTCCTGCCACCGCGCACCGCCCCCAGCCACGCCCTCCCCGTGGGCGCGATCACCTGTCCCTCCTCCGCCGCCGCCTCCTCGGGTACCCTCTCGCCCCCCTCCTGCTCCCCCTCCTCCGCCACCTCCCCCAAGCCCTCCCCTTCCCCGCCTCCTCCCACCCCTTGGTGTATATAGTAAAGGCCGGGCGCCGCACGCAGACACACACTCGCCCGGACACAGGCGCGCACACACTCACGCACAACCGGCAGCAGCGGCGACAGCGGCTCGGTGACAGCGGCGACGGCGGCTCCCACCGCTGCGCACCCCCTTCAGGCGGCGGGCGGCGAGGCCAGGCCGGAGAGTTCCCGCACCCGCGACCACCCCGTGGCTTCCTGGAGGCGGCGGCCGCGATTGCGAGGTAGCCGCCGCGGCGCCCCAGTGCGGGCCGGGGTCCCCCCGCCCCGCGCGGACCTGCCGCCGGGACGCAGGGGGCGCGCCGGGCTGGGCGCGCCTGGCGGGGCCCGGCGCCCGGGGAGGGGCCTGCTCCCGTGGGCAGGACGGCGCCCGGAGGCCGGGGCCAGCTGGGAGGGCCGGGCGGGGGCGGGGACGCGGGCCGCGGCCGCCACCCGTGCGGCGTCCCCGGGCCCCGCTCCCGCTCCCGGCGCCGCGCACTGGCTGGCGGGGCCGGAGAGGCGGCGCCGGCCGGCGGGGCGGGGGCCCCGAAGTGGGTTTCGGGCCGCCACGGGCGCTGGCACCGGCGCAGAGGGCGGCGCGCGGCGGACTCCGCGCCCGGGCACCGCACCGGGCCGCCCGCGGCTCTGCCGCTCTGCCCCGGCCCGGAGAAGCCGGCGCCTTCCAGGCCCTTCGAAAGATGGATTCTGTTGACGTATCCGGCGGCCCTGGCGAGCCGGGTGGAAAGTTGGGTTTTGCCAGATCGCGCCGGGCTCGTCTTTGTGACGCTCGGCCGGCCCCGCATCGCCCCGAAGCCGGGTGAGTGTGCGTCGGCGTCCCGGAGCCTCCGACCCCCCGGCGCCCGGAGCCGGGCCGGCCGCACGGGCGCGGGCTTTCTGCCATGTTAGGCACCGGGCGCCGTTCTCGCAGCTTCTTGCGTGCGTTTCGGCGGCGCCCTTCGCTGCGGGGGGACTGGCCGCTTCGCTCCGCGCCGGCGGTTTCGGGCTTGGGGTTGTGCTCCGCGCGCCTGCTTGGTCGCCCTTAAAGCCCGACTATTGTTCGGAAGCCCCGCCTGGGTGGGGAAATGGCACCCCCCACACTTGCCGCCGAGGGGTCGAGATGTTGCCAAACAGCTGCTGCTTTGTGTCTCCCTATCAGGAGTCCCCGGAGTAGGTTTGGGGCACGGCGGATGGATGCACTGGGCGGCGGGGCACGGACGAGGAAGGTGGCTCCGGACGAGCGGATTGTCACCCACCCGGTGGCGAGCGCTCGGCCTCCCTTTCGGCCTGCCAAACTTTTATGAATATTCCTTTTGTGGCAGGGGAAAGCGTAATGAATTCAGCCCAGTTTTCCAGAGAGAAGCGACCCGGCTTTAACAATGGTTTGAGAACTTAATCAATGAGAAAGGCAGGGGGAGGAGGAGGAGGAGGAGGAGGAGGAGGAGGAGGAGGAGGAGGAGGAGGAGCTGACACCATGTCGGGGATGTGGCTGCTTCTCGCAGACTCAGGTAGGGGAGAGGTGGGCAGGGCCGAGCGCAGCTCCTGGGTGGCCGAGTTCGGGGAACTGTCGGTAGCTCTCACCTGTGCCCGCTGCAGCCGCCCCAACCCCCCATCGTGCCCCCATCTCACGCTCTGCCCAGCCCCTGGCGGTGGGGCTCGAGGGGCGCCTTGCGGCCGGCCCCCCTCATCTGGCGTTTTTAAGGATGTGTAAATATTTTGCTGAGCATAAGTGACATCAACAGAATGATATTCCGCAGAGCCCGGGTGTGCAGCGATGATAAATAGATACGGCCAAACAAAGTTTTGATAACCGCGGATTCTCATGGCTCGCTCTGTTTCATTTGGGTCTTTGTTTTTGTTGGTTTAGCATTATCTCTCATCCTCTGGTGTGATCCCTTTATTTAGCTGCTTTTGGAAGCTTCTCTTTAGAACAGAGAGGAAAGCAGCCAGCAGGGAGAAAACAATTCTTAGCCTTGCATGCATCTCGCAAGGTTTTTTTTTGTGCTTTTCCCAGGGAATCTTTCCCAGTGTTGTCTAGGTGGCTCTCTTCCCCCTTTGGAGTCTTCAGAATCGTTTGTTGATTGATCAAGAGACTTACTTAATGGTAACTTTGAAAATGTGTCGTGATGTGCTTTTGTTACAGGAGAGGGGTGGTGGCGCGGGAGGACGCTAGTGGGGAGGCTAGTGTGTGGGAGCCACTCGCCAGGGCAGCATTATGCCCCCACCCGCTGTTTGATCATTTGCGTTTTCTTCTCAAAGAGGAACACGGGCAGCTGTGCCACTTTCAGAAGTCGGGGGTGGGCTGGAAGGCACGGAATCATAAACCGGGTGGCATCCCTCTGCTCCTTAGAAGCCCTCAGAGGCCACCCACCCATCCCGGAATCCCCTCCCCCCAGAAATATCCTACAAATGGCCACTTGTGTCTCATCGTGACTGATGCCCACTAGAGGCATTCCAAGGCAGCCCAGGCACCGTGAGCCAAGTCAGACTGAACTTGGGGTACTTGGCCGCTTTGGCACGAGCCCATGGAACCATGGGGGGTCCTTTATCATGCAAAGAAGCACCAGACTTCCAGCTGTTGAGGTTTGGCCCTAGGAAAACCTGCCCATCTCAGGAAAAAATGAGGAAACAGCTTTCCAGGTGAGGCCGGTTGCCAGTGTAAGAACTTGGTTGGTGGGCAGTTGGGTAGGAACTGTAAAAAAAATAAAAAGTCTTGTAGCCAGAAAACAGCCTCTGAGACAGGGCCTCTGAAAAGCAAGCAAGAAAAAGAAGATGTAAGAGGTGTGTGACGAAGTGTTGCTGGGAGTGCTGTAGCACTAGGAGAACAGATTCGGCTCTAGCTACAGCCCCCCGAAAAGCTAGATAGGACTGGCCTCCCCACCTCCCTCCCATCCTGAATGGAGGTATCCTGTACGTGCAATCTACAATAAGAAAATAGCAAGTGTGTGTTCTCTGGCTCCTTCCCTAACCTTCGATCCGGGGGAGAAGAGGATAGTGGAGGGACATAAATTGGGAAAGGAATTACCATTTGTCGTTGCCCTCTGTCTGCCAAACACTTCACATGTGGGAAACCACGATGTGATGGAGGCATTATTTTATAGATAAGGAATCTTCCAGTCACATGTCTGAGTCCAGACTTCGGTGGTTATGAATTAAAGGGGCAACCTGTCCCTCTAACCCCTCTTCCAAGTCTCTTATTTATTTCTCCCAAAGGCCAGAGCCCTCAGCCCCTACACATTCACAAAATATGGTCCCTAACTTGGGGAGGCGGGGAGCCTACCGGTGAGGCAGCCTAGTCAGCCAGGGTACATGCTTATGTGCCAAGTAGATAGACCCCAGGTAGTCGCAGACTATTTCAGATGGAAACACAATGCCTCGTCATCTTGGGATTTCCAACACCCAACTGTTGCTTGATAAATAAGAGTTGAGTGACTAAGTGATGGAGCTGATGGAGTGAATGGTGGTAGGGCGGCAGCTGTAAGTCATTGTCAAGGGACGCTCGGCAGGGAGAAATCCAGAGATTTTTATATTTGGAGATTTGGAGTTCCTGGTGTCATGCTCTATTTCTAGCTTGGGGTAGGTCCAAGGCGACAAGTTCATGTGATATGGGCGAGAGCATTCCCGTTTTTATAGATGAGGAAACTGAGCTAAGACAGGTTAAATAATTAGCGCGAGGTCAGGGGTAGGACCAAAGGATGGCTGAAGTATATCTGACCTTAACTATCTCTAGCATAAATACACTCTCAATAAAAATGAGATGACGTCTTACCACACAAATGCATCCTGTAAGCAAGTCCCTTAGCCCCTTTCCAACCAGATGGTAGCCTTTAACCCGCTAGAAACTCTGGAGCCGCTGGAAGAATCAGGATTTGAATCCATGTATGATTCTCTTGCCTCCCTGATCAGAATATGCGGGGGAACCTCAGAGAATGAGGCTCTCAAGGAAGGGGAAAGATGGCTAATTGTACTCTCTCTCCCCTGCACAAAAGCCTGTGTGGGATTCTGAATTAAGCCTGGTACGGGGATCAGGGTGCCATCCTTGCTATAGAGTTGGCTGCTCTTGTCTTTGGAGGATGCCTCTGATTACCACTTCTCCCTCCCACCTGTTCATCTGCCTGGATCCCCATCATCTCGTTCTTTCTAGACTCAAGGCATCTCCTTTGTAGCTCCAAATTTTTTCATGAGCCTCTTGAGCCTACTGCTCTCCTGTGTTCTGATGGCGGCCGGTGAGGAGGTGATTTTGGTGGTTGCATTTGTACTTCTGGATTTTGCACATGACCCTCCTTCTCCCTTCAGCCAAGAACACACGCACAGACACACATACATGCGCAAACGCAGGCGCATGTAATTTGATCATGTTTCTTTATCTGCTTCACCAAATTAGATTGCAAACCCAGAATTGTTATTGAAAGAACGTACGTGACTTTGGTGATCTTCTGCCCCAGCCCCTGCCTTGGACAGATCAGAAAAGCTAAGATGGAGGCGGCTCAACCAGCAGATGCCTTGAGTAATGATTATACTCGCTGGCCTTCCCGCTGCTGTGGGGCAGCCCCCCACAATGTAAGCATGGGCCCTGGGCCTCTCATGAAAGCCCACTGGGCTTCTAGAATATCCCAATCCTTGCGATTCCGATTTCTGCTGTGATTCTTTGCTCCAATAATTTGATGGCTCACCCTGCTCTCACCTGTCACTCTTTCTTCCCACAGGTTTTTGGTCTCGCGCTGCATTGTCTAACAGAGCCTTTTATGATGATGGAAATGTCCCATTATCTGCACCATCCCATACAGTAGCCACAAGTCACATGTGGCTATTAGTAATCAGAAGGTGGCCAGTCCAAAGTAGGATGTGCAATAAGGATGACATTCGTGTGTGCTAAGACTTAGCACAAAAAAAAGAATGCAAAACAGCTCATTAATAATTTTCATATCGATCACACAGTGCAATGATAATATTTTCAATATGTTGGTCAAATAAGCTACAATATTAAAATGAATGTCACCTCTTTCTTTTAATCTTTTTAATGTGTCTACCCGAAACTTTTAAGTGGCACGTTTATTTCTATTAGGCAGCGCTTGTCTAGAGCAAACTAAACACCAGCCTGTGCCTTCAGCCTCATAGTACCTCTAGATGTTTTAGGGGGCATAAGCACCCTTTGTCTCCATGGCAGGTGAGAGGCATGGGCCGACTCAGTGGCCACAACAGCCTGGCATCAGGCAACTTTGATTTTCGGTGGCTAAGGCGTCTCTTGGAGGGGTGTGCCTGGCCAAGCCCATCCTCGAGCATGTTCGCTCAGTCAAGCTCCCCTGAGGAATGTGGGCTCCCCAGACTTGATGGAGGTGAGAGAGCAAGGCAGGCGTGGGGATGGGCAGGGCCGGCTTGAACACAATGAGCCCTTTCCTCTCCTCCCCTCCACCTCTCCCCACACCAGGCTGGTGTCCTGGTCCACCGGAGAGCTGTGTCTCCCCCGAGCACCTGCTTTTCTCGACGCCTGGTCTAAGAATATCCTTCCTGGGGATTTGTGCTGTGAGAACAGTGTCCCAAGTAGACACCCCAGTGGCGACAGTGGGTTATTTGGGGCTGGAGCCAATCTCAGAGAAGGAGAAAGGAAAAAGAGGATGCACATAGTTGTTTCCTGACACCTTGATGGAAACAAGAGTGAGGAGACAGATACCGTTTCTGTGAGAGAGACAGAGTAAATGCAGGGAAGCCAAGCCCCACCTCACACACCCCGGTGCTGCAGATGAGGAAACCTGATGGACGGACAGTTCCTGGGGACGGCCAGGGCTCAGTGGGCACCGCGGACCTCCTGGGCCCTTCCCTGGGAGCCGGGCATGGCCCAAGTAGGCGGAAAGAGCTGGAACAGTGAACTTGGGGCTGCGGTGATTTATGGGTCAGGCCCCGTGGCTCTGGCTCCTGAGGGGGCTGCCCCCACAGGGGACCCTTGGCTGACCCCCTTGAGCGCCTCGGAAGGAGCTGGTTTTGTTTCCCATGGCAGAAGCAGACTGTTTACTGGAGCACAGGAAGAATCCGACATTCTGGCGAAAAATAATTCATTAACAGCCAGGGTATTACCAGTTCCCTGGAAAAGCTCCTCCAGCTGCACTGTAGCAACTGTTCTTTTTCAGCAGCAGATTCGGGCCTCGCTGGCAGCCAAGACTGGCTGTGCTTGGGCGTTTTTGTCGTTGTTGTTATTTTTGCTTTTGTGCGTATGGCCACTTCTGCCTTATAATTCAGGGGAAGGCATGGTGGCCGCCGGGGGTCGAAGTGGTGTAGCTGTCACCGTTATGTCCTTCATGGCTCGAGCCTGGAAGCCCTAGGCCGACCCCAGGACCACACGTCCCTCCTGACCAAAGCCCACCCCGTGCCAGCGGCCTTGTAGAGCCACACAGAGTATTCTAGACCTGCAGGAATTTCAGAGGATCTCAACACCTGCTCTCAAGACCCTCTGGAAGCAATTGGCTGAGGGACCCCCACCCCCAGCCCCGCCCTCCCACAGGCACACAACAGCAGGCCGAAAGTCCTGTCTTGGCTGTGTGGGATTCTTTGCTTACTATTAATTGACACAGTGGGGCCAAAGTATATGATTCATCATCCCAGTTTTGAGGGCATTTGGAAAGCCAGGCAGGCGTAGCCAAGAGAATGGGCTGCATGTTTTGCTCACCGAGAAGGATGGAATCTACAGTAAATAAAAAGAAATGATTCAGGAAGCTTTTTATGCTGTGGGAAAAAAAAATCTGCTTTAAAAAAAAGGTTTTTGTCTGCTTGTTTGTTTTTTAATGCCTCATGTTCAGAAATGCATACCCAGCTAGCAAGAAATGGAAAAGAGTGGCATTTCCTTATTTTCGTTTTTTTTTTTTTTTTTTAAACTCTGATTGCAGGTTAAGTAAGATACGATGTATTGATCTTGGTTTTGTATGGGACATAACTAGATAATCATTTTATTTTATGGGATATTAATTTCCATCCATTTAGCCTGATGAAATATGCATTTCAAATGCACCCTGTCTACCCCTGCCATCATCATGGTCTTTCTCTCTCTCTCTCTCTTTTTTTTTAGGAAGAGAGAGCAAGGTGGGGAGGGGAAGTGGAGGGGCAGTGAGGGAGAAAGAGAATCCCAAGCAGCCTCCATGCCCAGCATGGAGTCCGACACGGGGCTCAATCTCACAACCCCGAGATCATGACCTGAGCTGAAACCAAGAGTCAGATGCTTAGGGGCGCCTGGATGGCTCAGTAGCTTGAGCGTCTGATTCTTGGTTTCAGCCCAGGTCATGATCTCATGGCTGGTGGGATTAAGCCCCATGTCAGTCAGACTCCATGCTCAGTGGGGAGGGTTCTGCTTGAATATTCTCTCCCTCTGTCCCTCCCCCTCAAAAAAATAAATATTTTTGAAAAATGAGTCGGTCACTGAATCAACTGAGCCACCCGGGTGCCCCTCTTCACAGTATTTAAGGTTCCTAGGTTCAGACTGAGAACCTATGGCATTTATTTGAAAAGGAACAAACATGTCCTAAGCTAACAAATATGTAAACCAACCTTAGATTTCAAAGAAAACCACGTCTTCTCCCTATGATGACTGCCAGTGATAGGAATATTAAAGGCTAGGCATATTTGGCTGTATATAGAGCACAGTTTCTCCAGCTTGGCCTTGTTTCTCCACCTTGTTGACATTTTAGGCCAGATTTTTTTTTGTTGGGGTCAGGGGACCTGTGTACTGTTGGATGTTAGTAGCCTCTCTGGCCTCTACCCGCTAGATGCCAGTAGCATCACTCCTTGCCACCACAGTTGTGACAACCAAAAATGTCTCCAGACCTCACCAAATGTCCTCTCTGGGACAAAATCGCCCCTGGTTGAGAAACATTGGTCTAGGCCAAGGTTTAATAAGTAATTTGTGGGTTTTGGCAACTTGAGCTTGAAATAATAAAAGACACAATTTGTCCCCCCGATTTTTACGTATACTGTTCGGGGGGCGGGCAACGAATTAACAGTTGGAAGTGGGTCATGTGCCTGATTTCACTCTAAGGTTGGTGGAAAAGTCTGTAAGATTGTATAAGCACAAGAGCTCTTTTTTTTTTTTTTTTTAAGGCAGACAACTGAATAAGGCATAGGTAACTGGGGGTACACTTGTAATAACTGAGGGCTTTTCTGGCTTTTCATAAAGAGAGCCGGTTTATTCCTCCCCAGTTTCTTTTTCATATGCACCCGATTCAGGCATGCCTTCAAAGCCACCAGGCATCTGCGTCTACCCCACCCCCTCTCCACTGTCATTTCTCCTGTAGCATCTTAAGCCTGAGCCAATTAATTTAGCCCTTTAGTGTACTTGGGAGAGCTCTGCGCGTAGCACTGGAATAGACTCATTTCGGATTGTGGCCACCCTTTACCCGCCACTAATTTCTGTGCTTTCCAGTCCTGTTCAGAGAGAGAATGTCAATGGTGGGGAGATGGGGCATTTTTCAAGATTATGGGACCTTCGAATTTAGGTGGTCCTCGCCATCCCTGCCAGTTTTCTCCCTCGCACACACATTTGTTTCCTTGCAGCAGTTCCGCTTGGGGAGCAGAAGTCAGCAGGGCTCCCTCGGGCGGCCGACCCGGTGCTGCCTGCGGGCACGGCGGCAGGTGCACCGCCAAGGCCTTTCTGGGGGAGCCCAGGGGGGCTAGAGGGGAAGGCGGGGGTGGGGTGGGGGGTAAAGCCCAGAAGGAAGCGCGATGGCCCGGAGGCCCCGAGGGGGACCGGAGAGGTGGGTGCTGTGAGCCGGGCAGGTGCCCCGAGGTCAGGGGGCCGCCAGGGGCTGGGCTGGGCTGGGCTGGGCGCGGGGGCTGGCGCGGTGGCCGCGGCGGCCTGAGGAGCTCCGGGGCTCGGGCTCAGCCGTCCCTGGCGTCCCTGGCGCGTGCCAGCTGCGCCCCGGGACACCCCGGCCGCCGGAGGGGGCAGTGAGCTCGGTGCAGGGGACCCGTGCGGCCCTCGCGGCCGGGCCTGGGGGGCGGCTGCGGCCCGGGGAGAGGAAACACGACCGTAAATCTGGGCTTCGGAGGCCAGGGTGGTGGCGCAGAGGCCACCGGGGCCACCGCCGTGTGCCGCAGAAGCAGACAGACAGGTCCAAGTGGTGTGTTGTTCCTCAAAATAATGGCAGTGGCAGTGGCTGTGAAACACATTTAGACCCTTGTCATAAAAATGCAAACAGTCCTCCTGCTATAGGGAAAAGCTAAATAAACTCCATTGCAGCTGTATTAAGTAGAAACAGATTTGAAAATCGGGTGTTTTTTTTCCTGAGACACTTATTTATAGCAGGTTGGGCAAAGGCTGCCACTATCTTTCGCGACTCCGGAAGAGTGTTTTCCAGATGGTCCTTGCTGTTTTTCTCTTTATTAAGCTTAGCTGAACACGGCCTTGCTTGGAAAGGTTCGTAGAAACTGGTGTTTGGTTTTTTTTTTTTTTTTTTTTCAGATTACGATGGCCATTGATTGGCCAACAGATCAATGGATGGGAATGGATTGGGCCTGTGCTGCTGAATTTCCTTTTGCATTTTAGAAATAGGGAAAATACCAAGGAAAGCTCAAAATAGGGGTGCTCCTCTCTTTGGCTACGTACATCAGAGCTTCGGAAATCATTCGGGGCTACGTTTTCTATTAATTTACATTTGCTTTTCTTTCTAAACTAATGCCCCTCTTTTTGTTAAATCTCTCCAACATCACTGTTTCCTTTCCAACATCTAAACAATGTCCAGATATATTTCAGATTGAGCAATTAGCTCTGGCTACAATTTCCCTTTAGGAAAAAGAAAATCACTAACCCGCTAGACTAAATATGAAATCACTGAATGTGAAAATATCAATCTGAGAGCATTTGTCCTAGGATCCTTTGTGGCTTATCACTTGCATTTTAAGAAGGCTGGACACACCCGTACCAAGAAACCTCAAGCTTTATTTTTGCTCTTAGGAGCTGGGCAGCTGGATTTGGGGTCATCCAGGCTGATTCTTACAGCCCAAACCACACAGGGGACCGTTCTGCAATGTTCCATAAGCCATTGGTCCCCACAGACCAGACATGGGACAAAATTTCTACCCATTCTCGGTGAAATGAAAGAAAAGTGAAAATGTAGTGAGTTTCTTTTTTAAAGCTAATAAACCTTTTCCATTTCACAGAACTGTCCTTTATTCTAAAATGGCCTTTCCTGCTTCTCTTGGTGTTAGTGTCTCTTTATGAATGGTCAAGGAAGTACCTGGCATTTGCAGCTTAACATCTTTTTTGACAAAGTCAGAAGTTGTCCAATTTCATGTTGGATCCTCCATTTTTTCGAACGTTACTCATCCAGAACGTTAGAATGTCTGGGATTCACCCGGGAGGCCCAAGTAGCTTATGAAGGGAAGCCTTTGTTATGATTCCTAAGCCAGAAAAACCAACCTGAGCAAGAGCCCTGCTCTGAGTTCCCTTACTCGACTCTTCCGACCCATCAACTGCAGGGAGCTGGCTTTGTCCAGAGCCCACGTGAAGCAGAGTCCTGTCTCCAGAGGAGTTGGAAAGGGAACACTGGCCTCTTGGACATAACATCTGAGCGTGCAGCCTGGGCTCTGGGAGCCTGGACCTTTCATCCCTGATTCTGTTTTCAACTCTGCTGCCAGCTCACATGGGTTCCACCCACCTCCCTCCTCTCCTCAGCCCTGCCCACTGCTCCATGAGCCAGCAGGCCTCAGCAGGTCTCACCCAGGTGTGGCCCTGGTCTCTTTACTGGTCTGCTGTACTCCTGTCCTCGCTCCCCCAGCTGCTCTCCCTCTCGATAAAACTCTCCAGCCTTGTCATCCCAGCTTAAGAACATTCAGTGACTCCCTATTTCCTGATTATTTAAAATAAAACTCCACGTACGAAGCCCTCTTGCCTTTTTCCCAGTCCATTCTCCCTGTCGTGACTGGCCTTCAGTCGGGAGAATGCCTCTGGGTTGTACAATTACTCTGGGTTTCATTTGTTTTCTTATATGGGAAGAGATTTGCAAGAAGGTTACAAGGTCTCTTGGGCATCTTTCTAGATGAAGAACACTGAAGCCTTGAGTCTAATGTAATGGACCATCCCAGGGATCGTGACATTCATGGTTTACAGAAGGGAAGGGAAGAGAAGGAAGGGAGAAAGGGAGAAAGGAAAGAGCAAGCAAAGCAAAGCAAGTCCCACACAAAATGAGGCTCTCTAGCTTCAAGAATTGTAGCCTGACTACAGATCTCTTACATACTGCTTCTGGATGAGGAGGCCACTTTTCCGGCCTGCCGACAAGTGGGTATTGCTTCAGGATGGTACTGCTGACTTCTGCTGCTGAAAATAGAGCCACTTCCACAGGCTCTGAAAATTGCAGTTGAAACATAGTGGAAAGAGTCTATCCTAGCCAACGCAGACTGGCCATTCCATTAGGAAATATCTCCATGGTTGCTCATAAAATCATAATAACAACAACATTACCTATCGTTTATCAAGCTTCTGCTATAGGCTGGCCAGTTGTCCCAGGAGATTTACATTTATTATATTTCCAGCTTTGTAACAACCTTAATAAGATAGACAAATACTATGAGTTTCAATTCATACAGGAGGAGTCAGGCAGGGCTCAGAGAGGGTTAGTAGCTTACACAAGGTCACACAGCCTATAGAGGTAGAACTAGGATTCTCTACAGCCTGGCTCAATAGAACTTCCATTCTACACTAGACATATACCATGTGGTAAGACACTGGCTGTCCAATATGGTAGCCACTAGCTAGAGGTTGCTGTTGAGTGCTAGAAGTGTGACTAGTGTGGCTGAGACCTGACTTTTAAATTTAATTTTTAATTCATTTTCTTTTTAATTTTTTTCTTTAGCATTTTAAGTGTATAGTTAAGTGGTATTAAGTATATTCATAATGTTGTGCATTTGTCACCACCATCTATCACCAGAACTCTTTTCATCTTGCAAACTGAGTCTCTGTACCCATTAAAGGGTAATGCCCCAGGTCCCCTCCCCTCAGTCCCTGGCAACCACGAGGCTACGTTCTTTCTTCTTTCTTTAAAAAAAAAGTGTCCCCTTTCCCCCCACATCTGGGCCTCTGATAACCACCATTCTACTCTGTTCCTATGAGTTTGGCTTTTTTTTTTTAATTCCACATTTTAAGTGAGATTATGAATGTTTATCTTTCCTTTTTAAAATTCTAAATTTTAGAATTTGCACAGGGCCAGTGGCTACTGTAGTGGGCAGCGCAGCTGTAGAGCGTGCTCATTCCACCGCGCCCTTCTGCCCTTCTGCTCCCAGCTGTCCGACATCGTCCTCCCTTTCTCAGAGGCCTGCGGACCAGTGTGCATGCAGATCACCTGGAGGGCTTGCTAAACCACACATTCCTGGGACCAACCCCTGGAGCAGGTCCGGAGTGGGGCCCAAGAATTTGCATTTCTAACAATTTCCCTGGTGCTGCTGGTGCCAGGGCACTTGGTTGAACATTATCTGCCTGGGCTTAAGGACTAACTCCTGCATCCTCCAGTGGCGTGGCCTGGGGTTCACTGTTAGCTTCTGGTACGCGGAGAGCAGTGGTCGCTGGCTCAGACGAGTGGGGAGAAGTGTTCTTCCTGCTGCTGCCCTGGAGACCTGGCCCTCCACCAGCCCCAGCTTTATTTGGGCCACAGTTAGGTTTGATCACTCCCTTGGCGATTCTTCTGGAATGTGTTCATTTTAGTTTGGGGCTCCTTGGGAGAGGGGATGGAGCGCCAGGCGTGGTGAAGGAAGAGGCATGATCTCTAGGAATTATCTGATGTGACAGAAGTCTGGACAGATAAGCCCATTTGTTGTCCAGTCTGCTGTTCTCTGCAATTAAACAGCAGCGGAAAAAGTTAACTAGGAACGAAAAAAACAAGGCAGGTGAAGCAGACAGGTAACAGACCCAGGTCCCCCCGCCCTTGTGTCTTCGTCCTAAAGTCTGTGTCCCTGTTGGAAGGCAAAGGCCATTTGCCCTGGCGCAGGATTGGAGGTGAGGGGGTGTGAACGGCCAGGGGGCCCGGAGAGGCCCCTAGATAGGGGACTGTCCTGTTGGCCACCTTGGCTCTTGATGTAGCTTTCAGCAGTGCTGAGAATGTTGTTCTTGTTTTTTCTTTCTTTTTTTTTTTGTTAAAGGCAGGTGTAAAGAAGTAGCTGAGATTACTCATGAAAGTAGCTGTTAGGCTGTTTTTCTTATGAATATTTATAAAATAAAAGAGCAATGTGGAATCACTTTTTGTCTAAGTGTGCACAGATCTTCTGTGTTTTCTCCCATGGAGCCTGTTCTTTTCTCTCACTGTTTTCCCTCTTTGTTTTGTTGTTGTAGTTGTTTCGTTTTTGGAGAGTAGGAATCATGTGTCTTTTTTTGTGGCTTGGTCTCAAACCAGCCTTCATTCTCTTGAGCCAGGCGGCACTTCCTAAAGTTCATTTTAATCACCATGTTTGACAACCCAGCCCTCCTTGGCTCCTGGCAATGTGCTCTGTAGCACTTAGATGCTGGTAATATGTTTCATACAAAAAAGTACAAACACACAAATTTCTCCCAGTTTATCTTTTTCCAAAAGCGAGTCTTCAAAGGCGTGAACTCCAGGCCCATTTCTGCTATTATAGGGGCTGTGTCCCTGTTAATCGGTGGTGAAATGTCAATTTCCTGATTTGAGTACTTCCGTCATCTCACTTAGCTCTGTGCCATCTCCCCATGAAAGAGTTCGGCAAACCAGAGCTCCCCAGTGGGCCCCACCCCCCACCCCTCTTGTCTCTGTCATCACCACTCATCAGGGCTAAGACCCACTTTCCTCCAGTCAACTGGACCTATCCTCAACTCTATTTGGGACATTTAGAACATGAAGCTCTTCATCCCTCAGTTGTATGGGATGTTTCTTTCCTTCCTTGAAATCTGTTGCTTGCCTCCATCTGTGTAGTGACCAATGCCAAATGCCCTTTTCCTTTCTTTAAAAAAAAAAAAAGATTATTTATTTTAGAGAGAGAGCCTGTGAGCCAGGAGGAGGGGCAGAGGGAGAGGGAGATCGGGAATCTCAAGCAGACTCCACACTGAGTGCAGAGCCCGACACAGGGCTCGATCTCACCACAATCCCGAGCTCACAACCTGAACGGAAACCAAGAGCTGGGTGTCCAACCAACGGCACCACCCGGGTGCCCCTGTCCTATTCCTTTTTACCACTTGCGTGGATGGTGTGAAGAACTTCAGGTTTTCCAAATCCACGATGGAGCTGAAGCACCTGGCCTGGAATCTAATACACGTGTTCCCACTTAAACCACACAGGAATGTTTTGGAATAGCTACTTTAATTTGTAGATGAGGAAAGGGAGTTTGTGGATGATGAGCAGAAAAGGTGGGTGGGGCCCAGATGGTAGTGAGTCTTGTTAGTCTTGAGAAAGAACTTGAACTTTATCCTGAACACTTTCATAGAGGCCAGTGACTTTATCTACTCTCTGTGTTTGGTTTTTTGTCCTAGTGGAGAATGAACTGGGGCAGGAGGGAAGGAAGACCCAAAAAAGGGCTCTGTTGCAGTAATCCCAGAGAGCAGTGACCTTGAACTGAAGCAGCATAGCGGTGGAGGCAAGTGCTTGGACTGTAGAAGCTTTTAGGAGGCCGGCTATGGGATTGGGTAATGGCTGGTAGGTAGAGTAAATGATAACACACTGGTTTCTGTCGTTTAGGCCCCTTGACGGGCCAGGGAACTCAGGAGAGGGGAGAGATTGGGCATCTGGGGCCTCCCTCCCTTTGCAGTCAGGCGAGTGAGCAGACACTCTTGGCATTGGCCCATGTAATCATCTGAGCCCCAAATTCCGAAGAGAGTGTGTTGAAAACAGTGAATGGGCCAAAAAATGGGGGAGAAAAGGAAAACCTGACAGATACAGTCAACAGCCAGAGCACCTTCAGTCAGCAGCTTTAAATATACTTTCCAAATTCATGTACTTTAAATAGGCCAGAATTTGTAAGCGGTGGGGGGCACAGAGTAATCCCGCCAGTTCACGCCTTGACTGGGCCCAGCTGGAGGAGAAGAGTTGGCTGATGGCCTGCCACCAGGGTGACCAACTGTCCTTCGTTTGCTCAGGATTGAGAGGGTTCTGGAGACATGAGATTCAGCTTTAAAACCTGGGCATTCCTGGGCAAGCCGGGGTGAGCTGGTCGTTCCATTCGCCAGGGGACATGTCTTAACACGGGCAGCTGGGCTGGTTGGGGCCAGAGCAGTGAAGACTCAGTTCTACCTGGGGACTCGGTGTGGTGATGGTACCACAGAGCAGAAGGGGAGCTTGGGAATGGAAGAGGCCAGAATGTGTCCCAAGCCCTCTCATATCTTCTCTGGGTCCAAATGAAAGTCTTATCTTAAAGTAAGAGCCTGGAGACTCCATTCTGCCTTTCTGGAATCTAGTTTGTGCCACATCCTCCTCCTCGTAGCTGCACACACACACACACACACACACACACACACACACCTACCCCCCCACCCCCACCCCCCCACCCCCACCCCCCGCCAACCCAGCATTTGGGACTCGCAGGTCCTTAATCGGATGTGGGAATATCTTAAACTGGGTCTGAGGTGGGCAGAACAGTTTCTTTACTTAATACAATCCTACATCCTTGAAATCGTGGTCAGAAAAGACTTTTTTTATTTTAAGAGCAGCAAAATGCAAAATCATTGGTAGCGGTAGACCATTTGGATCTTCATTTGCAAAGGAACTATAGCCCTCCATTATTCATAAGTCTTTTGAAACCAAATGACAAATTTTTTGTCTTCAAAAGCTTCCCTTCCCCACCCCCACCACAAGTATTTCTCTTGCAAAATAAACCTCAGTAAATAAGCAGACAACATGTTGTAAATGGTAGGACAGAGGAACACTTGGAATAGAAAGCTAACGAAATGGATTTTTCCTGTGAAGGCCTGGCCTGGCACAAGCCTCCAGCTCCATCCAGAAATGCAGAGGGAAACAGAGGGTGAGGTGACAACACTCCTCTGACACCAGTGACACCAGTGACAGGGAGAAGCATCTGAGTCCATTCTCGTGAGCGGCAGCAGCAGGAATAAGGAGGAGCTCAGTGCGGGGAAATAAAAGAGAAAGGGAAAAAAATAGAGGGACATGTGAAAAAAAGTAAGGTTTAGATTCTTCTGGCCATGTGGCTCAGGTAGTGAAGGGGCCAGAAAGGCCCCAAACGGGACTTGGGTCTTTGGAAAGAGCCTCCAATAGTCCCCTGTCCTCCAGTGAGTCCGAGAGTGAAAATGAGCTTTGTCATTTCTCTGTGCCCTTCTGTATCACTTTATGAGGAGTGGGTATTAGTTCTAGCAAAATCGCCTGCAGTATATTCTTACCCAAGCATAAAGGACATAGTGGGTAAAAGCTTAAATAATAGTATCAGCATTTTAAGAAGGTTTTTTATTTCACATACATTTTTAAATAGGTCAGAATTTTTAAGCAGTGGGGGCGTACGGTTTATTCTTTTCTTGGTAATGTTTGACTGTCCATGGCAGCTATACCAGCTGTATGGATGAGAGAAGTCCTAAAAATTACCCATCACCGACCTTTACTTTCAGATTTTGATCTAAAATCCTAACATACATACAGAAAGGTACGGGTGCTGTTAAGTGAACAGCTTGAAGAATTTTCACAAACAGCACACCCAAGTCACCAGCACCCCGATGGAGACAGGGGCCACACCAGCCCCCCAGAGGGCCCCTCCGCACAGCCTCTTCATTACTTCTCACCAACAGTATCCACTGTCTTTCAACAGCATAGATTAGTTGTGTCTCACTCGGAATTTTTCTGTCATAGCCTTGTGTATGATTATCCACCCCCCCAAAAAAAGTCCTTGTTTTTTTTTTTTAGGGAGGAGGGCAGAAATTTTGTAATGGTTTCCTTTCTCCTGCTGCCCTGAATTAGGCCTGTTCAACAGGAAGTTTCCGAGCTGGGTCCCTGCTGGTGCAGGGTTTGGGGCAGGCTGGTCCCTGCTGCCCAAGACGATGCCCGGGCTGTGAGCCAGTAGCCTGCCCTTGGCATCACCTCTGCCAAAGGCAGCCACCACACCCGCCTTATCTGGCCCATGAAAGCCTCTGTCAGATATTGCAAAGGCACGTGTCTTTGAAGACAGGACAACAAATGGCTGAGAGGTCCCTGAACGTATTGGCCCTTCTGGAAAAGGAGGTCAGTCACAACCATTACAACAGCACATCCAACGTGCTGGGGTTTTTTCCACCTTCCAAATGAGAGTGCGATGGATTAATTCCGCTTCTTCGCAGGCATCGTCGAAGCTTTCGACGTGCTTTCTGCCCCCTTTTCTTGCTGCAGGAAGCAAGCAGTACGAGTGCGGGAATAAAGCTATGGAACATACATCGTAATGTGTCTGGAGCAGCATCAGAAAAGGACTTATTTGTTCTCCTGGGCTGTGTAGTGCCGAGTGATTGAATGCTCGCCAAGCTGTCAGTTTTATGAAACAAATTCCCTAACCCCCTTGGCCCAGAGCTTTGCTCAGCCTGAGATGGAAAAGAAATAACTTTTAATAGAAAACTCATTGCTAAAATCTAAGATAAGATTTCAGAGTTACTTCTCTCCTAAGAATAAAATGAAATATTGAAGAAAGCATTTTGATGGGGGACTCTTAGGGAACCTTATTTCTCGGTTCTTGCTTAACAAACTATGTTAATAAAAATATTTAGACCTTCGTGATGCATAATGCATTTTTATTCCTAGTGAGCTAGCCTGTTTGTATACACAGATGTTTCCTGTGGTCCTTCTATCATTGCTTCTGCTTTTTTTTTTTTTTTGAAACAATATTTCTAGCCGGAAACAGAATCTTAGGTTAAGAACCTAAGCCCCTCACAGACCCTGTTAGTTTGAGTGAGGGTATTTTTATTGCTAGATTTGAGACTTGGTGGGGGAGAAGGTGGAGGGGGGAATCTTCTTTTATTCAAAAACACAGAAAACACTTTGAATAAAAAGATAATTCAATGAATCCACGGTATGGAGACATTACTAGACAATTCTTCCTTGGCTTCTAAATTAGACCTGGCCAGTTTGTCCGGGCACATTCATTACTGAAGGGCTGGCCAGCTTTTTAGTCTCCGTTCTTACTGTCAAAGCCGCTGTGAGTAATGCCTGCCCTTTCATACAAACCTTAGGTGTGTTCGACTGGGTTTTACAGATTTTCCAAAGCATTGTTCTCGCAGAGCTGCAGTTTCCTTTCCAGCAGCAGGAACACTGTGGCAAACACAGCTCACCAGCCCAGTTTCTCTGCCACTCTTAGGAGCACGTGGAAATCAATTAAAAATAAAATCCATAGGCCAGTTGTGCTAAGGAAGGAAATGAGGTTTTACACATCAGCACTTTTCAAAAAAACAACAAGAAAAAAACCCTATCTTAATTGAAAAATGGCACAATGCCCTAATGAAAAATGAAGCTTCAGGATTCAGTCTTTAATATCTCACTGATGAGTGCGTATTTCCTCCTGTGGCTACCCCTATGAGCGAATTTTGAAAGAATCAGGCAGTGTGTTGAAATAAGATATCACTCGGCGTGACTGTTGGAGTGAGGCATCGCCCTGTCTGGCTGACTTGTCAGTTGCTGCCTAAATGCCAGGAGAGGAAGGTTCTGGTTCTTCGGGGCTTTATGTCCTTTAACATTGTAGTATTTCATTTCTCTGTTATAATAAAAGTACATATTTATTTGAGGAAATGTATACATTTAGAAAGGCAACAAGAAGAGAATAAATACCATTTGTAATCCTGCCACTATCAATGACTTTGGTTCCAATCCTTGAGTCTTTTTTGCCTATACATATATCCTCTCTCTTCTCCAGGAATTTGGAAGGTATATTCCACAAATTGATCCCCCCCACCCCAAACTTCTGCTAACATACGTTTCTGTAATTATCAACATCAAGAATGAAAAGGTATGTATTTTATTACCTCTTATGTGTGACGCCAAGTTTTGGGATATTGACTCCTCCCCCTTTCACTGTCCCCACTGTGCTCCCCACCACCAAGTCTCATTCACTGCCATATCCCCAGCACCTAGAACAGCACCTGGCACCCAGCCATTGCTTCAGAAATACCGTAGAAGCAATGAATGAATGCTGAGAGTTTATCCTCACATGACGTCCAGGAGGTGAGCACTGACTCCTGAGGCCAACCTCTTCCCCCCTTCGTTTGCTGCCTCTCCCGACAAGTCCGATGAAGCGAGCTACGAGTCCCACTGCTGCCTGCTGGCTCCGCTTTCCCTGAATTCCCATGTGGGGAGGCAGGGAAGGGTGAGCACCCAGTCTTCACTCAAATAGACCAAATTCCCAGGTCTTCAGATTGCTACGGAATGGGGCATGTGTCTTCATCTCTCTGCACGGCAGAGATGCCACCCGTAAACTGTAGACACTAGTGTTATTCCAGCTTCTCTTCCCAATGACAGCACAAATAAGGAGCCTTTGGGGGGCCCTGGACATTTCCTTTCGTGTTTCCAGTCGCGCCATCTGATGGGTCCAGGAGAGTTCCTAATGGGGTACTTTATGCTTCTGTGCCAAGTAAGTCAGAAGTGGCAAACAATCGGGTGGCCTTTCTTACCATCTGTGCCTCCACTGCCATCCTGTGTGCTTCCCCAGCAGCGCAGGCCTTGTCGCATTGTAGTTGTGTGTCCGCAGAGCTGACTCTCTCACTACACAGTGAATGCACATTCCGTCTTGGCATCCTCCACCAGAGACCCCCAGCACTGGGACTGAGGAGTCGTTCAGTATGTATTTGTTCAATGAATGAATGACTGAGTAGTATCATTTTCTACACATCTTGCCTTATCCGCACCATATCCGTGGGCTTTCTGCCATCCCCAGATGACAAAAGCAAACCAAACCAGAAAATTAAACCTCTAGCCTTCTGAATGTCTACATTAAAATGTAAGCTTCTGATAGACAGACCCATAAGTACTGGTTCTGGAAAGTGCCAGCTTAAGGGGGAAAATATTCCCTCTTAGTTCGTTGGCTGGCAGATCAGGTTCCTGAGGAGAGGGGGAGTGACAATGTGTGCGCAGTAAAGCTCCTGTCTGCAGCTTTTAGTTTGAGTTATATGTGTGTTGGCATCTCTTTCACACAGAATCTGATGAGTTGGCATTTATTTTTGACAGCATCTCAAATCTTGTGAAAGTCAGAGCTGGGGGCTGGTGGTGTTTTTTAGTAATATCTCAGATGATGGCAGGATAACCTTGATAGTAAAAAAGAAAGGTTCAAAAAGATGTCTTCTTAGAGTTCTTCCAGAAAACTAAAAGCTCAGCAAAGAAGAGCTTCAGGACGTCTCAGAGCAAAGGTTTCCTTGAACATTGACTTTTTGTAGGCTGCACACAAACAAAGACACACACATAGTCGCTGAGGTGTGTTTCGTCTAATTCAGCATAGCAGCAGCTGCTGGTTAGTCCCCCGCACCTGTTTTGTTCATCTTCCCAGACCACCCCCCCAGACTACATTTCCCAGCCTCCCTTGCAGTTTTACCTGTGGCCATGTGACTGGGTTCTGTCTGACAGGATGCTCCATGCTCTTTCTTCAGCCACTGGCTATCTGGGATGGAGCAAAGACCCAGGGTAACCCTGGAAGTTTGCAGAGCCACCTCTGCCTGGGGAGGATCATTGCATGAAATGGAAGTACCCCTACCTTACACTGTTACGGGAGTAAGAACTACGCCTCCATTAGTGAGCTAGTACAAGTGTGAAGCAGTTAGTTAGGCAGCCAATCCTACCTTAACAAAATCATACTCCTTAGATGTTTTAAAAAAAAGTAGCTGGACAGTTTTCAAAGGCCTTTTATGTGCCAGGAATTGTTTATGTTAATTATAATCCCCTCAGTAGACCTACAAAGTTGCCCTCATCTTACAGCTATAGATAACTGTAACTTCCCACAACTCCAAGTGGGAAGGGGGTGAGTATTTTATCTGCCATGGTGGCTCCGGGGTTGGCACAGAGGTTGGAATTGAGTTGATGAGGCTTGTTGATGATAGAGGAAAAGAAGGCCCAATAGGGTGGTCCCATTCCCAGGGCCCACAGCTGGAAAATGCAGGACCCACTATTTCACCCAAGTCCACCTGGCTTCAAAGTCCAGCTGCCTCTGAGTGTCCGTAACCTGAGATTTTAAAAAGAATGGGTGAGGAGCCATCGATGGGGCTTAGAAAAAACATTGTAGTCCCTCATCTTGCATTTCTGAATGGAAAAGTAACATATTAAAAATGAAAACATTGACATTTCCAAAACAAAGAAAGGGACAACTCTCTGTAAGCTTATCAGAGAAAACTGGTACAAGCTTGGCTTTTTATTCTGTAAGTTCTTAACATATACACACATACAACAAAAATTACTTCACTTTGTGTATAGAAAATTCATATTCTCTCCCCACCGCATGATTTTGTTATTTATTTTCTTCTTAAACAATTTCCGTGGACACTATTTCCATGTCAGGACATACCATTCTGTGTCATCCTTTGCGATGACTAGTACTATTCTGTGTAACAATCTGCAATAATTAACCAGTTTCCCCTTGGTTGTCATTTAGGTTGTTTCCAGCCTTTGTAACACAAAAGAGCTGTGATCAACATGCTTGTGTGTAGCTCTAGGGTAGAATCCTAAGAGCGCAGTCGTGAGCCCGCCAACAGGCACGTGTCACTGTCCTCCACATATGGGGACCTATTGTTGCAGAAAGTCCAGATGGTCAACAGATACTGAAATGGACTCCATGAGTTTAGTTCTTCAAGTTAAGATAACAAAGAACAGTGGAAGAAAGGGTTTCTAGAATCTCGTTCAGAGTGTTGCAGATAAGGCTCCACGCCGTGGCGAAGATTAACAGTAAGGAGGCAATGATGTCGCAGCGGGAAGAGGTGGTTCCTTCACACCCTTAGCTGGTTTCTCTGCAGCCACCTGGCAACGAGGGCAGTGTTATCCGGAAGGCCAGGGCTGATCTGAGCCCCAGGGAAGACACTGTCGCCCACTAAGAAGTGAAGCAAGGCTTCCTTTCAGAGGAGGGGGCAGTGGCCAGGAGGCCAGAGAGAAAGAGGAGGAAGGTGTATGGATGTCCCTCAAGGTTCTTGCTGCAGGACACACATTCCTTAGAACCGGGCGTAAACCTGATGTGCCTGGACAGCTTTGGGGGCAAGCAGGCGATTCCAGGCAGATGTCTTTGTCCGTGGGCACAGCTGTGTGAGCTCTGAGATGTCCCTGTCCATGAGGGATGCTCGTGGAATGATGGCGATGATGATAATGATGATGACAGTGCTGTGGTTGGCAGCGGGAAGAGGGAGATGATTACCTACCCAGACGGGCTGGAACACTAAAAGCTGAACCCACGAGAAGAGCTGCCTTCCGTGTGTGTGTGCACGCGCGCGCACACACACACACACACACACAGCGTGATGTGGTTGAGTATGTGAATGTTAAGTATATATGTGGTGTGCAGCGAATGTGTGATGTGTGCAGTGCTGTGTGTGTGTGACAGGTGGGATATGTGCAAGTGTGCTGTGTGGATATGTTTGAACAGGTGGGGGGAGGCTGATTCAATCCCCTGGGGGCTTCATGTGGCCTACCAGAGGCCTTAGGCTGCTCACTTTGAGTTTTTCCTCCTGTATTCCTTGTTTCCTGTGGCAAAAATGCCAGCTTCGCCCAAGAGAATGCTCCTGACCATTTTCTCCCCTGGGGAGCCAAGCTCGAGGGAAACACTTAAGTTTCCGCTGATCACCTCATTACCCGGCAGACTTAGAGAGAGGGCAGCAGTGGTCTCCAGAGCCATCTTATTTTAGCTTATTATTCCTTTTACTTATTATTCTATTTTCCTTTATATTGAGGTGTATATAACGCACACAGTAAAGGTGCAGGGAGCGTACAAATCTTAAGTGCTGATACACCATGTAACCACCTCTCAGTTCAAAATAGAATCCATTTCCAGCACCCCATAAAGCTCCCTTGAGCCCTTTCCCAGTCGTTATCCCCCAGAGACAACCACAATTCTGACTTCTGTCTCCATAGATTAATTTTGTCTGTTCTAGAATTTCATATAAATGGAACCATGCAGTATATGGTCTTTTGTGCCTGGCTGCTTTCACTTAGCACAATGCTTTTGAGATCCGTCCATGTTGCCGCGTGTATCAGCAGTTCGTGTCTTCCTGCTGCTGTGTGGTATCTTATTGTATGGATGTATCACAGTTTGTTTATCCATTCTCCTGCTGACGGACATCTGGGTGGTTTCCAGTTTGGGGCTATTGCAAATAAAGCTGCTACGAACATTCTTGAACATGTCTTTTGGTGGCCATATGTAGAGCTGTCTTAATGTTGCCTATGATAGCATTTGACAAAGATAGAGCTTGCAAAAATCATACAACAACAAAACCTCAACTTACTCCAGCAAGTTGCCCAGAAGAATGAAGCGGTTGACTTTAAGTGGCTTGTCTTAATCCGAATATCTCCCTTCCTTTGGGAGAAAAGTGCATCACATGGGGGACAGTGGTAGGCTCTCTGGCACTTGGAGCCCTCCACCAAAACAGCCATCATCTGTGAGGATTGCAGTATTTATTTATGAGGTTTCCCAGTGTAAAAATGACTCCTTGGGGGATAAACCGGGGCCTTTGGGAGGGCCATTGGCTACTGCACTCTATGGCTTGGGATTTGGGCTCCAAAGCCAAGACCTTCCCATTGGGAGTCCCAGTAAGGCTGGGTGTACACAACTTGGAAAGACACCCAGTTGACTTTGAGGGAGCTCAGACTTTGGGGAACTCTGGCCTGTTGCCTGACCCTGGGACACCAGGACGGATTCCAGGGAGTGAAGAAAGAGGAACTGACAGGCTTGCACCTGCATGGTGGTCCTTTGCAGACTCTGGTGTCCGTAGCACCTAAACCCTTGCCCTCCTCTCTAAGGAAGCTCTAGGGACTGACCCCTGTGTCCCTGCACTCATTTCACCTGCCTGCACGCTCCCTGCCACTCTCTTTGCTTCTCTGCCACAAGATTTCTGTCCTGACTGTTGCCTGCCCAAGGCGCTGGTGTTTCTGCCCCTAAGCAGTGCCACAGTGGAGTCAGGAGGTGGGCACCCCAGCAAACCTTCCCTGGCCTTAGCAGGGATAGCTCTGAGGTTAACTCCCAGAAGAACTGAGCCCTGGCTGCCCGCAGCAGGCACCCACTCATTACAGCTCCTTTGAATGGCCACCTGCCCTTCCGGGCTCACTTCTGCACCCCAGCACTGGGGCTACCTGGCTTCTCCTGCACAAACTGTCTGCACTTGAGTCTCTGTCTCAGGGCCTGCCATTGTGGGTTTCCCAAATGAAGCCACCCTCCTCCCCAAGAAAAATGTTCTTTGGCACATATGTTGATTTTGTCTGGGAATTTTGCAAATTCCACGGCACCTTTTGCATCATCCACTCGGGGGTTCAGCCCAGGCCACCGCCAGCTGTATTTGCTGTGGAGAAGTTTGAGATCAGTGGCTGACCCAAGGGAGGACAGTAACAAATAGTATTTAATTTTCAAGCTGCAGTGAAGGCAGACAGCCTTCGTCCCATTGCTCCCTGTCAGTGTCACTCCCAATACCGCGTACGATGGATGTGACGCTGCAGAAAAGTGTGGGTTAATGAAATCATTTAAGGCACCCACCGGGGGTCGGTTGAATATACGGGTGGGGGAGTGGGGTGGGGGGGTGGGCACTGCTCTTTAAGGAGCTTCCAAGCTATTCTGTAGCCCTGAGGAAAATGGCTTATCATAAAATAGAAAGTGAAAAAGAAATGGCAATAATTTTAGCTCTACCACGATAGGTTGTTTCCTGGGGAAAAAAAAATAAAACAATAAAACAAAATAAATATTTTTGATTTGTTGGGAGCATGCAATTCCTGAATGAATATTCCCTTCTGCTTTTGATTTTCCCAAATGTGGTTGTGTTGGAGGTGTGAACATTTTTAAAAGAATTCTAAAATGAATCCTTTTGGGGAGAAAAATGAACGCACAAAGCACTTTGTCCAGTTTCTTTCTAATCTTTTCTCGGAGGGGTGTTTTTTTCCACTTAGGTTAAGCAAGGGAACATAGGAAGGTGGGGCTTGGGGCGGAGGGCTGTCATTAGATGGAGCGTTTGATGATTTGGGTTTGAATTTTCGGTTCTGGAAGGATAAACACATGGACCTGTGTCTGGGGGTGGGGCGGCCGCAGGCCCGCAGCATCGAGGGAGGACAGGGTGTCAACCTGCAGCTGCAGGTGGCCGTTGGTCCCTGGGGCGGGTGCAGTTGGAGCAGCACAGGTGTGTTGGGGGGGGGGGGGGTGAGGGCACAGGTCAGCTTGCTCCGCCAGGGTCGGTGGGGCTGGCGGAGGAGCCGGTGTTTCGGGTGCTGAGGAATCCCTTTTGTCTGGTTGTCCTCACCACCCCGCGTATTTAGCAGCACACGAGCTGTTTTAGTTACGTTCTATCCATCTTCCCCCGGGGCTGTATTTGCCTGGGTTGATCAGCACACCACCACGCGCATTTTCCAATCGTTCTGCTGTTCCACTGATTGCGGAATTAGCAGCCTCCCTGTCTGGTAAAAGTAGGTCAGGGAAGTTCCTGACTTCCGAGGCGGCTAATAGATTTCTGAATGGCAGCGTGCGGGGCGCCCGCATGTGACATCTGAGCAGGGGAACAATGGTGATCACTCACTGCGCTCTGGGGCCTGAGTCATCCTCCCCGGAGCACACGCGGCCGAGGTGCCAGAGACTACAGGTGCTGCTGCACCGGGAGCCCCGCGCCACCGAGCCCCGAGTCCAGTGCCTGATCCCTCCAGGTCCCCTCCCCTCCCCGAGGCCCTCTGCCCTTGCGCGTCCCCGTCCCCTCTGTCCCTCTGTCGTCCCTCCTCCCGCGGGAGAGCCGCGCCCACAGCATCCCGAGCTGCCCAGTCCCCGCCTGGAGAGGCCTCCGCTTGGCCGCACCTGCTCCCAAACTGCCCTCTTCCTCCTCTTGCTCTTGCACCCCTTCCCCTGTCACTTCACCTTCAGGGTGCTGTTGGCCGTGGCCCATGAAACTGCACAGCCTCCCAATGAAACAGTTAAGCCTTTAGGTTGCCCCTGGGGAAAAAGCAAATGGAATCCGATTATTAAGACCTAGACGCTGTCAAATTCACCAAATGGCATCACTACTGTCAAGTAATTATTTAGATAGGGCATGCTGTGGGGGTCTCTCTTGCATGCTGTCTCTCCTTTATTCTTTTTCCTTCAATTTTTAAGATGAACAATTTCTGTTTAGACCACTTCCTTCTTCCAGCTGCAGACAATGGCAATCATAATCATGTCGGGCCAAAACGTATTGCTTGTATGTGTTCATGTTTAATTTGAAAAATGACAACAGTGATTTCTTTGAAGTCTCCTACTCTCACCCAGAGCTACCCCACTATTGGAATATCCTAGAGGAGGAGAAAGAATAAATCAACACAAAATGATGTCATAAAATCCTCTTAAATAACAACCAGGTAGTAAATTAACATATACACGACCTTTGAAATGATCATGTACAGGGAAGTCGAATCCAGCAAACAGCTAGCTGGCTGAGTGCCTGCCCTTGACTAGTAGGCTGAGAGATACAGCTGCTGGAAAGATATTTGAGAGTGAGTCCTAAATGCAGAAAGCTGTCTTTTATAAAAAAAAAAAAAAGGAAGAAAAAAATCAGATCCTTCATTTGACAGACCCTAATTTCATTGAGATTGACAGCATTGCCTTTGTCGAGCATACATTTAACAAATGAGATTGAACAACTACCCCACTCAGTTTCATCTAATTTAATTTGACAGCCAAAGCAGGTAGGTAGGGTAATGTACTTACAGAGGAGGTAGGAGCGCTGTCCCAGGGTGAAATGACGGGGCCTGCCGGATCCAGCTTAAGGGAGTTATCTCCTCTGTTGCTTTTGTATTTTTGTTTTTGTTTCGCCATTCACACGTGAAATTTTATTTTTTTTTATCTTTTAATTTTTAACTGAAGTAGGGTTGTCATACAATATTGTTTTACTTTCTAACTGACATATAAAGCACGTCTACTCACTTGACGTGCTTTATATGTCACTTAAAAGCTTAAATTGTCTTAAATGTGCAATTGAATCAGTTTTTGCCAGTACGAACATGTGTGTAGCCACCATCTAAATCAAGACATCGGACATTTCCTTCCTGCAAAAAAGTCAATTTCCCAGTGGATGTAACACCCCTCTCCTGCTCTCAAGGTAACCACTACCACGACTTCGTAACAGTTTTGGTTGCCTGTTTTTGAACTTCATATAAAGTGTATCATGCAGTATGTCCTTTGTGTCCGTTCTCCTTCACTTAATGGGAAATCTGTCCATGTTGCCGCACATATCAGTATTTCATTCTGTTATTGCTCTGTAATATTCCATGATAGAAGTATAGCACAGTTTATGTATTATTGATGGATGTTTGGGCTGTCTCTATTTGCCTTCAGTTTTAACTTCCATTTCTAAAAGTCTTTAGAAGGGCATCCTAGAAATAAGCAAGAACGATACGCACCCCCAGGGGCACTTGTCCCAAACTGGAGGCAAAATGCACTCACTCATAAGCAAGTGTTCTGTATCCTGAATGAGGGGACTGTCTTGGGCCCTCTTCCGCTGAGAACGAAGCCAGTCGCATGTTCCCACACCCCATTCCTCACAGAATTGTGGGGCGAGGAGGCTGCTTCATCGCCTCGCCTCCTTTAACCCTGAGATGGAGGAGAGAGAGGTGAGCCTGCAGCCGGTCATGGGTCATGTCATGTCGAGGTAGCTTAGCAAACAGATGGGAGGGTGGGCCTGGGGTGGGTTCAAGGCAGCGGGGAAGGGGAAGGAGCAGTTCCCCTCGGGAATGCCTGTGTGTCTGGCACCGTGCCCACGTCTGAGCGGACTCAGGGACACAGCTTAAATATGGGCATCCTTCCTGATCATTCTGACACCTTCCCATTTTCCGAGTCGGGGGAAATAAAGCAAACCATTATTATCTCTCGCAAAGAAGCTGACCAGGCAGTGCGGCTCGGGGAGGCATTTGTCACTGGGCAGAAACGGGGCTCAAAGGGTTGTCATCGTAGAAGGCCACCTCCTCCTTCCAGCTGCTGGGTAGGGCAAGTAACTAACTGGACATCCAGGTGTAGCAGGGCAGGGGACCTCTGGGAAGGGCAGGCCTGCAAGCCGCTTAGGGTGGTGTGGAAATGAAGGGAGAGGGTGAGCCCCTTAACACGCCGGGGGTCGGCCTGGGCCCGTTGCCGGCTGAGCACTGGAAGCCTCAGGTTCTGGAAGGCCCCTCAGTCCAGGGTGGTCGGTCGCGCTAAGGGCTGGTCACCTTTCCACGCTCGCTTACCTGCGCATTCACTTAACGAATACTAATGACCTCATATTACACACCAGGCACCTTGCAAGGTTGCGGGGTTAGAAGTGCGATCGCCCCACTGCCAGAGTACTTGCTCCCTCTAGAGAGGAAGGTGGGATTTAAGGAAGTGATTACAAGCCGGGGCAGTGCTGGCTTTGATAGAGATAATAAGGCCATGAGCGCTTAATTGGGAAAATACTCGAGGTTGCGGAAGCAGGTGGGCTAGACAATCCGCCGCCGGTCCTTTAGCCCCTTAGCATTTCCACAAAGTTCTAGAGCTGCTCAGAAAAGCAATTTACAGCAAGCTCTGATGCATTCAAAATGGCTGTGGAGCAAAGAAGGTAGGGATGGGGGTGACAAGAAAGTAGCCAGGTGTAAGTCCACCCATGCGATCCCCGGTACTGCTTAGGCCTCGGGCGTCCCCTGGCCGCCTATCTCCTCCCACGCACCGGGCACCTCTTGGGGTGGTGCAAGGAAGCCAGTTGTGTGGTGAGCAAGAGATCTTGGAGTTGTCCATCCCCAGGAGTTCGCATCGACAGGCCTGCCCTGGCAAACCTTCTGCATCTTTTTGGGTATTGGGGTCATGTAGAGGAAATGGGGGAGCGGGGAGGGATGATGAGCCGGGGTTGATAACGCAGTGTGTTTATAAATAGGGCTGTAGGAGCGAAAAGTTTGCACCAGATTCTCTGTGTGTCATGTCACAACAGAACAGCATGTACTTCTCTAAGTATCTAAAACTAATGGACACGTGCTCTTGCCTAAGAGGCCCAGTTATTGTTGGTTAAAAAACAAACAAACAAAAAAAACCTTTTTAATGCATTAGAAGTATATGGCAGCTGTTGTAAGGTCAGAAAGGCTAGCCCAAAACACTTCCATTCACTGATTCATTCCACAGATACCTGTTGATGTTGATGCCCCTAAATATTTTACTTTCCACCTAGCCGTCACATAGACCCAACAAAACAAAACAACCCCCTCCCCCGAAACTAAAGCCCTTCACTCTAGGGGCAGATCCAAACATTTAGCCCAGTGTCAAAGACAACAGCCAAGCAGGACAAGTCTTGAATTTTAGTCTCTTTCTTGTATTCCTCAGCCTAGAGGGTGCCAATGGCCTTTCTATGAGGTGTAACCTCTCACTGATGTCTGTAGAAAAGATAAGGGTGGAAGTTTTTCTAGAGAAAGGTTTTCATTATGTGTTAGAAACAACGTGGATACATTGGGTCAGGTTTTTCTTCTTTCCCTACCTTTGCCATTGTGCAGTTATGACAGAGATCCATCCAGAATATTCTTTTTTCTATTGCATGGGAAGCAATGCACTGCCCACCTACTCTGAGGACTGACTCTTTGGGTGTTCCCAATTATCACGCAGCTCTTTCTAGTCTTGCTTGTGACAGGTTAAGGCGGTACAGTGACACCCTCCCCTAGATGACCTCCGAGCTTTCTTTCGCAAGCAAGGAAGCAGTAATGGAGACCTAGCCATGAGGAAAGAAGTGCCTCTTCCCTTTACAGTTTGACAATGCCTTCCTTTGTAGCTCGTTCAACACGCTTGTCCAGATTTATGATTTTTTTTTTGGCCATCTGGTTTATTTCTCTTGTTGTTTTGTATTGTTTTAAATATGCTCGAGGCCATCTTTGAGTCTTCTCTTAAAAAAATACAAATTAAAAAAGCAAATCATATGAGTGTCATTTGAAGGTTAGGGATGAAAGAGAGGTTTAAATAGGACTCGGATCTTCCCTGTGAAGTTCAGTAGCTAAAAATAAAGTTCTTTTTACTTTGCTGATTACATAATAGAACACAGTTCTCAGATGTGAACTTTATGGAATGTCTCAGTTGTTTGGAGAATTCTTGTTTGGGTTTTCTTAAATGGTGGTGCAGGCGTTCTCTGAAATAATGGGGTTGATTGGGTTAGTGATTGAGCACCTAGTAGGTGCCCACCACTTTGCCAGCTGCTGCTGTGGGTCACTTTGTGATGCTTTAGCCAGAGGCAGGACTTGCTTTTCATTTGGTTTAACATCATTTTCATTCTCCTAAGCCAGGTTTCTCTTTCTAAAGAAACATTTGTGCAGAAAGCAGCGGGGAGGGAGTCTTTTTGTAAGAGGAAAGGGTGGAGTTGGGTGGGGCAGTCTTTGTTTTAAAAAGAAAAGGTACTCTGGGTGCTGTGTGCTGTGTTCTGGGAAGCCATGAAATCCCAGTGACCTGGATAACTATGTTTAAACCATGTTCTTATTAAAACCAGCAGTCCTGGCTTTCCCAGACAAAGAGATTCTGAAACAATTTTGGAAATACATTCACAAGAGTGGAATTCATAAAAGGAACTGTACGGCCATCCGCTGCACTGTGTGGACATAAAATTGGATGGGCAAAGGGGGAATTTCTCAAGTATGGATTCAAAGCTTTTAGATGAACTTGCCTAATTGGGAGTAGTGATGTAGAGCATCTTGCTGGAAGGAAAACAAATCTCGCTTCTCAAAATATTCTCTCCGATGTAAAAGCAAATGCAGCTTCAAACAATGCTCGGGAAATATCTTGGTTAAGGATTTTGGAAATGATTTAAGAATCATGGGTTAGTGCCTGGCACTTCGTAAATTGCTCCACACAGTTGAGAAATCTTGCCAAGAGGCTCCTAAATCTGAGTCCACTGACCTGAGAATCACCTGGGGGGGGGGGGGTCTGGGACCTGTATAGCCTTGGATGCCATTAGATGCGTCGGGTCAGGCTCTTGGGTGTTGGGCAGACAGCACACAGAGGACACTGCTTAGGAGGGCATGGTCTGTGTCTGTTGCTGATTCCCCCTTTCCTGTGCTTTCAGAGCCGACCACCCCCTGTGACAAGAGTCATTCTGTCTTCAGACACATTATTAGTACTTGTAATCAGGTTATGCTTGGTCTTTTTGACTGAGGGTCCATCTGTCTCTCTAGGGTGGCAATGCCCGGTTCTGTTCTGCTCTGAGCTCATTTCATAGTTTAACTCTCAGAAAGTGACCTTCCTTCTGGGGATTTTGATGATTAGCCCAGTCTGAGAACTGCTGGCCAGGTCCATTTCTCTGGACAGGATCCTATCCATAGCATCCCAGACAATTTTCTGCACACAGATGGCCATGAAACAGCGTCTTGGCAAATGCCATTGACTCTGGATTGTAGGTTTATTCATTAGCTGAAGCCCAATTTTAAAATCCAGTCAAGTATGATTCCTTCAAATGACTTCAAATCGAGTCACATACAGTGCTTCTTAAGGTTGATTTTGTTTCTTATTATTCTACTGAGTGCTCAGGACATCTGACTGCTCTCCTGGGTTGGTGGGCTGGAGCCATAAATAGCTTTTGGATCCTTCGGTTGTCAGGATGGTTAAAAGGATAAATGGCGAAAAGAGAATAAACGGATGAAGGTCAGTGGGTGAGCAAACAGAAACTGGACAAGGCTCCACTCTCATCTACACACAGTGAGAGGCCCTTTCACAACATCCCCAGCTGACCCTCACAGCATCTTTGCGAGGATGTTGCAAACCCCATTTCACGAGAGAGAGGGATGGGGTGATCATCTCAGGATGCAGAGCCAGCATTCAGTCAGGCCTTCAGAATGTTCTCTGCCACTCAGTTGCCCCACTCTCTTCCACCCTGAATCTGACCCTGAGTTTTCTTCTTTTTATCATCTATCAAGAGCATTTTAAATTTTCTTTGGCTCTGCCGTGGGGTCCAGCTTGGAGACCTGGTTCAGCTCCAGCTGGGCTCATAAGGTCCACTCACTTCTCCAGAGACCCCCATAATCTTTTTGGAGGAACAGCACAGTTCTGCTCTGATTTGGCATGCTTGAAAGCAATCAAAGGTAGGACCGCTCATTTCTGAATTATACATGGGTTTCCCTTCATCTGTAGAACATAATTAAGAAAAAGGGCTCGAGGAATACCAAATTCTGAGCCAAGAATCTTAAGAAGCTGCCAGAGGAATTGGGTATTAGCAGCTTCTGCTGTGTGCCATGTGGGCCAGGGCTGCTCTTAGCTTCTTAGCAGGAGGGAGTGGCCATGGTGCCTGGAGACAGGAGTAAGAAGCAGTGGGAGGGAAGGCTCTTGCCTTCTGCCCTTGAGATCTTGAAGAGGTGAAGCAGGGTCCAGGCTGACATTTCTCAGGGATTCCCAGATGGGCCTGCCTTTACTGGCCTCACTGCCATTTTCATTCCCTTTCTGAAAGGTGGTTTCTGGACCACCAAGGTTACCCACCCTGAGCACTTCTGGCATTTGGAAGGAGATCGTTCTTGGTCATTGGGACTGTCCCATGCATTGCAGGATGTTTAACAGGATCCATGGCCTCCACCCACTAGCTGCCAATAGAAACCCCCTTCCCCGAGTTGTGACAACCAAAAATGTCCCCAAGCACTGCCAGATGTCCCCTTTGCAGCAGGGACAGAATAGCACCAGTTGAGATGTATAGTGGCAATAGGAAAGGAAGGAGAGATGTGTGGCTGGGAGAGGAGCCCTGGGTTGGAAATGCTGGCAGGACCCCCATAGTCCCTACCCCCCCACACACCCTCCCTCAGTCCCGTCAAGTGTGAGTCTTCACCACCCAGGGTTCTGTTAAGGAGTAAGTCCCCAGTGTTTCCATTTACCCTGCTTTCATGCAGCCTCCCTCCACCTGTCCTTGGCATGTAGTGCCGAGGCCTCGTTCAGACCCCAGCTCTGCCACCAAGTAGCAAGTTGCCTATTCTTCTGATGCCTCAGTTTCCTTGTCTATAAAGTAGCAATAATAATAGCATCTCCCTTGCAGAGTTGTCTGTGAAGACTGCATATCTGTAAACATTTGAAAGCCTACCAGCACATGACAAGTTTTTGTTTCACAAATAAGGCATAAATAATCTGGATGAAGAACCTCTGTTAAATACAGCCATTCACCAGATGTTATCGGGTGCTGACCAAAGCCCCATCCCCACCTTCCAGGTGCTCAGAGTTTGGCCACGAGCCTACAGTAACTTAGGTGTGTAAGTTAGTAGGTGCGTTAGTAAGGAATAGCGCCCTGGCCGGGCTCTCATAGGTAGTCCCGAAGGAAAGCTCTCACCCCAGGGGACACACCATCCAGCCTTAGCGCCCATGCAGTGCTTTCTTACTTGTCATCCATTGAAGGTGACTTTACCTTACCATCAACTCAACATTTCGTTTGACAGTGACTCAACTCTATAGAGCCTCGGCTATGGCCAAAATCAATGGAACCCATCATCCAAAATTTAGGGTCACCTCTGTGAGGAGTTTGTGATATATCGGTCTTTGGGAACACTAGTCAGGAACACTGTCCTCCCTCCCTCCCTCCCTTTGTCCCTCCCTCCCTTCCTACAAATGAATATTCATTGAGCACTGTCTATGGACTATTATCCTGGGTGTTGCGGATGAGCATGGCAGAGGAGGAGCTTACATTCCAGATAGGATGGAGGGAGACAGACTATAAACAGTAAACAAAGGGGGAGAAAAAGATAATTTGCAAATGGGATAGATGCTGAAGGAAAGACACACAGAGATTGATGTGAGGGAGAATCACTGGATGAGGTGAGGGCTTAGATTCCAGATGGTCATGGAATCTTCTCTAAGGACACTATTTTGATTTGAGACTCAAAGGCTGAGAAGCAACCAGCTGTGGGAATATTGTTCCAAGCTGAGGAAACAGCCAGTGCAAAGGCCCTGAGGCAGGAAAGAGTTTAGTAGCTTCTGGGAAAAGAAATATTCTGTTGGAGGCAGAAAGTGGTAGGAGACAAGGTTGAAAAGGGTTAAAGTGGGGCCAGGTCAGATGGGGCTTTGTAGGGCTTGGCTTTTACCTCTAAAGTATGATGAGAAGCCATTGGCCGGTTTTATGCAGCTGAGTAAAGCAGTCTGCGTTATGTCTAAAAAGAAGGAAGGAGTGGTCAGCTGTGTGGAATGCTGCTGGTATGAGTAAGATGAGGGCCAAGAGACTCTCTCCGTGGATCTGGCTGCGTGGGGGTCGATGTGACCCCGTGAGAGCAGCTGTAGTAGAGGAGTGGGCAACAGCTGCGCTCCCTGGCTTTTGGTTTTAGAACATACAGTCTTTCCAAGGAACAGGCATTGTCATTTGAAGAGAACAATAATCTAATCACATTCCTTTTTTTTTTTTAAAGATTTTATTTATTTATTCATGAGAGACACAGGCAGAGGGAGAAGCAGGCTCCCCGTGGTGAGCCCGATGCAGGACTCGATCCCGGGGCCCTGGGACCATGACCAGATCTGGAGGCAAATGCTCAACCACTGAGCCACCCAGGTGCCCCTCCGATCACATTTCTTAACACTGCTTTGTCGGCCTTCAGGGAATTACTTGGTTTTATTCTCTCTTACTAAAAGACTTAGTGCAGTGGTCACAGTGATGGTGGTGGTGGTGACGTCACCCACCACTGTGTGGCCACCACCAGTCGCTTTGGTGATTTTCCAGTTGTGGGACAGCACCAGCCCCGCCACACGCAGCCCGTGAGCCACGGCAGGGCTCAGAGGGGTGGCCTCCGCCTCCTCCGTGCCCTGTTCTGATGGCTGACCTCTGTGTGGCCTTGCACTTCCAAAGTCCACCCATCTCCTTAACCTGGCCTGAACTTTTAAGCCCAAGAATGGCAGAAAATCCCTCAGAATAAATCCTTAAAGAGGCATTTGACAAAGCATATATAAACTTACACTTGGTGAAAAGTGACTGTAGAAAAAAGTATGTTCAGCACAGGCTTAAATTTACCGTGCTTTTTCTGCGGTCTCCCGCGGCACTTTGGAACCCTGACATTTTTCCTGACTGATCGTTCCCTTTGATTTTTTTTTTCCCTACACTGCTTTGATTTCGTAACACAAGAATAATATTTTTTCTGGACTAAGCTTCTTATAAGTGGTCTTACCCAGGGAATGGTTTAAAATGTAAAGATGATTCTATTTTTCTCTTAAGTACCAAGAAGTCCACACACATACAAACACGTTTAATAGCTTCAGACGAGATAGATGGACTCATTTTTAAAGGCATTTTGGAAATTTTTGCTCCTCTTAATGCCAGCCCCTTGTTCAGAGCCCCATCGTTTTAACGCTGTTGCAGGCACAGTGAGGAAGGCCCCCCCACCCCCCGCCTGTGACCTGCATGTTAGAGACCCTGTCCTGAGAGAGGCGGGCCTTGGCTCCTGACCAGTGGATTTGCCCTAATGTATTGTGTCTTCAGGATGGACTCAAAGGCAGATCCATCCCATTTTCAGAAAGGGAAGGTTTTTAACTCCCCCAAGTTAAATACCCATGTTTGGTGTGTTGGACAAAGCTCCAAAACGCTCGCACCTTTGTTCTTAGTGGCTGGCGGGATTGAGTCTGGTCATTAGCCGGGGTGCGGGGGTGGGGGGGAGGCACATTTTGCAGTCCATTCCTCCTGAGGAGGTGGGGGCCAGAAGAGGGCTCAAAGTGTGACATCAGGCATCGGGCACTGCCTTACTGTGACTTGTTTTTAATAGCTTAGGTGCTGGCTGGCAGGACCTTCCCGGGATCTTGCTCCTATCTACAAGAGCGTCCTTTGTGCTTAGGCCACTGATCTCTGGGGTCTAAGATGAGTTCTTCTCTGAAGGTCTATGCAAATGCCGAACCCACATGAAAGAAAATGATTGTCGGCCTTGTCTGAGAGTGCCCTCCTCCCACCTCCCCACGGCAGAGGACTCGCAAGGGCACAGTCGCCCTGAAGAGTCCACTCTTCTGCTTCTTTCGCCCACAGACCTCTCTCCAATCAGAACTGCAGGCACTCCAGCCAGGGCCTGCATTGTCTTGGGGTGATTCCAGGCAGTAGGTTTTCTGGGTCAGTGGGTATGAATGCTTTTAAATTGCCCTTCAGAAAGTTTTTAACTAATTTTACTTCCGTATCAGCAGACATTTGCTATGGTGCTGTTTTTACTCGTCCATCCATCCATCCATCCATTTATCTATTCATTCACTTACTGATCCAGCGCCAAGACTATATGCCAGGCACTGTGGACTCATACACAAATACTAATCAATGCCTGCCCTGGACGGGGCTCGGTGGATTTTCCCTGTCTCTGGGAAGAGAATTGAGGCTGTGTGTTTGGGCCCCTTGAGGACTGACGAGGATAAGCACTCATTTGTGTTGGGAGGAAGGGGATCCAGACCCGAAAGTGGGGTTCTCAGCCCCGGCTACACATTAGAATCACCTAAGGAGCTCTAGCAACTCCTGATGCCCAAGCAAACTGTGGAAGATTCTAATTTTATTGGTCTAGGTATGGCCTGGGTATCCAGATCTTTCAAAGCTCCCCATTCAAGTCTCCTATGCAGCCTGGGTTGATTGTCTCTCCACAATCCTTTATCCTGGGAAGTCTGGCCTAATGAAAACCCTCCATCAAGTCCCCACTGCCTCTGCTGTTGATCTTATACTTGTCACTTCAGATTTGATGGCAGCTATCATTCCCCTGCACATTTTGGCCACCATGGGCCATGGAAGACCAGCACGATGCCAGGCTTAAAATTGCTGAGAAGAAAAGCCACCTTCTTTTCATCTTATTTATTATCTATAGTTTAAGACACAATTCTCGGGCAGCCCCGGTGGCGCAGCGGTTTAGCACCGCCTGCAGCCCAGGGCGTGATCCTGGAGACCCCGGATCGAGTCCCGTGTCGGGCTCCCTTCATGGAGCCTGCTTCTCCCTCTGCCTGTGTCTCTGTCTCTCATTCTCTCTGTGTCTCTATGCATAAATAAATAAATAATCTTAAAAAAAGAAATATTAAAAAACACAATTCTCACCTTATTTATTTAGTCTTCCACAGTGAGGGTCCTTTGGCTCCCTATCATTTTTTTTTAAGATTAAAAGTAATTTTTTTTTTGAGACAAAGTGCAGGAGCAGGGAGAGGGGCAGAAGGAGAGGGAGAAGCAGACTCCCCACTGAGCGGGGAGCCCGACACTGGGCTCCATCCCAGGACCCTGGGACCATGATCTGAACCAAAAGCAGACGCTTAACCAACTGAGCCGCCCAGGCCGCCTTCCCGGTCTTTATCATTGTCGTAACTACCAACTGCTATTGAGTGCTTACTGTGTGCCAGGAACTATTCTAAATGTCTCGCATGGTAGCTCTTACTCCTTCTGACAACCCTGCGGCATAGATACTGTTAGCATCCCCATGGCGTAGATGGGAACACTGAGGCATAGAGTGGTTAGGAAACTGGCTTCTGCCCCACAGCAGGTCCATGGGGGCATCTCCCTCCTGTTTGATCAAGTAGGGCTCCTCCTCTCTGCAAGTCAGAAGGGTTTGGATCTGTTGGGCCTCTGCCCTGTATTTTCTTTCCCGTGTGAGAAGTAGGGCCGCTGGGTGAGGGTACACCTGTGAGGTCTCCCAGCGGCCCCGACACTTTCACAACGGCGAGCAGCGACTTGGGACAGAGAGCTTAGCAAGGAGTCATCCCCTGGCTTCTCAGCCAACAGTTTGAGTCACTCCGGTTGCATCCACTGGACAGAGCTGTTTTGGTCTGGTGAGACACAGCTGAAGTAACTGGAAGCAGATGGTTCTTACCTGCGCCAAGCACTGCCATTAGCACTCTGCCGTCTGCATACTTTCAGAATTGTCCTCCCGGCGGAGAGAAGCCAGGGTGGGATTCAGAAACAGCCTGAATTCATCTCTTTGAAAATACGGAGACCTTCTCATCTGCTTATTCTCCCGGGGGAAGTCAGAGGCTCTCGGAAGTCAGTGATTGTGAGCTCTTGAGTCATCATTTCTGCCGTTGTAACGGAGCCCGGCGTGGGGACCCGAGATGGAAACAGCACGTGGGTCTGTTGCCATAGACGAGGCGCAGAGTGGAGCGGCTGAAATCTCCTCCTGGAAGGAAGGGATTAGCCGGTCAAAGTGGAAAACAGATTTGAGAAATCCATTTACCCTGAAGGTTTAGTAGGGAATGCAGGTCAGACTTACTGTAATGTCTTTAGTCACGGCTCTGTCTCCTGGTTTTATCTTGGACCGAGCTCAGACTTTCAAAAGAAGGAGGGGAGGGGGCGGTATGTGAGCCTTTAAACCCTGGCCTTCATATTTCCATCCACATGATTAAGAATAAGAACTCTTGTCATTTATCGAACTGAAGGGATGGCATTAAAATATGTGGAAAATTATTAATTTACGACTTGTCTATTTCTGTTATTTGTAGGTTATTAAGAAAACTTCTGGCTTCTGCTTCTATGATCATAGTAGCACCCAACTTAAATTTCAGAGAACATCACTAGCATATCCTTGATTTTTCTCTTGAGAATAAATATCCCCTATGGTAAAAAAAAAAAAAAAAAAAAAAAAAGAACTTGGAAATAGTCACATGGATTTTGACATGGCCCCGGGCCATAAAAGAATGTCAGAATCCTAATTAGTCTTCAAATAATCTGTTTTGTGGCAAAGAACTTCTGCTTGGAAGAACACCATTTCAATATACTATTTGTCACCTCATTACCTGAAAGCCACTTGGAGGCATTTTGTGGAATTCAAACCATTTTAAGGCCCAGAGGGGCAGCACATCGTCATGGAAGATGCACACAGCCCTGAACAGAGAAGACTTAGAATTCTAACCGCAGTCTTGCCCCTGACTAGATGCCTGGCCTGAGGCAAGTCACCTTCTATGAACCTCTGTTTCCTCATCTGTAAAATGTGTTGCAATAGATAGTCTTTGTAAAATGAAAATTTGATGGCTGTGTATGATCTGGTCCCTTGCTTTTCTTTCCTACCACTCAAACTTACTCCCTCCCTCTTTTTAATGCAAGGGCATGCACGTGCACATGCGCACACACATACACACACACTCACAGGCGCACGCAGGTCTTCTTGGAACACTGGAAAGCGCCCGACTGTGGTGCCTCCTGTTCTTCGGGGCTTTACTCAACTGACTCTACCTCAGAGAGGTTTAACCCACTGGCTCTCTCTAAAGTAGTTTCTTCCCCACCTAGTTTCCCCTTGTCACTGGCCCTGATTTACTTTCTTGTTGGTGCTTAGCACCGTCAGAAAGGATAAGACACTGGGATGCTGGTGCAGGGGTAGATAGGTGAAGGAACTAACCGAATGCAGTAGAAAGTCCAACAGACCCACATGTTAAGTTGGGTGATGTCTTCGTGGGTATTTATTTTATTTTAAATTGTCTAATCTTAAAAATAAAACACTTTTCCAGATAAAAATTTGTAAAAGGGGGAGCCATGCCTGGAATAGTGTCATGGACTGAAAAGTGTGATTATACCGATTCTGTGCACCTGAGATCCAGAAATTTTACAGTGAATGCTAACTCAGCTGGAGGGGACTCCCACTCCAGCTGAGAGATCAGCACAGATGACCAGAAAGACCTTTGGAGCCCAGACAAGATTCTAGGCGGAGCCCTGCCTGGGTATCAGGCCCTTTGTGTTTCACCAGCAGTGGGCGCCCCACCTCACTTCACAGGCAAGGAAACCACAGCTCCGAGAGCCTGAGTCCCTTTCTCCAGGCCACACAGTTCCGAAGGGGCAGAGCGAGGATGTGGGGCAGGCCTGCTTCACGAGCACACGCCTGTGTCAGCACACCAGAAAGCCTCCCGGGGCCGTTTGAGGGCTGAACACAGGGAATGGGAGCGTTGCCGCAGCCTCTTACTAGGGAAATAGAAGAGTCCTCTCCACTGTGCAAAATAGGAGATCTTTGCCCTTAAGGAACTTCCAGTTTCTGCTCCAGCGGGGATTTTTCTGCCCCCCACCCCAGAGAGCCACGGAGGGAAATCTCAGTAGCAGCATCTTGAAGCCTCTCCCACAGGGCCCCTCAATTGGGCAGCAGTGTTGTCCAGAGACCAACACGTTTTGGCTTTTGCCTGCCTTAATGCTCCCTCCCCTTTCCCAAACACAAAAATATTGGCATTTCCTGGAAAGTGGTTTTGGCCCAAAGCCTGATAGCTATCCCACACTCTTAAGCCAGTTTTCCTTGGGGCCTCTGTTCTTTTATTTCATTGAGCATTTGTTTGGGAGCTGTCGTTGCTGCCTCCTTTGTTCATACCTGAGGTAAAGGGCCCCTGGCAGGTGCCCTGGGCAGCGCCCGCGGCCCCCTCCCCACCAGCCCGCCTCCGCTCCAGCTCTGCTCCCTCCACCCCACTCAGAGTTGGTCGAAACTCACAGTGCACACGCACACTACCATTCTGGGTGGTGGTTTTCCCTTTTTGCAGTTCGATAGTATTTTCAGTGGGCTTTTCCCCCTTAAATCACCGCTAATTAATATAAAATCAAATGAGTCTTAAGTGGTCAGATGATTCAGTTTTGAGAATTTGGTGTACCTGGGTAACCACTGTCTGAAAGAGGCTGTAAAACATTCCCATCACCCCAGAAAAGTCTTCCTCCCTCCCTCCTCCCCAGAGCAAGCACTATCTGAGTTCTAGCATAGGTTTTTGGGGCCTGTTTTTGGATATTGTGTCAATGAGATCTTGCAGCATGTACACTTTGGTATCTGGCTTCTTTCACTCCACACGGTGTTTCTGAGACTCGCTGTTGCGTGTGGCAGGAGCTCACTGCTTTTCACTGCTGAGTAGAGGTCCACTGTGTGGGTGTTGTGCAGTTTGTTTATCCATTTATTTGTCGACAGACTTTTGAGTTTCCAGTTCGTGCCTCTTATGCCCAGACATCTGTGTGCAACTCTTCTTGTGAATATATGTTTTCATGTCTTCGGGGAGGATCCCTAAGAGTGAAATTGCTGAGCCAGAGGGTGGACAGTTGTTTAACTTCATTGGAAACTGCCAGACGGTTCTCCAAAGTGACTGTGCCATTCAGCCAGCAGTGTATACGAGCGGTCCAGTTGCTCCATAGCCTCACCAGCTTTCGGTGTTAGCCTTTTATTTTAGTTGTTCTAATGGATGTGGTATGATCCCTTAGCTTTTTGTTTTAAAGGACAGTTTTAAGAATTTTCAAGCATGTCAGTCAATTCCAGCTCAGACACTGAAAGGGTCCTGTGAGAGGGGAAGCCAAGTGTTACTATGGACAGGAGGTTTCTGCTCATCATCCCTGTACCTGTACCCCAGGCTCCGGCCCTGAGGGCATTGTCTACGGGCTGCCACAGGGCAAGCTGAAGGCCAGAGCCCCGGAGAGGCAAGGCAGGGCGGGAGAAGGGGGCAGGCAAGAGAGCCAGAGTGGAGAAGGGAGGGGCTCCTGCACCGAGAGCTCAGAACCACACTGTGACAGCCTAGGACCAGCCTCTGGGCAAACTGTGCTCTACGCATGTGTGGGCACACACCGCTGGTGAGAAAGTAACGTGTAAGTAGGCAGCAGGCACAGACCGGTTCGTAAGCCTGTTCTAGGGAGTCCTAGCCGGCTGTCTTTTCTGCTCCGGTGACCACACACGCCTTGAAAGCTCCACGCGATGCAGATATGACAGTATTTCCAAGGCAGAATTTTGGCAAGACGACTGGAAATCCTCCAAAACCAGTCGCCAGGCGCGGGGCCAGCTTGGTGGCAAGCATCAGAACCATGCCGGGGTGCTGGCTATGGGCGTGCCTGGCTTCTCCGACCCTATGCACACAAGGTAGGGAACACCTCTAAAATGTTGTAGCTAATCCAGATACCTCGAATGTCACTATTTTACCCATTTCTTACAGTCCTCATGCTAATTAGCAAGCTACCCATTTTACCACCTGTGAATTCCAATGTTCCCTGTGCTCTGTAGACGAGCCTCAAGTATTGGCGGAGATGGAGAGATAACCAGAACTCCGGTAGCACTCTGGGAATGGGTCTCGCTGATTAGAACTCGAGCTGACCTACATCCTCCTTGCCACTCCCCCCCCCCCAAGGTGGGTGGGCTTGATGACAACGCCAGTTGACCGGGTTAGGGTTTCACCTGAGTCTTGGACAGGAAATGTCCCACTGTAGGTACTGGTGCCTCTTCTGTGTAGAAAATATTGTGATCAGTTCTCTCCAAAGTGGCAAAGTCTTTAGACCAGTATTTTGGAGAAGAACCCAGAAAGAGGTCAGTAGTGTTGAACACAAGGCAAGAGCTTGCTAGCAGTGAAACTTCAGTGGCCTGCGGGGGAGGCTACCATTGAGTGGGCAGTCTTTGCCTAGAAAATCAATTATGAAGGGCATGAAGGGAAAGCTGGCCCAGACCCTCGAGCCATAGATGATGGGTTCCCTTAAAGGAAAACCCACAGCCACAGGGACCTTTCCAATAAAGAATCTGGTGTGACTGGGGAAATGGCAGAAATCCCAGGACTTCCTGCTCCACAAACCAACAAAACATTCAAGGGTACAAAGAGAGAAGGGGTGTTGGAGCGCTGGCAGTTTCCTCTGGCCACCTGCCAGGTACACCAGCTTCCCAGGTCTCTTGGCCTGTGTGGTGCCAGGGCCCTGCTGCTTCTCCCTCCCGCACCCACACCAACTCACGCAGGCTAGGGCCACCTGTGGAGCTGCTGGGAGGAAGGCTGCCGAAAGGCCTGTTCCTCTTGCTCTGTGATGGCAGTTACAACCTCCTGCTCTCTCTCAACCCTGCCAGCTCTGTGAATGCCTATTAAATGGGCTCTTTCAGTGGATATTTATGCAGGAGCCGAGCAAAAAACTGTCCTGAGCCTACGTTAATAAATTGATTCAAGTCAGAAAGAACAGCCAAAGGCGTCTGTGCTTTTAGTGTAGGAAAGTTAGCACGGGGAAGCTCAGGATTGTGCTCTGAGCATTTGGGCTACTCTTGCAGTTCTGGTTTTCAGCTTGTGGGGCTTCAGGGTGCTCTAAGGCTGCAAGCCAGTCTGCCCCTAACGCTCACTGTGCAGCGCGGGGCCCAGGAAGCATTGAGTATGTCAATTAAAGTAATGCTAGCCGCCGTTTCACAGAAGTCGGAAGTGTGTCACGGCTCCAACACAATATAAGTTTATTATTTTCGTCTACAAGACCCCCCAAATGGATGTTCCCGATGGCAGGTGGCCTTCCTCCAAACTATGAGGCAGGCATGCAGGCCCTTCTGTCTTGTGGCTCCACTATCTCCAACAGGTAGCCTCCAAGAGGTCCCTGCGCATCGAGCCGAGGTACGAAGGAAGAGATTGGAGCATCGCGAGTGGAAGGTTTGTAGGAGCCAGCCCTGGAAGTGGCACACATCACCCCCCACGTTCTGTCAGGTAGAACTCGGGCACACGGCCACCCCTACCTGCAAGGGAGGCTGGGAAATGTAGCCCAAGCAGAACTAGGTGTGGTGAACAGCTGGCCAGTCAGCCACAGATGGACGATATTCCTGGGAAGGATGGGAATGAATTCCTGCCTGGGATGCATGCTTGTCCAGAGGTGTAGGAAGGAAGTTTTGGGTCACAAAAGAGATGGGAGGGCAGCCCGGGGGGCTCAGTGGTTTAGCGCCGCCTTCAGCCCAGGGCGTGATCCTGGAGACCCGGGATCGAGTCCCACGTCGGGCTCCCTGCGTGGAGCCCGCTTCTCCCTCTGCCTGTGTCTCTACACCCCCCCCCCGGGTGTCTCTCATGAATAAATAAATAAAAATCTTAAAAAAAAACAAAAGAGATGGGAGCTCCCGTGTCCTTTGGGGGCCAGCAATGGCAGGCTACAGTGGTATTGGTGGAGGGAGGAGCTCAGGCCTGGGACTGTCCCAGGTGCAGAAGCAGGCCAAGGAATTCTAGGCTCCGGCCAGAGGTGAGAAGACACTGGCCCCATCTGCCCCTACCCATGATGCCAGGAACCTCTGCCCTCTCTTTTCCTAACCTCCCCCCCAGACCTGCCTTCTCTGTACTAAGTGTTGTTCACGTTCTGGAAAGCTCTGGCCCTCCTTCCCATCAAAATAGTCATTCCCTGGGGATTCACAGCTCAGTTCCTGGAAGGAAAAAAAAAACTCAATGAACCAATTCACACCAAGGTGATACTGATCTGCTGGGGTTTCTGAGACACTGAGATGAGCAAGTGACCATCAAATACCTGGCAGGGTGCCTGGCACATAAGTAAACACTCAGTAAATAGTTTATTAGTATCATGTTGTGAGCCTGTGTGTACGGGGCGGAGGCAGGGGGAGAGAGAGAGGGAGAGGCAGAGAGACAGAGACAGAGAGGGAGGTAGCAAAGCCCTGCAAATTCATCTACTTTCTCTTTTCCTTCCAACCTAATGGTCTCCCTACTGAATCATGGTGTTCTGTTCGTCTGGACCTGTGAGGACGTCACAACTGTGTCGGTTCTGTTGGCAGTCCTTTGGGGACATAAGGCCGCTTCTCACACCTCGTGGAGGAGCCAGATACCCTCTCAAGTTCACAGCGCCCGGTCTCTCCGTCAGGCCCTCACCAGCCCTGGGCTCCAGCCCTGGCCAGGCCCCACCCCCCTTTCTCTTGTACCTTTTCTCCTGCACTTCTGGAACACCCCCACTCCATTCCACTATCTTCTGTGTTGAAATCTGGAGCGTGTGGCAAGGCACAGTTCACACGGCGCCTCCAGCACTAGAGGTTTGATGACCAGAATAAGTGAGGACAAAGTAGACTCCACGTGAATGTGAATTCTGGTTTCAGAGTTACAAGGACAACAGGTGGCCCCATTCCTGCTCACCTGCTGTGTGGCCTGTGTGTGTGTGTGTGTGTGTGTGTGTGTGAGAACACATGCATTCCAAAAGAACTCTTCCCTGTAAGAAAATAGGAAATAACACCTATAATCTTCATTGCCAACTAGCCAGATGTTACACAGCAGCTTTTTCCTCCCCTTATCCTAACCTTGCATTGTTTATGCTCTATTAGTTGCAATTACAATATTTGCTTTCAGATAAATATAGCGAATTTCTAGAACTCCAAAAGGCTCGCCAACCCTAAGATTCTGAACTGTGGTGTTCTGCTCTAAGAGCTCACCTCCAGGCAGAGGGATGCTTCTGACCCAGCAGAATGCCAGCAAGAAGGCTCCCTGTTTAAAAGATGAGCATCCTCCACCCTCTTCTTCCTGCATTGTCTGTGGACTTCTCAGGTCGAGGCTGCTATTATTTTTATTTTTAGGCGGGATGCAGCTGATGAAGTGGCGTTTGTTTATTTATTGGTTTTCGGCCCCCAAGTTGGAACACGAGATCGCCAGAAGAGAAACTCCCTCTGTGACTCATTGCAGGAACATCTAGCATTCCAGCCAGCATAAATATGATTAAAACAACTTTCCCGAGAGCCCCGGTTATATTCTAACAAAGGAACACATTAGCCAAGCTGACCATCTCTGGACCATTTTGCTTCTGGGAAGAGAGCTGTCTGGGGCCTTTTTATGTGCTAGGCTCTTTATGAGACCTGGAAGCACACTTCTCATGAGCTGATTCCTCTGTGGCTTGGAGATTGTCATCATAACACAGGGCCTTCTTCACGGAGTCATTGAAAGTGTCACCCATTGGAGAGACACCTGGCCATAGTGACCTGAATTGGTGACATTTGGGTCTTCACATAATAAGCACTTCCCAGGGCATGGCTGGTGTAGCAGACATGGTTTGTCCCCTGCCCCCATGTCCCCTCAGATCAGCTTCTGTTCCCTGAAGGCTGCTTACTACAAATAGCTGTGACTGTTCTTGAGGACCTTTTACCCCCTCAGGATTGCACTAGGCCACCTGCCCGGCTAGTTCAAGGGGCCAGAGACTTAACACATCATTCAGGAGCAGCCTTTGACCTGTGATGGTTGGGGTTTGGTAAATAGACACCCCAAATTGGAAGCATGTGTTCTATACCACCTCCCAGAATCCCCAGTGGAATCGAGCCCTAGTTACCCACTATGGCAACTTAGTTGACAAATTGGCTTCCTTCTTTTCCATGTCTCCTTGCTTCACTCCTCTACGGGTATTTTCTGAGATCTTCTCCCAAATAAACTACTTCCAGGCAAATCAGCCTGTTCATGGAGCAGCACAAACTCAGATAACTAGCCGGTTGGGTTCACGAAAACTCAACAGCCCTCCCCACACCGTCACCATCACCATTGGTGATAGAAAGTTGACACTGGCTAGGGCCTTGCAGTAGCGTGTTGTACGTGGCATGTAGCCCTTGAGAGCTCCTGACTTCTGTATGGAAACTTGGTAAGACAGAAACCAGAGTTTCAAGGGGTAGCCAGTTCTTCAGCAGGGCCCTGGACTAAGACATAATGGCAACTTTGGACGCTGCCAAAATCTCGGTATCCGGGAAGCACATATTCCTGAGGTTCCAGCGAGTGAACAATACGTGTTTGCAGACTGAGTCTATAAAGAAATGAATAATTGACTCACATTCACTTCCTCTCTTAGTTCTGAGTACTTAGAGGTAGAGGGCACATCCTACCCCCTTTTTGAACTTCAGATGCCTTTTAGTGGAGCCAGCAACCTTGGTCATAGTTGTAGGTTCCTGTTTCTACGGAGAGATTTCAAGATCAGAAGACCCCTTCCCATGATTGGTATCTGAAACCCCTAGATTAGAGTTTTATTTCTTTGTCCGTAACTTTGTCCACTGATTGGATTATCCTTACTATACCAATAAAGGAAACATAATCCTTGAACCTAGCAGTCATGGACCTCAGTGAGAATGACTATCGGCCTCTTTCTGGAAAACCCAGTTTTGATGGAGGAACCCAAATCTGACTGACTGCCCAAGGAGCGGTGAGGGGTAGAAAAAAGAAGATCAGGTGTCAAAAGAAGATAAATCTATGTTTGTTTTTTTCTAGAGCCGACAGCCCAGCCGAGTCGCAAGTGAATGTGCTTGGCGGCTTTAGAAGCATGGGACAAGGTTGTCCCAAAGTTGGGTCACCTTTCTTCTGTACCTTTAGCGCTGGTGAACAGTTTCTTACCTTTCCACGTCCTCATCCTATTGAGAAGCTCCAGCACCACCTCTCCCTCCACCGCGCTGCGCAGCGACTGAGCTGTGGCTCCTGGTGTCCCTTCATGTCCAGACGAGTGGCACTCAGTTGGTGGTCTTCTCCTGGCTTCCCTCGTCTCTCTCTTGGTGTCTCCTCTCCTGCAGCCGAGCGACCGTCCTCTCGTTTGGACCTACACCTCCTTTGAATCAGTCTCTCCCCTTCTTTCCTTCAGTTCTCGCCCGTTGATCTCAGAAAACCCCTCTACTTTCTCTGTCCCTCTTGTCCTTACCCTCTTCCTCTGCTCCTCCACCCCTACTTTGTTTTTGTTCCTCTGGCGAGTGAGGAAATGACCCGAATGCAGTCGATAAGCTGGGAGGAGAGCCACGTGGGCCCTTGTGCCAAGGAGAAAGAAGCCTGTAGGACCTAAAGTGAAATGATGCTTCGTAGCCAATCAGCAGTAAATGCTCCTGAGTCCATATTCAAGATACAGAAGGCTCTGGCCACCGCCTCTTTCCCTCCCAGCCTATCAGCCTGAATGACGACTAGATTTTTGTATTTTGTCGTTTTGCCATTGCCTTTCATTTCCAGTAGCGCCACAGTGTTGCTTTCTGTTTTCACTGCACCTGTTCAGTATTTCAGCTACAGTGGGGGCTAAGTGAATTTTTATGGAGACCTCACCGTCAGGTGTTAACATTAATTCTATGTCAGATGCCTTCCCAGGCCCTTGCAGCTGATTTAAAAATAAACCTTCGAACAGACAGGGTTTTAACTTGGGAGCTTAATGTACAAACCCAATGGGACCATTTGTAATGCTATTTAAGATGCTCAGAGGAAATATGAGCCGTGGATCTGACCATGATGACAGTAACACTGGTGACAAGGTGACAGCGAGGATGATGATGACAGCTTTGACTATGAGAATGATGATGAAGATGGGGTCAATGATGCTGACGATGATGGTGGTGGTGATGGCCATGCTTTGTGGCGTACTTTCCATGTGCCAAGCACGGTGCCAAGTACTCTACACGGACTGTTTCCTTCAGTCATTACAACCACCGCAGGTCTGTAATCCCCATTTTGCAGAGAGGGAAATTGAAGTTTTGAACTAACTTGCCCAGGCCACACAGCTCGCAAAGCTAGGCAGAGCTGCAATTGGAACCTAGGCCTGTCTGAGTTCAATACTTGTGCTTCTGACCAGTCTCCTGGGAGGCCCAGCACCCAGGGTGAGGCTGGTACTTTTTCTATGCCGATAGTTGGTGAGGGGCTCACATGCATTAGGAGAAGGGAAAATCTGAACTCCAGTCCCTTGACTTCTACAAATCTACACCCCTTCCTTCCAGTGACCCCTCAAAGGGTCTATTTCTGGCACACTAGTCTCTGGAAAATGTCCTGCTAATGACACGGGATTATAAACAGTCCTTTTCCCAGAACAAAAATTTAACCTTTGTATCTCAATCTAATTAGAAGTATTTTCTCTTCCAGAGGCAGGTTTTTTCCCCCTCTTTGTTCCGTAGCTAAGAGGTTTCTTCATTGCCAAAAAAAAAAAAAAATCTCCAAACACCATAGCTTTTTAAGATGACAGCTGCTGGCCCAAGACCTTAGAAGTGACCTGTGCTCCTGGATGAGCTGGCCGCTCCAACAGCACCTGAGCATGTGTGGGGTTCTTTGTGTCCAGCTGAAGGTTGTGTGACCTCGACCAAATGCAGGGACACACACTCACTGACTCTCACAGTTCACTGTCCAGGTGGTGTCCCCTGCCACCAACAGCACTTCTTCAGGACTTTTCTCCTCGTGATTGTGAGGTTCCCCAAGACTTGAGGAGGGCACTTCTGGCCTTGTAGTTTCTGGAAAATCAACATTTCTTCTCTACTTTAGAGAGGTCCTTGCCTAAACATCTCTTCCCACTGCTGTCTCGGGACTGGCGTTCTTCCTGTAGAGACTTCCTCCCTTCCCTCTGCAGGAAATGTGGTCCTTGAGAGAGCCCCGATAGAAGCAGATAACCCTGGGAGAACACCGATTGGTGAATACTTTGGGAATGGAGCACGAGAGAAGGTGACAAGGCTGGGAAGAAAACAGTACCAAGGTAGAGAAATAGGAAATACATGCCCAGCACGCGGGAGGTGCTCAGATAGGTTTTGTGAGCATCCATAAATGAATGGAGGGGAACTTAGTTCCTAGCCTAGCCCTCGCCCAGTCCTGCATGGCCCAGGGGCTGCCATCTGCCCCTGTGGGCAGCCTATAATTGGGAGTCTGGAACGAGATGGTAAATGCAAAGTCCTCTGACACTCTCCACCTGGGCAAGAAAGGAGGCCGGACACCCCGTGCCCTGCCTGGCCAGTCCCCCAGATCCCTCCTGTGCTCTAGGGGAACCCAGCAAAGGCCATCGACAGGAGACCGGGCCTGTGAGCTGTGGGCTCTAGTCGTGCAGTTTTCCCTGTGATCTTCAGATCTGTCCAGCTTTAGTATTTCCCTTTTCAACTGACTGTTTACCTGGCGATGCCCAGCCTTAACCTGAGACCCTGCCGAGAGCACAGAGTAGGTGTGTTTGGCACAGCGCAGGTTCTTTGCCAGTGCTGTGATGTCTTCAGCCCGCAGACGCTGCCTCACTGTGGGCAACTGAGTCCTGGGAGAGACAAAGCACACTGGGACTGAAGCTGAGAAAAGCTTCCTACCTTCCCCCTTCCCTTCAGTCTTCGCTTCTTCCCTGGCCTGGTTTACAGGTGAACTGGAGGGACGCCTGGGTGGCTCAGTCAGCTAAGCATCCGACTCTTGATTTCGGCTCAGGTCATGGTCTCTGAGTCGTGGGATTGAGCTCCTGAGAGGGGAGTCTGCTTCTCACCTCCCCCCCCCGCCCCTCCTCTTGCTTGCACGCTCACACACTCCCTCAATAAATAAATAAATCTTTAAAAAAAGATAAACTGGAACTTCACCATTCGTGGTCCCTCCCCACAGGCTGCACCCCGCATCCCCCCCCCCCCGGAGGCTTTGCAGTTGGGAGGATGGGGAGTGAGTCTTCTCAGTAGTCCTGGGAGTGGCCCAGAAAGACCTACCCCCACTCCTTTGTGCACTTCCCTTCTTTCCACTTCTCCTTCACACTTCCCCATCTCCCATGGCCCTGCAGCAATTCCCAGGAGGCCAAGTTTGACTCCTTCCTAGCAGACACCACTCATTCACAGGAGGGCCGAGTAAACTTTCCTCCCCACTGTGAAAGCAGGGCAGTATGCCATGTCATAATAGAGGAAACTGAGTCCCAGGGACATAAAATGACTTCCCCACAGTCATGAAAAGCTCTGTGTCTTCCTTTTTTAAAGATTTTTATTTATTCATGAGAGATAGAGAGAGAGAGGCAGAGACACAGGCAGAGGGAGAAGCAGACTCCACGCAAGGAGCCTGATGTGGGACTTGATCTGGGGACTCCAGGACCACGCCCTGAGCCAAAGGCAGATGCTTAACCACTGAGCCACTGAGCCACCCTTCTTTTTTTTTTTTTTAAGATTGTATTTGAGAGAGAGAGAGAGGACAAGCCGGGGGTAAGGGGCAGAGGGAGAGGAAGAAGCAGACTCCTCCTTAAACAGAGAGACCAATGCGGGGCTTGATCCTGGGATGCCAAGATCATGACCCGAGCTGAAGGCAGACAGATGCTTAACCAGCTGAGCCGCCCAGATACCCCGTGTGTCTGTGTCTTGAATCTCATCTGTTCTATTTCAATCACTTGTCTATTAGGTTTCATGGACTCAGGAGTTTATTCCATCTTTTTATTTAGCTCCTTACCCATCAAACGATACTTGACATTTTGATGGTTGAATCAGACCATCCCACGGACTTCGGTGTTCAGTGCTGGTTATGTTGGAGAGGTAGCAAGGGACCTCTTTGACTCAAGTGAACTTTGAAACCAAAGCAGTGGGTGAAGGGCTGTGCTTTTGGAAGAGCACAGATCTGGGAGTAGGTGCGCTCTACAACCTCTGAGCCTCACTCATCCTCTGAACCTCAGCTTCCTGCTTGGCACAATGGAGAGGTGAACTGGGCCAGTGACCCCAAGACTTGTTCAGGCAGGGGGACCTGGAAGTTTCACTGGGCCTCGATAACATCATCATCTCTCCTGCTGAGTTGTAATATTTTCATTCTTGCGCTCCTATCAGAAAAAAATTGCACACTTCCCCAACACACACACACACACACACACACACACACACAATTATATGTCTTCCTGTATTTTTTATTACATATGATATAAAATAGGGAAATGGGAATAAAAAGGATGAGAGGGCAAAATGAGCATAAATGAGCTTTATGGTGACCTCCCCTTGTTCCCAGGAAGACCTCAGAGTCCTCTGGTGTCCATAATGCTCGGGGCCCTGCTCGCTCCTCCTGACTCACCACCTCTACCATGTTTCACCAGCATCACATCAGAGCTGAGATATGCAGTCTGTACCCTGCAGAACTGCCCAGGGCCACACTGGCCATCTCACTGAAGGAGAGACTCAGTCCTGAACCACGAGGCCACCACGGTTTCCATAAATGGGGTAACGTGTCGGGGAACTCATTTCCAAAGCTCACCTGGATGGTCGTATTTCTTTTGGAGGGCTGTGTCTGTCTCTGGATATAAAAGGCAGTCAGCTGTAAGGCAGGCAACTATTTTGTGTATTCTCCGTATTTTCACTAATTTGGGAATGCATTCATGGGGTAATTATGTTCACAGCACCAGCAGAACGGCTCTGTGCTGGTGTTTAAAGCTCAGAAAACGGAATCACTGGGGCAAGTAAGTAACAATTATTACACCCTGTGGGGAGAGCAAAACCATGTTTTACCCAGCTGGAATGACTTCTTAGATACCGAGTGCAGATCGGCTCCTGACTGGTGAAATCATCCACGTTGTATTAAAGGACAAAGATGCATTGCTCACGTGACTCCCCGTAAGTGGCAGGTGATTTTTATACAGAATTAAGGCAATCATCCAGGGTGTAGTCAAAGTACTGGATAAAAGCAGAAAATCGACTCAGGGGGCGCCTGGGTGGCTCAGCGGTTGAGCACCTGCCTTGGGCCCAGGGCGTGATCCTGGGGTCCAGGGATTGAGTCCCACGTCGGGCTCCCTGCATGGAGCCTGCTTCTCCCTCTGCCTGTGTCTCTGTCTCTGTCTGTGTCTCTCATGAATAAATAAATAAAATCTTTTTTAAAAACCCAGAAAATCGGGCAGCCCGGGTGGCTCAGCGGTTTAGCGCCGCCTTCAGTCCAGGGCATGATCCTGGAGACCCAGGTTCAAGTCCCATATCAGGCTCCCAGCATGGAGCCTGCTTCACCCTCTGCCTGTGTCTCTGCCCCCTTCTCTCTCTCTGTGTCTCCATGAATAAATAAATAAATAAATCTTAAAAAAATAAATTGTATATAAAAAAAACGGAAAATCGACTCAGAATAGAGGGTGCTCGGCGAGGCAGGATTCTTAGCAGAGGTCTCTGCGAAGTCAGATGTGTCACCTTTTCCCAGGGGCAGAGGAACTCAGGGAGATGCCGTGAGAGCTGGGGAGAAGTTGAGGGAGCTTGGGCAGATGCTTTTATTCTTTTCTGTGAAGCATGAATCCAGATCAGTCACTCAGAAGGTTGGCCGGCGGCTGCCTCGTCCTCTGGCCTTTAGCTTAAGAGTTCCCAACCTGGCTGCACATTAGAATCACCTAGGGAAACTTGTAAAACCCCAGTGCCCCAGTTGTGCCCCGGACTGATTAAATCAGAGTCTGGGGGGAGGGAGAGACCCAGACATCAGTAGTTTTTAAAAGCTCCCAAGAGATTCTAATGTGCAGCCAAGTTTGAGAACCAGCGCTAAGCCAGAACTTGTCAGACTTCAACGGAACGTGTGTGCACACAAACCCCCGGGGGGCAGCCTGTTAAGGTGCAGATTCTGATTCAGGAGGCCTGGGGGGGTGGCCAAGAGCCTGCATTTGTAGCAAGCTCCCAGGAGATGCTTCTGCAGCTGCTTCAAGGACCCCACTGTGAGCAACGAGGACAGAGACGATCCAATTTTGACCCCAAATAATTGACAGCTGCCTACAGGCTCCCTACAAATCAAAGCTCTCACAGTTAGAAAACATGTATCTTCAGACAATTATCAAGGTATATTTTTGAAATGAATGTTTTAGAGGAAGAAGTTGATCCGGATAGAAAAATCTCATTGGGGCTTGTTTCGGCGGGAGAGGAGAGCGGGTCACATCTGCCTGCTGTTGGGGCCGAAGGGGGGCTGTTCAGGAGCAGGGCCTGGGGGCAGTCGGCCCAGCCAGCTCAGGGGCACTAAGATCACTTCCCCTGAGGCTGGGCTGGCCCTCCGGGGCCGCAGACGGTGTCCCTGGCTGGGGTTGCCCCCCTGGAATAAGCTCTGCTCCCCAGAGCCTGGGCCCGGCCAGAGAGTGCTTGCTGGGGGGCACTGAGCTCTGCAGCCCAGGGCCCTGCGATCATCTTGGTAGCTGTCTGTGGTGAAAATGCTCTAACCTCACAAAATAACAGTACGCCCTCCCTGGAAGACGATCTGGGCCTCCGAGAGGGCCTCCTGGCATGCTCCGGGGCTTTTTCCAAATTCCCTGCTCAGAGAGCCCACTGTACGCGAGTTGGTCTTGGGGACTCAGTTGGGGCAGGGTGGAGTAGAGCTGGTGCAGCAGGCTCCTCAGGGGGCTTCACTGGGGCCCTGGCAGAGGGCATCGGGGTGAGGGGATTGGGATGTCTGGGAGTGTGATTGTGTGTGTGAGAGAGGGAGGGAGGGACAGGGAGAGAGGGAGACGGAGACACTGACTTAGTGATAAATGCCCCTAATGAGGAAATAGAAGGACTCTAGGACCTGGAGGCTAGTCTCAATTATCTGAGTGTTTGAGTGTTTTTTGCTTTTTATATTAAGCCATAAACGAATCCTCATTATAAAAATGTCAGTCTGTAAGGAGGCCCGGAGGGTGACGCGAGTGCTCTGTGCAGCCGTCTGGAAGCAGGAAGCCTGGGAGGCAGGCATGGCTGGCAGCTGCACCTGGTGGGGCGCACATGGGGGGTGGGTCCCTAACTGGCTGCCCCGGAGAAGGCCCCAGGTCGGCTTCCTCCCGCATGGACCTCTGGCTGACGCAAACAGCACACAGGCAGCGTCACTTTGGCTTTCTTTCCCCGGGGGTGCCAGATGAACCCCGGGACCCGGGGTGGATCTGCTCTTCCCTCTGCTTGTGCTCTCTATCTCTCTTTCAAGTAAATAAATAAAATCTTAAAAAAAAAGTACCTAAGTCATCAGCTTATTATGTAAATGAGTTAATACATGTAAACTGCTTAGAAAAACAGCTGGCATGTAGCTATTGTTACCATTTCATTCTCCGAGGCTTGCTGCTGGCTGCTGAAGGTGGGTAGCTGTCCTGTGACCCCCCATGGTGCCCACGGGGCCTGACCCTTTGCTTTTGTCACAGGGAGAGCACGGTGACTTTTATAATAACTGGCCTTGGGCCAGTTTTGGTCAGACTTTCTGGGTCGCGGTGTCCTCATCTGTAAAAAGAGTCAGGAAGAGTCTGGAGATGTGAGCCTGAATGCCCCTGCCAGCCTGGCCATGCCACGGTTCTATAAATGGTGAGCCTGCAACCAGAGGCTGGGCAGGAGGAACCGGACTCAGGAAGGCCTAGACGCGCAGTCATGCACCCCTTCCCTCAGAAAGTGTTTCCTGGGCACCTACTATTCACCAGATACAGAGAGAAAGATGAGGCAGTCCCTCGCTCCTGAAGAAACGAGTGACTAGGCAATCCCAGTATGAGGCGGGGGCTCAGGGCCAGACAAGCGCAAGTTGGGGTGCCATAGGAGCTCAGTGAGGTGGAGGTGAGATCTCAGAGGCTGAGACCCTAAACTCTGACAGATGAGCAGAAGTTCCTGGGTGGGTGAGGGCAGAGGCCCAAGAGGCCTCCAGGCTGAGGCACAGATCCTAGGGGGAGCCTGCCTCTGGTATACTCAGGTGATAGCTAAGTGAGGGGTTCAGATAACAATTCTGTGACCCCACAGGTCTCTGAACCTGACTATTGCTCCAGACAGCCTCTCCTCACCTCATTTGTCCTGGGCCCTGAGGCCTTTCCCCAGACTCTCCATCTGGGGGGCGTGTGGCCTCTAATAGAGTAGACCCCAACCTTCCAGGTCCAGCAGCTGCCCAGGGGCCAAGAGATTGAGTGACCCACAGGTCCCAACTCCCCACTTCCCATCTGGCCACACTGTATTGGCCGATCCCTGGCCATCCCCCCCTCCCCCCCCCCCCCCCCTGGCCCATGATGGTGTAGGCAGGACAGATGGATGACCTCATTTAAACCCATTTGCAAAAGATGTTCTGAAAAACCTGGACAAAATATTCCGTCATCTCTGAAGACATCATGCCCCTCCACTTGAACGTCAGTTGGTGGCTCCTGTGATTCCTCATGATTTGAAGAGGTCCCTAGCACACCCGCCTCCCCATGCTACCCAGCAGGGAGGACACCTTCTCTCCTGTCAGCTTGCTTCTCACTTATCCTGGGGTCGGGAGGCTAGAGACTAGCCCTTTGAACCCTCATCTTATGAGCTGGTTGTCACTCACAGAGCATCGCCAGGGCTCCCAGCAGCTGACCCAGTGGTGGGGCACCCACCGGCGGGATGAACGACAGGTGAAGAGGAGCAGAGAGAAAGACTAGAGACTTTCTGGGAGGCAGGAGGGTGCATGCCGAAGGCAGGGCTACTGTGTGTTTTGCCAGTGTAGCCAAATACAAGCCTCATCTCCCCAGCCCAGTGGCTCTCTAGGGAAGGAACTGGGGTCTGGGGGTGCTCACAGGGCCTACTTTGGCTGAGTAATCAGGCAGGCCCAAAGGTGTCATGTGGAAGGAGGTGAAGCGAGGTTAGGCCCATGCTTCCTTTCCCCTTTGCCCCAGCCCTGCTTCCAGAGATTTGAGTCCCCAGCAGGAGATCTCAGCGCCTCCCTGTAACTCCTAGGTTCTGAGATGCCCTCCTGCCCACATGGCATCTGTCCCAGGAAGGCTGAGGCGTAGAGGATGCTGGCCTTCTTGCCCTCCAGTAACATGGCTTTGGGCTGCATTCCCCAAAGATGGGAACTCTGGTGACCCTTCAGCTCCTTCCCCTGAGCGGGACACAGGAGGGCCCTGGTGGACAAAAGAGAATAAGCAAATAGTTCAGTGATTTTCTGGAAAGGACCTGGCCACCACTTTGAGGAAATCTTAGGCTCGAGTGCTGTATTTACACAGCTCTGCAGGCACATGCACTTGAGGTTGAAAGCTCTAGAGGACTGTCCTTGCCAAGAAACCCAATACATGAAAGAGTGTGGCCCTCACAGCTCCCACTGGGAGAAGAAGCCGGGGATCTAATCCCAGCCTTATTGTCCCTTATGGTCATCATCTAACATTCCTAGGGAATCAGTTTCCTCATCAGTAAAATGGGCATCATTCTAGGACCCCTCTCATAGTGTTCTGAGGATTAAATGAAGTAATGCATGGGAAGTTCTCAGCATTCTTGGCAGAGACCTAGCACGGCACGTATCAAATGCCCAGTGAGTTTTGGCTCCAGCCATCTGTGAAAGGAGCAGGGGCCCTCTGTCCTGGCAAGGTCCCCTCCTCACATTCTGAACAGGAAGGTTCTGGGGGAGTAGGGGCCTAGAACTGGGCTAGGTGGGGAGAGGAGTGAGGTTTCATGGGAAGAGATGAGCGCCACCACCCGAACTGAAGATGTGTGCCAGGAGCAGGGGGAAGAAGCATCGAGAAGTCGGCTTTCTCTGTGTGGGAGGGGACAGGGGTGCGTGAAGGAGACAGAGATGGAGGGAGGCCGTCTCGTTGGGAAGGGCAGGTAGGTGCAGCTGTTACAAGAAAGCAGCCTTACAGCTGGGTAATCCTAAACTCACAGGAAGCCGGAAGATGGCACAGAGCATGTCTTGACCTCTCCCAGTGAGTTGCCTCAAAGGCCACCAGAAGCCACCTCAGATGGGTGGCCATGGGTGTCTTCTCTCACTGCTGCCGTCCTCGCCCTCACCGGCCCCATCCCAGCTTCCCTGTAACCTTTTCCCACCCCTCCCTGGGAGTTCGAGTCACTGTCTCCTGCCTCCTTGATGCCTTCTCTCTCGTGCCAGCAGATCTCTCGCTCAGAGACATGCGCCCCACTGGCCTCTGATGTGTGCTAAAGCAGGAACCTTGTGGGACTGGCTCCTGCCGGCATCCCCAGCCCCCAGCAAAGCGCTGGTGTGCAGTAGGCATTGAGCACATGGAGTGGTTGCACGAGTGAATGGATGCGTGCATGCGTGCATCCGGGAATGGGGGAGCCAGTGGTGCGTTGGAGGCATGATACTTTGTGGTCTAAGCAGGCCCCTTCGGTTGGGGGCAAGCCCCCTCAGCTTCCCCGGAGTGGGCTGCCTCCCTACCTTGCCCTAAAGGTATCATCGGCCAGCCCGCTGGGTCACCTCCTGGTTTCCAGAGGACCCCCTGCGTCTAGGGAGTCAGGCTCCGGAGCCCTCCCTCAGAGGCACCAGGGCTCGCTCTGCCGAGGGGCGTCCCCCACAAAGTTGTTTACAAGGCATCCTTCCCGGGGCCCTCGCCTCCTCCTGCTTCAGAGAAATTCCTTGTTCTGTGCACTTGACACATTTTGATGGTCTGGAAATACCACACAGTTGTTCATTTGTTAACACGGCCTTCCCGTAGTGAGGCCTACTGCGTTTCTTTGCACCCTCGCGGGCTGCTGGGCTGCCTCTCCTCCTCGTGGTGGAGGTTGTGTCGGTATTTGGGGGTGACCAGAGGAGGACGCGAGGTGACCCCGGGACTAGAGTCCAGACGGCTCCAACAGGTGAGGTCAAGAATCTGAGTTGCCCAAGGCCTGCCTGGCGAGCCTGAGGATTATTGAATTATTATTGAGCCCAGCCAGACTCCAGGGCTGCACAGATCCCCGAGTTAGACATGGTGCCTGCCTTCTCCATGGCAACCAGGCTAAATATGGACGCGTTTCCATGGAGAGCCATCTCGCAGTTGCAGCCCTGCTTCCTCCAGGCAGCACCCGCACTGCGTTCCTTCGGCCTCTCAGGAGGCGGCCAGAGGTGCCCGCGATGTTTGTTTCCAGCAAGTCTTCCATCTCCCCGGCCCTAGAACAGCAGCACCCCCCGCTTGACCAGCTAGAAGTTAGGAGAGGTCCCGGGTCACAGACATGAGCTGACTGCGGAAAGCGCCCCTGGGCCCGATGAGCACTCATGCCCTTGTCCCACGTCCACGTCCACCGGCTCCGCGGAGTGGCTTCTCCGTTATGGGAGGGACAGGGGATGGCACCGGTCGGAGGGAGTCCGTGACACAGCTGCCACGATCCCTGTGGAAATGCACCGCCGTCCCTTTCCTCAAGCCTCCTCGGGAGGAAGCATTGCTACAAAGAGTCTTTAAGATGCTTTCCGTAAGCCGGGTGGCCCTCTTCGGTTCTCTTAGAACGTTCTAACGTGACAGGATTTTATTTTGTTCTCGAAGTGAAGTAAGTCTTCGCTGCCCATTTGCGTGTGGACGAGTCAAATCTGCACACATCTTGACCGTCCGGTAGAGCACCGTGGGACGGAACTTTGTGTTTGGCGAAAGCTAAACATATAAGCCGAGTATTAGGCTTAAAAATACTCTGTTTAACCTCTCTTGGCTGTTTAGTCATTACATCATCTGTGTTTATAGCTTAATCGTCTGTTAAATTGGGCCTCTCCGTGCACAGCTGATCATTTGGGTGTGTTTGTATATATTAGGAAATATCTATAACATGTATGTATACAGAGAGAGATGGGTGTGCTCCCCGGTTCACTAAGATACGGAAACTTTTAAGAGACGCGGAGAGAGCGAGCACTTCGGAGGGGAGGGTCATAAATAGTCTCTTCTGGAAGATTCACATCGTGCGTTCCGTGTTGCAGGCCCGGTGGCATCAGAGCCGAGTGATGGATGACCTGCGGTCCCAGAACCTCTCCATGGACATGACCGACTCCTCTCCCGCCTTGGCCAATAACAGACTGGAGAATGGCATGGCCCAGCTGATCACCACCGAAGCCTGGAACATCAACTCCACTGACCTGGTAAAGAAGGCCCTGGTGACCGTGCCGGCCCCGTCCATCCTGAACCCCCCGGCCGAGTCTCAGAGCGGCGTGGCTCTGAAGGTGGCGGCCACCGTGCTGCAACCCCTGTGCCTCGGGGAGAGCCCGGTGGTGATGCCCATTCACATGCAGGTGGAGGGAAGCTCGGCGCCCGAGCTCAACCCTAATGGCAATGCCACCTATGTCATGACCACGCAGGGCCCCGTGCAGCTGCCCGTGGTGCTGGAGCAGCACGTCTTCCAGCACCTCAACTCCCCTCTGGTCCTGCCACAGGAGGCCCCGTGCTCCTCCAGTGCCATCCACAACAACCTGTTCCAGGGAGCCGAGGACCCCGAGGCCCCACCCCAGCTCCTGGACCTGCGGATCCCCAGCCAGCCGCAGGAGCCCACGTTGCCATTTGAAGCCGTGCTCCAGAATTTGTTCCCCTCACAGGGTGCTCTCGGCCCCCCACCCTGTCAGCCTCCTCCTGGATACGCCCCGGTGCCCCCCCAGCCCTTTAACTCCCCGCTGTCCCCCCTGGTGCCCCCGGCCACCCTCTTGGTGCCCTACCCTGTGATCGTGCCCTTGCCCGTGCCGGTCCCCATCCCCATCCCCATCCCGGTGCCTCAGAGTCCTGAATCCAAGCTCGGCTCCAGTTTCCCCAAGCCGCCGTCTTCCTTCGGCCTGCACCCCTTTAAAGGCGGCCAGCCCCCCCTGGAGAAGGAGGAACTGAAGCCCTTCGATCTCCTCCAGCCGAGGGAGTACTTCCAGCTGAGCCGCCACACGGTCATCAAGATGGGCAGTGAGAACGAGGCCCTGGATCTGTCCATGAAGTCGGTGCCCTGGCTGAAGGCGGGCCAAGCCAGTCCCCCCGTCTGCCAGGAAGATGCGGCCCTAGACCTGTCGCTGGCGGCCCACCGAAAAGCTGAGCCTCCCGTGGAGACCCTGTTCGACAGCAGCGGGTCAGTGGACCGCCCGGCTCACGGGGCGCTGGAGAAACTTCCCGGGGGCGGGGACGCGCCCTTTGCCCCTGCCACGGCCCCCGGGGCCTCGGCCACGGAGAGCCACGTGGGGGGCAGCAACCCCGCCCAGCCGCCCGGCCAGCCCGGCGGGGACGTCAAGGCCGAAAATCACCCTGACGTGGTGAGCGAGTCCCAGGCGGCCAAGGTGATCGTCTCGGTGGAAGACGCCGTGCCCACCGTCTTCTGCGGCAAGATCAAGGGCCTCTCGGGGGTGTCCACCAAAAACTTCTCCTTCAAAAGAGAAGACTCCGTGCTTCAGGGCTACGACATCAACAGCCAAGGAGAAGAGCCCGTGGGCAGCACGGAGCCCCTTAGGAAACCCGTCAAAAACCGGAGCATAAAGTTAAAGAAAGTGAACTCCCAGGAAATACACATGCTCCCGATCAAAAAACAACGGCTGGCCACCTTTTTTCCAAGAAAGTAAATAATGGCTTTTTAAAATTTTTATGATTATAATATGGGGAAAGGTGCATTGGTTTTATAAAAAGGCATTTAAGACAAATTATCTTTGTTAATTATTTGGGGGAGTAGTTGGGAAGTGGGAAGGCGAATTGGCTCTAGAGGCCCTGTAAGCTAGGATCGTTTTCTTTTTTAATTTTTGACTTTTCACAAATGAGTAAATAAGAGCAACCTATTTTTCAAGCAGATTGCACATTTTTTGCAGCTTTAATGGAATATTGGGTGAATCAGAGGGGTAAAAAAAAGCTATTTTCATTGCCACAAAGTGCTTTGATGATGTAATACCTAATAAAGGGTAGGATGAATATTTCACAATAAATGTTTGTTTGCACTAATTGGTTGCAGCATTCTATCATTTTTTAAATTTGCATTCCTTAACTGGTGTGGTTTGGCCAAAACTGTTGCTTATAAAGCACTGCAAGTTCTCCGTGTTTCGAGACCTAAGCTCTTCGGGTACATCGGGCAGAGAAGGATTATATTGGCCTCTGCCCCCATAAAAGGAAGACTTGGAATATGTATGGCCTGGAGCGAGTCACTTCCCCCTCTAAACCTTGCTTTCTTCATTCGTAAAAATGTGGCACAGAGAAGGGGTGGGGAGGTGAGTTGCCAGTCCCCGAGGCCCCTTCCAGGTCGCCATAGACCGTGGGTATGGAGAATTCTGTGTCTGAGCCTGCTGTAGACTAAAACAGACAAATGTGTCTAAAAGGAAAATTTACCTGCTTCCTCCCCACCCCCTCCCAGAATTTAGCTGCAAAGGACCTTCTTTTCAAAGGCAGTAAGAGCATTGGTCTGAATGACTGAAGGGCTTGCAACTCAAAGGTATTACTGAAGACCGCTTGAGACCAGAGGTAAGTCCTTTGCCGGTGGAGCAGGAGAGGTCTCGTGGATGTTCCTGGCCTGGGGTAGAGATAGTTGGGAGTGGGGCCGGGAAGGGAAGAGAAAGTCTTTGCTCCTTGTCAGTGCAGCCCAGTGCTTCTCAACTGGGGTGATGGTGCCTCCCCAGGGGACATCTGGCAATGCCTGGAGACACATTTGGTTGTCACAGGCAACGGAGGGGAGCAGGGAGGGGATGCTACTGGCATCTGGTGGGTAGACACCCGGGACTTTGCTAAACATCCCACAGGCATTTCCCCACAACACACCCCTGCCACCCCCCCCCCACTGCAGCGGGTGATCCAGCCCGAGCGCCAGTGGTGCCAGGCCGAGAACCCGGGGCTCAGCCGTTTCTCGTTGGGCGGAAGCGAGGCATCCGGCAGAAGGGAACAGCATGGAGCCGCCCACTCAAATCAGGAACCGTGAGCGCACAGTGAAAATAGAGCTGCTAGGTGGCCCGTCACACTCGTGTCTGAAACTGTGCTGGCGAGAGACTGACTACGGCAGGCCCGCTTTGCAGCTCCGAGCTCTTTCCTTCACGTCTTGCAATTAGCACGTATCCAGCTGTTACTGTGAACATGAACAGGAGGAAAAGCAGTTGCGAGACTGTTCTTTTATTACCAGGCTCTCTGTGGATAGGGTTACCGTCTCAGCTGGTCCCATCCTGTGCACCCCGAATGGATTCTCTCTCTCCTGCCCGTGTCCTGGGCTGTTAAACCTTCTTTGGCCAAGTGCGCCGCGGTGCTAACAGGCAGGCAGCAGTCGCTCGCTGGGCTAACTGTCCTGTTCCACGGCCCGGCTGCACTCATCCCTCAGCCTCCAACTGGGCGCTCTTTTTCCAGTTTCATGGAGCGAGTGGCCCTGGGTCAGTGGCCCCGTTTCCCGAGAATGGCACACGCGTTCCGGGCTCGGAGATGACACAGATGTGCCCGGGGCCTTGCTGATGCCTCTGGTGCCCGTGTGCGGTGACCTGTGCCACCCCTGCCCTCCCAGCGTACCGGCCAGAGCTGCTGCTTACCTGGCTCCAGGGAGCAGAATTCTCTGTCTGGACGGTAGAAGAAGCAGGTGCTGCAAGCTGAGTGACGTATAGGTGGAAAGGAAGGCATTTGCGGCCCGTAATTACATTATAAACCTCAAGCCACAAATTTCTCTTTGATGTGTCTGGAGGTGCCCCGTAAATCGGTGCTGGTTGGGTGCGAATTGTTGGCTCCACAGCCCCGCGGGATGTTAAGTCGGTAGGGCCTGTCCCCTCGCCCTGGGACAGGTCCCTGGAACAGGCCTCCCACCACCCTTCTGCACCCAGCCCAGGGCCTGCCATTCGTGGCCGGGGGCCTTTGGGGAGAGGCCGCTGTGGCATTGGGGAGACTTACCCAGCGAGGTGTGTGAGGTCTACACGGAGTGATATCTAGAGACGAGGCTCAGGCTCATGCTATTGGGGCCGTGACCCCCTCTGCCTGCCCCTCTTGCCAGCCTTGGATGGAAACTGGCATCCAGTTGGCTGCCTACAGGCCAGGGAATCAGAACAAAGGGCTTGTCTCTGTGGCCAGGGTGAGCCTGGGGTTCCCTGGTGGTTCAGTTCTGCGCTCCCTCCCGGGGCAGAGGCCTATGGCCTCTTCTGCAAAACCTTGTGTAAGAATTATCAGCCCAGAACCCTGGTTCCTAGCCTGAGGCATGTGATCCCCACGAGGGTCACGGAGGGGGCCACTGGCAAACTCAGGCCCCACGGTTTTTCTGCCTGACTCAGAGAGCCGTGCTCACTTATTCCCCCACCCCATATAGCCATCTCCAGCTAACCTCCTTTCAGGTTCCAGAAGGATTTGTGTCAGACTCTCGTGACTTAATTTCTCATTTCTCCTTAAAAAAAAATGTTTGGACCAACTAGCCTAAAGAATAGCTTTTTAGAGTCTTTTAGGAAATAGGATTAGTCCCCAGGAATGTTGATATTTGCTCAGACTTGTCAAGATGGCTTCGGCTGGCTTCAGTTCAGAAATGATAAAAAATTGGAACGAGTTACAAAGATCCATATTTGGGGGTAGTTATCCTTCTGGCAAAATAAAAACTAGACGGAAAATGAGAGACTTAAAGATGATACAGTTACTATCCTAACCAAGGAAGCCTTTGACAATGAGTAGAAAATTCTAAAGTGAGGTCAAAGATTTGTTTAGATTCAAATGCAAAACTCTCATAGTTTAAGCATGAAAAAGTTTGTCTGCAAGGGTGAAAACTCCAAACAAAAGGAAGGAGGGAGGGAGGGATAGACGGGAGGAAGGAAGGGACGGAGGGAGGGAAGGAGGGAAAAGTAGCCAATTACTGTGAGAGTATGTCAATACAGTGATTATCTTCATAAATACCATAATTAATAGAGCAGGAAAGGATTTAGATTCCATTTTACAAGTGAGGAAATTGAGGCTCAGAAGAGTTTTCTGCTTTCAGTTTTTAAGTATCAACAACTTAAAAATATGTACTTTGCAATGATTCTTAAATATTGGGTTTGAAGCCCGGTGAACCCACAGGAATTTGGATTCTTTGGGGGCAAAAACCAGTAGGAATTAGCGAAGAGTCTGAATTACAGATTTTTTTTTCAATTATTTTCGAAACCATTCCAGTTAACTGGAATGCCCAGAGCACTTGGTACAATCGTAAAGGGGAGATTTCAAGCTGAAGACTGGCGATGCCAAGCCTCTAACAGCCACACTCAAAAGCTGCTAAGCTGAAAACTTTAACAGCAGGGAAAAAAGCATTAGAGGTCATTCTGGCCGACTTTACTCCTCATTAAATAAGAAAGGCAATTTTCCAGAACAGCTCACTACCACCAGGTCAAATAACTGACCTCCCACATCAGCGAAACAAAATAGGGTGTACTTGAGGTCCTTAGGGTGCCATTTTAATAAATTGGTATTTATTTTAATTAACATATTGGTTGATTTTAAAGTAAGTAGTATATATGAGTGCTGGAAAGGACTAGTTCCAAAATGCTGCAAATAATCCATCTGCAACTGCTATTAGACCTGAGGATTTCTGAGCAAAGTGAGATTGTAGCCGTGTGCCTTGCCGAAATTACGAAAGCGTGCACGTTAAAGGAGGTGAACCGTTGAGGTTGACTATATTAACCCAACTTGTAGGTTGTTTTCCATCCACCTATGTTCTAGATACACACTCACAGGTGTAGGCTCACTCTGCTGACAAAGATGGTAAGTCACCTGGAAGCTGCCCTCCCTCTTGCTAACTAATTAAGTCAAAAGTCTGATCACCCAGTCAGGAAGAATGTTACGAACCCCTTTCCATCACTAGTCCTATCCCGTCAGTCCCGAGGGGCACTGGGAATTCCGTTTTAGTCAGAATCGCTTCAAATAAGGGTTTTTTTCAACGCAGACATTTTTGTTAGGGCACATTTCAAGCCATATGAAGAAATACCATGATGAACAGATGAAATTCTGTGAAAGCAGGATTGAATCTTCCTTCTTTACCTCAGGGTTTCTCCACTTTGGCACTACTAACATTTGGGACTGGATGACTCTCTGTTGTAAGGCACTGTCCTGGGCGCCATAGGATGTTTAGCGGCACTTTTGGTCTCTCCCATGAGATGCCAGCAGCACCCCTCCCGCCTGCCCCCCATCGCCTCAGTTGGGACAACAAAAATGTCTGCAGGTGTTGCCAAGAGTCCCCCGGGGAGCAAAGTTGAGAACCTGGTTGAGAACCACTGCCTTATCCCCAGGGTTTGTCTTCTTATACCTGGTCCCCAGCAGGAGGTCAAAATCTCTTTGAGGAATGAATTTAATCAAGAGACAATCGGGAAGAGAGGTCTGTAGCTGTGGTCTCTGGTACCCCACTCCTACTTTCTGGCTTACCACCACGTGCCTGATCTGACTGGGAAGCTACCGTTTGGAAACTCCATTCATCCCTCCAAAGGGACCTCACTCATCCAGCCTGTAGCACGGCCCTCTAGAAACTTCTCCCTAGAAAGCGGGATTCTGCAAAACTGCTCCACCTCACAGAGAGGGCAGGCCCTCGGCCAGTTCTGAAGGCATGCCTCACGTTTACCAACACCGGGAAGCTGGAAGGACCCTTACTCAAACCTCACCCTGTGATGACGTTCACCAGTCTTATTCCCAAGGGCAGCATAACCCAGCGATGGGCAAATGTTGCCAGGGAGTTGGGTGTGGTTTTTCTTCGTTGTGTTTTACCTCAATCCTTCTCGATGCGCTCGAGCCTCGGTTTTTGCTTGTCCTTAATGGAAACAAAGGCCAAACCTCCTCCTCCTAGCAGTTCCCTCTTTAAACACCAGATCTTTCCGCAGCCTCCTTCCCTTAGACTTGAGCCCCGTCTCCTCTCAGGCTCTCTGAGATCCTACCAGGTAGCCCTTATGCCATCTTGGTTGCCCTTCCCCCAGTACCTCCATCTCTTCTGGAGAGTCAAGAACTCCAGGTAGGTGATGGAAATGTTCTCAAATCGACTGCGGTGATGGTTGTCCAACCCTGTGACTATACCTAAAAAGTGGAATTGTACACTTTAAATGAGTGAATTGTGTGGTATGTGAATTATGGCTCATTTCTTGACCCTTATGCTGTTATCTTTTTAAAAATAATAAAAGAATCCCAGATAGAAATTGGGAACTGACAGTGGGTTCCAGCCAAACCTCCTAGAACCCAATGGCTCCTTCCCATCTTTGGTCAGTTAGAGTGTCTGGTAACGTATCTCTACTTCCTATCGGGCCCTGATGTCTTTGATTCATTATTTCCTGTTTATACATCCTCTTTTCCCTTTGGACCCGACCTATCTGACTCTCCCAGGCTTCTCTTTACAGTCAGAACTTTCCTTGGACCACCATCAACCCATGTCTCATTTCTTTGAATCTAGAATCCCTTCTTCTGAGTAGTTTGCCCTGATTGGGCCTTCCCAGGCCTTTGGCTTGGTCCTCACAATTTCTCTTCCAGGGTTCAAACTATATTTGGCTACACCCTCATTTCTTTTTTTTAAAAGATTTTTATTTATTAATTATGAGAGACAGAGAGAGGCAGAGACATAGGCAGAGGGAGAAGCAGGCTCCCTGCAGGCAGCCCGATGCAGGACTCGGTCCCAGGACCCTGGGATCACGACCTAAGCCAAAGGCAGATGCTCAACCACTGAGCCACCCAGGTGCCCCTGGCCATAGCCTCTTAATTCAAGCAAAATCACACAAAGAAGACCAGTGTATAAAAAAATCATGCAATAGCAGCCGCTCCCACCTGGCTGCCCCCTGGCCCTGGAAGGCCTGCCTGTGTAGTTGAGGAAAAGCTGCTACAAGGTGGTGGTGCTGTACAGGCCCTGGCACCGCAGCTGTTGCCACCCCCCGTCCTCCATGGAACCTTCTCCACCACGACTCTGGATGACAGGGCCGTGTGCCTTCTACTATTTCATCTCACATCTTCTCCATGAGTAGAGGAAACATCTAAGGCACATGGGGTTCAGTGACCCGGGAGCTCAGAATGAGGAGACCAGGTTCTAGAAGTGGGGCTGGGTACCAGTGCTGGAGAAACAGTCCCGGAGCCAAGCACTGTCTTCACAAAGCCAAGACTCACCCCCAATATAGGCCATCAGCAGTACCAGTCCCCGAGGTGGCCACAATGGCAGTGGAGACCATGGAAAAGCCTTTAGGAATTCAGTCTTCCTTGAGACAAGGCCAGAAAATGGAGTGAAAAGTTTGCTGTTGGGACGCCTGGGTGGCTCAGCAGTTGAGCGTCTGCCTTCGGCTCAGGGCATGATCCTGGGGTCCTGGGATCGAGTCCCACATCGGGCTCCCTGTAGGGAGCCTGTTTCTCCTGTCTCTGCCTCTCTCTCTCTGCCTCTCTCTGTATCTCTCATGAATAAATAAAATCTTTTAAAAAAAGAAAAGTTTGCTGCTAACAAGTGATGTTTTTTGAATGCAGCTTTATGATTTCGAGTACCAGACTAATGGCAACCAGCTAACGGGGTCTTGCCTGGCAGGAGTCCTCAGGAGAATCTTGTTCATGCAGGGATAACATTACTGGTAAAGAGCATAGCTACTATTTGTAAGTGAACAGGTGCTCCCAGGTACTTGAGGGGGCATGAGAACCGTGTGTTTTCCCTGTGTGGCCACGGAATGACACTAGGCAGGCCATGGGAGAGCCAATGGAATGGAGGGCTCATTCTTTAAGATCTGAGACCTTTTTACTGCAACTGTTTTCAATGGAGTCTTTTCAAAGTGCATCAAGCACCTGGCAGGGACGACCCCTCCTTGACTCTGTCATTGTTCCGGCCACTGCTGACTAGCCTGAGCTGGAGTGGCATGATGCCCTGCAGGGCGTCCAGGGTTGAGGGCTGGCGTTGGCTCTCCGGTCCCAGTCCCCACGAGTGTGCACTGGTGCTTCCCTTCTTTTGCATTTTTTGAAAATCTCTTCCAATCATGTCCCTTCTTTTCTTCTGTGACAGCAGGGCAGGCCTGGCCATCTCTGGCCAACTGGCTCTCAGCCATAACCTGGCCCACAGCATGAAGTGGTCCCCCGTCCCCTGGCACATGCCTCCGCACCACCCAGAGAGGCCCAGCCCCAGTGCCCCGTCTGGGACCATCCTCTGCAGCTCCTTTCCTCCGCACACTTGCCTGAGACCCGCTGCAGGGGAGTGAGACTCGAGGGAAGGCCTCTCCCTCCCATCTGAATGAGGGAGCCATGTTCTGGCCCTTGCGTTGGAAGCTCCCTGAGACAGGCCCGCGTTGTAGGGGTGACTGCTCGGCGTGGGGCCCACGGTGCAGAGTACAAGAGGAAAGCTCTTGACTGCCGCTCATGCAAGGGGAACATGGAGAGCCGCCTTGACTTTCTTATCCATCACCTCTTGGCTGTACTGGCCCCTGCCCTGGACTCGGCCACTGTCGGGCCCTTGTGCTTTGGGCGTGTTCTGGATCTTGGTCATGAGTGATCTGTGCAAGCACCAGGTGAACAGGACACTGTATTTTGGACATTTCACTTGGACCTTGCCTGTCCTGTTTATTTACTCTCCAGACCCCTCGTTGCCACCATGAAGGTTAAAATCCAGCAGAATCCATTGGAGCCATTGCAAATTTCCAAATTAATGAAATTTTAATCAGTATTTTACTGAAGCCTTTTCCTTCCTCCTGCCCCCTTCCCTCCCTACCTCTCTTTCTTTTTCTTTTTTGTAACAACTAGAAGTGCTGCTTCTGTTTCATGTTACAAGTGACAACAATTACCTAGGGAGACATGGCACCTCTCGGGCCCCACGTCGCTGCCCTCTCGGGGTGCTTTTACCCCCGTCCCTTCTTAACTTTCTTGCACGCCTCTCGCCACATTCTTCTGTGTCCTGTGTCTTCCTCCGCCATCCCCAGACAGTGATGCTGATGCCACACCGCAGGCCCGTGCCCACCCTTCTGCTTCCCACCCACGTGTCCTCTCGCAGTGGCCTCCGCCGCTCTCCTAGCTGCTGCCAACATCTTCACTGTGTCGATTCCTGAGTCTCCAGCCCTTCAGCCTCAAACACCCAAGATCCCACCTGCTGTCCTGATAGGGTGGTCCTATAGGTGCTTCAGACTCACCATCTCTAAAACTTAACAGCACATCTCCCTTCCTCACCCCTGCCCCAAATCCAGCAGCATTGCACACCCTCTGTTGCTGCCCCCTTCCCCACTGCCCAAGCGAGAAATGTGAGGCTGCCCTCCGTGACTCTGTCCTCTCCTTCACCTCCCACATCCCATCTTGCTTGCTTCGCCTCCTTGAGATTCCCCAAATGCACCATTCCTTTCCTCCACACTGACTGTCCTTGACCAGCCCACATCATCCTTTGCCCAGACTTTTAAAATGGCCTCAGAACTGGGTGGAGACCACAGCTCCATTTGTATCCAGCCCCTTTGATCCACTTTTCTATTCTTCCACCAGAACAGTTTTGGTAAAAGCCAAGTCTTCCCATGTTCCACTCTACAAAAGCTTCTGGTGTTGGATATAGCCTTACACCGTGAAGAGGTGGCCCATCTCCGGCCTTCTGAGATCAGACTCTGGACCACGTCTGTGACTGGAGCTCCCCGCCTCACCCCCACGTACAAGCTCCGGGAATACAGAAGGTTAACGGTTTCCCGCTTGAGCTTCTCTGGGTCCCTGACACTCCCTCCTCACCTTCTCATTCTGACTCATTCTGCAAGATTTAGCTCAAAATAACACCTCCTCCAGAAAGGTTTCTGTGACTACTCCAGCAGAAGGCAAGAGCTGCATCCAGCCCTCGCGTGGCAGCGTGCACACCTATATCATAAACTGCTCTAGGGCCAAAGTCAAGGTCATTGCATCTCTCACACCTAGCACACTGCATGGCATTCAGGGGGCCCTCGACGTAGTGCAAGCAGGGCGGGGCGGGGGGCAGGGACTCTGGGTAGAAGTGAGGCGTGCTGGTTTCAGAGCTACAGGGTCTGGATTCAGTGGCCACTTCTTTCTAGCTGTGTGACTTCAGGCACTTCACTTTGTCTCTCTGCTCCCATTTCCTCATCTGTAACATGGGAGTGACAAAATACGTGTGAGTCCATGAGGTAACACATTTGAGGCACCAAGGACGGAGTGCTCAGTAAATCGGTACTATACTTTGCTTACGGGTCGGCGATAGAGACCAAGGCCGACAAACGCCATGGAAATTCCTGAGATTATAAAGCCTTTCATTGCAGCTGCCATATTTTTGGGTTCCACTTTGGCCCACAAAGGTGGGTTGCTAGGCAAGCACTTTCATGCCCTCCTGCAGACTACTGACTCATTGTTAAAGCAACTGATATGCCATCTCATTTTCTGTCCTGGCCTGATCCATCACTTGGCCATGAAGAGGAAAAGGGACTAATTAGAAGAGGAGATCGAGAGACGGGGCAGGGAGAAAAAACTTCAAAGGCAAGATTGGCATAGAATCAGAGTGGTGCATGTGCTTAAACTTCACTGTCCTTTGGATTCCTCATCTGGGGCACCATGACTCAGTTGCCTCATTGTGGGGATCGATGACATAGGGTATGTGCCTGGGGCCTGCCTTCCTCTCCTGCCACAGATTGGTCCCCAGGGCCAGTCCTGTCCAGAGGCTGTGGCTCAGCCCCCCCCCCCCCCATTGAAGGCCAAGCCCTTGGGAGAGGGACTCTGTATTGGCCCTGTGGGGCTCTGCAGTCCCAGAAACCTGCAGTCGGGTGGGCAGGGCCAGGGGGCCTTCCTCCGGTGTAAATATATAGAGCTGTTCTCTCTTTTATCAAATGCTTCCTATAAAATATCTCATGTCTTAGAGCAGATAAACTTTTATTTGAATTAAAAATATAAATTCTCTTGGGGCACCTGGGTGGCTCAGTGATTGAGCATCTGCCTTCAGATCAGGTCGTGGTCCCCGGGTTCTGTGATCAAGTCCTGCTTCCGGCTCCCCGCAGGGAGCCTGCTCCTCCCTCTGCCCATGTCTCTGCCTCTCTCTGTGTGTCTCTCATGAATAAATAAATAAAATCTTTTAAATATATATAAATTCGCTTAACAAGAATAACAGCAGTTTCTTTTTTTCAGCAAGAAAGCTTTCTTGGGTGCCCTTTAAACAAGCTCTAGCATGTGGGCAGCCTCTCAGGAACACAGCTACTATACAAATTGAGGGCAACTGTCTTAGAAATAACTACAGGAGAAGGTTTGTGAGGTTAGTGCAGGAAAGGAATCCCTTGCTCATCCTCGTAAGAGCTGCTGACCTCTCCGCCACGGAAATAGGACCGTCTGCACTAAGGGGATTTTCAAGAAGTCAGACCCGCCGCCGCCTCTCCGCTGGCCTGCTGGGGAGAACCGCCCGGTATCCACGCCGTGTGCGCTGGGGGCACAGCGCCCCCTGCTGGCAGCCGCCGCCACACGCCCCGGCGCCCGGCCCGGGATCCTGACACGGGCACCTTGCTAATGACTTCGCCCTCGGGAAGAAGCCAGCCTGGGGGCATCTGCGGCCTCCGAGCGAGGGATCCAGATCGAAAACCCCGGGGCCCAAGTCTCCAGGAAGGCGCCTCCTCACCCGGCAGCGACGCACGGAAAGCCTTGTTCCGGCCCAGCGCGGAGCGAGGCCGAGCTCCCTGGGGGGACACCTCGTGCTCCCCGCATGGAGCCCCGGCATCAGCCCCCACCTCGGGGGGCGGGGGGGGAGACCCAGCAGGTGCAGGGCGCCGGGGCGCCGGGAAGGCCTCCCAGAGCGCAGGGCCCCACAGCCGAGCCTCTGCGGCGGAAGAGGGTGGGCAGGGGGCCCGCCCGGGGTGCAGCGGCCCAGGTCGCCCTTCTCAACACGGGGTCGTCACCCTGGCTGCCGGCGCGGCCACCAGGAGCGCTGGAAACCCTCCGGGGCCCAGGCCTGAGCGGGTCCAGGGATTCTCCCGGGCACCAGGCTGGGGGCCCCGCCCGGACACTCTGGGGGGCCGGTCACGGGATCGGGGCACGCAGGGCTCCCGGCGCCCGGGAGGGTCACGCTACCGACGCGGTTGGCGGGCGGGGCCGCGGGAAGGGGGCGCCAAGGGGCTGGCAATGCGGCCCCCGAGCCAAGGGGTGCAGCGCGCAGAGCGGGGGGCCCTCGGGCAGCCCCTCGAGGCGCCGGCGGCGCGACTGGTCAGGGTGCCGCTCCCGGGTGGGCGCTCAGGGCCGGGTGTGGGTGCGAGCGGGCGGGGGGCACGGACACAGCCGTGGGCCCAGGCTTCTGGGGCAGAGATCAGGGAGGACTCGCCAGGACTCGGCGACTACAAGCTGCGCCTCCGCAGGGCCGTCGCAGGGACCGGGCCGTGGGCCGTCGGGGCCCCGGGAGGCCCCCCCGGGAGCCGTGGGGCTGCAGGCTGGCCCAGCTCTGGGAGCCCCCCCGGCTCCGGGCTGACCCCGCGGCCCCCGGCGGCCACGGCCGGCCTCCAGCGCACCGGCCAGCACCTGCGCCCTCCCGGGAGCCGCCGCCCGCCGCACGGGGTCTCCCTGCCGAGGGCCCGGAGCCCGCGGTCTTGGCCCTAATTCCTCCTCCGGCTGTAGGCACCGGGCCGGCTGCGCCCGACGGACGGCTGGCTGCCAGCAACCCCACGGCTCAGGCCACGCTCGGGCCCTCCTCCCAGGACAGCCCAGGGAAAGCCGCCCGGTGGGATTCCACCAGGGGCGCTGTGCACGCGGCTGATGGGTCCTGGTTGCTGAGAGCCGGGCCCCCGCCCCCAGCGGCTGCCGGAATGCTCTGTCCGAAATTTCCAGAATGCTGGTCTGCCTGTGTGACGCCCGCCCCCCGTTGGTAATTCCTTCACTGCTTCCCACAGGCCCGAAGATGCTACCCGAAGGTGACCCCGGGCCTTCCCGGTCGAGGCGTGTTGGGCACCCCAGTTCCCAGGGATGCCCCAGGACCCAGCCCACGTTTCACTCTCTCTCAACACTCGGTGGTTTACCGAGAGCCTCGGGATGACGCAGCCCGGCGGTGGCCTGAACGCAGGGCATCTGTCCCCCTTTAAGGGTGGCCCCTGGGGCTCCAGGGCTCAGCGGAGCAGGGCTTACTGCGAACATGAAGGATTTGAAGCTGGACCCAGAGGGACGCCACCTCACAGGCAGAGCCAAGACTTCCTAGCGCCGAGGGCTTAGCTTCACCCCACAGATAAACAAAGGGCCCCCGACATCCCAAGTTTCTAGGCCACAGGCTAAGGTCTTCCGCGGACAACACGAGGTCACGGAGCCCGCGTGCACGTGTTGTTTGGCCTGTGTTTGCACGTACTTATGCCTACATCTTAACGCTGGGAGATTTCACGCTAAAATCTGCATTTCGACGTGCTTTTGAAAAACCGTAAGGTTTGTGGCATTAGACTCAAAATTTTGCAAGGCAACCCGTGCAAGGCTCACTACTCCCCCGGGAGCAGCAGGAGAACCCCAGCCCGACGCAGCCCGCCCGTCGCCTGTGCACGCCTAGGCCCGCCCGCCGGCTGCGCACGGGGAGGCCGCCAGCCCGGCCCAGCCAGAAGCTCGTCTGCAGCCCCTCAGCCGGGACAATGTTTACAACCTCGTTGTGCAAACGATGCTGTGTGTTCCCCAGATCCGTCTCCGTCCTCTCGGGGGAGCCACTGTGCCCGGCTCTCCTGCACCTGCGCGGCCACGAGCTCGTTCTACGGGCGGGCCCCGCGGAGAAGCCCGGGGGGGGGGGGGGGGGGGGCGGCCCCGGGCTGAGGCGATGAGCGGGTCCTCGGGGGCCACGTGTTGCCTGAGCAGGGCCACGGGAGGGCGCAGCGGCCGCGCGGCATCGGACGTCACCTGGGAGACCGAGCAAAGCCACGGAGAGCTCGGGGACTCCGTTACGGCAGGTGGCCCAGGGTAGCCCGGTCGAGGTGCGCCACGCGACCAAAAGCACCTGCTCACCGGGCGCCTTCCTTCTTGTCGCGTGATGCCAGCGCTCAAAAGGGCTTGCGCTGCGTCCTGAGTATATGCGGTTAGCGGGCGGGTCGCGCACCGGCCGCGTCCAGACTGGAACTCCCGCCGGCGGCCCACACCCCCCAGGCCGGCCCGGGCCTCCCCGCGCTCAGCTGCGGGGCGAGGCTCCTAGGCCACCGACGACATCGGCCGTTCCAGGAAGGGTCTGTACCGGAGCACTCCCTGACCAGGGTCATTTCTTGGGTACCTGCACTTTTTCACACACAAAGAGCGCTGTGGATTTTGCCAGCATCCATGCTGACTTCTGAAATATATTAGGACGTGAAGTAATAGAGGCACAAACTAGAAACCAGCGATTGTCACTCTGTGACTCCTTCCGAATGGCGACACTCACATGCTGAGGACACATTATAATTTCCCATATAGAAATGAGATATATCCTCATTATGGGAAAAGCAACAACAACCAAATATTTTTAAAAGAATAAAAGGGAAAACAAAAAAGAACTAAATCGACATGACCGCACGTACGTTCCTCATAACGCCTTCTTCTGGGGAGCTGACCTCATCGTGTCACACAGACACATTGAAAGACAAGTGAAAGCAAGGCCCAGGCTGCATCACAGGGAAGATCTACAAATCACCACCAGAGCAGGTCACGCACATCAAACACTTCATGCACCACAAAGACATTTTGCATATTTTCTTTTTCAAGGAACAGCAGTGGGATGTGGGGCAAAGACGTTCCCAGGTCAGATTGGAGACAGTAGAATGTTAAACAGAAACCAGCTAACAAGAAATCCCCATGCACCCGTGGGCGACTGACAGCTTTCCACCAGATTCTGTGCTTGCGTCCATGGAGGGAGGGAATCGGGGAAATGGTTGGGCAGTGAGGTCTGAGGGGAACAGATTAATGATCCACCCAAAGTTTTCCCTTCAAACAGTACAGATAGAGTAGAAACCGTTGTTTTAGCTACAGACGGTCGTGAAACAACAAACCTGTGTTCTCTCACATTGTCTGTGGGGCTGGAATTTAGCAGTGACTTAGCCGGTTGCCCGCATCTCCAGGCCTCTCATTAGGCGGCAGTCAAGCTGTCAGTGGGGCTCGGATCTCATCGGAAGGCTCGATGGCTGGTGGAGTTGAGATCCACCCCTGAGCTCACTCACAAAGTAGTTGGTAGTCCTTGGGCCACACAGCTGAGACCCTTAAAGGGCTGGCCTGGTGCTAGGGGAGCTGGTTCCCCCGCGAGCAAGCGATCTGAGAGCGCCTACGATGAAGCCACCGTCTCTTCAGTCTGGTCTCAAAATTGACATCTCATCACTTCTCCTGTATCTATTCACTCGAGAAGAGGAGGAAATCCAACCACACTAGATGTGAGATGACACAAAGGTGTGGAAACCAGGAAAAAGGGTCATGGGGACATTTTCACTGGTGAGGAGAAAAGAGCTGCATTAAATATTCCTAATGGGGTTTATGAGTTTCATGACCCGAGAAGGGACAAAATGGAAATAGTATGAAGATGACTTAATGGCCATGAAGTGTGGGGGACAGGATCTGGCAAGAAATGAGATCAGCCGGGTAGGAGAGAATCACATTAGAGCTCCGAGGGCCACAACGTTGAGTATGTATTCAGTTGACCTAACTTTTTGTAGGTCCATAGTGAATAACATCCTAAAGAGGACAGGAAATATTGACCATGAACCCGGGTGACTAGTGTTTCTAAAATAGGACAGCAAGAGGTGATGCCAAAGGGATAGAATGAGCTGTGTGCTACAGAAGGAAGCAACAGAACCTAATAACTAATTCTGTGTGTCTGGGGGGGGGGGTATTAGATGCCAACTTTATGCTGCATATTGAGATTTCTGAGTCAACTCCCATAAATATCACCCCTCCTTTCCCTGCTCCCAGGTTCTGAAAAGTTCCAAAAGAAAAGAGTGAAGACGGGAGGCCCACTCCCAGTTTCTCCTTCGGCAGGCCTGGGGCGGGCTTGAGGATTTGCTTTGCCAGCAGGTTCCCAGGTGAAGCTGCTGCTGCTGGTCTGGGGCATAGAGAGGCCCAGTGGGTCCGCTAGGCGATGGGGCCTTTCCCCGCTGCAGCCACACGTGGCTACTGAGCATGAGAACGGGCCAGGCTGAAATGGGATGTGCTCTCAGTGCAAGATACACACCGAGCTTTAAAGAGAGGACACAAAAACAGTGCACACTGTCTCTCCAATGCTTTTACATGTTGGAATGATGACAGTTTGGATATATTGGATTACACGATGGTATTGTTAAAATTGACATTACCTGTTTAGTTTTACTGTTCAGTGTACCCATTGGGAAATTTAAATTACGTAGATGGCTCGAATTAGATCTGTCCCTACTGGACAGCAGTATAATGGAGAATTAAAAGAGGCAGAATATCAACCTGTAAAAACAAAAGCTGTCCTTGGGATATTCGGCAATTTGTGTACTGCAGGGGCACCTGGGCGGCTCAGTGGGTTAAGAGTCCGGCTCTTAAACTCAGGTCACGTCTTGATCTCAGGGTCCTGAGATCAAGCCCTGCACTGGGCTCACACTGGGTTGGGAGCCTACTAAGGAAGAAAAGGAAAAAAAGAGATTTGAATACTACATGCCTGCTTAAAGATATGGAGGAAATGTTCGTTTTCAGGTAATTTAAAAATTTTAGTATAGTTTTAGATCTACTTGAGAGGTACTGAGATAGTAGAGAGAGTACCCACACCCATTTTCCCCGCTGTTAGTATCTTAGGTACATTTGCCACAATGAGTCACACTGATATATTATTATGAACCAAAGCCCACGCTGTGTTCAGATTTCCTCAGTTTTTGCCCATTTCTGTTCCAGGATCCCGTCCAGGGTCCCACATCATGTTTAGTCAGCATGCCTCCTTGGGCTCCTCTGGGCTGTGACGGTTTCGTTTCTCAGACTTTGCTTGTTTTTGAGGACCTTGGCAGTTTTGAGGGGTACCCGTCAGGTGTTTGGAAGAATGTTCCCCAGTTGGGATTTGGTGATTTTCCTCATGTTGAGACTGGGGTGATGGGTTCTAGGGAGGAAGACCACGGAGGTGACGTGCTGTTCTCACGACATTGTCTCGGGGGTACGTGCTGGCTGGTGACATTGACCTTGATCACCCGGCTGAGGTCCCGTCCGTGGGGTCTCTCCACTGTAGACTTAGGCTCCCCTCCTTCCGCATTGTCCTCTTTGGAAGGAGATCTCTCCACACGGCCCGCACTTAAGGCGCGGGGAGCAGTGCGCCACCGCCCCCCCCCCCAGTGAGACTCTACATTATTGGGGGTCCTTCCGCACAGATCCATTCTCCCCCATCTGCTCATTTCTTTGGTCGCTTGTTTACAGCAGTAAACCACGCACTCGTGGGTGTTTCTTTACACTTTGGGTTCTAATCCAATACTGCTGAGGCTCCGGGAGCTCTTTCAGTTGGCTCCCGTGTCCCGCTGTAAGGCCCCATCCTTGTGCTTTTTGGAGCACATCCTTCTGGCGCTGCAAGATGCTCCAGACTCATCTGGAATGTTCCCTGCGCCGGTCCTAGAAACAGACATTTCTCCGAGGAAACCTGGTTCCTGTCATTAGAGAACAGTCTTAGAAATGCATTCTTAAAGTGTGGCAGTAGTATGGTTCCTTTTTAAAATGTTTATCTTTTTAATATATCTAGTGACCTCTTTAGGTTAAATAAGTCCTATCTGCTTCAAAACAACGTGGAGGGGATCCCTGGGTGGCTCAGCGGTTTGGCGCCTGCCTTTGGCCCAGGGCGTGATCCTGGAGTCACGGGATAGAGTGCCGTGTCGGGCTCCTGGCATGAAGCCTGCTTCTCCCTCCTCCTGTGTCTCTGCACCTCTCTCTATGTCTATCACAAAATAAATAAATTAAAAAAAAACGTGGAAATGGGGGTGCGGGTGGGTGTTTGGCTGCAACAAGACTGGTCATGGGTTCATAATTATTGAGGCTGGGGGATGGGATCGGGGTTCCTTACACTTTTCTTTTTCTGCAGGGGCTTGAAATGTACTATCACAGAGCTTTTTTTTTTTTTTTTAGATTTTATTTATTTGTTCATGAGAGACAGAGAGAGAGAGACAGAGAGAGAGAGAGGCAGAGACACAGGCAGAGGGAGAAGGGAGAAGCGGGCTCCATGCAGGGAGCCCGATGTGGGACTCGATCCCCGGACCCCAGGATCACGCCCTGAGGCGAAGGCAGGCGCTACAACACCAACACGGCTTTGAGCTTCTCTATTTTTATTTTAATTCGCAGTTCCAGGCGTTCCCTGGGTGGCTCAGCGGTTGAGCGTCTGCAGGAGCCCCCGAGGCCGGGAGCGAGCTGGAGGGGGCGGGCCGCCCCGGGGGGGGGGGGGGGGGGTGGGGAGGGGACAGGAGGGGACGGGCCGCCCCGGGGTGGGGGGGAGGGGTCTGGAGGGGGTGGGCCGCCCTGGCGCGGGCCGCGCGGGGGGGGCCTCCTGGGGGGGGCCTGGAGGGGGCGGGCCGCAGGGAGAGGGGGACTGGAGGGGGCGGGTGCCCCGTGGGGGGGTTCCTGGAGGGAGCGGGCGCCCAGTGGCCTGGAGGGGCCGGGGCCTCGCGGGGGGCGGCGCCGTCGGGGCGGCGGAGAGGCTGTCCCTACGCAGCGGCGTCCGTGACCAGGGCTCACCCACAAGCGAGGGCCGCAGGGGCAGCCGCCCGTTGACGGGGCTCCTGGGCCGGCGGACGCGGGGCCCCCGCGAACGTGGCCGTGGCTCGGAAGGTCTCCTCGCCCCGGCTGCCCCTTCCCCCGCGGTGACCCGAGCTGTCGCATGGCCGCGGGAAGGCGTGACGCGAGGCGGCGACACCGGCGCAGGCACAGAGCCGCAGGCTGCCCTTGACCCGATGACGCGCGGGGCGCACCTGCTTCCTGAGCCCGGCTGAGCCCGGGGAGCCGAAGCCCTCGGATGGGGGAGACGATCAGGCAGGCCTCGCGCTCGGAGCATGTCGGGAGAAAGCGGTGGCCAGAGGGATGGGACGACTGTCGTTTTCCTCCTCCGGGTCTCGGAAGCCTCCCGCCGCTTGTGGTTTTGGGCGCCAGCCCGCAGCCGTGCTGACCGCGCTTCCTGTGCTGCCCCCCGCGCTCCGACCTCAGTGGGGACTCCAGGTCGTGACCGGTCCACACCTCCCTGAACGCACCGAATCCTCTTTTGCAGTCTCACGGCCGCCAGTACAATCGGATGTCTCGCGCTGTAGCAATACCTGCCCTTTCACTTTGCTTCCTTACGTCAAAGGCTGAAAGATACAGCAAAGTCCTCTTTTTCTAGTAAGTTATCCGCGTGGCCTCCCTGGTGTTGCTCGCGACTTTCGGACTCTGTGTCCCCGGCCACCTCCGCCAGTTCCCGAGCCGCCGTCCCTGACCTCGGGCCTCGCTGGTGCAGGGGCTCCCGAGGAGCCGACTGCCTCTTCCCGGATGTTCCACGTTGCCGGACCCGTATTATCACTGCGGCCTCCCTTCGGTTCATCTGCAGATCACTTTCTGTCCAGCCCTTTATCTTTAGTGTTTAAAGCGAAAGACAAGGTGGGTGAAAGCATCTCATTGTTTTTAGAATCCATCCTTGGATTGTTTAATACGGAGGTTTGATCTGTTGATACGTGTCATTACATTAAGGAGGCCTTCTGACATCTGTTACGCTTTTTCCTTATGGTTTTGCTGTTTCTGCCTCCCACGAAAGGGCAATGCGTTATTTCCTTTTATCTTCCGCAGTGATTTCAACATGATATGGCCTGGGTTTTCCTAATTAAACAATCATTATGACAGCAATACACTGCAGCCAGATCAGAGAGTAAAGATCAGCAAAACGAAATGAAACAGACCCAGAATCCCACCTACCCGGAGACGCGCACTGTAAACATGTTTGTATACATCTTGCAAAGTGTCTTCTGGACACGCAAGCACATTATGTAGAAACACACAGGGCAGCCCCGGTGGTGCAGTGGTTTGGCGCCGCCTGAAGCCGGGGGTGTGATCCTGGGGATCTGGGATCGAGTCCCGCGTTGGGTTCCCTGCGTGGAGCCTGCTTCTCCCTCTGCCTGTGTCTCTGCCTCTCTCTCGCTCTCTCTGAATAAATACATGAATCTTAAAAAAAAAAAGAAAAAGAAAAAAAAAAAGAAACACACAATAGAACCCGCCAGGGAAGTCATGCGACACACTCGCTTCTGTGACCCACTTGGATCGACATATCATGAAAGCCTTTCCACGTGAATACATCTCCTCCACTTGATTTTGAAAATCCCCTGATTGTCGACCCAGTCAGGCTTCCTACAGATACCTTTGGACCGCCCTTTGGATGTGTTTGTACCAAATTTACTTCTCATCAGCATGAATAATTAATACTGTTTTTCATCTCTGCTAATTTGATAAAAGGGGAGGAATAACATGCATCCTGTTTGTGTTCCTGCCGGTCCCTTCCTTAGGCGAGCTGCACATTTCTATGTTTTCTGAGCATTTATCCTTAGGGATTTAATAGACGGTGAGGGTGATTCTTTGGAAGGAGTGGGCTAAGGATGCAGTGTTTGGCAAATGACGGGGGAGCCCCTGATTTACCGTGAGGCCAAAGTTACAAGCTTTTGATTAAATGCTCACCAGATGTATTTGTGAGGTCTTCAAATGAACCCCAAATCTCCTAGAAGAGACACGGGTGGGTGTATAGCAGCTCAGCCCTGCTCAGCGGCGTCCCTGGCCTGGAAGGGCGTCCCCTGCGCCCTCCCTGCACCCTCTGCAGCCCCCTGCACCCCCGCCCCCCACCCCCTCCGCCCTCGCGGCTGTCCTGGTGCTGGCTAAAGCGACACTTCCTCAGGCGGTGGCTCCTCCTCCGCTCAGCCAGGCAGAGGTCACCTGGTGTACCTCCTGCCTCCTTGACCTCTGCCCCATTCTGTGCATTTCTCAAGTTGCCCAACTCTTTGGAGCCTTCTAGTGCTGTGGGCCCACACAGACAGGAGGGTGCCGCCCTCCTTCACTCTCCACCCCGGGAGCCTGTAAACCGGTTAGCACCTTCTGGGGCTGCTTTCTCCCACCTCCACTTTCTAAATTACACTTCAAAAATACCATTGCTGGGGGCACCTGGGTGGCTCAGCGGTTGGGCGGCTGCCTTCAGGGTGTGATCCTGGGATCGGGCTCCCCGCGGGGAGCCTGCTTCTCCCTCTGCCTGTGTCTCTGCCTCTCTCTGTGTCTCATGAACAAATAAATCTTAAAACAACAACAACAACAGACTGCGTTACTCTACGATCCTTGCAGCTTCCTCCTTGTTTTCTTCGGCGGATGCAGGGAAACGTTCGCTGAGCCGAACCGTGCTGGCCCCTGCGCAGCGCCGGCCGCGCCCGAGCTAGGATGCACGCTCACGGCAAGACCTGCTGCTCGGCGTGGCCGCCCTTTCGGCCTCCGAGCGCTGGTAGCCGAGGGCGTGGGGCAGGTCCGAGGAGAGCGCTCCTGCTCGGCCTGGTGCCGCGGCCCCGAGTCCTGAGGGGCCAGGACCCTCTCGCGTCGCCGGGAACTGCTCCTCTGCTCTACCGTGCGCCCCCCGCGGCTCTCCTCTCCAGGAACCCTGGGGCGTCTCCGCTCCGTTCCAGGCAGCTCGAGGGGAGCAGATAGTGGCGTACGCCTTAGGGACCCCCCCCCCCCCGGGCAGCGAGTGCCCCGGGCGCCAGAGCGGGTCCCGAACGCCCACTTACCTCCAGCGTCGCCGGGAGAAGGCAGGGCAGCTCGAGCTGAGCACGTGCTCGCCGCGGGGAGGACAAAGGAGGGCGCGTGGCGAGGTGGAGGAAGGAGCGCCCTCTGCGTCTGCTCGCCCGCGCGGCGCGGGCCGCACATCCTCCGTGCCTGGAGCCCGCCCTCGTCCCCCGGATCAGCCTCAGGGGCCTTCCAAACACCAGCAAGTCCCGGCACCTCCCTGTACAGGCAGCCCCAGGATTTCAACCGTGCTGCGCTGACTCAGCCAGGTGTGCGCGCTCCCTCAGGTAGCTTCGAAACCAGGGCTCTGCCTCCCCACGACGTTGCTCCTACTCCTGACGTTTAGTTCTTAATTTCTAATCAGATTACAGAAGGCCTTGGCTTTTTCATGCTTCCCGAGGGGCCCGCGTTTAAAAGTCCGGGAAGTCCTACTCTGGACCGCAGACTCCCGGACGATTAGAAACCACGCAGAGACGAGAGCGAGCGCCGCGCGCGCCCAGCGGGCTGCACAGGTCAGCTTGCAGAATGCCGCCAGCTGGGGCTGGAAGGATGGACTGAGGCAAAACCAGAGGAAAGATCACTTTTAAAGCCTGGAGAGTTCCCAAGAGCCTAACGTGGCAACGGTATCTCTGGACTAAAATTTTACAAAGCAGACAGTAAAGCTCGAGGGGTTCTCAATCACCCGGGCCCCAGACGGCAAAGTGACATCCCCGTCCCAGCCACTAGAGCATCAGCCCTGGAGCCTCAGCGAGGGCCCTGTCGTCTCCAGTGAACCAGCAGCCATGCTACAGCAGCGGGAGGCATCTCCGGCTTCAGAGACACGGCGTAGGGGAGGGGGCAAGGGGTCACACTGAAGGCGATTCAACCTCAAAAGCCTGAGCCTCTAAGGCTTTTCCACCCTGTAAGCTGGGAGAGCTGAAAGCAGAAAGGCAGTATGGCTCCTGGCCCCCAGGAGTAAAAGGGCAGCCAGGTCCTGCCAGCCAGATGTAGACAACCCCTCCTCCCCCCCACCCCGGGGCAGGGGTGGTGATGGGATCTGTGGGGGCCATTGTCATTTTCTAGCACACTTGCATCATCAGTACCATTGTGAGCCACAAGTTTTGAGCACAAAGCTCACTGATGGAACCCTGTACTGCTCCCCTGGGGTCTAGTTTAAGGCCCTACAAGAGATCAGCCCTTGCTGCTAGGGATCAGCCTAACTGTAGAATGAGGGCAAGTATTTGGACACAAAACCACACACTTAGTAAAGCGTTTCTTTATCAACTCTAATAAATTCGTACATTAATGTCATGCAGTGAAAGCAAAAAAAGTCAAAGTGGAGACTGTGACATTCATTATTGTGGTTTTAAAACTTTATTATATTTTAAAATCTGAAAATTGTAAAACACAGTATTCATACAAACACCTGAGGACTGTTCAACTGGGCACAGCATCTTCACACAAACAATTTGAGAGAAGATCAAGTTTAAGATAGAATCTTGTCTTAAAAAGAAATAACATAAATGAACATTAAAAAGCACCTTTTAAATCATGTGCCCAGTAAATAATTGGTTTTGTTTATAAAGTACATTTGGTTTTCAAAAAGGAAAATGTACATTTTTGCCCCTGGTGAACATTTTATTGGCATTTGTAACAAATGGCTAATACACTTAGCACCGATTCTTATAGCTTATAAATACTACATCAAATGTTATATAAGATAATAAATAATAAAACAGTAACAATGAACATGTTTCTCTTAAAAGTTCTAGTTTTTAAAATAAAGTCTAAAATGACATATCAGAACTAATGTATCTTCTAAAGTTTAGTAGGACAAATGGCTCAGAAAGCAAATGAATTAGGAACATTGCACAAAACAGAGAACTTCCATGTATGGAAACCCTGAAGAGTCAGTTAAGAGGTACTAGTGATGGCAAATGATGTGAGTATTGTAAACAGAATAAAAACATCTCACTAAAAATAGATTATCTTTACCTCTGTGGAAGTACAAAGTGCTATTTTTAAATTCTAAAAGAAAAGATTTACTTATGTGTATACTTCATCTATAGAACAAAATATAAATATGGAACAGTATCCTTTTGAACACAATAAAATATATATCTTTTAAGTATTTGGACACAGGCATCTTTACAGAGAGATGTGAGCAATGAATGCCTAGTGAAATGTCCAAGCTTAGGCAAAATATCTAAGTTTTAAAATAAGTACCACTTGCATAAAATAACCGTTCTATCTGACAGTTTATCTAAAAACTGGTAAGAATACTTCATGAAAGGTTTGTAAGGTTGCTTTTAATCTTAAGTAGGAATATAACATATATAGAAATAATATGGCTTTCCCTTTTGGGAAACTGGTAGCACATGAACGGAACCTTACAGTAACAAACATTTAGAAAGATGCTATCTATCTATAGTTGCATCTTTAAGTTTTCTTGTAAGAAAAACCCATGGATTTTATTAGAGAACTTGTCAATCTCTAGTATTTTCTCTTTGGGATTCAGCTATTTTGGTTCTATAGATAAAGATGAACAAAAATTAGAGGTGTTTCTGTTTCCTGTATGAAGTACATTCGTAAACTATAAAATGAAAATAATAAACTGATATGAAGAACAAACTCCCAGTCTGAATATGCCAATAGTAACATGTTAAATGGCTTCTATAATAGTAGACCAGACTGTAACATAGATCTGCAATTCTGGATAGAACATATTTTTAGAGGAACCTTCTACACAGCAAAAACTTCTAAGGGCAAAAAAATGATTTTACACCAAGATGGCACTTGTCTCCCTGAATGAAATCCAAGCTAAACTTACACAAACATGTATTTAATTGTTAAAGAATTTTTCTTCTTTAAGCTTATCAATGTAGTGGCACAACTTCACGGCTGTCCCTAGCTTCAGCCCCATGTACTTTATCATCATGTCACTCTTGAGCAATAGCAGAGCCTTCCCATCAATGTCCTATAGACAGAAGGAAATGACAATTAATTAGTTAATGTGCTCACATTTTATCAGAATGGTCATTTCTTCATATACAAGAACATTCTGAGTATACACCTGCTTGTTGAAAATTAAAAAATATAGTTTGTACAGTGAAGCATGGTTCGACCATTTATAAATATACTTCGAATTTTAAGAAAACTTAACCTATCTTTTTTTAAAAAAATATCTGAGAGAGAGAGAAACAGAGAGACAGCGTGCACATGCATGCATGCACGAAGTGGGAGGGGGCAGAAGGACACGGAGAGTGAGAAGGGGGGCCTGACTTGGGACTTGTTCCCAGGACCCTGGGATCATGACCTGAAACAAAGGCGGACGCTTTACCAACTGAGCCACCCAGGTGCTCCTAACCTAAAATCTTAAAAATGTCCTAGGCATCAAACTGCCAATCTTTAAATACTGTGTGGAATAAAATACTGCATATCTATGACAGACTAAAAACTATGAATGATAGAAATGAATTTCAGATGCCTATTAACTTTCTTAGAACAGTTTGGAATCTGAGGATTTCAGCATCCATACAAACTGTACATGTGCTATATGTTGCCTTGATGTTAAAAGCTAATAAATTAGTTGCCTGAAGCCAGTTAGATGCTAAAACCTAATTATTTTCTTGCCATATTGAAAAGGGTATATCAAATATATGGCCACTAATTTTATTAGAAAACACTATAAAACTATGACTTGATAGTCAAAAGGCACCCTCCCTCAAATTCTTTACTAACTGACTGATGTTGAAACATATTACTTGGTTTTCACAAGTTCTGGTTTAACAATAAAACTGTACTGTCTGAAAAGACCTGAAAAACCCCTTATAGTACTGCCTTTGTCAGGTACCTTCTGCACTTTTTCGACAAAGTACAATGAAAATTAGAACTTAAAAAAAAAATTAGCCCATGATGTTACTTTGCAAATGGCATGAGGGGATCAGCATCCTAAATAGTCAATAACCATATAAGGTTGACAGAACCGAGCCAAATAATCAGTTGCTGGATTCATTGGGCATCATATCAAGGAAGACACCTTGTCAGGTTGTTCCTATTTAAATCCAGCCTCTATTGGCTAAGGATCTAACTTTGGGCAAAGTGACCTTTCTCACATATGGAAAATCAGTTGATAGGGCTCCCCCCACACCATGTGTACAACTAACCAGTACCCAACTGAAGGGCCTGCATAGAGGTCATTCAAAAGCATTATGGCAGGGGCACTTGGCTGGCTCAGTCCTACACCATGCGACTCTTAATCTGGGGTGGTTGAGTTCAAGGCCTACTTTGGGTATAGAGATTACTTTAAAAAAAAAAAAAGAAAAACGCATTATGGCAGGAAAACCAGATCAAAATATACATTACATGTTGCCTGAAAAGATCAGCAATGGGGTTGAGTGTCTGAGGATCTCTATGTTTCAGAAACTCGATCACTTCATCTACGGACCAGGTTGAAGGGTCATCTGGGAAGCCTCGTTTCAGGAAACCTGGGTTAGCTCGAATTGGTGAACTTGTAGCTTCAATGGGGAGAAAAAGACAAATCAAACTTGACCTGACCATTATCCTGAAAGAAGAGATGTTATGTAGGGAGAAATGACCTTGCATCAAGGATGTTGAAGATTATAGGTTAAATAGTGCTACCTGTAATATCTGTCATTTCACACTCACCAAAGTTGGGTGGGATACAATGAGATGAGGCAGCATGGTTGAGGCTCTGGTTTTCCATTAAAGTTGGATAAGCCATCATCTCAGGGTTATGTATCAGACTGGGTTCACCTTGTGCCATCATGGCACCAGGTGTTGCTGTGGAAGCACGAGTAGGTGAGAACATGCTGCTGCTATGGGCCCCAGGGCTATGATAGCAGGGCATGGAAGAGGAGCCCTGCACTGGCTTTTTAGATGAGAAATATGGCTGAAATGAATGTGAAGAATAGATGGTGGTAGGTGGCGGACTCTGGCTCAGGTTTGGCTCCTGCTCCTGGAGGAATGACTCTCGATCCTGTTCTGGGGACCCCACCTCTGAACGGTAAGGTGATCCTATAATATTGGGTGGGGAACCACTTGTGGGCCTTTCTACTGGCATAGTTGGGCTATAACTTTCAGGGTAAGAGAATGAAGAAGGAGGCTCCTTTTTTCTCATTTTCTGGAATTTGATCTTTCTGGAAAGCAGGTAACTATAATTTTTGTAGGCATATCCAAGTGGCTTCTGAAATGACACAAACCCAGCATAAACCAACTGTCAGTGAGTAAAAAAGGAAGTAGTAAATGTAAATTTATTTTTCATGTAACACTGTTTTATATTACTAAAGATTAATGCTCTACTTTGATTATATGATTTTTTGTTCTTCCTCAACCATACACTTTAACTGAATTTTATATATTGTGGTTTTAAACATAAAAATATTGTCATACATTTCTCAAACTTAAACTTAAGCATTTTCCCAACAAGTTTTAGTCTCCCATCTTCTGCCTGCTACAGCAAGAATCAACTGGCGTTGCTAATCACTTAGTTAATAGTTCCTTCTCATTTCTAACTCATTGGCATCTTTAGAAATGAGGGGTCTACTACAGTTGTGAAAATATTTTTATAACACTCACGCGATTTTGCCACAATGCTTTTGCACGAAAACGGTGGATTTTTGAAACTTTTCCATGAATGACATCAAATTTCTTATCCAGGTTTTGAATAGCATCATAGATGACCTATTATAACACAAGCTATTAATAGTTTCTATTTCAAAAGTAACACAACAAAGCAGCCCAATTTTGACTGCCAGAAACAAAGAAAAGTTCTCAAGCTGTCAGAACCAGATCTCTGGTTTTGGTGATGCCGAGCCGAGCCAGCTGAGATAGGAGCCCCAGCCTCCTACTCAACTACTCCATGCCATACAGGCATTTAATGAAGCTCTAAACCAGAAAGTAAACGTCCCATCATTCTTAAAGCCACCACATTTATGATGGAGTCCTTTTAGATCAACGAAAGAGCTATTTTAGGAAAGAAATCTTCAAATCTGCTAAAAAGCCAAAGAACCTCTTTCCATCTAATCATGGTGTGAATTCACAGGCAATGAGCATTCCACTCTGCAAAGAACAGTGAGCCAAATATAACAGATGTGACTTGTGACTTCAAAGTATTTTGAAATCAGGCAATCAACAACCTTACAAAACCTTCCAGGACATGTCCCCTCGCAGCCAACCAGGTATGTGACTAATAAAACCCGAGAATTCTTCAAATACTCAGAAATTTCAAAATGCTCAGAAAAAAATACACTTACACAGGAGGCCAGAACCATTTCCTCATTCATTCATTCAAATAAATAAACACGTACCGAGGGCCTACTTCCTATCAGAATGGCTTTGCTAGGTGCCAGGACTATGGACAGAAAAGGAAAAAAAGGAAACAAGACAACCAACAGATCCTGCCCTAAGGAGCTCCCCGTGTTAGCTGGGGAGAGATTTCAATAAAGTGATGGGCAGCCCGGAGCCATGGTTTTCAGAGTGTGGTCTCAGACCAGTAGCACGAGTCACCCACTGGCTTGTCGGAAACACATGAGCTCCTGCCCTCCACTTACTGAATTGGGGAACTCTGAGTGGGGGCAGCTGTCTGCCCTCCAGGTGGTTCTGATGCATGATAAGCGAGACCCTCCAGCCGACAGCACTGAGGTGAACAGTGCAGGCTCTCGGGGAACACACGGGTGCAAAGACCAGAGTTCTGCTTCTCAGCTGTGTGACCTTGGGCGCGTTCCTTAACTTCTCTGTGCTTCAATTTCCTCATGTAGAGAATCGAGATGAGAAATCTCTCCCCCAGTTCCCTTGAGGACAACGTGAGGCGCAGTGGTATGGTTATTAATATTAACGTCATGACAAGAGTACTACACAACCCCTGGTCCAGTAATGCTCAATCATCCAGTAATATTCCTACTATCCTTATGCCTCTGATGGCTCTGACACAGGTAGGAATGGGAGGCTAAGTGTGCGTAGAAGAGCAAGACCTAAGCCAGGCTGGCAGTGGTGGCAGGCTTTTCAATGGAGACGTCTACACTGAGGATTAAAAGACAAGATGGTGTTCACTAGGTAAAGACGCAGGGAAGGGCAGAGAAGGCAGAAGGACAGTAGATTCAAAATTACCCAAACAGAGAGAACATCGGAAGTCAGATGTTTAGCCGGTGAACATAAATGATGTTCAAAGAGCTGGATTTTTAAGGGAAGGAGAGAGAATGCATGACAGGAAGAGAGATGGGAGGCCCAAAGAGGAGGCGGCCTTAAGCTGTGGAGGGTAGGCAGAGCAATGGAGCCAGAGGCGCAAGGTGCAGGAGCGGGCCACTCACGAACGGAGGTGTCCCAGCCCATGGAAGAGGCTCAGAGGCAGAGCAGTGCCAGCTAACTTAGCCTTAGAGAGGGAGAGGCCCGATCCCAGGCCAGTGGACAGGCCACAGGGCCCCCTCTGTTTCCCAGCCTGTGTAGGGCTGGGGTCTCCCTAAAGAGAACTCTGGGCAAGGACAGAAAAAGAAAAGCTGGAAGTGTGCAGCAACAGGTCTAGCCCTCTGAGGACAGGGGCTGAAGAAAGGAGAGAGCTCACACACTGGAAGAAACGGGGAGGCTCCCTGCTGGTCCGTTTCAGGGCTCTGACTTAGGGCCCCCAGCATCTCTCCTCCCCCACGCTCTGGCCCACCACATCTCATACAGTCGCTCAAAGAGAAGGCCCTGGCAGAGCCGTCCTAGCCAGGGGTGTTGTGGATGCTCACAGGAGGCAGGCCAGAGAGGGCCCTGCCTGAAATCAGAACCGTCCCCCCCAATCTGGACATCCTTCCCCAAAGACTTGACGTGTTCCCTCGAAGCCATCCACTTCTGTTCTCAATAAGAATGATAAAGACTCACTCTTTATCACTCTTATTGATAAAGATTCTGGACTTAGGCACGGTAGCTCATTTTAACTAACAAACTTTGGATCTTAACATCCATTTTTAAAAAAATAAACTTTCACTACTTCTAGAGGATGCAGCTACCAAATCCTTGATAATTATACTTATCAATCTCTACTGACACGCTAACTTGTACAAAATCTCCTCATAATGATATAAGGTATACTTTAAAAAAAAAGAATGATGAGCTGCCATTTTTTTTTGACTGAGATATCTCAGCAATGCATTTAGGCAGCACATACTAAGTTTTATCCATATCAGGCAATTTCCTTTAAAGATTTTGTAGGGGAAATTAATTCAATATTGCACAACATGACATACATTTTTTCAGTTAAAGGCTTTTAAAACAAAGCTACCAGATGTACATACTGGTATTTCAAGATTTTCACCTGGAGATGCTATTCTAACCAGAAATTGTTAAAAATCATCACAATGAAGGGATAATCATAATGAATTTGATACAGCAAAATTTCAATTCATTGTATACTTTATATGAGATAACCGGGATTTTAACATAGTATTTCAGAAATCTACATTTGAGAGACAGAACTTCTGTACCTGACAGTGAGTAAGGACGTCCAGCACTGTTTTTTGCTGCTCTTCGTTGTAGGAGGTCTCAGACATAGCGTTTTCCTGCTAATATTTTAAAAGTTAAATAGTTAATGCTTTACTTTTGTAAGAGCTAAATTGAATCCTAGGAGGAAAAAACACTTTATTTATTTAAATTTTTATTTTTCACCAACTTTTCAAAGGGGTTCAGAAGTCTTAACCTAAAGCAGAGACAAGGGATCCCTGGGTGGCTCAGTGGTTGAACGGCTGCCTTCGGCTCAGGGCATGATCCCGGAGTTCTGGGATCAAGTCCCACATCGGGCTCCCCATGGGGAGCCTGCTTCTCCCTCTGCCTGTGTCACTGCCTCTCTCTGTGTCTCTTAGGAATAAATAAATAAAATCTTAAAAAAAAAGTAGCGACAAAATAAAATAAAACCGCACATTAATATGAGAATGAAAATGATAACTGCTGATTTAGAGAGGAAATAGGAATTTATTATATCAGAAGGACCTAGGTTTTGAGTTTTGTACTGAAAAGGAGTATAAATTGCCCTGAACTTCCTACAACATAAAGAAAAGGGAGGTAAAATGGATAAGTGGTCACTGTCTAATGAAAAGAAGCAAATAAATTCAGTAGAGGCCAATATTTTTTGTGTGAATTTAGAGGAACTCTATAGTATATGAAGAATTTAAACTTTTTTCTTTAAAATGGTTAAGTGTTAATATATTTGGCAAATGGCAATTAACATTACTTACATTATTGATATATGCAGTGTTTGGTTCATATGCATAAAGAACAGTATTATCATCATCATAAGCAGGTATTCGTGTTCTTATCTAAGGAAGATGTATTAACAAAAGGAAAGATGAAAGACAGAACTGAAAGAGAAACTGAGGACTTCAATTTCACTTTTAAGAAGCTTCAAAAGCCTATTGGGGATATTAAAGGACCTTCGTCCATTGTAAATACTACTACATGAGAAGGTGTACTTGAAAAATTGTCTTCTCATTACCTTAACTACACTTAAGATAAAATCTTCCATTGAGCTTATTAACCTCTTGAGTACCTCAGGGTAGAAAGACTAATCTAGTAACCTGACACCAGAACTGCTATAAAAGCAAGTTATTTCTAACCATGAACAAAGAACTGTGTGTGTGTGTGTGTGTGTGTGAGAGAGAGAGAGAGAGAGAGAAAAGCAGAGAGAGAGAGAAAGAGAGAAAAGCAAGTTATTTCTAACCATGAACAGAGAACAGGGTGTGTGTGTGTGTGTGTGTGTGTGTGTGTTACAAAGCTTTTGATTTTTAAATAATCCAACAGTGCCACTCTGTGGACAAAATAGGAAACATTTAAGCACCTATTTTTCCTGATAAATTAATCTCTATCACCTTAAAACATTTTTTTTTGGAATAGGATAGGGTATAAATAAATACACAATAAATAACCTGAAATATTACATTTCATTTAATAATAGCATTCTAAGAATGAATTATAAACTATATGAATAATGTTAAAATAAAGACAGATAGAAGCTATATAGTCTTTGTTTCAAAAAACATAACCAAAATAATATGGAATGGGCTATAGATTAGTTCTTATAAAAATATACTGTATATAACCTCATGCTTTTCAAACTGCTCCCACATATTTATGTCAGAAAGAAATTCTCAGTAACATTAACTCCAAAGATGAAAAGATACTGGGGCTGATAGAAGTTATGAGAATTGCCAATAGTGTTTAGGTAGCATTAATACCCACATCCTTATTTAAGTAAAGAAATGCTTTTTCTGTTAAGCCGAATTATATACAGTTTAGTAATCTATATTTTCACTCACCTTCAGGAATCAAAAAAAATACTAGGATGTGACAGAATTGTACAATAGCACAACCATTTTGAAAGACTGGCAGATTTTCATAAATTTACATTAACTCTATGAACTAGCAATTCAACTCCTGAGAGAAATGCTAGTATCTGTTCACAAAAAAACCTATATATGAATGTTTGTTGAAGCTTTATAGATCACTGTCAAAACTTATGAACTTGTTATTTCTGCATTTCATTGAATTAAATTTAGAAAAGAAACACAGCACAATGAAAAGAACAAAGACAGATTTTTCAATCTGAAATACAAACCACATCAGCTTCACTGGAGCCGCTAGACATCTTTTTTGTGCAACAGCAGCACTCCACTTCCTCTGAGTTGGGCCTATTTATATTTAAGCTTGCTGGAGGACTTATTTGTGAAACTGCCTGGTCACCCAGGGCAGGTAAACCACCTACTCCTGAAAAGCAACACATAAAAAAGTTACTTCACATATTACCATAATAAACTTAATAGGAATATGTTCTCCAAATGCCAACTCAAAGTGAATTGGAGTACTGGCTGAATTTTAGAGAATGACAAAACAATAATACTTCCATTAGTGATTTAGAATAAACCTTTATTCAGGGATGCCTCGGTGGTTCAGTCAGTTGAGCATCTGACTTGGTTTCAGCTCAGGTCACCATCTCAGGGTCATGGGATCAAGCCCTATGTCTTCTTGGGTTTATCTCCCTCTGCCCCTCCCCTGCTCATGCTATTTGTCTCTCTCTCTCTTTCAGATAAATATTTTTTAAAAAAGATTCTTTCTCCCTCTCCTTCTGCCTCTTCCCAATTACATGCTCTACTTCCAAACAAAAACAAAAACAAAGAACACCCCCCCCCAAAACAACCCTTCCACTTTGAGGTGTAGCTTTAAACTGGTTGTTTTATTCTGGTTATAAGACTAATAATAATTAAACTGTTGTGTTTTATACAAAGGAAGCCTACACAGCAATGAGAATGAACCAACTATTGCTACACACGAGGATGAATCTCACAACCATAAAGAAGTGAGTAAAAGACACAAAAGAGAGAACACAGTGTGCAAGTCAGTTGATCCAAAGCTCAAAACAGGCTAAAGTAATCAATGATGGGAGAAGTCTTTCCAAACCAATACCTTTAGAAATACTATAGTCACTTTAACAATGTCCTCATTTCCTATCTTGCTGATAGGCCATCATTTATGTAAGCAGTCCCCAATTTACAGATCTGACAAAGAACACTGCAGAGTAGTCTTGTACCTCTACTTGAACTCTTCAGGAATGAGAATACTGAACTCAAATTTCCCAACTCTAATAGTATTTCCTATAATCTCATCGTACTTCCAACAATTTTTAAGTTTTATATATGTAATTTTTCATCAAATATGTTTCACTATAGAAAATTTAGAATATACCACAGGGTACAGATATATTAATACCTGTAAAATACAGATTTTACAGCCGACTCTGTGCCGGGCAATGATCTAAGCACTTGATGTGTGTTACCTCATTAAATATTCCTGATAATAACCCTATGTGGCATGCTCTATTGTTACCCCCATTTTTCTTAAGAGAAAGTTGAGGCTAAGTGAGTTTAAATAATTTATGCGGGACTCATAGCTAGTAAGTGGTGCAGTCTGGCTCCAGAGTCTATGGGCTTGACTTATTCATTATTAAAATCACCTGGAATCCCTTCTCTGACAACAAAATAAAACCCAAACTCCTACTATGGCTTACAAGGTCCTCACACAGTCAGGAGCCTCCACATCCCTCAAGTGAGATCACCTCTTACCACTTGTCCCCTTGCTCTAAACCTAAAATATTTACTATCGGCCTTTTATAGACAACTTACACCACCACCGTTTTAGACTCTTAAAATCAGACAATTCCCTACTGGATTAATGACACTGCAACTAAAACTTGGCTGTAGTTAGACATAGATGCAACATTCATTGAGTCCACCACTAGAATCCAGACATTTCTACCTCTGTGGCACATTTACAAATCACCAATCTTGCACTCTTTGAACCTCTCACTCTCATGACCTCTACCCACAATACCCTGCTGGTTCTCATCTAGAAGAACCTATTCAACTTCAAAGCTCAACTCAAGTTCTATCTCCACAAAGGAAAGGTGCTAAGTCATCCCATCTGGAAGTGGACACTGCTTTCCTCAAAGTACCAGAAAGCTCACACAATAATGCTTTTGAGGTAACTGTTACACAAAGGGAAACACCAAATAGCATAAAGACCTCAGGCTTGGGTCAGAATACCTGGGTTTTAGGTCCTAGCTCCTCCACTTACTGGCTGTTTGACTGCTCTGTGCTTTTTTTTTTTTTTAATCTGTAATACGGGGATAATAGTACAGACCTCACATGAAGTTATGAGGATTACATTAATTAATACAGTGTCAAGTGCTTAAAAGCATGGCTGGAATAGCAAAGGCACCCACTGTTCACTACCATTATTTTATCATTTGGGTATTCATAACATCCTCCCAATAGAACTATTTGTCATGGAGCACATGGACAATAAATATTCAGGGTCATAATGTAATTTTCATTCACACTGCCCCTGTACGCTGTAGCTATAACAACTATTTTTTTCCAAGATTTTATTTATTCATTTGAGAAAGAGAGGGAGAAGCAGATTCCCCTCTGAGCAGGGAGCCAGACCTGGGGCTTGATCCCAGGACCTGAGCAAGCCTAAGGCAGATGCCCCTCAACCATTTTTTTTGTAAACAAATTTTATTTTATTATTACTTTTTAAAGATTTTATTTATTCATGAGACACACAGAGAGCGGCAGATATATAGAGGGAGAACCAGGCTCCTCGCAGGGAGCCATATGTGGGACTCAATCCCAGGACCCCAGGATCACAACCTGAGCCAAAGGCACTCAACCACCCAGGTGCCCCCTGTAAACAAATTTTAAATACCAGGACATAATGCAAAGAACTGGGCTTTAAAAAATACTTGGATCCAAATTCAAACTGCAAAATTTGCTATTTTGCTCCAAGCAAACCTTTCTGTGCCTCAATTTCTTAACTCATTAAGTTAGAATAATATCTACTTCACAGGAATATGTAAAACTGAATGACACAGTTAAGCACAGAGTATCATGTCTGGTTCACAGCAGGAACAGCATAAATTTTAGTTCCTTTCCATTCTTTACATAAGATAGTTTCTGCAAAGCTTTCTTAGATCCCAATCATGCCTGGATTATGCAAAACTAATTAATATAATTCATTAAACTCAAAATCTTGCAAAACGAGTTTACTTAAAATGAAGCTCATTTATATTTTATGATAGAAAACCTAAACTCTCGATAACGAACGTAAGAACAAGAAACCATCTAGTTTTTAAAAAGACGTTTTTTAGACATTAAAGGCATTTCAAAGGCATTTTTCAAAAGTCATTTGAATATTCTGCTTCCAAAGTTGCGAAGAATTCACTTGCCATCAATTGATCGAAAATATGAAGGATGAAAACAGCGTTTTTCACCAGAAAACCACTGCAAAATATACACAGCAAAAACAGGGCAAACTACAACACCCAATTAAAAAAATAAATCCTGTGTCAATACACTGGAACAATCATTTTCTAAAAATCCTGTCCAAACTCTCAAAACGAGCCTTTCCTGTGTCCATATCAAACTTAAGCGACCCCAAAGTTGCCAGACGTAAGATAAAGCTGCACAGACTGTATCCCAACGCCCGGCACTGAATTGAACCCATGCCCTGTTTTTATAAAACACCGTGCAAAAAGCTGCTTATAATATCACGATTTGTTGACATTAAGTAGTTTAAAACCCTAAAACAGTCCGAATTTGGGGAGGGCCAGGTAGAGGAAGGAAGCGATCTTTAACCAAGTTACCAAACGATCGTGCTCAACGCACATCTTTATTTTCTTTCGCCTCGTTTACGTATTTACAATAAACCAGTAAGAATGAACAGTCACTGATCAAACGAGGTTACCAACAAAGCCTCAAAAATCAACGTTTCAATCTCAAAAACATGTTTCACCGAATCAGCTCTCTAGTTCACCAATTCTTTTTTTTTAAGATTTATTTATTCGTGACGGGCCGAGACCCAGGCAGCGGGAGAAGCGGGCTCGCTGCAGGGAGCCCGACGCGGGACTCCATCCCGGAACCCCGGGATCACGCCCTGAGCCGAACCCCCGAGCCACCGAGCCACCGAGGCGTTCCAGTTCGTTAAATTCTTTCAACTCAAAATTCTATATAAAGTTTGTCTGGGTAGTTTCTCGCCCCACCCCACCCCCCGCCTCCGCTGAGGAAAAGAAGGGACGAGAGAGGATCTACTTGTCTCAGAAAGTCAGCACAATACTCAAAAAATGGCCAAATCTCCAAAGCTCCTAGGCGCCGGCTTCCCGGGACAGGCGGCGGAAACCACCCTGAACCACCCCTCAGAGCGCTACCGAAATTAAAGCGTAGACTCACGCTTTCCGAAGAGCGAGTCCTTTCACTTCGCTTGAGGCAAGTCCGGTCCCGCCCCGCCCCGCTCCCCCGCCGCCCCGCCCCCACCCGGCCCGCTCCCCACTCCGCCCCGCCCCCCACTCCGCCCCGGAGCTCCCCAACCGTTAAGCCAAATCGTATTTCAACGGATTTTCGCGCACACCGAGACAAGAAAGTTCAAGGGCAGGGGCAGTGCCGCTAACAGACCTGTTCCTGCATCATGGCCTGACACACCGGCCTCCGGAGAGGACGCAACACCAGTAGACGAATCCAGCCTTCTGGAGCGACAACGGCCAAAAACCGTTACCTCTACCACAGATTCAAAAGCTATCCTCCTACCGGAAGTCGGGTTCTGTCACGCGATGCCTCCACCTCGAAGACACCGGAAGTTCCGGAACTATCGCGCGCACCAGGGAGCACGCGGCACTCGGGTTCCAATACGTGCGGCTCTTAACCAATCCCGCGGGCGCCTGCGCAATGGTTGGGGAGGGGGACGTTGCTAGGGAGATAGCCGAGGGGAGGGGCTTTGCTTCCTACCCCGCGACCGGCAGTGCCCACCTCCGAGCGTCGGTAGCTGGGCGTTCGAGTTCTGACTTCCGTTCGCAAAAGCCGGTGGGATTGAGACCCGGCACTAGACCATGTGCGCGAGCTTCCAATGCTGAGAGGCGCTTCTGCGGCTGCGCGGGGACGCCAGCGCATGCGCGCGCGTGATTCTTCCGGCACTGAAGACGCTTTGTGGAGAAAGCCGAGCGAGGCTGGTGGGCACGTGGCCTCGCTACTGTCATTGGTTGGTTTATTTGAAAAAAAAATTTTTAAATGTAATTTTGTCCCTACCCTTCCCGCCACAGATGTCAACTCTTGGCTCTATCCTAGGTGTTCACGTCATTGCTGGAATTTGAAGGAGCAAAGGGGACGGGGCCTTAGTTGTGGAGGTTTGGTACAAGCGGGAAAAGTTATTTTATTTTTTTAAAGATTTTATTGACCTATTCATAAGAGACACACACACACACAGAGGCAGAGACACAGGCAGAGGTAGAAGCAGGCTCCATGCAGGGAGCCGGACATGGGACTCGATCTCGGGTCTCCAGGATCACGCCCTCGGCTGAAGGCAGGTGCTAAACCGCTGGGCCACCGGGGCTGCCCCGGGGAAAGTTATTTTAAAAAGTTGTTACCTCATGGAGAGGTAACACAGACCCGAGAGCCAGATTTACTGTTCTTAACCCCAGCCCCAACAGTTAGCCGCTCCTTGGCTTTGGACAAGTCAGGTAATGGCTCTGTGCTTACCTTTCCCCATCTGTAAAATGGGCACAATGTGAGGAGTCCACGAGTTTGAGTAAGCAAAGCACTTAGAACACGATCTGGCACATAAATTTACTATGTAAAAAAGGGTACCTGACATTTTTCAGTGCGAGGCTGCCCATCTTCAGAAGGAGGCACAGTCTGAGTATCAGAAGCAAAGCAGGTGAATATTTTAAAATAAAGCAATAAATCTTTTCTTGGCTCACAGAGGAGCTAAGAGGAAAGTATAGTAGAAACTGGAAATTTATTCTTTCTCCTCTCAAATACAAAACGAGATTAGAGAGGCACCCGGCTGGCTCAGTCAGTAGAGCATGTGTGATCTCCCGGTTGTGAGCTCGAGCCCCACGATGGGTGTAGACATTACTTTTTTAAAAATGAAAAAAAAAAAAAAAAACTCCCACAAAACCCAAAATGAGATTAAAGCCCATTATACACTATTATTATTTTTGCTTATACTTTTGTTATAGTAGTCCCCTTCCTTTATGTCTAGGTCACTATAAAACACGTGCTGTTTGTGAAACCCCAAGAACGCAATTACATAATTCAAGAAAAACCAGTTGTTTAATTGCAGTCACGTTTATTTGCAGTTTCTATACACACTTTCTAGGTAATCAAACTTTTCTGGTACATTTTTTGAGAGGGGTTCACAATGAAACTGTCACCATTTTTACTAAAAATAAATACAAGACTTAAAGTGTTGCACAGCTCTAAAATATACAAAGGCTTGAATTGAATGTAAACGTTGAAAACATCTTACAAAAGAAACCATTTCTGCAACAATTTAAAAAGTCCATATTTACAAATATTACAAAAATACAAAATGGATGCAAGTCCATAAACCATTGTCTTTTTGGCCAGCATGAACTGGTTCTAGTACCAAAATAGTTACACTGTAACCTTCTTTATAGTTTTAAATCTTTGTCCTGATCTAGTTCTCTAAATCTGCCATCACTGCAGCAAATGTACTCACTCACTGACCTTTGGCAAGAGCAAACTGTGTTTTGTTTGCTACAACTAGTCCATGTCCTCTACTTAGCCAAAAACAAAACAAAACAAAACCCACCAAAAAATAAGGAAAAAAATTTCCCCCACAAAACATAGATATGTTATATAAACATAAAAGAACAAAAAATTAGCATCAGTGCAAACAACAGAAGAAAAGTTTGGATTGATGTTTTTCACAATACCTAATGTGTGTACCCTGCTTCAAAACGGCAGTGATGTTGAAGACAGCCCTCTAATTCTTGGTTTTATATGCTATGTAATAAAGCCATGTAGAATATTCCAAATTACTAAGGAATTCCTTACTTTTTTTTTTTTACTCAGTTTGTTACTCAATACTCTTTCCACAGTGAATTTAAAATCCATCATTATTTGGGTTATTTTTTTTAAATCTATGAAGTATAAAATAGAGAAACTCTGCTATAGATTTTTAGAGTAAACAAAATAAGTAAAACTATATTATAAGGGTTAGTTCTGTGATCATTACATATAGAAGGAATTTTATTGCCTCACAATTCAAGTCAGTATGTATTTTAAAAAATATATGGTACCGTTACTTAAATTGATGTCAATAATAAAAAGGTGACATATTTATTAAAGCCAATTCATGTGTTTCCTAGTCAAGATTTAGAATCACTTTTAAAGCCCACATACCTTTCTTTACGCTTAAAAAACCCCTAACTACACAAAAGCCATACTGCAAACGAACTGCTTTTATGAAAATTACAAAAGATCACCTATTGTGACTGGAAATGACGGTTTCTTATCACATTTGTCTAAAAACTTTATTTTTAAAATTTTGCCAAGTGTACTTTCCAAAGCATGAGAAAAAGTTATTCATGTTCCCATGTGGTGTCAAACCATGCTGGTTTTTTTGACTAATGGGTTCCAATGAGAAATGATGATCCATTTTTTTCAAACCCCCAAACATTTTTCTTTTAATAAAAAGTATAACACTTTGTAAATGTTCAAATGTACCCTTTACCCGGTAGCTTATCTATCCCAGCACAAGCACCCACACACCCACATCCACACACGCACACGTTCTCCCTCCTCTACCCCGCCACCCCCAGCACCCATTTTACATACAAGGATGACAAGAAATTAAGAAATACAATTCGATAGTGAAAACAAATAGAAGAAGCCAGACTTTTTTTTTCTTTACAAACAAAAAACCAACAGCAATCAGATTCTCTAATTCTCAATCTATAACATCTTAGAAAGTGTTTCTATTGAAAGACAGCATCCTCTTAGACCAGGCTTTCTCCTTCATGTTGTATGATTGAAACCAAAGCCACAAACCCCCTTTCACACATCCTACTTTCCCAAATACCACTTGCATAAACTTAAAGCCAGCTGCTTATCAATTTCTTGGTAACTCTGGTCTGTTCTATCATTCTAATCACATTCTATTCTTTTATAGGCCATATCCCTTCTTAGTTCTCTCTACTTTCTACCTTGTTCCATTCAAAACATATTCTAAGTACATAGCTGCTTATATTTCTGACATATCATTTCAAACATTAGTATCAGTTCATGTTAAAATCAGAGGTGTAAGAACCATTTGCAGATTTCAACTTGTAACTACTTTTTTTTTCAGTTTTAAGACAAGAAAATTCAAGTAATTTCAAGTAATTCAGCTTGTTTCCCTGCCTTCATTTTATCAGAGCACTTGCCCTGACATTTCCTTTCCCACCCACCACCCTCCCCTTTTGCCATCAAGCAGATATAGTAAAATCAGACAAAAACTCATTTGTATGTAGCATTGTGAACCAGAGCTGTTCCCCATTCCCAGTTTAACAGTGAATATAAATAATGCATATACACATACCTATTTCCCAACTATATTGTTCACAGTGTCATTTCTGTTACTTTTTAGGTAGCATGAATCTCATCAGCACAGAGAGAAAGCTTCACTGAAAACTCATTGCAGGTACTTACTGATAAATCAATAGCTCTGTGGCATGCTTATATTTTATTTTTGTTAGTTAAAGAACCTGGAGCTAATTGCTAAACTGTTTAAGGAGTGGATAGTCATTAGATTATGACTATTTATGTCCCCAGTAGCCTAATATAAAACATAACCTAAAATTAACTATTGTTTTCCCTATTCATTCTCTTTAAAGCAATCCATTGAAAAATTAAGTCTAAATGACACTGTCAAATCTGTTCTCCAGGGCTTTGTGTTGAGAATGATGATTTTTCTGATTAAAAAAATCAAAAGCATGCTTTTCATTCTGTCCAAATTACCACATGGCAAATCATAGCCATGTGTTACTATTCACTTGTTTGGTACTGCAAATTGTCACAAAAATGGTTAGGTCTGAATTCGTTATTTTAAATTAATCACATTTCAGTATATGACCTCGAGATTTTCTTTATTTCACCGGTTTAAAATTCATAATTGAGGTTTATCACTCAGAAAATCATATTGGTGGACATTTAAATATGGTATTTTATATGAAAATGGTATTCACAGAATACAATTATTACACTTTATTTGTTGTGTTCTATAAACAGTTGGTGTGTGGTAGATAATTGGCCACATGTCCACTCGTCATTGATAAATCTATTTACACATTTTTATCAAAAATATGGTATTTACATGTGTGTAGTTCTTTCTTCTGAATTTTGTTTTAGTTCGTTTTAATGTAAAAAAATACCAAACCTCCAGAGTAATTTCATCTTCTTAAGAATTATGACAGTGAGGGCTTTGTTTTCTGAATAGGCAGCTCTGGGAAAACTTTTTCTAGGTTTCATGAAAAGCAGACATTTTCAAATTCTATATTATCAAAAGGAATGAGATTGTGTAAATCAAACTAAGCTAAAGAAAAATATGAAAGACAGTGCAGCTACTTAAAAACATGGAAAACAATCAAGAAATACCATCTTCCATTTCCCCAGCAAATATTTAGGAATTTGTTGGTAAGCAGTGATGGTACCCCATGGTGTGCTGACTTCTCCCCAGTCCTCTGTTCTGTTCCTACATCCTCATATGACTAAGGGTTCTGGCCTCTGACAGCCAGCTTGGCCCTGGACCACCTATGTTGAGCTCTGGGAGGATCGGTCATCATGTGGGCTTCCATCAGAATTTTCTGTCTCACCCTCAGAGATGGCCTGCATGGGTGCATTGTACAGCCTGCAGCGGACGCTGTAGCGGCTGCTGCTGGCCGCAGGGGGAGCTCGGGAGCGTCCCACCCTTGCTGCTGCTGAGGTGGCAAAGTTCTTTGAGGAAAACCCTTCTGCATTAACTCTTGGGGAGCATGGAGAGAGTGGGGACAAAGCCTCGGCCCCAGGTGCCCCCTGATGGGCCTCCTGGGTGCTTTGTGGGGATTCAGCTGTGAGCTCTCCAGGAGGTTTGGGCAGGATGGGACTTTTCAGGATCTCAGTAGCAGACATGCGGTAACTAGAATCTGAGCGACTTCCTTTCTTGAGGAGTAACAGCTTAAACTCTTCATTCGATGTGTTGGACTTTTTGGCATTTCGGTAGATGAGGCCAGGAGACCTCTGGCTGTTTGGGCTGGTCACGCTGCTGTTGGGCAAAGTGACAGAGCCAGCGTTGCTGCTGCTACTGCTGCCAAGAGAAGCTCTTGATTTGCTTCGAGCAGACATATCCCCAGAATCTTTTCTTCCAAGTACTTTCCTCTTCGACCTTTAAAGAAAAGGAAAAATCTCGGTCCACATACATTTTTACGAAACTAAAAGTATTAAGTCACATTCATGCACATGCACACGATGAGGAGTGAGATACTTTCCTATCCCTTATAGCACTCATAGCCTGAGGAAAATTCTCCAATAACCAGTGGATATAAATTAGGTTCTATAAATGACCATTTCACATAGTGACTAATGTGAAGGCTAGAGGTTCTAGAAGAAGACTTATTGGGATGTTTTACAAGAGTATAAGAAAATATTGCTGTCTGATTTCCAGTTAGAGTATAGGCAGTGATGGAGTGTGGCTTTCTCTTATTAAATCTGTCCCTGCATTACAGATAAAATGCTCTGATGTCTGAGGTTGACTTCCAGTGAGTACCAGAAGAGCAAAGATGATAGAAGTGTGGATGGGACAGGATTAGCCATAGGTTGCTGGTGGACAGGCTCAAGTGATGGATATGTGTGTGTGTCAGGGGAAGGTACATTATTGCTTTTCTGTCTACTTTTTAAATTTCTCCATATAAAAAATTTCTTACATGACTTTTTAAATACATCAGTCCATTTTTGGCTGTAAAGACAATTTTCCGTAGCTGCTTAGTAACGTCAGCAGTGTATAAGTAAGCCAACTTTCTGTGAGAAGCTAAAAACCTAGGCTACCTCTGGAGCTCTTAAAGCTCTATGCACTGCAAACTCAAGAAAACAAGGTTAAAAAAAAATAAAATCAGGTGTCATCCACAAAAAAAGAAAGAAAACAAGGTCATTCTTGTCACTGTGTAGCACATAAATAAATCCTACACAAATGCAAATCTAAGATTACCAAGTTAGGTAAATCTACCAAACATAGGCATCCGTCATCATATTATTTCTTTTGATAAGTAAATAGGTGTGAATGTAATGAATCTTTAGCATGATTCAGTACATTGATAAATATTGGCAATGTGCTCTTTTACCAACCTAAAAATCCATAGGGTAGAGAAAATGTCAGCTTTGCAGTTGGAGAGCAGCCTCATTTTGATTCACTGAAACCTTTGTGGTTGTTATCTTGCATATGCCAGTGTCTGGCACTCCAATACGGTAAGAATTTCAAACTAACATTTGCTTTTAGCATCTATCATATTCTAGACACTAAAATGTTATTTTTGCATCAAAATTGAATATGTGAGCTATAGGTATCTTCACTAACAGTCAGGGAATAGGTGGAGAAGTTTTAACTGACAAGACTGGATAAGAAGTGGCAGCACTGAGATTCAATTCCAGATGTTTCTGACTCCACTACTTATGTTCTGTTCACTATTCCAGATACTAACATTTGGTCCTTTGGGGTAAGAAGTTGGCTTTTTAACATATATAGCATTTTAGTGACTTGTTGTAAGATAAAGTGGGGTAAGGGAAATATAATCAGATCTTAGACTACACATGGAGCAAAGAAAAAATAGACTAATGATTCTTTACTTTCCGAGTGGTAAGGTGTGCCTGCTAAGGTATATACACACAGAAAGTGGTTCTGATGGACTCCTTTTAAAAAAGCTGTTGAATAGCTGTGCTCCTTCTTTATGAGAAAACTACATCAACAGATAATGCAAGTTCTCTTTATTTTATTTTATTTTTTTGCAAGTTCTCTTTGAAGGTAGAATTCCAGGGTCACCTGGGTGGCTCAGTAGGTTAAGTATCTGCCTTCATGACCCCGGGGTCCTAGAATTGAGCCCTGTATCAGGCTCCCTGCTCAGCAGGGAGTCTGCTTCTTCCTCTCCCTCTGCCCCTCCCCCATCTCATGCTCTCTCTCTCTTTTTCTCTCAAATAAATAACTAAATAAATGGTTTTTAAAAAGTAGAATTTCCAGGAAAAATGACAAGCTTCTTGCAAAAAACTTGCTTCAAGAAGTGCGACTTCATAAGGTAGAAAAGGCAGTTTCCAAGTTGTGTCCTTTGGGTGTCCCATGTAGGTCACCAAGGCCTAGTGGAAGAAGGTAGTCGTGGTTGTGATAGGAGCTGGCACAGTGGGATTGGATAGCTCAGTCTAATATGGGTTTGGTTGCCAAGTACGAGTTCCTGCTCTGTTCATCAGTCACAAATTGTAAGGAGTATATATTCTTGCAAACATGGCCCTTGATCACAGGGCACAGAGGGCAGGTGAGAGAATGTGAATGGGCAGCCTGGACATAACAATGTCCTAGAAAAACAGCCCAGGGGACATCTTCTGTTTGTGGGATTTGGAACATTAATTTTAGAGCAGGGCCAATGTTATTGAAGAAGTTTAAGTTTTTGGGGAGCCTGGGTGCTTCAGTCAGTTAAGCATCCTCCTTTGGCTCAGGTCATGATCCTGGGGTCCTGGGATGGAGCCCCGCATTGGGCTCCCTGCTCAGCAGGGAGCCTGCTTCTCCCTCTCCTTCTGCTGCTCCACTTGCTTGTGCTTCTCTCTCTCTCTCTCTCTCTAATAAATAAAATCTTTTAAAAAAGAAGTTTAAGTTTTAGGAAGAGAAAAGTAAAAGGATCAGTGATTAGTTATGAGCTATGATATGCGCAGGTTTATACACTGTCTTGTCTCAAACTTGGGCTCTGACTGTTTAGTGAATCAGCTTGCATCTCTGCTAGTGTAGGATTATAGCTATGAGCATTTTTTTTTTGGTTCAAGAAATTATTTCAGTCACAGATTATAGCAGAGTTTGAGCTTTTATTCTAACTTACTTGACCACATATTGTTTTCAAATGAAAACTTGTTCCAGGATGTCTTTCCTATGGGAAAAAACCTCTCCATTCAGTTCTTAAGGAAGTCTTTCAAGTGAGGTTGAGCTACATATAAAGGCTCAAGTTCCCCAAAAGAAATATAAGACTATCAGTTTAATGTGGAAAACTAATCTTTCTTTGCTTTCTTGCTGAATGTATCACAAATACACAGGCTTTCCCATGTTTGCATTTGATGAGATGTACTGAAAGAAGCAAAATTTTTGGTATTAATTGCCTCACCTGTGAATGACTGCAAACAAATCTTCAGTTGTACGAGGTTTGTTTGGAGACACAAACACACCTTCTGCTTCAGCCTGAGAGTCTTCACTAAGTGGCGAAATCATAGAGTCATCACTCGGTGACGATTCTTAAATGAAGAACAAAAGCATCTTTAGGAAGAAGTTACCAAGCATGCTGCTATGTTTCCCTGGCTTAAGGAATCAACAAACAACAGTTACCTTACTGCTGTTTTCAAAAAGAGAGATTATCTGTCGCAGCTCAGTCTCTCACTAACAAAAACTCTTCTCTCAATTGTTTTAATAAAAAAAGTGGAGGGAGGGATGCCTGGGTAGCTCAGCAGTTGAGCACCTGCCTTCAGCTCGGGGCGTGATCCTGGAGTCCCGGGATGAGTCCCACATCGGGCTCCCTGCGTGGAGCCTGCTTCTCCCTCTGCCTGTGTATCTGCAGCTCTCTCTCTCTCTCTCTCTCTCTCTCATAAATAAATAAAAATCTTAAAAAAAAGTGGAGGGAAACCAACACCCAGGGCTGTACTGTATTAGAGGGAACACAGGAAAGAAAAAAAAATAAAAAACATAATGACGTGCCAGGAGACACACTTCCATGGTGACAAAGGCATCAACAACTGACCTTTCAGTGAAACCTCGTCCACACTTCCTTGGGTCTCCTCTGCTCCGCTGTTATCAGAGGCACTTTGGGCTGAAATACCTGAAGCGATATTTTCTTGCTCGGAACATTTTTCAGGGCATGAATTTGCACTTGATAGCTCTGCTTCATAGCTGATATTCCCAGGCACTTTGTCATGGTGGCGGCTCATCCCAAGTTGATGCTTAAGTTGACTGCTTATGTCTGTGGGTCTGGTTGGCGAGTTTGACTGAGCTGTGAGCACATCCACAGACTCAGGGTGTGCGGCTCCCTCCCAATCTGCAGAGGATGGCTTCTGCAGTTGTGCAACGGCTCCATCTGGACCACCTCCATATTGTAATACTTTACCATCCAAATCATTTGGGTGGGCAACAGAGACCATCTGAAATCCTTCTGTGGGAAAGTCACAATTTTTACTTGGTGTGTTTTCTGGAATAGGCTCACTTTCCATTTGTATTTGGTCTTTTGTCACACTTGAATCTAGAAGATTGCTACCAGCTGAGGTTGTTGCTGTTTCTGGGTCACAATGATTCTTTACATCAAAAGTACGTTTTTTCTCTAACTGTAGTTTATCTGGTCCCATCTCAACTGCAGAGGAGTCTAAAAAGGACAGTATGGTGTCTTCAGTGGAATACTGACGTGATACTGATTTCTTAGCCATGTGTGGCTTAATCTTACCTGGAGACAGGGCAGCCATTGTGAGAGTGTTGTCCTCCAAGTAGGGGAGATCTGTATTGTTGCCCTCTTTTGGCTTAACTTCTTCAGATTTACTGATGGACCTCAGGTTAACAGATTTCAGGACCGTTGGTGTGATTGCAAGGGATGGTGGAGGATTTGACCGCAGTGTTTCTCCTACTGGGTTCTGTTTACTATGAGTAAAAACATGCAATGGGTGACGGTGATGGAATGGTTTATTCAAGACACTATGAAGAGCACTTAGGTCAAGATGGGTAGGAGGTATAATTGGAAGTTCAAGGTCTTTACTCAGTGATAGAGCTCCATCTTTTAAAGAGGGCTGCTGTAGTGAGGATTTTCTTTCTGGAACTTTCGGTTTTCTTTTGCTACCTCCAGGAGACAGTGGGCCAGAAAAGAAAGCTGTAGGGAAAGAGGAGGTCGGTGTTTCAGACTGGCTTGAGTAGCCACTTGATGGAGATGCCAAGCCTGCCAGCTTTTCTGGTGAAGCCAGTTTAAACTCATTGTCAACAGAAGGAAGGGATGGGGTGGTGGCTCTTGATTCTGACTGGGATGTTTGGGATTCAGAGCTCTCTGGAGACTTGATGCATTCAATAACTGTGGTACCCGTAGCAGTGCTTGAATTGGATAAAGATCTGTAAGGATCATTTGTTTTCAAGTCATTTAGAAGCCAGAGATCTGCATAGTGAGTCGATTCAGCACCTTCATCTTTGAATGGCGGAATATCTGAAGTGTCTAACTGAGGTTCCTTGATACCATGTTCACTCTGGTTCATCCAAGAAGACTCTTGCTTGATGGCAAGGTTGGCATTTTCCATTAGAGAAGGCGTGTTGGAGAAATCAAGAGGCAGCTTCATTTCCCTGGAACTGTGAGGCAGGAGCTGGCCACTGCTTATCTTTGGTTCTTTCTTCTCAGAAATGTCTGCATTTCCATCGGACTTCCTCAAAGATGAGCTACGTTTAGGTGGGGTCGGCTTTGCCTTTGGTTTCCTGAAAGAGATGCTTGGTCTCCCCTGCCTCCTGTGGTCTAAGTAGTCCTGCCAGGTACAGTCCGGAAGAGTCGGAGGAACCCCAATGCCCTGGCTATTCTCTGGGCCCAGGGCTGCATAGTGACACACATAGCTCTTATTACCTTTAAGACCACAGTCAAAGTGCATGGAAGTGTAGTATCCTTCTGTGTCCACTGAAAAGTGAGAGCTAGTGTCTGCTTTGTCTGATGGAGACTTTTCCAGAAAGCTGTCGTAAGTGGCCATGCTTGTGAAGCTCGGGCAGCCCAGGCTGTCTGCCTTAGGGCGCTCAGGACTAAAATCCTGGCGGCAGGAGGCATCGTGATGGTGGTGTAGGTAATTCCACTCACTGTCACTGGTGTTGCTATTGTTGGGGTCATCCAGCAGATCCGCCACAGTGGAGGTAAAAGAGTTTGCCCGGTGGCCTCTCACTTTATCCAAGTGGTCATTGTACTGCTCTGTCACGAAGACATTGGCATCCTCATTAGCATGAGGGGCTGTGTTTAGTGACAACTCTGAGTCACAGTGTGAAGAGCCAGTGAGGGGAGGAGAAGCTGCAGGAGGGATTGTCTCTGAGGTCTGTGAGGGGCATGTGGAGCTGCTCCCACTCCAGTTGCCACTGGATGACTGATGGTCATCTTTCTGGTCCATGTGGCTGCTGAGGAGGACACCTGCCGTGGAGATGCAGTGGATGGGGCTCCCAAAGGTGTCTGAGTTGGAGGAGATGTCACAACTGCCAGAGTCAGCAGCCATTCGGGACAGACGTGACCTCCCTCTCTCATTTAACTTGTGCTGGGGGCTGTGAAGATGTTGAGAACAAGCCAGACCCAAAGCAGGCTGGTGTTCCTGTGCACTTGGGCTGCTGGGGGCCTCACTGCAATCATTAGGGGTTCTTTCTTGGTCGCCCATGAAAGGCTCCCCCTCTTCATATGCTGCGGGTTTAACACCAACTTTGGGCTCAGCATCCCCACTTCTGTTGCCCTCCCGGGGAAGGCTCCGAGATCTTGTACGGCTGCTCACTGCAGTTGTAAACATGGTGTCACCTTTGTCAGCCAATGCAGAGATGTTGCCAGCAGAATGAGAAAGGGAAGCTGCTATGCTTTGACCCCTTTGAGCTCTGATTCTCCTTCTGGATGGAGCAGCAATCAGGATATCTTCGGTTTGGCACTCTGAGTCCCTGGTTCCAGACCTCCTATTGACAGTGTTGGAAGGGTCTGGATTTGTGTGCACAATCACATTCCTTTCCCTGGCCACAGGGGATTCATCAGAATCTAGGGCACATGGAAAGCATAGTGAGATATTTTATACATCAGCAGACTAACAGACATTCTAAGAGATGTCCACAAATCTGGGTGCTGGCATGTTGGATCTTTCTCTTTGAGAAAAAAAATCAGCATATAAAATTAGGAGAAAGTTAAAATGCTCTGGGGAATCTATCCCTTTGCCTGTCTGTCGCTCTCTGTATCTACATACAGACAGACACACACACACATACATGCTAGAGTGTGTGTGTGTCTGTGTGTGTGTACTAAGAGAAAATGTTTTTAGGTCTTTTGCGAATTCTCTCTCTTCACTATCAAATTACTTTGCCCCAATAAGTGACTACTATTTTTTCAACTAAAGTCCATTTTGTCTTTCTGACCACTATTTTTTTCATTTTGTAATACATGCCCAGCAAAATAAAACTCTTACAATTCATTATAGGTAGTAAAAGAGATGCTACAATAATAATGATGATAATAATAATAAAACATAGGAAGAGATCCTAAACACATGGAACAGAAAAAAAAGGAAAAAAGTCATAAAGAGTGACATGTTATCAGTATTCAATATTTAATTGAATATGCTTGAAATTTACCTTTTTAAAATAACTAATGCCATAAAAGTATATCTCTCTTCAAATAAACATATAATTTTCTAAAAGTAATCTTTCATTGATTCTTGTTACTTTTTATTCATTATTTCCATCTTAATAAAACTTAAAAAAAAACCTACCAAAATAGTACATTTCAGCCATAAGACCTGAACATGAATACCTAAATCCGTAAGGTTAAATCTTCACAGTCAAGAACAGAAATTTCAGAAAGTCATGCCACCCGGCTTGCTGAGCACAAAACAAGTACACACTATTTCAAAACCTTTACAAGTTACAACACTATTTTTAAAGAAGCTGATTAAAAGGCCGGCTTCCATTTCATCTCCTTCTAATTGGCACCCAAAAGAATGTTAACTATAACAGTTTTATACCACACCTATTTCTTGTTGGACTCTTCTGGGGATACCCGAGATGGTTTTCCTCCTCCTCAGTTTTCGTCTCCGCTGTAGTACGGATTGTGAATGAACAAGAGAGCAGCGTATACTAGCCTCTCTGTCAAAACCAACTCCTGCAACCCACAAATAGGTCTCATTAGCCTTTAGAAATGGCAAACAAATTTTCATTTGCTTGGAACACAGTGATATTTATTGATTGGAAGTCAAGGAAGAGTTTGGATTAAGCCCGTGAATAAATATAAGAGAGCCCTTATTCAGCTGTTATTTAAATTACTCTGCAGTACATTAAGCTTTACTTCTAAATGCAGCTCTGCGCAACAGCTTGCACTGCCAAGAGTAACAAGCAAAGGAGGAAAATCAAAAGAAAGAAGAGAGAAAAATAACATCAAAGAATCACGCTCATACAGAAACAGCTCCTGAAGGACTTACAACCTTTAGTTACTACTATTTACTGGTCTATTTCTGGGCTCTCTGAAGCTGACTTTACATAGTAGATCCAGAGCCAAAAAGTTAACCTGAATTAGTTCAGCTAACATATCCTGACCCATTTTTTCATTAAAAGCATCTTTGTGAGTTTTTTTTCTCTCTGCTCACTACACCCCAACCCTACACACAACACACACACATACAAACACACATACATATACTCACACACTTCTGTGAGGAGTAAGTAGCCTAGAGATTTGTTTTTAAATCATCACATAACTTTCTACTTTTTTCTACTGACTCAGTTGGACACTTTTTGGTTTGGCACCAATGTGGTATCAATATGAAATAAAAACACAATGCAGTCCCCAGTTCTGTATTTAAGTGGATCTACTTTCTCTATCAGCTATAAATGAAGCTGGAATTCTCAGTCTTTACAATGAGTGTCTGTTTGCTTTTATAAATACAGGGACCAAACCTTGATGCTTGTTTGTTTCTTTCTCCATAATCACATTATTGATATACTACATGCAATGCAGTCTTATCAAAACTAGAGTGGTGAGGAAGGAGGTAAGGAATTCACACTCCTGTCTGGCATAGGCATGTGCCATGGATTTTTCAGAGTGGGCTTTGCCTCCGACAGTCATCATGCCAAAAGTACATTGGAATTGGGTTGCCTCATCATTTATCCTGATTGTTAAGCATAGAGCAGGATGGCGTGTTAAACCCCAGCTCAGCTATAAAATGAAGCAATTTGAGTTCTGCTTAGCATCACAGTGACAACGGTTTCTAGAACTCTGAAAAAATCTGTGAGATATCACATGATGAGTAATTACAATATTATTGGAGAATTCGTACTAATGGAATTTTCTTTTCTTAGCTCCAACCAAAAATTAAGATCTTTCATTCTACTCATAATAATTACAGAACACATGGCACACAGATACATTTTATGTTATATGGACATAATTAGCAGCTTTCTCATTAAAGCTCTTGAAATCAACATATAATCTAGGCTTTAGTCTGAGAGTTCCTGAAATAAAGCAGAAAGAAAGATCTTCCCTTTTCCTGAATCACAAGACCCATAATCAAAGAACTAAATTTGAAAACAAGATTTACTTACAGTGCTATGAAGAAAGCAGGTGCTGCTTATAATCAAATGTTCCCAGAAGGGAAAGTTAGTTTAAGAGGATGCCAAAATGGCACATTTTGACATCTACCTAACCCAGCCCATTTAGATTATGGAGATCAGATAAAGTACATATCCTTGGAATAATTTATCCTGCAAGTTGAGTAGGTCATTAGGAAACTTTCTCCTAGCTCATAACCAATGGATCAACCAGAATTCCTGTTTTTCAGGAAGGAAATAATATCTATCCCCGATATCTAGTCATCATTTGCTCCCCACTTTATGTGAGAAACATCTGAGTGGGATTAATAATAGCTACGTCCATAATGCATCTCAAGCAGCATGCAATCTTTAGTCACATGGCACCGGGATAAAAGTCAGTAATATCATAGCCACTGTGAAATTTTCAATACACAATTAAGTTAAAATATAACTATCAGATATGTTTAAAGAAAGCCCAATGGATAGATCCTTTTATGTCTATCTTTGAGAATATTTCTTAACATTATTTCACTTACAGCTAAGATTACCAGATCCTATCCTGGGATTTACAATCGCTACAGATAAACTTCTCAAGAATAGTCTGGACAGGCTTGCATTCAACCTAGACTAATATTCAAACTCTCAATACACAAGAAAAGGAAAGCAGAGAGGAATGTTAAGGCAGGCTAGCTGGATTAATAGAGAGTTCAGCCTTCATCTTTGAATCTGTATATTTTTAGGTCAGAAATCACCAAAATCAATGCAGAAGTCTAAAGGATCTTTTAAACGAGCCTACCTTCATCCAAGGAAGACTGAAAACAGATTTTATAGTTGGTCTACAGGATCTTTACTTGCAGTTTGAGAGACCTGGGGTTTGCTGTTTTCTTTCTTGCTGTGCCATGCATCATTATCATAAGACTAATCACTGCTGCTTTCTCCATTATTTCAGTCAGCTATGACCAAAGAGCTATTTGGTGACTTTTTTCAAAAAGAAACTGTCCATCATTTACATAACAAGCGGCCCAGCAGAACATATGCAAATGGATGTTCAAAACCTGACAAAAGCATATTGAACATCTTCTGAGTTGTATTTTGATGAAAAAGGTATTGGTTGTTTACAAAGCGGTATTCTTAACTGGTACGCCCAGCAGCACAGGTTTTGAACATATTGAACACAGAATATTATGACCCGACTGCCCCTAGGAAAAGAACAGAACGGTACCAGTGACATTGATGGGAATAATGCAAGAAGAAATCACTTGGGCATCTTGTTTCATTTTCTCCTCTGGTGTTGGGAGAGGCAGTGCTTTGCTCCAGTTGGTCTGCTTGTCCAGTGTTGAAGGGATATTGTGTACTGGGTTTTTCGGCCTCTGCCCTAACATGACATCTGTATCTTCATCCTCCGGGGGATGGGACTGCAAATGAAGTACATTCAGACTTAGCCATCATGGTTTATATGGGAGTGCACATGTTAAGGAATTTCACAGTTAAGAACAGTGAGAGCATAAATAAGTTTTTAAGTCAAAGGAAATAGTTAGTAAGCACAACTAATTGAAAGTTGTAATTTCAATAGCCAAGCAACACAAAAGAAAAAAATGGACTAAATAAACATGCTTTTCAGGTCAAGTGGAATTAAGATGAGAGACAAGGTAGCCATAAATCCCCAAACTTCAAACTGAAGGAAAATCTTAGTCTCTAATCCAGTGACAGGTAGATTCTGGATATCTATCTTGCCATATATTCCTAATGAAAGTCTAGAGAGCTCTAGATGACTAGGATCAAAGGGAGAAGATGATTTAGATGCCTATGAAGGATTCAGAAAATGTGCCAGAAAACCTGGAGTTCAAGAGACATTCCAGAACACATCATCTGAAGGACAAATTCTCTAATCTGAGAGGCTGGATTAATTTATAAGGAGTTATTTTTACTGCATGACTATGGCATTTGTGAATAACATTTAAAAAATTCAGTTTCATCAACACTGTATGTGTGCATGGAAAAGCAGCCCTCTTCTCCCATTTATTATAAGTGGAAAATACAAAAGCAGATAACGGGGAGAAAGCTTCAAGTGAGTTTCTTTTTCAAATTCGGAAGAGTTAAAGGGCCTTAGTTTCTTTCAGCTTTGTAGTGTGAAGCTTTTCTTCTAGCTGTGTTGTTAGAGGCTTTGACTTCTGTATGACATTCTGTATGAAAATTCTCCATCCAAGCCCTTGGTAGATATTAATATTGTCTACCTTTTATTTCAGGGCTAGGCTCCTAACCCAGATTATTAAAAAGGCTCCATTCCAATTTTGATTTCAGGGTTGGGTTTCTAAACCAGATTATTAAAAGACCCAGTTTTCACCACTGACCCTAGTTTTCTTTCTTTCCATAATTTGAAGGAAGGTGAGTGTTTGTATACAATAAATATTTTTTCATCTTATTCCAGTTAAATTTTAATAATATTCTGTCCTAAAGTCATGAAAAGAAAAATTTCTCATCTCCACATTTGGAAGCATCATGCCCTGCTGACTCAGGATTTCACATATTGTCAAACTGTTCTCAGGTCTCTTAAAGAGAAGATTCCAGAGCCACTTGCTTAAGTTAACCACCACCCCCCAGCATTTGCTTACCTTGTCAGAGGTATCTGCAAAGCCCCCCAACACACCCAACAGGATATGATCCCCCCCTTGAGAAAAATGTGTTCGCCATGAACATTTTAGTAAAACATTGCAACCTTCTTTCTCTCTTCGGCTTTTGTGCAGATTCCCAGCGAAGCGAATAGCTCAAATAAAGTTGGAGCACAAAAGACTTTGTTTCCTAGGTAACTTCCAAAAAGAAAAAAAAAGTTTGGTGCATGCAAAAAGAGAGACAGAAAAAGAGGGAGAAAGAGCAAGAGCCTGAAGAGAAACCCCCACCACCAGAGGCCACATTTTGTAGGCGATTCCTTCCTTGAATAACAATGGACTGGGAAACAAAGAAAGAATAGTGACCTGACTACAGGCTCTGACCAGCATTAAATAAAAGCATGTTTTATTTAATGGCGACAGGGACAACTGGCTGCTAGAGAACCCTTTTGTCCTGTTCTCTTTTTTGATTTGAGAAGCTGAACCTTTACAGTTCTGATAAATATAGGGCAAGTTGGAATTTCTTTCCTTTGAACTATAGGGTCCAAGAGTGGCATTAGGTGATGCCCATCTTGAACAGAGCCTTGATTGTAATTTACAGAGGGAAAGTAAGTGGGAAAGAAAGCCAATGACACAGCTGTCTAAATCATATTTTATTTAATTCAAGTTAGGAAAGTAACACTCTTGAAGTGGATTTAAAAGAATACCTGTTAGTTAGGAACAACAGAGTTAACCATAGTTAAAAGAGAGAAGAAAGTGTCTGGAGAGAATGGGAAAGGGCTGTGATGGAATGTGTCAGAACCAGTACCTTTCTACTCCATGGGGTCATGTGGCAACACTCAGTGGGGGAGGGCGAACGGGTGCTGTTAAACTATGAAGATGAAATGCAAAAAAAAAAAAAAAAGGAAAAATTAAAAACATGCACACAACACACAGTACACCCTGGTTAAGCCAAATCTAAAATATTAATGAATGAATATACTGGGATGACTCCCTCCTTCCTTCCTTCCATATACATCCTAATTTTAGGAGAAATAACATAAATAGTGGTTAAGAGCACAGACTTTGGGGCTAGACTGTCTGAGTTCAAATCCTGATTCTATCACTTATCGGCTGTGTGACCAGGGACAATTCCTCAACCTTTCTAAGCTCAGTTTCCTCATCTGTAAAATAGGGAAATAAAAGCATCCATCTACCCTCCAGGGCTGTTTTGAGGATTAAATGCGTAAGTCACCAGAATAGACTAAAAAGAATGGTGGCACTTAATAAGCTCTGCAAATTAGTGTCAGCTACTACTCCTGATACTGCTACTATTATTGCTACCCTTACTGTAGCTGTGCCATATCTGTGACATTGTCTTTGCAAATGAAAACTTTCCTTTTGATCCCAGTCCCATTTGTCAATTTGGGAAAGACTGAATTCTTCTCTCTCCTTAGAGTGAGTTTATTTTCCTGTGAACTACTTGGAAGAAAATTCGCTGGGTGTACTTTCTTCGTCCAGGCTGCTTAAATTTTGCCTCTTCCTCATATTCATAGACTGTATTTGAAGACAGGTCTGAGTTCAAGGGCGTGTGACAGGGCCCTGCACTCAGAAGGACACCATGCTTTTTTGAGTAGGAGGCCCTGCACCTTCAGTTTGCCAGTCCTGTTTGGAGAATAATCAGGTAACCCTTTTTCAGGATCTACTGAGGACGTTGACATTTTTAAACCCTACACCATGTCACCTTTGGATTCAGTTAGGCCTCTGTTATGGCACTTTCCATATGGCATTGCTTTAACATAACCTGAATTATTCCTGGATGTGTCTATTTCTCCTGTTAGGTTATGAGTTCTTAGGAGTCAGGAGCCATATTTGATTTTCTCTTCAGTCTTCCATGATGCCAGCAAAATGCCTCCTCATTGTAGGAGCTCAACAAATTATTGGTGCACTTGAATGATATGAGCCTCGTGTGTTTTAATAGTGATGGGAAACCCCAAAAAAGTAAAACTGTGCTCAAGATATCAGGAGGAAGCAGACACCACAGGATTCAAGGCTACTAGCCATCTTAGTGCAAGTAAGTGAAAACAAACAGAGGAAACCACAAGCAACATTTGGTTCCATCAGAGGCTCAGCATTAATGTATTCCAGTTCTAATTATTCCTAAGCCTATGGCAGACATCTGTTTTGGAGGTGGAACACCCAGGGTCTAATTCTATTTTAAGTTTCTAAATTTTAAGTGACAGGGTTGCTCATTAATTTTTAAGCAAAGCAAATGCCATCTCCTCAGGCCCAGTTAACTTTGATCTAGATGTTATTTAGGACAAATGATTTTGTTGGGTCTGTGGCTCCCTCACTGAAAATGTTCACTTTGACAGATGTGCTGAATTTGGCCTGAGTTCAGACATTAACCTGGCTCTCTCCTAAGAATCAGTCACAGATAGTGATGTGCAGGTCTCAAGTAAGACACTGGGGTATGCAAAACAGAGAGCAAACTCATGGAAGTAGGAAAAGGGAGCTTGAAAACAAAGCCTGCATGGTACAGGAACCTATTTCCAAGAAACCACAGGCTCTGGTGTCTCATGAAAGGATTTAAAAAATTACACAACAGAGAACTGCAGGGCATAAAACATATTAATGACATTAATATTAATATATTAATTTTGGTAGTTTGTCTTTAATCTACTAAGTCAGCTCTCCTGTTGAGTATTTTTTCCAGGAGTGAGGGATGAGGAGTGGTTTTTATGTTTCATCAGTTTGGGAAACCCCTCCATGCCATTAAGTAAGCATGAGGTAACATTTGGAAATGACTGAGGATAGCAAGTAACTGTTCTGTTTTGGTCACCATCATTAAGTCAAGGTCTCTGTAGGTTATACTCCACTGAAGATTCCTTCTCAGCTAATCTGTCTCTCCACTATTTTGATAGGAGCTCCAACCTCCAGCTTGTGAGGGCTGAAACTAGGTACTCCAGAGCTTGTGTGTGGAAGGACTTTGCTCTTTGGTTCTACCACCACGACAGAAGCATTCAAGTTCCTATAGATGATCTGTTGATTTAGAGTAATTAAGCTTATAATATTGAAATGGACTTTGGTTTTATTTTTGCTATGAAATTAGTAACTGCTTACGTGTAGTAGTGTTTTAAAGCATTCTTGTTCCTGAGTGGTCAAAGGAAGTAAAATAGTTCTGATTATTTCTGATTAGATTTTATACGGTGAATGCAGTAATCAGTTCATACAATTTTTTTCTATAATTATCTAACAAATAAAACAGAAAGAGAACCACTACCTCAGGGCATCTGATCTGCATGGCCCAGCATGCCATTCCTTAACCAGTGGGCGTAGATAAGGTGAGGAAAAGCTGCATGCTGATCAAACTTGTTTGAATTAAATTATCCTTTCAAGGTTGTGTTTAAATGAATCCTATTGCTTGTTCCTAGTAAGACTTGTAAGGGCAGAAACCATTTCTTGTTCATAACTGTATTCCTACTGCCTTGGTAATGCTTAAAAATTTTTTTGTTGTGCTGCTAGCTAGCACCCCCTATATGCCTGGCATAAGCACACAAAAATCCTCTCAAAAGAAATAGTATCAAATTATCTCCACATAAAATTTTTCAGTACAACATCCAGCACAAAGTCAAAGATAACAAGGCAAATAGGAGACAAGACAGCATGAGCAAGGAGCATCCAAAACAATAGATAAAATATAAGCAGACCCATAGGGCCTCCTGCTTTTGGAATTACCACTCCATGCAGGAGGAGCAGTGAATAACCTTGGCTTCCCCAGAATAGGTGTGTGGGAAGCCTCTTAGACCACTCATTCATTCATTCAGGAGCATTTCTTTGAAAGTCAGTCAACCCCCTATGGAAACAAATTGTCACGTGAAAAACTATATCTCTCTCATGGGTATATGCATGTTCACTGTACAGTTCTTTTGACTTTTCTGTACTTCCAGGTTTTTTTCATAATACAATGTTGGAGAAGAACACACATAAAAATTTCCCCTTCCTTTCCCAGGTTCCCATTCTGGCCCTCCTACCACTGATTTCGAGAAGCTGTAGACTCCAAGATGCACCATTTTAGAATCAGCCACCACTCGCCTTGCCCATCCTGTCCCTGACAAAAGATGATTCTTTGATACTTTCACCCCATTTCTGTGCCTGCTGGCCCCATAATTTATACTCTCAGATCCTTTCTCTACCTTCCCACGAAACTGCTTCAATGAAAGTTAGAGTTATACACTTACGGTCAGTGTTCAGAACAAGAAATAACAGACATTAATTTCTTCACTTTTGTGGCTATGAAGAAGCATTTCACCAAAGATCTCAAGATTTTCCCCAACCTTTCTCTTATTGCCAGAAGAAAAATATGATCCCTCCACATTTTACTTTCTTTTGGGTTTTATTTTATATGCTGATGGGAGCTTATTTTGCTACAAGACTCTCCAAAAGACATCTGTTAAAGTGTTGTGGGTATTTCAGCAGGAAATGTTTTGAAAATTTGGCTTTAGTTTGTGATCTGATAACACATGGCATTTATAGCAGCTGACTTTCAGAGCTGATTCATTACTATCATGCTGTCTTAAACATGAGAAATATTCACTAGAGAATGGATGCTGTGGTATACTTGAAAATAGGAATAAAACCTTAGCATCCTAAGATGTCCATTGCCAGTCACATGGGTTACTAGTGAGGTGATCTGGGACCTTAATTTCATTCTACCCTGGGGTAGACCTTAGACCAGGTTCCTACATTTCTGCACAGGTTATGGCATATCTGTGAGATGGAGGGGACCTTGTCTGCCTCAGATTTTTCTTTACTGGAGTGTATGAATATGTTGCACATAAACATGAAGTGCCTTGATTTTTCTGGAAGGCTTAAAGGAATCTGGTAATACCTTCTTCACATATCACTCTTACTGCTACAATTACATAGCACTTTTATTCCATGACACTGTCCCAGAGTCTCCTACTGGCTGGCATTGTGCCCTTGCAAACATGTTTAATAACATTTCTGATGTATTTTGTGCTCCTCCCTTTCCTCTCTCCTCAACTCCAAGATTTACCAAAGTGAATAACTGTGGGAAAACAGAATGAAATAAGTAAAAGTTTAGGGTACATCCTGTGGTTTCTCTGCCCTAAGCCTTTCTTCCCTTTCCTGGTGTTTCCTTTTTTACCACTCTCTCCCAGGCAGCCAGGGTCCTCATGCTTCCCGAGGGCCTGAATGCAGCACCCCCAAGTGCCCAAACGCTTCACACTGCGCTCCTAGCCAGTGTGAGTCTTGGCGGAAGCCCACATATGCATTCACATTAATGTGCTGAGAACTCCGAGTCATAAGCCCAAAGGAACACATCTCTGAGGCAGAAGTGTGGATAGCGGTTGTAGGCCAGGAGGGAGATACTTGGGAATAAGCGCCTACTAAGTTCTTCTTTTAACCACTTTATACATTACTATCTATTTAAAACACCAAAATGCATAAATATTCAGGACTGGGAAAAGTCATCTTATCATTGATAAGTCTGCTTTTCCAAATCATACCTTTATTTCTCTTTCCTGACAGATATTGCCACCACCACCACTTCCTCAATTCTCCTGAGAAGCATTTGGCAAAAGGAAATATACAAAAGGCCAATAAGCATATGCAAAGGCCCTCAACATCATTTCTCATCAGGAAAATTCAGATGAAAACTACAATCACATACTGCTATATACTAGAGGGGCTAAAATTAAAATCAATAATAACAAGTGTTGGCAAACATGAAGAGCAACTAGAACTCTCATAAATTGATGGGATGAGTGTAAAACTGTATAGCCACTTCAGAGACTGGCAGTATCTAACAAACCTAAACATATGTCTACCCTATAGTTCCCTCTTAGATATATGGACATAAGAAGAATGAGTATGTCCACAAAAAGCCTTGTACAAAAATATTTATAGCAACTTTATTCATAAAAATTCCCCCTGCCGCCAAAAAACCCTCATAGCTAGAAACATCTCAAATATCTACCAACAACAGAATGGATAAACAAATTAGAGACTACTATATACATATAATGCAGTATTACCTGGTAATAAAAAAGAACACGGTATTGATACATGCAACATTGACCTCAAAAAAGTATGTGGAGTGAAAGAAGCCAAATACAAAACAGTATGTGCTCATTCACTTTTGCATGCCATCCTGTTGATAGTCTGAGAGACATCTTGGGTATGAGATCGGCCCCTAGTGAGCAGAACTTGAACACAATGGCAATGGTGCAGTTTCTACCCCAAGAAAGGCTTTCTGAAAGGCTGCATATAACCAGCAAGAATCTCTCTCTCCTTTTGATCTCAGCTGGAACTGAAGGAAAATTCTTAGGGTGATGGAATGGAAAATGATTTTATGTATTTTAACATTCAGGAACACTTTGTTTAATGGTGTTCTATTAATGAAGCAATTTAAATGTGCTGAGCATAACAAAATTCTACTTTGAAGTGTGTGTGAAAGGTAGTTCCCATGTGAATGGAAAAGAGGGCTCCAGGGAAGCCAGGAGGGAGAACATTTCCTGCTGCTGCTCAGTCCTTTATTCACAGGAGTTGCTCTGACTGTCAAGGAGAACACAAAACAAGGCCCACTGGACCACGGTCAGTGTGATGTTGATGCCAGTGAGTATCTTATTCATCCTCTGTGGCTGGCTTTGCCAATTAGTGGGGTCACTGCCAAGGGCCATTCAGTATCAGTCCTCAAAGGTTGCTAGCACCAAATAAAAGACATGAGTGGGGCAAAGGCAGGCCAGGCTTTGAAGTGGAGGGAAGAAGGCTTTGAATTGCTGCACACAGCACAAATACCCTCACCCAAATCCCAATGTGGGACTCACAGTGGCCCAGGGGGGTAGGGAGGATTCTTCCCTCACCCTCCTGCCTTGCCCTCAGCTGGGGGCTCTGAGGTGTGCAGTAACTAAAGAGATGTTGTATATTTGCTCTCACTCCAAGTGACATTCTTCCCTTGTAACTCAAACTGGCTGTGGCAAGAGCTCGGTAGGGTCATACTTGACCTTACCACAGCAGATTCTTTAAAAATAAAAAAAAGATAAAACCTCATGCACAAGCTATGCATGTTCCATCTTTATTTTCCCCCTTTCCCCCTCTTTTTAATTGATTCTTTTTTTTAGTATAGCTTTATGAGTGTTATCACAGTCATAGACTCATGTAACCCTCCCACAGTCAGGATTCAGAATATTTCCATGACCTCAGAAAGGTCTCTTATGCTATCCCTTTAGAGTCACAGTCTCCCCCCCACTCTTAGCCCCTGGCAACCAAGAATCTGTTCTCTGTCACTATGGTTTTGTCTTTTTGAAAGTGTCATATAAATGGAATCATACCTTTTGAGACTGGCTTCTTTCACTCAGCATAATGCCTTTGAGATCCATCCAAGTTGTTGTATCAGTAATTCATTCTGTTTCATTGTGAGTAGTATTCCATTGTCTGCTTATACTTTGAACAGTGAAATGTCTCAGGCACGCAAGAAAACGTGAACCTGAGAATATTCCGTAATGATGTGTATAAATAAGTGATTTTATTCGCTGTTCCACAGCCAGGCTCATGTTTTAGAGATAAAGAATTCCCAAACTAAGATCTGCAACAAGGAATTTTCTTTATTTCTCACAATATTTGATATTAACCAGACTCATTGGCTAATGCTTTCGTTAGCTGTTGTGTTGCCTGTTAAGCTGTTGTCTGTCAGCTGCACATCCATTCTTCCGGACTCTGCTTTGCCAGGACACTGAAAATAACATTTCTTTCTCACCAGCTGCTCTCTGTTAGGTTCTGCCCTAGGTTTGTCAGCTCCTTACTGCAGTTACTATCTCTGTGTCGCCTCTGTTTCCCATTTGCTGTGTCTGGCTTATGATACCTTCCCTATATTGGATTCTCTCTGTTAAAATAACTGGTATGGATTCTGTGTTCCTGGCTGAACCCTGACTGATGAAGTACGTGGTACCAGGCTTTCACCCCTGACTTGCTTGTGTCTGAGCCATCTAAAGTACTTGCTACTTCTGGTTCCTTAGCCCATGAGGAAAACAGGAACTAGTGTGGTGGTCCGTGGGGTGTCAAGATTATAATGATCTCCGCAGCTTATGGCAGAAAACAGGAGAACTGATGTAGTCTCAAAAGCAAACTGCTTCTGGTGATTCTTGAAAATGGGTACAGAGGGAAAAAGTATTTGTGGGATTAGTAGCTGTGGAGTTCCACGTTCTAGGTGCTGTGCTGATTTGTCCCAAGGGAAATACAGTATCAGAACAGCAGCTATGAGAAAAGTCACAAGTTACTTATAGCCAGTTTCCAAGATCTGTCTGCCTTTTGCAAGACCAGACAGATGAGTTAAATGGAACATGCAGCAGGCATCACCACTTCTGCAGTCTTACATTTGAAACGAATGTCAGGCTCTTCTCTCCCTGCTATACCAAGAAGGAACCTGTAAAAATTGAGGGAGTTAATCCTATCCACGCATGGCCTGGTATCTTCATAAAGCACTGCTCTTCCGGATCATGTTATTTCTGTGCTCAGAACTCTTCAGTAATTTCCTGTCTGTGGACTAGATTCATACATTTTAGTCTGACACTCAAGATCCTTCAGTATCTGGTCTATTGAACCACTGTAGCCAAGCCAAAGTAATTTGAATTTATGCATATGCACTTCATTTTCTCCTGCCTATATGAGCTCACTCTCATGGTTTCCTCAGTCTATAATCCTTTTCCTCTCAGTGTACAAATCAAAATTCTACCCCGTCCTTCAAAGCCTTTTCAGATGCTTCCTTTACCATGAAGTTTAATCCTAACACCCAACCCCATTCTAACACTACACACCAGTTAGGTGTTAACACCTTATACTTAATAACATGTGATTTTCAATAGTATTCCATTACTCTGGATGGCAGAGATTATGTCTCTCATTTTTGTGTTAACTTTTTTTTTTTTTCAAAATGAAGGAATAAATAAGAGGCCACAGTAGGAGAGAGGGCATTCTAGGTGGAGAGACTATTTCGAGAGTGCAGGATATTTTCCCAAGAAGCACATGTAGTTTGGTTTGGCTGAGGTCTAGGGTCTGTGCAAAGGATTTGTGAAAAATCCATCTGGAAAGGTAGGTTAGGACCAGATCGTATAGAGGCTGGAGAGTTGAGCTAAGGATTTGCATTTATTTCTCTAGGCAGAATGGAAGAGTTGCAGGTTTAGGATTAGGGAAGAACTTTTAGGTCAAAGATTCTCATACCAACATTAGAATTTTCCTTAATCTATTTAAAGGAGCAAACTTAGGAGATAAAGGAAGACACTTAGACTGAAGCAAGAGAGACTGACTTAATTTGGATGGACAGAACCATTTTGAGATAGGCCATAAAACAACAGAATATTTCTGAGTTTGCAAAACTATGAAGATGTTTTATAAAAGCAAAACACAACCTGTCTAGGACAGTGTGGTATGTGTAATTCTTTTACAACAAAGGAAAGGCTTGGTCAGCATTTCTCAGTCTCAGTCTTGTAAGCCAAAGAATATCAGAAATCTCTAGTGAGGATTCATGGAGAAAGGGAAGGAGGGGAGAGGCTGGATGAGAGGAGATAGAGCTGGAGATGGGAGAGAGAGTGAGGCAATGAGAAGGTCTTTATCCCAGGGCAGGTCAAATACTGTTGAAATGCCTCTCTTGCTAGCTATAGTCTTTAAGCCCTCTCTTGGCTCAGAACTCAACTTCTAGTCTTGTAATTTGTCTGTAAACCAGTTAGTTTTTCTCAGAAGCTGCTTTCTCGGAAGACCTATCTTCTTCTTCTTGATAGAAAATGGAAGAGTGAACATGGTCATTGGTGATACCTTTGGACTATGATCAAGGAGGTCTGGGTCCTAGTTTGAGTGATTGCCTTCATTTACTTCCCAGTAAGACTTTCAGAATGTCCCCTGTGCTTTAGATGTACCTTCTTGGTAAGAAGAAAAGTATGATTTGACAGACTGTTATTTTAAAATCCCTGGATGCACAGTATGATAAGTTAGAAAACTACTATCAGGCTATGAAATGATAATGAATCCCTGATATTCTTCCCAGGCTAATTTTATGAAGTCTGACAAAGAGGATAACTGTGCACACAATATGGTGGAAGGAGTTAACTGGCAATCCTAATGATAAGGATTTAGATCTCTGTGTTCCTTGGGAACCTGATCAACTTTCACCATAGGGGCCCCATCTCATGTCAAGCTTTGCCATCTGCTACCACAGAGGCCATTAGATAGTCTGTCCCTGGATCACTGATGAAGGTTGGAGAGGGATGCTTGGTGAAATTGCTGGAGCATCTCACCACATTTGAGGAAGGATAATTTCCATGCCTTTCTGTCTAGACCTCAGAATCTAAGCAGGGTCTTAGACTCCAAGGGTCCCCATGGACCTGATGGCAAGATGAATGCAGTGATAGATGTTTCAGGTCAAGTGCCAACTCTGATCAGGAGTGGTTATCTGGACGATGTGGGAAAGAGTGCTATGATCTATTGGGAATGCCTGCCTTAGGCTTGCACACAGGAAGAGCAGATGAATGTCTCTAGTATTTGAGGCCCACATCTGGGCCTGGACCAATGGACCTTACTGATGAGAACAGATGAGCTGGACATCCCATTCAGCAGAGGATGAGAGTGAGCTGCTATGACAGACTGTCTCTATACTCTAAAATGGGAATCTATGCCATGAGGGTGCCCTAGAGGCCCCAAAGTGTCATATACCATAGGCAACTTCTAATTATCTTAGATTAGATTCTCTGTGGTCTTCTGAATTTTGCTATTTAAAGAAAAGAAATTACGAACTAAGCATGTCTTGATTGAATTTACTTCCTCCAGAAACCATATATTTATCATAGGCACTGGGGTACAAGTCCCAATCCAGGAACTGTGGAATATTTATGTGTGTGTGTGTGTGTGTGTGTGTGTGTGTGTAACTTTCTATTTTGAAATAATACTTACACAGAAGTTGCAAAAATAATAGAGAGGATTCCCATATACTCTTTACCCAGTTTTTCCTAATGTTAACCTCTTATGTGACTACATACATTTATTGAAAGCAGAAAATTAACATTGATAAATATTATTTACCAATTTATTAACCTTATTTGGCTTTTACCAGTTTTCCCACTAATGTCCCTTTTCCAGTCCAGGATCTAACCCAGGGGCCCACATTGCATTTAGTTGTCAAATCTCCTTAATGTCCTTCAGTTTGTGGTAAACCCTCAACTGTTGCTTTAATGACCTTGACACTTTTGGAGAGTACTGGCCAATTATTTTCTAGAATGTTCCTTAACTTAGGGTTGTCTGACATTTTCTTATGATTAGATTGAGGTTACATATTTTTGTCAAGAATCCCACAGAAGTGTCATCTTCCTGCATTATAGCAAGAGGTTCGTATACAGCTGTGTTCTATTAACTGCTGATACTGATTTTGATCACTTGGTTAAGATGGTGGCTGTCAGCGTTCTATAGCTAAAGTTACAATGTTCTGTTTGTAATCAACAAGTATTTTGTGGGGAGAAACTTTGAGGTGCTGCACACATCCTATTTCTCCACATAATTTCACCCAACTAATTTTAGCATTCATTGATGATTATTACCTGTAAAAATTATTACTGTTCTATTTGGCTGATGGTGATTTTTAAAATTTATATTGATACTTCTACATTTGTTAATTAGAATTCTTCTGTAAAAGGAAGAGCTACCTCACCCCCATGCATGTATTTATCTCAATTTACTTATATCAGTATAGACTCAGGGATATAACTAAGTTATAATCCATTACTATCATTATTTTATTGCTCAAAGTGTCTCAGATTTAGCTATTGGAAGCTCCTTCAAGTTGGCTTCTGTGCCCTTTTGACATGCCTCCTATTATTTTTTGAGCACCTTCTTATTTTTTCAGCATCTTAAGATATTCTAGGTTTATCTTACATTTCCCCTGGCCTAGCCCTCAAATAAGTAATTTCTCCAAGGATTCCTGGTTTATCTTTTTAGAGAATGGTATTTAGAAAGAAGATCTGGGCAGTAGATGTGCTCAATGCTACCAGAGTATCATTGCTTCTAAGGCCCTCTCAGATGACAGAACTAAGAAATATGTTTGTATGCTTGTACATGCACATATATGCATTTATTTTATGCCTATCCATCTGCATTTACATGTATACAACTCTCTGTGTGTTTGAAAATATATGAATGAATTTATACTGATATTTTCAATGTAATCCAACACCAAAGGATTCATTCTAGCCTACCTCCTTTCCTTATTTGTAACTCCTTTCTCTAGCAGTGACAAACTGAGATTATCATTATCCACAACATATTTGCTCAGTCCTGTCATCCATATAAAGTAGTTTCAGAATTTCTAGTTCATTCTCTTGGGAAGAACAAATTTACCAACAAGAGTACAATATTTGTGTACAGTTACTTTTATCTTTAGCTTTCCATTGTTTCTTCAGGTGCAGCTGCTCCTAAAGGAGCTCCCACTTGGGGATGGGGCCTTGGGCATCCACATTACTGTAGAGGGAAGAACTAGAGGAGATCAAGCAGACCAACTTTTCTCACAGTCGGATCACCTACCTCTACTGCCAGTTCACCAGCCTGGACAAAGGTGAGAATGGGGCCCTCAGCTAGGATTATTTCCAGCTAATTCCAGAACTTGTCATCAGCCCACTGGGGGCTGGTTCATTAGTGCCTTCTTTCCAGAGGGAGAAGACCAGGTAAACTTCCATGGATTCATAAAAACTTTGGCTCAATTCCACCCCACTGAATATGGTGGAAAGAGCAAAGATAAGAATGAACCAGAAACACTCAACAGCTGAAGCAACAAACTATACTTTGCTTTTTCGGCTATATGATTTGGATAAAGATGACAGGATCTCCCACAATGAGCTGTTCCAGGTGCTATGCATGATGGTTGGAGTGAATATCCCAGATGAGGAACCGAGCAGCATCACAGGACCATCCCAGAGGCTAATCAGGATGGGGTTGGTGCCATATCTTTAGCAAAATTTGTTATGGAGAAGGTGGGCATAAATAGAAAGCGAGCATCCATTTTCTTGACTAAAATGATGAGACCAAACTGTTCCTTGCTCTCTAGTATTTAAAAACTGGAACTGGAAAGTCCTCCTATCTACGAGCCCCATCTCTACCCTACATTCTCTTTCTGCCAAGATACCACTGCTGTTGCAGGACAACCCTACGTGTGTTCTGTTAACACAAACCTGCCTTTGGTGTAAACAGAACATTACAGAATGGCACACCCAGCCTATTTTTCTTCAGTATCCATTCACCTGTTCCTCACTTATAAATATCTCCCCAAGTTATGCTGCTGAATGCCAAATGCCCATCCTGTCTGAGAAAGTGAAGGAGGGACTCTTGCTAAGAAATGGCCAAGCAAGCTTTTCCTGGGTATAGACTATGTCTGTGCTACCTTCCCTTCAGCTAGGTCTCAGCATGCTCCTGCAACCTTTTTCATATGGCCTTTTCTTTTCTGTCACACAACATACCATTCACTTGATCTTTCAGTCTTCCTGTTTTTTATTATGCCTCAGAGTTCCCTGTTTTACTTGGCACCCCAAGCCATATCTGACTTGACAAGATGGTTCTGTGGTCTGGCAATTTTTATCTACCTTTGCTCATAAATGAGCCTCTGGGATGTTGTATCCCTAGGAGCTTTTTGGGAATCAGCACTTCTTTCAGAGAATATGACCATCTCTTGGTCGCCTGCACTCTGCTCTGTCATCAAAGGGCTACTGGATGGAGCTATTCTTCTTAAAGGGGGAAAAGTGTCAAGCCAAACTTCTAGGTGGCTTCCCCAGGTCACTCAATGTCTGGCCTCTGATTCTCCATACATAGACTACCTATATGGCTACTCCTGTTCTTCAGAAAATGACTATATGCCTGCAGGTTTCCTCAGCAATGGGGCATGGTCACCACCACAATGGCTGCTTTGACAGTATGTTTGGTGACCTTCTCATGGGTTTTTGAACAAGGAGGCAGGCAGGGCACCCTAGAAACCTCCTGTATTCCCATCCTTGCTACATGGTTTATGCCTCAGTGTTTTGCATGTCCTGGGATGTTTTTCACTTCATATTTCCAAGTAGGTTAGAGTTACAGAAGTGCATAATTTATCTATCCAAGAGAATTAAAGATAATCCTTAGTATCCTGAAGGTTTTTGCACTTGGCACATGATTATGCTGGAAGCCATAGTCCACCCCCAGTGGGAGTCCAAAGCATTGACTGTATTGTCACATTAGCTGCCTTGGTTACATTGACTACCTCCTTATGTAAATTACTGTTAATCTCTTAGAAACATGGGATCTGGCGTTGGTGGCCCAATATGATGTGGCATTATAGACCTTTCAGCAAGCCAGAGCAGCTTATTTGTCCAAGTAAGCTTAGTTTAAAGGCTTCATTGAATCAGGCAGTTGCCATCCTAATGTCCAAGTCTTCATTCATGTATCTGCCTGTGGCTAACTTTCCCTGACTCATTGCTTGCTTGTTTGCTTCCTTGCTTTGGAAGGAAGATGTGCACACAATTCCTTAGGAAGGGAATGGCTAAAGAACATCACTGCAAAGGAAAGGGAGAAGAATGGGGAACAGAGGAGCAGCCAGGTGGGAGGTTGAAGTATAAATTAATGAGGAATTTTGTAGAAGTATTATTCTGGCTTTGTGATCAAGTGATGTAATACAGGAATCATACAAAAGGGAAGAATTGTCTGATACTTACCTGTTCAGTACCTCAGAGGCTCTTTGACTTGAATATTTAAAGTTCCTAAGTTTATGGCTTTTGCCTCTTTTGGTGTTTGAACACTGTTTGAATCCATGGCTGTGCCTTATTGTTCTATATAAAATTATATTCATCAATCCATCAATAAATATTTGTGGTTAAAATGAAACAAAACAAAAATACTTCTTTCCAAAGTTACTTAGGTTTAGCTATTTTCTTCCCCACCTCCTTCAGTGTGATTATGATACTCATCGGAAATATAGTTAGGTTTATATGTACTGTTTGTTTTCCATTTTGGGTTCTCCTCACACTCTGGTTGATATTATTTATTTATTGGGGGTGCTGGTATGTAAAACATTACCTGAGTTCTAAGAGTTAAACCTACCCCCAAAATATACTCCGAGAACTGCCGCTCCCTCAACTCTACTACCTCATTCTCATCCCCCATTCTTTCTATCCTGCTCCCACTTAGCCCCTGTTGGTAATCCAGTCTCACTAGTTTCTCATTTGTCTTTCCTGTACAGTCAGTTTTCCAATAATGCTTGTTTTGAAAAAGCAAATTTGTTCCAATGTGATTGATATATCTTAGGGAACAGTTTGAGCTTCATGCGAATTTCATGTTGCTTATGGATAGTTTTGTGCATGAGAAATTCTAGGTGAATGCAGAATGTGTACCCAGCTGACCCGAGCTGGGTGAGCATACATAAAATGTACATACTTCAGACATCTCTGAGTTTCCCTGGTTTACCCCGTGTCTTAGAAGCCACACTCATCCACACCTGGGGCTACAGCCTTCCACCCCTTTGCACCAGTTCACAAGCTACAGCCCTCCTGATCCCCAATCCACAGGCAAACTTCAGGGCTTTTTCTAGGTAAAGTGACATGTTTATTGTATTATATTTCCTAACTAATATGTAAAATTGCATTACTGCTTTTTTTTAAAAATGAAGTTTCTATCTCTGTGTGTGTGTGTGTGTGTGTGTGTGTGTGTGATAGAAGTTTTTTGAGTGTTGTGCCCTGTGTTCCCCATAAAGCTTCTGGTTTTATTGTGAAACTTTGCACAGTGTGGAGATTTTTAGGGATGAATATATTGTGTTATAGCGGAATAGACTCTTTTTTAAAAAAGACTATTTCTTTTATACAAATAAGTTGGATACCTGTATTTTTTCTTATACATTTTCTTATATACCCTTTTCTCTAACATGAAGGGTAGCATACAATAGATAATCTTTGGGGCTTTGCCTCTTTTTCTTAAGATATTAAACTTTATTTTTTTAAAGATTTTATTTATTCATAGAGATGCAGAGACAGAGAGAGGCAGAGACACAGACAGAGGGAGAAGCAGGCTTCATGCAGGGAGCCCGACATGGGACTCGATCCGGGTCTCCAGGATCAGGCCCTGGGCTGCAGGCGGCGCTAAACCGCTGCGCCACTGGGGCTACCCAGATATTAAACTTTAAAAAATTGTTTTAGTATAGTTTACACAAAATGTTACATTAGCTCAGGTATACAACTTAGTGATTTGACAAGTCTATACATTATGCTATGTTCATCACAAGTGTAGCTACCATCTATCATATTTTTACATTGCTATTTACAGTACCATTGACTGTATTCCTTAGGCTGTCCTTTTTATTCCTATGACTTATTCCATAACTGGAAGCTTTTATCTTCCTTTCCTCTTAACCCATTTTGCACAACCCTCTATGACCCTCCCCTTCTGGCAACCATCAGTGTGTTCTCTGTATTTATTTATTTATTTATTTATTTATTTATTTATTTATTTATTTTTTAATTTATTTATGATAGTCACAGAGAGAGAGAGAGAGAGAGAGAGGCAGAGACATAGGCAGAGGGAGAAGCAGGCTTCACGCACCGGGAGCCTGACATGGGATTCGATCCCGGGTCTCCAGGATCGCGCCCCGGGCCAAAGGCAGGCGCTAAACCACTGCGCCACCCAGGGATCCCTGTTCTCTGTATTTATATATCTGATTCTGCTTTTTGTTTTTTCACTTATTGTTTTTTTTAAAGATCCCACTTATGAGTGGAATCATAATGGTATTTGTCTTTCTTTTTTTTTTTTAAAAAAAGATTTTATTTATTCATGAGAGCCACAGGGAGAGAGGCAGAGAAATAGGCAGAGAGAGGAGCAGGCTCCCTGCAGGAAGCCTGATGGGGAACTAGATCCCTGGATCAGGGAACGCACTCTGAGTTGAAGGCAGATACTCAACTGCTGAGCCACCCAGGCATGCGGTATTTGTCTTTCTTAGTCTTATTTCACTTAGAATAATATCCTATAGGTTCATCCATGTTGTCTCAAGTGGCATGATGTCATCCTTTTTATGGCTGTGTAATAGTCCATATAGATGGATCTTAGTTTTTCTACTATGCATGCTGTTTTAATTCTTTATTTTTATATCTAATTTTAAATTTATTTTAATTCTAGTGTAGTTAACATATAATGTTATATTGGTTTCAGGTGTACAATATAGTCTTCCAGCAATTCTATATGTTACTCAGGGCTGCTCATCATGACAAGTGCACTCTTTAATCACCTTTACTTGTTTCACCCCACCTTCATCTCCCCTCTGGTAACCATCAGCTTGTTCTCTATAGTTAAGAGTCTGTTTTTTGGTTTATCTCTTTTTTCTTTTGTTTTCTTTCTTAAATTCTGCATATGAGTGAAATCATATGGTATCTGTCTTTCTCTGACTGATTTATTTCACTTAATTGTACCCTCAGGATCTATCCATGTTGTTGCAAATGGCAAGATTTCATTCTTTTTTATGGATGAGTAATATATATATGCTACCTCTTCTTTATCCATTTGTCTAGCAATGGAAAAGTGGTTGCTTCCATAATCTGGCTATTGTACATAATTCTGCAGTAAACATAGGGGTGCATGTATCTTTTCAAATTAGTATTTTCATATTCTTTGGGTAAATACCTAGTAGTGGAGTTACTGGATTGTGTGATAATTCTCATTTAATTTTTAGAGGAACCTCCCTACAGTCTTCCACAGTGACTGTACCAGTTTGCATTCCCAACAGTGCACAAGGGTTCCTTTTCTCCCATATCTTCGACAATACTTGTTATTTCTTGTCTTGTGTGATTTAAGCCATTCCACAGGTATAAGGTGATTGTGGTTTTGGTTTGCATTTCCTCAATGATTAGTGATGTTGCACATCTTTTCCTATGTTGGCCATCAGTGTCTTCTTTGGAGAAATGTCTGTTCATGTCTCTTGTTCATTTTTTAATTGGATCATTTATTTTTTGGTTTTCAATTATATAAGTTCTTTATATTTTTGGATACTAGCCCTTTATTGGATATGCCATTTACAAATATCTTCAGTAGGTTGTCTTTTAGTTTTGTTGATTGTTTCCTTTGCTGTGCAGAGGCTTTTTATTTTGAGATAGTTCCAATAGCTTATTTTTCCTTTGTTTCCCTGGCCTCAGGAGACAAATCTGGAAAAATCTTGCTATGGCCAGTGTCAGAGAAATTAACGACTGTCCTCTCTTCTATTATATTTATGGTTTCAGGTCTCATATTTAGGTCCTTAATCCCTTTGAGTTTATTTTTGTGTATGGTTTAAAAAAATGGTCCAGTTTTCCCAACATAATTTGTTGAAGAGACTTTTTCCCATTGCATACTCTTGCCCCTTGTGTTGAAGATTAATTGGCCATATAATTGTGGGTTTATTTTTGGGCTCTCTATTCTGTTCTGTTGATCAATGTGTCTGTTTTGTGGCAGTACCATACTGTTTTTGATTACTATAGCTTTGTAGTATATCTTGAAATATGGGATTGTGATATCTCCGGTTCTGTTCTTTTTCAGGATTACTGTTTACTATTTGGGGCCTTTTGTGGTTCCATACAAGTTTTATGATTATTTGTTCTAGTTTTGTGGAAAAAATGCTGTTGGTAGTTTGAGGGGATTTGCATTAAATTTGTAGATTGCTTTGGGTAGTATTAGACATTTTAACAATGTTTGTTCTTCCAGTCCATGAAATGGACTATCTTTCCATTTGTTTGTGTCATTTTCAATTTCTTACATTAATGCTTTATAGTTTTCAGAGTACATCTCTTTAACCTCCTTAGTTAAGTTTATTCATAGGGATTTTATTATTTTTGGTGCAATTGTAAATGGGACTGTTTTCTTAATTTCTCCTTCTGGTACTTCATTATCAGTATATAGAAATGCAGTGGATTTCTGTATATTGATTCTGTATCCTGAAACCTTACTGAATTCACTTATCAGTTCTAGTAGTTTTTCAGTAGTCTTTCAGGTTTTCTGTATATAGTATCATGTCATCTGTAAATAGTGCAAGTTTTACTTCTTCCTTACCAGTTTGGATGCCTTCCATTTCTTTTTGTTGTCTGATTGCTGTGGCTAAGACTTAGTACTATATTGAATAGCAGTAGTGAGAGGGAACATTCTTGTCTTGTTCCTGACCCTAGGGAAATAGCTCTCAGTTTTTTTTCCCATTGCATATGATGCTATCTGTAGGTTTTTCATATATGACCTTTATTATGTTGAGCTATGTTCCCCTCTAAACCTACTTTGTTGAAGTTTTGTTTTTTTTACCATGAATGGATGTTGTAGTTTGTCAGATGCTGCTTCTGCATCTATTGAAATGATCATAGGGTTCTTGTCCTTTTTCTTGTTGATGAGATGTATATTGATTGATTTGTGAATATTGAGCCATCCATGCATCCCTAGAAGAAATCCCACTTGATCATGGTGAATGATTTTTTAAAAGATGTTATTTATTTATTTATTTATTTATTTATTTATTTATTTATTCATGAGAGACACACAGAGAGAGGCAGAGACCTAGAGGGAGAAGCAGGCTTCTCGCAGGGAGCCCAATGTGGGACTCCATCCCCAGGCTTGGATCACGTCCTGACCCGAAGACAGATGCTCAACTGCTGAGCCACTCAGGTGTTCCTGGTGAATGAATTTTTAATGTATTGTTGGATTCAGTTTCCTAATAATTTTGCATCTATGTTAATCAGAGATATTGGCCTGTAGTTCTCTTTTTTAATAGTTTATTTATCTGGTTTTGGTATCAGGGTAATGCTGGTCTCATAGAATAAATGTGGAAGCTTTCCTTCCTCTTCTATTTTTTGGAATAGTTGAGAAGAATAGATATTAATTCTTCTTTAACTGTTTCATAAAATTCACTTGTGAAGCCATATGATGCTGAACTTTGGTTTGTTAGGAGTTTTTTGATTATACATTCAATTTCATTGTTGGTAGTCTGTTCAGTTTTCTATTTCTTCCTGATTCAGTTTTGGGAAGATGTTTATATGTTTCTAGGAATTTATCCATTTCTTTTAGGTTGTCCAATTTGTTGGTGTATACTTCTTCATAATATTCTCTTATAATCTGTTGTATTTCTGTGGTATTGGTTGTTATTTCTCCTTTTTTATTTTTATTTCTGCTTTTGTTTATTTGAGTCTCACTTCCCTTTTTTTTTTTTTTTTTTTTTTTGAGTCTGGCTAAAGGTTTATCAGATTTTTTTTCTTAACTTTTCAAAGAACCAGCTCCTGGTTTCATTGATTTGTTCTATTGTTTTTTCAGTTTCTATTTTGTTTATTTCTGCTTTAATGTTTATTAGTTCCTTCCTTCTACTGGTTTGGGGTTTTGTTTGTTCTTTTTCTAGCTCCTTTTGGTGTAAGGTTAGGTTGTTAATTTGAGATTTTTCTTGCTTCTTTATGTAGGCCTGTATTGCTATACACTTCCCTCTTAGAACAGCATTTTCTACATCCCAAAGATTTTGGACTGTTGTGTTTTCATTTTCATTTGTCTTTATGTATTTTTTTAATATCCTCTTTGAGGGACGCCTGCGTGTCTCAGTGGTTGAGCATCTGCCTTTGGCTCAGGGCGTAATCCTAGAGTCCCAGGATCGAGTCCCGCATTGGGCTCCCTGCATGAAGCCTGCTCCTTCTCCCATAAATACCTCCATGTATTTATGTTCTTTCCAGATTTTTCTTGTAGTTGATTCCTAGTTTCATAGCATTGTGGTCAGAAAAGATGCATGGTATGACTTCAATATTCTGAATTTGTTAGGCCACACTTGTTATGTGGCTTAACATGTGATCTATTCTGGAGAATGTTCCATGTGCACTTAAAATAATTTGTGTTCTGTTTTAGGATGGAATGTTCTGAATATATCTGTTAGATCCATTTGGTCCAACGTGTCATTCAAAGCCACTACTTCTGTGTTCATTTTCTGTTTGGATTATCTATCCATTTATGTAAGTGAAATGTTAAAGTCCCTTACTATTACTGTATTACTATCAATTACTTCCTTTATGTTTGTTATTAGCTGCTTTATGTCTTTGGGGTGCTTCCATGTTTGGTGCATAAATATTTGCAATTATTATATCTTCTTGTTGGATTATTCCCTTCATGATGTATAGTGTCCTGGTCTCTTGTTATAGTCTTCATTTTAAAGTCTATTTTGTCTAGTATTAGTATTGCTACCCCAGCTTTCTTTTTACTTCCATTTGCATGACAAATGCTTTTCCATCACTTCACTTTCAATCTACATAAGCTTTTTAGGTCTGAAATGAGTCTCTTGTATGCAGCATATAGATAGTCTTGCTTTTTTATCCATTCTGTCATCCTGTCTTTTGACTGGAACATTTAGTCCATTCACATTCAAACTAATTATTGACAGGTGTGTACTTAGTGCCATTTTTTGTTACTTTGTTTTATGATTGTTTTGTAGTTTTTCTCTGCTCCTTTTCTGCTGTCTTCACTCAGGGTTTGTTGGCTTTCTTTAGTAATATTCTTGGATTCCTTTGTCTTTATTTTTTATGTATCTATTACTGGTTTTTCATTTGTGGTTACCATTAGGTTTGTATACAACATCTTGTAAAGAGTGCATAAAAAAATAACATTCTATATTGAGCTGATGGTCACCTAAGTTTGAACTCATTTTTTACTCTTCCCCACCTCCTACATTTTGAGTACATGGTGTCATACTTTGCATCTTTTTATTTTATGAATCTCTTGGCTGATTTTTATAGATATACTTATTTTTACTACTTTTGTGCTTCCTACTTTTCTTACTCTTATGGTCTTTCCTTTCTACTCATACAGTCCCCTTTGACATTTCTTCTAGGGCTGGTTTAGCAGTCATGATTTCCTTTAACTTTTGTTTGGGAAACTATCTCTCCTTTTAGTCTGAATGATAGCCTTGCTGAACAGAGTATTCTTGGCTGCAGGTTTTTTTTTTCTTTCAGCATTTTGAATATATCATTCCACTATCTTCTGGCCTACAAAGTTTCTGCTGAAAAATTGGCTAATAGCCTGTATGTAACTGTTTTCTTTTCTCTTGCTGTTTTCAAAATTCTGTTTTCATCTTTATTTTTTGACATTTTAATTACTATGTGTCTTGATGTGGACCTCCTTGGGTTGGTTTTCTTGGGGGCTCTCTGTGCCTCCTGCGTCTAGATTTCTGTTTTCTTCCCTAGATTTGGGAAGTTTTTAGCTATTATTTCTTCAAATAAATTTTCTGCCTTCTTTTCTCGCTTTTCCTTCTGGGATCCCTCTAATGTGAGTAGTATTATGTTTGATGGTGTCACTGAGTTCCCTTAACCTATTTTCATGTTTTTTTCTTTTTCTCTCTACTATTCAGCTTGATTGCTTTCCATTACTCTGTCGTCTAGGTCACTGATTTGTTCTGCTTCCTCTAGTCTACCATTATTCTATCTAGTGTATTTTTAATTTCAGTTATTAAGTTCTTCATCTATGATTGGTTCTTTTTTATGTTTTCTCTTTGTTGAGAGTCTCACTGAAGTCCTCCACTCTTTTCTCAAGCCTAGTGAGAATCTTTATGACAATTACTTTAAATTCTCTATGAGGCATTTTATTTATCTCTGTTTTGTTTAGCTCTCTTGCTATGATTTTGTCCTTTTCTTTCATTCAGCACATATTCCTGGGTCTTCTCATTTTGCCTAACTCTGTGTTTGTTTCTCTGTGTTAGGAAAGTCAGCTATGTCTTGTGCTCTTGAAAGTAGTGGCCTTATGAAGAAGAGCTCCTGTAGTGCCTTTTTACCCTTCTCTTCCCTTACTCCCTTCTCCACACTTAAAGTATATGTTGTCATATTTTACATCTTAATTTTTATGTCTAATTATAACTATTTCTTTTCTACTTAAAGAAGTCCCTTTTACATTTCTTGTGAGACCTGTTTAGTGGTGATAAATTCCTTTATCTTTAATTTGTTTGGGAAACTTTATCTCGCCTTCAAATCTGAATGATAACCTTGCCAGTAAAGTATTCTTGGTTGCAGGGTTTTTTTTCCTTTCAAGCACTTTAAATATATCATACACTCCCTTTACCCCTGAAAAGTATCTGCTGAGAAATCAGCTGATAGCCTTATAGGTTTTCCCTTGTAGGTAACTTTTTAATTCTTTCTTGCTGCTTTTAAAATTCTCTTTAACTTTTCACAGTTTAATTATTGTGTGTCGTGGTGTGGACCTCATTGGGTTCATATTGTTTGGAATTCTGTGTTTCTTGGGTGTGAATATCTTTCTTTCTCTAGGTTAGGGAAGTTTTCAGTTATTTCTTCAAATAAGTTTTCTACACCTTTCTCTCTCTCTCTTCTTTTGGGACCCCTATAACATAAATGTTTGTTTGCTTGATGTTCAAGAGATCTCTTAATATGGCTTCATTAAAAAAATTCTTTTCTTGGGGCACCTGGGGGCTCAGGTGGTTAAGCATCTGCCTTTGGCTCAGGTCATTACCCCAGTGTCCTGGGATTGAGCTCCATATCAGGCTCCCTGCTCAGCAGAAAGTCTGCTTCTCCCTCTGATCCTCCTCCCTGCTTGTGTTCTCTTTCTCAGGTAAATAAATAAAATTTTTAAAAAAAATTCTTTTCTCTTTTTCTGCTCAGTTTGTGTGCTTTCCATTACACTGTCTTCTAGGTTGCTCTAATCTATTGATTCTAGTGGTTTTTTTTTTATTTCAGTTACTGTATTCTTAAACTCTGACTAGCTCTTATTAGTATTTTCTAAATCTTTATTGAAGGGCTTACTGAATTCTTCCACTCTTTTCTCCAGTCCACTGATTATCTTTATGATCATTACTTTAAATTCTTTATCAGGCATATTGCTTATCTCGGTTTCATTTCATTCTTTTTCTGAGGTTTTTATCTTTTTTCTCTCTTTTGGAGCATATTGCTTGACTTTTGGTATTTCTATGGATTAGGCAGAAAGGCTACTTCTCCTAAAACTGAAGGAGTGGTCTTGTGTATGTTGTCCCCTCTGTAGACTCTGTTTGGTGACTATTGCTGGCTGGCTGGAGCTGTGGCTGTATATGTTAGTTTCTCTTTTAAGCTGTGGGGTTTTTTTATAGAAAGAAGAAAACATAAAGAAAAAACATTTTTTAAAAGAAGAGGAAAAGAAGAAAAGCAAAAGAAAACAAAACAAAAAAACCCCAGGGGGATCCCTGGGTGGCTCAGCGGTTTGGCGCCTGCCTTTGGCACAGGGCGTGATCCTGGGGTCCCAGGATTGAGTCCCACATTGGGCTCCCTGCATGGAGCCTGCTTCTCCCTCTGCCTGTGTCACTGTCTCTGTCTCTGTGTGTGTGTGTCTCTTATGAATAAATAAAATCTTTTAAAAAATTAAAAAATAAAAATAAAAAACCAAACAAGACAAATTTAAAAAAAATAAAATATTTTTTTCAATTAAAAACAAAAATATGGCTTATTTTCTGTGCCCCAATACCACAGAGTAGTTGTGGGCTATTGTGGGCTTATGGATCCTAGGCTAGCTGAGTTTGTACGATCACTGTAAGCCAAACCCTCTTCTGGTCTGGGCTTTTATGGTGAAGGGGGCGGGGGGAGAGAATCCCAGCTGTTCTTCTGCCATTTTAAACTATGGCTTTTTTTTTTCTGGGTCCCATTGTGACCAGGGTTGGTGTGGTCTTGCAGACCCTGGGCTTGCTGAGATCAAAAGCTCCTGGTGATGACCAAACCTGCCAGTTATGGCATCCAGACCCACCACTTACAGCATCTGGATTCTGTTCCTTTCTGGGCTTTTAAGGTGGAGGCAAAGAGAATGTTCCCACCGCTACTTAGCCATTTTAAACTTGGCTTTTTTTTTTTCCTGTGCTTCAGCACAGCTGAGGCTAGTGTGGGCTTGTGGACCCTTAGCTTGCTGAAGTTGCAAGCTCCCTGTGAGGACCAGATCTCGCCGTTATGGAATGTGGACCCTGTTCCATTTTAGGCTTTTAACGTGGTGTGAGAACATAAACTGTGTAGTTCTCCAATCCCCTGACTAGGAGAACATTCCTACAGCTCCTCCACTACTTGGCAGAGTTCTAGTGTTGTGTCTTTTATATGCTAGTTGCTCTTTAAAACTGTGGCTTTTTTTCTGTGCCCAAAGACGGAGGGATCTGTTCCGAGTTCCTCAGTACTATCCATCCCCACTGCTTTTCACAGTGTGGGTACAAGGGTCCCCTTTGTTACTGTGACTCTGTCTTGCTGTTCTCTCCATCTTTGATTGTTCAGAAGCTGTTCAGTCAGCCCTCAGTTCTTCAGGAGGAATTGTTCTATTAATAGGTATAATTCACTGTGTTCTATGCAGGAGGTCAGTTCAGGGCCTTCCAACATTGATTGCCATCTTGTGCTGGAACCTTGGGCTTTGCCTTTTTCACTTAAGAATATGTCCTGGAAATCACTGGAAGAAAGATCTTCCTCATTTGTTTTACCACTGCATAGTACTCCATTGTGTGGGTGTCCCATAGTTCATTCTGCCAGTACAGGTACAGGTGCCACAGAAAATGGGCTAATGTCACCAATAGATCAGTATCTTCATCTCTATATAGGCTTCCTGGTTCTTTACAAGATCTTGTGATTTTAAGCAACACTGCAATGATTAATCTTTTTGTATCATTAGACGTATCTGTTTAGTGGGATTACTAGGGTGAAAAGTAAGCATATATGTAGTTTTGTTAGACATCGCCAAATTCCCCTCCAGGTAGGTTGTGCCAAGTTTGCATTCTCACCAGCAATGTTTGTGAGTGACTGTTTCCCCCCAGTTTCACCAATAGATTATGTTGTCACATTAATTTTTGCCAATCAGGTCATAAATGATTCCTCAGTGTTGTTTGCATTTCTCTAATTATGAGTAAGTTTGAACAGTTTTTCTTAAGTTTAAGCAACATTTTTATGCATTTATTGGATGGTCTATTCAATGCTTTTCCTCCATTTTTCTACCAGGTTTTTGTTCTTTTCTTTATTTCTCAATTTTGAAGAGGTATTTATCTACTAGTGATATTAGTCCTTTGTCCATGGTACATATTGCACATATTTTCTCCCAATTTTTGAGAAAATTTGGGCATGCAAAATATTTACTGTTCAGATTTATCAATCTTTTCTTTTCTGCCTTTGTATTTTGAGTCAGAGATAGAAAGCCTTTTCACAGTCTGAGGTTAAAGAATAATTCACCCCTATTTCCCTCTAGTACATTTGTATGTTTCATTTTTTATGTTTAGGTCTCTGATCCATTAGGAGCTTAATCTCGTGCTTGGTGTGAGGTATGGATCTAATTACATAGTTCTCAACCAGGAGCAATTTTGTCTCCCTAGGGGACATTTGGCAGTGTCTGGAGACATTTTGAGTTGTCAAAACTACAGGGAAGAGTGCTCCTGGCATCTCTTGGATAGGGGCCAAGCATGCTGCTAAACATCACATAGTGCCCAGGACAGCCCCCACAGCAAAGAATTATCTGATTCAAAATATCAATAATGGTGAGGTTGAGAAACTCTGATGAAATGTTTTCTTTTACCAAGTGGCTACCCAGTTGTTCCAGCATCATTTTAAAAACTCCCATCTTTCGCCTCAGTGTTTTGGGATACTACCTTTATCGTAGATTATGTTTTCATATATATTCAGGTTGATTTCTGGACTTTGTATTCTTTCCTACTGTTATATTTTTATTTTTTTCTACTGGTATATTTTTCTATTCATATATTAGTACCACACTAATGTAATCATAAAGGCTTTAAAGATATTTTAGTGCCCAGTAGAGTTACTTACCCCTTATTGGTTTCCTTTGTCACTGTTTTCCTGGCTATTCTTGTATGTTTGTTTTTCCATAAGAACGTTAGTATCAATGGGTCTAACTCCTTTTAAAAGAAAGCTTATTGGTATTTTTAGTGAGATTGCGTTAAATTTATAAATTAGCATAGAACTGATCTGCTTATAATGCTGAATCATACTTTCTAAGAATAGGGGACATCCTTCCATTTGAGAAAGTCTAATTTTGTGTTTTTTAGGAATGCTTTATAGTTTTTCCCATACAGGCTTTGCACATTTCTGGTAAATTAATTTCTAAGTATTTAATCTTCTTTGTTATTTCTGTAAATGGAGTTTTCTCTACTATTAGGTCTTTTAACTGGCTATCATTTGTGTAAATGAAGGGTATTGATTTTTGTGTGTTTGTATCCTGCTACCTTACTGAATTCTTTTAGTGTTTGAGTTAGTTTTATCATTGATTCTTTACCAGAAAAATCCTATAGTATCATATCATCTGCAACTAGACATAGCTTTACTTCTTATCAATTCTTATGCCTGTAATTGATTTATTTTGTCCAACTGCATTGATTAATCTTTCTAGTATAATGTTAATTAGTAGCAGAGATAGTGAACATCTTTGCCTTGTTCCTGATTTTCGTGGAAATGCCTCTAGTGTTTCCCCATTAAGAGACTGGCTTTAGGACTAAGGTATATATATTTAATTGTGTTAATGAAGTACCACTCAGTTTTTATTTTCTCGTCTTTTTATAAAGAATAGGTATTGAATTTTGTAAGGTCTCTCTAGCATCTATAATCATATGGGGTTTTTTCCTTTAGATCAATTAATATGGTATATGACACCAATAGATTTCTTAATATTGAACCAACCTTCCATTCTTAGAATAAATCACATTTAGTCATGGTATAGTAATTTATTAATGTGGTAAACTGTTTGCTAACATTTAATTTATTTCCACATTAATAATCTGAATGATACTGGTCTATAGTTCCCTCCCCCTCTATTCCTTCTATTCTGTACCTTCATAAAATCTTCATAAAAGAAATGGAGAAGTTCTACTTTATTTTCAATATTCTGAAACTATTTATAGATTATTGGAATTATCTGGACTTGGAAGGTTTAGTAGAATTCCTCTGGAAAACCATCTGGGCCTGAGATCATCTCCTTTGCTACCCTTGAAGGAGGAGGATTCCCAGATGGGCTTTAAAATTGTGAGATAAACCTTGAATTTTCAGCTGACAGTGGGTTTTAAGTTAAATTGGCTGGTGAGTTTCCTTTGCGTTCCTTTTGGAGAACTTCTGATTTAAATTACATGTCAAGAAACTAAGCATCCCCTCTTTCCACTTGGAAGAGCTATGAGGCTACCTTGGAGCCATCACCAGATATAAACAGACAGAGGACACTGTACCTCTTGAAAATTTAAAATATTCCAATGCACCCTTAGGATTTTACTACAGTGCCCTGGAGAACCTCATCACACAGCTTGGGAATCACAGGTATATACCCTCACAGCCTTTTTTACTATGCATGTATGTATGTATACACTCCTAGATATTTTTGAGCTCATACCATACACAATTTTATACCCTATTTAAAAATCTCCGATAAAATATATACATTTTCCATGTCATTGAATAGTCTTTTATAATACTCTTTTTGATATTATAGTCTATCCTATGAATATATCAGAAGTTATTAAGTACCTACTTTTGGATATTTAAGATATTTGTAACTATTTTTCCTGTTCTAAACAGTACTTTGATGAATATCCTAGTGAATAAATCTTAGCATTGTCTTAGGATAAATTCCTAGACATAGAATTGCTAGATCAAAGGGTATGAATATCTTAAAGGGTTTTTTTGGTAAAGATTTTATTTTTTTAAGTAATCTCTACACCTAATGTGAGGCTTAAACTCACAACTCCAAGATTGAGAGATTCATGCTCCACTGACGAGCCAGGCAGGCGCCCCGTCTTATAGGGTTTTTTTTTGCCACTTTTATTTATTTTTTTATTGAAGTATAATTAAGACACAGTGTTACATTAGTTTCAGGTGTACAACAGTGATGTGTCAAATCTATCCTACATTATGCTATGTTCACCAAAAGTGTAGCTACCATCTGTCACCATACAACACTATTACAATACCATTGGCTATATTCCCTATGCTGCAGCTTTTATCCCCATGACTTACTCATTCCATAATGAATGGAAGCTTTTACCTCCCACTGCCCTTCACCCATTTTACCCATCTTCCCTTTCCCTTCCCTCTGGCAACCATCAGTTTGTTTATGGATCTGTTTCTGCTTCTGTTTGTTCATTTGTTTTGGTTTTTAAAGTGAAATCATATGGTGTTTGTCTGACTTATTTCACTTAGCATAATATAATCTCTTATAGTTTGATAAATATTGGGAAATTGCCCTCTAGAAAGAGTGTAACAACTTATACTTCCTCCAATCTTATATGGGAGTATATGTTATAGGCTTTTCATTTGATGGTTAAAGAGTTTGATTATAAGTGATTATGAATATAGATTGAGATATTTGTGTGTTTTAGGCACTATACCGGGCACTATTTCATACACATACAATTTAATTGTATTTACATAACACTGTATTAAATCTTAACAACCCTGTAAAATTGACGTCATTATCCCCATTTTACAGATGAAGAAACTGGGACTCAACTTTTTCAAAATCACACAACCAAAAAAAATGTAGAGCTGGGATTTAAACCTAGTTAGACTCATAATCTTAGTACTAGATCACTGATAATTCATGAAATTGATTGGCTATTAACAATGATCATGATGATGTCTAATACATGTTGAGTGCTTATTATGCATTAGGTACTATTTATATATATTAACACATTTAGTCTTTGTTTCAAATTTATAATGTACTATTATCCTTGAGACACTGAAATGATTAACTTGTTCAGGGTCATACAGCTAATAAATGGTAGAGCTGGTATTCAAATCCAGGCAGTTTGATTTCACAGTCTGTACCATTAATGACCAAACTACAGTATGACAGTTTGCAGAGTTGTGGAAGACTGTGTATCAGAATCTCATTATGAATGCTTTTTTTCTATTGCTAAGAAAATGTCTGTCCAGCAATTTGGTGGCAAATTTCCTGTCCCTATAATTGCAGCCTTTTCTCTTGCAGCAATATACAGCCCTTGTAAGCTTGGTGCATAGAACTGTGTTCTATTCTGAGTCACTTCCAGGTCCAAGGGATATAACTTGAATGAGAAAATCTTCCAGTGAAATTGGTGACCCAAACTCAATTAAATAAATGAAACAGTATTTCTAAGTAATTGGGGAGATTTTAAGTATTATCATCTAAGATCACTTTCTGGTTTACATAAGTATGATCTAGACTCCTCCTCTTATTGACATTTGTTGGGTAAATGAAGGAACACCCTCATTGTTATTCATTATTTTAGGCTTTTTCCTGTAGCCTACTTTGGTATTTAGATGTTATTAAAAATTATGAAGATTATGACAAATGGTGATATTTTTATGTCATTTCTGTAAATGCTCAACATTATTCTCTCCCACCTGCCCTCCTGAAAAAACAACTTAATGAACCAAAAAACATGTTATAATGAATGGAAAAATATTTTTGGCATTTTTATGCAGAAAATGCCTCATTAAAAGCAAATGCTTTAGCAAGCAGATTTGAGATTAATAAGAACTTTTGTCAAGCAGGGGCTTTTACAACAAATCACTAGCATGTGTAAGTGCTCTATATAAAGACCTATAAAGCCCTAAGAGTCTCTCACCTTCCTTTCTTATCCCTGGGCTGCACTGCAGCAATGTAGTTGAGTGTGACATGGCACTGAGTGGACTCGATGAGCCTGAAGGACATGGAGCCTACCATGCAGCCACAAGTAGGAAAAATATCTGTGTATTGTTCAGTGTCATTCACTATTTTGTCTGGATATGTTAGTTCTAACGCAAATTCATTTAGATGAAGCCTGTTCTCAGCTGGATGTTTGGCATCATGCAGTCCAAATATTTTGCATCTATTTTGTATATTGTAAAAGCCATAAGGGTGCAGGGTTTATTACTATACATACAAACTTAATTTCAAGAAAAACCTCAACTTGGACCCACACTTGTAACTTCTTTAGACTTTGGGCCTCAAACTGTAATGACAAGGGATCCAGCCATACCAGCAGCCATATAGGCTGATTTGGTCACGGAAGTCATAGCCCCTGACTTGAGCGATGCCCTCCTCAGATGTACAAAGTGCTCACCTATCCCCACCGAGGCTTTACAAAGCACACTTGTGGTGATGGTGTTTGTAGGTGTTCCAAGCTGGGCTTAGCTTCATCTGTAATTCATACATGGGGCTTGGGCTAAGTTATAGCCACTTCCACCCAGGGAAAGCAGAAATCAGCAGCAGTGATGAAAACACACCGATAACTGCTTACCCTGCAGAACTAGCCTCCCTTATTGAATAGGGAAGCATAAGATAATGACATCGCCCATCTTCAAATGGTGATTTTTTTCATCCACACCAAGTCATCTACACTATCACCTGACCAGTTACAGTTAACATTAATTGAGGTCTTACTCTGTGCCAGGCACCATGCTACATTCTTTCCATGCCTTATCTCTCTTAACTCTCAAGGTTGATGAGCTAGATGCTATTAATATCGCCATATTACAGATGAGGGAACTGAGGACAAAGAAGCAACTTGCCCTAAATCTTTCAGCTTATATGCAGAAAAACTAGTATTTGAAGCAAAATATTCCCCCTGATTTTAGAGCCCTTGATTATTATTGCCTTGTTCTGCATTATGCAATCAGGTAACTAAAAAAAATACTTCTGTAACCCTACTCTATTCCCCAAAAGAGGCATGAATGAAAGAGGAAAAAGAATCCAGTCTTTCTCAAATGCCTATAACTTGCTCTCTTAAGTGGCCTAGCCTCCTCTACTAGGAGGAAGGAAATGGATTCCCAAGACCCACTCATGCTTCCTGATGAGCAAGGCCAGGGCTTCTGGCTGGCCACCAAGCTCACCGTTAAGAAGTGCCGGTCCTTAACTTCACGCCTCCTCTGGCTGTGAGCTGGTGGATAGGCTGGCAGTGGAGGAGCTGCTACAGAAAGGGGGGCAGCGGCTCTCTGCTCCCGGCGATCACTTCGGCTCCGGTGTTCTGGGGGTAGAAAAAGCAATAATACAGAAACATCCTTGGCATTTTCCATTTTTCTTTCCCCCTTGGGAGGGTAAGCAAAAGGCTAGAAAAAGTAAGTTTTTGCTAATCTGGCTCACCTATATACCACATAAGATTTTCAGCATGATTTCAAACTAAACTTCCACTTCACATTAATATGAAGACAGGCACTTATATTTTAGTGGGTCCATCTCATAATCTTTGTACAAGATGGCTCACTCTGAGTTTGGAAAAAGCAGTATATTTTCAGCATGCCTCATTTCAAAACTACATGAGCTCCCCCCCCCCCCAAAGTCTAGAACAATGCTGGAAGATTTGCTGCCTTTGATGCTAGAGTGGATGGTAGGCACAGACATGCCAGAACGGCCTGGGGAGTGGCAGGAACAAGTGCTCACAGCCATCCAGGAGGTGACGGGAGTTGGCTCACACTGGCTCACAAGTGCTGACTGCTTTGTGCTGAGGAAGTCAGCAAGCCAGTTTTTATTTTATTTTTTTATTTTTATTTTTTTAAAGATTATTTATTTATTTATTCATAGAGATGCAGAGAGAGAGAGACAGAGACACAGGCAGAGGGAGAAACAGGCTCCATGCAGAGAGCCCGACGCGGGACTCGATGCAGGGTCCCCAGGATCACACCCTGGGCTGCAGGCAGCGCTAAACTGCTGCGCCACCGGGGCTGCCCAGCAAGCCAGTTTTTAAACTCTTGGTAGCTTGAAAGAGGCCACGGTGGAGGTATTTACATCACAGAAATTAATGAGTGTTACAAATCAGGGCTTTTATTTATCTTTCTATCATATATCCATTTATCTATCTATGTTTTCTTTTCTAGAGAGCCAGTGACCGGCACACCATGGCAGCCATCTAAGCTTTGTCATTTGTAACACTCAGAGGGCTTTGAAATCCTAGGCTCCTAGAGAAAGTAAGGGAATCCCAAGGATCAAAGTTGTCTGATTTAGGAATAAAGCTACCCCTGGGGAAAGCCAAGAAGTTTCTATTTGGGGGATGAAGTGGTCCTGCCTTGGTAACAAGAATCACTCAGACATGAAGAGCACAGTTTAGGAACTGGGTGCCTCCGTGAGCTACAGAGCTCACCCTGCCTAACACACGGGCCAACACTAATGGCCACCCTGCCTGCAAAATCCAGCCTGCATTCATGCCCAGGGCCTGAGATCTTGTGACACCCCCCCAACATACACACACACAATATGACCAAGATACAAAGTCACTTTACAGGTCCTCTTTACTAAACTGCCTCCATAGCCAGTGCGTATCAGAAAGACCTTTTGAGATAAATGTCTTCCTTGCCAAAGTGCCTACCTCCAGTGCAACCCTCTTTTTTCTTTGCAAGCAAACGTGGGCTTTTCTAAATGGACAGTGTAAGGCAAGAGTTACATTTTAAAATTCCTAATGAGGAGTAGAATACAGGTATCACTGGTGAGGAAAAGGTTGGAGGACAGGAGTCAGTAGGGAGACATCAACTTAATTTCCCATTTAGTTGCTCCCTTCCTACACTTTCTTAAATCTCTCTCTTTCATTTGCCCTAGGCTGGGAGGAGGCACACTAGATTAATGGCTCCCTAATAATACTTTTTTTCTGGCATTGTGGTAGGGAGAACATTCATCTGTGCAGACTCTTGCTCCTTATTCCTTTAGACCACTGGAACTTAGACCTCAGCCCTGAAACTTGAAAGAAAATATAAAATAAAAATATCTCTTTAGAGCTACTTAGCTCTCCCTGTCTTACAAACATAAATGATGGTGTCATTTAAAGCTATTATTGGCTCTGAGTATAAAGAATTGCTAAGAAAAAAGGGGAAAAAAGAGGAATCAGATGCTAAATAATATGAAATCCACTGAGGTGCAACTTGCTCTGGGTAGCCTTCTCTGAAGCTCCTTAGCATGATTTAGTGCCTTTCCTCTGAGCATCCATATCACTGTGTTGAAATTACCTGATTACTTGTCTGTCTCCTTCACTAGACAGGCATTCCTTGTGGACAGGGACCAAATATTTGTTATCGCTCTCTGAATCCTAGGTTTAGCACAATGCTTGGGCCTCAGTAGGCTTTGTTGAGAGATTTGCTATGGAGCAGATCTTGAAAACAGCCAGTTTCTAGGTTCTGATCTCAGTGCCCCCCCACTCTAGCTTTCTCCTTCTAGCCTCATCTTCAAAAGGAGCACAGCGCTTCTGCCACCACAGCTTTGCTCGTCTGTGCTTCATTAGCCACTCACTCCTGGTGGAAGCCAGGATCTTCCAGCTGTCCAAATAGAGAACCCCCAGGGAAGCTCACTGCGGCATTTGCTGAGCAAGGTCGCTGTCTGGTAGGTATTACACATGACCACCAGATGGCAGAAGTGGTATTCTGATGAATGCACCACTAAGCTACTGTTTCTTGGACAAGGTTAAAAAAAAAAAAAAAAAAGTCGCTTTCTAATTTTAATTCCACACTGCATGTTTTTAATTCTATGATGCCTATAACTCCTGTTTATGGCTCTCTGCAGTGCTATTAAAACTACTACACCCAAGATTTGCTGTTAAGACAACCTCAAAGAAAGCCAGTCTATGGATGACAACGTGCAGCTCCACAGTCTTCCTTCCCAAACCCCAGGAGGCCTTATATCCCTCTCTCAGCCCCCAGGAGGAAGTTCTGAGAAAATTGATATTGGCACTTGCTGTTCCTCAGTTCTGTCATTAAGTCCAAACCCGACAACACAGTGAAATGTGATAGCTTACAAGCAGCTTAATGTTATCTGGTTGAATCTGGAAAAATCTAATCAGGGATGACTTATGAATAATAATAAAGGGATAAAAATAATTATGTCTAAAGGGCTCACGTAACTCAAGCTTTCTGATGATGGGATCAGAGAAGGTATTTAGTGAGAATGATCAAATTCCTCTGTCATCATTCTATGCCCTCAATGCTCAACCAGTTTTCTACAGAATTTGATTTACTTACACATACATTCATTGAGGACCTACTCTATGTCAGGTTCATGTTAAGTGATTTGAATAAAAAAATTAATAATACATCATCCTAGCTCTTGAGTTGCTCATGGATTAATGGTAGAAGACAGGCTTACAAGAGGTTAGTGATGATATCAGCTTATAAGTGGCACGACTGTGAGGATGCAAAAGACATTATTATGGGAACAGTGCCTAATCGTGGCTGCAAAGGAATGGTGAATATGTTAAGATTTCCAGAAGGTGGCTTGCACTAAAAATTTGGTAAAGAAGGACTTTTTAGCCAACTATAAGATCGAAGTGACTCAATTTATTTTATTTTATTTTTTTGTCATTTTTTAAAAGATTTTATTTATTTATTCATGAGAGACACACACACACACACACAGAGGCAGAGACACAGGCAGAGGGAGAAGCAGGCTCCATGCAGGGAGCCTGACGTGGGACTTGATCTGAGGTCTCCAGGATCACGCCCTAGGCTGAAGGCGGCACTAAACCACTGAGCCACCGGGGCTGCCCAAAGTGACTCAATTTAAAAAAATCAAAGTGAATAGTAAAAATGCCAGAGATATTCTAGAGAATACTGGTCATCAGTCTTTACTACGAGTGTCACAGTATCTGCTACCAATAATCAAGGGGAATTTTTATTTTTTATTTTTTTGTATATTTTTTATTGGAGTTCGATTTGTCAACATATAACGCCCAGTGCTCATCTCGTCAAGTGCCCCCCTCAGTCCCTGTCACCCAGTCACCTCATCCCCCTGCCCACCTCCCTTCCACTACCCCTTGTTCATTTCCCAGTTAGGAGTCTCTCGTGTTTTGCCATCCTCTCTGATTTTTCCCACTCATTTTCTCTCCTTTCAAGGGGAATTTTTAGAAGCACTTGCATTAGGGATATTAGTAGGTTAATTCTTTCATTAAAGGGGGAAAAGACTAGGGATATGGGAAAAGGGAGAAGCCATAAACATATGGAAGAAAATAAGCTGAAAACAAATGTGTCCTTTATCCATCCTCACAGTGACGTTAAGAGGGTATTATGCTGAGTGAAGTAAGTCAGTCGGAGAAGGACAAACATTATATGTTCTCATTCATTTGGGGAATATAAATAATAGTGAAAGGGAATATAAGGGAAGGGGGAAGAAATGTGTGGGAAATATCAGAAAGGGAGACAGAACGTAAAGACTGCTAACTCTGGGAAACGAACTAGGGGTGGTGGAAGGGGAGGAGGGCGGGGGGTGGGAGTGAATGGGTGACGGGCACTGGGTGTTATTCTGTATGTTAGTAAATTGAACACCAATTAAAAAAAAATTAAAAATTAAAAAAAAAAAAGATGTTTTATTTGAATTGTAATACCTTTGGAAAATACCCTTCCTTAAAGGAGCACAGGGGATTCAGAACAAAGACACTGAATGTACAGATACCATCTGTCTCTACAGCAAAAATCTAAAGGCCAAAAAAGCTGGCGTGCCAACTTCTGATACCCAACTTAGGGGGCTCTAAAAGGGTGATGCCAGTTTTTAATCTCCTTGTCCTAACTACAATGGTTTTAAGTCACTGAAAAGTAAGAGAAGGCTGTTATCTTCTACCTTGGCTGCTGTATGCCGATCTCTGGCTTTCTCAGGACTGTGAGAGAAAGAGAAATAGAAATATTTATTTTCCTAGGACACAGTGTATGGTGAGGAGGAAAAAAGCTCTGGCTGAAGGTCTGGAGGCCTGGATCTGGGTCTTGGCACTCCACCTAATGGGCTGCCTGTTACCCTGAGCAAGTTTTCTGACCTCTCTAGGCCTCCAAGTGCTCTGCTATAGAATGGACCAGATCACTGGTTCTCAACAGGAGCACATCCCCTGAGGGAAGTTCTGGTTGTCTTCTAGTGTAGTCATTCCTAGGCATTTGTATATTACAAATATTATAGATCATTTTCCTTTTAAATTCTCATATTTAGACCATGGTGCTATTTCTATTATGTGTATAAACAGGTATATTACCCATGAATTTCATTTCAGTGTGAAAAAGGGAGCATTTTAAAGTACTTGCTATAACAACAGGAGGTGTTGGAACCGATGGGATGGAGAACAGCCCCTAGATGGGACAGGCTCTGAGTTCTCTCCCTGAAAAGCCCCCCAAGCCCATGATCAGTTACCTCTGCGCAGGGCTTGCAGGCTCTGCCGGGCATGGCGATGCAGTTCCTCCACGCAGGGTGGCCTTGTGGCTGGGAGGAAGATGTTTCTCTGCTGGTGCCATGGTGCACGGTAGTATACACTCAGCTTACTCTCAATGTCCAGGTTGGATACAGCTGCAAGACAAAGATAGAAATGGGGCATTATACATCACAAGCTTTAAACTGTGCATCTGGCAGACCCTGGGGTGGGGAACAGGGCTGGAGGCCGGGTGGAGTGCAAGTCCAGAGAGCTGCATTCACAGTAAGAGCGCACTCAAGGTTGGAGAAAGAAGGTTTGTAGCTTATGGTATGGAAAGAGACAGCCTTTGCCCCCAAGCTAAGGGATGGGAGACCCCAGGACACCAACCATTTGCCTGTGACCAGCTTTCTTTCAACACCTCTTTGTACTCTGTGACACAGTCGCGCATCAACCTGGACAGACTCTTGTCCATCCATGCTTGGGAGTGGGACTGGAGAGGGGGAGTGGTCCTGCCTTCCAGGAATGCAGAGAAAAGCCTTGACTGTGAGTCAGAAAGGTCACCCTAATTCCAGTCTTTTGGCCACAGAGCCTCAGAATTATAGTTCTGCACACCTGCTCCTGATGCCCACCGGAACTTTGCAACTCCCTTGCTCTGCTTTCTGTCTCCTCTAATCCCTGGCCCCCAACCCTTACTATTTCACCTTAACCTGCCCTCCAACCTGCCAACTCCATAGCCTGCCATCTTTCGAAGCATTGCTCAGTTTCCTTAGTTTCATCTGGGGAAGAGGACAAGCACTGAAGAACCCATTACAGGGGTACTGGGTGGTAAGTGAGGAAACCACAGACAGTGCAGGTGAGGAGAAGGGTACTATCCTTGCAATGCATCCAAAACATCAGGGAAAGAGGCCTCGTTCCCCAAAACACACCCTCGGTCTTCATGTACATACTGAGCCTAGGATGGGGATCACCTATGAGTGACCCTCAGATAAATTTATCTTCAGATGAATTCTCATGGGAGGAGCTGGTCCTAGGCAGGAAGATTCTGGTTAGGAAATTACTACAGAGGAACACTTGGGCAGCTTGCCAGCCTCAGGAATGGTAAGAACTGGCCCAGAGTGCTTTACCTGCCAGACCTGCTATCCCGAACAGACCCCTGCTCCTCCCAGTCTCATTGTCTCCTTCTGCTTCTTTCCTTCTTTTCCCAAGTGGATGATTTGAGCATGTTCTGCCCAACAGTTTATTCCTGTACCCCAAAGAGTCTTGGTTCTTCTCCAATCCTTTTCTTTTTTGAAGTCTGGTTTACCATTTCACTTTGGGAAGCCTTACACAGAACAAGCTACTCCACAGATAAAGCATAAAGACAAACGGAAAAGGAGGGAAGATACTTTTGTAGAAAGGAAATAGAAGAAAACTGGGGAAGATACAATCTTTTGATAATTAATCCCCTCTCCCCCTAGCCAGTAGTGCATTTATGGCAATTAGTTTTGGTTTTCTTTTCTTTAATTTTTATTTTATTTTTTGAGAGAGAGAACGAGCATGTGTGCTAGTGGGGTTGTGGAGAGGGGGACAAAGGAAGGAGAATATCTTACACAGGCTCTGTGCTCAGTACAGAGCCCAACACAGGGCTTGAGCCACAACCCTAAGAGCATGACCTGACCCAAAATCAAGAGTTGGACACTTAACCGACTGAGCCACCCAAGTATCCCTTGGTTTTGTTTTCTAATGCAGTCTTCAGTAGTCTTTCTTTTTCTAGAATAATGCATCAAAATCACAAGGACCACCAATAGAAACAGACATGTTTCCAAAGATGCTAAAGAAATATCACATGTACAGGGTCAAGGGAACAGTGCCATACCTATAAAACAGTGCCATGCAACAGAAATTTCTGGGATGATGAAATGCTCTATTAGCTGTGCCATCCAGTGTGGTAGCCACTAGCCACATTGGCTATTAAACAATTTTAATTTTTAATTTTTTTAAAATTTAAGTTTAAATAGTTATAAGTAGCTATTCTTTTGGACAATCATAATCATGAATACCCTTATATTCTCTTACCTTCAGCTACAAAGGAGATTACTCCCTTTGACCTAGATTTTTTTTCTTCTTTGGTGTTTAATATCTAAGAAGAATTCAGGCCCAAGGGTTAGAGATCCCAGGACTATCTTCCTGGATAGGGGAGAGTATTTTTAGGGCAGAGTTCTATGGGGCCAAACATAAAGGCAGCAACTTTTCTTCCTTGAGTTACTCTATAACCTTAGCCCTTTCCTTGGAAACCATAAGTGCTTGGTGAACTAATCAGGGGTCACTGAGTTCTGGGGACAAGAAAACCTAGGAGGAATCACTAAGAGAGAAATCAGTCTCTTTAGGCCTAACATGAGGTGTGGGAGGCCTTGAGGTAGAAAGGGCCAGGCCATATCTAGATCAGAGCCTCCCTTCTCTCCTGAGTCAAGTAGTGAAGATTGCTAAGACAGAGGCTTTGTTTAGCTATCCTCAGAGGAATGCTCTGGTTCAGTGACCAAGACTAAAAAATCAGCCCCTGCCTGGCTGCCGAGGTCAACTGCCATGTAACAGGGCAAAAGTCATTATCAAACTTAGCAGAGGTGGGTGGGAATTCATGTGCTAGTGACAGCTGGGAGAAGGTACTGAATAGAGAGCTTGCCTGGGGAAAAGAAGAGGCCAAGAAGTTGGGCAGTTCCAGGAGCAGAGGGTCTCCTGAGCACCTCCTCTCCTGGGCCTATCCCTTCAAGAAAGAAAGAACCAGGGTTCAGGGCTGAGCCCAGGTGACTTGGGGATAGACTAGAAGACTTTTATAGTCCCTCGTTCCCACAGCACCAATGACCAGAACTTTAGGATGTTAACTTTTGATAGCCCCTCAGAAACCAGGTCAAGTGGCCATGGTTCCTTAATCTTAGTATGGGGAAGAGATGAGCTCCTGCTATTTATCTCAGTGTTCATCTGAAGAAACGACTCATCAGAAGTGCTTGTCAAAAACACAGATGACTGGGCTCCAGCCTAGACTTCCTGAGCCAGAATTTCTTACAGAGGCCCTAGTAATCTATATATTTGAAAAGTGCCCTCAGATTATTTTTTATCATGAGGCATCTGTGAGAAACAGAAAGTGTTATCTCATGGTGCCCTGGAATCTTATGTGAATGAAGGGAGATGGGCAACATGATGGGCAGTGGGATGAAACTGCCAAAAATGGAAACATCTATCCACAACCTGGAATGTTTTCCAAATAGCTCTTATGTCCTAGGCACAGTGCTGCCATGTAACGCAGAACAAAAGACACAGGAATTCTTGCCCTCCCGGAGTGTATGTTCTCTGGTTCTGTGCAAAATGGTTTTGATGGGATTGTGCCTGGAAGCAGTAGGTTGGGAGAAGAGTCCTCTGGCTGACTCCTCTGTTCTACTATTAGATCACTCACATTGTCTAAGACCTCTACACTTCTAAAGGCTCTATCACCAAAAAGATCAGTCTCCACTCCTCCATCTCCACCTTTCTACAATAGGTAACCCCAAGTTAAAGCATACATTAGCAATCATAAAATAAGTGTAAAGAAGTTCTGTAAAATTCTTTCCTCATTATCAAATATTAAGTTATTTGAAAAAAGCATTCTTTGATACCACTGCTTTGCTAATGCCCTAAAGACATTCTTAGTGTGCCTACTGGGCAAGCCAGTGCTGAGTTTCTGGGCTGCAAAACTCTGCCTGCTGCTCATGACTGTGGATTCGCAGATGCAAAGACTAACACAGGAGTTCCAGCACAGGCAGCCAAGTCATGGTTCCTGGGAAGAACCAGCTCTCTCAGTGACAGCCTCAGGACTAGGAATTCTCACCTCTCCCCATCCAGTCTTTTTCTTTATCTGCTGAGACGCTATAATGGATTTCTGCCATGCATTAGCAGGTGAACATTTCACTCATCAGTTGCCACAATTGTGTTTATCTCTTAGACGGAGAAGGGAAGGAAAACTCTTTAATCCTTTTGCTTTCAGTTTTGTCCTTTGGTTACAGAGCATTAACTAGTATTATGTGTCCATTGGAGGCAGACATACAGGCACTAATGCCGCTCTTCCAGGGGAAAACTCCCATTTTCCTTCTTAAAATTTATTCCTTTCTCTAAGTAACAGTTCAACGAAAGCTGAATACACTCATTCATAAATTCATTGCACCACTGCCATTTATTTCAAAGCTGTCCCACATCTTCAGGCTCACCATGCCCCCCTTTCTTCCCTAACAATTACACTGTGGCTCAGCCTTGGAAGCTAGTGGTCTTAGGACTCCCAGTGATGTTTGTTCTCATAAAAATGACACAAAGAGCAGCAATAAGGTTTCTCCTCTGCTTATTTGGATACATCGAGACCCCTGCCCCCACCCTGTGGGAGGCAGAATTCTAGGATAGCCCCCAAGATTCCTGTCCTCTCATGTATGTGCCCTGTGAATTACATTGCCTATACTCAGGGTGGTGGGGGACCACACAGGGTACAAACATGAGAAGACAGGCAATGGGGATTTTAAGATCCTTACTCTGTTGACTTTGAGTTAATCAAAAGGGAGATAATTTTGTTGAGTGTATCTGGCCTAATCAGCTGAGTTCTTAAAAAAAAAAAAAGAAACAAGACAAGAAGCAGCAAAGACTTTCTCTTGCTAGCCCTGAAGAAACAGACTGCCACACTGTAGAGAAGGCTGTGTGGCAAGTAACGGGGGACAACCTCTAGAACCTGAGGTCCTTAGTCCTACAATTTAAAGGAAATGCATTTTGCCAACAACCACTGAGCTTGGGAGAAGCCCCCAGGGCTCAGATGAGAACTCAGCCCCAACCAAAGCCTTGATTGTAGCTCGGTGGGACCCTGGGGAGAGGACCCAGTGAAACTGTGTCCAGACCCCAGACCTGCAAGATAATAAATGGGTGGTATTTTAAGCTGCTAAATCTGTGATATGTTGTTATGCAGTAATAGAACATTAATACACCCTCCCACTATTTTACCTGCTTCCCTAGCACCAGTTGCTTGCCTTGTCTAGTACTTGTCTTCTTCCTTTGTTATTGCTCTTCAAAAAAGGGGTAGATAATGGACTACAATAGGAAATAGGGCTCTATGTCTCATTTTAACCCCTACAGCAGAAAAAAGGTTATTTGTATGTATCATTTCTCCTGTCTAACTAGGCTCTCAGAGAGAGCTCTGGCCACATGCTAACCTGCACATCAGGTGTATTACATTCATGGTATCTTCACACAACCCAAAGATGAAAGTACTGCTCCCATTTTACAGCTAAGGAAACAGACATCAGAGAAAGTACATCAGTTTCCAAAGTCTCATACACCTGGCCCATGGATGATCTGGGACTAGAAACCATCTCTGTTTGGCTTCCAAGCTGCTGCTGCTCTTTCCCAAACCAATACTCAAATGTTTGCCTAAAGTAAGGCTGATTGGGGGCGGGTGTAGAGTAGGCTGTCTGCCACATAAAAAATATCCAGTGCTTCTCAAAATCAAAATAAAAGATTCAGAACTGCTACTGTCTGCATCATCCATAGGACTGGGTATAGCCAAGAACTGAATGAATCTTTCAGAAAGTACCCAGGAGATTTGTCATATTCCAGAAATACAGACACCATAAACCCAAAATGCTGAAAGAGAAAACCATTATAGGAAATGTCCACAGGGCAGTAGAAAGTCTTTATAGACTGAACTTAGTTCATTCCCCTGTCAAACTCTGGATATAATGGAATTGTCTACACCTTGATTCATAGTGATGTATTGAAAGCACAGATCTGGTCACTGGGTTCACCTGAAATGAACTGACTTGGAAGTTGAGGAAAACTAGTGGCTGCCACTCTCCTGAAAAGGCCAGGCCCATTTCTAAGAACAGGAGGAAGCTCATGTTTAGGAACTGTTGTGAAGGGGTTAAAATCAGGAGGGAATTAGAATCTTGCCCTAAGCTTCTCCTGTCCTACCAGGGTTGGTACTTATTAATACTGCCTTCTCTGGGCTGGTCTCATGAACGTCTCACTCCCTTAAAGCTTCATTAGCCCAAAGAGGAATCCAAAATGCTTATCCTTGGCCTGCCTTCCAAGCCTCTGTACCTCAAGTCTCCACCCCTGCCACTGGCTTTCTCCATGGGCTATCCCTTCTTCCTTCCCTCAGGCTTTCCAGAATTTAAAAGGAGTAAGGTGGCAGCTGAAATCAATGTCTGAATGCTATTGTGTAGTGAAAATTTCAGAAAGATGTGCAAACGGATTTAGAAATGGAATTGGCTTTTGGATTTTTAAATGTTCTTAGAGTGCCCACAGGTCAGACTACCCACATCCACCTAACTAACCTTCCTTCCTTCCCTTCTATCCATCACACCCACCCCATGACAAGGATTCCTTGCAAGGAACACATCTCTCCACAAACCCTCCATTCTGATGCCCTGTGACAGAAAGCAGCAGGGAATGTGTTAGCACATTAATACATTAATGAGCATCTGAAAGAGTCAGTGTCACAGATATGTCACCAGTTTGTCCCCCAGGTCCCTGCTATGCTGAAGCCAATCCTCAGCCATCATCAGCTCGGTAAGCAAAACAAAAATCTACTCAGGGCCTTTCTTGCAGCTGCCTGAGCTCTCGGATCTGTTCGGAAGGTAGGGAGGGTTGGGATTTCACCTAGTGCAACCATTCATTCCTGTCTGCCCTTTCTTCCTTGGTAACCAGCCCCTTGCCCACTCTGCTTGGCAGTGTGGAGGAGGGAGCAGGATAAGGAGCACCAAGGCTCCTGCCACTTGTAGAGCAGCCTGATCCAAGAGCCAGGTTCCCAGTCTGTCCCTGATGGACTGCCTTTTCTGTAAAACCACAATAATTCAGACTTGTTCACCCCTATGAACAAAGCATCCAACGTGGACCCCTCAGCATCAGAAAAATCTAGGTTTTCTGGTAAGTTCCAGCATCCTGAAACATTCCAGCACCCATAGCACAGAACATGTCGGTATATTTATTTATATGCTAAAAGGATCTAGAGTGATTTTTTCCCTTAGAGATATTGCCCCAACTTCTAAAACAAAACAATCCTTCATATTAGGAATACTGTTAATTATTGCTACTACTGTTGTTGCTGTCTTCATGTATGACATCCCATGGAAAGATCACTAGAGGCATTGGTTCTACTTGCAGTTCGGTACCCTCGTGCAAGTCATGGAAACTTCCCAGGATCCAGTTCCTCATCTTTACAAATGAGGGTTTGGACTCTTTACAACTGAGTCCTGTCCTGCTCTGTTTATGCTTCTATTTTCTACCAGTCATCAGAGTAAGTGAGGTTGCATCATCCATCCAGAAGGACTCTGCATTCAAGCAATGGCAGGATGCTAAGACCCTGAACTCTGGGCCAGAAAGATGGCGGTTTATCACAGTGGCAGTAGATCCAGAACAAATGACTAAACTCTTTGGGCCTCTGTGCCCTCCTCTGTGAAGTGTGAATCTTAGAGCCTTGCCTTCTTGGAGTGGCTCTGAGAGTGCAGTGAAATGATAATGCCCTTGCCATGTCCCTGCTCGCTACATATAGTTCCATTTCCTGTACTGGGAACAAAAGAAGACCAAGAGGCCATGATTGGGGTCACAGTTCAAAAGAGGAAAAAGTCTGGAGCTCACGAAGTTTCTTGTTTCTTTATTTGCCTGTCTTGGTGAGTGAAGTATAAACAAAGATGAGGCCACTAGAGATCATTTTTTGGGGCAGAGCCCTTACAATCTGGAAGCTAGAAAGAAGGCTGCCCACAACCTGAGCCTGTGGTCTCTCTGACAGGTTGCATGTCCCCAGTGTCTGGTACTGGTTTACTGGGGCAGCATTCAGTGTAATGACTTGGAGATGCTAATTGTCCACATTGCTTTCAGAGCTGCAGCACTATACATTCTCGGAAGCGGTTTATAATTTACGTGTTTATCTTTAGGTCACTCTGCTCCCATGTTCTACACCGTGCACTTCCTCCAGAATGTAAGCACATAGCCATCTGTTCCAGCTCAGCTATTGTTTTAAGAAAATTCCTTTAGGCATCCAGCGGAGTCATTGAATTCTACTGCTGGAAGGGACCTCGGAAATTATGGAGTTTTGTGTTTTTTCAGACCATAGGGCATGACCTATTAGTGGACCGTGAAATCCATTCAGCAGGTCAAGACTAGTATTTTTTAAACAACGAAATAGAATACAGTAGAATAGAAAATACCAAAATGCATTGCATGTAGTAAGTATTGTTTTGTGAAGCTATTGTTTCTGTCACATGTGTGTGCATGCTGGTAAAAATGTGTTTCTGGCTCTGGATAGCAGTCAACACACTGAAAGCTACTGTTTAGGCCACCCCTCTCATGTACTAATGAGGAAATCAAGATTCAAAGATTTGACCCAAGATCACAGAGCTGATTTTTGGCAGAGGCAAAACCAAAGGTCAGGTCTCCTGACCAATACGCTTCCCTTGGCAACTCTTCCTCCTGTGCCATCCTGGCTACTTCACCCTTCATCTGTCCTGGTCATTATTTGCTACCCATTACATCTGTCATGGTATACTTCCAAAACAAAGCAAAAACCCAAAACACTTCTCATCTGTTCTCTAAGGAATCGGCCATTTTTATTTTAGGATTCCAGAAGCACTTCAGCCACGTGAGCTGAAAACAAGTTCCCCTGGGAGGTTGGCGCTGCCAGTCAGCAGACCACATATTGAGCAGCACTAGTTTAAGGAATGAGAGACCAAGGCAACAAGGTAGGCATTAGGGTGAATAATATGAAATTAGTGGTATTCAACTGTTTTGCTCTACAAAAACTATCTGAATAGCTCAATTTAATAATTAGGTCAACCTCAAGGTTAGCTTTGCCAGAAAGGACATCATGTTCTTAGTAGTAAAGTGCTTCCTTTCCAGCAACCTGGACTGAAAATGACCAGCCCATCACTAAGAGGTGACACATTTGTTCCAGTTTTCAAGGCATGCGTGCCTGAGCTTAAATCAGAGGGGGCAGGGATGGGAGCTTGGCTCAACACTTGTTTCACCAGCCTCACACCCCTTTAAAGACACAAGGGCAGTTTTACAAGTTTGCAAACAGGTTTCAGTAAAGAAAGAATAACACTGATCAGAAATAAGGAAGTTGATCTTTCAGGAGAACCAAATGGAAAGTTAAGAAATACTGCCAAGATTTAGGCAAGATAAGAAGCTTTTGCACAGCAAAGGATACAGTCAACAAAACTAAAAGACAACCTACAGAATGGGAGAAGATGTTTGCAAATGACCTATCAGATAAAGGGCTAGTTTCCAAGATCTATAAAGAACTTATTAAACTCAACACCAAAGAAACAAACAATCCAATCATGAAATGGGCAAAAGACATGAAGAGAAATCTCACAGAGGAAGACATAGACATGGCCAACATGCACATGAGAAAATGCTCTGCATCACTTGCCATCAGGGAAATACAAATCAAAACCACAATGAGATACCACCTCACACAAGTGAGAATGGGGCAAATTAACAAGGCAGGAAACCACAAATGTTGGAGAGGATGCGGAGAAAAGGAAACCCTCTTACACTGTTGGTGGGAATGTGAACTGGTGCAGCCACTCTGGAAAACTGTGTGGAGGTTCCTCAAAGAGTTAAAAATATACCTGCCCTACGACCCAGCAATTGCACTGTTGGGGATTTACCCCAAAGATACAAATGCAATGAAACGCCGGGACACCTGCACCCCGATGTTTATAGCAGCAATGGCCACGATAGCCAAACTGTGGAAGGAGCCTCAGTGTCCAACGAAAGATGAATGGATAAAGAAGATGTGGTTTATGTATACAATGGAATATTACTCAGCTATTAGAAACGACAAATACCCACCATTTGCTTCAACGTGGATGGAATTGGAGGGTATTATGCTGAGTGAAGTAAGTCAGTCGGAGAAGGACAAACATTATATGTTCTCATTCATTTGGGGAATATAAATAATAGTGAAAGGGAATATAAGGGAAGGGAGAAGAAATGTGTGGGAAATATCAGAAAGGGAGACAGAACGTAAAGACTGCTAACTCTGGGAAACGAACTAGGGGTGGTAGAAGGGGAGGAGGGTGGGGGGTGGGAGTGATTGGGTGACGGGCACTGGGGGTTATTCTGTATGTTAGTAAATTGAACACCAATAAAAAATAAATTAAAAAAAAAGAAAGAAAAGGGTGAATGTCACAAATCTGTTTTCACTATTTGCAAAGAGCCGGATGAGGTTGGTTGCAGGGAAGACCACAAGTATCATCCTTTGGTAGGTACTCTGTTTTCCTTGAAATTCAAACAGGAAAATGGAGAGGAAAGAAGGCATTCTGCCCACAAAGATGAATATGGGGTTTTAAAGTCCCTTCATTTCTGCTCAAACTACAGATGAGAGGTCATGAACATGGGTACCTTTGACATTCCAGGGAAGAAAGTGGAGCTGGAATGGGAGAGGCAGGTCAGAAAAAGCATGTGAAAGTCACCCTTCTGTTTCAGGAGACACTGCACACAGCTACTGGATGTTAGAGGAAAGGGTTCTATTTTCAATATGGTACATGGAGTCCCTTGTCTTCTTGGACAGATGCCCTTGGTTTATTTAAATTGTGAAGCAATAAGGTATTTAGCACGTGATACCCAATTCTATATGCTAATAAATCTCTTCTCCTAGGTAGAGATTAGGCTCTTAAAATTTACTTAGAGATCATCAGTGACAATGGAAAATTTAAAAAATACTTCAAAAGGCCCCACATACCACCTCCACTGCACTTACTTAGAATTATTATTTGCTAATTAGTATTTCTGTAGATAGAGGAGAAGTAATGCCCTTTATTGGGCCAACAAAGAAGCTATAAATCCATGAGCCTGCAAGCCAAAAGAAATTCTTTTCCAAGGACCTTTCCACTCCAAAAGCCTAGATATTTATAATGAATTCTATGTTCTCTATAAAAGACAAAGTATGAGCTGTATGAGTGGAGAACACTTACTGCATGATATATTGAGTCTGATCAGAGAAGATGTGTTCTCTTATGACTTGGTTAGCCTTAGTCTAGCTGAGTATGCTGTGATACTGAGAGAGGCCCACTCTCCATGGATAGTGGCTCTTTCCCTCTTTATTTGCCCTTGAAAGACAGACTCAGAGAATGAAGAGTTTGGGTTTCCCCACAACAGGCGTTGAGACAAAGATTCAGGTCCAGGTTTATTTCGGAGGTAATTCTAGGGCGCCACCAATAGGAGGTATTGGGGGAAGTGAGAAAAGAAAAGGAAGAAAACCGATAAAGTGTGCACTCTTGAGTACTATGGGTAACCGGGGCTATCTCCTTTGGGAGCTGGTGAACACGCACTGTAGAGGCGAGGGAGTTGGGAGTATTTATCTACCAATTCCTGTCAGTCATTGGTTGAGGGTTGCCTAGGCACCAGAGCAATATTTCCCTGGTACTTCTAGAAAAGCAGGCTCCCTGGCCAGAGAAAGCCCTCAAACAACAAATGCAGTTCCTAGGAGCTATAAATCAGGCTTCTGTGCACTGAAGTGATAAGAGTGAGGGAATATGGTCAGAGTACCAATAGTCTTGGGGGATTTAGGAATGTAATCCTCACAGCACACAAACATGTGCATTTCAAATATGGGATGTCTTGATTGTGCTGCTAATTTTAAAAGCTCCCCAATGCCAAAATAGCTCAAAATGGATCTGTTGTCAAAATCCCTAAAGTGTAGCAGTGAGGAAGACTGGTCAGACAGCTCTGGATTCTAGTAGGAACATCAGCTGAGAGAGCTTTGGCTTGGAGGCCTGTCTCGAGGAGGCTGCCTTCTGCAAGGGTGTGGACTAGGCACCCTTGTTATCCCCAGGGTCCTGCCTCCTGTGTGGCATTGACTTGGGCCTCTCAAGGTCTGTTTCCTCCTCTGTCAGAGTTTCAGGTATGATAAGGTATGTCAGGTTCATCTTGCATATTTGCTGCTCCAGACCTGGAATTAGCCCTTTCTCCAAGAAGCCCTGGCTCTCCTCAAAGGGAGAGCTTTAAGAGACCACATTCTGCATGCCAGGGGTATTCACTGTTGCTGGGTTGTCATTGACTCCACACTTCTTCAACAGAGCTAGAGAATATGTAAGTTTTAGAAGGTGAAGCTAAATCATGAGTTCAAACTGCTATTTCTAATTCAAATCAAAGATTATAGGTTTTAATTTAACTGTCTTGATTTTATAATTGATCTCTTTTATGCTGAAAATCTTGATTCTTAATGACAGTGGCACAATTTCTTGTTTGAATAGTCTCAAAATGACTACAATAAGACAACTGAATTCCGTTTTAGGTTTCTTTATGTTTTTCTTTTATCTTTAGGATATTTTCTACTGGAAATGGAGTGCTTTGTTTAAAAGTCACATGAAATGATTGAAGGTGTTGAATACAATGATTGTGAAGGTCCTGTATATTCTATGAGTGTATAAAAAGAAAACTGAGAGACTCCTGGCTAACCTATACAGGTAGATCCAGTTCTTAAATAGGGGAATCTATCTAAAGTTTCTGTATTGTTAATTTGTAGCTTATTTGAGAAAAACATACACGCATTCTTGCCCTTCTACTCATCTGCCCCATGGGTTGCAATATTTAGAAATCTGGGAGTTCCTTCTCTTCCTCCCTTCTCTCTTGGGAACTCTGCCATTGGCCCTTGGAGGAGCTGGATTGGCTTTGTTGAATAACAGCACAGAGGAACCCATGTGGTGATGAGGAGAGCCTTTGATCTCCAGAAGACTTGAAAACTCAAGCCTGGAGGTCTTGGCATTTATCCCAGAGATCAAACACATATGTTGGCACCTGCAGGGAAAAGGGAAATGAACTAGCCATTTTTGAATCCAGAGCCTATGATAGAAACTCCATAAGCAATGACAGAACCTACTGAAGGCCACAGGCCCATCAGAAGCTATGCATAGCCTCTCTGGGGATCTCCCTACCAAGCATTTGGGAGAGTGGACCACACACAGGGATCAGACCACTTCACCTATGAATAACTCCAAATAAGCCCAAATATCAAGACTAGGCTAAAGCATATGAAACTGATAAAATAATTGGTTGGATATTGTTAATTGCATACGGTTCAACTTTATAGCTCTTAAATAAGCAAATTAGGATCCAAAAACTTCAATAATCTTTCAAAATAGATAAATGACACCTTATTTCTCCCTCCCAGGTTCAAGGAATTTGTTTTGTTTCTCTTCTCAGGTTGATTTACTAAGGTAAGGAGGCAGTCAGAAGTGAGAGGAGAAGAGAGAAAAAAGTTATAGCAGGCAACTGATTCTAGAGGGTCCCATTAAAGGACTAGGGCCTTGGGCCCAGTGCTGGCTGACATGGTTCAGAGGCTTACCAGAAGATCTCAACCCGAGTATCTCAAAGTATACTGGAGTCCCTGTCTAATCACACTTGGGTCTGGGAAACAGAATGTGTCACCTCTTATTAAGTTCAAGGTATTGTGCAGACGCACTTTAAGGAGAAAGAGAAACCATTGGTGCCCTTGAGAATTTATAACCTAGTAGCCACATTAAACAGATTAGATGATAATCCCATGTGGGATCACATGTGTACCCTGAGAGAGGCACAGAATGCCATGCAGTTTCAACAGAAATGCTCTGTGGCTCAGGAAGGGGTATGGGGAAGAGGTATGAAGTGGGAGGAGGCCGATGGATAAGATTAGCAGTGAGGTTGGAAAATGCTGGAGGAGAACTACATATAATCTCCATTTTGTGGTAAAAAGGATTTGAATACTGGCAGTTCCTATGAGACAACCCAGGTTGGAAAGAATCGTTGTGAGTCCCAGGAGCAGCTCTCTGCAGCTGGACCAGGAGTTTGTGAAGCAGGGCAGGTGGGAGGGAAGGGTTAGCGGCCATCAAGGGGAGGAGACGCCACCACTTAGTGAGCATATGTGTGAACCGGGCACTTGGTTAGGCTCTTAATAGAGGTAATCTCATTTGGTTCCCACAGTAAACCCAGGAAGCACAATTGATTATCTGCAATTTACTGAATAGGTGCAGAGATGTTAAGAAACTTGCCCAAGGGCCCAAAGTTCTAAATGCTAGACCTAGGACTTGAAGTGAGTACATCTGATTCCAAAGCCCCACACTACTTTCTGCCTCAATATCCTACTTTCTAACTCTGCTCACTGCTCCTCACAGGAGCAGATGTCTATGTGGGAAGAATGGTCATCCCAGAAAGGGAGACTGAAGTTGTTCAGTGGAAAGCCCTGGTGGCCAGGATGAGGGATCTGCTATATAACCAGAAGTATCTTAGTTGTCCCCAAAGCATAGCTCAGCATAACCTGTTTGAGGATAGAGGCGGACTTTATTGTGTATTTTTTGCATCCTCTAGCTAAGCAACTGTCTAGAACATTGACCTATACGTTACAGGAGCTCAACTATGTAGGCCTCAACTCTATAAATGGTTCAATCTATATATCTTGGGGCTTTTTCTGTCTCCTTTTAATTTATCAGCTTTCTTTCCCTGATCCCTTTCCTCCCAGATAAATTGTATTCAGATGCAGCCCAAGTTGCACCTCCTCCATGAAGCCATTTAAGACCCCCATGGACCAGTTGGTTCATTCATTCATAGAACAGTTAGTGATTAAGGACCTGCAATGTGCCACACACTGTGGCACTGGGATATGATGCTGGACATATATCCCACTGGGAGATGGTGCTGGACATTATACACAATCCTTATCCTGTGGAACATACATCCAGGTAGGAAGAATACCAGAAATAAAGTAGATTAATAAGGAAGGATGTAATCAGGTAGTAATAAGCACTTCGATGAGGGGGATGTGAGAGAAAGCAAGGCTAGTGGGATGCATGGCATGGAGGAAAGGACAGTGGATAGCTAATGACCCATAAGGCCTGAGATTTACCACCAGGCATCAGAGATACCAAGGTAAGAGAGTAAGAGGGTCACTGTCCATATGCAACTGACCTTTAGTGGAGTGACCTCTTCCTCTAGCTCAGCATGGCAGTCTAGCCTAGCTGATTACTCAAAGTCATTTCCTCTTCTTCCTGGGCACAAAACTAGACTACATTTCCTAGCCTCCTTGCAGTGGGGTGTGGCCGTGTGTTAAGGTCTAGCAGTAGAATGTGGACAGAAGTGATTTGCACCACCTCCTGCACAACCCATAAAGACCTCCCACACATTCTCCTTCATATTCTTGAGACCTTAGAAGCCACGTACTGAAGATTAGGTATACTCATAAGACAAAAGGAGCTTGAATCCTTGAACTCTGGCTAGGAGAGGAGATACCCACCAATGAAGACAAACCAACTTTAGATATTCTGCAAGTTGTGAATAAACCTGAATTTTATTAAGCCATTGAGGTATTGAGCGTTATTTGTTCTAGCAGCTTGCACTACACTGATTCACTGAAGTCACTGTCTCACCATGGCTACTCATTCAGGCCTTTCTTGGCCTACAACATGATCCCTATTGTATTACCATTTACCTTTGTACTTTCTATTCGCTTTTCCTTCCAGTAGATCCCATTCCCTCAACTCATATGGCAACGGTGCAATCAGAGGCTTGCTCTTCTTTTTTTCTTTTTTTAAATTTTTTAAAAATTTATTTATGATAGTCACACACAGAGAGAGAGAGAGGCAGAGACATAGGCAGAGGGAGAAGCAGGCTCCATGCACTGGGAGCCCGACGTGGGATTCGATCCCGAGTCTCCAGGATCGCGCCCTGGGCCAAAGGCAGGCGCCAAACCACTGCGCCACCCAGGGATCCCAAGGCTTGCTCTTCTTAAGTGAATGTTTTGTTTGATACCTAATTTGCCCATTAAAGTGGGATTCTCTTTTCATTGCTATATCATGTTAGTGGATGCTTTTATGGCCCTTTAAGTCATTTGTAATTTTAGGTAGGGGAATGATCAATGCTTTCATCTTTTCTCCTTCAGTTTGCTTAGAAGACCTGTTACTAGACTACCACAAAATATAGTCGTTCCCCAAATTATGATCATTTCTGAAATGGTGGGGGACCTGAGTCAATATGGCAATACTATCCATACATGGCTGTAGTTGCTTATACTATTTCTTCTCTAGATTTCAGCACCAAACACAGTATCAGGCATATAGTAAGTGTTCAATAAATGCCTGATGAATGAATGAATGAATGAATGAGGTTATTTGAAGTTGTTCACTACGCTGGTATGCTATGGAAATAATTTGCAAAAGTTTTTGTTCTTCAGAAAACATCTCTGAAGCCACCCTCTCAGTTTATAGTAAGCATTAGCAAAAGCTTATTCTTGAAAACCAGATGCATAGAAGTCAGGCTGAATTACATGTTGCTTTGGAGCATCCACAGCGGGAGGGCACACTAAGTAGGACTCAATTTTCCTGCTCCTCTAAGTGCTGGCTTTTTCTCTACCTTTGCTCTTTCTTCCCGAATTCTACCTCCAAATTATCTCTAGGAGTCTATGAGCAGTCACTCTTTGTCCTGACACACACCTCCCTAAGTCACCTACCCAGTGAAAACAGCAGGCCCCCCCTCCATCCAACACACTGTGCTCTATTTCTCTTCAGTGGCAACTCCCAGGCAATGGATTAGTGCCCAGGAATGTCTATGGCTAGCCCATGCTGAGATGTCTTCTGAGTGCCCCCAGAGCAAGTCACCCAACCCCACATGGGCTTGTGCCTTCAAAGTGCCTGTTGGCCCTGGATAGCAACTCTGAAAGTCACAAAGCAGAGCTTCACTGGTCAGAGACACCAAGGCCAGATCAAGTTGGCAAAAGAACATGATCAGGAAAGGAATGGGCTGTATCCTGCCTTTGAAGTGTAAAGAAATGCTTTTATTGTTTTTCTTTTACACCTTTAGACCCATGCAGCAATAGAAAGTGAGGTTAAAACACAAATGCCACCAACCTGCAAACCAAATGGCATGGGTCAATGACATCAGCCCTAAGACCTGTTTGGAGCCCAAGCAATGGTCCAAGTCACACATAGGATCAGCTTACTTGTTCTACCAATAGATCAACATCAGGAAGGGAAATTTGTGACAGAATTTCACCCACTGCAGAAACAGCTGGCTAATCTGGTCATTCCAGTAATAAATGAGAACCATTTATTATTTCATTACACTCACATCACCTATAAAACACCTTCTAAGCTGACTGTTTCCCAAAGGTTGACAGTGAATTCAATCAAAGGTATAGATTCAGTCCTGTGTAGATATGGGACAGACTTCTTTCAGTGGGATGTTATGGGGTTCCCTTCTGTCATTTCTGCAGGGAATTAAATATTAGGGCAGGGATGTTTATATAAGCAGCTAGTACCTAAACACAACCAGGGAATCTCATTTTACTTAAGAATGAGTTTCAGTCAGTGTTCTGACTTATTTAAAAAATTTTTCCTTCACAAGGTGTCAAACCAATAGCTTTGGTAAGCACAACATTTATTTGCCTTTATTGTCAACCCAGGTAAAGGTTTGTTCTTTCCAGAACAAAAGCCACCTGGGATAAGTGACATTCAGACATGCCGGATTCTTACCTCCCTCACCACTGTCGGCTTACCACTATGCCCTCTCAGGTCTTTTTCAGCTATTGGTTATTGGCTGAAGCCCATTCCAGAAATATGAGTGCTCTCTGTGGTAGGGTGCTCTGCAAATCCACAGAGACCAAGCAAACTGCCATTTCAGGGGCAACAAATTCCAGATGCTCTGTCCTCCTAGGGTGAATTTAAGCCAGTGGCCTGGTGCAGATGGGTCAGGGTCTGAACTGTGGGGCTATCAGAGCCTTTTTAGTGACAAGTATGGATTTGGGGCTTTGGAGTGGGTTGTGTTTATTTAGATACATCTCAAAAGGCTCATGTCAAAAACCGAGAAAATCCCAGTTGAATATTCAATTGTTAGTGAGGACTCAAAGATTGTCAGGCCCTTCCTTTGCCTCCTTCCCTGGACTGCACTTCATCAATCTTACTCCACTTCCTTTCTCTGTCCCCTTCACATTCCTTTCCCTATTGTCTTGGTTGAGGGCCTGGGCTCTCTAATAGACCAAGGCTAGCCTGACCTTTTTGGGTATGTTACTTTTCCATCCTGTAAAGAAACTCCACTTTTGGTGGTTTTTTTCCACTTGGTATATGAGGTAAAGGTTATAGCTATCATGGCCATGACAAGAATAAAATCCTTGAGTACTCAGGAAAATCAGACCAAGAAACTGGAATGACTGATCATTCTCTGGTCTTCATTGTTTATGCATTAAAAAAAAAAAAAACAAAAACAACCGGGACACAAAGGCAAAAATAAACTATTGGGAGTACATCAAAATAAAAAGCTTCTGCACATGGGATGCCTGGATGGCTCAGTGGTTGAGCATCTGCCTTCAGCTCAGGCGGTGATCCTGGAGTCCTAGGATTGAGTCCTGCATCGAGTTCCCTGCATGGAGCCTGCTTCTCCCTCTGCCCATGTCTCTGCCTCTCTCTCTCTTTCTCTCTTTCTCTCTCTCCCTCTCTCTCTGTCTCTCGTGAATAAATAAAATCTTTTTTAAAAGCTTCTGCACAATGAAGGAAACAATCAACAAAACTAAAAGGCAACCTATGGAATGGGAGAAGATATTTGCAAATGACATATCCAATAAAGGGTTAGTATCCAAAATATATAAAGAACTAATCAACACCCAAAGAACAAATAATCCAATGAAAAAACAGGCAGAAGACATGAACAGACATTTTTCCAAAGACATCCAGATGGCCAACAGACACATGAGAAGATGCTCAACATCACTCATCATCAGGGAAATAGAAATCAAAACTACAATGAGCTATCACCTCACACCTGTCAGAATGGCTAAGCTCAACAATGTAAGAAACAACAGGTATTGGCTGGCAAGCATGCAGAGAAAAAGGAACCCTCATGCACCGTTGGTGGGAATGCAAACTGGTGCGGCCACTGTGGAAAACAGTATGGAGGTTCCTCAAAAAAGTTTAAAAAAATCCAGTAATCATATTACTGGGAATTTACCCAAAGAATACAAGAACACTAACTCAAAGGGATACATGCACCCCAATGTTTACAGTAATATTATTTACAATAGGCAAGATATGGAAGCAACTCAACTGTCCATCGATTGGTGAACGAATAAAGAACGGTATACACAGACATACACATACAATGGAGTACTATTTAGCCATCAAAAAGAATTAAATCTTGCCATTTGCAACGACATGGATGGAGCTAGAGTACAATGCTAAGCAAAATATGTCGAAGAAAGACAAATATATAATTTCATTCATGTGGAATTTAAGAAACAAATGAGGAAAGGGGAAAAAAAGAGACACAAACAAAGAAACAGACTCTGAGCTCTAGAGAACTAAAGGTTACCAGAGGGGAGGGGAGCGGGAGGATGGGTGAAACAGGTGATGGGGATGAAAAAGGGCACTTGTTGTGATGAGCACCAGCTGATGTATGGAAGTGCTGAATCACTATATTGCACACCTGAAACTAATACCTCACTGTGTTAACTGGAATTAAAATAAAAACTTTCAAAAAAGCAAAAACAACAAATATTAATCAGGCACCTGCCATGACCCTCCCCTGTGAAATGATCACCTTTGTTCCTGCAACTTCTGCCCTGCTTCTCCCACACTTTCATGTGCTGATGATAATGATGATGTCAACAACAAGTTTCTATCTTTCTCTGAATATTCACTCATTGAACAAATGACTACTGAGCATCCACTGAGTGCTCTTCCTACCTGAGGCACTGAGAAACATATGGGGTCTCTGTCTTCCTGGAGCTTGCTGTCTAGCAGGAGAGACAGATAAACATACAGATATAATATCAGGTGGCATAAATTCTGTGAGGAAGTCAGAAAGTGGGGTAAGGGGATAAAGAGTGATGGGGTTGCTGTTTTGAAGAGGGTGGCATAGCAGATAAGCTCAGTGCCTTGCCAGCATCACCTTGGCACTCCAAACGCTGCTTCCCATGACCTTCTGAGACTCTCTGGGGGGTGGTTTTTCTCCTGGAGATGGGAGAACGCTGGGTTACAAGCAGGGCAAGAAGTATTAGAGAATGCATGCCCCTGGGAGCAGCCCTCCACAATTTCAGACCTCCTCCTCCGAGGTTAAGCGAACTCAGAAGTGTGGTCTCCACCTCTCCCGGATTTCCTCAGCAGGACTGAGTTCCAAGCTGCCACGCGGTGCTTGCTTCATAGCACGACTCTATCACATCTGTTCCCTCCCCTCCCCTCCCCTCCCCTCCCCTCTCCCCAACAGGCGTTACTTGCTTTGCTTGCCCCAGGAAACCACTTGTACTCCAGTCCTTGTCCCAAGGTCTCCTTCTGGGGGAACCCAAACTTAAGGTCGGTGGTTAGGGAAGGCTTCTCTCAAAGGTGACATCTGAGCAGATCCTTCATCTGGTGAAGCAGGGAGCGAAGGGGAGAGGTGCAGAAAGAAAAATGCAAGCAGAGAGAGCAGCCAAAGCAAAGGCTCCTCGGTGGGATCACATTTGAGTGTCTGAGGAACAGCAACGCCAGAGTGCAGGAACAGAATGAATGAGGGAAGGGGCAGTAGACAATGGCTTTCTTACGTTCTTCATTTATAGTTACAATACCTCTGTTAGTCCTTTCTGTCACTCTTTCCTCCAGTTGGTTCACTTCCCATTTCTCTGGTGGCTCATTTTATGAGAGTTCTGCCATTTTATTTGCATTTGTTATTTCACTCTATTTAAATGCATCTACCACTGATTGGTGCCTGGAAACAGGGAGACAGTCCACAGCCCTACTCAGGGAGGCAGCTTCCAGGGGGAAAGGAACAGGCTTTCTGCAGTGCCTCCTCCCTCCCCCAATTTTTTTTTTTTAAGATGGAGAAGGCTTACTTTCTCCTGTTTCTTCACCATCACTATCAGCAACAGCACCATTTCTTGAGAACCCACTGCGTGTCAAACTTGGAGCCATTTGCTTGGCCCTCATCATCTCTGCCCTCCTACCAACTCTGAAAACCAAACAGTAACTACCTTCTTCCTCCTATTTCACCAGGAAGGCAACCTTCTTCCTTCCTCCTATTTCACTCTCCTGCAGCAGACAAGGTGCTCACACTTCTGGCTACACGTGACACACCCCAGCAGCAAAATCCTGTGGCTGTCGTGCCCTCACCATGCATTCCAGGCTCTGTTGAGGTGGCTGCTTTGATCCTGGAACAGGAGACTCCAGATCACAGAGGATACGGAGTTCTCTTTAGGCAGCTGGCATGAGCTTAGCACAGATGCCTCCCAGAGCAGGATTGCTTTGCTGCCTCCCAGGAGGTTTATCATCAAAACTTCTTGCCCTGACCCACATTGTGCCTCTCTCCATTTGGGCTTCTGGAGCTACCAGGGAACCGACAGCGGAGTCTATTAGTGCTTCGTTCTGCTCACAGTTCCTTCTGGAGGAGTTGGCATCTAAAAATTAGGTAGCAATATGCAGGCCCTGAGGTGGTAACTGTTAAGGCCTAAAAGGCAGGCCAGGGAGACTGAACTCTATTGGCAGAACTGGTCTGTGGTCTGTGTGGGAAATCCTCTGTAAGGCTCTTCTTGTCTCTAGGGATTAGGTTTCTCCCAGGCTGGAAGCAGTAACAGTTGCCAGGGCTCCCTTTTCCTCCATCCTAATTGTCCTTAGTGCTTACCAAATATCTGTGTGTGCATCTATAGTCTCCATCTTCCTAGGTAGCTGGATTGGGGCCAAATGACAGAGTGTCAGCTACTAGCCAGTGAGATGTGGGCAGAAGCAGTGTACACCATTTATGCAGGCTTGGTCCTTACAAGACCTCCCTAAAACCTTGCCGCTCTCTTTGCCTCTGCTCCTGGGGCTACGTGCTTTAGGCTTATGTCAGACTTTGTATGATGAAGAAATAGGACTTTTATTATGTTAAAGTGCTGAGCTTTGTTGGTTTATGTGTTAACAGAGCATAACATAGCCTATCCTAAGTAATGCAGTTTTCCTGTACTCTGCCTTTCATTCATTCAGTCGCTCTTTCAGATAGCCTTCATTCACTTGGTATTGATTGTCTACTCCATGCTAGGCACTAGTACTTTAGCATGAATATACTTTAGGGGAAGCCTGGATGGCTCAGTGGTTAAGCTCTGCCTTCGGCTAAGGGTGTGAGCCTGGAGTCCCAGGATCGAGTCCCACATCGGGCTCCCTGAGGGGAGCCTGCTTCTCCCTCTGCCTATGTCTCTGCCTCTCTCTGTGTCTCTCTCATGAATAAATAAATAAAGTCTTTAAAACAATGAATATACTGGGGAGCCCGGGTGGCTCAGTGGTTTAGTGCTGCCTTCAGCCCAGGGCCTGATCCTGGAGACCCAGGATCAAGTCCCATGTCAGGCTCCCTGCATGGAGCCTGCTTCTCCCTCTGCCTCTCTCTATCTGTGTGTCTCTCATGAATAAATAAATAAAATCTTTTTTATTTATTTATTTATTTATTTTAATTTTTTATTTATTTATGATAGTCACAGAGAGAGAGAGAGGCATAGACACAGGCAGAGGGAGAAGCAGGCTCCATGCACCGGGAGCCCGACGTGGGATTCGATCCCGGGTCTCCAGGATCGCGCCCTGGGCCAAAGGCAGGCGCTAAACCGCTGTGCCACCCAGGGATCCCTAAAATCTTTTTTAAAAGAAAAAAATGAACATACTTTAGGTTCTTCTCCTCAAGGTGCTGGATGTCTAGGTAAAGAAGTAGATATGGGAACAGAGGCAATAACACAATGAGGTAAGTGTGTACTAGGTGCATAACACTGTGTTGTGTGCAGCAAAATAAATATTCAGAGGCCCTATCTTGAGAAAACTTCAAGCACTTTATTCTTCCCAGCTTTATTCTTTATCAGACTCCTTTCACTGAGGCAGTGCTTACCCCTGCACACTGCACCAGTTCTAAAAGATCTGCATTTACTGCCATTCTGCTTTCTACCTGTCTATTACTCCAAATCCATCTACCTGGAGTACCATGTCCATAGGTCACATCCCTGCTTGGAAATCATCCAGGGCTTTTTCATTGCCTACATAAAGTCCAAACTCCTCAATATGGTGTTGATCTAGGTCTGAAGCTATTTAACATTATTTTCCATTTCTCTTTTACCCAAAATTTCTCTTTCAACCTGATTGTTACAGTCCAGGTACTGCAACCCACTGCAGATCCTACTCCATGTCTTTCCTCACACCATTCTTTCACTACAACTCCCCTCTCGTCTAAGTCCCTTTTCTACAAGTATCACCTCAAGTGCTACCCTTTGGTGTTTCTCCTTACTCTAGTCTACAGTATTAATATATTCAACAACTTAGATGAAATGGATAATTCCTTTTAAAAAACTGGCAGGAGAAATAGAAAATATAAATAGAGAACTTGAATTTTTTATCTATCATCTATCTATCTATCTATCTATTATCTATCATCTATCTATTTGAGAGAGAAAGCTGGAGACAGAGCACGAGTGGAAGGGGAAGGGCAGAGGGAAAAGCAGACTCCCCACTGACCAGGGAGCCTGATGTAGGGCTTGACCCAGGACCCTGGGGTCATGACCTGAGCTGAAAGTAGATGCTTAACTGACTGAGCCACCCGGGTGCCCCAAGAATGTGAATTCTTAATCAAAACCTTTCCCACAAAGAAAATTCCAGGCTCAGATGGCTTTATCAGTGAGTTCCATAAAACATTTTAGGAAGAAATAATACTAATTTACACAAATTCCTTCAGAAAACATAGAAGGAGGGAATATTTCCCAACTCACTCTATGAAGTCTTGATACCAAAACCAGATAGGGTCATCTCTAAAAAATCTATAGCTACCACCATATTTAATGATGAAACACTGACTGCATTCCCCTAAGACTGGAAAGAAATCAAACATCTACTCTCACTACTGTAATAAAACACAAGAAAGTAAGTAGTAAATATTGTTATTATCAGACAAGATAATTGGGTAGGTTAAAAACCCTATGGAATCTATAAAAACTGGTAGCATTAAGAGTGAATTTAGAAAAGTCACTGGATGTAAGGTCAATATAAGCTATATTATATTCAGGGATCAGAGGACATTGTTAAAAATGTGTATCCTCCCCAAATGTACTAACAGATTTAAATCGATGGCCAATCAGAACCCCAGCGTTTTTATCTGAAGAAATTCATGAGCTGATTCTAAAATGCTTATGGAAATGAATAGGTTCTGGAATAGCTGAAATGATCTTGAGAGGGAAGAACAAATCTGGAGGATTCATACTACTTGATTTCAAGACTTACTATAAATCTACAGCAGTCAAGACAGTGTGGTTTTGGCAAGAGTGTAGACCTATAGATCAATGGAGCAGAACAGAGAGTCCAGAAATTGACTCACAAAGCTGCGTGTTTTTGTTTTTGTTTTTTTTTCTTTAGAAAAGGTGTTAATTCAATGGGAGAAAAAAAGATTTTTTTTTTTTTTACGCATGGTTCTGGAACAACTGAATATACATATGAGAAAAAACTGAATTTTGACCCCCACCTTACTCCAAATACAAGAAGTAATTATAGAAGGATCATAGCCCTAAACATAAAAGCTAGACCTATAAAACGTCTGAAAGAAAATGCAGGAGAAAATCTTCATGAACTTGAGGGAAGCAGATTTCTTTGACAGGCCTCAAAAGGGACTAGCCATAAAAGAAAATACTGATGAATTGGACTCTTTGTCAAAAATTTAAAAATCCTACTCACCAAAAGAACATTACTGGGAAATAAAATTGGCAAGGCAGACTAGGAATAAATATTTGTAATCCATGTATCTGACAGAGAACTTTCAGTTGGAATATATAAAGAGCTACTACAAATCAATAATAAAAAGACAAAGAACCCAATTAAAAATAAGAAAAGGGATTAACTAGACATTTCAGAAGAAAATATATGAATGTCTAATAAGTACATTAAAAGGTATTCAACATTATTTGTCATCAGAGAAATTCAAATTAAAATCACAGTGAGATACCATTTCACATCCACCAGGATAGCTGCTAATATATCAATTGCTGGCAAGGATAAAGAGCAACTAGAACTCTGATAAATTGATGGTGGGAGTGTAAAACGGTATAATCATTTTGGAGTAATCTCTGCCAGTTCCTTATAAAACTAAATGTACATGTACCCTATGACTAAGCAATTTTATTCCTATTTATCCAGGAGAAATGAAAACATAAATCCACAAAAAGATGTGTACAAAAATATTCTCAGCAGCTTTATTCATAATAGCCCCAACCTGGATACAGCCCAACTAAATGGATAAACTGTGCTAGATTTCTATAATGGATTACTTCTTGCCAATAAAAAAGAAAAAGGAATGAACTACTGATACTTATAACAATATGGGTAAATTTGAAAAATATTTTGCTGAAAGAGGCCAGACATTGTTTTTAAAGATTTTATTTATTCATTTATTAGAGAGAGAGAACAGGGGAGAGGAGGAGGGGGATAGAGAGAGAATCTCCAGCAGACTCGTGCTGAGCATGGTGCCTGATGTGGGGCTCGATCTCACGACTGTGAGATCATGACCTGAGCTGAAACCAAGAGTGGGATGCTCAACCCATGGAGCCCCCCAGGTGCCCTGAGGCCAGACATTTAAAAAAATGTTACTGTAGGGGTGCCTACACGTCGGGTGCTGTGCTCATGGGGAGTCTGCTTGAGGATTCTCCCTCTGTCTCTCCTTCTGCCCCTTCCCCCACATTTGCTTGCCCTCTTTCTCAAATAAATCTTTAAGAAATCATACTATATGATTCCATTTATATGAGGCTCTTGAACAGGCAAATCTACTCTATATGAAATCAGCATAATAGTTGCTAAAGTGGGTGGAAGATTAGAAAGGGGTACTAACAATTTTGGAGGTAATGGAAATGTACTATATATCATTTCAGGAGGTGGTTACAGACATGTATATGTCAGAGCTCATGGAACTCAACCCTTAAATCTTGTATATAGCTTAATTGTATTTAGGTTATATTTTAATAAAAAAAATTACTCCCAACCCCTCCCCAAAACACTGTGTTGGGTGCTACTGTACTATACTGTTATTCATTATTTTCATACATGGTTATCCATTTTAAACTCTCTCAGATCCCTCACATAATAGGTGGGACTCCATATTTGTTGAATGAATGAATCAGTAATAATTGAACAGTATAAAAGGGAAAGGAAAAGTAAAGAAAAATTAGAGTATGACATGATACACATTTATAATGTTTTTGTTTTCCTACGAGTCAACACCATTTCAAACACAAGTCCCTGTCTCCCAACACAAAACAATAGCCCAATATCTAAGACATCTTGCTTTTATTTACAATAAGAGAGGATGCAAGGAAATAAGAGAAAGCTTTTGTCTCTTGTATTTTGTGGTAACACCACATAATTATTACTCTATTTCTTAACTCTAGTGAGATAGACCAAAAGACATCTGATGAATCACCTTTTCATTCATAAAACCCTGCTTATATCTTTCATCGCTTTTATCCTCCTAGAATAATAGCAGAGAAACAGTACTTGATGGGCCTGCATTATCAGACGCTATTGGAAAGGTCTAGATAAGAGTGCTGAACCACCTATTAGTATTCTGCATGCAAACCCTTCTCTATAACCCAGAGTCATCCGTTTCCTGGCAACCCTCAAAATTTCATTCTCATTGAATTGCTAGATCTTTATCAAAATATAATTATAGCCTTAATTTGAAAGATAAATTTTGATTGCCAGTGCCATGCCCAAAGGAAGAAATAATCAGGTGGGAGAACACTTAGGCACGATTGTTAACCATATAATCAATGTCATGAATCACCCAACCCCTAAAAAAAAACTTTGTGGGGAAAAACTTTGTGAGGGGTAAAGTGAAGAGGGGAAAAAATCATCGAGGCATCAGACTTACTTATGACTGTTATATTATGTTTGCTCATTTTCTCATATTGTTGCTTAACTACTTGTCCTCTCTTCCCAGGTAGAAGAATCTGGGGAAGGCCGGTTCTATGTGTCCTGCTTCTTTCTGTGTGTTTCCACAGTGGCCCAACCTGTAGTGGTAAGTAGCCCAGTCTACAGGCCCCCTATTTCAGGTCAGGTTCCCTGGAAGTAGACTTTGACGTAGACATTGGTGTGTGAGAAGCTTGGTACAAATGCTCTTGGGGTCAACACCTGCAGAGGAATTAAGCAGGACTGGGCAGAGAGAGAAAGCAACTATGACACAGTTACAGCAAAGGCTTGGCTGGTCCTGAGGAGGAACTCTGGAGATGCCTTGGCTCTGAAGAACTATCCTGAGTCGAGGCAAGGTGACCCGTCATTGGAGTAGTGCTGACCTGGGAAGGGGTGTGCCCTCGGGCAAGGTGGCTCTCTTGAGCCAAGGACAGTTCTCAAAGAGGGACTTGGCTGTGAGCTGCCAGCCACGAGTGCCGAGCTTTGACTAGTGAGTGCTTGAGTCCTGTTGAGAAGGGGGGATATGGGCAGTGCATTAAAGTAACCAGGTACCCCACAGACTGTAGTGACTGAAGGGCAGGGGGAAGCTGATGTGAAATGGAACCCTGAAGGATTGAGCCCACTAACCCATTTCTGCAGGATTGCAGCTCTGAACCTCTTGAGGCAGCCAGGGGCTCCTGCTGTGCTTGCTAAGTCACCTGGGAATGTGTGACTTGCCGGGGAGGAGTAGACGGAGATCAGAAATAGTCTTGTCTCCTGATCCAACTGGTATGCTACTGACTTTTCAGAAATTATTCTTAGTTTATATCTGAGGGCGGGTACTGATACTTTTTAAAAATTGCTACCTTTGAGACAAAGTATGGGAGACACAAGAGAAGTCACACCCTTCAGTCCCCTTTCCTTTCGGGCAGTGACATCTATAGCATCAGTGCTCTCATGGACATAAATGGTTTGTTGGTTTGGGGATGGAGAAGGAACCAAGCATATATATAAGTTTTTTTTTTCCCACTGGAGTGAAAAGAATGGATTTCACCTACATTTTAATGTACAGTCAACTTCTCTTGAGACCTTTGGGAATCCTCACATTTGTAAATACAGAAGCTTCAGATTTCACCACTGGGTAGCCTGTTTCTACACCACCTGGTATTTATGCCCTTGGTGAATTTCTCTGTCCTGGAGTCTGGGCTGGGCCTGTGACGTGTGCATTCTGTCAATAATACAAGATGCAGGCCCAGCCTTGAGAAGGCCTGGAAGCTTCTGCCTTTGCACTCTTTGGGGACCCTAAAACGCTAGGTAAGAAGTCCAGTTACCTTGCCTGGAGAGACCACATGGAAAGGCTGCTTGGAGAGGAAGTCCCAAGACAACACAGAAAGAGGAGTGCAGCCAAGCCCAGCAGCCCAGCTGAACCAAGCCCCCAGGTGGCATACTAGCCGAATGGCTACCAGTGAGACTAGCAGAACTGCCCAGTGAGCTCATCCCAGACTACAGCATCTTGAACCAATAGATGGGCTGTTGTTTCTTAAGCCAGTAAGTTCTGGGGCAGTTTCTTAAGCAACAATAAACAAAACAACCCCAATGAGCAATTACCTGGAGTCAAGTGACTATGCTCACCTTGCCCAACCCCCACCAAGTCACCAAGGTGCCTTTTAACCTTCCACTGAAAAGTCCTTCTCTCATTTGATGGCTGTTTTTCACAAGGAAATAAATATTTTTATTACTTCACAATAGTTACTGCCTACCCAGTGATGAGAAGAACAAAAATTTTAAAAAGTCTCATTGGCCTGTCAGAGCTGGAGGCTTGGGGATGGGGATCCCTCAAACGGGTGTGACCCTGTGTATCAATTTCATATGCTTGGGGCTCAAATTCATGCCTCAGCAAATTTACAGATGACTCCCTGTCATGGACCTTCAAGGTCACTCACTGAGAGAGAAAACTCAGAATATTAAAGCCTGAGTAACAGGGTCTGCATTGATTGGACACACCACAGAGGGCTAGACATGGAGTCCGCCAGATTTGAGATGTAGTATAGTAAAATAATCCAGGGCTAGATTCTGGAGCCAAATTACCTGGGATCAAACTCCGTATCTGTCACTTGCTATCCATAAAAGCTTGGGCAAGTTACTTAATCTTTTTGCCTTAGCATCCTCATCTCTAAAGTGAGGATAATAGTCCCTACCTCCCAGAGTTACTGTGAAGATTAAATGAGCTAATATATGTACAGGACACAGACCAGTAACCTGACTATTCTAAGCTTGACCATAAGTGGTTCTGTAGTAGGAACTGGAAAAAAAATCTCACAAGGATTTTAAATAATGTGAATAGCTGTTTCTAGTGATTATACACAATGAAAGGCTATCCAGAGACTGTATATCAGCTTTCTGAAACTATATCCAATATAATTGGTTCTGATTCCAGCCCTGCCATAAACTAGCTGTGTCACAGTGGGCAAGTGATTTATAACATGAGGATAATGACAATGACCTTGCCTAAAGAGGCTAGACCAGATGGTCCCTCTAGGAGCCTTTTATATCTCTATACCTTTCCAAATTCCTGAGACAGGAAAGGGCAGGTGGAATTACCACCATTTTTAAGATGGAGATCTGTATTTAGCTACATGACTTGTCCAGAGCCAAACCCAAATCCCAGACTAGAGCTTTAAAAAAAAGGGTGTCTTTCACACTGGAGGGCTTATTGCCATGGCACAGACATTTCCCAGTCTCCCTTACAGGTAGATATGGCCATGTGATTGAGTTCTGGCCAGTGGAATATGGGTGGAGAGGAGGTGTGCTACTTCCAGGACAAGCCTCCATGCTCTCTCTATTCCCTGTTGAGGGATGGCTAGATCCAGAGGAAGCCCGGGAAGGACTCTGAGGCCCTATGGGATAAGTAGAGCCACAAGAAGGCATAATACCAGCTTATCATTACAAGCCCAAAGTTGATTAGATGTTATGTGATAAGAAATAAGCTGCATTGTGTTAAACTCCTGAGATTTGGGGCTTGTTACAGTATTGACCTTCGTTGACCCATAAGCTCAGTGTCTCTAGTTGATTGCTGGTTCAGGTTGTGAACTTCAAGAGGAAGAAGCCCCTTCTTGTTTAAGAGCAAGGGATTGTTGACATCTTCTTTGCATAGGCAGAGCAAAGTCAATGACATTTTTATAAAATCTGAATCCCAACTCATGGTCTTCCCATCTATTCTTCTATGTGGGCCAAAGAGTTAGCTACTGGGCTTTTTGGCTAGATTGAATCAGCATCACTTTCACATCTTCCGTAGGGAACACAAAGATGGCGGGAACACTTTAAAGATAAACTAGCAACTGTTTCCAAGTCTCTACTAGATAACTAGAGGAACAAGTGATTTCTTAGAGGTGCTTTCTATTTCCTGGTCTCTTCCTTCCCCTAAATCAAGCTACCTTAATATTTGCCAGTGGTTATACTTACGATCTACAGAAAATAAGGTAAACTTTTAAAAATCAAAATTCACTTTGGAAGGGAGAAGAGAATTATCGAGAAGAGTCTACCTTGAATAGAGCACCAGTGATGGGTATTCACACCTTCCCTCCTAGATTCTCATGCTCTTTAGTTTGTTTCTTTCACTGTAGACAATTAGGCATTTACATTTTTTGGCAATCGCCAATGCATTTTTTTCCAAAACAAAACAAAACAAAAAAAAAACTCTAGTTCAGTCAATCAAGAACAAGAGGAGCCTTTTTACTTCAAGCTGGACTTTGCCACCTTTGCTTCCAAAGAAAAGATGAACATGGGGGAAATGAAGGCTTTTGAAAATAAATAATGGGAGAGGCCTAACAGGCTCTCAGGATCGACAACCCACAGGAATAGACTACTGTGGCCACTGAAAAGTTCTCAGGCCCTTCCTGGCTCCATTCCATGTGGTACCTTCTCCATCAGCTGGGGGCAGCCCCCTTGAGACAGAATGGGCACCTCTCAATTACCTGGAAGAGGTTTGTCACTCAACTGTCCAGGGGTTTCCATCTGGAAAGGAAAGAGTAGCACCCCAGCTACTGTCTGCACTGAGGAAGCTGGTATATGATTTCAGTGCCACCCTGGACCTTTGGGTCCCTCTGTATTCTGCGCCAGACTCCTTTGGAGGTGGGGAGTGGCCTGCTGTCCCCTGAGCACAGAGGAGGAAGCCCCATATATATGGCTAGTTGGAACTCCTAGGGAATGTAAAGCTGCAGGTGCCAATGGCTGGGGCTGGGGAAGGGGTCCCTGTCTGGGCTCCCATCCCCCAATCTTGCAGCCCAGCTGCTTTGGGCCTCACATAGGACTGGATGAGCTACTGCCCTTCTCACACAGACCAGCACCACAGCATCCCTGCCCTGCTGAGGATAGTTGCTGAACTGCTCTGAAGGATATGTGGACCTGGTCTCATGCTGTCTGGGGGCCCAAGTTTGGCTCACCCTCATGCAGCTGGGAAGGGAGACCCCATTTTTGTAATAGTGGGGTCAAGCTAAGCTGCATCTCCAGCCGCAGGGCTATTTTTAGATGCTGTTATCTTTGCCTTGCTCACAAGCAGCTGTGAAAAACAAACTGGTGACCAGGAGGCACGAAACTGCATAACAGAAACCTCATAAAACAGGAGCTCCCAAACTCAAGAGCAGACCACACTATGGCTACAACACCGTGCACCATCATGGCCGGGCCTGCTTAACCTGCCCTTAAGGGGGCACCAGTTGGGGCTTTGCTCTTTCGCTGCCCGCGCATTCCCTGGCCTGGCATGCCCTGGGCAAGTCCAGCTCTGGACCACCAGGTCTGGCAGGGCTATTCAAACAGGCAGCCCCACTCATGCCCACAGATGGTGACCCAGGTGGACAGGTGTGTCAGGGGAGCAGGCGCAATAGGGTTAACGCTGCCACAAAAGGAAGAGCTCCAGCTCTCTCGCTTCTCTCTTCCAGCTCATCCTAACAGTCCATTTGCCTTACAGCATCACAGCCAGCTCCATGACAGTGAAACCCCTGCACAGGCAAAATGTCACCCAAAACCAAGTGGCAGGGCAGGAAAACAGGATGGAGCCCCAAGCTGGATCCCCGACTTCTCCCCAGCCCTCGGAGCTCCCAAAAGGCTGGGCTTCGGGGCACACTCCCTCTCACAAAGCCCTCGAGTCCACATGCCCCCTATAGGAAACCCACCATCAGCCCCTGCAGCCCCGAGAGGCCCCCTCCACTCAGCTGGTAAGGGCCTGGGTAGCCGCGTGGAAAAGTGCCGCCCCGCCCCAGAACCCGGGATGAGGGGCGAGGTGGAGGCGGCAAACTTCAAAGCTGCAGCTGCAATATGCTTAAAATAAAAGAACCCTGAAAGCCAGAGCTGTTCCCCTCGCCCCTCGGAGCTACGCGCGGTGCACCTTGACCGCCTGCTCACCCTCACTCCGCTCGGCCAAGGGGACCTGACTCTCAGACCTGGGGGCGGCGGGGCGGAGGGGGGGCGGATTTCCTCCTAGGCTGGCGCGCGGCGGGGCTGCGGCTCTTGCTTCCTCCGTCCCCCAAGTTCCCCCACCACCCAGAGGTGTGAAAAATTAGTTTAAAATGATGTCACCTGCCCCTACCCCTTCCCCCCAGGCTGGTCCCATCTCCCACACACCCGAGTGGCCTGGGCTGCGAGTCGCGGAGCATCCCGGGGGGTTGCGGTGGGGCGCCGCGCCAAGGCTAGCTTCCCCGGGCGCCCGCTCAGGCTCGGGCTCGGCCCTGGGAAGCCCGCCCGCGCATCGTTCCCCCGGTGCAGAGATCCTACCGCCCGTGCGCCCTGGGCGCGCCGCCGGGCCCCGCGCCGGCTCCCCAGGAATGCGGCCGTCAGGTGAGGTAGGCATGCGTGCCGGCTCCGCAGCGAAGCAGCAGCTGGCTGGGGCGCTGGGCTCAAGATATGCCTCTTCTCCCTCTCCCCGCAAAGGAGAGGCCTCTCGGGGGGAGGGGGGCTTTCCAGCGCCTTGTTGCGTTAGGACTGCATTCCCTCTTCCTTTTGCCTTTTATCTTAGTTTCTCCTTCAGATGCAAAAAGGGAGATCGCAGGAGTCCATGCTCAGCTCCAGCCTAACTCGGTCCACAGGCAGGGAGAGAATTATGAATGGATGCTGCCTTCTGATGAGGAAGTCGACTGGGGAGGTCTCTGCGCACGGCGCGCTCCATCAAAGCCGGGGCATTGGCCCCTCCACTGCTTCAATGCTGCAGGCTGAGACACCTAATTGACCACTGGGAAATCAGGTGCCGGGAGACCTGGGCGGGACGTAGCCCCAGGGCCACGCTGAGATCGAGCGCCTTGCCGGTGTAGACAGCTTCGATTTACAGCCCAGTGAATGGAGGGGACTGCGGCAGCCAAACCTCCCGGGCAGCAGGCACGGTTGCACCAACGCTCTGCAGACAACCGCCCGGCTCCGTGAACATCTCCCAGCTCCGCTGGGCTAAAGGGAACCTGCTAAAAATAATCCGTCCCCTGCCGCCAGCCGCAGTGAGCTGCAGGACTCAGCCCCCAGCCCCAAACTCCGCGGTGCGCGGGAGCCGGCCACAAAGCCGGCCCTGCGCGCTTAGACAAGCCGGGGGTTGCGGAGGATGCTGGGTCCGGATTTCTGGAACCTGTGCGTTTGCTTCTCCGGTAGCGCGACTGCCCGTGCTGCGTGTTACCCATGCCCGGAGTGGCAGTGGGCTCGGCACATCACCAACAGGCTGGACCGACCACGGCTGCTCAGCACCGCACCCCCGCGGCTCCCTTCTCACCTCCCTTGTCCCCAGTCTTTGACCAACAGCAGAAGAATGAGAGACGCTGACGGTGCCAACTCCTCCAGCCCCGGCAAGAGGGAAGCCAGACACTGGTGTGGAGTAGGTGCCGGGTGTGTAACAGGACTAGGGCAGCCCCCAGATTGTAACATTGCGTCCCTTCCCCCTATTCATCTCTGGTGGCTGAAACCTTGCATCCTAGATACAACTCACTCTGCCCAGGCTTAAAAACACTGCAAAGACAATGCCTTCACAGTGATGAACTGATCTCCAGGGAAGGGTGATTTACTAAGCCAGCTGTGGGGTTGAATCAGGGTTAAAAACCATGGCATTGTGTGCCCATGCCTTAGGCTGGTAGGTTGTATATATAACAACAGCATGCAGAAGAGAAAAAAGCCATTTAGGGCCACTGCACCACTTATGGGATATACCCTAATATATAACAAGGGGGAAAAAAAACAGTGGATGAAATTATCCAAAGATGCCTTGTGGGACACAGTTTTTGGTAATCTGTCTTGATGCCTTGGAAACCCATTTCAGAAAAACTTGACTATTTTCTGACCAGGTCATCTATTTTCAAATAGGGAGGTTTATGCCCTGGACAGATTTACATGTGTGGGCAGTACTATGTCCACGAGGCCGGTGACTCCTCCATAATTCACAGATTGTGGTGAAACACTAACTTGCCAAGGTCATAAGAAATCACAGGGTTTGCATGTGCACTGGTAGAGCATTTCCTAATTGGCATTACTATGAATTATGATTGTGGTCACATGAAATATCACATCGAACCCAAGTTAGTCTGGGTTGGCTGCTGTCCTCCGACCCCACTCACACTAACCTCCTTGGAGGGTTGCCAGCTACCAGGAAGGTTAGAAGATCTGGCCGGAGTCCCCCTGAAAGATGGTGTGGCTAGGACAGGAAGGTTGAGGAGGAAAGAAGTGCTGTGGCCACTCCCCCATGAGGATCAGAGGAGAGCCATGAACCCTACAGTTTAAGGGCTAGGTAGGCAAAGGAGAAGAGGCTACCAGAGAGAAAGAAAGAGATGAGTCAGAGAAGCAGGAGACCAGGAGGGAAGGAGGGCCCTATCTCAGAAATCATGGGACAAAAAAGTTTCAAGGAGGCAGCATGATTGAGAATGCAAATGTCACTGAGAGGTCCATGGGAACAGTTTTGTCCGCCAACAGCCGACCTGTGCCCCTTAGACTTCAGGAAGGCCTGATGGAGTGGACACTGATATGAAGTATGGGGTGGATGGGAAGGCCAGCCAGAGCTTCTGAAAAGAAAAGAGAAGTCTTTCCCTTAGACTTGCTCATCAAAGGATCGGTGGCACCAGCAGCATTTGGGAACCTGTGCCACCCACACCTGGGAGAGGTGCACAGTGAGGTCTGGAGATCCGTGTGTATTCACAAGCTCCCAGACCCACTCTACTCGGGACACTGGAAGTCCCACCAGGGGACTCAAACTGGTCAGGCTCTGAAATGAGAATTTATGTCTAGGTGAGCAAGATGGTGAGCTCATAGGGAGCTGGTGGCCGAATCACTAACCCTGTATCCCAAGAGTTGAACTGTGTTGCTCCGGGTTTTTGGGGCTGCTCTGTCAAGAGAGAGCCTTGCCAGCACTCCCTAAAGTAATGGAAATGGCCACATCTTCCCCTTCACATTGATCTTTACAACACCGAGGTTGTTATTAACAGTGATAATGAAAATAAATGATATAACTAGATAGTTTGCACGTGAATGAAGTTTTAGCAGTTCCCATGGTGTAGAGGGGAAAAAAAAAACAAACCAACAAACCGGGTTTTTGTCCCAGGAAGACCTGTGCTTGAATCCTAGCTCCTCCACCTCTTAGCGGTATGGCCTTGGGAAAATGATTTGACTTCTCTGAACCTTGGTTTCCTCATTTGTAAAATGCAAACAGGAATACCTAATTTATAGGCTTATTAGGAAGAGTAAATAAAAGATACAAAGCACCATGATGGTGCCAGCACATAATAAAAGCCCAACAAAGGCAGTTCCTTCCTGTTAGAAGTCTTCATGTGCATGCTCGTCTAGTAGTTTTTCTGGGGTCCCTGTCCCCTGAAAGGTGGTTAGAGTACCCGATGCTTCCCATGGCTGAGGGCTCCAAAGGAAGCACATACTGAACATCTCTTAGATGCCAGCTACTGTGCTACGTGCTGGCCAGGAGAGCAGGGTCTGGGCCCTGCTGGAACTGGCATTTTAAGGGCAGAGTTTGCATCCCAGTGCAAATGGGTATCCTACTTGTTTTTATTGGAAGCCAAGGATACCCAGTCTCAAGAAGAAACAACTGCAAATGTGTCCTCCGTAGGACAGTGATCAGTAAACTGGTTCTGCTGTAAAGGGCCAGACAGTAAATAATTTAGGCATTGTGGGCCACGCAATCTCTGTTGAAACTAGTTCACACTGCTGCTGTGTGTGTAGCTCAAAAGCTGCCACAGGCGAGGCATAAATGAATGGATGTGGCCGTGTCCCAATAAAACTTTATCCACAACAGCAGGCGGCAGGTGAGATTCGGTCCGTGGGCCACAGTTTGTCAGCCTATGATCTATACTGTGGCTCAAGGCATAAATATTCCCTTTACCTGGTACTGCCAGGAAATACGGAAGTCTCCATAGGTGATTTTGCACGTAACTAAAGTTTATCCAAACACGAGCAGTTTCCTGAAGCCCCTTGTTATTTTAAAGCCTATTTTATACCTTCCCTGGAAGAAACTGGCTAGTTAGCTGTTCACCAGACTGTCTCTGCCTTTCCCCCACAGCCAGCTTCCCTTGCAGTTAGGTGCAGCCACATAACTGAGTGCTAGCCAATGGAACGTGGGCAACGGGGTGTGTGTCTCCAGGCCGGGCCCATAAAACTCCTACCCGTTCCTACACACACTCCCATCTCCCTCCTGCTGGCTAAACACAGGCGCTCTGTCGGGTGGTGGAACCCCAAGATGGAAGGAGCCTTGGTACCCAAATGACTGCATGCTGGCCTGCATTAGACTGCACTGTGAGAAATAAGCCTCTGAAATGTTGGGGATTTTATTACCAGAATTTAGCCTACCTTGAACAATTCACTTTTCCTATCTTTTTAATCAGATGGTAGGAAACACAATTTAATGCTTTGGTGACTACTTAGGGTCTTTATTAAGAAGGCTTATTATTGGTCTCTATGGTAACACATTTCAAAGACTCCTTTTTGGGTTTCCAAGCTCTTTCCCTGATATTTAGCTCTCCACTGTCATTCCTCTTTCACCCTCCTTCTAGCTCCTTCCCCGTGGTTTGAATCCACAGTGAGCTGAAGAAAACAGACACCATGGCTGAGTAACATCTGTTCATTAAACAAGAGTTACTAATGGTCTGAGCAAGAACCTAAGCAAGGTTCTTAATGAAGTTCACGGGCTTGCTCACAACTATTTGCAGCCTTCGGAAGCTCCCTTCACTGACTTTCAGCCTCAGTGCTGTGTTCTAGAGAGCTGAAGTTATTGGAAATTCAGCATCTCTGGAATCAGTGTGGCATTTCAGTATTATCTAGCCCACAAACTTTCAATTTTTCTACTAGTCAGCCAGGGGGGATCCATGATAAAGATTCTAGTTCCGTGCCTTGACGTTCATGGGCTAGGCAGCTTTCGAAATACACTTTCGGATTTTTCTGCACATAGATTAAGCCCATTATATGCTCCAAATCTGCTTTAAACTCACCTTTTCTGCTTAATTATTCTGTGGACACCAAGAGATATTAGTTAGCTCATAGCTTATAGGAACTAGGAGAATTGACTTGAAAAGGCTAAATAATTTTATTCTTGTTCCAGAGCTGGTATTACCTTTATGTCTTGGGCGATTTACCAAGAAAACTGAGCCAAGCTTTGGACCTGGTCTTTGGATTATTCTGAGAGGTGGGGATATGGTCCTCTCCCAGCATGAGGCAGGATCCAGGAGAGGAGTTGGTAGGGCAGATCAATGAAGCAGGGATTGGAGGAAGCAGACAGAGTCCAGATACCTTGACAGTCTGATTTTACTTTTTTATCAAAAGAACTGAGATAGCTGTATTTAAATGATCCTCTTGGTCTGTCTCTTCATCTATGAAACAAGGAGGGTGGAGATGATCTATCAGGTTTTCTCTAGGTCTGTCATTCTGGAAGTCTATTGTTCTATGAAACCTGGAACCAAAAATCTTTCTGAAATGATTGCTGATCATCAGTGCTTAGTTTCTCTTCCCATTTCTGCTGATACTCCAGAAACTGACAACTCTACACATAAACTTTAGCATCTGCAAGGGCAATAATATGTTCTGTGGTCTGCGCAGGCTGGGGAAACCTTTTGCCCCAGCATGACCTTGTTCGTGACCTTGGGGATCTCAATTCCAGCTCTACGCTCTACCATACGCACCCTCTCCTCATGTTCTTGGAGGCTGGCTTCCCTACTTTATTCTCCCCAGCTCCAGTGATGGAAACCCAGGTCTGCCTCCAAAGCTCACTTCCCTGAAGCAAGCTGGATATCCCCTTCATGGCGATGGGCATGGCAGAGCCTTGTCTCCCATGTCTCCTTGGCAGCACGTTACTCCTACTGTTGCCCCGCCACTGCTCATAAGAGACCCCACGACTTCCAGAAGAAATCAGGGCTATAAAATGGCTCACTCGTTCATAAGGAGCTATGTGTTTATTCATATATATTTTATATCATAACAAATGTAAATTAATTTCAGGGTGCAACTACCCAAGCTAGCATCTATATGGCTGCCTGTATAAAATTTCTCTCTCAAAATTCTCTAAACCATCTGGCATAAACTACTGTATTGTGACCTGTTAAAATAAGTAACAGCTGTGATAATCCCTCCCGATTTATGGCAAGCTATAAAACTCTGCATATACTGGCAATGCATATAAAATAATAAATAAAACCATTATCATTCTGTGCTGTCTTGGTGGGAATTATGATGATTTAGCCAAAATGGAGCCCTATGGAATGCATCAGAGGAGAAGCAGAGGTTTTGCCCAATCTGGCCCCCTCTAGCCCCCAAAGACCAACTTCACTACGTAGAGTTCTGAGATGTTTGAAAACTTTACCACTGTAAATGCATCCTTTCTGAGAGAACATTATTCCATCCATTGCTACCCGACTTCTATTATTTCAAAGCTTTCTTTTCTGATGGTGGGTTTCCAAAATTCCACAGTATATCCAGACTATAAAAAAGACAAGCTATGCAAAACTCAAAAATGTGAAATAATTTGTAGCACCAAAACTAAGAATCATCTCGGGATTGTTAACTGTAAGCGTATGTTTTTGCAAACACTGCCAAGATCCCAGGTTGAAAAAGACTATATCTAAGTCATCTTTCAAAGATATGCAGTACGTGGAAAAAGAAAAGCCAGTATCTGGCAGGAAAAGGGACTGGGCAGGTTTGATTCTGTGTCAAAAAGAGTTACTATTACCACTGCCCATAAATTTCAAAAAATTAAGGAGACAGGGATGGAAACGAACATGACATGGCTGTTCACTAGGTGCTGGGCATGGTACTATATCTCATCTAACCTTCGCAACAGCTAGACACCTTAGGTATTATGCCTGTTTTATGGTTGAGGAAATTGATGCTTAGAGAGGTTAAGTCACTTGCCCAAGGCAATCCTGTTAACAAGTTGGAGAGATGGGAGTTTGAACTCAGGTCTGATTCCAAGGCTCATGCTCTCTCTGTGTCACCATATTGTCTTGTGGACAGCTGTTTGCAATCTTTTTCTGCCATGATCCACAGTTGATAGATAGTAGGTCCATGAAGCACTCGCTGTCATGGCCAGGGGCAGTTATCTCCCCTTTGTTTCCCACTTCTAGAGTCTACTTGAATGCAACTGAGAGTTACCATATGGTAACTCTGGAGTGGAAGAACTCCAGATCTATTTTCATTTATGCATTTACAAAATTTGCAAATAAGGATGTTTGGTTAGTATGATAGATTTCAAAAACAGCCATAGTACTTGTTAGCTCTTCCCACCAAGAGGTGGAGGTCTGCTCCTCTACCTGGAATCTGAGCAGGCCTTATGGCTTGATTTGGCCCACAGAATGTGCTAGAAGTAGCACTGTATGTGTTCTGAGCCTGGGCCTCAAAAAGCTTTACAGCTTTTACATTTGCTGATCTTGGTACTTACCGTGCTTACTGCCACTCTACCAAGAAGCCTAGGCTAGCCTGATGGATGATGAGGCACATGTGGTCCAGCTGCTCCCCATATTCTGGCCCATTGCTTGCTAACTACCAGACATGTGAATGAGGCTACCCTAGGTCATCCAACCCCAGATGAATGACAACAGACAAAAAGCAAGCCCTGCAGAGCTCAGTTGAGCCAACCCAGAGCATTAGAATCTCCCATGAATTTTTAAGCCACCAAATATTGGGGTGATTTGTTACACAGAAAGGGTTAACTAAGGAAGTTATTTAAAATAAATTTCTACAAAAATAATTAAAAATAAAAAAATAAATTTCTAGCCACATGTGAAAATAAATATAACTGGTTGAGAGTTATTGGTTTGAACACAAATTCCACAAACTGAAATGAAGTAAAATAAAAACAAAATAAATCCCTTTTGATAGCTCCAAATACTGTCATAGCTCAAAGTCTTCACATCATCTCAATCACGTCCCATGAAAGCACTAGCTCATGGAGGCTTCCGACAGACAGCCTTCATTCCCGAAGCCCACCTTCCCTCCTCCAGTCCTGGACTTGTCAGGCTGATGTTGAGTCACATGGTTTTGGGGAAAGAATCACCAAGGGTGAGTGGCCCAGAACCACCCTCAAGAGACAATCAGTGGAAGAGAGGGAGAGATGATGTGCTTAAAGACTATAAATGCCAATGCACAATCCCAGAACCCCTCCAGGAAATAGAAGGGCAATGTGCCATGGAGTAAGAGGAGCTACAGTGTTGTTAGCATGTGGTGTCAGTCTTGGAATATTCAACAACGGCAGTCATGCTGTCTTAAGAAGATAGGGTATCCAAAGCCACAGTTGGGAGAGGGAAAGAGATATCCACCCTCCTCTTCCTACACACTCGGGGAGACTTACAGATGGATGAAAGCCCTCAAAAGGAAGAAAGGAATAATTACAAACTAAATTAGGGCCAAATTGAACTATCTGAGAAAGGAAGAAATAATGGCTCTCAACCTTGCCTGTATGTTGCAATTTCAACAGAGTGGAATCAACTCCTGCACTCTTCTTAATCACTACATTAATTACTAACTTTATTTAATAGGAAAAAATGTTCAGCATTTGGAATTGTCACCAGTTTCAACAAAAGCTGTCTCTTTTGAAGAAAATGCTGGTGAGTAACGATTAGTTCATTGTTCGGCTCTCTTCAAATATGGATGCTTGGGCTTGTTTTTTCTTATTTTCTTAGTAAATGTGGGAACCTTTGAACTTTGAATAATTTCTTTTTCCTTTCAATGCCTTCTAGTTATACAAACAAAAAAATAATTACAGGGGCAGTCTTTGCATCTATACGTCTATGGTTTCTTTCATTTGGTATTTACACTGCTGAGTGAATGAATGAATTTAGTTCATTTTGCTTCTTGAAGAAAATGTATGTAATGAAATGGGGTCCATTTTAGTTGACTCTGGCAAGGTTTTTAAGGAGCATATAAAGGAGAAGGAGAGAGAAAGTAGCCTTCTTTGTAGTCCTGAGAAAATATGTTGGTCTGTACCCCAAACAGTTTTTCTACATTTGTGGTTAAACACACACTCATTATGTTCCAGAAAAGGGGATGTTTTACTGAAACACTTTATGAGTTTAAAAAACCCCTCTCTACACCAGTGTTTGTAGTTTCTCCCAGTTCAGGCTTTGAACTTGCTTTCCAACAGCTTTTCCCAGTCTGAGAGAGAATGTGGCCACGACACTGGATTCAGGCTCTAGGCTGGGACCTCCATGAGTTACCTTCCAGGTGGAATCAAAATTGAAACTTCCAGATCGGAGCAAACATAAAAATAGTATTACATGTCCAATCGGTAGGGAAGATTTCTTCATTTAAGGATGGGGTCAAATTGAACAGAAAGAAAACTGACCAGGTGGGGAAAATCCATGGTCCCTGTGGTATAGCAGGAGCTCCACTACAGAAGCCAGGTAGACAAGTCCACCCTTCTTATCAGAAGCCCTCTAACCACGTTCTACCACTTGGAGTGTGGTGTGGAGGAGAATGGAGGCATGGTTTGGCCTGTTCTTGAAGGGTTTGGGTTTAGAGTAATTAATTTCTAAGAGAAGGAAGGGGAAACAGTGGGAGGCTTTTGAAGAGTAATTTCATAATAAATGGGTCATGTGTTAGCAAGTTGCTTTGCACATAGCAGCTCCTTTACTCCTAAGTATTTCTTTTTGTCCCCCAAGTTCTTACTTAAGTTCTAGGTAGTTAACATAAAGGGCAATATGAGTTTCAGGGGTAGAACTTAGTGATTCATCACTTCTGCACATCACTCAGTGACCATCACAAGTGCCCTCCTTCGTCCCCATCGCCTGTTGCCCCTTTCCCCCTCCCCCTTCCCCTTTGGTGACCAGCAGTTTGCGCTCTGTAGTTAAGAGTCTGTTTCTTGGTTTGTTTCTCTCTTTTTTTCCCCATGTTCATTTGTTTTGTTTCTTAAATTCTACATATGATTGAAATCATGATATCTGTCTTTCTCTGACTTATTTCACTCAGCATCATACTCTCTAGCTCCATCCATGTCATTGCAGATGGCAAGATTCCATTCTTTTTATGGCTGAGTAATATTCCATTGTATATATACCACATCTTTATCCATTCATCAGTCGAGGGACATTTGGGCTCTCTCCATAGTTTGGCTATTGTTGACAATGCTGCTGTAAACATCAGGTGCAGGTGCCCTTTCAAATCTGTATTTTCGTACCCTTTAAATACCTAGCAGTGCAATTGCTGGATCCCAGGGTAGTTGTATTTTTAACTTCTTGAGGAACCTCCATACTATTTTCCAGAGCGGCTGCACAGGTTTGCATTCCCACCAACAGTACAAGAGAGTTCCTCTCATAAATATTTCTTAATAAGATTTCTTAAATTGATTTCTCAGAAGGAGAAACAACAGATGGTTCAAGTGTTCATTTGTCTCAGAGAGGTACCACTTTTAGGGTCATAGAGATGCAAATGTCAGTAGGATTTGTAAGAATGATCTTTTCTGGCCTCCTGGGAAGGCTATTACACACCCAAGGTAGCCTGCTGCTGCTGCTGCTGGTAGAACCCTGGGAGATCTAAGGGAAAGACCAATTGGAGGTCATCCCAGCCCACTCCAGTGATTCTGGGATGTCACTTTGTGTCTCTGACTTTAGCCTTCCTTCCCCTATCCCTCTGACTGTGAGCACTAAGCCATAATACTGAAGCTGCAGGATGTGGGGATTTGACACATGAATAAAGTCCATCTCTAGCCTTGGACTGTCCCAGAGTTCATTTGTAAGTTTTTCTTTTTAATTTAGGACACAGTTTCCCATGGAAAAGAAGTTACAAATGGCATTTAGAGTTCCAGGTTTGACCATCAAGACTTATTTCTTCCACAACATTGTTAGGGAGATATGCATTTGCAGTGAATGAGAGTGGAAAACAATACTGGTATCAGGACAGTGAATAAATGTTAGCACATCTCAAGAAGATGGTTTTAAAAATTAATTTTAAATGCTGACACCCCATAAAATGTAAGACTAACTAGAGAAAGAGTAGTCAGCTGATAGAGACCTTGGAGTCTGCAACTGGAGTATCTGTCTCTTTAAGGATTAATGACACTAATTCTTTATTATGCCCAGTATCACTAGAAAGAGTCACTCATTCAAAAAAAAATATATTTTGAGTACCTAAAATCCTCTGGACAATATGATAGCAGAGATGAAAGGCCTAGTCCCTACTTTGAAGGAGCCCACAGAATGGCCAACTAAACAGACACTATACTACATACATGGTTTTCAGAGGGACTCACACATCCTCCCAAGGTACACTGTGTTGTGCCTGGGGATTCAGGGAACCATAGGATAGAGGTTGAGGGAGCTTCCTGGACCACTAGCTTTACTCAGTAATTGGGGGAAGATTATTTTATATTAAATAATGTAGAGAATTGTGCTAATTTTATAGGAATGTTGAGGATGATGCACACGATTGTAAAGAAACCTTAATATGAAAAAAAAAAAAAAGAAACCTTAATATGTACAGGAGGCTGTTTTGGCCATAACCAACTGTACCCATGTCCTCCATCTCCACCCTTTGGCTCAGATCCCCTAGGGGTACTAGTTCATCTTCTGCCCTTGGAAGTACCACTAAGATATAGGCAGGCACAGCATATGAGCTATGGAAATGGGGAAGTCTGGGTGATTTCAGGAAAGGCTTCCCAAGGAAGGTGATGCATAAGTCAAGGCTTCCAAACCAACTAGGAGTTGGCCAGGTGAAACAGGTCATAGGAGCACTCTAGAGAGAGGACAGCATCCACAGGCCTAGAAGTATGTGAAAGGGCATGGTGTGATGAGAAAATGCAAGCAATCTGGTGAGACTGGAACACCCACCGGACTGGTGCAGGAGATTTCAGACACACACGCACTGTCATCTTAAAGCACAAGAGAGGATGATGAATGAGCCTAAGACTTCTATGTTCTAGCCAACAGAAAGTGCTGTTGGCCCAGGGCGGCTTGCTGGCTATCTAGAGCAGGTGGCCTTCGGAAACACAGGCAAGCAGATGGTGGTCTGAAGATGGCCAAGTTTAGAAATAGGATTTTGTAACTCCAGGAAGAGCTGTTATCATATCTGCTACTTGTTACTTTGCTCAGAAACTCCGAACAAGATAAAGTATAATCCCTACCAGTATTACCTCACCAGGATGCCAAAATTAAGAAATTAGACGACAAACTATCCTTTTCCCCCACTGGAAAACATCATCTCTTCTCACTGAACTGCCAGTACATCCAAGCAACGATGTGGGCAATTCTGCATTGTAACTTCGTGACCTGCCACAACCTCTAACACTGGTTAATCCATCACCTTTTATGATCCCAGAAGACATTTACAACCCTCTCCTAGGAAATGAATATTTGAACAACACATCATTGATAAACATTGCTGAGTAATAAATATATCAGTGATAGGCAGTCAAGTTAATTAGCAGAAAGTTCTAGAGTCATTATTGGGAATTGAAAGAGAAGGTAAAAGACCTTACCTTCCCCCACTCTATTTTCTCAAGACATAGGACACTACTGGTTCTGTCCCTTGTCTGACACCTCTTCTAAGCTCACAGTCATGTATTTTGGTGGGGGCGGTCTCTGCTGATTGGTTTTTGCTCCCTCAGATCAAAACTAAGTTCCCTTCTACTTTGGCTGATATAAGCAGAGACTGTAGCAGAGGCCATAGTATGTCTTTTAACATTTCGCCTGTATGACATCCTTAGAACACCACCCTCCGGTGAGTTTGGGGGCCCTCATTTGTAAACCATCGCAGGTGGTATCACTTGGTGGTAAACAGCCGGGATATGGAATCAGACAGACCTGGGTCCACATCCTGCCTTTGCAACATCTGAACTCTGATCTTGGGCAAGTTATGTTAATACCGCAAGCCTCCTTCTCCTCACCTATGATACAAACATATAACTGTGCCTGCCTCAGAGGGTTGGCCTGAGGATCAACTAGGACAGAGTCATTAGCATAGTCCTGCTGAGCATGTAATAAGGGGTCATTAAATGACTTTTAATATTAAAAGTATTGGCCTTCCCCAACCACTGGACCCAAAGCCTCCTCAGCCCCAACTGTTAATAGACAAGCTCCTCTCAAACACGTGATACTGGTCATTTATGATGCAGAAGTACTTAGCCTTATATCTTCACTGGCACACTTTAGAAGAAATAAGTTTCCCTGCTTCTTTCCAGAAACACCTTTCCTTTGTGACCTGAATGAAACCACTGGAGGATCAACAGATTAGAAGAAAAAAAAAAACCCAAGTGAATATTTTTTTGAAGTTTCTAAAATAAGTTGTTGGAAACAGAGACCCAAGAGAAATGATAGCATAAGCAACTGGTTTTATGTTTACACCTTCACTCAAACGCCCACCCACTACTGAAATTATCAGCCAGTATGTAAGATGTAATACTGAGAAATGGAGTAGGGTTAAAAACATCTTTTGATACTTGGTTGAGTCTACTTTCATTTTGCTGGAGGTAAACTGATATTAACCAAAGTAGGCCAAGATATGAAAGATGAGAATCAGCCTCAGAAAAAGTGGGGTCAGAGTAGAGGGAACAGGGTTTTATTACCAGGGACGGACAGCATCATTTGCCTCCAAAGGACCCTGAAGGCTCTGCTCACACACTTCCAACACTGGCTCCTAATGATGATGACAATGGTGAGGATGAGGATGACGGCAATGGCACATGTTTATTCAGGCCCTATCGTGTGTCAAGTGCTGCACTCCATGCTTTCGTTTTATTACATCATTCAGTCTTCACAATAAGCCTAGGAGATTTTGCAGAAGAAACTGCAGCTTAGAGAGGTAAAACCCCAGAACACTTCTGGCTAAGAAATTCCTCCCCATCCATCAAAGCCTACCTCAGATCTCCCCTCCTTCTGGAAGCTTCCTTCCTTTCCCTCTTCATCTCCTCCATCCCCCACTCAGTTTTCCATTGACTGTTTTGCAGTCTATTTCCTTCCTACCTTCCTTCCTCCCTCTTTTCTTTTTCTTTCTTTCTTTTTTCTTTCTTCTTTCTTTCTTTCTTTCTTTCTTTCTTTCTTTCTTTCTTTCTTTCTTCTTTCTTCCTTCCTTCCTTCCTTCCTTCCTTCTTTCCTTCCTTCCTTCCTTCCTTCCTTCCTTCCTTCCTTCCTTCCTTCCTTTTCTTCCTTCCTTCTCCTCCTCCTTCTTCCCTCTCTCTCTCTCTCCCTCCCTCCCTCCCTCCCTCCCTCTCTTTCTTCTGGACACCTGGAGATGTAGTCACACATGTTAGTTTTGCCCGCTCTTTCACCAAGTGCTGCTTGGGCCTCTGGATGCGGCTCTATTACCTTAAAGGTAGGGAAAGTCCTTAGTTTTGACCCAAGTTCATGGCAGGGTGTAGGGCAATTCTCTACCTCTAGAATCTGATCTGGGCCTAGACATGTATTAAATTGCAATGAACTGGATTTTGAGGCTTTCCCAAGTTTCAGATTTCATAGTTATTTTGTACTTGTTACTCTGGACCAAGGGCAGAGAAACGTCACTGTCCTACAGAAAGCTCCACACACAAGAATGTTGGAGAACGGGAAGTCATTTTTAGTCACTGAACTCAAAAGCTTCCCTTCTTATAGGAATCAAGGGTGTATCTTATCTCCCAGTTCTTCCTTCTGAGTCCATCAGTGGCTGGGCCTGCCACCCTCCTATAAAAGGAGAGTAGACAAAGAGAAGCAGAATGTGATTTGGTGGCAAAGAACATTTTTCCCTGGGAGAAAATGGAGTGACTTTTAGCTTATCTGCTGTCACCTTGTTAATGTGATCATTGTTCTTCAAAATAAAATCTCCTCTCCTTACCCATGATGTCTTTCGTGTGAAAAAATTTTTTTAAAGCTGCAACTAAATGGCGAGAAAAGAGGGGTAGACGGAAGAAAATGAAAGGCTAATCAAGAGAAGCTACAAATCAACTTCTCTGCAAGGAAAAGCACTCAACATACAATTATCTTAATTCTCCCAGGTAGCCATTTTGCTTGCTTTCCAAGGTAGGTGTAGAAAGTACTAGAAACCTGTGGCTCCCTTCATTACCCCTGGCTTTCAGAACAGCAGCTACAGGGCTGCATGGGTTGGGATGAGTAATTTATCGTCCATTTAAGCCAGGGGCTCTGTGGCTGTTGATGTGTGCCCCTGGCCTGTTCTCAAGCACATCCTTATTTCAAAATTAATCATCCAGCTCTACCTTGCTGGTGAAGGTTTCCGAGGATAAAAACTTAGATAGAAGAGGGAACCTAGTTGTTAATGGCCAGATGCCATCCATGGCAAGCGTAACACAAAGCCAAGGCAGTGAGAGAAGCGTGATTTACTACCCTATCTTGAAGAATAAATCAAAACTTCCTCTTTGTTCCATTGTAGGGTGGGGGCAAGAAAGGGGCAAAGATAACATTCCTGCGAGACCTCCATTCTTCAAAGCTGAGGAAACATTTGCATCTTTCCTTTTATTGACATTTGGCCTCTGGAGGCCGAAGAACCAGTTCTGTGTTTCAGTTGTGAGAGGATATAGCTGAGATTAATTCCCTCCTGCATCTCCTTTCTGCCAGTGGTTGTCACCACACCCACGGGCAAGGAGTGATAGCCACACACAAGGCCAGCTCCCCTCAGGAGAGTGGGGTTTCTCGGTATTCCTGCTGACCCAAAAAGAGGCACCCGGGAGGAAGGGAGCCATGCTACCCAACAGAATATTCAGAAGCACAGGTGGACTTCAGAGGAGACTAGAAGACTCTGCCTTGAACACAGACAAGTAATTTCCACCCAAATTCACACAAAGAGGGGTTGTGCAGGACAGAGTGTTTGGGCAGCAGACTATAGTTGCTTATCGCTGCGTGCAGCCTCATCCCTTCCTGCTGTGCGTGTCTTCTCTGCCTCCCCACCCTCCAGACTTAGAGAAGGTAAGAATCAATCCAAAGCAAATCATCTTAATTTTATGCAAAATACTGGCTCTATCAAACATGTTTCCCTTGGGATTAGAGACCATGTACTTTTTAAAAAAAATTTTGAAGATCAGATCAGCAAAGTGACTCATGCTATCATGTTCTAAAAAATAGAACAAAGTAAGACCAAACAGAAAAACCCCACAAACAAAAATCCACCCCAGACTTGATACACCTTAACTTATTTACCCTAACAGAGTCAGCCCAAAGTCCCCTCCATCGACCTTACACGGCCTGCCACACCACCCCAGGAGGGACGAGTTGGTCCCTCCTTCCTGTAGATGGGCCCCAAGGTACGGTGTCCAGCCTTTCCGGAGCTCACAGGTCAGTGTCCTCCTGACTCACGAGTCCGCAAGGGCAGAACTGTGTCTTAGTCGCGTCTGATGCCTGCAACGGGGCCCAGTACCCGGCAGAGATGCTGCTTCATACAGTTGAGCTCCCCAAATGCTGCCCCCTTCAGGGACAAGACCAGCAGTCAAGGCCCTACAGGGTGGGAAGCAGCCCAGGTGCGTAGCTGGGAAAGAGGCCAGGTCTGGGACAGGACAGCCCAAATATTCTACTGAGGAACACTCCACAAGAGACAGGGACGAAGAAACTTCGGAGGAATTTTTCAATGGTGAATTTTTGTGTCACGCCGACTTTCTTCCTGGCTCGTCTCAGCAGGCTCGATCCAGCGTAACACTTGGCTGCACGCCCTCCCCTAGGTACACTGTTGGTATTTTCATGTCCCATCTGCTAGTGCCTCTGGAGGACATCAGGATAAGTGGGTTGATCCAGAAAGGACACCCACTGTCCTGGCCCTCTGCCTAAGACATGCAAATGGAGAACAGCTTCCCAGCCACAGAGCGTTGCCTGTGCCAAAGGCATATTACTTTCAGCACGACGCTTTCTCGTAGCTGCTATGGACTGAGCAGCTAGTGAGCGTAGTACGCTCCGTCCTTGGCCTGCATGCTTTCACTTCGTGCTCACTTAGGGAAGACAGAAGGCAGAGAGTCCCGTCTCCGTTTTAGAAATAAGGAAGTTGCCATCACGTGACTGGTAAGTGGCAGAGTAAGGGTTCAAACCCAGATCTGCACACACCAAAGCCACTTCCCGCACACCGTGCTCCAAACCTAACTCTAGCGGATGAAACTCGTAACAATAAGCCCGCAGAGTAAAACCAGTGGAAATTACCAAAGCTGTATTCCTGAGGTAAAGTTATAGCTCTCGGTTTTCAGATCTATCTTTTAAACTGAGCATCAACTTAAGAAATGGAAAACAAGTTTAAAATCGCAAGTAAATGAACGCAAAAATCTGATTAATTAAAAATAATAAACACCAAAAAGAAAAAAAAAAAAGGACAAAAGCGATTGTGCCATAAGGTGGTGGCAGGCTACACCTCGTTCCCTCTGAATGCGGAGGTCCCACGAATGAACTAAGAGACCTGAGCTGATATTCAGACTGATAGGAAAGTTTTGCTTCTGGGGGTGCCTGGCTGGCTCAGTCGGTAGAACAGGAGACTCTTAATCTCAGGGTCGTGAGTTCAAGCCCCGTGTTGGGCATGAAGGCTACTTAAAAAAAAAAAGAAGAAGATAGTTTTGCTTCTGGGAAACAGGAATGCCCAGGGATGTGGGCATACACAATGGGAGTCGCTGCCGGGTCCCCGGCCCCTGACTGTGGATTGGCATAAGGGTCTGGGCCCTGAGAGCTTGCCACATCGGCATGAACGGCTCTCAAACCTGCCCAGGCCCCCAGGACACTGCAGGCTTACTTCGATGGGAGCCTGAAGCTCGAGTCCCACGCTCCATTTTTCCTGAAGATCACCACACTATCCTTTTTAAGTGTACCCGGACACGGTCCTTCAGCTACAAGATCTCCCATTTTTGGTGCAAGGCTGTGCCTGCCTCCAAGTCGGGAAGATTCAGCAGGGGCTGAGGAGGAAAGAAAGCGCAGAGTTTTATGTTTCCCTGAATTATTCCTATGCTTATAAGGCAATCGTAGGAAACGATTGTTCCATGGCTTTAAATCTAGTAAATAAAATTCCCTTTGAGACTCTGGTTTGAAAGATGGTGAGGATCAGAGTAACTACTTTGTTTATGTAATAAACACACACCCCAAACTGTAACATTTTTATAATGAAACCTGGTGTAATAAAATTTGTGTTGAGGCAAAAAGCAGTCATTTTCCCCTCCGCTTTTATTGGGCTGAATGCAGTATCTGCCAAGTCCTACTTGGAGGCATCTTTGATTAAGGGCCTTGTCTCCCTACTTCTGAGCTATGCGGAGTCAGCAAGGGGACCACGGCCTTGCAGACGCTAATAGAAGAGAGCCCAAGTCACGCAGGGCCAGCAGCTCTAAGAAGGCCGAGCCCTCTGCCACGGAGCCCTCCTGCCTTGGATGTCCAACGCTCCAAGGGAGACCGGGTCAAGCTTTTCCAAAGGCCTTCTCCCCATCTTCCTCCTTAAGCTTTGACTGGAAACTTCTGGCCAGCACCTGGAGTGGCTTTATCTCTTTGGTATTCCCTCCCCATTACTTAGCCCTTCTGGCCTGCTGACTACAAGCTGACTGTTGGACACTCTCCCCTGAATTCCCGGATTCTTATGCAAATGTGTGAACTTAGGTCCTGAACTGTGTCACTCGGCCTCCTGAGGGCAGTTGGGGGTTAGAGCGGGAGAGGAGTTCTTCTTACCTAAGGCAGGGATTGTCCACCCTGACTGCACATTGGAGCCTACCTGGGGTGCTTTAAAACAACAACTGCACTGATGCCTGGGTCTGTCCCCAAAGATTCTGACTTCATGGGTCTGGAGATTAGGCTGCCCATCCAGTAATGGCATTCATGGTCAGTATACATGGTGCCAGGCGCTTGGATCTGAACAACTTCCCCGCCCCTGAGTCCGGGTACCACAGTGCCCCGAAGAAATGGGCAGTGGTGCCCACCGGCCCCTGCCCGGTCCACGGGCCTCTTGCCTTCCTCTCCCACGGGATCCTAGATAACAGAGCAGGCACACACCGGTGCCTCCCCATCACCACACTCGGAAAAGCAACTGAGGGAGTCTTCTCAGATGGCAGGGCAGACGACGCCTTCACGGAGCCGGGCTACGGCTGGTTAGGCCACTGCTTGGCCCTGGAGCGTGCCCGTAGTGTGTGTCAGGCTTCACAGAGCCAGTGCAGGCGAATGTGCGACAAGCTGGGTTGGCGGGGGCGAGGGGAGTGGCAGGCTTCCACAATCACACTGCCCCCCCCCCCCAGCGTGTGCTCTTGGAGGTGGAGTTGATGTGAGAAATGTAAGGAAGGCCCTGTGCCAGATGGCCAGGAGCCTGAGCTAGAATGGCAGGGCTAGCCCCCGTGCAGGACGCAAGCTGCAAATCGTTCGGTGCTTTTCAAGCAGGGTTCAGTTGTGTGGCTGGCCTCGCGGGAGAGGCCCATCCGAAGGAGGCTTTAGAGGACGCAGCCGTCAAGATAGGCTCTCAAATGGTTTCAGGCCACTTCGGCTGGAAAGGAAGCTAGAAATTGGAGAGCCTGGGTCTGAGACTCCCCGTTCAGGGGCTCTTTTGGGGCCCCAGGGAGATCTCCGCGGGATGAGGGCAGGAAACAGGAATTCCAAGCCGACGGGAGGGGGCGGGGCCGGGAGGAGAAGAAAGGGCCCAGCAGGCCTCTTCCCGGCCACCCCCAGCCACAGCCCGAGAACCCGGCCCTGGAACCCCCACCTGGGCTACCCTCTGCGCCCTGTCGGAAGGCATGCAAACGTCGGAGTGGAAGAAGCGGAGAGAGAAAGGCTTGTCGTCTGTCTGAAGCCATCCAGCATCTCCGAAGGAGCACACAGTTGCAAGCTTGGCCGGCCAGAATGTCCCACCCCAAGTCCCCAAGCTTGGGAGCCTCTGGCCCCCAAACGTCAAGGTCAGCCCTTGGGTCAGGCCCCCCCTCCTCACCTCCGTTCCCGCGGAAGGGCGCCCTTTCTCCAGAAGGCTCACTCCTCGGTCCCCCAGGACGGAAGCGGCTGCAGCGCGGCCCGCGCTAGGCCCGGCCTCTCCCAGCCCCCTCCCCCTTTGTCTGGCCGGGAAATGCTGCAAACCCCAAGTACCTGCATTCTTGGGCAGGCAGCAGGCGAGAGGCATGCTCGATTCCCGCTCTGCTTCGTAAGGCCCGGCCGCTTCTTTTATCCGAAGCCTCCCGGAGTCCCAGGGAGCTGAAAGCCGATCTGCTGGGGCCGGCGGGCCGAGCGGGGGCGGGAGGGCGCGAGAGGGCGACCCTCGGAGGGGAGGTGGCGGATTTTCGCACAGCATCTGCGCTGCCGCCGGGACTCCCCCCTGGAGGGGGAGATGGTCTCACCCGAGTGCTGGGCCAGCGCTAATCCCTCGGGGTTCACTTGAGTGGCAAATCAGGACTGCAGGGGAGCCTGGGCCACACCCCGGCTCCCGAGGAGGGGCTCGGCAGGCCAGACGCTGCGCCGCTTGCCCTGGGGCCCCGTGCTCCCAGTGCGCCAGGCGGCCGTCCCCTCACCTGGGAGCTCGTGAGAAATGCAGCATCTCAGGCCCCGGCGGCTTGCGAAGCTCTGCCAAGTGCCACGTGGCTATGGAAACCATGAGCACGCTGCCAGGGCCGGCGCCGGGGAGCCCCAGTGCACGCTCCCTCTCGGCCCGGGCGCCCCGCTTGGCTCAGTCGGTGCGAGGGGGAGCTGCTCGACGGGCCTGCAAAGATTTGCACACACGCTGAAGGAGGGGGGCAGCGGACAACTGGAGTTTGCTCTTTTCGGGTTGCAAATCAATTTCTGGTCCCCTCCCACCCCAACACGCTGGCCACCTGTATCAACACGTTAGGCCTCGCGGTGCCAACAACAACAGTCAAGCGCGGGGCAGGAATCCTGGGCCCCTTGGCAGACGTCACCCACGGCGGAGCCTGCTCGGACCATCCTTTGGTCAGAAGGGCCGGGCGGTAGGCGGGATGCGCACAGCTTTGCCCCGACAGCCTTGGGGCCCCCCAAGGCCCAGGTCTGCCCCCCGATGAGCCCCCCTGCACCTGAACTCGGGTGCAGGAGGTGCAGAGAAGGAAAGGACCCCTCGCGGAAGGCCAGGGAAGAGCTTTGTTTTCCAGCCCAGAGAGAACCCTGGAAATACCAGTGAGGCGGGTGGGCCGGCTCTCTTCTCGGGGAGTCGCCAGGTCTCCCTGCACCCACGCTTCTGCTCCTCAGACTCGGGCAGCGAGGGCCAGGAGGGGTGATTCATTTCTGGGGAGCCACCCAAGGGCGCTGGCTCTGGGATGCGTTAAGAAGCCCAAATCAACACGGGGTCTGGCTGGAACCTTGGAGAAGTGCCCGGGACAGAATTTTCAGCCTTGGGAGCATCTGTTGGTGGCACCGGGGCGGTGGCGGCGGTGGCAGGCGCCTCGAATCCAGCTAACGGCAGCCCTCGGAGCGGAGAGCAGGCAAAGAGGGTGGCCCGGCTCTCCTGGGATCTGGGTGGGCTCTCCAAGCAATCACGGTGGGCTTTTGAGTGGGAAACCAAGCTAAAACAGTATTTAAAAATCTTCTTCAGATCCCCAGTCTTGCCTCAAACAACAATCACTCATAAAAAGACTCTCACGAATGGAAGGAAATGATGCCATTGTTTTATTTTCTATGGGAAGTCATAATAGTTTTTAAAAGGTTAATCTCCTTCTCAGCCCTGTTTTTTCCCTTCCAGTGACCCCAAGCTGAAAAGGAAAAATATTTGCACTTGGTGTTTAAAAACCACAGTGAATTAGCTTTTGTTGTTCATGGCAAAGCCACTATTTAGCTGCCCAGAATCAAACCAGATGTCGGGGAAGAAAGAAGGCCCCGCATCCTGGGAACTTGCCTTTCACCTTTGCAGAAGGGCCGAGAAGAAAGCCGCACTGAGGAGACAAAATGGAGGGAGCTTGGCGGTCAGCGAACCTGACAGGCGGTTCTGACGCAGGTGCCAGGAGGTGGGATGCCGTGCGTGGGCCGAGCCTGCCATCGCTCCGGGCCCCTGGATGCCTGAGGCCTCTGGCCTTCCAGAAGTTTCTTCTGTGGATGCCAGGCCAGCACCGGTACTCCCACTATTCCCACTGGACCAAGGTGAGCAGTAGAGAAGCATGGAGGGGAGGATTAGGAGCCAGAAAAAAAAAAAAAACACAAAGGAGATCAGCAGAACTTGCTGGAACACTAAATCTATCAGAGAAGGGAAAGAAAGAAAAAGAAAGAAAGAAAGAAAGGAAAGAAAGAAAGAAAGAAAGAAAGAAAGAAAGAAAGAAAGAAAGAAAGAAAGAAGAAAGAAAGAAAGAAAGAAAAAGAAAAGAAACCCTAAAAGAAAAAGAATAGGTTTTCTTTCTGTGGCCTTCCGGGGAAGTATGAGGAATAGATTATTAGTCAGTCTGGTTTCTCTTTAGCACACCACCCACCACAACTCACAGCTTAAATTAGGAAGAAAAAAGTTCCTACGTGGCTGAGTCTGTGTCTCACTGTTTGCTAAATCTAGCAGAGTAAGAAAGCAGGAAGTCCCTCTACACTGAGACCCTTTCTATCCACTTAACAAACCTCTACTAAGCCCCCCCCCCACTTTGGTAAGACATTCGGGTGAAGCCCGCAGGGCTTGGGTGCTCTTCCCATCCACGAGCACTTCACAGCCCACTGGGGAAGATGGACATGTTCGTACCAACCACCACAACGGGTACCATTTTCCCAAGTGTGATCATGTGCCAGTGACTGTGTTATCTGGGTTGCATCTTACTTAATCCTTACAATAACCCTGCTGTGCATTCAGTTTGATCATTCCCATTTTACAGATGATGAAGCCAAGGCTCAGAAAGCTTCAGGAACTTAACCAGGATCACACAGCTATTAAGCTAGCAAGAGTCTTTGTTTTTATCACTGAGGAAAGCCCAGGGGCCTAGATCAGTGTCTGGCACATAGTAACTGCTCAGTAAATATTTATTGAATGAAGAAAGCAGCTGAGGGTGCAGGGAAGGGCTTTCTGGGGCACTGGTGCTGAGCCTTGAAGCGCGGCTAGGATTTGCAAAGACGACGGTAAAGGCACCCGAGAAGAAGACAGGAAATGGACAAATGCAGCTCTAGGAAAACATCACTGTTTTACAAGATTACAAAAATGGGCAGGAAGGAATAGCAGTTAAGGACACTCAAGTCAGAGGGACCCAGGTCCCACCATGGCTCTACCGCCTAAGGTTGCGTGAACACAGCCAAGTCATTTGGTCTCTCATGCTTCATTTTCCTTATCTGCAAAATGCTGATGAGAATATTACCTACTGTAGCAGAAACTCTTAATTTCCTACCAAACCTTCCATGTTCACTTTCTCTTTCATATTGATAACACGTCAATTTTTTAAATGGGGTCCACTTCCATACAACCAAAAGGCTATGTGTCCAGGCTTCCCTTGTAGCTAGGGGCTGCTATCTGGCCAATGAGATAAAAGCAACTGTGGCGTGGGGCTTCTGGAAAGTCTCTTTAGAGTACAAAAGTCATGTTCCTTCTTTCATCCTCCTGCTTGGGCCAATGACGTGATGCCGTCTTGGACCAAGATGAGGGCCACCATCTAATGGTAGAACCAGGAGCTAGGAGGAGCTTTGGTCTCTCACTACTGCTGAGTCTCCATACCAGCTTTCGACTTGTTTTACGTAAGAGAGAAATAAAGTTTTGTCTTTTTGAAGCCTCTCTTGATCCCCATTGGATATGTTTACCTCAGAGAGGTACTAGGAGGATAAAGTAAGATAATACAGACCAAATAATTAGTGCTGGGCTTTGGAGACAGTACACACAAAAATGTAGGCAGTCACGTTTTGTCACTATTCTTATCACCATTATCATCATTATCGTTACAAAATCTAGAATACTCCCTTATTCTGCATTAGGCTGAACCACCTCCATTCAGTCATTTAATTAGTCAGTTTGCTTAAAATTCCTCAAAAATGTGCCTTTCTTGAGAACATATCTACGAATCTTCCTATGGCGGGGTCTCTGATAACAGAACAAAATATGTCTCTTTGAAGTTCATCACCAAATCATCCACACAACTAAGAATATTGAAAATCTAGGCCTGTTAGTGACAGGTGGGAGAGGGCGTGAATTATTAGTAGGTTCACACTTCTGAGCACAGAGACTGGGAAGCATTAGTTAAATTCTAAGTTTGGTCAAATAACCCTTCTTGGAAAGCTCCATGGCAACCCGGTGCCTCAAAAAAAAAAAAAAAAAAAAAAGTCTCCCCTTTCCCAACCAGACAGACTTTTCCATTCTAGGACACACAGGGGGAAAAAAATGTAAAGATTCAATTTGCTTAAAAAGTTCTGAGAGTCGGGATCCCTGGGTGGCGCAGCGGTTTGGCGCCTGCCTTTAGCCCAGGGCGCGATCCTGGAGACCCGGGATCGAATCCCACATCGGGCTCCCGGTGCATGGAGCCTGCTTCTCCCTCTGCCTGTGTCTCTGCCTCTCTCTCTCTCTCTCTCTCTGTGACTATCATGAATAAATAAATAAAATCTTTAAAAAAAAAAAAAAGTTCTGAGAGTCAGCATGGTATACCGGACTTCGAGAGATTTGCCAAGGACTGTGGATCCTTTTACTAAGATCTCTGCTTCTGAGTGTCTTTGACAGGTTGTGTGGTTTGTTCCTGATCATAGATGTTTCCTGAAAGACGTAAGGAAGGAAATGCTAATGAGCTAGAATGAGTGGGTCCCATCGGCCAACGGACTGGTGCCAAGGATCCACTTGGGAGTACCAGTATCCAGGGCCCCCTGGAGCCACTGAATCACAGTCTCCGAATGTAAAACTCTTGTTTTCAAAGCTGCCCAAGTGGTTGGCGGTGTGCGGTCAGGTTCGGGACTGTTCTCCAAGGCTCCCTGGCCCCGGCTCTCGGCCTGCGTTACTGAGAAGCACAGTCTACGATAGGGATTCGGGTCCGAGTGATGAAGGAGGCGGCGCCCCCAAGGGCAGCCGGGCATGGCACGGAGGGACTCGGCACGGCTGCGGCCTCAGCTGGACATTCAGTTCATCCCGATCCTGCAGGGCACTCTGCAGCGCCCACTGCACCCCAGAGCTCATCTCCCCTTCCGGCAAGGAGGCTGGCGGCGCCCACGTTGGGCAGACGGCCGTCCTCCGAGGCAGGGGCAGCTGTGGCCTTTAGCGGCCAGGACTCGGGCCACCTGGAGGCGGGGATCCGGGCAAGGCACCAACGACGCCTGCCACCAACTCCGAGCCGCTGGGCCCTAGTGGCGGCGGCCTCTGTATTTTGGTGGCTTTGCCCTCCACGAAGCCCCGATGTCCACGCCGCCTTGGCCCGAGCTTCCCTCTTACAGACACGGTCTCGGAGAAGAGCTTCACCCTGTAGGAGGGCTTTCAGGATCGGGTATGGTCCTGTTAGTGCCCGGAGCCGCTGCGCTGGCACGCGGGATCCCCGGCGCACCTGCCGGAGTTCTCGTTGGCATGCTAACCTGTGCCAGCAGTTGGCCCCAGGTCAGTGTTCCAGAACCGTTCTCACGAGTTCCAGCCATACCCACTCATCTGCTCCATAACACGCGGCTCAAGGAATCCGGCCGCCTGTGATCTGTGTCCTCTCCCTGTTCCCTTGACAGATCGGGATGCAGGCCACTGAACTCCCTTGGCTGATTCTCAGTGACTCCTAAATAGGTCAGATCAGTTTGGAGACTGGCCAACAGCTAATTTCACATTCACCACTGACCTGTTTTATTCCTCTGGTATTTCAGGAAAAAGAGGAGTGAGTGCCTTTTCTCCTTGTTTGTCTGAGTCCCGATCCCCTGGAGCAAAATTTGTCGCCTAGGCCACTGTGATTTGTTCCGAGCTACCACTACTTGTCAGTGGACTGCTACCTGACCTTGCCTGCCGCCCATCTGCTGGAGTGCCGGACATCTGTGCACATGTGCGGAAAATTAAAGGCCCAGCAGGCCCTGGCCGGAGCGGCCTTGCCCCCCAGCTGGTCAGGCCTCCACCAGGCTTCCTGCCAGGGTCTGTGAAGCAGCCCTGCCCACACGGCCAAGAAGTGGGAAGCGGCAGTGATCAAGCACATCCCAGTTCCCCATCTCTCCGTTGCTTTGCATCAGGAGCTCAGCCAAGGAGAGTTTACGTAGCACTCTATCCCCCTCTGGAACCCACACTACTCAGCCCCTTCTCTCATCAAGGAAGTGCCACCATTTTGATATGTTACGTGAGAGCAGAGCGAGACCCAGGAAAGGAACCCAGAAGGGTGGAAGGAGCGCGGGGTGCTGAAAAAGGAACAATATGCTTTCCTTTTGTGGTTCATTCAAATCCACGAAGCAGCTCCATACTTCCAACCAAAGCCTGGAGCTAGAGAAATAAAAAACCTGGGCCTGTCTCGACTGTCTCCTCAGAAGCTGCTCGGTGGCAGCGCTTTTATTGAACTCTAAGACGTCAGTCCCCCTCTCTGTCTCTCCCCAGATTTCTGCATTTGTTTTGTTTTGAGACATTTAGTTGTTGTTTTCCCTTTTCTATCACACACTGAGAAATATCTGCAGCTGAGTCTGCATGGCAATCTGGCCCTACCAGAAGAACAGAAGTTGTGATTCTTAATAGGGTTCTCCTTGCTCTTCCCACTGAATCTGAAGCCACCGTGGAATGAAAGTTGCCTCACGGTAATAATAATGATAAAATTAACATTCTGTTCATTCAGCAGATATTTACTGAGCACCTGTGATGTGTCAGCCATTGTCTCAAATGTGTTCCATGTACAACGTCGGCTCATTCTCACGACTATCCTATGAGGTAGATACTAGTGTTACCTCCGTTTTACAGATTGGGAAACTGAGGCGCAGAGAGGTTATATAACTATAACTTGGCAAAGGCACTGGAAGTGGTAAATGGTACCGTCTGGGCTCCTAACCGCTAGGCTGGGCTACCCCAATGATAGATAGATGCATTATCCTGCCTCACAGCCCCACCGTCTCCCATTACTTGCATCCCAACCCCAAGTCAACAGTAAAGACCAGAATAGAAATCCCAGCTACCCACAGGAAATACTTGTCATTTGCTTTGCCAACTGTTTCAGGAGGAACATCCATGTGCAGATGCAGTTCTGTGTGTGTGTGTGTGCATTTGTGCAAGCCCATGGGTGGCTACATACATATACCCTTATGTAATGCTCTCCCTTAAGCCTGGAAAAGTGGTTCCCATCCATAAAACTGAAAACAAGATTCTAATCTCTCTACCTTGCATGGCTCCCCACTGCTATTTCCACAAACTGGGATGGGAAAGGTATTAACATACCCTTCTGGCAAGGCTAAGAAGCCTCACCCTGGGCCCGGGCTGTCCCTCAGCACCAGAAACTTCTGCTTGGCAGAGGCTCCAGTTTGGGCATGAACGATGACCAAGTTTCCTCAAAAAGTTACAAAGAGAAATACCATTGATCCAAGAATTCCACTACTGGGTATTTACCCAAAGAAAATGAAAACACTAATTCAAAGATATATGCACCCCTATGTTTACTGCAGCATTATTTATAATAGCCATGACCTGGAAGCAACCTAAGTAAGTATCCTTCGATAGATGAATGGATAAAGATGTGGTGTACATGTACACACACACACACACACACACACAGAGAAATATTACACAACCATAAAAATGATAAGATCTTGTCATTTGCAATGACATGGATGGACCAAGAGGGTATTAGGCTAAGTGAGCTAAGTCCAATTGAGAAAGACAGATACCATACGATTTCACTCATGTGTGGAATCCAGGAACAAATGAATAAATGAAAGGAATCAGACCTATAAATACAGAGAAGTGATGGTTGCCAGGGGAATGGGGGGGATAAGCGAAGTGGGTGAAGAGGAGTGAGAGATCCACGCTTCCAGCCAGGGAACGAAGAAGCCATGGGGTTAAACAGCATGGCACTGGGAATACAGTGAACAGGATTGTACTAGCGTTGTGTGGTGATGCAAGGGGGCGACACTTGTGGTGAGCACAGTATAACAATACAGACTTGTCAAATCACTGTGTTAAACACCTGACACTAATGGGACGTTGTGTGTCAACTGTACTCACATGAAAACTTAAGAAAGAAAATAAATTACCAAGTATTGGGGTCACCCCGGAGGGTCTAAAGACAAATTCATTTAAATGCAGATGTTTTCAAAGAAGGGGCCAGAGGGTGTTGAGCCACAAGTAGGGCCCCCAAGTTCCCATTTGTATCCCCAAAGCTATCCTTACCACACCTTACAGCCTCCCACCAAAGTGAAAACACCTGGCAATGGTCTAAGTGTTAGCCTTGCCCGGGGCACTTGTATTTTCATGCCAAATCTGGCCTAATGCTGGAAGGATAAACCTGGACGGGTGGAACAGCAGCATCAGTCAGTAGGTGGACTGGAATCTGGGCATGGAAAGGGAGGCGAAACCACGGGGGTTTCTATAGTTCTAGAACTAGCTAACACTTCGCTTATGATTTCTTAAGGATCCTAGTAAAAGCACAACTACATTTTACCCAGAAAGGAGAAAGAACATTAAAATGTTCCTAGGAACAAGATCATCGGGGACCGAGAGACCACATAAGCTCATCTCCAAGGTCCTAATAGTTGCAATACGCTGGTTCAACACCGCCCCCCAATCTTTGGATGATGGACTCTTTTAGTGTGGACACTAAAGAAAAGGCTGGGCTCCCCCAAATCCAAATGTACTCAAGAAGGTGGCACAATTGCTGTCTTAGTTTCCTAATTCCTGACTCTTAAGAGTTGAGTGTACACAACTGAAGGGTATTTTGTGTCTAGCCAGTATGGTGTGTTCCTGGCTCCTCTGACACTCGGCACAGGCGACCTGGAGACAGAAAAATTAGGGGATGCAGTTCAATAAGGAGCCCAGGAAAACCTCAGTCTTCACATGTCATCAAGCATGAAATCATTTCAACCGGAATGGTGCTGGCCCTCACTGAGCTCCTGATGGATGTGAATTAAGTTTATTTAGCTTGGCTACCTCAGATAAGGAAATTCCAGCAGCTTTCCAGTTCCTTTTAGATTTATTTGAAATGACATCATGCACTCAAATGCAGGATTCTTGAATGAGTCCAACATGAGGGGAATGGATATGGTGGAATGATAAGACTGGCTAAAAGCTTAAGCAGTCAGCTTGGGTACTAGAGAACATATGACGGAGATAAAAGTCATTTCTCATTTGTCCACTCAATGACAAGAATCAGACACTTGATGAGCCACAAAACTTGCAGGAACGGGACCAGATGGTTAGACTTGGAACTCTAGTCTTTCACTGGGAGTCCAAGTAAAAGATCCCCCCAATGTATAACACGGGGTAGCTTTTCAGCCTCCTGAGTTTGAAATGGTTTGGAGATGATGCAATTCGCAAACAGAACAAAGTCTTGAACGCTGTACAGACTTGCGTTGGCTCTCTCCTTTGAAGCCTGTCAAATCATTTCTGCTGCCTTTGAGTTATAAGATGCTAACCTCAGTGCTGCATCTCTACTCTGAGTGCTTGGAGCCTAGAATTTCATTCCGTTGCGTCCCTTACCTTTTGGAAAGCATACCAATGATTCAAGACAGGAAGACGAAAGGCAAGAAAACCTGCTTTATCTTTCAGACACTGATGCGGATGGAGTTCATCACTTACGAACTTCGCCAACTTTCCAGGCCTTGGTCTCAGGAAGCACAGCGACCTGCTCTAAGTCTTTCCTGGTGTCATCCCGCTTAAGACCCTGCCATGTCCAATCAGGGGGAGGTGCGTTCCAGGGATGGCTGGGGACAGCACTGTATTTCACAGCTGTGTCAGTAACAATGTGAGATTATTCCATGTGCATGGAAACAGCAAATGAGAAAGTCCTGGAAGCCAAGCTGAAAGGGAACCTGCCATTGCTAACTGTGGCCGCACAATGATCCCCACTCCCAGCCTTCTGTCAAACATCCCAGCCAGCCTAACAGGAAACCCACTGTGGTGCCAGTTTTCTAGAAGAATCATGAGAATGATTACCTTGTCCTCATCGGGCTTCTTTTTTTAAAAAAAAAGATTTTATTTATTTATTCATGAGAGATACAGAGAGGCAGAGACACAGGCAGAGGGAGAAGCAGGCTCCATGCTGGGAGCCCGACGTGGGACTCGATCCCGGGTCTCCAGGATCATGCCCTGGGCAGAAGGCATCGCTAAACCGAGGAGCCACCGGGTTGCCCCTCATTGGGCTTCTAAGCACTGAAGAACCAAGGGATGGGATGGATAAGGAAAGCAGAGGATAGAGTTTAGGTCTGCTCTGTCCAGTATGACAGCCACTAGCCATACATGGCTACTGAGCCCTTGAAATGTGGCTAGTGTGGATAAGGATTTTAATTTTAATTCATTTGAATACTGATACTCCTTTCAGTTAGTGGAAGAACCCGAATATGCGAATCTACTTTTTCAATTTTTGTGGAATTCTATGAAATCTAAATACAGCTACTAAGTGCTTCAAAGTACATAAATGGCTTGCATTATATTTCTAATGGACATTGCTGGCTTCCAACGAACAAAATCAAAGCGTTTCAAATTGATGTTTTTACAAATAAGGATTATAAAGTTGAGAAGAAAATATGGGTTTTTAAGCAGCTGAGAACTGCACTAAGTTGTGATTTGGAGTAACTTAGCAAACCCCCCACTGAGGGGGCCAGCTGGGGCGTGCCTGTTCACTGGAAGCTTCCATGGTAAAGCTAGCTGGGGTGTACTAGAGCAGTGATTCTGTAATTTTGGTCAGGAGGGTGTGTGAGATCCTTTCAGGGAACCTGCAATAGTATCATCGCCATGATACCAAGATACTCCTTGCGTTTTTGACTCTTCCTCTCTCCTGGGTGACATGGGATAATGTCCCAGCTGGAATGCAGATACAGATATGAGAACCCAGCAGCCTTCTAGCGAGCCACTCTTCTCGCATTTTTATCTGGGAAAATATAGTTATTTTTCCTCAAAATACCATATTGAGGGACACCTGGGTGGCCCAGCAGTTGAGCGTCTGCCTTTGGCTCAGAGCCTGATCCTGGGGTTCCGGGATCGAGTCCCACATCGGGCTCCCAGCATGGAGCCTGCTTCTCCCTCTGCCTGTGTCTCTGCCTCTCTCTCCTCTCTGTGTCTCTCATGAATAAACAAATAAAATCTTTAAAACAAATACCGTATTGATAAACGAGCAATGCATGTAATGTGGAGTATGTACTTATTATTGTTAATTATGAAATGAATCACCAAGTGAAACTTCTTTACTTCTCAGATTTCATTCCTAATATGATAAATGTTGATAGAAGTCATACGAACTAAAGCTCTTTGGGGGTCTTCAAAATTTTTTACGTGTGTAAAGGGAGCCCGAGACCTAAAAGTCCAGAAGGACTTGTGGGCAGATGCTGCTGCCGGCCCTTCCCGCGGCTCCTCGGCCCACTCCGGAGTCCTCCCGCAGCTGCCCTGGACCACCTTCCACCTCAGACACCCAGGTGTCTCTGCGGTTCTGCCTGAAGGCCTTCTCTCTTGCTGCAGGACTGTTAGCGAGAGCTCCAAATTAGCAACAGGCAAATGTTAATTAACGGGAGGCTGGGCAGATAAGTGCTGGCGCTGTCACGCCGTGGAAAACTACACACGACGAGCATGAACCAGCCCCTGCTCTATGCAGCAGCATGGGTGCATCTCGCAGATAGAAGGGGGAGTACAAGCGTCTGACGCCGAACAGCGCACGCTGTATGGTTCCATTCTTATACACATAAAAGTCAGGCAAGTCTACGGTGTCAGAAATCAAGAGAGCGATTTGCCTTTGTGAAGGGAGAGGAGCTGATGACGCGCTAGGCGTCGATCCGCCCGGGGGTTCAGGGGTGCGCTCTCCGAATCATTCATCGATCTGCAGGGTTCGCGCACTGTTCTGTATAGACGTTAGACATCAGTCAAAAGGTTTATGAATTAAATATTAATTATTTTTATGTCGTGCCCTGCTAGGCACAGGAGATGAAAAAAATAGAATTTTCAGACATGGCTTATGATTTCTGCTTTTACATCAGTCCTCCTGAGAGATAAATAGTAGTAGAAGATTTAAATTGGTGGGAGGCGATTTGGGCTGGATTCTCTGGCTTGGACAGCACGATGATTTTTTTTTTTTTAGTTCACTCCGAGGGCCTTTACTTACTTCGCTGCACACAGCACCTCAGGCCGCACCGCCCCTTATTGTGCTCCGCCCCCCCCCCCGCCGTGTCCCGTGTCCCGCGAGGAAGCTACCGGCCTGACCCCAGGGGCACTACGACCTAAATGAGGATTCCAGACGCGACCCGAGCCACTGCACGACGGGGACCCAGCTCACCGCCCTGACAGCGGTGGCCAAGGGCGCGGCTACACAGGGGCACGGACGGGGTGCCCACCTGAGGACGAAGGGCGGGGAGCGTGGGAGTGAGCCAGGTTGGGGCCGGTCCCTGACGGGCCCTCTGAGGGAGCAGGTGAGGAGACAGACGGGCGGAGGGCGCACCACCGTCTAGGGGCCGTGAACGTGACCCCACCAGCAGGCCCCGGGGACAGTTCTCCAGCCGACATCTCTGTCACTCGCGGGACGTGCCTTTCTCAGGACCCAGGCGTGCATCCAGCCGAGCGCCCAGGTTTCTGGGGACGTCGGAAAACCCTTCCAGAAACCCCAGCAGCGTGGCCCGGGCGCCTAACCGCGCCTCCTCGGGCGCCAAACCCCGCCTCCTCGGGCGCCTAACCCCGCCTCCTCGGGCGCCTAACCCCGCCTCCCCGGGCGCCAAACCCCGCCTCCTCGGGCGCCAAACCCCGCCTCCTCGGGCGCCTAACCCCGCCTCCTCGGGCGCCAAACCCCGCCTCCCTGGGCGCCTAACCCCGCCTCCCCGGGCGCCAAACCCCGCCTCCCCGGGCGCCTAACCCCGCCTCAGGCCTACCTCCCACCGCCGCAGGACGCGGGGACTGCCTGGAGTCCGCGTCAGGCCCGGCTCCACCGACCACAGGGAACAAGGGAGACGCGGCCTGGTCGGGTGCGCAGGAAGGAGAGGGGGCCGTGGACACCGGTGAGCAGCGGCTGTCTCTGCCTCAGGCTGACCCCTTCTTCCCGCTTGGCGGGGGCCGTGACAGGGCCCCCGGAGCCTTCCCCCGCGCTGCCATCAGCGCCCAGGCGGCAGCCTCCCGGGCGCCCCGCCTCTGGCTGCGGGGCCCCGACTCAGTCCAGAGCCCCACTCCGATCCCCTCCACCGCCTGCGTCTGCCGGGACCCTCGTTCCGGGCCCTGCTGGCGAGGCCGCCCCCTGCTGAGTGGAATCCCAGCCCCCGGTTCCCCGGTTCACCTGCTGTACCCCACAGCCCGCAGACTGTCAAGTCAGGCCTGCCCCCCGGACAGGGACGGCCCACAGGCCTGTCCCACCCTCAGCCGGGGGATGACGGCCACCCGACGTTCTTGGACATGATTTTGTTGGCAGGTCCCGACTCCTGCCTCTGCTGGAGGAGGTGACGATGCTTTGAGGACCACCGCAGGTGGGGGACTGTCCTCATAACAGGGCCATTTGCTCTGTGAGGCGCTCAGAAGCGTTTGCCCACATACCAGGGCGCATAAGCACCGACCGGCATTTCCAGAGCCCTCGGCCGGGGATGGAGACTTGGGGACAGGAAGCTGCTTGCCAGTGGCTTCAAAACCGGGGTGCATTCTCCCCCCGTATCTCCAAACCTTCGAACTCTCTCCTGCCCTCAACAAATGAAATGTGGGGAACAGGAGGCGGCGGCGAATTAGGGCTTGTGGAATAGCACGTCCTCACGTCTCCACTGGAGCTGCAGGCGTCCAGATGTGCTCAGATGGTCAAGGTGTGAACCCGGAACAAAGAAGGGGGTTTGTGCGCGTTTTTAATCGAAGCCGAACAGCTGCAGCCCACCCAGCCTCCACGGGGCCTCGCACAAAACAACAAAAGCTCTTCTCTCTCGGGCACTGATGGCTATTGTAGCGGCTGCTACCGCTCATTCTGGAAGAGGCCACTCGCTTCACCCTGAGGACTGAGCCAACTCAGAAAACGTGAAAGCTCGCAGCGCGCCTCTGCCCCATGCCCTGGCTTTATGAACGAGGAAGAGGAGGCCTGGACCGCAGGCCCGAGAACAGCGGAGCTGGGCCTCCAGCAGCACCTTCCTCTCAGCAGTGAGGAGGGGTGAGCCCTCAGCTGGGGGACTCCTTCCTTAGAGCCACAGGGAAGGCATGAAAGAGCAGGACCGCATGACAGGAAGGGGAGGATCTCGGAGGATAAACGCCAATGGGTAGAAGCCAAATGGAGACCAGGAGAAGCCCAGATTGGGGCAGACCAGCTTGGAGGGGCAGAAATGACTCTTCATCATTTTGAAAAGATGGGCAAGGAAGCCAGAAAAGGGATCAAATAAAATCCAGTGCTCGGGCTTCATAGTCTGACCTCAACCTGCCTGTCCTTGAGTCCTTCCTCTGTGTCATACCTGAGTCCTTACGATGCTCTCTCTTCCCTTGGTCTAGCCACACGTTCACCTGCCTCCTGCACACTCCCCGTTGGCAATGCCACAGGTACTTCGGTTCACCGCGTCCAGCACTCCTCGGCCCCCAGTGCCCGCCTGCTCCTCCCCAGGGTTTCCTGTCTCAGAGGAGGGCACCCCCCCCATGGCCAACGCCCAAGCCAAACACCCGGGAATATGCTGGATCGCAGCCCTCTGCCTCAATCCCCATGCCCAGTCTGTTTCCAAGAGCCATAAATTCTACCTCTCAAGGAGCTCCAAAACCGGCTGTTTCCTGTTACACCTTCTGACACCCCCCACCCCCCAGTTGGGCCTTCCTTTGGGGCTTGGGTTGGGGCAGTTTCTCCTCAAAGCAGCCAGGGCTCTTCCTAAAACACATTTCTCTCCTGTGCCTTCCATCTTTCTCACAGCTCCACACTGCTGACAGGCTAAAATCCAGAGTCTGGAAAAAAGAGCGAACAAGGCTCTCCGTAAAGGACCCTCTGCCTCCGTGCACTTGGCATCACTCTCTACCCCCGCCCCCACCCAATGCACTCTCTGCTCCCACCACTCAAGACATTCTCCTCTTCCCCGACAGGATACTCTCTCACTTGGGGGCCTGATAAAATATGCCCCCCTTTGCCTGGTATGTCCTCTTTCCACATTTCTATATGGCTAGAGCTTACTCGTTATGGGAAAGCCCAGAGGCCTTCCTGACCACCGATGGAATCTTCTTGGCCCTGGGCATTTTTGATCACATTGAGCTATTTGAATTTTTTTCCACAGAATGTTATCTCCGTCGGACATTTTCTTGTTTGTTTATTGTTGGTCTGTCGCGCACTTGACTGGGCCCTCCTTGAGAGCTGGGCCATTTCTTATCTTGTGCACCACTGTGTCCTGGCACCTAGACCCGGGCTCCACTCTGGAAGAAGCGCAATATATGTTTGGCAAATGAATGCAAGAAAGGATAAACCATCAAGATCCGTCCTGGGCCACAAACAAGGCCATCAATTAATTAAGTTTTTGGCTCTTAAAAACTCACAGCAGCTAATAAAACGAAACCTGGAAATGGGCCCTGATCCTGCTTCTAATACTGATTTGTGTTTTGAGAGTTGATAAAGCTGAAGTCGGTTTACCTCCTTAATTTTTCCAGTGGAAGAGTGGTCTCACCTGGTCTAAGAACCAGCTCGGGAATGATCCTAAGGCTGTTGATGGCACCTGGCACCTAATAACCAAAAGCACCCTGTCATTCATTCCCTTTATCACTCAGTCTACAATACTTATACCCTAGGCACCGGGTGGATGTGACGGTGAGCCAAGGTCAAATGGTCCCTGCCCTGGAAGACATATGGTCTACAGGGGAAGAGAGTCAGGATCAAGAGCTAGCCATTACCGGCCAATAAGGCAAGAAGTCTGATGAAGACACATGGGTGGTGACAAGACTACAGGGTGGGAGGCAGGAGAGATGAGCAAACTGGTCATGGCTGGAGGTTAGGAAAGTATCCACAGGAAAAAAAAAAATTAAAGCCAAAGCCTGAAGTCCTTGCTAATTCATACAGATTTCAGCACCACTCTCCCTTCTGTCCTCTGGGGAAGCTGCTTACTTGAAATGATCAGTTTTTACTACATGAAACTGTCCAGAGTTGCATCTGCCCCAGATAAAAGACTGACTCAAACCAGAAAATCACAGTTACCATGTGGCTTAATTAGACATGGTGATCAAAGAGCCACATGGCTCATTGGTTATGCTTTTTCACGACTTACTATTCAATACCGGCAATGTGCTCTGCTCGTTCCATTCCTCCTCGAGATTTGTAAAACGTGTGTAAGGAGAAGATTGATTCTCCACTACATCTATAAGAATATTAGTTAGGGTAGGCCAACTTGGGTAACAAACAACCCCCAAATCTCACTGGCTTTGTACAACCAAGTTCAATTCCTCGCTTATGCACTCCCAAGACAGTTCAGCTGAAATGCTCTGCTCCATGCAGTTGTTCAGGGAACCAGACTCCTGTCTTGTTCCAGGAGTCACCATCCCTCAGGAGCCTAGGGTCATCCATCGGATATTCTGTACCTAGTTAACAGGCAAAGGAAGAGAAAGTGTGGAGGACTAGAAGGGAAGATTTTAAGGCAGGGCTTAAAGAGGATTCCAGTACTTCTGCTCACATACTATTGGTCGTAACTCAGTCACAAGGTTCCATCTAACTACAGGGAATGCTGGGAAATGTAGTCTACCTGTGTGTAGGGGAAGAAAATGGGGTTGGGTGAACACCTAGCATTGTCTTTCCCACAAGTGCACTTAACAGTGAGCTAACATACAGACCGTATGTAGTCAATGTAATGAAAATAAATTGGTGGTATTATGTAAGCCAAACAGCCAACCACAAACAATTAAACCATGAGCTAAGTCTGAAATAACTGAATTTTGCAGTTGGTGAGTTAATCCTGCTTAAAATCCAGTCAAAGCATTCTCTTTTCCAGGGACAATTGGAAACAGTTATTAATTGATGAAAATAATTTCTCCATCTAGTGCACATGATGTAACTCTGCAAGGGCTCAAGTATGTAGAATTAGTACAAGAAACTAATACTTGGTCATATTCTCAAGAGCATACCTGACTCTGTGTCTAATCACTTACTCAAGGGATATTTATTAAATATGTCAAGCCAAATTTAAGTCTGCACATCACATGTCTATATTCCAAAGTGAACACGTAAAAAGCCATACTTTTCCTTACCCACTGGGGGGGGGGGGGAAACCCAGCATGAATAAACACGCTAAAATATGTATGGGTCTCTGAAGATATTTATTTGTGCTTAGAGAAATAAAAGTTTGCAGAGGGCCTTGCAATTTTCTGATAAAAGTTGCTCTCTAAGCACAAAGCATTATTTGATTTGTCTGAACAAAACCAAGGAGTAAGGTGAAAGACTGGAGACGTTGGGAAGGAGCCAAGAATTAATGATGTGGATTTGGCGGCGCTGTGCTAACTTCAAAAGTAATAATGATTAAATATACTGAGTACTTATATATCATCGATTCCTAAACAAAGCCAAGAAAACAGATAGTTCCAAGGGCAAGAAATGTGTCAGCACCACACTGTCACAGATCACAAATCCAGACCACCCTCAGGATGGTTATTTGGATATGTAATGAAATAATTGACAAAAGCCACTCGGAGGGCCGTGACTCAATGTGTCAGCAGATCTGGCCGTCTACAGTTCATGCAGCTTGGTAGCACAGAGGCCCGCACACATTTTTCACATTAAGGAACAGATGGAAGCCGTAATTCCCGCCCTAGCTGAAGGATGCCTTGCACCCAACAGCAGCAGAGAGTAAGCTCATTTGGGGAGAAATTTGCCATTTCCATCCCCGAGCTCAGTGAACTGCCGCTGAACCACTCATCCAACTGTGGACAGCACGCTTCCCGGAGGGGAGGAGGGGGGGACTGCACCTGTTTTAAAACCCTTAGGGTCCAGAGTCATTTCGGTTTCCCCTCAGGCCTCAAATCTCGCCTCAAAGCCAGCCACGCGGCCCTGCCTCGCCCTCACACAATTCTGGGGACGTCAATCCCTAAGCTCAGTTTCCTATTAGAACTAAGTAACGCTGAATGCTTTCACGGCTTTGCAGGAGACACGGGCGGCTAGAGACTCGGTTAAGTGACACACCTCATTTTCATTTGTTCCAGAACATTTTTGCTCTAAACTTCTCAAGCTTTAAATTGGTCTCTGGGGTGCCATCCAATGGGAAACTTGCAGGAAGGGGAAAAATATATTCAACTATTTTGGATTTGGAAAATATGCTCTTTGGCTGAGAAAGACGTTTTCCACATATTTGATCACTCAAAAGCTGTTAAGCACTGAAACTTCAAATATGTTCAGATCTGATAAAAGCCGTGAGCATCTAAAGCATGTCACCCCGGTGCTGCAGACAACAAAACATGCAATTGACACAGGTGCCGTCAGACGCCAGCGTAGACCGCGACGACAGAAGAAAACACAGATCAGGGTGGCTGTGTGGGGTGCGGCTGCTGTGTAGACGGGCCCCAGTCTACAATCCAACAAGCCTGGGAATTACATGCGCCATTTCATCCCTGGATTTTCACATGCTTCCCCAACAGAAGCCGATTACCCTTCGTGGCGGCCCCAGGAGGCCAGCAGCAGGGCCCTAATTTCACGAAGAACTTGCTGGCCAGGCTGGCTAACTGGACTCGTCTAACAACTCGCCCAATCACCCTTTTCTCCTTCTTAAAAACTAAGTTGTAGCAGCAGAGGAAGGCGCTAAATGGCATTGAGAAATCTTTGTCTCCCTAGGGCTACGAGCTCTGAGATGGTAGCCCCTAGCGACATGTGGCTACTGAGCACTTGAAAAGAGACCAGTGTGAACGAGGAACAGAACTTTACAATTTTACTTAATTGTAATTAGTTTGAATTTAAATTGCAGAGCTGTTGTTAAATTCAGTTAGGAGAAAAACGTTAAACACATTCGGGAGAACGTGGATATGTGAAGCTACCTTTTCAAATATAAATTTTATAAAATCTAAACACAGATCAAGTATCTCTGATGAAAATTTAGCATTTGAATGAAGATGTGCTGTAAGCATATAACACACACCAGATTTTGAAGGCTTAGCACCAAAAACAGGAAAAATGAAAATGATTAATAATTTTTGTATTGGTTGCATTCTGACACAGTAATAATTTGGGCTAACTGGGCTAACTAAAATGTTATTTTTAAAAATATTTTATTTATTTATTCATGAGAGACACAGAGAGAAAGGCAGAGACACAGGCAGAGGGAGAAGCAGGCTCCATGCAGGGAACTCGATCCCAGGACCGGGGGACCATGACCTGAGCCAAAGGCAGATGCTCAACCACTGAGCCACCCAGGCGTCCCTAAAATATATTATTAAAATTAATGTTGCTTCTTGTTCCTTTTTAAATTTGAGTGCTAGAAAATTTAAACATGTATGTGTGGCTCAAATTGTTTTTCTACGGGACAGTGCTACTCAAGAGTGAACAGTCTGATGCACACAGGTACCATCTACCTGCCTCCCACGTTCCTGCCACAGATGCACGTATATACAAATCCCCAGGTATAAAATAACAAATGGCAACTGAATATCTAGTTCCAAGATCTCTGAAGGGGTAGCAATACACAGCCACTGAGGACTGTGACAGAAGCAACGGTGTCCCTGACTTACTTGTCCTTTGAAGGACTATGGGCAAAAGAATCCCTCTACTGTCCTTACAGCGGTCGATGCTGAGCCCTCTTTACCTCCAACACGGGGTGTCATTTATTCACTCAGTTCATCCCTTGAGCTCTTCTTAGGACCAGGCCACTTGCAAGGCACCATAGCAGGGCCCGGAGGCCATTCCTGGGCTCAAGGGGCTTATAGTTTAGTTGTTCCCAAGCACAAAATTAACTAACTAGATTGTTTTCTAGTTGGTTAATTGTTTTAGGCTGAAATACATGCAGAAATTGAGCTCCCAACAAAGGGTTCCAGAAAGTACCAGGTGAAGAGTGATGAGTTCTATCTCTGGGGATCAGAGTGGGCTTTCCACGCGGTAGCCTGTACGATGAACACGATAGACAAGGAGGATTTATCGGTGGGAAAGGGGATGGAAGCAGCCTGAGCCAAGGGTAGGAGGTGGGTAAGTGTGTGGTACGCTCTGTGGATGGCGAGGGGGTCAAGGGAGAGCAGTCCTGATGGATGAGGCTGGAAAGATGATGTTGGTCTCTCCAAAGACGCCAGATGATGAACTGGGAATGTCAAATGAATCCACTGGAACCGGCGTGGTTTTAGAAGACAGGCGTGACAAGCTTATGGAGACTATGGCCATATTCCAGACGAGAAATGGCCAGAACCTGCCCTGGGATGGGGCAGCAGGCAGGAGGGGAAGGAGTGCAGAAAAAGTGGAAAAGAGGGGCCATCTGCAAAAGGTCCAAAGGAGGAATATTAGGCTGTCGGGGCAGTGAGGGAAGAGACCATGGAGCTAACAGTGTTATCAACAGGCAAGATTAGGGAACACGGGAGGGAGAACGGCCTGGACATGTGTGTTGGGGGGGGGGGTTGTAAAAAACAAAACAAACCAAACGCAGCACTGCCAACTCTTTGGAGGAAAGCCTGGATTAACACAAGACACTGATTGCGGAGCTCCAGACCCCCAGACCCACCCTGTGCCTAGTGCTGTACTTGGCTGTCACAAAAAACCGTTATCACACGACAGGGATGGGAAATTGCCAAGGGGGGAAATTTTTCATTTTGGGATTTCCTGAGTTAATTTTCCAACATGAGGCAGCATGAGTGTAGATTGTTGACACTTAATACACGGAACTTTGGAAATGAAACAAACATATTTAAGCGTGGGTGCTAGAGTCCTAACAATTCACCTATAATCGGTTGAAAGTCAGAGCTGTGCCCTTGGAAAATGTAACCCGCTGTGATGAAAGGATTATGTAATTTTTGCAGGGTCAAAATTATCAGAGGGGTTTGCTTGTACAAGTGGAACAGACACCAATCCCCCCAGCCGCCCACCCCCACAGCAACAGGAGCTCAGGTTTCAAAAGCAAGCTTTTTTGCCTAGCCCTCGGGCCGAGGTTCTGTGGTTTCAGATTGGTTTTGGCTTCAAGCAAAGGCAAGTTCTTGCTTTTGCTCTCTGAACTAATTCCAGCATGTACGGCTGCGCCTCGTGGCCCCTTTTCTGCTGACCATGTGGGTAGCTTCAAAGTCTCTTGGATGTGATTATTTGTTCTGTCAACAGCTCCGAGCCTCTGAAAAGCGAGGGCCACCGCTTATAGCTATCACTCATCCTCTCTCTCTCCCCCTATCACTTCTCCACAATGCAGACCTTCTTCTGCAGAACGCTCAGCATTTTAACACCAGCCCCCCTCCTCCACCCCAATCGATACTAAGTGATACCAGGCGTCTCTTAATCTCACAAGAACAAACCAAACACTGTGTTCCTGTTGCCACCCCCAGAAGAAAGTGCATGTTGAGCGAAGTAGGTTTACTAGCACATTAACCACAAGCCTATCAATTAACTCCATTTCACAGGAGCTGAGGGGTCTGATGCTTCCTTCTATTTTATGCTTTCTTTTCAGTTGCCTTCAATAGACCCACTGGTCAGAATGATCTAGTCGCCCATCAGCCAAGGTGCAAACCCCTGGAGTTTCCGTGCGTGCGCCCTTCGCTATTTATGCCGCTGCCACAGTCAATTTAAAACACGTCTTTGAAAGTCCGTCTGGAGAGGAACCGACTGAAGCGAACGAAGTGCGGAGGGGAAGGGTCATCCTCTTATGGGGAATTATGAAAACAAGCGGAAGCGTGCCGGAAACGTGGAAGCACATTCTAGCGTGACACCGAGGGTCGCTCGTGCCGCGGTGCCGCCGTTAGACGCGCCTTCAGACCCTCGGCCTCTCGAGCTCCAAGAAGGGGCTGCTGCTGCTGCTGCTGCTGCCGTCACAGGGCACGGCAAGAAGGAGGCAAGATCTCTCATTCAGACCATTGTGCCGATGAAGCCAGGCCCCCCAGGTAAACTGAGTCTGGGGGAGCTGGGTAGCAAGGGCCCTTCGGATCCTGAACCTGGGAGCCCTGGGACGCCGCAGGACGGGCAGATGGGGAGAGTCCGCCCTCGCCTCCCCCGGGCACCTGTTGGTGCAGGGTCATCGCGGCGTCGTGACCACGAGATGCGTGGGCGGGGCACGCCCGCCGCGGTGGCTCCTGACAGCGAACCCGCGGACGCACGCACCCCCGACGTGCGGCGCACAGGCAGCCGAGGGGGCGCATGGGGAACAGGGCAGCTTGGGAGGCCGGGTCGGAGGGTAACCAGGGGAGCGGCAGGGGCGCTTGGACTGTAATTTCCGGAGAGGTCACTCCCAGCTGCGCACGCCGGGCTGGCCTGCAGAAAAGAGCGCAGCGTGGCTGGGCAGAGCGAAGACGAGGGCCCGCGAAGCACGGGGATCCGTGGCCCAGGACTGGGGAGCCCACGGCACGCAGGGGGCAGCGGCCTGGCCCTACGCTGGGGCGCCGCCCTCTCCCACCGCAAAGCGGCGTAGCGACGGCCCTCCTCGTCGGTCACCAAAGTGCGGGAGGTGCCGGCAAGCACGCACGCCCGGGGGCGGGAGGACGGAGGCGCCCACGGGAGCCAGACGGCCGCGGGAGCCGCTCCACGGCCAGCCGCACGAGGAAAGGGCAGGGGGCACCACGGGCGCTGTCAAGTGCGGGGTCCGGAGAGTGGGAGCAGGGAGGGTGGCCGGCGGAGGCCGGCGGAGGGCCAGAGGGAACACGCCTCGACCCGGGATGCTGCAGCGCCACAAAGTGACGTCTGTTTCGACAACGTGAACAACCACATTTTTCCCTAAGAAGGACCTAACCGTTCACGGGAAACGCTCCCAGGAAACGCGGCGTCGGAATCCACCTGGTTCGATGCCTGCGAGCTGTTCCACTCAGGCCATGCTGGGTACTTTGGAAAACCTTCGCTGTCCACTCGGAATGTCTCCTCGAGAGATGCTGCTGGCGGGGGCAGGGCAGGGCAGGGGCGGCGGCGGCAATCCTAGGAGAAATCGCTGTTGAATCTCATTGACCAAACGTGCATTCACGCTTCCTTGCAAGTTAAATTCTAGCTTCCGTCAAATGCACAGGATCCGAACAGGACCCGAGATTTACATCATTTCTTTCCCCGATGGTTCTCTGACTGGCCGTGTCTCCGCTCTTCGAGAACACGCCTATCTGGCAAGGGCCCCGGCTTGATGGCTGGACAGTCTGGATTTGCAGAGCCTGGATTTCACTTCCAAGGAGACAGCTCGTGACACATTCCGATGGAAACAAAGAGAAGCGCTCTCTGCTGGTAAAAGGATAGTTCTGAACTCAACCACCTGATAAAGACTCACCCCCTTCTGTCTGGGTATGGATGATTTGGCTCTTGCTCATTTGCTGAACACGTGGAAAGTTCGAGAATTTTGCCCCACAATCTTCCCTAAATTTCCCATGAATGGGAATATCACTGAACTATCATTGCTAGCCAACTTTATTATGAAAAAGCCAGCCAAGCTTCTATGAAGTGAAAAAAGAAATTTGTAAAAAGCTTTCTTTCCCTTTTTTTCAGATAATCTCTATGCCCAACATGGGGCTTGAACTCACCACCCTGAGATCAAGAGATGAAGAGTCGCACCTCTACCGACTGAGCCAGCTGGGGGCCCCTGTTTCTTTCTCTTTGATGGTTCTTCCCCTCAATGTTGTTTCTTTTTTTTTTAAACCGGGGAATCAGATGTTATGTCCTAGCAATGGATGGACTAAAAGCCAAGGGCGATGAGGAAACCCAGTCTTCCCACTGAGCTAGGGAAGGGAAATTGGGGTGGGGGGTGATGCAGCAAATTGGGCGGGTTTCCCCCTCCCCTCTATTGTGTTCTCCGGCTTCCCCCATATAAATGGGGGTCTGGAATTAGTTCTTAAATCTGACAATGTGCCTAATGACAGGATATGGTTTGAGATCAAATAACCAACCAAAACAAGGGGTCTGTTTCACCTCAGCCACTCAGCGTTTTGCTTTTATCTCCCCTATTTGTTTCATGATAACTTTCAAAGGAGTTGACTGATTCTGATCAAATGTGGGGCACGGCTGAAGGGTTTCAAGATACATCTTAAGCTCAATTTGTGGTTCCGCCAGCCATCCTGAAACAAAACAGTAGCCAGTAAAAGTTTCTAAACGGGCAGATCTGCCGTAATCTTTAGCAGACTTCACCAAAGTTCATACATGAGTAGCGGTTACAGATCTATGTGATTACACGGAGCGGAGTTTGCAGATCACAGACCCACAGAGGTATCTAAATTCACTGCACACAATGACTTCTCACAGCCTTTCCAGAGGCGAGTGTTATCTCTGCCCAGGCGAGGGGGAATAAAAGCCTTAATAAAGGGAGACAAAGTTACATTACCTTGGCTATATCCTGTGAATGATTCATGAAAGAAATAGTTCAAAAGATGTAGAATCCAACCCAGTAGAAACAAGCAAAGCTCCTGTAGCTAAATCCCTGTCGTTGAAACAGGATCTTCAAGAAGCAGTGCAGCCACAAAATGATAAATCTGGATGTTAGAGGAGAAATCGTTCAGCTTGATATTGGAACGAAGCCTTTATCACTGTCATGGTGGCACCAAAGGATGGCTTGGAGGGGTGCTAATCCCTCCAGATGTCCATCAGACTCCCAACCAAATAGGAACAAATGGGAACTCTGCCTCTATACACTCATTTAAGTATCCTTTTAAAGGAGAACAAAGTGTCTAGCTACACATTTTCATTAATCGTGCTCATTTCATTTCATTTGGTGCTGATTAGTCTTGGGCGGCCGCTGACATCACTCATGTTGCAAGTAAAGAATTGTGCTTTGGTAATATTCCCATAATGATTTATTTTATATTTGCTCTTTTTTCCCTGCCCCACTTTTATAGACCTGGATTGTGCAATTCAGTTTAAAGCAACGCGCTTCCATGGGAGCCCCCTCGAAGCCAGGCATTTTCTTAGGTAGAAGCTCCACAGCCATCACCATTGAGTCTTGGGTTATCTGATTGTGTAATAAGGAAAGTCAACTGAATGTAACAGATGGTTAACAACTCGGAAAGAACGGAGAGAGAAGCCTTCATATGCCCGACGGTAGGGCTGGCATAATATTCCAACTACCTTCTGGGACGAGCACCTCAAAAGTTTCCTGTCCAGAGCCGAACTCTCCATTTCCACCCAAAGCGACTGCCTCTTCGTTAAAAAGCTAGAACCACCCTCATCCCCTCCCTGTCTTCCACATCTGCTAACTAACTGCAGTTGGCCCTACTCCATGACAGCCCTCACCTCCACCCAGCCCTCTCTTCCCAGTGCCTCAGCTACTCACAGGCCAACGGGCCCCTCGGGCCCCATGTTAACTGTCGTCTCCTCGCTGCTCTCCCCAATACTGGTCCATTTCTCCCTCCACTCCCTCTGTCACATGCCTATCAATGTCTTCCTTCAGATCAAACCCCACTATCAGTTACATGCTAAAGTAAACTTGACTGGCTCCCTGTTGCCTACAGAACCAAGTCTACTGCTGGCATGGCATCCAAAGCACTTGGGAATGTGACACCAGCACAGATCCCCCACTTCGCCTCCTACTGGACTCACTTCGACCACCACCGCCCAAACTCTGTGCTCCAAACGCATGGCACTTGTCATTCCTCTCTGCAGCATGTCACACCTTGTGGCTTTACTGCACCCTCTGCCTAGAATGCCCTGTGCCTTGGTGAACTTCTAGTCATCTTTCAAGATCCAGATCAAAAATCATTTTCTTCTTCAAATTTCCCTGATACCCGCCATGTCAAAGAATGACTTTCTCCTCTGGCCTCCCACAGGTTTTAAAAAACACTTCCATCTGAGCATTGGCTCAGCCTTTTCCATACGGTATTTGTTTGTGTATCTGTCTCCCTCACTGTCTGACTCAATTTGGTGTTAAATAAATCAATACAGGGATGGCTAAGTGCTTTCTCACTGAAATAATTTCATTTCCTGCAGGATTGCCATGGCCACAATAGTCAGGGGTGATATTCAAAATATTTAACAACTGTATAGCACAGGCACTGACCAGTCAAATGGATCCCCAGCTGGGCCAGTGCATCCCAACTCATCGACCTTGCCCGTAGCCCAGGGGGCAGGATTTCAGTGAAGGGTGCTCCATATCTGATCCAGTCTGTAAAAACTGCTCAAGTTTCAAGCTTATTAGGTCAGCTAGGGCCCGAGGCTCTGCGTACTGTCTGTAAAATCCTTCAGGATCCAAGAAATTTCCCTGAGTATGGACAGCAGGTTTTTTTTTTAAAAAAAAGTTACTATCATCATTATTTTTACAAAGACTGGAGCCAAGAAGGTGAACAGTAGCTAATTGTGAGATTGCTTTGTAGCGACAAGGGCTTCAACACACACACACATAAACTTATATCCAAAAGAAGGAATAAAAAAAAGGTCTTTTCATTGTCTCTGCAGTCACAGTATAGCCACACAAAGAGGGCTTTCATTTATGTCTCCCTCTCTCCGAGAAGCCAGGCCAGAGAGTAAAAGATATCTTAATGTTCTCTTTCAAGGCTGCTGAGATTTAGAAACAAAGACTGGTACGATGCCACAATATCGACCTTTCTTTTACTCCCCTCCTGCCCTTTCTCTTACCTTCTGCTTGCCTTGTTTAAAAAAATGATATTTAAACAGCTCCTGTTTTACTTAGCTACCTGGAAATGTGTTCAAAGTAAGTAGCAGTGGGAAGAAATTCAACTCTGAAGAGAAAGACTGAATTTGGGGTTTTGTGGCCCATGTTCATGGATTTAAGTTTTAATCCAACAAGGCACATTTGAAAGCTGCAGGTCTGGCCACCTATTCAGACTTTTCCCAGTGAAATTTAGGAACTTAGAATAACCCGGACCAGGCTGGGGAAAAGGGTGCTTGATGTCATGTTTAGGATAGGAAAGTTCTAGGGCTGTGTAGTCCACTACAGAAGCCACTTGTCACATGTGGCCACTTCTATTTAAATTTTTAAATATAATTTCAAATTCAGTTCCTTAGTTACACTAGCAACCTTTCAAGTACTCCAGAGCCACACACAGCTAGGGGCTACTCTTTTGAACAGTACATATAGAGAACACTTCCATCATTGCAGAAAGTTCTATTGGGCAGTATGATCAGTGGTTTGACTTTGGCCCAGGGGGTTGGGGGGCAGAGTCATGCTGGGAAACCAGGGGAGTAACAAAATGCTGGAACATTTCTCCTTCCTCCTCTTTCCTTGCTTTTCTGTTTATTTTCCTCTCCCTGAATCTCCTCTTCCTCGTTTCTATGGACAGCAGAATCAGATCAGGACATACACGGCAATGGAAACTCCTCGCTGGCAGGGAGCTGGGGCCCTTTGGTTCACTGCTGTATCCTTCCTTCCCTAAGAGCCGGTGCTTCGTTGAGTGTTTGGTGGGTGAGTGATCCCAATGGGGTGGTGTGCCTCAGCTTTCTTCTACAAGGCAGAGAATTAAAACATCCTCCACTTCTCCATCAGTTGGTCGGTAGCTGTTCTCTGGATCCACCAAGTACGTCTGGGACATTCTCCAACAGCCTCAACCCTCAACTCCCCGAGGCCGGGCAAAAATCCGGTCTTCATTATGAGACTCAGAGGGGCAGCTTACCGTAGGGGTGGAAAACTCAACTCTCAGGGTGTGAACACTGGCTCTGCCACTTGAGAGCTGTGTGGCCCTGGGGAAGTCACTCACCCTGCCCTGTGCCTCAGCTTCCCCTCTGACAGATGAAGGTAATAAACAATAGTTCCTACCTCATAGGGTTGTTTGCAGGTCAGTATACGTGGAACACTTGGAGCAGCTCTGGGCTCATAATAAGTCCTCAAGAAACAAGAAACAATTCCTGCCAAGCCCATCCTGCTAAAGGATGAGTCTCTGTATGAACTGGTGCCGGCGAGGCCCCAGACAGCAGCAGAGCTGGCTGTGAATGAAATGCAGCACTGAAACTGTGCTCCAGCCATCTGAAGCTCATAGGCCAGGAGGCTTCTGGAAGTGCAAGGAATTCGAGAGGTTCAGAAGCAGGATGGACAAACCCACAAATAGGAAACATACAACTTCCGAGAAAACTGAGAGTAAATCCTTCTCGGCCCTTCCAACTGGTCACTCTCGTTCAAGGAAGACAAATCACCAGGATCATTCTTAATGGAAATGGGCTTTGACTACCTTCCAATGACAGGGAGACGACTCTCTGGGAACTGGGATGTGAGGGGCCAGACCAGCATGGGTGCTAAAAGCGTGCCCACCCTCTCGTGATTCTGGGGTCTGTCGGGGGCCTCCATCGGTTCAACAACACATTTTGGCTCCCGAGACGACCACAGGCTGCCACAGGTGTGAGTCCACTCAGAAGGAAACCAGCTAGGAGCCACCACTGGCCAGCAGGGCAGCTTCAGGCATCCCGCCTCTGCGGGGGTCCTTACAGGAGCCCACATGCTGTCCAGGGGCCGCTAAGTGGTGGCTCAGGTGCAGACACATGGAGAGTACAGGGCCCATCTTGGCTTAGAAGCCCCCCGGCCCCAGAGGACCTAATACTTCTTGTAAGCAACTATGGTTTTCAGGGGCCCCATAAGGGACACGCCAGAACCAAAAGTCCCACACTCAGGGGAGCCCAAAGCTATGGCTTCCTGCCAGGTATTTAGACTCATTTACAATCCTGCTGCACCAGAAGCTATTTAACAATTGGGTCATTTTTACTATAAGCAATATTGCCTGGTAACACAGCTGACATTCCACCTTCACCAGGTTTCCAGGGCAACAGAGCTGGAAAGTGAACACAAGGGCAGATTTCCATAGAGAAGGGGAAAGGGTTACATTAACCCTTTCCCTGCATACCCACAGTGACAAACTCTTCCACGGAAGGAGGCCTGCCAGTCCCCACTAATTGGACGCAGGGACAGGATGGAACGCAGAGAAGCTAGATGCCAATCCAGGCCTGAGGGCAATAGTGGCCATCGCAAACCCTAAGGGGAATGGGGCTTCCTTGGCAATGAATGATTAGGATTGGGGTTAGGGCTAAGCGTGTGAGGGGAAGGCCAAGAGGTCCTTAGGACTTCCATATTGTAGGTGTCAAGATGGCTGACCCGTGGTGAGAAAGCGTGATTCACACACTCCTGGGAAAACATCATGAACCCCAAAGAAAGAGAAGGAATTCTAAATTACCCAAGCTACTCACTGACCTGCACTTGGGAGTTTTCAGATGGGCTCTTTACTTATTTTGCTAGTTAGGCATTTGCTTGGAAGGTACACTTCTGGCACAGCACCCTCACTGTTTGTGTTCCAATAAGATACATCTAACCGATTGTGCACGCACGTACCGTTCCCAGTAAGCAAGCTGTTTCCTCTCTCACTCTGGAAAGCATATCAAAATGGGAGGTTAGCTTCAGCCTTAAATCCATCCAAATTTATATTTAAAAGTAAATCGTTCCCAAATGCCTGTCATTAATAACAAAGTACTTGAGGCTTCCAACTTGAGCTTACGACTGACACACTGCTGTGTCGGGATGTGCGTCTAAGAGCCAGTGCCGTGCGTATGAGCATAGATGTGCAGAGAAGACCCCCTGTGCTGCCCTCAGAGCCCACCTCAAAATGTAACCAGACATGCTTTCCTCTTTCTCAAGTCAAAGGGGGAGGCACCAGGCACTTCCCGCCCCAACCAACAGCGCCCTCGGGGATTTTACTGAGGTGGGCCCACAGTTCGGGGACACCCAAGGTGAGCCAGTTCCCTTATTTCTTCACTTGATTTGACCATCTATCTAGTATAAGGGATCCCAAATCTTCAGGATGCATTTTAAATTATTCTATGACCCCAGTCAAAGGATAATCAAGATCAGCTGGTGCTTGGCTTAACTCAGGCTCGGAGAAAGCGTTCATTCATCCATTCACCTCAACAATCAGGTGTCAAACATTTGTGCCGCGTGCAGGTCAGAGCGACCTCAAGGGGTCCTCGCGGAGTTTCTGGCCTCGAGGAGTTCAAGACCTTGCTTGCTTATTCAGATATCTGATCATCCTCTCTCCCCAACTCCTTCACCCCTTCCTCCCACTGAGAAGCCCCAGAAATTCTTTATTGCTGGAGGCATGGCCTGCCTGAGCTATAAAGGATCACTCGTACAGAAAAGCACTTTCTAAAACAGCATCTCCTGAAATATGTTTCATGGAATCCAAGACCCAAATGTGTTAAGAGAGCTCTATGGTCAAATGAATTTGGGAAATACTTCATGCTTGATCCTCTTAGAGAATCACAATGTCCTTCAGGATATTAAAGGCTCTGATAGGTTCTGTAGTAAAGAAACTTGTATATTATATAAACAAGTATATATATATATATATATATATATATATATATGGCTGAGCGTTTATACACACACACACACACACACACTTGGCAAGAGTCCAATTACTGCAGATCAGAGTATATGTATATATCGGTATATATGTATATACACGCTCAGCCAGTTTTCTCAAACCCTTTGACCATAGAAATGAATGTGTGTGACCTACTATATCCCAAAGACCCACATAGTTTGGGAAACATTTTACTAAAGCAACGCACCTGTAGCCTGTCTCCCATTTGATATAAATGTCTCCTATCTGGAGATGTCTTTATTAGCATGTATTTGTACACACGTGAAATCTTACCTTTCATTTGTACAGTATGGTTAACTTGATCAATAGCTTTTAACTCTATTATTAAAAATAACATTAACAATGCTTCATTATCAGGCCACAAATGTTGCCCAAGTGACGTTCTTAAGGCCCCAGAGTGGGATGGTGTGGGATAGTGGTAATAGGTCCTTGAAGAAGCAAATCTGTGGCCCTCAAGTTGTCTAGTCTTCAATGAGAGGTCACCGAAACCAAGCCAATTTCTTTTCCTCTTGGGCCACGAGCCCCACCAAGGGGCTTGGGCAAAGGAAGTTCTCGTAGCTCATTAAACTACATGCCCCGCTCTTAACCACCACTCTAGCTTTGGCTATCAATCAGAGTGAAGACTAAAAGGCCACTGGAGCTGTGCCATCAGGATGGTGTTGAGCCATGGTGTGAAGTCACAGAAACATCTTTTAGCACTTATAACTATATTTTATCAAGTTCTTTGTTTGAACCATGAATAATGGCAATGTGAATGGCTGAATAAATGTCTAACCATATACTAGGTTTGGCAGGCATTCGTGAGAGCTGTGGACTCTGGAAAGAGAAAAAAAGAATGCAAATTCCTTTTGTTCTATTTTCCGAGCTCTGAAATATCTTCGAGAGAAGTTTGAAATGGTTACAAATATCAATTCAGTGTCCCTGAACGAAGCCAGCATGTTCTGTCTGAGACTGTTCTGGCGCTTGGCCGACATTGTTCTTGAATCCTGCTCTTCAGAAAGAAGGAAAGCAGTTTATCTTGATTTAAACCGCCCCCCCCCCCCCAGCCTGAAAGCACTGTTGCTGGAATTCCTCGGGAAAGAGGTGCAAGTGAGTGTGCATGAATGTAGAGGGGAGTGGAAATGAGAAGTGTAATCAGTTTATCTTGTTAACAGTAACTGGACTGTTGCCAAGTAGCCTTATGTATGCTCTAAGGGACCCCCCACACAGAAGGAACCCCACTTAAAGAAGTGTAAAGGATTTTCTTCTGTCTTTGAACTTTTTCTTTCCTTAAACACTGTTCTCAGAGAAGAGAAAGGGAAAAGTTGACTTGCTCAGGCAAGCAGCAAGGAACTTTCGGCAGCCACCCTGGGCCACTCTGTGTGCTTCCCAGGCCAGGCCACAGCTACCTCGCCGGGAGATCTCCTCTCCGATCTGCAGCAAATACACTGCCTTGCTCTGGTGGCCTCTCACTGGCACCTTCCAGAGCCTATCTTCTTAGGAGTTGCATCGGGCCATCTCCTGGTGAGCCTCTGAGGGCACCTTCCTCAAAAGCCTACTTAACTCACCTTCTGCTGAATGACAGCAGGCATCTGAAGTTATTGCCAAAGAGCAGAAGCCCATGTGGAAGGAAGCTGGGGCTCTTCACCTCTTCCCTGAGTCACGAATGTCAAGTATTCAGAATGCTTTCCTGGGGAAGACTTGCAAGTGATTTCTCATATTATTATCCCTTAGTGCACCAAGGAAGCCCTTGAGAATCACGTAGGTCGGATCCCCTGGTTGTGTGTGTACATATGTTGGGGCGGGGGAGGAAAGGGAGAGAGAGAGAGAGAGAGAGAGAGAGAGAGAGAGAGAGAGAGAACCCCACCTTGCCTTGTTTAGAGAAAGGAACTGTTTGCTGTCTTAGCCAGCAGCTCGAAGCTCCCCAGAAGGACTTCGATCTTGGTCCTGTTTTCTTGCTGGCATGCAGGGACACCTCACATTTGCAAGTTCAAGTCCACTTTATAAGAGAACTGGTGGAAAGCAACTCTCAAGGTTAAATAACAGCAGCTGGAAACTCCATTTGGGTTCTTTAATAAGTTTTGTGACTTTAGACAGTGACTTAACGCCTCTGAGTTTAAATCTCCCTTTATGTAAAAGAGGCCGATCTCTCTCGTGGTGCTGAAAAGAGCTTGCAGCTTGTAGCTCTTTTCCCAGAAGATGACCGTGAGGTTGGCTGAAGTAGCAGTTAACAGCAAACCCTTAAAAGCCAAGTAGTTGTGTTCCTCCTAGGCTGAAACGTTTCTAGAAATTATCATTTGGGGACTGTGCTCATTCGGCCACTTACAAATCCAAGTGAGGCTGTCGGTGTCCAGGGCAATCTATTTTTTATTTTTTTATTTTTATTTTTTATAAATTTATTTTTTTTTTGGCGCTCAATTTGCCAACATATAGAATAACACCCAGTGCTCATCCCGTCAAGTGCCCACCTCAGTGCCCATCACCCAGTCACCCCCACCCCCCGCCCTCCTCCCCTTCCACCACCCCCAGTTCGTTTCCCAGAGTTAGGAGTCTGTCATGTTCTGTCTCCCTTTCTGATATTTCCTGCTCATTTTTTCTCCTTTCCCCTTTATTCCCTTTCACTATTTTTTATATTCCCCAAATGAATGAGACCATATAATGTTTGTCCTTCTCCGATTGACTTATTTCACTCAGCATAATACCCTCCAGTTCCATCCACATTGAAGGAAATCGTGGGCATTCGTCATTTCTAATGGCTGAGGAATATTCCATTGTATACATAGACCACATCTTCTTTATCCATTCATCTCTCGATGGACACCGAGGCTCCTTCCACAGTTTGGCTATTGTGGACATTGCTGCTAGAAACATCGGGGTGCAGGTGTCCCGGCGTTTCACTGCATCTGTATCTTTGGGGTAAATCCCCAGCAGTGCAATTGCTGGGTCGTAGGGCAGGTATATTTTTAACTCTTTGAGGAACCTCCACACAGTTTTCCAGAGTGGCTGCACCAGTTCCCATTCCCACCAACAGTGCAAGAGGGTTCCCCTTTCTCCACATCCTCTCCAACATTTGTGATTTCCTGCTTTGTTCATTTTCCCCATTCTCACTGGTGTGAGGTGGTATCTCATGGTGGTTTTGATTTGTATTTCTGTCCAGGGCAATCTAAACGAGCTTTTCGAGCACAATTTTCTGAGACAGCACAGAAACATCTTTTGAAGCTCTATACCAGGTTCTCCTTCCTCACCCAGTAATTATGTAAAGGACAACTGTTCTTTTCCATCATCAAACCCATTTATCTTGATTGTAAGCTGCCCATTGGAAACAATTCCACTGTGCCCAGGGCCTTTCAGCACTTCTGTTCCATGTTTACTCTTTACTTTGGGAGGGGACCAATGTTCATTTTCTGGCCTGTACCTGGAAGATTGCGCTGTACCACCCCCTCACCCATGACAGGCAAATGCTCCACAGAACCGACCTCCCATTTGACAGCCTTCCTGCTGCCCTATGATTCTCCCAACAGAATTGGCAAGAGACAGGGAGCCCATTTCTCTGCCTCACCACACTATGCTGCCAACAGATCTGCTGAGTCCACGGGTTTGGGTTTTCCAAGCGGCTTTTAAAAATTAATTCCATTAATTAAAACTAAATAAATTAAAAAATCAATTCCGCTCCTCCCTGACCTGCCACCGCCATCGCCTCCAATGCCACCAGCTGCCACGGTGTCACTGCCTCTTAATTAGTTACAACACTGGCGCCCACGGTGGCTTCCCAGGTGTCTCCACCAGAATCCATCCGTGACCTACTTTCCCTCTAGTTTCTGTACACTTCTCTGTACCCCAAAACCGGTCTGACAAATTGCTTGTTTTAGAGTCCCTTTATATTTGTTCCTGGAGGTTTGATCTTGGCATTTATTATTACATGACTGGCACTTTTGCCTTGGGGCCCATCATGCCGGATAATATACCAGAGTGGAAAAGCTTGTAAGCTCCCACTCATGTTCTCATTCTTTCTCTCTTCTGTCTCTTTCCCTCTTTTATGCCTGCCTCTCCTCCCCATTCACTCAACTCACTCTCTAAATTCCAGCTGTCCATGAATAGAGTCTGACAATACCAGACAGCTGAGATTACTGGAAAATACTAAAAATAATTGCCTTTTGTTATTAAAGTCAGGACTAGGGCTGCTGTTCCCTCCCAGGAATTTGTAGTTTCCTGCAGGGATTCAGAGGTCTGTACCCCAGTGCTTTTTTTAGAACACGAAGGGCTATTTCAATAAACATGCCACTAAATTGACGACGACGTCTTAAATTAATGTGTATTGTCTCTTGTCCCATTTAGCCCTGACTGCTGCCTTTCTGGAATTCGCCACTGGAATATTTTACACACTGATCTCTTCCTGCTGTCCTCCACACCCTCTTTGACATTAAAGTTCCTCTTGAGATTCCAAGGGGACCAAGAGCCCTAAGTCTCACCCTGTCTCAGCTTCCTTATCCACTGGGGACCAGCCACATCATTTCTGTTTTCCAGTGCCATCTTTTTTAGTCAAGGTCCAGGGAAACCTAACTCGAAAGTCACCCTTCTTAGGATTCTGGTATTAACAGGCTGCCTTTTTGCCCATAAGCTTTTATTGCATTAAAATAAGTACAATGTGAACCAAATGAGTGTCAGTACTAGATGCCTCACCCGGAAAATGTAATGCCTCCTGCATTTAAGATATTACAGGCACTATTTACTGGGGTGCTTTTCTGCATCTAGAACACAGGTTATCAGGTACATTAGAACCACCTGAAGTTTCTTGCTTAAAAGGCAGATTCTCAGCCTCCATCTCCAGAAGTTTTGATTCTTAGTGTGGGATGGAGCCCAAGAACTGGCATTTTAACAGCAGCCTCGCGTGCTACTTTGGGCCACGCCTGGAGAATCCTTGATCAACGATGACAATCACAAAGGTTTAGACAGACTCACAACTTCCCTGTATCAACTAGTGGGTTTCCCCTTATTAAGCAAAGGACCGCACTGGCCTCTGACCCACCCCTGGTCCATGTGAATGATCTAACTGTGAACTGTTACTCGCCGGTCCTCAAGTTGACAAGAGGAGAAGACGCCAACACCATCATTCATTTGTCCTGTGGGTTTGCTATTTAACAAGCAGTACACGAACGAAAATATATCAGTATTGGTTCACTAATTATAACGAGGTACCACACTAATGTAAGGTGTTAACACTAGGGGAGGTGGGGTGCGGGGTGTATGGTGGCTCTCCGTACTATCGTCTCCATTTTTCTTTAAGTCTAAGACTCTTCTAAAAATAGTCTTTTTTTTTTTATTAAGTGTGATACATGCTGCCCACTAGAATGGCTTAAAATGAAAAGACAGAAAATTCCAAGTGGTGGCAAGAGTGAGGAGCAACTGGAACTCCGTCACACTGCTGATGGGAGCGTAAACCGGTACACCCAGTTGGTAAAACTGCTTGGCAATATCTACTAAAGCTGAATACCTGTATTCGCTGGATTTTGCACCCTATGGGGATGTACCCAAGAGAACCATGTCCCCGAATTCACCAAGAGATATGTACGTAGTGGCACCATTCATATCATCTCACGCGGGATATTAGCAAAATGTCCATCACTAAAAGAAAAGTGAATGAACTAACTGTGCCATGTTCCCACACTGGAATATCACACAGCAGTGAAAAGAAACACACTTGAACTATATCCAATAACAAAGGTGATGCAGAGGGAAAGCAAGCAAGCACAGAAGAAAGCAGACTCTGTGACTCTGTAAACAGTTCAAGTTAATCCACGCCCAGAAAAGTCAGGATAAGGGTAAAAGTTGGGGGTAGAGGTGGAAGGGCTTTTGTGGGACTGGTGATGTTCTGTTTGGGGCAGGCTTCTGGGTACTTGGGTGTGTTCAGTTTGTGAAGATCCACTGAGCTGTACACTTAAGATCTGTGCATTGTCCTGCACGGATGTACGTTGTGCCGTCCTGCAAAAGCCACCGACGCTTCCACTGGGGGAAGAATGCAGCGCGAGTCAGCTTCGGGGAGTCATGACACAGACTCTGAAACTTTAAATCCCAGGGTCACCACCTATCAAGTGCCTGCCCCGGCGAAGTCAGTAAACCTTCGCTCCACCTCGTCCTGGTCCGTGAAGTGGAGGTAAGAATGGTACCTATGCCGGGGTCTGTCCTGAGGATCAAAGAGCTACCATCCCTACGGCACTTAGAGGAGCGTCAGGCCCAGAGCGAGACCCCTGCGAGTGTTTGCCAATTAAATAAAAGCATTTTTTTGTGCGGGTGCACTTAGAACAATTGTCTTTTGATAGTGGCTCTTCTAAAGGAGACTGGAGAAGAGTGAAGAAAGTAAGAAAGGAGTGAATAGGCAGAGTTCTCAATTATGGGGGAAAATATTATCTTGGCGCTTGGCCAATTAATCCTTGACGGGGAGTCTGGACTTCCAGCAGGCTCCTGGGCGCCGGTCCAGAGGCTTGACGACCAGCCACACGGGGACTGCCAGAAACTGCCACAGAAGGGCCCGCCCAGGGGGCCTGTGGGAACTGCTGGGGAGGAGCGCGGCCTCGGGCCGAGCCGCAGAGGCGCCCCGCCAGGCGCAGGCCCCGCTACCTGCTGCCCGCCGCCTCGCCTTCCCTCCAGCCGCCCGCCAGAACCTTCCCTTCCTCCCGGCACGTCACGGGGCTCCTCCTCCCGACAGAGCCCCGGGGGTGGTGGGGGCGCCAGGCCGGCCTTCACGGCCTTCACGGCGGGGCAGGAAAAGCCACAGAACTGACAGCCTGCTGCCTCCGCGGAGGAGCCCGGGCCTCGTGGCGCGAGCCTGCCCCGGTGACTGCGGCCCCGCGCCCCGCGCCCCGGCCCCGGCCCCGGCCCCGGCCCCCGCCTCCGTCAAGGCCCCGCGGCCCCCAGCGACTCCGCGGCTCTGGGAGGTTGACCTCAGCCTCTACAGCCGCTGCCAACCAACAAACCCAAGCGACAACCAGTCCTGTCTGGGTTATAAGGGAATCCAAGGTGGCGACCCCCGGAGGACCCCCTTTGAACTCCTTTCTTGCCTGTCTGCGTTCTGGCTCCTTCTCCAGCCCTCTTCGAAGGCTCCGGCAGGCTGCATGCGAGGCCGCGCCGAGGCCACCGTGCACGGCTGCCTCCTCAGACCCCAAGCCCTTCCTTTCCACGTCTGGGCCACACAGGTTTCCCAACCTCCTTTGCGTGCCTGTGGGGTCACAGGACAGCTCGGGCTGGAATATGGATACAGATGCGCCCATAAAACTTCCCATGCTCTCTGCCATGCTTTTTGGTTTTTGGGGTTTGTTTTTTTTGGGGGGTTTTTTTTTGTTGTTGTTTTTTTGGAGGGGTGCCTCATCAGCTGGATGGATGCAATAGCTCAGGAAGCGGGAACTCAAAGGTCCCACGGGATAGTGAAGCCACGCATTGGAAGACTTCGGGTTTCTGAATGCCTGCATGAACACGGGCCTCTTCCTCTTGGAATGTGACGTGAGCGAGAAATAAACTCAGTTTGCATGAAGGCCTGAGACTTGGGGTGGTTGATACAGCAGTCAGCCGGCCCTGACCGACACACCAAGTGCCAGACCCCCAAACTGCTTTCTACAAGGCGGGCCACGCCAGCCCTCTGTCCCTCGGTGCTTCCCCGGGAGGCATCTCTGACCTGTCTGCCCGGCGGGCCACACCTGACGTAGTAGCATCAAAGTCCCATATTCTGACCTCCAACCTCTAACCTCGGTTCGTGTTTCAACTCTTACATTGGTTTCCTGCCTGTTGATTAAGATGTACTCGTTGCAAGTCCATTGGAACTCTCAGAGGTGGTGCCCGTTATTCTCTAAACGGGGTCTTGAGGCCATGTGCTCTGCAGGTTTAGGGTCTCTGAGTTAGTCCCACAGGCTGCAGTAGAGACAAATAAGCAAAGAGATTGGAAGCTGCCGACTCCCTCCATGCTGGACAAGTTCTCCCAAGCCATCCTTCCCACTGGAAGGCAGAAGAATTATAAGCACATTGCATAGAACAAGCCGTTCGGCATCTTGGCCGTGCCTGTGCCCTGACTTGCATCCATAATGACAAGAAACAGGCCGCTTTGTGGTAAACAGAGGCTGACAGACCTACAGACTGAGAAACTGAGTTGATTTATTGTATTTGACTTTCTGAGATTCGGCACTGCCAGATTTCAATGAGTAGTGGTGCCCATAACAAATGGTCAGTGTTTGTTGTTGTTGTTATTGTTGTTTTGGAGTGGGGGAGTAGGTGAGTAAATCATCTGTAATTTAAGCTCAGCTCAGAGCTCTGAACATCCTTCAGCCAGTTCTTACTCGGCAGGAAATTGGAGCTCGTAGAGCTACATAAAATTCACTTTTCCATTATTAAAGAACCAACACAAGTAACTGTTTGACTCAAGTTAACATTCACTCCTTGGAAGAGATGATGAGTAAATATTTACCCACTGGCATAGCTGTTGAGTAATTGCCCATTAAGAAAGTTAAATGTTAATCACTTATTTCTGGATTGAATAATTTCAACATGATCCTATGACTAATCCTTAATGTGTAAGGCAAGAAAAAAAAAAAAAAAGCCCACATCCGTTAGTTTCTTTCGATTTTGACCATAAAGAAAGGCATACTTTTAGGAATGTCTTAAATTAGACACATAACCAGTTTTCACTCCCTTAGCACTCCAAGCCTGCTTGATTGCTTTTTCATTGTTCTTTACCCAAAGAAACCATGACCTCAGGTTAAGTATTAACAGGGCTGGAGAAGGAAGTGTTGGACAGGAGTCTAGCGGGAATGGGAGACATCTGAACTAAGAGGAGAACTAAAACTTGGGGACAGAGAACAGAAGATATAACCTAGATGTCGTGATGTTGGCTGTCCTACATCACAGGGAATTGTGTATGACAAATGTCATTAAAGTGAAAATCTTAGGCTACACTTCACCAAGAACATTAAGTTTCCACCGAGTCAGAGGGGGATCCCAGCAGTACGTGGCCAACAAAGGGTGAGTGGGGAAAGTCTCTAGGCTGGCAAGCTCACGGAAAGGATCCCTGCGTGGTGTCCCCTCTCCTTCGGAATCAAAGAATGACCTTTCGGTTGGGCTATCTCCATTCAAGGTAGCCTGCATCTGGATGGGAAGGGCGGTGGTCAAAATACCTGCAGAAATTTTTCACAGGCTGTATGCCAGCAGGGGTGTATTTGGGAGCTTGGTGGGTACAGAGGATGCTGTTGATGCTATACCCAGACCCTCTTACCTGGGCTGGGATCCCCTCCTCCAGCTGCTATGAGTATTGGTTGTTAATGGTGCCCAACAGTTGATCCCTTCTCCAGAGAACTGCCCTTGGTCAGTGGGAAGTACCTAATCCAGAAGGTTATGCCCCCTTCCCCAGGGGCAGCCCATCAGCCCATAGCTAACTCAGTGATTCAAAAGGCTAACCCCCTAGCTTCAAGGTGGGATCAACTCTGGTGCAACGCCTGCTCCTGTTTGACAGGAGGTGAAGCTAGTGTCTAGCTAGGACCACGAACATGCTTGGATCTTTCCCCCTTGCCCTATCCCGCTTCCCTGACTCCCCTTTTCCTGAGAGCACTCCCCTAGTGAAGCATGTGCACAGGAATCAGTATCCGTTTCTGCTCCTGTTCCTTTCCTGAACCTGAACAAAGACAGTAGGACAGGCAACACGTTTGGTCTCCCTTCACTGTCTCCAGGTTGCCTGAGAATTTTTTTTTTAAGCAGAGGCTGCCCTGTGGACAGGTGAGGCAGTTTGATCCCAGGTGTACCTCAAGCAGAATGGAGATAGAATAACGTACCTCACGCCTTCCAACCTGTGACTGAGTTCCACTTGGAGGAGAAGCCTGGGAGTGTAAGATTGCCTGCTGCTTCTTTCTCCCTCCGTTGATCCATGACCTCCGCTCATCTGCCACCCGCCCTCCAATGTATATCCAAGTGAAGACTTCCTTTTGCCATTGGATTTTCTTCTGAATAGTGACCCCCTGCCTCTCAGAAATGTATTGGGTTAGTGACACCCTTCCTCACTTCTATACTGGTATGGATGGGTTTTGCTATAGGTATGCCTGCATTTCATGGTGTACAGGAAAGAACTTGGACATAAATGGTGCATAAACTTGGGCAAGCTCTTGATCCTTTCTGAGCATAGCTCTCTCCACCTGTAAAATGATATTAATAAAGCCTACCCCACAGAGTGCTGTGAGGATTAAATGATGTAAAAACTAGGCATTCACTCGTATACAAGTGCTCAGTATTTAGAGTATCTGGTATACAGTAGGTTATTAGTAGAAAAAAATTTAAAGATAAATGAAATATTAAAAAACTAAAAAATAAAATTCTACTCTTAGAACACAGAGATACATAGGCATTCTACCTCAGATCAATTTCTACCATCTATCCATCCATCCATCCACCCACACACCCACCATTCATCCACTCTTCCACCCATCCACCCACAAATCCATCCATCCATCCATCCATCCATCCATCCATCCATCCACCTATCCACTTATGTGCCCCTCCATCCACCCTTCCATCCACCCACCCACTCACACATCTTATCTACCCTTCCTTCCTTTCTTCTATCCGTCCATCCATCCATCCATCCATCTACCCACCCACCCACCCATCTATCCATGCATCCATCCATAAAAAACCTCAGTCCTCCTAGTAAGCCATGTACTGAGGATACAAAAGTATATTAGAAGCCAATTCCATGGGAGAAGCTCACATTGCAATGCTGATGAAAGCTGCATGCCACTTTCCCCGGGAATCCAGAGACATTTAGATAGAGGAGGAAAAAGGAGACCTGGGGTTGAGTTCTACACTGAGAAGTCACTTATTTTAGAGATCCTTCCTGTGTGAAGAATCCTTGCATTCCCACACTCAATGAAAACTAGGTATCCCCTGGGATTTGATGGGACCTTCTTGCCATTAAGTTGTTGCTGCCATCTGGAAGAGACTCCCAAATCAAGTTCCAAGAAATTGCAATTTCTAGGCTGGTTCTCTTCATGTGACCTGAGGAGTCCTGTTTGCCTAAAGACCAAAGGAATGGCTGCTCCCAAACATGATCCCTCCCTGTGAGCCTACTGGGATTCATGATTCACTTAGAATATTAACAATACAAGCAGGAACCACTTTGAAGAAATGTCTACCAAGGCCAGGTGGAGTTTTACGCACTTGACATTTATTAATTTCTCATGGTCCCAACAGTTCCGGAAGGTGGGTGTTGGATCCTCATTTTATAGCTGAGGAAACAGAAGGCCACTGACTTGCCCAGGGTTACAAATGGAGTAGGAGATGTGATTTAAATCCATGTCCTACTTCAAAGTCTGTGCTCATTATAACCTTTGTGTTTTCATAAAAATAGCCTTGTAATAAGTATGTTATTTTTCTCTTCCATTTATTTATTGAATTTATTTGTTGAATGACCTTGGCCAAGTTTAAGAATTTCCTTACTATTTTTTTTGGAGGAGGGAGTTAAGGTTCTAATGGAGAATTTCTAAATTACCCCCAAAGTAGATAAAACTTTACAGTGGAACTCTACATACTCATCACACTTACTCAACAACCTCGAAGGCCCATCTGCCCTATTCATGCCCCACCCATTTTCTTCCTCCTAGCTTGGCAATCCCAAATATCAAATCCAAAACCCCTCACCACACTGGTCTTTTTTTCCCCTAGCACTAGGCACCATTACAGCACTTCCCAAGGCCCACTTTAAATGATAATTTCTTATGTATATTTCTCTTTTCTTAAAAATTGTCAAAATGAATAAAATGACAGAATATTCAAATTGACTGCAGAGCATTTCAGAGCTTATCCTCAGATTTCCAAATGTGTAGCCAAGTTCTCAGGTACCATCACTATTCTGCTACCTCGCTGATTGTAGAGCCAATGTTAGAGTGTAATAAAAGTGAAAGCACTTTTGCTCCAGCAAAAATAAATATATAACCAAATAAATGCCTTGCCAACTGGGGAGTACAAGTTGTTCCTTTTCTTCCCCTTAATTACCTCTCAATGGAACATTCTAGAATACCCAGGGGGTAAATTTTCACTAATCTTCAGGCCTCTCTAAAAGCCAGTGCCAATACAGAAGTTAAATATAGAACAATATCCTATAAACAAAGTCCTGAGCCTAAGGACCCAAATGATTCAGACATTATTTTCATTCATGGCTTACAAAGAAGTAACATGAATTGTGTCAATGGTCCCAACACCTCTAGAGAGTATTATATTGGAATACAAAAGACACAGATCATCTTCAAGGAATTTATAATACAGCTGAGGGTAAGGAATATGCTCAAATCAAATGATAGAGATACATAGAAATACAGTGACAGTTACATACCTAGACTTAGGACCACACATTCTTACACACACACACACACACACACACACACACACACAGGCTGACTACCTCATCTCAAAATCACAGAGTCACAGTGTGATGCAAACACAGAGAAACACAAGACTACCCAAGAACAATGAGAATCTGAAGCCCTAGTTTTGGTTTCAAGTCAGCCACCTCGCATAAAGGCAGCCTGATGGCAACAGGGTTGGGGGGCTGCTGGACAAAATTCTGAAGGTTGGAATAGGTTCCATTCCTGCATCAGGCAGTAATGAATCATTTCTTTAAGCCACTTGGCTTTACTGGAACTCAGTCTCTTTGCTCCTGAGGCTCCTTCCAGCTCTAACAGTCTATGATGCTATGACGACCGGATCCACTTTGAAAACAACCCACCAGGACATTTTCACACAGCATGGACTTGCGAGACAAGCGACGTGATCAAGGCTCACACATTAGTTGTTATGGCTCGCAATTTAATAAATAGTTATTACGATACCAAGCAGTGTTGAGTGCCTTTGACATGGGCATGAAGGCAGAGGGAGTACCACTCTGTCTGGTGGCTCTGGAGGATTCCTTCTTCGTTAGGGGGGCTGTGGGAATAGTGGTGACAGAGGTTTTCTTACCCATTCTGAGGTCTTAGGATTCAATCTGCAAGGATGCAGCAGTTTCTGAACATCCTGGTTTGGCTAGTAGAACTTGGGTTTGGTTCTAGAAGTACAAAAATTGCTGCGTTGACACCTCTTGGCCACCAGAGAGCTCCATGCATCCAGCCAGAGGCACCCTATTGGATCAGCAAAGCACATGTTTTTAAAAAGCAGGCCACCCTCTGGTCCCTGCAGCAAGGACCACAGGTTCTATGGTCATTTCTTATACTAGCAAATTCACTCATCTGGCCCACCAACAGTAACTCTGGCCGTGCCCCTCTGCCTTTTGGAACATGGTACTTGGTGCATTTAGGAGGCGGAGGATCAACATGAGTACCAGGTCCCCATGCTGGTCGAATGAATTCCTAGCTGTGGGGCAGGAGAAGCCTGGGCCCTCAGACTTACTGGATTTATTGGTGGCTGCCAGCACTGACGGCGGTGTGTAACACAGTGCTCAAGAAAACTTCTTGTTATGGGTTTTATTTGGTGGTAGTTTCCTCTTCCTGCTCATAAAAACAACATGGGCCAGCCATGGAGAAGTTGGAAGATACAAACTAGTATAAAGAAAATGGTAATCATCCATCACTCTACCATCCAGAGAAAAATCACTGAATAGATCTGGACACATTTCCTTCCAATCTTCTTTTTCTTTGGGGACATGTGAGTATTCTTACATACTTGATTGGAGTCAATGCATTCTGTTTATTTATATTTTTTTTTGGTGATTTTTCTAGCCTGCTGTTTTCTCTTAATTTAGTAAGTGTTTTTCCATGTCATTACATGTGCAATGCAAGACAATGTGGAGAATTTAGAGCAGCACCGAAGAAAATAAAAACCCCTTGTGTTTCCAGTACCCAGAGATAATCATTTTCACATTTTGGTGTTTTACCTTCCAGTGACTTTTCTTTTTTTTCCAGTGACTTTTCTAAGCATGATAGTTACTTTTACAAAACTGGGGCCATATCATATATACTGCTTTATAGACTGCTTTTTTTTCACATAAATATTATATCACACCCGTTTCCCCCACATCATGAAATATCCTCCCAAAACATGATTGTAAATATCTGAGTAATATTAAAATATATGAGTCAAGCTTAATTCATTTAATGAATTGCCTACTGTTGGCTATTTGTGCTGATTCTGATACTTTTCACTACAAATACCATCAGGATGAACAACTTTATACTAATTATACCCCCATGTTCACATCATTAAATATGCACCCAGCATAAATTCTTAGACTTTGAATTGCTGGGTCGAAGAGTTTGAACATTTCTAAGAGATACATTCTAATGGCCACAGTGTCCCCCAGAAATGTCATTATCACCTGAAAGTCCCTGTCCCACCTGCACTCACCCGCACTCGGGATTACTGATTTTAAGAGTCTTTGTCCATTTAACACACACACACACACACACACACACGCACACAGTTATTCCTCATTGAACATTTTGAGTTATTGAGAACCTAACAAGTATCTAGCACTGTGCTGCATGTTTAATGACAATTATCACTGTCTTCCAAAGAGTCGTGCAGATAAATACCATAATCTCTACTTTACAGATGAGGAAACTGAGCTATGGAGATCTCAAGTGTCTTCTCAAGGTCACACAGCAAGTAAATAATGAAGTTTGGCTTCAAATTCGGATCCATGATCCCCCATCTCATGTTCTGCTTATGATGCCACCTCGCCTCTCTGGGGAATTTTTGAAACGTATTTTTCTAGAGGATAGAAGATTAAAGAGCTCCTCTGCTATCTGTATAAGATACATCATGAGACTGCCTGCCCGTAGACACGGTTCTACTCGAACCTCTGAAGGGAGGGAGGGGATGAGTGAGAAAACCTTGTAGACCTTTTTATACTTGCAGAATCCAGTGACCTCCTGTTTACAGATAAGGACTTTAGGACTCTGAGGAGTGAAATGACTTGCCAGGTCTGAGTTTGACCAGAAGATGGGGGAAAGAGGGCAAGAAAATACCAAGAGTGCAATAGTCTAACAAGCCCTTTCATGCTACTCTGTCTTTGCACACTGGGTTTCCTGTTTGGATTTCTCTCCAGCATCCACCTGGTGACTCAGCTAAAATGTCAGGTCCTCTACAAAACCTCCCATCATTTTTTTAAGGCAGAATTAACTGTCTCTGGACTCTGTATGCCTCTGTACTTACTGTATTACAGGCACTTACTGTATTATGTGGCAGAGATGTCTAATTGCCCCACGAATGTTTTAAGCCCTTCCCTTCTATAGAGCTCATAGGGATGGGGCTAACAATGGAAGTGGCTGCCCGGGCAGCATGGATTGCTGGCACTCCACCCAGTGGGCTGTGTGACTTGTGACTTGTTCTGGTGAATGGCACACGAGTGGGCACAACCTTCTACTGCCTTGCTCACTGCTTGTGAACTCCATCATTAGAGAATATGATACTTGGAGCAAGATAATAATATCACAACCATGACACCACAAGCCCAAGGGACAAAAAAAACCAACACGAGAAGGATGGTAGAGCAAAAAGTATGGGAGGAACCTGGAATGAACAATATTGTCCAGCTACTAAACCAACTCTAGAACCATCAACCTTTAGACACTATATCTTGTAAGAGAATTAAATATCTTTTTTTGTTAAAGATGTATTTATTTATTCATGAGAGACACGCAGAAAGTCAGAGACATAAGCAGAGGGAGAAGCAGGCTCCCCATGAGGAGTACGATGTGGGTCTTGGGATCAAGTCCTGAGCCAAAGGCAGATGCTCTACCACTGAAACACTGAGGTGCCCTAATTAAGTATATTTTTTAAAAGTTTTATGTATTTATTTGAAAGAGAGAGAGAGAACATGAGTGAGGGGAGTGGCGGAGGGAGAGGGGGAGAAAGAATCCTCAAGCAGACTCCTCTCTGAGCACGGAGGCTGACTCCGAGCCTGGTCCCTGAGATCATGACCTGAGCCGAAACCAAGAGTCAGCTGCTTAACCACTTATCCAACTGAGCCACCCAGGTGCCCCGATAGTTAAATATCTTTATCCTTTAAGCTGGATATTCTCTCCTTGCAGTCAAAAGCATCTACTCCTGTGTTTGATTATTCACCTCTGTCTTTCATCAGATTATTAACATTCAAAAGCATCCTTTGCATTTAATTCATCTTTGTATCCTGTTCTGGGGCCAATCACAAAGCCCTGCAGGGGCTCAACGAACATTCCCGGAATCGAATCCACCAATGGTGTTCAATTTTGGTAAAGATAGTGCCATGCCTAATGATTCGTGATTTCCACTGGCCAATTCCTCTAAGAACCTGTTTACTTAAACCAAACTCTTCTAACTGTGGCTCCAGGAAGCTCCCCGCCATTCACACAGCCCCGTACAGAATTTGTGAGGCAAGGGTTCATTTACTGCTTGTTAATTAGTCAAGTGCTGAGCGGACCACATGACTCATTTTTACATTATTCGCACAATTGCGCAATTAGCATTTTAAAAGGTTTTCTAGGAGGCCGGCCCAAGTAAGTTTATCTTGAAAAATGTCACAAAAGGAAAAGAATAATTAACAAACCAGTTCCCAAGCAGATTTAGTGGACCGTTGGCTTCAGCCTGAAAGGCATTGCATGGAAGACTTGCTTTTAGTAAGGAACTGATTTTTGCTGGACTTCTGCCTCGAAGGTCCTAGCCCCCACCCTCAGGGCAGCAGACCTGGTGGGGAAGGGAAGGAAGGGCTCGTGCTCACTCGGTGGCAGTACGTGGGTTTTTACGCCACTCGGTTCAACAATTAACTCAGGCACCTGTTCAATTGACTCCAATTCCAACTCATTGGACAGTGACCAATTTGGTCATTTGTTTTTGGAAGAAGCTAAAGAAGCATGTGAGAGGCATCTCATCTGTGTTATGAAGTGAAAAACGAGAGTGCATTTTGATGCAAATTGGCTGCACAAATTAATTAATCAATAAGTTCATATATGTCACTGTACCTGTATGTTGCCCTCGAAACTCCAACAACTTAATCAACACTGGCTTGGGTATTAGGAAATCCACTTTTTAAGCTCCCTAGTCCCCATCCCCCCAATTCACTAATACACAAGGTGACTCTAGGCAAGGCACTTCAGAAGTTAAGAGAAGAATCTTGTTATCATTCCCTGTCCCGTGAAGCATCGAGAGCTCAGAAAGGAGACCTCATAAGCCCGCATAGAGCCGAGAGCACAGGGAAGAGCTGTACAGATTGACTTCAGGGCTGCTCCGCCATCTTGGCAGCAGAGCAGTGCTGTCGCACCCCCCACGGGTGTCGCCGTCCTCTGCTTCTGGCATGTGGGCCCGGCTCCCCGCGCCCAGGGTTGACACGAGGCCTAGGCTACGGAGGTCACGGCTTCTACGCCTATGGGGGCTCAAGAGACACCAGGGCCCTTAAGACACTCAGGCCTCAAGTCAATGGCTGTGTTGGCTCACAGAAGGCGGCCACCGGGTGTGATCCCTTTACTGACAAAGCAACTGACAAGGTATCCTGTCACCCTGTCAACTCCCTGCGGCTTTCCAGCCACATTTTCTCTCAGGCATCTATCTTAATATTATCCGACCCTCTCGTGGTGACTTTACCTCCATCCTTTCCTTCGGACGCGTTCAGGCATCTTTCACACGTGTGCTGAGCTCTCGTGGGCTCCGAGTCCCTTGAGGGCAGCGGCCTGCCTTCCGATTCTCTAGAAGCTCTTCTGGGCCAGGCCGCCGAGCTCTGTGCGCGGAGAAGGGAGCCTGCAGGACAGCCCGGGCAGATGTGCCTACACTCACCCAACGATGTGACGACGTGACCCGTTATCACATCTCTCATTCCCCCCAAAATAGCTCTGCGGGGCAGGGACTTCCAGCCTCATTTTCTTAACCAGTGAGACAGCTGGGGCACAGAGATGTGAAGTAAGCTGTTCCAGGCCACACGTGGCAGAACCAGGACAGGGAGATGGCTTCTCTGACTCCTTCACTGGGCCTTTAAAATTAAGTTATCCAATAACAAATACCCCTTGGTTTTGAAAGCATCTGTGGTCTGGCCTAGCCTTTTGTCAGATGGCTTGGAGGTCCTGATTCTTGCTGTCTACAAACAACCACACAGATGTACTCCTTTTTAAAAAAGATTTATTTATTTATTTGAGAGAGAGAGAGAGAGAACAGGAGCAGGAGGGGCAGAGGGAGAGGGAGGGAGAATCTCAAGCAGACTCTGTGCTGAGCGTAGTGCCTGACACAGAGCTGATCTCACGACCCTGAGATCACGACCTGAGCCAAAACCAAGGGACAGAGACTTAACCGACTGTGGCACCCAGGTGCCCCCAGATATACTCTCACTATGGTTTTCATAGTGAAACTGGCAAAATGAACAAACTGGCTCTTTTTTCCACTTCATTAAAAAAGACAAAAACAAAACTAAAAACCCAATTGATCTTCCATCGCCTTATCTAGTAGGAGACTTTGGTTCCCTCTTCCATCTAAGTCAGTCTGAGCTATTCTTTTGGCCATAAATCCTGCCACCATATTCCCTGGATGTAGAGCCTCCTCTGGGTGATGGCACCCATATTAAGGGCCCAGAGGCTTGCAAGAGAAGCAATGACCTTATGTGTCAGGTACCTCCTGAAAGCAAAAAACCCATTCCGATTCTTTCCCTCTCAAGAAAGCTTAGCATTCCTAAGAAGCCATGAAGAAAATCGAACCACACTAAATCCCACTAACGAAAACCAAATCAAAGGCCAGGCTTGTTCACTCACATGGGCCCTCCCCTGAGTGAAAATGCTGTTGGCAAAATACTGCTCACGGAGGCCTGGGCATGCCCTTAAAGGTTCGACTCCAGCACTGATGTACAGAGAAAGTCCGTACTATTGACAACAGAAGCTAATATTGGTTTAGCCAGAATACATGTCAGACATTGTACTTAATCCTCACCAGAACCCTGAGATAAGTACTAATATCATCCCCCTTCTACAGATGAAGAAACTGAGGCACAAGAGTCAGGAAGTCTGCCCAAGGCCACACAGCTAGAACAATAAACCATGGTTAACTCTGGGCAATGATTTGGAGAGGGGCTACTTTCCACTTTTAAAAAATAGTATGTATTACTGTTTTATCTTTATTACTTTTTTTGCCACCAGCAAATAACTATATTGCTTTTTAAATTAAAAAGATGGAGCCAAACTGCAAAGTGAGCCTAATTCAGACTAAATGAAAAAACGCTAAGTTTTTCTATTAGTGACAAGTAAAAAGTCTAAAATATTATCAAAGAAAGGGCAGTTTTTCATGCTGAAGTGTTAAAGCTGGGTCAACCACGGGCCATGCAAGATGGTTTCCTTGGGCAACTGTTTGGGAAGATGCACTTGAAAGCGGGGACTCCAATGTGACTGGTGATGCCTAAAAAGCTTCACCTCCAGAAACGTCTGGAGCATTCTCTCAGGCTGCCCAGTGTTACTCTTTTCTTGGTTCTTAGCAGACCAATATCCCAAATTCCATACTGGTGGCCTCTAGTCTAATCAGATTTCGTCATATGACAGGGACAGAGCAGCTGAATAAAATTCACAGATTACTGCCAAAGCCAACATCTGCCTTCGGTGCCTCCTCCCTTTGCAAACCAAAACTCTGTGTGGCAGCCGCCTCATAGACGGCGATGTGCAGGAAGACCCATGAGAGGTCCACAATGGCATTGGGCAAGAGGAGGAGAAATAAGACACCCAGCTCCTCCCTCAGGAAGCAGAGAAGTGGCCACCCGGAGCAGCCTGTAAGCTGGGTGCCCCACACTGCACACCTACTTCCTCTCTCCCCAGAGGAGGGGCCGTCTCCCCTTTGTGCTCCCTCCTCAGAGCCTGGCTGGGGTGAAAGTGGAAACCCACAGGAAGTTCAACGGTGTCCGGATACAATTACTCAGGAAGGATAGACTTCTTTTGAGTCCCTGATTTTCAAATCGGAGAATCTAGAAAACTCGGCCACCTCACCTCTCCTCACTGCCCATCATCCCCTCAAAAGGAAAGCTTCTTGTCTTCTTACACAGACACAGAGTGGCCTGTCTCAGCCACAGACTTATCCACTCTGATCAAGGCCTCTTGTGCGCCAACTTCCAACTATCTCAGAAAACAAAGAGAGAGAGGAAGAAGAGTCAGCGACATCTGCTGCTTGCCACATCCATCTGTGTAATTGGATCAATAATCTCCATTTTGGAAATGGCCTAAATATATTTTTACATGAATATGGTTCTAAACAACTTAGTCAGAGTCAACTTACAGCTCATAAAATAGCACAGAATTTTCACTAGAGATATATTATCCCTAGTCAAAACCAACAAAGGCAACTCTATAGGGAAATTGTACGAGAGTTTGTGAACACGAAGAAGGGCAGGCCGGGATAGCGTGAAGACTGACTCTCCCTTATTTCGTTTTGGACTTCCATATGTGCTGGAAATTCCTCCTCCAACTGCCAGCTTAGCTGGAGGCCCACAGAATGCACTTGTGTAATTCCTTTGCCAGAAATCATTTGTCTGGGTGGCCGTGCCTGGTGGACATTGCCATGCTAAATGAGTTTGGCTCAAAATTAACTGCCCCAGATCATTCTGTTGAACACAAGAGGACTCATTTAGGGAAGAAGGGGAGATGAATGATTTGTGTAAACAGCTGGAGCTCAGGCAGCTCTTTACATCCTCAACTGTTCCATCAATACCTGCTGGAAAAAATGAATGAATGGATGGATCTGAGGGCATTACTGGTTGAGAGACAGATTTGTGGCATCTTGTCCATAGCACTTGCCACACAGGACAGCTTACTGTCTGACTCTCTTCCCTAGAAGAGAAGCTCTATGAGGCCCAGGATCTTATCTGAGTTGTAACCTTACTCTACCTCCAGCACCCAGAATTATGTAGTAAGCACACAATAAATATCTGTTCACTATTACTCATGACCAAATTAGCTGTGGGCTATCATTGGAGAGTAGCACTCTGAATGGCACGAAGAAAGAGCCTTATGGAATGTTCTACTCCAAAGGCCATAAAACAAATGTTCAGATGCTCCCCAGAGTAATTAAACTCCAATCCATCGTAGGAAGACCAGTGACTCAATCAGTAGGTTGGCACATGGCCCCAGAGGGAGTCAAACCACAGTCTCATGCACACAGGATCCTGACCAAGTTAGTTCAGACTCCCAGCGACAGCTCTGCCTAACCTACTGGCTGTCGCTGGTGTGCACATACCTTCAGGTTTGTACACCCGTCTGCGGGCACACACTTTTACGACCGGCGTTTGTTATCTCTTTTACAGAAGAAGAAACTGAGGCACATGGAAACTAAGTGACTTGACCCAAGTCATGCAGTGGGAAAGTTCCAGAGGCAGGACTGGCATCTGAACACTGGGATACAGCCATCTAGGCAGCAGGGCAACAGACTGTGCACCCAGGAGGCCTCTGGGCAGAGCAGGTTGTGCCCTGGCAGCCCCAGGGGAAGTGCCGTCCCTCTCCACGTCTGAGTGGCCTTAGTGCATCCAGGAAGAGCTCAAAGGTCTCTCTCTTGTAGTTCCTGTGAACTGCCCCCACCCCCCACCGCACCCTCACCCCCCATTGGACATACCATCTTACTTCTAGGCTTGCATGGAGTCAAGAAGGAACATTGCTACACAACCCTTTTCTAAAAATCCCCAATGGTATTTCAACCTTTTTTGGAAAAGAAATACATCAATTCTCAGTCATCCCTCCTAAGTAAAAAGGCACAAAGGAAGCCCCAGAATTTTCTAAACTCTCCTCTTGGCCAGCATTTCAACTTCACTTCATACCAAATCTTCTCCCCAGAAACACCCAAGCAGCAAAACAGATGGCCAAGTTTTCTTTCTTCACCCCGTTTCCCCCACGATGGGTTGAAAAGTGGGGAAATAGCCCCCAAAGCAGGTGATGGAAGAGAAAAGAGGAGGCAAGTGAGGGAATGGAATGAAAGCAAGGCCTGGATACCAGCCGCTGCAGACCCAGCCGAATGACGGTCGAGTCTGGCCCAGGAGCCCCCCGAAGAAAGGGAGCGGGAGGCGGGACCCGAACAACTCTCAGCAGAGCGAACAACACGACTTCCTCACTCTGCAATTCTGGAACCTTTTTTGTTGTTGTTGTTGTTTCTTTTTGGAAGAGAGATTAACGTCACTAAATAATAGAAGACCTACATTCTTGAAAATTTAATGACTGTCCTATATCAAGCAGCTGTCAAATGTATTTGCTTGTTTTCCTCACAAAGTGTTTCATCCCAAATGTTCACAGGGGACCTTGCCTTCATCAGTCTCAAGTCACTAAGAGGGGGGGGTGAGAGGCAACCCGAGAAAGCAGGAATTCCCAATTTCCTAATTAACCCATTCATTCCAAAGACCAGATCAGCTTGCCTTCCCCCCGCATGGTTCTGCAGAACTCACGGAGCAGAGGACAAAGCAGCCCCAACCTCCTCATACTCGGTTGGGATTATTAGCTGATTCCGACATGATTCTTTTTTATTTTTTTTAAGATTTTATTTATTTATTCATGACAGACACAGAGAGAGAGGCAGAGACACAGGTGGAGGGAGAAGCAGACTCTCCACTGAGCAGGGAGCCCAATGCGGGACTCGATCCCAGGACCCCGGGATCACTCCCTGGGCCAAAGGCAGATGTTCAACCACCGAGCCCCCCAGGTGTCCCCCCAACACGATTCTAATGCAGGCCTCTGACTACTCTCTGTTCCTTCACTTCGCTTCACGGCTGACAGGCCTGCTGCCTTGGAACATACTCTGAGGTAGCTTCTGGGGCTCCCCTCCTTCTGGCCCCCCGCCTCTCCTCCCACCTCTCGATTGATCGTGAACCCTCTGGTGCAAAGCCCGGTGCTCCCCCAACACCAGCTCTCCACCTTCCTCCCCCAGCGCTGACTTGGCCCAGTTCTCCGTCTGCACTTTCACTCCTCTCAGGGGAAAACAGCAGGAGCAGGCGCTGCCCAAGGTAACCGGAGCTCCGTCCTTCACCCCTGCTGCCCCGGGCGGGGCGGGATGGTAAAGTTACCCCTTGTCTCCCTGGTGACCCCCCAAAGCGCACCCTCGAGACCACCCCACCTCCCGTATGATGGTGGCATGGTCCCAGGAGGCAAGGGAAGGTGAAACTCCACTCTCTCCCCTGTGTGTGAGAGCCACCCCGGGCCCCTGAAACTAATGATTAAGCTTCATTTTTAATTACAGGGGAATCTGAATGAGGCCCGTGCTCCAATTTCCTCCCTGCCCTTCCTGCCCCAGTGGTCCTGGCTGAGGCAAGGTTGGCCATTAAAACTCAACTGGATTTCAAACAGAGAGGCAGTTCCTGACACGCACGCATCACCCACTGAACGCTTACTTCTCGGTGTCTGTTATGAGCCAAGCTCCAGATAGGAGGAAAAAAGTCAACGTGAGCAAAGAACTTCAACTGGAGAGGAGACAGGCCTTGGTTTCCTGTCCTTAATGACGATTAACAGCATTAGCTTCTGCTTGGAGACTGATTTGGAAAACGAGGGGGGAGCAGGGGGGCTCAGGGTGGGGCCAAGCCCATCAGAGAATCCAGCAACACAGCCCTCCCCTCTGCAGGAGACAAAGCCACAGGCGGCCCAGCTTGACGGGCAACCAGCCCCCCTCGCCTCCTGTCGCCCTGCCCCGGCCTAGCTCCTTTCCTCAGTCCCTAGCCACTGCCACCCCGGCACGCAGCACGCTTCACACACTCGCCACCTTGTCGGGTGGTCTGCTCCTCCCCATACCTAAACTGTCACCAGGAGGGCAGGGATTCCTTCGGCTTCACTCGCGGATATAAGGCCAGCACCCCGCAGACTCTCTGGCACATAGCTCGGAGCTCAATAGGTATTCGTCGAATGAATTCATGAAAACCAGGGATCCCTGGGTGGCGCAGCGGTTTAGCGCCTGCCTTTGGCCCAGGGCGTGATCCTGGAGACCCGGGATCAAATCCCATATCGGGATCCCGGTGCATGGAGCCTGCTTCTCCCTCTGCCTGTGTCTCTGCCTCTCTCTCTCTCTCTCTGTGACTATCATACATAAATAAATAAATATTAAAAAAAAATTAAAAAAAAAAAACCAGCAGCCCAAGAGAATCTTCGCTTCAAGAACCTCCCAAAGAGAATCGCACACCCCAAATTAGAATGTGCCATGAAAAAATACCCCAACAAAGGGGATCCTATGATATAGCCCATCATTTTTCAAAAGATGTTACTTATTTATTCATGAGAGACACACAGAGAGAGAGAGAGAGAGAGAGAGGCAGGGACATAGGCAGAGGGAGAAGCAGGCTCCCTGTGGGAAGCTCGATGCAGGACTCGATCCTAGGACCCCGGGAACATGACCTGAGCAGAAGGCAGACGCTCAACCACTGAGCCACCCAGGTGTCCCGATATACCCCATCATTTAACAGATGCCCCCACTTTTTTTTTTAATTCCAGCACTCAGAGCATGGGAAGGGGCAGCATAGGAAATATAACTGGGTAAATATTTTTAGGTCTGGTCCTGTTTTGGGTTCCCCCCAAAAGCAGCCCCTGAAGGGACAGCGTGGGTGCAAGAGGCAATTCTAGAAAGCTGAGCAGAGTGGAGCAGGGATGGCAAGACAGGGAAGGAAAGGAAGCAGATGCGAGTTACTGAAGGTGAGGGTGGCGGGTCCTGCTGGAAACTTATGGAACACATCTCACGACTGTCCCACTCAGCGGGAGGGCAAGTCTAGGCTATTCTTCACCAAACCCCCCCACCGCCCGGTTGAGGGTTACTGTGATGTGTACATGGCGGGGGGGGGGGGTCCAACACACCGCTGCAGCCCAGAGAAAGCCCTCTGATGGAGAGGCTGCAGGTGCTGCGCTGCAGTGAGGAGCTGTACGTGCACCGCAGATCGTCTGAGCCACAGGTGGCCTCTGGGTGGACCTGGGGAAAACGGGTTGGGCACAGACAGCATCTGCTACAATTCTCTGCTCTGTTTTCCTCTGAACCAGTATACACCTACATGAAGAAGGGTAATTGGTTTTGTTCTTTGTTAGATGTCACGTTGGCCTGTCTCTCATTAGCCTGGTTGCCTGATGTTTAGATTTTTTCCTCTTCTCATCAATAAAAGCAATTGAAGTGTTTCCTTTGGGGAAAAAGAGCAAGAGAATGGAATCCTGTGGTGTTTGACGAAGAAAAGGAATGAGGCTGCTTCCAAATCAAAATAGCATCAAGACAGAAAAAGAGGGAAAAAAGGCCTGCAGAAAGTTCCACTTTTTCTCATTCATTGTTAACACTCGCAAATAAAACACTCTATAAATATGAAGCACTAGCATGTTTGGAGAATATCAGCTCACTCAAGTTTAAAACATGACACACATTCCTGAGAGGCGAACTGTAAATTGGATCATGTACTGAAAATTATTTTTTCACTTTTTACTTGTTCTCAAAATGCAAGGTTTCCTGGCCTAAACAATCTGATCGGGGGAAACGTTTCTTGCCCGGAAATGGCAATAAATGTTTAAAAGGAATTTGAATTTCACCAGGCTCACAGACCTGAATTTGATTGCCTGCAACAGAACTTTTGGCTGAGATCATTTACTGAGTGAGTTATTGGATTTACCACTAGCACGCATCTTCCTGTCCACTGGCGCATGCTGAGGCATGCACACACACACACACACACACACACACAGAGTGGGGCATGGGGTGAGAGTATTATCTCTGGGCTTCAATAAAGCTCTTAAAACTCATATCTTCAGCACTGCAGGAAATGGAAACAGTATAGTGAGATAGTAGCTAACACCTACTGAATACTTACTATGTGCCAGGCATGTTTGTGAGCAGCTTTTTCTGTTTTTGGAAGAATTACAATATACTCACGAGATGCCTTGGACAGACAGATCTAAGAACTAGCTATAATACCAGTTTTGATGATTTCATAACGTCAATTGATTTTCTGCTGTATGTCAGGAAGTATCCCAGCCTCACTTCTAGTTGCTAACGGCTGTTATTAAATATGAAACTATACTACGAATGCTCTGCGCATTTCAACATTAGGAACTCACTTAACTCACACACCCTGTGAAACCAGTTACTTCCAGCCCCATTCTATAGAGGAGGAAACTAAGACACGAGAAGTCAAGCTGCCCAAGATCACTCAGCCTATAAATGGCGGAGCCAGAACTTGAACCCAGGGAGTTGGGCTCCAGACCTACTTTCTTAACCAAGGACTACCTCAATGCTGGGAAGCAGGAGGGCTGGATCCTAGTCCAGGATCTACCTTTACCCATGTAGAATCTTGAAGAGATATGTCACCTCCCTAGGCCTCTGTATCCGATAGCATTCTTCATAGTTACCGGGTATATACACTTCCCTCATCATATCCAATAGCTTTTAGTATTTTAGGAAAATGCTAAAAGTCTTCAATGTGAGATATTGAATGTTGGCACAATTAAAGAGCCTCATTAATCACAGCATCATTCAGTACAGCTGTTATAACCTCGACTTTGTACACCCCTCAACAGCGTTAATGAAGTGCTCACTGCATATCTAACAGACATATTCTGTATCATTTCTAGGATAAGAATGGTATCTCATTCATCTCTTGATCTTTCCCGACTAGCATGGCAGCACCTAACTGGCACTGAAACGAGGCTGTCAAACGACTGAGTGGCTGAAGGGCATCAGGGCACATATTTGACACAGCACGGTAGCGGTGCAAGAGCTAGGGTACCACGAGAGTCCGTAGGAACACTGTGATGTTACCCTCTGCTCCTACCCCTTTCCAGAGATGAGGAAATGGAAAGAGTTTCATGAAGTAGAGGAGGTGGAGGAAAAGAGAGAAGATAGAATGAAGACAGAGTAGACAGGCTTCTAACTCCATCTGAGTCCGTTCCTGCATCTCCCCCATGATGGAATTTGAAGCCAACTGTCAGCATGTCAGCTACTAAACCCAGAACGCCTTCCAAAGTCAAACACGAATGATTTCTGAGCTGTTGGTATTTGGGGGACCGCTTTCCAATAGTCTGAAAAATTGAGGTTGGAATGATATTTCATTCACTTTCAACCAAATTTTGAAATTCGGATGGCTACGGGCATATAGATGGTTGAGTCCAAGCTGCTTTAAGATAGTCATCATATTCTCTAGGGACACAATATAAGAAGCACTTGACCTAATCAAAATGAAGAAGATTCTACCTAAGATTGAAACAGCCAACTACCAGGAAACTGTAGGAATACGGAGCATGGACATTCCCTGTTGTTGGCATCTCCTGGGGTCGTCTTCATCTCCTGATGTATATGAACCTTTTCTCAAATGAGGTCCACGAAGCTCTCTGCGGAGCTATCACAATTCCCTAGGTTCCTGGTTATCTTTCATGAATTCTCATTATGGTTCACCAAAACTGATAAAGCTACTTCTTGAGACACTGGGGAAGTTGATGGACCCTGGAAGTCTGGGGTCTAGGGCTAGGATAAGAAACATTGGCTCCACTCAGCTGCTATAAGGTATATCTATGTCTGTTGCCTCGGTTCTTCCCACTGACAGGGCAATCACGACAAAGAGGAAACCTAGAGAAGAATGTTGGGTCCCAAACCCCAATCTTGAGCAACTGAGGTCTACCAGATAACCTTTTCTTTCTTTCCTTGTTTGCTTGCCTGTCTGCGCTGGGAGGAGAATGAATATACTTTGTTTTCTTTGAAGATTTCCTTCTGATGAGAGATTCTGGGAAAGCATCAAGGCTGGATAAGTGCCCATCCCTCAACCTTAAGATGATGTAAATTGAACAGACCTGGATGGGGTCCATCAAGTCGCCTCTCCTCATCACTGCTCCTTGTGAAGGGGAAAACAATCATGTGTTTATCCTCACCACTGACAGTGTGCAGATGTGTTTTCTTAATGGCACTTGCGACACGTTTATTTATCCTCTTTGGCGCTTGGAGTCTGCGCTTTTCACATCTTTTCCAGCTGTACAGGGCAAGTCTGTTGGTAACCTCCAATTTTTTCAAACTGATTCTCTTGCCCTGGATTGTTTGTTTTGTTTTTTAAGTAACTTAAACCACACAAGCAGCCCTTGGGAGAAGGGTTATTTAATCAAGAGAAAGTTGTTTAGAACACCACCCATGAGATATTCCCATAGTTCACCCTTTGGCCGGGACAAAGGTGGAGGGATAAGGAGAAAAAATGAGATTTGCCTTACCGATCTTTCTGAGAAAAATTCAAGGAATGTCTGGAAGGTGGAAAGAGACCAAAATCTATCCACCTCTTTACCTTCATCAGAGAATGTCTCCAGTAACATGAGGGAGATGGTAACATTTGATGGTGCAAAACTAAGATCTTGGACGCACACTTAATCAGCTTACTGGCTCACATTCTGTAATATGAAATTATTTGAGGGTGGATATATCCATGCTTAAGTATGCTGTGGCCCTTAGACCCAACCATTTCAGGTGGCTGAGGACAGCGAGGGAGCAGCATACTAGATATTCTTTAAATGCTATTCAGGGAAGAGCATTTCCTGAATACCCTAGACAATAAGAGAACTACGAACATCCGGTATCCTTCTACCTCTCATTCTGCACCTTGCCACAAGGCCAAGAGGATCAGTTGCAACAGACACCCTCTTTTCTTGCTGTGCAATGGATCTGCAGCCTCTTTGCATGGAAATTCCCATGAGGGCACAAGTGTCTGGAATGAGAAAGGGCAGCCAAGGAAGTGAGGTCCGGTGATCCCTAGCCAGGGCCTATCACGCCCCCAAATACACATCTCAGATATTCCAACTACACCAGCCATCTGCATATCAGCAAGTATTTTTTGCACACCTCCCCTGAGCCAGGCAGGCCGTGCCGAACGCTGAGGATACAACGGCAAATGACAGACGTGACTACTGCCCTTCAGACCTATTAGTTCAGTGGGGGTGGTAGAGAGAAAGCAAGGAACTAGTCAGACAAACGAAAATACTTCTCAGTTGTGAGATCATTGAAGAGAAAGAGGATGCTGAGATGCCAAGAAATGGGGATTTCATTCTCAGCGCAACGGGAGAGGGAATGAAGTGTTCGCAGAGGGACAGGCCATGGTGTGGCCCTGTGACGGCTGGCTGTGTGCAGAGTGGCTGTGTGCAGGGTGGCCTGCAGCAAGCAGCAGTGGACACGGGTGCCAGACAGGAGGCAGCTGCTGTGGTCCAGGCAGGAGGAGGTGGTGGTGGGGTCCTAGGCAGTGGTGTGGGAGGTGGAGAAAAGGAGGCAGATGTGAGTGAATTTTCTTTTGCCCGTGTTGTCACTGCCTCTTCTCGTGACCGATGGAAGCCACGCTAGAGGAGATCCTCGCGCCCAGGTCCTGGCAACTGGGGCTACTCCATGCCTCAGTTCCCCATCTGTCACAAGGGGATGAAACAGCACCTATCTCACAGGAGTGTTTTAAAATTTGCTTCGAATAGTGTGTGGTGCAAAGTGCTAAAAAGAATTTAGCGATTATTATCGTGACATCGGATCATCGTAACTAATCACTGATCACTTGCTACGTGCCATAGGCTTGATATAAATGATCTCACTGAATTTTTACCCTAGACGGTGATGATACATATGGCGAACCATTTGGGTTCTCCATCGTGCTGGCACCCACATTCGTGCAACCAGCCTGGAGAGTGAAGGCCTCCTGGGACTGCCTTCCAAACAGCTCCCCCAGATGCCACTCTGGGACTGTGAGAGTGCAGACACGGGCCGCTCTGGCTGCTGTGCGTGGCCACAGGTCAGCATCCCGCATGTGAGCTCACCGAGATGCTAGGAAGGCGGACCGGCCTCCCCGGCCTCGGGCCTCGCTAGCCACACTGCAGGGCAGCGGAGGCCAGGAAGATGCTTGGCTCCCCTGCTGCCTCTCAGGAGAACTGTCTGAGGCTCGAGCTGGTGCTTCCTCAGTCAGATGGACGGCTGGTGGGGGGGGGGGGACGGACAACTATTTCTGGAAGGGAGAGGAGGGGAAGTTAGGGAGGGACAAACACTTTTAACAGCTCTATTCACACTTGGAACTCTTTGAATGACTGCTCTGTCTTCTTTTAAGCTAGCTCCTTTCACCTTCTCCCTCGGCCTCCCTCCTTCTTCCTTCCTCCTCCCCCTCCCTCTCTCTGGGCTCTCTCCTCCCCACCGCAGCATCTCTTTCTTGCACACACACACACACACACACACACACACACACACACACTGGGAACAGAGTCCTCCCCGCACTGGCTGGCCTCCCCCTGGGCGGGGGGGCCGCACGGCGACCCGGAGGGGAGGTGGAGGCCGGGAACCCATCCATTTCCTCCCGGACAAAGGGCAGGGGTGGACTCTGCTTGTTTATTTATCTTTTTCCTCCGAAGCTATAGATCACTGTTGAGTAGAGGAGACAGCACATGACCCCAGCGCAGTGTGCCAGGGACACGGCCGTCTGTGTGCGTGGGGGACCGAGCCGAGGGGGAAGGAAGGCAACTGTCTTTCCCATTTAGGTCATCGCGGAAAATGAAGTGAGCGGCCGCGGGGGGCAGGGCAGAGCTGCTCCTGTCCTCCTGTCCGGAGGGGCTGCACAGAACCCCCACTCTGCACCCCTTCCCGCTGACGCGCCACGTTCTGGATCTTTCAGGCCGCGGCACACAGCTGGTTACTGAGAGACACCAAGAATCAGGCCACTCTCCGCCCGCACGGGGACGTTTCTCTTATGGCTTCTGTAATTATTTTTAAAGTAAATGAATTAACTATAAGCCTCACCCTAGAGGCCGAATCTTCAGTGCAGTGTTAAGTAGAATCAAGATGAGACCTATTATTAGGCTTCATATCAGAAAAAGCCATTTTGCTTTCATATTCGGGAGCACAGAAAAGGGCTTGGCTTGCCAGGCAGATGAAGAGGAACAAGGAGGTGACTCTGAGAGGTACATGGGGGCCCGCTCCATGCCTCGATGGGCCTGGCAGCCCTGCGGGGAGTCGTGGGGCCAAGCAGGCCTGGTGGGAGCTGGTGCTCAATGGCACGAGGCCAGCCCAAAGTCAGGGATACTGCCAGTGCATCCCACTGAACCCAAGAAGGAATCCTCAGTTTTTCCTCTCTTATAATCACAGACTGTGACAGATCGGATAATCAGGTGTGTCAAGTGGCTTTTTAAAGGAATAAAGTCCTGGAATTAAAAAAAAAAAAAGGAAAACAAATGCTAATTATCTCCGAATCTCAGGGTCCTCACTCATCAAGCAGAGCAGGAGATGGAAGGTAATGAACCCCAAGCTCTCCTCCGGCTCACAGCTCCCATGATCTGTTCATTGACTCAGTTATTCATTCACCCATCAAATATATCGAGGAACAACCAGGAACCAAATTCGTGCAATGTGCTGGGGATGCCATGAGCAAAGAGAAAGAACATCTCGTGTAGGTAAAGTCCAATGGGGGCTGGCGTGTGCAACATTAAAGAAATAACTCATAAAGAATTATTGTAATGAGTGGTAACTACAGATTTTCTTACCTAATAGAGAAAGCACTTCTTCCTGAGGCATCTGCTATAGATCAAAAGAGATATTTAATGAAACCATTAAAGGTAGGAAGTCATTCATTGCCCACCATTTGTGAGAAGATTCTCTGTTTGAAATACCCACTTCCAAACTGTAACAGTGGGAAATAGAGGCTTAAGGTATTTTCAAAAATATAGTCATGCCTAGGAGATGGGCCACGGCTGAACCAAGCATGGTTACACTGGCTGTCTATGTGCGACGTCCATATATGCTGTATACACGGGAGCAGGACATATGAGGCATCCACTATATATGGCAAGCTCTTGACCTTTACTCATGCATTCTTGACCCTTTCTCACAGCTTCCAAATACAAAAGTCAGCAGGAGTCTTGAAGAATGGGACTGAATGGTGCCCACTGTGAGGCTGGTGTGAGGGCCTGAGACACTTGGCTTGTGGGTGACGCCAGTCAACCAGCTAGCAGTCCAGGGGAGCGTGGCTTCACTGCTCGCTGTTTGAAGTTATGCTCTAATAGGTTGTTACAAACCATAAAATCGCCAATAGGTACGTATCAGTTTTCTACTACTGTATAACAAACCATCCCCAATCTTATTGGCTTCAAACAATGATTTAGTCTTTCTCATGGTCATGTGGATCTGCTGGGTGGTTCTTCCATGGTATTCACCTGGCCTCACCCATTTGACTGGATTTAGCTAGAGGATCAGCAGACTAGAAGGTCCAAGAGGGCTCTATTTACATGTCTAATTGGCAGTGTTGGCCATTAGCGGGGTGCCTTGGCTCTCTTCCACATGGCTGCCCATCCTCCAGCACAGGGCTTACTCACAGGGCTGTCTCAAGACAGTGGTCAAGAAAGCCAAGGCCAAAGCTGCCAGGCCTGTTGAACGTCTAGGCTCTGGAACTTGAACACTACCACTTGCACACATTGAATTGCTTTAAGCAAGCCACGAGGTCAGCCCAGACTTGACAAGGTGGAGAACAGACTCCACCTCTTCATGGGAGTCCCTGTGAAGAATTTGTGGCCATATTTAACTTACTGCAGGATGAGAGAGAAACCTTGAGGGGAATTTTGTGGTTAGCCTGTGGTATGAGGTTCTACATGGAAAACATTGGACTCGCCTTAGAAATGCAACTGCGAGAAGTCATGAACCTAAACAAACATTTCCACATTCAAGAACTAGGGAGCTTCAAAAGGTGTTCAGGGTGGAGCTCTTAGAGTCTGTGTGTACCAGTTGAACCATATAAAAATTGCTGATAGTTGACCATTTTGGCCACACACACACACACACACACACACACAAATGGCAATTTCATGTGCTCTAAGCTAACACATGCTGAAAAACCCCCACGTGATTTAGAGCTGTTAGAGGATGTGTGCCCTGGGAAGACAAATATCCTGGCTGGGCGTCTGAACGCTGCCAATTCTGTCATGAGCACCACCGTGCAATCATTCCACTTAAGTGTACACACGGGATTCTGAAGCCGTGCAAGGGTCATCATTTGAAATCTTCAAATCACACAGGTCACTACAGTGAGTGCTGGATTCTAGGACCTACTAGGCTTCTATCTAGGCCAGTGGTTCTCAACCGGGGCTGATTTTGCCTCCCAGGGGATGGTAGCAACGTCTGGATATATTTCTGAATGTAACACCTAGGGGGAGGTGATACTGGCATCTAGTGGTTAGAGCCAGGGATGCTGCTAACCACCCCAACATAGTCCACCATAGCAAAGAATTACCGGGCCCTAAATTCAGTCCCTAGTACTGGAGTTAAAAAACAAAACAAAACAATCTAGGTGGATGAGAGGTCAGTGTCCAGTACAAGCCTCCATTTCCTCATCTTCAACAGAAAGTAATACAGTTGCTTTCTAGGCTTCCATCTACTTCTAAAAATTTACTCATTACAATGTTATTATACTTCCTCGAGTTTTCTGATTATTTAAATTTTGCGTGAATACGATGCCAAAGTGTGTGTGTGTGTGTGCGTGTGTGTGTGTGTGTGTGTGTGTGTGTATCTAAGTGGCTGGTGGTATCAATTCCTATGCCTAGATTAGCTTTAGGAACAAACACAGTAAGACTTAGACAATGAGTCTGGAAGAACACAACAGGTTGGAAAATGACACATCTACACTGAACTTTGTAGAATAAGCATACCACTGCCCTGAAAATGTGACTCACACCTACACACCACCATCAGCCTCTGCCCCTCTGCGCGTGCCTTTCCTCTTCCGCCCCTCCTGCCATCACACACACTTGCCACCCCCAGAAACCACAGGCCGTCCTTCCTTCTTGGCTTTCCATCCAAGCTCTCATCACTCACCAATCCCAAAGAATGACAAAAATTTTCTTGCGTGACTGATCAACCCTGTGAGGTTTTTGTGGTTAAGATATAAAGTTCCTCCCCCAAAAAACCTTTTCTGAATCTGAATGGGATTGCAGTGACATCAAAGCTTTTCCTCTTGGATGCCTTTCATCTTTTTCAGCCTCTGGCGCTCTCCCCACCAGCGTCAAGTCAATTAATTGAAAAGTCATTAGAAAGGCTGTCCACTGTGAAGGCCCACCTCTCCAGATCTGGGTCCGTTGAGAAAGAACAGAATGGCCCAACGGCGTCCATATTATTGGTGCCTCTCTCACCCTCACCCCTGTCTGTTTGCAATCGAGGCTGGTCCCAGGTGATACCAGTGAGCCAGAAGGAATCTGCTCATCCCATCAAACATTTATTGAGTGCCCACTATGCGCGAGGCATTGAAATTGAACCTGGCCTAGTGCCCATCCTGAAACATCACCTCATCCTCATTTCCCTACCCAGCTGTGGCAGGTGGACTCAGCTAGTTTGACTGAAGAGATTGATGCCTAAGATCAGACCCTCTCTCTGTCCATTTCTTCTGCACTGCAGATGTTCAACCTGTGGCCTCACATATGGGATTGCTAGCCATTTTCCTTGCAAAATGCATGCCATGGTCACAAGGAGAATCTAAGCGAGGGTGACGTGGGCCCAAACCATGGCCCGAAGTGCCCAAAGGAACTGCTTTGTCATTGGGGAATCACCACCCACAGTTCAATACGCTGATCTCCCTGCACCCCATTTCAACATTTCCTGACTGAAATTCTAGAGAAAAGGCTTCAACTGTTGGTCCAGAGCCCAGAAAGAACTGTAGGGCTTCAGGCAAGTATGCCTCAAATATGTAGGAACTGAGGATTCTACTGAAAGGTATTAAGATCTGGAATTTTATACACGCCTCTCTTTAAATGTAGGCATAATTTACATACAGTGAAATGCACAGATTTTGAATTTACAGTATGATTTAATTTTGACACATGTATATACAATGGAACCCACACCACTATCCTCTGTTTTTTAAGCTCTCTTTCCTTAAAACACTTTTTATTATTTCAAATCATCTATTATGTTTTACTAAAGGGTAGAAATATTTATGGAGACCGTAACTGTGAGAAAGCCTCCCTCCCCAACAATCTACATGCACACCCCTATGTGACCGCAGCAGCCACCGCCAGGGCCCTATGGATAGCTCTTCTACCTCTCACCATGGTGCACTGCAGCTGACTTCCAAAGGCCACCCTCTGCATTGCTGTGCCTGGCTTTGTCCCACCATAACTGAGAAAGGCCACTCTTTCCATAGGCTTGGCCAGAAATGCTGGGGAAATAGCCACCCCCAGGAGCATCTCTCAACAAATGACTCCTGGGAGTTGGAGCATTAATACCCCAGCTCCCTTACCCCTCAGATGGGAGCACTCTGAACGTTCCACACTAAATCCCAGAGTCTCCCTTGGGAATCCGCTCCAGTTGCTCCCAGGGGTAATTTGCTCAATAACCTTTTCATGGCTTTATTCCCTCCCCCACCCTGCTACCAGTGTTTCCTTCACCTCTCAGATAAACTACTTGTGCTTCAGCCCTTGTCTCAGGGTTTCCTTTTGGGGAACCCACACGAAGACAGTCATCCACAATCTCTTTACAGAATCTACCATTTGGGACAATAGCATAGGGGTTTTTTTGTTTGTTTGTTTTTTTAAAGATTTTATTTATTCATGAGAGACAGAGAGAGAGAGGCGGAGACACAAGCAGAGGGAGAAGCAGGCTCCATGCAGGGAGCCCGATGCAGGGCTCGATCCTGGGCCTCCAGGATCACGCCCTGAGCTTAAGGCTGTGCTAAACCGCTGAGCCACCTGGGCTGCCCTGGCACAGGGTTTTCTACATTATACACATGCACACACACATAAGGAGAAGGCTGAGAACAAATATCAGGAAAGATAAAAGCCAAAGTTTCAGACTCTGGTTCATCTGGACTAGGATTCTGTTCCTGATCAAGATATACATTTAGATCCTCCATATCATCTTGAGAGAAATGTGCCCCCAACTCCCTCATCTTCCTTCTCACAACGCTTCAGGCTTTTCAATATTTATTGCACTATTTTGGGAGATGAACATCGTGGTTTCTGTCCCCAGGGAAAGGGTCTCTTCTCTGACTGCTTCGGTGCCTCCTTTTTCTCATTAAAACTTCACCCATGAGCTTAGGTCATTTATTTTCTAAAGGTGGGCACCAGGAAGTGGGTAACTCTGCAATCCTGAACCCAGCCCTGCCAAGCCACACTTTGGGAAGGCACAAAGTGTGTGTGTGGGTGTGGGTGTGTTACGTGTGTGCTCATGCATACATTTGCATGAGTGTAGACCATAAAGTGACTCTACCTATTGCCTGGAAAAGTTGAAAGCTGGGAATGCAGGAAAGAGGGCTCCGCTTTGCTTTCCCCCCAAGGCCCTATAAAGGGGGACTTGGCATCTCAATACACTCTTGAGACTTGTGTGAACCCTCTTCCCCTTCCTAGACAATGGAGTAGACACAGTACCTCTGTATCCCTCCCCAGTGGGTAATATGGCAAAAGTAAGAGGAGTGGCTCATGGGGGTTGGGATTGAGAAATTGTTTATATTTCTGTCTGTTCTATCACCAGATACTGTTTCTCATTACTATTTGGCGATGACATCTATTCAGCCAAGGAATACTGTGTCAATGGGAAATTCGAGGGAATTTAGAGCAAGACAAGGCTCATTGACCTTATGTCTTGGATGGCTAACTTGGCAAGGCAGAGGGATGGCCAAGGCTTTCTCTATAAACCAGGCCTTATTGGACATCCCTTCGCTTCGGGTTCATTACTGAGAGAATGGGCTACCTGTAAAGACATGGGAGCTTCTCTTGAGCAGGGCCAGTGGACAGGCATGGGGGCGGGTGACATTCTCCTCAATGAGCACTTTGAGAGATTGTTCTCATGGCGCTGAAGACCACCATCATTGCAAGGCCACTGAGAGGCCAAGGGAAAAATGGCCTTTGGGTGGGACTGTTACCTTGTGCGGTCCCCAAGTCTCCTTCGGTCAGGCTGAGGCAGCACAGTGGGCCTCTCTAGTCGGATTCAGTGGTTAAGAACGAACTTATATTTGAATGGCTAAAAAATGTGGTCACCTGAAAGACAATAGGAGGCTTTGTTCCACACAGAGAGAAAATAAGGGAGCACTGAGCCCTCCCAGATCTTTATGCTGAGACCAGTGGAGTCGGTTTTCAAGCCGAAGGCTGTTTGAAGTGTGTTTATATGCCTACACAGTGCAGAACTGGGTGTTGGAGTTAAAGCTGGCAAGTGAGAATATTTACGTCACCCTGATATCATGAGGCTGCCCATCATGTAATAGCAGGATGATTCAAGACGTACATGTTGCACAGTCTTCCTTGCATGGAGAGCTGAACTAAGAGAACCCTGTGGATTTCCCAAGGGCAGAGAGGTGTGAGGAGCTATTGCCTGATTCCGAACCTGGAGATTCTTTTAACCTTATTGGAACTCCAAAGAAGGGAAACGACACTTGCAATTATAGGAGAGTCTAGCAAACCCAATCCTGAAGCTCCCTTCCAGGTGGCTCGCCTGTGATCCACAAATCAACACAAAAGTCTGCCAAGCCACGCTGAGTAAGACCACAAAGACAGGTCTACGTGGATTTCCATCCCATGGTGCTGCATTTCCTTCGGGCCATCATCAGCTCCTCTCCTGGGCTAAGCAAAACTCCCAGAGGCCAGCATTCATTGGAGCATCTTCACTTGGTGGAACAGCCCTTCCAGGCAGCCACACCGAGAAGAGGTAGATTTAAGCCACCTCAGATGCTTTTGTTAAACTGGACATGAGTAACAACTCACAAGTAACTCAAGATTCCCTCTCCCACTCCTGGGAAATCAAAAGGCATTAGAGTTTTGAAGAAGACTGGTCTTTATCTTCTTTAAGAGATACTGTTTGTTGAATGAATGAGTATAAGAATGAACAAATAAATCAGTGAATGAATGAAACGAACTTCCAAGAAAATAATCTTGTGATCAAATGAGAAACTATAATGAACACTCCCTTTTCATGGCATCCCAAACCTGTCACCTTCCAAAACACAGTTTGCCGGCCCACTCAAGAAGAAATAAACAGCATCTGAAGTGGGTAAGAAACCTGGAAGAGCCTTTCCTCACCTTGTCCAGTCCCTACCGTGCCCTTCAACTTTCATGTGTTTTCTCATGTCTTTAATCCTCCAGCAATCTTTGAGATGGGTGTCGTTCCTCTCATTCATCAGATGAGAAGACTAACATTCAGAGTGTAAATAACTTTCCCGAAGTCACGTGGTTGGTCAGGGGTAGAGCAGGGGTCAGGATTCAACTCTCTGGCTGCAAAATTCATTCACATCCCACTGCTCTGGCCAATGGGGAACCTCAGAGAACAAACTTCTAAAATGTAGTCATTACCAACTTCGCAAAGGTAGAGCTGAAGAAATGAAAAACACTTTTGGTGGGACACTGACATCTCTCTAAATCCAGTAATAAGAAAGACATCCTTAATTGATTTTGTTGTTGATTATGATGGGCTTTGGAGAGAATTAGATGGGGGGGAGCATTAGCCAATATTTAGCAGCAAGTATGTAGACTACTGAGGATCAGAGGTTAAAAATGCCAGCAACCAGTTATATTTTACCTGTAGATATCTTTTTTTTCTTTTTAAAACTTTATTATAGGGGCACCCGGGTGGCTCAGTGATTGAGCATCTGCTTTTGGCTCAGGTCATGATCCTGGGGTCCTGGGACCAAGTCTCACATCAGGTTCCCCTCAGGGAGCCTGCTTCTCCCTCTGCCTATATCTCTGCCTCTCTGTCTCTCATGACTAAATAAATAAAGTCTTTTAAAAAAAACTTTATTATAAGATATTTCAGACATGTTATACTAGGCTGACCTATAAGATATCCCCATTGTTCCTCACCTCCTGGTACTCATGTCTTTGTACATGTTTTCCTCTCCCTGAGTGTGCGCTGGACCTAGTGACTGGCCTCTAATAAATCGAATACAGCAAAAATGATGGGATGGCACTTTCATAAGTAGGTTATAGAAGACTGTGACTGTGACCCCATCCCCTTTTTGTCTCTCAGATTCTTCACTCTGATAAATCTGGTTGCCATGTTGTAAGCTGCCCTACCAAGTGAGCCAGAGAGCAAGGAACCGAGGCTGGCCTTTGGGCAATAGCTAGTGAGGAACTGAGGTCCTTGGTCCAACAGCCCACGAGAATCCAAATCCTGCCAATAACCACATGAGTGAGCTTGGAAGTGAACTTTCTGAGGCCCTCCAACAGCCACACAAGTGAGCTTGGAAGTAAACCCATGCCCAGCTGATCTTGGGATGACAGCCTCCCTAGCCAACACTTTGACGCAGCTTGTGAGAGAGTTCCTGAAGAAGGAGCCCAGCCAAGCTGTGTCCAGATTCTGGAGGCACGGAGACTGTGAGATCATCGATGGGTATTGTCTTCAGCCACTAAATTCTGCGGTGACCTGTTATGCAGCAACAGGTAATTAAACCAAAAAGGCACGAAGCATAATACGACATATACCTGTGTACTGTCCATGCAGCTTAAAAAAAATCACAAACACGCTCAAAGCCTCGTGTTTCACCTGATGCCACACCCCTTTTTGCTCCCCTGAGGTAACCAGTCCCTCAAACCAGACTCTGGAATGCAAGTCTTAATAGCAATGCATCCACATACATATACGTATTTGGTCAAACCATATGAAACTGCCAGTATTCAGCCATTTCCAGCCCCCCCCAAAAATAGTTCTTTTGTGTGGTTCAACCTAATAAGCCTTCACACACATCCACAGCTCTTTTTTTTTTTCATCCACAGCTCTTTATTTATAATGATAATGCCCCTGATGGCAATCGTTGTCTAAACTTACGCCTGGCCTGGCCGTGTGAGGCGCACGGCTACGGGGCTTTGGGAAAACTCACTCCTCTCTAGTTTCTTCATCTGTAAACTGGAGACAACTGATAACACCTACTTTGCGCAGCTAAGTGAAGATCTAGTATGATGATGTGCGTACAGCCAGGCCCGTGGTGAGGACCTAATGAACATGAGCTGTTGTTGTTGTTTCTCTGATGGTCTCTGTGATAACAGGTTTATGCCTGACACTGGCCCTCATCTACACGGAGGGTCTACAGACGAAGCCTCTAGGTGTGGCCATTTGCACGGCTGGTGTGGCCTTCACTCTGCACGGCGACCTACTACTCCAGCCTCCCCTCATGGCCTTCCCCCCAGACTGATCTACAGTTGGGCCAGAAATCCCAAAAGAATACCCTCTCTCTCTCCTCAGATGAGACTTGTAAGTCAGCCTCCTACCGATCAGGCTGAAAAAGCTCGGAATCCTAGGAACACCCTCTCCTGCAGTCCAGATGCTTCTGTTACTCCTGGCCCCAACCTAGGAAGTATTTCAAAAGAAAAAAAAATTAAAAGAAAAACCCAGGCTGGATTCTCCTTCACAGCCTACCTCAAAACCCCTTAAAATGCAGTCTGGGACGGAAGGCCAGGTTCAACGGAATGTGTATTTTATCCAAACCCGTCTGCTCTTCTCTCTTGCCAGCAACACACTTTAAAAAATCTAATCTCTGTTTTCTTTACATGAATCTAGACCAAATGTGATTTCTCCCCTGCATGTGAAAATAAATTATTTCAAATGTAATTTTCTCCTCTGGTTTGTTCCTGTTTCTCCAGAGACCCCTGAAGGGTGTAACTCCAGATGCGAGCTGCCTGCTACTGCAGCGCCAGCAGGAACTCTCTGCCCCAAGGTCCCCTGGGGGGTGGAAGGAAGAGGGAGTACGAGGGGGGACAGCTGCGCTAATCCCTCAGCACGCAGGATTCCTGCTTCACACTCCAAGATGGCATCTTAAGTCCCTCTATAAATGAGGGGTCAGGGTGGGGAACCTAATGGCTAGGCCCGAGAGGAGAGGGAGATGGCACACTGAGTTCTTATCCTGACATGCTCAATCTGTGCTAAGGGGGAGCTACTGAAGGTCATCGTCTTGGGTACCTCTTTTGGACCACTGCCCTTTGAAGTATGGCCCCTGGACCAGCATATTGGCATCACCTGGGAGCCCGTCACAAATGACAACTCTCAAGGTCGCCTGGGTGGCTCAGTCGGTTGGGCTTCCGACTCTTGATTTCAGCTCAGGCCATCATCTTGGGGTCATGAGATGGAGCCCCACACTGGGCTCCATACTGGGGACAGAGCCTGCTCAAGATTCTCTCTCCCTCGGCCCCTCCCCTCCCCCCAAAAAGTGAATTCTCAGACCCCAGTCCACACCCATTGAATATAAATCTCTGAGGGTAGGGCCCAGCCATCCAGGCACTGGGAAGCTTTCCAGGTGATTCGACGCACACTCCAATGTGAGAAGCTTTGCTTTAGGTAGTCAGGGACACACAATGGAGACCCATGGCCTCTGAGCTCCAATCAGGCACCGCTGTCTAGTGAGAGGACCGATGAACTCCTGAAGGTGGAATGAACCCAAACCAAGGTTTGAAAGATAACAGTGACAGATAACTGATCCCATGCCCCTCCTTGCTCCTCTGATGTAACCAGAATCTCAAACCAGACTCTAGGATGCAAGTCTCCCAGCCCCTTCCACTCCCCCCCTCACAGACCTCACATAGCATCTACAGCACCAACACGACGAGTGCCCTGAGGGGAGGGGCCTTCCAACTGCAAGGGGGTTGACGGCCACCACAGTCATAAACATGGCCACTCACCCTTTAGAAAGAGCTGTTCCTGGGACGCCTGGGTGGCTCAGCCATTGGGCGTCTGCCTTTCGCTCAGGGCATGATCCCACCATGCCGGGATCGAGTCCCACGTCGGGCTCCCCGCAGGGAGCCTGCTTCTCCCTCTGCCTTTGTCTCTGCCTCCCACTCTGTGTCTCTCATGGATGAATAAATAAAATCTTTAAAATATATAATAAAAATGTTTTTAAAAGGGCTGTTCCTTACAGTACTGCAAATGGAAACATGGGCCTTCCAGTTGGGCTGCAAATTCTTAGAGACAGATACAATGAAGAGTCACTTGGTCTAGAAAATCGACAGCCCCACTGTGTCCCAGTCAGGGGGCAATGGCTCCCACCAGAATGGTCCTGTCGGGCTGGCCGTGCTATAGTTCCTAGTTCTCCACGACAGAGAGCTTCCACAGTCCAGGCCTGAGACCAGATGGGTGCTGCCTTTGTCTGCTGTTGGCAAGTAAGGCCTAACATATCATCTTCCATTCACCTTGTCATCCGTGTCCATTGTCATGACTTGCGTCTCTCCATAGCCCTGGCCTGTGTCTGGGAATACGGCACATCTACAAGCTCTTTCTATAGTGTTCTGAGAAAGAGCACTGGAGGAACTCAGTAAGAGCAGCTTGGACTCAGGAAGCACACTGATACTCCACAGCTGTCCTTCTAGATGGCAGAAGGGTCCAAAGCAACCCAGCAAATTCCTGGATCTACCATTTCCCTGAATCCCAAACAGGTCTCATACAAGAGCAAAGTGGTTACGTAGACAAATATGGACACCCTGGGGGAGGTCTGCAAAGCTCCCATGAACCACCCAGCTCACAATCAGGACGGCCAGAGTAAAGGACAAAACCACAGTTCTCAGTTGCCCCAGCTGCCCTTGGATTTCTTGTCCCCTCCTAGAGGTAGGATACAGAAGTGCTAGTGTGTTAGACTGGGTTCCTTGCTACATGGCTCCCAAAAGCCCAAGCTTCAGGAGCCAGGTCTTGTCTTCTCTTTCCAACTCCACTAACCCCGGGGTACCAGTCAGCCCTCGGGCCCCCCAAACAGGGCCTTTCAGGCAGCCACGTGGGCTGCCCAGGGCATGACAAAGGAGGCTGGGAGGCAGAAAGGGGAGGACTTACAGGAGGTTCAAGGTCAGGAAAAGTTGTGTTTTTTTTTTTCCACTAATAAATCAGATCACTCCAGCTCATTCCTGTTGCTCTGGGCTGGCAGGACTGAAAAAGAACTCTGAGTCACTGATGCTACTCATGACAAGTGCTTCCTGTGTGGGATTTGGGCATTTCTCTTTTATTTTCTTGGCAGAAGCAAGAAAGAAACATGAAGGGGTGGAAGAAAGAAGTGAGGAAAGAGTTAATCTGCTGTGTTACCGGGTTCTTAATCCCAAACCCCTTCATGCTGGCTGTTGATATACTATTAAGTCCAGTAATGATACCTCTGAACCACCAGGATAAAAAGCCCTCAGGGCTCTTAACCATCTCCTTGCCAGTTCTCCATACCTCCTGCCAGGAGGGCAGAGCCTTGCCTTGTTCCTACACTCATGAGCCCTGGCTCAGGCCTCATTCGGCCCCATATTCTACAGGTAAGGCCGTCTAGCTATCTTCGCCAACGAAGTTTTCTAGGCTTCCCATCTTGTAGTCATAGGCTGGGCCTTAGTAGAGGCAGAGGGAGAGGAGAACCCCACTGAAAAGAACTTATAGGGTGGTTTGCCCAGGACTGGGGCCGGGGGAGGTTCCCAGGACATGGGACCATTGGCACTAAAACCAGGAGAGTCCTGGGCAAACCTGAGCTGGTCATCCTAGAGCCAACAGCTGGGAGCACTTTGGTGGAAGTCAGGAAGGAAGCCTTATTCTTGGTTTGTGTTCTAGAAACAGTGCTTCTCAAATAGTAATGTGCATACAGATCATCTGGCGATTGTACTAAAATGCAGAGTCTGCTCCAGTAGGTCTGGGGTGGGACCTGAGATCCTACATTTCTAACCAGCTCCCAGATAGTAATGATGTTTTGAGTACAAAGGATCTAGAATCGCTCCCTATTTCAGGGAGTCACAAACCGTATCAGAGCATTCTCCTGCCTTCTGATTCCCCTTATGTGGGACAAATAAGTCTTATTGGTTTGGCGTGGCCAATAAAGACCGGGACACCACTGGCCAGAGTCTCCTAGAAATGCTTCTGGCCAGGAAATCAAAACCACCAGTGTGGCAGGCACAGTTGTCCCAGAGTTCCCTCCCCAACCCTCTGCATTTCAAAGCTTTGAAATTTAAAATACTGTCTTTCACAGTCAGTTGACAGGGACAGTCCTGTGGCACAGCTCTGGCTGATGAATCAGGAGCAGAAATCTTCTGGGAGGTGGACATAGAGGTCTGGGAAAGTTTAGCTTTCATGATAAAAATGGAACAGGTGTGACTGAAGCCCCCCTCCCCAATGTCTTTCTCTGTAGAACACAGACGTGATGCTTTGAGCCATAGCAGCCACCCTGTAACCATGAGGAAAAGGCCAAAAGAATTTCTGAGACACTGAATCCAGCACTGTTGAGCCACTAAACCAATGTCTGCAGCCACCTACCTCCAGATGACATTTGGCTATGTGAGAAAATGAAAACTCCATTTTGTTTAATCCCCCCGAGAGCTCAGCCCTTCTATTCCTTGAGGTGTGATGCAACCTGGCCGACATAGCTGGTCTCCCAAGCCCAAGACTACTCCCAGCAGATAAGGTGGCTGCGTACAGCCATGCAGTCTGTGCACTCCAGAGGGGATCCTTCGCGATGCCTTTGGTGTTGTGCAGTGCACAACCTGCATTACCATACAAGGTAGCCGTGGAGGTGGTGCGGTTTATGGTGTTCGGAGTCAGACCTTGGCAGAAACCCAGTTCTACTACTTGCTTTCCTCATCAGCCTCGGACCAGTCATGGAACTTCTCTGAGCCTCAGTTTCCTCCTTAAAGAGGAATAATTACACCTCCTTGGGAGGGTTCTTGTAAAGATTAAAGATATATGTAAAACACCAGGCTCATAGCAGATACTCTATAAACAGCAGGTATTATTACAGAAAGTGCGTCAGGCCCAGGCTACTGCAGGGGACAGCTGCAGAGGGGTGCTGGGAGGGCGAGGGGTGTGCAGGGAGGGGAGGGATGTCGGTGCATCGGGGAGGCACCCTGAGAAGCCACTGTGCTCCTCTGGATGGCCTGCACTTGTGTGTTTGCTGTGTGCTGCCATGACGGGGAAGCAGCCTCGTCGGTGGAGGCCCTGCTCCCACCACGGTGAAGCAGGGAACTCAGGCCACGTCCTGGGGAAAGCACCTCGTCACCAGACCAAGGACTTCTAATAGATGCCATGGAAACACGCCATCCTCTTTGTTCCAACACGTGTGTTCACGGAAGAAGGGTGACCAGACAGCCCTGGCCATTCCTGGGAGAAACAGTCGAAGCCAAGACCACCGGGGAAGGGGAGCGTCTCCAGAGACTCACCGTCCAGCCTGTGCTAGTCGTCAGGTGGAGAAAGGGTCTGGCTCCTGCAGCTCAGCGGAAGCACCAGGGTTTGAGTGACCGTTTGAATGGCATCCCGGGATGCATTCTCTCCTACTGCATGCCAAGCCCTCCGACATGAGGCCTTGCTGGCACCGTACTGAATACGATGACCAAAAATCCCCATCCTCACAGAGCTTACGCTCTAGTCCGGGAGACAGATCGTAACACCCAGATGTAAGCCACAGTGTTTGTTAGCTGGTGACGGACGCTCTGGGGGAAAATGAAGGGAGGAAGGGGATCCAGAGGGTGGCCAGGAAAGGAGGGCCTCACGAGGCAGGTGAGCGTGAGCGGCAGAGTGCTCCAGGCAGAGGAGCAGCACAAGCAGAAGGCCGGAGGTGGATCCGCTCCGTGTGTTTGGGAACAGCTGGAGCCCTGAGGCTGAAGCAGGAGGGAGTTGGTGGGGGCACGCAGGGGCCAGATCCCACGGGGCCTTGTGGGCCACCCCAAAGTGAAGGCTTTGGCTTTTGCCCTGGGTGGGGCAGGTGATCTTTGGACAGCTTTGAGCAGAGGAGGAACATGATCTGACTTCTTTGCAAAGCATCTGGGTGCAGAATGGACTAGAAGTATGCAAAGACTGAAGGAAGAAGACCATTAGGAGGCTCTTGCACTAATCCATGGGGCTAGGTGGCAGCAGCTCCCATGACTGCTCCTTGCTAAGCTCCAGATCTTCAGGGTGTTGGGGTGGGGCTGGGGCAGAGGGGAGCCCCCTGGGCATCCGACCAGACCACCACTGCCCTTATAGGCTGCACCCAAGTGGCTCCACTTGGAGCAAATGAGCTCCAGAATGGGTGTCCAATGGCCTCCCCATGGCCAAGTAACAGCAAAAGCCAGGTGCCCTGGGCAGCAACCTGCCTTTGACTGCTCATTGCTGCCACACCAAGGAGCCACCAGAGGCCAACCCAAGCACCTAGCAGCCTGGTCTTTAACCAGGACCTTGACAAGCACCCCCAAAATAAAATGTTTCTCTCCCTGGGGCCCTGAGAGCTAATGTAAGTCCAAGGAAGGTTTAAAAAGAGTTAAGTGTATGCTCAGGCACAAGCTCAAGATGTCCTGTGAGGTGACATCCTTCTGCCCCACAGAGCTAGCTAGCTGGGCTATGTGTGCGTGTATACATGTGTGTGCGTGCATGTAGGTGGGCATGAACGCACATGGAAGAAAACTAGGGAAAACTGTTCATTGTCTTTGGGTACTTGGGGCATCAAGGAAGTACCTCCATACCTTCTTTACGTTTATTTTTAGTCTCTTAAGAAAAATCATAGCTCTGTGGTTAGCAGCTCAAATGCCTGGCATCAAACCTTCAGTTCCCCATTAGTACTACATGAATTCAATCTCTTCCAGATCCTTCGTGGTCTGTATCTGATGGCCCTTCAGGACTCAAGGGACCTTGCTCAGGTCCCCTCCTCTGGACTGCAGATGAGGCCCATTTAAATGCACTTGCTCCTTTTCGAGGGGGGGGGGGAGCTCCTGGGTTTTGCAGACCTGGTCTCTCCCCACCCCTCCTGTCCCCACAACCCCCCACCCCAGCTGTTTTCCCCAGTGTTGCCACCAGCTATCTCTCCACCTCTGAGGAAATCCTGCCGAGCTTCCTGCAGGACCATCAGCAGTGGCCACTTCCATGAGGGCCTCTGGAGGCCGCGGCCACCCAGCCCCCTGGCTTCCGCCGCACAGGCCCGAGCTTTTCGGCTACACGTGTTTGCACACTCACTGCAGTGCAGAGCCCGCTGCAAGGCCTTGGAGTGCTGGCATGGAAGCTGACGCTCCTGTCAGCTGAAAACCTCTAAATATAAACAAGAGGAAAGCCCTGAGCTGGGCAGGGGGGGCGGCCGATGGCTTGTCTTTCTGGATCATCCAGTAGGATGAGGTCCACGTTCTTGCTGACACTGCGGGCCTGGAAACAATGGGCGCTGGGGCCCGGGGTGGGACTTAGACCCAGCCTCCCGGGAGGGCGGTGGTGGCAGGGACGTTCGAGGCCTGGCATCACAGCCACCCAAGTAACTGGCCCTGGGCCACAGGCCTGGGCCACCGCTGGCCCAGATGGAAAGCAGACACTGAAGGGGGTTGCTTTTCTGATGCTAAAATGCAGCCTGGCTTTGTTTGTTAATTGTAACAAGGGGCCTACTCATCTTGCGACCTTTTAAAATAGGTCTCCTGCCCCCTTTTCTTCCCGCCACACCACCCGCTTCTCTATTAATAGCAGGAAGACTTGTTTCATCCAAATAAGTCCATAGAGATGGGAAAATTAATTTAAACAGACATGTGTCAACCTTTTTTAAAAAAAATGGGACAAGTAACGATGTACAAAAATGAACTTCGAGCATCATTATGCCGAGTGACATGGTGGTATCTTGATTCTAGCTTCACCTGGAAGGTGGGAGGGGAGTTTCCCCTGGGGCCATTGCCAGCCTTTTCCCTTTCCTCTCCACAGCCTGCTTTCTGTCTGGCAATTCACAGATCCCATCCCCTAGGCTGGGCTTCTGGAAGTCCTCCGAGGTCGTTTGGAAGATCGCGCATGTGCGATGTGCGTGCATGTGGCACACGTTCGTGTGTACACATGTGCATCTCCAGCTTTTAGCAGAATCTCAAATCTCTCCTTCTTCCCTTCTCCCATCATCTCCCTGTCAATAAGTCATATGTTTCTAGAACATTGCTGCCCCCACCCCAGCCTCTGCCCTAGGGGATCTGCAGATCTGGCAAATAGATGGAGCTCACGAAATACTTGTTGAACGACTTTGAGAAGTCTGTTAGACGGTAGAGGGGTGAAACCATCAGCACCTCAACCTGCACAGAGACAAAATCATTTGTCAGATCTAATCCTGCCTCAGATCTTGGTTCTCAACGGTCCCGCCATTCCTTTCACCCAGGTCCCTGCCCTGGACACCATCACAGCTGGCCTCCTTCTTGCTGCCCCCCGCATGAAAACAAACTGCCCAAACGGCCTGGCATCTGTTACCTCCCGTGGAGACTGTGCAAAATGGCCTTTGGGTCATCCCCAGACATGCTGACTCTGGCTGGGCCTTGCCACTTGCTTTGGTCCAAGAGACAAGAGCAAACGAGACTGAAGCAGAGACATGCAGACGCACCCGGGCTTCCAGGCTTGCCCTGTCCTGCTGCCGGGGGCCCTTCCAGGGCGGTGTGAACAAGCTCAGGCTAGCCTCCCGGAGGGTGAGAGACCACGAGGAGAGGGCACCCAGGCAATGCAGCCGTCCAGGCTGAGACCCTAGCCCTGGGAGTGAGGCCATCCTAGAACTCCCAGCCCTGGCCAGGCCAGTCCAGACCAGATCTTCCCTATCTGCCCAATCGACCCATAGGTTCATTGGCAAGATTAAGCGTGTGACTATAAGAAAGTCACTAGGTTAGTTACACTAAGTTCAGCTAACAGATACACCTGCATTCCATTCCCATGGCCACCGCCTCTTTAACACCTGACCTCACTGTTTTCTGACTTGGATAAAAAGTCTACAGAACATAGAAAGCATTAAATCACATTTGGTTACATATTTAGAAGTCATCTTTATCAAGAGGAATCAGATTATATGAACTCAGGACTACCTCAGAAATGCGAAGTTAAATGGCTCACCAGTACAGCCTAGAAATAACGCAGTGCTTGGCACACAGTGAGCCCTCAATCAACACTGGTTGGATCCTGAGCTAACCTAAAGTGACTCCCCATTTCAAAGATGAGAGGACAGAGGCCCAAAGAGGTTCTATGGCTTCCCTCAGTCCTATAACTAATGGCAGGCCTTCTCTGCAACATGACACTTGTTACATGAAAAAGGGGGTGTCTGGATGACTTCCGACTTTTCCTGGATCCTACATCAAAAGGGCGGGGTGAGCCTCAGCTGTAATATATCATCCACTGACTCAAAGCCATGGGGTCTGTCTGGTTCTTTGCCATTGGCACACAGTAGGTGCTCAATTAATGTCGAATGAGGACATGGCTGTGGAAAACTTGCCACACTAAAGGAAAACTCTGTAGCTCATACCTGCAGGGCTCCCTGTCTCCCCCACACAAAAGCACAGCACATGTGCTGCTTTCCCGACGGGTTAGAAAAAGTTGAGCCTTGAGTGCTTTCTGGCGGATGCCTAAAGGACTCAAATAAAAGAGCCGCCCTCCTCCCCACACCCGGGTGGAAAGCAGAGGCCTCCGAGGGGCCAACATGCATCGACTGCCCTCATTTATTTTCCACTTTTCTCATTCCATTCAGTCAAGGTCAACCTCCACTTGGTTTGCCCCCTGATTAGGAAGACTGCTTGCTGGGAGAGCAAATCCAGGCAGCAGAACAATCGATGATCTCCATGCCAGGCCAAGGACACGGCAAATGCCACTTTCTCCTCCTTCTTCTCCAGCAAGGAAAGCGACAGTCGTTTCCCCACCATCCTGCAGCCGAGGCAGCCAAGAAGAATGACGCTCCCTGCTCTCAAGCCGGGAGGGTTTTCGGTGCTTCCCTAGTCCTTCTCTCGTTCACCCCGGGTGTGAGCACACATGTGTGGCTGCGCACGCACGTGTGTGGCATGAGCTCCCTGTGGGCAAGAACGGCCTCATCCAAAGCCCGTCGCCCAGGACCAAGGCCGGCCCGGCATCCGGCAGTACGTGTTCAGGGAAGCCGCGGAGGAGCAAACCGATCGTACTCGGAGGTTTCTCGAGCGACCCTTTGAGATTCCGCGGTGGTGGCACCGCATAACCAAAACATAAACTGTGTGAGCTTGAAACAAAACCCCCGTAGCAGTTTTGAAGTCATCACCTCCAAAGCACCCTTTGCAGACCCTGCCCTGTGACGCCCACCCGGCCGCACCGCGCCTGCAGGCCTGGCCCGGGCTCCCCGCCGGGCTCTGCCAGTAGGGGGAGCTAGAGGGAGGCCGGCGAGCGCCGCGCTGGGCTTCCCGGCCCCTGCCTTGACCGTCCCCTTAGGAACAGCCCTTCCTTCGGGAGCGGCCACCCGTTCCAGAATCCAGCTGTTTTGTTTCGGTTTGGGTTTGGTTTGGTGTTTTGCAATCCCAGAACCGGCCTCTCTGGGCCCCCGCCGTTGCACGAGCACTGGCCAGGCAGCATTTCCTCCTCAGGGCCCTGGGTCTCAGCTCTGCAGGGTATCCCCTCCAGACCCCTCAGTTTTCGTGACCTTGCCCTCTCCCCCTGTTCCCCCCATCCTGGGGCTGCTCTCTGCCTCGCTGGTCTGTTCAGCCTCCTGTTTAACCAACAGCCTCTGTTAAAATAGCCTGCAGGGCTGCTCTTCTCCAGGAGCATCCTGATTGATAGGGGCACCAGGGTGTCTGTAGGGGCAACAGCGCCTTTTGCGCTCCCCCGAAAGATCGAAGTCAGGTACAGGGACCTCTACTTAGTCTCGAGAAAGACCCTCCAAATCGGGCTCTGACCAAAAAGACAAAAGACAACGCTGCCTCAGGCCTACAGCAAACGGAACCCAAACAGAACCTGTGGGCCTGACACTCCCAAAATATCCATTCAACAAATGAATGTACCTGCGGCTGACACTGCGCTGTGCATCCCAGGGCCTGTTCTCTCTTCCTTCTCAAAACACAGCCGGACTACATTTCCCAGCCCCCCTTGCGGTTAGGGTAGCCACGTGACTGGGAGCTAACCAATGGCACCGATGTACAGATGTGATGAGCACCACTTCCAGATCTGGCCCACAGACACAGTGAAACTCCCCTGTCGACCAGTTTTAGAGGGTCCCACGGAAGGCTGTAAGGCACAACCACAAGGCGGAGAGGCCTGGTCTCGGAATGACCAGGTGGCAGATCTCCTGCCGACCTGGGAGATAGGAAACGATGGAATGGAACTGTTAGCTGAGCGCACAGTAAATACCTATTGTAGTAAAGCTGCTGAGACTCGAGGCCAAGGGCATGAGCTTGATCTCTAGCCCCCGCCATCCAACTCTCTGCGACAGGCGTTGGGTCATGAAGACGGTTAAACAGGAATTTGGATGATCAGCAGAAGCTCATTTCGACAACTGGAGGAACAGCTCAAAGGGCAGAGGCTCCTGACAGCAGGTCCCTGCCCAGCAGGAAAGCACATGATTACAAGGAGTACTTGCATCCAGATAATGGAGTCAGCCACTTTTTGGGGCCTCGTGTAGGTAAATCTACAGAATGATTAACCAAATTGACTAGCCCCTGCAGAGTCCGGGTCCCTGGGACTCTTCACAGAACAACAGATCATCGCCCGAAATGACTTTAGACATTGAACTAGGAAGAAAAAGCCTGGGCTAAGTGATTTTTCTTTCAATTAGTAATAAGTATATTTTACTGTAGAAGTAATAATATTCGGTGACTGGGAAAATAATGAGAAAATCAGACCGGAAGAAAAAGTACATCGCTGTACCACTGCACCATTCAGACAAATCATCGTCAGAGGTTGATATATCTTCTTCCAGAACTTTTGCCTGGCTTATATATTTTACATGGTTGTGATTATACACAAAGCATCATGGTTAAAAACTGAGTTAAAAATATCAGATTTGGGCAGCCCCAGTGGCGCAGCGGTTTAGTGCTGCCTGCAGCCCAGGGTGTGATCCTGGAGACGGGGATCGAGTCCCACATCGGGCTCCCTGCATGGAGCCTGCTTCTCCCTCTGCCTGTGTCTCTGCCTCTCTCTCTCTCTCTCTCTCTCTCTCTCTGTTTCTCATAAATAAATAAATAAATCTTTAAAAAAATATATCAGATTTGAATCCCATCTCTGCCACTGCCTAGCCCTGCAACCTTGAACAAGGTACTCGGCCTCTTTGTATCTCCAGTTCTTCATCCGTAAAACAGGGGCAATGATTCAAATCTCATTCAACCTGTGGCAAGAACTAAATAATATTACACATGAAAGCACTTGGCACAGTGTTTGCTGGCTGAGACAAAGCACTTACGAAGTGCTAGCTGTTGTAGGCTATGTACAGAATTATCACTCTTGATTGAGAGAAAATAGTAGCTGGGTTCTCTGATTATTAAAGTGATATTTCCTCATTGTGGGCAATTAGGAGAATGTGGAAAGAAATAACAAAAAGAAAGCGTGATTTCTGGATGTCCTCCAGCTCCATCTCTCTTGCATTTTGTCCTAAGGGAGACCCACATTCTGGGACTCCCAGAATCCAGGCACTTTTCAGTGAAGGAGCCTCTGTTGTCCAAAGAAAAAAGAAGGGCAGGTGGGGGAGGCATGGGTAAGGCACCAAATCCTGATCTCTGAGCGAAGGCACCACCATACGAAGATGTCAGGGGAAAACTGACAGGATACCGAGGGCAGTGTAGTCCTTATCTTGATAGGAATGGTATTTGATTTTCATGTCTCATGACTACAAAAGAAAAAAAAATCAAGAACTGCCTAGAGAGTATTTCTGAAACACCCTTATTTTCCCCTCTGCGCAAGCACTGTGCAAGAGAGGCAGACGATGAGCACATCTCCCTCCATCATCAGCTCCATCTGCGTCCCTGGGGAAGGGGAACCCACACCTCTTTGTGACAGGAATACACGCTGACTTCTAAGCAGTGTTCAGATTCAGCAGTGATATCAACCTTCAAGCTCTAAGCCTTTCTTGGTTATGTCAATTTTTCTAGGCATTCGCTTCTGCCTTCTTGTCTTATCAATGCTTAGGACAACGTTAAGCATTAATTCTGCAGCCTAATGGAATGGGAATTGCAGTCCAGTGAAAGTCACGTGATTCTATGTGGAATATATGGCACAAGCTAAGATGAAGTGCATTGCATCCATTCCTCCAATGCCTCAGAATATCTGTTACAGGAAGGATAACGCTGTTCTGTGGTTTATACCAGTGCTACTCAAAGTGTGGTCTGTGGACCAGCAGCACCGGCAGCACCGGGGACCTTGTTAGAAATAGGCCCGTGGAATCCAAATCCCTAGGGGTGGGGCTCAGAAATCTGCATTTTTAGCAACTCTTCTGATGATTCTTATGTGCACTAAAGTGTGAGAAGCACTGGTTTATAACTACCTTTCCTGGCAGGCCAAGCACTCGTGAGAATATTGTTAATAATAACATGTAAGTAATAACAACACCTTAGCATGAATCAAATAGTATGTGTTAGAAACTATTAATTATTACTCCTTATCTCCTTTACTCCTCATAACCATCCCATGGGCTAGACACAATTTTACCCTTTTCACAGATAAGGAAACTGAGAATTAGAATGATCGTGTAACTTGCCCAAGGTCATCCTGCCTGGAAGTGATGGATCTTTTTTTTTTTTAGATTTTTAAAGTTTATTATTTATTCATGATAGAGAGAGGGGGGGTGCAGAGACACAGGCAGAGGGAGAAGCAGGCTCCATGATGGGAGCCCGATGCCGGACTCAACCCTGGGACTCCAGGATCACGCCCCAACCCAAAGGCAGGCGCTGAACCTCTGAGCCACCCAGGGATCCTGGAAGTGATGGATCTTGAGCTTGAATCCAGGGCTGACTGATGCAAAAGCACTCTATGTCTCAACCTCAACCTCTCCTGCCTCTCCTTCTCCCTCTACCTCTATGTCTCTCTCTCTCTCTCTCTCTCTCTCTGGATTCAGGACTTCCTCAAGGAGAAGTTCCCTGGGTATCACCATGTTGTAGCCGCTATACTTTCTCTGGATTTAGGCAGCTGAATAATAGCTGCCTGTGAAGCTGACCCAGGAAGTCACTGCTGCTTGGAGACAGGAAACTGTAGGGAAACAGCCAGACCCATCCAGTGTCTTCAGCATTCCTTTTAATGACAACTGGGCAGGTTCAAGCATCCTTGAGCCACCACTGCAGTGGAGCTGCTTGGCACAGCCATGGTGGCGTGCTTGGCACCGTCCCTGTTCCTGCTGGCACAGGCCAATGCTAGGAAGGAACGGACATCAGTGCCAGGCAGTGGTGCCAAGCCTCCCCGGCGGGCCGCTTTGCCGCCGCAGGTCAGGCAAGTGGCAGAAATGTAAAAACTGCTTCTCGCAACTGGGGAGCAAGCGTGCAAGTACACTGAGCCCTGGCAGGCTCTCCACAGGCTGCTTCCAAAGGCTCTGGCCGCCCTGCACGATGATGTTGGCAGGGAGCCGGGGCGGAGATCCATTCGCGGCAGGCCCAGCTCCGTAACAGACGTCAGGCAACTAGTGGGCGATGACCTAGCAAGCCAAGAACAGGAAGCCCTCCCCGCTGCACCTCTTTCGAAGGCTGAGATGCCCCTACAGGGTTGTTTTTCAGTGCTTCCTCTTCTCGCCCTTTCCCAGCCAAGGTGGGATTATAAACCACTGGACAGAACTGTTTTCCACCCTGAGTATTTCACTCTCTTAAGACATGTTCTATGGAAAGCAGACCCGAGAAGGGTCCTGAAAGAGGATTCGTGTGCGTGTGAGGGGTGATGAACCACATCATCACACCTGCAACAGCTCCCACTCAGTGAATGTTTATTATGTGCCAGCTCCTTGACTTCGGTAGGTCACTTGAGTCAACTCATGTCACCCTCTCCACAGTGCTAAGAGGTAGGTACTGCCACCATCCCCACTTCACAGATGAAGAATCAAGGCGCAGAGAAGTAAGTGACCCGCCTGAGGTTAAGTGGCAGGGTTAGGATTCAAACGCAGACAGTCTGGCTTCAGAGTGAGGTGTGCAGGGGACGATGCTCTGTAATACATCAGGTGACCACACAAGACTTTTCTATGAGATGTGCCACATGCTTTAGTGGACAAAGCTCTCCACCTTTCCCCTGGAAGATGGGTTCATCAGTGTTTGTCTTCCATTTCCTTATAGGGTCACATGAAGGTGAACAGCTTAGCACCTCAGTAGAGGTAGGGCCAGTGGTAGAGCCTCTTGGGAAATGGCTCTTAACCGGGGTCAGAAGGTGAAATTAATTTTCCAAAGAGCTAGGTTGTGTTTTCTTCATTTCCATGCCCCTCTATGCACCCTCCCTCCAGAACCCAAATCAGATGCTTGGTCCTCTCCGTCTGGTCAGTTTCTCTCTCCCTGAGCCTGACCAAAGTCACCTGCCATGTGGAGCCCCAGAGCTCACAGCTGACTGCTGCAGCCCAGGCCCCTTTATAAAGCATCTATCACGCATGATCCATTTTGCCTTCTCCTGGTGACACATCTCTTCATGCTAAAAAATGCAGGTCAAGGCCCAAATTCACCAAGAAACTCCCTGAGAGCCCCAGGTCACAGAATTTGTTTCCTCTTTGGATGCCAAAGGCTGAGACACCCCATCTGCACGGGAGACTGGGTCCTGGGCCACTCTGCCCTCATGAAGCTGATGTTCTAGAGACAAGCAGGCAGACAAGCAGCCATGTGACATGGAATTAAATTATGCGGTGTGCCAGAGAGCAGTAGGGACTACAGAGAACAGAAAAGCGGGGACAGAGGACAGAGAAGGGGAGTGGTTGTGTCATATTTTGAAGGATGTGGTTGGGAAGGGCCTTGCAGATAAGGCGAGACATGAGGAGATCTGCTGAAGAGGCATCAGAGCCGAGAGAGAAGTAGGGGGTCAGTGCTCCAGGCAGAGGGAGCCTCAAGGGCAAAGGCCTTGAGGCGAGACCTTGTGTGCGGTGTGTGTTTGAGGAATAACGAGGAGGTGGTGCAGCTGGCATGTGACGGATGAGCAAGAGGAAGACTAGCAACAGCACCTGGGAGGTGCGCAGAGAGGGGGCAGCAGGAAAGTTCGGCTAGACAGGAGGCACAGACACAGGGCAGTGGCTGGTGAGGGGGTCACTCTACATGCAACCCGAGCAGCTAATGCGCTCCCAGGAAAAAAGTGAAGTGTGCAGGCCTAAGAGCAAAGCGAAGCCTTTGGCCTGTGCAAGGCTGAGCGGCCCGAGGGATGCGTGCCTGGACTCAGAGAGGCTGGCCCTGGGTCGGCAAGAGCTTGGCCAGCAGTCCCCCCGTTCGAGTCCCTCCCCATGCTGCGCCTGTCCTGCTGGGGCGCCTGTGGCACCCCTCGCCCCCCCACGGGGGGGGCTTTCTCTGGCCTTGGGAGCTGAGAAGTGCCCCTGGGAGCAGCCCTCACTCTGGGGGGAGGGTGCGGGGGGTAGGCAGGAACTGTGGGTCCTCTCTCCCCTGCGTCCTCGCCCCCCCTGCCTGGGAAGCTGTACTCGGTCTCCCGGTCCCGGGCGGCCTGCTCACCCGCGTGCGCACGTTGCCCCACCTGCTGCCCCACCGGCCTGGCCTCTCGGGCCGCCGCGGAGCGCCCGCATCACCTCCTAAACACACCTCCTAAAGGCACTCCAGTCCTTGTCTCATGCCTGCTTTTATTTTTTTTTTATTTTTTAAAAGATTTTATGTATTTATGAGAGAGAGAGAGAGAGAGAGGGAGAGAGAGAGAGAGAGAAGGCTCCATGCAGGGAGCCCGACGTGGGACTCGATCCCGGGACTCCAGGATCACGCCCTGAGCCTGAGCCGAAGGCGGCGCTCGACCGCTGGGCCACCTGGGCTGCCCTCACGCCTGCCTCTAGCGGAAGCGAACTGGAGACGCTGCTGGAGTCCGGGAGAGGCCCTTCACCTTGACGGGGCTCGTTTACCTGCGCGGCGCCCTGGATTAACGGGACGCCGCCCCTGCCCTGGGGCCCGAGGACCCCCGGCGCCTCCCCGCCTGCGCGGAGGTCAGATCCGAGGCGTGCGCCGCGGGGGCAGCTCCTGGGCCTGGCCCTCCGCGCCCTCCTTGCTCTCCCCTCGCGCTTTGTCTTCCAGGGGCGGCCGCGCAGGAAGCCCTCCTGCCGGTGGCCGGCTCTGCAGCCCCCCCTTCCTGTGGATGTGCTGGGAACAGCTTCCCCTTTGTGTGGCCCTCTGATCCCCATCTGCTCAGCAACTGCCCAAATCCAGTTCAGGCGTCGCGTGCCTCCAGCCTCCCGTCGCGTCGCGCATTGTCTCCTGGCCATCACTCCAATCCCCCCAAACAAAGGCCCTCAAATCTGAATAAACCCTCTGCCATCAGCCTGGCGGGTCAGGACGCTGAGCAGGACAGTCCCCATGCCTGCCTCTTTGAAACCCTTTGGCTCTGCTGACCTTTGTCTAACCCCGGTCGCAGTGCTCTCCTGGGTCCCGGCCAGGCCGGACACTACATTTCCTGGTGGACTTAGCCACTGTGCTGAGCCAACAGGTCACCTCCATTTTTGGGAGGACCTGAAGCCTTTCTTTTTGTTTTTTTTTTTTTGAAGTTCGGCTTTATCCTTTTACAGAAATTAACTTCATAGGGTCTGGTTTGCGAGGTTGACTTCATCATCAGGGTGGCACCAGACAGGACCCCGTGGCGGGTTCCGCCTGGGACCATCTAGGAAGCCTATTATCTGCAAGTTCTTCGGCTACACAATGTGCTTCTAACTCCCTTTACCTCTCCTTGTGCAAGAGAGGCCGCCTTCTTCCAGAGGTAGACTTGCCCCAGTTTCAACCTGTAATCACAGAGACTTTAAAATCATTCATTATGCTTGGAATCTAAGTGAAAGATCAAGCTCCCATCCCCTGTGGCACCCGACAGAGCTCTGCTGGGGAGTTTTGCTGATGCCAAAGCCTAACAGAACGAGCGTAATGCCTGCCAGAAACTTCACTTCAAGGTTGACGCCGGCCATGTGCCTACCTAGAAGATGGAAGCAAAAGGCCCCATTTTTTCTTCCTTTTTTTTTTGGATTTGTCCTTGTCATGCTTGGACATGACAAGAGTCTTTGTTTTGCTTCCCATCTGGCAAGTCTTCGCTGCCCTTTCAATAAATTTTATGACTCATTTTTTTCATTTATCTCTCTAATTCTATCACTTCATGGAAAATCAAGATAAGAGTTCCCCTTAACTTTCATTTCTGGAAAAATTAAGCTCACCACACACCAAAGAAGCATGGCAGTATGGTCTTCCAGTGCCTTCTTAGAATGGAAAAACATCTTTACAAAGAAAAGTTCTCAGAGGTTTCACGCAGTGAACAAGAACAAATTGTTGATTTGTTTCCAACATGTCAGACAGTGGCTAGGTGTGTAGCATAATGAGACCAATCTTTCCCTCACAGGAATGTATTTTTAGATTTCCTTCAAGAAAAAGAAACATACTGGGCTCTTTGGACCCTTCTAGGAGACACAGAAAGGACACTGGTGGTGGCCCCAAATCACTCCAGTGGTAGAACAATCAGTGGCTCAGGGATAAACCACAAATCTGACTCTGCCTAAGACAGAACCAACTTTCCAGAACTTTTCTCCTTCTCTCTTGTTCTATGCTGTATGTGTGGGTCTCTGACAACCAGAGACACTGTTACCCGGGGATGAGCCTGCTCTATGAAAGAGCCAATGCTTTCAGGGCACGTATATGTCTGCAGGCAAACTTTTAATGTTCCTCACGGAGTACAAAGGCAAATGAATGAAGGGGGGACTAAATTAAATATCTGTGGTTATTTCTGGCTTCCCTGCATCTACTCAAGAGTCATCACTGAACAGCCCCCCCCCCCAACTGAAAAATCCCACAGTGGCTGTGGCTCCATGTCTAAAGGTTCTTGACGAGAAAGTAATCATAGGATGGCAAAGCTCCAGAGGACCTCAGAAGTGATCTGATAGCAGTTCTTGACCCGGGATGGCGCTGCCTCCTGTAGGGGGCATTATCTGTTTCACCCTGATTGGGAGAAGACAACTCTCCCTGGTTTTAGTGGGCATGGCCAGAGAGTCTAGATGACTTGGAATTCCCAGTTCATCTCAGAGAAGTGATTGTCCCACCCACACTACCTATCCCCGGCCAGCTGAAGCAGCCCATGACCCTCATTTTATAGAAGAGGCGCCATCTCAAGAAATGAAGTGGCCCACAGCCAGAGGCAATGATGGTACCTGGCCCGTAACCCAGATTTTATATTGTACTTCAGTAAATGAGATCACTACTTCTTTTTTTAGGGATGCTCTGAAATGCTGCCTGAGGATGGATTCCTCCCAAAGCTGACCCGGAGACAAAGATTTGGGTTTAAGCCGTGTATTGGGGAAGCATGGTAACAGAGTGGGAAGGGAAAGCAGTTGTAAAAGGAAGATTATCAAACAGGTTCCCACTATGGGTAAGAGAGGTTTGAGCTTGTTGGGAGACCCTGGGGGATGCTGTAAAACATAGCTCAGAGTTGTCCAACCTGAGGGGTGAGGAAGCTGGGGTACTGATCCTCCTATTTCACTGTCCATTGACCGAAGTCTTTACCAGGAACATTCGTTCCCAAGCAATTTTGGCCTGCCCAGCTCACAGGCTGAGACAAAGCTCTCAGGCCAAGAACTGTAGCTACTTGGAGCTGGACACTGCCCAGGTATCCACGAGAACAGTGAATGTCAGGAGCACACTGGTGGGCACCGGAGATGCAAAGAACTACACTGAATAGTGAATCCAGTCGCTTATTTGGCTCATGAATCAGACAACCTGGGCTTGTAGAAATTGCTAGAAATTATTTTTAAATACTTGCCTTTATGTTTGGAACAGTTTAGACCATTTCAATTTTGGATCTCCAAAGAGATTTGGCCAAGGGTCCCTCGTGAAGCCATAGGCTCTGGGGAGCTGCCATTTATGGGGCTGCCAGAGCGCAAACTGCACTTTTTATTTCTCTCTTTGAAGTGGCTGCTGCTTCCCCAGCCCCAGTCCCTAATTTTCAAAACAGGAGAGCTAAAGTAACACAAAAATCCACCAAAGGCTACCAAGGTCTCTAACCACACTGGTTTCTGAGGGTGTGTGCAGGGTGAGCAAAGGTAGCCATGGGCCTGGGGGAAGAAAAGCATGGCGTCACTTCCCAGAAGCCAGTGTGGCAGGTACCACGGCCACATTGGCCTCCTTGTGACCTCCTTCAGGCAGCATTCTGTAATGTTCCACCATTAGAATATACAATTTTGTGCTCATGAAATCAAGTGGTGTTCCCCATCTTTGGAATTCCTTCCAAAGACCCATCAGCTGCCAAGACATCATGAGTGTGACCTGGGAAAAGTGTGTTAATACAGGGGCAGATGCACACACGTAGAATGACCTTTCAGACTACACTCTGAAGAAGCCTTTCTTTCTCGGAGTAGGTGAGAGAAATCATCATCAAAAGAAGAAAATGGTGAAAGAGCACGCTCACAGACTCCCTTAATGTGGCTTTGGAATTCATCCTGTTAAGTGCTGACAAGACTCTTGCTCAGACGAAATGCTTATTAATGGGACGAGAAGGGAAAGCAACAATTTATTGGACCACTGTTAGACACTTTTATATTTATGGCATTTAATCTTCAAAACGGCCCTTGGGCTAGGCATACTTTTGGCTCCATTGTATGGACCACAAAATGAGATTTAGAGAGGCCAAGGGGCCTGCCCAAGGTCGCAGAAGCCAAGGGGCTGTGTCAGTGACCCTCGGGCCCGCCCACCTTCCTAGGGGGAGTCAGCACTTTGTGCTAAGTACTCAGAAGTGATGACTCCCTGATTGCTTTAAACATATTTTTTAAAACCCATCATTTTAAAAAACAGCAGCCTCATAAAAAAGGTTGTTGAAAAATATGTAAAGGGCTTAGGGTAATAAACCGTCTAACCACATGGACTCACGCACTTGAGAGGATCCCATATAAAGCCACTGTCAATGACCTTCACTTCTGCAAGAGCTTTGACCCGCCCGCACTTCTTTGATGCCCTAGCACTCCTGTGTGATGGGTACAGCAGACACCTGCCAGCAACGTCATAGGCTGCTTTGGTGATGGTTGTTGTTCGTTACAGAAGATTCCACAGAGGTCTCTGGTAGGCACGGCTCTGATACTATCTGATAGTATCTGATACTCATGATAACAATAGATCCAGCATCGCTACATTCCAGGCACTGTGCTAAGTGCGGCTCCATGGGTAGATATTACTCCCATTTCACAGATGAGGAAACTGAGTCTCAGAGCGGTCTAGACGAGCACCCAAATTGCCCACCGGTGAGTGGCAGGGACAGGATTTGGTCCTAGGTGAGCAGTTTGCTTACCCCAGCCCCAGCTCCAGCCCCAGCCCCAGCCCCTTCCTTGGGCTGGGCTCTTTCCAACAATGCACTGACATCACTGACATCGTCACCGAAGTACCCAAATCTCGCCCCATCCCAGGAGACATTCTACAGTGGCCTCGTGGTGACATCTCAAGCTCTCTGAAATGCAAGGTGAGGGAGAGCAGCTGAAAGCACACTGGTGCCAGCGGCTGCCTGCCTGCCTGCTCACCCCTTCGGAACCCTCCCTCCTGCTCATCAACTCCCCAGGGGCCCGCTGTCTGCCTCCTGTCCCCTCAAGGGCAGAAACCGCATCATTCATCTCTGTTTCCTAGGGCTCCAGCTCGGCCTATCATGGGGCTGAAGAAGTGTGCCTGGATGGATTGATTAATTTACATAGAAATGGCTTCCGCTTTGTCCTAATTAAAGCCAGAGCAAAGAAGCCTTCCTGACCTCCAGGGCTGATTCATGCTACCAATTATGGAGACATTCAGGACCGAATTCTTATATATTTACGACAATTTTGAAAAGGCACTTGTTAAAGGTTTGAAGGGGAGTCTGGTTTTTGCTTCCCGGTATCATATTTTCAGAGACCCCCCCCCCCAATTCCCCACACTCTCTAAATAAGGCGGACAGTCCACCCAGGGCGTGCACGGTGTATGCACCACGGCATGGGACTGCAGAGGATGCCAGGGGTTTCATCAGCAAATATTTATTGGGTGCATTCTAGATGCCAGCTCCTGATGACACAGGGATCAACACAAATGAATCAGGTCCCTGCTCTATGGAAATCCTAGTCCAGGAGGAGAGACGCATATGGATTCAAGCACCACGCTTTGAATGTAGACGTGGGAAGGGCAAAAAGCCCCGTGAGGATGAGAAAGCGGATCTCTAACACGGTCAGGGAGGGGTCAGAACAGCATCCCTTGGGAAGCTGGAGGAGTGTCTGAGGGTACTGGTCAGGCCTGGTGGGGGTGGGAGGGCACTGGGCTGGTGCAGAAGCGCTGTGGGTGGAGCAGCGCACAGAGCAGGTGAGGGCAGCAGGGAGGAGGACGGAGTGGGCCCACGCACAGTGCCTCCAGGGCCAAGCTCAGGATCAGAGGCTAAGACTAGTGGCTAACATCCCCATTTCACAGATGAGGAAGTAGAGGCGCAGAGAGATCACATGACCTGCCTGAAGTTAAGTAGCGGGGTTGGGGTTCTTTTTTTTTTTTTAAGATTTTATTTATTTATTCATGAGAGACACAGAGAGAGGCAGAGGGAGAAGCAGGCTCCCTGCAGGGAGCCCGATGTGGGGCTCCATCCCAGGACCCCGGGATCACAACATGAGCCCAAGGCAGACGCTCAAACACTGAGCCACCCAGGCATCCCGACAGGGTTGGGATTCAAACACAGTCTGGCTTCAGAGCGAGGTGTGAAGGGGACGATGCTCTGCAATACATCAGGTGATCGTACCAGGCTTTTCTATGAGACGAGACGTGCAAAATGCTTTAGTGCACAAAGCTCTGAAGGAGGACTTAATTGCTATAAGCCAATTATTAGCCACTGAAAGAGCTGAAGCTGTGGTGGGGAAGGGGAGGGTGTGATGGTGGGGAGACTGGGAGTGGAACGTGGAAAACAGAAGAGGAAGGCAATGGGGCTTCAAGAAGAACACTGTGGGGACCCCTGCCAGAGGACACAGGGTGGGACCCCAGTAGCACAGGTCGGGATGAAGGAGGGAAATGAACGTTGGGGTGAGAAAGTGGGATAGGGTCTCACTGGGAGCTGCTGGAGGGGTGGGATGCTCAGAGGGGCTTGGGCCTCCAGTGTGGGCCTGGCTCCACTGGCAGGAAGTGTGGAAGAGAAAGGGGTGGGGTGGGGAGTGGGGAGGAGCAGGTAGTGATCAAGGGGACAGGGAGGGGGAGCCAGGATGGTGTGGAGGATTCACAAGGCTGGAGGCAGGAAATAAAGGCTGTTGGAGGGGCTGGGGATCTCAAAGTGTGGTCCTAGTCCCCCAGCATCACCAGGGAACTCATTAGACCCACAGATACTCAAACACTCTATTGTGTAGTTGAAATCTGCTCGGAGAGTAGAACCTCTTTCTCGCAAAAGAAAAAAAGGTAAATATGTGAGATGATGGACATGTTAATTTACTCAATGGTGGAAATCTTTTCACAGTGTACATGGGTATCAAATCATCACTATGTGTACTTTACACGACAATTTTTTTAAAGATTTTATTTCATTTATTCATGACAGACAGACAGACAGAGAGAGACACAGAGACACAGGCAGAGGGAGAAGCAGGCCCCACATAGGGAGCCTGACGTGGGACTCGATCCAGAGTCTCTAGGATCAGGCCCTGGACTGAAGGCAGTGCTAAACCACTGAGCAACCCAGGCTGCCCCTACATGACAATTTTATTTGGAAATTATACCTCAATAAAGCTGAGAGAAAAGAATGGATGAATGCAACTTTTCTGGCCTCACCTGGACCTGATGGATCCGAGGGAAGGGCCTAGCAGTCTGTGTTTTAGCATGATTGCTAAAGCAAGGGACTCTGATGGACACTCAAGTTTGAGACCCACTGCTCGGGATCAAACATCAATGTGTATATGAATCCCCAGGGGATCATGGTACACAGCAAATTCTCACCCCCTCGGTCAGAGATGGAGCCCAAGATTCCACCTTTCTAACCAGTTCCTGGGAAGATGATGCTACTACTGCCAGGACCATACTTTGAGTAGCAAGGGTCCAAGAGATTAAGGGATTGTCCGTCTTCTCACTGGCGACAGCAGAGCACTCAACAGAAGGCCAAAACATTACCTCTCCAGAAATCTGAAAGAGCTCATGCTCCTTTAATTTCTTTCAGAGCAAGTCCAATACAGGCGCCTCACTCAACAGGGCTGGAAACATAGTGAGCAGATAATAATAAACCACCTCATCCAACAGCCTGGTTGGAGAGGAGAGGGGAGATTTGAATCCAGAGACCACTGAGCACGTTTGCTGAAACTCACTTTCAAGTTCTCCTCAAGCTGTTTTTTTTTTAAGATTTTATTTATTTATTCATGATAGACATAGAGGGAGAGGCAGAGACACAGGCAGAGGGAGAAGCAGGCTCCACGCAGGGAGCCCGATGTGGGACCCGACCCCAGGACCCCAGGATCACGCCCCGGGCCAAAGGCAGGCACCAAACCGCTGAGCCACCCAAGGATCCCCTCAAGCCGTTTTTAAATCATAAGCTCCTTTGGGGTGCCTGGCTGCCTCAGTTGGTCGAGCATCTGACTTCTGATTTCCGCTTAGGTAGTGGTGTCGGAATCATGGGATAGAGGCTCCACGCTCAGCACAGAGTCTGCTTGGGATTCTCTCTCTTCCTTTCCCTCTCCCCCTCCCCCCACTCATGATCTAAATGAATGAATGAATAAAATATTTTTTTTAAAAATTGAAATTATTAGTTCCTTTAAGAGGGGAGCTTTATTCCCCCAAGCTGGGAGTCACTGCAGGGAATGCATATTTGTTCTGTCCTTTCTGTGGCCCACAAACAGAGGGGATGAAGCTCTCTCAGCTGCCACCAAAGGGCCAACAGCCACAAAGCAGCCCAGGGGTCTGGGGAGTCTCAAGCACAATGAAAAGCACATGTCAACAGGGGACGCCGAAGAGGGAAACAAACGAACAACAAAAGTAAGCAGGATGCAGTTGGGTTGTAGCCGACTTCCCGTCCTGTGGGCTCCATCCCAGCACCTCCCAAACAGGCAATCTCATGAGAACAAAATTTTGAAGCTCTCTCTTGGGATGAATCAAGTCCTGATGAGAATGCCCTCCTCATGCTTTCTAAGAGCTACTGTGAGCTGATTTTTTTTTTTTTTTAAGGAAAATGTGCAAAGTGGCAAGAATTGGATAAATAATTCAAAGACTTTGAGTTGGAGTCTGTGTGGACTCTGGGCAGCTTGGGCTCATTTCTGTTTTATGCTGCTTGTCTGCAGTGGGAATGTGGAGGGAGCAAATTTTTTTCCCCTAGAACAACAGCGCGTCAGCTCTCTTTGCCAGCTCAGCGACACGAGAGGCATTGCAGTGTTAGCCAAACCGGAGCCAAATGAGGCTCACACACTCCTAGGCAGGAATCAAGTCATGCACCGCGTGTGACACGTCCCCGTCCCCCAACTGCTCCGCACTTCTCTTTTGATCGCTCTTCCTTATGGGTGCCCGTGTTTTCCTGTGTGTCTTAGGCGTACAACACGTTGACTTCTCACCAGCGATTTTTAGCTCTTTGACACATAACAAAAGCATCCGTTTCCAGCTAAATCAGGCCTTCTGTTCAAAGTGTTTTCCCTAGAAAATACGGCATCTTCTAATTAAATAACTCACCGAGCAGCAGGAAGGGATGATGTGGAAATTAGAGCAGCATTTCGGCTTACGTTGCACCCTTCCTGACAAGCGGCCCGCAGTAGTTGACGGGCTTCAGAAAGACAAGCTGTCTTAGCTTCCTGAAGAAAGAAGGGGGGATGGAGAGATGGAGGGAGGAGCGAGGGAAAGAAAACCCTGCTAGTCCCAAGTGTGGGTTCAGAAAGGACATCTGGCCAGGCTGGGGTGAGGCAACACTACGGTGGCGGAGGCGATGGGCTGGGGGTGCGAGGTTCATGGCAAGGCAAGAGAGAGACACGGGGACTGGGAAAGGGGCAGAGGGAGGAGAGAATCTGGAGGGAGACAGGAGAGGCCTCTGGGAGACCTCGTCCAGTCCAGGCCCTTTCTAGGAAGATGCACATGAAGCTAAGGCCGTTATCTTCCCGGCTCTAGAAAACAGGCTCTCCTCAGCATCTTGGGGCGGCTCTCTAGATTTCTCAGTCTACCGCAGGAAGACACGGTGAGGATGGGCAGAGCTGAAGGCCCCTGCTCGGATGGCAAAGGGGGCCCCTGTCTCCCATAATTCCCTTATGTGGAGGGAGTGGACAACAAAGGACCATGCTGGGCACGGAGAGAGCCTGGAAGCTTGAGAGGGTGGGCACGTCCGAGCTGCCAGCTTCTCTCTCCTGGATTATTGCAGTGACCTCCCCGAAAGCGGCTCCCTGCCTGGGTCCTGGCCCCCCAATACCTAGTCTCCGCATTGTGCCACGGCACCCCTGTCAGGGGGCATGTGAGTCCCCACACCAGAGCCACCACTGCCCCTCACACTCACAGGCAGCACTTGAGCCCCTGACTGGCCTCCAAGGGTCTGTGACATGGTTTGTTCCCATAGCCCCTCACCTCTCCTCCATCTTCGCCTGCAGCTTGTCCCTTAGTCACTCCTCCGCAGGCCTCCAGCCTCCTTGTTGCTCCTAGAACTGCTAAGCACATCCTCACCTCAGGGCCTTTGCCCTGACTCTTGTGGCTGTCACACAGGACTGGTTCCCGCACCTCATCAGGTCTCTGCTCAACTGTCACCTCCTCTGAGAGGCCTCCTTTACCCTCCCCACCACACTGTATCCCCTTACCCAGCTTCATTTGTCTCTGCCTGGCATCCCACCACCTGTCACAGTCTGTTCTGTACTGCGTGTCTCTCCCACTAGAATGTCAACTACAGTGGGGCAGAGGGACCAGTGGCAGTGGTCACCACCACCTCTCCAATGCCCACAACCATGCCCTGCATGCGGCCGGCACTCAACAGATGTTACTCCATGTTTAATGAAATGCCCTAGGAGAGAAGAAGAAGAAAAAAGAGGCAGAAGGAGATACCTTGAGAATGGCCAGCTTACACACAATATTCCTGCAGGGCTGGCATCGGGAAAGGTGTGACTCGTGAAGGAGGTGTGGCCAGCTCGAAGTCTCAGTTCTGACACCTCCCAGGTATACCAGGCCACCCTGCCATCATTCCCCGGGCATCACTCAGCTGTTGATCTGGTGTTGGTTACAGTGTAGCATGCTTATGAGAAAGGATGGTGGTGGCCCAGGGCTGTCCAACTTTCCCAAATGACAGATCTGGAACATTCTGAGGAGACCACGTATTTATAAATATTTGAGAAATGGGGCATTTCCAGTGTAATATATATTCATAGAGGTTGCCTTGAAGTATGAGTGCTTTCATTTATTTTTTTTTCTTCCCTTCCCCCCCCTTTTTTAAGCCAGTGATCCTACCCTAAAGCCACACAAGTGGAGCATTTAAAGAAGGGGCGAGTTCATCAGCACCCTCAGAGAGAACTGGGTCCTGAGAAGAGTCAGAGATTAGCTGATTTGCCATGAAGCTCCTCATGGGCAAACCCAGCACAGATGCCAGCAAAGCAACCCACAGCCAGGATTCTGATGCGAACTCTTGGGGCTACCGCGGCCCAGTACTCACAGGTACCCACAGACTCAAGTGTCAGCAGCACCCCTCAGGACCAAGTCTCTCCTTCTGTGGGTCTTAGTTACTGAAAGGCAAGGATGACATAACCAAGACTGGACTGGACTGGATGGGAGAACGGTCTTCTCCGGGAAGGAGGGAGGTCAGGAGACACACCAGAGTGAGGGCGGAACCCCAGGCCAAAACCACAGAAAATGAGAGGAAACAGCACAAGTCGCCAGGCCCCAATTAATTTGGGGGCCGGGTGGGAAAAGCGACGAGAAGAAAGGGAGGAACACGGAGAGTAAGAGCAGAGGCTTTAGTCAAGAATTCAAATGCCAGCTCCACTTGCAGATAAGACCGGTGGGTCGTCTTCCCAGCCAAGAACTCACCAAGCCTGTGGGTCCCTCTGAAGGAGCAGGGCATTTATAAGCAGACCAAAGGGGCAGGGAAGCCTCGTAAAATGGGAGTGTCCCAGGGCTCAGCAGATATCTTATCACGCTTACTTTACGGATTCAAAGCAGTAAAAACTCCACATGCCACCCCTGAACGTTCCTCTCTTTCAACTTCAAGACTAACAAAACTTTGTGTCAACACATAGGAGCCTGAAGTGATTAAAGCATAAGGGAGCACTCCCTCTATTGTGTCTGCTTTTAATCCCCGGAGAATTTTTCTTCTAGACACACATACAAACAGCTCGCCAGTTGTTTATGCTAACTGCAGAGGGGTGTGGGCAGGGAAGGGAGTGGGGGCCACTGAGAGAAGGCAAGAGAAGGGGGAAACAGAGGCAAAGACCGAGAGGCCTGGGGAAACTTTCCTCACCCAATCCGCCCTCTGCCCCTTTGTTGGAGTCAAGAGTTGGCAGATTCAAGGGCGTTTGGCAGCCAGTGGACTGTCCCCTAGGAGCCTGGATGGGGCAGGCCCAGGGAAGCAGGCAGGGCCCTCCCCCCCTTCCATGTGCAGGAGCCAAATCAATCACTGGAAAGTAAAGTGCTGCCTTTGTCATATAACAAAGGGCACCCAAGAGTGCCCCCAAGGCTCCAATGCACTTAGTAAAGGCTAACTAAATAAAGAAAAAAGTCTTGAGAAAATAAAAGTCATCGCACCTGGGTACCCTCTTTATTACAGACTCCACTTTAGCAATAACCCACCAAGCTCTGACCTTAGTCAGAAATAAGCCAAGCCCAGTGAGGTGGTCCGAGAGGGTGAAACAGGACCCATCTTCCAGCCTCCAGCCCCTGAGACGACAATGGTGGATATGTCTGGTGGGCACTGGGACTGTCATTGCCACGTATCCCATGCCCCACGCTGTGACTGAATCTGAAGCTTGGTTCACTTGACTGTCAACTTCATCCTCAACTTCACTTCTCAGTAAGGCAGGGGACTTCAGGTGACATAGCCATTCATGATAATCATAACCACATCCACGCGCACAGGGCCCTTACTGCTGCGAGTCCAACGTGCTTTACGTGGATTGACTCATTATATCCAAAACTAAAGGTTTTTTTTTTCATAATTTCTGCAATCATAAATTATTATTATGTACCTAATTTTCCTCCTCCCCTATAAATTCTCCCAAACCCGGCAAGTGGACAAAAATAATAACGAGTCACAGATTTAGGTGATCCCTGGGCTAGATTATGAAAATGGTCTCTATAATTCCCTTCCTGGCATCTCCACCCCTTTGCAATGAGACCCTGCCCTCCCCTCAAGAGATGGGGTCTAGTTCCTTCCACATCCTTGGATCTCGGTTTGGTTACGTGACTTGCTTTGGCTGATACACTGCAGGAGAAATGGCATCGTGTGAGTTGTACACCCGGGGCTCGTGCTTCTCCTCACATTCTATGAGCACCGTGTGACCAGGTCCAGGCTGGCGTGCTGGAGGGAGAGAGAGCTCCTCTAGAAGAAACCCACCAGAAGAGGCCGGCCCAGATCGGCCAGTGCCCCACTGACCCGCCAGTTCACTAGGGACACATGCCAGAGCCCAGGCACGACGGGAGCGGGGCCGGCTCAACCACAGACTAGATACATGTGGCTGTTGTCGGCCACCAAGTTCTGGGGGGCGGGGGTTGTTCCCCGGGAAAGCTGTACCATTCAGACCATTGGCTGCTCCCTTTGACCCTGGGATTCTCCAAGAGGGACTTACCATTCTCAGTGTTTTTGAAACTTATTGAACCACAAACTTACTTTCTCTTTCCCTTTTTTGTCCTTTCTGGGTGTGCACCCAGGCACATTCCAAGAAGCACGCACACTTGGGGAAAGACTGTTCCAGATCACACATCTCAGGAGTCACTAGCATTTGTTCATTTGTAGGTTTTATGGAAAACAGCTGCTTTTCCTTCAAGTCCACTTACAGTTTTTACTGCTGTTCTGAAAACAGTTCCCTTAATGGGACCTGTAACAACCAGTGTTATAATAACATATAAGAGCCTTGAAACCTCTCCGACGGTCCCCATGGTTCCTTTGGTCCTACTATGGGCTGTAGAGAACACACTTGGAAAGACTCAAATCAAGGCCAAGAACTTAATATTCCAGCCCCAGTAAAACAGCAATCAGAAGCTCCTCCTCAAAGAAACCCCTTCCACAAATAGCAGTCAATGGCTGCAAGAATTAGATAGACCAAGACGAACTGACTAGAAACCAGTTAAGGATTCATTTTGAATCAACTCAATAGAAAACCAAGATTCCAAGCAACGCCATTCACTGCTTCACCGCCACCCCTGCGCAAAAAGCTCCCACACAAACATTTCTGGAAATTCATATTTTACTTCATTCATCTACTTCCTATGGCTCTTTTTCCTTCTCAGTCCAGCCCTCCTCCTCAGGGTTCAAACAGTGTCTCTAATTTCCCCCCTTCCTCGGAAGCAGGGTTCAGATGGTGAGAAGATATCAATACTCTCAACATGATCAACTTTCTGTTGATCAACATCGTGTTAAAGATTCAGGTGCAATTTTTCCAGCAGATGCCACAAAAACAAATAGTAATATGTGTGATCAAAACCCTGTCTTTTTCATAAAGCATGTAAAAGGTTATTCCAACTTATACGGTGATGTATGTCAATTATTTCTCAGTAAACCTGGGGGGAAAAAGGTTATTCAAAAGTCATCCAATCAGTATACGATACGTATTTCCAAAACGAGTTATGACACATGTCAAAGCACACGCCCAACAGCCCAGGACAGCTTTGCAAGAGCTGTCAGTCGGGGTCCAAGGAGGATATGGAGACCCTTCCTCCCTGTGAGCTCACCTACCAGCCTCAGCAGGGTGCATATGTCTTCCCGCCCAATCACAGGCTATTTTGGACTCTCAAATATAGAAGGGATAATGGATGCAACCATCAGAGTAACCATTTTTCAAGCAAGAGTCTTCAGCGAGTGCTAAAACTAGGTGGGGAGAGTCCACTAAGGAAGGAGATACTTACAGAATATCAAAGTTGACTTGTTTGTTACAAAAGGAAGAAGGGTGACCACGCAGAGACCACCTTGAATGTGGGATCAAAGCTGACATCACCAGTAGGGGGTGAATGAATGGACAGTCGGGTCTCCTGGTAAGGCCTCCAGAGAAGGACAAATCCTTTATATCACTTACGGAGTATTCCCACCAAGGAAACATATAGCTGAATCGAACCATGAGGAACCATCAGAGAAACCAAAATTAAGGGATGTTCTAGAAGTGGCCAGCATTCTTCAAAAGTGCCAAGGTCATAAAAGTCAAAGGAAGACTTATAAATACCTCTAAATTAGAAGAAACTACAGAGACAAGACAATTCAAAGCAGTGTGGGATTCCGGGCTAGTTAGTGAGTCATAAGGAAATCATCACAAAGGGCATGATTGGCACAAAACTGGAACATGGACTGTGGCTTAGAGAAAAGTATTAAATCAATATTACATTTCCTGAATCTGATATCCGTTTGTGGCCATGTAAGGGAATATTCCTGTCCTTAGAAAATACAAGGGGTAGTGGGAGTCTGGTGCCAATGGCTCACCTGCCAATTGTTCAGGAAAAAATTTATATATATATATAATATATATTTATATATTATTATGTATAATATATTTATATATATATAAGTATATATATAAATTATATATGTGTAGGTGTCCACACGTGCGCACCTACACATGCGTGTGGAGAAAGAGAAAAGACATAAAACACGTGTATGCAGGAGTTTTTCGTATTGTTCATGCTGCTCTCCTGTAAGTATGGGGTATTTCAAAAGAAAAAAGAAAACAGACAAACAACCTCACCAGGGCAGAGGTCTGCCAGCGGTTGGGGCGGGGCGGGGAGCCTGGCAAAGCCAGAGCCACGGAGAAGTTGATCCGGGAGCAGGCTCCCTTCCCAGATGCCTTCTGTGGCGCTGTCCAGAGCCTTTCCCCCGACGGGACCCCCTCTCAGCTTCTTGTGAGATGGAGCTTTGGTGACCACAGGCCCCTGGCACTCTGGGACAGTGTGTGTCTTGAAAATCAGGAAACTGAAACCACTCCAGGCCACAGTTCAATTCTATTTGAACATTTTCTTCCTGTGGGTTTCCACTGTGGTGGTTGGAGGCTATGGTTCCTTTGCCGGCACCCTCGTGAGAGAGACAGGACTGCGCTTCTGCTGAGGCACGAGGGGGTCTGGGGAGCCAACGGAGGCATAGGCGGGAAGTCAGGGGTTCCAAGATGATCCCTCGCGGTGTCTTGTCAGATGCTACCCCGTCCTGGCCGTCTTCTACCTTCTGTGGACAGACCTGCTGAGGTCAGCGCATGTGGCCTAATGTCTGCACCGCTGGCTCTGCGTCTGGACTGTCAGGGCCTTAGGTGTGTCGGAGGCTGCTCTGAGCCCGAGCCCCTGCTCCCCAGCAAGGGTGACGAGCAGCCCTGCTGTGGGGGCCCCGCCATCTCTGGGTGTGGGGGGCTCTGGAGGCCATTCCCGGCGGGAGGACCAGGTCCCTCTCAAGTGCTACCTGCTGCTGAGTCTCCTACTTGTCCTTGTACCTGCCCGGTCACGGGACTAAGTTACTACCTCAGTTTCCTTTCTGGCACTCCTGTATTCTGCGGGGGCCGGAGTCCGGCCAGGCCCCACGACTCGGCCTGACGGTGCGCCAGCTCCTGCCCGGCTCCCGGGTCGTGTGCCTGCGGCCCGCTGTTCCCCTCCCCCGACTCCACCTCAAGTACACTCGCCACACAGAAACCTCTCGCTGCGTGCGAGGGACAACGCCTCGAGTGGCGGCCGCCAGTGCGAGTTTTCCCGGCTCGTCTTCGCTCTCAGCTCTTTCTCTAACAGGCCTTGGCTAACACAGCCCCAGAGACGGGCTCTGGCATCTTGAGCCCTTCTCCAGCGCGAACCCACCTTCCACAGGGGCGCGGGCAGGTACCAGGAGAAGGACCCACGGAGCGCATCGCTCGCCCACCTCAGCCACTGGGGAGGGAGCCGCCGGGTTCTCACTCTGACAGGAATTCTTTTCAGAAAAGGCAAGAAAAGTGTGGGGACAGCGTCACAGGACGGCCAGCAGCCAGAGTCAGGAGTTGACATCCGGGTCCCGGAGCCAACACTTCACAAAGAAAGGCTCCCGGCTCTGGCCGCTCCCTCAGGAATGCAGTCGGGACTTCCAGCCGGCAGCACCGGCAGCCCCGGGAACTTCAGAGGCGCAGCCACGCCCTGGCGGCGCAGCCCCGAACGCCGGACCACAGAGGGGCCTGGGCTGCCTCTCAGAGCTTTCCAGCTACTATTGGAGCGACCGTCTGGGCCACCACAGGGGCAATGGCGGGCCTGGCCTGGGGCCCACCCCCGCCCTCCAGACGGGCTCCTTTCAGGGGCCAGGACACCCACCAGGCCCCGCCGTCCTGAAACAGCCCAGGCCAGGACACTCCGCAGGCGGCTCCCCCGCGGCCCACACATCCAACAGGACGGCCCGGTGCCCGGAGGAGCCACCGCATTTCTCTGAGGCCACACATGAGAGACCTGACGTGAGAGCTCGCTCCAGGCGACAGAGTCAGACAAAGTACCTGGAGGAAATGACCTGAAAATGCCATAGAGAATAGTGGGCCCCACCGCCGAGCAGCCCACGGCCCACCCGTCTCCATCCGTCTCCATCCTCCAGGCCTCGGCCTCGCTCCCCGGCCCCCAGGGAGCAGAGGCCGAGCGTCCTGGCCTTGCTGAAACCCGGTTAGGGGCCGAGCAGGCAGGCTGCTTCCTCTGCCAAACCAAAACGCAGCGACGAAGCAGTTATCCAGCGGATTGGAGCTACACCCTGATTTGTCAAGGTCATTCAGCAAAATGGAGGCCGTTTCTTAATTTTCCACTTTGCTTCAGCTGTGGCGACCCGGCCTCAGCCAGCCGCATATTCGAAAGGAAGCACCGGCAAATCCAAATCCGTTTGGTCTTCCAAAGGAATGAATGAGCAAAGGAACGAATGAAGAAATGAAGCCAGCAAAAGCACCATGTCCTCCTCCAAGGAAGCACTTCTGGAAACACAGAATGCATCAGACCGAACACATATTTGCCCGGCTGGGGATTTCGTCAGCGGCAGAAACAGAGAGAAGTGGGAGAAGCCAGCTGAATTCTGCAAGGCCTCATGGGTCATCGGTGATAAGGATAGGAGTCTCAAACAGATCCCCTGCCGTCCCTCCAAAGAGGCTTTCTGGAGCGGGGGCTCCTATTTCGTCCACGGATGTGAGATTACGGAGCGCACGGCCAGGCTCCGTGGGCAGGGTCATACTGGGCCCCTGCGTGTGTCGTGCCTGGGTTAGAAAGAGTCGACCCAATAAGAGAACTGCCTGTAGCTCTTTAAACATCCCGAGAAGAATGTTTCCTAGACTGTACTGTGCACACAGACCACCCGTCGGCTCTTGCTCAAACGCAGATTGTTGATTCTATCTTTCCGGGTGGGACTGAGGGCCCCCAGGTGATGCTGCCGGTGCTGGTTCCGCGGGCCCCCCTTTGAGAAAGGAGGCTCGAATGGAGGGGATGAGAGCTGGGGCCAGGCCCCGGTTCAAGGGAACTCAGCACTCTCTCCCTCTGGTCCCTTTCCCCTCATGAAATCAAACTTTCAGCAACAAAAAGGGGGGTCATCCCTGCAAAATCTCATCCACACATTAGTGTGGCCGTGACTCGGGACGCATGGGATGCGTTTCTGTTTTCCAGTGGTTCTTAGGGAAATTCCACTTACAAATTACTAACTCCCTTCCATCCACGCTTCTCGCTCTCTTCCCCTGAACTCCTCTCAACAACAACCCTGGACAGGACGCCCTGCAGCCAGGCCAGCTGCGCGGCCAAAACTCTAGAAGCAATTCCTAAAAGGGGTAAAATGTTTCGGGTGCAGCAACTCTGCTCTCTGTCTAAATAGAATGTGAGCAATCCATGCTATCCTCCGAGCCAGCCCCAAATCCCTACAGAGCTGGCTTTCTTGGCAGGCAGCGAGACGGTCACTGTCTGTGCTTTCATTATCCACTCTCAGATCTTAATCATCCAGAGACATTCCTATTTTCCATGTTTGGGGGGGGGTGGTGGTAAAAAAAAAACTGGAAAAAAATACCTTTCTCATCAAAACCCCACAGAAATCAGAATGTACAGAAATGGCATTTTATTGGTCATCTGGCCTAATCCTCCAGGGACCCTTGCAAAATTGCTCCTTGGGGTGGATTCAATGGGTGCAGCCAAGTTTTTAAAGGTCTACAAAGATGAGATTTCCCATCAATTCACAAATGTCAAATGCGACGAACTCTCTGATGTGTGTGTCATGTGCAAAGAATTAGGAATAATCGGGAAATGGTTCCTGGAAACAGAAATGAAAGTCTTGACATTTGCTCATTAAATTATTAAAAACTCCATAACCGAAACCGGGATGGGGGAGTCTTATCTTATGAATTGAGAGACTAAGAGGCAAAGAACTTGCCAAATAAGCATTAAAAGGCCGAGCGGTGTGCTTATTTCAAGATAACCAGGGACAATGGCAGGTATCGTGGTGACAACCCCCTGCGCTGAGCAAAGTCCCCCAGGAGGTGGTCCCAGTGGGTTATCTTTAACCACAGAGAAACAGGCCTAATATCAGAGGCCAGTGGTTAGAGCTCTTTGGAGCTGGTCGCCACCCAGTCCCTTTCTGACATTTCCCATGCGTGGTGATTAATTTCAGAGTGAAAGCCAAACATGCACAGGGCAGGGCTGGTCGGGGATGGGGTGCAGTGTCCCCCAACCCCCAGCAGTGAGAGGCCCCCGGGGAGGAAGGCGGACGCCACCCTCCCGGCATCTAAAGAGCTTGCTCATTCATGGGGGCAAGCCAAACAAGCAGCCAGGCGATGGAAAGACATTTCAAAATTTTTGCTTTTCATTCCTTTTCTGTTTTATCGTAAAAGCTTCCCTCAAGTAAGCCCTCAATGATGCACATGGGAGAATGGAGTGGGAAGGACCCAAGGAGGTCCCGAGCTGTTCTCCTCTGGGGTCCCGAGAAGCTGGGGAAAGCCAAGAGCTCCTTCGTTCCTAGAACCTAGACCATGGCAAAATGCAATCACCTTTGATAGCACCACGTGGCTTTTACAACACACCATTTCTTCCCCAGCCAACCTATTAGGATGGCTGACTTTCCCAGGAGGCACTGGTGCAGCGTCGGAAGCACACCGCAACGTGGTGACCATCAGCACAAGGATAACAAAAATCATCACGTTTACTGAGCACCGATGAGACCTAGGTGCGACACTTAACCGCTTTACCTGCCTCTCATAAAACCATCACAACAAATGTCTACCAAAGCCAAGCAGCAGAGGAATAAAGTAACTTGGACAAAAGCAATACAGCTGAGAAAGGCTGAAATCAAGTTTTGAACCCAGGTCCCGCCAGACTTGGAAATGGGTGCTTTGAACCAGAGGTCCGGAGAGTCTGCGTTAGAATCATGGAGGCCCAGGCTGCTCCCAAGACCAACTCAATCAGACTCCCCGGGGGTAGAACCTAGACATCAGCGTTTTTGAAAGCTCCCTGGGTAACTCTTGGGTGTAGCCAAATTTGCGAACCAATGTTGCCAAGCACCATTCTTCATTGCCTCTTCAGAAAAGAGAGAACCAGCTGCTGGATTGGCTGGGCTCAACCTAGGTCATTGTTCAAGTCACCAGAAAATCTACACGGAGAACAAACACACATCCTTCAGAAGATGGAAGGACTTTGGAAAGGCCCGAGGTCAGTAGAGGCCAGCCTGATGGGAGTTACTGCTACAATATGCCTCAAGGGCTCTTGTTTGGTGTGTTTGGGGTGAAAGCAAACTCCAGTACCAGGGGTAAAAGAGAGGCGGGCCATGCCAGAGTTAACCTTGAATTGTCCCTCGGGTACTCCTTGACTAGACAGGAGTCTTTGATGCTCTCTAATTGATACAGTGTCTTTTGCTGCTGTGGTGGATTGTATCAGTGTTCTTAACTTTATCCCCATAGAAGGCTGACACATCCCCGTCACTGCTCTGTCGAACTCAAAGTTGGCCTGGCCACATGACTTGCTTTGCCAATTAAGTTTAGGCAGAAATACTGTGTCGCTTCTGAGCATAAGCATTAAAAGCAAATGAGTCACCATTTTCTCTTCCCTCATCTACCACGTGGACCAGCGGGGTTCTAGACAGACTCACCCCATCAGCATCAGCCCAGGCTCAGTGAAGGTGATGTAGTAAAGAGCTGCAGGTGACTCGTGACAGGCATTGTTCATGAGCAGGTAATAAACTTCTGTTGTAAGCCACTGAGATTTGGGGGGTCATTTGTTACCAGGCCTATCCTGACTGATACAATCAACCACTCTCAGAGTGCACTGATTTCATCTAGGCCCTAGAGTGGATGAACCACACCAGAGCATTCTCTTCTCTATGAAACTCTTCTTGGGAGGGAGGGATGGAGACATCCAATATCAGTTCCCCTCCCCTGATACCTTAAATCCTTTCTGAGGCTAGAAAAGGTCTAACTAAAATAAGATAAATGGATTTTCACTTGCTCTCTCTCTCTCTTTCTCTCTCTCTCTCTCTTTCTCTAAGTGCATTAGGAACAAACAGCATTTGAAATCAGACACTTACGTGCCCACTTCTCTCTCTGGGTCCTCTGATTTTCCACCAAAGAAAAGGGAGGGCTCGTTTACAATACAAACAGCCCCAATCCCAGAGAGTCTGATTTATTTATTTTAGAACTGGGTCTGGGGGTCAGTATTTTTTTAAAACACCCCCCAGAAATTCTGTGCACGCTGGATTAAAATCGAAACCTACTTCCCCTTCTTACTGTAAAAGCCCGAGGAATGGAGGTCACAGAGCTAGCTAATGGCAGATGTCAAGACTAAAACCTTTCATCTGTGATCTTCTCACTGTGATATTGTTTCTCTGATTATGCATGTTTTTCCAGAAGAGCCACTTGTCCCCATGAATTTAATTAACAGAAGGATGACAATGGCTAGTGCTCTCATTGGCCTCTCTGGGTCTTCAAGGGCACCTCTGTGCATTTTGCTCAGCAATCAGGGATTGTTGTTTTCCACTAGGAAGATACACAGAGCACACTTGCTCTCTGAGACTTTAAAACAAGCCTGTATTCTTCTGAGTCCAGTCGCTGCCTTTTAGGAAGCTCAGTGCCCTTATCAGACAGGTGTGGGAACTCTGCTGGAGTTCTGAGGTGGCCACACAACCAGCTTGTTTGTTCTTAAGGCTGGAGAGCCATGCACCCTCACTACTGGGTTAGAAAAAAATACATATACAGATATATATTCCATTTAAATTATACTGGGGCCAAGATGGCAATTAAGTAAATGTTGAAAGGTCAGCTAGACAAAGGAAGGTATCACACAGGCACAAATCAAACATCTCTCACCTCCTGTACGTTTGTATTGGATCCCTAACCCAATGAAATAGGTGCACTGACAACAAATATTGTGTGTGCGTGCGTGTGTGTGTGTGTATGTTTAAGTTAAAACCCCTTTCCAAGAACACTTGTTAAATATTGTCAGGTGTGCAAAGAAGGGCAGAAATGCTTGGGCCCATTTGTAAAAGCCTGCCCTGGACAGAAGTAGCCACTGAACTCTGTCAAAATATGGAGAAACATTTAAGGTCTCTCTCTGACCTAAGCAGGATTAGAAAAACATCTTTCTGCCTTTCAGAAATCCTCCAAACTCAGTTCTCAAAGCCTCGAGTTTTTCACCAAGTATCATCCAAGGCTACACTGTCCAATACGGTGGCCACTAGCACATGTGGCTTTTGAACACTTGAAACACAGCTCGTTCAAATTGAGATGTGCTGTAAGTGTAAAACATACACCAGATTTCAAAGGCTTGATATAAGAGAAAAACATAAAATATCTCAGTACTGTTTTGTAGTGATCACATGTTGGAATTAGAATAGCTTGGACAAAAAAAATAAAAAAAAAGAATAGCTTGGACATGTTGGGTTAATCAGATACATTATCAAACTAGTTTTCACCTCTTTCTTTTTACCTCCTTAAAAAATTTGGCTCTGAGAACATTTAAAACGGCATATGTGGCTCGTGTTCTATTTCCAATGGACAGTGCTGGACTAAGCAAGTCATTTCAATGATTTTAAGGACTGTCCCACTTGGTTCCAGTCAGAGGTGACAAACTGTTGACTACATTTGAGGAAGCTGAGGGAGAATAATACTCTTATTCTCGTTGTAGTTTGGCCACCTGGACATCTGTGTGTCCCCGGCATTTAACCTCATCTGTAAAATGGTAATGACCGTACTTCTACCCCCTAATTCTACCGCACAGAGTGAGGATTCAATGAGCAAAATAAATGTACAGTGCTTGGAACAGCATGTGGCAGGTGTGGGTGCTCAATAGCTGTCAGATATTAGAATTCTTCAAATCATGTTGACATTTCAATACTTTTAACAGATCCCAAAGGGTTTTCCAGACTTTAGGAGCCTACAGATGAAAAAGGTCCCGCCTTTAAGCTAGAGCATCCATAAAACGTTTTAATAATATACATGAACTCGTAAAAGATCACTAAGAGCACTCAAAACATCCTTCTTCGTACATTATCTGACAAACCTTATCGCTGAATAATAGGCTTATAATGCAGATACATATTCCTTGGGATATAATATAGACTCTTGGAATTTCAGAACTGGAAGCTGAATTACCCTTTATGCCATACGTGAATTGCCAGTTTTCAAAATTTCAGGGCACAATGGAATACTCCCCGTGTTGAAATGATACCAAACACTCTAAGCCCTCTTTGATGATTTAGAAGGTACTTCCACGATCTCTCCATAAGCAAGGGTCAATAACAAATGAAGCATGGAAGTACCAGTCCAGGCACCGTCCTAGGTGATGAATAGGGCTAGCTCTCACTGTATCATGTACCTATCAGTTAGGTAATAAAAATTGAGTATGCTTGACAAAAAATCTACACACACTGGCAGAAAGGCCCATTTCTGCATCTCCAAATTTGTGTTATTTGCTCTAACTCTGTAAGGCCCTTAATCTCTAGGATGACTTGAGTGGACCTGATTTACAGTTCAACTCCTGGATGCCAGAGGAAGCATCTTCAAGAGAGCCAGCTATAACCCTCACCACCCTGATTCCACCAGGGAAGCTGCCAGTCTGTGCAACATGCACATTTCTGCTTATCCAGAGAACGTTGTCACTTCTGAACCAGCCAGATGTGAAGAAACCAAGGAAAATAATGACAAAGGAAACAGCCCTGTAAGTGTGCAGCAGACTCTAGAGAAATCCCTAGGTGTCCAAATCAGAGTTCCTCAATCTCAGCACTTCTAACATTTGGAGTCAGCTCACTCTTTGTCGTGGGGCTGTTCTGTGCCTTATAAGATGTTCAGCAGCAGCCCTGGCCTCTACCTACTGGATGTCAGTAGGCTCCCCTCTGAGTTGTGGCAACCAAAAATATCTCCAGACATTGCTACATGTCCCTAGGCGGGGAGTGAAAGGCACCATTGGCGCCAGTTGAGACCCTCCTGGTCTAAATCTTTGAGTTTCAACTTTGAGTACACATAAGCATCACCCAGTAGCTTATAGAAAGATAGATCCCGGACCCCACTCCCAAGATATTCTGATTGAGGAGTCTGGGGTGGGACCAAAGAAGCTGTGCTTGTAACAAGCTCCCTGGGGATTCTGATGTGGGTGGTCTGAAGTCCACACTCTGAAAAACATTCATCTCGCAGCCTGGGTGCACGCCCAGGTCAAAAATCAAGGCTACAGAAAGTCTAAACTTGAAACCGAAGCAGACCCAGTTAAACAAATGAGCCATGTGGTATATAAGTTGCTTGATTGTGTAGAGCTACACGTGGGAGAAATCAGGTATTGAGATTAAAGAAGTTGTAGAATAGAAAAGAACCCATTTGTAATCTACCATGGGAAATTAAGAATGAGCTGAGCTCAGGCTGTAATTTTACCTCCTGGGAAGCACTGAATGCAGGTGAATAATATATCTACCAAGGTTCTATGTTAATCTCTTTTTTTTTCTTTATAAAAGCCAGAGCTGAACATTTACAGAATTCTGCTCCAGCTCATAATAATCTGACATTTGATTTTAGGTTTACAGCAGTTCCAAGAAACGGCAAATAGGCAAGCAAGCTTTTCAGGACTTTTGAAACAGGGTCACAATCCCCTAGTGAGTTATAAGATAATGAGTGGGTGAGACCATGTGGCTTGGGGGTGGGGAGCCTACCGGGGTCGGGGGGGACACTTCAACTGGAGACACCAATTCCTACATCCAACCAGTCTCTGTTGAACTCATCTGGGTATAAAGGGGCTTCTGGTTTGCATATTAGCTTTGTTCAACATGAGAAAGGTCCAATTAAAAAATAAAACCACCACAAAGCTGCCCATTGTCAGTATCTTACTTTAGGTTTAGAAACAAGCCCTGCAACAAGGAAGCCTATACAAGTACAGTCAGTTCTGCTCCACCACTCGTCTTGGAAACATAAATTTGTTCCGAAGTGATTGATATATTAGAGGAGACTTTGAGCATCACATGGATTTCGCGTTTGTTTATGTGCAATTCTGTCTGTAAGACACAGTAGGTGATCGCAGAAAAATGCACCCAGCCGAATGGAGCTGCCTTGACAAAATGTGCACAAGTGCTCACTTCCAGCACCTCCCAGCCACCTCAGTTCACCGACCGTCCACAGCCAACGTTAGACCTGTCCATTTGGTCTCTAATAATTCTAATAATTCTCCTAGCACCCCTTCACAACTTGCAACCCTTCTGACGCCCACTTCTGCAAGCCACTTCCAGGGCTTTCCCTAGGTAGAGCTCCACAGCTATTATTGGATTTATGCATTTCTTAACCCTATAACGTGTAAAACTGTACTACCATTTTTATTAGGTTTCCATCTTATTTTTCTTACGCGCTACTAAGTTTTTAAGTGTTGTGCCCCTAATTTCATTTATTCCATAAGCCCTGTGGTTTTTATTGCATAATTTTACATAGCGTGGTGATTTTCTAGGAAGTCATGTCATATTATAGCAGAACTGCCTGTAGTTTATTGAGAGGCAAGGGAATGCCAGCAAGGAAACAAGGAAGCAACACAGGAAGGAAAGGCTGCCTATAAGGAGTGCGCTGTCAAGACACATCACTACCGTGTGTGACCAGAGTTCAAGCCCACTGGGAAATTCTGGGAAATGGGACAAGACATGGCTCAAATCTGTCCCACTTGGGAGGCAAGGGAGCTGGGGTATTTATACACCAACTCCTCTCTGCCCTGATTAAGGGCTGCTCCTGGGGGTGTTAATTCCAGCCTGCTGAGCCCTCAGGAAGGCAAGAAGATGCAGTTATTGACACAAGGAACCCCCCAACTCCCCAGAGCACACAGGAGTGGTGAGACCAAAGGATGTGAGTCATCTCCCTGTGAGCAACTACCACAAAGGCCAAAAAAGAAGGGGGGAGGGGGAAACATTGCGGAAGGAAAGAAGACAAGAGTGAGAGCTGTACCTTTCAAAGTCTCTTACTCCCAAGTGTGCCCGGTACTAGGGATCCCCTGAGGCTTGGTCAAATGGCCGATTCCTGGGACCCACCTCACATCTGCTGGATCAAGTTCTCCAGAGAAACAACACCCCGGCCCCCTGCAGTGCCACCCTCCAAAGGTGAATGTCTCACCTGACTAGCCCAGGAAACACTGCCAAATGAATAACCCACTAATTCTCCCAGATTCTGACTGGCCACAAGAGAAGCTTGCACACTGAGGCCCAGGGGCAGAAAAGAGACCAGAAATCCATGTGGCACAGGCCTCGGGTGGTGCTCAGCCCCCTCTCCACATCACACCCACTCCCAGAAGACAGAGGACAGGTCGGCTGTGGTCATTTGTCTTTTCCTTTAATCTTCAAGGGCGGTTAAGTGGCTTATGGCGAACAAGGGGCCAGGCAGGCAGGCCTCCCCTCCAAGGTCACATCCTGCCCACCCACAAGTGAGGTCTCTTCGGGCCCCAAAATAGCTTCTCTCATCCTAGAGATAACTCGGCTTCAGGAAATTGCTGTACATTTAATCTCCTAGAGCTTAAGGCCAAGGCAATCCAGCCCCACGGCCCGCAGGGGAGCACCGAACTACAGTTCTGCACACCACGGGCCCATCCGCACGCAGGCTCCAGCTCTCGAGCGTCAGCCTCACGGCCTTATTTCTCCTTCACCCAGATCATAGCTCATTTCTGAGCCTACTCAACTGAACAAAGTGCTCATCTATGAAACAAAATGAAATAATGTGATGGGGAATGTCGCTCTAAGGTCGGTAAGTAAATAAACCTATGTCGTCAGTTACACCGGCCATTGAAGTCCTATGGTCGCATTAAAAAAAAGTCCACAAACAGAATGTCAGAGTAATGAGGCTACAGTTTATTTTTACATGCAACAATGCATGAATCAGAGGGACAGCATCATCCCTCCTGGCGAATGGGAGATGGCGAGACCAGCCACTCAGGCTCCTTTGAGAAAATCTAAACAGCTTCACCACTCGATTTATAATCTCACTATTTATGTGCCACCTCGGCTGCTGTTATAGAAACAGTGCTAACCTTGGACGTGTGTTTGTATTTGGCGTCTTCGAAAGCAAAGCTACCCCCACTGCTCCTCGATGGCAGTTCATCACAGGGCACCCATCTCCATGTGACATCTTCTGGACAAGTATGCCACCAGGAAAGGAGGTGGGTATCTGCAGACCAGTAAACCCATGATGAGGAATGAGACAGAGTAGGAGGCTGTGTGAAAGCCCATGTCCTGAACTCAGGGCCAAGTATGCTGGGATTGGCCCTCCAAAGGATGGAAAAGCAGTTTAGAACGTTCTAGAAAGGCACTCAGAGTTCTGAGTTCAGCTGTTACTACCCACCTGATGTCTCGTGTCTCATTTCCAAGGTCCTCTTCCAAAAAGGGGAGATGGTTGCTATGACCCGAGAAAATAGGGAGATGAGGGGGAGGGGGTATTTATAAAGAAGGCAAAGAAATGACAGCTCTTGCTTGTTGTCAAGGGTCATGTCATCAAGGGGGAACAGCTGCCAAAGGCAGACATTGAGATAGACTCTGGGTGGTCTGGGGTACAGTGGGTCTACCTTATGGGCTTGAGAATTTTTATGATGCCTTTTCCAGATACTAAGGTGCTAATTAACGAATGGCAGTAGAAAGCTTCAACGCCCTGGATTATACTTGCTGCAGGAACACATGTACAGACGGTAGAAAGATCGATGCTGCAACTGTTGCTCTTAGCACCATCATGGCACGGTTGCTTTAAACTAACATTCCTTCGTTATGACTGGCTTTTGATTTAAGGAAGGCAGTTCGTGTAACTGCCTTTTGTAAAACTTCTGCTCCTATGACCTTTCTAACCACTTCCAATTCCTGGTGGGAGAGGCGGCATAGCACAGCAGAAAGACCACGAAGACGCAGCAGAAACCCTGGATCTAAGCTGTGTGACCCTGGGCAAGTTCCTTAACCTCTCTGAACCCATTTCTTCATTTGGAAAATGGAGATGCAAAGTATAAAGCTTGCTGCTCCAGCTTCAGACAGCTGTTATAAGGGCCAGGCCAAGTGAAAATTCTATATAAAAATCTTTTCAAAATAAAATAAAATAAAATAAAATAAAATAAAATAAAAATCTTTTCTAAAAATAACATGCCATCTAGAGTCAAATTAGTTATAACTATGACCTGCAGGTCAGGAATAAAGAAGAATGCCTCCCAACAACATTATTTGCTGGAGAGCACGGAATGCTTTAAAGAGACTCCACCTGAATGAACTCCATCCATGGCTACTGGCCTCTCAATGTCAGTGTTAAAAGAGACAGCGTTATGTTCACTGCATACAGGAAACAGCATAACATGGTAGTTACCTGAGAGCTCTGGGTCTCAACCCTATATCTAATCCTTATTAGCATATTTCTCTACACCCAAGTATCCACATAAAATATGGATAAAGATAATACCAACCTCATACATGACCAAAAGGCATGAGCACTGGGGATCAAACAAATACGTGTGCCCGCATGTTCAATACAGTACTATCCACGGCAGCCAGAAGCTGGAAAGAGCACAAAGGTACATCCATGGATGAATAGATAAACCAAATGTGGTGCATCCATACAATGGAACATGATTGACCATAAAAAACGTCCTGATGCCTGCTACACATGCTACGCGTGCTACAATGTGCACGAACCTTGAAAACGCGACACTAAGTGAAAGGAGCCGGACAAGAAAGGACAAAGATGGCATGATTCCAATTCTATGAAATGTCCACAAATGGCCAATCCATAGAGACAGTGGACTGCGGGGTTGCCAGGGCTTGGGGAGGGGAAGTCGGGGAGCAACTGCTTAACGGGTATGGGGGTTCTTTTCAGAGGTGATAAAAATATTCCGGAACTAGACAGAGGCGGTGGTTGCACAACATGGTGAAGTACTAAATGCCACTGAATTGCTCATTTGAAAATGAAAGTTCATCTCAGTGAAAACATACAATAATAATAATAATAATAACAACAACAACAACAACAATACTGCCACCAACCTCAGGCTCACTGTGAGGATTAAATGAACCAGTATGTGTAAAACACTCAGCACTCTGCCTGGCACAAAGTAAACACTCAATAAATGCTGACCTCTAGCACTCCCTGCCCTCATCTTTCAGAAAAAGGAAGCGAGGTGCTTGAGCAAAGCTACACTATGAGAGGTAAACCAGATTGAGACCAAATGCTGCTCTTGGCTCCTAATAAAAAAGGCTCATCTAACTTGTGCTCGAAAAACAGGCAAACATACCCCACTGCTCCAGCGAATGCACCCCGAAGCCTTGCAGTTTGGTCAATGCCCTGGGCTAGCGGCCAGGCACCCCCAGGGAACCTACAGGGAGAACAGGCCGGGCCTTTACTAAAACTCCTCATGCCCTAGAAGAAAAAAGAAGCAACTGTGTTTTACATTCTAAAGGGGGAAAGCCCTTTTCTGGCAAGAAGCTTGGAGAATCCCCAGGGGCGAAATTTTCCGGAGATTTGAAGACACACCTGGGATGTCTTGCCATTCTTCATTTTTTCACTTTGATCTTCATTACAGTGTGGTGAGGTGTGGTTTTAGGTATTTGTGTTTTTCTAGCTCAAAGCAAAAATCCAGCACCAGCAAAAGCCAGGAAAGGTGTGACGGACAAGTTCACAGGAGCGTTCAAGGCACAATAGAAAAGATGTCATCACATAAATACCCCAGATGTCAAAACAGCAATAAAACCATCTCTTCACTCATTTCATGATTGCTAATGACCCATAGGCTAAGTATCCATTTATGAAGCCCATAAAATATGGCATCTGAAGATGTCACCTTTTACAAATGAAAGGGTAGAGTTTTTGTCCAGGTTTTGTTTGTTGACTCCTGGGGATCGGTTTAGCAAAAAGCCTGACGAGACTGGCCAATGCGATTGCAAATACCCAGATACAGGCTGAAGAAAACCCAACTATAAAAGACAGTAAGGAATTTTAAAAGTAGACACTTCGAAATACACTCCATCCCATAAGATTGGTCATCTAAGATGACTGTTTTTTTTTTCCCCCAGCCTTCAGCGTGTGCAGAGGAAAATATGTCATGGATTTATTCCCTAGAAACCAGTGAATCTGAAAAACTTCTAGGCAATTCAAAAAGGCACAGCTGCAACTACTTGACAAAATCTAATTTCCAAGTAGGACCTTGCTGCAAGGGGGTTTGGGAAATGTAGTTTCTAGTTTTCTAGCCTCTCCAGCATGGTACCTGCTAGAAGAAGGTGAGGCTGGATGCCAGGTGCCAATCCATCACCTTGTGAGAATTAGCAAGGCAGAAATTCTTGTAGTTCCCCTTACTCTCAAGGAATTACCGTCAGTCACAAGGAGAGAATAGCAGTGATTAAAAAACAAAAAACAAAAAACAAAACCTGAAGGTTCTCTAGTGCTCTCAGCCCAAGGACAATGCATCTTCAATAAGTGCCACACGTAATATGCTCATCTTCCTGGTGACTATGTCCAGGGGAATAAGAGAGGGAAAGGCAGCCTGTTTCTGCTGCTTCTAGGATCAAGTGCTTTGGCCATGCGCAATGACAAAGCTCCTATCTGGTTCTAACCGAAATTTCACACATGGTACTTCTTTCCATACTTCCTGGTTCTACTTCAATGGGATCCATAAAGTGGTGGCTCGGCTGAGAGTCAGACGAGGAGGCATAACACTGGGTATGCGGATCAAGTCAGATAATGCCCAGAGAAGCACCTGGGGCTCCAATGTGAATTTTGCAGGGTATCGAGGGGACCCGGTTGGGAGAAGAGAAAGTTCCTACACGCACCAATCTTCCTTCTTGGATCCTAGCCCCACATTCTGTGCACACACACATCCACATGGTATTTCCATCCTCATCCGTGCTGGAGAGACATTGCAATTGTGGGTAGACAAATGAAATCTCAAGTCGGGAAACCTGGTTTTGATTCTCTGGTCCCTCACTGCTTGGCTCTGGTTAAGTCCCTTTCCCTGGCTGAGCCTCAGCTTCCTCACATGGAAAACAACCCCGGCCCCAACGTCACCGCTCATGACACACGTTAGAGGAGAGAGTGTAATGTAAGGTGTTCTGTAAAGGAAATCACAAAGAAAATGAGAGTTGTAATTTTAAACCAGCTAAATACACCTTGTATCGCCTATTTCAGATGAGCAGAGGTTAAAAGCCTGCTAATGCCCTGAGTGGTTGCAGGTTGGAAGAGAGAAGGTTCTTCTGCACAGAGGGCAGAAGCATAAAGTGGTCCAACGTAACTGGAGGGCAGCTTGACAGTAGCTCTCCAGCTACAAAACGTACCCCTCTTTGAACTGAATTCCCAGATACACTTGCAAAAGGACACCAAGCAACTCATAAAGGAACATACAGTACAGCAATGCTGATCCCAAAAGATGGAAAATCCTATGTCTGTCAGTGGGGGCTGCTGCAATAAATTCTAGTTTTAAGTACTATGTACTTAGATGGAAAGAATGAGTAGCTCATTTGGAACTGGAAAGATTACTAAGGTTTGTTATTAGGTTAACTGAAAAGCAAGAGAATGAATACAGTGTATAGTAGGAGACAAACTGACAGAGAGAGACTCGTGCAAACACACACACAGGTAATTGCATAAAACCTTTCCAGGATGATATGCATGAAGCTGCTATCGGTGTTCCTCTCTGGAGAGAAGAACCAGAATGCAGAGAGGAAGGCTTTCACGTTTCATTGGATTTGATTCCTTTCTCTACTGTTGGAAGTTTTATTTTTAATCCTGTGCATTTTTTTTCGTTTAAAATTATACAGTATAAAAGAAGGCTAGCAAATGGAGTAAAGAAGCCCTTTTCATGAGTGGGTGTTGTAAAAATAACAGAGGAACTGGCAAATGGAAATACCAGGATGCCGCATGAGGTGGCCCAGGCTGTGTTTAGGAAATATTGCCGTGCCGGCTGCCAGTCCTCTCTCTGCTTGATCGGCCTTGTCTTCGGGGATCGTGAAAGGTGGGGAGGGTGGAGAAAAATATGAAAAGACCCCAAAAATAAATGGAGAGAAGATACAGCATAAGGTGAGGGTGATGGGATGTTGACAGTGACCCATGATCACAAGCTGGCACAGAGCAGTAAGGGAGCGATGTCGGGAGGGTCGCTTTCACATCCTTCCATGCACAACCGGTGTTTAAGTGAAAATTTTCACCCTCAGGATCGCTGTGGGTGAAGCATATACATCTTGTTAGCCGAGAATCCCAAGAGGTAGGAGACATGTAATCTTTTTACAAAAGACTCCTGTTGTTCCTAATATTTATCCAGCTATATATACACAGATGGGTACCAGCACAAAGGAGCTCAACTTTCAAATCACTGCAGATTCAAAGCTGTAAACACTGGTTACAGAGAACACATGAGCCAGTGTGTCCCTGGTGTCCGTCCACTGGAAGCCCAGCTCTAGGGGACACTAATAAAACACTAGCCCAAGAGTAGATTCCACCGTAAAAACAAGGAGCTAAACACACAAATAATCAAAGTTGAATAGGTTTCTCAACTGTGGACCATCTAGAACCCTTTATTTATTTATTTTTTTCTAGAACCCTTTAACAAGTTCATGTGCACTGTGAATTCTGAAGGGGGTAGGCATGGTTTGCAGAGCTTCTTCTCCAAATTCTCGCCTGAGAAACCGTTCTTGTAAGGCTGGGGCTGCTGACTGGTGCACCTCAGAATGGGCTTTGGGCCTGTCCGTTCACTCAAGGGTTGTTTCTCGTCCTCAATGTTGAGATTAGAGGACGGATGTAGGAAGCAGATACTATACTGCGGAAGACCGTCCCCAAGAGAACTACTTCAGCATATCCATTAGGGCGAAAATTCCAAGAATCAGGTGTTGTGACCGAAGAAACTCACCCCACTCCCAAAGCTGTCACTGTCCTCCAACGTATTAGTCCTAGAATCGAATTCAGAAATCATACAGTTCATCCTCCTCACTGTACAAATACGAAAACAGAGCCCCAGATCACTCTAAACAGAGCTAGCCCTTCACAGCTGAGACTCCAGAACCAGAATGCCCGGGTTCGAACCCCAGCATTCTGCGGGACGTCAGGCAAGTTCCTTGATCTCTCTGGGCCTCCACCGCCTCATCTGGAAAATGAAGACAGTAGTGTCTACCCTGTAGAACGGTGAGAGGAGTGAACGGGCTGGGGTCTGTGAAGCACGCAGGCCAGGACCCGGCACGCGGTGAGCCCCACGTAAGGGTGTCTTTAAAAAAGAAAAAAGGTACTGGGGCCTCGGAGTCCTAAACTGAGGCATCCTTACTCCCACATTCCTGCTCTTACACAACACTTCCACTCTAATAACACAGTAATTTTAAAAGGGGAAGCCAAAGGGATAATGGTCCGACCATCATCCAAAAGTCAATGTTAATGGGAAGTTAATAGGCACAGCACTGCCAGAGTAAATCTCAGGAATTCAAATAACACTTCTCCCTCCAGAAACGCATACTGTGTAATTAAAAAAATATATATATATACATACACACACACACACACACACACACACACACACACGGGCCAGGAAGGCAAGGGACACATTGTTGTTTTTTCTTTCTTGCCAGCCTTAAGGCTCTAAAAAGATTAGGTCATTTTTTAAGAGGATGTTCTCAGCCAGCCCTGGGGTGCGAGGGCGGGTGGAGCTGCAGAATGCACAAGAGTCAAAAGTGAGATGCCCTGGAGATCACGGGCAAATGGGGGGGGTGTCTCTGGCGGCAAAGTGGATAAAGGCGGGATGGGAGGGTGGGCTGAGGTTCCTCTCTCCCCTTTAATTTGTTTTCGAGCAGGTGTGCCGGGCAGAGGCGAAAGCTCTGACTCCTTAAATACAGGCTGTTCTCAAGTCGCCTGGCATCAGCTGCCTCGCGCGGGCACGTGAGTTTCAGCCTGAGCGCCGAAATGCGTGTTTGCTAACTGGGGCGTGGAGAAGGCTCTCGAAGGAGCAGGGGCGGGAAGCAGGCAAGGAAAGGAGACCGGCCGTCAGTCCAGTCCCCGCGCTCCGCTGCGCCCACCACGTGGGGGGATGCGGGGCACGGCCTGCGGACCTCAGGGGGCCCCCCTCCCCCGGGGAGAAACAGGCCTCTCCTGAGCTGTGGAGGGATGTTTCTAAATATTCGGTGAGGGGGCGCCTGGGAGGCTCAGTGGTTGAGCGTCTGCCTTGGGCCCAGGGCGCGATCCAGGGTCCCGGGATCAAATCCCGCATCCCGCTCCCCGCAGGGAGCCTGCCTCTCCCTCTGCCTATGTCTCAGCCTCTCTCTGTGTGTGTCTCATGAATAAATAGATAAAATCTAAATAAATAAATGAATGAATGAATGAATGAATGAATAAATAAATAAATAAATAAATAAATATTCAGTGAGGAGAACATGAGCGTAGCCAATGCGTACAGAAAAAGATGGGAAGAAAAGAAAAAAAAAGAAAAAGATGGGGAAGAAAAGAAAAAAAAAGAAAAAGATGGGAAGAATCCGAGGAGACAAATGGGTTTTTTTTCCCCTCATGCTCACATTGACATCAGTTGAGAGTGGTGTTTAAGAGGTGATCCAGTTTTATGAACCCAAATCTGTACACTTGGTTGCCCACTCAGATGGAATATCTGAAATTGTAACTGTCCTGGACTATTCGAGACATATGGTCACCCTACCCTGCCCACACAGCTTGACGGGATACCTGTGACCTTCCTTTTTCTGGTCTTTTTGGCTGGGGTCTCAGGAAAGTAAGTCCCTCAACATATCCTAACGCCTTTCTTGGTCTCTCCAAGAAGGGCTATCAGCTCTGGTCTGTGTCTACACACCCATAAACCAGGAATGCGACCGAACTTTCTCAGGAATCCCTAATAACTGCCACTTATTGAGTATTTACAAGGCAACAGGCAGCTTGTACAACTCATTCAATCCTCCAAACTGCCCTCTAACACAGGTATTCTTTTCCCCACTCTCAGGTGGAACAAGAGATTCTGGAAGCTGTTCAGGGCTTCAGCTAAGGAAGCTCCTGCAGCTGAGAAGTGGTGGGACCTAGACTCAACCCCAGTCTTTGTCTCCTGAAGGAGTAGCTGAGGATATCTGCAGACCTATAAATGCCCCATGGGGTCACCATGTAAAGCTCATGGGTTCCTGTCCCTGACTTCCCATAGAAAAGAAGCCGTGGTCTTAGCTTTTTGTTTCTAGTGCTGCTTCTTCAGAGTGGAACTTCTCAACAGCCACGCCAAGGAGGAAACATGACCAGACATTACAACAGGGAACAAGGGGATCATGGCCAGGACATTTCTAGAAATCCTTTCCTCCTCCTGCACAACTTCCAGATGACAAACAAATGAGAAGACACAGTCAGAATCAAGGAAGGCTCCCGCAAAATAAAACCTGACACCAGCCTAGCTAACATCCACGCTAGTCACCTGAGTTCTCCAGCTTTATGGTTTAAAGAAGCAATCGCATCCAAGGCCCTAGGTGTGCTGTTGGTTTTCTATGCATCAAAGCCCCAGCTTGTGAATCATCATCTCTGGAGCCCAGACCGGGAGGGGCGCTGGCCTTCCTTTCGCATCTACTAGAGGATTCAGTTCATCATGCCACTTGTCCCGGCCACCAGTTCACACCTGTGCCTTACAGCGCTTCCCAACATACAGCCCAAGTGGCTTCCCGGCACTCTACGAGTCCCGGGCTCAATTCTAGGATTGAGATTAAACCTGCAAGGAGAGCCTCAGACCCGCAGCCAGGAGAAAGATGCCTTGCTGATCACAGTCCTTTCGTGGCTCTCTCCATCCGGGGAAATCACACGGATTATTTACCCACCTGCATGAAGCCCCTCTCCTTTCAGAGCCTCGCATGGCAGCACGTGAGAGCTGGGAGGGTCACTGCCTGTTGCCAGCCCACCAGGGATCCCAGAGGACAGGAGGGGCAGCGGTGCCCCAGCCAGATCCCCTTTCACCAGGCCTGTGGCCCCATCCTCCAGCTGCTGTGAGCACTGGCTGCTAGCGGCCCACAATCGCCCTCTTCTCAGGAGAGCTGCCCTTGGCTGCTGAGAGGCACCTTGCCTGGGAGGTGAGGCCCACTCCCTGCCCACGGACCGTCCCAGCTACTGACAGACTGACACAGTGTACAAAAGCCCTCTCTCCGCAGATCCGAGCAAAGCTAGGCTCTGAGGCCACGCGTAGCTCAGCGAGGTCCCCTTCCCCATTCTGCTTCCTCCACACCCTTGCAAGTTTCTCCTGAGTGCTCTCCCAATAAACCCCAAGCACTAGCACCCCGGGCTCGGGGTCTTGGGGTCTCGGGCCCTGCCTTTAGGGAATCTGACCCAAGACACAAAGGTAAACTAGAGATTCAAACTGGGCACAGTAAGAAGATTCTAGATGTAATGCAACTGATGATGCGTTGTGCTTTCAAACAGGTCCAAGGTAGAGTTCTTATGGAGTGGAGGGTGTGGAGGGGAAGGTGAGGCAGGACCAGGAAATGGCAGGCACCTGTGTCTCAACAAGTGTCACAGGGAGAAGAGAGTTAGTCTCCTGGTCCTTCGCACTCTCCCAGCCCAGGCCCTCAGGGAGGCCAGGGAGAGGTGCCAACTCACTGGCAGATTCCTGGAATGGCCTAGCCAGCCACAGGACCCAGAATTGTCCCTATTGACACTAAAGCCTGAGAGGGCCACCACCAGCAGCGAATGCCACCAGAGCCTGTGCTAGGACAGATTTGGATCACACCGTCAGGCTCCTGGCACTCCTGGTAGCTACGTGGACTTGCCCAATGTCTCATTAACCTCACTGGCATGGCATTTTACGTGTTTGAATTGCTGTCTGGGCCTCACTTGCATACCAGGAGGGAGGGAGGCTCAGCACAGTGGGCTCGACGTTGCTAGTTCAAAGTGTAAAACGATCACAGCCTCACCAATTTTCACCCACTAAATTGTATCTGCACAAACACAGGGAGAGGAAGTAGAAAGTGAGCTTTCAGCGTGTGAGCAGGTTGGAAAGCCTCACTTAGCTGTCCACAAGGTCCAGAGAGCGAGAACACCAGGCTAAAAGATATTTCTACGCTGCTATGGTTTGAGTACGGTCAAGGCTAGGACCTCTTTGATGTTTCTGCACAATCACTCTGATCTAACCACCAGGGAAGTCTGACCTTGGCTGAACATCTTGTTTCTCCAGCTGCTCGGGGGACTGCCACTGTGGACCTATCTAGTGGCTAAGCAACACTAGACCAATAGGGCCCGTGTCAGTAGGTACACCCAAAGCTACACATCACAGATGAGCGCCAAACCATGCCGTGAAAAGGCTGTTCAACTCTTACCAAGCAGGATGGATGGCAGGAACCTCTTGACTGCCACACCTTATGTTGCAAAACGACGCTGTATCAGGTGCCCGGAGCTTTGAGTAATGCTTTGTGAGAACAGTTCCTACTCTGCAACCTTGGGGCGAGGCAAGATTTTATCAGGGGATGAATCAGGTGGAGGCAGGTGTGGGAGGCCATCAAAGGGAGAGCTCTGTACCTCCTTGGAGATCCCCGCGGGGACAAGATCCATAAAATTGAGGGGAAGAGATGAGGCCACAGGAACACGAGATCTCGGACCCTGCTGGTGGCGTTTCCACTTAGCACAACCACTCTGGAGAGTAATTTCGCAAATATCTAAAAGGCTGAAGAGGAACAAACCCTTGGACCTGGAAATTTAATTTCTAGCTATACACCCTAAAGCAATGGTTGCTCATGCTGGCTGCGCACCGGAATTATATCTAGGGGAGCTTTAAGGAACTACAGGCACCTAGTTTCCACCACCAGCCCCCCCCCCACCAAGTGACTCAGATTTCACTGGGCTGGGTGCAGCCTGGCACTGGGACTTTTAAAGGCTCCCTAGGCAATTCTGATGGTGGAAAAGGTTGAGATCCACTGCCTGGAGACCTTTCCCCCATGTGCCATAAGGACATTTGACATAATTGTTTGTGGCAGCACTGTTTGCAGGAGCAAGAGATTGGAAGTAACCCAAATACCCACTGATCAGAGAGTGCAAAAATAAATCGCACTGTATTCCTTTAAGAGCATTCCTCGGGGGCAGTGAAAGATGACTACGGTAGAGCTGTGTGGACCAGTACGTTTAAGTCATAAAAGCAAGTTACAGAAGGACGCCTACGATATTGTAGGATTTATGCAAATATTAAAACATGTCAATTCTGGTTGTGAATATATACATATGTGGCACTAGTACTGAAACACATGGAGGCGAGGACTGATAAGCACAGGAGTGAGGGTAACAGTTACCACTGGGGGGTGGGGAGGGAGGGGGTAATCAGATCAGACAGGGAACACAGGGGCTTTCAATTCCATTGGTAACATTTGCTTTCTTTAAACGAATATAAAGCAAGCATGGGAGAAGTGTTGGCTTTGATAGAATTGGATGGTGGGTACATGGCTGTTATGTTATTCTGTGTTTGCAAGTTTGCATAATAAATATTTAAAGCTACAGAACATAAAAGTGATCAAGCTGGAAAAATGACTCGACATATGTATGAGCCTCAAATTCATCATAAACTCTATAGTACAGAGAGCAGAGGCAGTAACTCCCCTGAAACGGAACAAAACCTTGACGGTAGTTTATTATTTAGGCTTTATTAAGTCCCCAGAAGAACTCCGGGACATCAGTTGCCTGCTATCAAATGCTGCCATGTGTATTAAAAACAAAAAGGCACCTGTCAAAGGAAATGAACGGGGTACTGTACATTTTGCATGTTCCCATCCATTCAGCGAGCATTTCTTTTTTTGAGACGCTATTGTACGCTCGGCCATGAATGAGGTGTAAGGTTTCCCCTTTCTCTCTTCCCAATCGTGAACCCAAATGACCACGAGTTTCCCTTTTCATGGGTAAGAATTCACAACACTGCGCCATGGGCCACAGAAATGATTTTTCTTATTTATGCCAGGGTTTTCCCATTTCTGGTTGAAGGGCATCAGATGTCTCCAATTATCCACACAGAAGGTTGTGGAGTGAAAGAAAAAAGAATCCTGCAAACGAACTTACCTGTAAGAGAGAAATACATACGGAAAACAGAGCCCTGGGGGTGGAGGGAGGGCCGGGAACAGAGGGAGACAATACTACCAAGGTTGAAACGCGGATTTCCATCAGGCTAATTAAGTAGTATCCAGAAGAAGGAGTGATGTATGCCAGTCCTTTGGGTCTATCAGCTTATTGCCAAACCAGTTCTCCTGGCGGGGCAGCTGGCAGCGTTCTTTCTGACATCTGCTTGCCAAGATACTCACTGACGCACTCCTTTGTTGGGTCACTGGAGCTTTGGTCTCTGTGTCCCAAAAGCAACAGAAGTTTCTGTCTGGGCCTCAAATGCGTAACTGGACCAGTCTAAACCGCTTTCTCTCACCTTCGCGAGCTCCAGAGCAACTCCTCCTTTTTTTGGTTCTGAAAAGTGGTCAAAAATGAATCGCTGCCAAACTTGTTGGAGAGGCAGGGAGGCAAATGCATGAACCTAGTTGTGAGAGCGTGCCCACGCCTAGGAGTCGGAGATGCCCGGCCCTGGGCCTGTTCCCCCCCAGATCCATGGGTCAGCCTCCCGTGCTCTGGGGGGCATCACAAGCAGGGCTTGCCCCTGCGGGCTGCAACTTCCAGGCCCGCTGGCTTCTAGCCAGGCTTGGCCCAGGGACTCATGGAGAGGAGCCTGGAGGGTGGGAGGACGAGAGAAGTCGGGGTGTTTCCCCCCTTCACTCTTAGTCCATGGCCGTGTCTCCTCGGGGGTACCGGTACCGACTCCCACCAGGCTGGCTCACCACTGTCCCAGCCTCCTTCAGGGCCCTCTAGCCCCTGGGTTCTGGTAGCATCGCTCCCTCCAGCTGAAGCGTGCTGGCAGCTTCCTGCCATTGCTGAACTGCACCTCACCTCGCCATTCTCTGTGTGGCTTCTCAGCTCATCCATGGGGCAGTGTAACCAATTCCCTGTATTAAATTCTCCCTGCCTGAAATTCCTAGAGTGGTTCCATTTTCCTGGTTAAATGCTGAATGGCACAGGTGCTTGGAGGCAGCTGCGTGCCAAGGGGTTTATACTCGGCTTACATGTTACTCTTGGCCGATACCTGCCAATGGGCATTTATTTGGTGTTGCGTCAGAAGACCGAGGCTCATATCCCTGCTCTAACACTGCCTACGGGTATAACGTTGGGCATTTACATCACCTTCCTAAGGCTTGATTTCCTCATTTTTTTAAATTTTTATTTATTTATGATAGTCAGAGAGAGAAAGAGAGAGACAGAGACACAGGCAGAGGGAGAAGCAGGCTTCATGCATCGGGAGCCCGACATGGGATTCGATCCCGGGTCTCCAGGATCACGCCCTGGGCCAAAGGCAGGTGCTAAACCGCTGCGCCACCCAGGGATCCCGATTTCCTCATTTTTAAAATGGAGCTAACAGTGTCCCTTTTATTGGGTTGCTGGGAAGCTCAGAGGAAGTGATGTCTAGGAAAGGACCTGTGTAGATACAGAACGCTAAAGCCACCTAAGCAAGTACGACTGTACTACCAGCAATATTATTGTTATTAAGTTTTTGGTCTACAGGTAACATTTTTATAAAATGATTCATTTCATAAATATGGAATGTTTGCTCTTTCCTATCCACTCAGCTCCAAAGGGCAATTTTTATAAGATATTTTAAAGAGAATATTTCCCTTTCTTTTATAGAAATGTTTACCATGTAAATACACAGCCAGGCCAAGATAGAAAGGAGGATTGCTGAGCTCTGTTGGAACAAGCCCCAGGTAAACACAGTGTTCCATGTAATGGATGTGCGATACAGACTGGGGAGTGCCGGTGGGGAGGGAGGCAGTGAGGAACATTCACCGTGGCCATCACTACTCCGTCTGTAGTTATTATAAAGCTCAATTCCTGCCTCCCTGCATGGTCCAGGTGTTTAGAATCCCTCCAGATCAGAACAGGGAAAAGCGAGTTTAAAAGCGAAGATTGCCCCAAACTGTGCGACTACCCTTGAGTTGAGCTGACCTTAAGTTTGTTGGTCAAGGTTACATACAACTAAAAGAAGGGTCATGACCACACCCAGGGCCTAAGCAGCCACTTGTCCACATGATGTGATTCTAGAGGTACACACACACACACACACACACACACAGTTTTATTTTTTATAGAGATTTCCCCCACCAGCCTACTAATACCTCCATCAAGGAGAGAAAAACTGCTATTCCACATTCAAGGGCCCCCAATTCTCAGGGAACGGAGTGCTTTGTGAGCACTCATATTGCAGGTTTTGCTGGGGAGTAGGATCTTAGGAGACAGGGAGTGTGACACCCGGGAAGGATAAAGATGCCACAGAAAGAGGGGCAGAAGATGCAAAAGTGAAGGGCCGGGGGCCCCAAAGCCATGCCTCCCATTTCACAAGTTTCCCAAGGCCTCTCCATGATGATGATCAAGTTATCAGAGCTTTTGAAAGATGAACAAGTGTCACTGCCTTTTAGTTTGGAAAGATAGCCCTGAGGGGTTATCCAAAACACACTGTGTACTCCATGCTACAGTCAGTACCTCATTTTGTCTTTCTCTGATGCTAGGAGATGTGTTTCATCCACCCCACTTTCAGATAAGAAAACAGAGGCCTATAGAACCAATAGGTGGGCATGTCAGAGTTCACACCCAGGGTGCCCGACTCACCGTGAGTGCACTTCTCTGCCCCTCCCCACCGTCCTGGTGGGTGAGGCCCTTGAAATCACAGTGGGAAGCTCTTCCCGGCTGGCATTCTCACTCTTCCAGGCTAAGGGGGGGGGGGGGGCAAATCAGTGCTCCTGAAACTGTGATGGGCCTACAGAGTCACCTGGGAATCTTGTTAAGATGCACATTCTGAGGCAGGAGCTATGGAGGAGGGCCTGAGATTGCAGACTTCCAGCAGGCTTCCAGGAGACCTCAACGCCGCAGTCCGGAGACCCTACTTGGAGTAGCAACATCACACATCCCCACCGCCTACCTTTCTTCTTTGACTCACCCTTTCGAAAAGCATTGTTTACAAAGCACATACTATATGCCACACACTGTGCTGAGAGCTGGGGGTGCTGCCGTGGACAGGGAGACAGAGCCTTTTCTTTTGTGGGATTTACGTTGTGGTGGAAAGAGACAGAAAATGTACATAGAAGTGAACAATTAAGTGTTACATCATTAGCTACATGCCGGGAAGCACAGGGCAGTGACTGGGACCGAGGTTCTCCGATGCAGACCCACAGTCCTGGGACACCAGTCCCCAAAGGGAACTAGAATGGCACTTCAGAATCAATCTAATGGCACTTCTCAGTCAACCCTCCCACAATCCATAAAGATTTAGTGGCCCGCCTGCTACTCATAAATCACAATATGGGAGTCTGGGATTTGTTTCAAAATACTTCGGGAAGGGGAAGTAGGAAAAAAAATTAGCTCTGAGTTGATAGCAGGTAAAGTAGGGAAATGAGTACCTGGAGGGATAATCATCATTTGTTCTGGTTATTTTATTGTATGCTTGGCATTTCCCCAAGTTAAAAAAAAAAAAACAGAATTAAACTATGTAAGTGATATGAATGTAATACCTGCCCTCAAAGAACTTACAAACTGGCCTGATTCCACATCAGGGGTCCTTAACCTAGCATTCAGGGCTCCGAGAATTCAGAGGGGAATTTTAAATTTTATTGCACTCATCCATAACTGAAATGTAGTATTTCTTTCAGTTATGCAGGTAGGCAACAAACCATAGCAGCGTTAGCAGGACCTGTGCCGCTGTCACCAGTAGAAACCACAGGCAGGGGCACCTGGGTGGCTCAGTGGTTGAGCGCTGCCTTTGGCTCAGTCATGATCCCAGGGTCCTGGGATTGAGTCTCACATCGGGTTCCCTTTGGGGAGTCTGCTTCTCCTTCTGCCTATGTCTCTGCCTCTCTCTGTCTCTCATGAATAAATAAAATCTTTAAAATAGTTTTTTAAAAAAACACAGGCATTTTCATATTATAGTAAATGGTGTTACAGGTATCACAAAAGATCACTCCTTTAACCCTTCAACTAGAGCTCGATAATCAGTGGGTTCATTAGAAGCTCATATTTTACTATGATGTCATAGATTCACCTTTTAATATTTTAATAACTGTATTTCTTCACAATATTTAATAACCGTTGGTCCTTTGTGATTCAAATCCTAGTCTGAGAAGGGTCCAGGTTTCACTCGTCCACCACAGGGGTCCATGGCATAGGAAAGTGAGGAACCCCAGCTCTAGGCCAGGTGTCCAGGACACAGAGCGACTGCATACCTCCACCTGCTGCACAGCTGCCGCGCCCCCTGCACTCCCGTAGGCAGCCTCACCTGCCCTGAGAGGCAAGAAATCTCTCATCCCCTCAAGAAAAAAAAAAAAAAACCATAGCTCTCAAGCCCCAATGTCATCCTGACTGAAGCACTCAGAATGGGGGGAAAGGGGCTGGAAGCATTTGGAAGTTTCCAGTGTCTCAGAAAGAAGCTCTGACTTTAGTATGAAAGAACACTCAGGCGATGGGTTAAGAAATGCTGGGCAATGGGCCAAGTAAGAGTAGCATCCATCTCTGCTTGTCCTTTCTCCATCATTGGTGCCCTTCTATGGGAATCTGCCCTTAGCAGAAGCCCCTAAATGACAAGGCTGTAGTGGCCAGACTCTGGAAGGCAAGAGGTTGGGAGGTGGGACAGAAGGGCCAGGTAAGGTGACAGCAGAATTCAGGTGAGGAGTAATACATGGCCCGCATTGTTGTTGGCTTGGGACCTTTGCAATCAGTCAAGAGCATGGGAGAGTTTCTGGCACAACTCCCCCAGCCGAAGAGCAGCAAGCATGGGGTTACGTCCAGAGCCGCTGGTTTGCACGCTATTTGGGGGTGGGGAACTTCCAGCTCCCTGGAGCGCTCCCAAACTGGTGGCTTTGGATCCTCTCATGGCTTTGGGGTGAGAAAGTTGCTCGCACCCAGACACTATTCATGTTCTGACTTCCAGCTGAGGCTCCAGCGTCTGCACTCCCCAGGCTGCGGGACCCCAAGACTCATGGCTTGGGGACACCTGTTAACTGGCCAAAAAAGCCCCCTTGGCTTCCCCTGGTCTTTCATCCAGGGCTAAAATTACAGCCACGGAGCTGGCCTCGCCCTTCTGAGCCTGTAACCAGACACCACGGGACATGGGGAGGAAGAAAGCCAGGGCGGGGTGCACGGGGGAGGGAAGGGGACACTCGGGGACATGCCATGTCATGAGAAACTAGGGACTCGGAGAGCGTGAGAACGAAGGCGCAGCTACCTCGCCATGGCATCAATCCCGAGCCAGGAACCAGGGCGCAAATCCTCTGGCCAGAAAATAAGGAAGGAAAGGAAAAGGCTGCCCCGTGGGGTGGGAGCTCTAAATTAGAAGCCTCCCAGGGACTGAAAGCCGAATTATAGGGGGAAAAAACCCACTTGATAAGTGGCTCCCCATTCACACAGGAGGAATTCCTGCCAGAAGCAAGGCCGGGACTCGGTGCTGGCTCAGCCACTCCCCAGCTGTGGCACCCAGCACACCCCTTAGCTGGGCTGAGCCTCGGTAGCCCTCTCCATAGGACATGGAGAGAGCAAGACTCGGCCTACCAGGGCTCCCACAAAAGTTAAACAAGCCAATATGGGTGCTAGCCATCTGGAGCGGGAGGCCAGCGTGGCTAGGACACGAGGTGCTGCGATCGCGCTGCTGGCTGTGAGTCCCGGTTCTGCCTCCTAGATGCCTGGCCTCCTGCAAGTTCATCGGCAATTCTGTGCCTCAACTTTCTTAACTGTAAAATGGACCTTAAACATAACAGCACCCACGCCCTAGGGCTGTCAGGATAATAAAATGTGCTTATTCATGTAAACTCTTAGAGCAGTGCCTGGCACAGAGTAACATCCAACAAATGGTAGTTATTAGGAGAGTCTGGATTACTCTTCGGTGGTTATTTATTTTCCGCATGGTCCCACATAAGGCAGCCTACTTCACCGCCCATGGCTCTTGGGCTTGCTCAGATGACTTGCACAGCCAAGGAGAAGTTGGAAAATCTGATGTGAGCTACAGCTTAAGATGTGCTCGTGTCGTGGGACTTACCCTCCTGTGCTTCTGTCACTGGCACCGAAGGAATATGCCCCGGGTAGCCCACTGGTCCTAGAAGGACACAAGCCACGTGGAACCGACTGGAACCCAACCCAAAGACTAGAGCCAAACCCAGACTAGATTAGTCGATGTGCAGACCTACAGTTCAAAGTAGAGTCACCACAGCTGATGCACAAGACTAAAAGCCTGAGAATAGATACTTCCTGTCTTCTGCTACTGAGTTTGGGGCTTATTTGTTACACAGCCATGGCTGATAAGCTGCTGGTTTTTTTTTTTTATTATCATTACTATCATTATTCAACTTGAACACTTTGGGGGGTTTAATACTAAATCTTAACACACACTGCATTCCATTTTTGGACAACTTTCATTATAAAAAAAGAAACAATAGGAAGGATGGTTGTCCACCATAGGATCTATAAAACAGGCATTTGTTCTTTCACTCAACTGCCCTTTACTGAGCACCTACTACAGGCAGACATCACGCTAAGTGCTGGAGAATCATATGCTTCAGAGCGACCTGCATTTAATTCCTGCAGCTAAATCATCTTTCACCGCCTAATATGCTGATTCTTAGAAAGCCAAGGCATGCCCTGTGATGCGTTAGTCCTGGCCAAGGGGGGAAGGCTTGCATGCCATGATCGCCACTGCAGTCTACCAAAGTCTTTAACCAGCCATGTGTCTGCTCAGCAGGAAGGCTGTCACTGTCCAGGATCCTCTCAGCCCTGTAGAAGGTTCTATAGCCTCCAAATTGTCACTGATGTTCAGAATCCAAGGCACTGTCATCTTTTTCCTGGATAAACTCCCGCTCACACCTAGGATCGGAAAGGCAGTAAGTCGCATCTCTCTCTCCCTCGGGCTAAAGCAGTCCTGGTCTTTAACAGCCAAATGCTTTTCTGAGGCTCAAGGGAATTGAAAATCAGTCCATCTGGAAACTGGTCCAATAGCTGATGCTGTTTAGAACCTGGCAGGAGCAGGGATCAAGGGCTGGGTCACCCTTCTATCATCCCTTCGACCTAGGCCACCTGAGAGTCTATTATCCAACCCAGACTACCTGGCAAAATTCCAGAGCGGCACATTTCAGAGGCAGAGGGCACCTCGGAAGCCATTTTACCCTCACTGCTCTCTGCCTTGGCCCTGGGGATAAGAAAAAAAAAGGGTTTAGTCTGCAGATGATTCCATTTGGCCTCCACCACGCACCATGAAATAATGAACCTCGTGTGTAGAATGTTTACAACTCTCTAGAAGGCATATTTCTTAAGTGCAGCATAGAATGTGGTAGCATAAAAATAACTGGCAAGTGTTTATTTTTGCTAAATGCTCGCTGGGTTTCCAGAAATTTCAAATGTGTGTCCTCTGAAGTCTGAATTCATGCAAGGAGGGCTGAGACTGGTGCAATGCAGGTAACCCGGGGGCCTCTGTAGACCTGTCAGAGCACAGTCAGCTCAAGCTTTAAATTGACTGTAAATCTCAGCTTTTACTTTCCATCGTGCTTCTTACGAGGACAGCTGTAGCTGCCAATACGTGCAACGTGAGGCATTCTCACCACCAGCACTAACAGCGGCAGGGGGGCATCTCATACGACCAATTTGGAAACTACTCCAATCTAATGCCACTACGTTCCCCTCTTAGAACACTGTTGGATTCCGTAGTAACCCGGTCTTTCTCTTCTGATGACCCTGTAGGGACCGCCTCACCTGGGGCTAGCTAATTTCTAGAGAGAGCCAACAGCTCACCTGGGAGCGTGTCCTTCCTATGCAGCCTGGCCAACCCATGGCCCAGACTTCCAACCGTCTCCTTTATGAAGCTCTCACAACTCCAGGCCACTAGCCACCTGCCCGAATCACCTCAGGTCAGGTCCCAGCAACTAGGGATGGCTCCTCTACTCCAGACTGAGCTCACTAAAATCAGTCAAACCAGCCAATCCGAATGTGCTTACTCTGTCTCGCCCATTCCTTTCTCTGAAAACCACCAAAAAAAGCTCTTGCTACAGTCTCCCCCGCCCTCTGCCCGCTGACCAACCCCAGGGCTTCTCCATGTGCCCCATGCCGTGGCTCTGTGGCATCTGTAACACAATCTCTTTTCAGTGGCAATCATCTCCTGACCTGTTGGCCTCATCATAACCGAATAATAATAAAAAGTACGTTTAACATAGCTTCAGTGCCCAGGAAGGGGTGGGGGGGGATAACAAGCAGGTAAGTAAGACCTTGTGGCACCAAGGCAAACTGGTTCCTACAACTGTGAGGCAGTTGTTCAAATCCCTTCTTATGAAGGGATGAGGACTGGAAACACGCGAGGAACAAAGGAGCATGGTCAAGGGCAAAGGCTTAGCAGCTCATTTTAAAAATAAAAATACCCTGATTAGTAGTGTGTAGGGATTCCACCATGTGAGTATTCCTACCACAGCTGATTTCAAGCTGCCACGATGAGAAGAGATGCCCACAATTGGCTCTTGGCAGCTCTGCATGTTGTGCTGGCACATCGGCAGGACAGGAGCCCCGACTGTTCGCTGGGGGCTCTGAGGCACCCTCAAATGTGGCCCTGGAGACCCAGGAGTTATGAAGGCCCTTTGGTACTCCCACAGGACAGGCTTTCAGAAGAGAGAGGAGCCTCTCCTCCGAGAAACCCGGGAAATCCTGGAGAGAATGGCCCTGGCAAGGTCTTTTAAAAGCGTCTGGGCATCCCTCCCGCCAGCAGCCCTCCGGGGAGAGTGCAGCTCAGGGCGCGCAGGGTGCGGGAGGGAGAACCTAAGCCGTCACGGAGGCCTGCTGTGTGACCCTGGGTCCGTCAGACTCTGAGCCTCGGTTTCCTCACCTGCAAAATGGGAATAACAACTCCAACATTGCTGGGTTGGAGTAAAGGCTGGGAATGTTTGTTCGGGGTTTAGCACCACGTCTGACACAGACAGGGGTTCTTAACTCGGTCAAGGAAGCACGTGTAGCTTTCTTCCATCAATTTGTAACCAGAATTTAGTATTTCCTTCAATTATGAATGAAGGCAACGAACCTCAGGGATATTAGCAGTAGTTGTGTTTGTTGCCAGCAGAAATTACAGATATTTTCATACCACATTATAGCACTCCACGACTTCAAGTTATGATGGTTGCTGGATTCATCACTAATTCTTATTATTGAATGTATTTTTTAAAGATTTATTTATTCATGAGAGACAGAGAGAGAGAGAGAGAGAGAGGCAGAGACACAGGCAGAGGGAGAAGCAGGCTCCATGCAGGGAGCCTGATGTGGGACTCGATCCGGGGTCTCCAGGATCACGCCCTGGGCTGAAGGCAGCGCTAAACTGCTGAGCCACCCAGGGATTCCCCCATTGAATGTATTAATAAAGAAGCATTTATCTATCACAATATCACAATTTAAAAAATACTTTGAGGGCAGCCCCGGTGGCCCAGTGGTTTAATGCTGCCTTCGGCCCAGGGTATGATCCTGGAGACCCAGGATCGAGTCCCACGTTGGGCTCCCTGCATGGAGCCTGCTTCTCCCTCTGCCTGTGTCTCTGCCTCTCTTTCTCTCTCTCTCTCTCTCTGTCTGTCTCTCTCTGTCTCTAATAAGATCTTTAAAAAAATAAATAATACTTTGAAAATTGTTTTTCAATACAGTTCATTTCCGCTGTAATCCTATGTATTGTACTTTGTGCATTGAGAAACATTATTCTGAAAAGGGATCCCTAGATTTTACCGGATTACCAAAGGAGTCCATGGTTCGAATAAAAGTTAAGAATTCCTGGACTGATCCTATAAATGGCAGTAAGATGATGATGGTGGTGGTGGTTCTCACAGCTGCTGGGACAGTCATAGCCCTGCTTGGATGAGGGCTAGTCGAGCAGCTGCCCCTCACAGAACATCCTGGCTCCGTGTGCCCCTGAGCTATGGGAGCACCAAGAAAGCCATTGAATAAAAGGTCTGGTGTGCTCTCTTATCCCCTGGAAATCCCAGCCACCATTCCCCTGGTCCCAGAGAAGGCTCTCTAGTCCACAATGGTACCAGGTGCAAATGGTACCAGCTCCATGCCCACCGACTGGGTGTTGCCCAAGTTGTGTTTGTGCCCTGACTCTTGCAGGAGTCACCACTACTCCTGGAGCCTGGGACGTGTGGTTCCTGGAAGGCCTCGACAAGTACCCATTGGTAATACCCTGCCACGATCTGTGGTTCAGAAAACCTAGACACAGCATCTTCAGCCCTGCAAGATGTCATGGGGGCGGGGGGGGGGGGGGGTGGCGCAGACCAAAAGCGCCCGAGGCCAGATTGTCAACACCTGGGAGCTTGGGAAAATTATTTGGAAAGTCAGTTCACTGGTTAGGTTCAGCAGTGTGCAGGGCATGAAGCTCACGTGGCAGAGAAGGACTGTGGGTAAGTTGTTACTTGGGCAGCAGTACTGTGTCACCTGGCTAGGGCATTTTAGGAGCTCCCTACAAAATCACAGGTTTGTCTCTCGTCCTTCTGACTGGGAACAAGTGGACACCGAATGTAGCAGTCGAAATTCCACTGCAGGAGCTCCCCCGGCCTACTCAAGGCCCTCAAAAATATATTTGTTGAATGAAGCAGCTCTCTCATTCCTTTCCACAAAGATTTGAGCGAAGGGATCCCTGGGTGGCACAGTGGTTGGCGCCTGCCTTTGGCCCAGGGCGCGATCCTGGAGACCCAGGATCGAATCCCACGTCGGGGTCCCAGTGCATGGAGCCTGCTGCTTCTCCCTCTGCCTGTGTCTCTGCCTCTCTCTCTTTCTCTCTCTCTGTGTGTGACTATCCTAAATAAAAAAAAAAAAGATTTGAGCGAAAAATTACTATCATACCCATTTTAGAGACGAGAAAACTAAAGCAAAGCTATTTGCCCAAGGTCACTCAGGGCGTAGGTGGTAGGAGCAGGATGTGAACCCACTTCAGTGTAGCTCCAAAGCCTAGATTATTAGCCACTATTCTAAATAGATGGATTCTCAATGAACCACAAAGACTGAAGAGCTCACTGGATGATTAGGCACATTTAAAGCACATTTGGGGCAGTGGTGACTTTTGATCCTGGATAACGCTCTGGCTGTCGTCAACGCATCAGGCTTGGGTATTGAACTTGAAGAGATGAAAGCTCTGGTTGATTTGACAAGTGGGAGCCAAAGGATGCTTTGTCAGCAGAGTTACTATGGTGAGGGCATCAGCTGCATGGAGACAACCCTTCCTGGTCCCTTGTCACCCTGTCTCTCTCATAGAGCAATGTGTCAGGAAGGATCATTTCAGCTGAACTCTATGCTGCCCCATGGTGAATGCTCCCGAGTCTTGTCCCCGGGTGACATCAGGCTTTCTGCTTCTAGCTTCAGCAGAAAACTCCAACCTCCTTTCTCCCGTATGAGTTTCCAACAAACCAGGGACACTCGTCACAATGTTCAACCTTTGAGTTTTCCAGTCTAAAATTCTGATTCACTGATGTTCCCAGATTAGACAAAAGCATTAGCTGAAATTCTGCAATTTCGCATGGCACCTTTGAGTCCACAGAATACCTTGTAATTATTTCCATAAGTCTCTCCGAACAGTGGCATCTATTTTGACATAATCATGCACTCAGTATCAGCGGTATGATAGTAAATGTTTAACAACTGACTTTCCATAGGAAAAAAAAAACACCTTGATTTGTAGCATTTGCTAATTTCTGTGGTATAAATACTCACACCTTGGCTGATTTCAAGCTACTGACTTGATGCCACTCAACACGGGGTGGGTAAGACATGCACACTGTCGGCTCTTGCGAACTGGCACGAGCTGGCTCTGGCCCACCACAGCCCAGGAGCCAGCACCCAAACATGTAATGAGAAAGGTCATTTTTTAAAAATATTTTATTTATTTATTCATAGAGACACAGAGAGAGAAGGCAGATACACAGGCAGAGGGAGAAGCAGGCTCCATGCAGGGAGCCCGACATGGGACTCGATCCAGGGTCTCCAGGATCACGCCCTGGGCCAAAGGCAGGTGCTAAACCGCTGAGCCACCCAGGGATCCCCGAGAATGGTCCTCTTTTAAAAGTTCTCAGAATACCCAAAATTTGCTAGGAGTCCATGATGAATAACAAGTGATTTAGGGTATTTGAGACCCAGCTGAGCAGCAAGATCTTGGGAGCCTCTTCTGTTCCAAGCCAACTGCTAGGGCAGCAAATGCAGAGATCGGGCAAAAAAAAAAAAAAAAAAAAAAAGACTGGGCATCTACCAGTCAGTACAGCTGTACACAGGGGAGAGAAAGCTCATCCTACTACATCTCTCTCCAGCACTCTCCCTGGATGAGCATTATCCCTTGGTTTACTCCTCAAAACACCTGTGAGGCTGTTGAGTCATATACCTCTAGCTTCCGGGGTGCCATGAACATTGGCTTGGGATATGCATTAGGCCTTGGCTTTTCCCTTTGATCATATTGATTATTTACTTACTTCATCCTATGTTACATGTTTTTCGGTCAATCCCTTCAAAACTGTTCAACTATATCAATAAATAAACATACAAACTAAGTGAGTGAATGGAGGAAAGTCACATCCTCTGTTAACGGCATGGAGCTGTCAGGACCAACAAGAGCCTGCCCACCATCTACCCCACCTCAGAGTTGACCTTCCTGGACCTCGCCCCCACCTGAGCTCTTAGGAGGGTCCTACATAAGCAAAGAGCTAACGATGTTCATCATCTTGCTGGTGATGAGAAGCACAGCCACTGATGGTCTCCAACGTGACGGACACTTGTCATACGTTACAGGGAACACTTGGGGCCAAAACTAATGGCCTCTTTGCCTGGGATTTACTTGAGAGGAAAAGAGTGAAGATGGAAATAAATGGGAAGAGGAATGGCAGAGAAGTAGCCACGCAGGTGGCGGAGTGGAAACAGCCTGGCAGAGTGGGGGAGGACCGAGGAGACGTGAGGGCAAGGAGGGCATACACCTTCCAACGTGCTCACGTGTGTGTGACAGATGAAGCGAGGTGGGGTTGGGGGGGTGCATCTGTGTGTGCACATGCAGGTGCGTGTGTTTTGAGAACTACTGCTGTTAAATTGTAAACTGCCCCCCTCCTTTGGCATTCTGAGAAACAGGAACTATATTTAGCCACTTCCGGTCACTAGATATTTTCTATTGTGACATTTTATTGGGACTGGACCATGCAGAGCCCCAGCTCTACTGGGTGTAAAATATATTATCTCTGTTACTTAAAATAGTTCTTCAAGGTAGGCATTTTTATTCCCATTGTATGGATGATGAAACAGAGTCCCAGAGACAATAAGCAAGGATTCCAAGACCATACAAACTGGTAAGCGACAGAGCCAAGAGGCAGTGTCCTTCTAGAGAAATAATAATTATATTGAAAACAGTAAGAATAGGGGTGCCTGGGTAGCTCAGTGGTTTAGCACCTGCCTTCAGCCCAGGGTGTGATCCTGGAGTCCCGGGATCGAGTCCCGCATCGGGCTCCCTGCATGGAGCCTGCTTCTCCCTCTGCCTGTGTCTCTGCCTCTCTCTCTCTCTGTGTCTCTCATGAATAAATAAAATCTTAAAAAAAGAAAATAGTAAGAATAGTAATATCCCCTTTTCTGAATATTAAAAACAAAGAAAAACAAATCAGTTAGGGGGAAGACATCTGTGTACAAGTGAGAAGTCGACAATATCTCTGCTTAGTTAAAGAGTTTAGAGGGGATGGCTCCAAGGAGTCGAGAAAGCTCTCAGAGGTTCTCCTGAGCTAGGGGGTAAAAAAGCTCAACACTGACACCTGCCTGCCCAGTCCCCCAAATGGGGAAGGTGCCACCCCTAAGAAGGAAGCTGTGGCAGAGTTTTCATAATAGCCCAGTATCCATCCTCCTCTTCTTCCATGTTTCGGGGGTGTGTGTGTGTGCAAGGTTTCTCAAAATAAAGATGACCCCTTGCACCCTGGGGAAGGAAAGCTGTGAGTCATGTTCTGATACATGCAGTCTCAGCAGAAGTGAGGTGCCCCAACCTCCGGAGATTGGTCGCTGCAGGGAAAGGGCACACTGGGAGACCTCCCCTTTACCTCCTATCCCTTTGTCTGGAGGGTGGACATGGTGGTCAGTCACCTTGGACCCAGAAGAAGGACATCACCCTGGGGACGAGCGAGCACCAAGATCGGCAGATCCTGGGTCTCCGGTGTACAGGGGAGAATTAAATTCCTACCTCCCCTAAACCTCTCTTAGATTGGGTCTTTGTCAGAACAACAGAACTTTCCTTTTAATCTGATAACCCAGCAACTTCATTGCTAGGCATATACTAAAAGAAGGGTACGAATAAAGCCTATCAAAGGACAAGTACAAGAATACTCACAGCAGCTTTGTTCCTAATCGTCAAAGGCCAGAACCAACCGAAACATCCATCAGCAGGAAAACAGACACATGAACTGCGGTATGTTCATATAATGGAATATTGCACATTAATTAAAAACAAAGCAGTGATCCACACAACAACGTGGATGAATCTTACGGACGCGATGCCGAAAAATAAATTGTGTGTGATCCCATTGACATGAAGTTCAAGAACAGGCAAAACTAATCTATGGTGACAGGAGTCAGAATAGTTACCTCTGGGTGGGATCGACGGACTGGCAGGGGACGTGACGTGACAGGAGGCTGGGGATGTTGACAATGTTCTGTACCTTCTTCTGGGCGGTAGTTACAGATATATACGTGGTTACAGTTGTAGTTCTATATTTTTAAATCGGCCTCTTAAAAATTTCTTCCATGTGTTTCTCTTCTAAACAATGTGGAACAAATTCCATGTTGGGGAAAAGCTCATGTGCACGCACATGCACGCACATGCACACACGTGCACACTCCTTAGCTCAAAGACTGTGGAAAACATCCTTTCTTCACTACGAAAAATTTCACCATCAGCCACACAAAGAAGAAATTAATTTGTGGCTTAAGAAAGATAGAAGAAAATAAATAAATGACTTCTAATACCGGCAAACGCAGAATCTCTCTCTGGAAACAAAGTTTCCATGGATGCAGGGCCAGAGTCAAGAAGGGAAGAAAAAAAGCCACTGGTAGAGGCCGCAAAGTTTGTCTTTCCCTCTTCAAATGTCAGTGCCCACCGATCACTAAATCACTCCCACAGCTTATTAAAGTAAATGTCACAGAAAGTTATGGACAGCACCTTAGTCATTAAATGCACTTGAAGAGCTTTCTGGGGGGAGAATTTTCTTTTTAAATCCCATTGGGAGTTTGCATTACAGTGAGAGGGTTATAACCCACACCAGCCGGGAGGTCATTTTTAACACCAAATGGGTGCTGGATGAGCTATTTTCATTCTCAAACTACACTAAGAATAAGAAGAATGTAAAGTTTAAGCTTAAAGCCAACTTAATAGCACTGCACTTATCTATGTCAACGGGCATTTACGAATCCACAGGAATGAATATACAGTGGCATGTGCCAAGGAAGGCAGGGGGCAAATCTTTCCTAGACCATCCATTGTGTTCCATGGTAGAGCATTCACATCATAAAAAGCAAACTCATGCATAAAACAAATGTCAAATCATCATGTGTTTTTCAGCTAAACCTTCAGAGTCATTCTGCACTTGAATCCTGCACCCCAAACCATCGTCAAGGTATTAATTCTCTTTCCTCTACCATCAGGAGCACCTCAGTGGAAAAGTTTCAGAAGCAGTATCGAGAGCTGCACAGTGTACTATGGCATTCGAATTTAAATTCATTAAAAGCTTAAGTAAAATTAAGGCACATTAAAAATCCAGTTCCTCAGTTGTGCTAACCACATGTTAGGTGTTCAGTAGCCATAAGCAACTAGGGGCTACCATGGAGGACAGCACAGATATGGGACATTCCCATCACTGCCCGAAGCTCTACTGGACAGTGCTGGTCTAGATGGCAAAAAGCTGTTTAATCTGTAGAGATGCTTCAAGATCCTTCCCTCCTACGTTGAGAAGAAGAGGGAGAGGTTTAAAGGATCAAACAGACTATTGTAGACTGACCTTAAATCCATGGTCATGTGACTGGAAAGTCTACCAGGTGCTACATATTGGGAGGAGACTCAAAGAAACAGGCATAGACCTTGACTTCAAGACATATGCCCACCAATTTACCCCACTACAAGAACACAGTACCAGACCTCTGTCAACACCACATCCAGAATACCGATCTCCACACGACCCAAAGAAGCCAAACTGGCTTCAGTCCCCAAATCAAGCCCATCCGTTGGCAAAACAGGTAGAAAATGAATACTAATAACCAGGACGGAACTCATCTTCGAGGTTAGGGTCAGGGGTCCTGATTTGGATTGGGAAAAATCCCTTGGAAGCTACTGGAAGTCAACTGTGAGATTCAGCAATAGTGGTCAAGGGCAAGGTCACTGAAGATTTGGCCAAGGGTTCTTCATGACGTAAGATATGAGTGTTTGCTCTCAAGAAAGAAGAATGTGGAGGTCTGTGAGAGGCACCAAGGAGAAAGGAGGCTGACAAAAGGACGTGGGAAAAGGGCTAAAAGGAGCAAAGCAGTCCAGTGGAAGTGCTTTCCCAATTTCTTGCCCCACGTCTACTTGGCATGCCCACCGGCCTCGGGGGTCAGCGTGCTCTAAGATGGACACGGCACATCCTCGTGAGCCTTCAGCTTTACTCCTTAATATGAGGTGGGCTGCTCTGAGGGTATTTTAAGAACAGGGATACGGCAAGTTCAATTTGACATCCGTTGCCAGGGGTAGGTAGGCTCCTTGCAAACGTGGCCACAGTGATTTCCCTTCCTGTGCCCGCACCCCTATGCAAAGTGACTCTGCAGCTCCTCCCATCAAGAGGTGAGACTTCTCCTTCCCTTAAAGCTGGGCTTGTTTCCTGACCAGTTTTTGCCACCAGAACGCAGCAGAAACTGCATCGTGCCAGTTCCACCTGTGGCCTCAAGAGGCCTGTTCCCACTCTAGTATCTTCTTCATTCACCATGAAGTAAAGTGGAAGGTCCTCAAAGACGTGCTTCCTAATAGGTCTCCCTGCTTCCATTTACCCCAGCCCTGTCTCAGCACATCCTCAACACTGCGACATAAGCCACAACGTGTCCCTTCTTTGTAAGAAGCCCCCCAGGGACTCCCTGTCTCATTCGGAGTAAAAGACAAAGGACCTACAATCACTCCCCAGGCCCCACACGATCTGCAGTGTCACCCACTCTATGACTTCTCTGAGTTCGCCTCCTGCCACCTCATGCCTTGCCCACTCTGCTCCAGCCGCACGACAGCAAGGCCTCCTTGCTGTTCTTGCTATTCAAAGTGCCAGGCACACACTCCTGCCTCAGGACCTTTGCACGTCTTATTTCCTCTGGGTGCAATGTTTTTCGCCCAGATGATTCATCCCTGCCAGGTTTTACACCCATGACAACCTCTCACTGAGGCCTTCTCTGACTGCCTGATTTACTGTGGCACCCTCAGCAAGCCTCATCCTCCATCTTTGTTTCACAGCATTATCACCACTTAACAGGCTATTTTGTTGATGTACTTTGTTTCTCTTGGTCGCCTTATGGTCTCGTGTCCTTCCTAGGCAGCAAGTTCCGTAAGGGCAGAGATCTATAAGTGTTGTGTTTATTGCTGTACCCTCAATACTTCGGACAGTGCCAGGAATATAGGGGCAGCGCAGTAAGTATTTGTTGAGTGAATGAATGAATGAATGAATGAATGAGTGAGTGAATCTTAGCTACTGCAGCACACACTGCCAGTGCCTCATGCATATTCCTCAGGCCTTTCAGGTAAGCTCCAGATTTCCAACTGCCAGTGCCAGCATCTCTGAGCTGGAGGGGCAGTTTTCCCAAACCAGTGCCATGGAAGGCCATTGTGCCCATGCCGGAGGTAGACTGGAAATGCTGGGGAACCAATACCCCCAGAAGCAACCCCCAACCAGTGACTCGAGAGGTTGGAGTATAAATACTCCAGCTCTCTTGCCTCTTGGGTGGCATGATTCTTCTGTAGGATTAAGCTTGCTCGTGTCACTTTATTGGCTTCCCCTCTCCTGTGTCATATCCTCATGACCTACTGTGTTCCTGAATCCCCCAAAAGAAACTACCTGCCCCTGGCTCATCGTCTCGGGGTCTCTTTCTAGAGGAACCAAAGCAAAGGTAGCTGAGACCCCTGACTGATCATCCCTGGAAGGAACATTTCCTAAGCCCCCACTATGTGCCAAGCCCATATGTTGCACCCAACACCAGATGTCTAACTCCTGCCCCCAACCTAACGAATGGGGCAGAGAGAGACTTATGAAGGCTCCTCAATTATAAGCTATATGACCATTGTCTCCATTTACCACCCTCCAGGAGGAGAGAGGATTAAAAAGCCGATTACAGCTTTCCTCAACAGCTGTCCTGAGCCCCAGTGACATGTCTCCAGCCCAGCTCTAAAATTAAATATACAAATGCTGCCCTGCTTCTTCTTTAGGCTTCTGAGAAAATGCATGCTATTAGTCACGTGGCCTAACCCAACTCATAGAAGCATCCTGAAGCTACTGCAGTTCTAAAAACTGCGGCCCTCCCCTGCCAGTCCTCCTCCCTCTTCACTCCCTTTCTCAGCCCCACTCCCATCCTCCCCTCCCCCTCCAGAGTCATTCCCTCTGGCGGATAAATCAGAGCTCTGAATTCTCTTGTGATGTTGTAACAAGCTGGCAACGGGCATGACATGTAGCAGGGGAGGGCACAGGAGCCCCTAAATCAGAAATAATGAGATTTCTCTCTCAGAAGCAGCGTGAAATGAGAGGCAAAGAGCAAGGCAGTTGGAGATAGGAAGGGACAAAGGGGGGCAGGGAGGGAAATGAGGTAGCCAGGGGCAGCATTAACCCAGCGTGCACCAACGTGCTTTCAGAGGTGCCTACAAGCTAAGGAGTAGGAGCATCCTTGTGTCAGCACAGACACGTGTGACACACGCAGCTATGGAACTACAGATCACTGGCAGGAGAAGAAGAGGCTTATGGGAAAATGCTCGTGTCCAGTGATCACAGGCTGTTGGCCATCTCTTATTCATCAGTGCTTACAAACAGGCAGGGGGCGATTCTTGGGAAGTAGTACCGGGATGTAAACTTGCCCTAAAGGACAGAAGAGCAAACAGGAAACAGGACAACCAAACAGGCAGACAGACACACAGAGAAACATGAGAGTCCAGCTTTTAGGGATCGACTGGCTACCCAGCTCTGACTTGCTCTGCTGCAACAGCAGGTCACCTTCTGGAGGACCTGGGGGCTGGGACCTGCTCTCTTCCTTGGCTTGTTATCTGAGTGACATTCATTCTCCATCTGAGTGACATTCATTCGCCAGTGGAATCCTAGTCTATCCTGAGAGTCTTCTTTCTACATTGATCTGGGCAGGGTGTCTGTCCCGAAAGCAGCTCCCTGCTGGCCCCTCCTGCCCCACATTTGTGCACGGCCACTGGGCTGTAGCTTCAGCAAAATTCAGAAGTTAGAGGAACTCGAAATGGCTCTCTGCAGGTCTGGAATATCAGGGGATTAGGAGTGGTTGTGTCGTACCGATCCATCCGTCTCTTCTCCCAATCCCTTAGTCTTTCTATGTTCTAGAAATTATGGCTCATTCCAGGGCAGGATGGAGAGGAATTCAGGACGGTATGTGGCCTGCTCCTTGTTCTCAGGCACAGGGATGGTTTTAATTCCTAGGTCTAAGATGGCCTGTTTCAAAGGCTGTGCAGGTCTGCGTCCGGCTGGGGGCTGATGGTTAGAGCAAGACTGACATGTCCTAGTGGGTGCTGTGGCGTGCTACCCAGACAGCCCATTCTAGACTCGAGGACTCCTCTTCCTGGGAAGCCCTGGCTGCTCAGGGCTCACTGCTGTTTCCTGTTCTGGGAACCACCTTCCATGGAAGGGAGCTGCCTCCCTCAAGGGTCAGTTCCCACCCAGGCACAACCTGCATCAAAAAACCAGTCATTTGGAGGACACGACGGCCCAACCTCCTCACCTCAACTGGGGACCACTCTGAAGGGCCAGCTCAGCGCCAGGGCCAAGGTATCTGCCATGCTGCATGGCTATTCGACTCCTCCCTGCCCACTGCCACTTTCCTGGCTCCTGTGTTGATCCCACAGGCACCCCCGGTCCCCTTTGCATACCCAGTCTCAGGGAGAGAGTAGGGCCAGCCTAAGACAACTGTGAGGAGGAAACACAGCGTCCTGAAACCATTTACAAGCAAGATTCTTCATTGAGCTTGAGGCTTAAACAGAGGTCAGTAAAAACCCAGCTTTCTCAGCACACAAGATGGGCATGAGATAGACCACCTAGTGGGTAGATTGGGGGAGCAGAAGGAAGGAACAGGGATAACTTTAAGCCCCACAGAGGCGAGAGGACTTTCCTTAGATCCCAATTCATTTCAATCTCCATTGGCAAAGCTGGCCTTAGCCACCAAATGTGGTACCTAAAGCACTGTCCACTGGAGCTCTAATGCAAGAATGCAAGCCACATATGAAACTGTACTTTTTCCAGTAGCCATATTTGAATAAAAAGAAAAAAAAACAGTAAAAGAATCAGGTGCAATTAAGTTTCATCATGTATTTCATTTAACTTATGTCTACAATAGTATCATTTTATCAGGTGATCAATGTAAACAATCACTAATGAGGTATTTTACATTCTCTTTTTCATAGGAAGTCTTTGAAATCCCATGTGCTTTTTACACCTTAAAGGCATCTCCATTTGGGTGGTAAATTTTTTATCAGACATACCTGATCTGTATTTAGATTTCATGAAACAGAAGGCTGGAGAGTACGCTCAGAATGTCAGATTTGTTCCAAAGATGCTAAAACTTCTCCAACAATCAAACCAAGCTTTGGTTTTTAAATTTAATCGAACTACATTAAAACTCAGCTCGCCAGTCACACTAGCCACATTTCGAGTATACAGTAGCCACCACAGGCTAGTGGCTGCCATATTGAACAGCACAGCCTTACAAGGTCTTGACAACTGAATGTTCTGGGTTGATAATAAACGGGTTATTTAGTGGAGGAAGAAAACAATCAGCCTACTCTTCCAATGGGAAGACATGACCTCCCGCTCAGCGATCTCTCTTGTTTATATATATCAAAAGAGAGCTTCCAGTATAAATGGGCCACTCTTCACGAACACTACACTTATTTCTATATGGTTTCTTTAAAAAAGAATTCCATCTACCACTACTTATTCTTTCCCACCACTTAGTTAGTTGGGTTCTCATTTTTCTTCTGGTATCTATCAAGATTTTACTGGCACACTCATGTTTCCTGGCTTGGCTTGATGTTCTTGATATTCTGTGGTAAATAAATCATGTGTGTTTACATTCAAACTTTTCACTCTCTGCATATCATTGGAAAATTTGAATCTCTCTGACCCAAACTTGTACCTAGTACATGGTCTCCATTACTTAATGGACATGTTAGAAAAAAAGAGAGTATAAACCTTTTCCTCATGCTCCAACTGCTGTCTGGAACTTGAATTCCATTTGCTAAAAGAAAACATGGCTTCGGTATCACACATTGAGGGACCCACCAGTGACGACTGCTCTGCGGGTAGTGGCTACACCATTCCACTGGATCAGCGTCCTTGGGGACCAAAGAATCCAGAACTGACTCCCACTGGACTCTACAGAGTGCCTTTTCCTGGGTCTATGGTGGTATACAGGCTGAACCCAATGCCTCCGGACATAGGATTTGTGGGGAACAATTCCTGTGCTCACAGTTGAACACTTGGAGATAATCACTGACCTCTGGCCTCTTAAGGTATGTTGAAAGCTGTCCTGCTTGGCAGAAAATGTCTTTCACATATTTAGAATCAAAGGGGGTTCCAGCTGGAAGGCACATTAGGAACCAACTCGTTTGTCACTGTGGACCTCAATGATGAGAGCCTGAAAAACTGGATTAGGTCAAATTTTCACCTTTAAGAGGGTGGTACGGGTCCACTTTCTCATTATCCTTAACGGCCCAAATGTGCCTGTATGTTGCTCTACTGCTCCACTTCCACTGTGGCTCTTCATCTCTGTCTCCCCCTTTCACTTTCTCTTTACTTCTTGCCCCTGACCTCCCTTCAAGTCAGAGACAACCCTCCCTCAACATGCAGAATCCTTGGTGCTTTCCCCGATCACATTTCACATAGCAACGAAATGCCTTGATCTTAACACAAGTGGACATGGCATCGGGAGACTCCCTGGGAAAAGCAAGCCTATCGGGTTGCAAACCAAAGCCAAAATGAGACAGGAGAATCTCTGAACAAATTTACGATCACTTCTCCACCACTTTATAAAGCGGAGTCCATCAGATGACATCTTGCTGTGAAACCATTCCGTGTTCTCTGGACTCAGACTCCACCCCAGAGGTTAAGTGGTTTAACTAGATAATCGATCATTGATGGCAGCATCAATCCCTTCCCTGACCCCCAAGCACATATTCCCATCCCGGCAGGTCCACCATTGGATTCTCCTTGGTCACGTAGGCTTATTTCCCAATGGCTTATAGGTGCACTGGGAGAAGAATCCCTTAGCAATGCACCTCCTTACAGTCTGATTCCAACTCTGCTAATTTCCTAATTATATAGAGAGATTTTCTGTCTTGTTATTCTAACATAGTTAGATTTCACTTAGACCCAGAGATAAAAGCCCCAAAATGTGGTTTGAACTTTTTCATTCTGGCGTAACCTTCATCTCCCCGTGGTTTTAATTACAGCAGTAAAATAATACCAGTAACGCTGGAAACAATAGAAGACATTTGTTAAACGAGAATTAATAAATGGTACTGTAACAGTAGTCATATTCACAGGTTAGAAACCAATCCGAATCAATTGAAATATTTTTTAAAAGGTTGGTATAGGCACTCCTGGGTGGCTCAGTCAGTTGAGGATCTGACTCTTGGTTTCAGCTCAGGTTGTGATTTCACGGTCGTGGGATCGAGCCCCGTGTGGGGCTCTGCACTCGGCGCAGAGTCTGCCTCAGGCTCGCTCTCCCTCTCCCTCTGCCCCTCCCCCTGCTCATGCTCTCTCACTCTTTATCTCTAAAATAAATAAATAAAATCTTTTTTTTTAAAAAAAAGCTTGGTTGAAATGATATCCGGATAATCTTTTTTTTTTTTTTTTTTTAATGTAAGCGTTGTTCTTTCCTACCCTAGTGGCCCACGCAAAACTGGGAGGGCAGGAGGAGGAGAGGTCTAACCCATGGACTCCCAGAGCTTCGAAGGTCTAACCTCGTCATCAGACCTCATCATAGCTGCGGTCGGATATGGTCTCGGCTCTCAAACCATCTTTAATGTGCAGAGATGAAACAGACATATACAAACCGAAGTAAATAAATGGAGAGCCAAACAAGAAGAAAGGCATAAAAGAAAAGGCTCAACCAAACCAAAAGCTGGTTCTTTGAGAAGGCTGATGAAAAAATAAACCTCTGGCAAGTATAATCAAGAAAAAACGAGAGAATGCAAAAATAAATAATATTGGGAATGTTAGAAGACACAGCACCCAAAAGTTTCCCCCATTAAATACTGGCTCCAGTTACCCAACTTGGGTATCAATTTTCTGCATTTTCAAGCTGGTTCCATTCATTCATTCAGCCACTCATTCATTTCACTCAATATTCATTTGATATGCCTGGGATACACAGGGAGCAAAACCCCCCAGCCTACCTGAAGCCTACTTTGCCTATCAACGGATATAAAACAAACCAAGCAAGTCAAAATACCACATGCAGGAGTACCATAAGGAAAAGTAAAGCAGGTTGGGAAATTTTATATAGGGAGGTCAGAAGAGGCCTCTCGTCATCAGGTGACTTTGAGCAGAGGCCTGGAGGAAACGAGAAAGCAAGCCATGAGAATTTGTAGGAAAGAAATGCCAGCTGGTGGGAACAGCAAATGCAAAGGTCCTGGGGCATATTAAGAAGGCCAGCGCGGCGAGAGCACAGTGAGGAGGTGGGGGGAATCCGAGCGGGAAGGATGGCAGAGTAAGGTCTAAGTGATGCGCGTCCCACAGGTTTCCAGCAACCATCACAGGAGAGTCATCGTGTGGAAGGGCGAAACCAAATTCTGCTCTAAGATGGACTTAGCAGAAAAGAGAGGAGACGGGGGTTGTTTTCATTTGGGCCTATTACACAGCGGCTTCTTGGGCAATAGCTTTACCAGAGAAACAAAAACTTGGGCCAGAAGTGTCAACCACTGTCCCCACAATGCGTCACGTGGGCCCTTCGCAGTCTGTGAGAGATTGTGAAATGGACAGTGCGTGGGGGCAGAAGGTTCTGGCCTGGATAACCGAGGAGCAGAGCCGTGGAGGCGGACGGGCTGAGGTCAGCCGTGCCTGACAAGTGCCCTCAGGAACGTCGCCTGGCCGCCTCACCCCTCGGTCTCCCCAGCTGTGAAACAGGGATAAGGACAAGGCTGCCTTGTAGGGGCCGAGAGGGCAAGCAGAGTAACGCCCCCAGAGTGCCAGCATCGTCGTCGAGGGTCCTCCTGGGGTCTGCTCCCCTCCCAGGTGAAGACAGTGACCCCAAATCACCTGTTTTCAAACTTTTTTTTAAGCTACAGAAGTCGGGGCACCTGGGTGGTTCGGTGGTTGGGCATCTGCCTTTGGCCCAGGGTGTGATCCCGGAGTCTCGGGATCGAGTTCCGCGTCGGGCTCCCTGCGTGGAGCCTGCTTCTCCCTCTGCCTGTGTGTGCCTCTCTCTCTCTGTGTGTATCTCTCAGGAAGAAGATAAATAAAATCTTAAAAAAAAAATAAACTACAGAACTCATTCTTAAAGTATGGAATTCCAACACTGTCTAGGAGTCAGATAAAAGGAGGGTTGTTCTGGTTGAAAGGCAGAGCACCCCAAAGCCCCACCCGGCTTCTCTCTCCCCTCAGCAAAGATGCCCCGAGCTCGGAGAGTGAATCAGAAAAAACACTGGCTAGATATATACTCTGTGAGGCCCCCTCCGGTCCTAAAATCCCATAACTACCTTCATGTGTAGACAATGAGGGGCAGAAACAAAACAAGATTTCTGGCTAAAGAGTCTCTCTTGAATGATCCAGAATTTCCTCTCTTGGATATACATCCAACAGAAATACAAACACATGTTCTCCAAAAGTCACGTACGAGAACGTTCACAGCAGCACTATTAGTGATAGCCCTAAACCGGGAAAGGCCCAAATGCTTACGTACGATAAACGAGATAAGCAAATGTACTGTGGCCTATGTAGGCAACGGAAGCAGGCTAGCGGGGTGAATGAACGAAGCACTACCATACCTCACGACGGAGTTGAGTCTCACAAGCATACGTCGAGCAAAAGGGGCCAGACACACACACACACACACACGCACAAAGGCACACTCTGTGATTCCATTGATATCAAGCATGAAAACAAGCAAAATTAATCCATGGTGTCAGAAGTCAGAATCGTGGTTCTCCCGGGGGTGGCGTACATAGAGACAAGAAGGGCCTCTGTGGGGTCGGTAATGTTCTGATTCTTGCTCGGTCTTGAGCTTGTTGACAGTTGTCAAGCTGTGCCATTCACGGTGGCAGGCGGGATGGGCCTCTCTCGAAATCCCTCCACTTGGCGCACCGAAGCAGCGGGCCTCCGCGGAGCACGCTCCCCTCTCCCCGCCGCCGCCCCGTGTAAGGCCCACCCTGCCGAAGACTCACACCTCCAGCCACATCGGAAGGGTTCTTGAAGGATTTTACAAACTAGGATGGATGGTGACGAGCTTTATTATTTTGGGTGTCATGGTGAGCTTATTCCTTCTCTCTTTTTTTTTTTTTAACCCTGGCAAACAGCACTACACAAAACCCAGCAGTGGATGCTGTAGGTGAGAAGAGGATAAGAGTTTCACGCCGGGCCCGGGAATTGCACGGCTTTGTGTTCCTTTGTCTATTACAGTGGATTAGTGAGTCCACTTTTTTATGCTGATAATATAAGCAGAAACAGTCCATTCCCAAACGCCCAAGGTGGGAGTGTGGTGTGGTAAGAGATAAAAATCGCTATGATGATTTATATTAATGTGTTCAGAGCCACAAATTTGTTCTTTCCCATCAAGAGTCCAGAAGTGTATTTCATATGCTTTTAATTGTCTAAATCATAAAAAAGAATCCAATTAACTTGGAACCTTAGCTCTTATCAATGACATGACACGGCTTTCTTTCCACGTTGTTATCCTCATTTCGCCCACATACCACAGCACGGATCATCTGATCTTTCAGAAATACTTCTTGGTTAAGAAAAAAAAAATCTTTGTGTGGTTTTTCACTTGAGTGGCTTTTTCCTTTTCTTTTTTTGCTTTTTCTGTTAAAATCCAGGCTACCCAATTATTGGGTTAAGAGCCAATTAAGTAATCAATTAGTGAGACGGTAATGAATTTGATTTTTAAAAAAACACTATCTAGGGGAGCAACTTTAAGAAAATTTAGGTTCTAGAAACAGAATCAATTAGAATTGGAAATATTATCATTTGGAAGAATGGTGACCTGAAAACCAATTCTAATTGCTAGGAAAGCTGATGCCACCCCTCTAGGACCCACACCCCTAAGAAAAAGTCCTCAAGTAGTAGGAGCCCGATATGCCGAACTCTTGTGACAGCACAGCCTTGTTAATAAGTTCATGTGTTGGGCCACCTGGAGGCTCAGTGGTTGAGCATCAGCCTTTGGCTCAGGTCAAGGTCCCAGGGTCCTGGGATCGAGTCCCACATCGGGCTCTTGGCAGGGAGCCTGCTTCTCCCTCTGCTTGTGTCTCTGCCTCTCTCTGTGTGTCTCTCATGAATAAATAAATAAAATATTTTTTAAAAAATTAGTTCACGTGTTGAGTTTGAAAGGAAACCAAGAGATGAAACGCTGTGTTTGACACTGAAAGGAAAGAGCGAGAGTTTGGGGAAAACTAGATGCGTCCCTCCATCGTACGCAAAAGTACATTTCTGTGTCTTCCTCTGAGATTTAAAAGAAAGAAAAGGCAGCTTCAGTAGGACCATGGTGGTCCATCAGGAGCATGGAGGGAAAGTAGGGGACAAGAGGAGCTCGGGGATCAGATGATGGAGAGGAGAAGGCTGCATCAGGAGTGCGGCCCGGGCCCCAGGGCTGCCCTTGCATCGCACCATGTCTGAGGACCAGAGCCCCAAAGCTCCCCAGCCTTCTCAGCTCTCGCCCTGGGACTGGACGCTGAGCACTGGGGCACTGGCCACTGCCCAACAGCTGGTTAGCTTCCATGGGACGGCAGATCGGACTTCTTACAGAAGCCCCCAGAAGGGACCTACGGAGAGAGTGCCCAGTTTCTCACCTCGTGGCATCAAGCACATCGTGTGAGTTTCCATCACCTCTGAAGGTGCAGCCAAGAGAATGAGAGTTGGATGGGGACATCGCCCAGGGCAGAAACATCTCCGTTTTCAGACTACATCAAAAGGCCTCTCAGAGGTGATCATAAAAAAGTGAGATGTGAGCAATCTGATGCTGGATAGCAGATCTCCTGGCAAGGGCTTCTTCCCCAGAGATGCAGAGAAACTTTCTGTTCCTCCTTTCCATTTTATTGTTGACGAGATTACGATAAGATTATTTTCAGACTCTTTCCTTTCCACTAAGAGGTGCTTGACTACCAGCCCCCGCCAACTCCTTCAATTCAAACACTGCTGAACACACAGGCCTCGCCTTTCCAATGACGGATGAGCCCTGGAGTAAGCACCGCTATTCCATGTTTAGTTATATGTCAATCCTACCTGGGAAGTTGCTTCGTCTCATCTAATTCTAACCTGTCTTGAGCCCTGAAATCCTCTCTAACGCCCTAATATCGAGACATTCCTTAACATACCTGAGGACAACAAATTGGGTTTTTCCAGACTTCCCCCATCTGTTTTCCAACCACTTCCATATGGCATCTCTATCTCCCCCTCCCCAGCCTCGCCTGCCTGCCTGCCCCACTGCAGCTCTCGTGGTCAATAAAGATGATGCCCTCCAGGACAGGAGGGCAACTCTATTTGACTCCCCCCCCCCAACACAATAAGCACATCTGTGCTGTTTGCATTTATTTACAGGAAGGCACGTGCATACAGATGCATGCCATTTTGCAGCAAGTGCTACACACTCAACGTCACCATTAACCGCCACATGCTAGACATTCAAATTCCGTTATATGCCAAGGACAGGCCACGCACAAAAGGACAGGCAGGCAGAAAACTGCTCCCCTTGGGGCCAGGAGGGTGCCACTGGCTCAGCCCCGGGCCAGACCGGAACTCCACCAGGAAATGTGTATGAGATGGCTTTGGCACGTGGGACATTACCCGAGAAACCAGAACCACACTCGGAAGAACACGATGCTTTAAAAATAGAATGAGGCAGGAATCAATCCACCCACCCATCCATCCATCCATCCATCCATCCATCCATCCATCCATCCATAGTAGATAAGGCAAACGGACAAATGAAAATTGATTCACATACAAGGATGAAAAGGTGAAAAACAAAAACACATCCCCAAATGGTGTGTTCTCAGAAAAACAGAATGCTTTCCTATATCCTAGCTTCCACTGTGTAGTTGAGGACTTTTTTTCTTTCTGGAAGAGCAGATTCTTCCAAGACTCACACAACCCTCTTCTCGCCCCTTCATCTACGACTCCAGCAATCTGAGAAATTAGCCGAAGGGGATCTCATTTTTTCCTCCCCTCCACAAATACCATTACAAGTATTAACAATGAACAACTTCACCCCCATCTGAGCCCCATGCTGACAAGGGCACAACAGAGCCCTTTCCTTTTACGCTGTCTGCTGCTGTCTTGACCACATATGACACACAGAAAAGAAATTTCAATGGAGGCCTCCAAAGTGCTACTTTAATTCCTTCCATATTTTTTGCTGTGGGGCATTTCCGAAGACTTTTATGAGCTGAGCAGTCAACTGCATCATTGACTCGCCCTGCAGTATCACTGCGCTCTTGCCAAATCCATCCAAAAGCTCCCGAGCCCGAGCCCTGGTCAGTCTCTGCACCCCAGACACCTATAATCCACATTTGTAACCACTCAAACCACCTTACCTTGAAACATGGGTCTCCTCTCTGACCTCTGCCCTCAACAGCTCTCCCAGCACCCCGGTGAGAACGCATTTGTGTGTCAATCACTCGCTAGCCACAGACAGCACTCTCAATCCAGTGGCAACTTCTCCCCTTCTTTTCTACACCTGTCTTCCCAGGAATTGAAGGCATCTTGCAAACCTAATACCAGTGCCCAAATATTGCCAGGTAGAGCACTGGAGACTACGCTGCCTTGGTTTGGCAGGTCGGCACATCCATGTGGCTGGCTCTCCCCACTATTCACGTCCTCCTACTCTTCTGTCTCCACAGATTCACTGTTGTCATGACATGGCTGCCTCTGGTCTAAAGGCAGATCCCGCTACACATGAGAACTGGAGACGTTTTGCTCTAGTATCTTCCTGAAACTTCTCTGAAAGTAAGGGAGAGCAATGGCGGGACAAAGGGAGCACACAGCTTTTAGCTGAGCACAGTAGACATTCTGCAGTGGCCCACGGGAACTGGGATCTTCCAAGTTGTTGCTTGCACCTGGCTGCTGGAACAATCCTGGAAACTCAGAGCAAACACCTCTCTCATCATCTTCATTTTCCTTCTATCAGCTGAACTCAAGAGTGCTTGGGAAACAGGAGCCATTCTCCATCACGAACTACGAAGGGAGGGGTGTGCAGGTGGGGACTCATTTCAGGGTACTGGTCAGTCCAGGACAGGTTTAGTAGTTATGGCTTCTTGTTGTCGTGCACGGACTTTTCTCCCAAACCATCATGAACACCAGGAGCAAACCCTCCCAGCGGGGAACCAGCCACCTCTAGAGTCAAAAAGCTGCTCTTTCACAAGACTTAAATGGTCACTGGGCCGCCTCCTGGATCCCCAGAGTCCTCACTCTTCTCCATTTGGAATTACACCAACCTTGAAGCAACCAAGAGGCAAAAAATATGAAAAGTCGGGGACCCTGAGAGGCCACTGCAACCCTAGAATATCAGTTTCAATAATGTCAGAAATATTAATATCATCATCATCATCATCTATGGAAGGGTTTCCAAATTATTTAATTCCCTCCCCTGATCAAAAAAGCACATGAATATAATCTAACCTTCTTTCCCGTCTCAGAAGCAACTACTATACCACGTAAGGGGGGCAATGATCCCCTCAGGATCTATGGAGCTTTTTCCAGGCTATTGGTCCCTACACCAACACTCCCAAACCCCTATACTTTGAGAGCTTGTGCTTTCTGGTAAATGAGTTCTTCTGAGTCTTCCTTCATTGTCCAATTGTAGCGACTGTATAAGCTGTTGTCAGACTTTTTAAGCTAATGCTGCATTATATGCTTCACTGATCTATCCGAGATGGGAAACCACATGAGTGAGCCAGCGAGCGCTGCAAGGGTGCCACGATGCACACGCCAGTGCACAAGCAGCATCACTGCCCATGCAGTCGGCGCCTCCCGGGGTAGGGACAGCGCACAGCTGGCTCGGCCAGATTCAGGAAGCGACGAACCAGTCACCTCCCCTGGCAAACGCATGTGCTCTATGACGACAACTCTAGTTGTACCTCTAGGGGTCTTTTTCCCCTTGTTCTTTCATTGTCATCTACGTTCTGGAGAGTTCCCAGATGCCCCTCCCCTACGTCCACTGTAAATGGAGACTGCAAAATAAAGTCAGGGTACGTGAAATGATGCTGCAAACCAGGTAGCAGCCCCAACTTGCCAGGCCTGCGTTCAGATCTTAGTTTGCATGCGCACAAGCTGTGCAACCCTGGACACGTTACTTTGTTCTTGGAGCTTCGGTTTCCTCATCTGTAAAACGAGGGTAAAAGCAGTCCTCCCTGGGTCAGACTGCTGTGGGAATGGAATGCCTCAATATAGGTAAAGTGCCTGGACCAGAGCCAGGCACATCCTAATCCTTCAATACACATTAGTACACGTTAGTCCTAGTCCTCTAGTTAGGTGGCAGGTCACCTAAATTTCACGGTGACAGATGGCACAGTGGTTAAAAGCCCACAGGCTCTAGGGCCAGACTGCCTGGATGAGACTCCTAGGGCTACTTCTCCCTAATTGCGTGACCCTGGGCAAAGTGCTTAACCTCTCAGGGACTCAAGTTGTACCTCTGAAAGATGAGGGGGACGGTAACTGCTAGCACTCAGGGCTGTTGTGCCGTTTCAGCCACTTAAGACCCAGTTATAAAGTACTTCTAACACTACCTGCAGCTTGTAAGCATTTAACAGATGCTGGCTGACCTTACTGCTATTATATATGCTCTGACTTTGTGGATGATTATTAAAATGGCCACAGATCTATCCTCTCCCTGCATTCATATCCTTGCCATAGGACACAGCAGATTTCCCATCAAGTGATGGAGTTGAGAGGAGCCTGGGTGGCTCAGTGGTTGAGCATGTGCCTTCGGCTCGGTTGTGATCCCAGGGTCCTGGGATCAAGTCCATACATTGTGCTCCCTGCAGGGATCCTGCTTCTTCCTCTGCCTATGTCTCTGCCTCTCTCTGTCTCTCATGAATGAATAAATAAAATCTTTTTTAAAAAGTGATGGAGCTGGTTCCCCCAATCCTTGAACTGGAGCTGGCATGTCACTTGCCTTGGCCAGTACAGCATTAGCAAGCATAATACAGCAAAGGCTTAGGCAAGTGCTTGGGAGCTGGGGCATGCCCTCTGTTGCTGCTCTGGGGAGCCCACTGTCCTGTGAACGAGCCCCAGCCAACCGCTGGAGGATAATACATCACATGGAAGAGAACTAAGGCACTGTGGCCAACAGCCACACCCTGAGAGCCTGCTAAGAGCCAGACTTAAGGCCCAGCCACTGGCTAACCCACTCACTGGCTACAGGTACATATATGAGCCCAACAGAGGTTGGCTGAACCAGTCCAGAGCTGAAGGACTGTGCAGACAACCCACAGAAATGTGAGACAACCCAAATAGATGGCTGTTGTTTTAAGCCATTAAGTTTTGGGGTGGTTTGTTACACAGCATAAGCCACCTACACCAGGCCTTCTGGAGCCTAAAATACTGTTCCATGTACCATTCTAACTCCTAAATCCTTGTCTGCCAGGTTTCTGTGGCAAGCCGAAGAATGAATTTTATAAAGGCATTTTAAAATAAACACACACACACACACACACACACACACACACACACACACGCACACACACACTGTGCCTTGGCTAACCAGTTTTTCTAAAGAGAGCAAAACCCCCTCAAGACATTTCTATTAAAAACAGCTTAAGAGGAAAAGCTTCTTGGTATAATTATAGACACACAGATGGGATCTAGAAGCTAGAACATAAGAAGCAAAAAAACTTTGTGGGTAGAAGGGACATTAAGACATAGGACAAGCTCTCAACAATTACAAGCTTCTACTCATGCAACTTGGGACCCATCAGGCCAAGGGGCTAGAATGGGCTCAAGGCCAACTCCTCTAAAAACTTTTCCTCAGCTCTTCTCACTGACATCAGCCTCTTCTTGCTGACTTCCTATACCTGGAGTATGCATTTAGGATTTAGATAACAGATGACCCCATATGGCCCTGGGGGGATCTACATCATGTGCATCTGCATCTTGTTGACTGAACAAAATGCTAAATTCTTTTTTTTAAGATTTTATCTATTTATTCATGAGAGACACAGAGAGAGAGGCAGAGACACAGGCAGAGGGAGAAGCAGGCTCCCTGTGGGGAGCCCAATGCGTGACTCAATCCCAGGACCCCAGGATCACGACCTGATGAGCAAAAGGCAGACGCTCAACCACTGAGCCACTCAGGTGCCCCCAAATGCTAAATTCTTTAGCAGGAGAAATCTGTCTCAATCCCTTACCACACCCAGCATAGTTCCAGGCACAAATTAGGCACCTGAGAAAATCTTAGCAGGTTTCATAAAACTAAGCCAAAAATCAGTGGTCATCATGTAAAACAATTGTGGCAAATTAGAAATGAATACATATCCTGCACCCATGGAGAGGCAGCATAAACAAGAAAGTGCAAGAACACAGACTACCACCACACTGGCTGCAGGTGAACCATTACCCTTCAAATTATTAACTGCACCCCAGTTTCCTCATCTGGAAACAGTGATAAGAAAAACAGCTATCCAAAAACAAAACAAAACAAAAAACAAAAAAAAGAAAAACAGCTATCCCATGGGGCTGTTAGGACAATGAGCTGAGGTCACAAATGTAAAGAGTTGTATCTACAGCATGAAATACTATCTGGTGACAAAGAGGAACAAACTTCAGAAATGTCACCCTCCGTGAAAGAAGTCAGCCACAAAAGATCACATAGTATACGATTTCATCTATGTGCACTTCCCAGAAAGGGCAAGTTCGTAGAGGCACAGAAAGGAGGTTAGTGGCGGCCTGCACTGGGGGTAGGACTGGGGACTGAATGCAAATGGACATAAGAGGCGAGAGAGCGGCGCCTGGGTGGCACAGTCAGTTAAGCATCCAACTCTTGATTTCAGCTCAGGTCGGGATCTCAGGGTCATGAGATCAAGCCCCGCCTCGGGCTCTGCATCGGGCTCTGCACTCCGCGGGGAGTCGGCCTGAGAGTCTCTCTCCCTCGGCCATTCCCACTGCTCGCACATGGGAGCATGCTCGCTCACTTCCTCAAATGAATACATAAATCTTTTTTTAAAAAAAAGAGGCGATGGGGATCCCTGGATGGCTCAGCGGTTTAGCGCCGCCTTCAGCCCAGGGCATGATCCTGGAGACCCGGGATCGAGTCCCACGGCAGGCTCCCTGCATGGAGCCTGCTTCTTCCTCTGCCTGTATCTCTGCCTCTCTCTGAGTGTCTCTCATGAATAAATAAATAAAATCTTTTTTAAATTAAGAAAGAAAGAAAAGAAAAGAAAAAAAGAAAAGAGAAGAGAAGAGAGAAGAGAAGAGAAGAGAAGAGAAGAGAAGAGAAGAGAAGAGAAGAGAAAAGGAAAGGATAAAAAGAAAAGAAAAAGAGGCGAGAGGGCAGCCCAGGTGGCTCAGCAGTTTAGCGCCGCCTTCAGCCCAGGGTGTGATCCTGGAAACCCGGGATCGAGTCCCACATGGGGCTCCCTGCATGGAGCCTGCTTCTCCCTCTGCCTGTGTCTCTGCCTCTCTCTCTCTCTCTGTTTCTTATGAATAAATAAATAAAATCTTTAAAAAAAAAAAAAGAGGCGAGAGAAATGTCCTGCGAATCAGATTGAGATGATGATAGCGCTATTTGGTGAATTTACCCCAAATCACTGAATGGCAGACTCAAAACAGGTGAATTTTGCAGTATGTAAATGATACCTCGATAAAGCTGCTTTAAAGAAGCATAAAGGGCTGGGGCGCCTGGCTGGCTCAGTCGGTAGAGCATGTGACTCTTGATCTCGAGGTTGTGAGTTTAAGCCCCATATTGGGCAGAGAGCCTACCCTTTAAAAAAAAAAAGTGTAAAGGGCTTAGAGAAGAGTGCCTGGCCCAGAATGAACACTCTATCAATGTTTATCAGATCAAATAAGTTAGCATTGTTCTTGGGAAAACCTGTGCCCAGCCGAGTCTCCGAGGGTGCTGAGCCACCCCAGTCTATCTGACCCCTTGTTCACCCCACCTCCTCATCGCAGGGTTCTAAAGCCGGGATCTTCTTCCCATGAATCCAGGATGCTGCTAAGCCAGCCATATGTGGCTCCTTGGCTGCTACCGTCCCTCCGACTGCCAAAACGCTACGCAGTTTATTAAATGCCTCTTGTTTATGTAGCTCATGATGCCAAGCTGTATTTTATTATATTAAGCCAACTGCTCTTATGCAAGCTTTTTTGTGGGGGGGGGGGGGTGAGGAGAGGTGTTGGGAGGAGGGAAGGATCGCACTGTTGAGGGAGGGAGATTCCTTAAAATCGTGACTCCAAAAACAGCTGGTGATTACTCACAGAAGCCCACACATCCCTGCCCCCGACAAATGTCACGCCACAGGGTATCTTTAAGCCTGCTCAAAGTCTGGACAGTGCCCCGTTGGGTGGAAAGAAGGAAGGAGCTGGGGAGGAAGGAGAGAGCTCGAGAAAGCGAAAAGGGAAACGGACGTGCAAATAGGTTCTGTCACATATGCAGGCATAGGGAGGCTTTAATCCATAATACGTCCCTGAACCAGACAAGAGTCCCAAGCACACAATTCTTGCCAACTTCTGGCTTTACCATCTTGCCCCAAGCCATCTGCACGAAGTTCTCACTTCACCCCATTTTATCTCCCGGCTTTCATTCGGAGCTGGCCCATTCACTCTGGTCCCAGCAGGTCACATGCTCAGCTGCTCACCATTTCCCACGTCAGTGCGTTGGAGTCTATCTGCCCAGCCACTTAAGTGCATCCATCCAAATTTTTTGAGAGGGAAAGAAATATGACTCCATGTCCCCACAGCCTCCTCAGACTTGGCCAAATGGATACCTGGAGTGATGCCCAGACCTAGTAAGACCAACCCTAATAAGCTCCCAGGTGATGCTAAGGCTGCCGGTTCCTGGACTACACTGCGAGGGGCACTGTTCTAGAGGTTAGAAAGGTGAGTAACAGTGGAACTTGCCTCGGGCAGCTAAGAATCCCTTATCGGACAGAAGACACACGTGCGCACACGAACATGCACCAAGCAAAACTGTGACACCTTGTAAAACACGGTAAGTCTTAGCCTTAGGAGAGAGCCAGACAGCACGTAAGGGAAACTGAGGGATGATCTGGACTGAAGCAGTATCTGCCTATACACATGCATATACAGGTTTACATCTGAGTGCATAAATCTCCATGCAGGACTTATTTGTGGGCAAAGACCTCACCATACTCGTTTTTCTGCCTTTAACACCTGGTACACAGTAGATGCTCAATGGAATGTTTCTGGAATGAATGAGTGAAAGAAGAGACACAAACGTAAGCCTCCACCCATTCAGTTGTGTGCAACGAAGTTTCATGTCTCCTAGCTCATTTCTCTGCCTTATCAAAAACCAATGATCCTAGGAAATAATCATTTTAGTACTTAAGATTTTGATTTCAGGCTATTGATTTGATTTTGCCTAAAATAACTAACCTACAGAAAATGTACTAAAACTTGGCTTTTAAAACTCAGTGAGTCAACAAGCACTGAAAGAGCACAGAGACTGGGCCTAGGATAGTCTGTGCTGGATTCCACAGTGAGCATGACATATGTGGTTCCTGACCTCTGAAAGCTCAAAGTCTGAGTTTCTTCTGCAGATGATATTCTCCATACTTGGGGCCAAAGCCCACTGGAGCCTTTCCTAAGATCTAACTCTAGTCAAAATGCCAAAGTCCCTGGCTCTGAATCCCAGTTTGCTGGCCGTGGGTCTTGGGGTCAATTACTTAACCTCTCTGTGCTGCTTCCCCCTCCCTGAGATGTGGATAATAGCAGAAGGACTAGAAGGACTAGAGCAAAGATCACGTTCATTGATGTCATGCACTTACAACAGTGCCTGGCACAGAGAAGGTGGCTGTTAAACACACACTCATTTTTATTACCATCATCATCATCGTCATCATTATATCTCCATCATCATTAAAAGCTAACCCTCCCCCCACCCCAGGAGCACAAGACGCTATCAGCTTATAGTGTTAACTTGAGAAGTTAGGAGACGAAGAAAACTGGGCTTTTGAAGCCTCAAGAAGTCCTAAAGCTTCTTGCCCCACCCCTGTTTTTCCTGTCCCCTCCAATCCGCTTTCACAACGGCTTCTTGAAACATCCAACCCATTTACACATCGAAGCCATCGCTTCGATGGCTCGAGTCCAGGACCAAGCTGGCAGGATCAAGGAAAGACAGGCCCCTCTCATTCAGCCACACACAGTCTACTTGTCACCCTTTTGGAAACCAGTGACTCAGATGTAACTCTCCTGCAAGGTGGCAGCTGGTGGGCTTTGGCAAAGCACACAAAGGAAGCACATTCTCCCTCCCAGCGACCCAGGGCACCAAGGAGAAGGTCTTAACACAGTTCTCATTCACGCTTTAGCCTAATTAAAATGGCATTACCAGTTTCAATGGCGGGTTTCTTCTGCCAGCTGCAACTGGTTCTCTTCTCTGGAGCTTTTTCTTGTTTTCAGCTCATTGATCCCCAACATGGATTTGAGGATGCTTGGATCAGGCGATAGCAGCCCCACTCTCTTTCCCCTCTCCCCTGCCCCGAGACCCCAGGTCTGCGACACTTATTTGCTGTCTCTGTTTATCAAATTCGGCTCAGAGGCCTCGCAATGGGCACAACTTTATAAACCGAGAGCCCAAACTCTTCTCGTTAACAAACAGACTTCATTCTAGAAATTAGCCTAAGGTTTCCCAGGGGCCAGGAACCCACATTTTATACACACCAAGACCCCGCCCCACCGCCTTGGTCTGCCCACCTCAAAAAGACACAGTGTCCACTCTGGTATCTGGTGAGCTGAGGTGACAGGTAACAAAATGGATCTCGCACCCCCTCTGCAAATTCTAAATTTCTTCCTCTCACAAGGGGGCTGCTTGTCTGCAAATCTCTCTAGGAAATTCTGTGAGTAACTCCATTTCTCCTGCCTTGCTTACACACCAAGTGCCACCTTGCAGTCCATGGCACATGGCTCCTTAGAAGTGATACGGTGGCATTTAGGGAGGGGTTCAGCTGCCACACCGAGCAGAAACAGTTAAACTCCAAGTTGAGATTTACAGGAACAGAGCCACGGGGTTTATACTATTGGGGACAAGAAGCAGAGAGACAATAGAAGATTAAATGATACCCTAGTAAATCCACTATCAAGACCCCCAGCCCTTTTCTCACCCTGTGGTTTTTTTTTTTTTTTTTTTTTTTTTTTTTACCCATTTGCTCATGTGTTCATCACACTCTTCTCGAGGACCAAAGCACCTGTATATAGCATGCGGGTTGAGGACATGGGCCTTGCGTTCAAGCAGACCTGCTCAATTTGCAGCTCTGCCAATGGGCAAGTCATTGGGCTTCTGCAAGCCTCGGTCACCTAGTGCAATTGAGCGTGGTTATGGGAGCTTCATGAGACCACTTATGTAAACCACCTGGCACAGCGGCCCACACAGGGATAAGCTATGCAATATGTGGTGATCGTGACGGTGATGTGATGATGATGGGGATGAGAAGGAGGAGGAGGAGGAGGATTAAGACAAGGAGGAGGACCACTCTTGGGTCTTGGGAGGTAGCCAGTGGGAGCTACTGAGCTGGCTGTTAGCCCAGATCAATAGCTAAATTTCTTTTCCAACTCCACAATTCCCAGTCATGTTTTGGATGAGAAACTACATTTGATCCCCCTCCCCCCCCAACCCTTGGATTCCAGCTCTCCACTTGTGAGAAAGAGGGGATTCCATTTTGCTTTTCACTGTTAACCGTGATCCCTTCCCTTCTGGGACCACCTGGGATGGCCAAATTGGACCCAGGAGGAAGGAAATCCACATATTCCTCCAGTCCCTCATCCTCAAGCTTGGAGTTCAACCTAGTAAAGTGTTGGAAACCAATAAGGACGCTATTCTAATTGAGCATAAAATTAAGCCCTTTCATTGCAACTTGGCAGATGACCACGAGAGGTACTCCAGGCACAAAATAAATCTTAACCCTTCAGATTCTTCTCTTCGATGAACATTAGGTAGAAAGACAAGATGAAATCACCACAGGACCCTTGGGATGGAGTCCACAAATGCCTTACGCCATTCCTTTGTGTTCTCACGAAGTTTTTTCTTCTCCATGTGTTTTTATACCCTTCGACCCTCAAAAGAATTCTGAGGAGGGCACCTACCGAACTCACTTAACAGATGAGGAAACTGAAGTGGACAGAGGCAACATGGCACTCCCAAGATCACACGGCTTGTCACTGGAACAGTAAAAGTTAGCACCTCAGTCTCCTTACACTAAACTTGTGCTCTTCTTCACCACCGCCTTCAGGCTACCATTCAGCTGCTGAACTGGGTTTATAAACTCCTTGCCAGCAGAGTGAGGGGAGGGATTGCTTGTTACTCGAATAGGGGAGGAGTCAGTAGTCCTGAGTCTAGGTATCGAGAGAGCCTTGGAGCTAACCTACATTAACGTCCATCTAGAATGGGATTGGCAGTGGTTCAGGACACTGAAAAGATGATGCCCTGGAAGAGTTCTCAGCTTGCCTCCCATCCGTGCCTACTGTGGCTCCTTCTGTCCTGAGTTTATGCCTTCATCCCATCCACCCAGCAGCTTCTCTTACTCGGCTCTCCAATGGAGAAGGCATAGACAACCCAGCCCAAATGAGCTCCAATGGCATCAAATAGCCTGTAACTCAGCAGGGCCCCCAAAGACTCAGACTTGGGCTCCTACACAAAATATGCCCACTCTACTTCCTCTTAAACTAGGGAAGGGAGGCAACAATGTAAGGCTGTTGGTCTCATATCGATACATAATACCAAACACGTGAGGCCAGATCAGTGCCATATCAGAAGATACGCACTCCATGGGGCATGTTCATACACATTCCATGGGGTGGGTGCATCAGGGTAGCTTTAATTAAGAGCCTCCTGCCACTGTCCTCTTTAAATTACTGTTCTACTTCTTGCATAGCTTTGTTCCTAAACTACCAACCACCTGAATCACTCTCCCCAGGACCGCCATAGGATTTCAGCTTTAGGCTTTCCCTCCTTCAGACTAATACACACCACTACAGCTCCAGTGAATGTCAAAATGCAGTTATCTCCATACTAAACAGAAAATTGGTCATAGAATATTAGGTGTGTTTATCAAGACATGGAATACAAGATCTAGTGGTGAATCTAATACTACCTTGATTTTGAAGTAGTGAGCATATTTTGAGCTCTTTCTAGGAACTGTAAGATGATACAGAAATACCCATGGTGACCAAGCCACAAGTCTAGGTAACACTACTACGGTTTGTGTCTTGTTGAAATTGAAGGAAATATCAAATTGTAGTTTAAGGTTACTGAAACTGCAGATGTCATTTTTTTTCCCCTGGACTTAATGAATTCTACCCACAGACCGTCTTGGTAGAAGGGAAGTTTCCAGGTTAGGATCAATCCTTGTCCCAGAAAGGGGCTAGCTGGGTAGACTGCTGAAGAAGAAATGAATGAGCCCTCTATATCAATGAGGGCATTTGTCAACAACTAGTTGTTGCTGGAGAGGCTAGAGGGACAATTCTTAATATTGAAATACTACTCTGAGCCCCTAAAGACAAAGAGATGATGATATTCTAGGCATGGCATTAATAAGCAGGGTGAAACCACAGCTAAAACAATCCCAATGCAAGGGATCCACAGTCCTGCCCCAGAACAATGAAAACAACAGGGTCCTAGATCTTTCTAACTTGCTCACTTGTTATCCATTATATTACTTCTCTTCGTATTAAAAGAACTTCCTAGATTAGTGATCTGTCCTGCCACGCCACATCCTTGGATAAACTGTCCAACATACTACAGCCCAGAAACGGCTGACGTGTAAGAGGGTGACTTCAGCAGCCATTGTCGGTACCATATGTCCCTGCCCCTCCTCACACCATAGCTGACTGGACCGAGGGTGAGCACCAGATTCAAGAGTCGCCTACGTATTGGCTGATCAGCGGCCAATGGTATGGCTTGATTTTTTTTTTAAATGATCTGGCTCAAGCAGGCTCTCTCTCATCTTCACTTCCAAAAAGTGAATTGAGACATTGCAAGGAGGAGGCAATTATGGGCAGAAGTCAAAACTAAAAGAAAACACAGAAGAAAGCCAGACTTTGATTCAGGGTCATAAGAGGGAACAATCCAGAGAGAAGCAGAATCTGGCTAATGGTAGCGCACTCGCTGTACTGGAGACCACGAGTCTTGATGATGGGTTCCTAGGATGGGTTCAGATTCGGGCTGTCTTCCACTTCCTGTCTCAGTAAAGCTTCAACTTTCTGTTTCCGTGTTAAAATCTCATGAACAGAATTCAGAGGGTCCTTGACAAAAAAGGTCACATTTTAATTTTCACTAACCTGGAACTAAAACTTAGCATTTCCTTCACCTTCTTCTGGGAAGCCTTCTATAACCTCTAAGATTGGAGGAGATGCTCCAAAAATGTACTCTCAAGCCCCTTTCACCTACCCTTATCAATGTGGGAACAATGTTCATCGTAATGCCGACTTACATCTCTCTACCTCACTTTAGACCGTAAGTTCCTTGAGGGCAGGAACCCTATTGGCCTCCTGTGGATTCACAGGGCTTTTTATTATATCAAATAAGGAATGAAATTTCTATAGAAAGTCATGGGGAGACTTCTACAGGAAGTCACAGGGACATTATAAATACCAATTTAATGATGCAAGCTTAGTGACCTAGCCATAGCTCTTAAAAGGTAAATAATGGAGCAGATACGAAACCCTGCAGGAGAATATTAGAATCAAGGCCGATCATATAACTGGATTAAGGCAATTCAGTTCACTGAGCATTTTCTGTGACCTACTCTGGGTCATAGCCTCTTCCCATAAGGATTCAACAAATATGAGAGAGTAAAGCATGCAGAAATCTCTCAAACATAACGCAGAATGAGATACCTACAAAACAGGTCAGTTAGAGGAAAAGTGTCACTAGAGCTGGAATCAGATGACCTAAATCTAAATCCTGGCCCACCACTTTGCAATAGAAACTTCAACAAGTTGCTAGACTAAGCCTCAATTTTGCTATCTATAAAATGAGGCTGATGATATTCATCTCATGGAAGAGTTATGAAGACTAAAAGCCACCATTACAGGAAAGGACCTAGTATCACACTGGTACATAACAGATGTTCATTAAAGGTCTGGATCTTTTCCCCAGGTATTTAAAAAAAAAAAAGGTTTAATTGTATATTGCCAGCAAGGTGGTGGCAGTAAAAGAGAGAAATTTGATCCATGGCACGTCACTCCCTAAATCCATTTTACCCGTGACTGTGCTGGGAGAAAATCTTACTGTATTTGGAGCAGGCTGGAAAGAAGGTTCAGCTCAGCGCTAGAAACCAAAACGGAACTACAATGTGAGCCACATGTAGAACGTTAACGTCTCTAGTAGCCACGTTAAACCAAAAAGTAAAAACAAACAGGTGAAATCGATAGTATATTTCATTTAACCCAATATACCTAACAGTATTATTTCAATACACAAGGAGTATAGAAACGTAGTAATGATAGATTTTACAGTCTTCTGCTGGTCCTAAGTCTTAGAAACGCAGTGCGCCTGACACCTCGAGGGTTCCAAAGCCACACGCAGCTAGTGGTTGCCACGTCGGACAGGCCAAGTCCAGCTCGTGCGGCGACAGGTGTGGGGGTCACCGCAGGGGAAATGGATCCTCTCTAGACGGTGGATGGGAGCTCGGACTCTGCAACCAGCATGGGTTCAGATGCCGTCTCGCTCCTCACCAGCTGGGTGACGTGGGGCAAGTGACTTCACCTCTCTGTGTCTCGGTTCTTCATCTATACCAGGGGAAGAGCAATGCCAGCTTCCAGAGCAGGGGAGGACGAGGTGGCCTAACGCGTGCCAAATACTTAGAGCCGCATCAAGCCCATGGCCAGCTCAGTCAATGTTAAGGAGCGCTATGGTGACAGCTCTGGCGGGGGGGGGGGGGCGCGGGGGCAGGAAGAGGGGAGCAGAGATGTATAGAACCTCCCAAGGGTTAGGGCTCTGCTCCTTCCTTTTCGGAGTCATCCACGCTGCCTCGGCCGCTCCGCTGTGCCCCTCGGGGGCCAACGCGAGCGGGCACCCAGGCCGCAGCAGCGCGGCGGGAAGCGGCCCTGGAGGGTGGCGGCCCTCGCGTTTGCAATCTCGAGGCAATCTGCGGAGCTATGGTTCCAATTAGGAAGGCAAAGCTGGCCCAAATACCGTTCCCCACAGCTTGGCAGGAAAAGCCATTTGCAACAAACCAGACCATGTCTCCCATTTTCTGTCTTTGTTTCTCTGTTCAAACATTTGTAAGTCGTTCCGAATTTGGGAGAGGCGGCGGCAGCAACTGTTTTAAAAGGCAGAGCCAGGATCAAATGAAGGCAGGCCAAACACACAAGTGGCCAGGGCTATTGGGAGCCAGAATACAAATCATGAAAGTAAAGAAGAAATTAAGAGCAATAAAATTCACATCTGCTGAATACAGGCAATTATGTCTTCCTGGAAATAACTTCTGATTCTTACGGATTAAGCGTTATCTATGTCTCTCAACCTACAGCTGATTTTTCTTTTAAACCTCACCCAGATGTGCCGCCTTCTCTTTCCTGGCACTCCTGGCCCGGCTTCCCCAGTACTGGCACACGTTACTATAGATGCCTCCGTTTCTATTTACTCTTTTGTTGAGGTTTCACAGACATAAAATGCATCGATCTGAAGCGTACAGCCCAAACAATTGTTACATACATCTACAGCCAGGTTAGCAGTGTTCGGGCAAAAATATGGACTATTTCCAGTGGCCCGGCAGACTGCCTTGGGCCCCCTCCCAAGAACACCCCCTCCCAAGATAACCACTCTTCTCATCTCTATCTCTACAGATTAGCTTTGCCTGGGTTTGAGCTTCATATAAATGACATGCCTCTCTTTTCTTTCCTGGCTCCTCAAACACGTCCTTAAGCATATTATAGCAGAGACGCAGAAGAGAAGGGTGCAATAGGAACCCTTCCATGAGATCTGTCTCATTTATACAACCTAATAATGAAGAGGGGCACCGGAAGAGCAGCCCTGGAGAGGACAACAGGCCTCCAAGCACACCAACATGCTGCACGCAGGGCCTCCGATGCTAACACACGAGCACTACTACCCTAGGCTCCCAGATGTCCAAGTCTGCCTTGGGCACGGCTGGGTGAAATATCAGGCCCACAGCCATCAGGCACTCAGCTGCATCATCACAAGATTCAGCTTTATCTGGAAAAAGGCGAGGATGTCTTGCTTCCCCTAGGGATATCGTTTCCAGTCTCACATGCCAAGTAAGAGCTAGAGACGGCCAGCCTGGATTTGAAGCCCAGCTTTGCCGCTTCCTGGCTGTGTGACCTCATGCAGCTTTCTTCACCTCTCTGCGCCTGAGTTCCATCATCTGACAAATGCGGATAGCAACAGTACCTACTTCATTAGGTGCATTATAAGGACTGAATGTTATCAGAACAGTGCTTGAACCACGATAGTTCATAAAAATCAGCTACTGTTGTTGTTATTATGCCTAGAAAACATCCTTAATGCCTTCAGGGATATCTGGAGGGCACAATACAGACCTAAGAATGTGCAGCACGCACATGTAAACACATGCTCACAGGTGCACACACACACGGGCACATGCATGTGCACAAAAAAGAATACACATGTGCACACGTATACATGCATATAAATTTGCACCCACGATTGCATGTGCATGCACACACACATGCACCTTTGAGTCCCCTCTCCTCGGGATACAGATGACAGAAATTCTCCTCATCTTCCTAGAAAGCTCCTGCTCATTAAAACCCAGAGGTAAGAGATCAAAGTAAAGGAAGTGTGAAACAAGGAGAGGAACCTCATTCATGAGGAACATATTTGCCATAAGTAGGTCTGGGGAAGGCAGATGTTTCACCGCCTGAGTACAGGCTGGGTTCACGTATCCTAAAATGACATTGCGTGAGCTGAAATTCACAGAATGGCCCCAACCACAGGGATTCACGGGAAGACAAAGGAGTTGGGCTATTCTCATTCTTGGAAGAGCAAACACTGAGATCTAAAATCACGTCCTCCCAGAATACCATCTCAGGAATTGCATCCACCTCTAGAATTATGTATCCCCCCTGAAATGTTCCAAAGCCCCAGGGCCGGAGACGGACAGGTACATGGCATGAGGCAGTATTGAGGTGGCCTTGCCTCTAAACAGAACATCTAACAACTCACAAGATTTTTTTCCTAGAGAGCAGTGAAAATTTTTGGAGACACCGCAATCATAGTACAAACAAAAAATGGCCTCCTAAAACCTTTCCTAGTAAATTATAAACATCCTGGAACATATTTCTCTCCAGCATCTTACCCAGGAGGTTGCCATGGATGAAAATACACCACTATACTTAACTTCACAAGAGGGTCAGAAAGAGGCAACTCAAAACCCAATTTTAAAGATCACGTCAACAAGGCTGGGGGCAAGAGGCTGGAACAGCAGTGAAGTTTAAAGACCTCTGCAATCCCAGGAAGGCCAGTAACTTACTGTACGAAAGCAAGAAAGACCTTTCTAAGCAGAAATAGTTATATCTCTTTAGGGCACACACAAGGAAGGACCTCAAAGAATTTCAGATCTAGCAGATTCTTCTTGTTGTTTTATGATTAAAGAAGAGGACTAGAAAATTCTCCCTCCCCACCCCGTGTGTGTGTGTGTGTGTGTGTGTGTGTGTGTGGCCAAAGTCCAAATTTTGCTGTTGACTCAAAATCTTGCTAATACTGTGTCTATTTGTTCTCAAACTGCTAGCCAGCAAATGTTGATATGAGCCAAAATTACTTGGACTTCAGCCATAGCATGCGTATAAAGACAATGAAATTTTATTTCCTTTTCCTCATCATTAATGAGCTTATTGGCTCAAAGTGCTTTAAAGTTCTCCAAAGTAGTTCTGTGGTTTATAAACACTCCAATAGCATCCCTATAAAAACTACAATGTCCACCTGTCTCTTTGGACCTCGGTTAAAAGATTGCATAAGAATTAGGGATCTGATTACCATTTAATCCCTTTCAGCAACAAGGAAGAAAGTCAACCAATGCCCACAGGTGCTAGTTAACAGATTGTTTCACAAAATTTAAAAGCTGTGCCTTCAAAATTAGAATCTTGTGTCCCTAATGCCTGGAGGGTACAATTTGACTTTTTGGCAGGCAGGAAAGAGAAAATTCGTAATTCTGACCCAAAGGTGAATTAATGAAAAATCACCCCTCAGCTCCTGACTTTCTGAAAATAACCAGAGAGCAGGACACTAGGCACCTAATACTGGCCTTCATTTCAGAAGCACGTGGAAACATTCCCATTTTGACAACTATGCCCACCCAGCTTTTTACCACCCAGCAGACACCAACTGGCACCCACAAGCTTGGGGCAGTCAAATATACCATTAGGACAGAAATTAAAGCCTGTTTTCCTTCAAAAGAGTTGGCAATGTTACTGATTGAATTTTTATGACAATAAAAGCTGTTTAAGGCAGCTCATAAATCTCATGTAAAAAAAAAAGTTAGAACACATTAAGCCTGATTTTGCTATGCAAAGACCAATCCTGTAACCATTAAAGGAGATGCTGCAGAAGAATATTTGGTAACACAGTAAAATATTCTTGTTCTAATGTGTGAAAAAAAGACTATAAGCCCATTTTATTAAGTTATGTACAGGGGGGAAACCTGGAGGGTATACACAAAAATATGGAGAGATTCTCTTTGGGTGACAGATTTAGAGATCATTTTTATCATTTCTCTTTTGTTGATCTTTATTTTTCAAATTTTGTTCACTTGAACGGGTCTTCTGCTTCTAGACTAAGGAAAAAAGTTTCAATTGCTGCAAAACTTAGTTTTACTCGAGTCTCAACTCTGCCAAGAGTCCAAGATCAATATTTGGTCAAAATCGTTTCTTCCAATAATCTGCAACTACACACAACCCTGTGGGTGAATCTCACAAACAAAATACTGGGCGGATGAAGCCAGACACAAAAGAGTCCAAACTGATGGATTCACTTACCTAAAACATACACAAATGACAAAAGAAGACGATGATGTCAGAAGTGAGGGTGGTAGTCACCCTTGGGCAGAGTACTTAGCATTACCGAGTCTCTTGCATTACCTTCCAGGGTTTCTAGCTGTGCTCAGTGGGGAGAAGCTGGAAGAAATGAGTCTCTACCAACCCAACTGCCAAGTTCGTGTGTGCTGCCCAAGCTAGAAGACCTGTTTAAAAACACCTCGCCTCCCCCTTATAAAGGACGAGTCTGGCATCCACATGAAATGCCTGCTGTGCCCTGGGGGCTCTGAGGTACAGCAGGACCAGCAGTAACACACACATCCGCAAGTTCCAAGACACAACACAAGTCTGGATTCCAGCACAAGTACCAGGAAGGAAACGTTTCCAAACTCATTCTTCCCCACACTTGGGCTCCCACCGGCCAGCAGCTCCAAACAAATAAACAAATGAACCGAGATTGAAAACAAAACAAAACAGCACAACAGGAACGAATGAAGCTCTCTGTACTGTGGCAAAAACACAAAGACAGCCAACCAGAGAGAATTCTGGATGAAAACAATGTGTAAGGATTTCCAAACCTTCCTGCCATCCGTTTCCAACATTCTCATACTTGGGACTGAAAGAAACTTCTCTTGTCAGGAAGGAGGAAAATGAGAAGTTGGGAAGAACAGAGGGAAATGTGGTGAAGACAGGAAGGAAGGGGGACCTCTGGGTACCCGTGGAGTGCTGGCTGGGCCACTGTTACCTCCTGAGTCCTCCTGGCCACCTGCAAACCAGGCCCTGTAATCTCCCCCTGAAAAACGGGAAGGGGAGACAGAGGCACAGCCAGTTGGAACAGTGCTTCCTCACCTTGGCTGCATGTTAGAATCGCCTGGCGAGCTCCGAAAAATCCCGATGCCCGGGCACATTCCAGACCAACTGCTTTTGAATCTCTGGGGGTGAGATGCATGCACCAGCATTAGAACAAAACGAAACGAAACGAAACAACAATCCCTCCAGATGAACCCAATGTGCAGCCCAGGCTGAAAATGATGGTTTAGAGCAGCACGTGTTAAATTTTCATGCACATGCGCACATGCATGGCACATTCTGACTCAGTGGATCTGGGGCGGGGCCTGAGAATGTGACATTGGAGCTCTTGGCACCCCGATCCCCGCTTGGGACTAATGAGGGTATAGACCACAGCCTTTCGGAGGCTGTGGGGAACTTCCTGAGCATGCACTTCCAAAAGGGGCAGGGATGTTCTCAAATAGACTTTCTTCTAGCCCCTTATGCCCACTTCCACCCAACGGGATTCCAAATCTGTGTCCCTTTGTACTAAAGCAGATGTGCGGGCCCTCCTCTGCTTTAGAGAGAGGCCAATGGAAGTGCAAGACACCAAGTTTCTGGAACATCAAGTCAAAGGAAGGCAGCCAGCTCCCCCAGCCCCACCCCATTAATCACTAGAGGCTGCTGGTGAAGTAATGGCTCCCTGCAGTTTGGTGGTTTGCGAGGGCCTTCTATGCGCTCCCCAACTTGACAAGATATTAGGCACAAGCCATACCAGAGTGTGCATTAATGAGACCCACATGGAGCTGCCGAAGAGTAAACACTCACTTAATCCCATGTAGCTGAACGGCCTAACAAACGAATTAGCTGGTGGCATCCACTTAGGATATATGATCCAATTTATATTATGATTTCTTTCTAAAGGCTGAACTGATTTTGACACATATAAAAATGTGGTTTCAATCACCCGCAATTGCACCGTTTGAACAGGGGGAGAGAAAGGCTTTTCAAGGACCCAGACCTGAGGGGAGCAAAGAACAAGGTGAAATGAAGGAGATTTGTGCTGGTGCTGGGACTGTGGGGGGGGGGGCCTTCGGAGCCTTTAGTGCTGCTGTCAAGAAGCCCAGGGGACTTTTATCTCTGCTGCTGGGTCCGCTCGGCCAACATGTAGGCACAGCCTGGAGAAAACAGAATTCCTCACCACCTCCCCCCTCAGACTGCGTTCACGTCCCTGACAGTTCAGGGGCCCCAGAATCACCGAGACCCGAGCTATGGGGAGAGATCGGGGCTCTATCAGGCCTGGCATGGCCATCCTAAGGCCAAACAGAGGCTAGGGGGTTTATATGCTCAAAGAACCTCCATATTGGCCTCAACTGATAACACTAAGAGGGAGAAAGCAGGCACCACAGGGGGCTAAGAGATTCATGAGTGTTTATCCAATACTTCTCAGTACTTAGCTTTTTCTCGTCCTATTGTCACAACAACCGTTTGAGGTAGTTAATATGACCTGCCCCTTTTCATACATGAGTAAAACCAAGGCACAAAGGCCAAAGTCACTCAACTGAGTAATGGTGTTGCTTCCAGAAACCAAGTATTCAATGAATCTTGCTGTGGTCCCCAGCCTAGGCTGCTTCCTTGGGCCCTGCTGGGCCAGCCTGGGTCCCTGTGCTATGTCTGAGGCATAATGCTGTGGCCTTTGGAACAGCCACCCAGCTGCCGAGAGAGGTCTCGTGCCTGTGCCCTTCAGCCGCTTCCGACAGCTGTCCACATGAAGAGGCTCCCGATGCCACAACAGCTTGGCTGTGTCTGTCCATCTAAGTGCAGAAAACACCAAAATAACTACTCTGTTGTTACATACTTGGCACTGGGCTAGTGATTTTCATATATCTTATTCCAATTTTTACAGAGAAAAAACATCAGGTACTGAGAAGTTATGTAGCTTTACAAAATCACCTATTCAGGTTTTCAGTGAAGAGCATCTGGGCCAAAATCTGGTGATTATTTTCCCCACTCTGCAGCTACACTACAATGATGCCAAATAATGACCTGAACTGTCTGCAGCAAATTTCCCTGAAAAAGCATGAAACATTCATTTATTCTCTCAACACGGACGATGTTTTCCAGTCAAACCAAACTCCTGGTGGATCTTCAAATAGGCTGTGGCCAAGACTGCTACATATTCATTCTCTGTTCTCTTTTCTACCCAGGCACGTGGCTGGGACACATCTCCCAGACTCTCTTGCAGTTGCATGGAACTGCATAACTGAGTTCCAGCCAATGGCACACGGGTAGAAGTGGCATGTTTCTCCTTTAGCCCTGGCACATAAACACCTTTTGCACAATTCCCCAATCTCTCTTCCCTCAACTCCTGCTAGATTCAGTTGCTCTAATGGAGGATGTGAAGTCTCCAGGGAATGGCAGAGCCACAGACAGAAAGAGCCTGGGTCCCTGAATGCCTGCATGGAGCAGAGTACTCCCCTATCAACCCACACCGGACAGTAACATAAATAAGAAACGAAACTTGACTGCGTTATGCCACAAAGACCTTAGGGCTTGTTTGTCATCACAGTTAACCTACTCTCACTAATACACAGATCCTTGTTTCCTTTCTCTTGAATTTTTACAAATCTTACCCAGTGTTTAAGTCAGTGATTTCCCAAGCATGGTCCCAGCAGCAGGAGTTTGTTAGTAATGCAAGTTCTCAGGCCTTACTCCTGTCCTATTCAATCAGAAAGTTAGGTGGAGGGATCCCTGGGTGGCGCAGTGGTTTAGCGCCTGCCTTTGGCCCAGGGCGCGATCCTGGAGACCCGGGATCGAATCCCACATCGGGCTCCCGGTGCATGGAGCCTGCTTCTCCCTCTGCCTGTGTCTCTGCCTCTCTCTCTCTCTCTCTGTGACTATCATAAATAAATAAATAAAAATTTAAAAAAAAAAAGAAAGTTAGGTGGGGGGAGTTGGAGGCAGGAGCTAGAGTCCAGCCATCTGTATTTTAACAACTCTTCCAGATGATTCTGATGCGTGCCCAAGTTTGATATCTACTGTTTTAAGTGAACTGAGATCTATCGGTGAAATTTACAAGGCTATCCCCCAGCCTCATCCAGCTCCTCCTCTGATCTCTGTGCCATCCACTCATCTCGGCCCTTACGTACACATGGCCACTGTCATTGTGACCACATGGTTTCTCCTCTATGGTACATGCTTGTCCCAAATTCCCACGGGTGGAGACCATCCTCCTTACCTACTGGTAAATGCTGGAATGAAGGGAGGGAGAGAGGGAGGGAGGGAGGGAGGGAGGGAGGGCGGGAGGGCATACCTATGATACAGAACAGGACAGGATCCCCATTCAACAGATGGAAAGTGTCAAGTGCCAAAAGACTGGCTATAACTCAGTAAACACGCTCACTTGATGCCATCGCCTACAGGTTTGACTCTCACTTAGAGAGGATCATAAAGAGTTAAGAATTTGAGTACTAAAGCCAGTACTAAAGTTTCTGGGTTCAAATATGGGCTTTTGCCCTCACTGGTTGTGCAATTTTAGGCCAATTAACCTCTTGATGTCTCCATTTCTTCATATGTAAAGCTGAGATAATAACGATACCTACTCTTATTGGGATGTGATGAAGATTTAAAGAGAAAACTGTATAAGGTGCTTAGAACAATGCTTGGCCTACAGAAAGGTCTCCATAAGGTTAGGAATTCTATCCTATTGGATGAGTGACCTGCAGAAGTCACCTAAACTCTCAGCCTCAGTTTCGTCATCAGCAGAAAGGGGTGTTGCCAGGTGACTTGAGATGATGAACGGTAGGTGCTGGGCACACACATGGGCATGAAGGGTGGCCATCAAGCCTGCCTTCTTCCCATCTCTTGGTCTTGCTTGTGCAGTGCACAGAGGGAGGGAACACATGGATACACATCTCCAGGAAAACAGGGCACAAGTCAGACAACAATCAGCTCACATGGGGCTTGGCCTTTGGGGGTGGGGGGTAGCCAGGATGAGAGCAGGGACTGAGCAGGCACCCCATAGAGATGAACTACGGGAGGATGGCTCCTTGGGCTCTCCAATTCACTGCTTCATTTCTAAATAAGAAACAATGGCACCACTGACTGATCCAGAGAAATCTTTGTCCAACTTTGAAAAACTGCCCACAGCAGCTAGAGAGCAAAGGTTAGACACAGCTCTGTTCAAACTTGTTATTAATGGATACCTCCTTCCAGCTCACCCCTTCCTGAACTGAGGTAAGAGAGACAGGAAGATGAGGAATTTCCTTCTAAGCTTTTTTCTGTTTTAAGATTAAAAGAAAATTTACAAGGTCAAGAAAACCCACAATGTTTACGCAGGGTTAAGAGGAGTGAAGAAGGTGGAAACTTTAAGCTTTACTCTTTTTTTATTATTATTATTCTCTAGCTTCCATCTGTCCTTGGAGTGTATTTTTTTCTCGAGCTTTTCAACTGAAAAACTCATAGAAGTGTGAACTGGTACACTTGGGAGAGGAATTTGGCAAACTCTAGAAAAGCCAAAGGTACCCCCAGTCTTCAACTCACCAATCCATCCCTAGGTTCACCATGAGCCATACAGTAAGTTCGGTTTCCTTAAACTTGCTTCAACTATAAGATAGTAACAGGCAGGCAAAGTAAACCGTGTCATCTTGGAATTGAAACAAGTTGAATGAAATAGTAGTCCTTCTTATCATGGGCAGCATAGTCTGGTATTTTCCAACGTACTCTATTCTATTCATTTTTTAAATGTGGTTGCAACCCGTTGGTTTGAGTTCATGTGCCACAAATGAGTGGCACGACACCCTCTGTGAAAAACAGCGCCCTGACAAACTCACACGTATCTGCACAAAAGTGACATGTTCACTGCAGTGTTGTTTGGGAGAGGAAAAAACCAGAAACAACTACCATGTCTATCAACAGGAGAATTGATAAATGGAAGTACTTTCATATAATGGACTATACACGGCAAGCAAAATGAATCAAGGAGAGCTACAAATAACAGTATGAATAAATCTCCATGTGTGATGCTGAGCAAAAAAGGCAAGTTGCAGAAAGATACACAGAGCACAAAACAATGTATACAGGTGTTAAACCAAGCCACAATAATACTAAGTGCTGCTTAGGAATACACGCATAAATATTATAATATGAAGACATGCCTGAGAGTTATTAATAGCAATTTCCAGGGTGTGGTCATAAAAGGTGATACTACTAAAGGAGTCTACATTACAGTTTTACTTGTAATAATGTATTTCTTCATCTAAATGCTGTGTCTTGGGATCCCTGGGTGGCTCAGCGGTTTGGCGCCTGCCTTCGGCCCAGGGTGTGATCCTGGAGACCCGGGATTGAGTCCCACGTCGAGCTCCCTGCGTGGAGCCTGCTTCTCCCTCTGCCTGTGTCTCTGCCTCTCTCTCCCTTTCTCTGTGTCTCTCATGAATAAATAAATAAAATCTTTAAAAAAATAAATGCTGTGTCCTATATCATTCTCTTTCTTGTGTACCTGAATCTTTAAGATATTATATATTTATTTGAGAGAGAGAGAGAGAGAGCAAGGGGAGGGGCAGAGAGAGAGGGACAAGCAGACTCCCTCCTGTGTGCAGAGCCTGATGCGGGGCTCAATCCCATGACCCAGAGATCATGACCTGAGCTAAAATCAAGAATCAGACCCTTAACCGACTGAGCCACCCAGGTGCCCCTCTGCAATTTTTATAATGACCAAAAAAAAAAAATCCTCCATGGAACTAAAACCTTGGGACAATTTTGCTTCTTCCTTCTGGAGCCAATGGAATCAAAGTTCTCCACTTTTAGCTCCAGCTCCCATCAGATAGCAGGTGAGCCCAGAATGCAGATGTGCAAGACCATGTCCCCACCCTACCTCCCACCCCAGCCGACGTGCACTAGCATCAAAGGAGGAGGTAGTGCCAGGTCCGGGGAAGCTGGGGACACCGTGCTGCAGTTTACTGAGGCCCGAGAAAGGTGTTGCTGGTGATGAAAGTCATCACTCCAGGGACCCCAGTTGAGAGGTGCCCTAGAATCTAAGCCAGGAAATTCAGTGTTGATCAGCAGCAACCCTAAGGATGCATAAGGTTTGTGACTCTGCAGGGATTCTGACACTCGAGCCCACTCCAACGCAGCGAACACTGGCTCGGAATAAATAGTACTGGTTTGACCTTCTCTGTAAATCACCGAACTTAATGTTGGAGAATTTAAAAGAGGATATTTCTTGATGAAGACATCCCCAGTGTATAAATGGGGTGGTTTGTTTCTGAGATTTCTGTCACCAGAGCTGGAGTTAGAACATGTCAGATCAACAGAATCTTCTAGTAGGAAGGAGTCTTAAACCAGCACTTCTCAAATGTTAACACGCAAGTGAATCCCCTGGGGAACTTATTAAAATGTAGCTTTGTGCACAGGAGGTCTGAGGCAGCCCCGAATGTGGGGCTGAGGACCACTCTGGGCACAGCGAGGCTTTATAGGATTCTAAGCTGCCCTCTGCTCTAAAGATGAAAAAGCTGCTGAGGCTGAGGGAGAGAAATGACTTGCTCACTGTCTCTTGGTACTTCACTGGGACTAGAACCTGGCTCTTCAGAGTTGGGCTTTGGTATTTCTCTGTCCATCTCCCATAGGTCTCAGCTGCCGGATACGCCAATCCAGCAAACTGGCCACGGGGCTGTCAAGTTTCAGGTTGTTCCAAATTTACAGGACAGCATTGGCCCACTGTCACCTAAACTCTCGCTTGTTGTCAAAGGAGGGTCCACAGACCACCAGGGTCACCATCACCTGGAAGCTTGTGAGAAGTCAGCCCAGATCTACTGAATCAGAACCTGCATTTTTAAATAAGCTCCTCAGATGATCCACCTGCACAAAGCTTCAGATGCATCAGTTGAAACAATACACAATCTCATATACTAGACAATTCTCCCCAGTGTCGCTTTTTAAAAAAGATTGATTAATTAATTAATTAATTTTAGAGAGAGAGTGCAAGCGTGAGCTGGAGGGGCAGCGGGAGAGGGAGAGAGAGGGAGTCCCCCACCCGGGGCTTAATCTCACGGCCCTGAGATCATGACCTGAGCCAAAACCAAGGGTCGCATGCTTAACCGACTGAGCCACCCAGGCGCCCCTCACTGCCTTGGTCCTAGGACTGGGCCGCTCACTTGGCTTCCGTCTCCTTCCCCACCTCTCTCCCGCTCTCTGAAATGCTCACACACATAGCCACACGCAAAAGGAGTGCACACAGGTGATGCTCCTTCGAGGGCCCTGTATTTGTGACCCACTACGAACAGCTACTGGTCACTTGCCGGACACGCTCTCTGCCTGATGTAATCCTCCCGACATTCCATGATGGGGGGACGATCACTCGACTTTCCAGATGGGGAAACGGAGACCTGGTACACTAAGACAACTGGCCCAAGCCTCCCAGGAAGCACAGGTGGTGGACCAGGAAAAAGCGATTGTTAGTCGCCCCCCAAAAAAGTGATCCAAAATGAAGGTGGGGAGCTAATGGCTCTGACACTGAAAACTGGAACACCCCTGGGAGAGGCCCCAGGGCTCTCCCTCTTGTCCTGAGGGGGGGCACTTCCCAGGGAGGGAAGGGCGAGGCTTCTGACCCTTAGCCAAAGAGTCGGCCTCCCGGGGACACAGGTTGTGGGAGGGAGGGCAAAGGGAAGAGGAGAGGGAAGTCCTAACCTCAAATCATCAAAGTGCAAAATGCATCAAAGCCTCTGAGTGTGAGGCACGTCATTCTTCTATTCGATGAGAGGTTTTCCTGGTGCTCTGGGACCACAGTGTGTGTGTGTGTGTGTGTGTGTGTGTTTGCCACTCAAGTAAGCTCCCAAAATGACTGCCTGCTTTGAGAGCACTGCTGGTTTCTAGAGTCAGGAGCTCTGATGGGCCTCATTCAGAAGTGTCAAGAGAAAGTGCCCCAGTAGGCTGAGAATGCTCCATGGTCCTCCTCCAGGGCTTCCCCGTGGGGGTGGCAAACACTGTCGTCAGGTCATCTGAAGAGCTAGGCCTTATACTAGCAGAGGACTGGGGGCAACAGGAGCTCTAGAACCTACTTCGGAACCTACCTAGCACGGTGTAACAGCCAGAGACACAAAGTACAGCAAATCCTCCCACCTGCGCCCCAGGTAGACTAAGCTAATAACTTACAGCACTTCTTCTGCGTAAAAATCAGGCCTCAGAGTCCTTCTCGACACAGTGATTCCACAGCCACTATCAAATGACAAAGACCAGCAAGCAATCAAACACCTGCCTGCCATCTCTGTGTAGGTAATGGGCCTTGTCTACATTTCAGGAGACCAGGCTTCTGGTCCCAGCTTTGCCACCAAACAGTTGCGTGACCGTGCACCAGGCACTTGACCTCTCAGGCCTTCTGCTTTCTCAGCAGTCGAATGGAAGAACAGAGAGGTGAGAGCCCTTGAGTTGGAGAAGGGGGTTGTTTCTGGCAGAGACCCCAAGGTGGCTCTCCTGGACATCTTGGGTTCCAGCAGGTTTTCCTCTCTCACGGTTCACCTCTCCTATGTGGCAATGGGGGTTACATTCAAGCAGCGGAGAAACTACCAGTCAGGCCACACACTGCCATGGTGGCTGATCACCCACACTGGAAAATGATGGGGGGTGCTAGGGGAGTGTCTTGATTTTTTTTTCCTAAACGTTTACCTGGAATCTTCTGGTAAAATGGCTGCAGTATATAGTCATTGAGATAATCACTACAATTTTCTTTTTAAAGAAAAGCTTAAAGATATTCATATGTATCTATGAGGTAAGTATCCAGATAGAAATCATTTCCAAACCTTTGTTCCCACACCCAGCAGCCAGGATGCCTAGAAAAATGCACGCCCAAGAGGCTACCATGAAAGGATGGAGCTCCGATACAGGCGAGAGGTGTATTGTTTTCCCCTTTATCTCTGAGGAAAACCCAATGACCATAGTTTTTCTGTGAGGAAAACAGTAAAAATGAATCTATACTTTTCCTTCAGTTTTATTCTTAACCAAGCTATCCTAGTTGGGACAATTACCCCCAAACCTCACACCCTTCTGAGAGACACAGCCCTGACTTGAATTCAATACCCAGCTCCCATATTTTTACACCTCCAATTTGGTATTTTGAAGGTTAGGATCCTAAGGTTGGGGCTTTACACTTTTAAAACCAGACCAAAGTGTTTGCTTTTGATGTCAGGGTAGCACTCCTCATGGATAAGCAGGTGTGTATTTGCTACCAAGAATATTCCAGGGCCTTCCAGACACATAAGCAAAATGGTGTGGCCTGAGGAAGGCATGAGGCCTTCAAAAACCAAGTCTGTTTAGCATTCAGGCCTAGGGCCTGGGAGTCCCCGTGCTCTCCTTAGGGGGGCTACAGAATGACAGGCCCACGATGGGTCCAGAAACGACAGCCTGCAGATCCCCCCATTACGCGTAGGACCCTAGGCTGACCAGATAAATCCCACTGGGCTCTTTCTAAAGGAGCCACGCGTGTCTGCTCTCTAGCTTGCTGAATGGCAAGCTGACAATTCCGAGGCTACACCTACACCCCGCCAGCCCCAGGGAAACAGTCTCCAGCCAGTCGCAAGCAGGGCCTGCACTCTGGCTCTTCTCTGCTTAAGAAATCCGAGAGGCGGATTTTTATATACCCCGTCCCTGCTCTCAGTCTACCTCCCCCCAAAGCACCAGAGGCAGGCAGTGAGATAATTAGGCCCTGCGGGAGGCGTGCAGCACCGGTGAAGCCCTGCCAGGCTGAGAGCCCAGAGGAGAAGGGATCCCACCCTACACCCAGAGGAAACAGCTCCTGGGAAGTGGCTCCTCCTCACCTCCGCCCTGCTGCCCAGCGACCCCAAGCCTCAGCGAGGAAGTGACTTCATTCTGAAAAGCTTTCATTCCCTCACACACAGGGCGGGCCCTCTCCTCCTCCTGGCCTCTCTCTGAAGCTGCTATTCCGGTGGTTCTTGACCTTGGCCATGCATCGCAATCACCTGGGAAGCTTCTTTTAACAAAGAAGAGCGAGCGCCTGGGTGGCTGGGTGGCTCGGTCAGTTAAGCATCTGACTCTGGATTTCAGCTCAGGTCACAATGTCAGGGTTGTGGGGTCGAGCCCCGCATCGAGCCCCGCATCGGGCTCCATGCTCAGCAGGGAGTCTGCTTGAGATTCATTCTCTCTCTCTGCCCCTCCTCCCACTGCACTCTCTCTCTCTGAAAAAATAAAATCTTTAAAAAGAAGAGGAAGAGCAATGCCTTGACAGACCTCACCACCCCAGGCTTCTTAGTTAATTGGCCAAACCCACCCAACCCAAGAGCGTCCCAGGTGCAGCCAATGCTGAGAGCCATGGAGCTAGTCCCTCTGCCTCACACACACTGCCCCATGCCACCCCCCTGCCTCCTTCAGCTACCTAAGTCCTAGTATCCCTCCCCTTCAGATCTCAGTGTAAATGTCTTTTTTTTTCTGGAAACTTCTCTGGCTCTCTCAGACTGGCCTAGGTCTCTGGCTATGTGCTCCCATAGCACCCCTACTTTCCCTCACACCATCATCCTATTATAGGAAATTTCCACATTCAATTGCCCATCCTCTGCCAAACGCCAGCTCTAAAGGGACAGGGAGTGCTTCTGGTATTGCTTGCCGTCACGTCCCTGTGCTCAAGATAAGGCCTGGCCTAGGGTAGATGCCTAACACAAAACTGTTTGAACAAATGGTTGTCCCTGACTTATTCAGTGCTGGTCCCTTCTCTAGAACACCCTGGTAGCAATTTTTAAATCAAGCATTTTCCAAACCACAGTAAAATACCCTCTCCCTCCTCGTGACAATGGATTGGCAAAGTTTCCAGTTTGGCTTCTGTGGCAGAGATTAGCTACTTTTTCACCAAACCATTTGCCTTTCCTCTGGGCACACACACTGCAAGACCACATTTCCCAGCGTCCTTGAGCCTGGATGTGGCCAGGAACTGAGGCTGGCCAGTGAAATGTGGGGGGAAGTGAGAAATACCATTTCAGGCCCAGCCCATAAAAACTCCCTTCACATCCTCCCACCCTTGCTGCTGGCTGGATCGGGGAATCCGGTGGAGGACTCCAAGGCCCTAAAGGAGGCTGGAGCTACAAGATAGAAAGAACCTGGGTTCTTGAACAACCACATGTGAGTACGGCACCACCCTCCACCCCCTGCCAACCCATATTACACTAAAGCGTGAGTGAGAAATAAACATTTACTGAGGTTTGAGGATGTTACAACAGTTCGCTTACCATGGATGACATACTTTTAAAATTTTTTCACCAGGAGGCACCTGGGTGGCTTAGTCAGTTGGGCATCCGACTTGATTTCAGCTCAGGTCATGATCTCAGGGTCGTGAGATTGAGCCCTGCATTGGGCTCGGTGCTGTGTATGGAGCCTGCTTAAGATTCTCTCTCTCCCTCTCCCTGTCACTACCTCTCAAAAATTTTTTCACCAGTTTATCAAAACTTCAGGGGACATATAATCCATAAATTCAAAGGTCAAAGTGAAAAAAAAACAAAGGTCAAAGTGAAGAAAAATTGCCTTGACCCACTCCACACCTCGGTTTTGATGCACATGACTTCTTTCCACAGAACACAACCCACTTCTGTACTTCCCAGCTTGGCCACGTGTTACCTGACCCTAAATGACATGGTGAGATCTCTTTAGGACCCGCCTCCCTTTGACCTGTCACCTGTCCTTGGGGCATCCAGGAAAAAGTCTGGTCTACACGTGGACCAACCATGCTCTATTCTGGACCACTGGCCCACCGACCTCTTGTTCTTTCTAACCAGCCATGCACAAGAAGAGACAGGCCTCAGGCCTCAAGCCCCAGCTCTCCACTAAACTACGAGAGCATTCCCAACCATGGACCCAAGAAGCACTGTAATGGTGACTAGCTTGAAATCTAGAACCCACCTCTAATAATCCATTATGTTTCAGATAGAACCAATGAGTTTTTGTGCACTTATATTAAAAATACACATATACACACACAAGATCTGAAGGAGTTCAAAGCAGAGTGAAACCTATATATTTTCTAAAATTGTTAAACTCCAATAAAACTTTAACATCAATATGTTCTTTGAACTGAACTCACATTTTTGTTTATTACAAGTCTCTGGCTCCTGCTGTCACCCACCTCTTTAACTTTTACCTTTATCACTTCCTTTAGGAGAAAAGAAAGCCACATGCCATGACATTGTCGGAGGGATACTCCCTCTGTATGCATACATCTCTGTGTTTGCATCCAGCAACAAACACTCAGCAATTTAATGTTTTAAGACCATTGTTTCCAAAAGGGATTAATTATTTACCAAATATTTATTGTCTTCCATGTAAAGCCTCACAGGAAATACCAAAACGATTGACCCAGGTTCTACTCTCCAAGGGCTGACCATCTGGGAAAAAGGAGTTGCATTTAAAGCACAATTAACTCCAATAAAGGTTAAATGGGGAAAACTCTATAAAAGAGGATAGGGACAAAGTGCTATCAAAGCCTCGAGGAGAAGTAGATTGCTCCCAGATGGGAAAAGGCATTCATTCATTCATTCATTCATTCAATTCATGTTTCTTGAGCAGATGTTCTATGCCTGGCACCAGGCGTGGTACTGCGCACACAGTAGTGAGCAAGACAGACACTTGCTCGGGCACAGCTCCACAGAGGAGGTGGCATCTGATCTGAGCCAATAGCCACAGTGGATAGAACACAGCATAATAACCACAATGAATGGAATTAAACACTAAGAACCTTCTAATGAGACTGTATGGCATCCGTCAACCTAGGAACTGTGTGAGGTAGGTACTGTTCTTATTCCCATTTTATAGATGAGAAGACTGGTGTCCGAGAGGTGAAGTTATGTCCAAGGTTATTATCCCCAGGCAGTCCACCTCCGTGGCCCTCATTCTTATCCACTGCACCCAAAACCACAGGTGGTTTTGAATTCTAGGGCAAGAAATTTTAAGCCCAGTCCTTGCCCTGATCTGAGCCACTGCCACTCAGAGGATGAAGATACAGCCCAAACCTGCCTGTCATGTAAGTCAGGGAAGGAATATCCACCCCAAGTTCAGGTCACTTCAAAGAAGCAGAACAAAACTGTTCTGAGTGCCCCAGAACCTAAGTGGCGAAGGTCTCACTTGGCACTGCCTATGTCTCAGGAAATCCACACCGGGGGGGGGGGGGGGGCATTTGTCAGGGACATTGCACTATAAGACCCTCGTCCTCTATTAATTAAAGCCCCTGGGGGGCGGGGTCCTATATGGAAAGTAGCAGCTTTTCCAGCCTGACAGGATTCTGTTTTAAGGGTAACTTCTCCTCAATGTGCCATACTCCTCCTCAATACACACACGCATACACACACACACACACACACACACACACACACACACCCTCCCCCCTTTCTTCATGAAACAGAATAATCATTAGGTTCCATCAAACATCTTACTAAGCTGTTGAATGTAAAAAGAAAAAAAAAAAAGCATGGCCCTCCAGTCAAGGCCCAGACACCACCACACAAATAACAGACTGTGAAATGAAGGACCCAATTACAGGGGGCTGCCAACTGCAAGGCTCTAACTTGGGCCATTGTTTGGGGGCAAACCTACGAAAGGCAGTTCCAGATGACACTGGGGCGGCACAGCTGGTTTATGTTGCCTGCAGATACGGGGCTGACAGGCCGTCGTGCACTCTAGGGGGTCATGTTTCACAGGCGTCCCTTAAGAGCAGCTGAAAACCAAAAACCCCTCATTCTGGCCAGGGTTACAGACCCAGGAGGGTCATTAGTCTCTGGAAAATGAGGCCAAGACTTGCCTAGGAAGAGGAGTTTGTCGTGTCCCTAACAGTAGCACCACCAGGCTGGGCCCTGCCGACATCCACCCGCGTGTGCCACACAACTTAATCCCCTTTCCTACCCTCAGGCCTCACAGGACAATGACAGGTCAAAAACACATAACCCATTCCTGCCAAGGCCATAGAGAGTTCCCATGTGAGCCCACAGCTCCACTCATAGGCATTGCCCAGAAAGAAATAAAAATCTATGCTTGCACAGAAACTTGTACACAAATGGTGCTGTCAGCATCATTCATAACGGCCAAAGGGTGGAAACGACACAACCGATGAATGGACCCACAAAATGTGGCAGAGCCACACGAAGGAAGACTACTCAGCTGTAGAAGCAGTGGAGCCCTGCCACGTGCCACAGCATGGATGAACCCTGAAACCATCAGACTAAGTAAAAGAAGCCAGACATAAAGGGTCACGTAAGGAAACCCTGTGAAATGTCTAGAATGGGCAAATCCATTGAGCAAAAAAAAAATAGATTCTTGGTTGCCAAGGGTGGGGGGAGGAGGAGATGGGAAGCGGCTGCTAATGGGCACAAGGCTTCTTTTGGGGTGAGAAGAATCTTCTGACATTGACTGGGGTGATGGCTGCAGGGTCTGTGAGGATATGAAAACCCTCTGAACTGTATGGCTTCAAACGAGTGAACTGCATTTCAATAAACGTGTTATTTTTTTTAATGTCTTAAGAAGCAAACTCTTAATAAATGGTTGGCACACCCACTTAATAAATGGACAGACGGAAGGTAGGAAGGAAGGTAGAAAAGAAAAGGTATATAATCTGAGTGGAACCAGGCAAAAACATCAGGTGAACTCAAAATAAGGAAAATCCTACAAAGTAATTGGTTCGAGCTCTTCCAAAGTGTCAATATCATAAAAGGCAATGTCAGTGTCATGACAGGGCCCTCTGTATTATTCTGGAAACCTTTCTGTAAGTTCAAAATGATATAAAAATTAAAAATAACCGGGAGACCTGGGTGGCTCAGTGGTTAAGCATCTGCTTTTGACCCAGGGCATGATCCCGGGGTCCTGGGATCGAGTCCCACATCAGGCTCCCGGCATGGAGCCTGCTTCTCCCTCTGCCTGTGTCTCTGCCTCTCTCTCTGGGTCTCTCATGAATGAATAAATAAAATCTTTTTTAAAAAACTAAAAATTACCAAATAAAAGACAAAGACGAAGAGAGATAGGGAGAGACCCAGCACTGACAGCTCCTGGTCTCTAGGTACTCAACAATGTCCAAACCTCGGCCCTTTGAGCCCTGAGCCTCTTTCATGAATGCCCCAGCCTTTGACACAGCTACCCAAGGCGAGGGGTGGGGCAGGCAGCAAGTGCCACAGTGGCAGCCATGGAGGGGAGGGGACAGTGGCCAAGGAGCCCCAAACAATATCGGTGAGAAGTTCTGGGGTCCCACCCAGAGAACATTCTCGCCACAGACACCCAGAATGACTGCACCTCGGGTAGGAAAAGGGGAAAGTCATTTTACAAGTAGTAATGCTGACAACTCAGCAACAACCTGACCCCGGGACCAGAGTCAGTGAGTCACCACGGGGCCACAGCTCAAGGAAGGCAACAGAATATTTGTGCACCATTTCCTTGCAGAGGCACGGATCCTGGGTTGGTCTGACTGCCCCCGCCACAGGGACATGACGGCTCTGCTTTCATCCCCATCAGGCATTTGGTTATTTTTCTCATCTTCAATCTTGTGATTGGCAGGACCCATGCCTGATGGGTGATAAAAGACCCTGTGCGTGTGTGTCTCAGATAGAAAACAGAATGAAATTATGAGACTGGCCTAAAAACCAATAAAGTTCCCCTTCTGCAATTTCTCTGAAGGTCTTACTAGATTTTAATTCCCAGCAAGTCTCCTCAGATGCCTTGGAATTGCCCGCAGAAACACTTGATGTTACCGTGGACCAAATCAAAGGGAATTAAACATTAAAGCACTTGGGTAACAGGGCAGGTCTGCGATGGCTTGAACTGTAAGGGGCGCAGACGCAGGCAGACGCATCCTGCCTCTAACGGACTTCCCTATCTCTTCTTTAGGAATTGCCCCTCTAATAAGGACGTTGAGCCGCTAGGTTAACACTGGGAGTTTCTGGCCATGCCCTCTTTCCGAATCCTATGAAAATCCCTATATGATTCCCACAAGTGTCCGCATGTTGGTTACTAGTGGTGACCAATTCCCCGTATCTACATGAGTCACCTCTTTACCCCTGATGCAAGATACGGTGCCTGATGCACAGTAGGTGTCCCATAAATCTTTGACAGGTTCATCTGAAGTTAGAACTCAATAGTCGATGGGGGAATACCCACAAGCTTTGGTTGTGGTGAACGGGTGCTAAGTTTCTTTTGTTTAACATACCTGGGTGTGTGTGCAGATGCACATGTACACACACACACACACACACACACACACGTGAATTCGAGGGCAGAAAGGAGTTTAAAAGGCTCGAATCCATGAAGTTCCAGGAGGGTATTAAATTATTCTCCAATTCATGTTCTGAAACTGGGCTTCCCCTACCACCAGGGTCCCTGAAACCTTTTGGGCAGGAAATGGCATATGGACGGCTTTAAGAGATCCCATTCCCAGATCTGCAGCTACCATGTGTTTGCCTCCCTAAAGCTAAGCTGCCAGGTCCATGCTCACCTGCTTCTCCTTACTCCTTGTACTAAAGAAAGGTATGTGGGCCTCCTACCCTCAATCTTACCTGGGTGCATTATCCTGAAGAGTAAAAATCTCCTGGCACCCAAACAAAAGGCACCCAAACAAAGAGATAATTATAAACAGCATCACCTCAAAGGGAAAATCCCAAGAATTACATAAAGAAAGCTTCAGTAAGAAATATCGATGGCTACAGCACCTTATTGTATTCAGGTGGCAACTTCATGGCACAGCTTTGGGCCTTATATATTTATGTAGCCACGCAGCTCCCCATCCATCCTCGGATAGAACTCAGGAAGGAGAAGACTGGCCAAGCACACATATTAACACACTCATCTGAATCAATGAAGAAAAGTCCATTCTTTTTACTGAAAGTAAGTCTGGTTTGGCTGATGGTTTGACAATAAGAAATGATTTCTCCAATTAGGGCACATAACAGACCTTTTTTCATAAATGGAAAGGTTTTGATGAAGATACACTTAAAGTTTGTCTATGATATACACCAGTGCTTCTCGGACTGTAATGTGTACATAAATCACCTGGGAAGCTTATTAAAATGCTGATTCTGATTTAGTGGGGCTAGGGAAAGGACTCAAGATTCTGCATTTCTAACACACTTTCGGAGGATGCTGATGTTACTGGTCCATGAATCACACTGTGAATACTAAGAACACACAATGTGCTGGAAAATACTTTTTCTTGCAACAAATTAAACTTATAAAAAATTCAGATATCCACTATAAAATGTACAAGAGGGTGCCTAAATTTTTTAGAGTTAGGAAGGAGTCCAACAAGAAAAGTGTTGAAGACCTCTGATCTGAGCCACTGTTGGCAGTGTGAAGCTACGAGGTTTGCACCCAGCCTCTGCTGTCTGTACAGGACAGAGCTCTCCTTTTCCTCTGAAGTTGAAGCCCAGAAGAATTTGCTTCTTTGCCAGCCCCTCACATAGCTTCTGCCTTTGGTGATGGAGACAATGGCCTGGAACCTAAGGTGTGGGAATCCCAGCTGCAGCCAAAGGAATCCCTTTGCCCTGAACACAAAGGGCCCAGTTGGGATGGTGGGTGGGGGGAGGGGAGATGGGGGCGAGGGTTGGGGGATGGTAACCAACCCTGCACAGTCAGCAAAGCACTTGGGATTTCTGATTCAAGGGGAAATGGCCTCATCAACACAATTACAGTAACAGCTGACATGAGTTGGCACATGTCAGTGTGCACACTGGCACAGAGGGCTCATCCGGTAGACACCTATATCTGCAAGCGCGGAAACATGGGTCTGCCTTTCTTGACGAGATTCTAAGCAAAACCACAAAACTGCCCAACTCTGGTCAATCCCAACTCCCTAATAGTAGTCCTTCTCCTTCCCAGAATCTTGTAAAGAAGGATTTGATCTCTTCTACATCCATTAAGTCCAGCTTCAACCCCCCAATACAAACCCATACCACTCTTCTTTTTATTTTGAAGAGAACACTTCATTTAAACACGTATTCCAAAATCTTCTGGATTGGTAAAAACCTAATCAGGTGGCTTTCCACTTCATAGAAATGGAAAATATAGAGAGCTCTGCCAATAAGTTAGCCAGGCCAAGCATGCTAAGTAAACTGGGGTTATATACAGCAGATTAGTCTCAAAACTGGAGCTTCTTTTTTAAAAAAAAGATTCTATTTATTCATGAGAGACACAGAGAGAGAGAGACAGAGACACAGGCAGAGGAAAAGCAGGTTCCCTGTGGGGAGCTCGATGCAGGACTAGATCCCAGGACCCCAGGATCACAACCTGAGCCAAAGGCAGATCCTCAACCACTGAGCCACCCAGGTGCCCCAAAACTGGAGCATCTTTAAGACCAGAAAGTAGCCTCTTTTCTGCTCAAGAGAGGGTAAGTCACTAATTCCAGATGCTCAGTTCACCACTGTGATAAACCCCATGTAAAATAAGCACATTTACGTAGCCTTCTCTGCAGAGTGACCATGAAGGGTATACTGGCTGCTGCCTTGAAAGTGCTCCAGATTAAAAAAAAGGAAGGAGGGAGGGAGGGAGGGAGGGAGGGAGGGAGGGAGGGAGGGAGGGAGGGAGGGAGGGAAGGAAGGAAGGAAGGAAGGAATGAAGGAAGGAATGAAGGAAGGAAGGAAGGGAGGGAGGAAGGGAAAAGAGAAAAGAGAAGAAAAGAAAAGAAAAGAAAAGAAAAGAAAAGAAAAGAAAAGAAAAAAAAGAAAAGAAAAGAAAAGAAAAGAAAAGAAAAGAAAAGAAAAGAAAAGAACAGAACTCCAGATAGAAGGAAATAATTAATGACAATTCTCACCCGGGGTGGGGAGAGCATTCATTCATGCTGGAGGTAGGGGTCTAGATAGAAGCAAGATTACTAAAAAAAAAAAAAAAAAAAAAAAAGGAAGCAAGATTACTGGAGCCCACAATCTAGAGAGAAAAACAGGAGAGCTCTGAAAGGTCCCAATCCTTTAAAAGACGTGGCATTTCCCAGCAGCTAAACACTCACTGAATCATAGCATGTTAAAGCCAAAAGGAAACAGCGATCATCCAATGACCCAAATTATTTTTACTATACCGAGGAGGAAGCTGAGATCCAGAGAGGTAAAATGACCTGTTGTATAGCTTATTAGCAAAAGGAGCAGAATCATCACCCTGGTGGTCTCCTGCCACACAGACCCACAATGCTCACTCTCGGGCTGAGTATGGTAGGTACCAATCTGCCTCTACACACCAGGTACACACAACGGAACCACAGCAAAGAAGGTCTCTTCCTTTTAAGCTAAACAGCTCCAAAAATGAGGCTGAGAGCATGCCAGGGGTGAGGATAACTTCCTGTGTGTGCTGGTATTGAACAACCAGCTTGGGCGGTGGGGAACCTTGGTTTGAAGCATTTGACCATTTCCCTGGTGTGAATACTCCCACCGTGGCAGATTTCCAGCTACCAACATGATGTCACTGAACCCAAGTTGGGGAGAGATGTCTGCAATCAGCTCTCAAGGGCTGGTACAGGCTGACTCCAGCACACCACTAGGATTTCCGAGAAGTCCAAATCACTTGGGTTGGAAGATGGAATGACTTTTTGCCTCATAAGGAAAAAACATTCAGGTTTGTGAGAAAAAGTTTAGCCCCCCAATCACTGAACCCTAAAGTCTCCAGTTCCGATGTCCATGACACCCAGAGAGAATCAAAGTTTCGAGAAGTCACTTGGTTCAGCCTGCGTGGATCTCTGACGATTCCAGGCAGGAGCCATGAGAGGTGGAATCAACATTCTCTATCTTAATGCTCTGGGCAACCAAGTGTTCCTTTCCCAGCAACGACAGGATCCAGTTTCCAAGGGGATGCGCGAGCTCAGACCTCCATCTTTGCCAAGGTCAGTGGAGGTGCCTGAATTCAGTTTCAGGCAGCCCTCCGCAGGGCTCATAAACACGAGGGGAAACATGAACCACCAAACTCCTCCTCAATTTCCTTTTGCTGAGATCGCCAAGGCTGGGGAGGCAACTCAATAGGGAAAGTTCTGAGCCTGTGCTTTCTCTTTGCCAAACACTGATTGGCTAATGGAGGAAAAATGGCGTATAAACAAAGGTGGCTGATGACATCCGTGGGTCTGGAGCAATTCGTCTACATTGTTCTGACAGCTAACAAATGGAAATAGCTCTTAGGGAGCACGTTTAAGGAACAGCTGGAATATGTAATGGACATTTTTCTGTGAGTTTGACAGGTTGAGCTCCATCACAGTTGAGTTACACTCACCGGACACTGATCAGAATGAACTCTGCCATTCCTCGGAAGGTTGCCAAGAGCCTTTGAATAGAAGGGAATCCGGGGCCTCAGTTTCAGAAATGAAGGAGAATAAATACCAGACAGATCATAAGCAGATCTGATTTAAAGAGAAAGACCCATGAATGCCACTTTCTCAGCTTTCTCCCTGGTTTCTGGACCATCGTTAGGTCATTTTGATACATCCCACTAAAATGGCATAAGCACAGTCCTTTCTAGAGGGTCACTTTGGGGAAGAATCTGTCACATGTTGCCTCTTGGTCTTTAGTTTCATTCCTTCCCCTCCTCCCACCACACACACACTTGATAAAGTCAACAGACATAAGTTCCCGAAAGATGTAGAATATTCCAGATACTTTGCCTTATACAATGATTCACTCTAAGCATCATTTAAATGACCAACTCCCATGGGGCCCCTAAGATAACCTGATATATCAAAATCTAGTTTGCCCTCAGCATTTCAGGAACGTATCCATAGTCTAAAGCAAGGTGGTTCTGGGTGCACCTGGGGGGCTCAGTCGGTTAAATATCTGCCTTCAACTCAGGTCATGATCTCAGGGTCCTAGGATCGAGTCCCGCATCGGGCTCTCTGCTTAGCAGGGAATCTGCTTCTCCCTCTCACTCTCCCTCTGTGCTCACACTCTGTCTCTGTCTCTCAATTAAATAAATAGAATCTTTTTATTTTTTTAAATAAAATCTTTTTAAAAAATAATAAAGCAACGTAGTTTTCAAAATCAATGGCCAAAGAAACTTCTCAGAAGAAACAATTTTTAAGATTACAAGATTCACTTCTACACAGCAAAGGAAACAATCAACAAAACAAAAAGACAACCTACTGAATGGGAGAAGATATTTGCAGATGATATATCTGATAAGGGGTTAGTATCCAAAATATATACAGAACTTATATGACTCAACGAAAGAAAGAAAGAAAGAAAGAAAGAAAGAAAGAAAGAAAGAAAGAAAGAAAGAAAGAAAGAAAGAAAGAAAGAAAGAAACAAGTAATCCAATTTAAAAATGGGCAGAAGACATGAACAGACATTTCTCCAAGGACACCCAGCTGGCCAACAGATATATAAAAAAATGCTCAACATTATTAATCACCAGGAAAATGCAAATCAAAACCACAGGATCACCTCACACCTGTCAGAAGGGAAAAAAATAAGAAACACATGAAATAACAAGTGTTGGTGAAGATGTGGGGAAAAAAAGAACTGTCGTACACTGTTGGTGGGAATGCAAACTGGGGCAGCCACTGTGGAAAACAGTATGGAGAGTCCTCAAAAAATTAAAAATAGAACTACCATATGATCCAGCAATTCCACCACTGGGTATTTACCTGAAGAACACAAAAACATTAATTTGAAAAGATATATGCACCCATATGCTTAGGGCAGCATTATTTGCAATAGCCAAATTATGGGAGTAGCCCAAGTATCCATGGACAGATGAATGGATAAAGAAGATGTGGTTGTACACACACGCGCGCGCGCACACACACACACACACACACACACACAGGACTATTACTCGGCCATGAAAAAGAATGAAATCTTGCCATTTGCAACAACGTGGATGCATCTACAGAGTATAATGCTAAGTGAAATAAGTCAGAGAAAGACAAATGCCATATGATTTCATGCATATGTGGAATCTGAAAAATCAAACAAATGAAGAAAAAAGAGACAAACAAAAACACAGACTCTTAAATGTAGAGAACAGGTTGTTGCCCAGAGGGGAGGAGGATGGGGGATGGGTGAAATAGGTGAAAGGGATTAAAAATACACTTACCATGATGAGCACTGAGTAATGTACAGAATTGCTGAATCACTAGATTATACACCTGAAACTAATATAACACTGTACTTAATTATACTGGAATTAAAGCAAAAAGATTATGAGATTCAAATCAACAAATGACTGAATATTCCTGGTACTATTCTTTTTCTTCTTTCAGGCTCAAGGGAGTTATTACGAATAATAACATGCCTAGGAAAGATCCCAAGAAGGTTGCATGATCTAAAGAAGCCACCCGTCCAAGAGCAGTAGATGCTTCCCAACACGGCATCCAGCCCCCTCACTGCAAGCTCCAGCCCAATACACAAACCTTAGAGCAGCAAAGGATGACTCGATTAGCTGCAGTCCACAGGCCCAGTCGATCCATCCTTGTGGTATATGGACCCACATGGAATCACTCTTCGAAGTCCAGGCAGGGAAGGAGAAGGTCATCTCATGAAAGAATCAGAAGGCACGCCGGCCTGGAAGAGCAAGCTACTGCTAAGCCCGCAGAAGTCCTCCTCCCATTTGTAGAGGCGAAGAGGACACAGCATCCTCCTCTCACCTTCTCCCTTGCTCACAGTCTTCTGCGACCTCCGTCTTGAGCAATCCCTCCAACCCAAGGCCATCTGGCTTGACCTCTTCTGACCCTGCTTCCTCCCTCCTCCTCCCAGTACAGTGAGCTCACCTTGGACAACCACCAGAACCTGATGAGTAAAACATTCTGAGCTAAGGATCTTCAGAAGTTATGCCAATTGATAAGCCAAATTAGTACCAAGGCATAAAGTGAAGCGGCACCGTCTTTGTTCTCCACCGATCAGCGCATCGTGTTGCCTACCGTGCCAGCACTCTGCTCCATGAAACGCACTTAAAAGTCAAGAGGAACCCAACTGCTGAAAGCAAACGAGGAAAATCAGGGCACGTCCAGCAGGCGCTCGCTGTCTTTCTTAATACTACTTAGCACTTCCACAAGCCTTTTCATCTTCAAAGCACTTGAGGAACATTAGCTAATTAATCCTCCCAACAGCCCTGCAAGGTGAGGAAGGATTATCTCCATTTCACAGATGGAGAAATGAAATATTTTGAACACAGGCATAAAACCCAGGGACAGAAAGAATTGCCAGAAACTGGGCTGGGCTCCTTCCTGGGGTCTTTGACGCCCACCTAAGCCTGCCAAGGTACCTCATCCCCAACCTGAACACTGCCAAAGGCTCCTAACCAGCAGGTAGCCAAGCAGACAGAGCGCCAGAGGCAAGACAGACAAGGCTCCCCCGCTAACCCTTCCAAGTCTACAATTAATGCATGATTTCACCCGATTGTCTGGTTAGGGGAGGTCCCTTTTGAAGGTTAGATGAAGGAGGAGATACTTTCTCAAGCCATCTTCTGAGCCATGATTTTCATGTTCCTCCCTATGTATCTCCACGTGGTTGATATTTTAAACCAACGCCAAAGAAAGCACATACAATGATGGGCCAATCACTTCAAATCCTTCCTGGAACCAAGGCAGGTTCTACACAAATAAATGAAAAGCCATCAGCATGGTGCTTTTATTATTCAATCTTTCTCATATTTTAGGACAAGACTTTCTCTGATCAAACCCAAGCCACAAATACCAGTTGGAACCCTGGTCAAAACCTCATAATTAAAAGCAGTATAGGAACTTTATGTCTACCCCAGGCCTACGACTAAAGGCATAATTCCAAACTGCAGTGGTCTTAGAAGTTCTTGAATTTTCAAAAGCTATGAAAATTACTTGGAGATTCACACTGCCAGCACATTTTTCAGAACTGCCACTTTTGAGTTTGACCATTGCCCTATCAATAGTTACCATCAGAGCTTACCGATTTCTACCTTCATGCCTTCTTTCAAACTCTTCTCCACCTGAGATACGAAATCTGTGTGCTTCCCGCATCCAGGTACGTAACAAATAGAGACAACTTTCTCCATCCCTCCAAAGTGTCTCTAGGTTCTTCCTACCAGAAGCTCACAATAAGTATCCAAAAAGGTATATTAAGTAAAATGTTGAAGCAGTAGCAGTATGTTTAGGACGGTGGTTTTCAATGGGGGGTGATTTTTGTCCCCCAACAGTCCCCTGGCAATGTCTGGAGACATTTTTGGTTGTCATGTCTAGGGGGTGGGGAGGGAAAAGATGCTACTGGCACCTGGTGGGTACAGGCCAGGGGTACACAGCACAGCCTCCACCACAAAGAAATACCTGGCTCCAAATGTCAATAGCACTGAGGGGGAAAAAACTGGATTCAAAGAGAACCAGCTAGATCAAGTACATGCTGAGCACATAGTAAGTGGGTTTTCAGTAAAAACTAACAGATTGAATGGACTGAATCATAGCTGCTTCTATCACTGGGACCAGCCCCTGTTGCCAGAACAAAATAAAGTCAGACAAACCCAACTGAGAGCAACTCCATAGCAACTGCACTTTCTCAGAACCTAGGCAAAACCTTGATCATTTCACCTGTGAATAAAAGCATGAAGTTTAATGACTTTAAACGAATGGTGAAATATTTAACAGCAGAGATCATGCCTTGTACTTATTTTATCCGCAAGGATGCTGTATACCTAGTAGATGTAAAAAAAAAAAAAAAGTTCATTTATTGATGGTCATGGACCTCAATTATATCATAGGTGAGGGGGCAAGCATCCAAATACAAGCAGAAAAGACACAGAATACTTATGCTCCATCAGTCCCATTATGGCTTTAAGATAACACACCTGGAGAAGCAATCAAAAATCAGACATGATATAAAAAAAATACAACACAGTAATAAAAAAAAAAGGCAAAAGAGGGGCACCTTGGTAGTTCTGTGGTTGAGCATCTGTCTTCCGCTCAGGTCGTGATCCCGCATGGGGCTCCCCGCAGGGAGCCTGCTTCTCCCTCTGCCTGTGTCTCTGCCTCTCTTTCTCTGTCTCCCATGAATAAATAAGTAAAATCTTTTTAAAAACAAAACAAAAGAAAAGAACAGCTCTTCAGTATACAATATCATAAGCATATTACTGACTGAAAGAAGCCCCACAAAGGTACTGATTCCATTTGTATGAAGGTCAAAAATAAGCAAAGTGAATTTATGATAGAGGTCTAGTAAGAGATAGTAGTCACTGTTGCAGGTTACACGGTATGACTACTGACTGGAAAGGGGCATGAGGGAACTTTCTGGAACACTGGAAATGCTACGGATCTGGATCTGGTTAGTGGCCAGATGTGTGTGTGTGTGTGTACACACATAAAATTTTATCAAGCCAAACACTTAAGATTTGTTCACATTTTAAAAAAAAGATTTGTTCACAATACTGTATGTCAGTTATTTCTTATTTTTAAAAAGGAAAACATTAATTAAAAATACAAAGCACAAAAAAAAAGAAAAAAATCAGCCACGGTATAAAAGTTTAAAATTACAGTTCTAAACAGGTAGGCTTATGTTAACAAGCCTCTTTCCACTAGTAAATAGTCGCAGCTTTCATCCAAATTTCAGCTGCAAGAGTTGTCTTCTTTCTTAATTAAAATGCAAATACAGACTTGAACCAGAAAGAACATACTAACTTATTTCCTATTCAAACAATGGAATTAAATCCAAGTCTGACAGACCAGGTCTGTCTCCACGATCCAGGCCAGCACAGCACACACACCCCCGCCACCACCACCCCACCACACAGCTGCCTTTGATGTGGCTGCCTGGGGCAGCTCATAACAGGAATAAGACTACTTAAAAATCTAAACAATTGCATTTCACAATTAAGAAACCACCCCTGCCCTCTCCCTCCCAAGAAACAAAAAATCATTAGTTTCCTGCTCCTGCAAGAAAGATGGCGAGTTCAACACCAGTAAATTCTCAGCTATGTCTGCGACTGAATTCCCACACTCCCTAGCCCTCCAAGTCCATGTAGTACCTGCCTCGATATTTATTTCCATTCTTAAAGTATACCTTTACACATCGTGATAAAAATGCTATACCTTTAAATAAGAGGTCAGAAAATACAGGAAGAAAATATTAAGTTGCCAAAGCATACCTTAGCATTGTCTGCTAAAATCACTAAGAATGCCCAATACACATTTACCGTGATTAGGCCACTGGGCAGTTGAAGAATGCTTTTCTACCAGGAAGTTCAAAATCTTTATAAAAGATTTTTAGTTAGCCTGTCTCCCCACTTGAATTTTGAACTTCTAGAGGACAGGGGCTACTTTGTCACCTTTATAGTTAAAATACTAGGACCCAGAGCACCTGGGTGGCCCATCGGTTTAGCGCCTGCCTTCGGCCCAGGTTGTGATCCTAGAGTCCTGGGATTGAGTCCCACGTTGGGCTCCCTGCATGGAGCCTGCTTCCCCTCTGCCTGTGTCTCTGCCTCTCTCTCTCTCTCTCTCTCTCTCTCTCTCTCTGTGTGTGTGTGTGTGTGTCTCTCATGAATAAATAATAAAATAAAAATAAAATAAAATGCCAAGACATGCGCAGAGCATCATAGGTCTTCAGCATCCTTCTGGTAAATGATTGATGGATGGGGGGATGACCAGATGGGGGGAGGGAGGGCTGAGAGGATGAGAGATGAATGCATGAATGGATGGATGAATGGGTGGGTGGATGCATGAGTGGATCAAAGAGCAGGTAGGGAGATGAGAAGATGAAAGTCAGGTTAATGGGCAAACGGATGAATGAACAAAGTAGTAGCAAATGGATTATACATGCTTTGGCAAATTATTCTCAGCATCTAAAATTGTTTTCATTAGACGTCTACTTATAACATCTCTCAGAGTCAGGTTCATAGTAGGTTTTCAGTTAATTACTTACCAATTTTAAAGTTTAAAATATAACCTCACCTTAGGAGGGAAGGAGGGAGCAGTTTGCATAGTGATCGCTCTCTATCTGAATGCTCTATAGCCTACAGCCACCATTCAGCTACCAGATTTGTTGAAGAAAGCTGAAGGTACCACAACGAGAATCTATAAATCTGTGAAGGACACGAAGAAGGTGAACATGGGTTTGCTCCCAACATCTCGAAATATTAGGAAAGATTCACAGGATTGCTTGTTCCAAAAGAATGTATAAGCAGGATACTTTAATAATCAAAAACTGTGAGTGCGTAGGCAGGAAGCTGTTGTAGCCCTCACCTTTAAAAGTGACATGAGGGACAACTTGAGCTTTTCGTGGCACAGACCCAGACAGCTGGATGACAGCAGAAACCTAGGCTGGCTGGGTGGCGATTGTGGCTAATGGTTTCTCAACTTCCATACGTTCTAAGTCATCATTCTTTATTTACACTAAATGGAGGGATATTCTTTCTCCCTATGACGATGTACACAAATGGACACATAAATGGTTCTGAAAGCAGCAAACCACATTAAAGCAACATTACTTAAGTGTCAGCAACCCAGAGCAAATACCACCCAGGTTCCTCAAAGACCATGAAGACAACGGTTATTTTCTTTCCGAGTTTTCTACCTGTATATTTTTGTCTCCATTTTTGCTCTCACTTCAAGCTAGAAATGTCACAGTCACCTCAAAGCTTTTTTTTTTTTTAATGTTATCATTTCTGAGATACAGATTGTGGAAGGTTATGTCCAAGTTCAGGAACTCCACTTGAGAAAGGGAAACATTTCAACAGAGAATGTTAATACAAACCAAACATAATATTCAGAATCCAATTTTAAAATGTTCCTGGTGCTGATGGCAAACCATTGGAGCATCTCAACAAAAATTCTGCCCATAAGAAAGTCCAAAGCCCTTTAGATTTCCAGGCTTCCCACTAAAAAAGGGAAAACTGTTTCTAAACCTTGCTGCTTTTCAGATTCACTGATCAAAGAAACTGATCTGTGGTGAATCATAAAGACCCTAAGATCTGCAACAAAAATATTTACAGTAGAATAATCCATTTGTGGTCCTATTCACAAATACACACGCACAAATCGGAAGGAGGGGTCTCTGCTCCGAAAGCCTTCACTGTGATACTTAGGCTTACTAGTCGCTGTCCTTGCTTCCTCTTCCTAGTTTTCCTTATTCATTCTCTGACCCTCTCAAACTCTTTCCATCGTTTCGGGATCAGATGGGCTGGATGAACATCATTCCCAAGGTCAGCCTCAGGAACACACACTGGGAAGGACCCTTGGCCCAAACCTTAGGAGAAAAGCTGTCACAGGCTCCAGTGCCACACAAAGACTTGAGGACTAACAGCCTCAGAGAGTAGAGATTTTTCTTTTCTACAAAGTCAGCCTGAACATGGCAAGGGTCGAGGGATTCTAAGCCCCCTCAGCATCGGATTGACAGCAGCCAAGTGTGAGAAGAAAGCAAGCTCTGGTCCTGCTGGATTGGATTGGAGGCCTCCAGAGACAGACTCTAGGCAGACCCAGCTGAAGAAACTAGGGCTTCCAAGAATGATGGAGGAAAGTGCCCAGAGTGGCCTGGGCCATGCAGGATGAGGACCCTGGGCAGAGGTGGCCAGAGCATCCTGGAGACAGGGGCAGGAAGGGCAGGAGGGGCCAGCCCCTACCAGCATGACAAAGACGGCGTCTCTATGCATCCAACCCTCTCTTCTTTTAATGAGCAATAATGCAAAGACCCCAGCATTCAGAGAATCATGAATTCTCTTAATACATGACCTTGCTTTCTCGTAATATTAATATTAAGGCATGACCAGGTATATTTGCAATTCAGCTCATCATTGTCCGTCTTTTCTTTTTGCATTGATTTCTTGCTGGTGAGTTTTGTCAGAAAGAGTCCTTGATGTGCAAGAGCAGTGTACAACCTTCCAAATATTATGCAGGGAAACCAACAGGCTCCATGATTAAGTGGAGATCTGAGCAGCCCCACAATAAGTAACGACGAAGCTCACGCTTTAGTACGACTCGGCAATTTTAAGAGTTCTTTTATGCACATGCTCTCAGGTGGCATGCATGATCAGGACTTGAATCACTCAAAATGAGGCATTTGTGAGTGTGGCTGTAAAGAGAGACCAATGCTGACGAAACAAAAAATTGCAAAATTCACCAAAGGCACAACACTGACGCACAAAATCCATGGTCTCTTATTCCTTATCCAAATGCAAATCACTAGAGCACTTCACAGGATAATCTGCAGCCCTATTACAAAACACATAAGTATCTTGACCATGCTGTAACTTCTCCGAACATATTTTTAACACCCAATATGGCTGGTCTGATCAACACAATGCCAAAAAGGAACAGTAATGCTCTCTGGAAAAATTCTCCTTTCTCAAATAAGCCAGTGTTTGATCACTGCGAATGAGAAAATGACCAATGGAGGCCATAACTAAGTAAAATTATTGCTAAAAATTTGGATTTCATATTGCATTTTATCTTGCTTGTGGCAGCTTGAAGAGTTTCATCATAAATATTTGTGGTTGACATGAAAACAAAACTGATTCCAATATAATTGCCCATTCTCCCATTCTCGGCACATTTCCTCCTGCTGTGGCTCCCTTCACATGGTTTATATAATTCTAAAAAGTTGCAGGAAAAAAGTTTGAAGATAAAACCATCACAGAATATTTACTATTCAAAAGTAGAGAATTTGCATGTTTATTTTTAAATATATTATTTTGAAAAATTGTGTACAGTCTGTATTATCTCTGGCTTCCCTCTCGCTACAAAGGCAGACCTGAGCATAACAAAGACTAAATGTCTTGCAAAGCCTAAAATATTTACTATCCAGGCCTTTACAGAAAAAGCTTGCTGACCTCAGTATGTAATAACCCAGGGGGGGAAAAATCTTAATTTGTGTGTTTTTAAAACTGAGAATTTGTGTGTATGTGTCTTCTGAAATTCACAAAGACCCACAAATCTCAGTAAAACAAAGAATTGTGTCAACCCCTAACAAGATTGGGTGTTTGTCAAGAAGGCTGATAAGGAGGGTAGATGTAATTATCGTGCTATCTCTTGAGCGAAACAGCCCCCTCTTTCAACACTCATTTCAAGAAAACGATGACTCTTATAATTAACACCACCAACTGTAGTAACTGCCCTCCCTCTCATTCATTCATTCATTCATTCATAGGCGCGCGTGCGCGCGCGCACACACACACACACACACACACACACACACAATTTCGCGTTTCCCTCCTGGGCCTCATCCACTCATTCAGGAAATATTTACTGAACACCCAGTGGATGCCAGGCACTGTGCTGGGCTCCAAGAACCCACAGCAAGATGAGACACGGCCCCACCATCCCCGGGCTGGCAGTGGAAGGCAACAGGCATGGGACAGTTAGTGATGGTCCCGTGCAATAAGTGTGTTCACAGGAGCATCTGTAAAACATGAACCTATTTTGGCAGCAAAATCTTGGAGCGAGCAGACGATGCAGTTAGGGAGGACCTCACAGAGGAAGCGACGCTTGGCTTGGGGTTTGAAGTCTGAGTAGGAGTGGCCGCCAGTGGAGAAGAGAAGACAGGCCCAGCTGTGTTGACAGCAGCGGGAACAGCATCTGCGGGGAAGCGAAACCAGCGTGGCAGGTCCAGGGACCCGAGGCTGCCTGGGCCAGGAGAAGTGGGAGAGTGTAAGGATGAGCCAGAAACGTGGACTGCCCTCAGACCTATGCCTTGCTAAGGAGTCTCAGCTTTTCCTGTAAAGGTGGGGGCTACAGACATTCCCTAAACAGAGAAAGACATGCTCAGATTTCTGTTTTTAAGATGACACGGTTGGAGGGGGGTCAGAGGCAGGTGGAGGGGGGAGAGGGGCCGCAAGCACCGACTTCCCAGGTCCAGCAGTGGGTGTCACCTGGGAGCCCTCCCCAGGCACACCGAGAGGCCGGGGCCTCCACCGTGGAAGACAGCCTGGTGCTCGAGTGAGCCGAAGAAAGGGTTCACGCAATCTGTTCGCTGGCACATACAGGACGGTCATAGCATGCCAATTTTCCTTCACAAGAGGCAAGAACCCTTCCCCTCTCTATTGTGGCTTGTGTGTCTGAAAATCCCCAGTATCTGAGCAGCAGCGCCCTGCAAATGGCAACAGAAGTGTACAGAAATGCTACAGTTACCAGCTTTTGTACTCCCGGTCAAAAAAGAATGAAGACTCTGTTTCCAAGCCCAGAAACATTGATTATTACAATATTCCGATCACAGCCCAGACATCCCCAACTTGTGGAATGTTTGCTCCATACGCTCCCTTCAGAAATGCCTCCTCATTATAGAATTCTTGCAAAAGTGAAATAATTCCAGCTACTGTTTTTCCCATAAAAGGGACCACTGTGCTTCTGCTACTTTCCCCCAGCATGTTTCTGTAGGTGGTCATTTCAACAATAAAGGAAGTTCAAGGGTTCAAACAGATTTCCACTGTTACAGCCCAAAAATTTGAGGTTTTTTCAAGGAAGTCCCCCCTACCGAGCAATTATGCTTGAATTCAAGGCTGGCTCTTTCTTACCAAAGCTGTGGGGAGAGGAGGGCCGAGGGGAGAGGGGGACAGAATGGGGGAGGGAAGAGGAGAGAAGCGACTAAAGAAATCAGAGCACTCAATCAGAAGTAAATGGTTGCAACCAGCCATCTGATACCATGGCGACTCGGGAAGGGGGAGGAAACAGGAGTCTGGGGGATTTGGGGGATTGTTTCATTCCCCACTCTTATTCTTGGCAAATTTCTACTCTGATGAATGGATGCACTTTCGGAGGGGGGGGGTGGAGACATACAGGGGCCATATAGGGACTATAGTATCCCCAGGGAACACATTCAGAAGGTGCTAGAAGGAACCGGGTGGAGCTGCGGGGTCCAGCAGGGAACATCTGTTTGTTGATGGTGCAGTCTTGTGATCAACACACTGCTCGGCCCACCCCGGCGAGGTCTCCACCTCTGTATGACATCCCCTGACCTCTCCAGGGCAGAGCAGGCCCCCTCCAAAGATGCCATCTCCCCGCCCCCCCCATATAGCGTTGCCAAGGGCAACGGAGAACCACTGAGTCACCATTTCCTCTTCTGCCTCTCTGTCCCCCATTCCTGGAAGGCCAATGAGCGAAGGTGACTCCAAAGGCCCAGGGGTAAGGGCCTTGCTGCTCCCCCACAAATGGCTTGTCTCTTTCTTCTGCCCAGGTGTGTGTGTGTGTGTCTGTGTGTGTGTCTGTGTGTGTGTCTGTGTGTGTGTGTCTCTGTGTGGCCCATCTCAAAGTGGAATTCATTATCCTCACCTTTTTCACAGGGTAGATGCATGAAGCCCTCAGAGGCTAGCGAAGTCCTCATTTCTCTCTTCCCCTTGTGCTAAAATTGCTGAGGCCCCAGCCACTCGGCGGCCCACCTCCAGGGTCCCAGGGGAGCCTTCCAGGAAAGCCTCTAGGATGCCAGCTCCTGCCACCACTAAGGAGCTCACAGCAAGTGACCTCTTAGAGAAAATGGCCTGGCTAAGAAGAGTTATTTTTTTCAATGTATCAACCAATTATTTCACCAAGGGGGAAAATGTTATATAAAAGCTTTGAAAGCCCACATCTTTTTAAGAGCAAACTGCACATTAAACTACACTATCGTCACTGGTTAAGATGACTGAAATATCACACTAACATTTACGAACGCACGTGCTCGTGGCATTTACGAACACCCCGCTGCACCCCAAGCCACCCGGATCCATGTCTGTCCTCTCCTTAGGTGGCTTTAGCATTTTTGCCTGCTGCTTTCCTGCAACTAAGCATTCGCTCATTTTACAAAGAGGGAGTCTAAGGGTAAGAGAATGTGGGTGGTTTGGCAGAGATGATGCAACCAATTGCACAGAAGGCAAGGAGGGAAAAAATTCTCATCTGGACACGGGGCCGCTCTCCCCCAATAAAACCTGGCGGATTAAATACCCAGCGGAAGTAGCTGGGCCCCAAGTGGGGCTACTATTTTAAAAGGTTGGACCAGTGTGTTTTGGTGCGCCTCTCCACGCCTGCGGTGTAGCTGTGGGGTGCACCAAAAGGAAATGAGATGGTGGATTAAAAAAAATTAAGAGAATGTTTCCCCAGATGTTCTTAGGTTAAGAAGTATTTAATTGTATTTATCCACTTGGATTTTGCTAAGATGAGCTCTCACCCATTATGAAGCGATCCTTCTGTTTCTTTCTATATGGCTTTCGAGGTTGGGGGGGTGCCTAAAAGAGTCCATATTGATTCTTCTTGCATTTTTTTTGACAAGTTGAGTGTACTTTGTGCTGCTTTAGAAAGCTAAGGTAGTTTCCATTATGGTTGAGGGTGGGGAGGGCACAGAATACCCCCTTCTTGTGGGTAGGTGATCTCAGGAAAAGTCTTAGAGAAAATAAAACATCATTTCCTAGAAAGAAAAGGTAAATAATATCTGCATTTTTATTTGTATTTCTAAACTTCTATGCCCTATTGTCCTTTATCTAAGTGAAAATCATTTTTATTTAGGTTCTTCCTACTTAGGAAAGATCAGTTAGCTCTCTGAAAGAAAAATATATATATATATAGAAAGGAAAGATGTGTTCAGCCCAAGAGTTAGTAAGTAAGACCTGGAGCCATTCAGGTCTAGATTCACTCTAGAAGACAGAGCTCTTGCTGACCTCCTGCTTTGCAGAAAGAAGTGCTCCTGGATGCTAATCCAACATGTACCCGAAGTAGAAGAGGTTTCCCCCTCCTCCCCATGCTTATCAGCTTTCTCTGGTCCAACTTTTGAAACTGTCTATCATTTCAACCTTTCCAGTATAAAAGGATTTATAAGGAGTGATAGTTCCCCTGAGGACAAACAGGTGAGCAGATAATACAAGCCAGATTTATCATCCCAATAAATCCGCTTCTCAAAACAAACAGCCTTATCATTTGGAAAAGCCTTGTTCTCTCCCATTTCTGGGCAAATGAGTCCAGGATTTTTTCTGGGAAGAAAGAAAAGTATTTTGAATAGAGTCTGAAAAGATTGATCAATCTGACTAACCCTGTGGTTTCATTTCAATTAATGCCTAGTTTAAAACTGTACAATGACATCAATAGAGAATGACTCATAACAAATGCAACTTGCAGAACCCACATTTTAAAAAAAAAGTCCATGTGAACAGCATCGTCACCACTGAAGAGTATTAATTAAGCAGCCCATATGATCATGATGCAATGAACTTGAGAGGAGAAAAGACAACAATGACAACACTGAAAAACCTTAGATGGATTAGGCAGCCAAAATCCCAGAGAGTCAGAATATTTATTCACAGAGCGGAGCATATTCATTTACTGTAAGACAAAATTACACATACGGCAATTCCAGACTGATCTGAAACAGGCACATAAACACTCCATCTCATTCTTGCATGTGCACACGCACATTTGTGCAGACACACATGTGCTAAATGCAGATGTATTTACATATCCAACTAGGTGCCATATATAAATTGCTTTTCGATTATGCCCTAGTGAAAAAAGCTTCATAGTTAAGACCAGGATTTGACAAACTGGCCCACAAGCCAAACTGGCCCATATTGTTTTTATAAATAAAGTTTTATTGGGATACAGCCATGCTCTCTTATTTCCTTATTGTCCCTGGCTGCTTTCCCATTATAGTGACAAAGTTGAATAGTTGCATCAGAGACTGTGTAGCCTGTAGGCTTATAATATTTACTATTTGAATCTTTACAGAAAAAGTTTGCCAATCCCTGATTAAGACAATGAATACCTTCTTACTCACACATAAGTTAGTCTGCACACGCTGTTCAGCTTTGATTGTACAAGCTCTAGGCTTTTTAAAAATTATTGCAAAGTGTTATTAAATATCATGACCCACTAAAAAGAACTTTTCAGACTTGGTATAATTTCTTTTTGTTTTGAACCTTAATTCCTTTGGAGACATTTCTGAGCTCTGCTCTTCCTATGATGATATAAAATACATATATATTGTTTTGATACATAGTATGTACTAGAAATACATTATTTAAGTATACATCATGGAAATGAAGCTACACAAATGTTACTCATCCATGTTTCAAGAGCTTCATGCATGCATAAGATTTTCCTCGCTATTTCATATGAACAGACACACATAATTCTACAGCTACATTTACTACCAGTTACTGTCATTTCATCACAAAATTCACTGAGCTATGTAACCATCAGGGGCAGCTGGACAATGATCTGAAATCCCGTTACCAAAAGTATGAAGCTATGGGGAATTCTAATCCCATTGTGAAATACATTTTCCACATACATCTCTCCTGGATATAGCAATCCCTGACTCCCTACAAGATGAGATGATCCGATTTCAAAAAAAAAAAAAAAATTACTTGTTCTTGGTTTTCATGCACCGTGTTTAAAAATGAATTTGGAGTGAATATAAAAGTGGGGGAAGCAGTCAGGGAGAAGAAAATCTTACACAACATGGTCACAGGTTATTCTATACTATCTGAGTGTACTTCAATGAATATTCTATTTTTGTCTTTATTTCTAAGTTCAATAATTCTGATTTCATTTCTTACAGGGAACCTATTCATTATTCCTAGGTGATACAAAATTCTCTTCTTCAAAAAAATCTAAATGAAAAGCTTTTACTGTTTGAGGCTAAGGACTGAGCACAATACACATCTTTACCGCAATCCTCTTGTCAAACCCATGCCCTGAAGATGACAAGCATGGTGACAAAGTACAGTAGGGCAGCAACGATTGGGTTATTCTGTATGTAGATGCAGGCTGTCACATTGATGATTTGGATCAGGGGTTCATGACCTCATTCCATAGCTAGTCAACCTAGAGCAAATGTAATTTATTGGAGCCAGGAGGCCTCATTATGATCTGGCATTCAACACGGCCCATTCCTGTTACTGAAGTAACTCACAAAGAAAAATGATAGCCACGTAAGAAATCCATATTAGTGGTCTTCATTTTATTGACAAGATTTCTAAGAGAGTAGAAAGAAAATATATTGCCCAGGGTTTGCCAACCCATTACAAAACATACATGGCATGTTCAAAATGATTATACAGAATGAATACGGGAAAATCATTCACTTGAAATCTCACTGGAAAACTCTGGCTTGTGGGGTAGCACTTTCACGACACATAGCCATGATCATTACCTCCTGGGAAAAGTTTAACCTGCCATTGCTTCGCTTAGGATTCCAAAATATCCTTAATGTCTTTGAAAGCCACTTGTAACTACCATTTGTCTTCATTGGCAGAGGCACCCTCACTCCCACCACACTGCCTTCTCAGTTTCACACAAAGACAATATGGCATGCTGACTCCTTCCAAATGACTCATAAGGGGCTCTTTTAAGGAAAATTGGAAGGTATAGCCCAAGAGGCAGGAGTTTCTTTTGCCTAAGTGATGGCATTTTTGCCTTTTGAAGTAAAAGGCAAAATTTAGGAGCAAGGAAGAGGTGTGAGGTAATGTGTGAAATGAGGGAGATGCAAGCCAATAACATCAGCTCACGGGCTAATCGGAGATTTTTCCAGGCAAGTTCTATCATAAGTCATTTAGGCAAAGGCTTAAATGGAACCTAATGGAAGTGAAGGCCTGTGTACTGGGAAGCCTTGAGAAGGAGAAGGAAGGGTGTCAGGAGGAACATGGATTTCCTTACTCAGTGGTGTTCTAAGGTCTGTTAAAAAAAAACAGAGCAGAGAGTTGCTGTCAGAAAGGTCAGTCTGGTCTCCTTTCCATGCTGTTGCTGAAAGCCTGTACGACCTTTATCTGGGCAGATAATGAACTAGTTATTATCTCAACGGAAGGTCCTGACTCTTTCTACGCTCCCCATCATCAACTCGCCATGCTTAATTCAATCTGTGTTTATGCAGCTCAAACATAATCCCATCAGATTCAGTCATCCCCCTTCCAGACAGTGATACTGTTGCTAACATCAAGCTGGTATCACTTTCAGGAAGGATGAGGAGAAAGCTTTATCATTACAAGGAGACCACCCTCAGACACAGCCATTTTTTATAATGTTTTTGCATGTTTGGGGGTTTTCATTTCCCAGGGGATCTGAGATAAGCCACCTGGAGAATTTTTATGTTTCTTTGAGGCCATTGTTATTTATACCGTATGGACACTTGAAAGGCAGCTCTCGTGGTCTCAATGGAAAATGGTTTCATTCTCTGAATCCCATTCTAGGCACAGAAATACTTGGCCAGGCAAGAAGTCTTAGCTGTTAGAGCTATTCTGTAAACAGAATTATTTTTTTGCAGACAGAATTATTTTAAGAAAAGCAGTAAGTAAATAAAATTCACGTGTGCCACAAATTTTGCTCAAGTTCCATCCACATTTGCCTAAGCCTCACTATGACCCCATTCTAGTAATAATCGGTGCTGTTTGACAAATACTGTATGGCTTTCCTCCTTAGGTCACTTCATCAACCGCTTTGAGGTTGGGTGTGGCCATGTGACTTCCTTAGCCAATGAAGGATGAGCAGAAGGTGACACGTGGTACTTCTGGGTGAAAACCTGAAGAGCAATCTACTCCATCCTCCTTTGTGAGGCATGTGTCAAAATGCAGCCTCCATTCGCTTAATTACAACCAGCAGAGCACCCCTGCTGACCTGCAGTATAAGGGAAAAATAACTATCTGTTCTATTGAGCTGCTAGGATTTGGGGGATATTTAACACCACAGTGTAATGCAGCTTATCCTGAATTTCCTATTCCACCTCCTTTCCTGCTGTTGCCCTGTCTCCAAAACATGAAAACCTTTCTGTAATAGACAATACCCAGGATAACTCCCATGAGATAAAAAAAGAAAAAAATCATAATGATAATGGAAGGAAAGACAAGAGCATGGTGAAAGTACGTTCGGCTGACCATAGATTTTCATTAAGTGCTGTGACCCGACGCCTCTTAGACTCTTCACACATGGTACTCTGCTCGTTGACATGTAGAGTCTAGCATCATGTTTATTTTTCAGCACTTTTTTCTTGATCAGGAAACTCTGGATATTACAGTAGGTAACAAGTACATTATGTTATGGACTGAATGTCTGTGTCCCCCCCAAAATGTCTAGGTTGAAGCCCTAACCTGCAGTGTGGCTATAGTCAGAGATGGGGCCTTTAAGGAAGTAGTTCGAGTTAAATAAAGTCATAGGATGGGGCCCTGATCTGACAGTCTCCCTATAAGACTCCCCCCAGAACTCACTCAATCCCTCTCTCTCTCTCTTCCTCTCCCTCACCATGTGAGGACACAGCAAGAAGGAGGCCACCTGCAAGCCAGAAAGAAAATTCTCATCAGAACCTGAATTGGCCAGGATCTTGATCTTGGACTTCCAGCCTTGAGAGCTGTGAGAAATAAATTTCTGTTGGCTAAGCGACCCAGCCTGTGGTATTTTGTCGCAGCAGCCTGAGCTGACAAATACAAGTCATAACTAATCAGATGGGTATACAATGAGGTGAGTTGGTCATTAAATGAAAGAAGTTTTCCTCAGGACTAAGACACTAGGATAAAAAGCTTGTGCTCTGAAAGAAGGGATCTGAAAAATTCTTGACAGATGGATAGGTGTTCTGCTGGAGCACAATAAATATGCATTACATGCCAGACCCTGGGCACGGAGATGAGGACATAAGGCAAATGACACGTGGGCCCTGACTCCAAAGAACTCACAATCTAATGGGAAATACACTGAGTAAAGCCATTATTTCGAGACCACAGATGTTTGCTGAGTACCTACCATGTACTATGAAACACCAAGCTGAGAGATCAACCAGGCGATCCATTATTATTGATCACCTGATCATTCTCCATGGAAGTAGACCTACCGCTCAATTACGAGCAGAATAACCAGGGCAGTGAGTTGGGGCAGATGGATGCTCCATGGCCTCCTCACGTGACGACAGCACTCTTGTCTTCAGAATGTTGCCATCTTCTCCCCTAACCCAGTGCCAGCCTGGCTTACTCACCTCTCAAGAGGAGTCTGACACAATGAGGTCTTGCAAGGAGCAGGTGCTTGTGAGAGACAAACCAGTATCAGCCATATCCTCAGCTCCCCCAGACGAACACTTGGCTCACAGAAAAGGTTATGTGATCACGTCTTGATATAGAATACGAAGCAAGTGGTCATTGCATAGCACTGTACCAGACTTAAGCACACCATTCGGGGGTCATGAGTAGAAAAGGAAGCAGGTTTGAACGCTGATCTGACCACTGGAAAAATCACCCTGCCACCCCCCCTCCCCAAAAGCAATAGCAGTACCCCTCAGAGAGGGCAAGCTTTTCCCAGCCTTTTCTAAAATCTTAGGGACCAAGCATCATCTCTTCATATCAACCTCACTCAAGGGACCTTAGGCCTGATCATAAAAGACCTGTACTTCTCTGTCGTGGCAAAACTGGGTTATCTTCCCTAAGAGTAGAAGCACAGATGCCATCCAAGCTGTTTGGGCTTTTTATTACTATTTGGAAAAGCAAGATATTGGAGAAGGGCTTCAAAATATGGTTTATAGGGATGTGAGGGGAAAGCAGAACAGGAAAACCGAAAACAGTGTTAATAAACAGCACCGATGGCAGAAGAGGAAACACCACCATCTCCCCCAACTCTGGATTTACTACATTGATCGTTTGATACAGAGAGGGATTTGCCAAGGATACCAACATAGATACTACTAGATGTCAGTCATGCTCTGCTTCCGGGGGAAACAAAACAAAACAAACAAAAAAATCCACAATGCATGGGAGATGGTGCCAGAAGATGTGAATTTCCCAGGAATACCTGAGCCAGTGGGAGGGAGACAGGCAGGTCCTTTTAGGAACTGACATTCCCCAGTCTCTCCTCTACAGGGATACTCTCTTGTGCTGTTTGGATTTTGATGCTAGAAATCCTGTTTCAGGTTCCATGGGGTAAGGAACTCATCGTGACCCCTACTGCTTCTTCCTACATCCGCCCACACCACAGCCAAACTTTAGCTTTTCCCTCCTCCCCTGTGCTGGCAAAACCCATAAACCAGACTATGATAGACTAGGGAAACTATAGCCTTCTTTAATTAGGTAGGATGGCGAGGTAATGTCAGCTCCCCGTCTGAGTGGGGTTGGGGGCGAGCGCTAAGGGTTCCTGGCAGTGCCACTCTGGTGCTGGGCAGCAAGCGTGCACAGAAACATTTATTGAAACATCCTAGCCCTGGGCTTGCTTTGGTTTGTTTTGTTTTAATAAAAAAGAGTCCCATGGCACAACCCCACCTAGACTCTGTTGTAATTAACTGGAATATGGGGCACTGCAACTTGGAAAACATTTTAGCTGTCTCTGGTTTTCTCCGCCAGCACTCGGAGGGAGGACACGGATCCGCAGCACACAGAGATATAAACACAGGGGAGGACTTTGTGGTAGCTCCTTGCAGACCCGCTTGTTTAGACAGGAAAATAAATGGCCAGCGTGGAGAGGTAAGGTCGGTCATCAGACATATTTTCCAGTCGCACTAATTGAAAGCTAAGAGGGAATCTTCTGGAAAATAGTTTGCAGATTCAAGCCAAAGGGCTGGGGGTAGGAACAGCAAGAGTGGAAGAGCAGCCACGTGGGCTTGGGAAAGTCATACGAGTTACTTTGAGCCTTGGTTTGCTCATCTGCAAAGCAGACATAATAACCCTTGGCTTTCTTACCTCACCATGCTGTTATGAGGATGAAATGAGATAAGGTGTGGGAAAGTGCTGTGGAAAATTCTAGAGCCACCCACAGGCAAGGAGTTATTATATCCCAGCCCATCCAGAAGTTGGGTCTTTGGAGGCTAATTTTCAAACTAAATTGTTGGTCACTGGTAGCTATCACGGTGTGGCTCACTTGCTGCTTCTTATCCACGGAAAGAATGAGGTTTTTGCCACCTGTATGGGGCTGGGTTGTGGCAGAAGCCTGGCTGGACACTTCAGTCAGAGGGCCTCAGGGATGCTCTGACCATGGAACAGAGAAGGGACATGTCACGTGCACTCCCCACACCTGCTCCCTCCCGGGCAGGAGAGTGACAGGCAGCCGGGCGCATGCACAGGCATGCCGGACACTTCTTGCAGAGACCTGGGAGCAGTGCATGAAAAAAACTGATACCGTCACATTCTACAAAATAAAAGCAGCCGTTTTCACTCCTCCCTTTCTACCTCCTCCCTTGTGCCCTCTGGAAAAAAAAATGTTAGTATTAATAAAAATCTCCCCCGCCCCAGATGGCTTGAAGGGTAGGCACGTCGCTGTCTGGGCGCCCCGCTCCAAGACTACACTGCTCTGGCCTCTGCTGCTAGCCTGCACGGTACCCAGGACCCTGGAACCCAGGGGGTTCTCTGTGACCCATCAGCACATGTGCCTCCTGCTGATTAAACTGAATCAGTGAAGAATCAAGACGGAGCCTGGAATATAATGGTTGCTTCACTCACTCAACAAAGTCAACAAATATCGACTCACTTCCTACCATGTGCCAGGCAAGCACTGGTGTGGCACGGACCAGCGACGGACTACGGTGGAGGGCCCGCAGAGCCCCTCCTATGTGATCCCCAGTCCCTCCCCTCCCACTTGCAGACCTGGGAAGAGACGACCGACCCCGAGGATGAGAAAGCTCCAAAGCCGTCAGAGGCCTACATCTCGGACAAACTGTGTAGAAGGCGTCTATCCAACACCCACGTCCAGTTGCCACGTGGGCAAGAAATACCACCTGTGCTGTGTTCAGTCACTTAGAGGTTTGGGGTTCTTGGCTACAGAAATTAGCCTACGCTGACTAATGAGGATAAAATAAGAACCAGGACGTGGCCCCTGATCCGACGCCGTTCTCGGTTTCTTGGATGGAGGAGCATAAAGACAAGTCATTACAACAAAGCAAGATGGCCGCCGTGAAGAGGAAGACGGGGCTGTGATAACCTGCTCGGGGAGGCTGATGGTCAGTCAGGAAGGCTGCCAGGAGAGGGGCCGAGGGGGGCAGGACCAGGACCTACAGAGCATGGCAGAAAGAACCAGAAGCCTCTTAAACAGGGGCCGCAGCCGTGAGTTTAGGGAAGCAGGCAGATGGATGAGGCAGGAGACGGGGTGGGGCCAGCCTCTACGGTCTGGAAAACTGGTTCATTTCAAATGTTATCTAAGAGCAATAAGAAGCCACAGCAGAATGTGAAGTAGGGAACGACGCCATTAGACTTCTGCCTTTCAAGATTCACTCTGCAGGAGTGTGGAAAGTGGATCAGGGGAGAACAAGACAGGCGGACACAGTGACTGACTGGAAATCTCTTCCACGCGCCAACATGGCGCATCAGACCCCTGGGCATTGACACCAGCCCAGATCCCACAGCACGGTCACGGTCACCTGGACTGTTGGCCTCTCCTCTGAGGGCCCACTCTCAATTGAATCACTTCTCCCTGGCCCTGCTGCTGCCCCTTCCTTCTTCATGCCAACCTGTCCTCGAGATCCCAGCATGCCTTTCAGCAAAGCCCACGGGGGTTACGTCGAAGGAAGAAACTGTACCATTCCGTCTCACCCTCTCTATGAACAATGCTCATTAAACACCTAGCTTTCTACCAAGAGACAGGTGCCTCTGACAAGGACAGGCCAGTGAGGCAATGGCCACTACAGCATTAGCAGCCAGACACAGTCTCTCAGAAAGACAGGCAGCAGCTGGACTAGAAGGCAGGTTACAATCGCCAGAGAAATGTCACCGAAATAGCTGCACCTGTCAAGACAGCCCTGAGGACTTACGAGCAAGGCTCTCTGGGGACAGAGCTTCAATCTGAGGGACCCACTCGAGGGGGCTGATCCCGAGGAGAACTCAGGCCCTGCGGCCACAAAGGGAACAGGTGTGGCTGGGAGTGAAGGACACTGGGAGAGAGGGAGTCAAGAAGAAAAGATCCAGAAGGGCCTGGGGCCGACTTCTATTTAAAACATAACCTCAAAGGAGAACAGATCCTTATCTGTACCCATCCCACGTCCCAGGGGCAAAGGAAGAGCAGTTTATTTCCCACACCTGTCTCTCACTCCCCTTGTAATGACAATATGGACAACAGGGCTACACTGGTCATCCCAGAGGTGAGAGGCCACAGGGATCAAGGTTGCCAGGGTCTGTATTTCCCTCCCCCAGGCATTACTAATAGAGACCGTGTCACATTCACCAGCAGCAATGTGCCCCATAGCAGTAACAGTAACTTTCAATCTGGGACTATTCCACCAAGAAGAGTGGGAAGAAATGACTGCCCCCTGCTCTCAGTGGTGACCCCAAATACAAGCCACCTCTAACTGGGCTCGGGGCCTGCAGCCCTTCTCCCTGTCCTCGGTCAGCTCTTGTAGCAGAGGCTGGCGAGCTGTTCAGCAATCCTGTTTCCCTCTTCTTGGGATACAGAAGTAGGCCATGTGCACCAGTGGCCTCTGCGGGTACGTGTGCTCACGTGACCGGGCTCTGGCCCAAACAAAGTGAGTGGAGGTGAAGCAAGTCACTTCCAGGTCTATACCATAAAACTCCCCCACACTCCGTCCTCCACTCTGTCGGTCCATGCAGCGGCTAAAGGGAGGGCACCAAAGAGCTAAAAGAGGGCAGGCAGAAAAGATGAAAAGGGCCTGGGTCCCTGAGTCACCACCTGGAGGAGAGCCACTGAGGCCAGTCACCTGACCAGAATCAGACAGCTGTGTGAAAGAAAAACAATTTTATTGTGCTCGGCCACTGAAAGTCGGGGGCTGTTTGTGATGGCAGTTAGCCTAATGGATACAGCTCTCCGCCCCCCCACCCATTCTTTGGAGCAAGGGTCCCAGATCATTAACATTTTTCTTCAGTCCGCTAACATCCCCTGCTCCTGGCAAAAGACCTCACCTTACTTTTTAACAGCTTTCACTTTTTACTTCACTTTTTACTTTTTTCACTTTTCACTTTTTTCACTTTTTAACAGCAATTCACACAACAAAATTCACTGTTTAAAATACACAATGCAATGTTTTTTTTAAGCATTTCACAGGCTTGTGTAACCGCAACCATCCAATTTTAGGACATTTTCATCCCTCCTAAGAGAAACCCCATATCCAATAGTTGTCACTTGCCATTCCCACCCCAACCCCCGCCCCAGCCCTATGTAGCCATGAACCTACTTCATATGTCAGTAGATTTGCCTGTTTTAGACATGTTGGATCACTGGGATCATGCAATGTGTGTTCCCGTATGATTGACCTCTCTTCCCTCTTAGCATGATGTTTTTAAAGTATATCCATGATGTAGCATGTATGAATAATTTGTATGGCTTTTTATTACGTTTTATTGCCAAGAAATATTCCGTTGCATGGATATGCCACATTTTCTTTACCCATTTATCAGTTGATGGTCATCTGTGCTATTCCGATCTTTTGTCTATGTTTTTTTTAATATTTATTTATTTATTATTTTTGATAGACATAGAGAGAGAGAGAGAGAGAGGCAGAGACACAGGAGGAGGGAGAAGCAGGCTCCATGCCAGGAGCCCGACGCGGGACTCGATCCCGGGACTCCAGGATCGCGCCCTGGGCCAAAGGCAGGAGCCAAACCACTGAGCCACCCAGGGATCCCCCGATCTTTCGTCTATAATGTGTAATGGTGCAGTGATCATTTGTGTACATGTTCTGTTAGAATACAAGTTTCAAATTCTCTTGGGTATATACTTAGGAGCCGAAATCCTGGCTCATATGGTAACTCTATGTTTCACATCTTGAGGAGCTGTCCAACTGTTCTCCAAAACTGCCGCACCACTCTTCCTTCCTGCCAGCAATGTATTAGGATTCCAAATTTTCCACATCCTCACCAACACTTACTTGTCATTATTTGCCTTTTTTATTGTAGCCATCCTCATGGATATGAAGGGATATCTCATTGTGGTTTTGATTTACATTTTCCTGGTGACTAATCATATTGAGCATATCTTTGTGTGCTTATGCTCACTTTTATATCTTATTTGGAGAAGTGTCTATTCATATCGTTTGCCTATTTTAAAAATGAGGTTGCCTTTTTATTGTTGTGGTTTTTTTTATAAGTTCCAGATATAAGTCTGTTGTGGGGTGAACTCTGCTCCCCCCAAAAGATATTTTGAAGTTCTAACCCCCAGATTCTATGAAGGTGACGTTATTTGGAAATAGGTTCTTTGCAGATGGAATCAAGTGAAGATGAGGTCATATTGGGTTAGGGTGAACCCTAAGTCCAATGATTGACATCCTTATAAGACCACATGAAGGGGATCCCTTGGTGGCTCAGCAGTTTAGCGCCTGCCTTCGGCCCAGGGTGTAGTCCTGGAGGCCGGGGATCAAGTCCCACATCGGGCTCCCTGCATGGGGCCTGCTTCTCCCTCTGCCTATGTCTCTGCCTCTCTCTGCATGTGTGTCTCTCTCATGAATAAATAAATAATATCTTTTAAAAAAAAAGAATACCACATGAAGACACAGGGACATTGAGACATACAGACAAGAGAATGCCATGTGAAGATATGGACAGAGTGGAATCATGCATCTACGAACGAAAGATCTAAATAGAACTAAATAGAGCCGGCAACCACCAGAAGCCAGAAGAGAGAAAAGGAAGGATTCTTCCTGAGAGCCTTCAGAGAGAGTAGAGCTCTACTGCAACCATGATTTGGGACTCCTAGCCTCCTGAACTGTGAAAGAATAAGTTTCTTTGCCTTAAACCACCAGCTTGTGGTAGTTAAGTTACAGCAGCCCCAGGAAACAAATACAAAGCCCTTTCTCAGATATACGACTTGCAAATATCTTCTTCCATTTTGTGGATTGACTTTTCACTTTCTGATGGTGTCCTTTAAGGGACAAAAGTTTTTAATTTTGATGAGATCCTCTCTGGTTTTTTTTTTCTTTTGTCATTTATGCTTTTAGTGTCATATCTAAGAAATCGCTGCCTAATTCAAAGTCATGAAGATTTCCTTCCATGTTTTCTTCTAAGAGTTTTACAGTTTTAACTTCAACTTCATTCTTTTGCATGTGGGTATTCAGTTGTCCCAGAACCATTTTGATGAAAAGATGGTAGTTTCCCCCATTGAACTGCCTTATCACCTTTGTCAAAAATCTGTTGGCCAGGGGCACCTGGCTGGTTCAGTTAGTAGAGTGTGTGACTCTTGATCTTGGGGTTGTAGGTTTGAGCCCCAAATTGGGTGTAGGCATTACTTAAAAGATAAAATCTTAGGAAAAATCAATTCGTGTAAGGATTTGTTTCTGGACTCTCAACTCTATTCCACTATTTATCTATCCTTATGCCACTACCACACGGTCTTGATTACTATAGTTTTGTAATAAGTTTTGAAACTGGGAGGTGTGAGCCCTCCAACTTTGTTCTTCTTTTTCAAGATCATTTTGGCTCTTTGAGGTCCTTTGCATTTCCATATGAATTTTAGAATCAGCTTGTCAAATTCTGCAAAAAGTCAGCTGGGAGATACGGATTGAACTGAACCTGCATATCAATTTGGAGAATATTTACTATTCTAACTAATAAGTTAGACTAGACTAACATATTAAGTCTTCTGATCCATGAACATGGAAAGTCTTTCCATCTATTTAGGTGTTCTTTATCTTCTTTCAATGGTGTTTCATACTTTTCAGTATACAAATGTTGTACTTTTGTAAAATTTATTCCTAAGTATCTTATTCTTTTTGATGCTACTGTATGTAAAAGGAATTGTTCTCTTTTTTTTTCATTGTCCTTGCTAACGTATAGAATACAACTAATTTGTGCATATTGATCTTATATCCTCAAAGCTTGCTAAATTCACTTATTAGTTCTAACAGTTTTTATGTGTGTGAGGAGTCCTTAGGAATTTCTATATACAAGACCATGTCATCTGTGAATAGAGATACTTTTACTTTTCCCTTTCCAGTCGGAATGCTTTTTTTTTTCTTTAATTGCTCTAGCTAGAATCTCCAGTATGATGTTAAATAAAAATGGCAAGAATGGATAGCTTTGTCTTAAACTTCATCTTAGGGGGAAAGGATTCCATTTTTCACTACTAAGTATGATGTCAGCTGTGAGTTTTTCATAGATGTCCTTTATCCGGTTGAGGAAGTTCCCTTCTATTCCTAGTTAAGTGCTTTTGCATGAAAAGGTGCTGAATTTTGTTGAATGTTTTTTCTGCATCTATTTAGATGTTAGATGATCACATGACTGCACTATTACAAAGGTAATAATGACCACTGAAAAGAAATCAATTTCCAGCCCTCTTCCCCATTGTAGTTTACTGTATTAATCTGTTTACCTTTCCTCCTTCCCTTCCAGACTGTGAGTTACCTAAGGTAGGAGCTCACCTTTGATCTATTTGTATCCTCAATATCCAGTTAAGTGTCTGATTCACAGAAGTCATTCAATAAATGTTTGTGGAAATAATGAGGATGAATGCATCCCTCAGAGGCATTTAAAAGAATAGATGACCAAGAACTAAAGGTCCTTTCCATGGAAAGGGCTACTAATGAAAAGACAGTGAGTGGGAGTAAAGTTGGGATGTTTTCAAGGTATAATATCCCTTACCTCAGCAGTACAGACTGTCTCAAATGCAAAGAATTTGAAAACTCAACTGGTGAGAGACTTCATGGTTTAGAGAAAGAGTCATGGCTGTGGTCTTCTGAGAAAGATGGCTTTGCAATGAGATAGCAGTTTCAAAGATCTATTTTTCCAATGCCCAAATTACAAAGAAGAGACATGGTAATAACTTGGTATTCTTTTTTTTTTAATAACTTGGTATTCTTGAAGCAGACAGCAAAAAGGGCAACAGTTCATCCCTTCCTGAATCCATACCCCTTGCAAATCTCTAATCAAGAAGTAGAGTCTTGGGGCACCTAGGTGGCTCAGTGGTTGAGCCTCTGCCTTTGGCTCAGGTCATGATCTCCGGGTCCTGGGATCAAGTCCTGCATCAGGCTCCTTTCAGGGAGCCTGCTTCTCCCTCTACCTATGTCTTTGCCTCTTTCTGTGTGTCTCTCATGAATAAATAAATAAAATCTTAAAAAAAAGAAGTAGAATCTTTTTCTCCACTTCCTGAATCTGACTTGGTCTTGTGATTTGCTTTGACTAGCTCCAAGCCTAGCCTTCAAGAGGGTATGCACACTTCTCTGCTACACTGGAGCCCTGCAGATGATGAGATATTCCAGAATCAGTTACATGATTACCTCAGCCCACACCCAGCCACCCCTCAGATATAAGGCCACCTTAGCCCAGTTAGTTCCCAGGTGACTTTCCAGCTGACCGGAAACTCATCACAACATAGGCAAGCCTGGCTGAAACCAGAAAACCAACCAACCGGGTCCACCCAGATTGCCAACTCATAGAATTGTGGGCTAAAACTGCGTGTTTTAAGCCACTTAGTTTTGCAATCATTTGTTACGCAGCAAAAGTTGATGGATACAGAAGTAATGGCCACTTAAATTGGAAAACCAGGCCTTATTCCTGGATTTTTAACTAACCGGTTTTACAACCTTGGGCAAATCACTTTACCTTTTTGGGCCCCAATTTTTAAACCAGAGAAACATGGAAAGATGGTGGGCTGGCCCAGTGTTTTGTAAATGTCAGTAAGCAGACAATACCTTTCCTCAAACGATACTCCACAAGGAACCTCACTATATGAAACAGATGAAAAGGCACCTGCTCTGATTCTCAAGGAAGCTAAACCCCATCTGTTCAGCCTTCCTCTCACTCCTCCCTCCTACTCCCACCTCCATTCCCTGGAATGGCACCCCAGCAATCTGCAGATATAGTTTGGAAAACATCAAGCCATTCAGTTTTTCTAAGGCTTCTTTCAGACTAACATTCCATGAATCTAGGCCTGAAGGGGAGATTTACTTTTGCATGAATCAAGCCAGGTTGGTCCCTCTGGTAGCACTGCCCACACTATGTGGTAATTAGTTATTTGCTCATCTGTCCGCTTCAACAGGCTGTGAGCAACTCAACTACAACTCCTTTTCCTCCTTTCAAAGCTCCTTTCCCCCATCCCAGTGATTGCCACATGCCCCTCAACACAACGCACCAAGTCAAGAAATGCCACGTAAGTGGATGCCTGGATGAATGGATGGATGAAGGAAGGAACACATGAACCAATAACCACATGGATGAATTATTACTGGATAATCAATGAATAAATAAATGGGCATGGGAATAACTTTGACATGTTATTCACAATGTTTCAAAGACAGACTGAATTTAATCTTCTCCCTGAGAAGGTCAGGGCTCCACATAACATTTTCAACATTGCCCGATTACTCTCAGCAATCAGAGATTTCCTGTCATAAATTCCTTTCAAGGACAGGAACCTTCTCTCTTCATGTCTCTACTCCGAAAATGCTGACCAGCCTCTACCCAGCCCCAACCCAACACATCACCCTCCCCACTCTTTGCAGTTGGCATCTGTGCCCAGATTTACTTGGACTCTATACAAACAGAATTTTCTGCAGAAATCTCTGCCCCATTGTCCATCAATGGTTTTCCCAGAGAAGAGCGAGGGAAAGCTCACTTTCTATGAGCTCCCTTTTGCTTGTGTGGCCCTGATGGGGGTGGGGTTCCTGGGGCTGTTCCGCAGATTTCCAGCTGTGTACTGGGAGCAGGAAGCCCATGGAGAAATGCTCTGGCTCAGGCCAGGGATTCTTCTTGTCCTCCTGCAAAGCTTCTGCTTCCTGCCCTAAGTTCTTAATGACTACCTTCCATTTAAAATCATCTTTAGCTTTAAAGGAGGCTAACTTTGACAGTGCTGTAAGCCAAGATAATCTGGCCAGAAAGTACTCTGATAAATTTAATATCCTTTTTCCCCTTTAAGGTGGGGAATGAGCATGAAAAATGCAATCTGGAACAGAAATATAAATAAATTCCAGAGAATTGATGCAACACCACTGGAGTAAAGCAAGAAGTAGAGACGCTTGGTGACCTTTTGAGTTTAAAGAGGTAAGGTCATGTTTCATTTTCTTGTTATTCTCTTATGTAAAATGATGTGTGTCAATGGATATGTTTTTCCCTCCATAATGTTCTTTAAGGTTCCCAGAACACTCCGAATGCCCGATAATTATGGAGCAGGCATCTTATTTTATACAATCAGTACATTCCTAAAAAGTTGCAGGGTATCAATTTGTTTTTAAATAGAATCATTATGTCATTTAAAAATGTTCATTAGCCTTTGTATGATGTAAGTAAAACAGAGAAGCAAAAAAGGCCCCCACTTCTCAAAAAAAATTATCTATAATCCCACCAGCCAGAGATAACCACTGTTAACATTCTAGAGCAGTGTTTTACAAACTGTGGCTTGAGGCCCATTGGGAGATCACGAAATCAACTTAGTGGGTCACGACCAGCATCCTAAAAGAATGAAACAGAAGAAGGGACAAAAGAAGAGGAGTAGAATTGGAATGAAGTAGAATAGCGTAGAGAAGAAAAGGATAAGGATTGTATGGTAAAGAAAAGAAAAGTATATCAGAATGCCTCACATAGAGAAAAGCAAGTATTGTCAATAAAACTAAAGTTTCTGATACATCCATCTACTAGAGTCACAAATGTAAAGTATATTTCTCACCATGGATCACGATCGAAACATGTTTTAAAGATACTGATTTGGTGGGGTGGCTGGGTGGCTCAGTCAGTTAGGCATCCGACTCTGGATTTTGGCTCAGGTCATGATCTCAGGGTCATGAGACCGAGCCCTGCATTGGGCTCCATGCCAGGTGTGGAGCCTGCTTGAGATTCTCTCTCCCCCTTTGTCCTTTCTCTTGGTCGCAGGTGCACATGCTCTCCCACTCTTAAAAAAAAAAATACTGATTTGGAAGTCAAATACTTCCTATATCTTAATATACATGCAATAATCTACAGACTGGTAGCAAGTCTATTAAACTTTGGAAAGTATCACCAACATATTTTGGAGTCAATAAATATCCATTTGTATCATTTTACTGGCAGTAGAGTATTTCACTGTAGCAATTTGTAGTAATGTTGCTTGTCAACCAATTTTCTATTGTTAATCATTTAGGATATTCCCAATATTTCTTCATCATAAACAATGATAAAGCATCTATTCATTCTTTTGCTTTTCCAATAATTTTTCTTAGGTTGAATTCTGAAGTGAAATCTCTGGTGTATAATTTTTTTGTGTATTAATTTCATAAAGTCCAACTGTAGGGCGCCTGGGTGACTCGGCAGTTAAGCATCTGCCTTTGGCTCAGGTCCTGATCAGGGTCCTGGGCTCCAGCCCAATGTTGGGCCCCGGCTCAGTGGGAAGCCTGCTTCTCCCCCTCCCTCCTGTTCATGCTCTCTCTTGCAATCTGTCTCTCAAATAAATAAAATCCTTAAAAATAAAAGAAAGGCCAACTGCCTCCCTGAAAATGTGGGTCTATTCACACTTCCATCAGCAGCGGCTGACAGCACCCTTACGCTCACCCCATCCTCATTTCCACCCCAAACCTGATCATTATCATGTTTACATTTTGGCCTATTTGAGTAAGTGGGGAAAAAAGGCAATTTATTTTAATTTGGGGTGATTACTTATCTGAATTGAGGTCACTCACTCACAGTTAATTTACATCAACCTCCAAGCAACACTATGGAAGAGAGAGGGATGACCCCTGAGCTAGGTAAGCCTCTGTATCCATGAGCTGAATCTCTTGGGTTTAGGTAATAAAGGCCTCCATGTAGAAAATGACTCCCGCTATAGCGAACAACTTATTTTATATAATCAGTGTATCCCCCCAAACTATTAAGTTACAACTGACCAACTAATTAGTTTCAGCCAGACAGGCAGCCCTGGCCTTGCCCAATCACACATGTGAACATCCACCACAGCCATATGCTGTGCTGGACACGCAGCAGGGGCTTCTTGATCTGTGGGCTGTCTCGCCACCCAGGTGCCCCAAAAGAATACCCTTGATAACAGTCATCTAGGACAAAAATGGAGCCACCTTCCAAATGCCGGGGGCAGGGTTGGCTACGGCAAAAAGTCAAAGGAGTGAAGAAGAAAATACTTTGAGCCTTGGTCTCAGCTACACCCCACAGATGAGAAAGGCCACTTGGGACGTGCAGTAGATTCAGGCAAGAGATACCCAGGTCCTCAGAGTAAGTCTGGATTCTCAAAGGCCTCTTGTTCTGCATTTCACACCTAGTAAGTAAAGGAAAGCATATCCTCTGGCCCCCCTCCCCACCTGCGACTCCTGACTTCACAGAGCTGCCTCACTAGGGCCTCTGGTTTTTAAAAGCCAAACGTCAAGTCACTTCTATGTTTGAAGAAAACCTGCTTAATGGTCCAAAGCAGTTCCCTCATGGAAAAATCAGCTCATCTATCCTCTAGTTAGGAAAAGGAATGGAGCAAAGTATAGTAAAGTTTAAAGCCATGTTCAAATTTATTATAAAACCCCACTCTCAAAGGCCCAGATGTGTGTCACTCTGCAGCAGGGTCCCCTGGGGGCTTCTCACAACGATTTTTCAGACTTCGCTGTAAAGGCTTCACATACCTTCACACCCAAAGTGAACCAAACATTCCATCGAAATGCAAGGCAGCCGTGGGGCTGCCCGGCCCTCCAAGAGGTCTCAGGTATTCCCAGGATGTTTGGAGGAGGGGCCCTGGACTGAGACAGTCACCCCTCAATTCTCCAATCATGGTCGTTTCAGACCAAACAGTGAGGAAGCCTCTGGGGTGGGGGTTGAGGGGGGTGCACCATTCACTGACTGAATCCAGGACCTCAAACCTCAGCAAAGGAGTCTGGGAAACTGAACCTGGGTCAGGGATTTGAAAGAAAGTCGTGTGGGCAGTTTTAGAATTTGCTTGAGGCCTTTTCAACCCCCAGAATCCACAAAGCCCCATCTAGCCAGGATTGCTACTTTGTGGATCAGATATCCAAGGCCCTGAAAGCAGAGACCCAGAGAAACCCTCTCAGGGGGACAGAAAAACCTCCCCTCTTCTTTGTTTCTTGCCCTTGTGAGGAAATGCTCTGTTTTTGCCTGATTTTGCATAAAACCTTGATGGTGGAGCAATCAGAGAAGGCAACCCTCCATAGCTCTAAGGCTAACCCAGCCAAGTGATTAGAGAACTCACCAGTCTTCCTCCTCCATTCCCAACCCAAGGAAAGGAAGCAATTTGAAAATCTGACAGGATTCTCCTCACAGAGGAAGAGCTGAAGCTGCGCCAATCAGGATTCCAATGTCAAACTCCGATTACATGGACTTTGCAAGCGCTGTGAAACATGGCTTTGTTAAGAGCCTTTGTTTGAGAATCAAAAGTCCCCATAACTACGCTTTAATTTAAAAAGAGGGGGAAGAGAGGTCCTTTTAAGGAGATCACATTTCCTCCATCTCAGGCATCAAAACTTTGCCACTGAAAATCAGTGATAATCTTTATATTACAGAAAAACAGAGCAAAACTTTGGCTAAGTCTAGCAGTCAAAGGACAAGGAATAAGAACAGTCACTGTCACAGCCTTGAAGTATCTTAGTGAGGGACAAAGTCTGGTAAAACTACGAGGCAGGGAGTTTTTACCGACCAGAAATGTGTGGGTATATTTATCAAAAGACAGGAACTAGTCTAATGTCCACTAAATTTCACAGCAACGTTATTCAAAAGAGCTAAAACTGAAAATTATTCAAATGCCCATTAATAAGTAGAAGAGACAAATCATGGTTATGTTTCTAGAAAGGAACCCTATACAGCAATGAAGATAAACCACAGCTACATGCAACAACATGAACGAGTCCCATAAATACAATTTTGAGCCAAAAAAATAAAAATCCAGATACAAAAAAGCACGTGCATAAGGTTCCAAAATAATCTATGCTCTTAGAAGTCAGGATAACGACTACCCTTGGGAAGGTATGACCAGACAAGGACATTTCTAGAAGGTTGCAAATGTGGTTTCTTGTTCCAGGTGCTGGCTATAGAGGTGTGTTCAATTTGTAAGAATTCACTGCGTTTTACCCTTAACGATTTGTGCACATTTTGGTATTTGTGTTATAATGAGATCTTTAAAATTTTACAAATACATGCATATCATTCATACCTGCAGGGAGAGGGAGAGAATTCTTTCCAGTTCCAGGTAGCAACATCTCTCCGGAAACTGGAGCTCTGTCACCAAGTTTTATTTCCATTTCCTCACTTGAAGGAAGCTGCCACACTGCTCGGGTCACCCCCAGAAACTCTTTATGTCGCTCAGGAGAAGATCCTACAGCTTATTGCCTCTCTTACTCGGTTAAAGAACACCAAGTCCCGGGGAGCCCTTTCATCATTTGTGCATTTTCAGGAAAAGCAACCCTTTCCCCTCCCCGCCCTGTGCCCCTGTGCATGCGTCAGGGTCGGCTAACGCTGGCTGCCGAAACAAAGAGCTCCTAAACAGAACCTGAGTTTACTTCTCCCTCCTGAGCAATCCAATCGGGGGCTGGCACCCAGCCTTTCACGTGGGGATTCAGGGACTGGGGCTCTTCCCATCTGGTGGCCCTTCCATCCCTAAGGGCCTCGGTGTCCTCTGCGGAACCCCCCCGCAAGCAGCCAGCAGAGTGAAAAAGAAAAACTGCGGAGGCCTATGTAGGAGCTTTTATACATCCATCCCAGGGTGACGCAATTATCCCTCCCACAGCCATTGGACAGAACCTAGTCACATGGTACGGCCCAACTGCAAGGGAGGCTGGGAAATGTAGTCTGGCGATGCACCCAGGAAGGAAAGGCAGGAGTGGGTGAACACCCTAGGCGTTCTCCGCCACCGTCTGCCCAGATCTGTCATCTCCTCTCTTTTGCAGGCTGTTCCATTGTCTGCCTACAATGAGCAGAGGACAAAGCCCTGGACATGTCATTATGGGAGAAGATACGCACAGTTCCAGAAAGTAAGGTCATGGGTGTCTAGGCTCGGCACCACTTCCACGATGGCACGCGGCCTAAGCCAGGCCAGGCCTTTCCCCGCCGGCCGTAGTAGTCCACGCCCCCCAGGAATGAGGGCCTAATGGCTGCCAGATGCTAAATTGTTCTTGCAGTGCTCCACAACATGAGTTAGGCCAGCCAAGCCAGAAAACAGGGTGGCATTCTTCTGTCCTCATTTTTACCACACATCCAGCAGACCAGAATATTTGCACTGGTTGAGGAGCCACAGCGACTGGGTTTTATCCATCTTTATGCCTATTGCCTTTTCCCAAGCGTCTGATAATAATCACGATGAAACAGCAACAAAAATAGTAGCACCCACGGGCACACACATATTAGCCCGTACTATGTAGTCTGTGTGTGTGCCACACGTTGCTGGCACTGGCCATGAGTTGACTTGCTTCGTCTTTACGATGATCCTACATGCTGGGCACTGATAGTGTCCCCATTTCACAGATCAGAACATTAAGGCGCAGAAATGAAGAATCTGTCTAACACTGCACCGCTGGCAAGTGGTGGAACTGTGAGAATCAAAGGCCAACATACATGTCTACTAGAAAAGTGACCAGGATTCAGATCAGAGCTGGTGCTCGTGACAAAACTCCAGACTCTCGGGGAGCAAACCTTGAACCTAAGCTTCCCGAGTGCGGGGCTTGATCCGACCAAGCTAACCAGGCCACAGAAAAGCATACAGATCTACTTGGAAAGAAAACAAAGTACAAGGTAAAAAGCAGAGAAAAGGGTCTCTCTGTTTTTCTTTTAAGTTTCCTTCTCACTCAACAGTCATTAAAACCTTTGAAGTTGACGAATCAAGAAAACTCGAAAGAGCTTGAAATTTACAGTGACAAGCCAATACCCTTAATTCCCTGGCCTGCTCACCGTCTACTCAAGTGTATTTGCAAGTGAATCCCATTTCTCACCATCTCTTCCCAGCCCATCACCAGCCTGAGGTTCACCGGTCTCAGGATTTGGGGCAAAGAGTTAAAGTAAAGCCACACAAGCAGCAACCTTATGCAATGTATTTTTCTTCGTGCAATTGGATTAGTTTTAATTAGCAAAGGTTAAAACTTTGCCAGATGAGCACTCGTGACATCTGATACCTGCGCAGAGTTCCAGCATCTCTTGTCTCACGCAGAAGGCATTTAACCCAAGTGAAACTCTTAGGAAACCTGCCAGGGTCTCTTCTTGGTTTGCCTACGTTCCCCTACACTGCCCCAAACGCTGAAGCATCCATCCATCCATCCATCCATCGCTCCTGTTGGTGAAGCAGAAGGCCCTTGGCTCCTCACGGAAAAGGATCTCTGTAGTATTTATTCATGCCGTACTTTTCCCCCCTCGAAGTTAATCTCTAGAATCGAACTTTCAATAAACATGTGCCATCTTGCAGTTGAAGCACTGCAGGGGTGAGGTGGGGTGAGGAGGAGGCCGGCTGAGGCAGTAGAACTGATGCGAAATTAAAAAGGAAAATACAGCTTTACTTGCATTATTAAAATATAAATACAGGCTCCAGGAACAGAGTCCAGATGCACGCTGGAGAGAAACATAAATATTGATATTAAATTCTAATGAACATTATGTCTCACTGGCTGTCATCCCTCCTCATAGCTACTGGCTCTTCCCTCCCTCAGATGTCTAGCATTAAAAATCAAGAGTAGCTGAACTCCAGAATAGGGCTTCTTATTTTGCAAATCTAAACGCACTTAGGATAATCAGAAATCAGATTTTTTAAAAGCTTCCTTCATCCTCTATCTAGTTTTCAAGCATCAGCATCAGCTGAAAACACATGTACAAATCAGTATTCCCTGCTACTTAGAAATTTGCCTAAGATTAACACGTTCCTTTTTTTTCCACATCCTTTACAATGTTATTTTAGCTTTATCTTAGAGAAACTCCTATTTCTAAGTTAATCCTGAGGTCTCTGAGGCCAGATTCTTATCCTTGTCCCAGATCCTCCCTAAAGCTCAGCACCAAGATGTCATAAACAGCCAGTGCCACCAGACCCAAGTGAGGAAACTCCACCATTGCAATTTGTCTTGAAAATCGTGGGTGGCTCAGTTAAGCGTCTGACTCTTGGTTTCGGCTCAGATCATGATTCTTGGGGTCATGGGATCGAGCCCCACATCAGGCTCTGCACTCAGCTGGGGGTCGGCTTAAGATTCTCTCCCTCTGCCCCTCTCTCCTGTGTGTGCACACGCACTCTCTCAAATAAGTAAATCTTGAAAGAAAGAAAAAGGAAAGAAGAAAGAAAGAAAAAGGAAGGAAGGAAGGAAGGAAGGAAGGAAGGAAGGAAGGAAGGAAAAGAAAGAAAGAAAGAAAGAAAGAAAGAAAGAAAGAAAGAAAGAAAGAAAGAAAGAAAGAAAGAAAAAAGAAAATCTTCTCCATGGAGTCACTAGTTCTCAGTATGATCCTACTGGAGAACCCTGAAGCCCCCGTGGAAACATTTTCTTCCATGTGCACAGTCATACACACCAGGCCCGGTCGGGGCTAGCATGAGGGCACCAGAGCTCTAACGCTGTTCTCCTAACTCCAACAAGCATGATCTATCTGGAGCAAGGGAATAGTGTCAATCTCAATAGGGGCGTGGGTTACACAGGCGAATACAGTTGTGAACACTCATCAAACGACACCCTTGATGGCTGTGCATTTCATCGCGTGGAAATTATACCTTGATTTTTTTTAAAGAGTATTAGTTAGAATACCTTTTAAATGTTTCCAAAACAGCAAAATAAGATTAATCAACAAGACTCTAGAAGTGCCGACTTCCTCGACATTCAAAAGTGGCTTTAGGAAAAGCATTAGATGTGTGTGAGAATTTGCTTGTGCTTCTCCTAGAAGGAGTACAACACGTTGTAACATGGTTTCCTTTGAAGCAAGCCTGGCAGGGTAAGAGGGGAGGAGAGCTTTCCTTTCCTTTTCAATTTGAAATTTGACCCTTCTGTGTGGGTCGCATTGCCTAGCCCTAAAACATGAAACAAACAAAAAAAAAATGTCAACTGCTCTAAAGTGGATCCAACCACTTCTCATTACTTCTGCCAAACCAGCACCAGGTCTCACCAGGAAAATTGCAACAGGTGCTCACTTGCTCTCCCTGCTTCTACTTCTACCTCTTGCCTCCTGTCTCCCAGCCCCAGCCCCAGCCCCAGCCCTTTCACATCACAATAGCCAATGGGATCCTTTTCAATTCTAAGTGATCCATGCTACTCCTAAGTGATCCATGCTACCCCATTTCACCCAGAGTGAAAGGCAAAATCCTCACCCCAGCCTACTAGACCCTCCAGGAGCCACCCTCTGCCCCACCTCCCCGGCTTGCTCTCCCCCCCCTTCTCCTTACCCCCTCCACACCCACCATGCTGCCCCCTTGCCATCTCCCCACCAAGCCAAGCTTGCTGGCACCTCAGGGCTCCGGTTCCCTCTGCTAGAGCCCCCTGCCTCCAGCTGCCTGCATCACTAACTCCCTCACCTCTTTCCAATCTGCGCTGCCTCCTTAACGAGGCCCGAGGCCCGCCTGACCACACCACTGGCACCAGCAACCCCACACCCATCCCCTGGCTGGCCCTCACCCTGCCCTCGTTGCTTTCTGACCATCACACACCTCCTGACATGCTTTGTAATCCCCTGAAAGGTATTGTGTTTGTTCTTTATGGTTTGTCTCCCTCCACTGAAAGCTCTTGGTAACTTTTTGCTCACTAATGAAACTCAAGTGCCTACAGCAGTGCCTGGCAGAGAGCAGATGCATGCACTTAAACCGTGAGAGTACAGGTCAAATGTTTTTTATTTCCAAACTTCTCTGCAGAAGAAAAAGAGCCCACAAAGAGCCAGAAATCTTAATAGCTGTCTGACCGTGCAGAGGGACACAGCACTGCTTGCTCAGCTGTCCCCTTCCCCCAGCACGGCACAGATTTAGGCACAGGTTTCACCTACTTGGAGAAAATTAACACATGCCTCCCACGCTGCATGATCCAATTAGAACACCAATAAAATAAGAGCCAGTTAATGAACCAGGGCTCGCCATGGGCCAGGCACAGGTCTCAGGGTCCGTCCACGGTGACTCCTTGGATCCTGTCAACAACCGGATGCAGTAGGCAGTGTTTTTATCTCCATCCCATAACAGACAAAAAAGAAGAAATACTCAGGAAATTGTCCAAAGTCCTATAACTGTGAAGGGGTAGAGCTGGGATTTGAACCCTCGTGGTCTGACTTCAGAGCCCATGCCCTTAGCCACATACTCACCTGCTTCTCAACAATTAGATAAACTGGACGCTTGCCAACCTTACTCAAAAGGAGCCTAAGCAAACGCCGAACGTCATGACTTCCAAACCTTTCCTTAAGCAACAGACGACCAGGACGTGGGGTTCTCACCAGCTATCCTGAAAGAAAGACATAAGCACTCTAATTCAATGCCTTTTACAAACCAGGCACTTTGGAGTCAGAGAAACGGACCCGAGGACCCAGAGAGTCCCCTTGCAGTCCTATGCTGCAGTCACTCTGGGGCCAATTCCCCCGAATGACCTCTTTATCCATTCTAAATGAGAAAATGTAAATGGCCCCTCTGATGGCTGCGAGTGAGTCCAGTTTGAGCCAGACTAACCTTATTCCCCTCCTGAGTAGGGTTATTAGACTGGGAGATCAAAGGAATGCTAGAGACATATGGTATCTTGATTTCAGCAAACCATTTGACAATTGCTCATGATGATAGATCTTGTGGGCAAGGTGAAGAAATGTGGTTTGAATGGGAAGGTGGGGGGTACATTTGTGGTTGCTGCAACAATGGTGCCCGAGGAATGTTGATTAAGAGACGTCAAGTTGGAGGGACACTGCTAGTACTGCCTGCCAGGGGACTCTGGCCTTGAGTCCATCTGAACAATCATTTTATCAAAGATGTGGATGATGGGCTAGAATCATGTTTATGATGTCTGCAGAGAGCAAAATGCTGTGGGCAATAGCTGACACAGTGAATCAAGATTTTAAACCATCACCACTGATTGGAAATGAAAGAGCAAAGCAAGCAAGATTCAATTTAACAGAGACAATGGGGGAGTCTTGTGAAATTTAAGTTCAAAATACCAAGTGCACAATGGCAGAGAGGAAACCTCGTGCAAAAGAACTGCTGCTGGAAAGCAGAGTTGCACAGGCCATGAAAGCAATGGTGCAGCAACGGCATCGTGCAATGGTTGAAATAGCAAGGGCCACCGGGCCACCTTAGCCCTAGCAGGGCACTCATTCGAAGAAAGGATATGGGTCCTCTTGTGCCACTGGGCGGCAGGGTGGATTTGATGGGTGCTGAGGTCTTTCCCAACCCTGAGATCCAAGATCCTCCACCTCCTGTTACAGTCATTCTCTTCTTGGTTAGTCTCACATTCAAGGGCTAGGGTACTTCACAATTAAGTAATCTTTCAGCATACAGATGCCCAGGTCCTCAGATTCCTATTTCAGGACACACGAACCTTCTCGTGTTCCTTAGTGAACTGAGTGATGGACATTAATGTCAAACAACTATTGACCATGCCTATTTCAGTCGTTCACAAAGAGGAGCTAGACGGGCTCTCTGCCCTTTTGTGGCCTTGCAGTCTGGCAGAAGGGCTTTCCAGAACCCTGTTTCTGCAAATTTAGACCTTAGAATGAGAGCCTTACATTGAGAAACCACTCCCACCTCATTAATTTTTTATTTCACTTCTTATCAGGATATGATTTGTGAGGAATTCTTGATACAAAAAGAACTTTCAGGAATTTTTGTGATTGATGGCTTGTTCTGGGCATACTCTTCTCATGGCTTTTTAATAGAGTGTCCTGCAAAATCTCGTGTTCCATGAGTTTAAATAGTAAAAAGAAAAAAAAAATAAAACTGAGTTGTCAAAATGAAACTCCAACTACGCTTAAAAATGTCTTTGTCCCTAAAATTTCAGGGTTCTAAGAAGCCAATGAATCCTTAAGACTCTTGGACAATAGGAGAGATTTCATACGTCATTGCAATTTCAAGGTAATGCCCATTAAAGGTAGACCAGAAGCTCTGAGACTCGAGACATTTCTGAGAGCTTATGTGGAATTTACACTTTCCTGATGGTATTATGTGGGAAAGGCCTCCACAAACAGGAAGAAAGGAATCTTTTTTGTTACCGTCTTAGCATTATCAGCCCCAAAGAATCTCAAGGATTTCCTAGGTAAAGCAGTTCAGTAGTTTTGATTTAAAGCCCAATCCAGTACAACAAGAAAAGTCTAGAAGGAAATGTGTTGCTGTTACTAGTTATGAGGAAATTACAACCATGAATTATTAACCTTTGAAAGGTTGCTTTCTTCTCAGTTGTTCCATGATGGATTTAAAAGCAGCTTTCAATGGAGCTGTTAGGATCTCCTAACGCATCAGAGAAGCTCGCCGAGCAGAGACAGGAGGAAAGGAAATCTAACCTCAGTTACTAAAACATCCAAAAAACACATCAACCAGACTGCAAGGGGTTTTTGCAAGTGGTTGAATGAACAGAATGGGGGAGGGAAAGGATCATCCCTCCAAGAGCGCAGTGAACCTGTGATTTGCATTACCATATGCGCCCAAAATGATGGATCCACCCAATGTGTGACTTTCTAGTATCTTTCTGAGTTTAGCAGTTTCTGTGTCTGCTCTGGCTGAAATTATGCTTCTCAAATAGTGAGTCTGGATCTCCTGAGGCCATCGCTGACCCCATTACACAGAACCATAAATAGTACTCTCAAAGGCTAGCCAATGGAACACTGAAGAACTGAGCAGACAGGTCTCCATCACAGTAGACTTGAGTCCCTTCCGTGTCCCTTCTCACCCCTGAAGCAAGGAAGATATCCTCTAAAGGGTTAGAAGTTATTTCCAGACCCACTGGAGAGTGTCTGGGAGGGGCCAGGCATGCGGTTAATATATACTGGGGTATATAGTTCAAGGAAAAAGAGTGAGAAATATCACCTCTACTATACTCCTGGTCCTAGGTCTTTCCCCTCAGTTTAAAAATTAAACAGATTGTTTTGGGCTGGTTTCCCCAGATCCTATGAGTGCAAATCCAAGTTCAAGCAGTTTCTGTGGAAGGCAACCCCAAGAACCATCCACAGGTGAATGAGAAAGTGAGATGGAGAAAGGAAAGCAGAGAATACACAGTACATTATCAAATAAGTCAGCACTGTGGTCAACTAGTGCTCAATCCTACTGGGGAACTCTGAGAGACGGTGTACAACATGCAAGGAAACTGGCGCATTCGTTCACCAGTGCCCTATCCATCGTTGGTTGGCTACTGCTTCAGGGCATTTAACTCACCAGCACTTCCGGCTTTCCCTGGGTTCAAGATCAACCATGGTCCATTGGCCAAGGGAAAAAAAGGCCAAGGCGGAGTCAGGAGTTTACAGTAGGCAGCCTTCAGCCTGAGAGGGGAGGGCTGAAGGAATACAGACAGAGGACCAACACGTTCTGCTGTTCAGAAGGAGAAAAGCTATGATAAAAGTTAGCACACAGTTCTAGAAAACTTGTTGGTGGGGAGGTGGTAAGCAAGGAATGAGGTTCCACTTCATGGAGAAGGTGATTTGTTGGCTGAGTAGCAAAGAATGAGTAGTAATTAGCCAGTGAAATGTTCCAGAAGGAAAGAGTAGTATACACATAGGCATGAAGAATGAGAAAGCTTGGCAAGTTGGGGAACACCCAGTAGTTCAGTATGACTGGATGAGGGTAATGGATGGAGAAGGCAGAGAGGGACATTGGGTAGAAGAGCAAGAGATGGAGCCTGTCACATGGACAGAAGCATATGGAGAAGGGCCTTGATTTTAATATAGTAATTTCCCTGGATTTGCACAGCAGAGCATGGAAGAAAAGTCTAGTGCTTGGGAACATAGCTTGTGGACTCAGACCTGGATCCTAAATCTAGGCTCTAGCACTTTCCAGCTGTGGCTACCCAGAGCAAGCTGCTAACCCTCAGCAAAGTGGAAAAATAATAGTACCTCTCTCACAGAGTTATCGTGAAGGTTAAATAAGGTAATTCATATAAATATCTTACCACAAGGCCTGACATATAGCAGAACTCAATATCAACTAAAAAATAAAATCAAACTGCTCAGTAGAGAACAAAAGTGTCACTGCAGTGCAATGGAGAGAAATGATGGTCTTTTTAGTAAGTGGCAATGGATTAATTGGGCATCGATACGGAAAAAATTAATCTTGACCCCCTATCTCACATCATTTGCAAACATCAACGCCATATGACTCATGCATGTAAATGACAAAGGCAAAACAAAAAACCATCTAGAACATAGAAGAATATCTTTATGAACTTGGGGTCAGTGAGGAATTTAAGAGCAAAGAGAACAGAACACAAAAAACACTAGATGTAAAGACAAAGATTAATAAACCAAACTACATAAAAGTAAGAATGTTTGCTCACCAAAAGATAACACTGAGAGTAAAGAGGCAAGCCATAGAGGTAGAGAAGGTATTTGCGGTATCTAGAGCACACACATGATTCACATCCACACTATATAAAGAACATCTACAGGACAATTGTATTTTTTTTTACAGATTTATTTATTTATTTGAGAGAGAGCGTATGGGCATGCAAGAGAGAGGGCGTGCATGCACAGAGGGAGAGGGAGAAGCAGACTCCCGCTAAGCAGAGAGCACGTGGCTGGATCCCAGGACCATGAGATCATGACCTAAGCCAAAGGCAGACGCTTAACTGACTGAGCCACTAAGGCACCCCTACAAGACGATTTTAAAAGGCACTGAAAAATGAGCAAAGGCTGTGAACAGGCAGTTAAGAAAACAGCATATCCAAAGGGCCAAAAATATATAGAAAAGGTGCTCAATCTCACAAGCTATCAGAGAAATGCAAATGAAAATCACAATGAGATCTTTATTACCTACTCACCAGGGTTAAAAAGACAGTTAAAAAGACAGTACCCAGTGTTGGTGAGGCTGTGGAGTTCCGACTGGAACTCCCTCTATTTCTGGGAATATCAGTTGGTACAACCAGTTGAGAAAACCGGTAGGCAGTAGCTACTACAGCCAAACATCCATCCCGAGCTCCTGCAATTCCACTCTTACATATTCCACTTATATACCAGACAGCTGTGGATACATTAGCTCGTCAAAACACGTGTTTAAAAAAAAATGTTTGTGGCAATAGCCCTAAACTGGAAACAACCAAAGGTCCATCATCAGGAGAGCGGATCAACGGATTGCGGAGTATGCACACAACAGATTGTGGAATTTCATTCAGCAACGAGAATGAACAATCTGCTGTATATGCAACAACATCGAGGATTCTTATGAACGTAATGCTGAGTGAACAGTGCTAGACCCAAGAAGCATTTACTATGTGACTCCACTTACATAAAGTCCAAAAGCAGGACAATCTAACTGATGGGGGTAGGAGTCAGAATAGAGGTTACCTCTGCGTAGGGGGAGGGTGACTGGTAAAGGGCCTGGGGAGGATGTTTCAGGCTCCAGTAATGTTTTATTTCTCCATCTGGGAGATGGTTACCGGAGTTGTTCACTTTATGAAAATTAGCCAAACTGTACATTTATGGTGTCTGCACTTTTCTGTAGGAATGTTAAAGTTCACTACAAAACTTGCTTTAAAACTCAGTAACTAAATACAATCAACAGCAACGAAAAAGCCAATGACATTAAAATGTCTAAGGATGAATGGCTTGGGGTCGAGGCTCATGAAGTAATTCCTAAGTCTCAGGTTTTAGTGACTGAAAAGCTGGACTTACTTCAAGTTTATGACCATAAATCTCAGAAGGCTCTCAACACAGCCAGGTAATCCTGCTACACTTCCTTACTGCATCCATGCTCCCTCCCTGAGACAACATTAACACCCAGCCTTCTCTCCTCACATTACCAGCACCCTCTCAGCGGAGGACCTCACTATGCCGTGCACTGCGAAAAATCCACGGAATCATATAGGGGCACCCTGTCCGTCCCCCCAGCAGCTCAGCAGCCCGCCAGCCATCTCCATCTGTACGTCTCACATCTCCTGTCTGGGCCTCTCTCTTGAGCTCGGGACTCACACATCTAATGGTCTAAGACACATCAGGTATCTCAAGTTAACACGGCAAAAAATAAAAAACGATTGATGCCCTACCACACACACATAATAGAATAGCCACTCTTCCTAACTAACCTTACCCATTTCTGGAAACACTACCACCTCCTACAAGCTGTTTAAGACCAAAAAACAAACAAACAAACAAACAAACAAACCTAGAAGTCATCCATAATCATTTTTTCCACTCATACTTCACATCCAATCCAATTAATAAATCCTGTCAATTCTATTTCCAAAATGAATTCAGAATCCTGCCACTTTTCACCGTCCCTATAGATACCTCCCTAGTCCTGACCACCATCACCAACTGGTCTACCAGCCTCCAGATTTGCCTCCAGAGTGATTTCACTAAAGTCTCAGTCAGATCATGTCACCCCTGCAACAACCACCCTAGCCTGGCTGAAGGCAAGAGAAAGCAGCTGTGCACAGATGAAGCAGCACACAGGCTACAGAGGGACAATGATCAGGGTGGGAAGGCTATCCAGGCGGTATGGAGGTGCCCAGCCACCTTCAAATGAGAGGAAGAGGGAGCATGAGCTACTTTTAGGTTTCCTGTCCCTTTGAAACTGGCCTAGGCCCTGAGCAGTGCTGAAGGGAGATGCATGATGTAGTAGATGCCACTGGCACCCCACCCGGAACCCCTCTGCCCCCCACCTCAGACATTCCTGTCTCAACACAGGCTTGCAACTCTCTACCTGGCCCAGGAGCCTTGGAGTTCATGCTCCAAATGCTACTTTCCAGCAGCGAGGGGTAGAAGTCATTGGGTAAATACTCCAGTTTCCTCCCTCTTCAGTGGACCGAGTCTGAGGTGTGTGCAGGATTGAACCTCCCTCCGTTCTCCACAGCAGCGATAAACAGCCCACAACATTCAGGAGCTCTCCTCCCCTCCCTGACCCACCTCCGCACTCCTCACCCCCCTGGGCTGTCTGGAACCCCCTCTCAAATAAACTACTCACACAGAAATCCCCCGTCTCTGTGTGTGCATGCTAGGAAACGCAAATGAAAACACACAGGATTGTGCTCTTCTTTCCAAAAGTAATGTTTTCTGGGACATTGAATGACAACCATGCCATCTCAAGTTTATATGGACAAGAGAAGAGAAAGGTCTGGACACAAAGTGTGGGGCTACAGTTTAGAAAAAAAAATTCAAAAGTAATAGGAGATTTGAATCCATCCCTGGGTATTAATTAGCCCTATCTTTAACCATTCTTGTATAAATACACATAAAGAGTATATAGTCCTCAAAAATCACCTTTTCTCCGTCAACCATTAGTTTGTATTCCTGTAAAAGGGCCTGAAAGAACTGTGTTAAATCCCAGATACATAACTGCCCACTGCTGTCTCTAAAGAAAGAGGAGAGGGACACCTGGGTGGCTCAGGGGTTGAGCCTCTGCCTTCGGCCCAGGGCGTGATCCCGGGGTCCTGGGATCGAGTCCTGCATTGGGCTCCCCGCAGGCAGCCTGCTTCTCCCCCTACCTGTGTCTCTGCCTCTCTGTCTCTCATGAATACATAAATCATAAAAAAAATAAATAAAAAAGAAATAGGGGAGAAGGGGGCACATTTTGCTCCAGCACTGAGTTTCACTTGTGTGAGATCTAATTTGAGGAGCGATGTCTCACACACACACACACACACACACACACATATGTACGCACCACTTAACAGTCTGCAAAACTTCCCTCCAGTTCTTTTGAAGTGAAATCACCACTCACCCCAACCGCACTCCCCAGATATCAGCGCTCTAGAAAGTGAAGGGCTTGTCCCTGCTGTGTGGTTTGGGGTTTAAAAAAAGGAGGCAGGATTAAAGCGCTCATTTCAAGTCCCAAAAGTAAAATACGACTTGGCCTACGGCAGTCCTAATTCTTTCCAGAACTCATCCCGGAATTGCCCTTTTAAACAACCAGTCATTAACCCAACTCTGGGTCTTTTATAGCTGCGAAAACCGATCGCGCACATCATTTATTCATTACGCTTATTATTATTGTTATTGCAGAAAAGCGGCGGATTCCCGGGGCGCGGTGCAAAGGGGTTTTTGTTGGGGGGGTGCGCGGGAGGGGAGCGGCGGCGAGGAGGCTGGGCCGGGCCGCGGGGCAGAGGTGCCCGGAAATCCCCGAGGAAGGATGCCGCGCCAGCGCCCCCGCCTCGCGCTCCGCGGCCACCGCGCTCGGGCGCAGCTGCTGCGGCACCGGGGGAAGCTTCTTATGTAAGGCAGAGCCGCTGACATCACCTTCGGCGCGAGCGTCGCAGCCGGACTAGGCGCCCGGGGAGCGGCGCGCCGGCCCAGGCCCCCGCCCATCGTCGGTTCGCTCCTGAGGATCCGGCCGCCGCCTGAGCTGCCCGACCGCGCGGCAGGGGCGCCCCGGAGCGCCCCGGGGGCCGAGGCCACAGAAGGCCCGCTGCCGGCAGTCGGAGGGCGTAGCAAGAGTGAAGTTAAAGGGCGGCAAGGACGCCCGAGGGTCTGCCACACGCGGGGGGGGGCGGTCTGGGCGCCGGTGCCCGGTGGGGGAGAGGGGGCGCGGGGACACGCCTCCGGGATCCTCCGCTGGTCGGCGCCCTGTGCCGGAGGGAGGGCGCAGGAAAGATGCCCGGCGCCGGGGACACTGCTCCCTCCACGCCCGTCGCCGTCGCCGCGGCCTCGCTGGGCCACCGGGTTAGAGCAGAGGCTCCGGACTTCACTGGCGAGGCGAGCGGCGCCGCGCTACGTCGCACGCTAGCGCAAGGCACAAGTTCGGGGCTCGGCGCAGACCCCGAGGGAACAGCAAGAGTGACAAGACCGCTACAGCGTTACAGACGCCCTAAAAGGGCGCTCGCTACTCCTCGAGCCCCCCAGGCACGCACGGGGGGGACTGCTGCAGGGCTCGGGGCTGGGCTGCTGGAAACCTCTAAAGTTGCACCAATCCCCGCCGCCCCTCCCCTCCCCCCCCCCCCCGGCCCCGACCCGGGGACAGTCGGGGAAGGCGAGTCCCGGGAATGAATGACAGATCCCTCTGCCTCCGGCGGCCCCGCGGCTGCCGACGAGCTCCCAGGCCGCCCCTTTAACTTTCTCCCCCATCGCGACTGCATCCCTGCCTCCAGCCCAGCGGGAACTCCCGGCACCGGGCGGACTGGGGTGGGTCCCGGGGGAGGGGAGGGGAGGGGCGGGGTGGGGAGGCGAGAGGAAGGTGCAAGCTGCGGCGGGCGCGGCGCCGCGGGGCTGGGATTGCGGCGGCCGGGGAGGGCGCGAGGGTGCGGCGGCCGAGGGAGCGCCCGGCGGGCGGACGGCGCGGTACTCACGCACTGCCTCCTGCTTGGGGTCCAGCGTGCCGAGGACGCGCTGCACGCCGCCGAGCTTGCCCTGCAGCGCCCAGACGCGGCGGTGGGTCAGCTGGATGTCGCTCTCGAGCTCCTGGAAGAGGCTGCACGCGTGCCGGGCCACGTCCGAGAGCTGCCGGAGGACGCGGGCCAGCGCGGCGTTGCTGACCGCGCACAGGTCCAGCATGAGCAGCACGGCCGCCGCCGCCGCCGAGGACGCCTCGCCGGCCGCGGACGCCGCCTCGGCGACCCCCGCCGCGCTCTCCTCGCCCGCCGCTGGCGCCTCTCCGTGCGGCGGCTGCGCCTGGTCGGTCGGCGCGGGCAGCGGCGGCGGCGGCGGCGGCCCGGGAGGCGCGGGGGGCGCGCGGGGAGGATCCTCCGGCCCCGGCGCCACGGCCTCGTCCCGTCGGCCGGGCGGCTGCAGGGGCGGCGGCGGGTCAGCGCTGCCTCCGTTCGCGTCCTCCGCCGGGCCGGGCGCCGGGCGCCGCTGCCGGCACAGCCACTGCGGCTCCACGATCCTCTTGGCGAAAGGCATCCCGCGAAGCCGGGCGGCGACTTTCTGGTCTCCTGGAGGCGCCCCTTGCGAGCGGGGAACCCGGGAACCCGGCGCGCCCACCTAGGCGCAGAGGGAGCGGGAGTCGGGCAGAAGCGCGACCGGGCGGTCCGGCTGCGCGGGGGCTCCTCGCTCACCTGGTCTCCTCCTCCTCCCCGCCCCTCTAGCAAATCAGTCCACCTGGTCCTCCTCCGGGCGCACCGTTGCCTGGGTAGGATGACAAGAGCGGGGCACAGAAATCCCGGGGTGCGCCGGGGCTCTCCTCACTTGCTTCCCAGCCGGGTCGGCTGGCTCAGCTCCATCATTCCTGCCTCGCCGCCGCCGCCGCCGCCCCGGCCGCTGCCGCTGCCGCCGCCGCCGCCTATATAAATGGGCGTGTATGTGTGTGTGTGTGCGTGCGTGCGTGTGTGTCTGGGTGTGTGTGTGTGTGTCTCGGTGTGAGTGTGTGCGCGCGCCTCAGTTTGAAAGTACCCCGGCGCAGGCCTCTCCCCGCGCGCCCCTCGGCCGCTCCGGGGAGCGACTGCGCCCGGGATCTCACTCCCTCTCTGGGCGGGGAGGACGGTTCGGAAAGGCGCTTTGAAAACCCGGAGCGAGGAATCCGCCTCCAGCCCGAGCGCAGGAGGCGGCGCGGGGGCGGCGGGGCGGACGCAGGGCGGAGGGAGGCCGGGGCGAGGGGGCGCAGCGCCCTGTGCGGCCGCTGGGAGTCACTGGTGGCCTCGCCGCGCCCCGCGCGCTCCGACGCAAAGACACTTAGGCGCAGCGAAGGGCTCAGGATTGGGACGCTCAGGGGGGCGGGGGCCGGGAGTCCCCAATTTGGGGTTGGGGGTGTGGGGAGCGAGCGCAGAGGCAGGAGGGTGGGGAATCGGGGATGCGGCCGACTTGGCGTGTCGGAGCAAGTTGCTTCGCCGAATTCCAGCTCTGAACAAGTCCTCTGGGTTCTGGGCAGGAAAAATCGAGCTGCCCCTCGGAGAGCCCGGGGCTCTGTGAGCTTAGTGAGACAGCTGGGGTGCGAGGTGCTGAGGCTGGGGCGCTTCCCAGAGTGGCCAGGGACCTGTTTGTACCGCTTCCCGGGCAACTCTGGGCCGCCTGCGCTGGGCCAGGTCTCTAAAGAATATCATGAATGGGGCCCAAACTACCAATGAGCGAAAGCCCCAGAAAACTGCTTGCAAAACTCATTGGCACGTTAGGTGAGATAAGCCGGATTACCACCTGCGTGTTACCCTACTGTGCGGATCGCACTCAGGGATTTTAGAGTTCTCGATCGGAGAGATGGTGATTCACAGAAGAAAGTTTTCCCCTTCAGTTAACTGAAAGGTATAATTTCTAAAGATGCATGTATTTCGATTACCGCAGTCTACAGGCTGGATGCTGTCAGCTTAAAACCTAAAAAAAGAGTTTGGGAAATGTTAATAAAACACATGCTTTCATCCCTCCAAAAAGAATACTGTAAAAATATTTTTTTATTTTAAAGCCACAAGCCAGATCTTGGGAATGCAGCCTTCATTTCATGTGTCTAAAGAGAACATGGAAAAAATATGTTTTATGGCAACAATAAAGTCCTCCAGCCCTGTGGTGGTGCCTCCTTTCCTCTCTCCCTGCCTTTAGTGGGAGCCTGCACAGGGCCCCCACAGTCAGCACTTTGGACTGGCCCACGCTTTAGTTATGAAGGCTTCAACAGACCCTTCCTTCTTGTTCTACCAAAAACAAATAACATTTTGGCAAACGAATGTCCTTGTTTCATAAAAGATCCAGGCTGGGAATTTAAGGGTAAAGGGTCACGACGTCCGCAAGGTACACGTGAACGGTTCAGTAACAACAACAACAAGAAGAATGATGATGATAGTAACGTCTATGTCTAAAGACAGAGAAAAAAAGAGAACATGGCAAAAATGTGTGAAATAATAAGTCTAGGTAAAGGGCATATTGGGAGTCATCGTACATTTCTTGCAACTTTAAATTTGGTTTTGTTTCCAAACATAAAAAAAAAATGGGAAAAAAAAGAAAATATTTTGGAAAAAGGTCTTTTAGGAGTTTTTTTTTATCTCACAAATCTAAAAAGCTTAGAGCTGGTTGTTTTTCAAATTTAGCTTGACTTTTTAATATGTTCAAAATTCTGAACATGAGTTCTGCTAGGTGGCCAAGCCACACACACTCCTCCCTAAACATATTGAGGCATAGAGAACAATGAGGGGTTTTAAAGGCATCCAGTTAGCAAGCCTGTGGCAAGTCTGCCCTGCCTGTCACTCCCCCTCACCCAGCACTGTCCTATTAATAGCACTCAGGGGGCCAGTGGAGTGAGCCCAGCTGAGTCCTCACATGGGTGTTGAGCAGCGGGCGCGGGCTGTCACTCCTCAGGGGGGCTTGGGATCATCCGGGAGTTCCTCCCTGGGCCCCAAGGCCCCAGGGCCCCGAGCACACAATGCCAGGCTTGGTTGAAGGAGAGGGCAAGACAGTGGCAGGACTGGGGAGGATTCCAGGGGATAATTAAGTTCAAGAACCGGCTACGGACTTTGGTGTCTGCCTGGAAGTGGTCCACATAGACTGAAGTCAAGATTTCAAAATGATTCAAAGCACCATTCAACTATGCAAAAAGGAAAGCTCTCTTTGTAATCTCCTGGACTCCTAGCCATGTGCTAATAAAGCCATTTGGTTCAAAATTAAAAGCTTTGATTTTTTTGGCTTCTGAGCTCCTTCGTTCTCAGTCCACTGTAAGGGATGAATAAAGGCACTCTCGGAAAGGTGATTGTTCTACATCTACCTAAATAAAAAGTATGTGTTAGCTATGGAAGGACAGCTTTTAGACGACCTCCTGGCCTCACTGTACCCCTTCCCATTCTAAGCCCCTCCTATGTGGCCTCCCCCTGCCACACACACACACACACACACACACACACACACATATTCCTCAAGCTTGGCTCCTAATGTATGTATAGGACTGAAATACTGAAATCAATAAAAGTGTAGTAACCACATGTAATGTGTAATCTCATCTCATGATGAGATGTATGAATATTCTTAATGCTGATGAGTTTTCCACACATCCAGGAGTCCTGCCTTCCTGACTCAAATCCCCGATCGCACCATTTTACTGACTTTTCCCACAAAACCCTGATGAACTCAAAGTGGATGTCTGAAGCCAGACTGCTATACCCATTTATGGGTGTGTTCCTCTCTCCTGATCACGCCCCCACCCCCAGCCCATGTGCACATCTTTACTACCATGAGCTTGTGGCCAAAATGGGAAGGAAAGGCAGCATTTAAAAATGACCCCTTGGCCTAATCCCCAGCAGCCAAACCCATGCAGCTCAAAGGCCAACACAATTTCCCTGAAGACGCTAATGTTCAGTCAGTATAAACCTAAGGCAAATGTAAAATGAATGAAATACCCCATCTATGTCACCACGTCCCACAGTTCCGCTCCTGCCTGCTGCAGCCCAGTGGGAACCGGTGCCAATAAGTCCAGTTCCTCTAGAGCCTCCCAAGCAACAAAACAGATTCCTGAAAGATTCTTCACCAAATATGTCTATTCTGCTTCAAATATCCCAGCACTGATGCTGCACCATCATTATTTATACTTGAGAAATATTTCTTTTGTCTAAGAAATTCCAGGAGACACATGGGCTTGTTAGCATAATCATGTAATTATAGGGACTGGAGTCTCCCTTCCTCCACCCAATTGCACCTCTTCCTCACCTAATCGCCTTAATTCACTCCTAAAAGCCCTGCCACTAAGTAAAAAGCTGTTAAATAAAAAAAAGTATTTTCCTTAATTTTATTGAGGAAAATTATGAGCATTCCATCCCAACCCACTTTACCCAAACCACTTCAGAGATAGCAAAATATATCAAGTTGACATAAGTAAAAAGCAACAACTTGAAAATAAATGAATACGGTATGTCCATAAAATGTAACATTAAAATATCTTGCAATGGAGGTGCATTGTACTTGCGCCTCCGAGGGAGGAAGAGCAGATTCGAGAGTGCCTAGCGATGGCTAAGGTGGCTAAGGGACGAGTGAGAGGCTGCCACCTTTGGGAAACTCCTGGAGAGTTCTATGGTTCACATTCAAGCAGGAAACTTTCTGAAGCTCATGGTTCTCCTATACTTGAACTGCCCCCACGGATGAAGTTATAGCACAGAAAAAAGACTTTAGGGCAAGATAAAAGGGAAGGATGGGCCAGCCATGGAACACATGGGACACATGGGAAGAAGGCACAGGCACATTCAACAGAAGGACTGCAGAAGATGTCACTGGCCCCTCTCTCTCCAGCCAGGAGGCCACCACTTCATGCTCCCCAGGAGGCTCTCTCAAGTTTTATGTTAGCCCCTGAGCTCTGACAGTCACCAGCTCCCTCTCCCCTTTGGCTCTGCAGGTTCCCAGGAGGAAGCCAGCAGCCCATGGGTGGGTGCCCTCTTGTTGGAGGGAGCACGCATTCTCCCAAGGCTAAGGGTCACAGTACATTGTGTCTCAGCTCTCCAGGGCTTCGTTTCTGGAACTCAAAAGTCCAAGCTCTTCTGGTTCAAGAACCTTACATTTGGCTTTGTGTGTCTATGTTCCCAGGACACACCAGTGGGAAAAATTCATTAATATATCCAACTACGGGGGATCCCTGGGTGGCTCAGGGGTTTAGCGCCGCCTTCAGCCCAGGGCCTGATCCTGGAGTCCCGGGATCGAGTCCCACGTTGGGCTCCCTGCATGGAGCCTGCTTCTCCCTCCTCCCGTGTCTCTGCCTCTCTCTCTCTCTCTCTCTCTCTATCATAAATAAATAAATAAATAAATAAATAAATAAATAAATAAATAAATAAATCTTCAAAAAATATATGAAGCCACCATACACATGTATGCACAGGTGCATACATATTGGCAACTATCATGTGTACAGTTCTCAGGGGAAGAAAAGACTATGTCCCACTCCCGAAGGTTTTCCTTGGTTTTAGTTGGTGCTTTTCTTCCTCAAAAATCCTCATTGAGCCTATCAAGTATGAAGGGCAAGGGCTTCTCCCTGCATTTTACTGACAGAGAAACACGGGCAGAAAAAAAAAAATAACGCTATTAAATGTTTTTCGAAATGCCAAAGACAGTTCTAACCAGCTTTTTTATCTTCCCTGCAAAGAACTGTTGATTACTCACATTGTTTCCAATGGGAGAAATTTTGACTTCTTTCTTATCTTCAGAACTCCGAGCCTCACATTTTACAACTGAATATAATTTTAAACATGCCAAATCTGGATCTCGTCAGAACTGCAAATACATCAAAATAACGGACAGAGTTAAAGCAGATGGTGATAGCAAACAGGAAAGTTTCATTCACTGATTCGTTCTTCTGGTTATGCAACAAACATTTACTGGAAGCTTTATTTACTGAGTGCAAACATCTATTGGGTGCCCAGGCCTCTGTTGGCTGCCAGGGATATAAAACGAAAGAAGACATAAACTCCGCTCTCAAAGGGTGGAGTCTAGTAGGGTAAATAGACATGTAAACAAATCAAGGTAATACATCACCAGCAAGCTATAATAGAGATAAGAATTAAGTGCAATTCAGAATCCCAGAGCGATTAACACCGGGTTTTTTTTGGGGGGGGGGGTGGGTTACAGATTCTAAATGCAACACAGGCTTCAGTGCTGGTTCTTCTTACAGCTTAGAAATGGAAAAACTAAAGCTGAGACCAAGCATCAGCACATGGTTGAAAGCAAAACAGCGGTGAAAATGAGGAGACTGTCCAGCCAGCTGCAAGAGAAGATGTGCCTTCGCCTAGAGTCCCGAAATGGCACTTCCAGCAAGTCTTTTAAAACTCCTGGCAACCGGTTGGTAGGAGAAAGAAGGTGGAGATTATGTTGTTGTTGTTGTTGTTGTTGTTGTTGTTATTGTTGAAGCCGATCTGCAATTTTCACTCCCTGGCAAGGCTCGGTTTGTAAAGAGGAAGTCGATTTTTAATATATTGACTCTAAAGAAAAAGCCTTCAGTTGGGGCAAATGAAGCACAGGCTCTAGAGCACATGGCGCTAATAAAGCTAACCGGCCATCCCCCAAGGGTCCACGAGCCCCCCCACACCTCCCCTTTGGCTGCACTGTTCAGAATTTGCTCTCCAAGCACCCCTCTGTGATGAAAACCCCGGGCGCTGGCCTTGACCCAGAGGAAGTGCTTTTGACCCAGGTGGTCCCGAAATAAATCAGCTCATTCTGAGACCAACGCGAGGGAGTGCGAGCTCCAGGTCGCCTTATCGCAGGGACAGAGTCCTTGGGAACAGCAGAGGCAGCAAACGGCAAACTTTATCAAGATTGTAGTGCTCATTAAGGAAGTGAAATTGAGCCAGATTTGAAGGAAAGCGCTGTAGTAATTACAGAGTTATGAAGATTTAAAAGCTATGCGCCCGGGCACGCAGAGCGCAACGTGTTTCCTTTGGGTTCAGAGACACCGCAATTACAGGGCTTAAGGGGAGCAAAGCAGCGAATTAGAACTCCCCATTAGCTGATGAATCACTGATGGAAGTGCAGGCCCCAGAGGCTGTGGCTCAGCCTGATTTCTGTCCCTTCCTCAGCTCCTGGTCCCCTGTTCTCTCTAGTTCTTTTACAAGGTGAGGGGGTCAGGGAAGGACACAAACCTTGGATCACTGATAAGAAATGGGGTACAAGAAAGTTAAAACTTGGGGTACCTGGGTGGCTCAGTGGTTGAGCGTCTGCCTTTGGCTCAGGGCGTGGTCCCCGGGTCCTGGGATCAAGTCCCGCCATCGGGCTCCGTGCACGGAGCCTGCTTCTCCCTCTGGCTGTGTCTCTGCCTCTGTGTGTGTGTGTGTGTCTCTCTCTCTCTATGTCTATCATAAATATATATATATATATATATATATATATATATATATATATATATATATATATATATATCGGGGATCCCTGGGTGGCTCAGCGGTTTAGCTCCTGCCTTTGGCCCAGGGCGTGATCCTGGGGTCCCGGGATCAAGTCCCACATTGGGCTCCCTGCATGGAGCCTGCTTCTCCCTCCTCCTGTGTCTCTGCCTCTCTCTCTCTCTCTCTCTCTCTCTCTCTCTCTATGTCTATCATAAATAAATAGATAAATCTTTTTAAAAATTAAATAAATAAATATCTTTTTAAAAAAGTTAAAACGTTCTGAAGCTTAATGCTTTCCCTACATTGGCGTTGGCTTTACCAACAGTTGTATAATAGCGTGCTCTTTCTGCTTCCTGGGCTGTTCAACGGTAATGGTATAACAATGACATTTTAGTAGATCTAATAGGAAAACCAGAGAATAAAGTATTTTATGTGGGTGTAGAACAAGTTAACATCCCCACAGGAGGCTCACTGAGATAATGATAGATGGTATTGCATAAGAGGGGCTAGAACAAACAGACAAATAACAACAACAGCAAAACCCCAATATCCAGCCAATTAGCAATAGTGGGCAAAAGTCTGGTTCTTTGGAAGGAATGATTAGACCCTGCTGGTCAACCCAACGAATCTACTTGCTGAACGATGCGGCTAGTGTGAGGTAAGTCTTTGGGGTCAGGATACTTGACTCTGTGCCCCCATGTCAATACAACCAAAACATAAGCCAATTTTTTTTAAATGAATGGGGAACACAAAGACACGAAGAGGTCAACACACTAATTCAAACCCAGCGTGACCACTCAGAGAAAGAACTCCATGAATGAAACTCCAGAACTCGTGGCACAAAGGCACTTCACTGGACGGGCCACCTTTAAGTTGTGCACCAAGATGATGCTGGGTGGGGGAAGGTGATTTAGTCAGCAGGAGATTTTTAAATAAAGACTATCACCGAAATTTACTTACGTGGCCCTTTTCGTATTTGCGCATGAACTACAGGGCTCCTGGGATCCAACGTGAGACAACTGACCGGCCATGCCTCTTAAATTATTTTTCCGGAGGTATTTTCTTTCTCCACCTCAATTGTAAAGATCCAGGAATAACAGCCCAGTGCACAAAGTAGACGTTTTTATTTCTCATCCTGTCTCAATGGTCTCATAATAGCTCAATAAGAGTCTGGAAATAATGAAAGCTTCTCCATGGAGAAACACAAGAACTCACCATAAGGAACGATAGCACCTAGGAGTCTCCTATAGTAACAGCAACACTAGCAGAAACATTCCAGGAGTCCGAGTTTCCTCTTTAAGAGAAAAGAATCTAAAAAGTGACCACCCTATACACTCACTAGTGTACAGATGGACTATCAGGCCACAAAGACGAAAATAAACAGTTGGATTTATTTTGAAACATGTTTAAAGTATTTCCTACTGACACTGGGGAGAACTTCACCCCCGTTCGCTAGGAAAGTCATAATAAAAGGCTGCGGAAAGTGAAAAAGAGGGGGATAAAGGATTTTGCTTTTTAAAATCATTTTCCATTTTTCTTTTATTTTTCTCTTTATTTGCCCTTGGGAAAGCGTATTCATTTTTTTTAATATATTTTTTCTTTATTTATTTATGATAGTCACAGAGAGAGAGAGAGAGAGAGGCAGAGACACAGGCAGAGGGAGAAGCAGGCTCCATGCACCGGGAGCCCGATGTGGGATTCGATCCCGGGTCTCCAAGATCGCGCCCTGGGCCAAAGGCAGGCGCCAAACCACTGTGCCACCCAGGGATCCCGCGTATTCATTTTTAACCCCCGAGAGGACTTGTGTAGTTCTGCTACAGTGGCAGAAACCGACCTTTACTTACCCACTATCCCTTTCTTCTCGCAGAATTTCAGTTTCATTCCAGGTTGCATTGACACCAGCCAATCTGCTCACCACCCCAGGTCCCCTCACATTTAGGGTTGGCCGGATGATGCAGTTGGCTGGATAAAGACGTCTACGTGGACACTGCTAGAGATTTCTAGGAACCTTTTTTCCCCAGGATACTGCCCTTTCAGACTGTCCCCCTCTCTCCTTGGCCCCTGGAGAAAGGACTCGGAGCTGAGATGGAAGGGCTGTCCTCTGACTGCCACATCTATGAAGACGAAAGCCTCATGCATAGAGGCAAGGCTCCTAGGGAATAGATGATAGGCAGAGTGCTCCCCAGACCTGGACTCCCACCCCTTCCAAATTTGTTGTATTGTGAGAAAAATCAGCCCCTATTTGGGTCAGCTGCTATGCACATGCAGTCAGATGCGGTTCTGACTGATAGGAGTGCCAATTCCTTACAAAGCAATGCTCCAAAATCCAGGATTCCGGGGTTCTGGATCTTCCTTGTTCATTCATCCCATAGACGCTATTCAACAAAAACCTACTGGGTGTCTATGTGACTATTCTAGGAACCAAGGAGCCATCTGTGAATTAAACAGGAGAAAGAGAAGACTTGCCCTCATGGTGCTTACTTTCCAGTCCAATGATATTCAATAGTCATTGTTCCACAACAGTTTATGTGTTCAAAAGATGGTTCTATACTCTGAAAACTATAGAACAGTGATGAAAGAAATTGAAGAAGACACAAAGAAATGGAAAAGCAATCTCTGCTCATGGCCTGGAAGGACAAACACCGTTAAAATGTCTATACTACCCAGGGCACCTGGTGGCTTGCCCAGTTGAGCATCTGACTCAATCTCAGCTCAGGTCATGATCTCAGGGTGATGGGGTCGAGCCCCATGTCAGGCTCCATGCTCAGTGTGGAGTCTGTTTGTCCCTTTTCCTCTGCTTCTGCTCTCTCTCTCTCTCTCTCAAATAAATAAATAGAATTTTAAAAAAAAATTTAAACTTAAACTGTCTCTAGTACCCAAAGTAATCTACACATTTAATGCAACCCCTATCAAAATAACACCACCATTCTTCACAGAACTAGAACAATCCTAAAATTTGTGTGGCACCACAAAAGACTCTGAGTTGCCAAAGCAATCCTGAAAAAGAAGAAACAAACCTGGAGGCATCATGATTCTAGATTTCAAGCTATATTACAAAGCTGCAGTCATCGAGGCAGTATGGTACTGGCATACAAAGAGACACACAGATCAAAGGGACAGAATAGAGCCCAGAAGTATACCCACAGCTATCTGGTCAACTAATCTTCCACAGAGCAGGAAAAACTATCTCATGGAAAAAAGACAGTTTCTTCAACAAATGGTGTGAAACCTTGACAGCCACGAGCAGAAGAATGAAACTGGACCACCTTCTTACACCACACACAAAAATAAATTCAAAATGGATGAAAGACCCAAATGTGAGATAGGAAGCCATCAAAATCCTAGAGGAGGCCACAGGCAGCAACTTCTTTGACCTCGGCCCTGGAAACTTTTTTTTTTAAGATTTTATTTATTCATTTGAGAGAGAGAGAGAGAGAAGCACAAGTGGGGGTGGGGGCAGAGGGAGAGGGAGAAGCAGACTCCTTACTGAGCAGGGAGCCTGACTTGGGGCTCCATCCCAGAGTCCAGGGACCATGACCTGAGCCAAAGGCAGCTGCTTAACTGACTGCGCCACCCAGGTGCCCGAAACTTCTTATTAGACACGTTTCCAGAGGCAAGGGAAACAAAGGCAAAAAGGAACTATCGGGACTTCACCAAGATAAAGTTTCTGCACAGCGAAGGAAACAACCAACCAAACTAAAAGGCAGCTTACAGAATGGGAGAAGATATTTGCGAATGACATACCTGATAAAGGGTTAGTATCCAAAATGTATAAAGAACTTATCAAACTCAACATCCAAAAAAACAAATAATCCAGTTAAGAAATGGGCAGAAGACATGAATAGACAGTTTTCCAAAGAAAACATCTAGATGGCCAACAGACACATGAAAAGATACTCAACATCACTCATCATCAGGGAAATACAAACCAAAACTACAGTGAGATACCACCTCACACCTGTCAGAATGGCTAAAATTAACAACACAAGAAACAACAGATGTTGGCAAGGATGTGGAGGAAGGAGAACCCTCTCGCGCTGTTGATGGGAAGGCAAACTGATGCAACCACTCTGGAAAACAGTATGGAGGGTCCTCAGAAAGTTGAAAACGACCCAGCAATTGCACTACTAGGTATTTACAAAAGGATACAAAAATACAGTTTCAAAGGCATACATGCACCCCGATGTTTATAGCAGCATTATTAACAGTAGGCAAACTATGGAGAGAGCCCAAATGCCCCTCGACTGATGAACTGATGAATGGATAAAGAAGGTGTGGTGTGAGGGATCCCTGGGTGGCGCAGCGGTTTGGCGCCTGCCTTTGGCCCAGGGCGCGATCCTGGAGACCCGGGATCGAATCCCACATCGGGCTCCCGGTGCTTGGAGCCTGCTTCTCCCTCTGCCTGTGTCTCTGCCTCTCTCTCTCTCTCCGTGTGACTATCATGAATAAATAAATTTAAAAAGAAAAAAATGTTAAAAAAAAAAGAAGGTGTGGATATAGATATAGATATAACTCACACAGTTGATATATATATTTATTTACATATATGTGTATATATGTATTGGAATATTACTTAGCCATCAAAAAGAATGAAATCCTGCCATTTGCAAGGCTATAGATGGAGTGTGTTATGCTAAATGAAATAAGTCAGGCAGAGAAAAGACAAATACCGTATGATCTCACTCATACGTGGAATTTAAGAAAGAAAACAGGTGAACATATGGCAAGAGTAGGGGGAAGGGAGAGAGGGAAATAAACCATAAGAGCCTCTTAAGGATAGAGAACAAACTGAGGGCTGATGGAGGGAGGGGAGGGGGTGGGGGACGGGATGGATGGGTGAGGGGGATCAAGGAGGGCATTTTTTGTGATGAGCGCTGGGAGTTGTATGTAAGTGATGAATCACTGAATTCTACTCCAGAAACCAGTATCGCACCGTATGTTCACAAAGTAAAATTTAGAAAGAAAGATGGCTCTAGTGGGTCTACATACTTAAAATAATACTAAGAAATGATGTCTGTAGTAGATGGTGTTGACTCCCTTCCAGCTCCCGTCCCCTGGCTGGCACACTCAGCCCCACACTGCTGTGAATGCTCCAGCTCACAGCTGCAGCCTGCCCTGGAGGTTTTCCCGGATTTCCACGGAGCCACCCAGGAGCTCAAGTACCCCTAGAAGGGCAGCCCGTGGCCAGTGACTCAGTGGAACAGTACAGAATGCACTCTGTGCTGATAGTCACACTCCAGAACTCTCCGTGGGATCAAGCTGAGGCTGCTTCTCCCGAATCCACAATCCACGTTTGCTTAGCCCCTTGCCCTGCCCGCCCTGCTTGCCCACATCACAGTCCCTCCCCAGAGCTCTCCCTCACTAAGGCATCTGCAGCAAACGTGCCCCACCTCAGCTTCTGCTAATGGGAACCTGATCTGTCTGTCTCCATTTTTTTTTAATTAAGAAAGAATATAAATTTTTCATTCCCCCACCCCCCCTTTGAACTAACCATCTGAAAACCTCCTCATTTGAATTTAAGTTCCTAGAAATTAGAGGGGCTTGCTCATAACTCACACAGTTGGTCATCATTCAACTAAGTACAGCTAGCCACCACATTAGCTCTCGCTGCTGGAACATCCTAATTGTGTTAACTAATAATAATAAGTCATTTCTCTTGCACCCCCAATTGACCACCGGAACGAAAAAGATGCATAAGAATTCTTAGTATTGAAATAGAAGTTCGCGAGATACATAAAAGCCAAAGTAAAATGATTATTTCCTTTAGATCAGCATTCAACTGATCAGGATATTAGGGATACCTGGAAAACAAATGCAAAGGTGAAAGTATTATGATGACTATATCCATTTGCACTCGCTTTTTAAAAAATTATTTATTTATTTATTCATGAGAGACACAGAGAAAGAGAGGCAGAGACACAGGCAGAGAGAGAAGCAGGCTCCATGCAGGGAGCCCGACGTGGGACTCGATCCCGGGTCTCCAGGATCATGCCCTGAGCCAAAGGCAGACCACTGGAAGTCCCTGCATTCGCATTTTGGGGGAATATAGACTATCCACGTTGTGAATTGTTACACTTATAAATAATAGTACCCAAACTTTCCTGTCATACTATGTCCTAGTCCCACACTCAGGCTGCCATAACAATATACCATAGACAGGGTGATTTCAACAACAGACGCTGCTCTCTCACAGCTCTGGGGCCGGAAGTCTGAGGTCTGGGCTCCAGCATAGTTGGGCTCTGGTTTGCAGGCTGCCTTCTCCCATGGTGTGGAGAGAGGATGACTCTTCCTCTTCGTGGAAAGGCACTAATCCCATTATGGGGCCCCACTCTCGTGAGCTCATCCAACCCTGATCACTTCCCAAAGGCCCCACCTGTAAATACCACCACACGTTGTTTTTTAAAACCCCAAGATATGTCATATATGAAAAGCACAAAATCAGAGAATTATTAACGTCATCTCATGAAACTCATTTTTGTCTCCTTTGATCCCTCAACATAAAATTTAAATGACCCCTGGGATGCCTGAGTGGCTCAGTGGTTGAGCATCTGCCTCTGGCTCAGGGCGTGATCCCGGAATCCAGGATCGGGTCCCACGTCAGGCTCCCTGCATGGAGCCTGCTTCTCCCTCTGCCTGTGTCTTTGCCTCTCTCTCTGTGTCTCTCATGAATAAATAAAATAGTTAAAAAATAATAAATAAATAAATAAATAAATAAATAAATAAATTTAAATGACCCCTGACCTTTAATATACTTTCAATCTGTGACCACATCCAGTATGTGAATTTAAAATTAATCTGTTAAAAAAATAAAATAAAATAAAATAAAATAAAATAAAATAAAATAAAATAAAATAAAATAAAATAAAATAATAAAATAAATCTGTTGACATATTCTAGTGTTTCTTACATAAGCAATTTAAGGCCAATAAAGTGTATCCCTTGCTAAATAGACAAATAGCAAAATTTGTCTTTACAGATTGTGAGTAGTAGTAAAATGGAATTAAAATGAATGTCTTAGTGTCTTAGTAGAACTTCAATTGTTAATCCAAAATTAAACAATATTTGCTTAAAATTGGGTTCTTAAAAAAATAAAAATAAAAAAATAAAATTGGGTTCTTTTTATTCATAATACAAAAATGATCAAATGGGTTTTTTTTTTTAACATGTTAAGGGACTGAAAAGATGGCACGTCACTTTCAAAGGGGTTCATGGTCTCCATAAAATAGAAATGCTGAGATGATTGATCTCTGGGGTCACATACTATGTGAATGACTATGATTTTCATGTCACTGGCTGGACTGGGAGCTCTGCGTGCAGGGGATCTTTGTCTGTCTCACACTATATTGGTAGGTAGTTGTGTAATCGTCCTTACATATTGAGAAGCAGGACACTGCCCTCCTCTGCTCTACTCTCATTGTCCCCCCCTGAGGCCACCCCCTCACTGGTATCCTGCAGCCCACGGAGACTTCCTGGGTCCTAGAGAGTGTCTTGTTATACTTTAGTGCTTCTAAACAAGAAGTATTGAGCTCAATCAAGGAAAAAAGTATGCTAGGATGTGAAAGGAGCCAGACAATGTAAGCCTCTGGACTATAGAAACCCTGAACTGAGTTGATGGATCCTCTAGTCCTAGAAATCTTTTAGAATGTCTTCCAAACTCAGGACACCTGGGTGGCTCAGTGGTTGAGCATCTGCCTTCGGCTCAGGGCATGATCCTGGGGTCCTGGGATCGAGTCCTGCATGGGGCTCCCCACGGGGAGCCTGCTTCTCCCTCTGCCTGTGTCTCTGCCTCTCTCTGTGTGTCTCTCATGAATAAATAAATAAAATCCTTAAAAAAAAAAGGAGAATGTCTCCAAACTCAACATCTTGGTGTTAAATGTTCAAATACCTAGAGGGAAGGAACTGAACTAAATGACCCTTTCAACTCTAAGCTTCCGTGTTTCCAAACACTGATGTTGGATATTAGACCAAGCCAAGCTCTCGCTTACTGCTTTATTGTTTTCGATTTTAAAACACATGAAATGCACATTGTAGTCTATGTCTACACCACAAGTACAAAGCAGTGTGTACATTGGAGATAACAAAAGAGAACTGTATGGTCTGGAAGATAAGAAAAGATACCCAAATCGAGTCTCTGTTTGGACCAACAACTTCACAACAGCTTTACAACAATCGCTTTGGTTTTTCCCACCAAAAACAGAGGTTCTCATCTTATTAAATCCCTGAAATCTGCATGACCGTTCTTCCTCCTTACTCTTGGTCTCCCACATATGCCAAACTGAGTGGCTAAAACCTAGAACTAATTGACAGGTCTGCCCATGCAAGCATCTTCATAGCTCTGCAAAATCCCCTGGAGCACTTCATTGTAAATAGAAGTATTAACCATGTAAAGATAGTATTTTAATTAACATTATATTGAGTTATAACACCTAACTACTTCATAAGAGCCCTTTATATATCAATGCCGGCATCTATTTATTATGTATGTTACAAATAGAAAAAAGCAAATCCTGTTCTGTGCTATTGAATTGTGGTTTGCTTTGCTATTTCCTCATATTGTAAGAAATCCTGTAACGAATTTGAGAAGTTGTCACTGTAAGGAGTTTGACGTGGACAAGGTTGGCCCACTGTGGTTAGGGTGGCACCAAAGGGGGGAGCCTGGGGCCCAGAGTTGGGATCCCTGGGCAAAGCACTCTCTCCCAGTGATTTCAGTGACTTAAAGCATTCCCTAGGTATTTTCCCACTTCTCTTTTAAGTCATAATTCCCAGCTTCACATGTGGCAGTTTTGAAAACAAGCCTCAACCAAAGGGCTTAGCAATTCTGGGATGAAATGAACCACCAAGCACAGCTGTATCCAGCACAGTGCTTTTCTAGGGGAAAATTACTCTGATGGCCTTTTCTCCATCACTGTCTTCTAAAATGGTTTCCTTGGCAAACACAGCCGGAGGTTTGTCCATTTTAAATGGCACAAAGACTTCTCCCCAAGTCCCTGGAGTTACTCTTCTATAGTCTAAGAAGATTCTTAAGGCACAGCTTCCCAGTACCCAGTTTCAAATACGTTTGCATTACTTATTTTCTTCCAATGCCTCCACCCACCTCACAAAACCATTTCTCTGCATTTCTGGAAGTGAACACATGCTGGTTCTCCCCATGGTTCAGTCCTAGCCCAACACAACAATGTGCCCCCTTCCCCCACAAGCTGCCACTGTTTCTGGACATGGGAATTGAACGTTCAGTTTGCTTAGCAAGGCTTCTGATTTTTCTCAAAGCTTTTCTGTTAGATGAGAGGTATGGGATTACCTGGGTCCTACCTCATGATTTAAAATGGTTCTCAGGACACCTGGGTGGCTCAGCAGTTGAGCGGCTGCCTTTGGCTCAGGGCGTGGTCCTGGGGCCCCGGGATTGAGGCCCGCATCGGGTTCCCCACATGGAGCCTGCTTCTCCCTCTGCTTGTGTCTCTGCCTCTCTCTCTCTCTGTGTCTCTCATGAATAAATAAAATCTTTTAAAAATAATAAAAAATAAAATGGTTCTCAATCTTAGCTGTACGCTGGAATCACCTAGAAAGTTTTTAAAAATATTGATACTCTGGGGGCTCCTGGGTGGCTTAGTCAGCTAAGTGTCCAACCCTTGATTTTGGCTCAGGTCATGATCTCAGGGTCGTGGGATAGAGCCTTGCATCAGGCTCCACGCTGAGGTGTGGAGTCTGCTTGGGATTCTCTCTTTACCTCTCCTGCTGCCTCTCCCCCATCTCTCTTTCTCTCTCTCTCTCCTCCCCCTCAAAAAATTATTGATACTCCGGTCCCCACTGCCAACCCCACCAAAAAATTCTGGTTTAATTGGTTTATGGGGCAGCCAGGGCATGAGGATTTTTAAAATTTCTCAGAGGTGCCTAACACACAGTCGCAGTCAAGTTTAAGAACCAACCGGAATAAGGAGACTTGATTTAAATGCAGCCACTAATTAGCTATGTGGCCTGAGCAAAAGAAATATTCATTTATCCGATAGGTATTCCCTGACAGTTTGCTGCATGCAAGACCGCGCTCGGAGCCTAATCTCTCCTAGCCTCCAAGATAAGTAAACTGGACTCAACAATTTGCTCATTCATTCAGCAAATAAGTATTGAGCGCCTACTACCTGGCAGGCCCCGTGCTAGGCACAAGATGTGTGGCAGTAAACCAGATGGAGAACCCTCTGTCCTCATGCAGCTGACAGTTCCGTTGAGGGAAGCACCCACATACAAGTAGTGAAAAGTGAAGAGCAGGGGCACCTGGCTGGCTCAGTGGGTAGAGCATATGACTTTGATCTTGAGGTCATATGACTCTTGATCTTGAGGTCATGAGTTCGAGCCCCATGTTGGGTGTGGAGCCTACTTAAAGAAAAAAATATCTTTTAAAAAGGCGAAGAGCAATGTTATATAAAGGATGGGACGGTTGATGAGACGGATGACGAGGGGACAGGCAACCGATGTGGAGGAAGCAATGGACACAGTGGAGAAGGGGGATGGAGAGAGGTCCATGGATTCCAGAAAATAGTCAAGGAGATAACATCTCAAAGACTTGGCGGTGGATGGGATATAGGGAGAGAGAGAGGGAGAAAGAGAGGGAGGAAGAGAGAGAGAGAGAAAGGAAGGAAGAAGGCAGGCCAATTTCTACCTCACAGGATTGATGAGTCATTCACTGGGGCAAAGAATGTGTGAAAAGAACCTCAGCCACCCCCTGGGGTTATGAGGGTCTAGAGGGAAGGTATAGGAGCCTGAGGCAGCAGGAGCCTGAACCAAGCTCCAGACAGAGACCAGGGCAGAGGAAGAGCGTATGGGAAGAAATGGAATGGCTCTCACAGGTGGTTATTTCAACACCTGAACTGGGTCTTTGTGTAACTAAAGGGGAAGCCACTAAAGAGCCTGTTCCCAGAGGCCCAAAGCTGAACCACTTTTAAAAGGGAAAAATGAACAGAAGAGCCAATTGCGATGGTAAACAATGTGAGGTACCAAGTCCACGGTGCAAGAGGGACCTTGCATACCATGGAGGCACTCAGGGAAATAGTTCTCTTCCCCCTTTCGGGGTGTAGACTATGTTGGCTCTGAGAATTCATATCTGTCCTTGGGAGATCCCTGTGTGTGCGTGCGTGCACGCATGTGTGCAGGGGAGAAAGCGGGAGAGAGATCCACAGCTACTGTTGGACAATCCAACAAGGCCAGCGGGTTGATCTTGAGAGACAGTGGACAGAACAGCACCCAATGGGAGGCTGCAGAGGTCCTTGTTGACTCAGACACTCGGGAAGAGAGGTCCTCTGGGAGGAAAGGGATGTATCCTGGGGTGAGAACAGCTCCAGTGGGTGAACATTTCTAAAGGGAGATGCAGAGGTAGAAAAAGGTGGAGACTGCACAGAGAGGAGGAGACATTGAGGCCAGGGACGAGGACAGGAACTGGAGTGCACCTCAGAGAGCGCCCCTGGGAACGCCTAAAGTCCTTAGGGGTCCTGTCACCTTCTTTTCTTCACATGTGGTGTTCCCCCTTTGATGCTCCTCAAACTTTAACACAGGCTGTCAGACCCTCTTAACTGTCTGGCTGTGTTAGGGAGGAAAGTGAGAGTGGGGACTCTCCATTACGCTCAAGAGCTCTCCGAGGGCTTTCTGGGCTTTCCAGAGGGAACCCCGCTTAGGAGGGGAAGGTCCCCTCCAGAGTTCCGGACCTCCACCCGCAGGGAAGTTTGTGGCGCCCCCTGGTGGAGTCGGGAGTAACGCACGACTCGGAGAAGCGGAGTGACAGGTGGACCCCTTGAGGATGGACCAGGGTCCAATCGGCCCCTTTCCCAAATACTGTGGGGATGCAACCCTTAAGAGCGAGATGGAAACTTCCATTTGATTTACAGAAGCAAAACACCAGGCGCAGTGCCTGGTTCAGAGTTGGCACTCAGTAATTGGCAGCCATTACCATGATTATGATGATTATGATTATTGAGATTCAGTTGCTATAGATATCCTGTGGCCTCAAATGATCTGAGAATGGTTCACAGAAGCCCCACAGGCTGCGAGCAAGTAGACTGTAACTCAGAGGGGTTTGAGGGCATCGTCAGTAATCCAGCTCCGAATCCATCCTTAGCCTTTCTTCCCAGCAAGCATACGTTGGCCAACTGATGCTCATGTGGATCACACTTAGCTCAGGAGTATTGGGGCTGTACTTCTTGCTTCAAAAAATTCATCCCTTTCACCATAACCCTTTTGCTGCTGTTTCCTGAAGGGTCACCAGTTGTTCCCGAAGTGGCAAGATGAGTCATGCTAGAGGTGTGAGGAGGCCAAAAGATGCTGCAGGAGGTGAGAGAAACATAGAGCAGAGTAGGCTCAAGGGGTGGGGTGGAAGTGGAGGAGAGAGAAAGACAGGGCCAGTCCGGGCCCCAACAGGAAACAGATGGCACATTCAAAGGAGGATGACTTCAAGAGGATTCTTTTACAGAGGCACTCCTTGCCCAATGGCAGCTTGTGGGAAAATGCCGGCACTCAGGGCAAGCAGCAGTAGAGCTGCTACCACCCCTGGGCCTGCCTTCGGGGATGATGGGAAAGAGGTTATCAGAAAAAGAGAGTCCTGTAGGCTTCCTTGAAGGAAGCAGTGACCTTGGGTCAAGAGACAGAGTCATCCCAAAGAGGGAGCAGCCCAGCAAACACCTGGAACTTGCTGTCCTCCAATCCTCGGATCTACTCCCAGAGCTGTGCATGGTTTGGACCCAGTGGGAAGCCTGGAGGTAAGGGGACCCTGTTGACATAATCCACATAGATCAAGCACCCAGGCCACGGAGCAGGCTGGAGAAGGCAGAATAGGGCAAATAGAGGTACCTGGCACGATAGAGGAGGGGCATCTAAGGATCAGTATCGGCGTTTTCGTGTTTGTTTTCCAGAACACAAGACCACATCCCCATCGGCAGCGGGATAGGCTGAGCATCATTATCCCAGAAACGACAGATGGGTTTCTATTCACCAACCAAACTCTCTCTTTGCTCTTGGAGCAAAAGACAAGGCTCCGTTTGGAAACAGTCGCGTCCAGGAGTAGGAGTAGGAGCAGGAAGAGAAAATCCCCGCAAAGGGATCGCTCTCCCTGCGGCTGCTAAGGGGAGCACAGGGCTCGAGGAAACGTGTCGTGGGGGGACAGGAGCAGGTGCCAGGGGTAGGAGCAGGGGAGAGCAGCAGGGCCCAGAAGGAAACCAGGCATTTGGCAGAGAACAGCACGCAGTGGCCAGTGACTGCGAAGGGTGGCCGGGGTTCCTAAATAAGCTTTGGCCCAGAAAGCCCCGGTGAGGTTGGGTGCAGGGAAGGGCGCCCCGGTGAGATACCCCATTTCTCCTAGCCCAAGGTTCTATTTCCTTCTCTTTTCAGCCAACGTCCTCCCCGAAGTCCTCCAGACCCTCCCCGACCACCGCGCCCGCGCGTTTCCACTTGTCACCAAATGATCAGCCTTCAACGAAATGCTTCTATTTTGGGGGCATTGCCGTCTCTAAAACAAGGCGCAGAGAAGCAGAGGGAGGCAGCGAGGGGCTGCATCTAATCTTCTCTAATATCGCAGTGGGAAGGAGACTGGGGAATGAAAACATAGTCATTTAGAAAATGGTTGATGAGTCACTGATTGGCATCGGGCGGAGAAGAGGAGAAGTCATTACACATTCAGAGTTTGCCTGGTCTTTAAAAATAGGCTCCTCACTCTGCCGGAGGGGGCGCGTGGGCTGCAGAGCCCCAGAGCGTGGCCCAGGGCAGGGGCCTGGCCCTCGGCCGCGCCAGATGCACCTGGGCCCTTGCAAAGCCTCCGGTTTCCAGACGAGGAAAGCCAGCGTCACGCCTCCTCGTTCCTCCTCTACCTCTTTCTTGAGGCCTTAATAATACTTTTGGGGAGACTCCAGCTTCAGGGGACGCAGGCCAAGTCGAAGAGACAGCACTTGGTGTGACCATAATTTTGCCATCCCCCGCATAGCTCCTTTTCCAGGCCCGGGACGACCCAGCTCTCTCTTGATCTCCCCGCTTTTGACCTCTTTGCTGTTGATGAGTTGTTCTGCATTTCAGTTGGAGGGAGCGGCGGGAGGATTAGGCTGTGGCAGATTAGGCTGTGGGGTGATGTTTGCTGGAGGAGGGACATGAAAGTCTCGGGTAAGCAGAGGTTTGCAGATTGCCTGGCAATTTTCTTGCGGCCGGTGTTACAGAAAAACAAACCAAAACCAAAACAAAAACGCCGCCTGCTAAGGTCTCTTTACCTTTGCCCGATCATTCTGGGGCCCAGACGTGCAGATCTGGGCCACCGCGGTGGGGGGAGGGGGGGGGAGCGCCAAGCCCCAAAAGAGCTTGACTGCTTTACAGGGCGAAGGGCAGAGAAGAGAAGCGATCTGGAAGGTAAAGGATGGCAAGGGCCAGGTCAGGCTGAGTCAGAGAGAAAGCCTAGGGACTGTTCGAGAGCCAGCGGGAGGAAGAGAGGCAGCTGCCGGGTTGTGATGACTTGGGGTTTGGGGGAAAGGATGCACGGAAGGAAACCTGGTTGTGTTAGGAAAGGGATTGCTTCTTTCCATTTGGTTGATTCTACAGGAAAAATCTGAATAGTTTTTTTTTTTTTAATTATTCTGGATTGTTGGATTGGTGTTTCTTCTGAATGCAGCACCGAGCTGAGGCAGGCGACAGGGTGGCCTGGATTTATGCAGGTTCCGAGCCGTAGGTACACCCCACCCGTGCGTGTGCTGCCCACCCCCACACACAACTTTTGCAACATACCTGCGACTTTCTGACATTACATTTCGCCTTGTCACTTGCTTCATGAGGTGTCCTTGCTCACACTTGGATAAATTTACCTACGCTAAGTCGAGACAAAAGAGGAAAGTCCAGGGTACCGGGGTGGCTCAGTGGTTGAACGTCTGCCTTTGGCTCAGGTTGTGATCCCGGGGTCCTGGGATCGAGTCCCACATCGGGTTCCCCGCAGGGAGCCTGCCTCTCCCTCTGCCTGTGTCTCTGCCTCTCTCTGTCTTTCATGAATAAATAAATAAAATCTTAAAAAAAAAAAAAAAGAGGAAAGTCTGATGCTGGGTCTAGTTTCAAAAAAGTAGGCAGATCTGTAAGACCCAAATTTATCTCAGCTTGGAATTCTATCCTGAGCATGCAACTTTGTTTATCCAAAATCTTCCCACTTTCAGTCTCATATTCCTCAGCTGGAGGTAAAAGAGAGACTCAGTGGCCTGCTGAAAGCCTGCAGCTACAGTTACGTCTCATACAACGTTGTTTTAAACATCATTGCCTGCACAACAGACATTTTCACTCTCACACGTTTATTCTTCATCAGAATACACAACCTGCATTTTATTTTATTTTTTTTAAGATTTTATTTATTTATTTATTCATGAAAGGCACAGAAAGAGAGAGGCAGAGACACAGGCAGAGGGAGAAGCGGGCTCCATGCAGGGAGCCCGACGCGGGACTAGATCCAGGGTCTCCAGGATCACGCCCTGGGCCGAAGGCAGGCGCCAAACCGCAGAGCCACCCAGGGATCCCCAAAAACCTGCATTTTAACTTACTACACTCGTTTTAGTCCCTTGACATCCCAAAAATGACTTTAAGGCACACACCCAGCTCTTGTCCAACCAAGATGCAACGCCTCAGAAAAAAAAAAAAAGAAAGAAAGAAAAGCAATATAGTTAAAGAATTATGCATCATCATCCAGCAGGATTTATTCCAGGATTTTAAAGTCTCAATAGATGTCTAGGAAGCATCTGATAACACATAATGCCCATTCTTGATAAGAATTCTTAGTTAACTAAGACTCTAAGGGCACTTCCTTAACAAAACAAAGACTATCTCTCATTAGCACTAGCCCATGTCAGGTTAATGTTACCAAACAGACAAACAACAAAAAAGCTTGCAGCATTTCCGTTAAAGCAAGAAAGAAATGAAGAATTCCTGATCTCACCACTGTTGTTCCATTCTTTGTTATTGCTATTGTTGTTGTTTTTGTTGTTGTCATTTCTCCATTCTTGATCAACGCTGCCCTATAGGTTCAAGTCACTGTGATGAGATGTTAAATAGCAGTAAGTGGAAAAACTTATCAACACTCCCGGATGATTTACTTGTTTGCGTGGAGAAACCAAAAGAATCTAATGAAAAACCAATGGGCCAAATAATCAAATTCATTAAGGTGGGCCAGTTAGAAAACAAACACACCAAACACATTTATATCATCTTTTCTAGAAATTAGCAATCTGGTTAGAAAACCTAGTGGGAAAAGATCGCATTTTGAATAATAACATGTTTTTAAAGGTTAGCTGCTGGCTGCCTGGGTGGCTCAGTCAGTTGGGGGTCTGCCTTCAGCTCAGGTCATGATTCCGGGGTCCTGGGATGGAGCCCCACATCCGGCTCCTTACTCAGTGGGGAGCCTGCTTCTCCCTCTCCCAGCTCATTCTCTCTCTCTCTTTCAAATAAATAAATAAAATCTCTAAAAAAATTAATAAAAGTTAGTTGCAATCGGGACAAGGCACTCCACTGCATGTTCATCTCTGACTCCCAGCAACAGAGCCAATGGCTTTATGGAGTATTTACTTTTTCTAAGTGCTGAACTGAGACCGAACTACCTCAAATGCATATTCTGGAGCAAAAAAAAAAAAATTAGCCCTGGGGTCCCTGGGTGGCTCAGCGGTTTAGCGCCTGCCTTCAGCCCAGGGCGTGATCCTGGAGACCCGGGATCGAGTCCCACGTCAGGCTCCCTGCATGGAGACTGCTTCTCCTTCTGCCTGTGTCTCTGCTCCTCTCTCTGTGTCTCTCATATATAAAATCTTTAAAAAAATAAAGTGGCCATTAGGTCTTGGATGGTTTAAAAAAAAATTAGCCCTTCCAACTCATGAATTCATGATATCCCTGCTTAGGATATAAAGTGAATGTATTTCAGCTCATGAAAGCGGGGGCAGGGGGGAGCTGATGCAGAGGAGGGGGGCTGGGCCAAGGCTCACAGAGGCGGTCCCCTTTGCCTGTCCCCACTCAGCCACCCTTTCTGCTGCCCCCCCCCAGGAGGCTGGCCTTCTCAGGGGCACATCATGGGCTCCCTTGCTTCTGGCTGGGCACAGCCAATGGGGAGCACCAGCAGGCGATGGGGGGCGGGAGGAGGGTGAGGCTGGGGTACTTGCTCAGTCTTCTGCAGACTTGCTGCAGGTTCACCAGGCCACAGTCTCGCTGCCTTCTCTAAAGGGCCCCAGCTCTGCCCATGCTCTCTTGTCTTGCCCCCTGCAGGCCTGGCATGATGACAGCTCCCCACAATGGCTGGCCTTGGGCCCCCCACCACCCCGCAGCTGGGGCCTTGAGCCTTCCTCACACCTTCCTCACAGATCCCTTTGCTGTGAGATGTGGATGGCTCAAGTCTGGGAAGCCGACCTGAGCTATTCGGTCATCACAACCACCTTTTCCAATGAGTATCATCACCCCCGTTTGACACGGGAGGAAAGCGCAGCTGAGGGGGCGTGGGCAGCTCTGACACTTGGCCACGCAGCCTGTCCGGTGAACCCGAAGCTGCGTCCCCTTGCTGCTCACCCGTCCCCCCGGTGTAATTCCCCCGAGTAAAATATAATCGTTTAACTCTGGACCACTGTGACCTCACTCCTCAGGTTTCTTTTCTTCAGGCCAAAAGTTCCAGAAGGCCCCATTCTGAGGCAATGGTGGCTTCTGCATCCTTGCTTTTAAAATCTCTTCAACCACCCAGGTTTGGGGACTCAGGAAGAAAGGGAGCCCTCTACTGATCCTGAGGCCTCCATGGAGCTGGCACTGCTGTAGCTGGCTGTGTCCCAGTTGAGGTGATAAAAATAAAGCATCATAAGCCCACACCCACCCGGGAATGACAGGCTCCTGAGGTGATTCCGGAGCTCCTGAACCCACAGGAGGCCTCCTAGGATTTTAGCCAACTAATAATGACTCATGTTGTTCTCTGGCCTTGCGCGGATTTTAAAGGTTTCATGAATGACACTACACTTTATAAGATTGTTTTTCTAGGGGAAGACAAGGATTTACATTTTACTCTTTAGGTGGATGGAGGAAACAACAAATCTTAAATCATTTGATGAAGCTCATTTAACTTTCTCCTGAGGAAAATGTGAGTGATCTTCGTCGTTGATCTAGTGTTTCCTTTTTGCTCTCTTTCTGAGAGGACAATTATTCTTTTACACTCCAATATTTAATTGCTTTTTAAATAAAAATTCTCTTTTTGGCATTTCATAACAGTGAAATAAATTCAAATCCTCGGACGTACCGCGGAAGGAAGTCTAGCCCTGTGGCTAAGAGCTTGAGCTTTGGCGTCAGCAGCCCTGACGCTGACTTCCCAGCTGTGTTATCTTAGGCAAGTTTCCTAACCTCTCTGTGTCACAGGTCCCTCGAGTGTGAAACGGGACCAATGGTGAGTGTTCCCTTCATAGGGTTAATGCCAGAAGTAATGAGCTAATGCATGCAAAACTGTAAACATGGTGCTTGACACAGAGCAAACACTCAATAATTGCCAATTGCTATTCTTACTATGTCGAAGCTTCTCTGATGAGCACTGAGGAGGGTCAAAGAGGAAAGAATCTCGGCATGTGAGCGGATTATACTTTTATAGAGAAAAATGAGCATCAGCAAGTATACTACGGATGGATGGTCTCAGAGAAACACAGAGTGTGACGGCAGTACAGAGGGTGGAGAAACTATTTCCGGCTTTGCATCCTAGGGAAGGATGTGTGACCAAGTGCCATCCGCCTGACCCTGAAGATGGCTGGGATGGTGACAGGTAGAAGGGCAAGGGAATGCTAGGCAGAGCGAACAATGCGGTCAAAGGCCCATGGGAAGGGGACAGTGAATGTTGACGCTCAGCCAGCGCACAGCATGCAGTAGGCACGAGGGGAGACCAAGGCAGTGGAAGAGTGGGGTGCATGGGGGTTGGATGGGCAGGAGAAGACAGGAGGTGGTGGGTGAGCATGTGGCCATGAAAGAAAGCCCAAGATGCAAGGAGGCTGGAGCGGAGGCAACGCCGGGGGTCCTACTCCTGACTTTCTATTCGTTGGGCCACGGGAACTCTGGATTCAGTTTCTTCATTCAGGAATGGGGGGCACCGGCCCAGGTAAGGGCCAAGATCCTTGCCACATGGACCACTGGGAGATACGTGCCTGATGCTTAAGGAATTCACCACCTAGCCGAACGCACAAGGGTTTGTTACCCCTTTCATGTTTTCCTTTCTCCTCTCTTTCTTCTACTCTGGCTCTTCTTTCTCTCTGACTGATCTTCCAGATAGCTCAACATATGTCAGGCTGTCGACATATGGCATATTTTGCAAACAGATAAACAGTGGCACATATGCAACCATATATTCCTGGCATGCAGATGCCCCGGCTTGGCTTCGTCAGCCTCAGCAGAAAGCATTTGGTAAGTCTCTCTCAGAAATTCCAGAATGTGCAGGCCGCCCATGTAGCCTCTGACAAGTGGTTAAAATAAGTTGGTCTGTGTCTTCTTTGGTGCAAAAGCCAGAACACTGTCTCCCCACCCTTTCAACTCAAATGCAATTAATACCAAAGGCTCTGTCCTCTCTCTCAACTATTTGGGATGTTCTGACCAGGAGTCAAACTCCCCATTAAAGATCCTTTTGTTTTTCCATTCAGCAGTGACTCATTATCTCCTCCGCACCAGTGGATCAGCCCTACTAGCCCATGGATAGGCTGTACTTTAAGACTCTCGGGTCTATTTTGTCCACTTAAAAATAAAAATAAGATTGTGTAGCAGACTCTGTCAATGTCTACGCTGGTCCTCCAATACTAGCCATTTGTCCCTGCATGCCAGCCTGAGTCTGTACCTCTCTGTGTGTGGGCTTTCTCTGCCTGTGCGTGCAGTAGGCCCAGGGTGCCCCTGCGCTTGCTCTCTCCCAGCATCCCTCAACCAATGGTTGATGAGAAGGGATGGATAAATGCCCCAGCTCTCTCGCCCTTCAGTGGAATATTTCTGAAGCAGTGAATCCCAGACCTGCCTCTGAGAAATTGGCTTGAGACTGTATCCTACTTGGCTTCCTCGTTTTTCCTCTCTCTTGCCCACCACCAGTGTTTCCGTTCCCATTCTCACGTGGCCAGGCCAGGCCAATTCCGCTTAGCTGCCGGGACAAATTCTGACCAGACCAAGTCACCAGGTTGAATTTGGGCCTAGCATTTCCAAAAGCCTGGTATCTGCTGCTGCTTTTGTTGGCATCTGGGAGCATTTTAAACTGGCAGATAGGGGCAGCCTGGGTGGCTCAGTGGTTTAGCGCCACCTTCACCCCAGGGTGTGATCCTGGAGACCCGGGATGGAGTCCCACGTCGGGCTCCCTGCATGGAGCCTGCTTCTCCCTCTGCCTGTGTCTCTGCCTCTCTCTCTCTCTCTCTCTGTATCTCTAATAAATAAATAAAATATGTTTTAAAACCCAGCAGATAGCGTCCTGGGCCCTAGTCAGAAGTCCAAGGTTGAGGAGATGCTGTGTTATCATTGATCACCTTTATTTCTAGACTTGAATCACAGACTGTCTTAATTTGGGTACCCTCAGAAGAAGACCCTGACATAAGGATTCAAGTGCAAGCACTTTGTTCCTGGAATAACTCCAGAAACTCTCACTGGAGTGAGAAAGTTAGATTCTTCCACGATTTCCACTCCCGTGTGGCTTCTTGCCTCCTCCCCCTTGAGATCAAATTTTGTTCTTTTTCCTTGTAAAGATTAAAACGTACACCAACAATAAGGTAAAGGAAAACAGCGATCAAAGAAGAAAGTGAACCTGACTGGTGGGTTGTTCCAATACTCACTGGAAGCTCAATGTGTACTACGTCTGAGTTAACATTTAACGACTAAAAACTCAGGAGTCAAAGGTCATTTAACGAAGGTAACTCCAAACAGAAAGTTTACAAAGTATCTCTATACCATCGCCCCTTAACAAGCTAATGCAAATTTTTCAGGGAGATCCCAGGGGCAAAATTTGATTTGTTATAAGCTGAATATGGAGAGGAAGAAAACATGAGTTTGAGGCCCATGACATCTCAACACTTGACCCATTCAGTAAGCTCTCGGCCAGTGCTGTCCAACAGAACTTTCTGTGATGATGGAATGTTCTAGAGCTATGCCATCCAATACAGTAGCCATTAGCCATGTGTGGCTATTGAGTACCGGGTGCTGCATTCAGTTTGTATTATGGTTATGTAAATAATTCCATTTGTTGCATTATTATATATGTTGTACAATATAGTTTTATCTTGTATTATGATCATAATAATGTCTGTTCCAGTTCCAGCTGTTTCCTCGCCTCAGTGAAGCCCTGGCTTGAGCTCATTTTTCTGTCTTTGCCCCAAGTACTTCCTTCAGGATTGGTTTTCTGTTCTTGCCCTCCAGACCTGCTCATTGTCTACCACTGCCCAGACTCTGGGGGGCTAGTGGTGGGGTTGCCCTCATGAGGGAAGTATAACAGAGTCGTCCATTGCCAATGTAAGCTCCTCTCTTTAGCCTGCTTCTACTGATTCAACCAGGGGGGGCAGAGACATCAAGGGAAACATGGTGACTTGCCTGAAACATTATATGGCCTACATGGTGCCTCCTTCCCTTCATATCTAGGCTTGCTTTGAATCTGTGGAGAGACCCAGACAAAGTATGCCTTGTGGGACAGTAGGCACCTGCTGTCATATGTCCACACATATCCCCTTAGACCACCTTCACCCACACCTGTCATTGCCCTCACCACACCCAACTGGCACCTGTATCTCTTTGTTGGAAGACAAGCCACAGGCTGCTGGAACCCACTCTGTCCATGCAAGGACATCCAGAAGTGCCTAGGAATCTATGCTGCAGTGAGTCTTGATTATCATGGGGGGGGGGGGGCGGTGCTGTCTAGAAATACTCCAGCTCCCTTTCCCCCGGAGGACTTCTACTATCCCTAGAGCAGGACTGAACCCCAGCCACCCTCTTGGGGACTTGACTTGATACATTGCACTCCTTGGTTCTTCCCTTTCCAGTTGAATTTCCTTGCTGATTTTTCAGAAACCTCATCTCAGAGTCTACTTCCAGCATCCAACCTAAAACAAGTACTTCTTTAGATGAAAAAAAAAAAAAAACCAAACCCTAAAATCACTGAAGCTATTTTTTGGGGGGGGTTATCTCAGTTTTTTAAAAAAGCTTGTTTGGGGGATGGGTGAAACAGGTGATGGGGCTGAAGGAAAGTACTTGTGATGAGCACCAGGTGATGTGTGGAAGTGCTGAGTCCCTAGATTGTACACCTAAAACTAATATTGCACTATCTGGTAACTATCCCGGAATTTAAATAAAAACTAAAAAAAAAAAGCTTATTTTTAATGGGGCCAGTAGGTAGAAATGTTTTCCAAATAAACATTTAAAAGTGATTTTGAACCCAGCAGAATAGAACAGTATTACCTTAAACTCTTAAAAATGTGATCTGTCCAACAGATATATTTGTAAATCTCCTCAGTCCAAACATTTCGGTCAGTAGCTCAGTGACAGACCCTCAAAATATAAAAGGAAAGAGAAGGGCGCTTCGGGGAGTCAACAAATATTTGTTGTGGGCGTATAATGCCAGCTGAAGAGATGACAGTAACGGGGCACCCCAAGCTGCTCTCAATTTTACACAAGTTCCAGAGAAGGAGTCTGTTAATCACACTGCTGCTTTGCCAAACATACTCAGCAACGCGGACTTATTAAAGATGAAATTGGGCTCTTCAAAACCTTTTGGAAAAAATTCACCAAAGGGCTATTTTATGACCTAGTTTCTCTATTAAGTAATAACGTATGGAACGTCTTGTTTTCAGTCCCAGCAGCTGCCAAAACCTGAATGTATCAAATCCAACAGATCACAGCCATCCGGGAGTTCTATTAATAGCAAGATAATTTTCAAATCCACTGTACCGCGTAGCGTTTTGTTTTTTGGTTAGGCATATAATACATTCCATATCACGTCTGGTGAGTTGTGTCTTGAGGTTGCATTTTTAAAAATAAATCAGGCTTGTTTTAAATTAGGGAAACAATAAATCCATCATTGTTTGGTATTTTGGCTTGGGATATTGTGGTACCATGGCTAATATCTAGGTTTGCAGAGCATAAATTAAAACACACTTGCTTCTTTTATGTTCTTGTCCTGTGTTTCTTGGTGTTGATCAGGAATCACAGAAGAATAAGAAATAGCTCTCTGGCAAGGAAGATCCCATGAAGCATATCCGTCTAATATGGGCTCTGGTATATTTGGGGGCATCTTGAATGAGGAGGAAGACCTGCACAGGGTATGAAAACACAACATTAAAAAAAAATTTTTTTTTGCCTGGTTCGCACCATTTATCAAATCAATCTCTCTCTCTCTCTTAGTTTAAAATCCTTCCCTACCACAGGGTCATAAAGCTACTGTCTCTAGTGGTTAATTCTCTTTGTCAAGTCGGCTAGGCTATCATTGCTCAGTTGTTTGACCAAACACCAGTCTAGATGTTGCTGCGAAGGTATCTTACTAGAGTGATTAGCATTTACCTCAGTAGACTCGGACAAAGCAGACCACCATCCATGGTGGACGTGGGCCTTGCCCAGTCAGTGCAAGGCCTCGAGAGAAAAGACTGAGGTCCCCAGGAGAGGAAGGAATTCTGCTTCCAGACTGCCTTTGGGCTCAAGACATCAACCTCTTGCTAGCGTTTCCAGCCTCTCAGCCCGCCCTGCAGATTTAGGACTTTCTAACGCCTGCAATCAGATGAGAAAATGCCTTAAAATCAATCCTCTCTCTCTCTCTCTCTCTCTCTCTCTCTCTCTCTCCCCCTCCTCCCCTTTCCATATGTATATACATTCTTATTGGTTCTGTTTCTTTAGAAAACTCTAATACAGACATCAGATATTCTGCTACATGTTCTTCTATAAGTTAAGTTTGGGATTTCACAACTAACTTTTTAACCCATCTGGAATTGATTTTGTAGATACATTCTTTTTTTAAGATTTTATTCATTTATTTGAGAGAGAGAGAGAGAGAATGAGCGAGCATGAGCAGGGGGAGAGGGAGAGGGAAAAGCAGACTCCCCACTGAGCGGGGAGCCCAATGCAGGGCTTGATCCCAGGATCCCGGGATCATGGCCTGAACCAAAGGCAGATACTTAACCTACTGAGCCACCCAGGTGTCCCTGGAGATATATTCTTAATTTATTATTTCTTTAGTCACTTTCACGTGCTTTGAGAAGAAGAGCTAGTGTCTATTCACCAGTCCTCTTGGATTGTAAGTTTGTGTATCTCTTGAAAAGCATAAACATCTAGCTCTCACTGTAGAAATTGTGATTCAAACGGTCTGAATTGGGGGCAGCCCCGGTGGCGCAGCAGTTTAGCGCCGCCTGCGGCCCGGGGCGTGGTCCTGGAGACCCCGGATCGAGTCCCACGTTGGGCTCTCTGTGTGGTGCCTGCTTCTCCCTCTGCCTGAGTCTCTCCCTCTCTCTCTCTCTCTATGAATAAATAAAATAAAATCTTTAAAGAAAAAAAAAAGGTCTGAATTGGGGCCTAAGCGCATATACTTTGTTTCCACAGGCAATTCTGAACTTCTATATAGAAGAAAATAAAGATGAATATTTTTATATCCTTCTGATAGGGAACATTTAAGAATGCTATTAGAGACAAAACCCATTAATAAAAAAGTTTGAGGGATCCCTGGGTGGCGCAGCGGTTTAGCGCCTGCCTTTGGCTCAGGGCGCGATCCTGGAGACCCGGGATCGAATCCCACGTCGGGCTCCTGGTGCATGGAGCCTGCTTCTCCCTCTGCCTATGTCTCTGCTTCTCTCTCTCTCTCTCTGTGACTATCATAAATTTAAAAAAAAGTTTGAGATATTTGACCATATCAAATATTTTTAAACTGTATAAAATTATCAGTTCTAAGATAACTGTTGGGCACATTACTGAATCTCTGCCTCTATTTTCCCATATCTAAAATGGGAATCATAATAACTTTATATAATCACAGCGAATAGTAAAATAGGTAATGCCTATTAAGGGCTTAGTGTAGTGACACACTATAAGGTATCAATACATATTAGTCTTAAAAAAAAAAGATCCTAAGATTCTACTTATTTATTCATGAGAGATACAGAGAGAGAGAGGCAGAGACACAGGCAGAGGGAGAAGCAGGCTCCCTGTGAGGAGCCCGATGCGGGACTTGATCCCAGGACCCCAGGATCACGACCTGAGCCAAAGGTAGATGCTCAACCAGTGAGCCACCCAGGCGCCCCACATAATTAGCTTTTTAATGAAAAGAATAACGCCCCCCCAAATGGGCAGAGGACATAAACAGGCAATTCATCAAAAGCAACAATAACAACCCAATACAAGCGGTGATAAAACATAAAAAAGTGCCCTCACAGTTAGAAAAATGCAAAATAAAAGATGGTATGATTTTTGTCTATCATGGATCAGATTGGCAAAGATTAAAAAGATAGACAACATCTCTGGTTGGAGATGGTGATGGAAAACAGATTGCATACATTTCTCCCTTGCTGAGATTTACTACACTTGTACAGGTAAATAAGATATCCCAGCTCCACCACATTTGAGAACCACTCACTACTCCGGCTGCTTGCCCTCTCTCCTGTCACCTAAACCTCTGAATCCACAATCAAAGGGTTACCTTGGGGACTCTGCTCTATGCTGAGGTTACTATCATTCTGTTGCTAAGTATTTTGAATATCAACTCTGGATAGAACCTTTCTGTATTCTTGCAATATGTCAGAGGTTGAATCATGTATACCAAGAAACTAAGTAGAAAAATGTATAAAAGTCTACATATTCAGCAGTTTATTGCAAAATTGGGAACACCCTAAAAGTCCTTTGAGACACTTTGTTTAAATTAGTCATGGTAAATCCATACAATGTAATATTATGCACATCTTAAAATGAGGACATTAAAATGCCCCAGGATCTAATTAATGAAAAAACCCACAAAGGGGATCCCTGGGTGGCGCAGCGGTTTGGCGCCTGCCTTTGGCCCAGGGCGCGATCCTGGAGACCCGGGATCGAATCCCACGTCGGGTTCCCTGCATGGAGCCTGCTTCTCCCTCTGCCTATGTCTCTGCCTCTCTCTCTCTCTGTGTGACTGTCATAAATAAATAAAATCTTTAAAAAAAAAAAAACCCAAAAGGTACAAAACACCGTGTTTAATATCATCACTTTAAAAAAATATAGAAATCATAAAAAATATTATCACTTTTGTTTGTGTTGTATATTTTTTCATGTAAAAATATATGTATATGTATATATATTTACACACACACACAAATACATTTTTATATATATGTAATTTTTTAAAAGATTGATTTATTTGAGAGAGAGAGAGTGTGCAGGGACGGAGTGAAGTGCTGACAGACAGGGAAAGAGAGAGTCCCAAGTAGACTCCCTGCTGAGCACGGAGCCCATGTGGGGCTCGATCACACATCCCTGGGATCATGACCTGAGCCGAAATCAAGAGTTGGACACTCAACTGACTGAGCCACCCCGGTGCCCCTATATATACATAATTTTTGATAGCATTTATCTGTGGCGAATTGCAAAAAAATCACCACAAATTATTCCTATAGCTATCTCTGTATTTTTGAATTGTGACTTTGGCTCTCCTCAGATCAAAAGGTGAAATCTGTCTCTTGACCCCTTAAATCTGTGCTGAGCCATGTAACTGGTTTGGCCAATGGGACATTAGCAGGTTTGGTCCTAGCAGAGGCAGAAAAATGCTAAGGCTTTGGTGCTTTGCCTCTTGCTGCTGCACTTGGATCCCTGAGACCACCATGCGAAGAGGTGAGTAGCCTGTTCTCCAGCAAGTGAACAGCCTGCTGGAAAGGTCATGTGGAGGAAAACTGAGGTGTCCTGGTCAATATTCTGCCAACTGCCAGCTGTGAATGAGGTCATGCTCAGCCACCCAGACCCAGCCAAGCGTCCAGAAGACTGCAGAGATACACTGAACCCAATCTGCCAACCACAGAATTATGAAGTAATGATTATTGCTTCCAGCTACTAGGTTCTGTATTGTTCGACATATTATCTCAGGCCAGTAGAATTTGGATACTTAAAAGTTTAAAAGCAATTTCGTATAACTCTGCATTTTCTAAACATTCACAAAGAACATGTATTACATTTAAAATCAGAAAAAAAGTATGCTTTTTCTATTAAAATTTTTAAAATTACTTTAAATACATTTTTTAATTAAAAAAACCGAAAACCTCTACCGGATTTAAGCTCTTTGGCAGAATAATAATATTAATAACTGACAGCTAAATAGCATTGACTATGTACCAGACACTGTGTTTTTACATATATTATCTTACTCTCCACAATAATTCAATTGCAAAGAATACTATAATCATGTCCTTTTTTCCAGCTGAGGAAATGAAGGCCGAGAAAGATTTAATGATTTGTCCATTGTCACACAGCTAGTAAAATGGCAGCTCTGGGGTTGATCCCAAGCAGTCTGTTTCCTGAGTCTATGCCTTTAATGGGCCCATGACAGAGATGAAACTATACATAAATGTAAAATTTAATGGACCCATGACAGAGACGAAACTATACATAAATACATAAAAAATGTATACATAAAAAAGGTCATTTCTCAAGGATTGGGTACCTGAAGGTTATAGCTGTGAGATATCCAGGATGCTCTCTGGTCTCTCTTGGGTTCCCTAACTTTATAAGACTTCATCAAGTAATACCATTCCGGGGTGGACATGGTGGAGAAGATGTGCTAGGACTCAAATTGTTCCATTTTGGTGCATGTTATCAACTCTCTTACAGAGATCTGTTGAGGGAGGTGGAGGGTGTTAAACTTCTAACCAAAAGCAGGTTTGTCAATTGACAAAGTTCTTGTAATTTATGCTTTCCCTCTCCACCAAGGCTGCCAACTAGAGAGAGCTATTTATAAGGTTGTTTATCCCACGTTCTATTGTGCAAGAGGCATTTTTATGCCATACTTCCAGCACAGTTCTGCCCACACTACAAACAATGAGCGCTCAACAAAAGCGTAGATGATGATGATGATGATGCTCAGGCATACCCAGCAAGTTCTCAACAGGGGGTGGTGTGGCTGAGTACTTAAGAGCAGACTTTAGATTCAGACCTGGGTTCAAATCCTGGCGCCATCATTTATAAGCCATTGGTCCTTGGGCAAGTTAGTTAATTTCTTGGTGCCTGTGGTTTTTCCTTTGTCAAATGGAGACCAAGAGGGTGACTGTAAGGATGAAAGGATATGATTCTTGTCAAGAACTTGGCAAGAGCTGCTACTCTCTATCACCATCATCGTATCAACTTAAAAATGAAAAGTCTAGAAAAAAACTATGACTTGATCAAATTCTATATAGTCCGTAGACTTCAATGTCATCCAAAGCAAAAAGTAGGACATCTTAACTATGGATGACAAAACTGAGAGCCCAAAATTCTTAGTGACAATCCTTTCTTAGGATCCTGTTAGTATAGGGCAGCCCGGGTGGCTCAGCGGTTTAGCGCCGCCTTCAGCTCAGGGTGTGATCCTGGAGACCCGGGATCGAGTCCCACATCGGGCTCCCAGCCTGGGGTCTGCTTCTCCCTCTGCCTGTGTCTCTGCCTCCCTCTCTCTCTGTGTGTGTCTCTCATGAATAAATAAAATCTTTTAAAATAAAATAAAATATTTTTTAAAAAGGATCCTGATAGTATAAAATCAGCACAAGGTGGCGGCCTTAAGTGGTCAAACAGAATCAAGACTGGTATTCCCATCTGGAGTCACCTGACGATCCTTGCCATTTGCTGAGAGAAATTGCCCCCAAATACTGTTAGGACTTGAAGATGTGAGTCCATTTCCAACTCCGCATGGCCACAGCCATAGACCGTCAACGCCTGAAAACAACAGAAAGCAGGCCCGGGACTGCTCTGCCCTTTCATGCCTGCCTCCCACAGCCATTATTACCCAACATGACAGGCTTTTACTTTTCCGACAGACAGAGTTAATATCTCCAGTCTTAGATAATAATTCGAGGTCTGCAACAGTTAAATTGTAAACATGACAGAGTCGTGTTGAGAAAAACCGAGGAACAGATTTTGTTAAATAAAAACAAATGGAATTAAAGGAAAGGTCATAGTTTTTGTATTTCTGTAACAAATGCAATCTAATGATAATCCATATCTGCTAGAATCCCTGGGATTTTTTTTAGGTTATAATTAAATTTCTCCTTGAATAATCATCTTGCACACTTTCCCTAGAGGAAACTATTTACATTTCATCATATCTTTGAAAATGTAACAGATCTCTATTTTAATCAGCCTTTCTATCCTATTTGGATCATTCCTTGAAAAGACTGATGAACGGGTTTGTTTTTAAAAATACAACTCAGCAGTGAATTTGACTGGTACCAGAGGTGCCGTAAGTCAGCGCAGTTTTAGAGATAGTTTTGATAACCAATGCTATGATGCCAGAAATAACTTTGGCAGATTGATGCACTAATGGCTCCCAATTTGTTCAATCTCCCCATAGCCATACCCTTGTGTAGTCTCCTACTCTGACTCTAGATTTGGCCATGTGATCTGTTTGACCAATAGGATCATAACAAATATGATACAAGCAAAAATCTGAAAACCACTTGCACATTGGGGCCATCCCTCTCTTACTATTCTTGTTTTTACTTTTTAAAGATTCATTTATTTATCTATTTGAGAGAGAGAGAGAGAGAGAATGAGCATGGTAGGAAGGGGCAGAGGGAAAGGGAGAAAGAACCTCAAGCAGACTCCCCACTGAGCGGAGAGCCTGACACGGGGCTCGATCCCAGGACCCTGAGATCGTGACCTGAGCTGAAATCAAGAGTCGGTGGCTTAAATGACTGAGCCATCCAGGTGCTCCTCTTTCTATTCTTAGGACTCTCATTAGAGCTGCCATGTGAACAAGCCCATCCAGGGCTGCGTGATGGATGATGAGAGAAATCCATGCCTGGGACTAGAGTGGCTGCCTCCAATGTCCCAGCTAACTGCCAGCCAGTGTCCTAGCCGGCCCGCCAGGGGCCTGAGGACACATGAGTGACACCCAGTTAAGACCAGCAGAAGACTCCTCCATCTGAGCCCAGCCTGAATTTCCAGATCACAGAATTGTGGCTCTCATGGTAAGCCACTTTTGGGAGTGGTTATACGATAAAAGCTAACTGATCTAGTGGACCTCGTGTCTCAGTGGGAGCAGAGTTGTAGCACGGACATTAGGGCAGACGGGGGATCCCGTCATACTGATTTTGCTTATAAACTGACATAAGCTGGGACGCCTGGGTGGCTCAGTCGTTGAGCGTCTGCCTTTGGCCCAGGGCGTGATCTCCGTGTCCGGGATCGAGTTCTGCATCAGGCTCCCTGCGAGGAGCCCGCTTCTCCCTCTGCCTATGTCTCTGCCCCGCCCCCTCTCTCTGTGTGTCTCTCATGAATAAATAAATAAAATCTTTAAAAAAATAAAAATTAGAAAAATAAATAAACTGACATAGCATAGAACAAGAAGTAAGCAAATATGGGTTGCTCCATCCACCCACAAACAATGATCAGTGTAATGACTAAGAAAACTGGAACAAACGTGGCAGAAAGTATGGGTATGGATATGGGCCGAACCCTCACTACTCACTATTTGGGATCAATTGAGTAAACACCCAAAATTATGAAACTTTTAAGAACAGTGAGTACCTCCAGTTCAGCACAACTTAAAACTTAATTTGCTTGCTACTTTGGACTTCAGGCTTTGCATTAAGCTCCTGAAGCCCTTCGTTGGACCAGATCGGCAGGTTTGTAAAACTGGAACTTGCTAAGCTGTTTTTTGCCATCACTTTTCCTAAGTATATGCTCTGTAAAATGTCCCTTACGAAAAGGGTTCTGTGGTCACATAAATCAGTGCATACTCTTGATTCCTCTTGAAACGTCACAATGTACCTCGACATACTAAAGACCTGTTCATCCTTCTTTACTCCAGGGCCACAATGTATTTGGCCATGGAATCCTTTCTGCGAGTGACATATTAAGATCTCATGAACCAATGTTTCTCAGAGCATACTCAGAGAAAGCTTTTTCTTCAAGTTTCTGAAAATGAAATACAACACACAAACGGAAAAGTACATGATGCGCAGACATGGAGCATAATGAATTACTGTAGACCAAACACTCCTGGAACTACCACCCAGCTCAAGAAATAGAACATTGGCAACCTTCCACCAGACTCCTGTGTACTCATGGTCCATTTCAAACTCCTGCCTCCATTTCCCTGACTTTATGGGAATGACTTCCTTGCAGTGTTTTATTGCTTTGCCACCTACGTATGCATACCTAAATTACACACTTGTTGTGTCTGTTCTGGAAAGCTACAGAAATGGAATTATACAGTATGTATTGGAGGGGCCTAGGGTATAACTATCTTCAACAGATAATGTCAAAGTCTTTCCCAAATCGAGGGCACCAACTGACACGCCTACTAACAGTGTATGAGAGTTCCAGGTGCTCCACATCCTCGGTCATACTTGGTAATGTCAGATGTTTTCATCGTTGCCAATCAATTCGATGTATGGTGGCGATTTTAATTTGCATCTCTCTGATTAGTAATGAGGTTGAGCACATTTTACTATGTTTAGTGGTCATTAGGATATCTTCTTTTGTGAAGCTCGTGTTCAAGCCTTTTGTTCACTTCTCCCCTGAGTTTCTATTTCTTTCTCCATTTATAGGAGTTTTTTAGTCTATCCTAGACAAAAGTCCTCTGTTGGATACAGGAGTTACTAATATCTTCCCTTGCTCGATGGCTTGCTTTTTCTCCTTCTTAATGGTGTCTTTTGTTGAACAAAATTTCTTCATTTAAACGTGCGTAATCAAATGTATCCCTTGTTTTCCTTTCATGCTTAGTGCTTGGTGTGTCTCCTTTAATCAGACCTGTCTCCGTGTCCAGCAGAGTTCTGGGGAGGTTGACTTTGCATAGTCAAGTCTTTTCTTTAATCATTGGTACTGGCGAAAGCCCAAGACTGCAGGCCCAAGGAGGAAGGGGGAGTGTATGGGAAGGGGGAAGGTAGAAGGCCAGAGGGCCAGGGGAGGAACACTAGGGATTGGCAGGAAGGCAACAGAGGCTAGGACTGACTGTGGACTACAGGTCACATTCACCATCCAGCATCTCATGCATGTAAAGGAAGTTGGCAGTATCATCAGAAAGAAAGGAGAATCAGCCAAGATTTGTGGGGACAGTAGTGCACGTACCAACATCTGAGAAGGGAACTGTGCTGAGAATTACCACTTTGGCTAGACCCACTAATACTACATTTACATCCTTAGCTATTATGATCGACAAACTGGAAAAGGATATCAGCACAAAAGCACGGCTGTCAGTGGACCTGGGTCACCCTGAGCCTGATGGACCCTGCTATCAGTGTGGCTCTCTCATCAAGGACATAGAATGAGAGGATGCAGGGGCTCAGGTCTGCGTGGCTGGCAATATGCTTCCCAACTCAAATGAGCAGCCCATTACGACTGGTGTTTGGCAGTCCATCACTGAGTGTGTCAGACAGACTTTTCTGGTCACGTTGGAGTCACCCCGAACCCTGAAGGTCATCCAACTCTCTGGTTCCTCCTTGCAGGTGGTCAGGAGAGGCAAAATACAGGCAGTAACCGTGGGAGCTTTTCTCACATGGGTCCCCTCTGTGTGCCTCAACCCTGACCCGGGGGGACTCCCTCTAGAGGCCTATACCATTTGAGGACAGCATGCCATTCCACAGCCACCTGGACCAAGATGCCCCCTTGGGCAAAGCAACAGTCTTGTTTTCCTATGTTGCATGGCCACCCTGGATTCAGTGACACTGAATCCACTCTCCAGAGGTGAAAGGCTACCAGGCAGGTTTGGATGCATCTACTAAGACATCTCATGCCCTCCCCATTCCAAGCATTTAAATTGGCTGCATAATGGGGTGTCAGGGTGCCAAAGTCAATAAGACACACCAGATGTCTTGGGTATAAATCAAAATTGCAAGACCAGTGAAGGGATCTACCAATGGGCAGGCTACCACCCTGGGCCTGCTGCCAGCACTAGCCTGGTTCAGTACCTAACTGCCAGGCTCACCTCAGAGATGGGCAGGATGGGAAGTGGCTGAAACAATGCCCGTTCATCTGTAATCCTTCTCTGGCTGTTCACTTCTCTTGATCCATCTGGGTAGTTTCTGAACACTCAGCAATTTCGGTTTTTAAATAGTCTGTAAATTTTCAGTTTCTTTACACTTTACCATAAACTTGTGATTTTTAAATTATTTTAATTCCTTTCTCCATTCAGCTGTTAGAGCTTAGTTCCAGATTTAGTTTTATATGCTTCTCTGTGTTTTGTTTTATTTTGGGTTTTTTGGCTCATGAATTTTTTTTTTGTTTGCCATAGTAGAATACAAGAGTAGAATGTTCATACATTTCAGTTTCATCTAAAATGTCAGAATTTTTTAAATAAATAGTTAAAAAGCGGGCCGGAAAATTTCTTTAACCAGATAAGGTTTTTCACGTGGTTACCTTCACCGTTGTTTTGTAATCACATAAAGCCCTTGGATCTTGACACCTTCTTGCTCTGGGTATCTATTTGTTTTATTCCCCCGTGACAAAAGCTATGAGGACAGGAACCAGGAACGTTACATCGTACTGGTAGAGGCTGCGGCACAACCTGCTGAAAGTCGAAGAGCTGACACTGGTCTGCTGCTGTATGCCACGCGCTGTTGACGACGTGACATAGTCAATTCCCTTAATCATTCTGGAGGGCTATATCATTATCCCTCTTTTAGAAGTGGGGAAACTGAGGCAAAATAACTTGAGCAAGGTCAGTGGCAAAAGCAGGATCTGAACTCAAGTCTGAATGTCACCCCAGAGCTCGTGGCTTTCCAGCTGCGGCATGTGGCCACCCAGTAAGAGCAGGGGACGCAGGGGACGTGGCAAAGTGGCTCTGGGAAAGGGAATTCTAAAGTGCTGCCTTGGCTTCACGAGGTTGGGTAGGAAAAAAAATCTTTGCACTCACCTTCTGTCTGGCTGTGGGCTACCCTAGAAGCAGAACCTAGGAGAAGGATTTTTGAGCACTCATCATTTCTCTGGGTGGCGGCTGGAGCCAACAGCAGTGGGGGAAGGCAGCCTGTCAAGGGGACGTTAGGGACGCTGGGGGTCCCTGGGGCTCGGTTCTGCTGGGGAACTCCCAGAGCCCATTGTTGCCGGAGCAACCCCACCCCAGAGTTGCTCCTGCGGAGGGGGAGCAGCTGGGTATTTACCCAGCACCTCGCATCCATCAGCAGAGGAGGACAGCTGTAGAGGGATTAGCCCTCCAGTCCTGGGGGCTGGCCCTGAGCGCGGGCCCAGCAGCTCCGAGGCCCAGAACAATCCCCGCTGGCGCTGGCCGAGCTTCGCAGGTGTTTGCAGTAAAGAGCCCTTGGCTCAGAGGTGGATACCGAGGGGTGGTGGCAGGAAACCAATACTGTCTGCTACACCCTCTACTAATAAAAGCCAACAAAAAAATAGAAATCAACATGAGCTCTGGCAAACGCGAGGAGGCCATCGAAAGGCTTCAAATCCCTCCAAAGGGCTACGCGATGTACTATTCCTGAGACGGTCCCCCGGCACCTCCAAATCGAATTTGCCACACCAAGGAAGTGACGCCCCCCCCACACACACACTACAGTTTAATAATTTAGCTATTATTGCAGAGCGATCCTATTAACAGTCCATTCATTTTCTCCAAGGCAGCTCAGTCATTGAAATTCACCCACTGTGTCTTGTGACTATTAGCGATACTCCGGGTAGTATTATTTATGAGTGTGCACAGAAAAAGATCTGACAAAGATTTCACGTGCAACCCGATACGAAAGACAAGATTCCCAAATCTGCCGGGGGTGGGGGAGACGGGCTGGGCTGGGTTTAGTCTCCGACCTCTTCTGGATGGAGTCTGTGCCCCCCTCCCAGGGCGCCCACCCTTCCCCAGTCACCGTCTGGGGGGAGGGGTGGTGAGTGGTGCTCGGTATTTAGGGATTTTAAATACCCGCTAAATAAAGGGGCTTTCTCATGCAAATTAACCCACTTAATCCCCCTCTGAGACTAGCACTTTCACAACAGCTTTTAAAATAGAAGGAAAATGTCAGAATGGGGAGGAGGGTCGACTAGGAAGGGAGCAGCGATGGAAGTTAACTCCTCGCCTAGAAGGCGGTGATGCTGGCCGGGTTCAGAGACAGCAGACATTCCCAAGGAAAACTCTGCAAAATTGAGAGAATTTCCCGTTTCTGGCTTAGGTCCTCATGCCATGTACAACTAGCGCCCTGCCTTGTCGAAAGGTGCTGCCGTTTAATTCATCTGCTCTGGTACAAGTAGTTTTACACTCAGGAAGAAAAGCAAAATGAAGCTAAGGAGTTGCCCAAACCCTCGCTCCAGAGGGGGATGCTCGTAGCTGGGGAGCCCAGGGGAGGGGGCGGCCGGGGCCTGCGTGGGAAATCTCTGCGCTTTACCTTCAGTTGTGCCCTGAACCGCAAACTGCTCTAAAAGTAAAATCTCAAATTAAAAAATACATTTTTTATGACGCTTTCTATTTTTTTGAACCTTTGCATAAAAGTTGTGATGAGATAGGACAGATACCATATTCTCATATTACAGACGTGAAAAGTCAGGCTTCGAGTAGTTCAAGTTCAACTCACGAGCCGAAGAGCCTTCTGATTCTAATTCAGTGTGCCCAGAGCAGAGGTCAGCCTTTTGTGGCCTGAAGTCCTAGGGAAGCTGAGAAAGAAAGCAAAGAGAAGTGTTCCTGTTTTGCACATTTGTCCCTGATACAAACAGGAGTGGACCCTACTTCCTTCTGGCCAACAGAGAGTGTCCCAGTATGAGGGTGTGTGTGTGTGTGTGTGTGTGTGTGTGTGTGTGTGTGTGTGTTTAGGGGAGTCAGCTTCACGTGATCACTCTCCATACCTCTCCTCCCAGAACTCTTGCACCTTGAGAGACCCTCCGTATTCCCCCCACCCCCCCGACCCCACCCCACCCCCCACCCCCCCGCCACTCACCTGCCTTTACCGGTTTCCCGAGGGCAGAGCGGCCCGGTGACAAGCATGCCCCCTGCAGAGCGCGTGCAAAGCTCCAGGGTGGAGTAGAGCACGCCCAGTGTGCTAACTTCAGGACCTCTCTGCCAATCCTTTCCCCTTGCCTGAAAAATCTCCTTTCTCACCTCTACCCCTGCCTGACTAATCTTCCTCTTTAGAACCTCAATCTGAAGATCACCTCCCCCAGAAGATGCCTTCTGTGGCCCTCAATAAAAATTAGGTTTCTCCCATTACTCTTTTCCCTGTGTCTTGTTTTTTTCTTCAGAGAGCTTGTGAAAAAGTAGGATTGTTTAGACATTTGTCAATCTGTTTTATCGCTAGAGCTCCTCTCTATAAACTGTAAGGTTCAGGAGAACTGAAACATCATTTACCAGCGATAACCCAGTATGCAGCACAGGCCCTGACGTGGAGGCGGTAATAAATGCGTGTCGGATAAGTGAATGCATGAATAAATGAATCAAATAAATTAAATGAATGAAACTAGTCACCCCTTTTAACCTCACATAACAGAGTTCTCTACCACCAACCAGAATATGAATATCAAGATACCAGAGGTATGTAGAGCAAAGGATTGGGGGATCAGGACAGATTTTACAGTTGGTTCTAAGGCCTTGGGCTTATATTCTGAGTAATATGCGAAGGCACTGAAGGGTTTGAGACATCTCTTATTCTGCTCTCTACTTCACCTAGCACTCCGCCCCATCCCTAGTGACTTCTAGAAGGCACTCAATAAATTTGTTGAATAAATGCCCGAGTGCATGCATGCATGCATGAATGAATGAATAAATAAATAAAAATATTATTTCTATTCCTAAAGAACTTAATGAGCATTGTGATAGGATACAACTTGTGTTCGTGCAGTTGTTAGAGAATTTCAGGAACGGGAGGGGCTAATCACGTTGATACACTTCGAACTGGTTCGCTGTCCGCCTCGTCTCCGTCTCCTCCGTTTCAATTATAAACAGCTTCAGAGCGGTGCCCAAGTGACTCAGATCCCTGGGGGCCTAGCACTGAGCCCAAGGGCACGGGCGCGCCAAAAATACTCTTCCGGTTCTCATGATGCTTCAGCAGGTTGGATTAATTTGTAATGCAGTGCATTTCACACACCAAGCCTCTAGCTAGACCCTGGGTAATCGCTCTTGGGGAGCTACCAAATGTGCTTCTCTCACAGTCTTGCGCAGCCAGGAGACAGCTCCGAAGATTCTGGTCTTTGCCTCGGTTGTCCTAACCCTCCAGGCCTCCCTGGTGACCCGGGTGGGAGCAGTGGTGGTTTGTCTGGAGTCCTTGGCTTTTCTGTACAAAGACCAGGGGTGGGTGCTCCAGAGCTGTGGGAAGGGCAATGAGCTTGTTTCTAGGTTCAGCTCACTCACGACGGACGCGTCTGTAGGCCCATCATTTCGTCTTCCTCTGCCTCAGTGGTCCTCACCCATAAGATCAGAGGGCGTACGGTGGATCAGAGAATTCCTAAGATCCTTTCCTGTTCTTCTAGGACTCTGATTCCTGATGTGACATGAGAAAATGATTCCTTAAATGGCCACAATCCATCTTCTAGCTTCCAGAACATTCCTAAGCCATATATTTGCTGTATCTCTGGACCATTTCCAGAGAGTTCAGCTTTTGCTCATCCGAGAGGCTCTCTTATTTCCGAAATGCCAGACCCTGATCAGTTTAGTAACTGGAGCTTATTTTTATTTTTTGGCGTTGGATTTCTGACATCTGGAACAACTTCCTGTCAGATCCCAGAAGGTTCCCTCCCAGAGTGTCTTCAACAGCAGCAAACAATTTACACCCACCCAGGACCCATCATGCCTAAGATGTCTTAGGGCATCTTATTGCAATTAGGAAAAAATGAAAGCAGGAGCTCAGTCTGATGAAAACTGAGGTTGGAAACCAGTATTAAAATAGAAATCATCAACGCAGGCAAAACATAGCTCAGAGTGCCAATCCATGTGAGGGAGCATGTTTGGGAGGGCAAGGAGAGAGTGCCAGTAGTCATGTTTGCAGTCCTGTGGAACGGGACAGATTCGAGAACAACATTCGGCATCTACTTGTTGGTTAATGTGCCAGAGATCCTGATGTGCTGATAAAACAGGAGAAGCCACTGAAAGCCTCCTGGGACGGTGCCCTTAAACATCATTACCTTATTGGGCTAGGAGCTGACGACTTTAGGTTGCATCTACCCAGATGCAGATTCTAAGAAAAAGATAGAAGCATAGTAGTTTACTTACGTAGTGATTCCAGAAAGCACCATAGAGGAATGGGGAAGGGGGACAGGGAAAGGAAGGAAGCCAATAAAGGGAGTATTACTGAGCAGGGTACCCCTGTGGGCTCTGAGGCTCAGGCCTGCTGGGGGCCTCTGGGAAACTGTGTAAAACTTGGCCTAGAGTGTGCCCCTCGGGGGGCATGGAAACTGAGGTGTCTGCCCTCCAACTCCCATCCAGCACTGGGTGAGGGCTGCTCCTAGAGGCATTGCTGGCCTCCCCCCTTGCAGGTTGGCTGTGCTAGAATAATAGGTGCTGAGGGGATGTGAGTGCAGTGCTGACTGCTTCTGCTACATTCACCTTGACCGTGGTTCACATCGCTGGGTAGTCAACGCATCAGGCATGGGGCGGGGGGGAAATCAGGGTGTCCTTGAGGTGACTGCACCTTACCAATCTTGGCCTATCCCCCTCATTTTCCAGATAAGAAAACCAAGGCTTAGAATAGCACTATCTAATAAAAGTACAATGCAAGCCACACATGTAATTTTAAAAATTTTAGTAGCACATTAGAAAAGTAAAATGAGGGATCCCTGGGTGGCGCAGCGGTTTAGCACCTGCCTTTGGCCCAGGGCGCGATCCTGGAGACCCAGGATCGAATCCCACGTTGGGCCCTGGTACATGGAGCCTGCTTCTCCCTCTGCCTGTGTCTCTGCCTCTCTCTCCCTCTCTATGTGACTATCATAAATAAATTTTAAAAAATTTTTTTAAAAAAGAAAAGTAAAATGAAACAGGTGAAATTGATTTGAGTAGCATATTTTGTTTAATCCAATATATTCAAACAATTGGTTTTTTTTTTTTACTCTTTGTTTAGACTGTTGTATTTTTAACATGGAATCAACATAAAAATTATTACTGTGGGGCAGCCCTGGTGGCTTGGCAGTTTAGTGCCACCTTCAGCTCAGGGTGTGATCGTGGGGTCCCCAGATCGGGTCCCACATCGGGCTCCCTGCATGGAGCCTGCTTCTCCCTCTGCCTGTGTCTCTGCCTCCTCCTGTGCCTGTGTCTCTAATAAATAAATAAATAAGTAAGTAAAATCTTTTAAAAAATTATTACTGTGATATTCTGCATTTTTTTGTACTTGGCTTAAATTGTCCACTCCCAGCATACCCCATTCTGACTGGCTACACTCTAAGTGCTCAGTAGCCACTTGTGGCCAGTGCCTACCACACCGGACAGCACAAACTCAGAGCACTTCTATCATCGCACAAATTTCTAATGGACAGTGCCAGTCTGGTTAGTTTGTGTCATTTGCCCCACGTTAGACAGCTTGTGGGTAGTTGAGGTGGTTGCCAAGAAGCCAAAAGAGAACACTAGGGTCCCTGGGTAGGCTGGGACCCTGAGCTTTAAATCTTCCCAAAAATAGGAGGAGGAAAGGAGTTCTTAGGATGCCTCAAGCTGTTTAGTTCCAAGATTAACTTGGCTGGTTGCTCAACCTCCTAGATGCAAGAAGACCCTGAGGTCAAGCTCAGGTAGTCCTCCCGAGGGAAAGGACCTGGTCTCTCTGTTCATTACTGCATCCCCAGCCCAGGGACCTGGCCCGCAGGAGGCCCTCAAGAGAGCCCTGCTCAATGTTGATTAGAAGCACCCTTTGGGTGGCCATCATAGGGTCATCAGCAGGTGAGGGCTGCCGAGCAGTGGGGAGGTAGTCATGAGCACCATAGCCATTTTGGACATTACCTGGGTGAAGAAGTCATGAGCAATCGAGTAAACGGAAAGTTGGACCAAGGAGCCTAAAAGAGAATCAAGCATCTTCCCACTCACCAATCCCTACTTAACATGCCATTCTACAAAGAGAAACAGAGGCACAGAGTGGTGGAGAAAATTTTCCAGGAGGGCCACTGTGTTTGCTGGGAGTAAACTGCTTTGACATTGGGCACAACACACACATTTAACTGGAGGCGATTTGCCCAGGGTTTTATTCCCGCAATAAATCTTATCATCTTCTGCTCCTTACACGGCCTGTCTTCTCTTCTCTGCATTACACTAACTGCTCCCTTTCCCAGCAGCAGTGGTAATAAATGGTGTCTCACAATGTAGAAGTTAAGGTTTCAAGGTGAAGCCTTTGGAAACGATTCCTTTGTAATTTCATTTATAGCCATGCCATATTTTATGGCGCAACTCACTAGCTCTGTGGGTGGCTTTGTGTGTGTTCCAGAGAAAGCGAGAGTGAGAAGCATCCCACCCTCCAATCCTCACACACCCCTCCCAGTGGAATTTGGAAGTTATAGCACCTCCCAGGTTTTTAAAGGAAGATTTTTAACCTCTCCTGGTGTTCTTGCGGAGATGCATGCTATCCAGCCAGCCATGACAAGAAATGCCGGAAATGTGGCTGCTCCAGGAAGCTTCCCCTCATCCCTTTGGCCCACCATGATGCTCCTAGAAATCCTAATTGTCAAGACAGACCTCTGTCCTCTGTCCGTAACTAGACAGCCATTTCTCTTGAGAGCGACAACCAAGGAAGAGATGTTACTTTTCTATCTCCTTCCCTGCTCCATACACACATCCCAAACTCACTGGAGCATTAGGATTAGGTTGACTGACTAATGAATGATTGGCAACCTCTAAGTGTACAAAAATTTAAAAAAAAAACAAAAAATAAGAAATAAAATTTTTTAAGTGTACAAAAATCATTCAATTAGTATGGCCTTTTTAAGGGGCAAACAATGCAACACGATTGGTCCACATCCTCCAAGAAGAGGTCAAGAACCCTGCAAGGAGGGAAGAAACTCAATATATATGTTTGAGATCTAGTTCAGTTTCAAGTTCTCTCTAAAGACAAAGCATAGCCTGACTTTGTACATAGACTCCCTCATCTCACACACACACACACACACACACACACACACACACACACGATGAGAGATCCTTTAGGACTTCTTAAGGATACAGTCAAATATATTCTTTATTTGGTACATAGTGGATGCTCAATAAATACCCGTTAAATAAAATCAGTGAAGGTGGCTGCCATGACTCTGCTTATCTTGGGGGGAGGCTATATGATAAAGTGAGAGGAGCATGGGCAACAGACCTGATTCTAAATCTTGCCTCTGCTCCAAGCTATCTGAATGGTCTTGGGCAAATGCCTTCACCGCTCAGAATCTGAATTTCCTCAACAGTAAAATGGAAATGATAATATCTACCTCCTAGAGTTGTTTTTTTTTTAATTTTTATTTATTTATGATAGTCACAGAGAGAGAGAGAGAGAGAGAGAGAGAGAGAGAGTGAGAGGCAGAGACTTAGGCAGATGGAGAAGCAGGCTCCATGCACTGGGAGCCCGACGTGGGATTCGATCCCGGGTCTCCAGGATTGCGCCCTGGGCCAAAGGCAGGCGCCAAACCGCTGCGCCACCCAGGGATCCCCCCTAGAGTTGTTTTGATGATTATATAAGATAGTCTCAATAAAACTTCTAGGTGTCTACTAGGCACATAGGAAACATCAGGTGCTTTTCTCTCTGTCTGGAATGTTCTTGCTCACTGAGCAGACTCCCTGGCACCCTCTAAGACTCACCTTGAATATAATAGGCCAAGAAGAGGTGATTGCTCCTTCTGTCCTGCTTTCCTTGTAGCTCTTCAGGCAGCTACTATTGCACTTTTCAGCCTATATTACAGTGATTTGGGATGGGACACTGCTCTCTATCCTTGAGGTCAAGACCAACCTTTCACCATTTTATATCCTCATTGCTTAGCATACTGCCTGGCATGTAGGAGGCACTCAATAAAAACTTTCTTTTCCATGTAGGAAAAGAGATTAAGAAGGACACATACCAAAATGTAACTGGTTATCCCTGGTTGATGAAATTATACGTGGTTTTCATCTTTTGTAGAGGGGGCTCATCTATATTTTTATTTTTATTTTACTTTATTTATTTTTATTTTTATTTATTTATGATAGTCACAGAGAGAGAGAGAGAAAGAGGCAGAGACATAGGCAGAGGGAGAAGCAGGCTCCAGGCACCGGGAGCCCGACGTGGGATTCGATCCCGGGTCTCCAGGATCGCACCCTGGGCCCAAGGCAGGCGCCAAACCGCTGCGCCGCCCAGGGATCCCTCATCTATATTTTTAAAATGCTTTTCCCTACAAGGGTCATGTTTTATTTGAGTAACAAAATGATTCTGTAAAAATAAATGTATACTTAATGAGAAGATGGATAAATAATGGATGGACGGATGGATAGATAGACGGAAGGATAGGTGTATTCAATAAATGTAAATAGTTTCCATTCCTGTAGATTCTCAGTACCTGGGTCTGAGGCTAAGTTTTCTGCACAGTGAGAAAAGGATTTCCACTCCCCATGAGCCTGCTCCCTATTTCCTGCCAAATGGCTTTGAACCTCTGCTCCTGTTCAAACTCACATTTTTGAATACCCATTTCAGGAAGGAAAACTCATCCACCACTTCCACCTTGGTCTATGCCAGGACTCAGTAAACTTTGTATATAAAGATCCAAATAGTAAATATTTTAGTCTGTAGGGGCCCTATAGTCTCTATTCACAATTTCTCAGTTCTACCCTTGTGGCCTGAAAGCAGCCATCGATGAAGCATCGATGATGCATGATGATGAAAGAACGTGGCTGTGCTCTAATCAAACCTTATTTACAAAAATGTGGCAGGCCAGATTTAGCTCAAGGGCCATATAGTTTGACAATCCCTGGCCTCTCACTTTGCCAATGTTGTTCTCCTTCCCTGATGGCCCTGAAGGGCCCTGCCTGCCTACTTAGATTATATTCATCCACTGTCTTCCAACTAGAGCATTACTACTTATCATTTATGGTATTAGCCTCCTGTTATTATACTGTATTTACATGTATAGTAGTAAATGCTACAACCATTTGCTGAGAAGCTTTCTACTTTGGGGGAGGTTTTTTTTTTTTTAACTTATTTGTTTATTTGAGAAAGAGAGAGAGAACACAGAGGGAGAGGGAGAAGCAGAATCCCTACTGAGCAGGGAGCCTGATGCGGGCTCCATCCCAGGACCCTGGGAACATGACCTGAACCAAAGGCAGGCACTTAACCGACTGAGCCACACAGGTGCTCCTGGGGGAGATTTTGTAAAGGGGTATGTGTTGGAATTATGCTTGAGAAGAACTGGAATGGGAGAATGTAAGTAATAAACATTCATAATAATAGTATACATGGCATTAATCTTATAATGATGTGGTCAGCCTAGTGATTCTCATCTTGGAAGAAAAAGACATACCAAAGGGAAAAAAAAAAAAAAAACCTTTGGCAGCCCTACAATGACCTAATGGCAAGTGACAGAGGAGCCAGGTCCTATGACTCAATGTCTCATTCCTTAAGAATTGTCTTTATTTCAAAAACCTACAAGAAAAATAACAGAAATTTCTGTTGGGGAATTTAAGATCCAAGCACAAAGGAGCTTTTTCGTGTCTTTGGACAAGCTGGGTATGATAAATCGAATGCCACCACTGGAGATGTTGCAATTTCCCTTCTAAATTAGCCACCATACAGCCGTCTGTGCAGAACTCGGGCTTCAGCTTTCGGCTTTCATTTTTTTCTGCTCTCCTGAATGCTGAGCCTGTGCTCTTGGCTGAGATGGGCTAAGGTTTACGCTTAGGATCACGAGGCCGCCGCAGCAGCTCTTCGCAAATGCGACTGAGTAGTCCATAAATGGTCCTTGTTTGGTGGCAATGCTTGGCTCCCTCTCCCTAAAAAGGAAATTATAAAGAAAATGTACAGGACGGTCGCCATGCGGCCGATAACACAATTTCCTGGCTTTCAGACCACTTGCTGACAGAGCAGACCCTTGGAGAGCAGAGATGCAAAGCCTGTTGATTCACACGTGGGGCTTTTCTGACACCGGGGACCCGGTACTTGCAGCCGCAGCAGCTCTTTCCGTGAGCGCGCACCATCTGGCCCGGAGCCCCTGGAACTAAATGAAGGGAATACATTTGAATAGAGCTTTGACCTGGGGCCTTAAGACACGCCTCCTATGGCTTCCTTTGGAATTCTAGACTTAATGACTTCTCCTTTCCTTCCCCGGAGCCATTCCAACCGTACCACGGCTCTTTACACAAAGCTGGTGTACTCGACCGTGGACTCAGTCACTCATTTCCTCATTCATTCATTCATTCATTCAGGAAGTCAGCATATATGGAGCACTTCACAGACGCCAATACTTCAGGCACAGCACTATCGAAGTCAGACTAGGTCCCTATCCTCCCGGAAATTGCAGTCGATTAGACAACACAGATATTAAACATTTTCAATTAATGGTGAGGAGGGTTATGTGGGGGCCAGTACAGTGCTATGGGTACATTACAGATGACCATGTAATCTGTCATCCACACCTGCATGCTTCTGAGAGTAAAAGAAGGTGCTATTAATAACTATCCTAAAAGAGCAGGTTAAGCTAGGATTGTCCCGGGCCAGCTAAATCATAGGTTCGGCCACACAGCTGGGACTTTGGCCATGCAGCAAGGGACCTCAGATGATAGATTCACTTCCCCTCTTTCCCTTTGTTGCTCTTTTCCTGCCTTCCCTGCTCTCCTCCTGCCTTTGCTCCTTTATGCGGTAGCAGACCTAGGTGGCGCGAGTGTTGGAGCCCCTCGATGGCAGCGCTCTCAATCTAGCGCTTGGCAGCGTTGCCAGGCATGGATCTGTCATCATTTGCTCCTTTTCCTGGTCACTTGGTAAGAGCCTTCACCAAACAGAGCCTCTAAATCTGGACTCCTGCTTTTGATTCCAGCCTCCTCCCCATATGTCAAGAATGCGGCTGGGCCTCTGACTGTTACGTAGCAGAACCACAGGGCTGACCTGGGATGGCATATTCTTTAGCAGTATTAGGAGTAGGCTGGCTTTGTTTTTCTGGAAGCTCCTTTGGCAGGGATGGTGAGCTGCCCAAAGCCCAAAGCTCAGTGGTACAGTAGTCACCTAGAGGGCATCTCACCAACGACCTACCATTTCGTTCCTTCTGTAAGTCTGAGCTATCGAAGGGTTCTCTTTTCATTATCAAAGATGGACCAGCATGACTGTATCACTAATGCCAGCCTTGGGGCATGTGGCAGATGCTCTGCCACAGGGCCCTTAGGACCACCTCTGAGTTTACCTAGAGCCACAGTGGATACTTCCTGGCTGGCTGGTTGCTTCTTACCACAAATGCAAACCCTCTGCCTAAGGCTTTATCAGCCCTTCCTTGAGCTTGCCCAACTCACACAAGGCAACCCTCCACCAAAGAGGGACAGGAGACAACGGATGGGTGGGCAAGCCCCAAGAGGGCCCCAGTGATCCTTGCATCCTGCTATACTTGCCTTCGTATAGTCCCCTCCCACGTTGAATACTGCTGATGTTTGTAACTAATATAGTATAGTGCAAATGATGGGGCATGACTTTTCAGGCTAGATCATAAAAGGCATTGCTGCTTCTATCCTGCTCTCTTTTGGAAGCCAGCTGCCATGTTACGAGGACACTCAAGTAGCCTTATGCAGAGGGTCATTTGGGGAGGAACTGAGGCCAAACAGTGCTATGGGCCAACAGCCAGCACTGAGTTGTCAGCCAGGTGAGGGACCTGTCTTAGCTGTGGATCCTCCAGGCCCAGTTAAGTCCTCAGATGACCACAGCCTGGCCAATATCTCTACTGCAGCCTTATAAAAGACCCCAAGCTGACCACTCAGCTAAACAAAACTCAAATTCCTAATCCTTAAAACTATGAGAGATAATAAATGTTAATCATTGCTTTAAAATGCTAAGTTTTGGGGGGGGCACCTGGGTGGCTCAGCAGTTGAGCATCTGCCTTCAGCTCAGGTTGCGATCCTGGGGTCCTGGGATCAAGTCCTGCATCAGGCTCCCCGAAGGGAGCCTGCTTCTCCCTCTGCCTGTGTCTCTGCCTCTCTCTGTCTCTCATGAATAAATAAAATCTTTTAAAAAAATGCTAAGTTTTGGGTAACATGTTACACAGTATTAGCTAACTAATGTATATGGTGGATAAATGCCTCAGCTTCCCCCAAAGCACAGTCCACATGATTCCTTAGGCAATCCCCAGTGGGATTGAGCCCCAGTTGCCCACAGAGGTGATCTTCTCACTGTGTGCTTTCTCTTTTCTTTTGTATTTTTTCCCTCTGTATCTCATTCTCCCCACTCCCTCACTTCTGCTTCCGGTGATCATGTCCCAAATAAACTATCTGCCCCCAAGTCCTTGCCTTGGCATCCACTTTGAGGAAACACAAACCAAGATAGGGTGTCTTGTTCATATTCATGGATCAGCTTTTCAAAAAAAGGCTAACTTTTAGGGGCACCTGGGTGACTCAGTCAGTTAAGCATCTGACTCTTGATTTGGGCTCAGGTCATGATCTCAGAATCGTGAAATGGAGCCCTGAATCAGGCTCTGCACTGGGTGTGAAGCCTGCTTAAGATTGTCTCTCTCCCTCTCCCTCTGCCCCCTCACCCTCATTCGCTACGCTATCTCTCTCTCTCTCTCTCAAAAACAAACTCTATCATATATTGTATGGTTCCATTGATATGAAATGTCCAGGACAGGCAAATCTTTAGAGATAGAAAGTAGATGAGCCGTTGCCTGGGATTAAGGGTGGGAGTAGGTACTGACTACAAATGGACATGTGGGACCTTTTGGAGGTGATGGAAATTTCCTGAAACTGGATCATAATGATAACTGCATAACTCTATAAACTTACTGAACATCACTAAGTTATTCACTTTAAGCAGGTAACTTTTATAGTATATAAGTCATGCCTCAATAAAGCTGTTTTTTTAAAAAATAACTGATTTTAATAGCTGAAACATGTATAGAAATGAGAAAAGAAGAAAGAAGTAGAAAAGAGGAAAATGTAAAGGAAGGGATCCCTACTGGCAGTCACATTAGACCCCTAAGAACTAGATTTGCTACAGTCTCCTCCAAAGTAGAACCAACATATTTGATACAGGATATGTAATAATTAGGCCAACTATGTCCCCTCAAATATAGAAAACTAATATTAAAGACAGACTCTCCTGCAGGCTTTGTCTAACCAAAGAAGACTCCCCCAGAAATGCCACATCTGTGGTTTTAGGAATCAATACCATGTGCGATATGTAAGGACACTCCCCGGGAACGTGCCTTGGGAAAGCCATCAGCAACAACCAAGCTACGGTGGGGGAGGCTGTGAGATTCTGACATCCTAACCCCATGACGAAAAGGAGGAAAGAGCCAGTGGTTATCCATTTCCTTACAACGAGAAGAACTTAGGTGCACACGTCTTCCTTCATCCTTTGTGCTGGGGCTGCCAGAGAGAAGCAATATTCCCAGGAAAACGAGCGGTGTGGTCCATTCTAAGTGCCTCCTTCCTTCAGATTGGCCAGATTTCTACCTGGCCAAGATCCAAGTTCAGGAGTCTGGCACAGGAGAGGGATGAGCGGGGAAAAGAAGAATGATCACTTACTCCTCCACATGTTAATTTATGGAGCTTAGAGTTTCTACAGAGCAGCCAAGAAAAGGTCTTACCTGGACTGTACTGATTTCAGAGTATGTTGGGAACATCTGTAATTGATATGGAGGACACACCTACACAAACACACACATACTTGGTTGTGTCAGTCAGCTTGTGCTATATAACAAACCACCTCAAAGCTTAGTGGCTCAAAACAACCATCATCTACTTAGATCATGATTCTGAGGTCTGTCCAGGTAATTCTTTTGGTTTGAGCTCAGACTTCTCATTCACCTGCAGTCAGCTAGTGAGCCATCTAGAGACTGAGTGCTAGGCTGCTCACGCTCATGTGCCTAGTACGGCAAGATATTGGCTGGGGCAATGGGGACAAATACATGTCTCTCATCGTCCAGCAGGCAATCTTGGGTGTCAGGGTCCCAGGACCCACGGAAGAACAAGCACAAGTACACAAGCGTGTTTCAAGTCTCTGCTTGTTTCATGTTTGCTAACGTCCCACTGGACAAAGCAGGTCACGTGGCCAGACTAGACTCAAGGGGTAAAGGAACAAATTCACCTCTTTTTTTTTTCTTTTTAACAAATTCCACCTCTTGATGGGAAGATCTGCAATACCACAGGCAGGTGAAGTATTTGGGATCATCATTCATATAATCTACCACACCTGTTTGTTTTGTTTTTTAAATTCTCTTCTGAGATCTGCAGGTTGTCATTCTTCTCACTTGCTGGAGAATGTGTTTTGTTCAACAGCTGTTCTAGCGGCTAGAAAATATAATTTATTTTGAGATGAACCATTTTGCTCTGAGATTAATTAAACTCTAGCTTTTTCTCTTGAAGAGAAAATTCTCTGTTGCTCTAATCAGCTATTGACTGCCATGTAGATACCCCCAGAGTCTGGTTACAAGCCAAATATAGGATGCCATTCCAGGGAACCTGTTGACAGTGTGGATTTTGGCTCACAGGTCACGGTGAGACTGAAATAAAGAAAAATGGCAGTGTCAAAGTCATGAAGGAGGAGACAGGGAGGGGGAGTAAGAAAGTGAGAGGAGAAAAAAATGCTCAGTTAATAGAATTGGCCTTGGTGTCACCATGAAGGAACACCCAAGCACATACCACTCAACACCTCAGGAGGAATTTGTAGCCTGCAGACCTAGCTGCATCTTTTTAAGGGTGATTCAAGTGCATCTGGGGTAAAGTTTGACTAATCACAGTGGAGGGAAAATGCTCTGTGTTCAATTACATACTGTCATAGCCAGTCAACACTGTTGGGGTCCATGAAGGGCAAGGAGAGAGAAAAGATTGTTGGGTAATAGAGGTAGGTGGGGAAGGGGACATCTGGATTGGGAGGATTTTCCAGGAAGAGAGATTTGAGACTCACAGTTTCAGCTCCCCACTGTGAGACAAACATTCAGGGGAAGGAACAGGGCCCTTCAAGTCACTTCCCTCCTGCTTTACTCAGCTCCTGAAACATAATCATCTCTAGCTTAACTTGGTGTCAGGCAGGGGTTCAATAACTAGTAAATAACACTCCCACCCGAAGATCATCAGACCATGGTATAAGCGCGCGCGCGCGCGCACACACACACACACACACACACACACACTCCCACACACAGGGCAGATGCACCCTAGACCAGAGTAGGAAAAACTCTCACTGAGGCCTGGAGAATATTGTTCTTCCCTCAAAGCATGGAAGAGCAGTTCCCTGAGCAGCCCCTTGAGGGTCTGAGGGCTTGCTCTTGGGGGGTGAAGGCTGCCAGCTGTCCATTAGAATCCACTTTCCCCTTCTTACTGGGCACACAGCTTGAGTACATTTCCCAGATTCCCTTGTAATGAGGTTTGGTCATGTGATTGAATTCTGGCCAGTTGGATGTGAGAGTGACTTAAGCTACATTTAGAATGAGGATGTAAGATAGTAGACATGTCTCCTCCATCTTATCTTTCTCCTTCTCACTACCTGCAACCCATCACAATCTAGTTTCAACCATAGATAACAACAATACCTAGAGGATGGCAGAGGTACCCAATAAAAAGAACACGAGTTTCTGACTAACTGTGGAGCAGAGCTGCTTCAGCAATCTGAACCATGTACCTCTGAATTATTACCTGGAAGACAAATAAACCTCTTGGTTCTGTAGGCTATACTGTGTTGTTAGGTCTCTTTGTTACAGCAACTTAGCCTTTTACCCTAACACTTTCATTCACTCAACCTAAATGCTGTAGGTCCCCTTTGGGAGACTCTCCTGTGTCTTGAGGTCACCATGAAGCCAGTCTTAAACACCAATAAATTTTTTAAAATCACAATATATAACCAACTTTAAAAAGACTATAGATTAATGGGTGCTTTCCTTGAAAGCTTCTTGGGGAGAAGGTGCAGAAGACATGTTGACATCACACATGTCTCAGTAAAACTTCTTTTGAACATCTTTTATTTTCCTCAAAGTTTATTCCGTATAACATTTAGCACCCTTTGTGTGTGTGTTTCTCATTCTTTCTCTTGCTCTTGTGCTACACACACACACACACACACACACACACACGCATGCATGCACTCCCCCCCTCCTCTTGAGTCTCTCTCCCCCCTTCTGCTCTTTGTTCTACTTCTGCAGCCTCCTCCTCTTTCTAGTCTTGTCTCTCTTGACTCTTCTGTTTGTAGCCCTAATGACCATCCTGGTCATAAAAAACATCTACTCTTATTAGGATGCAGGAAAATCAGTGAAATAGTAACTATTTTCATGTTTTTTAAGTCAAGAGGAATATAAATTTTTCAATATTTTTCTCCGTGCTGCATAGGAAAACAAATTCTAATTGAGCATCTACTAAGAACTCATAAGACAGACATAGAACCATCTGGAAAGAATCTTGAAGAGCAACCCAAGAGAAAAATCAAAGTTCAGAAAATTACTTGCCTGGAAATAATTAGTGGAGGAACTAAGACTAGACCCTGGTCTCTTAGCTACTTATCCTCAACTTCCAGTCCCATTCTCTTTCCTGACAATACCCTCATTCCTTGCTCTGAAACTTAGAGGAAAGTATCTGAGGCCCCTCCACAGAATGCTTGCTTGAATTTCCATACACTAGACCCACCACAGGGGGAGGAAGGCAGGCCAATCAGAGGGCTGGGGAAACTAAGCCAGTCACAGAGGCAACGAGACCAAAGGCTTCATACCTATCCTGTGATCTACCAATTTCACTCCTACATATTTACTCAAGAAAAATGAAAATACGTGTATGAAGAATACTTGTGCATAAATCCTCATGGAAGCTGTGTCCATAATGGATAAAACAGGAAATAATGCAAATATCCAACATGATGAGAACTGATGAATAAATTATGCTATAATCATACAATGAAATATGATCCAGCAATAAAAAAGGAATGAACTGTTGATATATACAACATAATCTGAAAAACATTATGCAGACTGAAAGAAGTGAGACATAAAAGAGTACTGAATGACTTCATTTTTGTGAAGTTCTAGAGTAAGTTAGACTAATATATGATGATAGAAATCATAGCAGTGATTGCTTCTGGCGGGGGTGGGGGATTGGCTGCAAAGGGGCACAAGGGAACATTCTGGAGTGAATCAAATGCTCTATATCTCGATTTACAAGGTTAGGGTTGCATGTATACATTTGTCTAGCCCATTGACTAGTACATTGAAGAAATATGTATTTAACTATATATAAATTATAATAGATACACATATGCACACAAATAGTATTAGGAGAAAGAAAGACTATTATAAGAAAAATGGATACATTAAACTTGTAGCTTTTGTTTCCTGCCACATAATATTACAAGGCAGATCTCTCCCCAGTGCCATCCTCACTCTTATCTCTTGGCTTCATCTATTCTTCACCTTCATTCCATCCCTGATAATCATATCAAAAGCTCTCGCCACATCCATCGAAACCATCATGCCAAATGTATGGGATGCAAACATACAGCTTCAACCTGGGACCAGGCCTAAATGAGCACCCTAGGCTCATCCTTGGGTTCTGTACTTTCACATCAGGCTATGAATGAAAAACACAAGGACAGGGAGGTAATGGAAGCTCTTTACCACATCTTAGAGCTCAGTCTCTCTGGGTAACTCTGGGAAACAGTATGGAATGATCCCACTCAAGTGATGAGAAAGCTGGAGAATTTACACACCAACTCCCACCAGTCACTGCTTGAAGGTGTTAATTCACCAGAACTTCTAGTCTGCTGTGTGTACAGGCAAGGTGTGATCTGGCAGCTAGGGAAAGCCTTCAGGCAAAGAAATATGTAAGTTGGCCACTGGAGGTCAGATGGATATGCACAGAAATGGTAAGGCCTAAAGGGTTAAGGGTGGGGCATTGTCACTGTCTGCTACAAGACCTAAATATATAGGACTGAGTTCTGTTCCCTGATTGGGTCTGCTGTCTTAATCCAGACCCCCTGTATTGGTTAGCTTTTGCTGTGTAACAAATCACCACAAATCATAGTGGCTTAAAATAATGAATATTTAATTCAGCCCATAATTCTGTGGTTGACCAGGTAATTCTTCTGATTTGGGCCAGCTCAGCTGATCTCTGCTCAGTTCTGTTATATGTCTTATATGACATATGTCTGTAGACATAAGTAAAATGAATGGTTGTTTTAAGCCGCTAAATTTTAGGACAGTTACATTGTGGAAGCTAATTGATATGTGCGGTAGAGGAGTGAAGTTAGATTAGGTGATCAGGTAAAGTCTCCCTAAGAAGGGGACATTTAACTTGAGACTTAGAAGATGGCAAAGAGATGGTGATGGTAAGACAGGGGTAAGGCATTGGAGGCAGAGAACAGCAAATGCAAAGGTCATTACAGGAAAGGGCTTGGTGTTTTGAGGGAACTGAAAGAAGATGAAGAAATGCTAGTAGGACTGAAGACAAGAGTGAGAATGAGAGCAAGAGTGAGAGAGAGAGAGGGAGGGAGGGGAGGGGATGGGAGGGGAGGGACGGAAGAAGATTGAAGGCACAGGGAAAATCTATTCATCCTCTGACTCATAAGAGGAAAGGAGTCATAAGAATCTGTTCTTTATTAGCATCCTTCATTAATAGAATCTTAGTCAAAAATACATTCTGAATATGTAGCATTTTTATCATATATATTACTCATACAGAATATGCTAATAAAAATGATCCATATTCTTTCTACAGTCTTCTCATGCTCTTCACTCTCTCCTTTCTCTTCTCCCCAGGCTCAGCTACAGGAGGAGGGACCTGTGGCAGAGGCACTGGGATAGTCCTTCACATGGAGACAAAATGAAAACCCATTGTCTAAACAAAGAATTCACAAAAGCAAGACAGTGGTGTGAGTTGGCCATTCAGCAAATTGGCCGTTTGGCAAACTGGATTCTGGAAAATTGGCTTCCAGCTTTGCAACCCTGCAAACTTCCAGCCCTTTCCCTCTTTGTGCTTTAGTCTTCTCAGAAAATAGACTGGATGAAGCCGAAGTCCCTTCCAGCTCTAGTGTAATGAGGTTTTATGGGACCCATGAGCTCCATGGGGTTGTGTGTGGGTGTGCATATGAGTAAGTAGAAATTAATTAATCTCAGATGCCTGAAAAGTATTAAAATAGAAAGGGGGTGAGGAACCTTGGAGGTTGAAGGAGAGAGAAGGGGGAGGGGAGGCGTTCACTGGGTCGTCTTGAATTGCATCAGATTTTAGTTCAACAATAAACTAGTCCTCTAATTTCAAAGTCTAATGCTTGGGCACGAATGTGTTATAACAGGGGAATGGATGTGGAAATAGACCAGAATTGAAAGCCTTGTCTCAACAATCAATTAAATTCACCAGGCAAATCCCCAAATAAGCCTTATTAGTTTTGTTTTCTTCAATGAAGGAAGGAAACTATACCATATCTGGCATGGAAGCAGACTTTCAAATAAAAAAGGGGGCAAGTGTGGAAAGAAAATTTAAAAATACGCCATGCTTAACATACTGATCAGGAGACCAAGGACATAGGCCTGATTCTGCTATGAACTGTGTAACCTGGAGAAAATCCCATCATTCTTCTGTGCCACAGCTTCCTCTTATGAAGACATAACTAGGTCACAGATGGCAAACACCTAGCACGTATAATACCACCATCTCTGTCCAGGCCAGTGAGAGGTATCAATAACCAGTCATAGCAATCTTTCCAGTAATATCTAGAGACATCCTCAGAATCTACTCAACACAGGACTTCCAGACCACTGCCAAATTAACAGCACTGGCTCTCAAAGTTAAACTTATCAACTTTTCTGAACTAGCCCGCTAGTTCCCAACCTGTGGGCTGCAGACTTCTAGGATTCTGTGAGGTTACTGAAAACTGTTAAGTCATATGCTCACCAAGCCTCATCTGTAGTTTCAATAAAGTGCTACCTTACCGGTATCTTCATTCCAAAAAGATATTGGGAATATCTGGCCAAGGGCATTTCAAAACTCTTCTTCTGCTCTGGTATTTTCTATTCCAAGGCTGATTTTCTTTCTGTCTTTTTTTTTTAATTTTTTTTAAATTTATTTATGATAGTCACAGAGAGAGAGAGAGAGAGGTGCAGAGACACAGGCAGAGGGAGAAGCAGGCTCCATGCACCGGGAGCCCGATGTGGGATTCGATCCCGGGTCTCCAGGATCGCGCCCTGGGCCAAAGGCAGGCGCCAAACTGCTGCGCCACCCAGGGATCCCTGATTTTCTTTCTGTCTTAAGCCCATGTTCCTTCTACTTCCATCCCCCTACCCAAGATTTTCTAACACTAACATGGACTCTGGTCAGGATGGAATTTCCCAATGCTATCTGATAAGGGAAAGAACCAGGCAACATAGGTCAGCAAATAAGTCACAATAATCATCATTGCTTTGTCCTTGACATGGGCTGTGACCAACCTGAGGGTCATCTGCCCAAATTGGCTCTGGACTTCACCCTTTTATTTCAGGTCATGAGGCCAGGATCTTTGTTTTCATATAGTCTCCCAGGCTTTCCTAACTGTTTAATATCATCTCAGATTCAAGTTGAGTTTCTTCTTCAGCATTTTAGGGTAGGAAGCTAAGACCCAGGGTGATATGGAGTACCAGTTTGGGTACCATCACTTACTAGTTAAATGACTTTCAGTAGTTTTCTTCATATCTTTGAGTCTCAGTGCCCTCATCTGTAAAGTGGGATAGTTGTGGTGATTAAATAAGACTAGTAAAAAGCCTGCCACATAGGTCTTCAATAAACGATGATGATGATGATGATGATAATATAAGTTCATTGGACACTTAGTACAACGTCAGTTACTTTATTAAGCATGTGACAACCTGTTTCACCCAATGTACTTCCTTTTTGCGATGGGTTTTTTAAAAGGCCACAGTTCTTTGCAGCTTCTACATCTCTACTCTTTGATTCTGGGTATAGACCAATATAATGTAACAAACTACGCTGCATGAGTTCTGGACTGGGCCTCACTAGACTCTGCAGACCGCTGCTCTTGCTCTACTGGAGGGTGAGAGACAAATGGAGCAAAGACATGCCTTTCTAGCTAAAGCCATCCTAGACCAACCAGTCCCCAGCCAATACAGCAGCTGGCCATGTTTGCATGAGAGAGCCCAGACAATTGATCAGGTCAGCCTGACTTAGATCAGCACAACTGCCTACCAGATCCCATCCCAAATTGCTGCCCCACAGAATTGTGAACTAAATAAAGGATTGTTGTTTTAAACCACTAAGTTTTGTAATGGCTTATAATGCAGCGATAAATGATACACTTTTCTTCTTGAGTATACATCTAGACTGTATATCCCATTCCCCCTTGATCCTAGATTGGCCACGTGACTAGTTCTTCTCAATTAAATGTGAGTGAAAAGTGGCATGTGTCACTTTCATGTCAAAGTGGTTTAGAAGCTATTATGCCATTTTACTTTTTCTTCCTCTGTCAACTGGATGCAGAGGTTCTAGCGGAGGGCTTCAAGGCCTTAGGGGATGTCAAGCCAGAATATGGAAAGAATCTGGGTCCCTGAATCACTACCACATGGAGGAGAGCCACCCACCAAATGAGAACATCCATTTGGACTTTACATGATCAAGTAATAAACTTCAATTGTGTTAAGCCACTGAAGTATGAAGATGTCTCTGCTATGGTAATTAGCATTATCTTAACTAGCACACAGGGATGGCATAATTAATTTTTCTCCATTTACCGATGAAGAAACTGTGGTAAAAAGAAATTAAGCTAGTAATAGTTGGAATACGAACCCAGGCTGTCTGATTCATGGTAAGTCCACATCTTATCTTCCCAAGGTAGTTGTATTAGTCATTATTGTTAACATTCCTTGAGGTTTTAATTTACTTGAATGATGAGTTACTGTGTAGAGACACAACAATATAAGCCTTGGGCATTTCTTGCCCTTCCCTCATCCCCCAAACTGTATAGGCTTTGAGGTTACAGTGGAGGGAATAATTCATATTGGTGTCCCCATATCTTCAGGCTCCAGCTGCCCAGTCTGTCTATCACAAAGAGAATGGCCTGAAGTGCTTGCACCTATAGGACTTCTCACTAATGAGGGAGCTACCTTCATCCACAGATTTCTGCAGGGCTCTAGGTCCACCACATGCTGCATGTTCCTATGCATTTCAGCATTCTCCCTTGGTTCCCCACGCCTCTCACTTTACACTATAGCCCCTCTTCAGTATTACAAGGATCAGGTCAGTGGGAGGGACAGAGAAATGTTTGTTTCTTGTGCTTTCATTCAATAGCTGGTGAGCACCTACTATGGGCCATGTGCTGTGCTGGGCACTGGGAATAAAATGAAAAAAAAAAACTTGATAAAATTCCTGCCTTCACCAAGCTTTTATCTGAGGGAAAAAGGAAAAGGAGTAGTTAGGATGCTAATAGAGGTGTGACTCTGCTTAGATATAAATGAATATACAGAACAGAGTAGTGGTGGTGTATATGGTGATTATTTTGCCAACATCTAGGGCAGCAGTTCTTCAATTTAGCTTGTATGAGAATCATCCAAAGAGGCTTTAGTTTAAAAAGCACACTATAGGGCCTTGTCCTCGGAGATTTTGATCCAGAAGATCAGAAGTATGGATTTAGGAATCTGCATTTTAAACAAACCCACTGGGAAATTCTAATTCAGATGGTCCTTTGAAAAACCCTAGTCTATGGTAGGGTGTGGCATTTCCACAGAACTTCACAGATGTTGTACCAGAACTCATGGGCAGATCTAGGCAAGGCCTCTGAAGCCAAAAGCTGGGGGAACTGGGGAGCAACATGATGGGGCATAGAACTGCCAGCAAGTCAGCACCACAGAATGCCCAGAAGAACAGAGAACAAAGAATCCAATTAAATCCATTGAGTCTCCATGAAAAGACAGAGAGAAAGGGCAACTGTCATCACTAAAGTGACAAATAACATGCTGAATGTGAGTACTTTGCCTGAATTAAGTTAGCAGAAGGCTTTCAGGGAAGCAGCTTGTGGGAACACATTAAAATAGCACAAGAGACTAAAGCACTTTATGAGAAACTCAGATTTTTCTTACCTTAAATCAAATATTCATTGAAAGTAAGAATTCCTACCCAAAACAAGCAGCACTGAATTGTTTCAAGAAGAGGCGCCAGTTATAGCTATGTCCCTGGCCAAGGCCCAGCTAGGGAAACAGATCACTGCCCTCTAATAAGATATTTGGTTCCTAAGGACACAGCAAGGACAAGTGGGTAGAAATTACAGGGAGGCAGAGTTCAGCTTGCTGTGAGGAAGAACTCTTGAATAACTTAAAAATGGAATAGGCTGTTTTTGAAGCAGCAAACTGTCTGTTATTTGAAGAATTCAAGCCAAGCCTAGATGTACTGCTGTGTATTTACCAAGCTCTGTTTGTATCTAGTGATAGAAAGAACAAGATTAAGACACAGTCCTTGGCCTCAATGAATTCATACTCTAGTAGGGGAGGTAGACAAATAAGTCCACAATTGTAATATGGTACAATGATACCATGGCTATAGTATACCTGGGTATTGCAAGAACCTAAGAGAGGAGGTTCTGGCTCAGATGGAAAGGTCGGGGAAGGTCCCCTAGAGGAAATGACATGAAATTTGAATGCTAAGCCACTCAGAGAAAAAAAAAAACGGAGGAAGGAGAAGGAGGAAGAATGGCATTCTGGGGGGATGGAACAGCATATTTGAGGGCACAGAGGCAAGAAACTGCATTATAGGAAGGAGAAAAGACAAAAGTCCAAAAGGATGCAGTGTAGGTTACTGGAGGGAGGAGTTAGAACAAAAAGTTAGAGAGACAGGCACAGAGAGATCAGATCATGAGGAATTTCTTGGGCTAAGATGAGAGGTTATCTTGAAAATGGTGAGGAGTCATTGGAAGTTGACCTACATGACTTCTGAAGCCCTTTTCAATAAAAAAAAATTCTTTGAGTCTAGACAATGATTTGCTTCTTCTAAAATTATTTTGTAAATCAGTAACATGTATAAAATCAATGCCATTTTTGTCACAATCAAACATTTATAGGATCTTGGTATGTGAATGATGTGGTATTTTAAATCAGTAGAGAAAGAAGACACTATTAATAAGCAGTGTTGGAACAACTGGCTAGCCATAAGGCAAAAGATCGATTTAGATCTGTCCGTACATACATCATCCACAAGCATAAACTCCAAATGGATCAGGGATCTAAATGTAAAAGAAAAAAAGATGAAACCATATCAGTGCTAGGAGAAAACATAAGCGAATTCCTCTATAATGTGGGTGTAGGAAAGGCTTTTTAACTATGCCTTAAAATCCAGAGGCAATAAAAGAAAATATTGGCAAACTTGATTACTTTAAAAATAAACTTTGGGTGCTTGGGTGGTTCAGTCAATAGAACATGTGACTTGATCTCGAGGGTTGTAAGTATGAGTCCCACGTTGGGTGTAGGTATTACTTAAAAATACAATCTTTAAAGAAATAAACATTGCATGGCTAAAAACACTATAAACAAAGTCAAAAGACAACTGGCAAATAGAAAAATCCTGAAATATGCCACAGAAAAGGCATTAATATTCATAATATATAAATGACTCTTAAAATGGAAGGACAAGGGGCTAAGGAAAGGGTAGAAGGAAGAGTTGTTGCTTTATGGTTATAGACTTTCTGTTTGGGGTGATGGAAATAGATAGTGGTGATGATCATATAACATCATGGATATACTTAATACCAGTACACTTAAAAATGGATAAAATGGCAAGTGCTATGTTACACATACATTTTTTACCATCATAAACTTTTTTAAAAATCTTTGGGAAAAAAAAACCATGAAGGACAAAGGATCAAAGAACCTGATGAAAAAATCAGAAAAAGACATGAACAAACAATTCACAAAGAAGTTATAAAAATGGCCCTTAAACAAAAGAAATACCATTCATAATGAGAGAAATACAAAATAAGGCAACACTAAGATACCATCTCTCACCTACCAGATTGTTAAAACTTCAAAAGTACAACAACAAACTGCTGGCATGGCTCTGAGGAGACAGACACTCTCATGCATCATGGGAGGGCATGCAAACTGGTCCGACCCTCCTGGAGGGAAGTTGTACAATGTGTACAGAATTACATATGCAAGTTATCTTTTGACCCAGTGATATCTCTTCTAGGAAATACATCTAACAATATAATTATACATATGCACAAGATTATTTATTGTGGCATCTTTTATAATTGTAAAATATTGGAAACAATGTAAATGCTGATAATGGGAGAGTGGTTGAATAAATAAGTGGAGCATTTACACAATGGAGTACTATATGCAGGTGTAAAGAAACAAAGAGGAAGATATCTATGAACTGATATGGAGTGAGTTCCAAGACATGATGCCACGTGAAAAAAAAAAAAAGTGCAAAAGATTACTCATAGGATGTTCCCCTTTGGGTGAGAAACAAGGGGATATGAGAAAACACATATGTATCTGCTCATTTGTTCAAAAAGAATCTAGAAAGGATAAACTAGAAACTGAGGAGAAGAGGTAACTATAGAGGATGAGTGGGAATGGAGTGGAACAGGCCAGGAAGGGAGCAGGGTAGTAGAGATGAGCGGGAAGTGACATTTTAATGAGTCTACATTTTTGTTGAGTTCTGGCTTTTAGAACTGTGTGAATGCTTCAATTACCCTAAAAATAATAATGATGATTATATTCAGGATATGAAGAGAGCTCAGGATGAAATACAATCAATAACAAATGAGTCTAACTGTACAAGTGAACAATATAACCACACTGAAGGGAAAATAACTAACCTAAGTAAATTCGTTAAACAGTAGTTTGTACACCAAAGAACTGTATATTGTTCTCTAGTTAGTAAACTGTTTTTCACAGGGGTTTAGGTTAGCAATTCTGAAACTATGCGTGTACTAGGACAGAGCAAATACATAAATTTATCATGGATAATGAGAGCCAGGCTTCTCACTGTTGGGGAAAGGAATTGCAAATAAGGAAAAGAAGGCTAAAATGAACCCTGTAGTGTTGGACTGCAGGAAGCATCAATATAAATTCGCAGGTTTTTTTATTTTTTTTAAATTCGCAGGTTTTTAAACATATGTACATATGGAGAGGCAGAGAAATAAATACAGGTGTGTGCTATCCATGTGTGAGCGTACATGCATATGCTCCCTAGCTCTGTTTACTGAGAGCACCAGGGAGTACTGACACTCTAGTAGCAACGAGGGTACCTAGCACCCACATCTTGGTTTCTAAATACCATTCTCCAATAAAAGGAACCAGGGCTCCCTGGAGCAATGGTGACTTCGGGTTCAGGACTGGGAAAAGGAAATGTAGGATAAGCCTGGCACATCTTATGGAGACAGAAAGTAAGGAAGTGTTCGAACAATGATGGGTCATGTTGGAGAGACACAGAACCAACACAAAGGAGCTCCCAGTGGTCAAATCTGGGACAATTTTATTTTTTTTAATTTTTTAAAGAGATTTTATTTATTTATTCATAGACACCCAGAGAGAGAGACAGAGGGAGAAGCAGGCTCCATGCAGGGAGCCCGACGTGGGACTCGATCCTGGGACTCTAGGATCACACCCCAGGCTGCAGGCAGCACCAAACCACTGCGCCACCGGGGCTGCCCAAATCTGGAACAATTTTAATAATGAAATAATAAAGGGCGCTTGGGTGGCTCAGTCAGTTAAGCATCTGCCTTCCGCGCGGGTCTTGATGTCAGGATCCTGGGATTGAGCCCCGAGTCAGGCTCCCTGCTCAATGGGGAGCCCGCTTCTTCCTCTCCCCCCTGCTCACGCTCTCTCTCTCTCTCAAATAAGTACATAAAATCTTAAACACACACACACACACACACACACACACACACATAATGATTGTAATGGATTATAACCCATAGGAAAAAATGTCTGTACAGGCATAGTTTGTATTAATGCGCTTCGCAGATGGCATTTTTTACAAATTGAAAGTTTGTGGCAACCCTGTGTCAAGCAAGCCTACTGGCGTCATTTTTCCAATAGCATTGCTCACTTTGTGTCTGTGTCACATTTTGGTAATTTGCACACTATTTCAAAGTTTTTCATTATTACTATATTTGTTATGGTGATCATGCAATCACAACTCACTGAAAGTTCAGAAGATGGTTAGTATTTCTTAGCAATAAAGTATTCTTTAATTAAGGAATGTACATTGTATTTTTAGACATAACACTGTTGCACACTTAATAGACTAAGTATAATATAAACATAACTTTTCTATGCACTGGGAACCCAAAAACTTCATTTGACTTGTTTTATTGTGATATTTGCTTTATTGCAGTGCTCCAGAGCCAAACCTGCAATATCTCTGAGGTGTGCTTGTGCTCATATAGATAAATAAATAAGCAGATAAATAAATAAGTTAAAGAGCAGCTCTCCTTTACAGAAGATTCTAATTTATACGTGTAGAAAAAATGATGGAAATTGAGAAACACCGTTTGACAAAACCACGGTAATAGTTTGTCAGAAGCAAGAATCCTTGATGGATGTGGTTATGGACTGAATTATGAATCCCCCAAATTCATGCATTGAAGCCCTCCCCTCCACATGACTATATTTGGAGATAGGGCTTTTAAGGAGGTAACACTGCACCAAACTTGGAACATACCCTCTGTGCCCCATCCTACCAGTTCAGCGCCTCTGTAATCATGATGCATGCTCGTTAATTCCCACCAGCCGTGGGCCCCTCAAAGGCAGGAATGTCCTGTTCTTCTGTGTATCCCCAGTGCCAGGAGCACAGTAAACACTCAGGGATTTTTTTTCTGAATTGGCTAGAATGGACACTGAAAAGGAGTAAATTTGTACATCATCTGTTGCTGACTCCCTTCTATAGAAAATTCTTTGGCTTTGTTTCCAGTTAGTGGGTGTCATGTTGTGCCCCCTCAGTCCTCCCTTCGGAATGAAGTAGTCATTCCCCCAGCTGACTGGAGTGTTGGCAGCCAAGTGCTCTCCGTTTGACGAGAGAGAGCTGCCTGGGCAAGGGTGTGCCCCGTTAGTGGGGGCAACCACATCTAATGACTGGTGGGTGCAGAGATACAAAGGCCTGGGCCCTCCCCCTAACCCCAGGCAACTTGGCAAGGCTATCCCAGCTCTGGACCTCCCCACAGGATCAGTGTGGCCTTTGTGGGGACCACACTGTAGCTCAAATTACACCCTGCCCAATCTTGCTACTTCCTCTTCTTTCACAGGTGCTGAACCTAAGAGCACCTTAATAAGCTCAGCCAATGAATCGTTCTGCGGTCGGCTCCCCAGGGAGCAGGGCATGCAGCACCCACTAACCTGTGTCTTAGGTGTGCCCTTCTCAGGCCTGATCTATAATATGCTGAATACCTGTTGGAGCCTAGACTGACTTCCAGGCTAAATTTTCACTAAAGATGCCCGGAGGGTAAGGAGACAGGACCACAGTCTCACTGGAGAGACACTACTCTGTTTCCCCGACCCTCCCTCCTCCCGGCTAATGCTCTACAAATGCCTCTGCAGCCCTACTCAGAGATCCTGTTACGATCCAGACAAAAACATCCCTTTCTGGGTCCAAAGTAACCGTAAACTGAACACAATTTAGTTGAAACTGAATCCCTTTACAGGAAGTGTCTGCTTCCAGTATCTTTTAACAACTGAGCACATCCCAAGTTCAAATCCCATCCTCCCTGCCGAGAGGCTGTCCTGCCTCGTGGCAGCAAAACCCTCAGCTCAGCAGAGGTAACCCTGGCACAGACCAGCTGCTCTCCCAGCTTCAGCTGCAGAGTCGTTGCTGCTGCTCGACTTTTCCCCACCTGGAACTCCTCGCAGCTGGGGACGGCTTTTGGATTCCTATGAAGGACATGGTTCCCACTGCCCCTCAGTGGAGCTCCGCCTGGAGCTTTCCCAGGCTAGAGGAGTCCCAAGCCAACTAGAGATGAGAATCACTTGGAGGAATAAGAAAATGATGGGAACGATCAAACATAGATTTGACCTGATTGGTTTTGAGCTGACAACTAGTCAAGTGAGTCCCTTCATCTCCGCCCTGGAGCTACCCTACCTGCTGTCTTGTGGGCATCAGATGCCCACAGCAGATGCCGGACCTCGGCCACACAATTATCTGGACATTGCTGTGCAAATGTCTCTTTATTGGCAATATAGGCCTTTTCATCTATTTTCCCCTCTGCTCGTGAAACATTCTCTCATGCCCACAAAAAAGAAAGGCATCTCAGGAGGTTCTAACATTCCACTTTCAACCATCCCCCTCCCCAGCAATACAGTTTTTTCTTTGTATTTGATAGAATCAAAATCAGATGCGTTGCCATCAGGATATGATAAACTGTACTCTTGGCGTTTCATCATAATAGTAGGGTTGGGACTAAAGCCAAACAGTGGCAATTTCTTCCCTTCAAAGAAAAATTGCCTTTAAGAATTAAATAAAATCCTCCTTCTTCACATTATCCTCAACAGACCCTTCCCCAACCCGTGGTATAATATTTTATGAGGAAGACCTTTTTGTGGACTCTCTTGAATATTTCCATATTTCAAATCAATACATTTGATGCCTCTGACAAAACAAATAAATAAAGCTGAGGCTTTAGCAAATCATTTCAGAGTCACAGGCCAGATAAAATGAAGGTGAAATCTGGCCTTAAAGAGGAATGTTTAAAAAAAAAAAAAAAAAAAGCCAAGTAGAGGTAGAAGAAAGACTACACTGCCTTGCTCTGTAAGCAGGGAGAATTGATCCGAAGTGGAAATTTGATGGACTTTAATCTTACCCCTGGTATTTGGGGGCCTTCCAGCACCCACACATTTTTGTCAGGCAGTGTTTACAAAGAACTAGAGAAACAGCAGCAATTCAGAAAAAGATTTTGTTTCAGGATGGAAAAGATTAATCATAAAGTCACGTGGTCTATTATTATGCAACAAGAAGTAATGGACTTGTAAGTAAGTAGTGAAAGAAATGACTTAGTAAACAACCTTTTTTTCCCTCCAAGAGGACAAGAGGAAGAGCTAGAGACAATTTCAGCACAACTCAGGAGGTGAAATTCAAGGTTTGATCATTTCTGTAGATTTCCAAAAGACTGAGTAGCATTTGTAAAGCTGTAGTAAATATTGACTGTATAATTGCTATAGATTTTCTCTGGGGCTCTTAAGAGAAATCATTTTCTCAGATTGAGGTTCTTCCATGGCAGCCAGCCCACTAGGAGAAAATGATCACTTCTCCTGCTTTCTGTACTGCGATTCTTTTACTGGGAGTTGTGTGCGGTCAGTATTACTGTCCATCATCACCAACAAATGGAGATAATGGTGATGGCGATAGCGACGGGGATGATGAGGAGAGTGATGAGGGGACCAGTAGTAGACATGGCATGATAACGGAGGTGGCGATGGTGGTCATGGTGTTGGAGGTGCTATGTGGTGTGTGGTAGAAAAAGTGATGGTGCTGGTAGTGATAATGGTGATGAGTCCGAGGTGAGGATGGTATAAGAGTGATGGTGGCAGTGATGGTGTGGTAGAGATGGCGCTGATTCTGATGTCGCAGAGGTGGTGATAGCCATGGTAGCGATGACGATGGTAATGATGGTAGTGATGACAGTGATGGTGGTGGTGATGGTGACGGAGATTATGATGGTATTGGTGGTGTTGGCGGTAACGGTAACGTGAGGATGATGATGATGCCTGTGACAGTGATGGTAATAGTGCTGATGGCAGTAGTAGTCATGGTGGTATGGTAGATATAGGGACAGAGCCAGTCTGTTGCCGAGATTACATCCCTATCGAGAGGCTGCAAGATTCTCCTACAATTCATTTCTGAACTTCCTTGAGTGAGTCTATACAGCAAGAAGTGGACTTACTCTGTCATCCAAGAAGTACTTACTTAGCACCCACTCTGTTTCAGGCACTGTTCAAGGTAGTGATGATACAGCAGTAAACAAAACTCTGTGCTCTCAAAGAGCCACCATTGCAGCCAATGAGACAAAGTAGATAAGTAAAATACGTCATTATGTAGGGTGATGATAAGCCCTAAAGAGAAAAGGCGCAGGAGATGAAATAGGAAGTGCAAGGAAGGGTGGTAGGGGTATGTGTGTGTGTGTGTGTGTGTGTGTGTGTGTGTGATAGTTCAGATGATTGTTCAGCAAATATTCTCTCTCTTCCTCCTCTCCTCCCCCGGCACAGGCAGGGTATACCTCCCTAACTCGTTAATGTTGAGTTTGGCCACATGATTTCCTTTGGCCAATAGAATGTTTATGGAGTGTGATGTGAGCAGAGATTTTAAATTGCTTATGTTGTTGGGCTTGGCTCTTGTGCTCTGACGATATACCATGAGAAAAGCATGCCTTGGGGAGCCACTGCCCCTTCATTCTGGGCCTCAACGTAAGCACACATAGGGCAGACCTGAACCCAGCCTGCAGCCTAAAGCGAGGTTGACAGCTTAAGCCTATCCTAGAGCAATCTAGCCTCAGCCAAACCCAGGAGTATGGAAACAAAGGCTTGTTGTAAGCCACTGAGTGAGGGTGGTTTCTGAGGTAGCCTCATTATGGCAATAGCCATCTAACACAGGGTTGGCACGATTTTAATTACGGTGAGCAGGGAAGGCCTCATTGGGAAGATAGCGTCTGAGAAAAGAGCCGAAGGAAGTGAAGCAACAGGGTATAATGCAGGTAATTCATGAAAAATCATTCCAGGCAGAGGGAACAGCAAGTGCAAGAGCTCTGAGACAGAATAGAAATGACATGCTCGAGCAAGGAGGAGGCCAAGATGTCTGGGACGTAGTAAGAGAGGGGAAGAGTGATAGGAGGTGAGGTTCCCAAAGTGACCTGAGCGTGGGGCAGATTGTGTAGGGTCCTGTGAGCCATAGTAAGAACCTTAGGAAGCCATCGGAGGGTTTGGAGCAGAAGAGTGACACAATTTAACTTGCATTTTGAGAAGATCACTCTGATTTCAGCGTGGGTGAACAGTAAGCTCTAGGGAGGTAAGAATGACAGCAAGGAAGGTGACCGCTAAAACCCCAGTGAGAGATGATGGTGGTTTGGATGGGGTGGGGGCGGGGGACTTACTGTCTTGGACCATATCCATGGGATGACCCAGACTCTCCGTCATCCCAGCCCAGTAGCTAGGGAGACTGAGGCTATTGGGGTTGGCCTCAGTGGGAGTTACCAGTAAAGCAGCCAAGATGAAAGCTCCCATTCCCATGTCTCCAATCTGTTGCTCAGCACAGGGAGCGTCACCACTCCATCCTGCTATTGTCTGGGGGCGGGGAGGGGGGTCTCAGTGATTCAGGAAAGGAGGATCTTTTCAGAACTGCTCAGGCAGACACAAATACAGCCTGACAGCCCAGCCACAGTCTCTTGTGTGCGTGGATCCTCCACTTTGTCTCAGTTGGCAACACGCCTTTTATTCCAAGCCTCAGATGAAGAGCTCGCCTGCATCCTGGGGGCCCTGGCTGCTCTTACAGTTTCATGGTGGTGACCTAACAGGCTAGAGCGCTCACACCCGAACCCTCCTTATTCTCATAGGCTCCACTGGAAATGAGTTTGCCTGGCTCAGGAGCTCCGGTAACTTGCTACCTCCCCCCATGGTACCACACTGTCCTGCTTCTCTACTTGGCCTGGACCTCTGTGGAGTAATCGAAAAGGCAGACTTAGTCGAGCATTTTCCAAACTCTGCAGGGGACATTACTCTTTTCTTCAAGTTCATTTGAGTATATGGGAAGGTAGCTGAGGCTATGTGCGTGTGCAGTTGTGCGTATGTAAGTGTGCTAGGAGGGGATACTGCTCAGAATATTTATTTGAGTGTTTTATTTGATTATTTTCATCTAAATATTAGTTATTTAAGCTTGTGTCCCCTGCCTTTTTTGTTTTCCTGGCTCAAGTTCAAGCAGGCACAGAGTATGTTTTAGAAGAGAAGACTTTTTTTTTTCCAGATCAAAAGATAGCCTATGACAAATGCATCTATCTGCAATAAAAAAAAAATTAGCAAATTGAACAAAACTGGCCCCAGTCCACTCTTACTTTGTCAAGTAACCTCTTAAAAAAAAAAAGGAGAAAACCTGTGAAAAGTTGTCAGAGTTCCTAAAATACTTTGTTTCCTTTTAGCGAATCACCAGGTTTAGAGAAATATTCTGTCCTAACCCTCTGTGGCCTTGTGTGTGAGTCCACTTGGCTGGACTTAGTGTTGCCCTCAGAACCGGTTGCTGCAGGTTCCCATGACCACAAACTCCACTGCGGTGAAGAAAGGGGGAGGAGATTTTCAACACGAGAACTGTTCTTTTGCTTTTGGGGAGGAAAGCTAACTCCATCTAGAATCTAAGCAGATCCTTGGCGTAGGGATCATAAGATCACCTTCCAGCATCTCAGCTGGAAGAGGCCTGGACACGAGACTCTGGGAGCATCGGTTAGCCACCCCATCTTACAGATGAGGAAACCGAGGCTCAGTGTTGGAGGCTGGCAGATCCAATCCACGGCGCTGTCTTTGGAAGGTGCAGGGAGACTTCCTAATGCAGTCCAGTCGCAAAGGTAAATGGCTGATCAGAAGTGCAGAAAAACTGCTCCCTGAGAAATTATATTCTTGTAAGAGGCCGAGGTGCGTGTCCACCTGGTCTTGGGATCACAGAGTGTGAGGACTGGATTCCATGTGGAAGCAGGGCCACTTCTCTATTTGGATGCCCTTCAAAGACTGTATTGGAGGAGGAACCAAAAGCATAAAGCCGGCTGAAAAGGCAACAGTAATCGAGTGGTGCCTGTCAGCTGACCACAGTCTGCTTGCACCAGCGCAGTCCTTCCCTGACTCAGCTCTCCCAGCCTGACCTCCCAGGCGAGGCTGTGGACTTCCTACCCTCCTGCTTTCTTAACTCCCCTCCAGCTGTATTTGCCTAGGTAGGTGGCCTTCAGTAACTGCTGTCACTGTAACCGACCCTGAGATCTTCATGTATTCTCTCATCCTAATCACTCAGCAGAGTGAGTTTCAGGGAGAGACCAGTTCAGTGATTTGCCCAAGGTCACAGATCTTGTAAGTAACAGAATCAGGTCTCTGGGACAATTAAGCCACCGCCTTCTCCACCAACCAGGCCCTTCCCCCATCAGCAAAATGTAACGCCTTCCTAATTGGATGGTACTGCTTAACACTAGAAATTGGTTAACAAGTAGAAATGCCACCAAAAATGCACAGGTGAGGGCAACCTGTAAGACAAGTGAGGGAAATAATTGACGGAAGCCAGGAGAGAAACCAAACCATCAACAAAAGGGAAAAATGAAAAATGACTTGATTTTCTGGAAAGGCAGGCAACAAAAGGAAGACACTGAGTGGGGCCAACCTCAACTGCTGCCATTAGATCACGAATCTAAGATGGTAAAGCAGAGTCAAATGCTGAAATAAGTACAGAATTTTGTAACGGAATGACTTCACTCATAAAAGGCAAGATGAAATAAGATGCATGAATTTGAAATGGGCCTCTTCTCTGAAAAAAATCATACCCAACACCATATGACTCTGAGCAAGAGAATAAACTCTGATTATCTTAAGTGAATGGGCGAATTAATCCATGGTCTATCAAGGGCTAACCCAATCGGTGAGAAGCTGGATGAGAAGGCTTGGGACAACCAGCAGGACCCAAGGATGCCACTGAAGTAGCAGAGGCAACAGCCAAAGCCCAACTGCCAGGCACAACATTTTCCCCCAGTTGCTGCTACTGCTGCTGTATCCAGTTTCTGAACGTTTCCTTTGTCTTTGTGCCCCTCAGATAAGATTCAGTGTCCTAGGAGCAAGAGTCTAACTGGCTGTCTAAACCTTGGCTATTCCAGGGGCAGAAAGAAGAGGGAATGGACCCCTTTGCCTTCCATAATGGGACCATCAGAAGGAGCCTGAAATGGCTGTTGCCATCCTCTAAGAGCACACATGATGGGGATCTATTAATTAAGGCCACAGTAACTGTGGTAACAATCCCAAGGTTTAATGGCCTAACACAATAGAAGCATATTCTTCTATTGTGCATGTAACTGTCCAACACAGGTATTCCCAGTTGGGAATCAGTCTTCCACAGGATTAGCCACAACCCAGGCTCCTTCCCTACTGCGGCTCCATCCTCCTTCTGGGCCTTGGGGTCCTTTCCATTCAACTGGAGGATGGATAAAGAAAATAAAAGGTACACCCACTGCTTAAGCTTCCTGATCTGGGAATGACGTACATGTACATCACACCTGCTTCTGTTCCACAGGCAAGAACCCATCCTGAGGCCTCACCTGCCTGTAAGGAGGTGTGGTAAATGTAGTTCTTGGTAAGCAGATGCTTCCAATGATTCTGCACTCTACTCTGCAAGGGGGAATCCGCATTGTCTAGGGACAGGAAGTTGGTTTTGGTATGGGAGACCTCCTACATAGAAAGATGGAGACCAAAAGGTAGGGAGTGGGTAAGATATGTGATAGCCAAAAGGCAACATAAGTCTGGTACAAAATGAATTGCCAGACACTTGCAAGGAAGCCTACATTTTAATCTTAATGAAGTTGGCTTAATGAAGTTGGGAATACAGCATTCAGCCTGTATTCCCAAACCTCCTCAGGAGTAGTGTATCAACTAGGATGTTTTAAACTAGACATAATAGACTCCCTACCTAAAAGTGAAATTCCAGAGGTAGAGGACTCGTCAGGCATCAGATGATCAGCAGCTTCGTGGACAGCTTCTTTCCATCTCTTTCCTCTGCGATCCTCAGTGATGATTTCATCTTAAGGCTGGTTTTCCTCATGGCCGCAAGATGATTGCCAGTGAGTGTCAAGACTAGTGAGTCCTGATGCATGTGCAGCGGGAGAGAGGGATAATCTCTCCCCCAGCCATGTAACATTAGAGCTTCCTTTAGGTCTGATTGGGCCAGCTCAGGGTAAATACCAACCTCTGAACCACAAAGACTACTAAGAGAACACCATGTGCTAAATGGCTTGGACTAATCGAGATCCATCCCTAGAACTGGAGATGGGATCCCTCTCTCCCATAATCTTATGAAGAGGATACTTCAACAAAATTGGGGTTCTGTAGTCAAAAGCAGGGGGTGGGAGGAAAGAGAATGGATATGGGTGGTCCATCAACAGCAGCCATTGAAAGATGGAACAAAGGCTTTACTTGGTAAGAAAGGCCATTCCACTTTGGGGCAATGCTAATTATTAGAAAGTTCTCTAGTGAGCCCAAACCTTGCTCCTAGCTTTGCTCTCTGAAACTCCACAGCAGAAGTCTAAACCTTCCCTATGACACACTTTCAAAACGTTAAGGATTGACATTGTGGATTCTTACTTTGTACCAAAATTTTCTTTGGGCTGAACCCCCTTGCTTTTATTCTTCTCAATATATATCATTTTCCACCTCCTCATCACTCTGGTCTTTCATTTACACACATGTTCCAGTTTGACAAAGTCTCTCTTTCAGGGTAATGTCCAGGAAAGAGTGGCAAAACGACTCCCTGCTTTGTTCTTCTTACAATCCCTCTATTAATGCAGCCAATTACTGTATATTGAGTTAAGTTACTCAAAGCTATTCTAACAGGTAAACCGCAATATCACATTGGCTCTGCACAATAAAGGTTTATTTCTCACTCACACATAGTCCCGATTGACAGGTGGCTGTCCTCCATGCAGTGGTGATCTATGCCTCTTCCATTCTGTGGTTCTGCTATACTCAACACATAGCTTCCAAAGTCACCCCTTGCACCAGGGTCAAGCTAGATGGGGAAAGAGCAGGAAAGCTCACGTGTGCACGGTATTTGTAGGCCAAACCTGGAAAAAGAGCACCTCACATTCTGTTGGCCAGGACTCAGTCACATGGCCACACCTAAGTGCAAGGGAAGCTAGAAAGTATAATCCAACTGTTTCTGTCACAGATACTTAGCCACTGAGAGCCTGCATCCCATGGATGGTTCTTGTTGAGCCTGCTGTTGCCTAAGCTCCACCAGATTTTCTCTTAATGAGTTACTGCTAAGATGGCCTCGCTGTCCTATAATCATAGAATTCATCTTTTGAACCTAGGGGTAGGGCTCCTCCTTGCTCCCACTCAGCCCACTGGGGCCTCTCATGCTGCTCGCTGCTTCTACTACTTTTCTCCCTTTTAGGAAGGTACTTTTGGGCACGATACAATGAAAGCCTACATGGAGGAGAGCAATTCTTCACTGAGGACAATCAAGTTTGGAGAAGTCAGGCAATGGTGCTGATTTGTTTCTAGGATACTGAGGGCCCAAGGGAGTTACCAACTGACACCTCCAGTGAACATCACAGGTTAACACTGCCACTGCCTACATCCTTTTTGCCACTCTGGGGTTGTAGTTGTTTATTTTTTTCTGGATTGGCAAGTAGATTTCCGGATCTTCTGTTGGTTCATTCTGCTGTGTCTTCAGTGCCACGTGAAAAAGAAGAAAAAGTGTATGGCTGGCTCTGCTCTGCAATGCTGGGAATTTTGAAAATGACCTTGAAGTCTATGTTGCTTTCATTGCTTTTTGAGGCTTTGTGGGGCCAGAGCATTTGCTGTGTATCTATTTCCAACCCATAATGCAAGACATGTAATTAGTGGTGCGTCCGCCTCTCCTTGCAAGCTCAATCAAGCAGAGCCCATCCAAATGTACTCCACAGACTCCCCCTTCCACAGCAAACCGAGGCAGATGTTTCTTACTCCAAAACACCATTTTCAAACAATTCTCCAGCCAAAAAATCATCACTGGGATGTCACTAAATGGTATTTGCTCTGGAGCAGCTCACACTAATTCACAGGGTTATTAAATACTGGACATAGGGTTGTGTGTGGCTAGAATTCTGTTACCGTAAAACTTCAAAGGAGTTAGTACCACATAGGTCAAAAAAAATATCTTAAAAGACCCTTTCCAAAAAGCCAGTATGTGGTTCATCTTCATGGTAACTCGGGGTTTTTTTAAACCTAGAGGAAAACCATGGATTCATTCATTCATTCATTCTTTACTAAGCATCCACTATGTGCCAGGCACTAGAGTAGGTGATAGAGATAGAGATGAATCCTTGGCTAGAGAAGCTTCCAGGCCAGCAGAGAAGACAGACATAAGCCAGCAATATGATATGATAATATAACAAATTTATAGAAAATTCAGTGGACAGATATTGAAGTAGATGAGGTCACAGAGATCTCAAATGCAGTCTTTCTTAACCTTTTAGAAAAGGTTAGAAAACCCTACCCCCCCTCCATATTTCCCTTTATATCAGAACAAAAATCTCTAGGCCACCTCTGAGGAAAATTACAATATCATCTCTCACTTTCAGGAGATGGGAATTTTTTAGGAACATGGGGGTTGTCTTCCGTGGATCTTGGCCAGCTTAGAAGATTTCTTCCTATTTTGCTTTTTTTTTGTAGAAGTATTTTTTGGTTTTACTTATTTATTCATGAGAGACACAGAGAGAGGCAGAGACACAGGCAGAGGAAGAAGCAGGCTCCCTGTGAAGAACTAGATGCAGGACTCGATCCCAGAACCCCAGGATCACGACCTGAGCCAAAGACAGACAGCCAACCCCTGAGCCACTCAGGTGCCCTGTAGTATTATTTTTTAAACACTCAATGTGTTCTAAATATTAAAATGCTATGAAAACAACTCCTCTGTCCTCTCCTTCCCTCAACCACCACTGCAGTTAGCTCATCAATCCAGCACACCCGCCCCCCATTCTGAAGATGAAGATACTGAGGTGCAGAGAGGCGAAGATCAAAGCTCAGGGACCCTGGGGCCTCCTATGTTGTTTGAGGTTAATGATGACATTGGATGATGAAAGAAAGAGTAGGACTGGTTTTAAGAACAGTGTAGTTGGGGCACCCGGGTGGCTCAGTGGTTGAGCATCTGCCTTCGGCTCAGGTCATGATCCCGGGGTCCCGGGATCGAGTCCCACGTTGGACTCCCTGCATGGAGCCTGCTTCTCCCTCTGCCTGTGTCTCTGCCTCTCTGTGTCTCTCACAAATGAATAAATAAAATCTTAAAAAAAAAAAAAAAGAACAGTGTAGTCTTTGCTTCTTGAAATGTGATCTGTGGACCGGCAGCATCAACATCATCCAGGAGCTTGTTAAAAATTTGGAATCTCAGACACCACCCAAGACCTCCAGGATCAGAATGTGCATTTTTAACAAGACCCCCAGGGGATGTGTACACACCCTGAAGTCCGAGAAACACTGCTGTGGCAGTCATGGTTGGTACCCCCACAGCCCATCTCGCCCACCCACCTGAGTCCATCAGCAGATATGGTGCTTCTCAACATGCCAATAGCTTCTTACTTCACATGCTTCATTTTAACTCCTCATAAGTGTGGTGGAGTTAACGCCCCAGGGTAAGCCCTCGACTAGTGAGGGCCTGAAGCCCGTGGATTAATGCCCTATTCTTTCACTCCATCTTTTAACCAGAGGGTTGACTCATCCTTAGCTGGTGTGGTTGGTCCAGTGATGCAAACAACTCCTCGGAAAGAATACCAAACAAGCCTGCAAGATTTTGTCCCAAAGCTGACTAGAGGATCACAGTGACTCTTATCAAGATCTGCCTTGTTCGGGTGATTGTTTGGTTTTTCCCTGGCCCCTTGCCATTCCTCCACCTTCTAGGCATCTCCCGTGACTTAGGCTTAGCCCAGGCATGGGAAAATGGCACCCAGTAATTTCTTGCAAACAGACCCCACCTGCTTCTCCCATACAGGTTCCCCGTGCTGCTTTGGGAATTCATTCAACAGTCTTTGCCTTTCAAAGCCTTGAATCAGACACCAATCTGACCGAGGCTGGAATTTCAGGGCACTGCTTTCTTTATTTGGATTGGGTTTTAATCATAGGGTTTGCCCTTCTCATGTCACACTGACCGTAGTCCCTCGGGGTCTCTAACTTCACTTATTTTACCTACTGGGAGGCGCCGCTTCCATGGATGATGGCTGTTGACGTTCTGCCACCTAGTGGAGGAACTGGATCTGCGGGGATGGAGCCTAAAGGCTGAAAAGAAGGGATTAATAATTTAACACCCGTCAGGTTCTTACTGAACTTTATCATGTACAGACCACTCGATGCATAGGAGCGTAGTTATTTCTTAAATGTTTCTAATTGGCTCCATGCCCGACGTGGGGCTCGAACTCACAACCCTAAGATCAAGAGTCCCATGCTCCACCGAGTCAGCCGGGTGTCCTACATTTATTTGTTTTTATATTCACTTTATTCTTTTTGTAGTCTCAAGTTTTTATTTAAATTCGTTAGTTACCATATAGTGTAACATTCGTTTCAGGAGTAGGATTTGGTGATTCGTCACTTACATAGAACACCTCGGTGCCGCAGGAGCTCATTTCATCTTCATAACAACCCTATGATGAAGATGCGATCCTAATTTCACAGGCTTAAGAAAATTCAGAAACTTGGCAATAGTGACATGAGGAAAGGATAAACCCAATAAATGAGCTCATTAATGAATGGGTTACAGCTCTGGGCAACTGAGGCTCAACTCTGCTGGGGGTCCTTTGATAAACTACATGGAACATGCCTCAGAATCATCCCACTAGAAGGTGGAGAGGTTGCAGCATTTATATCGACTCCTATTCCTCACTGGTTAAGGCTTCCCCCATGGATGTGAGCTCACCCACAATTCTGGCTTGCACCTACTTGTGGCAGAGAGTGCTCACAGGAAAGAAATGGAGACTCAGGCTCTTGAGGTGGGAAGCTGCTAGCATGCTGGAAACTTAGAAAGTGGTGGAATAAGGTTCTAGACCAGGCATGTCTGGCTCTAGAATCCCTCTCCTAACATGTCCATCATACTGTCTCAATAGCTCAGCCACATATGAATTATATCACTTGTCAGGCTCTTGCCTGGAAAGTTCTTCCATGTAGTCAGAGCTCTAGGCAATGGTCAGGGAGTGAGACCTTGAAGTCTCACATCAGTTCTAGTCGGGGCTGTAATATGAAGCCAGGGTCCATGTTTTCTCTGGATGCCCTGATTCACCGTGGATGATTACGGTCTTTGATCTACTTCATTTCACCATGCTCACAAGCAGGTGTGTTGCAGCAGCTTCCTGAGTTTTAGTCTGGAAAGGGCTGATAATTGGAAATCCTAAAGCAACCAGCTGCCACCTAGGGCAGGCTGTGGACCTGTGGTGCAGCAGCCCCATAGCCCTTGGCTCTACTCATGCCCTCCACTCTTTGCATTAGTGTCACGTTCAAAATTACTAAGATACAAATTGTTACTAGGAAAGGGCATGGGCTTTCGCCAGACCCGGATTTCTATCTGAGCTGTGCCATTTACCAGATGAACAAACCTGAGAGGGTCATTTGCTCTGCATGATTCTGCTACCTCATCTATCAACTCGGGCTCATAATACCTACAACCCTGAGGGTTGTTGTAGTGATTGGACAAGATAATGTGTATAAAGCAGACCATGATACCAGGCTTCGAGTGCAACTAGTTTAGTTGGGAGGTGCAGACAAGACTGGTCGGGAGGTAGGAGAAGTGAAGCAGGGAAGGGAGGACAGCCAATAAAGGATGCATTGTCAACCTGGCTGCCATAGTGGCGACTGGAACCTCATCCTGCAGGAAAACTCTGGGAAACAATGTAAAACACTCAGCTCAGAATTGTCACAAACAAAGGTTGAGGGGAAATGTTTCTAGCAGCAATGTCCACAATAGCCAAACTGTGGAAGGAGCCTCGGTGTCCATTGAAAGATGAATGGATAAGGAAGCTGTGGTCTATGGATACAATGGAATATTCCTCAGCCATTAGAAACGACAAATACCCACCATTTGCTTCAACGTGGAGGGACCTGGAGGGTATTATGCTGAGTGAAATAAGTCAATCGGAGAAGGACAAACATTATATGGTCTCATTCATTTGGGGAATATAAAAATTAGTGAAAGGGAATAAACAGAAAGGAGAGAAAATGAGTGAAAATATCTGTGAGGGTGAGAAAACATGAGACGCCTAACTGGGAAATGAACAAGGGGTAGTGGAAGGGGAGGTGGGCGGGGGGTTGGGGTGACTGGGTGATGGGCACTGAGGGGGGCACTTGGCGGGATGAGCACTGGGAGTTATGCTATATGTTGGCAAATTGAACTCCAATAAAAATAAATAAATAAATAAATAAATAAATAAATAAATAAATAATAAAAAAACGAAGATCGAGGGGACTGTTTTTTAAATTTTAATTTATATATTTTTTAAGAGTTTAGTTATTTATTTGAGAGAGAGCATGCTTGAAAGAGAGAGCTGAGCAGAGGGTGGGCAGAGGGAGAGGGAGAAACAGACTCCCTGCTGAGCAGGGAGCCCAATGGGGCCCCATTCCCGGACCCCAGGATCATGACCTGAGCCAAAGGCAGGTGCCTAACGAACTGAGCCACCCAGGCGCCCCAGGTCTATGTTATTTATGTAGCAATTCTTGAGAGTCATTAGTTGCGGGCCACTCGAGGAGGGTGCTAATTACCCCATCTTTCCACAGCTGTGAGGACAGGAGGGGGCAGGAGTGAGCCCTTGGGCACATATGTGCAGACACTGGCAGTTAGAAGTAGGCCGGAGCATCCTGAAAGGCCCATGGACCACAAGCAGGGCATCATGGCATCTGCTCAAAGAGGGCAGCCCATGCTAGGCACAGAGGAGTTGCTCTGTATGTGGGCCCCACTCTTGCCCCTTCACCATCCCCACGCTCCTTGAGTCTCTCTGCTGCCATTATGCTGAGTACAACAGGTAAGACACTCGCCATTCTCTTCCTCTGTGATCATGTTCCTAGTTAGTCCTTAGGCTTCATGTTAAGTGTCTTTTCTGCAGCACATTCCCCCTTCCCCCCGGCCTATACTACTTTCGCATTCTACATGTTATCTTTTGCTCAAGTCTCTCCTTTGAGCCATTATTCTTTGTTTCCCCCTCTCTGGCAACCATCTTTTCTTTCCCAACTGTTCTTTAGGCAGCCTTTGTGATATAAGTCCCTTCTCCCATGACTTACAGTAGCAAAAGTATTTCCTTCTCTCTTGCTCCATAAAAGGAGTAAGGTTACCCTTTCAAAATGAGTATTAAGGAAAAAAGCACTGCGGCAGGCACTGTAGATTTCCCAGCCAATGGCTGTTTGATCCTCTTCTCCTTCTTCTTAACAAGAACACACTGATTATTTTTTCTTTTTATTATTCGAGAAGAAGCCATGTCTTTCAGAGGAGGCCGAGACCAAAGGAGAAATATTTTTTGGTCTAAGTCAATCAGGGCACTAGCCTTTTCCCTTGCAAGTGACCAGTTCAGACATTGTCAGGTTAGGTGCTGGCCAATGAGATTTAGGGAATGCCTGATGCAGGTCTCTGAGAAGGTTTGCCTTACTCACACAAAGGGATCTTTTCTGCTTCGGCTTTAGGACATTGTCACCTGCGTGTAACATCCAGAATTGCCACAATCCTCTTGAAACTATGAGGGAAATAAGAGAGAATATGATAGAAGTGAAACGAGAGCCACCATGTCATTGAACCACTGACTTCATCAACACTACAGCAAACCTATCTGATTGTTTAACCCATTTTAGTTGAGTCATATGTCACTTGCAACCAAAAAAATACTGAAATGATATGATAAAGTCTTTAGAATTTAGAACATGGTTTTTAGAAAATAATTACAAGAGAATGATTTTAACACAGAGATGATCTGTTCACAAATGTTCTTCGTGGCCCATATAGTTTCACTGGGCTTGGCCACATTCTCTTAACATAGTGCCACTATGTATGTAAGGTCTATAAGAATCAACTTGAACAGACAGAGGAGCAAAATCTAAATGAGCCCAACTGGCCTTTAATTAATGCCACTCTTGAAAAGTCAGGTGTAAATTGAATTTTCCCTACATTGAAGAGCAAGCTAACCCAATTGAATAATGTTTTAGGAAGCATTCTGGATAAACCTGAGGTAGTGGTAGCTTATGAATCACTTTAAACAATAAGATTTCCTTTAAATAAGCAAGTCCATGGCAAATCCTTTTGGGTTCAGAGGAATTCTTTTATACAAGTATATATTCTCCCCGGGATAAAAGGTTCCTTAACTTGGGGTTTGGCTTCAGGGAATTTATGAATCCCGTGAAATTATAAGCAACATTCTGTGTCTATGTGTAAATGTAAATTTATCTGGGGAGAAGGTTTAAAGCTTTCACTGGCTTCTGAAAGGAGTGTGTAACTACCCTCTTACCTCCAAAAAAAGGAGTTAAGAGCCATGGCTAATGTAGGTGCTTTCAAAGCCTTGATTTTCTTAAAGAAGCATATGTTTATATTTGAAGAGAATCTGACAAAGGGTTAACATAATATTTTGAGGAGCCAATGTTCATATCCAATTTGTGAATTCTCAGATGTCATACCAGATGTCCTCATTTTCATGAGGGCCCTGAGGCCCTCTGGGAAAAATATGTGAAGGGGACTTTGGATCTAGTTGCCATGCACCACAGTCTCAGGAGATGTGGTGGTTGCTATAGTAATGGCCTCCAATGTTTTTTCATATGTCTCTGAATCTAGCCCTTGGATAGTCACCTCCCATCCTGACTCTGATGTTGGCTGTGTGACTTGCTTTGGCCAAAGGAACAATAGTGATTGCGACAGAGGCAGAGACTTGAAAAATATTCAAATATTGGGGATTTCCCTCTTTTACTGTTACTGGAGTCCCTGCCACCACCTCCATATGAAGAAGCCTGGGCTAGCCCGATGAATGATGAGAAACATATGATCTAGTTTCCCACCTCATCCCAGCCTACAGCCAGTCAGTCCTCAGAAGGAGAACCACGTATATGGGTTGTAACTGACTTCAGGCACATAAGTGAGTCCCTTTGAGAGAGCACTAGAACCATCCAGCTGAGCCCAGCCCAAACTACCAACCCTATAAGCTAAGGAAAGAGCTTATTGGTTTTAAGCCACTAAATTTGGGGACAGTTTGTTAGGCAGCAAAAGCTAACTGATACAGGAGGGAATAGCTGTTCTTCCCAAGCAGCAGCATCAGTTGTGGCTGTGCATAGTGGAAATGGCAGGGAAGGGGACCAGAGCTGCTGTAACAGCTCCAGACCATAGGCAGGCTCAGTGGCAGCCCCTCAAATGGTAGTTAGCAGGCCAGTCTGAGCAGGATGGGTCCAGTGAACAGAGAGGAGAGAGGATCCCTAGACTGAGTCTTCACTGACCCTGGCCTAGCTGAAGTTATCTGGGCCCCAGAAAGAAGAGACCTACTGGGATCCTTCCTTCAGCCTCTCTAACTCCCACCAAAGGAGGGCCTGGATGGTGGAAGTTAGAAAAAGGTATTTTTTTATTTTTTAAGATTTTATTTATTTATTCATGAGAGACACAGAGACATAGGTAGAGGGAGAAGCAAGCTCTCTGCACGAAGCCTGATGCAGGACTCAATCCCAGGACCCCAGAATCATGCCCTGAGCCAAAGGCAGACACTAAACCACTGAGCCACCCAGGTGTCCCAGAAAAAGGTTTTTTTTTTTTTTTTTTAAAAAAAGATTTTATTTATTTATTTATCCATGAGACACACACACACAGAGAGAGAGAGAGAGAGAGAGGCAGAGACATAGGCAGAGGGGGAAGCAGGCTCCCTGCAGGGAGCCCAACGCGGGACTCGATCCTGGGTCTCCAGGATCACACCCCAGGCCGAAGGCAGCGCTAAACTGCTGGGCCATCGAGGCTGCCCCAGAAAAAGGTTTTTAAAGGTTATTCAAGTCCTTCTTTTTCCTCATGCTTGGCAAAATGAGATGGCAACGAGATGGCAAAATGAGAGTAAATAGAACATTAAGCAGGAGATAAGACTATCAGACTTGAGTGTCAGAAAAGGAGAATGGGAATCAAAGAATGAAGTAAAGAGAAAAATATGAGAGAAAAAAAAACAAATAGAAAGAAGAGATGTCAACTATCCCCCAGACCTGATCATGAAGAGCAAGAGGGCAAACAAATCATTATTTTTAGGTGCTTGCATGTCCAATAAGCTGTTTAACCTTCCTAACTACCCGGGAAACTGAGGCTCATATAGGTTATGTGAAGTACTCTAAGATTACCCTGACCCAAAGTGGCAGAACCAGGACTTGAGCCAGTACTTGCCTCACTAAGAAAAGAGGGCTTGATGTGGAAAATGATCATAGACAACACTTTTGGGGTGCTTACTACATACCACACATTATTCTAAGTACTTTACCTGATTGACTAGTTTGACACTCAGGACACCTAGGCACCATGATGATCATCATTCCCATTTCAGATGTGGAAACAAAGACACAAAGAGGCTACGTAACTTGCCCAAGTTTACTTAGCTAGTAAGTAAGGGTGATGCACGGATGGGAACCCACGTGGTCTGGCTCTGGACTCTGCACTTTGAGCAACTACACTGTGATGCCTATCAGAATGCTACCAGATTCCAAATCCATTGCTGTTGCTGCCACTCTTGGGGCTCCCAAGTGGCCCAGGGATGGGCTTGTGGTACCCAGACAGGCCCCAGATGAGGATTGATCACAATGTGGAGATCTGTGAAGGCTGAAAACTTCACAAGGAGCTCAAGTGAAACCTCCTGTACTTTAGATAGAAGAGAGAAGTCTGGGGACAAGGCCTGGCTGCCTTATGCTCTTTCCAGAGCCACGCACACCTCTGGGGTACAAACGCACGGAGCATGGGATCTGAAGCACAGCTGAGTGCACTGCACTGCATGGGAAAGAGCCAGGAATGGCTTCTTCTCATTTTGATGTCTGGGCCTTTGGAAGCTGGAAAGAGACTTTGCTGGAAACTGTTTGAAGAAAGAATAAGGGCTTGCATAGGGGAAGATGAGGGCATAGAGACAATACTGAAAGACAGCCAGAGGGGAAGGGAGCCATAAAAGAGGAGGTACTCACTGGGGGCGGGGGGGGGTCTGTATTACTGACTGCGTAGCTCATAAATTTATTTTAAGTCCATTGGGATCCACAGGTGTATCCCAGGTGTACCCAACATGAGTCTGTTTCAGAACTTGATTCCCTAGAAGTCTCTTGTGATTTAGATCTTAGCCAATAATCCCAGAAGAAGAAAGGGTGGAAGATTTTAGAAAGTAAAATTTCATTCAGCGATCTGTTTAGTTTTTGAAGTTCCTCCCAATCTCCATTAGACTTACTCTTTTCTTCACTAACTGCAAAGGCCAGACACATTTAAGTCTGCACTGCAAGGCCAGACGCATCAGCAATAAAGTTCAGCATGGAGACTCGTTTTTAAAAAGAAGAAAAAGAAAAGAGGAAAGAAAAGGCTTTGGTGATGGTGGCAATGCTCATTTTTGTGGTATGAATCCAACTGGAATAAGGAGACCGTGTCTTTGGCAACCTGGGAAATATTTTTGCCTTTTTTTTTTTTTTTTTTTTGCTGGAAATCTCTGGATCTCTGGGCTTCTGGGGCTTTCAGCATCAAATCAACCCATTCTGCATATAACAGAAGAAAAGGAATGAAAGTCCTTGATTTCTTTCCTCCGTGGTTTGAAGTGTTTCTAGGGAGAGTGTTAACACTCTCGAGAACCCTAAGGTGTGTATTTAAATTTCTGACATGGAAGTTAAAGGTAAGGAAAGAACACAAGGTTTCCAAAGGGAGAATTCCAGAAGAAGTAACCATGGAAACCGTTCCAAGGTCTTCAGAGTAGTGTCACATTGAGCTGAGAGACAGCAAGCCCCATTAGTGGGAAACGAAACCCTAAAGCAGAGAAGCTGAGCAAAGGAGTGAAATGAATTGAAAATGAATGAAGCCATTTTTAATAACCAAGTAAATCAGACTCAGTAAGCAGTGAAAATCAAGGTAGCAGAAATCATCTGCTTCTGTAAATGAAAGATGAAAACAGAGGTATGCTTTTAGGAGCACTTCTTCCTGTGGGCTATATTCCAATCGTATGCATAACCCTGGGCTTTTCAAGAGTACCAGTGCCAGATTTCAAGACTTTATACATTCTCATACATTTATTCATCAGTTCACCCTTTCATTCAACAGCTGTTATAAGGTATCTGATGCCACATTTATTATCCCATTCATTCAATATTTATTGAGTACCTACTATGTGCCAGATACGCTACTAGGTACTAAAGATATTACAGTAAACGAGACACATATATTACCTGTCTTTACAGAGCTCACCATCTAGCTTATGCTGTGCTCACCAATATGAAGGATTCAGAGAAGCAAAAAACTGAGTTTGCTAACCTCAAGGAACCCACAGTTTCCTTAGGAGAAAAAAAAAACAAGCATAGTAAGAATTAAATATTTATACAAGAGCTAGATCAGAATTCCAGGCAAGAATACAAGCAATGTCACAGGCAATGTATTTCCATTTTTCCATTTCATCACTGCCCAAGCTCATTCCCAACTTTGTCTCTAGCTACTCAGTGCATTGTGAAGTTCCTTTGTGAGGCAAATCCTCAACGAGGTGAATATCTTTTTTTTTTAAGTTTCAAGTTTTTATTTAAATTCTAATTAGTTAATATATAGTGTAATACTGGTGTCAGGAGTAGAATTTAGTGATTCATCACTTCCATATAACACCCAGTGCTCATTACATCAAGTGCCCTCCTTGATACCCATCAGCCATTCGGCCCCCTCCCGTGCCCACCTCCCCTCCAGCAACTCTCAGTTTTTTTCTCTATCATTAAGAGTCTCTTATGGTTTGCCTCCCTCTCTCTTTTTCACCCTTCCTCTATGTTCATCTATTTTGTTTCTTAAATTCCACAAATGAGTGAAATCATATGGTATTTGTCTTTCTCTGACAGACTTATTTCGCTTAGCATAACACTCTCTAGCTCCACACATGTCATTGCAAATGGCAAGATTTCATTCATTTTGATGGCTGAGCAATATTTTGATATATATATATATATATATATATATACATGTATCTATGTATGTAGATACATACATATATATCACATTTTTATCCATTCATCAGTTGAGGGACATTTGGGCTCTCTCCATAGTTTGCCTACTGTGGATAATGCTGCTATAAACATCGGGGTGCATGTGCCCCTTTGATTCTGTATTTTTGTATCCTTTGGGTAAATACCTAGCAGTGCAATTGCTGGGTCGTAGGGTAGCTCTATTTTTAACTTTTTAAGGACCCTCCATACTGTTCTCCAGAGCGGCTGCACCAGTTTGCATCCCCACCAACAGTGTAAGAAGGTTCCCCTTTCTCCACATCCTTGCCAACACCTGTTGTTTCCTGTGTTGCTAATTTTAATGGGTGTGAGGTAGGATCTCATCAGAGTTTTGATGTGTATTTCCCTGATGATGAGTGATGTCAGGCATATTCTCATGTGCCTGCCAGCTATCTGAATGTCTTCTATGGGAAAGTGTCTATTCATGTCTTCTGCCCATTTCTTAATGGGATTTTTTGGTTTTGGGGTGTTGAGTTTGATAAATTCTTTATACATTTTGAATACTAACCCTTTATCAGGTATGCCATTTACAAATATCTTCTCCCATTCCATAGGCTGCCTTTTAGTTTTGTCAATTGTTTCTTTTGCTGGGCAGAAACTTTTTATCTCGATGAAGTCCCGATAGTTCATTTCTGTTTTTGTTTCCCTTGCCTCCAGAAACGTGTCTAGTAAGAAGTTGCTAAGACTGATATCAAAGAGGTTGCTGCCTGTGTCTTCCTGTAGGATTTTGATTGTTTCCTGTCTCACATTTAGGTCTTTCATCCATTCTGAATTCATCTTTTTGTGTGGTGTAAGAAAGTGGTCCAGTTTCATTCTTCTGCACATTGCTCTCCAATTTTCCCAATACCATTTATTGAAGAGACTGTCTTTTTTCCATTGGATATTCTTTCCTGCTTTGTCGAAGATTAGTTGACCATATAGTTGTGGGTCTATTTCTGTGTTTTCTATTCTGTTCCATTGATCTGTGTGTCTGTTTTTGTGCCAGTACCATACTGCCTTGATGACTGCATCTTTGTAATAGAGCTTGAAGTCTGGGATTGTGATGCTTCCAGCTTTGCTTTTCTTTTTCAAGACTGCTTTGGCTATTTAGGGTCTTTTGTGGTTCCATACAAATTTTAGGATAGCTTGCTCTAGCTCTGTAAAAAAAAAAATGCCGGTGGTATTTTGATAAAGATTGCATTAAATGTGTAGATTGCTTTGAGTAGTATAGACATTTTAACAATATTTGTTCTTCCAATCCATGAGCATGAAATGTTTTTCCATTTCATTGTGTCACATTCAATTTCTTTCATAAGTGTTTTATAGTTTTTAGAGTGCAGATCTTTTACCTCTTTGGTTAGGTTTGTTCCTACGTATCTTACGGTTTTTGGTAGAATTGTAAATGGGATCAATTCCTTGATTTGTCTTTCTACTGCTTCATTATTGTTGTACAGAAATGCAACCGATTTCTGTATGTTGATTTTGTGTCCTGTAACTTCACTGAATATGTGCATCAGTTCTGTCAATTTTTTGGTGGAGTCCTTTGGGGTTTTCTACATAGAGTATCATATTATGTGCAAATAGTGAAAATTTGATTTCTTCCTTGCAGATTTGGATGCCTTTTATTTCTTTTTGTTGTCTGATTGCTGAGGTTAGGACATCTAGGACTATGTCAAATAACAATGGTGAAGGGGGACATCCCTGCCTTGTTTTTGACTATAGAGGAAAAGCTCTCAGTTTTTCTCCATTGAAGATGATATTAGCTGTGGGTCTTTTGTATATGGTCTTTATGATGTTAAGGTTATGTTCTCTCTATCCCTACTTTGTTGAGGATTTTTATCAAGAATGGATGCCGTACTTTGTCCAATTCTTTTTCTGCAGCTATTGAGAGAATCGTATGGTTCTTATCCTTTCTTTTATTAATGTGGTGTATCACATTGATTGATTTGCAAATATTGAACCACCCTTGCAGCCCAGGAATAAATCCCACTTAATAATGGTGAATAATTCTTTTAATGTAGTGTTGGATTCAATATGCTAGTATTTTGTTGAGAATTTCTGCATCCATGTTCATCAGGTATAGTGGCCTTTAATTCTTTTTAGTGGAGTCTTTGTCTAGTTTTTGGAATCAAGGTAATTCTGGCCTTGTAGAATGAGTTTGGAAGTTTTCCTTCCATTTCTATTTTTTGGAACAGTTTAAGAATAGGTATTAACTCTAAATGTTTGATAGAATTCCCCTAGGAAGCCATCTGGCCCTGGACTTTGTTTGTTGGGAGATTTTTGATTACTGATTAAATTTCTTTGGGGGTTATTGGCCTATTCAAATTTCTATTTCTTTCTGTTTCAGCTTTGGTATTTTGTATGTTTCTAGGAATTTATCCATTTCATCCAGATTGCCCGAATATTAGCATGTAATTTTTTCATAATATTCTCTTATAATTATTTGTATTTGTGTAGTGTGGTTGTGATCTCTACTTTCTTATTCGTGATTTTACTTATTTGCTTCCTTTCTCTTTTTGGTAAGTGTGACTAGGGGTTTCTCAATTTTATTAATTCCTTCAAAGAACCAGCTCCTACTTTCATTGATCTGTTCTGCTGGGGTTTGTTTGTTTGTTTGTTTCTATATAATTTCTGTTCTAATCTTAATTATATCCCTTCTGCTGGCTTTAGGCTTCATCTGCTGCTCTTTTTCTAGTTCCTTTAGGTGTAAGGTTAGGTGGTGTATTTGACATTTTTCTTGCTTCTTGAAGTAGGCCTGTATTGCTATATACTTCCAAAGAGGTAAATATCTTGAGGCAAATCCAATGACTGTTTACATTTCATTCATCCCTTAATCTATATCACCAAAGACAATTTGGTGTGTAGGTGACCTTATCAATTCACCTGAAGGAGTGATAGGGAGAGAATAGATTTTGAATACAGCTACTTTGAGGGCACCATAAATGTCTGATCTGCTTTGAAACATGACCCTAAGCCAGCTCTCAGCCTTTAGGGACTACTAAAGGAGTCCTCACTCTCATCTTTGGGGTTGGGCCAGTACTAGACAGCTCTGGATTATTCAGAACAAAACCTTAGGTTCCTGCCTTCTAGAAGACAAGGGAAATGTGTAAGTCTTATGAGAAGAGAAAAAATGGAATATGAGTACCAACCCTGACCGTGGATCTCACACTGGGGACCGTGTGAAAATGGGGCAGAGTCAGTGCAGGTGGAAGACAGCCCTGCCCTCCTTCCTCTCACCTGACACCTGGTATGGTCCCCTCTCCTTTTTGAATGACACAAGATGACTCATTCCACTTGGGAAGACCACTGTGCTTACTCCAAGAAAGTGACCACTGGATTGTAGAAGAGAAACTTTTTTTAATCTTTGGCTATATAATTACCAAGATGAGCCAGTGGGAAAAGCTATGTGATGGGTGAGGGAGATTATTTCAAAGAGAATATTCCGGGCAGCCCGAGTGGCTCAGCGGTTTAGTGCCACCTCCACAGTCCAGGGTGTGAACATGGAGACCCGGGATTGAGTCCCACGTCGGGCTCCCTGCATGGAGCCTGCTCATCCCTCTGCCTGTGTCTCTGCCTCTCTATCTCTGTGTGTGTGTGTCTCTCATGGATAAATAAATAAATTTTTTTAAAAAAAAGAGAATATTCCCATGGGGTGTATAAATTTTGTGTAAAACAAAATGTACAAAATAAAACTATTTTGTCTCTAGTTTCCTTATCACTGCAGAGAAACAGAACTTAGTGACCAAAACAAGACCATGTTCCGGGCCTATGATGGATCCAAGGATGACTAAATTTGAAGAAAATAGGGGTGGTAGTGGGGGGAGGGTGAGTTCCAAAAGTCTATGGCAAGGCCGATTGATGGACTGCTTTCAGGCAAAACTGTGGCAGTCTTGAAGAAAGCATGCAGACTCTGGTTCATTTCAATTTCCTTAAATTTCTCAATGAATCAAAATCATTTTCACTTCATTGAATTTTGATGGTAATTGGGTGATGAGCTACTCATCTGTCAGAATTTTCTAATGAGAACAGAAAGAAAAGGAATCTTCAACATTGCTTGTCTTGTTTGCCTTCCTCTAAGGCAGAGGTCATAAATTTGTGTAGTTGGTTACCTTCATTATGGTTGTTTTTGTTTTTATTTTACTTGGTAGAGGAAAGGCAGGGAATGGAGACTCCAGTCCTGACCCAGGCTCACAACTTTATACTTGGCCTAATTCTTACCATTCCAGAACTCAACAGCTTAAGACATCACTTAGCTTATGATTCTGTGGGTCAATAATTTGACCTAAGATCAGCTGGACAGTTCTTCCGGTGGTCTCACCTGGACTTACATATACAACTGCAGTCAGTGGGAAGATTAACTGGAGTCTGGTCAGTCTAGGGTGGCCTAACTCACATGTCTGATGGTTGGTGCTGGCTATTTGTTGGGACGATGTGGATAATTGAGCAAGCCAGCTGAAGCTTATTTACATAATAGGGTTCTCAGGGTAGCAGGAGCAGCAAGAGAAGACAAGCCCAGTGCAGAAGCATGTCTTAAGTCTCTGTTTTTGTCACACTTTCTAATACCCCACTGGTTAAAGCAAGTCACATGGCCAAAACCAGTTTCAAGGGATGGAGAAATAGATTCCATATCATGATGGGAATTATTGCAGAGTCACATTATAAAGGGGGGGTGCATGCAGAGAAAACAGGAGTTCTTGTGGCCACTTTTGCAAATAATCTACCATTCCCCTGCTGCCATTTGAGATAGCAGCCCATGCAAGGACTCTCTTGCATCTGGCGGACAGTGTTACAGGCTTGGTTGGACTCCATGTTTCATGTTTTTCCTGTGGTAAAATGAAATGGTTTTGAGGAAACAAAAGAAAAGATGTGAAGTGTTTAAAGTTGCCAGAGGGTATTGTTTCAATTACATTTCCATATATCTACAAGAACAAAATCACACACATATGTATATTTGATATATGTGTATATACACACAAATTATGTACATACACATTCATACTATGTTCTCTTGGTAACTCTGCATGCTAGTACAGAGTCTGGGCATCTCTTTTTTTGTCAAAGCAATGTTGATCATGTCTAGTCAAATAAATAAATAGTCCCAATCTTGACTTACTCATTTGATAGAAAGAGAAAGTTTTCACATCAATTTGTAAACTGATCCATATAGTCTCCTATAAAATAAACACACACACACACAATCATAATTTCAAGCTAAACAATAAATAAATACTTAGAAGTGATAAGATTTTTTTTTTACTTTCTTACTTTTATGACATCTATTGATCCACTCCTGTCATTTTGTGTAAGGAGCATATGCTGGAGATTACAAAAATGATAGTGATGTGGGTGTGAGAGATATTGTATAATTTATCCAGGTAGGAATACTGTACATAGTATGTATATATATACTATATTTAACCTAGAAGATATAAGGTAATGGCTGAACATGTATTTCAACTGTTTAATCAACTTTATCATGGAAAGCAAACAAAGGAATTATAAAGCCCTTGTATCAGTCAGGGTTTGGTCTGAAAATCAGAAACTAGGTGTTCCAAGAAGAAAAAGATTTAATTTAGAAAATCGGTTGCTTACAAAACCATTGGAGGGGCTCCGGAACGAAGATCAGGAAAAGCTGCCCCTAGCTTTTAAGAAATGAGGAACTTGCAGGAATTGTAGAAAGCTGCCATTAAAGGTCTCAGCCGCCTGTCTCCCTGAACTGGGTAATTTAGAAGAGAATTCCTGGAAGTTGCTGAAAAGCCTCACATCTACTGTCTGGGTACGGCCCCACGCCTTCCTGCTGCCTCTTAATGGCCTCTGCTTCTCTTCTGCTTTTCAAATCTTTGCAAAGGAGCCTCTCATCAGAAGACTCTATCCTGGAAGCTAGCTGGCAAGAGTTTCTAGGAGATGTATCTTTGAGGCTTCTAACCCCTCAGTAGAAGGGAGATCAGAAAAAAAAAAAAAAATGGAAATGAATCCTTGTCAAAATTCAACCAGCCACGGGCTCCCTGCATGGAGCCTGCTTCTCTCTCTGCCTGTGTCTCTGCCTCTCTCTCTCTCTCTCTCTCTCTCTCTCTGTCTTTCATGAATGAATAAATAAAATCTTAAAAAAAAATTAAACCATCCAGCACAGACCCCAAACTCCTCTTAACCTTACAGCATCTACAGTTCTAAGCCTGTGGCTCCATATTGTGCAAATATGTTTTAACAAAATGCCACCAATCTATACATACTAGTTTTTAAATTTTTTTCTAACCTGAATTTGATTTACCCATATAACTCTCAAACCTATAAACTGATGATTTTTGTGGCAATGATACATTTCTTCAATATATTTAAGCACCCTTGAGCTCTTATGCAAAAAGATTTCTAATATTTTTCCTCTGTTATAAAAAATGGCTACTTTATACAAATAGCTATTGTTTCCCTTTTTGAGTTACTTTCTTAAGTGTTATTCCCCAAATGAATTAATGAGTCAAAATGCATAATCAGTTCCTTAAAAAATATTGTCTTGTTAAACCAATGTAGAATAGTAAATTGTACTAACAAACATTATGCAGTGTAATCTTACACCATATGGCATTAATCAATCTGTTACTAGCTTTTGTTTTCTTCCGGGTATATAAGGGATTAAAAAGTACAGCTTCACACTAAGACATCTGGCTTCAAAACAATTTAAGTCACAAAGAAATATATATTTTTTGCTTTCTCACCATTTTTCCCTAACTCTTGCAATCCTACTCTTGGAATTTCTGGCTAATCCCTCCAAAAAAGTCCACCTGCCAAACTTTTGATTATTCCTAGCCTTCCATAATTTAACCAGTGTAACCCCATGTTGAACTTTCTATCATAGAATGGGGAGGATCTCTGGACAGGATAGGCCATATCTCAGGGGTCCCGGAGAGGCCCTGGGAGTTAGCCCACACTCCAAAATGGCCTTTTGCCTGAATGTGGGCCAGCCCTCCCTGCTCCAGGACTTCTTGGGGGAGTGATAAGGTCACTACCACTTCTCAACTTCTACATGAAGCTCTCGCCATCAACTCTTGACATCTTCAACCACTCTGCTTGACTGCTCTCTCATAGCTCTTCAGAAGATCAAGACCGTGACCATGATTCAAAGCTATACTAGAAGGCCACCTCCTCTAAGAGGCCTCTCTGATTTCCCCAATAAAAGAGATCTCACTGTAGAACTGCCATGACACTTCATCTGTGCTAGTTTTCATATAAGTTTAATTATTCTCCCATTTGTGAAGTGATCTGTGCTCATTGTAGAAAAGTTGAGAAATATGGAAAAGATTAAAGAAAAACATCACTCATTCCCACAACACAGAGAGATAATCATTGTTAACATTCTCCTATGTTATCCCATTAGACTTTCTGATGATTTTTTTTAAATATATAATTGAGAGCATACCATGGATACAGTTTTTTTCTATTTAACATTTTATCATGAGCATATTTTCATGCTGTTAATTTTTTGATGTCTCATTTCAACATGAACATAAATTTCATTGTGCAGATGTACGATAATAACTAATTCTCGGTTGTTCAATATCTGGGTTGTTTCCAATTTTATGCTATTATACATAATGCTACAATAAACACCCTTAACAATAAATCTTTGTCTCCATGCCTATTTCCTTAAAATAGGTTTCTAGAGGTGGGAGTAGTGTATTGAATTCAACAATGCTTTTATTTCAGAATTTGAAAAAACTAAGGATCTTCTCCTGGTAATAATACAATGAAACATATAGCCACTCTTTTGCATACACTCGAAGGAAATTTACCTGAAGCTCATGTGTGGATTTCCTAGAAGGCCAAAGATCCCTGGGTTGAATATATTTGAATTACTAGTTCACAGATATGAAAAAATTTAAGGATACTGATAAATATTCTGCATTTTTCTCCAGAAACGTCTGTCCCACTTTTATGGTACAGATACTACTTTGTACCTTTTACCATTGTTATTTATGTCTTATCACCTCTACTAGACTATAAGCTCTTGGAAGAGTCATGTCTGATTTGTCTCTGAATTTTCCACAGGACGGAGAAGAATACCTTCCTCATCCACAATAGACGCTCAGTAAAGGGTCATTGAATAAACAACTCGATTTCAAAGTCAGTGAGTTCAAGGAAAAGAAAGTTCTAAGTTTGAACATCTAGAAAATGATTTGGCGTATGCTTCATACTCATGATGAATGCCATCAGGAGACGGTCATTGGAGCCTTTACCAAGCCTGGTAAGCAGAATGGACACACCACTTTGGATAGCTAGAGGGACAACACTGAAGACAGATCTTCAGATTTCAAAGCAAGTGCCAAATGCTCCATTTTCTACAGTGTGGAGGGTGGTTAGTGCCTGTCTCTGAGGTACTGAGGACTCTGCACCAGCAAGTGGCCATCAGTTGCTTGCCAGTGAAGTAATTTTTTAAAATATTTTATTTATTTACTTGCGAGAGAGGGAGACACAGAGAGAGTACACAAGCGGGTTGAAGGGCAGAGGGAGAGGGAGAAGCAGACTCCCTGCTGAGCAGGGAGCCCAACGTGGGGCTCAACCCCAGGACTCTGGGATCAGCCACCCAGGCACCCTGCCAGTGAAGTATTTTTAAGAATCACAATGACCTATTAGCTCTGTAATTAGAATTACATATCAGTTGTATTACCAGCCTCAGTTACCTCTTTGCATAATATACACTTTCCAAGCAACACGGAAGGGAACAGATATCTTGTGGCAGACATGCTTGGTGGCCCGTCCAATAGCTAACCCCCTTCTCTGTGAGAAGATACTCATTCTAATTTGGTTTGGGTTGGCAATGTGCCCAGGCTTAAAGGGTGACTATGATAAATGAGAAATCAATTGAGACAATTCCATTCCCCCTTTCCAGGTACAGACTTAACTCACATAATGATTGTTAACAACTTTTTGTCATAATGGCTCTTGAAAAGTTGTACCACTTTTTGAACAATGACTCCCTTCCCCCCAATATATTGACTTTTTCACCCCCAAAACATACTAAACAAATATGCAATGAGAGGCGATATGATATCATTTCAGTTTCAGGCTATGTCACACTCACCAATTTTACTCAACACACATTTACTTGTCAAAGCGTATCATACGGGGGATCCCTGGGTGGCGCAGCGGTTTGGCGCCTGCCCTTGGCCCAGGGCGCGATCCTGGAGACCCGGGATCGAATCCCACATCGGGCTCCCGGTGCATGGAGCCTGCTTCTCCCTCTGCCTGTGTCTCTGCCTCTCTCTCTCTCTCTCTCTGTATGACTATCATAAATAAAAAAAAAAAAAAAAGCGTATCATACGGAACAAATTTGAATTGGGCATCATGTTTGAATGAGCTCAAAATGTCCTGCTTTGCATATGGACACCAAGTGAGAGTGATGAGGAAGTATCATCTACATCTCTGCAGTCTTCCTGCATGTGCAATTTTACACGTTTCAAAACATTCTCCTGTTTATCTTCTATTTTGTCTGAAAGGCAATATCTAGGCCATAACTTTATATTTAAATGCAGTGAGAGTACAAAATAACCACGTATCTTCTTTTCAAAATTGGAAAGTTGGTGAAAGAAGTGGTATAGACAAAAAAAAACTGCCTTCTAGGGAAGGACTCCCTCACCCTCTCACCCACCACTCCTATCGAGTCTAATCTTTCAAATTCTTTTTTTTTTAATTTTTTTTTATTTATTTATGATAGTCACAGAGAGAGAGAGAGAGGCAGAGACACAGGCAGAGGGAGAAGCAGGCTCCATGCACCGGGAGCCCGACGTGGGATTCGATCCCGGGTCTCCAGGATCGCGCCCTGGGCCAAAGGCAGGCGCTAAACCGCTGCGCCACCCAGGGATCCCGAGTCTAATCTTTCTACATTACATTTTGTGTACAAATCATATATGTACTTTCAAATTGTGCTTAATTTCCTATATGAACTTGTTTTCATTCTTCACTTGATTTATTTTCTTACCTGTGAAAATTATTTGGGTATCTGGGATTGGGACAGAACATATTGCAAATTTTCCCATTAAAATTAATGGATTTTTAAAAAATTCACAGCTTTCCACTTTAGTGGCAAGGCTTTCAAGAATGAATTAAAGTCAGTTAGTGAGGGACTGTGGGGACCCATTTCTCAACCCACCTTGTAGGTAGGGATAGAAATGAGAATCACTTCTAGCCAAAGAAAGGTAAAGTCTCTTGGGAAAGATTCTTCTCTCCATTATAAGGAGAACAATTTTCTGCATTCCTCGACTTCCTATCCTGAACTTTGCAGTATTTTAAAGAGTGGTTCGCATAGGGCTATGGCAGCCTTCATGTGAACTTGAGGGAGAAAATCCAACCCAAACCAAATTCCAGAGAATCACACAATGCCAATCTAGTACCCTGGCCTTGTAGAGTTAAAGAAACAATCCTAGAACCATTCACTGAAGACATTTGTGTGTAAAGCGGACTTTACTTATGGTTTTAGATTATTTCACAACAAAGCCAAACAGGTAAAAATTGACTATCAGACATTTTTATCTTTATAAAATATTTAGGCTACGCCTCCATGTTCTTTAGCCATGCTACTTGTCCTCTAAAACTGCTTGCTTACCCAGTTTGGGGATCATCATCTCAAGGCCTCCCTGAAAGTCCTACTCCTTCACAATGTCATGCAAAGTCTTTTAGTGCTCTACATTTCTACCCAAGTGGGCAGCTGCTTCTGCACATCATCATTCTAGATTTTGTTACAAAATAAGCCAAATACTCCACTGTCAGAGGTTTTGAACTATTGATCTTTCAATCTTTGCCTCCTCCCTCACTCCACAGTCCCTCTGGTCAAGAGAGCAGAGATTTAGTTCATTGCTGTGAATTATGGCATCACTTTCAAAGGCAGAGGTACATACAATGAGTTTGGGTTTTAAATAATTTTTTTCAGTTTCAAAATGTCAAGGTTGGGAAGGACATTGTACTTGTGTGTTTGAAAGACCATAGGATTGGAACTTGGAAGACCAACATTTTAATCCAACTGAGCTCTACTATTTATAAGCATCTTGGGGTCCCAGTGGCCTTAAATGTGAAAACACGGGAAAGGGACACACTAAAGAATATCTGAGGTCCCATCCTGCTTTAGCAGTTTCTACATGAGGAATCTGGGGCCTCAGAAGCCAGGTGAAATCATATTCAACTTACCACATGTGATCAGCCACCTTTAAATTGTTATTTCTGAGGCTTGATTTATCAAGATTAATTGTATACTTGTTATTGATTCAGATGCTCTATTTCTTTCTCTTGCTTCCAAAGCTATACTGATCTTAGCACTGACACCACAGGTAGAGGAGGAAACAACAGATAATGAATTAAACTGAGTGAATTGGGTATACTTACACATGTGGGGAAAGTGTGTAAGAACTGTTCATTGTGGCTTTATTTGTGATTGCAAGAAAGTGGAAACAACATAAATGTCCATCACTAGAAGACTGGTTTACCAAATTATGCCATTTTCCTAAGATAGAATACTAGGCAACCATTAAAAAGAATGAAACAACAACAAAAAAATGAAACAGATCTTCACGTACCAATATGAAAGGTGCTCCAAGATAGAGAGACAGACATACAGACATCTATCTATGTCTTTGCCTATATATATTGTATATATTTATCTATATATGGAGGGGTGTTATGGTGGTCAATGATGTGTATACTATGTTGCCATTAATGAAAAAAATACATATATTTGCTCGATTATATATAGAGTATTTCTGGAAGGATATACAAAACAAATGATAACGGCAGTTGACTTCTTAGGAGATAAGAATCAAGGGGCTAAAGATAGGAAGGAAACTTAAAGCTTTATTTAAAAGAAGATTTTCCTTATTTATTTGGGAAAAAAAACAGAGAGAGAGAGAGCACACGCATAAACAGAGAGAGGGAGAAGCAGACTCTGCTGGGCAGGGAGCCAGACACAGGGCTCCATGCCATGATCTGAACTGAAGGCAGACGCTCAACTGACTGAGCCACGAAGGCACCCTGAAACTTATGTTTTATTGGTGTTTTTTGCATCTTTTAAACTTTGTACTATGTGCATGCATTGTCTGTTAAAATATAAGTTAAATCAATGTTTTAAAGATTAATAATTTTTTATTTTTTTTTTTTTTTAATTTTTTTTAATTTTATTTATTTATGATAGTCACATAGAGAGAGAGAGAGAGGCAGAGACACAGGCAGAGGGAGAAGCAGGCTCCATGCACCGGGAGCCCGACATGGGATTCGATCCGGGGTCTCCAGGATCGCGCCCTGGGCCAAAGGCAGGCGCCAAACCGCTGCGCCACCCAGGGATCCCAAGATTAATAATTTTTTAAAGGGAACCATAGGGGTAAATGGGGTATGGGTATTATTCATGGGTTTCAATTGTCCACACTTTTCCTATCCTAAACTGGTAACAGTCCTCTATGTCTACCTGGGCCTAGAGAGGATTCTGTGACCTAAAGCTATGAGGATGAGTAGAATCCTGCTTTGGAATCCTGCCTGAGTCTCACTCATCCCACAGGCACTCATCAGACCTTGGGTACTGACCTTTAAGCTCATTAGAAAAGTGCCTATATTCCCTCTTTGGAACCAGCAGCCATCATTGGACAATTGCTCCTAGACATCTCTGTCTTTTCCTGGCCTAAGTGAGAAGCAGCCCTGGATTCATGGCAGCAAGAGCATGCGTATTGGAGTCAGACAGACCTGGGCTGGATCACTAGATCCACCTCATAATAGTCAAATGTTAACTTATGTTCCCAAGCCTCTAGCTCCTCGTCTATACAACAAGATGATGGCCACCTCTTCACAAGGTTGCTGTGAGACTTTAATGACATAAGCAACATGCATGGTTGGGCCAAATAAACAACCATCCTTCTTCTCCCTACCTTTTCACTTGCTTCACTGTCACCCATTCATCATCACCCTCCTCTGTTTTCATAGTGGTAAGCCAGTTGGTGTTTCCTGAATGGTTTTTCTAGAATAGTGGTTTCCAACCAGAAGCAACTGTGCCTCTAAGGAACATTTGGCAGTGTCTGGAGACATTTTGGTTGGTATCTGTGAGTTGAGACCAGAAATTCAGCTGAATATCCTTCAATGCATAGGATAACAAAGAATTATCTAGTCCAAAATGCCAATAGTACTGAGGTGGAGACACCCTGTTTTAAAGATTTTTATAAAGCTCAACAGTAGCATGTTTGTATAAATTGGCAGGATACTTCATTTAAGGAAACAATTTTAGAGTACCCTATAAATAAGTTCAGTAAGAAAAGTTTTAGCAGTTTTCACTATTTTTCTGTGTTCAAGAACATGAGTCTACCTCTAAGCAAAGGAGAATGGAAAATTGGAGGGAAATAATTGCTACATCTTTTATTCCAGGAACTTAAACCTGCCTCTGCCCTCTAAGCCTATGAACTGGGGTAGGTTTGTATCACTTATCTATTATAGCAAACCACCCCAAATGTAGTGACAACAACCAGCATATAGTTTACATTCTGCTGGGCAGTTCTCTAATTTGCACCAGATTCTGCTAATTTTGCTTAGCTCAGAGCAGGAAAACCACTCATCTGGGCCCAGTCCAAATTGCTGACCTGCAGAATCAGGTCCTGCAGGTTCCTGTTTTAACTGCTAAGTTTTGTGTTTGTGTATTATGCAGCAGAAGCTAACTGATACAATGAGCATTGGGAGCTTTTACATCAGTTTGGAACTCTTGGCAATACTGCTGCTATGAACATTCTTGTACACAGCTTGTCCATATGTGCACGCAGCTCTGTGGAGCACAGGAGTGAAAATGCTGGTAGATCAGCTTCATTTCTAAAGAACCAAAGTATTCACACACACACACACACACACACACACACACACACACACCTTCATTTTCTTTTCATAAATTCTCTTTGTTGCCTTTAGTTGCACCAACTGCCATGAGCCCATTTTTCAAAAAGAAAAGGCAACTGGGAAAAAAAAAGAAAAGGCAACTGGCAGGAAGCTAATTGATGATGATTTTCCAAGCCAGGCTGGGAGCTCAAACTCCTGGTGCCCTCTCTGCCATCTCTCCCCAAGTGAAAACACCTTTCATTAAAACAAAACAAAACAAAACAACCTCTTTTCATTTTATCCACACAAAGAACTGTTCCTAAACGTTTTTGCACATAAGAAGGAAATGACCAAGGGCACACCACAGGAAAATAATCTCTCAGGCATGTGAGAACATAAGAGCTACTGCACTTTAGAAAAAGCATACTTCAATGAATAGGACAGAAGTTCTGTTTGCTTATGAATCAGGGCCTTGAGGCAATACCTGGGTAAGAAGTGCTAATTCCTGTGGACAAGATGAATATATGTCAGGAAGAAATGTATGGGTTGCTCATGGAACCTATCAACAAATATTTATTGAGTGCCAACGGTGTAGAGAGGACTACACTTCTTGTAACTCCTTTGGACGTTGAGAAAGAAAAGAAAAGGGCCATGAGCTCAGCCTGCTGTTACAAATACCCCCAAATCAGAAACTGGTCACACTCCATTTGGGTTTCTGTGATTTCACCTTTGTTAAGTTATTTTCTTCTAGTGTAACTTAGTTTCTTCATCTCAAGAACTGAGAAAAAATATATATATATGGGCTTAAGCAGTCCCACACTTTTGAGGAATTTACTAGATAATGTCATTAAATCCAACTGACATTTTTCCACTCTCCTCTAACTTGACTTCATAAAAGATTTCTCGTAAAGATTTTATTTATTTATTCATGAGAGGCACAGAGAGCGAGACAGAGATACAGGCAGAGGGAGAAGCAGGCTCCCTGCAGCGAGCCCAATGTGGGACTTGATTCCAGAACCCTGGGATCACGACCTGAGCCAAAGGCAGATGCTCAACCACTGAGTCACTCAGGCATCCCAATTTCATAAAAGATTTAATCACTATTGGCCACTCACTAGTTTTTAAAATCTTTACCTCTTGGGGCACCTGGGTGGCTCAGTCAGTTAAGCATCTAACTCTTGATATCAGCTCAGGTCTTCATCTCAGGGTTGTGGGTTCAAGCCTTGCACTGGACTCCACACTGGGGGTGGAGCCTACTTAAAATCATCACTTCTCTTGAATTCATGAAACAAAACCTTGCTGTTTTTCTTTCTACTTTTCTGGGCTATCTCTAGGGTAGCTTCTACCAAGCTATTAGATTTTGGAGATCTTCAATATTTGGCTTTTGACCATATCCCTTTCCCACTCTCCCTAAACATATCTCATCATACCTGTACCTCAGACATTTATATGATGATGGCTCACAAACTTCTTCATCCTAGACCTTTCCTCTGAGCTCCAGACCTCTACCAATGACACCTCCTCATGGATGGCTCAAGGACACCCCAAACAAGCACTTTCAAACCAAATTCATATGTGTCTAAAATAAACCTAGTTCTTGCTCATAATCTATTCCCTATCTTGATGAGTTACTCCATCATCATCCAGAGGATGCAGAGCTAAAGCCAGTTGGCTATTCTTAGCATCTTTTACTCATCCCTCTCACTGAAGCCTCATGACCAAGCATTACCAAGTCGTATTGAGTTTCCTCCTGTATATCTCTCCCATCCTTCTACTTTTCTCCATTTGCATCTAGCACAAACCATTATCATTTTTTTCATCTCCATTACTAGCCCTTCCAGTCCATTCTCCATACTCTGTAGCAGAATTATCTTTTCAGTGTTAACATGAGCATGGCAACTTCCCTGCTTAAAGCCTATCAATGTTTTCCCATGGCTTCAGGGCTCATGGCAAAATTATTTGACCTGGCCTAAAAGTTCCTCTATAGTCTAGTCCCTGTCTATCTCTCCAGGATCTTCATGTCATACTCTCCCTCTAGCTTCTAGGCTCCAGCCACACTGACTTGATTTCAGTCCTTTCTATTTGAGATGCTCTGTCCAACTCCCAGGCTTTTGTACATGTTGTTCCTCCCACCTAGAATGCTCCTGTGGTAGACAAGAGTATCAGCCCCCTGAAAGTATTCATGTCATATCCCCAGAATCCATAAATATGTTACCTTATATGGCAAAAGGGACTTTGTAGATGTGATTAAGCTGAATATTTTCAGATGAGGAGAACATCCTGGATTATCGGGGTGAGCTCAATGTAATCACAAGTGTCCTTAAAAGGGAAAGAGGTCAGTGGAAGAGCCGGAATCAGAGAAGATGTGATGATGACAGTAGAGGTCACCGAGGAGAGAGATTGGAAGATGGTATGCTGCTGGCTTTGAAGATGAAGGAAGGGGCCAAGAGCCAAGTAACGTAATGTAGGTAGCCTCTAGAAATGGCAAAAGGCAAGGAAATATATTCTCCCCTAGAGCTTTTCAGTCTAGCTGAAAAGCTTGATTGTAGAACTTCTGACCTCTAAAATCATAGATAATAGATTTGTGTTGTTTTAAGCCACTAAGTTTGTGGTGATTTGTTGTGGCAGCCATAGGAAATTGATATCCCTCTCCTCTTCATCTAATTGATTCCTATTTTCCATCAGATCTCTATATCAGATCTACCTAATGTAGGCCCTCTGGATTGACTACATTTTCTTTTCAGCTCTTGTCACAGTTGTGAGATTGTTGATTATCCCAGCTAAAAGCTCCATGAGGTCATGCACCATGTCAATTTTTGCCCATCTACTTTTTCCCCAGGACCTAGTACAGTGCCTGGCATACAATAACCCTTAATAATTGTTTGTTGAAAGAATTATAATAAACATCTAAGAATAGTTGTCATAAAATGAGCTGCCCAAAAATGAACAGACATGGCAGTCTGGCCATTAGGAACAGGAATCAAAATCTCTCAGAACCAGTTTATAATAACAAACTCTCCCTGGGAAAGCTTTCAAATATATCTTTATTTCTTCTGAGAATAGGAGTATTCCTTTTTTAAAAAAGATTTTATTTATTTATTCATGAGAGACACAGAGAGAGAGGCAGAGACACAGGCAGAGGGAGAAGCAGGCTCCATGCAGGTATCCCAACGTGGGACTCAATCTAGGGACTCCAGGATCACGCCCTGAGCCGCAGGCAGATGCTCCACCACTGAGTCACCTAGGCGTCCCGAATAGGAGTATTCTTTTAAATTTTTTTTTTCCAAATAGGAGTATTCTTGTTGAAACTTCAGTCATCACACCATCCTTCAGATCAAATTCTGGCACAAGTTTACATAAATAAATCACTATAAGGTCCTTTACAATTTATAAACTAATATCACATATATATTGTATTTAATCCTCAAAACAACCCTGTGAGACAGACTTAACTAAATGCCTTTATAGTAGCTTTTTTAAAAGATTTTATTTATTTACTCATGAGAGAGACAGAGAGAGAGGCAGGGACATAGGCAGAGGGATAAGCAGGCTCCTCACAGGGAGCCTGATGTGGGACTCGATCCCCAGACTGGGATCATGCCCTGAGCCAAAGGCAGGTGCTCAACCACTGAGCCACCCAGGCGTCCCATGTCTTAGTAGTTTTATACAAGAAAACTGATGCTCATAGGAATTAAGTGAATTGCCCAATGAAGGGCACCTGGGTGGCTCAGTGGTTGAACATCTGCCTTTGCCTCAGGTCATGGTCCTGGGGTCCTGAGATTGAGAACCACAGGGCTCCCTGCAGGGAGCCTGCTTCTCCCTCTGCCTGTATCTCTGCCTCTCTCTGTGTGTCATAAATAAATAAATAAATAAATAAATAAATAAATAAATAAATAAAATCTTTTTTTTAAAAAAAGAATTGCCCAATGAACCACAATACTCAAGACACAAAGCTAGATCTTAAACCCAGCCCTTCTGTCTCTATATGCAGCATGAATCCCATTACATTTTGCCCTATACTATGTCCCAGTGGCTTTAGCAGATTTTTTCATTCCAGTGTCGAGCACACTATTGGTCAGTATTGTTCATCCCCCTTAAGCGGCTCTTAAAGAAACTGGATAAAGCTATTCTGCATTCAGGGTATTGTGAGTAATTTTGTAATGCCCCAGCTCTACTTTTCATAGAATCAAAACAACTGCTTGGACTTCATGCCTTGGGAGAACAGGGACTATGAAGGAGATGAAGGAATTGGAAAAAATTCCAGGGAATGACTATGAGAATTTGTGGCTGAGGAAGGGAGAGACAAAATCACTGGAAGAAGGAAAGTAAAAGTAGAGAGAGGCAGAATATTGAAAAAGTTATTGACATGATGTGGAAATCCCCAAGAATTAGGACAGGAGCAGTATTAGAGAGAGCAACAGTAAAATTTTAGAGGAGAGAGAATGACACAGGGTTGACAGATGACTGTAACCAGGAAGAGTTGGAGGGTGGTATAATCTGATGACTTGACATTCAAAGATGGGGATGGGGTTGTATTAGTGAGGAACAAGAGAGAATGATTTGGGAAACTAGAAATAAATAGGAAGCAAAGGTCTCTATCCCACCTTCTAGTTTAGGGATATGAGGAACATGGAGAGAATACGGCTACCATCTGAGAGGGCTGCAGGAAAAACTGTGTTCTCAAAGGAAAGCCAGGTTTCATGTAGAGCAAGAAGGTAAATGAAACATTCAGAGAAGAGATTTATAATAGAAGGAATTTTGTTGATGACTAAACAAGAATTCCATAGGGCACAGTAGAAAAGTTTAAGGAGTTGGGGAAAGGCGGACAAAAAGGTCGGGAAGTGGGGTATGTAAGCTTGTCTCCAAGGATTCCCCAAGTCCTGTCTTCCCTGTAGGCTCATCAAGAAGTAGAGAGCCTATTTCTCCTCCCCCTGAATCATTGCTGTCCCTTGACCCTTGGACTACTTACTTACTCCCTGGGACTCAGCAACGATTCTTTGAGAAGTCCAAACCATATGCAGAAGCTACATGGAAGATAACCAAGGAACTCTGGTCAACTGCCCACTGGAGTTTTCTGCCAAAAGCTTGCATTAACTGCCAGCCATATGAGCAAGCCATGTTGGATACTCTAGTCTGACCAAGCCCCCAGATGACTGCCGCCCCAGCTGACATCATGAGCAGAACTATCCAGTTTAGCCCATTCAACCCATTGAATCATGTGAAATAATAAGATGGTTGGTGTTTTAAGCCATGAAGTTCTTGAGTGGTTTGGTTATAGCAGATTACTGAAATAGGAATGCAAAGTCATCCAGGGACTAGGGTAAGTAAGTAAGGGATGGCCAAGGAATCCTGAGTTTCTTTTGTGACTGACATCATCAGGGATAAAGGCTTAATGAATTAAACTTTTTTTCCATTGTAAGAACAGAATTGCCCTGGGAAATATGCCTTCTCCCTATAGTCTCCTCACTGAGTCATTACAATAATGACTTCTTTTATGCTTTCAGACACAATCTCCGGCATTGAGACATGCACATATGCAAGACACAGAACTCCAACCTCAGATCTGAAGAGGAAATCTCCAGGTGAATTGTGATTTCAGGCTGAATCTTAAAATTTGTTTCTGCTTTGGAGGTACCTTTATCTAAACCATCACCCAGACGCCTGAGAATTAGGACTCTGCCCTATCCTACAAGTAGGATTTCCCTCCCCTTGAAGGAGACCCTCTGAGTGGTTTTTCAGGTTAATACGAAAGAAGCTTCAAGATGCAAATGAACTGAGTAACCATGACAACAAAGAAGGGAAGAAAACAAAACAAGCCAATTATGCCTCTGCAAATTCCTTCCTGAACTACCTAGGTGAGAGGGAACATAGCTGTCAGCAAGCCTAATGGTCAATGACCAATGCAGAAGGATTTAGGGCTAGTGGCACTTGGGGCAGCTGTGGTAGGGGAGGAAGCCAGGCCTTCAGAAGTCACTGCTACAAGCTCATGTTACCATGATAACATGTTTGTGTGTAGCGTGTGTGTCTGTGTGTGAGTGTGTGTTTTCTGTTTATTGAGTACCTATATATCAATAACATGCAGTAAGCTGCATTATATTTTACTTCATTATCTTCAGTTCAGGTCTTCTTGGATTTTTTCTCTAAAAGCATCTTAGACATAGCTCCACCCAAGTCCTTAACTCCTCAAAGTCCAATTGGCATAGGGTAGAGCAGTCCTTCTCCAACTGTAATATGCATATAAATCACCTGAGCATCCTGTTAAAATGCAAATTCTGATTCAGGAGGTGTGGTGGTCGGGTGCCAGGATTCTGTACTTTTATTTTTTTAAAGCTTATTTATTTATTTGAGTTAGAGAAAAAGAGAGCATGAGCATGGGAAGGGGGGTTTGCGGCAGGGAGAGCAGAGATAGAGGGAGAAGCAGACTCCCCACTAGCCAGGGAGCCAATGTGGGGCTCAATCCCAGGACCTCGACATTACGACCCAAGCCAAAGCCAGACATTCACCTGACTGAGCCACCCAGGCATCCAGGATTCTGCATTTCTAACCAGCTACTCCAAGAACCACAACTTGAGAAGTGAAGGTGGAAGGTTAAGAGTGTGGGTTCTGCATCCAGACCAGCTAGTTTCAAATCCTGGCTCTGTATATTAGCTATGTGACCTTTGACAAACTACCTGGTCTTTCAGCACTTCTCTATTTGTAAAACAGGGATGATAAAAATAGATAGCAAAGGATAGTGTCTACCATTAAGGGTTCTGGGATGACCTAAATGAGTTTATGCATTTAAAGTGTTTAAGCAGGGGCACCTCAGTGGTGCAGTTAGTTGAGGAATCAACTCTTGATTTCAGTTCAGGCCATGATCTCAGGATCATGGGATACAGCCCCCCATCAAGCCCCATGTCTAACCCCATGATGAGCCCTGGATTGGGCTCCATGCTCAGCAAGGAGTCTGCCTGAAATTCTTTCCCTCTGCTGCCCCCCTCTTTAAAATAAATAAATCTTTAAAAATAAATAAAATAAAATGTTTAAGCAGTGACTGGCATGTAGTAAACACTCAATAAATATTAACTATTTTAATCCTCCTATGTCTTACCCACTAATTGAACATTTTCTATATACTGGGAACAATGTACTATATGTTTTACTTAAACCATAGATATTAATTCTCATACTCTGTGAGGACATTGGTCCCACCTGATAAAGAAAAACAGAAGTTTAGTGAGGTCACAGAAGCTAGTGGAAATATAATTCAAAGCCCAGCTATCTGACTTCAGAACTCACAACATCTATGCTGTGAGTGTCATGAAGGAAGATACTCCAACTATTCATGACTGTACCTCAGGGAGCTAATACAAAACCAGTATGTACTAGGTGCTCAAAAGTATTTGTTGAATGAAATACCTAACTGACATTTTGCCCTGAATTTAGAGACAAGTGAACTAAAGAATTTTAAAACATGTTCAATTATGCCACAAATGGGAGAATTGGAATTGAAATTCATGTCTTATATATAAGGCCAATGGACTATTTTCATCACAGATATACTTTTGATTTTATCTACTGGGAGAGATGACAATGGGTAAAGAAGACAGGTCAACTAGGGCAACTGGATGGCTCAGCTGGTTAAGTGTATAACTCTTGATTTCAGCTCAGGTCATGATCTCAGGGATGTGATATTGAGCCCTGCATCCACCTAGCATGGAGTCAGCTTGGGATTTTCTCTCTCCCTCTCTCTCTGTCCACACCCTTTGCTCACACTCTAGCTTCCTCTAAAAGAAAAAAAAGAAGAAGAAGACAGGCCAACTGGTGAGCAAGCACTCAAAACCTACCAAAATCAACAAGGACTGCTTGACTTGTTTTGAGGATAGGTGATCAACGGAAAGCTAAAATTAATGCATATCCTCATATGAAACTTTGCCAGAGTTTCCCCCCTCTGTTGGAACCTAGAAAGGGTATCAGAATCCTTACCCTTCCTTGCACTTTCAGTGAATGGGTTAAGGGAAGCTTCCTTAATGGTGGTGTATAACTTTTAGAAAGTATCTTAGTATGAGTTCCCCCACCAGTTCAGTACAAATAGTTTACTTGGTAGGTTTTGGGAACACAAATGGAGAGTGGAAAAGTGATTCAGAGAAGGGAAGGCATCCAATAAGGAGCACAGTAGCAAGCCATCTACCCACAATAGATCATTGGAAATTAATCCCATAAGGCAGCTCTGAGGAATGGTATACAATACAGGTCTCAAAATTTATTCCACCTAAAAGGAAAGGGAGCTGAGGTAGTCATACCCCTATTGCCAAGAGACATTAGTTGAAGGCTGTTCTCAGGGGAGCTAATTCCTTGGCACAACAAACCTGCCACATATAGGAGTACACTGGCCCCAGTGGCCCAGAAAAGGTCATCAGGCATAGAGATGTAGATGCTGCTGTTTGGAAGTCAGTGGGAGTACTCTGAAATGGTAGAGTTCAAGAGATACAGACAGGGAACCAACAGAGTCTGCTAAAAAGAAGCTCTTTTTGCTGCTTCCCACTACAGCAGCTCACCAAGAGGGGAATTACATGGGGAAAAAATTACCTACTTGCCCAACTGCGGTTGTTGGGAAAGGTAGGTCCTATACATTATAGGCTAGGCATTGCACGGTCATTTCCAAAAAGGGGAATGCAGGAGATAATGGATCACAGCTATTGGATAGAGTGCTGATAAGCAGGCCATGTTTGTGCCTCTCAAACCTTGAATTCATTCAAATGGATTCTTGAATTTGGTTGTGGTAAAGGGAAAAAGAGGATCAGTACTTGGGGGTTGGGGGGATGGTAAGAGAAGGCTCAGAGGAGGCGTCCTGTATATGTTATTAGATTTGTTCTTAATCCCAGAAGGAAAGAATACATATATTTTCTGAAATATCAGTGTTTTCCAGAATCAGTGAGGTCATGGAAATCATAATCTTTGCCATGTGCTCTCACAGCCACAGTTATGCTAATTAAACCAGGGGGCTCTGGTGAACATGGTGAAATCAGACTTGAGTCTAAGGGTTGGAGGGGGATGGGAAAGCATGTGGAGGCTTCAGCAGTTGATTTTGTGTTCAGGGCATAGATATGAGGCCAAGTGACCCCTGATCTGCCTTTCATTTTCCTGACACCTGGGTCCTGGAAGCTGCCCATACTCCAGAGCATGAAGTGGCAGAGAGCAAGGCATCCTATCACTGTTAATCTGATCTGTCATCACCAATGACAGGAGGGAAATCATTCTAGGATTTTTTTAAATTTTTACTTATTTATGATAGTCACAGAGAGAGAGAGAGAGAGAGGCAGAGACACAGGCAGAGGGAGAAGCAGGCTCCATGCACCGGGAGCCTGATGTGGGATTCGATCCCGGGTCTCCAGGATCACGCCCTGGGCCAAAGGCAGGCGCCAAACCGCTGCGCCACCCAGGGATCCCTAGGATGGTTTTTAAAGTGGGTTTGGGGTCTAGGGGATTTCAAATATTGTTGCTCTTTTACTCAGTTTCCTCAACAAAGGGGCTCTGATGCTACTGTGAAATTCCAGTAATGTGGACGTCAAGAAGCCACAACAGACATTCACTGGCATTTGGAGCTCTACTTCTAAAGGTAGAGCTAAAATATCGAATATGCTTTCAGATCATCACAAAACATCTATTCCAAAGACATTTAAAAGAGCCTAGGCAAAGTAGATTTGTCTTTCTTTCTGTCCCCTCTCCTTCCTGCCATCCCTAGTTCTCCATATAGAAAATGTCTTTAAAGCATAGAATGGCTCTGTGTATATTTGCATAACAGCAGTTCTCTATATAAAAATAAATCCTGAATAGATTGCTCCATTGTATATATGTGTTGGTATACATGTCACATACACGGATTTATTTTTCCAAGAACAAATGTCTTAATGTTTCTTTTCCTTGAGAAAAATTACCAACTGCCAGATTCTCAAATTCCATGTGGAACTTTGCAATAACAGACAAAATATATGTAAAAAGCCACAGAGAAATGAGATATAGTGAGGAGTCAGATTTTTGTTTCAAATAGCTCTGAATCTCCAAAGACTTCACAAGTCAAGTAGAAGGCTATTCTCAGAATGACTTTGTCCTCTACAGTAGGTGAACAATGACTGGGACACGGTACAGTGATTAAGTAACCAAGACTCATTCTTTCCCTAAAGCAGAGTGGCTATAGCCATAGGATTGCTATGGAACTGTGGAACAACACAGCTTTGAAAACAGACTGTCCTGAGTTCAAATCCAAACCTTCCTACTTACTTGGGCACGTTTCTAAACCTCTAGGAATCTGTCTCCTCATCTAGAAAATGGAGCTATTCACATCTCCATCACAGGGGTGAAGATTAGCTATATTGCATATGAAAGCACCTGCCACAAAGTAGGTGTCAAGAACCACAAAAGGTCTAAGGTTTTACCCTTCTTGCAAACCAACGAGCTAGCCTGCCATAATTTTTTTTAAGATTTTATTTATTTACTCATGAGAGACACAGAGAGAGGCAGAGACATAGGCATAGAGAGAAGCAGGTTCCCTGCAAGGAGCCTGATGCAGGACTCGATCCCAGGACCCCGGGATCATGCCCTGAGCCAAAGGCAGATGTTCAACCACTGAGCCACCCAGGCATCCCACCTGCCATAGTTTTTATGGATGCTGGCAGGAGACACAAGACTCCTGGGTCAGAGATGAAGGGCAGTTTCTTATAGCAATAATAGTAGCCAGATTGTCAGCAATTTTTGTATCAGTTTCCCAAGCCCCAATTCCCACAGGGGATGCGAAGAAGACCATGTAACACCTGCATATGCAAGTGGGTTTTATTATAGAAGAGGAACTGGGCAGGTTGGATGGGAAATGGTGGATCCTGAGAGACACACACACAAAAAAAACCACTCTTTTTGGAAGAGGATGGAAAGGGGAAGAATGTGGAATAAGAACCTGGTAAAATGAGGGGTGAAGAAGAAATAGGTTGAAGGGTATCCAATGGCTTCTAATCTACTGAAAAAGGTAATAGACCTGTGGAGAAGATGATATTTTCCAAAATTGGCCTTAACAATATTTCCAGTTCCATATGCTTTTCTAGAACCTTCCTGCTCTCCTAGCAAGAGGTGGAGTCTATTTTCCCTCCCCTTGAAGCTGGGTGGGCCTTTGTAACTACCTCAACAAACAGGATGCAGCAGAAGTGATGTATGATTTCTGAGACCAGGTTAAAAAAGGCAATATATCTTCCACCTGACTCTTTCTTGGGGTGCTCATTCTCGAAACTGAGCCGCCATATTGTAAGGAAGCCCAGACTACACAGAGAGGTCACATATAGGAGTTTTGACCAATAACCCCAGCTATGGTACCAGAAAAGTTTAGTGGACAAGCCTGAGGGCAATTCTAGTCCCCAGCTGTCAAGTCACCATCTGTGGCCCCACTGTGTAATAGAGATAAACAAACCATTTCTGCTGTGCCCTGTCCAAATTTCTGACCCACAGAATCCATAAACATAATAAATGGTTGCTTTATGTCACTGAGTTTTAGGGTAATTTGTTATGCATCAACAGATAACCACAACAACCAGGCTGGAGACTAGGAAAGTCTCCTTAAATAGACACTCTAAAAAGATACTCTTGAAAGATGACATCTTCTAGAGAGAAATGAAAAGCTTTCAGTGGGGAGGAGCCTACCTGATGAATGTGAAGTACAGCTTTGTGGGGGCAATAGGCTCAGTGGGTCAACATCCTTGACCCAAGTGCAGACCCCAGAAACAGTGGATGGCTGTGTGAGCAAGCAGAGCAAAAGAAGGCCCCTACCTCCTCAGCATCTCCAACTCATTATCCCAGATCAATTGCCACACCGCAGCCTCTTCTCCTGAGGATCGGCATCCTTTCTCCTAATTTCCTGACTTAGGAAGGTTAGCAGCACTGCCCAGCTACGCAAGCAGGAAACTGAGGAATGACCCTCTGAAACAGAACCCCCTCTCCTTCACCCCCATACTTTTGCCACAACTCCTTGGCCCATTCTTTTTTGAATAAATTATACCTTTTAAAAAGTGTGCTGGCATCAACATTTACAACTTGCAAACTGGGGTCTATAGAAGTGCAACTTTATCTCTTGCTCTTGAGCTCCTACCTTCATAGGTCATGCTATTAGACACCTCTGGTTCTTCTTTAATTGCTTCTTTCAGATTGTTACTTAGTTTTTCAGAGTTCTGCCTCCCTATGAAGGATCATTCCTCTTCTTTTTTCCCCCAATATGGTGACTAGGTGCATTTTTATGGTTTGAGGAAGATGGCCTGGTCCTCCTGCTGTTCTCTGGGGGTGGCTTGGCCCACCCAGCCACTTGGTATCCTGCGCTGGTTCCACTGAGGAGCGGCTGATCTTTTGGTCATTGTCCTGTGGATCGTGGCCCTTGCCATGGCCTCCATCTTAAGGTCCCCAAATTCTGCAAGGTTCCCTTGGGCTTTCTTGAGTACATCTGCCCTCTCCATGCTTCCATGCCCAAGCTGGGGGCCCAGGAACTCTCTCCTGCCTTCTAGAGTACACAAGACTATGAAGCAGCTGTTCCATCACTTCCCCCTTATCGAGGAGGAGGAAACACAATGCTATCACAGGTCTCCCCGAGATGCTTGTATCAATTCAGGACGTACCTGGTGAGGTAGCCCCTTACCCTCATGCTTTCACGTTTTCCCAAGCCTACGTGGGTGTTTCTACCAGCCCTTACTCCTGCCGCCATGCTCTATTTGGAGAGTGGAAAGGGTGGAGAGATAGGCAGACATCTGATTCTTTCTTTCTGTCGCCAGCTCCGCCCCCCCAGAACTGGAAGGGCATCTTCTCTCCTGTGTGGGAGCCCCCCCTTACCTTCACTGTGTCCTCATCCTTCCTATTCTATGGCTTTTCCATGGTCAACCTTCTAAGCTTTGGTTTCTGTCTTGTAAGAGCCCAATTTTGGGAATACTGAGAAAACCTTTTTCTTTCTCTTGTTAGTCTGGCTTTGAAGACTATTGTGCCAGTAAGGGCTTTTAAAAATCTAGTTGCAATTTACAGCTAAGCAATGATTAATTTGTCCTATCCTGTATCTACCTCTTCCCAGGACAGCAAGCCTACATCTTATGGCATAATCTTAATGAAAAAAGAACAGCAAGTAATTCTTTTTCTTTCTTTCTTTTTTAAATAAAAACTACCTGCCAAAAAAGGGAAAACACATTTGGATGATATTTTAAAGCATTATCCTAATATCTAAGCTAAGTTGAAAAATGTAGTCATGAGAAGTTGTGGCTTCTATTTTTTAATTATGTCTACTCCCAGAAAATAAAAACTGGTTTGCCAATAATTAAAATATTGAGTTATTTTATTGTATTTTGCATAAATCTGAATTCAAGCTAATTGCCACTATCCAGAGGGGAATTTTGAAGTGAGAGAGAGAAGTCTTTAAATATTACCCTCAAATATACCATATACAATATTTTTAAAGGGTTTTCCAAGGATAGAATAAGCAAGATCATAAATTTAGAATTAGAAGACAAATTTTTCATCATCAATCATCATCTGATGGATCTAGAACACCCACCAAAAGTCTCATTTGTGTTAATGATAATTTGATTTCCCAACATGTACATGCCCTTACAATTTTAGACTGATTTTTTAAAAACTTGGAACACATATTTGGGAAAAGATGAGCTTTGTGTGTAGATGAGATTAGACTGGGCATGAAGTTCTCTTGCTGTATTTGAACAGAGCCAGGAAAGATCCCATCCATTACTCCCTTCCTCAACCAGGTGCCAAGGTGCTGGACATTTCACCATTACAGAGTTGTTGTTCTTCTAACTTAGGAATTACCCAAAGCAGCAATCTACTTTTAAACTCCTTTCATTACCTTCACCAAATATTTAATGAGAACTGTATACAAGTCACTATACTAGGGCTCAAAGATGACTTGGGGGGGTGGGCAGAGATGAGCGAGAATCAGTAAATTTATTAGTTAACTACACCTTAGGGTCAGCAACACCTTGGTGTGACTTGGCTTTTCCTTTCTTTGGGAACTGGGCTTAATGAGAGCCTTGGGTATCTTAAAGGAGCAAAAAGAAGGGAAAGAAATAGAAGATGGAAATTGAGGGGAAGGTAGAGAAGCTGCTAGAAGCTATCCTATTTCCTTTATTTCAGTTGTAATTTTTCCCTCCCTCCCCCATGCTCACACACATTGGAATATTTCTCAAAAAAAATAAAAATAAAAATTTTTAAAGGAATATTTCTCAAGTCAGGGTTTATCCTGCAATCTATAAATAGATTTAATGAGGCAGTGTATTTCTTCTTTGTTCCTAAGTTATTAAATTGAGCTTATTATTAAATGGTGCCTCTTGTAACCCAGTGTAATATTTAGAGATTGGTAGTATTTTTAGTAGAAATTTTTATTGAGATCATTGTAGATTTACATGAAGTTATAAAATAGAATACAGAGATATCCTGTCAACTCCTCATCCAGTTTTCCCCAATGGTAACATTTTGCAAAACCATAATGCTCTACCACAACCAGGACATTAATATTGATATAATCCACAGATCTGAATTGGATTTCTAGTATGTGTGTGTGTTTGTGTGTGTAGTTGTAAGCAATTTTATTGCATGTGTAGGTTTGCATATTCACCAACACAGTCAAGGTACTGAACAGTTTCCTTACCACAAAATTCCTTCATGATGCCCTTTTAAATTTTTTTAAGTAGGTTCCAATGTGGGGCTTGAACCCACAACCCTGAGATAGAGACTTGAGCTGAAATCAAGAGTCAGACACTTTTATAACCACATGTACATCTCTCCCCCCCCATGCCATCTCTAACCCTGACAACCACTAAACTGTCTCCATTTCTAAAATGTTGTCATTTCAAAAATGTCATATAAGTGGAATCGTACATGATATAGTCTTTTACAATATTTTTCCCCCTCGGCATAGATCCGTCTGCAGATTCATCTAAGTCCTATGTCTATCAGTAGTTTCTTCCTTTCTACTGCTGAGTTGTTCTCCATGGGCTGTACGCACCATGGTTTGTTTTACCATTCACCTGTTCAAAGACATCTGAACTGTTTTCAGTTTTTTACTATTAGATCAATAATATTTATTGCACGCCTACTGTATATATTAGGTGCTTTTTATTGTCCCAACTAATCTTTACCCCAAAAGTCCTATGAGATAAATATTAGTGCTTTAACTGAGAGGTTCTGTGATGCCAATTAACATGCCAAGGTCACATAATCAGTAAGCGACACAGTCTGAATTCGTGCCCAGATCCTCAATTCCCAAGCCCATGAGTGCCATTTGCTAGCTAATTTGATGGCTTTTCCCTTGGGCTAGCATGGGTATGGGGGCCAGGCTGGCCAAAACGAGCCCGGAGAGCATTTTGGGCTGTTAACATCCCAGGGTTTCTCCATTATTTTCCCACCATAAATCAGGACTGACTTGAAGAACTGGGCAGTACGATGCTCACCTGTTTGCTAGATTTTTCTTTTAGAGGTGCCTGTGCTTAGAGAGGGTCATCAACAAAACAAGTGAAAAGCTGAAGGTAAGATCTGGTTTTCCTCATCTTGATAAACATTCGTTTCTTGGGCTCTTTTCCTACTTTCTCTTCCAATTGACAAACGTTATCAAGGGAGTGGTGGTTAAACTGACACATTGTCATTCTGAAAACAAATGACTGGAAATGCCATGCCAATTCATATAGTTCCAGAAAAAGGTTCAGAGCAGCCCATCTGCCCAGGGGAGGGACACATTCTGCCTATTATAACTCAAGCACAATCTCTTGGAGGAATAAGTATGCCTGTCAATAATGAGCCAGCTCTCTGAAGAAACAGCCTTCAAGATAACAGACACATAGATGCTATCCCTTTTGGACTTCAGTGGTAGGACAGTTCCTAAGCCCCCCTCTCCTAATAAAAGTGCTTCTACTACCAGCCCATCACCTACAAGTGCCACTCTCTCTCCACACCCATGAACCAAAAAATTTGGAACCTGTGGCAACAGGAGCACCTGGGTAGCTCAGTGGTTGAGTGAGCATCTGCCTTCAGCTCAGGTCATGATCTCCAGGTCCCGGGATCGAGCCTCCCATTGGGCCTGCTGCTCATCAGAGAGTCTGTTTCTCTCTCTTTCTCCCTCTGCCCCTCCCACTGCTCATTCTCCCCCAGCCTCAGAAATAAATAAAATCTTTAAAAAAAGAAATTGTGGCAATGGTAAGGGAACCCATGTGCATTTCAAAGAGGCATTTAAAACCACAGTGAGATATCACCACACACCCACCACAACAGCTAACACTCAAAACATTGACAATACCAAGTGCTGACAAGGTGCTGAGCAACAGGGGCTCTCATACATTGCTGAGAGGAACACAAAATGGTGTAACTGCTTTGGCAAACTGTTTGGCAATGTCTACTAAAACCAAACGTATGCAACTCCTATCACTCGGTAATCTACTCCTAGGCATAAACTCAAGAAAATGAATGATTACATCCACCAAAAGACATGTACAAAAGTGTTCATAACAGATTTATTCAGAATAGCCCCAAACTGTAAAAACCCAAATGTTCATCAATGGGACCATGGATAAGTAATTGCTAAATATTCATGCAATAGAACACTAACCAGCAAAAAAAAAAAAAAAAAAATACTGACACACATACATGGCTGAACCTTACAGAAGCTGAACTCAAGAGCACAGACTGAGTGATACTATTTACATGGAGTTCAAGAATGGGCAAAATTAAGCTATGGTGATAGCAGTCAGAGTAGTGACCTCTGGAGGGAGTGGGAGGTAGTCACTGACAGAAAAGAGGCCTAAGGAGCCATCCGGGATGCTGGAAATGGTTCTATGTCTTGACCTGGCTTGTGGTGACTTGAGTATATACAAAGGTAAAACATTCATCAAGCAAAACACTTAAGGATTTGTACACCTTACACCCTTTCCTATATAAATTTCATAGCAAAATTTTAAAAGTTAAAAACAAATACAAGGGAGAGTTGCTCTCCCATTGACCTCCGGGAACACTGGACCAGGCCCCTCTTCTTTCCTGTCCTCATCCTCCTCATTTATGGATCTGTGGACACCAGGACATATGACAGAGCCAGTTGGTTGCTCCACCCCAATGGATTATTTGGGGGAGCCAAGCGATAACAATACTAGGCATAATTAGTGTAAAACCAGATAAGAGATTGGCACTGCAGTCTGAGGCAGGATAAGCACTTCATGCTAAAATACCTCCAGAGACTTTTCCTGTCTCCTTTTAACAAAAGGGTGACTCATGCTGAGGCGGAGATGCAGGAATTATATGAGCACGGATAATTTCCGCTCCCTTGGAAACTTGAGTTCAGGAGACAGAAACACACACGTGTGCGCACACATGCGCACGCGCACAAACACACACACACACGCCTATTTCCAACAGGCACTGATTCCAGAGGGATTTAAATACACAAAATGAGAGAGATTTAAGAAAAATTAGCAGGGTGTACCAATCTCTATTTCTAATTTGTACATGGTGAAATTCCCTCTCTGTGGTATACGGTTGTATAACCTTAAACAAATGCATATGGTTGTGTAACCACCACTACTATTAAGACACAGAACAGTTCTATCACACCAAAAATCTCCTTTGAGATGTTCCTTTGTAATCCACCCCCCTCTTGTCCCATACAACCCTGGTAACTAGATCTGTTCTCCATCCCTAGAATCCCTATAGTTTTACCCTTCCCACGACGTCACATAAATGGAATCACACAGTTTATAGCCCTTTGGGTCTAACTTCTTTCACTTAGCAGAAGGTCTTTGAGAATCATCCTTGTTGCATGTATCAAGAGTTCATTCCATTCTCTTGCCAAGTAGAATTCCACAGGATAGATATAGCACAGTTTGTTTAAACCATTCACCAGTTGAAGGGCATTTAGGTTATTAATCATTTCTGGCAATTATGAATAAAGCTGATACAAACAGTCATGTATCGTTTCTGTGTGAACATATGTGTTCATTTCTTGGGCAAATACACCTAACTCTGGGAAACGAACTAGGGGTGGTGGAAGGGGAGGAGGGCGGGGGGTAGGGGTGAATGGGTGACGGGCACTGAGGGGGGCACTTGACGGGATGAACACTGGGTGTTATTCTGTATGTTGGTAAACTGAACACCAATAAAAAATAAATTTATTAAATAAATAAATAAATAAAGTGAAAGTGAAAAAAAATATGCATACCTGTAAGTGGGATTGCTGTCAAATGTGGGTTTAACTTTATAAGACGCTCAACAAATTGTTTTCCAAAGTGCTTGTACAATTTTGTTTTCCCAATGTGTAAGAGTCCCAACTGTTCCACTTCCTTGCCAACATTTGGTATTTCCACTTTTAAGAAGTGTTAGCCCTTGTAATAAATGTGAAGTAGTATCACATGGTTTTAACTTGCATTTCCCTAATGACTAATAAAGGTGAACTTTTTTGTGTGTGCCTATTAGCCATCCACATATCTCCTTGGGTGATGTGTCTGGTCAAGTCTTTTGCCCATTTTTAAAATGAGATACTTGTTTTCTCATTGCTGAATTTAGAGAGTTCTTTGTACATTCTGGATATCAGCACTTTGTCAGAATGTGATTTGCAAATTTTTTTCTCTCAGTCTCTGGCTTGTCTTTTCATTCTCTTAAGAGTGTCTTTTGGGATGCCTGGGTAGCTCAGTGGTTACGCATCTGCCTTCAGCCCAGGGTGTGATCCTGGAGACCCGGGATCGAGTCCCACATCAGGCTCCCTGCATGGAGCCTGCTTCTCCCTCTGCCTGTGTCTCTGCCCCTCTCTCTCTGTCTCTGTCTCTCATGAATAAATAAACAAAATCTTTAAGAAAAAAAAGAGTGTCTTTCAAAGAGCAGATGTTTTTAATTGTGACAAAGTCTAATTTATTGAATTCTTTCTCTTCTGGATCATACTTCTCATGTCATATTTAAGAACTCTTTGGATCACAAAGATGTCTTCCTATATTTTCCAGGAAACTTCATAGCTTTATTTTTATGTTATAATATATATATATATATATATATATTCCATTCTGAGTTAATTTTTGTATAAATTGTTGAGTGGAGGTTCATCTTTTTGCATATGGATGTCCAATTGTTCCAGTACCATTTATTGAAAAGAATATCCTTTCTCCATTGAATTGCCTTCACAGCTTTGATGAAAATCAGTATTTGAGTGGGTTAATTTCTGGATTCTATTTTGTTCCATTTGTCTAGGTTTCTGTTCTTTCACTAATACCACACTGTGTTGATTAATGTGGCTTTAGAGTAAATCTTGAAATCACAGTGTGATTCCACTGCATTTGTTTTTTTGGGGGGAGGGTATTTCAGTCCATTTGCTTTTCCATGTAAATTTTAGAATCAGCTTATCAATATCTACCCCCAAAAATCATGCTGGGATTTTTATTAGGATTGCATTGAATCTATAGATCAATTTCTTGAGAATTGATACTAAACAACATTGAGGGGAGGCCTGAGTGGCTCAGTGGTTGAGCATCTACCTTCGGATCAGGGCGTGATCCCGGAGCTCCAGGATTGAGTCCCACATCAGGTTTCCTGCATGGAGCCTGCTTCTCCCTCTGCCTATGCCTCTGCCTCTCTCTGTCTCTCATGAATAAATAAATAAATAAAATCTTTTAAAAAAAAACAATGTTGAGTTTTTCAGTTCATGAACATGATATACTTTCCCATTTATTTAGATCTTCTTTATTTCTTTGCTGTGTTGTATTTTTCAGCATACAGATTCTGTACTTACTTTGCTAGGCTTATACTCAAATGTTTCTCTTTTTTGGGGGGTGCTGATGTAAATAATGCTGTTTTTTTTTATTCTGAATTCCAATTGTTTTTTGTTAATATGTAGAAATACAATGAATTTTTGTATATTTGCCTGGTATCCTGTGACCTTGCTAAACTCCCTCATTAGTTCTACAACCATTTTTATAGATTCTTTGTGATTTTTTATATATGATGTCTTCTGTAAATAGAAACAAGCTTATTTCTTCCTTTCCACATCTGGAAGCCTTTTACCTATGCATTTTAAGGTCAATCCTGTCCCTGGTTAAGAATTTTCCCTTAGGGCAGCCCCGGTGGCTCAGTGGTTTAGCTCCACCTTCGGCCGAGGGCCTGAGCCTGGAGTCCCGGGATCGAGTCCCACATCGGGCTCCCTGCATGGAGCCTGCTTCTCCCTCTGCCTGTGTCTCTGCCTCTCTCTCTCTCTGTGTGTCTCTCATGAATAAATAATAAAATCTTTAAAAAAAAGAATTTTCCCTTAAAAAGCCAAACCCTAAAGTTCTTAAGATGTTATCCATCTCTCATATTGTACACTAATAACTAAAACTGGGGATCAACTAAACTACATCAGGATAGGTTAGGCTTTGCTGTAGTAACAAATAACCCTAATATCTCATTAACAAATCTCTCTTGCAACAAAGTTATAAAATCTTGCTCACAGTATATGCCCATTAGTGGTTAACAGGAAGACTCTGCCCTTTGTGGCCTCCCAGAAACCCAGGCAGATAGACCAGGCACTGTCTTAAATGCTACTGTGAGTATGCCAGAACAAAGGAGAATTCTGGAGAATTTCCCACAGAAGATTCATTGGTCAGCTACACAGTGACTCACGTAGGTTCTGCTCACGACCACTGACCAGAACAAGTCACAGGATTCCACTCTATGAGACGGGGGCTAGAAAATGCAATTTTACCATATGCCTGGAAGTGGAGAGCCAGAAATATTTGGTGAAGAGCAATGATGACTGTCAAGGCACATACACGCACACAGACACACACGCACACAGACACACAAAGGAAAATAAGACATAAAAGTCATCCAAATGCAAGCTAGAATGTGGTGCATGCCTTTAGAGAGGTATAGAGAAAGTGCTTTTGGAGTTAAGAGAAGGTTTCTCTGGTATGAGCTCAGGGGAGGCTCCTGGCAACAGGAACCTTTGAAACTAGGCCTTGAAAGATGTTAAAAATTGGAAGTTTAATACGTTTATATTTCCCAACATAATGCAGTAGTTAAAAGCAGGGGGTTTGGGAGCCAGATCATCTGGATTTAAGTCAGATCTGCCCATACTAGCTGTGTGACCTTGGGCAAGCCACTTAACTTCTCTGTGCCTAAGTGTCCTCATCTATAAAGTGAGGCTACTAATAGTACCTGCTTCATAGGTTAAGAGGGTTAAATGAGTTAATATTTGTAAAATTCTAGAACGATGCCTGGCACATTAAGTGCTATAAATGGAAAATGCACACGTGCCACTCCTCCAGCCCCCGCAACGCCCCCCCCGCCCCGAACATCCCTGTCTTCAACCAATTTTAAAACGTTGAGATTTTTAAACAGAGACTAGATAAGAAAGGAAATTGGAAAATTAGTTCTCTCTGGTGAAATTCACCCTGATTCCAGCGAGCAAGGGCCACAGGCCGAAAAAACCATCCATTCACTGTCTCTGTGACCCTGAAGCACTGAGCAGGACTCCTCCTTTCACTTTACAACCAGAAACACAGATCGGATTTCTTAGCTATAGGTCAGCATTCCCCCTTCCCTGTCCAAAGCTATACCAGTTGAGCCTTTCCTAGGAGATTTCCCCGTCTACCGTTGAAGACTTAAACTCTGTTTAGGAAAGTCTTTTCACCAAACCATGTGAAAATAAAACCTCCACTCATCAGCTGCCTGGGGCTGTACTAAGGGGGAGTGAGCATACCACAGGACAGTTAGGCATACCACAAAAAGGGATTTGCTCAGAGACCCTCTTTCAGGAAAAGGATAGAAGCAGTACTCAAGAGACTTCCACATTTCTTTGAAGATGAGCAAATAAAGAACTATTTCTACTATAAGTGGGAAAATAATAATTCTCATAAGTAGAGTCAGAATGGTTTAGCTTGTTTGAATGAATAAAGCTCTTCCAAGTGTATTTCCATGTTTGGTTCTCACAACAACTCTATAAGAAGTGCAGAAGGGGTGCTTAGTATTCACTGTCACTCCACAGATGAGAAAATGGACACTCAGGTGAAGTGACTTGCCAGTGACATTGCAGCTGGTAAGTAACAGAGAAGGAACTCAAACGCAGAGCTCCTTTTCACGGTCACCTCTAAGTCTCTGTCTAGAAAAAGGTGGGAGGCATAGTGCCCGCAGGGTACGAGTGATTTCATTTTACATGTGACATATTTATTAGCAAAATGTAAAACCAGAACAAACTAGTAATCTGAAGCTTCCCTTTGCAATTAATTTTATTTGCTTAAGACATTAGTCCACTTAAAGAAAATCTTAAGTGATGAACAACACAGATGGCATGTGGATATGGCCAAAATTATGAAGACAATCTGCCAAGGACTGAAGGCCGGAAAGCCTGCCGTAAGAACAGTGATGGGCATGGGTGCCCTAGGCCAGGCTCTGTCACTAGCAGGCTATGTGACCTTGTATTAGCCATGACCTCCCTGAGCTTCAGGCCTATCCTAGCAAGACCGAGGGGGTTAGTTGCAGTCTTTCCTGGAGCCTCTCCAACTGGAATCTTCTTTATAAAATTTTTTTAAGGTATTTATTTATTTATTTATTTATGATAGTCACAGAGAGAGAGAGAGGCAGAGACACAGGCAGAGGGAGAAGCAGGCTCCATGCACCGGGAGCCCAATGTGGGATTCGATCCCGGGTCTCCAGGATTGCGCCCTGGGCCAAAGGCAGACGCCAAACCGCTGCGCCATCCAGGGATCCCCCAACTGGAATCTTCTAAGATAGAAGCTGGTGTTATGCCCACGATGGGTGCAGGGTTGGGTTCCTCTGGCCCTCTTCTTTTGCAGTCAGCTTTCATTTGCCTGAAATAAAGCTGACAGGAGGCTGCAGGATTCTGAGCACATTCCTCTGTGTCAGCTGTTCAAGACCTTTTCTCAGGAGCTTCTAAGGAGGGCCCCTTCGGCAGCCTGGGTTCTCCTTGGCTGTGCACCCTGGGCCCCACAGCCTGCTCAGGAGAGACCACGATGGAAAAAGCAGGAAGGAAGCGGTTTCCACAGAGCCATCCTCCAACAGTGAAGGATTCCAGCAGGGTGGGAAGCTGGGGCAACCAGGAATGGAATTCATGATAGGTCCAACCTGAATTGCAGCAAGGTCAGTGGGAAGGGCTTTTGGAAAGAGCCAGGATTCCTACTGAGTGTGTCTTGAAGGTACTTGTGGGTGGGTGGCTGTTCTGCCACAGAACCAGATCAGCATCCAGAACAAGAAAGTACAGGAGGGTCACCAGTGGCTCATGAAAGTATGAGGAAAGCCAGGGCCACCCTGCCCTGCTTTGTGCCCCCAGGCAATAACTTAATCTCCATAAGCCTCAGTTTCCCTATCTGTGAAATGGACATAAGAACTGTAACTATCTCCTCAGGGATGCTGGGGATTAAATAAAAGAATACCTGTAAACCCTGGCGTCATGGTAAGAATAAACGTTACCATTCACATTTACGATTGATAATCTTGCACTGGGCGGCCGGGATAGTGTTCTAGCTGGGGATTAGACAAACATACATTGAAATCCTGGCTTGGCCTCTGATTAGTTTCGTAAATTGGGGCTTCAATTTTCTTTTTTTGTTTTAAGATTTTATTTATTTATTCATGAGAGACAGAGAGAGAGACAGAGAGAGAGACAGAGAGAGAGAGAGAGAGGCAGAAACACAGGCAGAGGGAGAAGCAGGCTCCCTGCGGGGAGCCCGATGAGACACTCAGTCGGGATCACAGCCTGAGCCAAAGGCAGACGCTCAACCACTGAGCCATCCAGGTGTCCTGGGCTTCAGTTTTCATCGATAAAATAGTGATACTAATAGTACTCACCTTGAGAGAGGGTTATTATAAAGATGCAATTGCGTGTTAGCATAAAGCACGTCGCAGAATGCCTGCACACCTGAATTGTTCGATAAATTATAGTCATGATAGACATGGAGGTTTGATAAATTATAGTCATGATAGACATGGAGGTGAGACCTGAATTGTTCGATAAATTATAGTCATGATAAACATGGACCTATCATGAATTCCCCCAAATCCTCAAAGCCTCACAGCCCAGCTGCGGAGACTGCTGCCAGCTGACAGGTCCACCATCAGCACTTTCAGGGCCTGTGTGTCCCTAGTAAGCTCCCTGAAGGTAGGACCCCCACTTGGTTGATGTCCCCAAGATATTCAGCACAGCACTGCAAATATGGCAGATCAGCTCCAAACACTGATGGGCTAATTTCATGACTTCCTTCTGAAACACAGAATATATCTCGATGGATTCTACTTTGAAACATCTCAGGTGAGAATGGGGAAAGTCTGCAGAGCTTAATTCCAAGTCCATAGCAAAGACAAAGGGCCCCATCAGCCTCCCTCACTGACCTACGAGGGTTCTCTTTCTTTAAGATGGGATACAGAGCCTGGCTTTGGGGATCTAATTTAGTTCTTGTCAAAACCCCTCCACTCTCTCCCCAGGCCTGGCTGGGAGGGAGGACACTAGCTTCACGCTGACCTCGTTTCCAGTCAGCACTGCCTGTGAAAACGCAGTCTTGGCAGATGTGCCCTTTCGAGAAGATTTTTATCTTACGGAACTTGACAGATTTTCAGGCTCACTCTTTAATTTGAAGTTTCTCATATTACCCCCTCCCCTCCTGTCATTCCAGCTTGGGTAATTTTTCTCTAAAGCGACAGTTTCTCAGTTGGTGGTTACATTCCAGAGTGGGTTAATATGAAAGGCAGAATTGCCACATCTTGAATAACTTAAACCGAAGTGACGAATGAATATGGGATTGACCAGAATGTAGCAAGTCCTGGGCTTTTGAGCAGTAGTTTCCAAACACCAGTCCATGGAGCAGGGCCAAGGTCCCACTCCCACAGAGCTACAATCCAACGGGCGTGTGTCGAAATGCAGTGAAGGCCACCATACTCTGCAGCTCCTCTCATCAAGGGGTGGAGTCTATTTCCACACCCCTTGAATCTGGGCTGGCCTTGTGACTTGCTTGTTTGGCCAATGGAATGCAACAGAAGTGACGATGTGTCGATTCCTAGCTTAGAGTGCAAGAAGCCTTGAAACTTCCGCTCTCAAGCTCTTGGAACGCTACAACTGCCCTGTGAACAAGCCTGGGCTGAGCTGCTAGAGGATGAAGGATAAGAGAACATGAGGAGAAAGGCCCCAAGGTCCCAGCCTTCCCAAGGAAAGCCATAATAAACCAGCCAGTCCCACTGACCCATGTGTGAGCAGGCCCAGCCAAAATCAGCCAAACCTGGCCCAAGCAGTAGAATGGCCCAGCTGAGCTTAGACCATATTGGCATTCTACAAAATCATGAGTAATTAAATAAGGGATGATTTACATCACTGCATGTTGGGGTAGTCTGTTGTATAATAGAATGGATAAAAGGGGAAACGAATACTGGGGGAGATAGAAAGTAAAGAAGAAAACAAAAGACCAAGATAATACAAATCGTGACATGTACAATAAAGGAAACAAGCAGGGTGAGGTGATGGAGGAGTCTGGGTGACAAATTTGGGGAAGATCGTCAAGGGAAAACCTCTCTAAAGAGATGATCTTTCTGCTGAGACCCATATGATGGGAAGGAACCAGCTAGGTGAAGACCTGAGGGCAGAGGAAATTGCGATTCAAAGCCTCCAAGGTGTGTTTTCAGGAAATAGAACAAAGACCAGTATGGCTTCAGCCCAATGAGAGAGAGAGAGAGAGAGAGAGAGAGAGAGAGAGAGAGAGAGAGGATATGGCCAGAGGTCGTCAGAGAGGTGAGTAACGTGCCTCAAGAAACCACGTGACAACATGTGATTGTTGAAGAGCGACAACATGTGATTTCCATCTTTTAAAAGGCACTCTGGCTGCAGTGTGGAGGACGGATTGTAGGGTGCCAAGACTGGGAGCAGGAAGCCTGGTCGGGAGGCTGTTGCAAAATCCAGGCGAGAGAAGATGCTGGCTTAGACTAGAGGTATCAGTAGTGGTCCTGACAAGGGGTTAGGTTCTGGAACTGTTTTTGGAAAGAAAGCTTCCTCACAGCACATAAACTGGCTTAAAACCAAAGTTTGTTATTTGATCCATATGTCTAATAAAGTTTAGGTCATAGGTATTGCTTTACTTTTCATATGCTTAGTCCAAAATTTTTATTGAGGAGCTTTTAAATAAGTATATAATTTACTCATATTTTATGCCAGTTTTTATTGTTAATTATTAATGGGTGCATAAGGTTCTCCTCATACTTAAAAAAGTGGATAAAACATAAATCCAACATCTGGTTGTTCACAGAACAGACTATTTGATTCATAATTCTTATATTCCCAATTTTGTAAATAGGATTAAAATTTTCATATTCAGAAATTTTTTTTAACATTTTTCATCAGAATCCTTCTGATAGTCTCCCAAGATGTCAACATTAGCTTATAAACCATTTACTAAAAATTTTTTTCTTAGAATATTTTTCTTAGAAGTTAATTTGGAAACATTTGTTTGTTTAATAAGTATTGAGAAACGGTGCAGTTTGGTGATTAAAATCATGGACTCTGGAGCCAGTCAGTCAGGTTCAAATTCCAACTCTGCCATTTATGACTTGTGTGATCTTTGGCATGTTTTTTTTAAATGAGGTGATAATAGTACTTCCCATATGGTAGTGTTGTGATGATTAAATTATTTAATACATACAAAGTGCTTAGAACAGCCCTTAGTACATAGTTGGTGCTCAGTGTTAGCTATTAATATTTAACATTGAATTTCTTTAGGATCTCAGTCACTGGACTACATATCTTTGTTAGTGTGACTATTTGAAAGGTGCAGAATAACAATTCCTTTAAAAATTAACAAAAAACAATCTTTCGGATTTTCACTAATCTAGCATTTCCTTCCAAATTTTCTCTCTCTCAGTTCTGACTATATGTTGTCCTCTAATGACTGGTCCTCATGCTCACTGTACCCTGGGCCAGTGCCAGCCTTGAGTTATCAAGTGTGGATTGCATATGTAAGAAAAAAATTGTCAACAGTACACTACATGGTGACTATGCCAGATATGGTCATGGAAAAGTTGCCTTCTACTCCAAAAGAGGTGATGGTTGAGTTATTCCTGAGTTTGCAGTTACAGGAGGATGGGGGCTGAGGTCATCTTCCAAGCTAATTCAGTCAAATGCCCCGTACCTGGTCTGGGAAGGCACAACTGGCTGGGGGATGAACAGCTGGGGCCCCTTGGGCATATCTATCTCTGTGTGGTCTCTCCCTGTGGCTTCTCCAACATGGCAGCCACAGGGTAGCCAGACTTCTTATATGGTACCTCAGGATTTCAACAATGCCTGTGAGGGGAGGGGAGAGAAAGAAGCAGAGAGCAAGCAAGAGCCAAGCAGAAGCTATCCTGCCTTTTATGACCTAGCTACATGGAAGTCACATGGAAGTCACAACTAATATTGTAGTCTATTAGCCGAGGCTGTCAAAAAAGCCCACCCAATGTTCCAGGGGGAAGCAAAATAGAGCCCATCTCTTGATAAGGGATGGGGGAGCGGTGGCAAGATTCTGGAAGAGCATAAGGGACTGGAAATATTATGGCCATTTTTGGAAATATGCTCTGCCACAGATGGAAAGAGCACCAGTCAAAGCATGGCTTCTGCTGGCCAAGAAGATGCTATTGACAAGGAACCAAAAGCCACAGGTCCACTTGAGCTGGCTAAATTTGTAGCTTCACCTGAATGGCCCTACCTGTACCAGGTTAAGAGAGACAGCAATTATGGGGATGAGAGGAAGGGAAAGAAGGAAACTCATGTTTATTGAGCACCAATTATACCCTGAATGTTTGACGCATTGCCAACTGTCAATCAACAATCGTTCAGCTCATGATTCTGCAGGATGGCAATTTGAATTGCATTCAGCTGGCCAGTTTTTTGTTTTTGTTTTTTGTTTTTTGTTTTTTTTGCTTTGTGTTAGCCTCAGCTGATTGCTGGGCTGGCTCGTGCATCATCAGCCAGCTGCCGGGTCAGCTGAAGCACCTTGGTTCTTCCCAACATGGTCCCTCACCCTCCAGTGAGCTAGCCCAGCCTCATGCATACAGTGGAAAGGTCCTGGGGCAGCAAGCCCCATTACACAGGCACTTTCCAAGTCTCTTCCATGTCAGAATTGTTCTTGTCCCATTGACTGAATCAAGTAACACGGCCAGACAAGATCCAAAAGCATTGCAAGAGTGTAGACATAGGGGAGGGAATAATTTGTGGCCACTTTTGCAAGTTACCAGAGCACGAGATGTAAAGTTTTGTTCATCAACTTCTCCACAACAATTTCTCACAAGAAAGAGCCTACCATAGACTCCTTATGCTTCCCCCTAGGATAACAAGGGAAGCCCAGGAGCAAAAAGCCTCTAAGACTCCTAGTCACACTAGAGCAGGGAACACAACCAGGCTGAATGAAGGCAGCTGTACTTTGAGACGAGGAAGAGCTGAATGGGAGAAGAGTAAGGGGAAGGCCCTTCTAGAACATGGCAGTCTAGCACTGCTGCTCCCATTCATCACTGCCCACCTATCCCTGAAGGGAGCTATTACTCAGCCTCAATACATTCATAGTATCATCAGCAAAAAAATAAATAAATAAAAAGCAAGTCACTTCTGCTTTTTGTTCTAGGTTTTTCTTCTTCTTACATTTTTTGTTTTGACAGACAGGAGCCGAAGGCTGGAAGAACAAAAGGTCATCTGGGGCACAAAAGCTACCCACCACATAAATGGACAAGGTTCCACCATCAAACAAAGCCCCCAAGGTAAGTGTGTTATTGTGTCAAGTGAGGCCGTAAGTGCATTTTAGAATATTAAATCATTTTTTAAGATTGTCCTTGGGTCTTTGACCTTCTTTATTTCTTCCACTTAGATGCCTCACTTATTTACCCAGAACATAAACTATGGCCTTCCTCTGTGGCTACAACTATTTCAGAGGGTTAGCATTGACCTAAGCCATAAATAATCTGTCTCCAAAGAACAACCCCCAGCCCTACCACCCATCCTCCTACCCTACCCGCACAGCTTGGCAGTTAACCACTTTATGCGGTTCCAAAATGTCTGTTCCTAAAAAAAAAAAAAAAAATGTCTGTTCCTCCTTCATTCAGGAGGACGAGGCCTGTAGAACTATGACCATTCAATCCCTGACTGCAGAAACATTCATGACCAAGCTCTTAGGTAACTTCTCCCTCATTCCTGATATCCTTTCAGAGTCGTATGAGCTATCGGTAGGACACTACTTGATTCCAGGATGCTCTCGACTCGTTTCCCAAATTCATAGGCCTGGTGGCACAGGGAAAATGGCCCCCACCAAAGATGTTGTATCCGTTTGCTAGCACTGTGAAGAAGACTGTTCTGGGCCTCTTCTCCTAGCCCCCTGTGGTTTGCCAGCCATCTCTGGTGTTCCTTGGCCTATAGACACATCACCCTGATCTCTGCCTTCACGTTCGCGTGAGACTCTCCGTGTGTGTCTGCATGTCTCTGCCAAGATGTCCCCCTTTTGGAAGGACACAGTCATATCAGATTTGTGCCCACCCTGATGACATCATCTGTGGAGAACCTATTTCCAAATCAGGTGAAATTTACAGGCACCGACAGTTAAGACTTCAAAACCTTTTGGGGAGACACAATTCAACCCATAACAGATGTCTACAGACTGATCCCTGGAACCTGTGAATATCTTACCTTCTGTGGCAAAGGGGACTTTGCATATGTGGTTAAGGTTACTCAAAGGACTTTGAGAGGGAGAGATTATCCTGGATTATCCAAGTGAGCCCAACATAATCACGAGTCCTTAAAAGCAGAAAAGCTTCTCACACCAGAAAGAGGGGAGATCTCTGAGGATGAGAGCTGCAGCACCGAGGAGGGTGTCAGGGGGGGCTGCAAGCCAAGGAATGTGGTGCTCTCTGGAAGCTGAAAGGGGCAAGGAAATGGATTCTTTCCTAGAGCTTTTAGAAAAGAGTACAGCCCTGCCAACACCTTGATTTTAGCCCAGGGAGACCCATGTCAGACTTCTACCCTACAAGACCCTAAGATACTAAGTTTGTACTGTCTAAGCCATTGAGTTTGTGGCAATTTTTCAAGCATCAATAGAAAATGAACACAGCTGAGATTAAGCCTACTCAGATCTTAGGTAATGTTCCCTAGAAGCAGAGCCTGAGACAGAGATTTTGTGCAAGTGATTTCTTGGGGTGAGTGGGGGAGGGTAGGGGAGAAAAGCTAAGCAAAGATGTGGTCTTTACTGGAGACTAGCTTCCGCTCGATCCCATGGGGGGCTCTGAAGCACAAACAGCACCACAACATTAATCAGATTTCTGCAAGGCTTTTCTTATATCCTCATGCTAGTCAGTGACTGATCAAGGCCTGCAGGGGTGGAGGGGGGGTATAAGTGCGTAGGGGAGGAGCAGAGCTTGCAGGGGCAAGAACAGCCATGAGTTATCGGCCAGCACTCACAGTGGCTGGGAAATGGGGGTCCCACAGATAACCTGGGGCAGAGCCGTCTAAATCTAATCTTATGGCATTCGGCAGCCTCGTGCACATTCCACAAGGCCAACATTTGTTCATGGTTTCAGGGTGCATTTTCCCTGTGCTTTCTCAAGGGCATGACTTTGCCACAGTCAGCCCAGGGCATCTATTTGCTGAGAGATGGTAGGGGGCAGCGAGCGGGGGGAGGAGATTGAGATTTTGCTGCAGAGGGGGTGGAGACAAAAAGATCCTGCAGCAGGCAAGGGCCTTGCAAGCCAAGAGCTTGTCTTCAGGAAGGATTTCCAGAATCCTTTGTCTCTTCTGGTACCCAGTCAGGACACAGAAGACTCCACTCCCAGGTTGTAACCGTAGTGAAAGAGAGGGGACCTCTGTCTACCATGAGGGCGTAGCTGGAGTCAAGAAAAAGGAAACACGACACAGAGGATTAAAAGAAGCCCATCCCTGTTATAGCCTAAGAACTTGTGGGGAGTAGGAGAGAGTGAGGTGAGGAAGCAGGCACAGGGGTGTGTCCTGAGCATCCCTTTCTGGAATGTGCAGTAGCCATACTGAGAGACTAGAGGGCCCCGGACAAATCTGAAACAGTCACCTTAGAGCCAGCTGCATGGCACAGTGGGATCAGGTGCAGTGGGATCAAGCACAGGAACCCCTGATCTTCCCAGGCTGCCTTTGGTCCCAAAAGGGTGTAGTACCTAGGTTAAGAGCTAGAGGTCCCACCACAAGACCACCAGAGCAGGACAATGTCGCCCTGCCAGTGGGCCATACAGAGACCTCAACGGGTACCCAGCAGTCTGCAGTCAGCAGGAGCCTAGGGTGGGGAGGGCCTGGTCATCCTGGGAGGCCGTAGGCCTTGGTCACACCAAGAGAATGGTCCGATCCCAAGCTGCACCAGCAAAAAAGTCACCAGCCGAGCATCCAGAAGAGGCTACAGAGCCTAAGTCCCTTTCCTCATGGAGTAGGGAAAGTGCTGTCTCACCAAATGAGAGTCTGAACATCTCCTGATAGACCCACTTACATGATCACAGCTGACACTGAATTTCATCCCTCCAAGGAGCAGGTGGGGCCTCGGGAGACTCATTAAAGATCTATGGAAATCGGTTTTTTGGCCCACTCATGTGCAGGGGGGTCATTCTGTCCCGTGTACAATGAAGGGCCTTCGCCAAAGGACCGGCCAAGTGCCTTCAACGTTAGGAGGCTGCGAGCTCAGGCCTGGGCCAGCAGCAGGCCGCGGGCCTGGGAACCACGTGACAGCGGGGGGGGGGGGGCGCCCCCCATCGGCTCCACTCCCCTCCCAGCCCCCCCGCACCCTGAGCGGCTTGGGCAGGGGGCAGGGGGCAAGGAGCGGACGGGCCTCTTCTGGCGGTGCTCGGGGAAGCCTGCTGGGTCACCGGCCCGGCCTCCTCCATCCCCCCGGGGCCTCTGCAGTCGCGGTCCCAGCTTAGGCCCTTGACACGCCCCCCCCCCCCGGGGCCTCTTCGGTCCTCCCACCCGGCTCACTCGTTCTGGAGACATTCACTAAGCACCCAGCCTCTGCCCCGACACCGAGTTCAACAGTAGGGGGTGGACAAATGTGAGACACGCGCCCTGCCCTCAACGGGCCAGCCTACCGATGAGGACAGACACATGGACAAGTCGTCGTAAAATAATGCAGCCTGGGGTGCCTGGGTGGCTCAGTGGTTGAGCACCTGCCTTTGGCTCAGGGCCTGATCCCGGGGTCCTGGAATCGAGTCTGGCATGGGGCACCCCGCAGGGAGCCTGCTTCTCCCTCTGCCTTGTGTCTCTGCCTCTCTCATGAATAGATAAATAAAATCTTTTCTAAAAATTAAAAAAATAAAACTCACTCTGAGTTTCTAATGGCCTGGCTCCACATGCCAAGCCACAATTGTCCTCTGCATTCACTTTGTGTGGTAGCGACCACGGCCCCGTACAGAGAGGAGATGTGGAAGGCCCACACCTTCAGCACAGCGTCTCCCCTCCCTGGGCCATCCCTGGGATCTGTGGGGGCCAGGCCCAAACTCACTTTGAGCTTTTGGCTTTGAGACAGGGCTGTTGCAAAATGGAAAAGAAGCCTCCAACTGGGCACCAAGTTGAAGGTACTGGGTACCTTCAGTAATCCACCCAGACCCTCTGAGAGCCATCCCCATCATGGCACGTGAGGCCTGGTGGGCCTTCCTGCCCAACCACTAGCACCCGCATCTCGGTGGGCCACCCTAGCCCGCTGTATTGTTGAGCGTGGACAATGAGCTGCCCGGGGACGGCACACTGGGGACATGGTGGGTCCAGGGTGTCCATGAGCCCCACCCCTGGTGCAGACACAAACTCCAGAGCACCCCTGCGATGTTGAGTCAGTCATCTCTGTGGGCCTGCTGGCTGCCTCCGCCTTGCTTTGTCTCCTTCCCTCCCGGGCCTGCTCCCCGCTCCCATCCTGGTCCCAAGAAGCCTCGGGCCAGAGCTTGCTTCCAGGGAATGCAGCCTCAGGACTGGGAGAGTCTGTGCTCCCCACTGGCTTGATTTAGGTCAGGAGCAGGGCAGGGGTGAGCCTCGGGGTCTTTGTTTACCACCTGGTGACAAGCTCCCGGGCCACTCTAGCTCCTTCTCCAGCCTACAAGCCACAGCGTGACAGGGCCTGTCTCACCTCAGCAACCACCCTGTTTCTCTGCGATCTGGGCGAGGCATCATGAGCTCCCCAAACCTTCTGGACCAAGGCCTTCTCTGCTAAAATGCTGAGAGGTCTCCTACAAGCCATTGAAAGTAGCTTCCTATAGAAACTTTGCTTGGGTTAGTCCTGGTGCCTCAAAAAGTGTCATGAAAAAGGCACCTGGGTCTGAGTCCTAACGGCTCATCCTGAGGTCACAATGAGGAAGGACTCTCACCTGGAGAGAGGAGTGGACAAAAGAATTCTCGCTCGACATTGAGCTTTTCCTCACAAGCTTGTTCTAAAGGAAATTCTGCTGTAACCGTCCTTGACCACAGAAGATCATGAATATACTAAGGGAACATTTTTAGGCTTAATGTAGTGCCTCTAAATCATGTATCTTGGCAGCACCGATCCTGCTGCCTCAGGATGTCAGAATTGGCAGGTGTGAAAAATCCCCACCGTCCATCACTGTAGAACTCATCTTCTCCCTGGGGTCTGAAGCTAGCAGAGCTGAGGAAAAAGAAAACACATTGAGGAGGAGACACTGCAGGAAAAACAGCCGGGGTTTTCAGTCAGAGACGGTGACATTCATCATCATGAGCCAAATGAAGAGTTAAGCCAAAGGTCACCAACCACCCATCACTGGCTCCCTCCTCTGAACAGCTGGCAGAGGGCAGGCCAGAGAGTTTTTGAGAGGTACAAGTGCCACTTGGGTGTGAGGTGGCCTTGTGAAGACCTTCAGCAAGGACATGGCCAGGTGTACCCTTGGCGCTCCTGCCCTGAGCTACATCCTCGGGGCAGAAATTTGGTGGAAGGTGCTTGTCAATCAGGGGACAGCTGACATGGAGGACGAGGTGAGATTCTGGAGGGGCCATGGGTAGGGCACAGAGGGAGAAGCTTCGGGAACAAAGAGACTTCAGGGCCCTCTACAGCTGTGGCCAGGGGGCACCTGAGTGGCTCAGTGGTTGAGTGTCTGCCTTCGGGTCAGGTTGTGATCCCGGGGTCCTGGGACGGAGCCCTGCATCACACTCCCCATGCTTCTCCCTCTGCCTGTGTCTCTGCCTCTCTCTGTGTGTTTCTCTCATGAACAAGTAAATAAAAAATATTTCTGTGGCCAGGGTTGCTATATATGCACTAAAACCCACTTGTCTTCAGCAGCACATGGCTTGATACATTTCTCAGCCTTCCTTGCGTTAGGCATTGACATGGGACTGAGTTCAGGCTCATGGAATGTGCACAGGAACGCGGTGTGCTCTCCTCACTTGGGGCCACAGAACTGCCTTCCTGCATTTGCCTTCCAGGGTCCAAGGATAGAGGAGGGGGGAGACAGGGAGGGAAGGAGGGAGGGGGAGAGGGGGAGAGAGAGAGAGACTGAGTCCCTAGGGGAGAGCAGAGCCGCAGGTGGAAGTCACCTGGGTGCCTATGGGATTGCGCGCAGCTAAACCCCCATCGCCACAGTCAGATGGACTGTGTGGGCAAGAGGTAAACGTGTAGTAAGTCCCTGAGACTCAGGGGTTTGCCTGTTATAGCAGCTAATTCTACCTAAATTAATTCAGCAGGGAAGCAGGGCATGACAGCAGCAACCTTCAGTGTTTCACGACTGAGCCAAGAAGGGGCATAGCTGACAATAATCCTAATGAGAGACAAACCAACAAAAAACCAGTTGCCTAAAAAAAATTTTAAAAATTAAAAAAAAAAAACAGTTGCCTGGATCAAAAGTTTCCTTCCTCAGTTTGAGAAGCAGTGGACAAAGAGCAAGTGCTGTGCAGGCTGACAGGCCTGGAAGCGAATTCTGGCCTTCTCCCTGCCGAGTTGTGGGACCTCACACCGATGCATCTTGTCTAAGGCTCGACTGCCTCCTCACCTTTAAAATAGAGACAACCACGTCTAATTCCTGTGCTTGTTACAACGCTCAGGTCCAACGAGACTGCGTATCTGGTGTCCACTCAGTGCCTGATGCATAGTAGACCCACGTTAAATATGAGCTTTCCATTTGCTTCCTTGTCTCTCTCCAGAAACTTCTCTGCACTACCATTTTTTGCCCCGTCATCTCTGGGTAGTGTCTGACCGCAGGGAAACAGCAGACCCCTGTACATCGCACGATATATGAGGTGGGGGAGAAGGACAGGGCTCGGTGCCGGCCTGCTCTGTCACACTGGGCCAACCTGACCAAGGCTTTCATTCCACTGATCGATCATGTTCATTTTGAGCTGCATTCGGCTGCTCAGAAAAATTCGTCCCCAGCCCTCACAGTGAGCTGGAGGGCTGGCCTGGCCCCAAAGCTGGCTCAGCAGATCTGCTACCCGGCTCCAGCGGTGGGCAGCCAGGCGTCTGGTCCCCCGGCCCCAGTCATGCAGCTGTGACTGGCGGGCAGCGGGGAGCTGGAGCTCTGATGGGAGGACTCGCTTTGGCTTCTAGAAAAATAGCAACAGCAGCAGCAGGCTCCAGTGGAAAGCAGCCCTGCCAGCACGGCTGATGCCGACACCCCACTGCCCAGGGACCCACACCAGAGGGTAAAACAGCAGGTAATTGATGGCTTCCCAGGCTCACTTAGCAGACTGAGTCAACTCTAGAGTTTAAGACACAGGTTTGATTCCAGCCGGACCCTAGTGGGCCATTTCCTGACAGCTTGGGGCAGAGAGCAAGAACTGAATGTTGCTTCCTCAGCTGTACACAGAAAAGATCCCTTGCAAGTGTGGGCAGCTCTAGCCAGGGGGCTCGGAAGCTGGCCGCACACCGGAATCAGCTGGCAGCTGAAAAACTTCCAATGCCCAGGCTGTGACCCAGACCAATGCTGTCAGAGTGGCCGGGGCCGGGACCCAGGCACTGGAGGTCTGAAAGCTTCCCCGGGTGATTCCACCTGCAGCTAAGGGCAGGAATCCCTTGAGCTACAGCTTCCAACTACTCACCCTGGTATCAGCTCCCTTGATGTAGGGCTTCTCTACAGAGAAGGCAATAAACCCAAACAGGAAAAATAATTCATTTAAAGTCCTACACTTGACAGGTGAAGGAGCTAGGATGTGGCCCCAGCCTCCTGGTGTTTAATTCAGTAGTCTCTCCTTAACCCCCTGGCCTCATCTTCCTCTTCTGTAAAATGAGCATCCCATTAGCCTACCTCCCAGGGTGTTATAAGGATGAAACAACTCGATCTTACCATTTCATTTCTTTTGCTTAATATCTACATGTGGCCTTCCAGTGTGCCCAGGGCTCATCAAGCACTTTACCAATATTAACTCAGCTTAGTTCACTAAAATAGCCTCCTGTACCCTCCTACGCCACTGGGGGGAATTACTCTGGGGAATGACTTAGCAACATGAGCCATTGCCTTTAGAATGTGTGAACTTTTTGCCCCAGCAAAATCTTAAAAGTCATGAAAGGAAATAATTAAGGGTATATGAAAAAATTTAACCACAAGGGTGATCACTGCAGTTTTTATAATGACAAAAAAATGGAAACACTAATTTTCAAATATAAGGGATTCATTAAATAAATTATAGCACAGCAAAAAGCTGAACTAGCATGGCTCAGTTTTAAATGGTGTGTGGCACACCCTTCCGTGTTCTCCGACTCTGATTCTGGGGGAACTATTTTACAATTCTGCAGGCTATATGAATGATAGCAATGTAAAGTTTCTTTTGCTTAGAGACATCCAAATTCTATCCTGTCCTGTCCTGTCCTGGAGAAGTCCTCCCCCACAGTGGAAGAGGCTCGTTTTGCCTTCATTTGCACATTCATTTCAATATCCTTTATCTATAAACATGTCCATTCTTTGGATTTTCTTTTTTTATTTATTTATTTTTGTTTTGTTTTGTTTTTGTTTTTGTTTTTTTTGGATTTTCTTTTTTTAAAAAAGATTATTTATTTTAGAGAAGGAGAGGAAGAGAAAGAATCCCAAGCAGGCTCCATGCCTAGCTTGAGCCCAGCATGGGGCTCAATCTCACAATCCTGAGATCATGACCTGAGCCAAAATCAAGAGTCGGATGTTCAACCAACTGAGCCACCCAGGCGCCACTTTGGATTTCCTTTTGCACTGGTTATACCATCTGCCTGGTTCCCTCATATTTTTAATGAGTGAAATAAAATCTTTAACAAGCTTAAAATGAAATGAAATAAATAAACGGTATGTGGCGAACAGGGCGGTCTCATGTTCACACCTGGCATCATCCCTTCCCCTTGAATGTGGGTGGAACCTGCAACTTGCTTCTAGTGAACAGAATATGGCGAAGGTGATGAGACATCATTCCTGTGGTTACATTATGATGTAGACACAAATAGATATAGACAGACAGATGCAGACATAGATACAATACTTATCTTGCTAGCACACCCTAGAGAGACTCTCTGACTGGCTTTGAATAAATACTGTGACTGCCTCTGGAGAGAGCCACATGGCAGGGATTGCCGGTGGCCTCCAGGACCTAAGGGCAGCCTCTAGCCAACCACCAGGAAGAGGCTGAGCCCTCAGACATGCCGCCTCAGGAGAATGAATTCCACCAACAACCTCAATGAGCTCAAATGTGGACTCTTCCCTAGTCGACCCTCCAGGTGAGAAAGTGGCCTGGCCAACATCATGTTTGTAGCCTCATGAGACCCTGAGCAGAGGCTCAAGCTAAGCCAGACCTGGACTCTTGACTGATGGAAGCTGCAAGATAATAATTGGTGTTGTTTTAAACTACTGGATATGTGGTAATTTGTTACACTGAAATAGAAACTAATAGAGGTGTCACAAAGAATATTATTTTACGTGAAAGATATCTACAAAATACTATTCAATTACAAGCTCAGATTATAAAGCAATATGATCCAACTCTGTCTCACACACACACACAGACATAATGCACAGAATCTAGAAATCCAGTAATATAGTAGAACTTGGAATGACTTGTATTTCTTCCTTTTGAATCTCCGTACCTTCTAAAATTAGTTGCATTTTTCAAATAAATTTTTAAAGATTTTATTTATTCATTCATGAGGGGGGGGGGCAGAGATACAGGCAGAGGGAGAAGCAGGCTCCATGCAGGGAGCCCGACGTGGGACTGGATCCCAGGACTCCAGGATCATGCCCTGGGCCGAAGGTGGGTGCTAAAACACTGGGCCACCCAGGGATCCCCAATTAGTTGCATTTTAATATAATATTAGAAAACATTGAAAATAAAACTACTGAATAAAATACTCAAGTGTTAGCAGCCCAGGTGGCTCAGTGGTTTAGCGCCGCCTTCAGCCCAGGGCATGATCCTGGAGACCCGAGATCGAGTCCCACGTTGGGCTCCCTGCATGGACCCTGCTTCTCCCTCTGCCTGTGTCTCTGCCTTTCTCTCTGTGTCTCTCATGAATAAATAAATAAAATCTTTAAAATATATATATTCAAGTGTTAACAGTGGTTCTGTCAGGGTGGTGAAATTATCGTTGAATTTTATACTCCAAAATTCAAAAAGTTATTTTAATGTTTCCACTTCGAAGAGCTGACACTAACTGGTGTAATTAAACAGAGTAAATAACTCCCAATTATTTTTTTAATTACTGAAGAAAAATCCCACCATCTTTGCTCTCAGAAGTAATTAGGAAGGAAAAACCCATCCATGTGGGGTCTGTCTGCCACACATAGAGATCCAGGACAACACAGAGTTAATAGCACAAACTCAAGTGCCATATGACCTGGATTCCAATGGTATTTTCTGGGCAAATTATTGAGTCTCATCTATAAAATGGGAGAATAATAAATATCTACCTTGTAAGGTAAGGATATCATGAGGATTCAGTCAGATGGTGTATATAATTTATTTTTAAATGACCCTGCTGTATAATAGGTGCTCAATAAATGTTATTATCAGCCAACTTCCTGTTGCAGGAATTGTAGCCAATAATAAGTAGCCAATATTTCAGTCCTGATGTTATGCTTAGGTTCATTAAAACAAGTACAAAAGAAAAACATAAGAATTATAATTATGGCATATTAATTCAGATATTTAAAAGAATATCACATGCCTTGAAAGACCTAACATGGATGCTATGGGATGTTGAAGATACACTTTGCTCACTTCAATGTTAGAAAGAGGTTCTTTGGTATAATTAGCACTATGTGTCTGCTGGGGTGACATGGGGTGGTTGGAACGGGCTCTTTAAGAATTTAAGTCAAGGGCAGCCCCGGTGGCGCAGCGGTTTAGCACCACCTGCAGCCCAGGGCATGATCCTAGAGACCCTGGATCAAGTCCCATGTCAGGCTCTCTGCATGGAGCCTGCTTCTCCCTCTGTCTGTGTCTCTGCCTCTCTTTCTCTCTCTGCGTCTCTATGAATAAATAAATAAAATCTTTTTAAAAAAAAGAATTTAATGAAAAAAAAAGAATTTAAGTCAAGCTGGTTTGAGGTTTATTGCATGCTATAATAAACTGGTTTGTTATGGTATGAGGTGAGCCAGGTCTAGGTCAAAACTCTCTCAATATTCCAGGGGCCTCTGGGTACTGGGTGGGAGGTGGAAGCACTCCAAGGCCACCATGAAGCACAGCTGAAGAGTTACAGCTGCCCTTGGGATAGTGTCAAAATCTGTGCTTGGTTGAGGGAGGCCAGGCTAAGGAGACTTGACAAACAGGCTGGAGCAGGAGAAGGGCCAACATCAGGGGACCTGTAGGCTGGGTATCTGGTGACGTGGCCACAGGCAGTAGGCAATTGGCCAGCCAGACAGGCAGATGGAGTCAAGGATGTTCTACAAACTTTTCATAGCCTGGCCTTGGGAGTCTGGCAGAGAGTGGTTGGCAGAGGGTAGGCCAAGCCACTGATGGCAAAAGGGAGCCAACCTACTGGTTAACAGTGCCACAGCTATAAGATGCTAAGGATGGCTTGCTGTCCCAAGGAGCAATTCTAAGGGATGAGTCTTTCTTAGAAGCATGTGGCTCCAGACACTTCCAGAGACAGACATGGAATTGATCCCATGATGAACAGCGTAAAAATGAAATCCATCTCAATCTTCCCCAAGAAAACTCCAAAAGGAAACTCCTGTTTCCTTGGGAGGACCTGTCTCCACACTCACAAAGACCAAGTAGCGAAATAATCATATCCATTTTAAAAGTTTAGATTAGGAGCTCAGCAGTGCATGGCGAGGAAGGAGAAGAGATAGTGCCTCTCTGGTGAGTCAGGTTTTACTATGATCACAATTTTGATCATGATTATAATTATCATTATGAACCTTTAAAAGAACCTTCAAATGTGTTTATTTTAAAATAACTGGCCTTTTAAGATTCCAATCCTAAAATGTCAAGACCAGTTTCCTAATTCACAACTAAACAGGTTGAGAGCAATTTAGACATATTTTCCTGCACATGTGGAACTGTTAATGATTTAACTAGTTTCCTCTCCTGGAAGGAAAAGATGTCTAACTTGAAAGGACTATCTACTTTGGTGCTTTCCTTTTTGCTCTCATGGCCACGGCCATATCCAAGTCATTGTCTTCTTAGGCACAGAACACCTGGAGGGGCCTTTTCTACCTACAATTGTCTGCTAAAGCCAGCATACCCAAATCGCTGCTTTGAGGTGTACGATACCCCACTCAAAAGCCTATGATGGTGTCCACATTAGTCAGGGTGAGTAATGTTGGATGCTGTAACAAATAACCTAAAAATTTCAATGACTTAATATGATAAATATTTCTTTCTTGCTCATCGAAGTCCACTCTGCTGAATGGTTCTTCTCTAAGGTGAGACTCAGGAATCTAGTTTGTATCAATCTTGAGGTTCTATCATCCAGTATGTTCAAAGCTGAGCTGGTATCATCCAGCTGCTATGTGGGGCAGAGGGAGAACATGGAGGATCCTATATTTACTACTTAGTCCGTGTCAGCCTGGAGGTTACATACACTCCTACCACTCACATCCCATTGGAGAGAATGAATCATGTGCAAGGAGAGCTGGGAAAACACAGTCTCTGGCTGGGCAGCCAGATCCCAGCAATAGCTCTATACTACAGAATGGGAAACCCCATATTTGGTGGTCAGCCAACCATCTATTCCAACAGAATCCCCTCACTCACTGAATTACTTCCAAACTTGTTAGGACGGTATTGCAAATCTACTCTAACTTAGCTCCAATTCGAATGATGAAGGCCATCTTTTAACCAACCAGGATAACCCAGTTTCCCCCCAGACATACCAGTTAGCTTTGGGTACATAGCAGACCGTTCCAAAACTTAGTGACTTAAAACCACAATCATTTATTTAGCTCATAATTCTTCAGATTGGCAATTTCAGTTGAGCTCCACTGAGAGATTCTTCTGGTTCAGCTCTGCTCCCTCATGATCAGCTGCCAGATTGGCTAGGGGCTTTGGGTCTAGAGGGTGCCTCAGCTGGGACAGCTTGCCTTTGTTTCATGTAGTCTCTCATCCTCCAGTAGGCTACTCTTGGCTTGTAAACCTAGCAGCGGCAGGCTTCTCAGAATGAGAACAGAATTGTATAGGGCCCCTTGAGGCCCAAGCTCAGAACTCTCTCACTTCTGTGGTATTTTAATAGACAAAGCCAGTCACAAGTCTAGTTCAGATCCAAGGGGTGTAGAATAGATTCCACCTCTAGATAGGAGGAGGCCCAACACTACCACACCAGATATATACTATGCTCTCCACGCCTTCTTCACAGTGTGTCATCTACCCAAAACCTCTCCCTCCTCCTTGTTTTTGTCTGTGGACAACTCCAGTTCAAATGCCTCCTATTCCACAATGGCTTCTGCCTTAGTTTAGATTCTCCCCAAAACAGAGTCTGAGACAAGGACTTAGATGAAGCTATTGAATGAAAAAGTAAAAAGAGTAAAGCAGGATGGCAGAAAAGCCAAAATCAGGGTGCTTTTCCTGAGATCACTGCTGGTGGCAATGAGAGGTTGATTCCCCATGGATCCCTAGGAAGCTATGGGATACCGCTCAGAAGTGTCCCTTATGCAAAGAAGTGGGGCCTAGAGCCTTTCTCCACCAGCTCCCATTTTTTATTGGTTGAGGGTTACCCCGAAGGACAGTCTGTTCCCCACAGTCTCGGGCTGCTCTCGCATGTGGACCAACCCAGCACCCCCAGCATCAGAGAAAAGCCCTGAGGCAGAAAGACCCAAGTGCAGGCTTGAAGTGGGATGCTGTCAGCATGACCTAGAGCTCCCCTGGAACTATCCTCCATAGCTGGATCTGAAATCAGTGACCAGAGAATGTTTTTTGAGGTACCAAAAATGTTAGCTATCATTTCCCTGATGTCTTGTTAGAGAGGGATTCTCCTTCCTCAGGGATCCTGTGCTCTAAAGTTTCCATTATTCCTATGGCACCTATTACATCGTGTTCTTAATCGCAGACATTCATATGTGTATAAGCTCCCCTGCTGGATTTCAAGCTAGTAGAGGACAGTGGCCACATCGCACAGAACTTTATAGACCACTAAGTTGGTCCCTAGTGCGAAGCACTTTCACCTTTGTTGGCTGAATAGGCAAAGAAACTCCTATACCCCTGATACTGTAATCTTTCACTCAAACAGTCCAGCAAGTAACTGCAGGTATCCATAATGTGCAGCACTGGAGGGGTTGTGAAAAACAAAGAAAAACAAGTAGAAGTTCGCATTCCCCAATCTCAATAATCTTAATATCTTGTCGGGCATATAAACCACATATGCACACCATAAAGTCTAACAGAGAACAAACTGAAGGTCACCAGAAGGGAGGTGGGTGGGGGGAGGGGTGAGATAGGTGATGGGGATGAAGGAGGGCACTTTTCTTGATGAGCACCGGGCGATGTATGGGAGCGTGCAATCACTATATTGGTACACCTGCAACTAAGAGAACAATGTCTGTTAACTAACTGGAATTTAAATAAAAACTTTTTTAAAAAGTAAACACGTCTAATACAATGCCATGGAGTAATCTGGGGGGACAGTGGTTATGCCGGGAAGACCAAAGGAGATGTTGGATTAGTCTGGCTGCCATAATGGAGACCTAGCTTAAGAAGGAGATAATGCAAAAAAATAAAAAAAAAATAAAAAAAGGAGATAATGCAGTAAGAAGGAGGTGCCATTCTTCACCAAATGGATTAGTATTCTTACAATATCTTTCTATCCATAAATATGATATGTGTGCATTATAGAAGAGTTAGAAGATGCCAAAAAGAACAAAGAATGGAGTTCATAATCCTACCACCCAAATGTAACCACTGAAAACTTTTCGGCATACAGTTCCTTCTTTCCTCCTTTATACACATTTATTTTACATGGTTGAACTCATGCTGGATATTGAATCCTAGTTTATATAGCATGAGAACTAGAAGTGACAGAGAAAATTGAGTCCAACTTCCTCATTCTATAAGTGAAAAATGGAAAACCCAAAGAAATCAAGGGATATATGGAGCCCCCAGAGCTGAGATCAGAATAGAGGTCTTCTGATCCCAATCCAGCACTCTTTCTAGCATGTGATGCTGCCTCTATTTACCTCTTCTTCCTTCCCACATAAGTATGAATACGGACAAGAAACATACGTTTGTGGCTTAAGGTTTCCCAAATCAGTATGTGCACTTATAATTGCATGCCTACCTATGCACATACTGTTGTGGAAAGAGGTAATGGTGACCGACAGAGCCACTCTGAGAGCTGGAGATAACACACATGGGGGAGTACCCACGCATGCAGCAAGCACTCCGTAAGTGTGACTGGGGTGTTTGTGTGGCTGGGGCTAACAGAGAGAGGCGCAGCAGAAATCTCCGCTCTGTTTTTGCCACGTGTCCTCAAGTACAAGCTCACAATGTTCTGCTGCCCATGCGGAAATAGAAAATAAACTTCTCAGCCAGGAAGGTGGTTCTGGCAGGATTCGTTTTTCTATAAACTTTATGGTCCTCTGCAAAGAATGACTACAAGGGCTGCAGATGTTGCAGGCTCCTGTGAGCAGATGTTCATGACTGTAAAATCTCAGGGAAATTATACCTCAGCCCTTTTAAGTCAATGAGCTAAAACCCAACATAACATTCTGGGCTCATTTATTATTCCCCCCCTTCTTACAGCAGGCTGTGGATTAGTAGCAACAAAACAAATACATTTCCTAGGCAGTAGCCTATGGTCACTGGAGTCACAGATAAGTCCAAACCTCTCTGTGTCTTGGGCATGATGATTATCTTTCTTCTGGGCTTAACTGGCAACACAAACCCTCTGGTATCAGAGGACAAATATATTCAGGGATTTTGTGGGTTGCAAAGAAAGCAACACCTCCCCCACACCACCACCACCACCACCACCACCCGCATCTCTGGGGGCAACTTCCAACCCCTCCATCGCCGCTTTCACTCATGTCAGGGGTGAGAAATCGGAGCATGGAAAGAGAGCTTTGAGATGATTTAACTTCTGGAACCCAGTGAAGTCTTACAAAAAATTATGCGTGATAATCAGCAAGGATTAAAGGAATTCTTTATAAATAGAGCATTAGAAGAAGTCACAGCTTGCTTGCTTGCTTTCTGTCTTTCTTATAGTAAATGCAAGAACATCTCTTTTGTTCACCTATACCTCAGGATCTAAACACCCTTTTGTGGAGACGGATCAGGTTCCTTCTGTGAAGCTATGCATCATTTCTGTTCAAGAATAAGGACAGGGCATAACATTCTCACCACCACGAACAAGCAAGTACACAGACTGTTCTTTTCTTCCTCTCCACCAACCTCTCCTCCCTTCTTACCACCCCTTCCTCTCAACCGTGGAAGTCAATGAGTGATGAACAGCAATCTCCCAAGCATGATGTTTCAACATTAGGCCAGAGCATTGCAAGAAGCAGACTCCAGGCAACTTTCAAAAGCAGAACCTGTTCAAAAACACACTCTGCTCCTCCTTCAGACAACTAAATGGGGTACAGACTGGTTGACAACTGGAATCCCCTAGATGGGAATATGGAGAAAGTGATAGCCCTTGAAACAGAATTGTGGGGGGAGGAATCACATGAAAATATTGCACTTACTTTAAATTCCCAAGGGGAGAACGAGATTCCCAGGTGCTGAGAACAATTTTTAACTAGCCAACAAATAGGCACTTCATTGCTGAGCCCATCCCAAGCAGTACAGCCAGGGTCTGATCTGGTTCGGCTGGTGGCAGTAGGCAAAAGTCCAAGTTCCCTTAGTTTATCCAAACTGGTTTGTCCGTTTCTTGCTTTAATGTGCAGAGTTTGTTTTTGAAAGTCATTGCCAGCCGCTTCTCTCATGGTCTGACTCACCAAATCTGTATCTGGTGGAGTAAACCAGGGCTGTTGAGTCAGTTTGGTGGTCAGAAGCTATAGAAGTCCCCATCTGATCATTTCTATTTCATCTATGCAAATGATGACAAGTTTATTTCCTATCAATTGAGTGCAAGTGGTGTGTGAGTAAATTGGAGAGGGGTGTTTATGTTGGTAGAGAGCAGTGCTCAGGAAAATGGAGGAAGAAGAAGGGGGAAGGGAAGATGGGAGAAACAGAGCTAAGGGCATAGAGAATGATCACGTAACCTCAGCTAACTTGGACAATCTAACTCTGTGCCATTGTCTGATTTGTTTCCTGTGAGCCTGGTATACATTGCTTGAGTCTGAGAGCTAGGCTGATCCAGAGGTAGGGTTTTGTCAGACGAGGGCAAATAAAGGCTAAGGAAGGCCATGGAGTTAAGGATGTTTTTCAAGAATATGAAGAGCACCTGGAGGGAAGACGAGAGACACTATCCAGAGCTCTCCCGAGGCAAGATATAGCAGCTGTTCCCACTGACCAGCATGGAAAGCCTTGTAAGTCATGGGGCATCAGGTGGAGTAATCAGAAGCGTTTCGCCTCAATCACAGTAAATAACGAGCCCTAAACTAAACGCTGCTCTGGTCCTGCCTAGTAAGTCTCAGAAGCAAGACCCCCCAAAATCACCCTGCTTCTAAGTAATTTAACCACATCCAGAAAAAGAGAAAACTATTTAGAGGAGTGCAAGAATATCCAACACGCAACAAGGTAAACTTCACAGTGTCTGGAATCCAATAAAAAAAAAATACCAAGAAAGCAAAGAAGCCGGAAAATCAATCAATTGAAACTAATGTAGAATGACAGAAATGATTGGATTAGTAGGCAAAGTCATTAAAACTGTTATTATAACTATTCCATATGTTCTAGAAGCTAAAGGAAAGGGCACAAGTTAACTAGAGACAGAAATGGTAAAAATATGGTAGATTATAGCTCTTTAAAGCAGGTGTGAAGGTTGAAAGCAAAACACGGAATACCATGTGATGGGGTTCTCAATATATGTTGATGTAAGACAACTATAGCATGAAGAGGGGAAGGTAAAGAGATCTATATGGCAGTAAGTTTTCTACATTTTCATTGAAGTAGGAAAATATTGATTCTAAACAGACTGTGAAAAGAGAAGTATGCATTTTGCAATCTCTAAAGCAACTACTAAAAGATAATCAGCTGGTTAAAACGTATCACTTCTGTGGCTCAAAAGGGAATCCTACCTTTATTGCCATAAAAAAAGTTAATAAATCATCAGATAAACCACCACCTCCACAGTTACTGCTCTAGGACAGGGGGTCAACAAACTATGGCCCATGGGCCAAATTTTTGTTAATGAAGTTTTATTGGGAAACAGCTATGTTCATTCATTTACATATTGTATATGTCTGTTTTCATGCTACTGTGGAAGAGCTGAGTACTTGCGACACAGACTGTATGGCCCACAAAGCCAAAAATATGTACTATCTGGCCTTTTACAGCAAATTTGTTGACTCCTGCTCAAGTACATTACGGCTTCAGCCCAGGCCATATCAACGAAAATGAAAGCCCTATGATCTGCCTCTCAACACGCATTGTTAGAGCCTCATACAAGGACCACTGTAACTGCTGCTAGAGAAACAAAACTCTGCATGCGCTATGAGAAGCATGGCATCCACCTCATTTCTAATTTGCAAATCTCTCAGGAAGATATCCTCAGGGCAAAACCTGGGACACATATGGAATTCAAGCAGTAAGAGAAAATAGCTAATGAATTTAGCTTTCCAGCCCCCAGCATGCAGTAAGGCATGCTACAGAGGGCTGGAATGGAACTCAGTGGGCCCATTTGTACTATCTGCCAAACCATCCACCTTAACGGTCATTCCAAATAAGAAATCCATGGCCAAGCCAACAGGATGGAGACCAGGCAAAGATTTAAGGAGGAGAATAGAAGGCACTTTACTTTTATTATTTAATTTTTGAGATACAATTCACATATCATAAAATTCACCAAAGTGTATGATGTAGTGGTTTTTAGTATGTTCCAAAAGTTGTAACACCATCACTATTATCTAATTTCAGAACACTCACCACCCCAAAGAGAGCCCATACCCATTAGTTCTCACTCCCTATTTACCCCTCCTCCCAGCCCCTGGTGACAGCTGATCTGTTTTCTGTCTTCATAGATTTGTCTATTAAGTCCCTTTCATATAAATAGACTCATGTGGCATTTTGTGCTTGACTTCTTTTACTTAGCACAATGTTGAAAGAGTCATCCATGTTGTAACATGTGTCAATACTACATTCCTTTTTTTGGATATGTGTAGATATACCATATTTTGTTTTTCCATTCATCAGCTGATGGCTATATGAGATGGTTCCACTTCTTGGCTATTATAAATAATGCTGCTATGAATATTTATGAACAAGTTTTTGTGCGGACATATATTTTCAATTCTCTTAGGTAAATGGGTAGTAGTAGAATCATTAGGTCACATAGTTACTCAATGTTTAACTTTTTCAGGAACCGCCAAATTGTTTTCCAAAGCAGCTATACCATTTTACAATCTTAACGGTATTGTAGAAGAGTTCCAATTTCTCCACATCATTGCCAAAACTTATTTTCTGTTTCTTTAAATATTTTCATTCTAATGTATATGAGACACTATCTTATGGTTTTTACTTGCATTTCCCTAATGATAATGGCGTCAGGTATTTTTTTCATGTGCTTGTTGACCATTTGCATATCTTCTTTAGAGAAAAATCTATTCGAAGACTTCACCAATTTGAAAAATTGGGTTGATTTTTATTATTGAGTTATAAGGCTCTTTACATATTCTGGATACCAGTCAATTAACAGATATGTGATTTGTTAATATCTTGTCTGAGTGGTCTTTTCATTTTCTTTTTTTTAAAATATTTTATTTATTTATTTACTTGAGAAAGAGAGAGAGTACAAGCAGGGGCAACAGTAGTGACAGAGGGTGAGGGAGAAGCAGGCTCTCCCTGCTCGACAGGGAACCCAATGCAGGGCTCAATCCCAGGACCTCAGAATTATGACCTGAGCTGAAGGCAGACATTTAACCAACTGAGCCACCCAAGCACCCCTGTCTTTTCATTTTCTTGATAGTGTCCTTGAAAGCATCAACATTTTTAGTTCGAAGTCCAATTTATCTATTTTTTTCTTTCACCATTCGTATTTTTGCTGCCATAGTTAAGTAACTATTGCCTAATTCAAGGATATAAAGATTTATGTGTATACTTTCTTCTAAGGGTTTTATAGTTTTAGCTTTGCATTTAGATCTTTGGTCCATTTTTAAAAAGATTTATTTATTTACTTGAGAGAGACAAAGAATGGGGGTGGCAGGGAAGGGGAAAGGAGAGGGAGAGAGAGTCTTAAGCAGACTCCACACTGAGCATGGAGCCTGACATGGGACTCCAACTCATGACCCTGAGATTATGACCTGAGCTGAACCAAGAGTCAGGTGCTTAACCAACTGTGCCACCCAGGCACCCCAGTCTTTGATCCATTCTTTTAAAGATTTTATTTATTTATTCATGAGAGACACAGAAGCAGAGACATAGGCAGAGAGAGAAGCAGGGTCCACGCAGGGAGCCCAATGTGGGACTTGATCCCGGGACTCCAGGATCATGCCCTGGGCCGAAGGCAGACTCTCAACCACTGAGCCATCCAGGCGTCCCTCTTTGATCCATTTTTATGTTAATTTTTGCATATGATGTGACGTAGTGGTCCAATTTCATTCTTTTGTATATGGATATCCAGTTGTTCCATCACCATTTACTGGAAAGACTATATTCATGCCTTATTGAATTGTCTTGTATCCTCATAGAAAATCAATGGGCCATAAATGTAAGTAAGGCTTTGTTTTTGGAATCTCAGCTCTAGTCTATTGATCTATAGGTCTATTCTTATGCCTGTACCACATTGTCTTGATTACTATTGCTTTGTGGGGAGTTCGAAATTAGAAAATGTAAGTCTTCTAATTTTGTTTTTCTTTTTCAACATTGTTTTAGCTCTTCTAGTTTTTTGAGTCTCCATTTAAATTTTAGGAAAAGCTTATCCATTTATGAAAAAAAAAAAGCAGGATTTTGATAGGGATTGCACCGAATCTGTAGATCAATGTGGGGAGCACTGTCAATTTAACAGTATTAAGTCTTTCAATCCATGGACATGAGGTACCTTTCCATTTATTTAGGTCTTCTTTAGTTTCTTTCAATGATTGATGTCTTGTAGTTTTCAGGGTATAAGTCTTGCACATCTCTTGTTCAATTTATTCCTAATCCTATTATGCTTTATGTTTCTTTTGTAAGTGGAATTCTTCTTTAATTTCATTTTCAGAGTCTTCATTGCTAATGTATAGAAATACAATTGATTTTTAAAAAAGATTTTATTTATTTGAGAGAGAGAGGGAGAGAGCACGCATTAGTTGGGGGTGGGGAAGCTGAGAGAAAGGGAGAAGCAGACTCCCCACTGAGCAGGGAGCCTGACTTGAGGCTCGATCGCAGGACTTTGAGATCATGACCTGAGCCAAATGCAGACACCTAACCGACTAAGCCACCCAGATGCCCCTACAATTGATTTTTTAAAGATTTTATTTATTTGAGAGAGAGAGAGAGAGAGAACGCACAAGCAGGTGGAACCACAGGCAGAGTCAGAAGGAGAGGGAGAAGCAGGCTCTGAGCAGAGAGCCTGATGCAGGGTTCAACCCGCAGACCCTGGGATCATGACCTGAGCCAAAGGCAGAAGCTGACTGAACCATCCAGGCACCTCTACAATTGATTTTTAAATATTGATCTTGTATCCTGCTACCTTGCTGAACCTATTGGTTAGCATTTTCTCTCCCTCCCCCACTAATTTTCTAATTAGTTTTCTCTCCCTCCCCCACTCCTCTGTGTGTTTGTGTGTGTGTATTCTTCAGGATTTTCTATATACAAGATCATGTCATCTGCAAATAGGGATCGTTTTTACTTCTTTTCTAATCTGAATACATTTTATTTACTTGCCTGACTGCCCTGGCTAGAACATCCAGTTAAGTGTTTAATAGAATTACCAAGAAGGGGACATCCTTGTCTTGTTCCTGTTCTTGGGGAGAAAGCTTTCAGGCCTAAGTATGATGTTAGCTGTGGGTTTTTCATAGATGCCCTTTATGAAATTAAGGAAGTTCCCTTCTATTCCTAGCTTGTTGAGTGTCTTCATCAAAAGAGGCTGGATTTTGTCAAATGCTCTTTGTTTATTGAGGGACAAAAATCATGGGATTTTTGTCTTTTATTAATATGATGTATTACATTGATTTCCACACATTGAAACAATGCTGCATACATTAAATAAACATCACTTGGTCATAGTGTATAATCCTGTTAATATGTGAATTTGGTTTGCCAGTGTTTGGGTGAGTATTTATGTATCTATAATCATAATGGATATTGGTCTATAGTTTTCTTTTGCTGTAACATCTTTGTCTGGTTTTGGTATCAGGGTAATGCTGGCCACATGGAATGAGTTGAGAAATATTCCCTCCTCTCTATTTTTTGGAAGAGTTTCTAAAGCTTGGTGTTAATTCTTCCTTAAACATTTGGTAGAATTCACCAGTGAAGTCATCTGGTCCTGAGATTTACCCTGTGAGAAGTTTTTTGATTACTGATTCAATCAATATCTTTTCTTACATTCAGTTTTTCTGTTCTGCTTGAGTCAGTTTCAATACTTGTGTCTTTCTAGGAATTTGTCCTTATCATTTAGGTTATCCAATCTGTTGACATAAAACTGTTCATATTATTCCCTTTTAATCACTGCCATTTCTGTAAGGTCAGTAGGAATGTCCCCACATGCATTACTCACTTCATTAAAATGAGCCTTCTCCTTTTTCTTGCTCAATCTATTTATAGGTTGGTCAATTTTGTTGCTTTTTTCAGAGACCCAGCTATTGGTTTCACTGGTACTTTTCAGTTGTTTTTCTATTTCATTAATTTCACTCTAATCATTTCATTTCCTTCCTTCTGCTTGCTTTGGGTTTAGTTCCCTCTTCTTTTTCTGGATTCTTAAGGTGGAATGTTCTTGATTTGAGATTTTTTCCTTCTTTTAATGCAGGCATTTACACCTGTAAGTTTCTTTGTAAGCCTGTTTGAGTTGCATTCTGTAAGTTTTGTCTATTTCTCCCTTCAGTTCTGTCAGCTTTTGCTTCATGTATTTTGGGACTCTTTTGTTAGGTGCACACATATTTATAATTGTCCTCTCTTGCTGATTAATTGACCCTTTTATCATTATAAAGCAGCCTTCTTTGTCCCTAGTAACAATTTCTTCTTAAAGTCTATTTTATCTGACATTAGCATAGCCACTCTATCTCTTTTAGTTACATTTGCGTGATATCTCTTTGTATCCTTTTACTTTCAAGAGATTTGTGTCTTTGAATCTAGGATGTCTCTTGTAGACAGCACATTATGGATCATTTAAAAAATATCCATTATGCCAATCTCTGCCTTTTGTCTGTTTAACCCACTTATATTTAATAATATAGGGTCTGCACCTACCATTTTGCTATTTGTTTTCTATATGAATTGTCTCTTTTATTCCTATATTCCTCCATTACTGCCTTTTGTGTTTACTGTAACATTTTAATTATTTTGATTTCTTATATTTTTTGAATTATTTTCTTAGTGATTGCCCTGAGGATTATAATTAAAATGTTAACTTGTAACAATCTACCTTGGATTAATACCAACTGAACTTCAATAGTCTATAAAAAACTTTGCTCCTATATAGTCCCCTGGATTGCTGTAAACTTTTGGCTGATTTCCAGAGTCTTGAAAAAAAATGATTTTGACCATTTTCGCTAGTATTCTTGTAGCTTTTACGGAAGAGAGTATTTGTGGAGGTCCTTGCTCCAACATCTCCAGTGACATTATTCCCAGGCAGTTCACTTCTAAAGGGTGCCTACAATCTTAGGAAGAAGTGACATGGAGTAGCAAAAGGTCTAAAAGTAAAGATGGCTGTTGTTGCTTTTCAGTAGATATATAGCTGTGGAGGATTGCATTCTTGTTTCCAACTATCTACCCCCTCTCTCTCCATGCCCTGTCTGCCGTGTGACTTTGCAGTGGTTCCACCTGGAGGTGGACTATATTTCTCTGATCCACTGATGATGTTGTTTTGCTGTATAGCTTTCTTTGGCCAAGTGAGATGTGGACAAAAGTGAGGGTGCCAGTTCTGAGCTTAGATCATAAAGCAGTTGATGTTTCTACTCATCCTTTTTCTGCTGCTGCCATCACCATGAGAAGAACATGTGCAGCTAGTCAGCTGGTCCAAGAAAGAAAAGAGAATAGGAAGCCAACATGGACTCAAGCTAGAGCTTGGGGCCAAGTTCAGCCAAGCTTGGTCTATAACATCCAAATGTCAGCCAACCCACAGGTGTGTGAGCAAGAACAAATGATTTAAGCCAGTGAGTTTCAAGCCGGTTTATTATTCAGCCCTGTTGTGGCAACAGCTGGCTGATACATGTTGTTTTGATCATACCCTGGTAAGACTTGGACCTCAAATATATCTACCAGTTATTTATGCCACTACTACTTTCCTTCTCTCTCTCTTATCAAACGGAAGAGTTTGCTCTACATTCTCTGGGCTAAGGAGCCATTTTACATTTTTGTCAGTTATGAAATATCTGGTATGAAAGGCAACAGCTACATTAGATCAAGTATACCCAAGGCAGCCTCTATCTCTCAAGGAAGCAGCCAGCAAATCACACCTCAGAGAGCAGAAACTCAAGGTCAAACAACCAGGTCTTTTTTCTCAAAAGAGAAATGATCAATTCTTCCCACTCTGAGGGGAACAGTTTGCAGTATGGAAAGCACTAATGGAAACTCCAGTTTTCATTCCAAGGATTTTTCTTCCAGAAAACTGGTTATTTTCTTCAGAGCAGTTTGAGATCACACGCTCTGACTAGATCACATCATTTATGGAGGAAGAACGTCTCCACCTCAGTATCTTTCTGGTGAAAGTTTAATGGCCTATAGGCTCTTGGTCCTGAAAAAGGATAGAGTGTGAGGAAGATATATGAGGAAATGGGTGTAAAGGTATTTGGTAACCTTTACAGGTGTTCTTAAAAAGTGGATGGAAAGCTTCTGTCAGCTACTATATACCTTGCTAAGTTAAATCTTTAGTCTTTATTTTTTTTATTTAAAAGATTTTATTTATTTATTCATGACAGACACACAGAGAGTCAGAAACCACTGAACCACCAGCCTGCCCGATCTTTAGTCTTTAAAAGGTAAACTCTAGCTTACTGATAATGTTAATCATGGATGATGATCATTTCTTGATCATTAGAATAACATTAAAGAATGAAGTAAGTAGGGCAGCCCAGGTGGCTCAGCAGTTTAGCACCACCTTCAGCCCAGGGCGTGATCCTGGAGACCCTGGATCGAGTCCCATGTCGGGCTTCCTGCATGGAGCCTGCTTCTCCCTCTGCTTGTGTCTGTGCCTCTCTCTCTCTCTCTCCGTGTCTCTCTGAATGAATGAATGAATGAATGAATGAATAAATAAATAAATAAATAAATAAAATATTTTAAAAAAATGAAGTAAGTATAAAAGACTTGGTTAATTCTATTTTGGCTATAGGAAAGAATGTGTTCTGTAAGTTGGTAAGCGAATGTACATGTATGAAAGTTTAAGCCTAGCAGTTCAATGATGTTTCTGCCCTCAATCTTAAGACATGTTTTATTTATGTAACCCCCTTCAAGTGGGGCTTATGTATATCAAGGAGGTGTTAGGTTTATAATGAAAGAGAAACACATTTCCTTGAGCATCAGAGTGAACCAAGTACAACTGTTTGCTTAGGGACTGGCAATCTATAGCAGATTTACAATTTTCATGAGCCTATGACAGCCACTGTTGTTTGCCTATCCCAACTCTCATTGTAGTCTTCTTTTTAGTAATACAACCCCAATTTTATTTAATATAACCATGGTCTTGCTTAAAGATTACATTTCCCCAGCCTCTTTTGCAATTAGATATAGCCAAGTGACTAAGTACTGGCCAATGAAATGTAAAAGAATACATGTATGGCTTATAGGAAGTCTCTTTAAAAAAGAATGGCAATTCCCTTAATTACCTTTTTCTTATTCCTACTGCCTGAATATGGATGTAATGACTGGAGATCCATATTGGACCATAAAGTGACCTAAAAAAAGGAAGCCACATGCTAAGGATTATAAAACGGCATGATATTCACCAGGCTTCCTGTGACAACATAAAGCTGCCATACTAGCCCTGGCCTATTACCTCCTGGCCTATTACCTTCTTTTACCTGAGAGAAAAATAAAATTTATTTCCTTAAAGCCAGGTTTATTGTATAATATATAGTAAAATTCACTCTTTTTAGGTGTACAGTTCAATGAGTTTTGACAAATTTATACATTCATGTTACCACCACCATATTCAAGATGTAAGCCATTTCCATTGGCTCGTGTTTCTTTGCATTTCATCCCTCCCCCCACCTTCAGCCGCTAGAGATCACTGATTTGATTTCTGTCCAAATAGTTTACCTTATCCATAATGTCACATAATTGGAACCATACAGTATGTAGCCTCTTGTATTTGATTTTTTTTAACTTAGCATAATGCTTCTGAGATTCATCCATGCCATTGCATGTATCAGTAGTTCGTGCCTTTTTGTGGCTCAGGTACTACAATTTATTTATTCATTCACCACCTGATGGGTATTTGGATTGTCTCCAGTGTTGGTCATTATAAATATGGCTACTAGAACTATTTGTGTACAAATCCTTGTATGGATGTGGCTCATTTCTCCTGAGTGATACTGATGGGTGGTATGATAAGTTTATGCTTAATATTATAAGAATCTGCTAAGCCCATTTTTAACCAGCAGCAATGTATAAGAGTTCCAAATGCTTTACATCCTTGTCAGCATTAGTGTCAGAAATTTTCATTTTACCCATTCTAATAGCTGTGCAGTAATATCTCATTGCGTTTTAATTTGCATTTCTCTAATGACTAATAACATTGAGCGTCTTTTCCTGTGTTTACATGTCATCTGTATCTCTTTTGTGAAGTGTATGTTCAAATCTTTTGCCCATATTTTTAGTTGTCTTCTTAGTATTGAGCTGTATTTAAGATATAAGTCCTTCATGAGATATGTGCTTTGTAAATATTTTCTCCTAAAGTACAATTTGTCACTTCCTCACCATTTCCTGTTTCTTAAAAAAACAGAAGTGTTTAATTTTGATGAAGTTCAATTTAGGGAATTTTTCTTTTATGGTTTGTGCATTTTTGTGTCCTATTTAAGGATACATTGCCTACCCCAAAGATTTTCTCTTTTAGAATTTTTATAGTTTTAATGCTTATATTCGGATTTATGATAGGTTTCAAATTTATTTTTATATATGGTGCAAGGTAAAAGTTGAAGTTCACTTTTTTTTGGCATATGGTTATCCAGTTGTTCTAGCACCATTTATTGAAAGACTATCCTCCTTCCATGTGGAATTACTTTGGCACCACTGTTAAAAATTAATTGACCATATATACAAGGGACTATTTCTGGACTCTATAGTTTGTTCTGCTGATCTATATATCTATCTTTATGCCAATGCCATGCTGTCTTGGTTACTGTATTTTACAGTAAGTCTTTTATTTATTTATTTTTAAAAGATTTTATTTATTTATGAGAGAGAGAGAGAGATAGAGAGAGAGAGAGAGAGAAAAGCAGGCTCCGTGTAGGGAGCCCAACGTGGGATTCGATTCCAGGACTCCAGGATCACACCCTGGGCCGAAGGCAGGCACTAAACTGCTGAGCCATCCAGGGATCCCCTACAGTAAGTCTTTTTAAAAAAATATTTTATTTATTCAGGAGAGACACAGAAAGAGAGAGGCAGAGACATGCGCAGAGGGAGATGCAGGCTCCTTGAGGGGAGCCTGATGTGGGACCCAATCATGAGACTCCAGGACCACACCCTGAGCTGAAGATAGATGCCCAACCACTGAGCCACCCAGGCGTCCCTACAGTAAGTCTTCTAATCAGATAGTGAGAGTCCCAACTTTGACATTTTGTTTTCAAAACTGTCTTGGCTACTTTAATTTCCTTAATTTTCCATGTAGATTTTAGAGTTAGCCTATCAGTTTCTACAAATAAGAATTAGAGGATTTTGACCGGGATTGCTTTGAATCTATAGATAATTTAAGAAGCATTGACAATCTAACAATTTTGAGCCTCTGATCCATGAGCATGGCATATCAAGAGAAAAATAAAATTCAATCTAATTTAAGACACTGTTACTTAGAGTTTGTTTTTACAGTCAGCCAAGCCTAATGCTAATCAATACAGAGGCATTCACAACTTGTCATGATTGTATCAGATGCTCAACTAAAAGAAATAGAGGTCCTTAAAAAAGAAAAAAAGATGTCAAAAAGACACTGGAGTCAACCTGAAAGAGCTTCAAATTGCCAAAAATGAAACAATTTGAACGAAATAAATACTGATTGTACTGAATTGTGACCCAAAGAATAAAATAAATATTCATGAGTTCATATTGATATACATTATTGAATAATGGGGAAGAAGAAACAAATATTCTTTATATTAGAATTTCAACTAACAGGGGATCCCTGGGTGGCTCAGTGGTTTAGCACCTGCCTTTGGCCCAGGGCATGATCCTGGAATCCCGGGATCAAGTCCCGCATCAGACTCCCTGCATGGAGCCTGCCTCTCCCTCTGCCTGTGTCTCTGCCACTCTCTCTCTGTGTGTGTCTCTCATGAATAAATAAAATCTTTAAAAAAAAGAATTTCAACGTACATAGAAAGAATGAAAAAAGCAGAAAATCACCCTTAGAACACTACAGCAATAACTGCTGCAGGTAAGTCATTTACACTTTATGTATGTGCAGTTTGTTGTATGTCAATTTTACTTTAATAATATTGGAAAATTAATCTCACCATATTTTATTTTCCAATGAAAAGTTAACATTTTGGTGCTTTATTCAAGTACAGGAGGTGAACTTTCTGTGGGCAGAGCTGTTCTAATACCTATAGCTCAGGTATCAGGATATACCTGAGGAAAGAAGGGCAGGCTGGATTGCTAATCTGTCCTGAAGTTTACTTTGCCTGCCCATCTGTCAGGCCAGAAGTGCCAGGGAATTCACGCCCCCAGAGGAATTGCCCTCAAACAGTGACTTCTGGGAATTGATTGGTGTATAAATATCCCAGCTCTCTCACCTCCTGGGTATAGTAACTCTGAACGCATGTTCTACACAGTTTCCCAGAGGTCCACAACAAGACTGTGCTCTCCTACTGCCTACAGAGCTAACTGATTTGATAATGTATCCTGTCTTCCCATGCCTGCCTCACTTCTCCACTTCTCTACAGGCATTTCCTTTACTTGCAAATAAACTACTTGCTCTTGAATCCTTGTCTCAGGGCTGGCTTCTGGGGGAACCCAAACTAAGACAAATATGTAGTAGGCATTAGTGAATACATGAGCATTTGTAGGAAAAATTGCTAAAAAACATATTCCCCTTGAATAGAAAGACTACCAAGAATTTCAGGAACCTAAAGCTTTATTTTTCAGCCTGTGAATACTTGAGAATAAAACGATCTATAAAACCAGTGCAATTAAAAAAAAGCAATACTCTCTCCCTCTGCCCTTCCTCCTAAATAAATAAATAAATAAATAAATAAATAAATAATATGATTTATATTAAAAAAATAGGAGTGTCTGGGTAGCTCAGTCAGTTAAGCTTCTGACTCTTGATTTCAGCTTAGGTCATGACCTCAGGGTTGTGAGATCAAGCCCTGTGTTGGGCTCTGGGCTGGGCATGGAACCTGCTTAGGATTCTCTCTTTCTCTCCCCCTCTGCCCCTCCCTCCCATCTCTCCCTCTCTAAGAACAAACAAACAAGGAAATAAACCAAAAAAGCAATAAAATATGCAACTAGCTTAGTGTTGATTTGCTTCTCATTTCTTTTTTTTTAAAGATTTATTTATTTATTTATTCAGAGAGAGAGAGAGAGAGAGAGAGGCAGAGACACAGGCAGAGGAAGAAGCAGGCTCCATGCAGGAAGCCCGACATGGGACTCGATCCCATGTCTCCAGGATCACGCCCTGGGCTGCAGGCAGCGCTAAACCACTGCGCCACCAGGGCTGCCCTTCTCCTCATTTCTGATGGATAACTTTAATCTTGACCATCACCCAGTTTATCCTCAGTCTAACAGTATATATTTGTCTATTTATCAAATGTTCAGCAACTCTTCATCACTGGGGTTCTTGTTTTTCCTATCCCTTAGTTGTTTGTTTTCATAAGATGTCTGAGAAGAGGAGGGCAAGCTCATTACACAAAGCTTCAGCTTTATAAAGCAATTACTTATCCTAATGAGAAGGGGTGCTGAGCTCAAGGCTTGAATACAATGGATTGACAATGCATAATTTGCATCATGTATTAACATGGCAATTAAAAGCCATGAGAAATCTAGATATTGGAAATGAAATGGTTCTGGAAATAGCCGCAGCTGACATAGTTACCTGTCACCTTTGAGGAGTGTTGGTAATTGTGATAGATTGCAAAAATTGCCCCAATTCTTTACTTTTCCATGTATCTACACCCCCTCTGCCATGTAACTTTGCAGTGTTCTTCTGTGCAAGGGGGTTCAGTTATGTGGCTTCCTTTTGGACAATGAGATATAGAATATGACACAGCAGAGGTTTGCAAAGTTTCCATGATTGAACTGTCTCACTCTTGCCTTCTCTCATCACCATAAGAACATGCTCAAGATGGTGTGCTGGGGGACAAGAGATAATAGAGCAGACCCAAGTCACCTCACTCATTTTAGCCAAGATCATCTTGGACCAGACCAGCTGATAGCTAATTGCCAGAAATGCAAGTAAACCCGGGCAAGACCAGATATACTCCCCAGTTGAGTCATCACCAACCCAGAGAAACATTAAATTTATACATTATATTTTGAGCCACTGAGTTTCGCAGTGGCTTATTACATAGAAATCTGATGGAGATAAATAATACAGCAAGGTTGGAGATGGAGGAGTGTAACCTTCCTCAGGGCAATAGGGCCCAAAACTCACATAAAAAATGTATAAATTCAGCAAGTCACCTGAATACTCATAAATATCTAGGTAAGTGATGGATTCTAAAACATCCATATCAGAGACTGCAAACTGGTGACCCACCATCCATATCTGGAGATGTGTTCTTACGGAATGGCGAAAGCAGGACTCCTTGTCTTCTTTTCAGTCAGAAGTAAATGAATCCTATATATCAGAGACCTTACCTCTCTTGGCTTAAACTTCTTTCTCTACTACCAATTGGATGTAGAATCTAAAGATAAACCCTGGGGTCAATAAAACATGACTTTGTATCAGATAGGGATCAGTCAGAGAAATAGAACCATGAGGAATGATGTAGAGTAAGAATTTGTCATAGCAATTTAAGCAATTATGGGACCTGGCAAAATGGTCTCAGTTTGGTTGTTTCTTCTGTGTCTGGTGAAGAGCCTGCAGTCCAGTGGGCACGAGGGAGGCAGGTGGAACCAGTGAAGAGCAAGCTGGAACTTGCTCTGGTCTCTCCCCATCTCCAAGCCTCCAACCCTTGCTGTCTTGGGTGACCTGTAGGAGAAGTTGGTGCTCTTGCCATGAAGCCACACTGATACCTGGCCTAGGATTTGGAGAAGCTGAAGGAAAAGATCCTACAATAATTAAACCTGCAAGCCTGGCTGCTGCTGCAGAAACAAGGTGCACCGGCAGAACCGTGACACTGCCTCACCTACACTGACCTCCCGAGGGCAACCATGGCCACTGCTTCACTTCCACCTTCCAAATATCCTGCAGATTTCTCCTGGGCTAACTCTAACTAGAAACGTACAGGGAAAAAAAAACGTACAGGGAGGGGAACTCCAGGAACTGACAGGCTGATACATGACAAAGCCACAACCGCTTGGTACTTATTTGAACAAGTTAAAATTTAAATGGAAATCAAAAAGTCAGTTATTATCCTAAGTTTTAAATTTCTAGATTGTGTCCCTGGGTGGCTCAGCGGTTTAGCGCCTGCCTTCAGCCGAGGGCATGAACCTGGAGTCCTGGGATCGAGTCCCACATCAGGCTCCCTGCGTGGAGCCTGCTTCTCCTTCTGCCTATGTCTCTGCCTCTCTGTGTCTCTCATGAATAAATAAATAAAATCTTTTTTAAAAAATAAATAAATTTCTGGATGAAAACTAGAGAGAGAAGAGCCATGCAGTTCATGCTGTGTGTCCCAGGAAGCTTCTGACTCTAAGTGAGTCAGACAGGTTTAAATGTAGAGAGATTTCTTTCCTTATACAGTAAGTTCAAAGGCAGTATCGTTCCAAAACAGGCTAATTAATGGCTTCATGACTCCAACTAAGATCCACATTCTTTCCATCTTTTTGCTCACCCTCTATAACATGTTGGGTTTGTTCTCAGGTTTGTCTCTTCCTGGTCACAAGGTGGCTGAAGCAGTTCCAATCATCACATCACCACATGCTAACATCCAAAAGTATCTATTTTTTTAAGATTTTATTTATTTATTCATGAGAGATACACACAGAGAGAGGGGCAGAGACACAGGCAGAGGGAGAAGCAGGCTCCATGCAGGGAGCCAGACGTGGGACTTCATCCCAGGTCTCCAGGATCAGGCCCTGGGCTGAAGGTGGCGCTAAACCACTGAGCCACCTGGGCTGCCCAAAACTGTCTATTTTTTATGTGTGAAGAAACTTTTCCCATTAGTCTCCTAAGCAGAACTTTCTTAACATCCCACTGGCCAGAATTGGTCAGATGTCTACCCTAAACCAATCAATGGCAAAGGAAGTAGGATTACAAAAATTTCTCTTCCTAGGCTATGATTATGTCCACACAACTTTCTCTCATTTAATTATCTGCTTATGGCATATGTGCCAAAGTACAATTAAGTCAAAAGGCATAATAATACTTTAGTTTTTTAAATGTAAAGCTAAAGCAACCCTGTTACTGACGTCAGTTTTTCCTCACTGAGTTCACCAGAGTGAATATACTGAGCAAACAGTGTCTGGATAGTTTAGCCTCCTGTGAATCACATGGCCACCCATTATCTAAATCAAATTGAATTTCTATTAGCAAAGAATAATAGGAGAGATGAGTGGGCAGTGGCTTTGTGTCTATTCATTCACTCAGCATTTATTTTATACCTGTAACCACATTAAGAGCACCAGTTATGAAAGCTCCACAAGTAACATGTAGGAAAAGAGAATTTCTCCATGGCCCAGAGAAGTAAAGTATAACCATCTTGTGAGTTCTAGAGGGAAACTTAAAAATAGACATATGAAAAAAAAAAAAAACAAAAAAAAAAAAACAAAAAAAAATAGACATATGAGGGGTACCTGGGTAGCTTGGTTAAGTGTATGTCTTTGACTCAGGTCATGATCCCAGTGTCTTGGGATTGGGCTCCCTGCTCAGTGCAGAGTCTGCTTCCCCCTCTCCCTCTGCCCCTGCTCTCTTTCTCTCTCTAATCAATCAATCAATCAATCTTTAAAAAATAGGCACATGAAATGGCCAACAAGCACATAAAAAGCTGCTCTACATAATTACCCATTAGGTAAATGCAAATCAAAACCACAATGAGACACCACTTCACTCCACTAGGACTTTCTAAAAACAGGGAAATGAAGTGCTGGTGAGGATGTAGAGAAACTGAAATCCTCATACACTGCTGGTGGGAATCTAAAATGATAGGCTGCTATAGAAAACTGTGTGACAGGTCCTCAAAATGCTAAACAGAATAATCGTGACCCAGCAATTCTACTTCTAGTATCCACTCCCCCCTCATACAAACATTTGCCCACATGGAGACTTGCACATGAATATTCACATCAGCACTATTGGTAACAGTAAAAAACTGGAAAGCCAAATGTCCATGAATGAATAAATGTATAAACAAATTATGGCCTATCCCTACAAGAGAATAGCATTCAACTATAAAAAAGGAATGAAATATTGATACAAGCTACCACGTAGATGAATCTTGAAAACATTATGCTGAAAGAAACCAGACGTATATTGTATAATTCCATTTACATGAAATGTCCAGAATAGGCAAATCCATAGACACGGAGGGCAGATTACTGGTTGCCTAGAACTGGGGGAGAGGGAATAGGAAATGCTTGCTCAATTAAACCCCAGTTAATGTATGGAGTTTCCTTTTGGGGGGGATGAAGATATTCTGTAACTAGACTGAAGTGGTAATTATACAATACTACAAATGCACTGCCATGGAGCCGTTCCCTTTAAAATGGTTAATATCATGATATGTAAATTCTATTTCATTTTTTAAAAATCTTGTAAAGAAAGACACAAGAGAAAACAGCTTGTCCTACTTTATTAGGAATAAAGTTAGAACTGCCAAAGACACCCTGTGCTCAAAAAGAGACAAGTCTGAGAAATAAAAATCTTCCAAAGATGGCAGAGCAAAAAGATGGAAGGAACCCAGGTTTGGATGGGTTGTCAAGCTGTTTAAGTGATTTGTCACAAAACCACTTTTCCTTAAGACTTTTTATTTTGTGAGATAATTAATTCCCCTATTAAGAAGTCTTAGGAATGGGATGTTTGCCAAATGCTTTTTTCTTTTATTTATATTTGCTGTCTAGAAGCTGGCAGGCTTCTGAAAATTTCCCTTAATGATTCTAGATATTCCCATAATTCTTTTCAGACACCACAGCTTTTGAAAATACTCCTCTTACCTGTAGAAACCAGACATGCACCATTCCTGCTGTTATAAAAGCCAAGTGCTGTGAACCTAACCATTTACAGAACCTAACCATTCCAGACTTCCCAGAAACAGAAATTGGAACAGGACAGAACACAGGTACATTCTCTCCAGATATTATGTGCAATCCATGGACACTTAATGAAATTCCATAGTCAGAAGGAGCCTGACCTTCAACAGAATGGATTTCTTTTTAGTCTCAATCTCACCTCAATTAATTTTAGTATTTCTGTATATGCTAATAGGGCCTCTTACTCCCATTGATGCGTACACACACGCACACACTTCACAGAACATTCCTGCAGAAATATTTTTACTTTAAAAATTACACAGAAATGGGGGCACTTGAGTGGCTCAGTCAGTTGGGCAACCAGCTCTTAATTTTAGCTCTGGTCGTGATCTGGGCATCATGAGATCGAGCCCTGCATCAGGCTCTGCACTTAGTACAGTGTCTGCTTGTCCCTCTCCCTCTGCTCCTTGCCTTGCCCATGCACACTAATAGGTGAATAAATAGAATCTTTAAAAAATTACTCAGCAATCACAATGCCACAGATCCTTCAATTAGTTCTATCTCGCCCTACCCCAGCCCATGTCCCAAGAAAACTGCCTTAGGTGGAAGCAAGAGGAGGTAGGAAGGCAGCTTGCTTCCCTGCACTGGAGCCATGAAGGAGGTGGAAATTGTCAGGGATACTTGAGCTGTGGTTGTGGGGGGTTCCATGTTGCCAGCCATATCATTCAGCAGGAGCCAAGGCAGGGTTTCTTTTGTATTATTTAAGATACTTCACATGAAGAACTCAAATGATATCTGTTGATTTAAACTTTGTGTCAGGTATAACTTATCCCAGCTATGACTCACGTGATGCTACAGAGCTGCAGAATGCTTCCACATACATCATGATATTTAATTGGAGCCACAGTTCCTCACAACGGGTCTTCTCATCTCTATTTTACGATAGGAAGTCAAGAAGTTAGGAGCCATGAACTTCACATAGACACAGCCAAAACATGGCAGCCCAGCCCCTAGCCCAGGCCTTCTGACCCCAGGTCTCATGGTCTTTCTTTTTTTTCTCTGTATTCTGGGGCCCAGCTGCCAGTACATGGCCCTCAGGGTCCTCCTTGGAAGGACTTAGGAGTCTCTGGGGACTCACCCTATAGCCCCCCCACTTTGCTAACCTTACTGCTACGGCACCTACCTGGAACTGAGCTAAGAAAACCTGCTTTCATGGCCAGACTCATGACCTGGGGAGTAAATCATAACCCTGTACAACTGATGTAGATAAGAGCAGAATTTCCTTTTAGAACTTGCTAGAAACCCCCCCCATACCTGTATGATTTTTTTTCATTTTTCAAAAGTTTTTCATAAAAAAAAACATAAATGCTCACAGAGGGAATAAAGAGCCTTATATCTTTTAGTCTCTCCCCCATCCCTACTTAATCCATCCCCAGGAAATTCCTGGTAGACACCATAATGTTGGGAGTCTAATAAGAACTTTATGTTAGTTTCTTATTGCTACCATAACAAATAACTACAGATTCAGTGGTTTGAAACAACATAACTTTATCATCTTACACTTCTGAAGGTCAAGAAGTCTGGGTACAGCATGGTTCCACGGAGTCCTCTGCTTAGAGTTTCTCTAAAATAAAATCAAGGTATTGGCAGAGCTGTATTCCTCTCCAGAGGCTCTGGGGATGAATCTGCTTCCATACACAGCCAAGTTGTGGGCACAATTCAGTTCTGTTGGATGAAAGCACTGAAGTCCTTGTTTCCTTGTTGGTTGTCATCTAGAAGGCTCTCTGCTCTTTACGGCCAGTTGCATTCCTCTTCACATTGCCCCATCCACCTGCAAGTCCTTCCCATGCCTTATAGCTCTGCCTTCCTCTTCTGCTTTTAAGGACTTATGTGATCGCAATAGGCCTATTAGATAATCCAGAATAATCTTCCTGTTTTAAAGTCAGCCGATTAGCAACTGTAATCACATCTCCAAATACCCTTTGCATGTAACACAACATGACCACAGGAATAACAGCAGAATACCAGAGGGTGAAAATGGAGGGAATGCCAAATTCTGCTTATGACAATCCACCCTCTGGTGACCCCATCATCCCCACCCATTGCACATGGCCTCCACGTTCAGTTTTCTACCAAGTTTCTTTACGGTATTTAAGCTTTCTCTATGGTGATTAGGATTTCTCTAGAAGGGTCTTTAATCTTTCTGAGCTCTGATCAATAGTATTTAATACTCACATTTCTACTAAGAGTCTACTTATGACAATCTAGGCTTCTATCATGCTGCCACACTCTCGATAAGTTACTTCACTTCTCAGGATTAAAAATTTCTTCACTTGTTGGGGCACCTGGGTGGCTCAGGGTGTGATCCTGGAGTCACGGGATCAAGTCCCACATCGGGCTCCCTGCATGGAGCCTGCCTCTTCCTCTGCCTCTGTCTCTGCCTCTCATGAATAAATAAATAAAATCTTAAAAAAAATTTTTCGGGCAGCCTGGGTGTCTCAGCGGTTTAGTGCCGCCTTCAGCCCAGGGCGTGATCCTGGAGACCTGGGATCAAGTCCCATGTCAGGCTCCCTGCATGGAGCCTGCTTCTCCCTCTGCCTTGTGTCTCTGCCCCTCTGTGTGTGTGTGTGTGTGTGTGTGTGTCTCTCTCATGAATAAATAAAATCTTAAAAAAAAAACCTTAACATTTTTTAAAAAATTTTCTTCACTTGAATGAACAATACTAGTTTCAAATTTTAGAGAATACTCCACAGAATGATCTTAATCATCTAAATGGCTTTGGATTTCAGCCATTACCAGGCTCCACAAGAAGAATGTCATCAAAATTGGGGTGTCTGGGTGGCTCAGTTAAGTGTCTGCCTTGATTTTGGCTCAGATTGTGATCTCAGGGTCATGAGATTGAGCCCCATGTTGGGCTCTGTGATGGGCATGGACCCTGCTTGAGATTCTCTCTCTCCCTCTCCTTCTGCCCCTCCCCTCTCTAAAAAAACAAAGAAGAATATCATCAAACCATCTGTGGTCCCTTTTTCACCAGCTCAAGAAAAGGGGAGGGCAGTGTGGTCAAGTTGTTTGCCTGTCTTGAAATCAGGTGTGGGCTGGTGGTCTCTGGGATGATCTCTGAGATGATCCTGAGACAAAGGCACTCATCTTCTATTTCCCAATGCTGGACACAATGCCAAGGCCTGACAAAATGTTAAAAGTTTAAGTTTGTCTGTGTCTCTATGTCTTCTACCTCATGGTAGCTTAAAGCTGACTCCTGGAAATGCTGAGAAATTCTAGTCAGAGAGCAGAGTGAAAAGAGGAGCAGCTATGGTCTTCAGAGAGCAGGCTGAAGGCACAGTGGGAGCTAATTTAAAGAAACGTGATTAAATTATATTTTAAACTATTTTAATTACTGTGTCTATCAGAGAGAGGAAAGTAGTATTTAAAACCTAAAATCACTATAACCAGCCATGCTGCCATCTGAGAGAAAAATCTCCATTATTAAGTAATATATGTCTACACTGTTTCTTCCCCTTACAGAAGCTGGCAAGAAAAGAACGAGAAAAATATAGAAATGGTAAAGCTTCTATCATTCTTCTATGCTGTGAAAGGTGAGGTTGCAAACTGGCAATGCGTAGGCCCAAGCTGGCTCACAGACATGTTTTGTTTGGCCTGCATAATGTTAGCCTGCACAGTGGTTTTTTCCCCCCTCGGTGTTTTAAATTGAAAATAGTTGCCAACATATTTTTAAAAAAAAAGGCAAGAACCCTTTGACAGATGTATTGCAAGTAAGTTCTACTGTGCCACAGCCTGCCAAAATCCTCTTGGTTGTGAATTTTGATAAACAGAAGTTTAATTTTAATGAAATCCAATTTATCAATCTTTTCCTTTATGGTTAGTTCTTTGTATGCCCTGTTTTTAAAAGACCCTTTATGAAATTCATGAAGATATTACCCTGTGCTTCATTCTAGAAGCCTTATTGTTTTACCTTTCACATTTAGATCTATGGCCCATACTGAATTAATTTTTATACATGGTAGGGATCCAGGTTCACTTTTTTCCACATTGATTTCTAATTGTTCCATCTTTTCCCCCCACTGAACTGTGGTAACATCTTTATTGTAAATCAAGGGATTACATATGTGTGAATGTGTTTCTGGAATCTCTACTCTGTACTATTGATCTGTTCATCTAATATCTGCAACAGTATCATGCTCTTAATTACTGCGGCTTTATACCCAGTGTTGAAATCCAATAACGTAAGTCCTCTGACTTACCTATGTCTGTTCTTCTTCAAGATTATCTTGACTATTCACTGGAATGAACACTTAAAAATTGGTACACGTACATTATATCTCAATAAAAAAAAGTAAATAACACAAAACAGCCCTTCTAGGGGGTAAAGGAGAGGAGATATTGAGCTTCTCTCAAGGTTTCAGACATTTAGCAACACAGGAGCCCATAGGGCAATAATCCACATCTGCCCTCTTGGCCAGGGTATGCAAGCTCCAATTTGTCACAATCCCCATCTATTGTTCCCTACCACTGTGACGGATGGGCTGGTACCACTTCTCATCTTACTCCCAACTCACTTCACTAATTTACACTGCTGCTCGGACCCTGGAGGTATTTAAATTAATGGACTAACTTAGCAGAACCAGTTGCTGTAGCTGTGACCATGTGAAAGGGTGTCCATGGCAATGACAGGGAGAAGGCTACCTAGCTCTGAATAACTGAGGGAAGTGAAGGAAGCCTGGAGGGCTCCTCTAGAGCAGGTTTCATACACGGTCACTATTAACATTTGGGGTCGGATCACTCTCTGGGGGGAGTTATGCTATGCACTGTAGGATATTCAGCAGCACCCCTGTCTTCTACCCACCAGATGCCCTCCCAAGTTGTGACCACCAAAAATGTTTCTGGATAGTGCCAAATAGTCCCCTGGGGGGCAAAGGCAGGTCTGCACATGGTTGGGATGAAGTGGCCCAGACCTAGAGTAGAAACAGGGAGGGGAGAAACGAGATCTGTAGTGGGGGGTCTGGGTATTGAAACAGAAATACTGGCAGGATCACCACAGTTCCCACCTGCCACCTTCCCTCTGCCAGCAGAAGCAAAAAGACACATCTACAAAGAGGGACGGGAATACGCTGCGCAGCTCAGAGCTGTGAATGGGTCAGCCGTAGCACACACCACAAGGGGGCATCTCTCACACAGAACACGAAGTGAACGACGTCCCCTGGAGTTGGGAGAAGGGGGGCCCTGGATATAAACTATGTTCTAGAAATTCTGCCTCTTTCCCACTCCACCCCATCTCCCATACACAGACACGCAAATGCCTCATGTAAATGATGTTCTGCAGGGAAATAGATGGTCCATCTATCAAACTAATTCCTAGGAAACGTATCAGAGCCAGAAGGGACAAGGATAAAAACATCAGTTTATCTACCATTACCTCTGCCTCTCACAACCTCCAGAGAGGCAGAGATGCAGTCCCTCACCACACATGGGTTGAGGTTCAAGCCAATTTCATTTGCATTTCAAAGGTCCTACATCACAATTCTCTGTATCTGTATTTAATTTTCTTTGCTTTCCTTTATTTCATTCTCCAAGCATTATCTTTCTTCCTCTTGGCTTTCCTTCAACCTTATAGCTTTGAGTAAGTCTAATCCAGGGGTGGAGGCCTGCACTCTGTGCCACAGTGATGTACCTAATGCAGGAGTGCTCCACCTCAGGTCCAAGAAACTGGGGGGCATTCTCAGTAAAAAGTTAAAAAAAAAACAATAACAAAACTGACTACAAGTCAGTCTTTTATTTTCACCATGTGCCAGTGGTTCTAAAATTGTTTAGACACTGGTCAATGATAAAATGCAACCCCCCCCCCCATATTCTGTTGGCCTACATTCAAAACAATTACTGTGGTTACTATTGTTTTAAATATTTATCTATTTATACATATATATTTACTCTGATTGAAACCCAAATGCAATGAAGAGAAAATCACTTAGACCTGCCAACACCAATGTCTGCACTTCCAAAATACCTATTGGAAAAACAATATGGCAGTACTCTTTGAAGTTGGGAGTTTGCCATAAAGATGCTATACTTGGGAGTATTCCTCCCCAGGCTCAGGGATTTTCGGAATTATTAAATAAATTCATGGAACTTGTGTTCCAAATAAATTGGCATTTCAGCTTTATTTCCAAACTCTTCATTTCTGCACTTTGTTAAGCCTTCTTGCCAAAAAAAGAAAGAAGGAAGGAAGGAAAGAAGAAAGGAAGAAAAGAGGAAAAGAAAAGAAAAAGAGAAGAAAGAAAAAGGAACAAAAGAGTCCCAGATCTTTTGGTCATCTCAGTGCCCATTATCTCCCCCAAAATGACCGAACGGATTATGGAAAAAGTTTCACGTCATCTGACAGAGCTCCTGCCTAGCAGGGTTTTTAGTCCCTTGTGTTCTGGGCTTTGGTCCTGTGTCCAAACACATGCCAGAAGATATGTAACAAATCAAACTAACAGGTTTGGTTCATGTCAGAAACACTAGTTTACAGTCTTCCAGTGAAGCATTTCCTTTCTAGGGGGTAGAAAAAAAATTAAGAGAACACAAATCACTCCTTGAATATTAGTGAAGTGACTTCATGCATTTGTGCTTAAATCTTGAAAGAGGCTGTAATTTCAGGATGTTTTATGGCTTCTCGTGACATGCCTTCCCACCCAGCCCCCATGCCCGACGCCTGCCACTTCCTCCCCTCCACACTCCACTGGCTTCTCCATCCAAAGGACTATTTTTGCAGTTACCAGAATACACCATGTTCTTATACTGCCTTGCCTTAACACATGCAGCTTCCTCTGCCTAGAACACCCTCTTTTTCTTAGTGAGTGCCTATCCCTCTTTTAAGACTATTCTGTGAAGTCCTCCTGGATCCCCCACAGTCTGAATTAGATGTCCCTCCCCCACATGGTATGTCTCAGAGCAAACTGGCCTTGTGCCGTCTGGTGGACAATGTGCTCACTGCAACTTTTTCCTCCTGAACTGACAGCTAGACCACATTTCACATCTCCATTGCAATTAACTGTTGCCATCTGAGTTCTGGGAAATTAAGTATGCATGGAAAGGTTGTGTAGCACTTCTGCTAAGAGAAACTTCCTATAGTATCATTTTTTTTTCCACATACAGGCTAAAAGGACAAAACTCTCTAGCCTCACAGGAAAATGAAAGCACACATTAAAAGAGTCTGGGTTCCTGCCTATCCACAAAGAAAATGGGGCAACTAAGAACATGCAGTCTGCACTATAAGGTGAGAAATACACTTTCACTGGGTCAAGCCACACTACTCTTGGGAGTTCTCTGTTACAGCAGTCAGCCTACCCTGATACATCTTAGTAAGTGTCCCCCACTGCACTACAATTCCTGTGTAGGAATCTGTGAGCTCCTTGAAGAAAGGGCTTCTGTATTGTAGACCTCACCTCCAGTCCCAACATAGTGCTTGATATACAGCAAGAGCACAGCCAGTATCAGGAGAGGGAACAAACTCATGACTGGGTCCTATAGCACAGGAGAAAGTCTGCCCTGGGAACATTCTGATCCTTTGCTGTGACTGAAATCCAGACGAGTTCATTTGCCTTTCTGCACCATAGTTTCTTTGGCTTTAAAATGTAGTTAGCAAAAAATAAAAATAAAAATAAAAATAAAATAAAATGTAGTTAGCAAGAACAGTAGTTCAGTTTTCATGGGCATCACATCAGTATCACATGGAGGGCTGGTTATCACAAAGGCTGCTGGGCCCACTCCCAGAGTCCCTGATTCAAGTGCTCTCCAATGATGGGTTCCCCAATGATGTTGATACTGCTGGTTTGGAGACCACATTTTGGGAAGCACTTGCCTAGATGATCTCAAATTTCTTTTATCTCTAAAGTGGGGGACACAGTGATCCTTACTGGTGTTTGGGAAAGGTCAGGGCCAGGTGATTTCCAGTGTGCAAGCTTATGCGCCAGATCACAGATGATTTTTTCCCAGAGTTCGTTTGGTATTCAGAAGTACTAGACGATGGGGGATCCCTGGGTGGCTTAGCAGTTTAGCGCCTGCCTTCATCCCAGGGCCTGATCCTGGAGCCCCGGGATTGAGTCCCACGTCGGGCTCCCTGCAGGGAGCCTGCTTCTCCTTCTGCCTGTGTCTCTGCCTCTCTTTCTTTCTCTCTCTCTCTCATGAATAAATAAATAAAATCTTTATAAAAATAAAAGAAGTACTAGATGAGAAATATTACATGTCTAGCCTACCATATGCATTTATTATACAGAATAAAACCCCCATGTGACATAAGACTGGTTAGACTCCTCAAAATATTCAAATTTTTAAAGTGAGAGCCTGCAACTGGGGTGACAGGTTACTTGGTTGGGCTCTCAAGCCCACTCTTCCTGGTCTCTCCCCCTTCATCCCTACTCCAACTAAGGATATGATGGTGGGTACAGTTTTCAACAAAAAGAATACTGACACAATGAAGCAAATTACCTGGACCCACATCAGGCCAAGTTTTCAATTCAGTGGATCTTTAAAATGCACTGAATTAGGCATGATATCCCATGACCAACCAGGGTTTACTGTGTATAGGTGTTTAAGGGCCTAGCTCAGATCACCAGGAGGTAAAAATAATTAAATCTCAGACTTTGATTCAATTAATTGGGAAGATCTCCAAATCTTTTCTACAGTTTTTCCATTAAATGAAAAAGACTAAAAATGCAGGCCACAACATATTGACACCAAGAGTCCATAAAAGCCACACTTAGTTATCATACATTTATTTTTAACATAGCACCCCAGTTTCACATCATGTACATTTTCCAAAGTTGGAGATTTTTAACCTACTATGTTCTTCACAGACTTTCCAACAAGTGTGAAAAAGAGGCAGTAAGGTTAGAGTCTACAAGTCACAATCCAAATATAGGTTACCCTATATTTATTTATGTTTAAGATCAATATACATAATGTTCCCAAGGCCTAGCAAGTGAATAAGACTCTGGCTAAGTAAAATATTAATAGAACTTGTTTCACATTATCATGAAAAGACAGAAGGCATTAAATATATACTTTGTGGTTACTCATTTTACTATTCAATGTACTTGTAGTGAAAAAATATACACTTTTACCCTCAAGGTTAAAATAGACCATCAGCTCATTATCCCTCCTGGCCCACCGTAACAAAGACTAAAATGGCTCTTCCCGCCTCTGGCTTTCTTGAACATCATACTTGCACTGAAGACAAAAGGAGTGGTAGTGCTAAAGAAAAGGGTACACCCAGTTCCCAAGATGGGTACAGCCAAAGTCCTCATACAAACTGCCTTAAAACAAAACAGAAACAACAAAACTAGCTGATCCAATCTCCATATAATGGGGTTCTTGTGTCAACTGCACCATTCTGAGGGCAGAACTCCATAAAGGACCTTTACGATCCAGTCCTGTTTTCCAAAAGACTACTTTAATAGGACGGAACTAGTCCCTGAATCTCCCTAGTGTAGCCCTCTTAAAAGTCCCATGTCCTCTGGTCTCCAGAGCCTTAAGCCCATTTTCTCCGACTTCCTACACCCATGAACTTAGCTTAGAGCAAGAACACGCAAAAAAATAAACATTTTCCAATTGTTAAGAACAGAGCAGGCTTCTATAATTAGAACAAGCCCTCTCAGTTGAAACCCTGCAATGCCTTTTAGAAAAGCTTCCTTTGTGATCATGTAGGTTAGCAAATGTAGACAATAACTACCTGAGCCTAAAAGCAACTGTGTATCTGGGATCTCTTGCTCACATCAACAGACTGGCTGTTTCAGAGGCACTTGTAAGGTAAACTCTGAATGCCTATTTTTGAGGAGGGGAGCAGCTCTTAGAGTTTGTGCTACTTTTCAAGTCTGGTCCTCCATGTCTGTTCTTATGGTTGCTCTTGGGAGGGTCACAGAACTAGGCGCATTTCTCATTGCAAACAAGCAAAGTGGGGTGGCTCACAGAGTAAGACTCACATGCAAATTGCCATCAATGACTGAGCTGTTGGCATTGGTGGGCAGTAGCCTTTTGCTTGTGCCAAAAGAGGAGATGCCACCTCAGACTTCCAAAAACCCAAATCCCCACTTCTACTAGGAACTTGAACCACACTGAGTCATGATGGAAAAAAATAATGTAACAAAACACCTATCACTAACGTGTAAATTCAAGAGATCTTTGAAATCAGTTTTAAAAGAGTACACTTGCAACAGAATAAGCCAGTTGGAAAGAGAAACCAAAGTTGCCATGAAAACAAATAGTGTTCTATTTAACTAGAGGAGAAAAAGACCTACCTTTTTCTAACTGATATTACATTTTGTTCATAATGTTCAAACCACAACCTATAAGTCCTACTTGTCAATAATATGGAAAGATCTGGCTGCTGTGATATTTGGAATTCATATATATATATATATGAATGTATGTATGTGTGTATGTGTGTGTGTATATATATATATATATATATATACACACACACACTTTCAAAATTACATTCCTTTGGCAATGTCTAGTCACGAGGTCTGATTGTAGTTTGTGTTGAACAAATGTTTTTAGCTGTAAGGTGTTATACTATAACTGAGATCTTTCCAACTACTGCTTAGAAGAAGGCATTTGCAAATGCCTGTCTTAATTGCAAGAGAAACATCCATTCCAGATGATTTTGTTATTGATCTTCTGAGTACACATCTATTATTACCACGGTTGTGAGATTATTTAAGAAATAGACAAATTATCATTTATAAAGATACTATAGAATCAAGTCATATATGAAGAAAAGAATGCTTTATGATAGTTCAGACACTGGTAGGAAATCAAAGGAAAACTCATGTTTTTTATTACTCCCCCTAAAATATGCTGAAATCGAACATTTGCAACCCACATAACTAAAGATATATCGAAGAAAACTATAACTTACTACATATTGAGTTCATTTCCATCGCAGTAGTCTATTTTAAAAACAAACTCCCATAAGGAATACAGGAATGGAATCCATTCAAAGCAACAGCTGTCAAAAGTTCTGCCAAGAAACTCAGAGTAATTTATTGCATCATGAAAGGTGAGGTGTTCAGAAGAACAAATAGTTCAATCTTATTCTTCCCTTCAGATTTAATTTTTGCTTCAATCCAAGAGAAATATCTAGATCTAAAACTCACTGAAACATGTTTTCATACTCGAAGACTTACTAAGTAAATAAAATTCAACACAGTGAATAGAAGAAAACCTTCTCATCTATTTTTAGTATTGCTAGAGGCTAGAGGACTTGACTTAGAATCCATAAGATCAGCTGGCATCTCAACTCTGCCACTACTTATCTTTCTATAGATTCTTAGGCTAGAAAATGTAGTTTCTGATGGCCTTGGTTCCCCCACAAGCAAACTGCAGGAGACAGGTACAAGTCCTCTCAGCTGTGACATCCTATTCTCCAAGGAGAGTAAAATGGGCATAGCTTCCAGTTGAGATGTCTCCCTTCCCCATCAGGCCCAAAGCACTTCTCTAATATTTATAAAGCAGTTAGATCTTCCCAACTAAAGCAAGTGCAATTATCTGCCTTGATTACACCACAGACTTTCTTTCTAGATATCTACGTTTTGGTTTTGCTTCATGTCTGATGGACAGGGAGGTGCAAGAGCAGTACACTGCATACAAGAGACACTGAGGTGCCCCATAAATCTGCTATCAATTCCTACTGAGCTTTCATCCTTGGGACTACAGGACCCCTCTGGAGGAAACCACTTAACAACAAGCTTATTAAAGCCCCATGGATGGGGGCAACCTCGACCTTCTATCTGTTGAATTCTGCCCAATAAGCAGTCTAATTTTGGAGTAGTTTTATAGAAGAGGTATAATGGTGATTTCAATAACCCAGCCTTCCTAGAAATCACATTAAAGGCTCATAGAAATATTAATAGGAGCTATAATCTTAAAAGTGCACATTCTGGGAAAAGAGAGACATAGAAGAAGAACACTAGTCAGGTAATAATAATAGTGTGTATTTGGTTTTTTTAATCCACTTCTAAGCAATTAATACACTTAATGGTCACCATTAAGTGCAGTCACAAAAGCTGGATACAGAAACTGATGTGTGCTTTAATGCAATGCTCATCTTAAAATAGTAGTGAGACTACACAATTCATGAAACTTTAACTGTCCAGTGTGTGTTTGTTCCTTTAGTGAAAACCAAGCCAACTAAACAAAACCCCAACTTCCAATTTGTCTTACTCTGGCTGGCACTGACTTGATGAGGGAAAAATATATCAATATTTTAAAACATATAATAAAAACTAAAATTTCTTAGTTTCATATGCCTCCTCACTGGACATGCAGTGCTATCTCGGGTGACTGTGTATGTACTGGAAGATGAGGAGATGGAGCGCACAAGCCGGTCTTTCCCGGGTAGAATGCAACAAAAACTAAGCATGCTGTGGAATGTCTGCAACAAGGACACTGTTGATAAAATCTGTGGTAGCCCCCAGATCTCAGAACATGGGAGAAGAGGTTACCTCAAAAATCTGCACCACCTATTCATAATCTTAGGAAGGGTTTAAAATGACTCCAAAACCCTCCCAGAGGGACAGAAAAGGCAACCAAATGGAAGGAAAGGGGGAATAGAGAAACAGTTCAAGTTCTAAGATTGTCAAAATCAAATCAATTCAAAATCCTTTAATATGTACAGAATAGAATCAACAATTTGTTTTTCTTTGGGAAAATATCATCTGCTTGAGTCTTTCCCTTCTGCCATTAAGCTATTGATAAAGCTGGCAAATAAGATAAGGAAGCACTAAATAAATACCTACTTATTCTAAAAGCTGTCAACTCTACTGAAACCAAAGGCTTAGTCCCACACCGCAAACCAATCCTAAATCCCTTCAAAAAGGACCCCAGGCACACCCCACCCCTCTACTCTAAGAATGGCTAAATTATCAAAATGCACAAGAGATAGCATTTCTTGTAATCAGTCTCTCAAAGTCATGTTAAAGCAGGTGTGCCCTGATCCCTGTGAAAATCAGTCAATTCCCACTTTCAACCTGACCTTCACAGGAGGAGCGGGTGATCAAAATTTCTATAGGATACTGGCTTCTGCAATTTGAGCTCAGGGTTTTACATCACATACACTGGAGTCAGTGGGCTCTGCTGGACTGTATATAAACCAATCACTTCCCAAGGGTACATTTCACAGGGAACAAACAGTTGTATATCCAGAGTGAAGATCAGTTATCTTGCATTATTCCTTCATACTCAATACAATCACAATCCAGGTTAAAATAACAAAGACAAAAATAACTACCAGAGTTGTTGGATTGCTGGTAACAACCATTCCCCTTCTTCTGCTGGGTGAATACCTATGCTCAAGTAACAAATATTTATCAGTCCAAAGAGTCTCTTCAGCTTTTCACATCTGATGTATAGCTTCCAAATACATGCACTTACAGATATGTTATCCCATGCAGGATAGAAGTAGAGATCTGGCAACTATTTATTTAATTTGATCGGGTGAGGTGGTTAAAGCAGATTGTTCTTGCCCAAAAATTTACATGAAAGGACTGAGTTCTGTGAGCTGATGGCCTAGCTGGGCCAAGTTAAATAGATCATTGACAAAACTTCCACTTTATAGAGGTACAAAGACCCAATAAATCTCTGCCATTCAACAGAAAACAATAGTTATGTATTATTTATAGCTAGATATAATGTCAAAATGGCACTAGAGAAGCAATTTTTGGCATATGGTGGCGGAGGGCACAGCGCCAGTCTAAATCTGATGCTCTTATTTTAGTTTTTGCTTTTATTATCATCATGCCAAAGACTATCCAGTTGGAATCCCAATTATTCAGGAAACCAACCTACTGTATTTGATATACATACAAAAATAAAACAAGCATCCTGAAAGTACTAGGTTACAAGGTTTTATACAAATCATAAATTCCTTAAATAAATAATGCTCTAATTTGTTTTTATTTGCTAGAAGATTGGTTTTTGGTAAGGAGCAACATCTAACAACTTGAGGAAGTACTTAAGAATGGGAGATAAATTCCACTGATAATTATAATTTCAAGTGTGATAATCAGTTGCATTTTTTCCACCAGAGTAAAATGTACAGGAGAAAAGGAAATATGGATTATATTCTGCTGCTCGCAGCTTTTCACACAGTCTTGGACATCTATGACAAGTAGTTGGGTTGAAACATTCAAAGGAAAGATCTTGGCAGAAAGAGTCACCCACTGTTACTTGAGTCTTACAACACAGTGACTGGACGAAGTTGTTCCAATTGGTTTTCCAACGCAATCCGTTCTTGATGAACCTCCTGATTTGTACAAAACAGAGAGAAGAAAACAAAAAAGCAAAGGGGTCATTTCTTGGGTTCATCCTCACTTCATCAAATATTAAAAAGAAACTTATAAGCGGACCTACAAACACTGAAGTGCCACATGACTCTAGGACAAGCAGGCTAGAGAGCATCGTATTTACAGCTGGTGACTAGATAGAGGCGGCTTCACAATCTGTCATCTTGCAGCTCCTTTCTGAAGATGAGGATATGAAACTGACACCACCCTGCCTCACTCTCATTGGCAGTTTTAACAGGATCAGTGGCTGGCAGAAGTCGATGCTAAAAATCAAAAGACAGACTGGGAGAAAGCAGAAAAGCAAAAGCAAACTGCTAATACTGAAAGGTGAGCCAGGAGGACTCAATTTCCAGCTGCAATCTCTCATTTCTAGTCCAGCACCACACCCTGGAAAGTCTGGGGGATGAGCAAATGCGCTGGCCACTCCCCGCCAAAATCTCATCTTGGCTCCTACACAAAATACAGCTTAAGGTGTGACTGCATGGCTAAAGGCAGGGAGAAATAAAAAGAGGATCATCCATCTGCTATTTGGCAATTCAAACTTTCATCCCTAAAACAGAATTACTGGCAGGAGGAGAGGGGGACACATAAAGACATTCGTAAGGAGAGTCAGTCAAGATGGGAAAGAACTCTGTATGAAGGCTCAATTCTGAGATGCCCCAGAAGAATAAACATGCTAACAGTCCAAGCAGAACTCAACGAGCGTTTGTTCACCCTCTCCTCCTACCCGGCCACCCGAGAGTCTTTGACTATCTGTCTACTACAGGCCAGATTCTGCTCTAGGTGTGATGGCACCAGCAAAGAACAAGACGGATCAGACCAATGCCCTCATATGCTTTATACTCAAATGGCTAGAGAAAGACAATAAAGAACAAGATACTTTCAAAAGGAAAGAAATAAGATGAGGTAATAGAGGAATCTGGAAGATAGGTGGAGCAGGTGGTCAGGGAAGTCTTCTCAGAGGTGATGCTATCTGAGCAGAGACTCAAATGAACTAAGGGGTGAGCCATAGGAAGACATGGGGGAAGGATATTCAGGGAGACAAAATGGCAACTACCAAGGCTCCAAGGGAGGGAATAAGCTTGGTGTGTTTGATAACAAAAAGGCCTATGTGACCAGAGAAGAAATCAGAAAGACGCTAGTAGGAGCTGAAGTCTAAGTGTTAGGCACAGACCTTATGGACAGAGTTAGGAGTGTGAACACCATTCACAGTACAGGGGTATAGCACCATGGGTTTTGGATCAGGGAATGTATGTGGCTTAACTTAGAATTCAAAATGTTCACTCTGGCTACTGTATAGACAGTGGACTGTAAAGCAGAGCAAAAGTGCAGGCAAGGAGGGTTGCAAGGTGACTTCATGGACCCAAGTGAGACATGAAAATGGCTCTGATCAGGGTAGCAGCCATAAAGATGGAGAGAACTAGATTATTTCTGGATATATTTTTTACCTAGAACTGACAGGACTTGCTGATAAAGCTGATATAGAAAAGAAGGAAGATTTGGGATCAAGCAAGTGGGTGGTTAGTAAGCAGTACTGAGAACAAGATTAGATGAAAAGTAGGCATTTCAAAGGAAAGGTTGGAGGGGCAGCCCGGGTGGCTCAGCGGTTTAGTGCCGCCTTCCACCCAGGGCATGATCCTGGAGACCCAGGATCGAGTCCCACATCGGGCTCCCTGCATGGGGCCTGCTTCTCCCTCTGCCTATGTCTTTGCCTCTCTCTGTGTGTCTCTCATGAATGAATGAATGAATGAATGAATGAGTCAAAGGAAAGGTTGGGAATGAAGCATCTGAGGTATGTATTACATATATTAAGAGAAAATGTTGAGTAAGCAGTTGTAATTCTATGTCCAAAGATCAAGAGGTAAGAGAAATAGGGTTTTAGACATAAGTTTAGGATCACTAGGTTACAGGTGATCTTCAAAGCCTTGAGACTGTATATCATCTAGCAAAAGGATACAAACAGAGATTGCAGGTAAAAGATGGAACTGAACATACACAGCATACTCATTCTCTGCTAGAATTCCACTAAAACGATAAACAAGTTTTTTAAGTCACGACACACAAGAACAAGAAAGACAAAAGGGAAGGAGTGTTACCAATAAAATTTATAAGCAGGAAGGTAAACTGATGAATGGTAAATGACTTAGCAGATCAAGAAAAATAAATGTGGGCATTCTACCAGTTGTTGCGTTGCTGCATGGTGGGGGTCCATCCATAAATTGACCCAAATACCCCTTTATTCAAGGGTCCTGCATCTGTGAACTGACTTAGTATGGGAATTGATTGAGAGGCTGTGACTGAAGCTCTATTTTAATGATTCTTCAGACTTCTTTTCACTCAAGCCTGAACATGTTCACTCATATCGATCAAGTGTAGAAAACTGAAACATAAGCTAAGCATAGGGACAAAACAAGAACCAACCTTATTTTACATAGAAGAGTCCCCGAAAGACTCAAACTGGCAGCGCGAGATACCTACATAACTGAAAGTGGAGGAGGAGAGGAGGATGGCTAGAATGAGTGTTGGTAAAAGTCTGTTTCAGAAGGAATTAGCTCCCCAGCTCCTTCCTGCTACCAGAGCAGAACTCTGAAGATTTATTCCTTGAAAAAGTAAAACATAGGGCCTCTTGGTTAGCATACAGAGACACAGTTGAGGACAGACATTGAACTGGAACTAAGGAGATGAAATGAGTATCCTGGATATTGATACCCACAGCCCTCTCTCTCCCCTGAACTAGGTCCTTCCCTTCATGTAGGACTCGCCAAACACACAAATCTCCTCTGGAAATTCCAATCAGATTAAAAAGAAAGCACCAATGATACTGCCTTGGGAGGTTCCCCAACTATACAGCCCAACCAGAATGTTGAAGACTGAAACTCAAAGTTGACAAGCCCTACAACATGCTATGTACTTTCAGTGAGCATTTTCATCCTCCTCCCAAATATAAGCAAAGGACCATCAGATATTGAAGGAAAGCATCTAATAAATACATAACAGTAAAACAGAAAAGTATTTAGGAAGAAGAAAAATACTACTATTAATAGAAGATACTACAACAACAAAATGAGACTAGGATACCTTTAAAAAGAAACAATCCAAGAACAAAAAATTAACTCTTGGTTATTAAACAACAGTTTGACAATTTTAAATTAAGTAAATCTCCAGAAGTGGACAAAAAGACAAAAATAAGGAAGAGGAGGACAAAACAGAAGAGAACATATGAAAAAATTAGAGAACCAACAAGCTAAGAGTTCCAATGTCTGAAAAATATCAGCAAGTGAGAACAGAGAAAATGGGCAGGAGAGTGGGGGGAAGAAACATGGAGAAAATACAACAATAACAAAAACCAAGAAAACCCTCAGAACTGAAGAATATGGGTTTCCAAGTTCAAAGAGCTTACCGAGAAGGGAGAACAAGTATATGAAAAGGACCTATACCAAAGCAAAGTCAGAGGGGAGAAAAACAACAAATAGAACACAAAACAAAAACAACATTTAGGGCAGCCCCAGTGGCCCAGCAGTTTAGCGCTGCCTTCAGTCTGGAGTGTGATCCTGGAGACCCGAGATAGAGTCCCATGTCAGGCTCCCGCTTCTCCCTCTGCCTGTGTCTCTGCCTCTCTCTCTCTCTGTGTCTGTCATGAATAAATAAATGAAATCTTAAAAAAAAGATTTTTTTAAAAACAAGATTTGTAAAATAAAATGAAGTTTGACATTTTAAAAAATTATCTTATTTTTATTATATAGTAAGTGACTTTTTTCTTTTAATGTACAATTCTATAAATTTCAACACATGTACATATTTATGTAACTGCCACCACAAAAAGGGTACATTACAGTTCCAACAACCAAAATGTCCCTGGTACTACTCAGTGATTTACAAACTTTCACCTTCGTGCACAACCCCTGGCAACTACCAGACTGTTTCCCAGCACTACGGTTTTGTCTTTTCAAGAATGCCAGATAAAAGGTATCAAACGGTATATAACCTTTTGACCCTCACTCAGCATAATATCTCTCAGTTTCATCCAAGGTGTTGTGTGTATCACTACTTCTACTGTTGAGGGCTATTCATTGTGTGAATGTACCACATGTGACATATTCATCCTTTGAAGTACATCTGGGCTGTTTCTAGGTCTTGGCCATCACATAAAACTGTTATGAACATTCATGTTCAGATTTTTTAGGGAACACAAGTTTTCATTTCCCTGATGGATATCCAGGAGTAGGACTGCTGGGTCACATGATCAGTGTATATATAACTTCCTAAGAAACTGCCAAATGCTTTTTAAGAGTGGGGTAGCATTTTTCATTCCTAGCAGTGCATGAAAGTCCCAGTTACCAGCACTTGGTGGTGTCATTATTTTCTGTCTTGGCAATTCTAATATGTGTGTAGTGGTATACAATCACAGTTTTAATTTGCATTTCTCTATGGCTAATGATGCTGAGTATCTTCTCACATGTTTATCTGTCATCCTTTTATCCTCTTTGGTGAAATATCTGTTCAAGTCCTTTGCCCATTTTTAAGTTGATTTTTTGGCGTTTGGAGAGTTCTTGAGTTTGGAGAGTTCTTTATATAGTCTGGATACAAGCCCTGGTCAAATATGCAGGTTGCAAATATTTTCTTCCAGTATGTAGCTTGTCTCTTAATTCTCCTGACAGTATTTTAGGCAGAGCAAAGGTTTTTAATTTTGATGAAGTACAATTTTATTTTTCTATTCTAGAATATGCTTTTGGCATCATTTCCAACACTAGGTCATAGAGATTTTTTTCCTGTGTTTTCTTCCAAAAGTTTTATACCTTTATGTTTTATGCTTGCATCTATGACCCATTTCAAGTTAATCTTTGTATAAGGACTGAGGTTTCAATTGAGATCCATTTTTTTCCATATATGGAGGACCCATTGTTAGAAAACAATTGTTGAAAAGACTATCCCCTTTCTCAGTGAATTGATGTTGCACCTTTGTCAAAGATGGAATGACTATATTCATGTAGTCTACTTTACAACCCTCTATCCTGCTCCCATCGATCTATGAAACAGTCCCTCCCCCAAAGCCACACTGTCTTGATTATTGAAGCCTGATACTAAAGTGATTCCTACAACTTTGTTCTTTTCCAAATTTGTTTTTGCTATTTAAGTTCCTTGGCCCTTACATTAAAATTATCAGATTAGCTGATTTATACCTCCAAAACATCTTGCTAGAACTGTGATTGGCATTGTAGTGAATAGTGAATCTATAGATCACTTTGGAGAAAAATGACATCACTATTATGTTAAGTCTTCCAATCCACAAAAAGCAGATGTCTCCATTTATTTAGGTCTTGGATTTCTTTTAGCAGCACTTTATAGTTTTCAGTATTCACAACTTATGTTTTAATGAATTTATACCTAAGTATTTCTTTTGAAGGAGGGTGACAAGATATTGTGAATGGCAGGCACTGTTTTTCATATTTCTGTTATCAATTGTTCACTGCTTACATTTAGGAATATGATTGGGTTTTGTGTGTTGATCCTGTATTCTGCAACCTTCACAAACTCAATTAGACAATGAATATTTAAAAACCAATTCAATCTGCATTAGTGTCACAATAATTAGGAATAAATTTAACAAAACACGGGATCCCTGGGTGGCGCAGCGGTTTGGCGCCTGCCTTTGGCCCAGGGCGCGATCCTGGAGACCCGGGATCGAATCCCACGTCGGGCTCCCGGTGCTTGGAGCCTGCTTCTCCCTCTGCCTGTGTCTCTGCCTCTCTCTCTCTCTCTCTCTCTCTCTCTCTGTGACTATCATAAATAAATAAAAATTAAAATAAAATTTAAAAAAAAATTTAACAAAACACATGTAATACATGTACACTCAGAACTGCTAAGAGAAATCTCACAAGATACAAATAATTAGAAAGATGTACTCTACGAACAGATTGGCAGACTCAACACTGTTTAGACTTTGATCCTCCTTAAACTGATCCATATACTCAAATCCAATCATAATCCTAGCAGGCTATTTTGTAGCAAATGACACATTGATTCTAAAAATTATGTGAGGGATGCCTGGGTGGCTCAGTGGTTGAGCGCCTGCCTTTGGCCCAGGGCGTGATCCTGGGTGCGGGGATCAAGTCCCACATTAGGCTCCCGGCATGGAGCCTGCTTCTCCCTCTGCCTGTATCTTTCATGAATAAATAAATAAAATCTTTCAAAATAAAATTTATATGAAACAGGCTGATCCTTTTTTTAAAAGATTTTTTAATTTATTTATTCATGAGAGACACAGAGGGAGAGAGAGGAAGACACAGGCAGAGGGAGAAGAAGGCTCTACGCAAGGAGCCTGATGTAGGACTCGATCCCAGGACTCCAGGATTACTCCCTGGGCTGAAGGCAGGTGCTAAACCGCTGAGCTACCCAGGGATCCCCTTATGCCTAATCTTGAAGGAAACACTGATGCTTTCAGTTTTTCACCATTGAATATGATGTTAGCTATGGGTTTTTCTAGATGGCCTTCATTATGTTGAGGTGTATTGCCTATCTCTCTCAAAAAAAAGAATAAGAACCCAAAAATAAAACTACATTTAGATGGCCATTAGACTTTTGACAAGGGGACCAAAGTAATTTAAGGAGGAAAAAAATTATTTTCCACAAATGATGTTAGATTAGATATTGATATAGGGAAAAAATAAACCTTCACTCTAATCTCAAACCATACAAAAAACTTAATTTGAGGTGGATCATAGACATTGGCATAGCCACTATGGAAAACACTATGAAAGTTCATCAAAAAATGACAAAACTACCAGGAGTGACATCAGTATCACGGCTGTATAAGACATCCCTTATCCATGTTCCCCTGCCAACAACAATACCAAAAAAAAAAAAAAAAAAAAAAACTGGCTTTCATTCATGGGCAAAGTACCTTTGTGGGAACTCTGGGATCCAGCATCATACATATGCCAAAAGATCCGAGAGGAGTCTCACTCAGCCATGTACTGGATAATAGGCACACAGACCTCGGACCAAGATCTGGACCCTGCACTGGCTTGTGAACCAGCTCTAGCTCTCTTAGCCACCATCTGGGAGTCTATGGAAAACACTGTTTTAGACAATCCCCTATAGATTACAGAGCCTTTGTGGAAGTCTAAATTTCTAGCAGAGAAGTTCTAGCACAATGCTGGAGGGAAAAAAAGTCTTTGGGATGCACTAGGGAAGATAAGAGGGAACTGTTAGATTTTACTTACATCACACTTCTCTACAAGGTAGCACACCTTAGGGCAAATAGAGATTCTCTTGGCCCATCATGTCTCCCATGGGGGAAATAAGAGTGTGTGAGTACACATCCCGCTTCCCCAGCTGTGTGGGACACTGCCAAAGAGGCTCAGTTTTCTCTTGCCCTATACAGAGTATTGAATGACAAACTGCATGACCGAGAGATAGAAGGTAACTGGGAGTACAGAGGACAAGACCCTCAAAAGGTATTAAAGGAAACACAGATCCTACTAAATGTGTTGCAAGACTCATCAAGAAGCCTACCCATGAGCTTCTGGGGATTCTCCAACTGCCCACAGGGTACTTCCCAGCACACCTCTCACCTAACTCACTCACACACACACACACACACACACACACACACACACCCCTCTCCTATGGCCAGATACCTGTTCATATGCCCTAGGCAGCAAACTTTGGCAGGTGGTTAGTGAGCACATGCAGAAAGGTTGTGCAGGCCCAAATCTGTGGGTCATGGAGAGACCACAAAATTGAGCTTTAGCGCCACCTTTGGGAAAACAAAAGACAGGCTTCTAGCACTTGGCCTGGTGTTTTGCAGGATCAGGAGGTGGCATATAGCTAAATAATTCTGCCACAAGAGGGAGCAAGAAATGTCAAGCAGGTACATTCATAAAATGTCTGAGAAAGCCTCAGAATCCCTAGCAGGACTGATGAAATGTACTTGTCTCCTGAAGGTTGTTAATAAAGATTGGAAGTAGTGACTGCTACTTCAAATATGAAGATAGCAAAGCAAAATTTCAAGGAACATAAAAAATTAAGGAAGTCTGACACCACTAAAATATTGTAGTAATGTCCAATAACCAATCCCAAAGACATGGAAATCTTTGATTTACCTATTAAAGAATTTATTTTTTTTCCTATTAAAGAATTTAAAATAGCTGTTTGAAGAAAACTCACTGAGGTACAAAAGAACACAAAAAGACAGTATCAGGAAAACCACATTACACGAACAAAATGATAAGTCTAACAAAGAGACAGAAATCATGAAAAAGAACCAAATAGAAATTCTGGAGCTGAAGAATGAATGAAATGAAAATTACAATAGAAAGCAAAAACATCAAAATGGATCAAACGAAGAAGGAATCTAGGAGACAGAAGTCAGAACTTTAAAATTGTATAGTCAGAAGAGAACAAAAAAAAAGAATCAAAAGGAGTGAAGAAGGGCTACATCATTTATAGGGTACCATCAAAAGAAATAATTTGTGATTTGTTGGACCTCTAGAAGTTGAAAAGAGACATGGGCAGAAAGCTTATTTAAATAAATAATGGCTGAGAACTTCCCCGAACTGGGGAGAGATATGGGTCCAAGTTCATAAAGCTCACCAAATTCAATTTAAAGAGATTCTCTTCAAGATTCATTAAAATAAAACTCAAAAATCAAAGAGAGACCATCTGAAAAGCAGCAAAAGAAGTCTGTAACTTACAAGTGAACCACCAAAAGACTCAGCAGATTTCTCAGCAAGCACCTTACAGACAGGTCAGGAAAGAGTGGGATAATACATTCAAAGTACTCAAAGAAGAAAACTGCAAACCAAGAATACTCTATTTGGCAAAGTAATCCTTCAGAAATGAAGGAGGGGCATCCCAGGTGGCTCAGCGGTTTAGCGCCACCTTCAGTCCAGGGTGTGATCCTGGAGTTCCGGGATCGAGTCCCATGTCAGGCTTCCTGCGTGGAGCCTGTTTCTCCCTCTGCCTGTGTCTCTGTCTCTCTCTCTGTCTCTCATGAATAAATAAATAAAATCTTTAAAAAAAGGAAATGAAGAAGGATTAAACACTTTCCCTGAAAAACAAAAGCTGAGTGAGTTCATCAACATTAGACCAACCTTGCCAAGAAAGGCAAAAAGGAGTTCTTCAAGCTGAAATGAAAGGATAGTAATCAGTCACATGAAAACAAAAAAAATATAACATACTGGTAAATCTAAGTATATAGTAAGATTCAGAATACTCTAATATTCTGTATACTCTAATACTGTAATATGATGGAGTATTAACCACTTAACTCTATTAAAAGGTAAAAGGAAAAGAGAATTAAAAATACCTATAGCTAGCTATTCACAAATAATCAATGTGATACATCACGCATTAACAAGTGGAAGGATAGAAATTGTATGATTATCTTAAGAGATGCAAAAAAGATGTCCGACAAAGTACAACATCCATTCATGATAAAGACTCTCAACAAAGTGGGTTTAAAGGTAATACACCTCAACATAATGAAGGCCATCTAGAAAAACCCATAGCTAACATCATATTCAAGGGTGAAAAACTGAAAGCATCAGTGTTTCCTTCAAGATCAGGAATAAGGGGATCCCTGGGTAGCTCAGCAGTTTAGCACCTGCCTTCAGCCCAGTGAGTAATCCTGGAGTCCTGGGATCGAGTCCCACATCAGGCTCCTTGCGTGGAGCCTGCTTCTCCCTCTGCCTGTGTCTCTGCCTCTCTCTCTCTCTCTCTCTCTCTGTCTCTCATGAATAAATAAATTTAAAAATCTTTAAAAAAACGGATCAGGAATAAGATGAGGATGTCTACTCTACTCTCACCACTTTTATTCAACATAGTACAAGAAATCCTAGCTGCAGCAATCAGACAAGAAAAAGAAATAAAAGGCATCTAAACTTGTAAAAATGGGGCAGCCTGGGTGGCTCAGCGGTTTAGCGCTGCCTTCAGCCCAAGGTGTGGTCCTGGAGACCCGAGATCAAGTCCCACATCAGGCTCCCTGCATGGAATGGAGCCTGTGTCTCCATCTGCCTCTGTGTGTGTATGTGTCTCTCTCATGAATAAATAAATAAAATCTTTTAAAAAATTAAAAATAAATAAATAAATAAACTCGTAAAAATGAAGTAGAATTGCCACTATTTGCAGATGAGGATATTACACATAGAAGACCCTAAAGACAGCACCAAAAAAATATTAGAATAAATGAATTCAGTGAAGTAACAGAATATAAAATTAATATATAGAAGTCTCCTGCATTTCTAAATACTAATAATGAAGTAGCAGAAAGAAAAATTAAGAAAACAATCTCATTGACATTTGCATCAGAAATAAAATACCTAAGAATAAAATTAACCAAGGAGGTGAAAGACCTATAGACTGAAAACTATAAGACTAATAAAATAAATTAAAGATGACAAAAACAAATGGAAAGATATTCCATGGTCATGGATTGGGGGGAACAAATATTGTTAAAATGTCCATACTACTCAAAGCAATCTACAGATTTGATGCAATCCCTATCAAAATACCAACAGCATTTTTCACAGAACTAAAAACAAATAATCCTAAATTTTGCATGGAACAAAAGCCCTCGAATAGCCAAAGCAAACTTGAGAAAGAAGAACAAAGCTGGAGGTATCACAACCCCAGATTTCAAGATATACTACAAAACTATAGTAACCAAAACAGTATGGTACTGGCACAAAAACAGACACAGATCAACAGAACAGAAGAGAGAACCCAGAAATAAACCCACACTTATAGGGTCAATTAATTTATGACAAAGGAGGCAAGAATATCCAATGGGAAAAAGACAGTCTCTTCAATAAATAGTGTTGGGGAAACTGGACAGCTATATGCAAAAGAATGAAATTGGACCACTTTCTTACACTATACACAAAAATAAATTCAAAGTGAATTACAACTAAATGTGAGACCTGAAACCATAAAACTCCTAAAAGAAAACACAGGCAGTGATCTCTTGGATATCAACCTTAGCAACATTTATGGATAATGTTGCCTGTCTCCTCAGGCAAAGGAAACAAAAACAAAAATAGACTAATAGAACTATACCAAAACAAAAAGCTTTTGCACAGCAAAGAAAACTATCAACAAAAAGGCAACTGAACAAGATACTTGCAAGTGATTTATCTAATGAATTAATATTCAAAATATATAAAGAACTTATACAACTCAACACCAAAACAAAACAAAACCCAATCCAATTTAAAAAAATGGGTAGAGGACCTAAACAGACATTTTTCCACAGAAGACATTCAAATGACAACCAGACACATAAAAAAGATGTTCAACATCACTAGTTACTGAAGAAAGGCAAGTCAAAAGCACAATGTGATATCATCTTACAACCTGTCAAAATGGCTAGAATAAGAAAGATAAGAAATAACAAGTGTTGGTGAGGATATGAGGAAAAAGGAACTCTCATGCACTATTAGTGGGAATGTAAATTGGTACAGCCACTGAGGAAAACAGTATGATGGTTCCTCAAAAAATGTAAAAAAAAAAAATGGGGCACCTGGGTGGCTCAGTTGGTTGAGCATTTATCTGCTTTCAACTCAGGTAATGATCCCAGGGTCCTGGGATCAAGCTCCACATTGGGATTCCTGCTCAGTGGGGAGCCTGCTCCTCCCTCTTCTTGCTCCCACTGCTTATATACTCTCTGTCAAATAAATAAATAACATTCTTTAAAAATGTGAAAAATAGAACTACCATACAATCCAGTAATTCCAATATTCAGTATTTATCCAGAGAAAATAAAAAACATTAATTAGAAAAGATATATGCACCCCTATGTTTACTGCAGCATTATTTACAACAGCCAAGATAGAGAAGCAACCCAAGTGTCCATCAATAGACAAATGGATTTTTAAAATGTGATACACATGCCCCCCCACACACACACTGAATTATTACTCAGCCATAGAAAAAGAATGACATTCTGCCATTTGCAACAACATGGATGGATCTAGAGGGTACAATGCTAAGTGAAATCCATCAGACAGAGAATGACAGATACCATATGATTCCACTTATACGTGGAAAAAATAAAACAAATGAAGAACAAAAAAAATAGACTCTTAAATACATAGAACAAACTAGTGGATGCCAGAGAGGAGGTGAGTGGAAGGATGGGTAAAATAGGTGAAACAGATCAAAAAGTATGAAATTCCACTTATAAAATAAGTCATGGAGATGAAAAGTACAGCATAGGGAATATAGTCAATAATATTATAATAACACTGTATGGTGACTACGCTTGTGGTAGTGAATGCTGAGTAATATACAAAATTGTAGAAGCACTATGTAATACACCTGAAACCAATGCAGCATTGTACATCAACTATACTTCAATAATAAAATAAAATAAAAGGCAAATCAGTATCATATGGGGAATCAGAGTGCCAAAGTGCTGTATACTTGGTATTACTACTCCTCTGCTCTCTGCTCTGTCACATGGTAGCTAAAGGACCATGGGCCAGTCACAACAAATTTCAAGGGCCTTGCTATGCCCATCTGTCAGAGGGTTTCCCAGCTCCCTTAAAGCTCTGAAATTCTATGATTTAGAATCGTAAAAATCACTAACATAAAACATTAATAGGCACAACACTAGAGCGACTAGCATCCAATTAATACCTTGAGGAAATAAAGTGAGATAGTAACTTTTAACAGGAATTAATATAATTAAGGCAATAAATATTATTTTAACAAAAAATGCTACAGCTACAATAATTTGCTAATGGATATACAATATAAAAAGAGGTAAACTGTGACAGCAAAAACAAAAATGGGGGGGACTAAAAGGTTAGAGTTTTTATATGCAATCAAAGTTAAGTTGTTATTAGCATAAAACAGACTGTTATAGGTATGTTTTATACGAGCCTCACAGTAACCGCAAAGCAAAAACTTACAGTAAATTCACAAAAGAAAGGGAAGACAATCAGAGCATACTACTGAGCAAGGGTCCAAACCTCCAGAAAATCATCAATGCACAAAGGAAAGCAATAAGCAAGGAAGAAAGAAACAAAAGAACTACAAAATAGTGAGAAAACAAATTAAGATGGCATTAGTAAGTCCTTACCTATCAATAATTACTTTAAATGTAAATGAATTAAGTTCTCCAACCAAAAGGCATAAAGTAGCTAAAAACAAGACCCAACTACAGGTTGTCTACAAGAGGCTCACTTCAGCTTTACAGTCACACACAAGGCTCAAAATGAAGGGATGAAAAAAGTAATTCATGCAAATGAAAACCAAGAGAGCAGGAGAGCTATATTTAAATCAGAAAAAAATAGACTTTCAGCCAAAAACTGTAACAAGAGACAAATAAGGTCATTATATAATGTTAAAATGGTTAACTCATCAAGAAAATATAATAGTTATAAATATGTATGTACCTAACATCAGAGCAGCTACATATATATTAATAACAGATATGAAGGAAGAAATCAATGCATATATCATCTAGACAGAAAATCAGTAAGGCAAGCTATACTTTGGACCAAATGGACCTAAGAGACATCAAGAACATTCCATCCAGGGCTACAGAATACATATTCTCAAGTGCACATAGAACACTCTCCAGGATATATATCACAATAAGTCACAAAACAAATCCTAGAAAACTTAAAAAGACTGACATTATACCAAGTATCTTCTCTGACCACAGTGCTAATGAAAGTAGAACTCAACTAATAGGAAGAAAGCTGAAAAATTCACAAATATATAGAAATTAACACACTCCTGAATAACCAACAGGTCAAAGAAGGAATCAAAAACTATCTTGAAACAAATGAAAATGGAAACACAACATACCAAAACAAATAACCAACAGGCAGGTAAAAAGATGCCCAACATCAGTAATCACCAAGGACATATAATCAAAACCATAATGAGAGGTATCTGGCTGGCTCAGTTGATAGAGCAGATAACTCTTGATCTCAGGGTTGTGAGTTCAAGCCCCACATTGGGTGGAAGCTTACTTAAAAAATAAAAAAAAAAACTGCAATGAGGTATCACCTCACACCTGTTAGAATGGCTATTATCAAAAAAGTAAGAAATAAGTGTTGCCAAAAATGTGGAGATAAGAGAATCCTTGTATACTGCTAGTAGGAATAGAAGTTGGTGCAGCCACCATGCAAAACAGTATGGAGGCTTCTCAATATTTAAAAAAAAAAAAAACTATCATATGATCCAGCAATCCCACTTCTGGGTATTCAAAGAAAATAATCAGAGTCTCAAAGGAATATCTGTACTCTCATGTTCACTGCAGCATTATTTACAATAGCCAAGATATGAAAACATTAGTATCTGTCTACAGATGAATGGATAAGGATGTAGTACATACATAGAATGGAGTACTATTCGGCCATAAGAAAGAAGAAATTCTATCATTTGTGACATGGATGGACCTTGCAGGCACTATGCCAAGGGAAATAAGTCACACAGAGAAACGCAAATACTGCATGATACCACCTGTGTGTGGAACGTAAAAAAAGCCAAATTCATAGAAACAGAAAGTAGAACGGCAGTTGCCAGGGGCTGGGGGGAAACAGAGAGATGTTAACCAAGGGTCCAAACCTCCAGTTCTAAGATGAGTAATTTCTAGGGATCTAATATACAACATGATGCCTATAGTAAACAATACGTATTACATAATTGAAAGTTGCCAAGACAATCAATCTTAAATGTTCTAACGACATAAAAGAATTGGTAATTTTGTGAGGTGATAAAGGTATTAATTAACAATACTATGACAATCTTATTGCAATATGTAAATGTATCAAATAAATGTGTTGTATACCTATACATACTGTTATATGTCAATTATATCTCAATAAAGCTGAAAAAAATAGAACTACCTAATACAACCCAGCTTCTGGGTATATATATCCAAAGGAATTAAAATCAGTATCTCAAAAAAAAAATCAGTATCTCAAAGAGATATCTGTACTCTCATGTTCACTGCAGCATTATTCACAATATCCAAGACATGGAAGGAACCTTTAATGCCTACCAATGGACAAATGGATAAAGAAAATGTATATACATACCGTGGAATATTATTCAGCCTTAATTTTTTTAAGAAAAAATAAAGAAATTCAGCCATTTGCAACAACATAGATAAAACTTGGAGGATATTATGCTAAGGGAAATAAGCCAGACACAGAAAGACTAATACTAAGTGATACCACTCATGAGGAATCTACAAGAGTGAAACTCATAGAAGGAGAGTATAGAATGGTAGTTGTTCAGGGCTGGGGGAAATGGGGAAGTACTACTCAAAGGGTACAAAGTTTTAGTTATCCAGAATGAGTAAGGCCTAAAGATCTACTATACAGCATAGTGCCTACAATTAATTATAGTGTGGTGTATAATTAACAATTTGTTAAGTGGGTAGATCTTAAGTGTTCTTGTCACATATACAAAATAATAATGATGATAATAAATAAAGAGGGGGAAGGAAACTTGTAGAGGTGATGAATAGTTTTATGGCATAAATTGTGGTGATGGGTCCATGGACATATAATTACCTCCAAACTGTATATATCACATTGCATATATTAAATATGCATAGTTTTTTGTGTATCAGTCATACCTCAATAAAGTGGTTTTAAAAAAAAAAGTGGTTTTAAAAAGCATCTTTAGACCTAAATGCAAAAGCTAAAATAATAAAGCCTTTAAGAGAAAACATAGGAGACTATCTTCATAACTTAGATGTAGGCAATTTCTTTATATAGGAAGAAAATAAGAACCATAGAGGGGAAAAATGATAAATCAGACTTTATAAAAATTAAAAATGTTCATGAAAAGATACAGTTAAGAAAATGAAAGAATGAAAGAAAACATTTATAAAACAGGTATCTGACAAAGGCCTAGTAACCAAGATAATATAAAAAGCATCTAACTTAAAATGCCACAAAAAAGACTAAAAACAATGTTTAAAATGGCCAAATATTTTGAACAGACACTTCATAAAATATATGGAAGGTAAAGAATTGCAATAAAAAATGCTCAGCAAAATTAAGCATCAAGGAGATACAAAATAAAAACTAAATCACCACAGGATCAACTAAAATTAAAAGATCACCACCAAATGTCGGCAAAGATGTGGAACAACAGGAATTCTCGTGCTCTGGTGGGAGGAGCACAAAATGCCTACAACCGCTTTGGGAAAAGCACTAGCAGTTTCTAATAAAACTAATCACATACATTTGCCACTAACCCCAATCTTAGGTATTTCCCCAAGAGACATGAGAACATATCTCCACACAAAGACTTATTCAAGAATGTAGTTTTCTTCAAAATAGCCAAAAACTGGCAACAGCTGAGGTGTCCATTAAAAGAACTGATAAAAAAAAAAGAAGAAGAACTGATAAAATTGTGGCATAATCACTCAATGGAATACTATCTAGCAGTAAAAAGGAATGGATTACTGACACATGCAGTATCAATGAATCTGAAACATGTAATACTAAGCTTTACACAAAAGTACATATTAGAGAACACCATTTACATAAAGTTACAGAATAAACAACACTATGGCATAACAAAGTAAGAACAGTAGTTGCCTCTGTGTGCGTGGGGCAGGAATTGACAGGGAAGGAGCATGAGGGAGCCTCCTAGGGTGATGGTAATGTTCTATGTCACGATAGGGCTTTGGCTCCCATAAGTATATGCATTTGTAAAAACTCAGCAAATGGCACATTTAAGATTCGTGCATTCATTGTATATAAAACTTATATCATCAGAAAAACCTGTAAAAATATTCAACTCTCGTTAATGATCTGCATGTTGTAATGTTTAGGGGATGCATATAAATGTCTGCAATTTACTTAAAAATGTTAAAAATAACTGATGAACAGAGGGATAGATATGTGATAAAACAAATACAGTAAAATGTTAAAAGAGGTGGCTATAAAAGTATTTACCATAGGATTCTTTCACCTTTCTTGTATACTTGAAAATGTTGGTAATAAAATATCAGGACAAAGGGGGAGTAATAAAAGAAAAATCAAAGAAGGAAGAAATAGCAGAGAATGCTAAAGAAGAAGCACCAGGGAGGGAGGGAAGGAGGGAGAAGGAACATGAAAATAGTATAATAGCCCAAAAGCCAGTGAGAAAGGCAACTTCAGAGGAGGCAACAGTCAATTGTATAGAATTCTTCTGAAAATTCAAATAACATTGAAAGAGGCCCTTTGGATTTGGTTATAGGAGGGATGTGAATGGAGGAGAGTGATGCCACACTGAAGTGGAGAGAAAAAAAAGCGATTGGTGAGGATGGAGAGTAAATGAAAAGCAACTGCTAGGACACCTAGCTGGGAAGGAGAGCAGAGACAGGGGGCTACAGCTGAACAAGGATGGGAGGTCATAACTCTGGAAAATGAACTAGGGGTGGTGGAAGGGGAGGAGGGCAGGGGGTGGGGGTGAATGGGTGACGGGCACTGAGGGAGGCACTTGATGGGATGAGCACTGGGTGTTATTCTGTATGTTGGCAAATTGAACACCAATAAAAAATAAATTTATTATTAAAAAAAAAGGATGGGAGGTCAAGGTAATGGACAATACTGGAGCATGTTTATGTGGATGGGAGTGATGCAGTAGACAATCAGGGGATGCAGTGGGTAGAACTGTATCCCCCAAAATGATATGCTTAAGCCCTAACCCCCAGTACCTGTAAATGTTACCTCATACAGAAATAGGATCTTTGGAGATGTAATTAAAATGAGGTTCTGCTAAATTAGGGCAGGCCTTAATTCAATAACTGGTGTCCCTATAAGAAGAAGACATAATAAGAAGAGGAATTTGGATACAGACAGAGATCCAGAGAAAACATCATGTGACAGTGAGACAGATACTGGAACGATACATCTGGAAGCCAAGGAATGCCCAGGATTGCCAGCAACTACCAGAAGCTGGGAAGAAAGACGGAAGGATTCTCCCCAAAAGCCTTCAGAGAGAGGGGATGGCTCTGCTGACACTGATTTCAGACTTCTAACCTCCAGAGTCGTGAGAAGTGATTTCTGTTACCTTCAAGCCACCAAGATTGTGGCTTGTTAATGGACTGTTAATGGCAGTCCTCGAAAACTAATCCGGGGGAGATTAACAGTGAAGAGAAAAAGGCAGGGGTGATGTTCTTGAGAAAGTGATAGGGAACCATTTGTCCACAGGAGAGGTTGGGCCTTTGTGTCAGGGCTACCCTCTTCCATCTAAATAAGTATAGCATCATTCAGGGAGGATCTACACAATCGAGGGTTTAATTCAGAAGCTTATGACAATGAAGAATGCTTCTGACAGCCTTTGTAAGAGGTTCTCTGTCCTACTAACTAATATACAATATGTAGCCTGCATAGTCAAGTTACTAGTCTTCCAGTAAACATACAAGAACCAACCCATGAAACCTAAGTGCAGCAATTCTGTCTTCCAAAAGACCTTTGAGAACAAAGATGCAAGTCTTACCAACTGGAATGGAACCAGGTGCTCGGCCAATGGTCAAAACAAAAGCACCAGATGAAAAGCCTAGTAATCCGATTTCAGGAAGCTCCTTACCTTGAGCTGCTGCTGGAGTTCACTGTTCAGCCGGGCCAGCACTGCATTTGCCTCTTTATTTTTGCGGATAGCAGTTTGAATAGCCTTCTTCTGTTTGGAAGACTGTCTAAAAAAAGTACAAACAGTTCAGGGAAACAGAACTCAGAGGTCCAGATCCTTGTGGGTCAGAACACTCTAATTCACGAGAAGTGCTCAACTAACAAGGGGCTAATGTCACAGGGCTCCAAAAATAAAATCATCGATTCGCAGGCAGGCAAGCAGGCACACACCAAACAAAACAAATTTGTCGGGATGAATTATTTACACCTGAAGTAATTCCCATTTTATAACTTGAAGAAAAGCTGTGAATTGGACCTTTTCAAACTTTGCATTCCATTTATTCCAAGACATTTTAATAAGCATTTCTTCCTCACAAACCACGTTAACTAGAATGCCCTTTTTGTGTAAGCATTAATGGCATTTAAAAGACCTGCAGGTGGCCTCTGTGGACAAGTCTGAAGGAAATGAATAGAAGAACATTCTCTTTAGGAAAAATCCTACATTAACTTAGCCAGCCTATATAACTCTCCTTCATCTCTTTATTATTAGGTATGAATGCTTGAGTGTGTGTATGTATGTGAGTATGCTCACGCAAGTGCATATACCAGCATACATCTGTGGCACTTGAGAAAATGTTTTAATACCACTATTCCTAAATTAAGTCAGTATTAAATTCACAGAACAGGTATAACTAGAGTGACCATATGTTTCACTTTGCCCATTACATCCTCTGCTTATACTGCTTGTCTGGCCCTAATTATCTTAGAACCCTCTTTTTCCCTCGAAGCTGTCTACAGTTGGGATGATAAATCAACATGATTGTATAACCTACAACCTTATATCCCACAGCAAAAAATACCGAATTCTCAGAGCGAAAGGCCAATTTAAGTTCCCCTTGGAAAATAGACATATTTACAATCTGTGAGAGGTAGGTTCTACGCCAGAGCAACTTAACCAGAATGCATAGTGACCATTGTGGAGATCTGATTAATATTCACTGAGTATATACACTATGCTACCCACTCTGCTAATCTGCAGAAGGCATACTCCCTTCTCCAACAAATTGAAAAATTAATTTTTTCATCCATAAATAGGCAAGAAAGAGGCTTTAAAATCTACTTTTAGAAAGATAAAGATTGGATTTCCAGTTTCAGGACAATGTGAAGTAGACATACTTCTCTCTACCCCACCAAATACAGCTAAAGTCCTAGATATAATATATAAAACAAACATAAGATTACTCCAAAAAGTGAAGAAGCAAATTAGTCAAGGAACTCAGCACCCAGGGAAACACACAACAGTGAATTCCCCAAGTTTTCTTTCTTGCTTCATATATCCCAGACTACATAGTGGAGAAATCAGCAATCCATAAATGCCAACAAAGGCAGACAGTAAAAAGTCTTTCCCCATCCAAATCCTGCTCTTTCCAACCAAATAACTTGGAAATGGGCAGCCTAACAAGACCTAAATTAGACACAACACCTCTCCTGGAGATACATGGAATTTTTTTTTTACATGGAATTTCTTTAACAAAATATTAGCAAATAGAATTTAGCAGTGTATTAAAAACTATACACCATGACCAAGAGAGCTTTATTCCAGAGATGCAAGGCTGATTCAATATTCAAAAGTCAATAAATATAATCCACCAACCTAACAGGTGAAAGAACAAAATTACATGACTGTATCAACTGATAAAGAAAAATCACCTGATAAAACTCAATACCCATTCATGATAAAAACTCTCAGAAAACTATGAATAGAGGTCAACTGGTTCAAGCTGATGAAGAATGTCTACAAAAAAAACTACAGCTGACATCATACATACATACATAATAAAAACTAAATGCTTTCCCCCTGAGATGAGGAACAAAGCAAGGATTTCTACTTTCATTACTATTTTCAATACAGTGCTAGAAGTCCTAGCCACCACAATAATGCAAGAAAAGGAAATTAAAGGCACACAAATTAGAAAGAATGAAATTGTCCCTATCTGCAGATGACATAATAGCCTATATAGAAAGTTCCAAGGAATCTATAAAAAAATTCTCAGAACTAATAAATGACTTCAATTAGAATAGAAGTGAGTGTGGAGGAGAGAAGATTAACGTACAAAAATCAATAGAATGGGGGTGCCTGAATGGCTCAATCAGTTAAATGTCTGACTCTTGATTTCGGCTCAGGTCATGATCTCCGAGTTGTGGCACTGAGCCCCACGTTGCGCTCTGCACTCAGCGTAGAGTCTGATTGTCCCTCTCCCTCTGCTCTTCTTTCTCTCTCTCTCTCTCTCTCTCTCTCTCTCCCCCAATTCTCAAAAAAACAATAGATAATTTTTTAAATCAATGAAATTTTGATATACTAACATTGAATACTTACAGAAAAATTAAAATACAATATTTACAAAGCTTCAAACCAAAATTCTTAGATATATCAAAACAACTACAAGACTTACATGCTGAAAACTATACAACACTAATGAAAAAATAGGATCAAAATAAATAGAGAAATATTCATCATGTTCATGGATTGGATGACTCAACATAATAAAAAAAAAAGTCCATTCTCCTCAGATAACACAATTCCTTTTTTTCTAATTTTTTAAAGATTGATTGATTGATTGATTGATTTGAGAAAGAAAGCATGAGCAGGGTCAGGGGTGAGGGGGAAGTAGACGTTTAACCAACTGAGCCACCCAGGTACCCCAAAGGTTTAACAAAATTTGTATCGAAATCTCAGTAAGATTTTTTTTGTAGATCAAGACAAAATTATTCCAAAATTTATGTGGAAAGAAGAATTAGAATGTCTAAAATAATTTTGTTTTTTATAAAGATTTTATTTATTTATTCATGAGAGACACAGAGAGAGAGGCAGAGACACAGGCAAAGGGAGAAACAGGCTCCATGCAGGGAGCCCGATGCAGGACTCAATCCCAGGACTCCAGGATCACGCTCTGAGCCGAAGGCAGATGCTCAACCACTGAGCCACCCAGGCATCATCATGTTCACCTCTCTTTTGACACTGAAATGGATGCTGGCCCCTGCTGAGCTGACCAGATTCTCCCTCCGAATGATTTGAGTTATGGCTAATAATTCAGTTCAGCCTGGGCCCAGCACAGTAATCTCTACAGTTGAAGGTGCTTGAGAAGTCTTCATAGACAAAAATGTCAAAAACATCCTAAGAAAACTGAGAGGCATCAGAATGAGCCCCAGAAGGTTTGCAATCCTTTCTTCCAATCCACTCCTGCCCCTGATTTCCCCGGGTCACCTCTATATCCTTATAATACAGAGTATAGTTTTGGGGCACCTGGGTGGCTCTGCCTTCAGCCCAGGTCATGATCCCAGAGTCCTGGCTCTCTGCTCAGTGGGAAGTCTGCTTGCTTCTCCCTTTCCCTCTGCCCCTCCCCCTGTTGTATTCTCCTGCTCTCTGTCAAATAAATACATACAATCTTTAAAAAATAATAAAGAGTATGGTTTTGCTACCTCAAGTTGCCTTTTATCATTTGCTACCAAAGGAGTCCTAAATAACACAAAGATAGGATCAAGCCCAGAATACCTCTGAAGGGGTCACCAAAGCATTTAACCTGCCTCACCCTCTTAAGAGTTGCTTCTGGAGTCTGTCTCTTCAGGTTCTCCTAATATTTGTACTGTTTCAGGCTGTACTCTAACCAGCCTGGCTTCCAGGGAGGAAACTGAAGGAGTAACACTTACGTAGACATTTGTTTTGTCTGGCTCTGTTGTGTGTCATGCTATCTATCAATTTAGAACAGCAGCACCATGAGGCACTGTCCACTCAAGGACAGTGGCAGACTGTCCTCCAAAACCTATTCTTGTGCCTTCTTGTTTGCAGTAGCCTAGCATTCTCAGTTTGAGTGAGGTACATGGCCCTCTAACTAGAAATTCCATTTCCCTGTCTTTCTTGCAGGTAGGTAAGGCCATATGACTTAAGTTTGGGCCAAAGCAATCAGAGATGCCACTTCTGAGGCATCCCCTTAAAAATAGCCTGTTTTCTCTCCATTTGTTCCATCCCCACTCCGGGGTCTAGAATGTGAACATGTTAGTGAGCCATCTTCAACCATAAAGATAAAGGCAACCCCCACAGGGATCCAGAATAAGAATACAGGAAAGTACCCGGGTTCATGCACAGAGCTAATCTACACTTTGGGACCACTCACCAACTTAGACTTCTACACAAGAAAGAAGTCAATTTCTATTTTTATCTGAGTGCCTGTTAATTGGGTTTCATTCAAGCAGCTGAACCAATATTTGAAAGAATGTAAACTGGGGTCTCTAGATAAGAAAAATCTTCTTAGCCTTCAACCTGAGCCGCAATTTCTCCCACGGAATTATGAGTACAGCGTCTAAGAAGTGAACTTGTATTACCTTTTCTCTACTTGGAAATAGCAGGTTTTTATTAGGAATGCCACTCATTGACCCTACAGACAATCTGGTACCATTAAGCATGCAGCAGGAAGGAAAACAGAATCCAAGCACACTAAGAACATCATGCAGGCAAGCAGACACTGTCACACTGGCTGCTGGGCATGCTCTGGGGTGGTCCAGGACACTTCCAGAGTTTACAGAAAAGAGCAAAAACCATGGAAGCTGGAACAGCTTCAGTCATAGTACTGTTATACAACACCCTCTCTCTCCAAACTGTTCAAACCATTCTATTTTCCCAAGGTCCATCTATACAAGATGTACAAGACATGAGGGAAAAAAACAAGTAAGTCACATTATTTCTTTTAAAAAAACCATTTTTGGGACACCTAGGTGGCTCAGTGGTTGAGTGTCTGCTTTTGGCTCAGGGTGTGATCCCAGGATCCAGAATCGAGTCCCACATCAGCCTCCTCCCAGGGAGCCTGTTTCTCCCTCTGCTTATGTCTCTGCCTCTCTCTCTGGATCTCTCATGAATAAATAAATAAAATCTTTTTTAAAAAACCACTTTTGTCCTCACAAGCAGCTCAGTAATTATGACACAATCCAAGAGTTGTTTATTAGTTATAATCTGGACTCAGCAGCTCACTTAGAAAAGATTATTTTATTTTTCCTTTGCCCTAAATGGAATAGACAATGATGATATATGAAGAAGAATTTGTTTCTTACAATAGGTCAGTTCTGATGTTCATTTCCCGAAGACCTGATGACCATTTTCCAACTAGTTTATTTTTTTTAGCCTTTCTTAACCAGTGTTCTGTTAGACAGTTAAGAAAATTACTTGTCACTCTTTTGTCAATTTCCCCCAAAACAATACACAGTAAATACCACTCTAGATGCATAGGAGAGAGGTTAAGTTCCTACAGACAATGGATGTCTAAGGGCATCAGAGTTTCATTCTTTCCCAGAACCCTGGTTGAGAAAGAACTATACAGACTAACCATCATGTGTCTGGCTGTCTCTCTCTCCAGGGCTTAAGAAAATGATAAATTCTAAGTTGCTCCTTATCACTCCAAAATAAACTAGTCTGGGAATGATAACAAGCTGTATGAAATTCTCTAACCCAAAGCTTACATCCCTGCCATTTACAGCACTACTTGTGTTCCTGGTGATCACTAGCGTCTCTCAGTCTGACACCATGTGGTCACCTAACTAGTGAGAGAGTATCACAATGAGGGACAGTCACTAAACTGGCAAATAAAAGAAAATATCTCCATCAATAAACGATGTGGGGACAACTGGATATCTATATGCAAAAGAATGAAGTTGGGTCCTTTCCTTACCCTATACACAAACATGAACTCAAAATTAACCACATGTTTCGATGTAAGAGCTAAAACTATAAAACCTATAGACGCAAACACAGGAAAAAATCTTCATGAACTTGAGTTAGGCAGTGGTTTCCAAGCCATGACACTAAAGACACAAGTAACAAAAGAAAACAAAATAAACTGGACTTCATCAATATTAAAACTTTAGAGCTGCAAATGACACCATCAAGAAAGTGAAATGACCATCTACAGAATGGGAGAAAACACTTGTAAATCATTTATCTGGCAAGGGATGTGTAATCAGAACAGGTCAAGAATTCCTAACTCAACATAAAAAGATAAATAATCCAAGCAGAAAAGGGCAAAGGATCAAGTAAACATTTCTCCAAAGATAAACAAATGGCCAATAAGCACATGAAAAGATGCTCAACATCATTAGCCATTAGGGAAATGTAAATCAAAAAGATAATGAGATACTCCTTCATACCCACTAGGATGGCTGTAATAATTTTAAAAAATAAATAAATAGCAGCAAGTGTTGACCAAAAATACCAGGAGGAACCAGAACTCTCATATGTTCCTGGTAGGACTGTAAAATGCTGCACCTACCATGGAAAACAGTTTGGCAAGTCCTCAAAATATTAAATATAGAGTGACCATATGACCTAGCAATTCCACTGCTAGGTACATACTCAAGACAAATGAAAATGTAAGCCCACACTAAAACGTGTACACACATAGTATGCCAGCATTATTCTTTACAGCTTTAAAGTGAAAACAACCGGGATCCCTGGGTGGCGCAGCGGTTTGGCGCCTGCCTTTGGCCCGGGGCGCGATCCTGGAGACCCAGGATCGAGTCCCACATCGGGCTCCCGGTGCATGGAGCCTGCTTCTCCCTCTGCCTGTGTCTCTGCCTCTCTCTCTCTCTGTAACTATCATAAATAAATAAAAATTAAAAAAAAATTAAAAAAAAAATAAAGTGAAAACAACCAAAATGTCCATCAAGTAATGAATGAATAAATGTGGTATATCCATACAATGGGACATTATTTAGCAATAAAAAAGAATCAAGTACTGACTCAGGCTACAGCATGGATAAACCTTGAACACATTATGCTAACTAAAAAAAAAAAAAAAAAAAAGCCAGCCACAGAAGACCGTGTGCTGTAGGATTACATTCACATGAAATGGCCACAACAGGCGAACCTAGAGAGACACAGAGTAGATGACTAGCTGCCTGGGACATGGGACAGGAATGGAAAGTGATTGCTAACCCACAGAATTTCGTTTGGGGGCAATGAAAATGTTCTAAAATTAGTTTGTGACAACAGTTGCACAACTTTGTGGAAATACTAAAAACCACTGAATTGCACATGTAAAAGGTGAATTATATTGCTATGTGAATTACATCTGAAGAAAGCTGTTTAAAGGGCACCTGGGTGGCTCAGTGGTTGAGCATCTACCTTCAGCACAGGTCATGATCCCGGGGTTCTGGGATCAAATCTTGTACTGGGCTCCCCAATCTTGTATTGCCTCTCCCCTCTGCCTAGGTCTCTGCCTCTCTCTATGTCGCTCATGAAAAAATAAATAAAATCTACAAAAAATGAAAGCTATTTTAAAAACAAACACACAGATAAAGGAAAGGAACAGAAAAAGACCTCTGCATGAGCTCTGCCAGCTGCCCTCCATCCAGCACAGAGGGTGCTGTAGCCATCCCTGACTAACAGTGATGTGAAGCAGAGACCACCGTGGAAAGCCAAGATGGCACATAGAAGCAAGTTTAGCCATCCTTGTCCCTGACATGGATTCATCCCCTAGGCTTGACAGTGACTGAAAGACAGTCAAAGCTCTCAGTGGCCATTAAGGACAAAATATATTTCCTTTATGCATTGATACTGCTAGGGAACTGTCTATTTGGAAGAACTGACACAAAAAACATTATCTGAAGAGTGTTGTATGGATTCATCATGGGGTTTTGGCTTCAGAGGCAAGTCGCGCCCACAGAATCTGTTGCTTCTTTCTCTACAACAGTATAAGCAGGAGAAAACCACAGCAGCCCCTGGGATCTACAAGGCCACTAGAGCAGTGTCAGGGCGTATGTTGAGCATTTATGTTAGTGACCAGGCAAGTTCATTTATGAAGTTATGCACAGCAGCAGGTTTCTGCTCTCAACACTGCTTAATTCCACTACAGAAAAACTGAGGCAAGGGATAGGTTTTCTTAAAACAAAACCCTCTGTAGAAAACTGGTTTGTCAGGAACATTGTTCTCTCAGTTCCTAGCCTTGTCCATGGGTGCCCCCCTCACATAACTGTTACAGCCAGTCACATAGCTATTTTGGAGGCTCCACATGTGACCATCTGTGCTGAGATGATCGACAATAAAAATTTTCGTGGGGAAAAAAATTTTTTTTTCGTGGGGAATAAAAAGAAATCACAAGCCACATGTACTTAAAATTGGGTCTGAGGGTCACAAAGCTAGCCATTTGCCCTGGGGGAGCACCAGAAGGCAAAGAGGAAAAAGGGCCATTTGTATCACTGTCTTCTTCCTAGGAAAACGCGCACCAGCACAAGGAAGCAGGGCAGGAAGGAGAGGAGGAGGAGAAAGGAAGAGAGGGAAATCAAAGCAAACTGCAACAGCACATCTTTGTACTTGCTTGGCCCTTGGCTCAGGTTAGGTTCTAGAGCATAGGTCTCTTCCTGGGTGCCCGGGAAGAGTACCACCACAGAGACAAGAAGGCAAAACTACAACCATAAAATCACACCGTTCTATGGCCATGAGTATAAATGCAAACAGATTTCCAGGTACACACATACAAAAACTGGAAAGCTGGTGTCTGAGTCCCGTGATCTGCCGTACATACTTTTGGACTGCTGCGTGGGGCTTCCCGCTCGCTGCCGACACTGGCCCAACAGTGCTAGGAGGCTCTTGGCTTTCTGTAGCTGAGTTTTCAGGTCGGAACTTCCTTCGGATGGGCTTTGATGGAGGCTGAGAATGTGGTATGTCCTGCAGATTAAATACAAAACAATAAAACCCCGAAGTTCACAACAGAAATGCTCCCTTCATCTTGCCAATGTCCTCATGTTCCTTCTATGCCCATCCTCAGGTCAGGTGTGTGCTCTGTTCAAACTCCACACCTGAGGATGTAAGGTTGACTCATGACTTCACAAGGGGGGGAGGGGAGGATGACACAGGAGGCACACGGGCATCAGATTCCAGGAGCCTTTCTTTTTTTGTTGTTCTTTCCATGCTTGCAGCATATTATTGCTTTTTGCACCTGAAAGGACACAGGTATCAGATTCCAATGGGAACTCCCTTCCTTTTTTAAATGCTATGTGCATTTCACACCACAAGGCTTTTTCTGACTGAAGACAAAGCTCACTCTTGCCTCACTTTGGGGCCTGTGGGAACATGTTGTAAGCTTTGAAGTTTGTGATAGTCTCAGTCACCTCCTCATTCTTCCACTCCCAATTCATACATGAAGTCAAGCTTAAGGGCCACAATGTCTTCTGGAAGGAGACAGCCAGCTGGCTTCCTAGGAGTCCCCTCCTCACTTGTGCTCCCAGGCCCAGGGCCCATGCTCTGATCAGAGGAGGGCCTTAGAAAAACAGGGTGCAGCCAGAAGAGGGTAAGAAGGTAAACAGAGAGCAAAAGTGAGTGGTGCCTTCTGAGTAAGTAATCTGGGACTCAGTGACACCAGTGGGCTAAGGTGAAGATGCCGGGATGCAAGAGGGGACCATGGCACACAGACAAAGGAAGGCAGACTTCCCGGCCCCCACCAGAGGTGCTCCTAGACACTCAGCAACCTGCAGGGTTCTGCCAAAGGCCCTCCCCACCACACCTCCTGAACTTGCCAAAAGCAAAGCCACCATATTTAGCTCAAAGGCTGAAGAGGGAAGTACAAACGGTCAGTGACATCAAGGTCAGGCCCAAGAATCATCAGCACCCTAATCTTCACAAAGAGCCCAAATTATAGGAAAGCTGGATCATTACCATTCAGGTCAGGACACAGACACCAAAGCAAAACAGATTTGCAAATAGAGACAAGAAGCCCAGGGGAGGGGCTCACAGTGCCATCACAGGGGCACCTTCCCGCAGGCCTTACCTTCTTCGTTGGACTACTCTCAGCAACCTGGGAGGGAGCTCTGTTCAGCTGGGGGTGTATTTCAGCCTCAGACACTTGTTCAGACTGTAGCAAAATATCATACAGAAGATAAAAATGCAAAAACATAACCACCTAAATATATAATGAAGAGCACTTAGAAAATGTCACTAAGCGTAAGTGATTTAGACCAACATGCAGCCAAGTGTGGTCAAGTCTGTGGACCCCGGAGAAAATCTTCCCTAGACCCTGCCATTCCCTCCCATGCCCCCTTCCAGTACTGTTCAATATTAGGAAAAGGAGTTGCAGTAATGTCCATAACTAGACACAGGTGTTGCTAAAAACTAATGTTTTACAAGCTCAAACTAAAAAAATAAGGCTTATCGAAAAAAAAAAAAAGGCTGGGAAATTTGTTAAAATTTTAACCCAAGCACTAACAAAAATAGTAACCATAATAATAAAAAAATTGAAATTTTTAAAAATGTTAAATTCCTAAGAAAAACACTCTAAGAGACATGACTCTTTACCTTAAAAAACACAGGAGTGGGGGAGTCTAATGGAAGGAGTAAACAGAAGGGTTGAGGCTACCAAGTAGTATGGAATCGATGGACAAATGCACAAAGAATGGTGAGGACTGCCTCCAAAGCCCTTTGAGACTGAGCAGGTGCCAAAGAGTCAAGCAGAAGAGTACAGGGAGACTAGATGCCATGTGCTGTTCCCGGTCTCCAAGAGGCTTGCTACACTCAGCTGCTATTAGCCAATAATGCAAAGTGTTAACATGCTGAGAAAAAATGCTCCATATGAACTAATGTGACTTCTTCATTATAGTGACATCAGTCCTCTACCCACAGATTAATATGCATTTCAGAAACACACACTGCAGCACAACAATCATCCTTAACATGTCCATCCTGTTCCTAACCCGGCCTTTTCTAACTCCTTCCAGAGCCTGGCTTCTTTCTTCTTCCACCTCTTCTGTAACAGACAGGGGCATTAAATGTTCCCCTATTTATCGGATTCTTGCTGCCTCTTCTAGTTTTTTCCCAGGCCTCTGCCCAGCACAGCACCCCTGACTATCTTTTTAAAACTCCTGTCCCTGGCATCTGATGAAGCACAATCTCCTACTGGTAATTATTATCTCTCTTTCCTGTTTTGACCCCTCTTATCCCTCAGATGTAGGATTTCTCAAGATTCTGTCTTTGGATCTCCCACCCTATTCCTCCCATCACCATTCATTCTTTTCCACAGCAAGCCCGTCTGCTCCTACATTTGCACTGCCCTAGCTAGAAACCTCAATTCCCTATCACCAGTCCACCTCTTCCAAAGCCATTTTGCAAGCACTCCATATGCCTTATTTCTCATTCCAAGTTTTGCTTATAGCCTTCTCCTTTCCATTAAGGATAACTGTATTGCTACTGTTGTCGATAGTTATCTGAAACACCAAACACGGTGTCACACATTTCTCCAGGTGTTCTGCATAGATGAAAGCATTTCATCATCAGAGCCCTAGGAAGGAATTATTACCCTCATCTAATTGGTGAAGAAACTGAGGATCAAGAAGTTGAAGAACTTACCCAAGATCACACAAACAGCAGAGTCTGAACCCAGGCCTCAGGTTCCAATGTCGGGCTTGTGACCACTATGCTATATAGCCTCAGGTACTCTTGGGACCGAGTGGTACTCATTCAAGAAATATTTATTGACCAGCTACTGCAGGCAGGCCCTGTGCTAGATCTGTTATTCAAGATAAATGATACTTAGACCTTTCTTATAAGAAGCTTGAAGTCTAGCAGAAAAGGCAGAGAAATGATGGGACAAGCATGCTTCAGTGGAATTCAGACTTTGGTGAGGAAGTATGAGGGCCCAGGCCGGGTGGGTGAGCAAAGACTTGAATGAAGGTGATATCACAGCTAAGACCTGAGTGATAAGTAGGGTGCAGCCCAGTGCACAGGGATAGTGAGGAAGGAAGCTCCAGTACCCAGAACACCAATTTAGGATACCATGACAGTAAGAGATCTGTCACCAAGACAGGAACCATGAGAGAAGCAAATGTAAGGGGAGCTCACTTTCAGGCACACTGAGTTTGAAACACTCAGGCAACACCTGTGCAAAGCTATCCAGGAGCCATTCCTTATCAGGAGTATGAGGAATGTAAGTAAGACTTTACCCACCTTCCCTCAGGGTTCTGACAAATAATGTCATACTTTAAGATCTGCAGGCCCAGGGGCACCTGGGTGGCTCAGGAGGTTAAGTGCCCACTCTTGATTTCAGCTCAGCTCATGACCTCAGGGTCCTAAGATCAAGCCCCACAACTGGCTCTTCACTAGGTGTGGAGTCTGCCTGGGATTCTCTCCCTCTCCCTCTGCTCTTACACTCAGTCACTCTTTCACACTCTCTTTCTAGAAAGAAAAGAAAAGAAGAGAAAAAAAGAAAAGAAAGAAAAAAGAAAAGAAAAGAAAGAAAAAAAGAAGAAAAGAAAAGAAAAGAAAGAAAAGAAAAGGAAAAGAAAAGAAAAGAAAAGAAAAGATCCACAGGTCCAATGTCAGCTTTATTAATGGCTGAGTGAGGGCCCAATAAACTCCTGAATGCAGGATTTCCCCTGACCTGTGTGGAAGAACACAACTTGGACTTGATGCCCCTTCTTACCTTCCATCCCCAAATCTATTGCTTGGAACACAAATGTTCTGGCCTCAAGTCTATGCATGCAGCTCTCTGCAGGACCACAGGTATGCACTGACATATCCTGCCAGCTAGTCACAGAGAAAAGGAGTGACTGATTAGTCTCCCCGCCTTTCACCTGCTCAGCTCTCTCCTCCATCATCAGGCAGAGAGAAGCATTTGCCCTAATGCTTCCTTTCCTGGGGAAATGAGCAGTCTCCCTCTCGTGGAAAATACGGGGGAAATAATAAATCAGATTCTCCAACAAAAATAAGGATTCTAAGCACAGCAAAAGTAGTAGACTATCATTATCGTTGCCTCTGCTTTCTTCCCTTAAACATCTCTAAAAATCCAAACAACACTGGAGTGGGAGTTGATAAGGATGAAAAAGCAAGTTGTGAAAAGGGTATGACAATTTTTTTTCCACTTATATGTTTACCTTCCTGAAACTGTATCCAAAGGCCTTGGTTTTCTAGCTCCACCACCGAAAACAAACAGCTCCTCGGTGCTATGTCAGGTGGAATCTAACCACCAACCTCCTTGGGAGGAACATCAAGACCTCCCCTCCCCACCCCATGACTGATTCTAAATGACTCCATCTATTGAACATTCAGAGGAGTGGAATCTTGTGAGGGGCCTGAAGCATGGGAATCACGAAGGTCCTAGAAAGGTAGAGCTTCACTGGAGCCAGACATTATCCCAGAAAAAGAGATGAGCAAAGAAAATGAGCTTTGTGGTAAAAACAAAACTAAACTAAACAAAAAACTAAAGATGAGATTTAGAGGTACAAAAGCCCCTCTTTGCAAGAAACTATTTCACTTTACCTCAGGAAAATAGTGTAAGGCTTAGCAGCTGGAAAGCCAAAAAAGCCTGGGAGATTTCTTTGCTATTTCTACAGACTTTTCTAAGGTAACTAACAACTTGGAGAGAACGATAACCCATGAAACAGGGGGGCCTCAGCAGCTCCCTTTTTCCTCCACATATTAAAATACGAAACAACTCTATCAAGATGGATGATATGCCCTTGCCTGGATTAGAAGCAACCCATAGTGGGCAAAGGCAATCCACTTAAAACATTGAAAATGAAAACAAGACAAAAAATGATGGTCACTTAAATCAGTCTGGTGGAAGTGGGGAATAGGCATATTTGAGAGCTATGTAAACTTGACACTAGCTACATCCTTGGTGATTGATGGTATGTGATAAGTGAAAGGAAAGAACAATGACACATGGAAGCCAGATTTTGATCTTCAACAATGGATAAATGGTTGAGAGGAAAGAGTTTAAAGCAAGAGGAAAAGAAATATGGCAGCATAAAAGCTGAATAAAATTAAGCAGATTCATCACAAGCAGGACTAGAACAACCCACCTCTATCTTCTTATAGCAGTATCTCTCAAATATGAGTTCCAGGGAATATCAGTTCTATGAATTGCCTAGCCAAGGATAGGCTCTGTAAAGAGCCAGATAAATATTTTCAGTTTTACAGGCCATTTGGTCTGTGTGTCTCCAATACAAACGTGCTACACTGCTACTGAGTGCTAAAGCTGCCAAAGACAACAACACAATGGAACATCGGGGTGGCTCAGTTGGTTAAGCATCTGCCTTTGGCTCAGGTCATGATCCCAGGGTCCTGGGATGGAGCCCTGCATTGGGCTTCCTACTCCATATGGAGCCTGCTTCTCCTTCTCCCTCTGCCTGCTGCTCCCCCTGCTTGTTCATTGTCTGGCTCTCTCTCAAATAAAAATCTTTAAAAAAAAAAAAAAACAGACAACACAATAATGGGTGTGACTGTGTTCCAATAAACTTTATCTACAAAAACACGATGATGGGACAGATTTGGCCTGTGGGCCATAGTTTGTCACGCCTGGCCTAGAGAAAACAGATAAGCTTAGGGAACATGGCATAGCCTATATCCCTTCTTGAAATTCACAGAACACATAGCATATCACACACACTCTGAAATCCTGTGAAGTAAAGGAAGCCATTGCTTTCACTTAACCCAGCAGTTCCCAAAATGATTTGGCTTCAACTTCTTATTTTCATGTAACTCCTATTAATATCTAGCAGAACTATGTTCTGTGGAACACACTTTGGGAAACAATGACCTACCGACTGGGTTTAGAGGAACAAAGGAAAAATATTTCATTTGACTCAAATGCCAAATGCCACATTCCACACCTAATCCTTTGAGAGGAGCATTCTACAGATTGTTTGGCAGATCCAGCTCGGGGGAGCCTCTGCTAGACCCCCTTCCCCAAGCATGTGGAGGCAGGGTAAGGATGGGGTTGCCGCCTGGCAAGAAAGGCCTCCCTTTGTTTCTCATTTCCTCCCTCCTTCCTTGCAACAGCAGCTGTCGCTGCTGCCAACTACTTCTCTACATGAATTTATTTACTGGGCTTCCTTTAAAATCTCCTGGACATGAACACAATAAATTCATTCATTATAATAGTTAAAGTAGATGAACAACACAATACTGATAAATTATGGATTTTTTTAAAGTAGCTTAAAACAACATGCCCCAGATTCCGGTGCCACCCAGGCAGGCTAGCTCTGCAAAGGTCCCATAGCTCCCATCTCAGTCCATGTGCTCATTATTAAACCTCCTACCTGGGGCACTGCAAAAACTGCAGTGGGTCTTTTTCTAGCCTTCAGTTATTTTCCCAGTCTGATCCACCCTGCACACACTAAGGAAATAATTTTGTAAAAGCACCTTCTCTCATCAAAACACTTTCCTCAAAGTCCTTCAATTGGTCCCTAAGGCCTATGGCATAGCACCACAGGCCTTAGGGACACTCAGCCAGTTAAAGATCTTCTATCATCTGGCTCCAATTTGCCTCTGCATCATAACTGCATTAGTTTCCCCATATGGATCCCGCTCCAGGCACGTAAGTATTACCTGAATCTTCAAACAGACCAGAAATTCCTTCCCAACTCAATTCTGTTTGTTCTAGACCTTCTAAGCCCAGTGGTTCCCAAATATAGCTGCACAGGAGAATTATCCAGGGAATTTTTATAAATTACAGACTTTTAGATACTACCCCAGACCTCCCTAATTAGAATCTCCTAGGGGTGGAGCACTAGAAACTTCTATTTTAACAAGCTCCCTGGGTAATTTTTATGTAGCCAGTCCAGACCAACTGTGGACCATAGATGGCCTGAACTCATTTAAGAGATGAAAAAACCAAGTCTCCAAGGTCCTGCTCTGAAAAAGGCCACAGGTGCTGCACGAAAAACTAACTAGGCTTCTTAACTGTTTTCTTGTCCATTTACCATGGAGGAATAGGGGTGTCTGCCATATGGTTTCATAAAATAAATAAATATTTGAAGCTGGGCAAAATCTTCAGCAGTAAGACTTTTGTTTTTAAAAGTCAAATTTGCAGGGTGCCTGGCTGGCTCAGTCGGTGGAACATCCAACTCTTGATCTCAGGGTTTTAAGTTTGAGCCCCACCTTGGGTGTAGAGTTACTTTAAAAAAAATAGGGATCCCTGGGTGGCGCAGCGGTTTGGCGCCTGCCTTTGGCCCAGGGCGCGATCCTGGAGACCCGGGATCGAATCCCACGTCGGGCTCCCGGTACATGGAGCCTGCTTCTCCCTCTGCCTGTGTCTCTGCCTCTCTCTCTCTCTCTCTCTCTCTCTGGCTATCATAAATAAATAAAAATTTTAAAAAATATATAAAAAAATAAAAAATAAAATCTTAAAAAATAAAACCTTAAAAGCAAGGAAGTAAGTGTCAAATTTGCAACAAAAAAAAGGCAGAGGGGAGGGGAAATTAGAGAAAGGTGACCAAGAGGTACAAACTTCCAGTTATAAGATAAATAAGTAGTAGAAATGTAATGCACAGCATGGTGACCATAGCTAACACTGCTGTACAATATATAAGAAAGTTATTAAGAGAGTAAAACCCCAAGAGTTCTCATGACAAGAAGGACACTTTTTCTTTTCTTTTTATTGGTGAGGGGGAGAGGGAGAGAGAGAATCCCAAGCAGTCTCCATGCCCAGCCCAGAGCTTGATGTGGGGCTCGATCTCACAACCCTGAGATCATGACCTGAGCTGAAATCAAGAGTCAGATGCTCAATAGACTGAGCCACCCAGGGGCCCCTTCTTTTCATTTTATCTATATGAGAATATGGATGTTAGCTGAACCTATTGTGGTAATCTTTCACAATATATATAAATCAAACCATCGTGCTGTACGTCTGAAATTTACACAGAGATGTATATTACCTTTCAATAAAATTGGGGAAAAAGGTCAAATATCTTTTTAAAAATTAAGTAGTTTAGGAGTGCCTAGGTGGCTCAGTCGGTTAAGCATCCAACTTACCCCTTTTCCTCTCTTTCTGCCTCTGCCCCTCTCCTCGCTCATGCACACTCCCTCTCCCTCTCAAATAAATAAATAAACCTTTTTTTTCCAAAGAGTAAGTAAGTAGTCTAATTGCAGAACTAATTGCTAAAGGTATGGATAATTGATTAATTTATTTTATAAACTCTGTAATACTCATGCTGACAGATTAGAAAAAGGAACTCCAGTTTTATTTATTACTCAAGAATTCAGGCAGATGCCAAGACTGGGAAACACAAAGGCAGCAGCTAAACTGTAGGCAGATGGGCAGACAATCATGCTTTGGCCTCTAGGGAATCTCCAGCATCCCACTGATATTCTAAAGGTCATTTGGTGCCAACCTTTCACCTGACCTCCATCTCTACTAGGTAAGGGCACATTAGAAAAAACCATGTGGTCACATCCAGCCACAGAAGATGCAGAACCAATGGCCAGCAGCACACTGGCCACAGCAAAGCCCATCATGGCATGCCACAATCAGTTTCAGAGAGAAGTTCCAAAAAAGCTGAATTTCTCTGCAAGAACGATGACCAAAATCCATGACCCAAGTCACCTCTGAGAGACAGAAATGGAGCTGATGTGTAAGCACTTGGAGGGCTCAATGTGTTTTGCTTCACTGTCCTTTCCCATGCCTAAGCTGAATGGAAGCACACAGCAAGTACCCAAATCCATGTGGGGAATGAGCTAGTAAGAATCCAACAGTGTTTTGTGTTTTACTGAACAAGTCAAGAATTCATCCTACAGTAACTGGAGCCCCAGAGCACATCAGTTACAGTGCAGAGGCTCTGGAATCAGTCCAGGATTTGTGCTTGCTTGGTATATAACCAGAGCATGTGCTTAACCTCTCTGAGCCACAGTTTCTTCATCTGCACAAGGGGATAATTCACCTAACTCCTAGCATTTGTAAAGATTAAGCAAAACAGCTGTCTAGAGTGCTAAGCACAGTAACATAGTAGCCACTCAATAATGGCAGCTACTATAATAATTAAGAGTAAATATACAAAAAAAAGAGTAAATATACAGAGGCGCCTGGGTGGCTCAGTGTCCGACTCTTGGTTTCGGCTCAGGTCATAATCTCAGGATCATAAGATCGAGCCCCAAGTTGGGGTATTCTATGGGGAGTCTGCTTGAGATTCTCTTTCCCTCTCCCTCTGCCCCTCCCCCTGCTAACGCTCTGTCTCTAAAATAAATAAATTTTTTAAAGAAAAGCGAATAAATATACAATTGGTTTCCCAGGCATAGATTCTGCAACTGCAAAGAGTAGCCAATTCAACATAAAGGACTCTTCCTCTCTTGCCAAAAGATGAAAACCTAGACTGCGAAAGTGCTGACTCCAATTTAGATTATACACAGATCCTATAAAGCAGGCTATCCAAGGTCCAAATTTGTGCCACTGGACATTGCTATCAATATTGGAGGGAAGAAGCTTTTAAAGATAAAAGCTCTTTCAGATTTTAGGGCTGTTTCAGCACAGGTGTCTCAGGCAGCTTATACTGAACATCTCTGGTGGTCCCCTACAGCTGGCCAATCCAACATTGGCAACACCCAGGGGAACGCTGACAGAGGAGCTCAGGGACAACTGCAATAGAAGTGGATAATCAGTGACTATAATGGGCAACTAGTCCCTGGACACAGCAGTCAAATAGCATAATCTCTTGGGGATTTCTGGAATCCACTGGATTATGGACAATAATCCATGAAACAGATTTACTGTGACAAAGAACCATGAGTGCTTTATTTTGGTCTAAAAGACAAATATTTTGGCAATGATGACTGGGATTTTGTTCTTCTATTTCCAATTTCTACTAATAGAACAGAACTCTGAGTCAAGTCTGAGCCCCACCTTCTATTTAACACATACCTAAAGCCATACGATAACGCTCTCTGCAGAGTCAACAACATAGACTTTATAGGTAAGGGGATCTATGACAGGATTCTCTTGAGATTCATATTCCCCACTGAATAAAGGTTGAAAAAAAGATGCCATGTGTATGCTTCTTACCATACCAAATAGATGCTTACTAAACAGGCAGCCACCACCATCACAATTCAAAGATATCTGGATATGAGGCCTTTAGAAATCCCTTTTGCTGGTCCCCCAACCCTGACATATATAGACCTGGCAACAAGAGCAAAAGTATATAAAAATTTCTAAGTGCCTCAAACCCCTAGCTCTAGCCTAACTTGATATTTTACCACACTTAAAATTTTGAATTCCATTCCCAGTTCTGTTGCTCTGTATTAATGTAGTATTTGAAAAACATCTTTTCTAACTAGTGAAAGCTGATAATTAGACTGTAATTAATGTCCCCTTTTGGGTTGACACAGCCCTTCCTGCATGAGCTATGTCCATCAGAAGAAGGTGGCTTTTAATTAGATTAAATTTAATTTCTAACTTTCAATTAGAAATAGCTGGCTAGAGAGGAAACTATAAAAATTAGTTAAGAGTTAAGAGCCAGTCACAAAATAAATCCAGTACTGACGAGGATGTAAGAAGTGGAACAGGAACATTGTTGATGGAGTATAAATCAGTACAAACACTTCATAAAACTGTTTGGCAGTACCTATAGGTACCTATAGGATAGGCTGGACATATGCCTATCCTATGACCCAGCAATTCTACTATAGGCAGAAACCTAAGAGAAATGAAAGTATCCACCTACTCAAAAACTTGTATATGAATATGCACAGCAGCATGATCCATAATTGCCAAAATCTGAAAACTAACCAAATGTCCACCAACAGTGGACAACAGTGATATTTTTGCATATACAATGGAATACTATACAGCAATGACCTATAATTATACACAAGAATATGGATGAATCACACAACATTGTGTAAGCAAGAGAAGCCAGACACAAGAGTATCTACTGTGTGGTTCCACTTATGTAAGGCAGATAACAGGTAAAACTGATCTATGCTGTTACAAGTCAGAAGATTGGTAACCCTAAGGGACAGTAACTGGAAAACAGCCTAAGATGGGCTTTCTGGGGTGCTGGTAATATTTTGTTTCTTGACTTAAGTGCTGATTATACACATGTGTTCAGCTTCTGAAAATTCATTCAGTTGCATGCTCAATGTACACTATTCAATATGTATGTTCTACTTCGATAAAAAGTTAAAAAATAAATCCAGTGGAGCCAATTTCCTGTAATGTCCTTAAAGTGCCACCTAGTGGCACAAGTTAAATGTAAACAAGAGGGAAGTTTTCATTTCTAGCGACTTCAAAAATATGGTCCCATTTCTAGCAGCACGTTCTGGGATTGGGCTGAAAACAGTGCCCTAGACTAAAAACGAACAAACAAACAAAACACTCCTGTGTGGCACACAGAGTTCCTGACACAAGGGTCCAGCAGCAAGTGAAGCTGTCTACTACCCAACACACTAGCAGCAACGAGCTGAGGACACACATCACTTCCCAGCCACACCTGCCATCAGCCACGGTGTGGGAGATTTACAACACAGACATCAGGAAAGGCTACAGAGTGGGGCTGTTCCTTTTTCCAGAGGGAACATTTACCAACACACCAGGAAGTGATACCTACAGAACTTGCTGAACAGAAGAGAGTATTCAGGAGGAGTTGGGAACAAAGAAATCCTTTATCCTGTTTCTCCTGGACAGGCTTCTTTCCCTCTTTCTCACCTTAAAGGCAAGGCCTTAGTCTGGTTTCCTCTATTATGCCTGAGAAACAAAGTTAAGAAGGCCTGCCCACAGCAACTCTTTGAAGCTACTGGTTGAATCAAGAGTATTTGCTCAAGGCTTTATTAGTAAACTGTAACACAGAGAGCATCTTGGTTAGATAAAGGTCCTCAAGGCAAAGCTGCAAACTAAATACAGGCATCACAATTCTTGAGTTAGGAGATGGTAGGTTAAAAGGCCTTATTAGGAGGTCTATCTGTCTTTCCATCAATTCTCCTCCTTCATGTTTCCATTATTTACAGGAAAAGGTGATGATCTGGATTTGGAGCTAAAGACTGTAGTTTGCTGACCCATGACATAGGCAGAGGGCCAGCCAATGAAAGGTCACAAAAGCAGGAAAGAATACCATTCTACTAGAAGTGGTTTAGTAAGCCAGTCCAGCACTCATTCTGGGCTTAGGACCGGCCACTAATTTTTGGTTATCCTAAGTCTGCTCCTCCATATTTGCCAACTAGAACCAGCTTCTGTTTTGCTGGGCCTGGAGCAGTAATAATTATAATAGCTACTTGCCACTGAGGCCTGACTATATGCCAGACACAATTCTAAGTGTTTTACGGATACTAACCCATTTAATCATTTTAACAACCCTATGAAAGTAGATACTATCATCATCCCCACTTTATACATGATGAACCTGAGAGACAGACTAAATAACTTGCCCAAAGATACACAGCCAGCAAGAGGCAGAGATAAAATTTGAACCCCGAGCCCACTTAACTATTCTGTCAGGGTGCCTCCCTGGGTCCGACTCCTAGCTGTCCTCCATTGTCCTTTCCCATTAACACCACAGCACATTTGGACACCCTTCCATCCTGCCCCACTTCCATACTTGCTCCTTCCCTGACACACAGGAGTACTTATTGGTTTTTATCACCATGTGATAAGGGGGACAGAGAAGAGAAATAAATATTCCATTGTTTAGGAATCTAGAAAACAACCATAACTGACCTCTAGGGGAAAGACTGGGGTAGCTTGTTAGTTATGGGAAATACGGCATCCAGCTACTGCCTATAATCCTTGACAATACAACATGAGAAAATGAACTTAAATGAGATACATATACACACTAGGAGAAACTATAAAATGGATGGCATTAGGCAGGAGCATAGGGCAATCTCTGTGCCGTCACAGTTCTTGGCAAAGTATGGGCCTGTTGTAAGCATATTCCATCAGTGGGATGACCTTACAGCATCTTCCAGAGAAATGATGCTAGCAAAGTCAGCTTTACATGATAATACCATGAGCACAATACAGTAAGGGGGGCATCCAAGAAAGAAGACAAGTTACTAGTGGTGGGGTAAAGCTAATTCATTAAGAGGTTTCACAATATAAAGTGTACCCGTGATAATGATAATTGTCAACAAATGAGTTAACAACTCAATTGTCAACTCAGTTGTTAAGAGATGGGTTAAGGGGCACCTTGCTGGCTCAGTCAGAAGAGTGTGCAACTCTTAATATCAGGGTTGTGATTTCGAGCTCCATGCTGTGTGTCAAAATTACCAAAAGAAAATAATTCTGAGACATGGTTGGACAGCATAGCATAATAGGAGGAACTGGCACTCTAAGGCAAGATAACCAGGACTGGAACCGTCATATTAATTCTTACTTGCTGTGGGTGACCTTGAGGAAATTCCTGAAGTTCTCTGTGCCTTGGTTTACTCATCTGTAAAATGAGAATAGCAACAGAACCTATCGTGCATGGTTGTTATGAAGATTAAGCACATATTTGTCAAGCACTTAAAAGAGCATCTAGCATATAAGCACTATATATAATTATTTATTATGCAAAAGTTCTGCCTTTTTTGTTTCCTTTTAAAAACCAGAATAGGGCTAACAACACTTGGCCTTTTGCCACACCAAATATCGTCCACTGACCAAAGTGTGAAAGCTATTCTGGCCAAGATAAATGTTAAGTCAAGTCTGCACTGAGAAAAGCACTTTTGCATTTTGCCTAATGTATGGAAATACTTCATATTTAGAAAATTATTGGTGGGCACAGAAACTGGAAATTCTTGTGACCTTTTGCTTAGCAAGCCTTTGGGCTATGCAATGAGTGATTCCTCTGTCTCCTTCTCCCTCTCTCTCAGTGTTTGTTATCATTACATTTCTAGCACCTCCTCAGAAATCTTTCCCAGCTCTCCTCTTTACAAGAGCTTAGCTAGCTTTGTCACTCACTAGGTGAGAGGCTCCAAGGAACTCACTTTCTGAACCTTAACTTCCTCTGCTGTAAAATAATGTGCAAGGACAGATATGAGAGAGCACAAGCACAAAAAGTGTTAAAATTTAAAAAGACTTAGACATACTCAGAAGCCAGCTCAACACCCCTATAGGGCCAAATCACAAAGTAGTTAGCCAGGCTGAGGGTTCAGAAGCAGGCAGAGGCAGCTGAGAGCTCATACAGAGCAGAGTAACAGGTATTTCAAAGCCCCAGAGGAGGCAGAGGGCCTCCTCCATGCTCATTTCCTGAAGCCAGAGGCTAAGGTGGTACTTTACTACCTGTGAAGCTGCAAAATCAGGATGAAGTCTGGGAAGGTGCTTGGGACTGCCTCCCTAAGAAAGGGAACAGAAGCAGATAGAGCACACAGCCTGCACCCCCCCTGCAGAGAGGGACACCTCGGTGGCTCAGTGGTGGAGCATCCGCCTTCGGCTCAGGGCATGATCCTGGAGTCTGGGATCCAGTCCCACGTCGGGCTCCCTGCATGGAGCCTGCTTCTCCCTCTGCCTATGTCTCTGTCTCTGTGTGTGTGTGTATGTGTGTCTCTCGTGAATAAATAAATAAAATCTTTTTTTTTTAAAGCCTGCAGAGATATGACTAAGATCGTTCCAAATTAGGGTGCCTGGGTGGCTCAGTTGGTTGAGCATCTGCCTTGAGCTCAGGGTCCTGGGATCAAGTCCTGTGTGCAGCTCCCTGCTCAGCAGGAAATCTGCTTCTCTCCTTCCCTCTGCCCGCTGCTTCCTCTGCTCATGTGCTGTCAAATACAGAAAATCTTATGAAAAAAGGAACCAAAAAGAGAATTCTTAACAACAACAAGAAACACCAGAAGAAAAGGAGGGAATACATTCACAATGCTGAAGGAAAATAACGTTCAACCTGCAATTCTGTACAATGCAAAATTACCATTTCAGAGAAAGGACAGTAAGAGTTCACTATCCAGAGAACATGGACGTAAAAAACTAGTAGATGGGGAAAAAAAAGAAAGAAAAAAACTACTACGTGATAGATTTCAGTATATTTGAACCTCCCAATTCCTGGAGTTATCCTAACTACATTATGTATATGATGACAGGTCTTATAAATTCTGAGAGCATGGTGTCTAAAAGTAGCTTCCCAAGTGTCAGTTTATTCTGATGAAGCTTTAAGTGAGTTTTTAAAATTCTAACTGTCCTATCAGAGAGCACTTTTTCCCTTTTTCATAAACATTAATTGAAAGAGAAACTCTTTAAGAGAGAAACTACATAATTTTCCCACCAAAAAGAGCTATCTAAACTACTACCAATTACTTAGCAGTTTACCTCCAAATGCTTGACAGTAGAGACTTGACATTTTGGACTGAAATGTCCGGAGACCTTCACGGACTCTGCAATTTACATACATACCACTCATATAGTCTCCCCAAAATAGAGACTGTACTTATATAAACAAGGTACAAGATGAGATAGGTAAGTTATAAATGAATTATTTACGTGACCCCTTTAGACCTCTGAAAAGAAGTCCATGGAAATTCATTAAGGGAGTTAAAAACCTCAAAAGCCTACAAGGGAACACTGGCCAGTAACGCTGAGAAAGGAATTCAAAATCTGATCATGGAAAAGGGGCCAATCACTGTGTTCCACAGACCTTTCAGATCACCCAAGGAGGCAGAACACCTTACTGTCAAAGGTTTACTAAGCACTTTTATGTGGTACAATCAGGAAACATTTCTGTACCCAGCTGTTATCTCCCTTTTCCACTATTTTCCATTTAATCACTTTAAGAGATGTCTAATACCCTATTAGGCAGATAAACAATACCCTTAACCAGAGTAATACCAACACCCTTAACCTTCTTGGACATTTGTCTGTATTGGTGTTTTTTAAAAGATCTTATGTATTTATTCATGAGAGACACAGAGAGGCAGAGACACAAGCAGAGGGAGAAGCAGGCTCCCTGCGGGGCAGCCAATGTGGGACTCGATCCCAGGACCCCAGGATCATGACTGGAGCTGAAGGCAGATGCCCAACCACTGAGCCACCCAGGTGCCCCTGTATTGTTTTTTATTTTTACTAATAATACTAAAATAAATGTCATCATAAAACTTTTCCTTTTCAACAGTTTTTGGGATAAATTCTAATAGTATTTGTTGAGAGCTGGCAAAGCTATGCATGCTCTTTTAAACAGCAGGGGTTGGGATCCCTGGGTGGCGCAGCGGTTTGGCGCCTGCCTTTGGCCCAGGGCGCGATCCTGGAGACCCGGGATCGAATCCCACGTCGGGCTCCCGGTGCATGGAGCCTGCTTCTCCCTCTGCCTGTGTCTCTGCGCCTCTCTCTCTCTCTCTCTCTCTCTCTCTGTGTAACTATCATAAATAAATAAAAAAAAATAAAATAAACAGCAGGGGTTTATCCTTAATCCACCCTCCACTACTACAATCCCAGTATTTCCACGTAACTGGGAGGCTCAGTCAGTTGAGTATCTACCTTCGGCTCAGGTCATGATCTCAGGGTTCTGGGATCAAGTTCTGTGTTGGATTCCCTACACAGTGGGGTATCTGTTTCTCCCTCTACCTCGGCCCCTCCCCACCTCCTCGTGCTTGCTCACTCTCTTTGTCTCAAATAAATAAATAAAATCTTTAAAATGCCAGTATTTCCTCACTATATCTCTGTCTTCTCTCTAAACTTATCACTATGGCAGTTTCTTCTGCCTTTTTAATTTCTCATCCAATGCCAACTGTTTGAGTACAGCTTTCAAATCCCTTTAATAAATCCTTGAGAGGACTTGCAGAACTCTCAAGATTCAATCAACAGAAGCTGGTCTAAACCACAGTTGTGTCTTCATGTTACACCAACCAAGAGCTATGACGAGCAATTTGAGTCACCTATGAACCAATCCTACAACTAGGGAACATACAGTAAAATGCACTGCCAAAATTAGTATGGGAAAAAAAAAGATCTTACACAATCAGAATCATTCTACTGGAATATTCAACCTTGATAAATTCAAAACAACATTATCTGCAGTGAGAGATAAATTTATCAGAATCTGGGATCCCTGGGTGGCGCAGTGGTTTGGCGCCTGCCTTTGGCCCAGGGCGCGATCCTGGAGACCGGGGATCGAATCCCACATCAGGCTCCCGGTGCATGGAGCCTGCTTCTTCCTCTGCCTGTGTCTCTGCCTCTCTCTCTCTCTCTCTGTGTGACTATCATAAATAAATAAAAATTTAAAAAAAAAATTTATCAGAATCTGATTTTGATTTAAAATAAAGCCTTTTAACTAGAGGATGCAAAAATCAATTTTTAGTTTCAATGATTTTGCTATTGTTTTCCTACTCTCCTTATCATTTATCTCCACTCTACCTCATTTCCTTCCTTCTGCTACCTTTGGGTTTAGCTTACTCTTCTTTTTCTCAATTCTTATGGTGTAAAGTTAGCTTATTGATTTTGGATCCCTTTTTCTTTTTAATATAAGTGCTTATAGTATAAATTCCACCAGAGTACTGTTATTCCGACATCTCATAGGTTTTGATATGTTTTCCCTTTCAGTCATTTCAAGGTATTTTCTAGGTATTTCACTTATAATTTCTTCTTTGACCCACTGGTTTTTTAAGAGTATGCTGCCTAATTTCCACATTTTAGTGAATCTTCTGATACTTCTGTTACTGATTTCTAGTTTCATTTCACTGTGGTCACTTCGTATGATTTCAGTATTTTCAAATTTATTGAGACTTGTTTTGCAGCCTAACATCTGGTCTATCCTGGGGAATGTTCATGTGCACTAGAGAAGAACCTGTCTTGGGCTGTTGTTGGGTGGAGTGTTCTATAGATGTCGCTCAGGTCTAGGGGATTTATACTGCTGTTCACGTCCTCTATTTCCTTACCAGTTTTCTGTCGAGTTGCTCTATCCATTACTAAAAGTGAGATTTTGTAGAACTGCTACTCCCTTCAATTCTATTGGTTTCTGCTTCATACATTTTGGGGCTCTGTTGTTTGGTGTGCATATTTCTATAAAATTTTTTTTTTACCATCTTAATGGAGTGAACCTTGAGTTAATATATAATGTCCTTCTATGTCTTCTAACAATCTTTGTCTTTAAGTCTATTTAGTCTGATGTGACTATAGCCACCCAGGCTCTCTTTTGGTTATTATTTGCATGAGGTATGTTTTTCCACTCTTTTATTTTCAACCTGTTTTTATCATTGGATCAAAAGTGAGTCTCTTATAAACAGTATATAGTTGGAATTATTTTTTAAATCCATCTGTTTCTACCTTTTAATTGGAGACATGTATCCATTTAAAGTAATTAAAAATAAGGAAAGATTTACCCCTGCCATTTGCTGCTTGTTTTCTGTCTTGTACCTATTTGGTTCCTCAGTCCACCCATCACTTCTCTTTTTATGATTAACTGATTGTTTTTCTAGTATACTGTTTTTGTTACCTTCTCATTTTTGTATTTTTTATATCTTTTAGTTTTTTTCCTTAATAGTTACCCTAAGGATTGGTTAACATCTTAACTTTACAACAATCAAATTTGAATTAATACCAACTTAGTGTCAATAGTATACAAAGACTCTCCTCCTTTATAGCCCTCCTGCCCCTTATATTATCATTGTCACAAATTATATCTTTATATGTATGTGCCCATCAACATAGATTCGTAATTATTATTTTAAGCATTTTTCTTTTAAAACCTATAGAAAATAGAAGAGTTACAAATCAACCCTACTGGCTTTGAGATTTACCGACATGGCTGCCTTCACCATTCTTCATTTCTTGTTATGGCTTCGAACTACTGTCTAGCATCCTTTCATTTCAGTCTGGAGGACTCCCTTTAGCATTCATTACTGGGCAGGTCCACTAGTGACAAACTCCTTGAGTGTCTGCTTATTGGGAAATGTCTGTCTCCAGTGACACTATCTGTGGGGGTATAAAGTACCTTCCAAGGCCACCTGTTGCCATCAGATCAGGGTTAGGAGACCCCCTTGGTCTCTGCTAAAACCGTGTTTGCCAGCTAGGAAAGTACTACCCTACGTTGTCTGCTGCCACCAAGTGAGGGACAAGAGGCTAACTCCCAGATTGGTCTTTGATGACCCCAGAGGGAGGCACATCCATGATGTTTAGCTGGTGTAGGGCATGTGTTGTCAAAAAGGTTTCTATCTAGTTTGTCTACCCTTTTCGCAGTCCTTTGGCCAGAGAGGAGACTTTTCTCAAGGTTTTTTTATTTTTTTGAGGGGGGGGTCTACATTTGTTGGTAGTTCCAGGTTGCAAGCTTCTCCAGTATGCAGTCCAGGATATATGGGAGTTGGTTTTTTGTAGGTTTTTTATTGTTGTTTTTTTTTTTTCCTTACAATTCAGGGAACTCATTGCCATGCCATTACTCAAGTCCTAAGGCCCTAGCCAGGCCACTTTCCTGTTTACATCTTTCAAAGTCCTCTTTCTGTTTATTATGTCCAGGGCTCTTAAGTTGTACTCAGCAGTGGGGGGAAGGAGGGAGAAATTAATCTAAGTCATCTTGTCCTCAATTGTGTTTTATGATGCTTCAACTATATTTGCAACAAAATTTTTCTTGGACAGAGGACTATAACACAGATTCAGAGACCTTAAGCACTAGAAGGATCTATCTACTCTAATCTTTACATTTTATAAAACAGGCAGTAGGTCTTGTGAGGCTAATCTGCTTACTTCCCACAAAGTTACAGAGTAGTAGAGCTAAGCAAGACCACGGAAACATTTATATAGCGTTCTACAGCTTTTAGTATGTTTTTTCCTCATCACAGATGAAGATAAATCCTGGGCCTAGACTTTCCTTCTTAATTACAGAAATACTCATTTACATACTGTGATTTTCAGCTCATCTACAGTGTGCACTGTAAGACAGAACAGGGTAACACACTGGAAGAAAGGGAAGGTGCCATCTTAGGTGACAGGTTTGTAAATTCTCTTTAGAATAATTACGAAGTTTCTAATAAATGAATACATAGAAAAAATACTTCTTGACATGTACTAAAATTACATATTGACAAGTGAAAATTAGGATGCCATATATATCTTTGAAAGCTCATTAATATGCTTTATATAAAGCCAACATGCTCTTAAGGTGATTCAATGACTAGTGTACATTACATGAGATCATCTACATATATTATAGCAAAAGATCTCATATTTGATGTATGCCCACTGAATTTTCATTTGATAGAGAGAAAAGCCATGAAATGCTAGAAGCGGTAACATTTCTATATTGTTTATACTTAAAGAATGTTTCCTGCTGTTTTCTTATTAGATATTTAAAGTTCCCAATGAGATAGTACTCCATTTTACTCTATTAAAAATGGATTTAGCAATGTTGTACTATATGTTGGTTAATAAATTTAAATAAAAAATAAAAATGGATTTAGTATGTGCTTAATAGAGATTCAGTATGCATGTTAAGCTTTAATCAAATTTACATGTTAAAAATCTATTAAATAACTCTGTGAGAAACTTACATGATCACCAGTAATGCCCCTCCCCCCCCAAAAGACTGAGAAAAAAAGAACAAGTGTGGGTGAGCTCTAAAACTCTTTATTTCTTCCAGGAGAATTTACTATTTTGTATCACCAACTCTATATTAACTCACAGAAAGAATACTTGAAATGGCAGGATACTAATTTATAAGGACATTTTCTAGAAAAGCATAGTGTCAAATATTTCAGAAGTAGTTCAGGGCCTATAAACTGCCATTTGAGTTTAAGTGAGCCCGTCTTTCCTTCCAAATAAAAGAGGGTAGGATCTTATCTAAAAAGTCGTGTCTAAGAAATTTGGCTTTGAAAGGGAACAGCATGCCCAGCATATTCCTACTGGGTTCAGTATTGCCTTAGAGACCTGATTCTAGCCAGATGACAAAGTTAGATGAAGGACTTGCTGCATGGACTATGGTTTCCTCTCATGGCCATCCAAGTGCATGGCTAGTCCTTCACAATAGCACACACAGAACCTGAGGTACACAGTGGGTAGTCCTTCCAGCAAGACCATTCCATCAAGCCCTCTAACCCTACTGGAGTCAGCCATCTCAAGAAGGCAGAAACTCCCAAGGCCATTCATCAGGATCTGGGTTCTTGTCACCACAGGGTATGGGTACATCCCCTAACCTGACCTTATGCCTCCCACCCTCCCCAACTCAAGAATGCCTTCCACTGTGCCCTTTAAGAACTGGGCATACCATCAACAAATTCCCTACATTCTCAAGTTGGTCTTTGAACATTCCTTCTCTTGCCTTAATTCAGTGTTTCTTAATCCTGGCTATACTTTAGAATCATGTGGGGAGCTTCTTAAAACTCCCAATGCCTGGGCCACCCACCACACCAAAATCTCTTGGGGTAGGACCCAGACCTCAGTAGGTTCAAAGCTCTCCCCCAGATGATTCCAGTGTGTACGAGTACCACTGGGCTAACTGATGCCCTGTGCTATCCCCTCAAGGGCTGTTCCCCCAACAGAACTCTCGTCAGGGTACCTTTCCTCTCCCAAAGCTCTGGCATTACTGGGACTCAAGCGGGCAGGTCACTGGCTCTTCACTGCCATGTTCAAACACTAAATCTCTCTCCCCTAAAATCTACCTTTCTAAATTTCAGGCAGTTCCTTAAACACATGGGGATCTCTTGCATGCCTGAATCATGAATTTGCTTTTTCTTTACAGTAATGCTCTGAACTCCTTGGCCATGTGAAAAGAAAAGTTTTCTTGTTTAAAGCTCACTTCATGGATTACCTTAGCCCTTCCATGAAGCCCTCTTGGTCTAAAGCTTAAAAGTATTGATCAAATGTTTCCTCCACAGTGTTTTCATCCTACAGTGCTATTTTAGTACTCCTGCACTGCCAGTGAGAAGCACTTGCTGTTATAAGGTAAGAAATTAGCTTAAAATCCTGAGCACAGGGATCCCTGGGTGGCGCAGCGGTTTGGCGCCTGCCTTTGGCCCAGGGCGCGATCCTGGAGACCCGGGATCGAATCCCACGTCGGGCTCCCGGTGCATGGAGCCCGCTTCTCCCTCTGCCTGTGTCTCTGCCTCTCTCTCTCTCTGTGTGTGACTATCATAAATAAAAAAAAAAATCCTGAGCACATTAGTCTACAGGGAGCCCCAATACATCAAATGTGGTGTTAATATAAAACTGAAAAGATTATCCTTTGTACCAAAAAACCTCTTTTCTTTTAAAAAGATTATTTCCAGAAGAAATGTGGCATGAGATCAATACTATTAAAGAGATTTAATTATTGGAGTACCAAATAGGCCCTTAGCAAAGAACTGACCCACAGGACAAGCACCTCTGTAGATGGCATTTTACTCAGTTTATATACAGACAAACAGTAGGCTACTAAGTTAAACTCTCATGTTAACACTGCTCTATATGAAACAGTTAACTCTGCTTTTTAGTCATTTATGTTATGAATCAGTCTTTTCAAAAAAATTTATAAATAAATGTGTCACCTCTTTTGATCTGAGCCAAAATACCATGCCCTTGGTCTCTAGCCTGTCCCCAGGAAAATATGGAACACAAACCATTTGATTCTTTATATATTCAATTGGTCTCTCTTGATCTTACCTATAGTATGAAAAATAAAAAGATCTGTTTATTTGAATTTATTCCTTTTCCTAACTCTAGGGCCCCATCTGTATAATTTCCTCCAGATGTCCATATCATACTGAGGCTTAGTGTAAGCAGGGGCCAGCTAAACTGCATTTTATGCTGAAAACCTATACCTCATCTCTCTCACTTGATATAAGTAGAGATACTTTTAGTGTATGTAGAAACAATCTATATATACCTTTGTGGACACATCTACAAATGTACAAATGCTTTTCTCTTACATACTTACAATCTTGAAGGACATCACTGACTGGCCATATAGTTTTTTAAAGTTGTTCCTTTTTAGGGAACAGAATGTTTTCTTGTTTATTATAATCTAGCATTACTCACTTATCAGGTCAAATAATATGAAAATTTTAAATCCAGGAGTGCCTGAGAGGCTCAGTCAGTTAAAGATCTGCCTTCAGCTCAGGTTGTGATCCCCGGGTCCTGGGATCAAGCCCCGAGTCGGGCTCCCTGCTCAGTGTGGAGTCTGCTTCTCCCTCTGCCCCATTCCTTGCTTGTTTTCTCTATCTCTCTCTCTCAAATAAATAAAATCTTTATTTAAAAGTTTTAAATCCAAAATCTCTTTATATTAATCTCTTGTCAGAGCTATTAATAAATTTAAGATTTAAATTATACCAAGTTTCCTTGTTTCTCTCCCCTCAGTACTACAGTTTAAGTCTCGTAAAAAAAGTCTCTGAGGTTTTTTTTCTAAGTCAGTTCAATTGTCCATATATAACAAGGAATACTCAAAAAAAAATTTTAACAGAGCAAAGGAGGAATTCAAAATGCTTAGGTTTGCTGTAATAAAGCTTGCTGTGAAGTAGTAAAAATGACCTCATGAGAGAATAAGCCAGAAAGAAAAATAAAGCAAATACGAAAACAAAACAAACTGAAAACATGACAACTAGAAATCCGAAGCTAACATGTGGTAAACTTTCTTTTTTTGGTTTCAACTCTTCTAAGAAAAACTACTGGCCTCAGATATGATAATTTAACTTTAATCACATAATATAGAGAAGAGGTGACAGATGAAAGTAGTTTGGAAATGTTCTTACCAATATCTTAAGGCTGGTGTAGAATAATGTTTCCTACTCACCAAGCCCTTAGGGTATTGGTTAAGTATTGTATAAATAAAGAGGTGAATGGTCACGCACACTACAGAATTGCAAGCTTTACCAAAATTGACCAGGTTTCTTTACTGTAGGACTTCAAATCCTTTAGTGAGCCCATATGCACTGTGACTCTCCACAAGCGGGCACTGAGGCAGGAGCTGCAAACATGTCTTAATCACAGAGCCCTATTAACATCTCCCAGAAGACTGCTTTATCATAAGCAGTTTGGGAAAGACTAGAATATACAGGTGCCCCATCCAAGTGCTTAGGTGAGACTCTCCCAGGACCAATTAGGAATTTGACACTGCACAAGGACTAAATACAGTCACGTGTTCAGTACCCAGGATTTCCTCGGCTGAATGTGTGTGTCCCACTCACAGTGGAAGAAAAGGGGAAAATAGGGGGAGGGAAGTGGTGAAGGGATTTTCTGCCTGCATTTCTTACACACCTGTTTCTGCAGTCTGAAATCTCCATAGTTAGGCAGCTGAGTTGGAGGCTTGGGATGAGCACTGCGCTCACTGTTTACATTGTGATGGGAAATCTGGTAGACAAAGAAGCAGTCTCATTCATTAACAGTGACTTGAGAATTCCCAGCCCCCCATCAGATCCTTGGTCACTAAGCCCCCAAGCAGGCAGGAAGCCCATCTCAAGCAGGTCAGATGAGGACTGCTAATAGCAGCAACACATTTCACAAGCAGGAAGTAATCACTGTTACTTGTGCAGTAGAAGATAAAGAGGTTGATCACAAAAGTTCTTTCAGACAGGTCTTCCACGCATTCATCCAAGTGGCTCCCAAGCCCCAGTTTAAAACCAGTAGCTAGCTGGTAGATAAGTGCCTCCAGAATGCCCACATTTTGTTGTGACAAAGCCCAGGTTTCCTGTTGGTACCAATCAGGAGTTTGGTCTCATCTAGGTCCTCCACAGTGGGGAATGTGGTGAAAGCCTCATCCTGCCAGAGCAACAGATCACTATCTTACTGTATGCATAGACACTTCAGCTCCATTGATGGGCAGGGCAGGGGCCTTTAGGAGATGGACCTCGGTTTGGGAGCTGGCTCTACCTATTTAATAGCTATGTCACCTTGGCTGACTTGCTTAACCCCTGTATGCTTCAACTTCCTCATCTGTAAAACAATACTACTTCATAGAATTTTCGTGAAAATTAAATAATGCATTGAAAGCACTTATCACAATATCTGTCTACTGCAGATGCTCAAGAAACAGAGCTAATAATTTCAATGAACAGAAATTATAACCAGGGAAAAGCTTAGGACAGAACTAAAGCTTGCCATTAGACATACAGCGGGGACTCAATACTTGTTGACTAATCAACATCTCTTAAAGCCAATCTTAGAGTATTAGAAAGGGGTTTCTCACCCATTTATGTGTCAGGAAGAACAGGGGTTTTTTTATTACCCTTCAAACAGAGGAAGGAAAGCAGTACTCATTGTATTTGCACCTCAAGGTTGAGTGGATGCTAAAAATGATCTAATTCTCTAAAAGAAGGACAAGCAAATGTTAAAAGTGGTTTCAGTGACTCAGCAAGTCCTAAGATGTGCCACATGGAAAGGTATGTTCTAAACCATCTAGAGTAATAAGGTAGAAACTGAGATTGTTTAGAGAGAAATTTTCTGACATTTTCTACTTAAAGTTAGAAGGCCTTTAAAGTCTCTTTAACAGCAATTAATGAAAAGAAAGATCTGTAGCACCCTTTACCACACTCTGCAGATTTGCTGCTTGCTTCTCATTTCTAACTCTACAAGGAGTGTTGATGAATAAGGCCATAGTAGCACATATAAATGAGGCAGAATTAATTCACAAGTGAAACAGATTTTGGTGACACCCTCTCCCAACTCCTGCTGTTTCAGCTTATTGTTCCAAAGGAAAATATCATCCTACAGAAAGCAATATAGGCTCAAAACACAGCACTAACACCATGGTGATGACCATTAATTATGGAGAATTAATACAACTCCTAAAATACTGATGAAAATATACACACCTAAATTATACATAAAAACAAACCATGCCCCCCGCAACTGGAGAAATGCCCATTCTTCTACTCCTTTCTCTATCTGAAAACAATATGCAACCCTCTAGGGCCAAAGGTGAACTACTATGCATTTGTTTGGTTGCTTATTGAGGAAACTTTCCCTTTTCCACATGAGGTTGGGGGGCTGGCTGGATAAGAAATGAAACCACACTCTCTGCTTTGTCCAGATGTCATCGTGGAAATGTGACCAGCCAGTTAGTTCTGTAGCTATCAACCCTTGCAAAGGAAGTACAGTGGTAGGACAACTTCCCTACTATCAAACAGTGCACAGAAATCAACTTCTGTTTCCTACCTGTGACGGACAAGGTCTTGGAGGGAGTGCAGGTGGTGGAGGTAACAATCCTGACTTAGTAGCTGAAAAGAAAAACACATACTGTTAAGAATTACCAAAAACAAAATAAAATACCTTTCCACTTTTTAACTACGAATAGCAATTGCAGTTAACATGTTTAAGTTATTAAAATCCATCTGAAGGCTTAATTTAAAAAAGGAGTATATGCTATTTCTAATCTCTCTTTCATTTTCATCCTACCTAGCCCAAATCCAATTATTTATATAGGCTGTTTTGATTAAGATAGTATAAAACAGTAAAGAAAAGACACCCTTTGATCAAAGGACTAGAACCCAGCATGGGAAAGGCAGTCAATCCCTCATTATTCTGATGTTAATTATTTAGTTTCAAATAATCTAGGCCTTTTGGTTTCTCTAATATTTTTCCCTATCTCTTGGCCATTACACTATTCATTAGCTCAGCAAGTAGGCTACAGAAATGAAGGGAGCCAGAGTCCCCACGAGGCAGCTCTGCTGCTCTGTAAGCTAGTGGATCTGACAGCAGCAGGGGAGTCTCAAAGAGATAGGACTAAATGATGTTGAGGGACCCTTCAAAGATCTCAATTTCCTTTTCTCTCCCTGATCCTTATTAGCAGCAATAATAAAATCTGTTTCTACAATAATGGCCCCATTTAAAGGATGTTTTGAACAAAAATTTGTCTATTTTTTTTAATTTTGTGAGATACAGAGAAAATGTGAGTTAAGCCAAGAACGTCTGAATTTTAACTAAATGAAAATAAACATCTGCTAGTGAATTACAAATCTCATAATTATGCACAAGAAATAAGCTTATTATCACACATTGGCAAGTTAAACCATATTCTTTACAAACTCCTTTAAAAAGCACACTGTGCTCTATATAACCATACCTAGTTTATTGGCAAATATAATATGTGTGCTAATATTTGGACAGTTTTCTGTGACTTAAAAATAAATCATAGCAATGTGCCAAGAACATGAAAGTTTTTGCAAATCACTTTTGATCTGACCTAGCTAGATCATACAAGCCAGAAGATGGAGTTTGGGGCTTTCCACAAAGGTAACTTAAGAGTAATTTCATAGAGATTTGCATTCTGAGCCAGTGCACAGATCTGGTACAACCATGTGGGCCCATCAGTGGCTTCTCTCAATCTGTCTTTCATTAAAATTTATGAAACACATCAGTGGGTCAAAACTCCAGCGGTGGTGAGACCTTGAACAGCCTTTGGTAACAAAGCATGTAGCAGCAAGAAAACAAAAGCCTCAGGAATTATCCATCTTAGGGCACCTCCCTACCCTACTTAAAGGTCCTCAGGATTAAGCCTTTAAATGACCCGTTTCTTTAAAAAAAACTTCTTTTTAAACCTACACATGCTTTTAAAGGAAAGGCCTTGCACCGGAACAAAGTGCATGTTAAAATAACTCTTTATTAACAGAAGAGGACTAAGAATTGATAAGCATTTAATTAAACTTCTGCTTCCAGCAAGAGGGAGTAACAGAGACCAGATTTACTCTTCCATTTGAAACAGCCAAAAACAAACACATGTTTTTTATATGAAACAACAGTTTTAAGATACTGGAGCAAAATGTATAAAACAACAGTTTTCAAGACACTAGGAAATCTGGCAACAAAAGACAGTGATCCCTGAAAGACAGAAAACCAACCAGGGGAGTTGTAGGTTTCGCTGTCTCTACTTAGTGTACTCAGATTCAGGACCTACATCCAGATGCATGTCTGATTCATTTCATTTTTACTATTTTTTAATTAAAAAAAAACAAATGCCTTATTTTTGTAAAATAAGAGAGGAGGGTGTTTCTGAATATACTTTTAAATAAAATCCTATCACCTACGAATACTAACAGCAATTTGGTTTCCTCTTTTCAACCTTTATCTATTTTTTGTTTTTTATTTTACTTACCTGGCTAGAATACCTACTATAAAGTTGACTTATAATAGTCATATGTGCATTCTTATCTTCTCTTGATCTCAAAGGTAAGGCTTTCACTATTTCAACATTAAGTATGGTATTTGCTGTAGGTTTGTGTAGAAACCCTTTAACGGATCATGAAAATTCCCACCATCATTTTAAGTTTTTTTTTTTATAATTTGATTAATTTTAACCAAAACTGCATGTCTACCCACTAAGAGGATAGTATGATTTTCCCCTTATAATTAGTTAATATGATAAGTTACACTATAAATGTTTAAATATTAGAACACCCTTGATGACCTAGGATAATCCCAACTTGGTCAGGTTTTTATATCTGTTAGGTTTAGTTGGCTAATATACTGTCTAGGATTTTTGCCAATTATAAGTGAGACTTATAAGTGGGTTTCCTTTCTCATGTGGTTACTGGTTATGCTTCATTCAGCTGGAGAGTATTCCCCATCTATACTCTGGAACAGGCTGAGATTGTTGAATGTCAGGTAAAACTTGACAGCAGAAGCATCTGGGCCTAGAGTTTTGTTTGAAACAAGATTTTTTTTTTGATGAGTATATAATTTATTCTGGACCATAAAAACATAAAAGATCCTTCTATTCCAGTAATGAACAGAACTGGCCTATCACTGTTAGGGCACTGTTATCACGGATAATTTTATTGCTAAAAACCAATGCATTTGGTATGTCACTTCTTCCTGTTTCCACAGAAAATACACCTTGATCCCATTGTATAGTTCACCTGTGCCCTTGAAACAAGATTTTTAATGATTTCACATTTTAATTGTTACAGGATTATTTAGAATTTCCAATTCTTAAATCAGTTTTGATAAATGATATTTTTCTAGACATTCATTGTCTAAATGTTCATATTTATTGCCAGAAAGGTATTCCTATAACCTCCTCTACTCATCTTAATTTCTGTGCACATAACTTTTGTTTTCCTAATACTGTATCATCACTAGTTTCCTTCATTGAGCTCACCTGACATTTGTCCATTTTATTACCCTTCAAAAACCCAACTTTCCTGAGCCTCTGTATTGTCTGCTTGCTTTCTGTTTCATTGATGTCTGTTCATCTGCTTGCATTTTCTTTCTTTGGGCTTATCCTATTGTTCTTTTTCTAGCTTGAATTATTTGCTTAGCTAATTAATTTCCAGCGTTTCTTCTTTTCTAATGTAAGTGTTTAATGTTACAAATGTTCTCCCAGCTGTCACAGGTTTTGATATGTTCTCATTCGGTTTTAAATTTTTCCTAATTTCCATTACAATTTCTTTTATGATATTAGCTTCTGTCTGAAGTTTATCCTTTAGAATTTCCTTCATGGATAATCTGTTATTAGCAAGTTTATTCAGTTTCTGTGACTGAAAAGTCTTTACCCTCATTCTTGAAAGATTATTTCACTGGGTAGAGATTCTAGACGGACAGCTATATTCTCATAGCACATTAAAACTAACATTCTGCTGTCTTCTGGCTTCCATTACCGCTGTCAAGGAGTCAGGTGGCTACAGAATCGTTGTTTTGGTAATTTGTCTTCTCTCTGGTTGCTGTTTAAATCTCTTTGTGGTGCTCTGCAGTACCAAACTTGACACCAAGTCAGCCTATTTTTTCATCCTCTTTTTCTTTCATAATCTGCTGAACTTCACTGGACTTTCTGAACCATGTGGTATCCTGTTTACTCTGGGAAATTCTGATTCTGCCATTTTCTCTTATCTCTCCTTCTGGAGTTCTTTGTCTCAACTGTGCTATGTTTGGGATAATTTTCTTTTTTTATAAAAAGATAAAAGATTTTATTTAGTTATTCATGAGACACAGGCAGAGGGAGAAGCAGGCTCCATGCAGGGAGCCCGACGTGGGACTCGATCCCGGGACTTCAGGATCACGCCCTGAGCTGAAGGAAGATGCTCAACCGCTGAGCCACCCAGGCATCCCTGTTTTTGATAATTTTCTAAGATCTACCATTCCATCAATCAATTCCCTCTTCAACTGTCCTGTTAACCCAGGCTTAAATTTATTTCAATGACTAAGTGTTTCATTTCTAGTTCTATTTGATCTTTTTCCAAAATGGTTTTTTCATTTTTATAATTTCGTGGCTATATACCCATTTTCTCCATTTCCTTTTCTTTCAATTTATTAAACGTATTTATATAACAGTCTGTGTCTGATAATCCCACAATCTGAGGGCTTTGTATTTACTACTCTTTTGTTGCTCCTGCTAGCTCCCTCTCACTGTGTTCCATTTCCTAGAGTGCTTGGCAACCTTTGACTAAGAATGCATATCCCTTGGAACTTTACCTGTAGGAATACTCTGGGCCCTGTGTGAAAAGTGGGTTCCTCCTCTACTATATCTGCCAGAAACCCAAAGGTACTTATCAACCTGGGATCACTTGAAATTAAAAGCTTGGCTTGATACTGTATAGGATTCCTAGTGTCTGCTGTCCTCAAATTTCATTAAATGTCCTACAGTAAGACTTTTGAGCCTAGATGGTAGCTTGAATATTTGCAACTAATCTCAATCCTACCTCATTGACAAATAGTGGAAAAAAATGTTTCAATTTTCTTGTTTAAATTTTGAACTGGGAAAAAAGATGAGTGGCTGATAGCTAAATGAGCAATAGAGAAAGCAGACAGTAACCAAGGTATACCACAGAAGCCCCAGTTCTCAAGAACTGATGAAATCAAACTCCTCTAGAAGTAGGAAGTAGGAGTAAAATGAAGAAAGCAAGAAGTAAAGAAAATTAACTAATAGTGAATCCTGTTACCTATCCTTTAGAATGGCATACCTTGACAACACTCTTGAAGATCAGGTTCCAGCTACACCTCAAGCAGTTTTTGGCTTCAGGATCCCTGCTCCTGTGGTCCCCTCTGTGTATAGTGTCCATGCCCTACCCCTACTTCACCTGCAGAACTCAGAATATAGTAAGTATTCAACAAGTATCTGTTTGAACTAACATAAGAAAGAACTACCGAACCACGATCCATTCTCATATTAAAAGAAAAAAAAAAGACTAATTGAAGCCCTTTAGGAGCAGTTAGATCCTGAGATTTTTCTCCCACATTCTGTACATTTTCACCATGTTTCCCACTCCAGCAAAAGGCTAAAAGTATCCTTCTTCTCCAGGGAGGACACTAGGTCCAGATGAAGGTATGGGGCCATACGGAAAACAGGAGGAGCTAGTAAATATATACATTCTGGATGTTGAGACTTGCAATCCTCTCCCTCTCTGCTCTCAGACTTTTGTATCCAGAGATTAAAAGAAGTAGTCCAGGGAATTGGACCGGCCAAGAATGAAGAACTAGATACCAATATCAAGATATCTCCAACAAGATAATAAAATCAGATCAATCATGAAACCCAAGATGCCAAGTCCTATCCATTTATCTATATATTCCAATCAGCTTTTTACCCCCCTTTTTAAATAGAAACAGATGATAAAGTATTACCAGATATCTGCAGAAAAATTTCTAAGAGCAATAAAAAAAGGTTAATCTCAAAGAGACAGATTAGATCTATAATAGATTATTTTTAACATATATTAGTATCATCATAATGACTGTTCAGTTTATTCCAGAAATATTTAAACATCTACTATGTATCAGGCATTGTTTGAGGTGCTAGGAAAATAGCAGTGAAAAAAAAACAGGAAAAAAAGCTCTACCCTCATGAAGCTTTATTTTACTAAGACAGCTAATGGGGTGGGAGTAAGGAATAAAATTTCTCAAAGGAGAAAAGACTTTCTCAGGGAAGTCCTCAGCAAGAGATAAGAGATATTACTTGCAAAGATGAAATACTGAAATGCTACTGAAAAACAGAACAAATAATTAAAAAAGAGCACCGAGAAATTAAAAACATGATAGCAGAAAGGGAAAGCTTAATACAAAGGTTCAAAGATAATCTAAGGAGATTTTTTTTAATATTTATTTATTTATCTAAGACAGCACAGCACACTTGCAAGCACAGAGGGGAGGGGCAGAGGGAGAAGAAGAGAGAGTCCCAAGCAGACTCAGCACTGAGCACGGAGCCCAACACAGGGCTTAATCCCATGATCCTGAGATCATGACCTGAGCCAAAACCAAGAGTGGGACACTTAACTGACGGTGCCACCCAGGCACCCCAATCTAAGGGGATCTTAAAGAAAGTAGGAATAATATCCTAATAATCCAATATCCAAATAAAAGTTCCACAAAAAGAGAGAAAATATCAGGAAAAAAATCACACACTCCAAGAAAACTACCAAGAAATAAAGAATAGGACTTTCTAAATTGAGAGAGCCCACTGAGTACCCAAGACAATGAAAGAAAACAGATCCATGGCAAGGCACATGAATACAAAATTTCAAAATACTGGAGTTAAAAGATTCTACAAGTTTCCAGCAGGGGGTGGAAGAGGAGGGCAGGCCACATCCAAAGGATCAAAGTCCAAATGGTTTTAGACTTTTAATATACTACTGAAAGCTAGAATTCATTGGATCAGTGTAATGAAAATCCTAAAGAAAATTGATTTCCGGGGAACCTGGGTGGCTCAGTGGTTGGGTGCCTGCCTTTGGCTCATCAAGTTGTGATCACCAGGGTCATAGGATCAAGTCCCACATCAGGCTTCCTGTCCTGGAGCCTGCTTCTCCCTCTGCCTGTCTCTGCCTCTGTGTGTGTGTCTCTCATGAATGAATGAATGAATGAATGAATGAATAAATAAATAAATAAATAAATAAATATCTTTAAAAAAGAAAGAAAAGAAAACTGATTCCCAACTGATGGTTTAACACCCAGATGAGCAGCCTGCATGATGGTTCAATTAAAGATATTGTTAGACATTCAGAGGCTCATATTGAGCTCTACACACTCTTTCCAAAAAAGCTACTCAAGGGTGTGTTCTACCAAAGCAAGAGAGTAAACCAAGAAAGAGCAAGGCATGGGATGGATACAGGATAAAGGAACTCCAATATGAGAGAAAGAAGAAGAGAATCCTTGGATGACAGAGAAGGGAGATGCCATGATGAATACTATGTACCCGCATAGAAGACGATCACTCTACATTTCTTCAAACAGATAAAACTAATACCTGAGTCAGAATTTCATAAGAGGACCTTTAGAAAATTGAGGAAGTCTACAGTTGCTTCAGGGGCAAGTACACTGAAAAGAAACAAGTTGATTATGCACTCCAAGGCCAAAAAAACCTGCATAAGTAAGAAAAATAAATAATATACTATATGGGCTTACATGGCCATAAGAATAATATAAACACTAAATACTGACCTAACCAAAATTTTACTTTAATTGTACTGAGAAGGTGAAAGAGAAAAAAAAAAGGTGTTAGAAGGGAAAGGCAGTAGATGATAACTAAAACTGAAAAGTCAACAAGAGGCTATTACAAATATGCTATTTTGAAATATGAATGCCAAAAGGATATAAACAATTCTCTAACAGAGTGTATTCTCTCAAGTCTTCAGGTACATCAATGGTCTTGGAGATACTTCCCAAACTTCAGTTTGTTCCCTCAGTTCAGCATGGAGCCCTGGGCCTTCCCCTCCACCATATCAGGGCATCAGCTGTGATTATTCATTCTGCCAGCTTTTTCCCTCTCTTTCCAGAAGTCATGTCCACTGACCCTCAGTCAAGAAAAGGTAAAACTAAGAGTACGCACTCATTTCGCTTCACACCAGATTTGGAGTTTCAGGAAGAAATTTCAAGACTCGTCTACTCACAGACACAGGTTCTAGAAGGAGGCAGGCAGAGTCTAGCCTTGGGTTTTCCCTTAGCTACCACTCTGGGGGAAAAAAATGGTATTAGCTCATGCATCTTTCCTTATTTGGCTCCTGTTGAAAAATCTCTTCTATGTGTTTATGACTCCATGTTCATTTCCTTTAACAGTAGGTGATATTAATCTAGCTTCATTCTACAAGCTTATGTCTGATTCATCTTTTTATCTCCCATTGCACCTAAACACACTGCCTTGTGTGTAGTATATTCACATAGTGGGTGAATAACTAGAACTGAATTTAGTAAATATCTCCTCTTATAGTAGTTACAGTCCATTCATGATCTTAAATTAGATTCAAATATTTTATCCAGAATGCTCTAATCAGTTTTATAAAGAGAAAGTATATCTTCATGCAAAGTGAAATTGAAAAAAATACTTTGACTGAATAATCTAACGTACACATGCAAAAGATGACAACATACCTGTTAACAGTAATACCTGCTTTCCTGGAAGGGAAGAGAAGGAAAGAAGAGGGGAGAAGGACACTTTTGATGTATACATTAATAGCTACCATACTTGTGAAGCAATTGCAGGTTTATTCCTGAAGTCTCAAATAAGGTGGAATACCAGGTATCAGCAAGGTTTTGTCAAATCAAAAATTTTTATACGTGTAATGAGGGAAAAAAATAATAGATACCCAAATCCTGAAAACTAGATTTAAAGGTTCATGAAAGAAATTGCCATTTAATCCTAAACTCAGGAGACACAGTAACAATTACTAGTGTTTATTAAATTTATTGAAAGATGTGCATTTTCTAGCACTGATCTGCTGAATGTCAGGTCTTCGTATCTTCACCCAACATTCTAACCTCCAATTTTTTATCCTTTTATTTTATTATGTTTAGGAATTTCCAGTCAAAATTTTATCCATATATATTACTGTCTATTTACTAATTTCCTTCAGATTTTTACAGAGCCCCAAATCAATAATTTAATGAAAACGTGTTCCAAATAACTAAGTGAAAATAAAGCAGCAGATGTGGCAGCTGAAAGCTGCAAAGAACAGAAAGCCAATTCTTCAGGGGAGTGAAACTTAGAATAACTTCAGCTGTGAAAAGGCCTCCCATCCCCCCAAACTAGGAATATTTTATGAAGAAAATAAAAGCATTCAAACGCCAAAGGGGGGAAAAAACACTTAAAGGATGGAAAATGTTGAAAGAAGCCTGCCAGTGGGACCTGCACTTTTAAGTATCAATCAAGTAGAGAGTCAGCCATATGCAAAGCTTCAAGGATTTCATCAGTGAAGACCATTCTTCTTCTTGGCAAGTTCATTAAAACGGCTATTTCTTTGTAATAGAAAAATGTACTTTCTTTCCTTACTAATCACAAAAGTATTTGTGAGCCTATGTCTATCTCCTAATCACCCAGTTACACACAGTGATGGGTTCATATGTTATCTGCACCTATGAATCTGATAAAATGTTTGCCAGGGGCTGCTTCAATTCCCTGAGAATGCCCCATTTCCCTCCAAACATACAAGGTCGTTCAATTCTCTGTTAAACACAACAATTAGTTTTCACCAGTTAAAAGAAAGGAACTTACACATGACCTGGAATTGTTCACCAGGGAAAATATTAATGACTGAGTTTGGAAAAGTAATGAGATCAAATTCAATTCTTCTACTTTGCAGATGAGAAAATTAAGGCTTAGAGAAGTAAAATGACATCACCAAGGCTACTATGATGCAGCAATCAGTATCACGTTTTGAACCTACAGTATAGGTAGTGGTAAAGAGCAGAAAAGGACACTGAGATGGGGATAAACAGCTGGATAGGTGTTACTGTATGTCCAGGAAATAAGCATGTCAGAAGGCTGAAAGTAAGAAAAGTATTGCAACTTCCAGGAACTACAATGATGCTTCTGAATAGGCTACATGCCACATACTCTGAAGAATAAGATGCTAGACACTACCTTAAAATGTGCCACTGTAGCAAATATTTAGTTTAAGTCATATGACTACCTCTTCACAAGACTACATATAACTCCCTTGCTTTAAAAAATATTCAATGTAGTATTGCCATCAGGATATATAGATCAACAAACAGAATAGAGTCCAGAAACAAACCCTTCAATTTATACTCAAGTGATTTTCAACAAAGGTGCCAAGGCCACTCAATAGGAAAAGGAGAGTATTTTTTTCAACAAGTAGCACTAAAACAACTGCATGTCCACATACAAAGAAATGAATTTAGGCCCTTAGCTCACACTACATACAAAAATTAAATCAAAATGGATTACAGATACAAATAGAAGAGTTAACACTAATATTTTTAGAAGTGAAAAGAAAAGCTTCAAGACATTTGATTAGGCAAAGATTCCTTAGATAGGACACCAAAAGCACAATCTAAACAGGAAAGAATTGATAAACTATACTTCATCAAAATGCAAAACTCTTTTGCTTCACAATATACCATCGAGAAAATGGAAAGACAAGTCACAGAATGCAAAAAAAAATATTTGCAAATTACACATCTGATAATGGACTTGTAGCCAGAATAAACGAAGAACTCTGGAATATGTAACTCAACAATAAGAAGACAAACACCTCCCCTCCCCCCAAAAAAGAAAACAAACATCCAATTTAAAAATGGGCAAATGATTTCTGTAGACATTTCACCAAAAAACGATATAGGAATTATTAATAAGCACACGAAAAGATGCTCAACATCATCAGCCATCAGGGAAACAAAACCACAATGAAATACCACTTCACACCCAGTGGGATAGCTATAATTAAAAAAAAAATAGTAAGCGTTGGTGAAAATGGAAAGAAACAGTAACCCTTGCACATTCCTGGTGGAAATGTAAAATAGTATGGACACTTTAGAAAACAGTTCGGCAGTTTCTTAAATTTACCATATACCCAGTAATGCCACTCCTTGGTCCTGTGCCAAGAGAAATGAAAACATATGTCCCACAAAGACTCACATGCAAGTGTTCATAGTAACATTATTTCTAACAGGCAAAAAGTATAAAAAATTCAGATGTTCATCAAACTGAAAAATGGAGAGGCAAAATGTGGTATGTCCATACAAGGGAACACTATTCCACAATAAAAAAATGAAATACCGGTATATGCTACAACTTAGATGAACCTTGAAAACATCAAACAAGTATAGAAAGCCAGACACAAAAGACCTCATATTGTATGATTTCATTTATATGAAATGTCCAGAAAAGGCAAATCTATAGAAACAGGAGGTAGATTACTGGCTGTCTGAGGCTGGGCATGGAGATTGACTGTAAACAGGCATGAGGCATACTATTGGAGTGCTGAAAAGGTTCTGAAACTAGATTATGGTGACAGCATAATTTGATAAATTTACTGAAAACCACTGAGTTGTACACTTAAAATAGATTAATTTTATGGTCTGGAAATTACACCTCAATATTTTTTTTCAAGCTAAGGGTAGAGGATAAAGTATAATTAATCATATGGGAGAGAGAACATAGATGAAACAAATTAGGCCATAAAGAGTTAGTTGATTATTGTTGAGGCCAGGGATTCAGTATCCTAATCCTTTTCTTTTTTATATATATTTAACATAACAATTTGATAATAACAATTTTTGATCATCAAAAAAAGAAATAAATTCCTACGATCTCCAAGTACTTATGAAGGCAAAACTTTCTTTCCTATCTCGCTAAAAAAAACTACAGGGAAATTGGCCCAACATTGAAAATCACCTAAAAGAAAGCAGAGAAAAATAATATTAGTTTCTTGCATATTGGGCACCATATCTATTTTTTAATATATCTTTTTTAAAAAGATTTTATTTATTTGAGAAAGAGAGAATAAGCAGGGAGGAGTGGCAGAAGGAGAGGGAGAAGCAGACTCCCCGCTCAGCAGGAAGTCCAACACAGGGCTCAATCCCAGGACCCAAGGATCATGACCTGAGCCGAAGGCAAATCCTTAACTGACTGAACCACCCAGGTGCCCCTTTAATATAACTTTTAACTTTACATGTATTATTACCTATAGAAGAATAGTGGGATCCCTGGGTGGCTCAGCAGTTGAGCGCCTACCTTCAGCCCAGGGCGTGATCCTGGGGACTCAGGATAGAGTCCCACATCGGGCTCCCTGCATGGAGCCTGCTTCTCCCTCTGCCTGTGTCTCTGTCTGCCTCTCTCTCTCCCTCTCTCTCTCTCTCTCTCTCATGAATAAAATCTTTAAAAAAAAAAAAGAATAGTAAAGCATGCCCCCCCAAATTAAATTAATATAGACTGCTTTCTCTGACACCACATCTGCTGCAACAAAGACTTGAACAAAGAGGATTCTGATGGAGAACAAAGCAATTACATTTTCTGGATCTCAGTCTTATCGCCTATAATACGTGAGAGGTGGCCAAGATGACACAGAAGTTCTTTCAACACTAACAGACTCTCTATGATTCTAGAATTTAGTTGCCATTTTTTTCCAGCAACTTCTTGTACCATGGGACATATGACACAGGTTATCTAGGTCCCAGATTGAGAAATAGGCAGAGTTAATCAACAAAAACACATGAGAATTAACCTTGGTGGGCACTGGGTGGCTCAGTGGTTGAGCATCTGCCTTGGGCTTGGGTCATGATCCCCGGGTCCTGGGATTGAGTGCCACATCAGGCTCCTTGCAGGAAGCCTGCTCCTGTCTCTGCCTAGGTCTCTGCCTCTCTCTATGTCTCTCATGAATAAATAAATAAAATCTTTAAGGGATCCCTCGGTGGCGCAGCGGTTTGGCGCCTGCCTTTGGCCCAGGGCGCAATCCTGGAGACCTGGGATCGAATCCCACGTTGGGCTCCCAGTGCATGGAGCCTGCTTCTCCCTCTGCCTATGTCTCTGCCTCTCTGTGTGTGTGTGTGTGTGTGTGTGTGACTATCATAAATCAATAAAAAAAAATTTTTTTTTAATCTTTAAAAAAAAAAGAATTAACCTTGGTGAAGGTCAAATTTCATTTCTCATGTTACATTGACATGAGTACATTTCTCCTAATCATTTTATTATGAAACTCCTTAGATTGGCTAAAGACACGCGTGTGTTTGTGTGTGTGTGTGCACATATGTGTCTTGAAATTTGACATTTAGTCACACCAACATCTAAGTCTGAAACACTTTAAAATGAGTTTGTGATGACAACTACTCCACACTAAAGTTTCTCAATCACTCCACCTTTTGCGATCTGGATTAACTCTACCACTCCAATCAACCATTCTAAGACTTCCTAAGAACACAGTTTGCGAACTCCGTCCCTTTTAGTCTCCATTCTTTTTGATCAGTAAACAAACTTTAGGCTTCCGGTTTCTACTTATTCCTGAAATACACACCTCTCTGAGCATTCCAGGCCATGGTGATTGTCCCTTACTGAATTCATGTGTTCTCATGGCTTTGGGTCTAGCTGTTAAGACAAAGAAATTTGGTGTTTACATAAAAGACCTGAAAAGTTTTAAGTAGGAAGGTGACATCATAGTTGAACTTAAGAAAATTAATCCTGCTGCTCTATGAAGGAAAGAATGAAACAAGCAAACCAAACTGGAGATTATTAAAGTAGTCCCCAAGGCAACCGGTAATAAGTAAACCAAGGCAGATATCAAAGAAAAATCAACAGAATTTGGCTCCAAAAATTATATCCATCCCTCAAAGGTTAGCTCAACAGCCTGTACCACCACGCCAATATATATCTACCTACAGATCAGCCTAGTTAGAAACCACCCAGACTTATTATCCTTCTCACATGTAACTTTAATACTGATAGGCAGAATGTGGGGCCATATCCATATTCCTCTTAGAATTCTCCACAGTACCTAGTACACAGTAGTATTCAATAAATATTGGTTAAACAATAAGGTATTTCTGCTTGTCACCATTACTGAAGTCTATTTCAGTTTTCACATAACTTTCTAAACTCAAACGCATATACTGAGAATTTTATTTGTTGTTGTTGTTTTTTAGAGAGCATGTGTACATGCCTGGAGTGGGGAGGGGGAGAGGGAGAGGGAGAGACAGAATCTTAAGTAGGCTCCACGCCTAGCATGGAACCCAACACAGGGCTCAATCTCACCTGAGCTGAAATCAGGAGTCAGAAGCATAACCAACTGAGCCACCCAGGCACCCCAAGAATTGTATTGTTTTATGACATTCTTTAGCTCACATGTTTTTTAACAGTCATAAGGAAAATGGCTAACAATAGGTAAATGGTTAAATAAACTGAGGCCCAAATTAATAAACGTTAAAAAAAATAAAACTATCACCATTTTGCAACTACCAACGAAATCATGGATCTACGCAGTAATTTGCTGGAAACAACTCATATCATGCTTGTAAGAACCAAGTGCATACATCTGTTCCAACCCCACATTTAGTGACACATCAGTAAGAATTAAGTTGGCTGTGGTAGGGATGTTTATACCATAAAAATTGGCAAATAGCCAGTTAAACATTTACCAACACCCACTGGATATAGGCAATGAGGATCAATACCTGATAAAATCATTACCTGAAAGGCTGTTGGGATCTCTATCATAATGCATGAATCAGGCTAATACTTCATGAACCCACTGATAAATCAAAAAACAGGGATCCCTGGGTGGCGCAGCGGTTTGGCGCCTGCCTTTGGCCCAGGGCGCGATCCTGGAGACCCGGGATCGAATCCCACGTCAGGCTCCCGGTGCATGGAGCCTGCTTCTCCCTCTGCCTGTGTCTCTGCCTCTCTCTCTCTCACTGTGTGCCTATCATGAATAAATAAAAATTAAAAAATATATATATATAAATAAAAAAAAAACAGAGGCATTAGACATCGGACTTCCTAATGCGATACAGTAGAAAATACACGGCATCACTAGGAACTACCTTCCCAAAAATAGAATGTGAAAAATCAAGCCTACATCTACCTACCAGTTTGTAAGAAATACAAAAGATGGAAGGACAACCAGCCAAATACAGAATGTACAATGTCTATAAGGGTGGATGATTTTTATATGAATGAGTGAATATCAACCAGCAGGGAGGAAGAAGAGATTGAAGGAGGACCCTATCAATTAAAAGAGATTTAGCAGATGTCAAAACAAACACAATGTGCACTGTAGCCCTTGTTTGGATCCTAATTTGTGCAAGTCACTACAAAAAGACATACTTCAGACAATTCAGAAAATCTGAACACCGGCTAGACACTAAGTATTAAGGGATTATTGTTAACTTTGTTACATGATAAAGGTTTCATGATTAAGTTTTTTTAAAGGCCTTACCTATTAGAGATACATATAAAATATGTATGAAATTATACAATATCTGGTATTTGATCTGGGGATGGGGATTTTCTACTTTTACATAAATTTGAAGTATTCCATAATACAGTTTTTAACAAAATAGCCAGTATATAGAATGCATATAAAAGAATGACAAAATTATCAGTACTGACATGGATATATTACCAAAAAATAAAAAATTGTGAAAAAGCACAGGGAAAATATGTACAGTATGATGCCAATTATTTTAAAGACAAAAGAACCCATGAAATTGATGTTATAAATGGACTAGAAAATGTCAGAGGGATACCTTTCTTGGAGAGGATCCTGAGTTTGGTGGAAATGAGGTTAAGGACAGATCTGTAACGTTAGAATTTTACACAGAAGAAACTATTTGTCTATTACTCAAATAAGGTGTTTTTTTATTTGGGAGAGAGAGCAAGAGAGAGAGAGAGAGAGAGAGAGCATGAATTGGGGCAGGGAGAGAGGCAGAGGGAGGATAAAAGAAACTCAAATAGACTCCAAGCTAAGCATGGAGCCCAATGCTGGGCTCTGTCTCATGACCCTGAGATACTGACCTGAACCGAAACCAAGAGTCCGACGCTTAACCAACTGTGCTACCTAGATGCCCCTATTCAAATTAGTTTTATAAGCATTTTTTAAAAAGGTTATACCAACATTTCCCACTGCATCCTCCCAAGATTCTAGTCCTGTTCTTTCCCACAGTCCTTTGTTCAAGCACTTAGCCAGCCCACGGAAAGCTATAAAGCCAGAGAGCAGACAGAAAAGAGAATGCACTCTGCCTAACAGCAAGACTAGCTACACTCTCACCTTGGCAAGCCTTTGTAAACCTTCTACTGGCACAAATCACAGCACTATGCTAGCAGAGAAACTTTCACATAACTATTGGAAAAGAAAAAATCCTATAAAGAAAGAAAGGAACAGGAAATGCCAAAAAGAAGCCAAGGACAGACAGCACACTAACCACACCTTCCAGAGATGGAGACTAGCATCTGCTAGTGGCCTAGATGAACACACTGAGTATCTGGCCCAGACAAGCTTGGAAACACCAGCACTGTATTTTTACCTCTGAAATTTTCATCTAGCCTAACAGCTCAACTATACTTCTCCATGTTTAAATGATCTTCTAGATTTCAAATCTCATGACCAGGTGACACTATATTGCAGGCAACATCTTTTATCCATCAACTCTTGAGAAGCTCAAAAGGAAATCTTAATGCTCTGTCACTACAAATTCTGAATGTGTTACTTCTCATTATAGACCTCTACCACAAATAAGATCAGGCCTGAAAGCAAGGATTCAGATCTAGAAGCCAACGAATTCCTTGGCCCTTCAAAGATAAATGGCTGCTGTGGCAACCAACTGCCCAGGTGTGGAGAGGAGTCTCAGTCCTCAGCTGGCTGGTGAAGGAGGATGAGGGCTGTAACCAACAGGAATAATAATAGCACTGTGCCTTCTGCCCCTCTTAAGAATTCTATATCCAGGGGTACCTGAGTGACTCAGTCGGTTAAGGTTCCAACTCTTGAACTCAGCTCAGGTCTTGATCTTAGGGTTATGAGTTCAAGCCCCTCATTACGCTCTATGTTGGGTGTGGAGCCAACTTAAGAAAAAAAATTCAACATCCAATACAGGCAGCTGAACAGAGATAGGACTACCAAAAATCTGGCCAAATGCACAAGTCGGGAGACACAAGTGGGGTAGAGAGAAGTACTTGCCCCTTCTTAAGGCAGTGGAGGAATGTAGGCCCTAGCAATGGGCTACATGCACTTAAAACCCAGCACCACCATCTATTAGCTCCACAACCTTAGCCAAATTAACTTCTGCACCTCAGTTTCTGTATCTCAAAGTGGGGATTCAACAGCACCTACCTCATTAGGGTTACTGTAAGTAAAAAGATAATGCATAGAAAGTGCTTTAAATGTGTCCTCTGTAAAAAGTAAGCCTCAAATTCAAATCAGCCATCATCACCACTGTATCTAGTGCTAGGCGTTAATAAAGGACCTAAAAACAACTCTAACAAATAGGGAAACTTGGCTTGGGACTGGCATACTGATAGGTAAAGAATATACTACTTGATAAAGAAACTAGATGAACTGTTTTCACATATAAGAGGAAAAGTACAGCTGGATGCAAGCAGTCAGGAATGGTACTTTAAATGTTTTCCAAACACTAAAAGGGATTCCCTCCATGATTTGTGGTAGCTGTATGATTAAGCAGTTAAAAGTCCAATAATGAGTATGCTGCCAAACTCATTATCTAAGTTAAAGATAAGAAGTGTCCACATAAAAAAAAAGTGTCCACACATGGGACAGCCCGGGTGGCTCAGCGGTTTAGCACCACCTTCAGCCCAGGGCCTGATCCTGGGGACCCGGGATGGAGTCCCATATCGGGCTCCCTGCATGGAGCCCGCTTCTCCCTCTGCTTGTGTCTCTGCCTGCCCCACCCCTCTCTCTCCCTCTCTCTCATGAATAAATAAATAAAATCTTAAAAAAAAAAAGAAGTGTCCACACAGGGACACCTGGGTGGCTTAGCGGTTGAGCATCTCCCTTCAACTCAGGGTGTGATCCCAGGATCTGGAATTGAGTCCTGCATCGGGCTCCCTGCATGGAGCCTGCTTCTGTTCCCTCTGCCTATGTCTCTGCCTCTCTCTGTGTGTGTCTTTCATGAATAAATAAATAAATCTTTAAAAAAAAAAAGAAGTGTCCACACAACTGACAAGTTCAACAAGGTTACAAGATAGATCAATATATAAAAACCAACTGTATTTCTAAACGCCAGCAATGAAGACTGCAAAAATGAAATTAAGAAAATAATTCCCTTTAGACTAACATCAAAATAAACAAAACACTTAAGAATAAATTTTTACAAATGTAAAACTTATATGTGAAAACTATAAAATAGGGATCCCTGGATGGCGCAGCGGTGTAGCGCCTGCCTTTGGCCCAGGGTGTGATCCTGGAGACCCGGGATCGAATCCCACGTCGGGCTCCCGGTGCATGGAGCCTGCTTCTCCCTCTGCCTATGTCTCTGCCTCTCTCTCTCTCTCTCTCTCTCTCTCTCTCTCTCTCTGTGACTATCATAAATAAATAAAAATTTTAAAAAAAGAAAGAAAACATAAAATATTGTTGAAAGAAGCTAAAGACTTAAATGGAAATACATCCTATGTTCATGGATTGGAAGACTTAATATTGTTAAGATGGAAAACATGTTGTATGCCATAAATATGCACAATTTTTATTTGTCCATTAGCCTTATTATTAAGTTTGAGAAAAAATACTGTTGAATAGCAATACTAACCAAACTGATCTACACAGTCCATGCAATCCCTACCAAACTCCCAGCTGCCTTTTTTTTTAAATAGAAATTGACAACCTGATCCTAAATTTCATTTGGAAATGCAAGGGATCCAGAATACCAAAACAATCTTGAAAAAGAAGAGAGGCACCTGGGTGGCTCAGTTGGTTAAACATCTGATGCTTGATTTCAGCTCAGGTCATGATCTCAGGACCTTGAGATCAAGCCTGCATTGGGCTCCACGCTCAGCAGGGAGTCTGCTTGAGATTCTCTCACTCTGTCTCCCTCTGCCCCTCCTTACCCCGTGCACTTGCTGCTCACTTCTGCTCATGCTCTATCTCAAATAAATAAATAAATAAATAAATAAATAAATAAATAAATAAATCTTTTTTAAAAAAGAAAGAAAAGAAGAAGAAAATGAAAGTGGGCAGACTCACATCCCAATTGCAAAATGTATTATAATTCTGCAGCAATCATGACAGTATGGTACTAGCACAAGGATAGATATATTAGGGCAGCCCGGATGGCTCAGCAGTTTAGCGCTGCCTTCAGCCCGGGGTGTGATAATGGAGACCCAGGATCGAGTCCCACGTCGGGCTCCCTGCATGGAGCCTGCTTCTCCCTCTGCCTGTGTCTCTGCCTCTTTCTCTCTGTGTGTCTCTCATGAATAAATAAATAAAATCTTTTTTTAAAAAAAGGATAGATATATTAATGAATGGAATAGAATTAAGAATCCAGAAACAATCCTTTATGTTTATGGTCAGTCGATTTTTAACAAGTGGATAAGTGGGCCAGGAAAATAAAAGGTAAGTAATACTTTTCTCAACAAATGGTACTGGGACAACTAGATAGCCACATGCAAAAAAACAAATTTTTTGAACCCCTACTCTCACATCACATACAAAAAAAATCAACTCAAAATGGATCACAGACCTAAATATAAGAAGTAAAAACATAAAAATCTTAGAAGAAAAGAGGAGTATGTGTTTGTGACCTTGAGTTAGGCAATAAATTCTTAGATATGACACCAAAAGCACAAATGATAAAAAAAATAGATAAACTGGGCTTCATCAAAATTAAAAGCTTCTGTACTTCAAAGGATACCATTAAAAAGGTTGAAAGGACAACCCACAAAATGAGAGAAAATATTTTTAAATCATGGATCTGAAAAGGGGCTTGTATCCAAAATATATAAAGAACCCTTACAACTCAACAGGAAGAGACAAATATAGCGCAATTTAAAAATGGGTAAAGGGCAGCCCGGGTGGCTCAGTGGTTTGGCACCTGTCTTCGGTCCAGGGCATGACCCTGGAGACCCGGGATTGAGTCCCATGTTGGGCTCCCTGCATGGAGCCTGCTTCTCCCTCTGCCTGTGTCTCTGCCCCTCCCCCCTCGCTCTTGGTCTCTCATGAATAAATAAATAAAATCTTAAAAAAAAACAGGTAAAGATTTTGAACAGATATTTCTCCAAAAATGACATAAAATGGGCAATAAGCATATGAAAAGATGTTTAACACCATTTGTCATTAGAAAATGCAAATCAAGGGGCACCTGGCTGGCTCAGTCAGGAGAGCATCCAACTCTTGATCTTGGGGTTGTGGGTTTGAGACCCACATTGGGTACTGAGATTATTTTAAAATAACAAAATTTTTTAAAAAGAAAATGCAAATCAAAACCATGATAAGATACCATTTCATACCTACTAGGATGACTAAAATAAAAAGGACAGGCAATAAGTATTTCAAGAGTGAAAAAGTACAGTCCTCACATACTGCTAGTGAGATGAGGTAAATTGGTATAGCCACTTTGGTAGTTCCTCAAGATGTCCAACTTAGAGTTGCCATAAGACTCAGAAATTCCACTCCCATGTATATCCATGAGCTGAGAAATGGATAAAATGTGTCATATTCCTACAATGTAATATTATTCACCCATAGAAAGAATGAAGTACTCCTACATGCTACAACATGGATATACCTTACAAATATTATAATAAGGGAAAGAAGCCAGTTACAAAAGACCATATATTGTATGATGCCATTAATATGGAATGTCCAGAACAGGCAAATTCATAGAAACAGACAGTGGGCTAGAGGTTGCCAACAGCTGGGGGGAGAGGAAAGGGTAATGAAGAAGAACTACTAATGAATATGAGGTTTCTTTTTGGGTGAGGAAAATGTTCTAAAATTGGATAATACTAGTGGCTGCACAACAGTATGAATATAGTACAAGCCACTGAACTATATATTTTTAAAGGGCGAATTTTACAGTGTGCAGATTTTACCTCAATAAAGCTTCAATTTAAAAAAAAAACTGTCCAGACTGCCAAACTGAACCCTTAACCAGCTGTGTACTGCAGACCCAAAAGTTTGGGGGTGGAACAGGAATCCCATAATCCTACTAGATTTTAAAAGGGAATAAGCACTCATACAAATGATACAGTAAGAAAATCTATAAAGCTGAGGCCATTTATGTGAGCAAATTCATCCTTTAGGAAACTTGAAGGTTATATTTGATAAGAGATGTTGTGTCTCTTATTCCCAAAGGGTTTACATATTTCTCAAGTTGCAGAAAGAAATACCAATTTGTAGAAAAACCCAGACAGACTCTTCTCAGCTGGCCAACTAAATAATACAACCCCCTTCCAAGTTGAGACAGAGCCTTATCACACTTTGCCCATCTGTACATCTCACAATGGAGGCTATGGGAAGTCCTTCAAAAACTATTCCTCAAAAAAAAAAAAAAAAAAAAAAAAACTATTCCTCAATGTTGGAAGGGCACTTTAGAGGAATCTGAAGAACATGTCAGAGCCCTCTAGAATGTTCTAGAATGCTTCTGTCCTTTTAGCTACATTCTAAGAAGTGGCAGCAGACTGGCCACAAAGATACCCTGGACATAGTATGGTAGGCAAGTTTGAAACAGGTAAACTCAGTCAGAAAGGACATTTCTGGTACTCTCAGGTACCACTGTAGTTGCTGCAGCTATAGAGCGAAAAGAAAAATTTTAATATCTGTACATGGGGCAAAATTAAAAAGATACAAGTGGGTATTCAATGAAAAGTAAGTTTCTCTCTCACTCCTGTCCCCAGTCATCTTATTCTCTTCCCCAGAGGCAACCACAGTTGCCTACATATTCTGCATCATGCCTCTTTCACTTAATTTATCACAGATGGCTCTCCACTTAATACACATCCCTTATTCTTTTTAACTGCTTCATAAGTTTCCATAATACAGATGTACTATAATTTCTTAACCCTGGAATTAATTATTATTTCCAGTACATCTAAAGCAGAAATAAAACATTAGCTATCCAAGGGTAGATACTACCCATGGATGTGTTTTTGTTCAGCCATCACCATGGTTTTAACACGTGTATCTGAATATATTTGGCCATATGGGATGTGGTGGAAAGAGCTGTCTACCAACATCCACTCCTCTTTTACAGGAGGGATGTCAATGAGAAATAGCTACCCTGCCAGGAACTACATTTCCTAGCTGCCTAGCAGCTAGCTAGATCCATGCAACTAAGTTTCCTCAGCTAGAATTGAGCGGAAGTGATGAAGGTTTCTGGTCTTCAGCTTTAAAAAGATGGCTGTTTTCTCCACACAAGCACTGCCCCTTCTGCCAGGTGGATGCTCAATGCCTGGAACAGGGCTATTTATGGTAGAGGCGGCAATGAAGGGGTAGACCACCACCGTGGCAACCTGCAGCTGCAAGCCTTAGGTATGGCTCTGGAAGGGGCAGGTCACTGCTAAGAGTGGAAGGAGGGGAGTTCCCACCCACACAGTAGAACAAAAGAAACCCCTGTTATGAGAAAATTTGCTTTATGAAAACAACTCTTTCAATGAGGAAAAGGAAGTCAAGATCCAAAAAGCACTGTCTTTAAAGTGCGATTTTTCTTACAGGAATTTCAGTAATAAAATATATTCTCTACAACAAAATAATAATAAAATAAAATATGTGTTATGGCTCTAAGAACAGAGCTATAAAATCTAAACAGCACTGAACAAGTTCCAAGTCTGACTGCATCTAGATTTTGTATACTTGCTTCATCACTGATTCAGTCTTTCTTGCACATTTCTGTTTTCTCTCAAACGCAGCAGCTGTTTGGGCCTGGACAGGATGGCTCCATGACCTGGATCAGCTATTACAAAAGGTAATCTCCCTTTTACACACAACAATCATGTCATACCAGCTTATCCCTATGAAAACATACATTTTAGATGTCATACCAGCACCCACCCATCTAGAGCCCTAGGATAACCTAGACTCCTGGAAATTTAGGTTCATACTGTTTTTACAGATATCAAAGATAAAGTCAATTGTTCCATCCTGCTCAAGTGGCTTGTTTATTTTTATAGATACACATTCTAAATCTAAATGTAATTCTCCTCCATATCACATAACTGATCTTCCTAAATTTGAAGGCATTAATGTCACCCTCTTCTAAGCTCTTTTTAAGTCCAAATCCTTCACCAAGTCTGTGGGAAGGATTCTCTGTAGGCTCTCCTCCCCTTGGTCACTACAGTCTTCTATTTCCTTCTCCTCCCTTTATAGAAACATCATCACTCCTATATAACAACCACCTCATTGTTTTCTTCACTTTCTTCTTTCATTCTTGCTTCTTTGCATCTTGTCTCTATCCTATTTCTTCTCCACACAATCAGTCCACCATAGGCCACTCTGACTCAGCTCAACAACCTAGCCTCACTTACTTTGTTTTTTACAATCCTTTGCTTCTAATAGAGCAGGCAAGTGGGGCTCAGTTCCTCTGTGAGGCCACCAAGCAACTATAGGGAACAGATCACGGTCCTGCCCCACTGGAGATCAAGAGGGTCAGGGGACTTTGTCCTCACACTGCTTTCCTCAGTGATTTCTGTGCAAATGAGTGCCTATGGGCCAAACATGTTGCTATTAGGATTATGTTTATTATCTTACCAAAACCCTACAGCTCCATGGACTGTTGCCCCTATTTTAGAGATTAAAAATCTGAAATGCAGAAAGATTAAGCCACTTGCTGAAAATCAAAACAGTTAATAAGCAGCTAAGCTGGACTCCAAATCAAGTCTTGTCTTTTCCACCATATGATGCAATGTCGTAAAAGCCACAGCACATCCATTCCCCAGCACAGCTGGCACTCCTTGTGGGCTTGCACAGCCAGAAAGATGCTTGCACGTTTCCAGTCTCTCCTTGCAAGGAAAATGTATTAAGATAGCTGCCCAGATTGTTTTAATCTTCTTGCATGCACAGAAAAATCTTCTGGGTCATAATCCGCCAGCCATGTGAAATTTTTATAGCATCATCATCCGTGGCTATTCCCACCTCAAATACCAGTTACTATGAAATTATGCCAGAATTTGGATCAAAGTATGGGAGAAAATGCAAGGCAAATTTTTATCTGATGAACTCATGGCAGAGAATCAAATTTCATAGAGAGTTCCAGACTCTAGTATATTAAAAAACAATCTGCAACTTTACTGTGAGGAGACTACTTTATTAGAACAACTAAAACATGCTGAGCTCTGCTGGGACACAGAGGTCATGCTAATGTGTGAGCCAAGGAGAGTCTTTTCTTGCTTTAGTAGAAAAGATAATAATCTGCAAATCACTAGCATCTGAGGCTGGCTTGATTTAAAATGCACACAAATATAGAAAAAGTTCCAGGAAATCACTGTATTTATAGCTTGCCTACATTAGTCAGTGGAAAGGCCCTTGCTGCTCCCAAAATAACACTTGGGAAGGCGCTGCATCCTAGCACCTTCACTAAGCAAAGGCATGCATGGTTCTCATCTGCTGTTCTGTAGGTTCCCTAGGAGGACATCTCCCACTTCCCAGGGAGCCAGGGAAGCAGACAGGACCCTCCAACCTCTACCCCCCTCCAACCCAGCTGTATAGAAGCTGGCTCAAGGAAGCCCCATCCCCAGAAGCCCCTCAGCAGGCCACCTGGAGGAGCCCTTGCCCAGTTCCCTCCACCAACCACCTAACCATCAGTCAGATTTAGAAAGCGGGGCCCCCTTGGCATTAAACCCTCCAATACACAGGATCTTCACAAGGATAAGATACAGAAGATTCTGGCCAGGTGTCAATCACCAAGATCTTTCATACATAAGTATCTCAGGAAATAACAGACAGCAAATTACCACAATGCAGAGAACAAGACCCTAGCCATGCACTCAGTGGGATGTCTGGGGTTAAAGGATTTTCATCTTCTTGGTACAGAATTTCATAATTCTTGGTCCATATGAGTGTGGGCAAGGCTCCAGACACATGGGATATTTATTTGCCTAGAAGTGCTTCCCCCCCGCCACCCCAGAATACCATACTCAAAGACCTTCCTGGGATGGGAAATGGCCAGATCTGCTCGTTCTGTGGACTCACAAAGGCCTCTGTGGCAGACATACATCCAGTGACTCCAACAGGAAAGGGAAAGACTGGGGTGCAGAGGGGCACTTCACCTGGCACACTGGGCTGGAAGACTTTATTCAGATCCAAGGAGGAGGCTCTGGAATGGGTTTTCTGTGGTCGCGGTGGTGGGGTGGGAGGGTCCTCGCCCCTTTTCATGGCCTCTTCTATGGAGGTGCTAGAGTAAGATCTGCAGCAAAATAAGGGAAGGTCAGAAGGGAGATAGCAAAGCTTTAGTCTCTGAAGCAGGACTGAAATGAAAATACCCAAAAAAGTCAAAATCACTATAAAGGACTGACAAGTGCCCATCTCAAAGCAATCATGAGTTCGACTGTCCCTTGGATGCCATTATCTGTTCAAACCCAAACCATGAACCAGAACCTTTTTTAACCTCTTTGTTCATATTATATCTTAGACCTAAATTTACCCAAAGGAAAAGCTTTCCGTAAATTCAAATCCGTTTTTATTGGTACTGTCAATAAAAATAACATGTAAACCTTCAGCTTAGCCATTTCCATATTGTAACAGAAGGGGTTGGTGGTCTTAATGGGCTGCAGCACTTTTCTCCTGTTTACATGTGACCTTGATGACAGGCATGTGTGGAAGCAGGGCAGATAACCCAAGAGTAAGCATCAGATGCTCAAGGGAATATGCCACAAATAAAATTTAGGAAAGGGAAACATATCAATCAGATGGAGGGTCTAGGCTGTTTTACCATGAGAAATACCAGTATGGGGAAATTTTCAAAGCAAAAGCTTCCTCTTAACTTTCTCCCTCAATCTGTAACAAGGCAGTAACTAACTAGACAACTTCTGAAATTATAACTCCAATAATTACATTCAAGAAACAGGAAATAAATAACCTGCCAAAGGTCACACAGCTAGGTAGTTACACTGATTCAGTTCAAACTACAATCTATTTCTAAATCCCATTTTTAAAATATTCTGATATTGTCTACGAGCCAGGAAAGAAATCTTTTGGAAGTAGCGGCTACACTATTTATTACAGATTTAATTATTTTCTAAATCAATTCAACTCAGTACATTTATCTATTGCTTAGAAACAGGTTTGTGGAGGAGTTCTCAATATGATTTTCTAAGAAGTGGATGCGTACATCCATTCTATTCAGCTTCTTGTCTAAGTTGTCAAAGAACAAAATGACCTTTGAGTCAGAGATATGTTGTAGGGACAAATTAACCTCAGAAAACTATTATTAGTATTTAGCTATTAGAGTGCCATTTATGAAATCTGAATCTATTGATAATTATGACACAACCTCATTTCTTGGTAAAGCTCATTTTGACATAACAAGTTTGCACTTTCCTGAATCATTCCCTCCTCGAGGTTCCTTTGTGGTAGTTGAAGAGTTGTTTGTCATGCAAGGTTGCAATCTTTCATAAAACCACCACAATGGCATGTAACATGCTCTGGAGTGGTCCCCGTAAAACAACTGGCAAGACAGGCAAGGCAAAGGCATATAGGAACTGGCAGGAAGAATGCTCTAATATTTCAATCAGAGTAAAAGGAAACCAATAGAAAAGGACAACAAAGTTTTCAAATGGGAACTCTTGATTTAAAAAGGAAATCAGAGACTCTAGCTAGAAATTAAAAAAGAAAAAACTTCTCTGCCAGAAAGAGCTTTAGTGACATTCTTCAGTCAAGAAAGAAAATATGTGCGTTTGTGTGTATATCAAAACACATACATAGAGTTAGGCACACCATCCGACACTACATATCTCATTCCATTCTACTTCCATATATATAACCTGTGTACCAGTATTTTCATATGGAAAGTTAACTGAATATTAAATAAGTAAAAGTATGACTACAACCAATTTAAATACAAACGTGCAGGAATCAACAAAATAATGAATAGAAGTAGTGTTAGAATGGTGATCTTCCCTCTTTCCCTCAGAGTTCTACAGAGTTTTATTATTCTAAAAAGGAAGATAAAAATAATTTGATCCTCTCGGTCTCAGTGAAGACCCAGTTGGGAGCAATGAAAATAAAAACATCTAAATTCTATCAAGAGACCAATCCCTAAAAGAATAATATATACAAGTTGGCCAGAGATATTAATAACAGAACATGTGACTATGAAATTTTGTACTTTCATTTGCTTTGAGAAACAGAGGAAGTCAACAGAAGAAAACTGTGAGGTTTAATCTACAGTTAACATAGCACACATAAACAGATTTCTGTAATTCAAAAGTTTTTTATGAGGACAGATAAATATTACTATTCCTACATCCTAAAGCCAATACTGTAAGCCAGTACAGTAAAAGATCTGTTGATCCTTAAAAAAAAAAGATGAGGAAATGTGTTAGCCACAGAAACAGTAACCAAAAGAATTACTGTATCTATTGTTCCAAAAAAATATTTAGATATCTGTATCTTCTCTAAATAAGGAAACAAAACCCCCAATTTAGAAAATCCAGACATAAAAGATAAACAAACTAAGGGGTAACTCTTAGATTTACAAAAAGATGAGGTTTTCTTAAACATCAATACTTCAAGCATATGAAATAAGATCAGATTTAAATTCACTTCTTCAGGAATGTGTCTAAGTAGTCAAAGGAAAAAAAAGTTACCGAGAGCCAAAGCAAAACTTGGAAAACACATATGTACTGTCCTGTCTTACACTGCTGTCTACCACTGAAGAGTGATCCCAATACCATTACCCCTCTCTGATGTTCTATTAATGTTTCTGTATTTCTCCTTGATCCTCCATTCTGATGTCTGATGTCAACCGCAGCTCTGTCTTACTTGCACTCCCTCTTCTACTAGCTTCTACCCATCTAAAAACTGTGAAGCCAAAAAGAGGCTCTAAGGATAAAAGAGACCATAAGCGCTGCTTACCTAAAGCTTAAAGCTTCATTAAAATCACTGTGAGCATTTTCTTTTCCTACTCTAGGCTTTATCCCTCAGGCATCTTACTTTTTGGGGTCCACCTTGTCATGATGGTAAATTTCAGTGTAACCTTTTAACCACATTTCCTTCTCTCCAAAGCTACTGCCCTCTATTCCTTATCATCCTGCAACAAGTGGGCCATATCCACACAAACCAGTTCTTGTCAGGCGACCAGCCAGCAGCAGCCACCATCTTCCAGCACTAATAAACACAGAAACTAAGAGTCTCCCAGCAGCACTGCATGCTCCAAACAGGCCCTTCATGACATGTGAACTCACATCTATTCTAAGCTTCAAATCTGAAGGAAAAGGAAATTGTGGGTTGGGCTTCGGGTGTAGGATTTTATTTCTAGTCAGGGACAGGATACAAAGGGCATTAAAGCAGAAATTAAACAAACACTACCTGGATCTTGGTCTTGCTTTGAGACTGTTGGAATCCTTAGAAGTGGCTGAAACAAAGATTAGTTGTTGTTTACTTGGCTTTCATTTCTGCAGTTGAACAGGTTTATAAGCAATACTTGGGCTAGTACAGAACAAATACATCAACAGGTAAATGTGAGGTACAGGTGTCCCTGTGGAGAACTTAACCGTCTCCACGTTTTCATTATTTTGTAATTTTATTTCTAAAGCTAAAGGCACAATTCAAAGGACAGAGAAATCAACATTTTTTTCCTTTTGTCAGAGCACTAAGAAGCTATTCTCAAATCTATGTTGATGAATAAAGAAATTCCAGTATAAAAGACAACCCTCTCACGGGGTTATCTACTTAAATAATAGTGGGTTCAGACGTATGGTTTTCTTAGTCTATCATGATAGCCTAGTAATTGATTTTGAACCAGCTTCCTCTAAAGGCTAAAAAGAAATCTATCAGGTCATACATTTTAAGATTTTTCTTAAAGTACACACTATCAGAGCAGCATTACCACAGGAAATCAAAGGTCCCACAAGTTAAGTGGAAATGAGCTACACAGATTTTCCTATAAGAAAATATTCGTGTGTCCTCTGTGTCTGTGACCAAATCATACGGAGGATATTACGGAGTGAAATCATCAAAATAATTCATCAATCATATGACTTTTCCTTATTGAATTTAAATTATAAACTAACTTGCTCAGTATCAACACCCATGGAGCCTACTTTCCCATCACAAGTTGTTGGGAGTAATTAGAAACATTTACAAAAACATTAATCCTTTTTTATGTTTTCAATACCCTTTGGAAGACAACTTTAGAAACCATTAGTTATGCTAAGGTTTTGCAAACACTGCAAATTTTTCAACAAAAAATATCATAAAAATCCATAGAAAAAGTGCTACTAACTAGGAACAAGGAAAATATAGTTTGTATATTGTTTCCACAAATTCTTCCAGAGAGAAAACGTCTCAATGAATTATCCCATCCTTTTTTACATTGCTGTAAAGATAAAAACCCTCCTTGGGATGAAGCAGCCTGAATTGATGATGGCCATTAAAATCCATGGGTTAGATAAGCAGGAGAGAAAGGGGAGCTAAAAATGCTAACAAGGCACAAAGAAAATTAGCAATATATATTCCCTTAGATATAGTCAGTTGTAGAAAAGATACATTTCTCCCCAAAATAAGCATTTTAGCTTGCTGTAGTGAGAACACGGGCATCTTTTGACTTCAATCCATCAAAATGCTGCCAGAGCCCTGAAAAGCATGGGAGGCCTGAGGAGTTTAAGCCCTGTTCTGTCCATTATCATGCACCCACACCTGCATATGCATATAGTTTCCCCTACCCCACCTCCCACAAACACAAACCCCAGGCAGTCAGGGAAAGCAGCTAAAGGGGAGCCAGTCCTGCAGTCAAGCAGGCAGCCGTGGGGCTAAGTTGGACAGTGTGACCAGACTCACCACAAAGATGGGGGCTGCCCTCTGGGCAGGCTGCCCACAGCTGGCTCAGAATTCCTCTTCTCTCTCAGACCACACTGCTTTCCAGAAATATATGGGTCGGGAAAGCCTCAGTCACATTAAAATAAAGTCTGGTTCCCCAAACCAGATCATGGGGGTGACCGTTAATTCTTTTGTCAACTACCATTATCTTTGTCTTTTTGCTGTGTTGAGAATGGGTGTGGAAGGAGGGGTGAACCCTGCCAGTGAGAGATAGACAGACAGATGGGGTGTGGGGTATGGATAAGCAGTGAAGACCTGGACAGGAATCCTGGGGTCTATGTGTCCCTCCTGGCCACAGCCCTAGCTATTATGTTTCTGAGCCTTAGTTTCCTAGTCTACAGAATGAAGATAATAAAAATGTGGCCCTTTTCTCAAAGGAGAGAGAAGGTAAAGGTACTTTGAAAACTAAATGTATTTTAGAATTGCAAAATATTACGGTTGTAGAATGCTCCTAATTCTTCAAGCTTAGACAGCAAAGGAAGTGCAAGTGGGAGCAGGTAACTTAAGACAATGGGGTGACAGCTGGCAGTGGGGCAGCTGCTAGAGTCACCAATGGTGTTTGAAGACTACAGTGTGAGGTCAAAGAGGTCTCAGCATGACCTACAGACATCAAGAAAAAGATTACCATTGTGCAGTGTGCCTTGTTGAATTAGGCTGAAATATGACGTTAGCTAAGGAATGTATTAGACTCCACTAATATATCCACTTTCAGCAATTAAAAGGGTAAAAGCATATTTAAAAATATGTGACAAGGAAATCTCTCCATTCCCTGATAATGGTCCCACCACAATATCATCCTCTTCACCATTACTATTATCATTATTATCATCCATTGTGGAAGAGCAGGACAGGGGGATACTTCTGCCACCTGAGAAAATATATCTGAGGCAGATCTTGGTAAGTCCCCACAGGTTTCAGATCACAAAAAGCTAGAGAACACTATTCCAATTAAGTCTTCCATCAGCCTCCAAGTCCCTGAAAGTCAGACTCAGCATTTGGGACATGTGAATAACTGCAAAAATGGCCAGGGCACGATGTATTGGAATCCAGGCAGAAGCCAGCGGGTAGATCGCAGCTTTTCATTTAGCTGGGAAGAGGGAAGAAGAATGACAACTTCCTAGAACTCCCCAGGCATGTCATCTTTGCAGCAAACTGAAATAGGATAAAAAAGCAAGCCTAAAGTATAATTCTCAAAAAGGCAGCAATTCAACTGAGGTGAAATGTCTGTATGGCATGGACAGACATTCAGAATTAAAAACCACCACCTTGAAACTATAGTGTCTCACACTAGAAATCCAAACATGCCCCCAGGAAAGAGGGTATTAAATATGTTTTCAGATGAGGGATTCCCTCATATCCACTCCAGAAAGGTGCTGCAATGGTAAAAATGAATCAGAAACCACATAGCGTGTTCCCAGGCAGAATGTGAAACAAATTCAGATGTACTTCATGCACTGTGGCACACGCTGATAGCATTTGTCTGGTGACACCATGCCCTATTCAATGAAGGAATCTTAAAAATGACGTCTAAAGTTCATGCTCCAGAGAACACATAATGTTCATGGAAAAAACAGGAAGTTATTAACCTCAAAGGCTGTTGGAAAAGCACCAATCTAACTCTCCAAATTCCACTATCTTTTATTAATACTGTTAACATGAAGTTTACAAAAACTGAGGCGCATCCACTTTAGCTCCAGAAATTAGAGATGGAAAAAACCTACCTTGGGCATTTGTCCTGAAACGGGGTAAGAGGGTAAGCCCAAAGTCCAATTCTCTAACAAGCCAGCAATCCATTTGCCCTTACATAAACTGAGCATTTCTCCCTATGATGAAGGAACCCAAATCATTTTCAAAAGCCCAAACCAGGCTTGAGAATTCTTATCACTTTTGGAGTCATGGTTGATCTACAATCTCAATTTTCTATTTCTTAACATCATTTCCTAGAGGCAGAGGTTCCCAAAATAGGCTACACATCAGAATCGCCTGGGGGGCTGCCGAAAAACACAGATTCTTTTTTTTTTTTTTTTTTTAAAACACAGATTCTTAAACCTCATCACTGAACTCAATCATATATTCTCATTCATATTCATGCTCTCTCTCTCTTCCCCCACCCCTCTCTTTTAAACCTTGAAAGAACTTAGTGTTTGGGAAATACTGTACTATAGTAGCATAAGCCTCAATGTTACATTGATTCCTTTGTTCCAACTTTAAACAAATAAGCCAGGGATGATAGCTAGTTAACCAAAACAAACATGATTTACTTAATAAATATTATGAGAGATAACAATGAGAGAATGCAGCAACTTCTTTCACAACCTTATACCTGGAGCTCCAAATAGTAACACCCTCCCTAGCCAGTTTGTTTTTAACTAGGTTCAGCCTGGTTCGGTGATGGTTCCCATTCAAGTGAGCTGAGGACACAGGCCTGGTCATCTCCACAGTTCACAGACATAGTTCCAACTCTCCAAAATATGGGCAAACACAACTTTTTTTTTCTCCTTGGAATCCACTCCATGTATAAGCACACTTACTTGCCTTCCTGATGGTGGTGAAGTTTAATGAAAATATCTGAGATTTTTGCTTTGGAAATGGAAAAGTTCAACTGTGGGCCTCCAGTTGATCTACTCCATCAGCTCCTTACTCTACACAGAAACCACAATGGTTTACTGAAATCTCAACTCCAAACCTTCCCAATTTTATAGTAAAAGTAACAGTGAGACTCTAACTTCAAACTGAGTGATCCTATCAGTGAAACCTAAACTCAGAACTTAAAAAAAAAAAACCACCCTCTTCTCATACCTGAAAAGAGGGAAGGAGTAAAAAGCAACCAAAAGGTTTTCTTAGAATAAAACACAGGCAAATATTTAGAGAGAAATCTACATTACTACTAATTTTCTACTCACGGAAACTACTGGTTTTTTTAAACTAATAAATAATTACATAAAAATATAGTATAATGGTTTTCTCCTACCTGGATCCTCGGACATATCCTTTGGTAAGGCTTCATCTGCAGTACTTTTCAAAGCTAGACGTGTTTTGTTTTGTTCTTAAAGAACACAAGAAAGAACGGAGAAAAGAAAAAAACTGTAAATTTTATGTCTGAGGCACAGTTTATTAAAACAAAGAATCCCTAGTCATCACTTATGGAAATGGTGTTATGAACCATTTGCAGGTTGCTATAGCACTCTGTAAAACAATAAAGATCCCCTTAAAGTATGGAAACAGGTTCTCATCCCACAAAGAACAAAGCAGTATTTCCAACTTTCAACAGAGAGCACCTTTAGTGGCTACAAGGAGTATTACGAGAAAGTATCAGAAATTTCCCCATTTCATTCCTGGCACCCAGACCAATGACATCAGAATCTCTCTAGGAGTGAGATGGAGCCTTCAGTATTTTTAGACCTCATCCAGTTATTCCAATGTGCAGTCAAGGCTAAGACCCACTAGTAAAGACACTGATCAGAGCATGCACTGCTGCAAAAAAATGTCTAGTTCGGCCTACCTCTCCTGAGCAAATATTTAAATAGACAGCAAGCAATTATTATTTCCTAATAGGAAACTTATTTTTCATGTTTAACTTCCATACAAAGCTGCAACGATGGCAGGTCTCGACAATAACCCCTACAATAGTTTCACTGATTTTTAGTCCCTTCAGATAAGCCTGTCATTCACGGGTAGTAAATCAGTATCGAATAATAGAAAGAATACTGGCTGGAGACTTAGAAAATGTTTGTTCTTATCTACACTCTTTTTATTATTAAACTAATGATTCATACTGCCTGTACTTCGGTTTACTCATCTCTGTATTTTAGGTGATAAAACATACTAGCTTCCACTGAGTTTTGTGAAAACTGAGTAAGACAATGAATGAGGAAGGACCTGGTAGATTATGAAGCATTATACAGAGTAGTGCTGGGGGGAGGGGTTAGATGTCCTCCTGTTCTTCTAAATATTCCCAGGCCAACTCATCTCTGTGCTTCACGGTAGCTCTGACATGGAAAACTGTGCTATACTGCTTCTCACCCACCAGGTAAGACAGACAAATGGTTGCTGGCTCCATGACACGAAGTCAGAAGATAAATCCCAGGGACAGAAGATAACTTCCTCAAGGATTAGACCAGTGCACAAATACGCATTTATACTGATGTTCTGGGCTCACATCTGCCAACCCAAGATGTTAAGCTCTCAATTCTTCCAGCTTCCAGTCATTTTCTAATTAGTGCAACTCAATTTCAATGTAAAGTATAGTTTGAGGGTCAGCAGTGAGTAAGGGGCCAATGAGTTGGGGGGCTTTGGAAACTCCCGTTACCACTTAAGAAACTACAGTTTTCTGAAAACAATTTGAACTACTTAAACCATCCAAATGTCTTCACATGGTGACTACTGTCCTCATATGCTCCAGAAGCCAGCCATTCCAAGAGAAATAGATGAAGAAACACAGGTAGAATGTTCCTAAAGGAAGAAAACTCATTCTTTTCATACCTTGTTTGTCATCACTAGTCACATCTTGGGTTGGGACAGGAAAGTCAGCTGTGTCTTTAATAGATAGCTTCTTGAGGGAAAAAAGTAAATAAATTATACAGGTTGACATGGAAATTAAGTTGCACATACATATGATGAAAATGCTTTAAAAGCAACATAGCTTGCCAATATTTCTGTCTTCAGTAAACCCTGACATTTAATACTACTTTATTTTTTTAGACTCCCAGTGAGGTATAAGTTAATTTGTGTTGAAAATGTACAAGGCAGCCCGGGTGGCTCAAGAGATTTAGCGCCGCCTTCAGCCCAGGGCGTGATCCTGGAGACCTGGGATCAGGTCCCACGTTGGGCTCCCTGCATGGAGCCTGCTTCTCCCTCTGCCTGTGTCTCTGCCTCTCTCTCTCTCTCTCTCTCTCTCTCTGTGTGTGTGTGTGTGTGTGTGTGATGAATAAATACATAAAATCTAAAAAAAAAAAAAGAAAAAAAATGTACATGTTGGGCACCTGGCTAGCTCACTCGATAGAGTATGTGACTCTTGATCTCAGGATCCTGAATTTGAGTCTCACATTGGGTATAGAGATTACTTTAAAATTTTTTAAATTAAAAAAAAGAAAATTTACACATACAGAGAAAAAAATGACAATTCAGATTTAGATATATGTATAAGACTGCACATTAAATATGAATCCAGTGTGGGATTCAGCTGGAGAATTGTGTAACATTTGCCCATTCTGTCAAAAACAAACCTGCACTTTATGTACTTTTTCACAAGCAGAGAGAGGTTCTGACAAGTGGCCCCTAATGCTTGCCAAAATGTGTTATGCAGGGAGTGCTCAACCCTGATTCAAACAGCCTCCTTGTCAAGGAATAAGAAAAATGAACAGAACAAAATTTTCTCCTAACTCAATCAGGGGAAAGTCTTCACTAATACTAATAAGAAAGAATACCCAAATTAATCACGTATTGATCTGTTTAAAATCTACTTATTATAAATTTCTTTTAAAGTCTCAATTAGGGCAGCCCGGGTGGCTCAGCAGTTTAGCGCCGCCTTCCACCTGGGGTGTGATCCTGGAGACGTAGGACTCGAGTCCCATGTCGGGCTCCCTACATGGAGCCTGCTTCTCCCTCTGCCTGTATCTCTGCCTCTCTCTCTGTTTCTCATGAATAAATAAATAAAATCTTTTTTTAAAGTTTCAATTAATATGCATTCTAAGACCTTTGATAAAAGAATAATATATATTAATAATTACTATATATATAAACAAATTCTAGAAAGATACATAAACATTAAAGGGAGACTGGGTAGATGGGGAAAAGGATGGGAGGAAGACCTGTCACTATATGCCCTTTGACATTTTTTAAATTTTAAACATATTCAGAAAATTAAATAAACCTTAAAGGAAGTGGGTTAAATCCTGTAGCTATTTGGTTTAACTGGTTTGCCTCTCAGAATCTGAACAACCCTACTGAAATAAGCAATACTTCTGTTTTTCAACTGTTTTTGAAGAATGGAGTTCAGTACTGCTTGGTGGTAACCTGATCTAGGATTTAACAATCCTCAAGCAGGTCATTCTTGGCATTACCATGAAGCTTCCAGATATAATTTCCCAAAGTCTACTATCTCCAATAGAACACAGAATGTATCTTAACAGTGCCTTTCTTTCATTTGCTTCTCTCAGTCAACTATAAACTAAATCCCTAATACAAGAAAATTATTTAGGAGTAGAAAATATAGATTAAAAAGTCATTCCCCCCCCCAAAAAAAAGCACCTTTGAAAGAAATTTTTAAACCAAAATAGATGGAAAGGCATCCCATGCTCATGGGTAAGAAGATTCAATATTGTTAAGATGGAATACTCCCCAAATTCATCTACAGATTCAGTGCAATACTTCTTTGCTTTTTTGCAGAATTTGAACAGCTTGTCCTAAAATTCATAAAGAAATGCAAGGAAGCCAGAATAATGAAAAGATTCTTTAAAAAGAAAAAAAACAAAAGACCAAAGTTGAAGGACTCAAACTTCCTTTCAAAATTTACCACAAAGTTATATTCATTAAGACAGGGTAGTACTAGCATTATGACAGACATCTAGATCAATGGAATACAATTGAGAATCTATAAATAAACCCTTAAATTTACAGTCAACTGATTTTCAACAAGGGTGTAAAACAATTCAGTGGGGGAAAATTGCCTTTTCAATAAATGATTCTGAGATAACTGGATATCCATATACAAAAGAATGAAGGTTGGGGCACCTGGGTGGCACAGTCTGTTAAGCACCCAACTCTTGGTTTTGGCTTATGATCTCAAGGTTGTGAGATTGAGCTCTACGTTGGGCTCCATGCTCAGTGCAGAATCTGCTTAAGCCTCTCCTTCTCCCTCTGACCCTCCTCCCCTGTTCTCTCTCTTTTTCTCTCTTCTCTCTCTAAAGTAAATAAATAAATCTTTGAAATAAAAAAAAAGAATGAAGGTGGACCTCTTCTTCACGGCATACAGAATAATTCACTCAAACTGGATCACAGACCTAAATGTAAGACCTAAAACTATACAATTCTTAGAAGACCACATAGGAGTAAATCTTCATGATCTTCTGTTAGGCAATGGTTTCTTAGATATGACACCAAAAGGACGAGCAACAAAAGAAAAAAATAGACAAACTGGACCTCATTAAAGTAAAAAAACATTCGTGTTCCAGAGAACACTATCAAGAAAGGAAAAAGAAAAACCAAAGAAAAAAAATACTTGCAAATTATGTATCTAATAAGGGACTTATATTCAGAATATGTAAACAACACGTATAACTCAATAATAACCCAATGTATAAATGGACAAAGGATTTGAATAGACATTTCACCAAAGAAGATACACAAATAGCAAATAATCACAAGAAAAGGTGCTCAACATCAGTAGTCACTAGGAAATTTAAATCAAAACCACAATAAGATACCAACCACTTAACTCCCACTAGGATGGCTGAAATAAAAAACACAGACAATAACACGTGTTAACAAGGATGTGGAATGATTGGACCCCTCCTACATTGCTGGTAGAGAAATGTAAGATGCTTCAGGTGCTTGGAAAAACAGTTTGGTAGTACCTCAAAAAGTTACACACAAATTACAATATGATGCACAATTCCACTCCTAGGTAAACAGCCAAAAGAACTGAAACATTAAATCCACACAAAACTTGATACATGAATGTTCACAGCAGCATTTTTCCCTCACAACCCCAAAGTGGGAACAAGCCTAATGTCCATCCACTAAAGAACATACAAACAAAATGTGGCAGATCCACACAACAGAACCCTACTCAGCAATAAAACGGAATGAAGCACTGACATATGCTATAACAATGAACTTAATGAAAGAAGGCAATCACCAAAAAAAAAAAAAAAAAAAAAACATATATTGTGTGGTTCTATATTTAATGTTCACAATAGGCAAATTCAGAAACAGAAAATAGATTACTGATCACCAGAGGTTGGAGGGGAGAGGGTACAGTCAGTGACTGCTAATGAGCACAGGCTTTCCCTTTTCTGGGGTGATGAAAAAAGTTCTAAAATAAGACTATATTGGGCAGCCCAGGTGGCTCAGCGGTTTAGCGCCGCCTTCAGCCCAGGGCCTGATCCTGGAGACCTGGGATGGAGTCCCACGTCGGGCTCCCTGCATGGAGCCTGCTTCTCCCTCTGCCTGTGTCTCTGCCTCCCTCTCTCTCTCTCTCTCTCTCTCTCTCATGAATGAATGAATGACTAAATAAATAAATAATAAAATAAATTAAGACTATATTGATGGTTGCACAGCTCTCTTAATATACTAAAAACCACTGGATCATAAACTTTAGAGGAGTATAATATGTGAATTACATTTTAGCAAAGCTAATTTACAAAAGAAAGACATCCAGTAATGTAAGAAGCATTGCTAAAGAGGACTTTACCTGAAATTATAATCTTTAATTCTTGAAGGAAACAAATACACGATTACTGCTCTACTGTCTAGAGATCTGATCTGTACTGCTGAAAAAAAGTTCTCATGACCTAAATCAGCTACAGCTTCATTCAGAGCACAAACACCTATACAGAATCATCCCTCACAGGACTAGTACCAAGATCTACTTAAATCCTATGCGTGCATTCATGAGAGATTAAAAGATTGGTAGAAAGAACAATGAATAAAATAGAAAAAAAATGAAATATTTAATCATTAGCTACTAAAATTTGACCTATACTTCTTGAATGGCCAAAGCATCAATTAGCCTCATTACTTTGTCCTTGAATTCTGTATATTATTACATGATTATATAAAAGTACCCCACCCTAGAATATAACAATTTTGTTGGGAATGAGGAGTTGTTATTGTTTTGCTTTCTTGTTTGGACAGGGCAAAAGCAAAGACTTTAAACCACCACCCACCACCACCCCCCAAAGAGCCAATTTAAAGTATACAAAAGTATTTAACATAAAACTAGCTGCACATCACGTCCATAAAGGTGAATATTCATAATGTCATCAAGGACATCAGAGTGTGCATGCGTTTTTAAAAGTACCTCCATTTACAACTATTTATTTGCTCCTTTCCTTTTAGACAGATGATAGATGACTACATGGGGGAAAGCAGCACAAGCCAGTAACTAATGTCTATAAAACACAGCATCATTTGTTTCTGTTGGAAGGGCAAAGACCACCCGATACCGTGGCAAGTTGAAATGTAACATTTATCTAGAAAGAATAGGAATTTATGACATTTTTTTAATCACCTAACAACCTCATAACATTATACAAGTAGGGGGACCCATAGCAAACAAAGAAACAAACAAAAACAGGGCAACTGAATAAGTCTCCAGACACTGCCAGCAGCCCCAGAGTATAAAGAGGACCATGAAAAGTGGCTGATTATTTTATCTGCTTCTCCATCATACTCATATTTCAAAAAAAATTAAACACCTAAAACTCCTCAAATGCACATCTATCACTCCTCCTGATGTTACTGTATACTTATTTCCCATGAGTAGAAATCTATTGAGGAAAATAACAGAAGCTATGACTCAAAGAAAGAGTAGCACAGAGGTGAAGAGAGGTGTGATCAGAGGGAGCACTGCAGAAGCAGGCTGATTCCATCACAGAAGAACAGAGGAGGTCATTGCAACAGACTGTATGCTTGAGAGTACTGTGGAAAAAAATAATCACATACATTTGCAAGAAATTAAAGAAATGGCCCTGTATCCTGCCTCTGACTTCCATCATCTTGCAACAGTTTTAAGCAGGGTCAGAGGACTGTAACAGCAGCCTATGAATAAACCTCCATTTATTACACATTTCCAGACTTTTTTTTAGGATGGGAATAGCAAATATCATAAGTTGTCATCACAGCAACAGCAATCATAACAGTGATGATGATGATGAAGATTGTAATGATATTAATAATAACCATTATGGGCAGCCCCAGTCCCCAGTGGTTTAGCACCACCTTTGGCCCGGGGTGTGATCCTGGAGACTTCGAGTCCCGCGTCGGGTTCCCTGCATGGGGCCTGCTTCTCCCTCTGCCTGTGTCTCTGCACACCCCCCGCTGTGTGTGTGTGTGTGTGTCTGTCATGAATAAATTTAAAAAAAAAACAATAACCATAATGACTCCTATTTTCCTATTTATTGACGCATACCTATGGACCACTAAGCATGTGGCTAGGCCCTTACATCAGTGGCCCAACACTGAAGGAATTCTACAGATTTCTCTGGGGGATAATCCAAATTAGTCTTCATTTGGTCCCAACACTAAAAGCCCTAAGGGAGAAGGCAGCTTTGAACATGATTTGGGATCCTCTTACATAGTTCTCAAACTTCCTCTTAAAACTGTTCTGGTCCATTAGACTTTGTTCCTACTCAGCTACTAAAAATACTTTACTATTTTTACTCTAAAATTAAAGCTTGGCTAAAATAAACAACTTGGCTAGCATTTTTCTGGCTTCTTTTGTCTATACCTACATTTCACCCCTAGAAGGTCAAGACACTACTATGCTTATTTCACTAAATCTAGTTCTAGGAAGAAAAGGAAAAAAAAAAGTAATTATAGCTATATCTGGTGACTAGATTTGAAAGGCTGAGCCTCAACATAAGTACTCAACATGAAAAGAAAATGTTATGAAAGTGGATTTTCCAGCCTGTAAAGAACACAGGCTAATGGATTTTAATTCCACACACATTTATGATTCATTAATATACGAAGATCTTTTACCTCCATTCTATTCAAATCACGGGGCTGCTGGTTCGCAGGCATTGACTCAGAATAAGAATCAAATAGCGTGCACTCCCGCTTGGGCTTAGGAAAGGCTAAGAAAAAACAAAAAGAATACATAAGAATATTACCATAGTCACAGCAGGCATGGTTTTCTATCAGCTTTTCTGTGCTTATGAAATATAACAACAAAATCAGCTAGCACTGATAGCTGATGACAGTAATCACGTGGAGGTAATGTCTTGAGTTCTTTACATATACAACCTATTTTATCATCCTCATTTTATATGTGATGAAACTGAGGAGCAGGGAAGTTAAGCAACTTACACAAGGTCCTACAGCTGGTAAATGAAAGACCAGGGACTTGAACCATCAGCATTTAAGTTGTAATACAATAGTAATAACCTTCACTATCATGAACTACTATTATGCTACTAGCATAATTTTTAAGTGGCAGTAACTGGTGATAGTTTTAACGCTATAAGCATTAACCTAAGGAAATACTTCATTTTAGCTACTGTTGTTGGAAACAGACAAGATATTATCATGAAAGGTACCCAAGAAAACTTTATAAAATACTCTTTTCTTTTCGTTAACAGAAATAACAAAAATAAGAGCACAAGTTCTTGCTGATTTACAACAAGGGAATCACATTATGGGTGTCTTCTAACAACAGGGACAGAGGCTGTTATGTTAGCTGGGTAGCTGAGTGGATTATGCTACTTGGTAAACTAATACCCAACACACCATTTCTGAGAAGCAGGTTCTGTTTCACTACTTTACCTCAAATTAAGAAATGTCTCAACAACCAGAAAATTGGTCAACACCCCAAGGAGGAAAAAGCAGATCACGGCAGACAACTAAAAGCTACAAATTTGTCAAGACCAGCTATTAAGAAATCAAAATTTCAATGCCATGTTTAAACAGTTTTTTAATCAAATGTTAAAAATGGATTGGCATTATTTTTAACCGTTTCTCACCACCCACTCCCACCAGAATTTGAAATGCCAACTTCACCATGCAGCACAGTACTGGTCTCTGACTAGCAGCTACCACATGCAGTTGAATACAAGCACTTTCTCTGGTGGCCTGCTTCCCGCGGTCTCAATTCCCTGATACTAGGAAGGGCAAACCGCGAGCCCTGGCGATTTTTCCAACTATACCAGGTAGTCTTGTTTCCTTGGTAAAAACTCAGCAAAACACCTTTCCAAATACCATTCCACAATCCAACCACATAAGCAGGTTGAACCAAGATAAGATTTGTTTTTAGTTTACCAGTGATTTGACTAGGATTACATGACTTAAGCAGAGAGCCTTGCTACACAGAAAGCTAACACTTTCCAAACCGACAAGTGCTGTCATTAACTCCTAAATCTCTCTCTCGACTGGCCCCATCTCTCCAACTCCACTGTCCTCTCTCTAGAGCCAGCCTCCTGTGGTTCTGACTGAACTGCTGCCATTACCTGGTCTTCCAGTTTGCACCCTTGCTCCTCAAAACCTGCTCTCCAATCAGCAACCAGCATAATTATTTCCAACAGGAAATCTGACTGTGGCACTTCCCTGCTTAAAACTCATCAACGGCATGGCCCATGATTTGTTCCCTACCTTCCTCTTCAGCTTCATCCCCAGCCCCTCCAGCTCTAGTCTCTAATACTCTAGCTACTGTGGCCTGCACTTTCCGTGCCTCCCATACTCCAAGTCCCCTCCTAGGGCCTCTGCAGCATACCTGCTGCCCTCTCTGCCCAGAGCCTACTCTTCCTCCTTCTTCACCTACATAGCCCTTAGCTCATCCTTCATATCTCAGCTCAAATACTTAAGAAGGCCTTCCCCAAGGTCATGCACACACTTGCTGCAGTTGTGCTTCTCCTCCACGGCACCTATCACCACCTCCAATTACAAGTACATGAGTTTATTTAACATCCATCCTCTAACTGCCAGCAAGTTCCATGATGGTAGGAATGCTCTTTTATACAGCATTCTGACCACAGAGAATAACACAGTGCTCACAAATTATTTTTAACAAATTCTACAGTAAAAATCTATACCAGAATCTACTCAGTCACCTAGGCAAGAAAATATCAAAGGCCCATGGTTAAGCTACCAAATAATCCAACTTTTCCTCCCAACTATATCCTCTTATTTTCACTGTTAGGGGGAAAATCAGATATGACCATCTGTTTTGTTATTTTATTGAAAACAAGCTTGTATAATTGTAAATGCATAATAATATCAACCGAATTTATACTCCACCAATCTCATTGAAAACTGGATTAGATTTTTTTTAAAGACTGAATGTAAATCAGAAAAAAAGTTGCAACAAGAAGCTAAGCTTTTAAAAAAATCAAGTGGGATACCATAAAAATGAACCCCCAAAATGAACAGAATCACTCATATTTTGCAAAGTCTAAAAGTCACAGAGAAAACCTAGACAGTTCCGGCCATTTTCTTTTTCTTTTTTTATAAATTTATTTTTTATTGGTGTTCCATTTGCCAACATATAGAATAACACCCAGTGCTCATCCCATCAAGTGCCCACCTCAGTGCCTGTCACCTAGTCACCCCCACCCCCCGCCCACCTCCCTTTGCCCCACCCCTAGTTCGTTTCCCAGAGTTAGGAGTATTTCATGTTCTGTCTCCCTTTCTGATATTTCCACTCATTTTTTCTCCTTTCCCCTTTATTCCCTTTCACTATTTTTTATATTCCCCAAATGAATGAGACCATATAATGTTTGTCCTTCTCCGGTTGACTTATTTCACTCAGCATAATACCCTCCAGTTCCATCCACGTCAAAGCAAATTGTGGGTATTTGTCGTTTCTAATTCTAGCCATTTTCTTGAGCTATATACAAAAATAAACATGCATGGGCAGCCTGGGTGGCTCAGTGGTTTAACGCCACCTTCAGTCCAGGGCATGATCCTGGAGACCTGGGATCCAGTCCCGCGTCAGGCTCCCTGCATGGAGCCTGCTTCTCCCTCTGCCTGTGTCTCTGCTTCTCTCTCTGTGTGTCTCTCATGAATAAATAAATAAAAATTTCTTTTAAAAAATTAAAAAATAAACATGTGTGATAAAGCATTAAAAAGTTAACTGTTCAACCTCCAGGGTTTGCCTAAAATATGCCATCACTGAGTTTGATGGGGTTTTATGAGATCTCTCATTTTTCATTAGAACTATATAATTATTATTTAAGATTAATCCCACAAGCTCTGGAAATGATGTACAGTTTCTGTTTAATTAAAGGGTATATGAGGGCAGCCCGGGTGGCTCAGCGGTTTAGTGCTGCCTTCAGCCCAGGGCATGACCCTGGAGACCCAGGATTGAGTCCCACGTCGGGCTCACTGCATGGAGCCTGCTTCTCCCTCTGCCTGTGTCTCTGCCTCTCTCTCTCTCTCTCTCTCTCTCTCTCTCTCTCTCTGTGTGTGTGTCTCTCATGAATAAATAGAATATTTAAAAAATAAATAAAGGGTATATGATGGATTCTTCAGTTGTTTTGGTATAAATACATGCTAACAGCCTCCACAAAAGATCAGGAACAAACAAGGGACTTCTTCCAAAGGAAAGAAAGATGCCTCTTAACTGGCATTCTGTTTTACAGACTCGCCCTTACTGCATTATCAAGGCAAAAGCAGCCATTTGTAGCAGTAAAGGAATCAAAAGAGGCTACTTGTCTTCTGTTTACACACTTCTTACACAAGGCTTTCAGATTTTTAAAAATTTTACCAGTGGCTTTTCAAACAATCCATGAAATACCTGGATACCTACAAAGTGACTTCTCAAACAAGGAGTCATGACATCCAGCATAGGTTCCATGGCATAGGGCATCAGAACAATGTTAACACCATTAATCAAGACTGAAAAACAGAAAACTAAGTGTGGGCATGGGAGATAAGCTGACCCAGGACTCTCCCCAGGGCTCACAAAAGCAAACAGTGATGATATTAAATATAACTAAATAGCCCTGGACCAGACCTTGGTCCTCTGGTCAGCTGTTCATCCCCATTAGAGAGAGACAAAGCCCCCATGTGGCCCTGCTTCCAGGAGAATGGGCTCCTGGATGATCCGATACTGGCTTAGTTATGAAAGCTCTGCCCTTGTCAAGAAAGCCCCAAGAATGTTAGCACTTCTTTGCCTCAATCCAGGAGAAACAGAGAGAAAAAAAGAGAAAAAAAGATGGAGAGGGGATGCCTGGGTGGCTCAGAGGTTTAGTGCCTGCCTTCGGCCCAGGGAGTGATCCTGGAGTCCTGGGATCTAGTCCCACATCGGGCTCCCTGCATGGAGCCTGCTTCTCCCTCTGCCTGTGTCTTTGCCTCTCTCTCTGTGTCTCTCATGAATAAATAAATAAAATCTTTTTTAAAAATGGAGAGATAGAGATGAAAGTGGAAATAGAGCACTTTGTCATGCTGCCCAACTGCAAACTGGTGCCTGGGGACCTATGAGGGTCCCCCAGCCTGGAAGGAAGGGTATAGCAGGCTGAAGTTACATCCTGCTGCAGTCAGAAAGCAGCTGCTATTAGCAAAGTCTAAGCTCTGAAATAAGGAGGAGCCTCTACTCTCTGAACACCCCCCACCCCTTTATACTTTCTATGGAGGCATTTGGGGAAGATCTCAGAATGGGTCACTCTTCCCCCAACATGTTTACCTACCACTGGCCCCGGCTACATACTTGGTCTCTTCCCTTTGGTTGAGCTTTGGCCTGCTGACTACCAAATACAGAAAATGATAGACTTTTTATTTAAGAGTCAGAGACCCCAAGACTGACCTAGATAAGTCACTGGCCACTTTGAATCTAATGTTGTTATGAGGGGAAAAGGTAAGATAAACTAGGGCCCTTTCCAGATCTAACCACAAAATTCGTACTCTGTTAACAACTATTCAGTTTCTTTAGACATTGCTCCTTCTTGCCAATAATCATCCATGACTAGTTCTCATGCTTTTAAGAGACCTTCCCTAAAAAGTTAGGAAGGTTGACAGCACTAGCTGTCAATGGAAGCTATACTTCTCTAAGTAATAGAAATCGTATCAGTGCCCACTGCCTATGAAAAGGGCAAGAAGAAAAAAGAAAAGGGCAAGAGATTTCCAGTCTTCCAAAAGAACTGATACAAATGTTAGATACCATGACTCTTTCTTATTGAAAGGGTTTGGGGGTAATAGCTTTATTACAAGGAGAAAGACAAAGAGTTCTATTCCAACCTTGTGGTGTGCCAGAATGTTCTATATCGTTATCTGATTACAGTTACATAGATGTATAAGGATGTAAAAATTTATCAAGGGTACATTAAGATCACAGCACATTTCATGACATGTAATTATTTTAACTTCCTCATTAGGTATAAGAGTTCCATTCTATTCCATTGCCCCAGGCCATCTGGGGACACTAGGATGTATTAAAGACACCAAGTCAGCACTGGCTCTACAGGAGATCTTCCTCTTCATTCTATATCAGCTAGGAGGTTCAGTACTTGCCTACTCCACAATTTCTAGGAAAGGGTAAGTGACTGGTTCAAATCCATCCAGAGAACAACAGAATGCAAATAACAGATGACTCATACTTACCCACATCACTCCTATTATTCATATTATAAGATGTGAGTCTAATATCAGTTAAAATACTTTAAATACAAAGGACTCCACAAAGTACGTGGATACCACCTCAGTGCACAAAAAGTTCTTATAAGGCCTGGATGGAAAATGTCAAAGGTTTAGGACTTTGATGAGGCCTTACCTGCTTGCAGGTACTCTGGCTGCAGAGTCGGAGGCAGGCCTTCAGGCAGTGGGTAGCCGTTTTTCCGAGCCACAATGAGATGAAACGCAGCACAGAATTCAGGCAGGGTCAGGGCTCCATCGCAGTCAGCATCACTAAGTTCCCTAAATATAACATGTCACAAGCACCTAACATGGGGCTTGGAAAAGTTACTCAGCCTCAAATATGCAAACACGGGGGCACCTGAGTGGCACAGTCCATTAAGCATCCCACTCTTGGTTTCAGCTCAGGTAGTGATCTCAAGGTCGTGAGATAGGGACCCATGTCAGGTTCCATGCTTAGCATGGAGTCTGCTTAAGATTCTCTCTCTTCCTCTCCCTCTCCCCTCTCCCACCCTGCTCCTGTGCATGTGCCCCTCTCTCTCTCACCTCATCCCTCAAATAAATAAATAAATATTTTTTTAAAAAATATGCAAATACAACTCCCAGGCTCTCTGGTGGTGGCCCTGCAAAGTCTCCAAATGCCTATGAAATCTCAGGGGGACACTTAGAGGACAAATGTTGATCAACAGTGCTAGTACCAGTAGCACTTTGTAAACAAAACTTTACATTCTTCAGGTTCTCTGGCAGGTCTGTTTCATAACACTGAGTACACAAGACAAGAAACTATAGCACAAAAAGGGAAATAAGGCTCAGAATTCCAGTTAGTTGACAGTCATTCGGTAAATGGGTGGTATGGAAAGCTCCAGAAATGGTGCTCACAATAGTCAGAGGAAGGGCAGGCCTCAATCTTTTTACACTTGTCCCAGGCATAATACAGTTACCCAAGCTCAGAAATTAGTACTTCATTTTTCAGCTTTAAGGAAGAATCTTGAACTTTTTAAGTCACATAAATGTTCTATCAAAAATTTGCTTGAAACTAGCAACTTGGGAAGACTGGAACCAGATAAGACAGAAAGGAAGAAAGGAAGAGTCTTGAAAAGGCCTATCTTTGCTTCAGTCAATGTTTCCCACTGAAAGGCACAGACCTATTTACTCAGCACAAAAGAAACCTGTTTGCCAAAGTAACTAGACACCATAAGCTCAAGCAGTCTCTTAGGTGTATAGAGACAATATACTTGTGCTGGGACAAATAAAGACATAGGACATAAAATTGTGCTAGAAAGGTATCACTATTTCAAAGAAGAAATATAGAAGGTAAGCTCCCTAACTTTCCTTTGGACCATTCACATTTCCTCCCATCAAATATTTATTTTTTTAATAATAAATTTATTTTTTATTGGTGTTCAATTTGCCAACATACAGAGTAACACCCAGTGCTCATCCCGTCAAGTGCCCCCCTCAGTGCCCGCCACCCAGTCACCATTCACATTTCTTCCCATCAAATATTTAAAATGCACCAGCCCTATAGGAGCAACTAGCTCCCCAGGGTGAGGAGTCAGGGAACTGTTTCAAACGCTGGGTGAAAGAGAGTATCATTCAGCTTTCATGGATATGTCTCAACGTAAAGATAGGAAGCCTCATGCCAATAATGTTAAGACTGGGAATTCTGCCCAGAGTGTATTCTTCTCAATAGTTTCTTTTTTTTACCTAGGTTTAAAATCTAATACAAAGCTTGTTGTAGAAAAAAAAAAAAAACTATCCTAGAATATATTGCTGAAGAACCTAAACCCAGCTCAGAATCCTAGATACACTGGCATGCACAAGTGTTACTGGAATAGTTTTCCAATAAAATGCACAAAACATGACAAGCAATGTTAAATCATACCACAATTTTTGTAAATCCTCATGAAAAAAGTCTTAAATAAATATTCCAATATTTTAATTATATATTTACAGCAGCGTGGTCTCCCACCCAAGACTTGGGGAGGAGAGCCCACACACAGTCAGGAGTTTACAGAGGCACCAAGTGTTCTCATAACTGTATATCAGCCACCTGGACCATCCTGGTACAGCCCTTCTGGAGCCTGGGCTGTAGCTGGCACAACAGCAAGACGCAGTACGCACCACAGCTGCAAGTTTCAACTAAGGCCCAGCTCATAAACACCAGCCAAATTTAGGAAGCTCAGAGGCAGCTAAAATAGTCAAATTTGACTTAATTCCAAAACATTTGTGGACCTTCTATTCACCTGGCCTCATAAAATATTTAAAGAGCTTTTCAAGATTCTCTGGTTACCTGCATTATATCAAGTAGAAATATCTGAAAATAAAATTCACAAGATGGAAATGCTCATATGCCCCCACAATTGTTTAGACAGGAAAGGGATCTAGAGGAGGATAATAATTGGGAAATTAATTTTTAAATAACAGCTAACAGTTACAGTGCATAGTATGCACCAGACACTGAGCACTGTGCTTTTCATGTAATAACTTATTTAATCTTCAGAGCAACGAAAATGTTAAGTTCTAGTCACTCTCTTAGTCTGTTAAAAAAAAATTTCAAGGGATGTCTGAGTGACTCAGTCAGTTAAGTGTCCAACTCTTGATTTTAGCTCAGGTCATGATCTCAGGATTGTGGGATCAAGCCCTGCTTGGGCCTCCGTGCTCAGCAGAGAGCCTGCTTGAGATATTTCCCTCTCCCTCTGCCCCTTCCCCCATTCATGCTCTCTAAAATAAATACATATTTTTTAATTTCAAAAGATAAGACTTTCAAAATGTAAGTCTAAGGGATGGGTATGTAATGACAATATGATACTATATGGCATTAATTATACTTACCATATGTAGGAGAGTTCTGGAATGGAAAGCTTTGATTTGGTGAAAAAATTCTTGGCTACAGAACCTGCCAAGAGAGCCATTGTTTAAATAAATCATTAATTACTTATCTACAGCAGCTTTTATATATATAAGTGAATTGCCATTTTTTCATTCAGAATCCCTACCATATAACAACAAACGTAACATTTATTCATCAAAGCAACTATAAATCATATGGCTAAAATCAACATATGAATAGTTCTTACAAGAATATATAAATTACAACAGGGCAAAAGAAGTAATGACATAACACTTATGTGAATCATATAAAATAATTCCTTCATTTTTCCAAAAATCTGCAAAAGTTTACTAAAAGACAAATTTCAAAATTATTAAAGTAAAAATCTGTCAAGCACTCTTTTTTAAAGATTTTGTTTATTTGACACAGAAAAACCACAAGCAGGGGAAGCAGCAGGCAGAGGGAGAGGGAGAAGTAGGCTCCCTGCTAAGTAAGGGGCCCAATGCAAGGCTCTCAGGACCCTGGGATCATGACCTGAGCCAAAGGCAGACACTTAACCGACTGAGCCACCCAGGTGCCCCTTGGCAAGCACTTTTAATGAGAGGGTGAGAAAGTAAAATATAGTCATGGTAGAAAAACAGAGCAAAATCAAGAAAATTAATACTATTAATCCTATCACACAGAGACAAAACAGATATCTTTGTAAAGAGTTTGGTGAAATTTAAGATCTCTTGGTGGCTCTTTGAGAAACTTACCAGGAACCTCTTGCTACTTTATTCACCACAAATTTACCAATATCAATCGAAATTAGGTAATCATTCCATTTTACACGTTATATAGCTCTAAGTCCCAACTGTACTTAAAATGTTAGACTTATCCTTATTCAGACTTAAATATTTATGCCTTCAGCTCTCAGACCAGTTTCAAACTTCAAAGGCCTCAATTCTAAGACAAAGAACAGTCAAATCAAAGCCTCAAGCTCTGGGATCCCTGGGTGGCGCAGCGGTTTAGCACCTGCCTTTGGCCCAGGGTGCGATCCTGGAGACTTGGGATCGAGCCCCATGTCGGGCTCCCGGTGCATGGAGCCTGCTTCTCCCTCTGCCTGTGTCTCTGCCTCTCTCTCTCTGTGTGTGTGTGACTATCATAAATAAATAAAAATTTAAAAAAAAGCCTCAAGCTCTAAACTGATAAAGTCAAAAGTGTTTCCTTGGCAATCGCAAGTCTTCTAACTGGCCTTAAGACAAGGAATTATAGTGGACCCTAAAGCAGATGTATTTTCCTTTGATAGATTATTAAGGATCAAAGGCAAAGTGCCCTATTAACCAATGAGCTTTCTCCCCAAAAGCATCCTGGAAATATTGCTGTCATAGGACTGCTGGCCATCGGGGCAGACACCTTGTCAAACATTTATAAGAAATGTCTTAAAAGCCTATTTACCAGCTATTTTATAGATATAAAGACATTCTCCCCTCAACTCATTCTTTTCCCCCTTGATATCCTTTCTTCAAATCACACTATGCCCAAACCCAAGCCAGAGACTCGGCCTGGCCTTCAGACAGCAGAGAGATTGTTTTGCCATGGTGTCCATAGGAGATTAGGTAGGGCCCATCCGGAAGCCAACAACTAACAAGTTCAGTCCTGCCCTGGCTGCCACCTTCCAGAGAAGGAAGCTGATGAGAAAGCCCAAGTGCTCCCTCCTTTGGTGCTGACAAGTCATTTAACCAGTGAGCTGGAACCCTCAACCCAGCTCTAATCTCAGCCAACCTAGAGATCCCAAGCCAGCTTCCTTTCCTTGCTCTCTTCAGCTTTTCAGACCTGCTGGGAAGCTTCACATGTGGCAAATGAGGGAAAGGTGAGGCTTTAAAAAGCTGTCAGCAATCAAACATCAAAATGTGGATTCAGACTTTTTATTACAAGGAGTCTCTCAGCCCAATAAAAAACAGCTATACATAAGCATTGATATATTAGTGATAAATGTTAACACATTGAATAGATATAGATCTTTTAAAAATAAAGACTGGTAACACAATATAAAAATGGGTAGAAGGGGAGCCCAGGTGGCTCAGCAGTTTAGCACCGCCCTCGGCCCAGGGTGTGATCCTGGAGACCCAGGATCGAATCCCATGTCTGGCTCCCTGCATCGAGCCTGCTTCTGCCTGTGTCTGTGCCTCTGTCTCTCTCTCTCTGTGTGTGTGTGTGTGTGTGTGTGTGTCTCTCATAAATAAATAAATAAAATATTTTAAAAATAAAATAAAAAAAGGGCAGCCCCGGTGGCCCGGCGGTTTAGCACCGCCTTCAGCCTGGGGTGTGATCCTGGAGACCCCGGATGGAGTCCCACGTCAGGCTCCCTGCACGAAGCCTGCTTCTCCCTCTGCCCCTCTCTCTCTCTCTCTCTCTCTCTCTCTCATGAATAAATAAACTCTTTTATAAAAATTAATTTAAAAAATAATAAATGTAAATAAATAAAAATGGGTAGAGTTGTGTCAGTTCACAGAAATAGATGAAATTGCCCCCCCTTTTTTAAAATAAACTCTACCCCAAACGTGGGACTCCAACTCACAACCCCAAGATCAGTGGTGCTGGGACAACTGGATATTCACGTGCGAAAGAATTTGAACACCTACTGATATCATACACAAAAATTAACTCAAAATGGATCAAAGACCTAAATATAAGAGATAAAACTGTATTATAGATACCTTCTTAGAGGAAAATACTGACACAAATTTTCATGACCTTGGATTCGGCAATGATCTCTTATAGCACCAAAAAGCACAATCAAAACTAAAAACTTATGTACTCCAAAGACACCGTTAGGAAAATAAAAAAACAAGCCACCAATTGGGAAAAAATATTTCCAAATCAAGTATGTGCTAAGGGACATGTATCTAGAATACAGGCATACCTCGTTTTATTATACTTCACTTTACTGCAGTTGGCAAATATTGCATTTTTTACAAATTGAAGGTTTGTGGCATCTCTGTGTTGAGCAAGTTTATTGGTACCATTTTTCCAAAAGCATTTGCTCACTTTGTGTCTCTGTATCACATTTTGATAATTCTTGCAATATTTCAAACTTTTTCATTTTTATTGTATTTGTTATGGTAATCTATGATCAGTGATTACAACTTACTGAAAGCTCACATGAAAATTAGTATATTTTAGTAATAAATTATTTTAATTAAAATATGTACAGCATTTTAAGATATACTATTGCACGCTTAACAGATACAGGATAGTGTAAATATAACATACATATACTGGGAAATCAAAAAATTCATTTGACTTGCTTTATTGCAATATCCACTTTATTGCAGTCATCTGAACCAAACCTTCAATATCTCCAAGGTATGCCTGTATATAAGGAACTCTTACCATTCGGTATTTATTTAAAATAGCAAAAGATCTGAATAGACATTTCTCCAAAGAAGATATACAAATGGTCAATAAGAACATGAAAAGATGTTGAATTTCATTTTTCATCTGGAAAATGCTAATCATAACCACAAAGAGATACTACTTCACACTCACTAGTGAAGTAGGAAGGAAGGGAGACTCAGGAGACAAGGTGACCAAAGTAAAACCATTCCGGTTTTAGACTGACCCTTAACCTAAAAGTCAGTAGGTAATAGAAAGAGTCACAAGACCCGACTCACTGAAGACCACAAGACCCCACTCCCTCTGGCAGTAAAAGCCACAAAGGCCAGACATTCTTAAAATTGCTCCCTGTGGGTAATTTCACAATCCTAAAACAATGGAAAAACTAACCACCCAATGTAAACGATAAAAAAAGTTAAGGAGTAAGCCTCTCCCTAAGGTTAGCTAATTTTTAAGACTTATAAAACCCTTTCTTAGAGGCTAAGGAGGGTCCTCTTCCTCACCTGGGAGAAGACCACTATTTTGTCTGTGAAGTAGCTCCTTTCTCACTGCTATACATACTAAATTTTTGTCCCTTTCTTTAAACAGCTGGCTCTTGAATTCTTTCTCACACAAAGCCAAGAACGCTCAAAGCAAAGGGCCTGAGGCCCTTCCTCTCGGGACCCTGGCCCATCTGGCATCACTAGGACAGCTATAAGCAAAAGACAGATAATAAGCGTTGGCAAGGATGTGGAGTAACTGGAACCCTCATATGTTGTTGGTAGCAATGAAAAATAATGCAGCCACCGTGCAAAAACAGTCTGTTTCAAATGACTGAACAGAGTTACCATATGATTCAGGGATTCCTCTCCTAGGTATATATTTAAGAGAAATAAAAACATACATCCATACAAAAATGTGCTCACAAATGTTCATAGCAGCATTATTCTTAATAGCCAAAAAGTAGAAACAACCCAAATCAAGTGCCCATCAACTGATGAATAAATAAAACATAGCATATCCATACAATGGAAATTATTCAGCCATAAAAAGCAATGAGCATCTAGTGCACAGTACAACCTGGATAAACTTTAAAAATATTATGCTAAGTGAAAGAAGTCAGACACAAAAAAGACCACATGTTATATGATTTCACTTGTAAGAAAAGCCCAAAATAGGTGAACTTTTAGAGAGAAAAAGTGGTTTAGTCATTATGTAGGGCTGGGAAGCGGAAAGAGCAGAAACGGGGAATAATTGCTAATAATAGGTAGTTTGTTAGAGGGTACTGAAAGTGTTCTAAATTCAGATTGTAAATATACTCTGTAAATACACTAAAACCACTGAACTGTATACTTTACAGAGGTGTATTTTATGGTATATTAATATTCCAAAAAAAGATGTTTTTTAAAGAGATATCACCTAATTGCAAATATATGAACCCCTCTTGACCTTAAGCAGACTGAACTGTTTTTAATAGGCATTTGTGAGACAATCAGGGAAATCTCAACAACAAAGAATTGATGATATTAAGGAAACATGTTTTGTATTGCTTTCACGTGTGCCAATGAATTGTGGTTATGTTTTTAAAAGAGGTTTTTCTTATCAAGATACAACCTGAAATATTTTCCAATGAAATATCTGATTAACTGCTTCAAAATCATCTGGGCTGAGAGAGGTTACAAACAAAAATAAAATCACAGGTGCTGTGTAATAGGTGCACGGGGGTTCATTATACTAGGCACTCTAGTTGTATCTAGAAATTCTGTAAAATAAAAAAGTTAAAATAAAGCCACTCCTAACAGCTACCCATTTGTATTTGTCTAATTATACGCATATACTGTGAAGAAACTCACTTAAGGGGCACCTGGGTGACTCAAGTCAGTTAAGTGCCTGCCTTTGGCTCTGGTCATGATCCCAGGGTCCTGGGAGCTGAGCAGGGAGCCTGCTTCTCCCTCTCCCTCTGCCTCCCCGCACTCATGTTCTCTCTCATGTGCTCTCTCTCAAATAAATAAAATCCTTTTTAAACAAAATAAAAAAGGAAACTCATTTAAGCAGTGGGTAAGGTTAGCAAATGGTCAATCTGGGTTTCTGCTTTTTTTTTTAAGTCCTGTTGTCAACATTAATTTGTTGTATCTACAATATTCTGCTTTCAATAAAGCTATTACCACCAATTAGAAAATGATGTCTGAATTTATACAAGTATATTTCAATTACACACCATATTTCTCCAGAGAAAATTAGTCCACATTCAATATGTCAGGTTACAATTATTGAGGGCATATTGTTATTCTTCAAAATTGAAATACAAAAAGAAAGTTTTATGAATTTTTCTTCCAGACTCTACAATTTACTGTTTAGTCTTCAGCCCAGGAAAATGTAGGCACACAGGAATTAAATCAATTTGTCTCAGTTTGAATTTTACATGAGAACTCAATAGGAATACATATTTTGAAGACAACCCGAAGAACAGACATGTGGATATAAAACTGCTGGCCAATTTTCCTCCCATATTTTAATTTCTCTCAGAAAATCCAGAGGAGAAAGACTTGAGCCAAAGAAAACAAGCATGAATTTGGACTTGGAAAGCATACATAATATAAAGAGACTTGTGACGCTAAATCTTTAGAAGGTTACACTACATCTTTGCTCTAATATGAATAAGCAATTAAAGAGGTCATCTTCCTGCCATAGTCTACCATTTCAAGAACTGTTTCAGCTAAAAAGGCACAGATCTAGACCAGGTTCCCCCAAATTCCCATTTTAAACCTTTAAAAATGAAACATAATTTTCTAAATGTCATTGCCAAGTATTTTTCTGCATGGTATATAGTTGATAAGAACTTCAATCTCAGAGGAAAACAAATCAAAATCACAGAATGTTGTCATATTCATTTTGCGTGAACTATTTCTTAAGATATGTACTGTTATCTGTGTGAGACAATGATCTGGGACCCATGTCTTCATCCATCAGACTTAGTTACCTGAAATGAAGGAACTTGGGTCAGGTTGAAGGGATCGGAACTGATTGACATAGTACTCGCGCTGTTCTTCTGTTATCCTCCAGGGTTCATCTGGGTAATTACTGCTGTTGTCATGCGGTTCTCTCTCCACAGAAAAGGACTTTCAAAATAAAAAAAGCAAAGGCTCAGAAGTAGAAATATTAAACATCAGTAAAAGCTATCATACATTATACTTATTTTTTTCCTCAAGAGAATATATTTAAACACCTTGTAACTAGAACATCATTAGAACATAAACTTCTTGCAGGGCAGACATCTTGCTTTATAGTTTTTTTGTATACCTCAAAGTTGTTAATAGGACTGAGCATGAAGAGTAAAAAGGATGATCAATCTTTTTAAACATTTTATTTTTGAGAGAGAGAGAGAGAGTATAAGTGAGGGGAGGGGCCCAGAGGGAAAGGGAGCAAGAAAACCTTAAGCAGGCTCCACACCCAGTGCAGAGCCTGACTCAGGACTCGATCTCACAAGCCTGAGATCATGACCTGAGCAAAATCAAGAAATGAACACAACCGACTGAGCCACCCAGGCACCCCAAAAGGATAATCATTCTTACCTTCAAATATTCACATTTTTATCCTTCAGGTTAGCTGAGTAGATAGCAAAATAATCTAGATTCCTTTCTATTTTTTAAAATCTACAAAAGCTATAGCCACATCATCTTTTTTCTGAGGCATTCATTCTCACTGTATAAATCTGGGAATTCAAAGTTCCAATTCCACCTGCCCAGGTCCTACTCGAGTGGCAAGTCAGGATCACAGAACCTCTCATTCCGCATTTGTGGATAATACCTGGTAACAGAACTGGGTGGAAAGAACAACTGCTCATGGTACCACAACAAACAGGGTAACAAAATGAGGGGTGCATCAGACCTGCCACTAGGGGGCATGCAAGGCAAATGTGAGGATTTAAGGATACAGAGAACCAGAAAAGTAGTTCAGGAGAAAACAAGACTGTACAAGGAAGTGAGGAAAGAAGCAAAACTGGTGATTCTGGAAGGAGGAGCCTAGAGCTTTGTTCTATCCCTCCCATCTACCCTAAGGCTAAGGTGCTACTTGCCAAGGGAACCTAGAGGTGAATACAAGGAGCGTGAGGCTTTAGGACAAAAGGGGGCTAGGAAAGAAAAAGAGAGATATTACTGCTAATAAGCCATCAAGTTGCCTGCTTCTGCACATACTATCAAGAAATTCATCATTAGGAGAACATTCTACTCACTATCCCTAGAAAAGACAACTGACCATCTCTGCACCCTTCCTCCACCCCAACACACACCCCATTCCAGGAGGTAATTCTTCTCAGGAACACCCAGCTCTCCTCTCCTCTGTGAACTTTCAGAGATGAAATAAGACTATAAAATATTGAACTGTGATATAGCCTTGAGATGTTATCTCTAAAGTTTTCATACTAGGTGAGTTTCCACTAAATGTAGATCAAACCATTCTTAAATGCCCCAGAAGCTACTAATCATTAGTTAATATCTTAAATTCATAGAATGCTTTCAGATTTACAAAACACTACACACACCTATTTCATCTTGAGCGTCTCAAAACCTTTGAAAAGTAGACATAGCAGGTAGTAGTATCCTTTTCCCAGATGAAGAAGTAAAGGCTCATAGAACTTTTTTTTTTTTTTTTTTAGGCTCATAGAACTTAAGAGATGAGTTCACATCCTTCATTATACACAATCAGCATTATTGCAGTTAGCAAGTAATTACCCCCTCTGTCTTATGTTGCTCAAAGTCAGCCTACTCCATATCAGGCCTTTGTAAATTGAATTACATCTGGGACCTTGAAAACATGATGCTAAGTGAAAAAAGTCTGACATAGAAAGACAAATACCAAATGATATCATTTAGATGTGGAACCAAGAAAGTCAAACTCACAGATACGGAGAACAGACTGGTGGCTGTCAGAGGCTGTGGGTAGGCAAAATGGGTAAGGGTGGTCAAAAGGTACAAACTTCTGGTTATAAGATAAATAAGTCCTAGGGATGTAATGTACAGCATGGTGACTATAGTTAACAGTACTATGTTATATGTGTTTAAAAGTTGCTAAGAGAGTAAATCTGAAAAGTTGTCATCGCAAGAAAAGTCTGTAACTCTGTATGATGATGGATGGTAACTAGACTTAGTAATCATTTTGCATTACATACATCTAATCAAATAATTATGTTGTACACCTAAAATATAATATTATGTCAATTTATCTCAATTTTAAAAAATACATTTTAAAAATTGAGTTGTATCTGAGTTGTTTTCCAGAACTCCTATCATTCTGATAATAAACAATATAAAAAAGCAAGGCCACAAGTCAGTCTAAGCACCTGATGGACCACACAACTTTCCAAAACACTCTCACCAAATTCCAGAGCCAAATTTAAATGCTTCACACTAGCACTTTCTGAACAAGTCCAGATGTCTGACCAGGTTGCAGAGGCAAAACCCAGGGTAGAAGGCATCAGTATCCGATGGAATAGGTTCCTGGCCAAACTATGTGTAGAGCTCCTAGGAACACTGTCCTTCTGGTTAGCACTGAAAGGAACAGCTGGAGTAAAGGTATCTAAAAAGCTTGGCATGGGCAGGACAAGAACAGATGTTTATGACTGAAAAATCAAGCAGACAGAGATGGTTCACAAACCCAGCAAGACACTGGTGAAAAGATCTGTCCCACCACCACCCTGCGAATGAAAGCACGAAAATCTCTGTGCTGAGTGTTGGCTACTGCATTCCCGGTTCTGACACAGAAGCTACTATTCCCCTAGAATACACTCCTTTCTGCCTGGAACTGAAGCTGCCATATTCAGTTGCTGTTATTATGTCAGCCCATGTTTGTTCTTTCTCCAATCCCAGGACCACCTGCTCATTATTTCCTCTCCCACGTTATCTCACTCCCAACTGGTGTCAGCAGCCTCCCAGTAGGTCTCAAGTCTATTCTGACAGCAGAGCTTAAAAGCCTATAGATGACCTGTCACCTAATAAAAACATCTACTTCCTCCACATGACCATTAGGGCCCTTATAATCCAACCTCCTCTTTGCTCACTCTTAGCAGGCTTCTGATTGCCCACATGCTCGCTCTTCATGGATCACATCTGTGTCTTCTTCCCAGACCATCCCTCCTCTGATCCCAGCTGGCTCAAATCCTATTACTCGAGTCCCACTGCCCCCAAGGGCTCTCCAATGTGCCACTGCAGAGGGCAATGCCCTTCCCCCAACTCCAATACCAAGGTGAGCTTGAAAGCCACATGTGCACCACACGACCTACCTCACACCTGGTCTCACCCAACTGAGTCCAAGTAAGGAAGGGAGGACACACAGTTTCTGGCCTCTGCAGTGCTCTTGCATAGAAAGCTCTACCCTAGCAAGGAAAACATCAGCTAGATGCTCAACACCGGGGGTGTGGATAAGAAATATAAGGATCATCAAGCCCAGAAATCAGACCCTGCACAGATGCAGTGTGGCTATGATATAAAGTGAGGGCTCAGTGAAACCTGAAGTCACGAGGAAGCCAGAAGCAGCAGAAGCAGAACCTGTGAGGTAGACAAGTACTAAAAAGAAAAGGGGGTAAGGATGGCTGTGGCAGCCAGAAGATAAGCAGATACTGAAGCAAACTCAAGGCAACTAGGCAAACATGAACAACCAAGAATTCCCACTCCTCAGGACCACTGAGCCACTCCTTGTCTCTCATTTCTTAGATTCCCAGAACTGCAACCCCATCTCCTTTTCAAGAAGACTTAAGCTGGCAAACAGAGTTCCTGCTCCCCAAAACCAAAAAGGCCTTGCAACAAAGAGGGAGAGGGCATATGAATATTGTATATAACCTGTGCATAATATAGTGTGGCCCTTCTACTGGCTTGCACTAAATGTGTTAACCTACACCCAGTCTCTTTCCCCTTGCTTCTCACTGCATGCTTTTAATTGATTTAATAAACCAAGTAATTATGCATCTTAAAAAATAATAATTCTTCTGATAAGTATCACACAGTTTGAACATTTCAAGTGCTCTTGACTATCAACTCAGGTTTCAACCTGGAGGACCAGAACCATATCATGTATTCCTTTATTCAGCATACAATCCCTAGCTACTACATCACACATACTAAAACAGTAGTGTGAGACCCACTTATTGATGGGCTCTGATAAGTTCAGGTGTATGTCTTATTACTAAAAAGAGGTGCAGAAACACTACTCTGTGTTGTGTTGAATGAAAGAAAACCTATGAGTCTATTTCACCTTTAAAGTTTCAGATCTATCAAAAGAAGTCCCTGCCTATCTTCCTGTAGTTCATCCATGGTTTCTGATCTCTTTGGGGAGTTCTCCAGTTCCATATCCATTATTAAGTGAGTATTTCAGGGTCAGGTGAGGGCATACGGAAGAGGTAGATCACATTCCATATATCCTTAGGCTGAAATAGTCTAAAAGAAAGCTGATCTACAAGAAGCAAAATGATTTGAACTTTGCTGCATGAACAGTGATCCATCCATTCATTCATTCATTCATTCATTCATTCAACAGACACTTACTCAACACCAAGAATATCCCCAAAACTAGTGACTCGGGATACATAATGGGCAAACAGATTCTTTTTCCCAGAAATCCTAGGGTCTCATGAGGGAGAAAGACAAACAGGCAACCCCAAAACAGTGAAGTAGTGCTATGGTAGGACAGGGTACTCTAGAGCTTTGCTACTCAAAGTACAGTCCCCAGACCACCCACATCAGCATCACCTGGAGACTTACTAGAAACACAGAACCGCACACTCTACCCTTTGTCTGGTAAATCATAGTCTGGGAGTGGGACCTAAGAATCTGTGGCTTAACAATAACAAGTCTTCTAGACAATTTGAAGCACACTCAAGTTTGAGAAGCAATGCCATTTATCTTTTTTTAAAGATTTTATTTATCTATTCACAGAGATAGAGAGAGAGAGGCAGAGACACAGACAGAGGGAGAAGCAGGCTCCATGCAGAGAGCCCGACGCAGGACTCGATCCAGGGTCTCCAGGATCACGCCCTGGGCTGCAGGCGGCGCTAAACCACTGTGCCACCGGGGCTACCCAGCAATGCCATTTAGAACATGCAGAGCAAGACAAACAAAAGGAACAGCATTTATAAAAACTCCAAAAAAATGAGAGAAAATGGCCATCTTCTGAAAGTAGCTCACTTGGACTACATGTATATAGAATAGGCTGCTGGTACAACATGGATGTTAGTGGAGCTGCCTGAAGATGGTCCAGACAGCAAGCAGGGCCCAGATCATGATGGCCCAGGTACCAGGTTAAAAGATACAGATTGTATCTAGAAGACATGAGGGAGCCACAGAGAAGTATTAAACACAACAATGAAATAATCAGATGTCAGTTATAGAAAGATCACTTCAGTGAGGAGAATGGAAGGGGAAAGACCAAAGGTAGGAAGACAAGTTAAGGCCATATGAGCAACCCTGGCCCAGAGGTCAAGAAGGCTCAGAGTTAGGGAGGGGATGAGAGGAGTCCAGAGAAAAAAGAAGCCCTATGGCCACAACCAGAGGAAGGCCTATTCCAGTAGTGCAATGGCAGCTAAGGACCTCTCTGTCAGTAGCTAGAGGGCCATCTTGCTGCAGGACCCAGATACAAGGAACATCATCTCCAAATGAACCCCAAAGTCAACTGAAACAACTAGCATCATTTTACAAAGATCTGAAAAGTCAGCCACCTGAAAGAGAATATCCAACTGCAAAGACTGAAGGCATTGAGAAATGTGGGTGGATGAACTAAGGAGCCTAAGGCTTCCAAGCAGAAGCCAGAACCAGGAAAAGCTCCACTTGTGCATGCACTCTAAAAAGCCTCTCCCGGTTCAACTCCAGCACCAGTGGTTTGTTTTGTCGGCTGGGTAAGGATATTTGCAGGTTGGTGCCAATTTTAAGTTCTGCCAGTGTTTTTAAGAGAGAGAAACCTTCCACATCTGTCTGCTTGAGCCACATACATATGGTTCATTATGCAGTTTCTCTAGACACAGGAGAATTAGATTTGCTTATATTTAAAACATTCAAACCCTTAGTTTCGTTTCAAGTGAAATGCAAATATTTGGCACTACAAGTTATTATCTCAAGGGAAAACAGGCTGTTTATAATGAAAGAGATTTCAAAAGACTCATTAAAAAGTAATACTATTAATAAAATCCCAAAAGGTGACATTTACCCCTGAAGTATCTTAAAAATCAAGCACAGCTGAATAATATGAATTGCAAGGAAGCATTATCAGGGAGAATTTACAAAGGGTGTGTATACTGTTTCAACCACAGAACGTTTCTGTTTAGAATATAATCCCACCTTGGAGATATCCTGTAAATGCTGCCCAAGAGTCCAGCCATTTCACCTGAGGATGCAATGATCTTATACCAGGGTCCTTCTGGTGCCTTAGTAAACAAATCATCTAGAGTAGCAAAAGCTCATACAAAGCCCACAGTTGAATATATGAGAACACCTCACCCGCCAACAAATTTTGGAAATAAGATGGCCATAGTGCAACCACGGATCAAAATATAATTTCATGAGCAAAGATGTGAGAAGACTCAATCACCCCTAATGAGAAAGAATGGCTAACAGACTGGTGAGACTAAACTAGAGCCCAAGTGAATATTAATCTGCTTCAGGAAAGATCATGGTCGCTGATCAGCCACGGGGCTGAGGAAAAAGAAGTCATAGAGGCAAATGACAACCATGCTGATGTGGGGGATTACAGTAGCTGTCCTCCAATCATTTATACCGCCCAAGACCAGGTATAGAAGTATCACTGAGAAGCTGTGGCTGCCCACCCAACAATGACATGTTCCCCCATACCCCCTGCAGTTGGTTGCAGCCATGTGACTGAGTTTTAGCCAATGCAATGGGAACACAGGTGACCTGCACCACTTCCATGTAAGGCTAGCACCCTGTGGCACTCTATGCTCGTCCCCACAGGCCACTGAATGGGGGAATGGCACAACCACAGGACTAAAGAGCACTGGTGCCTGAATCACAATGTGGAGGAAGGCTGCCTACCAACCTGTTAGATGACTGAGAAATATACCGATGTTGTTATGTCATTAAAACATGGGGCATATTTGTCACAGCAACTGTTAATCTAACTATCCTTCAGGCAAGGCCCAAAGGAAAAGCAGGCCTTCCCAGTCGCAACAGCACAGCCATTCCTGCACCAAAGATGGAAGCATTAGGCTTCGTTTTGTAATTGGACCACCTGATGATCTGAGACAGTTCTGAGCCCACATAACTTAATTTGTCCACGTTGACGAACTATAGGGACACCAAGCATGTGGACACATCTTTACAGTCATCTTTCTATGTCCAGTTAATAGGAGTTTATCTTTCATGGGTTTGAAGGAGACTCACAGGGAAGATGTACAGAGTAAAAAGAAGAGAGGACCAAGGTAAAACTGGGAAAACTATTACATAAGGAATGAAGAAAACAAAATGGAGCTCAGCAATTTTCCTTTGAACTTTCAACTGGTTACCATGTGATACTTTACAAACTTGTGTATTTATATTGTCTCACATCTCGCTCTCACTATAATAAAAGGTCCATGAGGGCAGGAAAATGGGTCTAGTCCGATCACTGCTGTATCCCCAGCACCTGGAGAAGTGCCTATGCCCAATACATGCTTTTTTCGGTGACGGAACAAATAATTGGACAAATGGTCAATTCCAATCCAGAGACAGAAAGGCTAATCTGAGCTCTCCTATGATGACTAGAGCTGAATTTTATATGCATTTATCAAACAAGTCACCTAACTGTAAAAGCTGGGCCCTTTCCCTTATCTAGGAAATTAGAGGGAAAACATCTTTTTCTTTTTCTTTTGAAATAGTAATAGATTCACAGGAAGTTGCAAAAAATAACTTCTGTTTTTGCCTATAGAGAAGTTAGTTCAAATTAAATCCTAACAGAGCAATTTAACCATATCAGTTTCTTCATGGAAATATACCCATAAAGATGTCAAACTTGCTCAGGGATCAATTTCAACAGTTTAGAAGGTTGATTGCAAAGTGTAGGAATCTGAATCTAATGAGAAACACAGAGTTGCTGCTTATTAAAATAAACTAAATTTTAAAAGCAATCACCACAGACATAGGAGAATGTCAGAGAACATGTATTTATTACTTTGCTAAGTGCCAGGCACTGTAAGTACCCAATACACATGACCTATTTTCATCTTTACAACAACCCTGTGAAGTAGGTCCCATTATTTCCAATTTGCAGAACAGGAAACTGAGGATTAAGGAAGGGAAGTGACTTACCAAGATCACATGCCTACTAAAATGGTAGAGCCAGAACATGAGCTAATAAGTCCAGAGTATGTACTCTTTTTCAGTCAGCAAGCCCTATGGCTCTCCCTCCCTCTCTTATCCATCCATCCTATAACAATATACCATTTCCTTTTAAGAAACATTCTCACTACTCTGAAAACTATGCAATACCGATAAAAGAAATTCAAGATGACACAAAGAAATGGAAAAACATTCCATGCTCATGGACTTGAAGAATAAATACTGTTAAAATGTCTATACTACCCAAAGCAATCTACAAACTCAATGCAATCCCTATCAAAATACCAACAGCATTTTTCACAGAGCTAGAACAATCTTAAAATTTATATGGAACCACAAAAGACCTCAAATAGCCAAAGCAATCTTGAAAAAGACAACCAAAACTGCAGGCATCACAATTCCAGACTTCAAATTATATTATAAACCAGTAATAATTAAAACAGTATGATACTGGCATAAAAACAGATTCATAGGGATCCCTGGGTGGCGCAGCGGTTTGGCGCCTGCCTTTGGCCCAGGGCGCGATCCTGGAGACCCGGGATCGAATCCCACGTCGGGCTCCGGTGCATGGAGCCTGCTTCTCCCTCTGCCTGTGTCTCTGCCTCTCTCTCTGTGTGTGTGTGTGTGTGTGTGTGACTATCATAAATAAATAAAAAAAATTAAAAAAAACAGATTCATAGAACAATGGAATAGAATAGAAAATCCAGAAATAAACCCACAATTAGATGGTCAATTAATCTTTGACAAAGGAGGAATGAATATGCAATGGGAAAAAGACAGTCTCTTCAACTGGTGTTGGGAAAACTGGACAGCTACATGCAAAAGAATGAAACTTGACCATTTTCTTTCACCATACACAAAAATAGACTCAAAATCGATTAAAGACCTAAATGAGACCTGAAACCACAAAAATCCTATAAGAAAGCACAGGCAGTAATTCCTCTGGTGTTGGCCCTAGCAACATTTTTCAAGGTATGTCTCCTGAGGCAAGGGAAACAAAAACAAAAATAAACTATAGGGACTACATCAAAATAAAAAGCTTCTGCACAACAAAGTTAATAATCAGCAAAACTAAATGGCAAACTATAGAATAAGAGAAGATATCTGCAAGTGATATATCCAATAAAGAGTTCGTATCCTGGGATACCTGGGTGGCTCAGCAGTTAAGCATCTGCCTTTGGCTCAGGGCATGATCTTGGAGTCCCCAGATGGAGTCCCACATCAGGCTCCCTGCATGGAGCCTGCTTCTCCCTCTGCCTGTGTCTCTGCCTCTCTCTCTCTGATGAATAAATAAATAAAATCTTTAAAGAAAAAGAGTTGGTATCCAAAATATATTTTTAAAAAAACTTATACAACTCTAAACTCAAAAAACAAATAACCCAATTAAAAAATGGGCAGAAGACATGAACAGACATTTCTCCAAAGAAGACATCCAGATGGCCAACAGACACATGAAATGATCCTCAACATCACTCATCATCAGGGAAATGCCAAATCATCTCTCAGAATGGCTAAAATCAAGAAGGCAAGAAACCACAAGTGTTGGCAAGGATGTGGAGAAAAAGGAACCCTCACACACTATTGGTGGGAATGCTAACTGGTGTAGCCACTGTGGAATACAGTATGGAGGTTCCTCAAAAAATTAAAAATAGAACTATTCTAGGACCCAGCAATCGCACTGCTGGGTATTTACCTAAAAAAATATAAAAACACCAATTCAAAGGGATTGGTTTACTGGAGCATTATTTACAATAGCCAAATTGTGGAAGCAACCCCAAGTGCCCACAGATAGATGAATGGATAAAGATGGGGGTGTGAGCGAGTATGTGTGTATGTATACACACACATGCACACACACAAACACACACAATTATTCAGCCACAAAAAGGAATGAAATTCTGCCATGGGCAACAAGATGGATAGAGGCAGAGTATAATGATGAGTGAAATAAGTCAGTCAGAGAAAGACAAATATCATATGATCTCACTCATATGTGGAATTTAAGAAACAAAACAAGCAAAGGGGAAGAAAAGAGAGAGGGAGACACAAACGAAGACACAGACTCTTAACTCTAGAGAACAAAATGATTGTTACCAGGGGGGAGTTGGAAGGTAAGTGAAATAGATGATGGGGATTAAAGAGTAGACTCACCACGATGAAAAAAATTAAATTAAAATTTAAAAAAGGAGGGCAGCCCGGGTGGCTCCGCAGTTTAGCGTCCCCTTCAGCCCAGGGCGTGATCCTGGAGACCCGGGACCGAGTCCCACATCAGGCTCCCTGCGTGGGGCCTGCTTCTCCCTCTGCCTGTGTCTCTGCCTCTCTCTCTGTGTCTCTCTCATTAATAAATAAATAAAATCTTTTAAAAAATTAAAAAAAGGAACACCCTCACTGCAATGCCAAAATCAATGCACCAATTTTGCAGACTGCAGATATTCATATGGGATATGAATAGCCTATACTTACTTCTACATCCCTCCCATTATCTAGTTTAGTTGCAGATTTGGGCCACTAAGCTACTAAATTATAGACAGAGAACCATCTTATTTCTCACATGCCTATGAGCATCTGGCATGTTTTCACATCAGGAAAGAATCCTGTAGACAGCCATACAGGTATTCAATCATTTCACTGTTATTTTGGTATGTGGCACTAGCACTATTTTGTTTCACGTAAGAAATGCTTATGAATAATCACTATCTCCAATTCTCCCATCAGGAGTCAAGATCTGCTGCTCCAGAAGGGCATTTTTCCTTGGAATTTTGCTCTTTGCTTGGAAAAGGCCAGGAGAAAGTGAGAAGTCAGCAGTAAGAGGAGATTTTGATGAGGCTACAGACTTCCAATACCACTGCACTAACATGCCCACCCCAATCCTTGCCAGTTAGGTCAAGGGGACCAGTCTCCTCTACCAGGCCCTCAGTCAAGGCAGCCTGAGATCAGATGAGAAACAGATGTGCCAAGATCTGGGGCTGAATTCAAGGAATGCTTTAGATAACGAGGCTACAGATTAGAAATGCAAAAAGAGTGTAGATTATGGAGGGAGACAGACCTGGGCTCAAATCTGGGATGGTCACTTGGGCCACTTCATTTCTGAACCATCAGCTCTCCACCTAAAAGGCAGTGCCATGGCCCACAGGGCTCTGCCTACCTCTCCAGCTTCTTCTCCCTCCTTCTCCAGGCTCTGGTAACACTGGCCTTCTTTCAGGTCTTAGACTATGTCTCCTATTGTGTGCTGTATACGTGGTGTACTGGATCACTCAATACCCACTCCATCTCCTCTTAGCATAATTGCACTGCAAATGCTGGCTATGTAAAAGTACATTATCCAAATACCTTTGCTGCTAGAGTGCCAGAAGGAACTTAGGTTCTCACTAAAGACACCCATGGAAGGCTGATTCAAAACAAGTCACATGGTAAAAGAGGCAGGGAACAAAGCATTTGCTTGGCGGGCCTGGGTCATACATAGTGTAGAGCTGCAGCTCAGAGCTATGGCAGCAGTTTCCCAGCTCTGTAGCTTCCTGACTGTGGCAAAGGCAAAGCTCCCTCAGCCATCCAGCCATTCAGTCCTACTGTGTGGTTTGGGGAATTGTTCCTTCAAACTCAGAAGTCAGTCAGAATCTTCTGCCCTTCCAAAGATCTATCTAGTAGAGCTTCCACCCTCTTATTAGAAATCCCTATTTGGGCAGCCCCAGTGGTGCAGCGGTTTAGTGCTGCCTACAGCCTGGGGTGTGATCCTGGAGACCTGGGATCGAGTCCCATGTCAGGCTTCCTGCATGGAGCCTGCTTCTCCCTCTGTCTGTGTCTCTGCCTCTCTCTCTCTCTCTCTCTCTTCCTGTGTCTCTATGAGTAAATAAACAAAATCTTTAAAAAAAAGAAATCCCTATTTGCTTAAGCTAGCCAGAGTACATTCTGTTGTTCACAATAAAACCCTGACCAGTACACACCCTTAGTCTAGACTCTTCCCACTCAGCCAGCCACCCCTCTCCTCACCTCCCAGGGAGAATACCAATGGACCCAGGAGCTAAAATGGTGCTGTTGTAAAGGAGTCTTCCATATTTATACCTAAGTATATACCAACTAACTGAGACCAAGAGGTCTTGGGGAATATGCTAGAAACAACCACCACTCTTTTCCAGCTTTAAATAGTACTATCTGGGACCAGTTGTTCAATTGGGTATTTACATCTGAGAGAGTAAACCAGAGGTGCTCCTATCTACCAAACCAATGTGGGCCCTAGCTACTACCAAGAAAGTTCTGGATACCATAAGGCCCACACCTGTGGGGAAAGCAATGCTGACCCCACAAAGAAAATGTGCTCATTTGCTTTCATCAGTAGTCTAACCGACCTGTTAAGCACTATATGGAAGCTAGAATTCTCATGTGTACCAGATCCTCCATTTTTACCCTCCCTCCACCCTACTATCTCCAACCATGGATTCTGTAAAGCCTTAAGGCAGCACCCCCATTGAATCCTAGTATTTACTGAATTTTTTTCCCATAAAAACCCTTCTGTTTCAATGCCAGGTACCCTGTTCTTATATCCTAGAATCACCTCTCTTTCAATGATCTAGTATCTTTTTACTATTCTCATCTTGTAACACAAAACAGTTTTCATGTAGAAGTGCTTCCTAACAAAGAAACTAAGCAACTACCATCACTTTAATTGTTAAGAAGCAAGGGCAGATAGAGTAGATGGTAAGCACTTGAAGAATATAACAAAAGACGGCTAAAAAAAAAAAAAGTAAATTTCAGTATCAATTGAAATAAAGTGTTTCAAAAATAAGGGAAAGAGAATTAGAAGTAGGTGAAGGAAATAAGTAGGAAGGAGACTTGACACAATGAAAAACAGGACCTCTTTGTGGTAATAGTGACTAATTGGAAATCTGTTGAGTCCTAGGTAGTAGACTAAATGAAGTAGAACACATCAACCTTTTTACTCCTCAAGGAGATGGTAAAACTCCAGCTAAGGTTTGAAATCAAATATGGAAGGAATCTGGTAAAACAAGATGTCCAGAACAAGGCACATACATTCCTATAAAATTTATCAAACCTGTTCTTCCTGTTACACACAAAGACAAACACACATATATGCCTTCCCGCCCTCTTCCTGCTCCTCCTCCCCCTCCCTCTCCCTCACCCACTTCTATTTCAGTCAGAGGAAGGGAATTTAGCAATGCTAAGAGGTCAACACACACAGGATGTATTAACATTCACCATCCCTAACAAGAGAAGATTTTCCTAGCCCCAATCTCTACCCATAAACTAAGTAATTCAACTTTCTGCCCTAAAGGTATAAATAAGAAATTCCTGTTGCCAGAGGGCCTTAGGGTGCTCCAGAACCAGGAAAGGCTAGGTTCCTAACCTCCTACAAGGGCCTTGGGTGCCCAGGACATCCTCTCAACCACACAAGGAGCAATTTTCCATATACACTGCAACCTCTCACTCATCCAAAGGAAGAGAGACACCAGCTTCTGGTTTCAGACTGGCAGGAATGACAAACCAGTAAGAAAACACTGATAACTCAAAAAAGGGGCATAGGATATGAAGTGATTTACTGAAAAGGAAACACAAATGTCTCATAAATGTAATATATTCCACTTCACTAATAAAGAGAAATGTTAATTAAAACTACACCTAGATTTTTTTTTAAAAACTACACTGAGATACCATTTTTCACCTATCAGATTTGGCAAAGATGTGTAAGGTTTTTAGGACATTGTGTTAGCACAAGTATGGGAAAACAAACACTTTCATATAGTGTTGGTAAATGTGTGAATTGATAGTTTCCAATTTGAAAATCTCGATCAAAAATAAAAGTGTGTAGGCATTTCACCCAATTGTTCCATTTTTAAGAACTGGTGTGTGCTTGCTTGTGCGCGCACTCTCTATAGATAGATACATACATAGATCTATATATGCATATATACATATGCAAACAATGCTCTGATTGCGAGTTCCATATGCTGATCAGAAGGAGCTGATCCATAAATGATTTATAGAAGATATACACAATAAAATACCATTATCTCAAAAAAAAAAAAAAACAAAAGATGAGAACCGTTATAGAATATTAAAGTTTACTGCTAAGTAAAATATGCAAGTATATAACAGATGTGTATAGTATGCTATCATATATATAAAAAAGTAGAACTCTATGTTTTACACCTATTACGTGTAGTTACATATAAGAATGCCTCCGTTAACTTGTATATGCGTAAAATAGTCCTAAAGCAATACAAAAGAAATGTGTCCTATTATCTGCCTCTTGGGTAGGGAACTGGATGACCAGTGAAGGGGATGGGAGGGATACTTTTCATTCTTCACCCTTTTGTATTTTTTAATTTTTAATGATTTTTTTAAGTTTTGAATTGCCGGGATCCCTGGGTGGCGCAGCGGTTTGGCGCCTGCCTTTGGCCCAGGGCGCGATCCTGGAGACCTAGGATCGAATCCCACGTCGGGCTCCCGGTGCATGGAGCCTGCTTCTCCCTCTGCCTGTGTCTCTGCGCCTCTCTCTCTCTGTGACTATCATAAATAAATAAAAATTAAAAAAAAAAAAAAAAAAAAAAAGTTTTGAATTGCCTTAAGAACAAGGGTATTTGAAAGCTCACAACCCATGATCCAAAAAAACAAAAACAAAAAACACCAGTATGGTGTTTAATGTAGAATCTGAAACTAGCAAGCAGTACCTTAGCCTGCTTTCACTGTGACCAAGTAAAGAGGGCAAGCATCAGTAGGTGGTTGCTTAGCTCTAGTCCCTCATAACATCTGCGTGGGTTTCTTCAGTGGCTCATGAGCCCACTAGTTTGACTACAAGATGCGAAGTACAAAAAAAAAAAGGGCAAGAACTAAACGTGGTGTTATGCGGAAGTGTGCCCAGGGACACTTCGCAGGGGGGCAATATCACAGCTCTCAGATAGGGAGAGGGGAGAGATTCCAAAATAAGGAAGGAAAAAAAATATGCCTGTGGTTTCACTAAACACAACACAACAAAAACAATGCCCACCCAGGCCAAATGACCATGAAAGAGCCCCCCACCCCCCATGGGCCCGACCTGCCACACAGGCCATTCCTCTGGGCTGAGGACCAGGTAAGAGAAGCAGAGTGTATCAGACAGTACTGAAGAGGCCCCTTGTTGACCTGCTTCTTTCTTCTCCACACTCAAAGAGCAACTTGCTCATGACTTGCCTCTAAGCCACCTCATTCAATCCCATCCCAATCTTCCAGCCACAGCCTCTACACCCTGCTCTCCTCACCCCACATCATGCTAGTCCCATCCATCCATAAAATGCCTTTCACCATAAAAGCCTTCCCAGTGCAGCAATAGCCTCCCAGAAAATCTAATTCTTCCTGTTCTCATCAAAATGACTACAATGAACAATTTATAGTAGATAGCCATTCTCTTCGGACTTATGCCACCAGCATTCCAACAGAACCTCAGGGTATTCTTTCTTTCACCATCCTTTACATACTTCTTTTCTATTTAGAACCATTCCAAATGGAGGCAAGGAACAGAGAGAATGTGCTTCCGGCCATAAGTACATACAGTTAAGTTCAAGGTGGTATGGGGGGCATGATAAGAAATTGAAGGAGACAACTAATTTAAATAAATTTTTTCAAGTCACAGACTTTTAGATTAATACGGTGGCTGCTACCAATGTCTAACAATGTCTGCCTATTCATTACAAAACTTCCATCACAAATATAGCCAAAACCCCCAAGTAAAATGGCAGAGTGATGAAGTTCCCTAAATTCTGTTTATTAGTTTTTTGTCTTTGAAGTAATAAAGGCGGGATCCCTGGGTGGCTCAGCGGTTTGGCGCCTGCCTTTGGCCCAGGGCGCGATCCTGGAGACCCGGGATCGAATCCCGCATCGGGCTCCCGGTGCATGGAGCCTGCTTCTCCCTCTGCCTGTGTCTCTGCCTCTCTCTCTCTCTCTGTGACTATCATAAATAAATTAATTAATTAATTAAAAAAAAAATTTGAAGTAATAAAGGCAAGTGAGTATTGAAAATTTACCCTAGAAGACTATTACAAGTTCACTCTTCCAGCAAAAGAAGAAAATATCATAGCATGTTTATTTAAGGTGCAAAAAGTGAGTATGTTTTGATTTAAAATAAAAGATAAATTTTTTCTAGGGGGATCTGCCTGGAAGGATATTTCATTTGCCAAACCTAACTCTGTAAAGTCAGGTAAAAATATATTACATGTATTTTTTATATATGTGTATATACATATACATGTATATGTATATACAAATATACATATATATATGAATACCTATATTTGTTTATATGTGCATAAAATACTCCTGGAATGGTACAAAAGAAACAGACAATACCAGTTGCCTCTGGAATGTGCAACCAATAAAGACTGAATGCCCAACCTCTAGCTTAGCTTACAGATAAATGAGATGAGTAATGAACCATTTTGAAGAATGAAAAAGCGGAAACTTCACATATACAAGAAATATTAGAAAATTCTCAAACTTAATGTTATCAATGGGAAAAGAGCATACATTAATTGAAACAAAGGAGAAAACAAAGAAGACAAAAGCCAGGATGGAGAGTAAGGTTCCACATAGAGAACACTATCAGGAAACAACAGTAGTTCTGTGTGGCTGGAGTATGGAGGGAGAGAAGTGAGCTACTGTGGCTAAAAGGGTATTAAGCAGGGGCGAACACCAGGGCCCTGAGAGCCATGTTCAGGAATATGGGTGATATGAAGAGAGGAGTAGGCAGAAAGTGACAGGTCTCAATCAAGGGAGTACGGTGATTAGATATGTATTTTTAAGATTTGAAGAGGCCAAAAAGGGAAGCAAAGAAATAGAGAGGCTAATACAATAGATTCAGTGACAGAGGAAGATGGCCTGAATCAAAGAAATGCAGAGTAATGGACAGGTAAGAAAGGCACTGAGAAAGTGAAATGGCCAGGACCTGGTAACTAAGTGGGTAGAAGAACCAAGACATGAGTCAAATACAGAGACCAGCATTCTGGTCTATGCTGATAGATGGACAGAGCCAGGAATGGAAGGGTGAAAGCTGACTTTGTGGGAAAGACATGTTAGTTTAAACTTACAGTGGGACATCTGAGTGAGGATATCTGCTGGATGTGGTCATAAGCATCCGTATAGCTAAAGAAGAAGAGAGTGAGAAGGACCCAGGCATCACCAACATGTGAGGCGCTGGTGGAAGGAGGAGAATGGAAAAAGAAGATTAGGAAGAGGTAGTCATAGAAGCAGTAAGAAAACTAGGAGAGGATGGCATCATGGATGCCAAACAATGAGAGCATGTCAAGAAGGTGGTCAGTGTCAAAGCTGCTATGGGGTCAATGAAACAAGGACTTAATCCAAGGTAGGTTCCAGCAACCACGGCAAAGCAGAGGCAGTGGAGTATAGTGGGAGCAAAAGGGACAAATCTAAATCCCACACCAGCAAATTACAAATATAGATGGTATAATTTGTGAAAAGTAAACCACAAAATGACCTATAAACGCATGATAAACAGAAGAATCGGGAAAGAAGACTTAGTATTTCTTTACAAATCACTGCCAACCATTCGCCAATATAGGATATGCTCACTATCTGAAATTTTAAGAGAAAAAACATCAAACCTTGAACAACAACAACAAAAAAGCAAGAAGGAAGGAAGGCAGGCAGGCAGGCCAGCCTAAAATATTAGGCAAAAAAAAATTATTCATTCCAATATTTGGGTGCTTAATTTGGCACAAGCATCTCTCTCTAAAATGGCAAGCTCGGGCAGCCCGGGTGGCTCAGCGGTTTAGCGCCTGCCTTCAGCCCGTGGCATGATCCTGGAGTCCCGGGATCGAGTCGGGCTCCCTGCATGGAGCCTGCTTCTCCTTCTGCCTGTGTCTCTGTCTCTCTCTCTCTCTCTCTTCTCTGTGTCTATCATGAATATATAAATAAAATCTTTTTTTAATTTTTTAAAAATAAAATAAAATAAATAAAATAAAATAAAATAAATAGAATAGAATAGAATAGAATAAAATAAAATAAAATAAAATAAAATAAAATAAAATAAAATAAAATAAAATAAAATGGCAAGCTCATGAGCTACAACAGCATTGGCCCAGGGTCCCGAATAACCTCCCCAAGTACCCAAAGGCCACCCTTCTTCTAATCATGAGGAAGGACTAGAATACAAAGCCACAGAGGAAGCTAGAAGAGAGGGATCCCTGGGTGGCGCAGCAGTTTGGCGCCTGCCTTTGGCCCAGGGCGCGATCCTGGAGACCCGGGATCGAATCCCACATCAGGCTCCCGGTGCATGGAGCCTGCTTCTGTCTCTGCCCCTCTCTCTCTCTCTCTCTCTCTCTGACTATCATAAATAAATAAAAATTAAAAAATAAATAAATAAACAAAATAAATTAAAAAATAAATTTGTAAAAAAAAAAAAAAAAAGGAAGCTAGAAGAGAGCAAGGTTGCCAAAAGCACATTAAGGTGGCCATTTGAAGGGAATGAGTTATCCCAGCCTAGTGTACCACCAGGCCCAATCCATATTAATCCCCTATCACCAAAAATCTTCTCTTTAGATCCCCTCATCTACATGACTAATTCAGGTTGGCATTTTCCTTTCTGGGAACTGGAGTTCAGCCAAACCAAGTTGATAGGCATAAGAAAGAAACCTAAAAACAAAAGCAAGAAAAACACATCAGCCATGAAAACCACAAACTGCTGCCCCTGAGGAAGGCCCCTTGTTCTCATCTTAGAAAGCAAGGCTCCAAATCGGATGAGGAGGGGACAGGGCTTCCATTGATGCCAAACAAACATTAAGGGAGTCAGACTATTTCAGATTATTACAATGGACTATTAAATCCATTCCAAGTCATTCATGTTACAAAAAAGAGAAGAAACTTGTCCAAGGTCACATAATTTGGCCAGACCTGGACAAGAACCCATTTGGTTTCTTCTGCATTATACCATAACTCCTTGTAATGGCCAACCACTGGCAAATACTGATGTCCAGCCCTGGCTCACCCCAAAGCTCCAGAGCCCTATTTCCTACCATCTCTTTGACACCTCCTCTTGGCTACCCCAAATGCTCAAATTTCAACATCCAACACTGAACTCATGATCTTTCCCTAATACTCTCAATGCCAGTTTTTCATCCAGGGCTTCTTAGCTTACCAGATGATATCACCATCTATCTGGTTCCTGAGCCAGACTAAAAAAACATGTCCTATGTTTGAACTCCAGCCCTATCACTTCCTACCTGTGACTTTAGGCATATTAAATAAGGTCTCTAAACCTCAGGTTTTGTCATCGAATAAATGGGATAACATAGCAGACACCCTGGACTCCAAGATGGCTTCATTCGTACCAGTGAAGGAAAAGCAGCTAGGTGGCAAACTAGGAGAGCCAGGAGAGCTGCCAAGCTGGATACTGATATGAGATTTCACCCCTAAAGGCATTGCTGGAGCATTTCAAAGATGTTACTACCAGTATTACAAACAAGTAAGTCAATGGGAAGAAAAGGGGACATCACTGGGATTTCTATGGTGCTGGCAGCTTATGTGCTTCTCAACTACTGTCATTGTTACAAGGACCACTGAAGAGGGCCCAGTGTGCAGGCACATTCTACATTCTTGACCATGACCTTCACCTGGCACCCTTGAATCCTTTCATATCCTATTTGAGAATTCACATCCAATAAAAGATGCTGGTACATGGGAGAAAATGAGGTAACAGGAACTACCTCCTCAGACAGCTGTGAGCACTAAAGGAGACAACATGTATAAAATGTTAGGCACCAAAAAACAAACTATTTTCTAGTCTTTTACGCACTTTTAGAGATAGGTCCCTCTATCTTCTTGCCTACTCCCCCCATTCCCATCCCCTGACCTGGCTAACATTTATGAATCCTTCTCATTTCAACTCAAATTTGCCTCCCCACTAAAAGCCTTCCTTGATGGCCCCTACCTGCTAAGGGTTGATCATAACTGTACCCCTACACACTGTTCTCATCCTCAAAGCACAGTGTAATTTCCATTCACAGCAGTGTAATGACATATTTACTTTGCAATGGTTTGATTATTGGCCACCTCGTTCAATTGCCTATAAGCTCTAGGAGGGCAGGGACTGGGAATGTTAAATCTTGTTTTGTGTATCCTCAACACAGTACCCAGAACTTAATAGGTGTTTAGTAAACATCAGTTGAATAAAGTACCCATGAAGCATATCTATCAGCAGGAAACATGGACCCAGAGATTAGAAGTCACAAGACACCAATCCATGTAAAAACCCATGGCATCCCATCTAGGGGACTAGGCAGAAAGGGTCTGGTGAGCCCTTTCTGACCACTGCAAAGTTCATGATTTACTGCCTGTTTGACCACCAATCTAACAATTCAGGATTAGGTCTCTACAGCACTAGGATACAATCTGCACAGACATGCACAGCCACATCCTGGAGAATTTTGTGGATGAATCCCAGTCCTTCCAATTCCTCTCCTAATGTAACCATCATTCCACAGTAAGTGTGATTCTTGTGTTTAAAGACACATATTTTTATACCACAGGACCTCTAAACATAGCCAACTACTACATCTGGGGCTCAACTAAAGAAACAGCTCTTTGTTCCAACTTAGGGGTGAAAGTGAGCTCTACTGGACCTAGGAGAGAATGGCATCTTGGCTCTCCAATATGGTTCCAGTAAGGGATCTTCCAGAATATTTTTTTACTACACCCAGTGCTTGTTTATGTAGCAAGTCCAAAACCTAGCCTCCCTATAATATGGAACTCTAATGAATAGCAAAATATTTTAAAGTGCAGATTTTGACACTAGGCAGACCCAGCTTCAAATTTAGGTTCTGCCACTTACCAGTTATGAATAAAACTTTAGACCCATTACCTGACCTCTCTCGGCCACAGTTAAGTCATCTACACTAATGGATAGAACAGTACCTAGATCTTACAGTTGTAGGAAGCATTAAATATAAATATACAGGATATGGCTAAGTTATTATCCTTAAGAAAGTTCTTTGTACACAGATAAAATTCTGTCTATAACACAGTTCTGGGCCTAACAGATTGCCCCATTCACAGAGCATATTCAGTTAAGTACCACAATCATCCTTAGCCTTTGTCTATTCTGTTTGAGACTTAGCACCTCAATTCCTTATGGGAATATCTGACACCACCCTTCTATTCTGAGTAGAACTGCCTGTGAATAAGTGATCCTTCTTCCTAAGTTGGATAACGAAATGTCATACAAACCACCCAACTTCCTCTTGTCTTTAGGGTCAGTGAACCCAGTTTTTTCATAATTCCTCTCAGGCAGACACACACACACCAGCATGCACACACCCTTTTTTGAGAATATGTCTTCCCCAGCACAGGACTCAGAGATACTGCATAAGATAACAGTTGTAGACACGAAAATGATAAGCATTCTTTATCCAAAAGAAAACATTGGATAAAGGAAAGATAAAATTTTCTAAGCCACGAAAAACGGAGACATCACTTGTGATTCTGTCATAATATTCCTTTTATATCTACTATATGTAAGAAATAGTAGTCACTGCCATATGTAAAATAACTGTTCTCCAAACTGCACGCACTAGGCACTGAAAGAGAATATGGAAGAACTACCTCTGCCTTCCAAAAGCTTGCAGTGTAACTGGAGGCACAAAACAAAGGACAACAGCTAAATTTGCACTGAATGAATTAATAATAATAATAATAATAATAATAATAATAAAGAATAAGGCAGAAATAAGATAGGCTATTTGGGAAAAAAAAATAAAGCACTCCTGAAAGAGATGCCTAATGATGTAGGTAGAAGGGCATTATAGACATACAAAAGACCAAGAACCAGCTTGGATTAGTCTAGAGACACTGAGAAAAGGGTAGAAACACACATTACAAAAAAAGATTTAGGAGAACAAGGAAGCCTGGCTGGCTCAGTCAGTAGTCTTATGAGACTCTTGATCTTCGGGTCATGAGTTCAAGCTCCACACTGAGGGTAGAATTCACTCTTAAAAAGATTTAGAAAAATATATAAGCAACAGAATAAGAAGTGCAATATTTGCATAAGGGGGCAGTTTTATATCTTCCTTGAAAAAAACATAGAGGATCCATCAAAAAGTCACGTCCCCGAAGTCTCCCACATATGTGGCATAAAACATCACTTACCCGAATAAGGGAAGCCTTATGCCGAGGGGGCTTGGCTCCTGGGGCCCCTGACGAGGGTCCTTCAGGCTGGACAAGGGGCTGTCTAGCTTCATAAGGAGCTGAAAAAGCAGGAGGAAAAGTCAGCATAGTATAAAAAGCTACTACTCAAAAATGATTATTTCACACTCAAACTGAGACTGTTCTTCAGGGAAGAATTAGCAAAGGAGTCAGAGTTTATCTCCATTGGGCCACGTTGAACAAATAAACCTTGATGCCCCTGGGTACAATTTAGGGAAGCAATCTAAAGACATTCAACTGATTCATGAAAAGACAGGAAAATATTTACATCAAGTTGAGATTAGGAATAAATTAGAAAAGTGGAAAAGTAAGAACCTAAATTGGAACAGAAAGCAATAACAACAGTCAGAAAAGTGCCATGTTATAAATGCTCAAATTCTAAATATCAGGTAACTTCTATATGTACCTGCTGGTTTAAAAGTCTTGCATTCATCATCCACCTTCTCAAGAAGCAAGAAAATAAATATGCATTTTCAACACTAAGAATCAACGTTATTATTAATTTTTCAAAAATAAATGGCACAGTCTTCTTTCCCTTATTGGAAAGAATGTAAAACCAAGTAGAGAAAAATACAAAAAGGAATAAATGTATTTTATGTTTATTATTTTATCTTTCAATAACCAAATGAAAAATACTTTTGCTGACTTTGAGAAAAGTTCTTACGCCACAAAAACAAATGCATTTTTTTAGTCCCTTTTATTTCCAGAACACTTCATAATGATCTTGCCAATATGGTAGGAAAATAGTTAAATATAATCAAGTAGTATTCAGCTCTAACACAAAGGAGAAATTATCACCCAAGATGAAACCATTTTTTTTTATTTTGTTTATTTATTAGAGACAGAGAGAGAGAGAGTGAGAGAGGCAGAGACACAGGCTCCATGCAGGGAGCCCTATGTGGGACTCAATCCCACGTCTCCAGGATCACCCTGGGCTGAAGGTGACGCTAAACCACTAAGCCACCAGGGCTGCCCGATAAAACCATTTTTGATGAACATTCCCAGTTAACAATTCAAGATTTTGGAAGTATATCAAGAAGTAAAAAGCTGGGGCACCTGGGGGGCTCAGTCGGTGAAGTGTCTGACTCCAGCTCGGGTCATGCTCCCAGGGTCCAGGTATCCCCCTGCTCAGGGGGAGTCTGCTTGTCCCTCTCCCTCTCTCTGCTGCCCCTCTCCCTGGCTTATGCTCTCCATCTCTCTCTCAAATAAATAAATAAAATATTTTTTTTAAAAAAGTAAAATGCTTTCTTCCTAAAGCTTCCTTATAAGTAAAATTAGGTAGAGAGAGCAGAGCAGAGCAGCTTGTTATGGCATTACCCTTAGCATACTTTGATCAGTTGAAAATAAAGGAGGTGTAAAAATACCATATCAAGAACAGCAAACCACTCTTGGGCTCGCATCTGCTTTTTGTATTTCCTCCAAGGGACTGGAATACAACATTATAACACATTTAAAATACATTAGAACATCAAAAATCATCACCTGGAAAAGCATTAAGTAGATTTTCAGACCCTGCTAAGAATAAATAAAAATATATAAACTGCAAAAGACACCAACCCAAGAACATATAATCCAAATCTTAGGTAGGTTTCAGCTGGTAGGCAGGTGTTCCTTTGAAGAAGGATTTTTTAATTAAATTATTTTTTTAATTTTTATTTAAATTCAATTAATTAACATATAGTGTATTATTAGTTTCAGAGGTAGAGTTCAGTCAAAGAAGGATTTTTAAGATCATTCCATTTTGATAAAATACCCAATGCCAGAATTAAACTCTTAATTCCGGAAGTTTTGAACCATAGTAATCTGTATCATGGTTGGGATACTAGTGATCATGAGCTTTTCCTGGGTAGCTATCCCTATGTTTCTGGTTCCCTTCAGAGGGAAGGAGCATCTACTGCACAGGAGGAACACATATGCAAGGAAGCCACCTGGTTCATGGCTCCAGTCCCTTACTTACAAGGGTCTTCCCTTGGAAAAGATAGACATATTTTGTCTTCCCTTGGAAGAGATAGACATATCTCATCAGTAAGGCCTTGAACAAAGACTCAGTTTCATGGGTGATCATTTTTTAAAAGGCCTGGCCTCAATGGCCTGGCCTTTCTTCCTACTCCTGTGGGAAGCCTGGATTGGCCTCACCTGCCTATGACTGAGAAAGTGAGTGTATGAAGCCCATCTGGTCACAAATCTAAAACATGCACTCCGATCAGCTTTGTCAGTACCAGAGCTGATAATCAGACCATCATCAGTCTGACTCTTGTCTCATTCCTCAGTTGGATCTCAACTCAGAAGGTAAAAAGGTGCTACTTACTGCCTCTGCTCTCCTTTCTCCCGAATAAAACCTGGAACATTTAATTCAATGCAAAAGAAATAATTCTTAGGTCCCCTTATGAGAGGTTTGATGAGGAACTAGAAATATCATCTTTCTCCAAAGGGAAAAATAAAAGATGAACCCTAAAGATTTCATCACTCTGAGATTGTCAAGCTAGAACAGAACCACTAGTAACTGCACAATAAAGACTCTATGTCTGCAGTCAACCCAATGAATGATATTCAGAAGCTAACTTTCAAGAATACTTAAGAGCTTCAAAAATTAAACAGGTACCAGATTCTAAAAACACAAAAGAAAACACTAGGCAACATTTGAGCACCTACAATGTGCCAGGAACTGTGCTCGGCACAGAGGTTTATATAACATTCCTTATTTGATCCACAGGACAAACCTCTGAGGCAGATGTTATTCCATTTCACAGATAAAAGAAATTAAAACTCAGAGAAGTGACACACCCAGAGTCCCACAGGCCAGAAATGAAGGCTCACCAAGTCTACGTTTAGGCCCAGGACACTGACATCACAACCCATGCTCTTAAGAGAGTACATTCCTAGGATTGATATGTCAGAATAAGATGTGTAAGAAAAAACAGAACAGGTATCTTGATTTGGAGATAAGGCATTAGATATCAGAAGAAACAGATAAGATTTGAAAGCAGTTACCTCTGGAGATCAGAAATAGGTTGAGTGGGAAGGAGAACAGTTGTTTTCACTACAGGCATTTAAGTATTATTTAACTATACGGATTACTGTGATTTAAACATTTTTTTAAATATGGGTAGCAGTATCTGCCTCTGAGGGTTGTGCTAAGCAGCAAATAATGCACATGAAGATCTCTGCATGATGCCTGGCACACAAGTCTTAGCCACTGAATATTAGCTACATCCAGCAAGTTAGACTAGCAGGAGCGAGGAGAGAAGTTGAAGAGGGGCTCTGAAGCCAACTGGTCTGGAGATCCTCAGTCTGATTTAAAACATACTCACATGCATTCCCCACTAGCCAGGAATCATGGCAGAATTTTGGACAGGAAAATGACCCCAGAAAAATGTACTCCTACAAAACTATTCCAGCAGCGAGACTCCTTTCTGAAAAGGAATAAATTAAGAATAACTCTAGGGGTGCCTGAGTGGCTCAGTTGGTTAAGCAGCTGCCTTCAACTCAAGTCATGATCTCAGAGTCCTGAAATTGAGCCCCACATCAGGCTCCCTGCTCAGTGGGGAGTCTGCTTTGCCCTCTCCCTCTGCCCCTCCTCCCCCTTACTCATGCTTGCTTGTGCTCTGTCGCAAATTTAAAAAAAAAAAAAGAGGGATGCCTGGGTGGCTCAGAGGTTGAGGTCAGCTCAGGTTGTGATCCCAGGGTCCGGAATCAAGTCCCACATCAGGCTCCCTGCTCAGTGGGGAGTCTGCTTTGCCCTCTCCCTCTGCCCCTCCTCCCCCTTACTCATGCTTGCTTGTGCTCTGTCGCAAATTAAAAAAAAAAAAAAAGAGGGATGCCTGGGTGGCTCAGAGGTTGAGGTCAGCTCAGGTTGTGATCCCAGGGTCCGGAATCAAGTCCCACATCAGGCTCCTTGCATGGAGCCTGTTTCTCCCTCTGCCTATGTCTCTGCCTCTCTCTGCGTGTGTCTCTCATGAATAAATAAATAAAATCTTTTTAAAAGACAAAATAAAAGGGCAGCCCGGGTGGCTCAGTGGTTTGTGCCGCCTTCAGCCCAGGGCGTGATCCTGGAGACCCGGGATCGAGTCCCCCACATCAGGCTCCCTGCATGGAGCCTGCTTCTCCCTCTGCCTGTGTCTCTGCCTCTCTGTCTCTCATGAATAAATAAATAAAATCTTTTAAAAAAATACAGTTAAAAAAACAAAATAAAAAATGAAAATAAAGAGTAACTCTAGAATGTTTACTACATAGAGTCACTAAGATTTAATAGGTTTTAGATAAGCTTTTCTGTAGATCAAAGAGAAGATGGAGTACAGAAACAGGAAAGAGAATCCTCAGTTTGTCAGATGGGTTGATGGCATGGTGAAGGCAATAGAGAGTTATGAAACAGATGGAAAAGAGCATGGAATCCTTAAGAAAAACTGAGTTCTGAAAATGTGGGGAGAGAGAGAATGAAGACATGTGGGATTCTCTTAATTCTTGACCTAAGGATAAATGACAGAAAGGGAAGCAGACAGGCAAAGAAAATCCTCTAGGGGAGAATCTATAGACATTATAAAAACAAGAGTGAACAAGCTTTGAAGTGAGTATTATAAATTAGAAGTAAAAAATCACAAGACTGAACCAAGTTGCAGATAGACAAACTCTCCCCTCCTTTGACTTACAGAAGACTGAATGGCACCTGTCAACATTTTACTTCTGAATGACCTTGTTTCCAGCTACAGGGACCTAACAGACTTCTAATCAATGGCTAGACCCAAACAAAAACTCAAATTCTTTGAGATACAGGCAACTGACTGTTCACTCAGACTCCTCTTTATGGGTATGCTAGGCAAAGAAGAACCCTCTGAAATAGTAGCTCATCAACTTCAAGGTTCATGATATTGAGAAAAACCAGGAAAGATAACTTAGAAAAGTACATTTCAAGAATAAAAGAGTGACCACTAGGAAATGTCTTCACATCTAATAGAATGACTACAATTAAAAGCACTGAAGAAAAGGGAACTACGGAGAGAACCAAATGCTGGCAAGGAACACGGAACTCTCATACATTGCCAGTGGGAAAATACAGCCACTTGGTAAAACTCTGGCAGTTTCTTATACACCTTTCCCTAAGGTACAGCAATGCTACTCGTAGGTGCCAGGGAAACGACAATATATGTCACAAAAAGACTCACAAACAAATGTTCATTATAGCCTTACTCATAACAGCCAAATACTGGAAACAACCCAAATGTCCATCAACAGAATAGATCATGAAATCGTGGTACGTTCACACAATGAAACACTACTGAGTACTAAAGAGAAACAAACTACTGAAATCCAGAACACAGATGAATCTCAAGCACTAAGCCAAAGGAAAGATGGCAGACACATAAGAGTCCAGCCATTCAGGGCAGCCTGGGTGGCTCAGTGGTTTGGCACCTGCCTTCAGCCCAGGGTATGATCCTGGAGACCCAGGATTGAATCCCAGGTCTGGCTCCCTGCATGGAGCCTGCTTCTCCCTCTGCCTTTGTGTCTCTGCCTCTGTGTGTGTGTGTGTGTGTGTCTGCCTCTGTATGTGTGTGTGTGTGTGTGTCATGAATAAATGAATAAAATCTTTAAAAAAAAAAAAAGAGTCCAGCCATTCAATAGGATTCCATGTATATGAAGTTCTGAAAGACAAAACTCATCTAAGGTGATAAAAAGTCAGGACAGTCCTCACTCTGGGAGCCAGGGAGGGACTGGAAAGGGGTATCTCTGTGGTGATTGAAATGTTCTATTCTTGATCAAAGTGGTGGCTACACGGATGTTAAAATTCAAACAGGATGGGACGCCTGGGTGGCTCAGTGGTTGAGCATCAGCCTTTGGCTCAGGGTGTGATCCTGGGTCCAGGGATCAAGTCCCATATCATGCTTCCTTGCATGGAGCCTGCTTCTCCCTCTGCATCTCTCATGAATAAATAAATAAAATTTTTTTTAAAAAATCAAACTGGAGATTTTTAAATGTGTGCATTTTATCATTTAGAAAACACAATAAAACACAATGAAGGCACAGACAACTCTGATACAGGCCACTAAAAGTCCAGAAAGATGGAGAGAAGCTGGTTGTCTCCCTGCCAATGGGGGAATGGAAGTCCAATGTGAATGGAATGAAGAAAGAACAGGGCAACAAGCAGAGCAAATGCAGACAAGTTTTTAAAGGAATAACAAACAAACAAAAAAAGTCAGGGTAGAACCTGGTAATAGGCTGATTTAGTAGAACAAAAAATGACTCACCCGTGAATTAAAAACCAAACCACAGGCACCATGCTGGGCATAAACCTCCAATGTCCAACCCCAGATAACATTAGGAATCAAAAAGAACTCCATTTCTAGAACTAGAGAAGTCAGGCACGAGAGACTTTAAGAGGAAAATGAAAATTCTCAACCCTACTGAGTTTCAGACCCTACCGGGACATTCAAGTTTCAGGAGAGTCATTTTTGTTACCATCCTTTAATAACATCATCTTACATTTGCATAGGACTGAATTTCTAATCAGACTTTATACCCCTGTTCTCACTAATCCTCACAACACCCCTCCAGAATACCATTACCCCATTTTAAAAGAGGAAAGAAAATCATGGTTCAGAGCTTGAATGGCTTGCCCAAGGTCACACAGCGAGTCACATTAAACCCACGACTTCTGATTCCAATCAAAAGACTTTTCCATTATGCCACACCTGCTCCTCTCTCTACAAGATTACAGCCTCTCTCTAACCTAGCACACATTTTTATCTGTATTCCTTCCAGAACTCACCACTATTTTCAATGCAGCAAAAACCTGCAGAAACTGGGTCATTTTCAAACACAGCCCACAAAATACAAAAGGAGGATTATGGATAACCAATTCTAGAATACCTTTAATTGGTCCTATCTTAAACTATGAGCCTGAGCCCCAGGACAAGATGCTGCAGTGAATTTATGGGGCTTTAGGCACTGCAGGCTAGGCGGCCAACTTTGCAAGTCATCCTCAGAACCAACTAACATATTTTACCACTAACATGGCCAACACAGCATAAATGTGAGCAAGCAGGCAACCCCACAACTAGACACTTCACACACTTCTCAGCAAAATGTTTCCCCTACCATTTACTTCCCTTATTCGTATTCCCAAACACAAGAGCTAAATATTTTCATTTATGTGATCAGTCTTGAAAGGTTGAATCAACTCTTTTGCTTTTGCAGTTATATTTTCTTAAGTAGTTTCATAAAAGCAGTTGTTATATAAATATGTTTGGAATGTTTGCTGAAAGGAACAACAATTCCAATACCCATCTTTTTCACATGCTATGTTCCTGTGTAATGAAATCTGTATATGAAGGATTAAATTGTCTAAATCATTTACAAGTCCAAAGATAAACTAGTTTGTAGGAGAGGAGACAAGGCATTACTAAGATATATTTCATTTTCTTCTTTAAAAAAACCTTGCTTGAGAGTATAAAATTAAATTGAGCCATGTTTCCAAGGACAGAGATAATTAAGTCAGGAGATTCAGCAGCTGGTGGCGTTGCTGCCTGATAGATTAAGGAGTCTCTAAGACACTGCTGGGACAGCTGGACAAGATCGCCTCTTACCTGGATGCATCTGCTCCGTGCTGCTCCGCAGTTTGCTGTAGCCATGGCTCAAGGGCACCCTCTGGTAATGAGGCGGGGAAGAAGGAGGGGAGGCGAGGGGTGACATCGTGGGAGACTGTGTTTCCTGCTTCAAAAGAACCAGAGCAGAGTTCAGAGGCAATCACTCGAGAAGCCTGGCGCTCTGAGCTGCAGTTATGAAGTATAATGCAACCCTATTGCTGGTGAGATGGCTGATTTAACAAATGGAGGGAATGTTTTCTCAAAAACACAGTTTGGTTAAAATGCAGTGTCTGAGGATTCACATCTCCCAGAGAATCAAGTCTCGCCAGCACTTAGTTACCTAAATTACTAAAACAAGCCTGAAATGCTTTCAGTTATTCCACTAAAATTTTCCTTTGGAAAATGGAAGACAATGATCACATGAAATAGCATTCATTCTCCCCAAATCTGATCTCCTCGTGGATAAATTCCATTTTTATTCACTTAATAAAGGCTATTTCCTGGATTTACACTTATCAAGTCTTTTGGCACATGTGGATATTAAAAACATACATTTAAAATGCTTAATGCTAAATGTTCCTGGAGCTTACTATGCCAAAGTAAAATGCCAGCTTTTTCTTTTCCACACTGGGGGAATTATAAAACAATTCATTATGAGAAAACCATTCCTAACCACTAGAATGGAGGCTTACTTAACAAGCTACAGTTCAAATTTCAGTTGAAATGTGAATTTTATGTAGGACTCTAGCAAGGTAAACAACCTTGCTCTGCTACTGGGTTTCCTCCTCTTTTTTTTTAATGCTATCAATAAACTGGAGTACCCAAGTAACAAGGAAATAGTACTTTTAATCAATATGCAGACTATATAGGTGCTCTCAGCCTAAAAATAAAAAAGCAATCTGAGATACTGATCAAATACTCTTCTTCAAGAAAAAGAAAAGAATATTTCTTTTGAAGTGTAAGTTCACAACAGATTGGATGGGCCTAGCATAAACCCAACCTGAAGTGAAAGGATGTGTCCTCAATCATGCAGCCAGGGGATGGGCCTAGAAAGTCCCTAGGGTATCAAACATCCTGGGATAGTGGACCCTCATTCCTCTTCAAACACTGGTAGGAAAACATGCCAGAGTACTGACTGAAGGTTCCTACACTCCTTATTTGTGTGTGTATGTGTGTGAAGAACCTGTTTAAAATGTATCAGAATTACAAAAGCAACAGTACACTCAGCTATTTAACAGGACATGCTATACATCACTAGACTGTAAATATAAAAATTCTGCAGCAACCTCATATATACAGCATTATCATGGTGAGCCATGTAAATTAGTTCTCAACGTAATCCTTTAAACTCTCAGCACATTTAAAAAACATTTTGAAGGAGCCTGGGTGGCTCAGCGGTTTAGCACCGCCTTCCACCCAGGGCCTGATCCTGGAGACCCAGGATCAAGTCCCCCATGTCAGGCTCCCTGCATGGAGCCTGCTTCTCCCTCTGCCTGTATCTCTGCCTCTCTCTGTGTGTCTCTCATGAATAAATAAATAAAATCTTTAAAAACATAACATAACATAAAATAAAATAAATAATAAAAATAAAAAACATTTTGATTCGTCTTCCTAAAATATGACAAATTTGTCTTACAGAAGACACTATATTGAACATCATTTGACTTTTCTACATGATTCAGTATTTTTATTAGAAGTATGAGCTGTACCTTGATGGCCTCAGAGTTTACTAATTTGTGAGACTACCTCTTTCTTTCTTCTGAGATTTTATACTTCTATCTCTATCAATCACCACCTGACTATTGCAATTAGTGCTCCAATTTTATTTTTTTTAAAGATTTTTATTTATTCATGAGAGACACAGCGAGAGAGAGAGAGAGAGGCAGAAACACAGGCTGAGGGAGAAGCAGGCTCCCTGCAAGGAGCCTGATGTGGGACTTGATCCCGGATCCTGGGATCACGCCCTGGGCCAAAGGCAAACACTCAACCACTGAGCCACCCAGGCATCCCTAGTGCTCCAATTTTAAAAGCTCATCCTCCCTTTTCTTGTCCCTTGGATGCTAAGTGTATAATGGCAGCATTTCCCAAGATGGAATTCCAAACATGCTCCACAGGAAAGGATTCCCTGGTGAAAGAAGTTTACTAAATACAAATCTCCAAGTCTCTTTGCAGCAGGACTTCTCAGGACCTTGAATGTGCTAAAGTGCACTATGACTCTCCAAGGCGGAGGATGTAGTCTTTCCCCCCAAGAAAAGGAAATAAAGCAGCATTCTCCAAACATATTTAACCACAGAAACCTTTCTCCAAACTTTTTGTGAGAAGAATGTCTATTAAAAACTCCTAGGTAAGCCTGACTGGCTCAGTCAGTAGAGCATGCGACTCTTGATCACAGGGTCCTGAGTTAAAGCCCCACATTGGATGTAGAGTTTACTTAAAAACACAAAATTCCTAGGGCAGCCCCAGTGGCTCAGCAGTTTAGCACCGCCTTCAGCCCAGGGTGTGATCCGGGAGACCCAGGATCAAGTCCCACATCGGGCTCCCTGCATAGAGCCTGCTTCTCCCTCTGCCTGTGTCTCTGTCTCTCTATGTCTCTCATGAATAAATAAATAAAATCTTTTAAAAAAAAACTCCTAGAAATTACATTTCAAAGAACCCATTGGGAAATGTCAATTAGAGAAATCAGTAAATGTGTTAAATCAGTAGCCTTACTTTGGACATAGTTCTACATTCAAGTAGGTTCTAAAGGGCTCATGGGTGGCTGGCTATACATCAGCTTCTTTTTCTTGCTACAAGGAAACTTTACTGGCTCATTTCCAAGTCTATAATTGTATCCCAGATGGTGAAATTTGCTAGAAGCTTGACAGCAGATATGAGGCACTGCTATGTGAGGTCTCATGGTCAGAATCAAACAGACATGCCTGATCAGGCTGTTTACCTGTTTATCCTCATCGTCCATTCTTTTGAAGGTATTTTTTTCTGTAATTAAATATGGAATCTGAACCTTAGTTCCATGCAGTTCAGCCGGGTTCCCAAATCGTATCTCAGCATCAGTCTTTGACATCATAAAGCGAGGCAGTGGCAGTTCTTTAGGATCAGAATCAGAGAAGCTCAAGTAAGACTTTATTTTAAAACTGTGAAAAGCAGAACTCAATGGCCAAAAGATGAATCACTTTTGAGGAAAAATTCCAGAGCACTAAATATAGATTAAATTTTTATTTTGACATAATGAAGACTCCTATAATAAAGTCATGATAGAAAAATGCTTCAGTTTTACCAAGGCATTCTGGCTTCACATTTTTAAATGCTGTCAAATCACTGCAGAGAATATTCAGGTTTTGGAATGATCTCCCACCTCAGCCTTTAGTCTAGCACCAGCAAAAAGGATGTGATATTGTATAAACACAGTAAGTGGCTAATGAAACAGGCAAAACCTATACAACACGTATTATATGCGAGGCACGATATCAAGACCTGCAAACGCTGTCATTTAATCCTCACAACAACTCAATACGGTAAGACTATCATTAATCTTTTTTTTAAAAAAAAGATTTTATTATTAAAAAAAAAAGATTTTATTTACTTATTCATGAGAGACGCAGAGAGAGAGGCAGAGACATAGGCAAAGGGAGAAGCAAGCTCCATGCAGGGAGCCTGATATGGGACTTGATCCCGGTACCACAGGATCACGCCCTGAGCTGAAGGCAGAAGCTCAACCACTGAGCCACCCAGGTGTCCCGATCATTAACCTTCTTTTACAGATGTAGAAACAGACACAGAGGAGCTAAGTAACACCCCCAAGACCGCACAGCTCATTATCTGTGGCAGAGCTGGTTCTTCCCAGTGCCCAGAGCTGCTGCCCTACAGAAAGGTCCCTCATTCCTAGGGCAAACTTACTGGGTAAAACAGTTTTTTCCACCCTATGTCATTCCTTAAGGAATTTTCACACTCCATCTCCAATTGTCTTTTCATAATGGAATAATAAAAATGGTATCAAGTTAAAACAATGAGTCCAACGTTCAGCCAGATTCTGTCAAAACCATTAGCCACACTCACAATTCTACAAAGAGCTGAAACACAACAGTCTAGAATATTTCCTTATCTTTCAAATATCTGAGGAAACTATTCTGAAACAGAAACGATGCTTTGGCACACTTCTAGTTCTCGGCACAGCATATCGCACACAATCACACAACACAAAGAACTCTAAAAATGGGGATAATATTATGGATTATGCATAATGATTTGCATCTGTATCCATTGTTCAGGATAATACTCATCACCATGCCTCTGCACTCCCATCAGCTTTCTATTCCAAACACAGCTGCACTTCCACTGATTGATGCTGTGCTAAAGCCAGAAAACATCTTAGCAACAACAACCAAGGATCCCAGCTCCCCAGGCAAAGAAGGCCCCTGGTTCTCTAATATCCACATCATGTTTATTTTTAGTTGCTATGTCCACATTTGATTCAAAGAAGTAGGCAACATGACGAATCCCTGCATGATCAATCAGCCAAAGGCCCAAAAGACATAAATAGAATAAGCAATCTGGAAAATTAAACCAGGACTCTCCTCTAAAGAGAGGATGGCCACCATTTGCAACATTTTAACATTTCTCAACCTCGGCAGTTCGCCAGTACTCAAGGCAGGAATGGACTCCAAAAGAAAAAAGGCAGAAGAAAAGAAAATCTAGATTCTTAGTAAATCAAATATAAGCTAATCCTATGGTTATCTTCTCAAAAAGGTATTTGTTTCAATTCAGTCTGCAAAAGGGATCTAAAAAGATGAACAAGATTACATAAAATAATCTGCACCCTGATTGTCCATGAGAGGATGACTCTACTCCCAAACACTACTTGAGGGAGTAGAGAATTAAATGCTCACATTTGTAAACTCCCTGATCAGTGTTTTACTGGGTATTCAACAGATAATTCTGGAAATGATAGAATACAAACACAAGAAGATGAATATCAACCATTATTATACTAGGCCTCCCCAATATCCTTTAGAACACTGTCACTTTACACATTCTCCTCCTTCCCCAGCTACAGCATTTCTCTGGATCTAGTCACCTGGCAACGAACCTCTCTCCTCCAGATGGCTACCAAACAGCAAAACATATAATATAGCTGAATTTCTCTAGTACTTTCTTTGCTTATGTGGTTTTAAACAACTCTCACTTAACAGAATTGTAACCATACATAATAATCATCATTATCACTGCAAACTTTCATGAAGATGGCATCTACCTTAAACTGCTCCTCCAAGCTTTCAAAAAGTAAAACTCTTAGTTTGTAAATATTCAGTCTAAATGCTTTTTTGTACTTGGGATACCTGGGTGGTTCAGCGGTTGAGCGTCTGCCTTTGGCTCAGGGCACGATCCCGGTCTGGGGATCGAGTTCTGCATCGGGCTCCCTGCGAGGAGCCTGTTTCTCCCTCTGTCTATGTCTCTGCCTCTCTCTGTGTCTCTCATGAATAAATAAATAAAATAGGGGATCCCTGGGTGGCGCAGCAGTTTAGCGCCTGTCTTTGGCCCAGGGCACGATCCTGGAGACCCGGGATCGAATCCCACATTGGGCTCCCGGTGCATGGAGCCTGCTCCTCCCTCTGCCTGTGTCTCTGCCTCTCTCTCTCTCTCTCTCTCTCTGTGTGACTATCATAAATAAATAAAAATTTTAAAAAATAAATAAATAAATAAAATATTTTTAAATAAATAAAGATTTTAAAAATCAATGTTTCTATAGTCATATAGACAACCTATTTAATATTGAAACTTTATTTTAAAATAAATCAATAGGGCAGCCCGGGTGGCTCAGCAGTGTAGCGCCGCCTTCAGCCCAGGGCCTGATCCTGGAGACCCGGGATCAAGTCCCACATCAGGCTCCCTGCATGGGGCCTGCTTCTCCCTCTGCCTGTGTCTCTGCCTCTCTCTCTCTGTGTCTCTCATGAATAAATAAATAAAATCTTTAAAAAAAAATAAAATAAATCAATAAAGTATCTGCTATCCAGTGATGTATGTCAAGTAATCACAAGAGCCGTTTGTAGTAGTTGGTTAGAATCTTTTCTCCCAAAGTGAATTAAATTAACACAAGGAAATAAATAGTTCAAATTAAAGGTTTATGAGGGCCAAGGAGACAATGAGTGCAGCCATCCAAGGCAATAATTTGTTTCATAATGTTATCTTAGGTTGTTGTCTTTGAACATAGAAACACTTTGTATATTAAATATAAATGACTATTTTTCCCTTCCACAAAGAAAACTATGCTTCTAAGCATCTGACCCTCTAAAAAATAAGGGAAAAATACTTTCATTTTCCATGTTTGATGGAGATATGAATATAAGAAATACTTCCATTTCCTCAATTAGAAAAAACATAAACATAAAACAGAAATGCAATAGCAAACGGTAAATGACAATGTGGAGAGGTGAGGCTGAACAGAGAACCCATGTCCCATCTAAAATGGCAGCTGCAGGGATCCCTGGGTGGCTCAGCAGTTGAGCGCCTGCCTTCGGCCCAGGGCATGATCCTGGAGACCCGGGATCGAGTCCCACGTCAGGCTCCCTGCATGGAGCCTGCTTCTCTCTCTGCCTCTCTCTCTCTCTCTCTCTCTCTCTCTCTGTGTGTGTGTGTGTATGTCTCATGAATAAATAAAATCTTAAATTAAAAAAAAATGTCTAAAAAATAATAATAAAATAAAATGGCAGCTGCTACTCACTGTCCTTCAATACCAATCCACTAGAAAGAAAAGGTGAGCCGCATACATAATTGTAAATTGTGTAGTAACTACAATTTTTTAAGTGAAAAAACCAGTCACAAATAAGACAAACACTGTATGATTTCATTTATATAAGGGATCAATAGTGAAATGTATAGGGATAGAAAGTAGAATGGTGCCTGCCTATGACTAGAGTGAGGGGGAATGCAAAGCTCTTTAATGGGTATAGAGTTTCATATACCTAAAATGAAAAGATTTCTGAAGATAGATGGTGGAGATGGTTGCACAATATCAATGTACAAAACGGTACAATTAAAAAATGGTTTAAGGTGGGGCACCTGGCTGGCTCAGTAGGTAGAACACGCAACTTTGAACTCAGGGTCATGGGTTCGAGCCCCACATTGGGTGTGGAGATTTTTTTTTTTTTTTAGATTTTGTTTATTTATTCATGAGAGACACAAACAGGCAGAGACAGAGGCAGAAGGAAAGCAGGCTCCACACAGGGAGTTCAACACGGGACTTGACCTCAGGTCTCCAGGATCACACCCTAGGCAGAAGGCAGGCACTAAAACTGCTGAGCCACCCGGGCTACCCAAGTGTGCAGATTATTTAACAAAAAAAATGGTTAAGGTATTTTACAGTAAATTGTATGCTACATATATTTTATCAGAATTTTTCAAGACTTTTTCAAATAAAAAAAGGAAACAGGTGAAATCAATTTTAATAATTATTTGAACCCAATATTATAAGATATAATCAAGATAAAAATTATTTTTAAGGTTTTTTTTTAAGATTTTCTTTATTTATTCATGAGAGACACAGAGAGAGGCAGAGACACAGGCAGAGGAAGAAGCAGGCTCCATGCAGGGAGCCCGATGCAGGACCTGATCCGGGAACTCCAGGATCACGCCCTGAGCCAAAGGCAGATGCTCAACCGCTGAGCCAGCCAGGCGTCCCAAGATAAAAATTATTAATGAAATAAGTTTACGTTCTTTTTTTCAGACTGGTTTTCTTTTTTCCGGACTTCCAAGTGTATATTGTACCTGCACTACACACCTTGATTCAGACATACCACATTTCAAGCGCTCAGGAGCCATGTTAGTATGGCTACTGGCTACCCTACTACAACAGCACAATTCTAGTTGATGGTTAACACAAGGGACTGTGGACCACTGTGGCCAGAAATCGGGATTTCACTAAGAAATATTATAATGTTAAATGTTAACAACTAATTGATTTCTTTTTAAATTATGTAAGGAATATTTTGTATGGAGGGACAATTTACATGAATCTTGAGTGTACCACCTAAAGAATTTTAACAAATGTATGTATATAAGTACATACACCCAAATTAAGATATGACATTTCCACCCTATAGAATTTTCCTTCACATTCATTTCTAGTTAATGCCCTCTCCTTGTCCTACTCGGCAACCCCTATTCTAATCTCTAAATCCACAGACTATATTTGCCATTATAGAACTTCAGATAGTGGAATCATTCAATATTTATCCTTGAAACTAGTTTCCTTCACAACATTTTGTAGGAATCATCCAGTGTACTGTATGTAGGCAGTTTATTTTTTTTTCATTGCTATGGAATAATCCAGTTTTATGAATATATTGAAATTTTGTTTTTTTAAATCCACTCTCCTATGATGAACATCTGGGCTGTTTCCAGTTTGGGGCCATTATGAATATAGCTATCAGAAATATTTTATAAATGATTTTGGATGGACATGAATTCATTTATCTTGGGCATAAAAACCTATGAACTAAATCCAACCCGCTGCCTATTTCTGTATACCCCGTGAGTTAAGAATGGGTATTACATTTTTGAACATCTGAAAAACATGAAAAGAAAAATAGTTGTGATGTGAAAATTGTATGAAATTCAAATTTCAGTGTCCATAAGTAAAGATTTTTTTTGGAACACAGCCACTCTCCTTTGTTTACATATCATCCATATCCACTTTCATAGTTCAAGGGCAAAGTTAGGTAGCTGCAGCAAAGCCATATGGTTCACAATGCCTAAAATATCCACCACCTAGCCCTTTACAGGAAAAGTTTGCTGATCCCAGTTTTACACAATTCAATGGTTAAAGTAAAACGTTGTCTTACTAAAACAACAAAGGTACATTTAATGGAAAAATACTTTACACTGCATGGATATTTTTATTTAGATTTTAAATAATTTACATTAAATTAAAAATTCAATTCCTCCATCAACACTAACCAGATTTCAAGTCCTTAAGAGCCAGCCATATGTGGCTAGTAAGTACTATATTAGATGGCACAGTATACATGCTTTTCCAAATTTTTTTGAACTAGCTAATTTTATGCTCACAGCAACCCTGCAAGACAGGTAGACAGGTACTATTGGTATACCCCTTCTCCAAGTGAGCCGCCAGTTAAGGCTCAAAAAGGCTAGAAAATTTGTCTGAAAGCACACAAATAGAAACTGATGATGCCAACATTCAAAATCAGGCAGCCCATTGCTAGGGCCCACATTCAGCCACTAGACTATCTTGTCATCCTGAAAATTATAATATTCTTTCTATTGCATGTTTGAACACTCAGCAGGAAACTGTGGCATTTCACAGCTGGAAAATAACCCTGAAAAAACCTGCTTGGGCTATCCACATCTTACAGGTGAAGGACTAAGCCCAGGAAGGGGAAAGTGAGCCTTGTCTTAGTCATGCAGCAATATGGTGACAGAACCATGACCACAACACTCCTGCCTTCGAGGGATCCCACCTCTTGTAATTTTTTGGAGGGATAATGGTGAATAAATTACATTTACTCATTATCAATTTCATAAAAGGGGATTTAATTTAAAAAACCATCTTAGAAAAAAAAAAAAACCATCTTAGAAATGAATGTATTTCATTTTATAAATAACTCACTCTTTTGTCCTAATTCTTCCTCCTTTCATTATAGACTATGCCAGACTGCCACTAGATCAATAACCAGTTTGGGGGACACAGTCCTAGAGGCTATGTGAACCATGTTATTGCACTATCAGCATTCAGAGGCTACCAGAGGGGATGTGGAAAGAAATCGCAGGGTCAATCATCTTGGTCAAGAAAAAATTACATCTCTATTCTCCCTATGCTAACTGATAGTATTTCTTTCAATATGAATGCAGGCAACAAAGTACCGTAGTATTATTAGCAGTGCCCATAACTTTGTCACCCACCAAAATCAGATACTTATATATCACATTACACTTGTTGTAGACATCTTGAAGTACTGTTTATGCTCATCACCACTCTGAAAGTACAGCAGTTATTTAGTTCACTGTTAGGTCTCTTATTTAATGCATTAATGAAGAAGTTACGTATATTGCCATATAACAATTTTTTAATATATCTTGATTTTAATTTCAATATAATTGGTTTCCTTTAGACCATGTCTTTGTATACATTTAAAACATTATGCCAAAAAAATAAAAAATAAAAAAAAATAAAACATTATGCCAAGAAGGAGTATCAGACTGACAAAGGAGTCCATGACACAAAATACGTTATAAAACCTACTCTATACCTTACCTATACCTTCCCTCAGTCCTCACACTCCCTTATGTGAAGGGAGGGAAAGGAAGAAAGGAAGGGACAACAGCTCCCACGACAAATTTCCACCATGTACCTTCCTTATCAGGAATTCTCCACTGGTCCTCATTTTCACCTCTGCCTTCTACCCTCCTAAATCATCATAAGGTTTCGCCCGTTTTAAGGTTTCATCCATTTTAACCAGAGAAATAGGGTGTGGCTAGAGAGATGCCTAGTGCCAAGATTTAAGGAGGTGCTCACTCTCAAGATCCTGATTCTGTAAATGCAAATTAGCACTTACACGGCCCTGATAGGGAGCTCCCCCTTAAAGTTATGAACACTGGGCACCTCTGGCCTCACCCCAGTTTAGGCCCTGGTATAACCAAGTATGTACTCATAGTTTAAGCAAAGCTCTTGAAAATGCTTCACTCAGCTTTCAAAGAAGTGGGTAGGAAATATCAGAAAGGGAGACAGAACATAAAGACTCCTAACTGTGGGAAACGAACAAGGGGTGGTAGAAGGGGAGGAGGGCGGGGGCGGGGGTGAATGGGTGACGGGCACTGGGGGGGGCACTTGACGGGATGAGCACTGGGTGTTATTCTGTATGTTGGCAAATTGAACACCAATAAAAAATAAATTATTAAAAAAAAAAAAAAGAACTCACTCTCAACCCCGGCTCCACATAAGAATCACCTGGACAGCTCTTAAAAATCCCCACTTTCAGGCTGCACCCCAGGCTAATTAAATAAGAATTTCTGCAGGTGGCCTCTGATACCTCTATTTTTTATTTTGCATTTAAAGCTCTCCAGGAGGGGCAGCCCAGGTGGCTCAGCGGTTTAGCGCCACCTTCAGCCCAGGGCCTGATCCTGGAGACCCAGGATCAAGTCCCATGTCGGGCTCCCTGCATGGAGCCTGCTTTGCCCTCTGCCTGTGTCTCTGCCTCTCTCTCTCTCTCTCTCTCTCTCTCTCTCTCTCTGTGCCTCTCATGAATAAATAAATAAAATCTTTAAAAAATTAAAAATAAAGCTCTCCAGCAGATTCTCAAGTGCAAACAAGGCTGGGAACCAGGGCCTGAGAAGGAGCCTGCTTCTCCCTCTGCCTGTGTCTTTGCCTCTCTCTGTGTCTCTCATGAATAAATAAATAAAATATTTTAAAAAATAGAATTTCTGGGCAGCCTGGGTAGCTCAGCGGTTTAGAGCTGCCTTCAGCCCAGGGCAGGATCCTGGAGACCCGGGATTGAGTCCCACGTCGGGCTCCTTGCATGGAGCCTGCTTCTCCCTCTGCCTGTGTCTCTGCCTCTCTCTCTCTCTCTGTGTGTGTGTCTCTGAATAAATTAATAAAATCTTTGAAAAAGAAAAAAAAGGAAACCCCTTAGGAGTTTCAGGTGAACCTAAAATCCCACTGTTTGAACTTAAAAAGTGACAGATGATTAAGACTCAGTCCCCATGCAGAAGCACTCATCTCTTCATTCACTCAACAAACATGCCGTGAGTGTTCACAATGCTCCACAGCACAGATCCTCCTCCTTTCCCTTCAGGTAAGCTTGCAGACTAGTGGGGAAGACAGAAATTAGTCAAACCTGTAAAGGAGCATTTACAAACTGATAAAAATGCTATAAAGGAGCAGATGGTGAGAGAAAGTAGGGAAGGGATTATCACACAGAATCATTATCTAACAGGATTAACTCATCCAAGGATTATCTAATTCCTAGGGATATACTTTTGTTTTGATTTACTACTTATTCTTCATTAGGCATTTTACTACTTTACTGGTAGAAAACTGTTAGCTAACTAATCTTATCTAATAGCAATGCAAGTGAATTTCATCTTAGAAAAGAGTATAACCACCAAGTTACAGTTTTACTATTTACAGGACATTCGTCAATTTTATATGTAATTTAGCAATCTTACTCCAGCATTCTTTCTTTCCGTGACTATAAATACTTCTAACTCTCCTACACTTTCTTGAACCAGCTTTACTCTATGCTGGTTCCTTCGTTAATGAATTAATTTGACAGAACCTACTTTAGACAGGATAGTGGGGACAGTCCACAAATCCTGAAGGATAAGAAGGAAGAGGCAGCTATTGGAAAAAAAGGGGGGGGGGGACAGACTACCAGGAACCCAAGACCTCGAGATAACATGGGTTTTCCTGCAGCAGGAAAGAGATGGCCCAGAAATGGCTAGAAGGCCATTGAGGCCGGGGTACAGATTGCGAACACAAGGTGGGGGGGCACGTTTAAGATGAAGACAGAGAAGCAGAGACTAGATTACTTAGGTCCTTACAGATCAGTGTAGTGACTTCGATTTTAGTATTATGTACAACAAGCCAACCAGTGGAGGATCTCGAGGAGGAGGATGAAAAAATCATTCCTACTACCTCAAAGGAAAAGAAACTAGAAGAGAGAAGAGAGGAGGCCATGAACTCAAAGACAAAACCACTGTGATATCTAGGTGAGTGGCCGAAGGTGGCCCAGTCTAATAGAGAGATGGAGGGAGCAGGCAATGAGACAGGAGCCGCACTGCCAGGTCTGTCGAGGGATTACACTGTGGAGTGAGGAAAAGGGTAGAATCAAGGATGATTTCTAGGTTCCTGGCTTGAGCAACTGTAGATGGTGGTGGCATTGACCGAGATGGGCAGAGCTAGGGGTTTGAGATTAACACACACATAGACACAGACGCATGTAATTCATGAAGAATGGACTGACAACTCCATGACTGTGATAAGGCTACTACAGCCTTTCAGATTAAGTTCTCACAGAGCATTCTCTTTGGCCTTCAAGGTTTGTGTCACCAAACATTAAACTAATGGATTTCAAGCCATAAATTGGAAAATTCTAAGTAGAAGCTCAAAGTCTGGCCCAATCTTGCCCTTATCCTTACTTAACATATGCTGACTACAAATAATTTTTATTTAATAAATCTTTAAATGAAGGAAGAAAAATCAAAATTAACTGACTATATTCAAAGTCTCAGAGATAAAAGGCAGCATCAAGATTTATAAAATACAACTGAGAAAGCCTTACACTTCTGAAAAAGTGTTAATTCTTTACACATATGATAATTTAGAGACACACACACACTTACCTCTCCCCCTCTCTACTCCCAGGAAATTAAGCTGTAGATGTGGGCACAAATCAGATTAAAGACCAGTCTAACTTAAACAACAAAAGTGTCAGAAATATATTCTTGTATACAACAAAGCAGTTTTAACTTCTCCAGAAGATAAAGTTGGAAGATATAACAATAAAGCTTAATGATCATTTACAATGGAATAGAAACTGGAAACTTTCAGTGTCTACCCCAAGTCCAAAAACAATGTGATGTGACTTGAAACTACTTGTAGCAGTGACCACTCTGTCTCATAGTGATAGACATCAAACTTGCCACTGAAATAATGCTCTAACAGAAAATAAACTATTTTAAGGAAACTAATTACATAATACCAAGGGATGCCTTTTGGGTCAGATTTTTTTTTCCCATTCAGAAAATATTCCATGATTCCAGATTATAATTAGCACCTTACTAAACAGAATAATCAAGAAGAGGCCACTATGCATGAAGAGCAAGGGAACTGAAGGCTGAGTTTCTGGTTCCAAACTCTACTAACCTTAAGTCTTTACACAAATTACTCAATGTCCCCTAAACTTCAATTTCCACATCTGTAAGATAAGGATAACAACAGTACCACAGTGGAGACTTCCAGTGTTCATCCATAGCAGTTCTCTCCTTGCAGGCACAGGAGAGAATTACACCTCCCCCAGCCTGCTCTGCAGTTCAGTGGATCCATGTGACAAGTTCTGGCCAATGCACTGTGTGCAACAGTAATGTGAGTCACAATCCAGGACAAAGCATTTAACTGCTAGGGTGAGAAACTATTTCTCTGTTACAGCAATTATAGGAACAGGTGCTTGCCAGGGGAGGGGGGATGCCACAAAACAAAGCAGCCAGGATCACAAAGCCACCACATGGAGGGCAGCTGCCCTAAAGAGTCACCGTGACCCAATGCATAGCAGGAAGCGAACTGGCATTTTGTTAAGGCACTGGGATTTTGGTGGAATTTGTTTCACAGTTTATAGTAGGCAATGCAAACTAACACAAACACCTAATTTAGCAGGATGTCAGGAGGACTAAATGAGATGGTACCTGGCACACATTAAGCCTTTAATAAACATTAGCAGGATGATTGTGGCTCCCTGATGGTTAGGGCAAAAGGACTTTGTTTCCCATAGACAGCCTATCAGAATCTTCTCAGCTATTTAGAGTTGTCCTACAAGGTTCCTGAACCCACTTTGAGGTTTACTAAGAACTTTACAGGAGAGGTGTGGACAGTTGAGTGGTTTCTATCTCAAAATGAGGAAAAGGAAAAAGTTCCTGCATGGCTGTGTGAACTTATGAAAATAATGTAGATCATAGTAAACTAACAGAGAACCTCAACACATTCCTGGAATAACCATCTTCTTCAGAGATTTATAAACCCAGTACTGAGGCAGTATAAATGATGCTAAGAGTTTGGGGCTTTGCTGTTTAAGTTATGGAAAGTACTCAAACATTCACTGGGTTGGAGGCAGGAATGGGAAGATAAGAAAATGTTAAATCAAAACTGAGAAGCTAAATTCATTCTGCCAAAATTTTGGTAGCTCCATGGTACTTAGTAATCATTAAAAGAATTGGCGGACTAAAGGACAGTAATCAGGAACTGGTGAACTAAAGGACAATCATATATGATATGACTGGTAGGGACAGGAGAGGAAATAGGGATGGTTCCACTCCAATTCTCCCAGGTAATTGTCCCTTTGTCCCTAACAAAACTTTATTTTTTAAAGATTTTATTTATTTATTCATGAAAGACACAGAAAGAGAGATGCAGAGACACAGGCAGAGGGAGAAGCAGGATCCATGCAGGGAGCCTGACGTGGGACTCGATCCCGGAACTCAATCCCGGGACTCCAGGATCACGACCTAGGCCGAAGGCGGGCACTAAACCGTTGAGCCACCCAGGGATTCCCCCTAACAGAATTTCAAATGGCATTATGGATATTCCTCAAGAGGAAAATTAAACCAAATGTTTTTATTTTGCCACAGGCTCTAGAAATCCTGTCCTGATCTTCTGCTAAAGAGCAAAATCTATTTTAACTTCAAGTCCATTAAAAGGCATGAATCTTAGGTCACTCTCTGAATTTTTTTCCCATTTCAAGAATAAAAAAAAAAGAAAAAGAGGGACACCTGGGTGGCTCAGCAGTTGGGCGCCTGCCTTCAGCTCAGGTTGTGATCCAGGGACCCGGGATCAGATCAAGTCCCACATCAGATCAAGTCCCGCATCGGGCTCCATACCGGGAGCCTGCTTCTCCCTCTGCCTATGTCTCTGCCCTTCTCTCTCTCTCTCTCTCTCTCTCTCTGTCTCTCTCTCTCTCTCTGTCTCTCTCTCTCTGTCTCTGTCTCTCATGAATAAATAAATACATATTTTTTAAAAAAAGAAAAAGATGGAGATCCCTGGGTAGCTCAGCGGTTTGGCGCCTGCCTTCAGCCCAGGGCATGATCCTGGAGTCCCGGGATCGAGTTCCGCATCAGGCTCCCTGCATGAAGCCTGCTTCTCCCTCTGCCTGTGTCTCTGCCTCTCTGTCTGTGCCTCTCATGAATAAATAAATAAAATCTTTAAAAAAAAAAGTAAGATGCCTACTACATTTTCTTTATTTTACAAGAGTGGAAGAAGCAAGGAGAAATTCCACACATGCTTATAGAACAGGCCTTAAGCCCATGAAAAATGGTTCTTATAAACAAGACAGCCATCACAGACAATCAGATGTATAAATGGGAGATACTTACCACATTTAATACTCTCTATCCGTACAGGAAGGCCAGACTGTGCAGCAGCAATCAGCTTTAAGGCAATGTAAAACTGTGTTGGACCAAAATAACCAACCCGCTTTGCACCACACAGTTCTGTGATCTGAAAACAGAGAAGAAAAACCAGCCTGAAAACCCCATTTCATAACAGGAAAATGAGACAAGATATATTATGAAATCTCAAGGATTTCACAGCATAGCTAACCAAAAACTCCCTAGAGAACCTATGTGTACACACCGGTTGGGGTTTTTTCCCTCCAGTTTACAGAAGATTTTCAATTCAGATAATTAAATCCTACCTACCCATGATGTTTCAGGACTGAGTGATTATTCCTCCTCTTCCAAAGATAAAAATAAATGTGACAAAGGATGGCTGTTACTGTTCTTACAAAAGAGAGTGACTCGTTCAGGGGGTGGATACTAATGTACAAAGTCTAGAAGATCACTGAGGTGAAAAGAACAGGTTAGTCATTACCACTACTTGTGGATTATCTCAGCTGATCAAAACTAAAAGTGAATTAATTATTTTTAAAGTTTTCAGGCAACAGGATTTCCTAAGCATTCAAATTACATCACAAGTGCTCACTTCAGAGGAAAAGTAAGGGGAAGGGGCTACAAATACAAATGTCTTTAAAATCTTGCAATGTTTAATTTGCAAACCTTTAACACATATCCTATTGGTAGTTTTTCTTTTTAAGATTTTTATTTATTTACTCATGAGAGACACTGAGAGAGAGATACAGAGACATGGGCAGAGAGAGAAGCAGGCTCCATGCAGGGAGCGCGGATGCAGGACTCCATCCTGGGACTCCAGGATCATACCCTGGGCCAAAGGGAAGCACTCAACTGCTGAGCCACCCAGGCACCCCCCCTATTGGTAATTTAAAACTAACAAACATTCAATGACTTTTTAAAGTTATTTCAGGGGATCCCAGGGTGGCTCAGCAGTTTAGCGCCTGCCTTCAGTCCAGGGCATGATCCTGGAGTTCCGGGATCGAGTCCCCTATCGGGCTCCCTGCATGGAGCCTGCTTCTCCCTCTGCCTGTGTCTCTGCCATTCTCTCTGTGTCTCTCATGAATAAATAAAATCTTAAAAAAAAAATAAAATAAAATAAATAAAGTGATTTCAAAGTAATACCTAAAAGTTCAAATAATAGTAAGAGGGGTGAAGCTCTAAAAAGCACTCCCCACTTCCTTTGGCCTAGAGGAAAACATTATATTCTTTTAGGAATGTTCTGTGCATATATACAGCACACACCTGTGTTTTTCCTCTTGTTTATTCAACACTTTATACAAACAGAATACCACATACTATTTTGCAACTTGTTTTCATTTATCATTATCCCTTAAAGAAAAATCTTCTCTATCAGCACAGTTAAAATTACATCTTTCTTTTAATAACTACATAATATTCTGCTATAAAGATATACGTGGATTCTGTTTTTTAGTTGGTCCTTATGGATGGGCTTTTAGATTTCCAAACTATAAACAGCCACTAAAACCTAAAGAAAATTCCTATAAAAATTCAACTAGGATGTTTTAGCAAAAAATGGGGGAATAAGGGCCTCCAAAAAACTCCTCCATCAATGCAATAAGAAAACCAACTAAGAAAATGGACAGAACTCTCGAAATTAACCAAAATCTTGCAGCAATCCAGGGAGCGTTTATTCAAGAAAAGCTGCTGAATCTCAGGAAGAACACTGAGCTTTGTAGTATGTAACTGGCCTTACACCCATGCCCCCAGCCGAACTGCAGACATTTTCACCGACATTTTCACCGAGGTTGCAAGCTGGGGATGCCTGCAACCAGACAAACAGCCTAGCAGCCACAGGAAAAGGCAGGACAGGGATGGGCTTCTTGAATGTATAGATTAGTGTTTTTCTTTCTCTCATTCTCTCTCTCCCTTCCTTCTGATACTTCTAGTATTTCTCATAGCAGGTGGTCTCCCTCTCCTAGCCCTAGACTAGGAGCTGGGGTTGAGAGGAGAGAGAGTCCTTTCTTCTTTGCTGGACCCACCAGGAATGGAGCTTTCCTCATATGGAACTGGTAGGGGAGACATGGGTAACAGGTCATGGCTCAAATACTGCAGATTTGCTGCTCACCACAATTTAGGAGATTTTCTTGAATGCTTCTCCACTTGCAGTATGTCCTCAGGTCAATTTCCAATGACTTTAAATGATTATTTTTTATAATTTTTTTGTTACCATTTAAATGGTTGTTTCATTGGAGAGGGTCAGCTGAGTTTCTCATGTTGCTGTTAGAAAAGTCAATCCTCCCTAGATTCATTCTTGACCAGAGAAGCAATAGGGTGTTATGGTAAAGAGAACAGCCCTTGCAGTAAAGAACTTGGTTATGAATCCTGGCCTGGGCACTAATTAGCTGTCTGCATAGCCTAAGGCAAACTACTTAACTCTTGTGCCTCAGTCTCCCCATAACTGTAAAGAGAGATAATGGTAATTACCTCATGAGAGCTAATTAACAGTGTTGACAATAGTATCCATTCAATAAATGCACCACTGTCTGATTTATTGACCCACTTATCTTATTTTGTTCCCGGTCTAGCTGCATATTAGAATAACCTGGGATGCCTGGGTGACTCAGCGGTTGGCTCAGGGTGTGATCCTGGAGTCCCGGGATCAAGTCCTACATCGGGCTTCCTGCAAGGAGCCTGCTCCTCCCTCTGCCTATGTCTCTGCCCCTCTCTCTCTCTCTCTGTGTGTCTTTCATAAATAAATAAAATCTTTAAAAAATAATAATAATAACCTGAGAAGCTTTTGAAAAATACAGTTACCTAGGCCCTACCCCCCAAAGATTCTGCTTTAGCTGGTAAATTATGTGGCCCAGGCATGAGTATTTTTGCAAAGCTCTCTAGATAATTCTAATGTGTAGCTAAGGCTGAGAATCACTGCACTTTCAGTGATCTCATTCTCTCTCCAGGCTTCAATTACCTTACAAATGATCACCAAATCACTCTCTCCAAATGTAACATCTCAGACACTTCATGCACTTTTTCAAAACCCTAATGTGGGACCCAGGAAATTTAACAAAAATCCCCTGCCCCTGGACAAGCAGAGCAGGACTAACTCCATTTTGTGCTACACCCGCCATCTCCTGTATGACCCCCACATGACCTGCTTATTGCTTAAGACGCTCCCCCACCCTAGTCAAGCCGCTGAGCACACCCTTATCGGAAATCAGCTCATAAAAATGTAACCCCGCCTTGTGCCAGCCAAAACTGCGCGCCAATTCTGACCAGAGTGATAGGCCAGATCAAATGGTCACTATAGGGCAAATTGTGATTCAATTGGCCACCTGCGTGCGGACCGACATGACTGTGCAACTTTCTATGTGTGTTACAATCCCATTGGCCACTGGCCCCTATAAAGCTGCTACGCCTCTTAGCCTCGGGGTCCAAGTCCCTGCTCCGCTGTGTCTCTGTGTCGGGTATACTTGGACCCAAGCTCAAGCTTGCAAATAAACCCTCTTGCGCTTGCATGGGTGTCGGCTCCTTGGTGGTTTCTCGGATTTGCAATCTTGGGCACAACACTAACATGGATACCCAATGCCATCTCAGACATAACATAAATAAATCTCATTCATTTGCCCTCCCTACACATCCTGGCACCTGTCAATTAATCTTGCTGATGTCAACTATCCACACCCTAAATCAGAAACTTCTCTTCAATGGTGACCATATCCAGTTGATCCTACCACCAACCCAAGTCCCAAACTAAGGCTATCTTCTCCTCTGTCATAGCCTTAACCCTTCCTAGGATCTCACCTGGCTATCATGACAGATTTTTTTAAGTAGAATTAACACACATAACCATACAGGGACAGATTTAACTTTTTCTAACCTTATTCCATTATTTGGTATTCTTTTCACAACAAAATAAGCAGGCACTAATATTGAGAGAGGAGAAGAACCCCTGAGTGTGACTTTCAGATAATAGTGAATGTTCCTCAAGTAAACAAGTAGACATCAATAGTAATTATCAGGGGCACCTGAGGGGCTCGGTTTTTAGGCATCCAACAGTTCGGCTCAAGGCAGGATCTCAAGGTCCTGAAATTGAGCCCTCCATTGGATTCCATGCTCAGCACGAAGTCTGCTTCTCCCTCTCCCTCTGCTCCTTCCTCCATTCTCTCTCAAATAAATAAAATCTTTAATATTTATATATTTAAAAATACTAATTATCAGAATTTGTTTCTAGAAGAAATATAATATTCATATGGAAAAGCATAACATACATACAGAGAAGCATACAAATCCTAAGTATATAGTGTATGGGAGATGAGTTTTCATAAATGGAACACAACTACATAACCAGCAGCCAAGATCAAGAAATAAAACATTACAAGCCTTCTAGAAGCCCCCCCAGTGCAGCTCCTTTCAATCACTACCCATATGCCATTTTCCTAACTTCTAATACCACAGATTAGTCTTGCCTTTTTGGGAACTTTATATAGTCAGAATATGTACCCACATGTCTGGCTTCTTTGTTCAATATTGCTTGTGACATTCTTCCAAGTTGGTGAGTGAAATTACAGTTCAGTCATTTTTGTTGTTATTCAAATACTTGTGTGGATATATCACAAATTACTTATCCTTCTGCCACTGGACATTTGGATGGTTTCCACTTTGAGTCTATTCTGAATCATGCTTCTCTAATATTCTTGTTCATGTCTTGTCAAGACATGTAGAGTGGAATACATTGGCCTGAAATAGATTTCTCTTTAGGTTTTTAAGAGTGGTAACTAAAAAAAAAAAAAAAAAAAAAAAAAAGTGGTAACTGCTTGCTTACCAGATATGTTTATGTTTAGTGTTAGTAGATATGGCCACGCTGCCACCAACAGTGTTTGAGAATTCAGTTTGCTTTATATCCTTGCCAATACTGGCTATTTTTAGGCTTTTTCATTTTCACCATTCTAATGGCAGTGTGGTAGCATCTCACTGTAGTTTTATTTTGCATTTTTCTGAGAACCAGGAAGCTTACCACCTTTTCAGAGGATCATAGGTATTATGGCTCTGATACCAATCCTAAAATGTTAAGGCGGAGGTGTCCCACACAGCACCAAGTAATTCTCTAGAGGACACCTGAGTGTCCTACAATTCAACTCAACTCTGACAGGATTACCCAGAGACAGCATCAGATTGCACAGGTTAAGGGTTCAGCCCTCCAAGATGGGCCCCCTTGGTGCCTTGCCCCCCTTCAGACATCAGGTTGTTATCAACTGGCTATAAATCAGAGGTGCCCATGACCTCCTCCTCAGGTTTAATTTGCTAAAACAGCTCACAGAACTCAAAGAAACATTTTACTTGGTAGATTAACAGTTTATTACAAAAAGGATATAACCCAGAAACAGGCAAATGAAGGAAATGAAATGGGGCAAAGTATGGGGGAGTGTGCAGTTTCTATGGTCTCTTGGAGCACCACTCCACTCTCCCCAAATATCTTGTGCTCACCAACCCCGAAGCGCTCCGAACCCCATCCTTTTCGGGTTTTTATGGATGCTTCATTAAATAGGCATGATTGATTAAAAACCACTGACAATTGGTGATTAATTCAACCTCTAGCCCCCTCACACCTGGAGGTTTGTGGGGACCAGGTATCAAAAGTTCCAAACCTCTAATCCCAAGGTTGGTTCCCTTGGCAACCAACCGCCATCCTGGTTACCTGAGGGCTAACCCTAAGTCACCTTATTAACGTAACAAAAGAACATTTACTGCTCTGATCACAGGAAATTCCATGGGTTTTAGGAGCTCTGTGCCAGGAACTGGGTTGAAGATCAAATATATATTTCTTATTATAAATCACAACACTACAACAGGCCATTTGCATGTGACTGATTCTCTACTAATCTCCATGAAAGGGCACCTGGGGGTTCAGTCAGTTAAGTGTCTGTCTTCAGCTCAGGTCAGGATCCCAGGGTCCTGGGATCCAGGCCCACGTCAGGCTCCTTGCTCAACAGGGAGTCTGCTTCTCCCTCTGCTTCTGTCCCTCCTCCCCACTTGTGCTCTCTCTCTCTCTATCTCAAGTGAATAAATAAATCTTTAAGAAAAAAATCTCCATGAAACAGGGAGATGTGTTTGTTGTTGTCAGTTCATTCTCGGGGTCATATTGCCTACACTTAATAAATAGTAGTTGAATAAATACTTTTTCTGACCCATACTCACCTCAGCTCATCTTCCAATTCCAGTTTGTCCTCCATACTGTCTGCATATTCTTCCTTTTGAAAGCTCACAATACTGTTCTCATGCCTTCAGACATCTCATCCTGGAACTCCACCATCCTCAGGACAATATTCTATCTCCTTAGAATGGCATTCAAGTCCCTTCACAACTGGCCTGGAGCAGCTTCTCTAGTTTCATCTCTGAATACTGACGAACATACACACATGCACACATATTCTATAGCTGCATTCTGCTTCTCCCACTTTTAGACACATCTTGTACTTTCACATATCTGTATCTATGTACATGGTGCAGAAGATGGGAAACTAAATAGCCTTAAAGTTAAGGCTGGTTTGCGACATGGAAAACTGATTAGTTTTGTAACTTTGGGCAAGTTTGTTTAAATCTGCCTAAAACCTAATTTCCTCATATGTAAAATAGAGATAGTGCCTCCCTCATAGGACTATTATGAAAAAAAAATGTACTAGTGTACTAAATGAATGTAATACAATGCTCAGAGATGTTCAATAACTGTTGAGTTATATCCCACCCCAACTTACTCCCTCCATTCTTGAATGCTACTTCTCTGTAGCTCCTTCCTTCCCAAGTGCCCAGGTATAGTTTATTTTCCCTGTGTATTCTCTGACTCTTCAAATATCTATAAATGCCCATCACATGGTATACTGTCTTGGATATGCTTCCAAATAAAATGGGGGAGGGAAGTAAGTGGAGCAGAGCATATGGGTGCAACACTATTGAAGCTGGGTGATGCATTCATGGGGGTTCATTTGCCTACTACATACTTACATCAAGTGTTTGACATTCTCCACATTCAAGTTTTTTCGTATCTATTTCAGCACTTATCACATTATAATTATCTGTTTATCTCTATTAAAATGTTTTCTCTCCAAAGGCAAGGAGTAACTTCCATTCACCTCCTAGCACAAGGATAGGCATCCAGGATTTGGTCAAAAACATTCTCAATCAAGTGAATAAACCAGCCCTCACAAATAAAAAGTAACTGTTGTATAATATATCCCTTACTGTGAACATAGAAATTACACATCTTCAGGTACAGGCTTGCCTATACATGGGAAGAAAACACCAACATCATCAATGTGGTTCCAGCATCAATATAGTTGTCTTGCAAAACAATCAATCCCTAAGAAATTATAATCCTTGACATGTGAACAATTTAAAAACTACTATTTCAGTGTTAATTTAGTATCAAGTTAACCTTCAGTTATCTTTGCCATAAGTAATATATAGAACCGAAAAGCTCCCAACTAAGTGTAAATGAAATTGCTGCTAAAACCTCCATATGGTACGTTGAGACCAACACTCAAATCTGGCATTAGTAAACTGCTTTATTTACCTTGGAAAGTGTCCTTTGGTCCCATACACCACTAGGATCACTGCTTTTTATAGCAAACATGGAATATACACACGTAAGTGAGGTAAACCCATAAGTCACTTTTCTTGCTCTTTGTACACTAACCCTCCAAGAGACATGCCAAGAACTTTCTGAAATATTCAAGCCATAAGGAAGATAAAGTAATTATAAGCCTTTGGAACTTACCTGTGGACCCCTGTAAGCCTGAGATGTCTCAATTCAAAAAGGAGGTTAATTTTCTAAGTTTTGTTTCTCAAGGTTCAAGATGTTCTAAGTCAAATTCTCCATGGAAAAGCTCTAAATTGTGGGTAGAAACGTTTTAACACAAACTAAAGATAATAAGGTGGTGCTTATCCCAGATACTCAATTAAGCAGGAAATATTTTATATAATTGCTCCTTCAAACAGTCCAAGTTACCAACCATTTCTCAAAATAAAAGAAAAAATACAAAGATTTCACTCCTCTTTTTCTAAACTCCAAACCTGTAACACTCTCAGCTGGATCCATCTCAGATTACATGTGCAAATTTCTGACACAGAACAAGAACCTATGGACTCATATTTGTTTTCTCAGGTGGAAGGCCAGAGATGGAAAAAAAGGAATAGATGAAATCAACTTCCTTACAGCTTACAGATGTACACTAAACTGTGGGGGTGCTGGATACAAATCAGAAAAATTCACCGACCATTTGGGAGAAACCTGGACAAAGTTCTGGAGGAAGATTGAAGGCCACTAAAATAGCTTCCCTCCTACCTAATTCTGAAAGATTAAGTGACTGTGCTGAGTAATCAGTCCACACATGTTCCAGTTTGCCTGAAATAATACTTACTTTCCTAGCTAAAATATAATAAATTTTCAGAACTGTTCAAAGGTTGGAATAAGCTTCTCTCTTTCAAGTATTTTTTAAAGACTTCCTTAGAAAGATTTAAAATTGTAAAAGGTCTTGTTGGGAGGGGTTGAAAGAATTCCGCAAGAGCACCAGTGGACCCTTCCTTATTTTCTATTTTTTCTCTGCTGCAGCTGCCAAGTTCAGATTCTTAGCTCACACACGGACTACTTCAAGTCCTGCCCCTAGATCGTGCAATTTCACCACACCACCCTCCACATTCCCTCCATGATATCTTACTGAAACAAGATCACACACACACACACACACACACACACACACACACCAACTCAAAGGGACCTCCAGGGCTCCTCATTCCCTTTCCTGTAAAACCCAGATTCCTGAGCATGGCTTTTGAGGCCTGCCCATCTGGCCTAAACTACCTTTCCCACAACCTCACGTCTGTCTCCTCCCCACCCTGCATCTAAGGCTTCAGTCACTCCAGATGCCAACCAGTCCCTCAACACATAAGAGCCATTCAAGCCTCTGGACACCTTGCAACACGTGTCCCCTGCCTGGGAGCTCAAGGTCTCCCCACTTCATTACTGGCAAGGCTCATTCTTCAGATCACTTCAAGACAAATCTTATGTTTGCAACCTTAACTCCAGATGGCATGTTTTCTGCATTCCCATAACCCTTCTCACTAGCATTCTATCACATCACTAGCCTTGTAGCACAGCCAAGTCTGTATTTGGTCACCATCTCCACTGTATCCCCATCACGTTCCCTTCCCTCCAAGTGTCCAGCCCAAGGCAAGAGAATATCTTTATCATTTGTACCTCCAGACTCTTTTTTACAATGCTTGCTAATTTTCAGTTGCTCAATTAATGTTTGCTGAATTAATTTATTTTCACAGCCTGTAGTAACAGAATCACTCTTCTTTCTCTCATCTTGTAATTACTTTTACAAGTGGCTGCTAAATTGGCTTTAGTCATCTCACACCATATAGTCATAAGAGTTCCTGCAGGAATATGAGAATATTAACTTGTCTATTCCATCCCTGCTCACCTAGGAAGGACCAGTTAGACCAAAGCATGAGGAAAGGCCTCATCATGCTTTATCCCAGCCCTCTGCTTCAGAACCCAGAACACCTCAGTGATGCTCCAGCTGCTAGGTGCTCCAGAGATGCACACTGCAGGCTTCCTCCAACCAAGCCTCCTTCTACTCAGCATACCCCCATTAGATGTCAGCCCCCAAGTATGCACCTTCAACAACAGAAATATAGAGGGATATCTGAAGGACATGCTTATAAGTTTTATCAGCTGAAGAACCAGGTCAACTATCCTGAGTTCTCCCTTCCTGTTCATTTACACATTCTAAAACTCAAGAGTGATTTTCAGTCCAGAGGACCTAGGTGAGCTGCCCAAGAAAATATGAATATCCAATTACTCAACATCAGGTACCAGAGTATATGCCTAAGCCAACCTACCACACTAGTAAAGAGAGGACAGACATTTAGTGCTTAGGCATAATTTCAGACAGAGAAGCCCACTAATAGCTGAAAGTACTTAATGCTTTAAAATGTATTAGGCACCTCTCCATTAAAAGCATTGTGTTCAGTGCCATGCTAGGAAGTGAGCAGCACTGAACAAAGTAACTTACTTTTCTCTCTCTCATATGCTCATTCTCTCCCTCCCTCACCCCTAAACACTTTATTATTCACCTCCCCAAAACAGACACTCTCTTACACCATCCCACCATCATCACCACACCTCAGGAAATCAACATTAATATCATCATACAGCATGTGGTCCATACTCAGAGTCCCTCAATTGTCCTATAAATGACCTATAGAACTTTTTCTTTTTCATATCCAAGATTTTTTTTAAAAGATTTTATTGGGCAGCCCCAGCGGCTCAGTGGTTTAGCGCCGCCTTCAGCCCAGGGCCTGATCCTGGAAACTCGGGATAGAGTCTCACGTCAGGCTCCCTGATGTAGCCTGCTTCTCCTTCTGCCTGTCTCTGCCTCTCTCTCTCTGTTTCTCTCATGAATAAATAAATAAAATCTTTTATTAATATTTACTTATTCATGAGAGACACACACACACAGAGAGAGAGAGAGAGAGAGGCAGAGACACAGGCAGAGGGAGAAGCAGGCTCAAGGCAGGGAGCCCAAAGCAGGAATCAATCCCAGGACCCCAGGATCATGCCCTGGGCCCAAGGCAGGCGCAGAACTGCTGAGCCACCCAAGGATCCCATATCCAAGATTTAATTAATGTTCATGCATTACATTTTTATCTTATCTTTCCTTAATCTTCCCCTAATCTAGCCCCATCAACCCTTGGTTATTCATGACACTGAATCCTTTCAAGAGTTCACAATGTTCCTGTAGAACATTCCACGTTTTAGATGTGTCTGTTTCCTTATGATAACATTAACATTCACGTCAAACATTTCTGGCAAGAACACCACAAAGATGATACTGTGATATAGTAAGAGGTACACATCAGTGAGGGGCACATAATATCAGAACATCCCACCACTGACTGCCAAGGTTGGCCATTTGTTTAAGGTGGTGACAGCCAAGATCTCTCCAATGCAAAAACATGTTTTCATATAGTACTTTGAGACCATGTTACTATTCTATACCCTGACCAATCGGCTTTCCAATCTGTTAAATACTAATTCTAAGTAAGTCTAGCTAAATTACATCAACATCTACAGAACTGGAATCCTAATTTAAAATCACAACAAAGATGGGGGGGATATTTATTCCATGTGGTGTGTCATTACCTCCAGTTTATGCACAAATAAACACCACAATTTAGTTAAGTAAGATGTTCAAGGTCACAAGTTCAGAGGCAAACTCAAACCTATACATGCCTGCATCCAAAGCTCATGGTCTTCCCATTACATCAGGGGCTGGAAAACTAATATTCAGAGGCCAAATCTGGATCATTGCCTGGTTTTGTATGGCCCATGAGCTGAGAATGGTTTTTACAGATGAACATTTGCAATCAATTTGACGATCGGGGAACACTAACTTTGAATCCCATTAGGTAAAATATTATTCCCAAAACAAGAATCTCATGTTTCTTACTAGTAGACTTATATTACAAAAAAAAATTGTACTGGACTATTATGTTTTGAATTTGTCAATAAAAAGTTTGTGGAAGTTTGTTTTGTCTCTTGTTATATCAAGTCCTCACTTTTGCCTCTTGGCCTACAAAGCCTAAAATATTTACCACCAGGCCCTTTACAGAAAGGGTCACCAACCCCTGTACAACAGTACACTGCCTCCCTGAGCTATACTTTATATCCTTGCAGACACCCTGAATAGCCATGCAGAAAGGATATTTTCTTGAAATAATCAGCTATACTAAGTAAATGCCAGTTTAAAGAGTGAACACAGGGCCTGGGTGGCTCAGTCTGTTCAGTGTCTGCCTTCAGTTCAGGTCATGATCCCAGGGTCCTGGATGGAGCTCCAAGTTCAGCAGGGAATCTGCTTCTCCCTCTGCCTCTGTCCCTCCCCCTGCTCATGTGCTCACTCACAGACTCTCTCTCTCTCCCCCCCACAAATAAATAAAATCTTTAAAAAAAAAGAACACACATGTATTACCCCCTATCTTCTGCCCATTTATATTCATTTGTTTAAAATTTTCAGAAGCTTTTGAACAAGGGCTTCCTACATTACTATGTATTTTCACAGCAACCATTTGGAGCAACTAGACACCAGACTTCAGTTATAAGCAAAATTTATGCAATAATTAACACCCTAAAAAGTAAAACTCTGCCCTTTTGTCCAGCTTTGAGGTATAACAAATAAAACTGTCATATATTTAAAGTGTCCATTGTGGGCAGCCACGGGGCTCAGAGGTTTAGCGCCGCCTTCAGCCCAGGGTGTGATCCTGGAGACCCGGGATCGAGTCCCATGTCTGGCTCCCTGTGTGGAGCCTGCTTCTCCCTCTGCCTGTGTCTCTGCTTCTCTCTGTGTCTATCATGAATAAATAAAATCCTTTAAAATTAAAAAAAAAATAAAGTGTCCATTGTGATTATTCTAATATTTTTTTAATTTATTTATGATAGTCACAGAGAGAGAGAGAGAGAGGCAGAGACACAGGCAGAGGGAGAAGCAGACTCCATGCACCGGGAGCCCGACGTGGGATTCGATCCCGGGTCTCCAGGATTGCGCCCTGGGCCAAAGGCAGGCGCCAAACCGCTGCGCCACCCAGGGATCCCGTGATTATTCTATATACATATACATTGTGAAAGGATTCCCCTCCAGAGTTAATTAACACATTTGTCACCTCACACTTTTACTTGCATGTATGTGTGAGAACGCTTAAATTCTACTCTCTTAGCAAATTTCAATTATACCATACAGTGTTATGAACTATAGTCACCATGTTTAACATTAGATCCTCAGGCCTCGTTCATGTTATAACTGAAAATTTGTACCCTTTGACCATTCTCTCCCCCGTTCCTCCACCCCCTACCGACCCCAGCCCCTGACAACCACCAATCTATTCTGTTTCCATGAGTTCAACTTTTTTTTCTCCCAAGATTCCACATTGAAATGGTATCATGCAGTATTTGTCTGGTTTATTTCACTTATTTGTTTTTTATTTTTAAAGGGCAAAAGGTATTATAAATCTTCATAACCATTCTTTGAAAATGTCCTTATGCATTTGTGAAAACATAATGATCCAAGTCCTCTCAATGTGTAAGCTCCTCCCAAGCTGCAAATCAATTTTGGAAGCTGCATTATCTTTCGGATCCCCCAATATGCCATTTAAGGCCAGAGAATCTAATAAAATTATAGGCCAAATCCTGCCCAGATGCTAAAAACAGGCTGTATTGGCAGGGGTTACAGCCCAGATCTGGTTTGCCAGCATTCTTGGCCCAAGGCCCAAAATTCACCCCGCTACTGGGGAAGACCCAGCCGGCCACTCTGGCTCTGATGAAATCTGAACAGCAAAAAGACTCTGGGCAAAAACTCAGGAACTTGTACACTGCTAGTGGAAACGCAAACTGGTATAACATCCAGAGACCTTTTGGCAATATCCATAAGAATTACAATCAATCTGGAAGCCTGGGTGGCTCAGTGGTTGAGCATCTGCCTTCAGCTCAGGGCGTGGTCCTGGTGTCCCAGGATCAAATCCCACAGCGGGCTCCCTGCATGGAGCCTGCTTCTCCCTCTGCCTATGTCTCTGCCTCTCTCTCTCTCTCTCATGAATAAATAAATAAAATCTTTTTTAAAAAAAAGAATTACAATTAACCTTCTGATCTAGGAATTCTACCTCTATGAATTTATATTCCTTTTTATACAAGCAAAATGACATATGTACAAGGTCATGCAATATGTATTGTGTAAGATACAGATTGCAAAACACCTAGAGGTACCTCATCTAAAATATTAGTTTAATCAACTGTGGTTCATCCACACAACAGATTTCTAGGCAGCTCTAGTAGACATGTGTCATATCTGAGATTACCCATTATCTTTTGAAAGCTTTTCTCTATTTGAAGAAATTTCTCATAAGTTTCACCTCCCAACTTGAAAGCTGAGAATCAAATTCCTAGGCTTCTTTGCAGCTAAACTGCAAACATGTGACCAAGGCTCCACTGATCAGACATATGCACACATGAATTCGCTTTGGAAGTGAGAAATAGAAGAGAAGCTGCTCAGAGCATCTACTTTTACAGGTGAGAAGCTGCAGTAGCTGCAAAGCTGCCTTCCTGGCTCAGGATGACAATGGAAGCATTTGCAGTCAAGGCAAATAAATCCCTGCGATCTGCTGCTCAATGCGGGCAGAAGCACAGGTGGCTTCCACTTAATACCAGTGCTATGTGGGGCTTGGGAAGTTAGATGGCAGCCTGTTTCTCCAGCCTCCAACAATTCTATCAGTTACCTAAAGTCCTAATCCTTCTTTGGCTTAACTATTTAGAGTGGATTCAGCTGTCTGCCACCAAAAGGAAAAAAGGGGGGAAAAAACCCACGAACTAAAAAAGAGTGAGGAAGCTCCTTGTGTAAGGACATGGAAAGATCATCAGGTTAAACCACTGAAACAGAAAAAGCATGGTGCACAATAGTGGGTATAGTAGGTTATTTTTTTTAGGGGGTTGACTATAGATACATTTACTTATATATTTGTATGCAATCTCTTGAAGTTGAAGCTAACAAACTTGGCTGCCAGCTGTCCTCCAAGGAAGAGAAGGGAACCCCTTGGCCAAGGCACAGGGGTAGGGAAGAGTTTGCTGTATTTCTTATTATACCTCTTGAATTTTGAATCATGTACATGTACTATCTACTTAAAATGAATTCAGAAAAGCTGAGGAATAAGAGGCAAGGCCTAATCCCATGTCAGCAGAAAATATAGACATACCACAAAACCATTCCCCTCCCACCTGCTCTAAGTGCAATTTCAAAACAAAATGCCCAGCTGAACAAAGCTGCAAGGATCCTTACTCACTGAGCCCAGATTTAACACACAAACACAGCAGTCTTTCCTCTAAGTTGCCAACACAAACCAAGGCAGCACCTTGCTTTATAAAAACGAGTTATCTCTGTCAAAGGTAGCTCTAACTGGGTGACCAAGAGGAAGGCACCTGACCTCTTTTGGTCTCAAGTCTCATCTATTGGAACAAAGCACTGTGACTAGATAGAACACAAGTCTTTTTTGAGATCCAAACATTCTATAAAACGAATTCTATGAGTAAAAGCTAAAACTATAGTTTGAACTGGCATTTACCACTTCTACTTTGCATTATGGTTCTCCGTTTATCTGCTACATCTCCCTACAAGGCCACAAGTCTCTTGAAGGCAAATCCAGAATTTGCAAAGTCATCCCTGCATTCCCCATCCACCCATCCCATTGATTTCCCACTAAGAAAGCTTATGGAATACATTAAATATGCCCAGCTGAGTCTTAACTCTTCACTGCACTGAGAGAACCCCTACGAATGTTGTTTTGTACCACTGAATTGTGCCTTATGTGAATATATCAACCTATTCAATTTTTTTTCAGATTTAAAGGATCAGAGACACCACCTGATCCCAGGATAGCAAGTACCTCATGTGAGTTCAGGTAAGTCATTTTGTAATCACCTGACTCGAAGCAAACAAAGCCAAAGAGAAATACAACATATCCTCCCAGAACTTTGAATTTACTCAGTTTTCTTGTTTTTGCAGGAGGAGGATCACTTTTGAATTAAAACAAAGAAATATGTTAAGGAGTCAAACATGAAACTAATATGATTCCTAAAGACAAGAATTCAAATAAATTCTACACTCACTAGCTGTTTTGGTTTTTGCACAATGGATTAGCATATTCAGACAGAGAGTCTATAGACTCACCTATACTGTTATTTGGAATGAGGAAAGATTATAGGTAGGGGTGACATTTGATGACAATGATTTACTATGACTTTTGTAAACTAGGCCTTCTTTGGCAAGCCAATGCCACAGCTTTTCAAGCTGTCCAGTTGGCTGCACATGGTCAGGCATACATCTCAGAGTCACCTGCCTAACACTTCAAGGTGAGCTGAGGGGAAGAGTGTAAAAAGAGTGAACCACCCAAGTACAAAGGAAGCATCCCACCTACCCCCAGAAGACAGTCACTGTGATGTAGAACAGTATAGGGAAAAAGAACAATAGAATCAACTAAGAACATTTACTGAGGGCTGACCAAGTGCCAGGCACTGATTTAAATGCCAGGAACAGATGAGAGGAAGGAATGCACACACACACACATGCGCGTGCAAGCACATACACACACAGTCTTGACACTACAACTGAATTAAAATGCAACAGTGGCTCAGATTACAAAAGAAAATTCATTTTAGGATGTTGGCCCAGTTTCTAGGCTCTGCACATCACAGACTTTTGTAGAGCTGGAGGCAGCAAAATCTCAGGTGAACACACATGCACTGCCAAGATTATATAAAGCTTTTACTTTAGGTAAGGGTTCTAGCAACTCACACTTAGCGCCAAAGGACTCACTTCCCAGACAATTTGTTTATTGATATTTTCAATGCTTTTTCAAAAACAAAATTACAGGTAGGGGTTATTTGATATTTTTATAAGTTTGTTTCAGTACATTCTATGTATCTTTTATTTCATACACTCACACAAGCACAGGCACACATGCACTCACTCATACACACATTCTCTTTTCAAACCAGTGCCTTAGTGAGAGAAACAGAGCAAGCCAAGGCACCTCATGTCAGTGGAGCACCTGTGTATTACATACAAATCCTTGAAATGCTTTGGAAGGAATGAACAAATGGAGGTTAAGTCTCAGATCACATTAGAGTTCTCACTCTCCACCTTAAACCCAGACAGATCAGAACCTTCCAGCACATGGGGATCCCTGGGTGGCTCAGCGGTTTAGTGCCTGCCTTCGGCCCAGGGTGTAATCCTGAAGACCCAGGATCAAGTCCCACGTAGGGCTCTGGCTCCCTGCATGGAGCCTGCTTCTCCCTCTACCTGTGTCTCTGCCTCTGTGTGTGTGTGTGTGTGTGTGTCTCTCTCCCTCCAGCACAGTTAAACTCATACCAGAAAGAGCACTTTTTGATAGGGTAGGCAATCTGACTTCATTAATTGGGTTTCCATGTTGAATTCCTAGTGAAGACCCTTTCAACTGTTAAAACAACAAATGCTCCTCTCTCCTCCCTGACGTGCCGGCAGCCTCCCTCTGAGAAAGCCGACTCCCTCAAAGCAGGCTGTACTGCAGGGCACTGAAACTGGAAACGGGCCCCTCCCTGTTCATGACTGTTCTCCCCATAGCAGGGCCTCACGGCAACCAGCACACTAAGTTCCCCAGCATCATCACAGCAAATGCAGATGGATTCTTTGGCCCAATTAGCCAGAACCCAGCCCCAAGTCCACTCTGCTATTGGTCCTATTGAGATCTAATGGCCATGTTATATTAACAAGACTAACTTCTTTCCATGACCAAATCCCCTTTCTATGCCCCAGAAAGAAACATCCATCCTCTTCCCACTCTAGCTTAACAGACACCCATCATTTAAGGCCTGGCCTTGCTCTCAACTGTCTGTCCTTGTCTGGTGCCTCACCCCCAGGTACCCGCTGACACTTCCCTGATACCTAAACCTCCAACTTTCCCTGCTCTTAGGTCTGTCACTGAGTTGTGCTTGGCAAAAGGGACATCCCTAGGACCCAGGTGGATCTCCTGTGTTGTACCTTGAAATCACCTCTAGTCACTATTCCAATGGCCCGGATAGACTTTGCATTGCCTGATCTGAGACAATCCACTCATCCCTCCTTAACTGGCACCCCCACCACTTGGATGAGCTAAGTAAGGTCTAGGTCCTGTTTTCTCCCAAGACAATCTACCCCAAGTACAGTCCACTCTCATAAGCCATGCCTAGAGATTTGACAACTTAGACATATTTGACACAGAAAGAACAGTCTCTACCCTCAAGGAGTTTATAATCTGTTATGGACTAAATGTTTGTGCCCCCCACACACAAATTCATGTTAAAGCCCTACCCCTCAATGTGATGGTATTAGGAGATGGAGCCTTTGGGAGCTGATTAAGATCAGATGAGATCATGAGGGTGGAGACCCCATGAATGGGATCTGTACCCTTAGAAGAGTCACAAGTCTGCTTCACTCTCTCTGCCAGGTCAGGACACAGCAAGAAGCTGGCTGTCTGCAACCCAGAAGAGGGCTCTCGCCAGAACCTGACCATGCTGGCACCCTGACCTTGAACCTCCAGCCTTTAGAGCTGTCAGAAATAAATTTCTATTGTTTGTAAGCCACTTGGTTTATGGTATTTTGTTATAGCAGCCCGAGCTAAGAACACAATCTGATCAGGGTATGTATATTCAAGAAGTTTGAGAAAAAGGATCAACATTTCTCAAGCACCTACTACATACTCTCCAAGCATTATGCTTTCCTTCTTATGTGTTGTTTCTAATATTTAAACTAACCCTAGATAAATGGTTTTGCAGATAGGCACTTTGGGATTCAGAATAGTTATTAGAGAAATTCTGGAAAATGAGAAATGACCTGAATTTCAAGATCTTGCCACCCAGCAATTCATATTATAAATGTCACATGAACCAAATTCACTGAACAAATAGGCAACCCCTTATGTTCACTAAGATGCCATTCATTCATTCATTCATTCATTTATTCTCTTAGGTGGCATACTGTGGCAATGAATGAAGTCTCTTTGGGCCTAGCAACTGAAAGACACATACTGTTTGTACCTTGGCAACCAGGGATACATGCAAATTAGGAACCTCTTATTTTTTTGGCCTTCCAAATGGCCATGGGCACACATCTGTGAGAAAGGGAGAGATTGTAAAGGGTACAGGCTCAGACTGAATATTTTCTCTCCGTAGAACCAAGGAACGAACCTCAAATCCAGTTTCATCATAACTGTGCTAAAACTGAGTCAACCAGAGTACAAAACAGAAACTAATAAACATTTTCTGATTTTTCTTTTGGCTGCCCAGCATCACAACACCTTGCCAATGTTTATGAAATTTTCTACCTGCCTTCAGCTAAATAAGTTAAAAATGTCAGATACTCACTTTCCTGATTTTGGTAAGGGCACAGGCCCTCAGCTTGGTCAGACACACTACAGGGCATTTGAATCAGTAATGAGTATGCAAAGTAGCAGGAATAGTAGATCACTGTTTTCTGAAAACAGCAGCAATGTCAGTTCCTAGGGGCAACAGGGGTGCCGAGCCCCACATCTGAGGTCCAGTGCAGGCAAAGAGAGATATACCTAGAGGTATACAAATATTCAGTGGCTCCAGTTCCAGCATCTTCACCAGACCAAATCTGTGGCATGATATGGCTGTAGTTCTAGCAATGCTGCCTCTTGTGCACTTTTCAAGCCTTTCCCCCAGCTTTCTTAAGAAAAGACTGAGCTACCCAATGAACTCCTTTTTTGCTTAAATTACCCACAGGTATGTCTGTTACTAACATGATTGTGCTATGACTCCTGGGTGTTATAGAAAAGAGGTCAAAAATAAGTTTTGACTGGCCCATCCAAGCTCAGCTCTATCAATTATCTATTGCTACATAACCAACCACCCCAAAACATTAGTTCTTAAAACATTTATTTAGTTAATAATTTGGGGGTCAGCAATCTGGGCTGAGCTCAGCTAGCCAATTTTACTGATGTGGACCAGACTCTGCTGATGTCAGGTGGGACTCACTTAGGCTTCCACAGTCAGCTATTGGGTTGACTGGGGGCCTCCACTAGCCTCCATGTGGCCTCTTAGCCTCCAGCAGGTGAGCCTGGGCTTTTCCACTTGGTGGCAGAGCTCCCAAAGCAGCAAGAACTGAAGGTGAAATCCTTCTTTGGACCAAGGCTCAAAACTTGCACAGTCACTTCTACTGTATTCTATGATTAAAGCAAGTCATGAGACCAGCCAACACTTTAAGGATGGAGACACAGATTTCACATCTTGATTTAAAAAACAGAAAAGAAGATGCAGGGTGCCTGGGTGGCTCAGTCGATTAGGCATCTGGCTCTTGGTTTTGGCTCTGTTCATGATCTCAGGGTCCTGAGATGGAGCCCCCACGTTGAGCTCTACACTCAGTGTGGAGTCTGCTTGAGATTCTATCCCCCTCCTATTCCCTCCCCCAGTTCACACTCCTTCTCTCTCTCTAAAATAAATTAATAAAATCTTTTTTAAAAGGAGCAGCACAGGGACACCTGGGTGGTTCAGCAGTTGGGCATCTGCCTTCGGCTCAGGGCGTGATTCTGGAGTTCCGGGATCAAGTCCCATATCGAGCTCCCTGCATGGAGCCTGCTTCTCCCTCTGGCTAAGTCTCTCCCTCTCTACTGTCTCTCTCATGAATAAATAAATAAAATCTTTAAAAAAAAAAAAAGGAGCAGCACAGTATTGGGGGAATTTTACAATCTACCATAGCTATTTGATAAACAGCACAATGGGGAAGCTGTCACAATAGTGATAACCCTAGGGATTCCCAATTATTACAACTGCTTATATCCAGAATCTCTCTCACCATCAATTCCATTAACCCACCACCAATGCCAGCCACCAATCCAACAACAGCTAACGAAAAGCAATAAACACACAGTACTGAGTCTGCCAACTCCACAGCCTGTAAACAGTTTATGCAGAGGGCAGGCCTCTTGGATCTCCCATACTGCAGGGCACGCTAAAGATCATGAAGTTGTGTGGCATTGGACACCAGCTCTCTGGCTATGGGCCTTTCTACAAACCTCAGCTTTCCTCCCCCACAGCTCACAATCAGCATTTTCTGCATATGAACAAATGGGCAGTTTGCACACTTCAAGCAGAGGACTAGTTAATATTCCTAAATAACAGAAAAACTTACTATAACTCCAAAAGAATCTAAAAAAGCTTTGCTCTGAATTTGTTTATTAAGATCTTGAAGAGGTTTAACCATATCCTCTTAAATTGGCAAGAGCCACTTAAACTGGCAGACCCCACAAATTGAAACTTGATGTTTCCCTGACAACTGTTGAACTGAGACAGGGAAGGCTCCTGTGAGAAGTCTCCATGGAAACCACCCAGTCCTTGCATCTACCATTTACCTTATTCTTTGGCTGGCATTCAAGCACATCAAATTAGCAATAAAAACGTAAGGAAGTTGGAAGGGCTTTGGAGCGATGAAGACTATGTTTGGTACAGTGAGATTTTCCAGGAAAGAAAGCCTACTCAGTCCAAATGTCTCAAGATTCAGATTAAGAAGCCTCTGCATGCCCAACCCATTTTTTAAAATAATCTAAGAAGTTTTAAAACATAATGTACTGGTTCCCCTAGGGCGGCTGTGACAAAGCACCACAAGCTGGATAGCTTAAAACAACAGAAATTCATTGCCTCACATTTCTGGAGGCTGGAAGTCCAAAATCAAGGTATCCATAGAGTTGATTCCTTCTGAGAGCTCTAAGCGAAAATCTGTTCCGTGCCTCTCTCCTTGGAATTCCCCAAGAGTTCCTCAGCTTGTAAATGCATCGCTCCAATTTTCCTCTTCATGTGGCATTGTCTTTGTGTGGATTAGGAGCCCGCTCTACTCCAGTATGATCCCATCTTAACTTCATTATATCTGCAAAAGACCTATTTCCAAATAAGGCCACCCTCCAAGGTACTGGGAGTTAGGACCTCAACATATCTTCTTGCAGGGACACAATCCAACCCACAATCTACAGCTTTTATATAAAGTATTTGATTTTACCTATTCACTAAGTGTTTGTTAAAGCAAATTGATAGTTCCATTTAATTTATGGCTTAATCAAAATAGAAGATTCATACTTGTTCACACTGCTATACTTAGCTACTGAAATCTGAGCAAATGCAACCTTTATTCTGAATTGTCATGTGCCCAGCCCAAAACTGGAGTTTCTACTGCAAAAGAGAAGAAGGAAATGAACATCAGTGAACAACCAGAAATCTCTATTATATAGGCAAAGAGAAAAACATCACTCAGAAAAACAAGTCTAGTGTCCAGATACTCAGGGCCTTAGGTAAGAACACACTGCAAAACTGAGATCATAAAAGTTAACGGTGCTTGGAAATGACCTTGAAACTGAAATGAAGAAACTAGAATGTGTCTAACAAAACCAGAGACAAAAGGCACAGAAAAGGCATACAGAAAATAGCTTCCTAAATCAGAAGCACTTGAGGAAAAAAAGTCTATCATACACTTACATACAGGGACTCACATGGACCCATTTCAGAACAAAACTGGGCCAGAACCTTAGGACACCACCAAATACAAAAGTGCTGCATTATTTATTATTTCTGATTCTTCTGATTCTGATCTTTGTAGGTCCTGTTGTATTTTTTTTTCTTAAATGCTTTTTTCAAAACTTAAACTTTTGAGATAATTGTAGATTCACATGCAGTTGTAAGAAATGACATGAGAAAGATTATTCAGGGGAAATTGGGTAAAGGATGCACAGGATAACACCTTGTAAAAACTACGATACAAGAACACAACCAGGATACTGACATTGATAGAGTCAAAATAGAGAACAGAAAATTTCCTTCACCATAAAGATCTCTTACGCTGTCCTTTTATAGCCAATCACTTTACTCCTGCTCCTGCCCCCTCAACCCCTGAGAACCACTAATCTGTTCTCCATTTCTATAATTTTGTCCTTTAAAAAACATTATATAAATATAACTACATAGTATGTGACCATTTGGGATTGGCTTTTTTTCACCCAGCAGAGTTCTCTAGGGATCCATCCAGGTTGTTATATCTATAGTTCATTCTCTTCAATTGCTGAGTAGTATTCCATGATATGGGGTATACCAGTGTGTTTAACCATTTACCCATTGAAGGACATCTGTGTCATTTCCAGTTATGGGCTATTAAGAATAAAGCTGCTATAACCATTTTTGCACAGGTTTTTAGGTAAACATAAATCTTCCTTTCTCTGGGATATATGCCCAGGAATGCAATTGCTGGGTCATATGGTTTATTTAGTGTTTTTAAAGAAACTGCCAAACTGTTTTTCCAGAGGGGCTACATCACTGTACCTTTTCAAAAGCAAGCAAGTTTTTTAGCAGCCTCATCGGTATTTGGTCATGTCACTATTTTTTATTTTAGCCATTCTGCTAGGTATGTAGTGATCTCTCATTGTGACATTAATTTGCATTACCCTAATGGCTAATGATGTTGAACATCTTTTTTAAAATTTTTTAAAAGATTTTATTTATTTATTCATGAGAGACAGAGAGAGAGAGAGACAGAGTGAGAGAGAGAGAGAGAGAGGCAAAGACATAGGCAGAGGGAGAAGCAGGCTCCTCACAGGGAGCCTGACGCAGGACTCAATCCCTGGACCTCGGGATCACGCCCTGAGCCAAAGGCAGACGCTCAACTGCTTAGCCACTCAGGCGTCCCTTGTTGATCTTTTCATGTGGTTATTTGTCATCTGTCTATATATTTTCACTGAAATGTCTCTTCATGTCTTTTGCCGATTTTCTAACTGGATTTTTTTGTTTTCTTACTGTTGAGTTTTGACAGTTCTTTATATATTACAGATAATCTGTTGTCAGGTATGTGATGTGCAAATATTTTCTCCACTCTGTAGCTTGTCTCTTACAGTCTTTCTCAGAGTAAATATTGTTAATTTTTTTTAAATTGTTAATTTTGATGAAATCCAATTTATCATTTTTTCCTTTTATGGATCACACCTTTGGTGTCAAGTCGAAAAAGTCTTTGCCTAGCCCTAGGTCCTAATGACTTTGATGCTTTTTTTCACTTATAGTTTTATGTTTTATATTTGTTTGTGATCTTTGTTATTTTATATATTTAGTGTTACATAAACACATGTATAAAATATACATATATATATGTATACACACAGACACAAATAATATAAGTTGAAAGAAGGGATAAGGGATCCCTGGGTGGTGCAGCGGTCTGGCGCCTGCCTTTGGCCCAGGGTACAATCCTGGAGACCCGGGATCGAATCCCACGTCGGGCTCCCGGTGCATGGAGCCTGCTTCTCCCTCTGCCTACGTCTCTGCCCCCCTCTCTCTCTCTCTGTGTGACTATCATAAATAGATAAAAATTTTTAAAAAAATGAAAGAAGGGATAAGTGGAGTTGTCTTTCCATTGTCCAAGATAAAGATAAAACTTAACGGTAATAATTTCTTACCAAAGCATCCCCTAAATCTTAGGTTCAGAAAGTGGAAAAACCTCTATCTCCCCTCATTTCATTGCTTTTCAATCAAATCACAGTAAAATCACTCACCCACTAGCATCACTGTGTGGCAAGATGGTACATGTGTATAATAAATCCCTCCTTAAAATATGTATATGAGGCAGCCCAAGTGCCTCAGCAGTTTAGCGCCACCTTTAGCCCAGGGCCTGATCCTGGAGACCTGGGATCAAGTCCCACGTCAGGCTCCCAGGAGCCTGCTTCTCCTTCTGCCTGTGTCTCTGCCTCTCTCTCTGTGTGTCCCTCATGAATAAATAAATAAAATCTTTTAAAAAATATATCTATGAGTACTCACCATTTCCAAACCATCCATCTCCATGTTCTTCACTGCCAGGATGACCAACCATCCTGGTTTGCCTAGGACTGAGGTAGTTCCCAGGATGTAGGTCTTCCAGGGCTAAAACTGAGAAAGTCCAAGTTGGTCACCCTACTTCCAGCTCCAATGGCCCATACTCATCAAATGGATTAAGTAGGATATCAGTAGCTCCTCTCTTTTCCACTCTTTTCTAGTGAGCAGATCACCAAGCAGAACTCATTAAAGTCAAGCACACATGCTCACCTACAAATGCCACCTTTTAAATGTTCCCCAAATGATGTTTTTGAAAGCACATAAACTCCTTGGCTCCTCAAAGGTACAGTGTATCAACAAGTTAACTAAAACAGAACCCCCCCAAAAAAATAAATAAAATAAATAAAACAGAACCCATCGGGATCCCTGGGTGGCGCAGCGGTTTAGCGCCTGCCTTTGGCCCAGGGCACGATCCTGGAGACCCAGGATCGAATCCCACGTCGGGCTCCCTGCATGGAGCCTGCTTCTCCCTCTGCCTGTCTCTGCCTCTCTCTCTCTCTCTCTCTCTCTCTCTGTGACTATCATGAATAAATAAATAAAATCTTTAAAAAAAAAAAAGAACCCATGGATATTTTACCAGGCTCTGTTTTCTCACTTTCTAGATCCCAGTGTCCTACTAAAGAATACTAGTATGCAGCAGAGAAACAAAATCTATTTTAATCTAAGAGAATTGGGAAACCTCCAAAGAGCAGTGACCTGAAAAATCTTGATGCAGCAGAGGAAATCGATTTTCTACCAAAGCCATGCAGAGGATTAGACTCAGATTTAGGCCAGAAAAAGATTTACATTCCATCCAAGTCCCAATATAACATGATGCACAGATGAAAACATGCTCATGAGCAGACATAGCTGACACACATTACAAAGTGCAAAGTAGAAGTCAGCTCTTTTTTAATATTTTATTTATTTATTCATGAGAGAGAGAGAGAGAGGCAGAGACACAGGCAGAGAGAGAAGCAGGCTCCATGAAAGGAAGCCCAATGTGAGACTTGATCCCCAGACCCAGGATCACGCCCTGAGCCAAAGGCAGAGGCTCAACCGCTGAGCCACCCAGGCATCCCCAGAAGTCAGCTCTTAAGAACATGTGTCCCAAAGGTAAAAACACACAATTTATAAGTTGTAAAAAATATTCTGATGAATCATAATCAGTCTTTTAAATGTATTTTATAATTAGTTTTTATTCTCATCTTGGTCCCTTTTCAAAATGCCCACCAATCTTCAGGATCAGAAAATAACATCAGTCATGCATTTATAATAATCAAGAAATTATTTTTTAAGATATTATTTATTTATTTGACAGAGGGAGTGCATGAGTACAATCAGGGAGAATGGCAGAGGGAAAAGGAGAAGCAGACTCCCCAATGAGCGGGGAGCCCAACATGAGACGATCCCAGGACTCTGGGATCATGACCTGAGCCAAAAGCAGATGCTTCACCAACTGAGCCACCCAGGCACCTCTGATGATCAAGAAATTCTTTTTTTTTTTAGATTTTATTTATTTATTCAAAAGAGACACAGAGAGAGAGAGAGGCAGAGACACAAGCAGAGGGAGAAGCAGGCGCCATGCAGGGAGCCTGATGTGGGACGCGATCCCAGGACTCCGGGATCACATCCTGAGCCAAAAGCAGACACTTAACTGCTGAGGCACCCAGGCATCCCAAGAAATTCTTAAAATTGATAATAGGTATCTTAAAATTACAAAAACCTCCAGCTTCCCACCTTTCAAATGTAGACAACTATTCCACCCACATGTAACACACCTACAATTTGACACTATATCACATTTTTATTATAACCTCTATTAATAACTGTAAGATCCCCTATACACAGCTACAGCTACACTTAGAACCAAAAGTAGTACTGATGACCAGTTTGACCTTGACTGACCTGGACACCTATACTGGACAGTGTACAATGAGAAAGCAGTTCTGCCCATCAGGTGGCCACCTATTCTGGCTACAGTGAAAATTAAAATTAAAGCTACCTTTCACAGTGCTCTTCACTTTTGCAAATTTTCTTCAAATTCTTAATTTTTTTCAATCTTCCTATGTCTAAGAAAGAAAATATGATGCATAGGATGTTAAGTCAATAGAGTCAAGGAAAGCTATCACTGTGTAAATGAAGCATGACATTGGGACAGTAGGAGTCAAGATCGAAAGTGAGTGAGCCAGCTTCGTGTAGAATTGGTCACATCCAACTGAACACAATTTTGAAAAGAAAAGGAAAATACTTAAAGGAAGCAAAAAGCTCTAAGCCAATGCAATCAACAGTGGTTAAAAGTGATGGGCTGATTCCTTAGGTGGAAACATTTTTGATTTCATGGTTGCTCGATTAGACACAGTAAATCCATATACCTCTGTTCCCAGTCAAAGCCTATCTTCTATTCCCCAAAGCTCGAACCAAGTGAAAAAAACAAAAGGAGAGTTAAACTGCTTCAGGAAGAAGACCCATTAAGATCCTCAAGTTTCATAAAAACCTAACTCAACCTCAGAGATACACAGAAAAACTCAGTTCTGAATTTGGTTCAACAAATCCCCTTTCCATCAGCTACCAGATTGATGGGCACCACACATTAACTGGAAGGGGCACGTCCCAGAAATAGATGAATGAAGAAAGGAGAGGCTTCTGCAAGAAGTCTCCATGGAAACCACCCAGTCCTTGCATCTACCATTTATCTTCTATTTTGGCTGTCATTCAAGCACACCAAATCAACAATAAAAACATAAGGAAGTTGGAAAGGCTTTGGAATTGAAGGATTCAGTGTTTGGTACAGGGAGATTTTCCAGGAAAAAAAGAGACCAGAGCAGTCTGAACTTCTCAGGACTCAAGAGGCCTCTACTAGTTCAGCCCATTAAAAAAACAAGTCCCATGGGACGCCTGGGTAGCTAAGCGGTTAAGCTTCTGCCTTCAGCCCAGCACATGATCCTGGAGTCCTGGGATCAAGTCCCACATCAGGTTCCCTGCATGGAGCCTGCTTCCCTCTCTGCCTGTGTCTCTGCCTCTATCTCTCTCTCTCACGAATAAATAAATAAAATCTTTTAAAAAATAAAAAATAATAAATAATAAAAAAACAAATCCCCCAAAGGAATATGCTTATCATGATGAGCACTAGGTGATGTATGGAATTGTTGAATCACTATATTGTATACCTGAAACTAATATTACACTGTATGTTAACTGGAATTTCAGTAAAAACTTAAATTCCTCAAATGAAGTGTTTGCAAGTTTTTTTTTTAAGATTTTTTATTTATTCATAGAGACAGAGAGAGAGAGAGGCAGAGACACAAGCAGGCATCATACAGAGAGCCCAATGTGGGATTCGATCCAGGGTCTCCAGGATCACGCCCTGGGCTGCAGGCGGCGCTAAACCGCTGCGTCACTGGGGCTGCCCCAACACAGTTTTTATAATATGTATTTGATCTTGCCCATTCACTAAATATTTATACAAGTAAATTTATATTTCCATTTATGTTGGGAATGATTGGGTATTTTAAAGTTTGAAATTCTGTTTTGGAATTTTAAAATATGAAAAGGAAATACAACTTACAATTTTGCAACTATGGGAAATAAGGATCCTACACATGTAGTAACCAGTCTCCCAGATGGCCCCCCCATGATGTCCATGCCCTAGTATTCACCATGCCCTTATATAGCCCTTTCCCACATTGTTTCAGGGCTGTCTTTGTGACCAATTGAATGTGACAGAAATGATGATATGTGACCCCTGAGGTGAGGACATAAAAGATACTGTGGCTTCTTAAAAGGGGGGAGGGGGCACCTGGCTGGCTCAGTCAGCAGAGCATGCAACTCCCAATCTACGGTGTGTGTTCAAGCCCCAGGTTGGGCATAGAGATTACTTTAAAAAAAAAAAAAAAAAAGGTACTGTGATTTCTGTCTTGCTGTCTCTCTCAGATCCCTCACTCTGCGGGAGGCCATCTACTATGTTCAAAGACATTCGAGCAGCGCTAAGGAGAGTCACATGTGGTGAGAAACTGAGGCCTCCTGCCAACAGTCATGTAAGTGAGCCATCAAAGAAGCAGGCCTTCCATCTCCAATTGGGCCTTCAGATGGCTGAGGCCTGAATGACAACTTGACTGCAACCCCAGGAGAGACCATGACAACCCCAGTTGTCATCCAAAACCACCAGCTTAACTTCTGGATTCCTGTGTCTCAGAAACTGCATGAAATAATAAATGTTTGTTGTTTTAAAGTGCTAAATTTAGAGGTAATTTGTCATGCAGCAATAGAAAGCTAATACAACACAAACTGTTATCATTCAGGCGTTGCCTGCCTGCCTTTCTTAAGGTTGAAATGAATGCTAAAGAGGTAGTATAGGATTGTGTAAAGGACAGGACTCTGCAGGCAAATGTATCTGGGTCAAATCCCAGGGATTTAATAGTGATCTACTGAATGCAGCCTATCATAGACCGGAAAACCTTTTCTTCTTAAACTTTTGTCATGGTAATATCTTATCCTCTGAAGGCAAATTCTCAAATGAAAGTCAAAGTTGCCTGCAAAGTACTTTGCAGGGCCCACACAGGAGCCAACAGAAAATAACACCCTTTTGACCTTTAACTTTTTTTTTTTTTTTTTAAGATTTTCAATGAAAGGCACTTAACTAGGAAACTGCTTTCTTAAATTGTGGTCAGAATATTAAGATATGATAACTTACACTCTGCACTCTATTAGGAAAGAGGTTCTTCATTTTTTACTCCATGGCTGGTGAATCCGTTTTAGAAATCTTTTTAAATGCAAAAAATAAGCATAGGACTAAAGGGGAAGCCAATTATTAAAACAGGTATTAAAATATTGTACTAACTTGTGATATGGTAATATATATACTATTTTATTATGACATTAAGCATCAAGAGTGGAAACTCTAAAAAAAAAAAAAAAAAAAGAGTGGAAACTCTAATAACAGCCAAAATTTTGAAGTAGTGATTAGCATAAATAGTGCAAGATGTCTGTAACAGCTGTGATGCCTTATGAAGCTGATTGACAACACAGTCGCAGGTGGGGCTAATAGCACTGTAATTTGTTGCCCACGTTAATTGATGAATATGCTAAATATCTATTATTAGTCAAAATATATACTTTTTTTTTCATTCAAGGTCAAGGTCCCCTTGAATTCTATCCACAGATCCTTCGAAGATCTAAGAATCCAGGAAAAGAATCCGTGTTTAAAAATGAGTAATAACCTAAGATGTGACTCCTTCCCAGAGGGATGCAAATTTTAAGATGTATGCTGACATCATTTAGAATGTTTTCGTTATAAACAACACAGATAAAAGGGTTGTGATTTTTCTGATTGTCTTACACCACCAATGCCTTGTACCCAGCACATAAAAAAGCAAGTGTTAATAAATAAATAACATCTACACCTGGAATAAAAGAAGTAACCCATGTTCACTTTTATTCTGGACACTCTCTTGACAGAAATCCTGTTGTTAGACTTGGCTGACTGCCTAGAATTTTATTTGGACTAGCCCTTCACCATGGGAGAGAAAGCAAATTTTATACTACCCTCAGAATTTATCCTCTGCCTACCTCCTACACTTCTTGAGATTGTTCTCAGATTTCTTAATCAATATTGAAGAAAATAAAATCTCCTGTGGCTATGAATTTTGGCACGCTTAATGGTATCCATGGAAACGTCCTAATTGAAAACATTCAGTTCCCATTGGATCATCTTATCCCATGAAGCATTTAAGAGAATTTGTTTAAATCCTCCCACATATTTGACACCCCATAAAGAGTCTTACAGTGCTAGGTAATACATTTATGGTATGGGGGGAGGATTTATAATCTGAGCATTCAAAATAATTCTAGGGACTTGCTTATGGGCATTCAAAACTCTGACTAGGATATGTTTGTATTAGTAAATTTAGCGTTTTGTCTGTAATATAAATAGCACTCTTAAGTTAGGCAAAGCTTACCAGAAATTTCCTTTTTTAGGAGTGCCTGGGTGGCTCAGTTGGTTAAGTGTCTGACTCTTGATTTCAGCTCATCTCATGATCTCAAGGTTGTAAGATCGAGCCCCACATCAGGCTCTGCACTGGGCATGGAGCCTGCTTAAGATTCTCTCTCTCCTTCTCCCGTTGCCCCTCACCCCCTCTCTCCCTGAAACAATAAATAAATAAATTTCCTTTTTTATTGCTTTAAAAGTTGACCACTTAGGGGCACCTGGGTGGCACAGTCAGTAGAGTATCCAACTCTTATCTTGGGGTGGTGAGTTTAATCCCCACGTTGGTAGTAGAGATTACTTTTTAAAAATTGACCTTTTATTAATTTAGGCAATAGAAGATAAGGTGGTAGAAGCTGGAAGGCACTTGGTTTCTCACCTTTCCTTGTAATTCCGCCTCACATGTTATTAAATGGCCCACAATTTCTAGTTAGAATCAACATCGCTTTTCCTATTTTAAGGATCCAATGCGGGCAGCCCGGGTGGCTCAACGGTTTAACGCTACCTTCAGCCCAGGGCATGATCCTGGAGACCCAGGATCGAGTCCCACATCAGGCTGCAGGCATGGAGCCTGCTTCTCCCTCTGCCTGTGTCTCTGCCCCTCTCTGTCTCTCGTAAATAAATAAAATCTTTAAAAAAAATAAAGATCCAATGCTACAAATAATGAGTACAGGATCATAAAAAGATCCAGCTTTACGCTTCTCTTGCCCAAGGCACATCTGTTTTGTGTTATCAATCGGTACTAGGGTCAAGTGGATAGAGAATCAGATGCTGCAATTAAGAAAAGCTATTTTACCTTTTTACACCTCTTCTTATATGTAAAAAGGGAGGTGAGGGTGTCATGCCCCTCTTGCTCCAAAAATTTAGGATTGTTGCAATTGAACCCAATCCTTACCTTCATCAATTTTACATCCCAGTGACTGCTCCTCCTTCTAATGCTCTAGTGCTCACTCAGCATGAGTGGCCCAAGAAAAAAAAAGAAAACACAAGGGCACTGAGAGAGCATGGATAACAGCCAAGGCTGACAGAGTTTCAATAACCTGGGATTAGAAAAGCTGTACAAATATATTTATTATCAAGATGTTTCAACTTGTTATTATTATCAGCTTACTTCTATGGAGTAAAAGGTCTTCTGTGCTCACACCAGATGGCCAGGAAAGCATTAGGAAATCATTTCTAAAGGATGTGTTCAGTAATCCAAAACGAGCCAAAAGTTGAACCTCCTGTTTTGAACAACCCAACATCCAAAGAGCAGAGGAAATAAAGTATTCCTTCTTTCCTTCAACTTTCTACCCTCATTAGGTGATCAATATGACAAAATAAAATAGTAAATATCACAATCCCTATACCGAATATGTTTGTCAATATGTAATTGAATTTTTTTTAAAGATTTTATTTATTTATTCATGAGAGACACAGAGAGAGAGAGAAAAAGAGAGGCAGAGACACAGGCAGAGGGAGAAGCAGGCTCCAAGCAGGAAGCCCGACGTGGGACTCGATCCCAGGTCTCCAGGATAATGCCCTGAAGGCAGCACTAAACCGCTGAGCCACCTGGGCTGCCCTGTAATTGAATTTAAAACAGAGGCTTTCATTCCATCACCGCCCTGGGAGAAGTACAGCTACCCAGGGCCCACCATGAGGTGAAAAGCCTAAGCCAGGATGACATACTACATGGAGAGATACAGGCCACAGACACTGAGGAGCCTTTCCTAAGAGTGAAGAGGCAATCTTGGAAGTACCAGCCACCCCATCAATGCTATCTAGAGCCCAGTTGAGACCTTCTGAAATCCCTGACCAACAAAACTCTGAGAATGGTTACTGTAAGCCACCAAGTTCTGGAGTGGGTTTTCAGGCAGTAATATAGAACCAAAACAGTCATCACCTCTTGGAATGAGCTTTGTACCACCAGAGAAGAAACAGAGAATTGACCCAATCTTTCTTCAGACAAGAGTAGAAAATGAACAAGGGTCCTTTCAGCTGGCTCAGACCTCAAAGGCACTCATCCTTAATCCTCACGCAGAAGGGACTGCCTGACTTCTGCTCGACTCATCCCAATAGGAATCATTAAGGCCGTAAAAACTTTATTTTTTTTTTTTCGTAAGAACTTTAATGGTGAGGGGCTACCTCATTCAATTTCAGATCTTCCATGAATAGGAAGCTGAGGCAGGACCCTAAAGACTACTGATTCTTCAGAGAAATGACTTCTTGCCTCTAGGAATCCTCAAAGTGTAGGAACCACACAGAAAGCCTGTAAACTGTTTGCAGGTACCTAATAATGGGTTATGCCATCTATCAATACACTAATCTCTCAAGAGCAAGACACAGGCTAGTCCTGGAGTCTCTCTTACATCTACAGCCCACAGGAACCAAATCTGCTAACAGGCTCAAGGCCGTGTCAAATTTTTGAGGAAATGAGGGACGCCTGAGTGGCTCAGCGGCTGGGTGCCTGCCTTCGGCTCCAGTCGTGATCCCGGGATCCGGAATCAAGTCCTGAATCAGGCACCTGAGAGGAGCCTGCTTCTCCCTCTGCCTGTGTCTCTGCCTCTCTCTCTCAGTCTATGTCTCTCATGAGTAAATAAATAAATATTTTTTTAAAATTTTCTGAGGAAATGAAACAGACATCCAACACCATACATCAAAGGAATGGGTGGGTCATTGAGCAATATTATTTTATGAGAATTTTAAAATCTATAGCTGTTTCTTCAGTTCCAGCAAACTAGGACACGTGGCCATGCTAGCTACATTGTATGGTGCTATTAAAATTAGTTCTAATAAATATTCCCAACACAAAAGAATGATTGTGAGTGAACCCTCGAAGAAAAATGAGAACTGTTACTAAGAATAAGGAGCCCCTTTTACTCTGCAAAATGTTTTATAGTGGGGCACCTGGGTGGTTCAGTCGCTTAATCATCTGCCTTCAGCTCAAGTCATGATCCCAGGGTCCCGGGATCAAGCCCATCGGGCAAAGCAGGGAGCCTGCTTCTCCCTCTCCCCCTCCTTGTGTGCTGTCAAATAAACAAACTCTTTTTTTTAAATGTCAATAAATAAGGAAAGAGAAAGAAAGAAAGAGAGAAAGAAAGAAAGAGAAAGAAGGAAGGAAGGAAGGAAGGAAGGAAGGAAGGAAGGAAGGAAGGAAGGAAGGAAGGAAGGAAGAAAGAAAGAAAGAAAGAAAGAAAGAAAGAAAGAAAGAAAGAAAGAAAGAAAGAAAGAAAAGAAAGAAAAGAAAAGAAAAGAAAGAAAAGAAAAGAAAGTCAGTCTTACAGTTTTGTCCCAAAGCAGCCTTTGCAGAGAAGGTGGTTCACTTTACAGACAAGGTAATAAGGACACACCAAGACTGCGGTGAGAGAAAGGGCCTTTATGAACCCTAGGCCTCTAACACTGTGGGAATTTATCCTAATTTCTATGTATTTATACCTATCAAACCATGTACAAAAGCATGGATGGTCTGAATGCCTATACCCAACTGGTAGATGGTCAAGATGGAAAACACAAAAGGCAATTTTTTTTAAAGATTTTTTTTTTATTTTTATTTATTTATGATAGTCACAGAGAGAGAGAGAGGCGCAGAGACACAGGCAGAGGGAGAAGCAGGCTCCATGCACCGGGAGCCCGATGTGGGATTCGATCCCGGGTCTCCAGGGTCGCGCCCTGGGCCAAAGGCAGGCGCCAAACCGCTGCGCCACCCAGGGATCCCCAAAAGGCAATTTAAACTCTGATCTGCGGGCAGCCCAGGTGGCTCAGTGGTTTAGTGCCACCATCAGCTCAGGGCCTGATCCTGGAGACCCAGAATCGAGTCTCACGTCGGGCTCCCTGCATGGAGCCTGCTTCTCCCTCTGCCTGTGTCTCTGTGTGTCTCTCTCATGAATAAATAAATAAAATAAATAAACTCTGATCTGCTTCCCTACAGGAATAATTTCACCTCTCCTTGCCCTATCCCATCCAAAATACCCCAACCCTGGAGGTAAAAATTACCAAACCAACAATTATTCCTGTCAACTTTCAGAATAAAACTACTCCCTGTACCAGGATTTGGAGTTACTAGATATTAATTTATGCCAAAATGCAGAAATTGCTCTGTATTACATGGCAAATAATATTTTTATCATAGTCTTCATATAAGAGCAAAAATTGAAAGACCTTATCACAGATATAAGAGAAAGCTACTGTTTATAGTAAAATATTGTGATGACATTTAAAATAAGGTTACCAGGAGCTAGGGGAGAGGGGAAATGGATAATTATTGTTTAGTAGGTACAGGGTTTCTGTTTGGGACGATGAAAAAGTTCTGGAAATGGATAGTGGTAATGGTTGTACAACATTGCAAATGTACTTAATGCCAATGAATTGTACACTTAAAAGTGGTTACAATGGTGTTATGTATTTTACTACAATAAAAAAAATTTTCTAAGATGTTGTTTATTTGTCAGAGAGAGAGACAGAGACAGAGCACAAACAGGGAGAGTGGCAGGCAGAGGGAGAAGCAGACTCCCCACATAGCAAGGAGCCCAACACAGGACTCAATCTCAGGACCCTAGGATCATGACCTATGGCCCAACCGACTGAACCACCCAGATGCCCCAATAAAAAAAATTTAAAGGAAAAAATTGCCCCCAAGAGGAAATAAAAAGTCATGAATGGGTAAATCCTGCATTAACATTTCAATGGTAGAAGATGACTCAAGAAAAAAGAAGTTAAAACTTGGTTTCAGGGATCCCTGGGTGGCGCAGCGGTTTAGCGCCTGCCTTTGGCCCAGGGCGCGATCCTGGAGACCCGGGATCGAATCCCACATCGGGCTCCTGGTGCATGGAGCCTGCTTCTCCCTCTGCCTATGTCTCTGCCTCTCTCTCTCTCTGTGTGACTATCATAAATAAATAAAAATTTAAAAAAAAAAACTTGGTTTCATGTTAGGTATATGTCAAGCTGAATGCTTTTGAAAGTTTTTTCAATTATAATTTTTCAATCTAAACACTGTTGTAAGAGACTTCCTGGTATTTTTTTTTATTTTTATTTATTTATGATAGTCACAGAAAGAGAAATAGAGAGAGGCAGAGACATAGGCAGAGGGAGAAGCAGGCTCCATGCACAGGGAGCCCGATGTGGGATTCGATCCCGGGTCTCCAGGATCGCGCCCTGGGCCAAAGGCAGGCGCCAAACCGCTGCGCCACCCAGGGATCCCGAGACTTCCTGGTATTGATCACTCTGATATTTCATACCTAAATACACTTCAGATATAGGCAATGCTTTAACCAAATGATAAAAATTTAAATCACCAATGAGAGACAAACAGATATGTGCCTTCTAATGCATGCATTATCTGAGAAGGACCTCACTGCTCATGCATGATCCAGATAAAAATGCATAATCTTAATCTAAACATGAGTTGGTTGGTAGCTACCAATCAAACCCAAATTTGGTACATTCTACAAAACAGTGTCATGAAATGTCATTGTTCAAAATGTCAATGTCACAAAAGACAAAGAAAGGCTTGCAGAAATGATCCCAGATCAAAGGAGACTAGAGAAATGACAAATTCAGTATGTGTCCCTGGGTGAGATCCCATATCAGGAAAAAACAAAGATTCCCACAAAAAAAATTTTGGGGACAACTGAGGAAATTGGAATATAGGCTGCAGACTAAAGTACTGTACTGATATAAACTTCCTGAATTTGAAGGGCGCCTGGGTGGTTCAGTAGGTTAAGCATCTGCCTTGAGCTCAGGTCATGGTCCCAGGGTCCTGGGACTGGGCCCCACACTGGGCTCCCTGTTCAGCAGGAAGTCTGCTCCTCCAGCTCCTCCCCCAGGTCATGCCCTCTCTTTCACTTGCCATCTAACAAATAAATAAAATCTTTTTTAAAAAACTTCCTGAATGTGCATAACTCTATGTGCTTGTGCACAGTCTTCAGATTTAATACTTTAGTAGAAAACTTAAAAACAGTATCATGGGGCAGCCCTGGTGGCTCAGCGGTTCAGTGCCCCTTTCAGCCCAGGATGTGATCCTGGAGACCCAAGATCAAGTCCCACATCAGGTTCCCTGCATGGAGCCTGCTTCTCCCTCTGTCTGTGTCTCCGCCTCTCTCTTTCTGTTTCTCATGAATAAATAAGTAAAATCTTTTTTTAAAAAAACATTTATATTTAAAAAACAGTATTATGACTAGATATTGTAAGTCTAAAGAGAACTGTTTATAAATGCTATAATATACTTAGTGTTTTTCACACTAAAAACTCACACTAATTGTATGAGGTAGCAATTCTCCAAATACTTTATATGTATACTAAAATTAAATAAATATTTAATTTTAAACTACTAAGGCATATAAGAGCATGATGTTTGCAACTTAATGTCAAATAGTTTAGTACAGGTAGATGATAAATAAATGGATGGATGAATAGATATAAAATACATATACATACATGGAAAGAGAGAAAGAAAATAAGGCAAATGTGGCAAATGTTAAGTAAATCTAGGTAAAGGATACATAAGATTTCTTGGTACTATTCTCACAATTTTTCTGTCGGTTTGAAATTACTTCAAAATAAAAAGTTTAACCTGGGTCCTTGAATTATTATATGAAAAACAACCTACATAACCCAAAATACCCACACTGGGAAGTAAAGCTTCTGTTGGGTTAAGCCTCTGAAAGTTAGAATACACAGTTACACTAACCAATATGACAGGACTTTAATGTAATTGATCTTGGCTGCCGGGAGGGCAGAGCTCTATTTTACTTAATCAAAAATTTATCACAAATACTCTAGGAAATGATATGAAATGAAATGGATATGGATCCACCAATGAACGCTAAAAATTAACAGGCAAAAATCTGAGGAGAAATAGGATATTCACATAGTCGTAAAGCATCTCCTCCTAAGATACTTTAACCAAGGGGGATATCCTACAGGCACCAACTTAAGGGATCGAGGTAAATAACACCATTAATAAAACTGTCATCATTATGAACTCCATGACAGAGTACAATGGAGAGTATACATCGTTGTATCCTAGTAATCTTGCCAAAAATGTACAACTTTATTTAAATCATAAGAAAATATGAAACAAACTCAAAGGACCATTCTACAAAATAACTGATCAATACTCTCCAAAACTGTCAATAAAGACAAGATTAAAAACTGTTACCAAAAAAAAAAACTGTTACAGACTAGACAAGACTAAGGAGAAATAACTAAATGCAATATGGGATCCTGAATAGTATCCTAGAACAGAAACAGACCACCAGTAGAAAAGTGATGAAATGAGAATAAGGCCTGTAGGTTAGTTAATAAGATTGTAGAAATGTTAATTTCCTGTTCTTGATCACTGTACTGATTATGAAAGATGCTAAAATTAAGTAGCAAGGTAGGAAATATAAGAGGACTCTGCTAGTCTTGCAACTTATCTAAAAGTCATTTTCTGTAAGCTCATCTCTTGAGTGATTGAATGAATATTCCTACTGGATTGAACATACACGTTAATCTCCACTACTACTCAAAACTCCACTAGAACAATAATATGGAGTTGCTGTTTTGTTAAGTCTTAAACCTACAAGAACAAGAGAAAGGGAAAAAAATTATGGTGCCTAGAAAACAGATGGACATATAATGAAGGGCAGGAAGTGGAAACCAAGGAGGTCAATTCATACAACAGACTCTGGGACAGGACCCAACTCCCTCTGAGATGTAAACAGAGCTAGAGGCAGGAAGGTAACAGCATTTCAAACCTAAGACACCATTATTTAGGTAGCACTGAGAAAACAGCCAAATAAGATATGACACAATAGTATTACCACTTAGTGTTTATCTTAGACTTATTAAAAGGAGTTCTTTTATACTTATATTTTTCATTTATCACTCATATATACATAGAAAGGAAAATAAGCAAAATTAGTTGCTCAAGGTTTTCCTAAAACTTCACATTCAGAATTGAGCTTCTGTCAATCTTTTTGACTAAGATGCCCACGTTTTTCCATAGTATTGTCCTCTGTGCCATCAACACCATTGGGCAATGCAGTATTTCTTTTTAAAAAATCCATAAGGGATCCCTGGGTGGCGCAGCAGCTTAACGCCTGCCTTTGGCCCAAGGCGCGATCCTGGAGACCCGGGATCGAATCCCACGTCGGGCTCCCGGTGCATGGAGCCTGCTTCTCCCTCTGCCTGTGTCTCTGCCTCTCTCTCTCTCTCTCTCTCTCTCTCTCTCTCTCTCTGTGTGTGTGTGTGCCTATCATAAATAAATAAAAAATTTTAAAAATCCATAAAAAGGGATGCCTGGGTGGCTCAGCGGTTGAGTGTCTGCCTTTGGCCCAGAGCGTGACCCTGGAGTCCCGGGATCAAGTTCCACGTCGGGCTCCCTGCATGGAGCCTGCTTCTCCTTCTGCTTGTGTCTCGCCTCTCTGTCTCTCATGAATAAATAAAATCTTAAGAAAAATAAAAAATAAAAAAATCCATAAAAAGAAACTGGAACCATTAGTACTCTGCTTTGAAACTTAGTAAACCTATATTACTTTTGACTATTGCTTTGAGTTTGCTACTAAACACTGAGGGAGCATTCAACTTACCTCTCTGACTACCCCCACCTCTCAACCATTTGGATCCTAAGAGTTAACAGTGCTCTACTCTAGACTTCAGTATTCTTTCCCAAGCCACATCCAGTAGGCCAGCTTTAATGCAATGGAAGATAGCATTAATTGTCCTAATTAGATGTCCTAATTTTCAGTGAGGGAGGAGGAAATATGTGCCTAAGAATAGATAAAACAAATCAAGACAGTGTTGTAGTAGTATAACGATAGAAACAGAGCAATGGAATAGAATGAGTTGGGATGCCTGGGTGGCGTCTGCCTTTGGCTCAGGGCATGCGTGATTCTGGAGTCCCAGGATCAAGTCCCACATTGGGCTCCCTGAATGGAGTCTGCTTCTCTCTCTGCCTGTGTCTCTGCCTCTCTCTCTCTGGGTCTCTCATGAATAAATAAATAAATCCTTAAAAAAAAGAGGAATAGAATGAGTTGTCCAACTCTTTATGATCAACTGATTTTGGACAAGGGTTCCAAAACCATTCAATGGGGAAAAAATGATGCTAGGACAACTTTGCAACAAATGACATGAAGACAACTGGATATCCATATACACAAAGATGGAGTTGAAACCCCCATCTCACACCACATACAAAAATTAACTCCAAACAGATCAAAGACCTAAATGTAAGAGCTAAAACTATACAACTCTTAGAAGAAAACATAGGAGTAAATTTTTGTGATCTTGGATTAGACAATGGTTTCTTAAATATGACACCAAAAACACAATGACAAAAGTAAATAGATTACCTCATCAAAATAAAAAATTGGGGCACCTGGGTGGCTCAGGGGATGAGCATCTGCCTTTGGCTCAAGTCATGATCCCGGGATCCTGGGATCAAGTCCCACATCGGGCTCCCCACTTCTCCCTCTGCCTATGTCTCTACCTGTCTGTGTCTCTCATGAATAAATAAATAAAATATTTTAAAAATAATAAAAAATAAAAATAATTTAAAAACTGTATGCTTCAGGAGCTCCTAGGTAGCTCAGTTGGTTAACCATCTGCCTTTGGCTCAGGTCATGATCCCAAGGCCCCGGGATTGAGTCCTGAGTCGTTGGGCTCCCTGTTCAGGAGGGAGTCGGCTTCTCCCTCTCCTTCTGTCCCCTCCCCAGCCCCTCAAGCTCTCCCTCTCTCTCTCTCAAATAAGCAAATAAAATCTTTTAAAAATATTGTATGCTTCAAAGAACACTACCAAGATAGTGAAAAGACAACCCACAGAATGAAAGAAAAATTTTGCAAGCCATTTATCTGATAGAGGACTTATATTTAGAATACAGAAAAAACTACGACTCAATTTTTTTAATTTATTTTTTATTGGTGTTCAATTTGCCAACATATAGAATAACACTCAGTGCTCATCCCATCAAGTGCCCCCCTCAGTGCCCGTCACCCAGTCACCCCCACCCCCCACCCACCTCCCTTTCTACCACCCCTTGTTCATTTCCCAGAGTTAGGATGACTCAATATTTTATAAAGACAAACAACCTAATTTTAAAATGAGCAAAGGGTCTAAATAGACATTTCCATAAAGAAGATATATAAATGGCAAATAAGCACATGATATCATCAACATCATTAGTCACTAGAAGAATACAAACTAAAACCACAATAAGATACCATTTCTTGGGATGCCTGGGTGGCTCAGCGGTTAAGCATCTGCCTTTGGCTCAGGGCATGATCCTGCAGTCCTGGGATCGAGTCCCACATCGGGCTCCCTGCATGGAGCCTGCTTCTCCCCTTGCCTCTGCCTCTGCCTCTGTGTGTGTGTGTGTGTGTGTGTGTGTGTGTGTGTGTGTGTTTCTTATGAATAAATAAAAAAAAAAATAAAATCTTTAAAAAAAAAGATACCATTTCTTACCCAGTAGGATGGCTATAATAGAAAAGATAGACAATAACCAATGTCAGTGAGGACATAGAGAAATTGGAATCTTCATATATTGCTAGTGGGAAATGTAAAATGATGCAGCACCTTTGGAAGTCTGGCAGTTCCTCAAAAAATTGAAAACAGAGAGGAGCCTGGGTGGCTCAGGTGGAGGTGGTTGAGAGTCTGGCTCTTGATTTTGGCCAGGTCATGATCTCAGGGGTCCTGGGATTAAGCACACTCTCCCCCCACACTCTCTCTAACAAAAATAAATAAATCTTTTCTAAAAATTGAACTCAAAGTTACCATATGTAACCTACCAATTCCACTTCTAGGTTATTAACCAAGAGAAATGAAAACATACATCAACATAAAAACTTATACACAAATGTTCATAGCAGCACTATTCGTAACAGCCAAAATGTAGAAATAATCCATGTCTACCAACTGATGAATGGATAAATAAAATATGATATATACATATAATCAAATATTATTGGGCCATAAAAATTAGTGATACATGGATGAACACTGAAAACGTTATACTAAAAAAAAAGCTAGGGCAGTCCAGGTGGCTCAGCAGTTTAGCGCCACCTTCAGCCCAGGGCCTGATCCTGAGGACCCAAGATTGAGTCCCACGTCAGGCTCTCTGCATGGAGCCTGCTTCTCCCTCTGCCTGTGTGTGTCTCTGCCTCTCTCTCTGTGTATCTCATGAATAAATAAATAAAATCTTTTAAAAAAATAAAATAAAAAATTTTTAAAAAGCTTGTTACAAATGACCACATATCATACAATTCCATTTATAAGAAATGTTCAGAATAGGCAAATCCATATAGATAGAAAGCAAAGTTGTGGTTACCTAGGGATAGTAGGACTGGGAATGCCTACTATTGGGTATCCTGCATATGGTTTCTTTTTGTGGTGATGAAAATATTCTGGAAATATATAGTGAATACACTAAAAACTGAATTGTATGCTTTAAATGAGTAAGTTGTATGAGAATTATATCTCAATAAAGCTGTTAATTTAAAAAGTGAGGAAACAAGGTGCACCTGGGTGGGTCAGTTAGTTGAACATCTGCCTTCAACTGAAGTCAGGGTCCTGGGATTGAGCCCCACGTTGGGCTCCCTGCTCAGTGGAGAGCCTGCGTCTCCCTCTCCCTCTGCTACTCTTCCTGCTCATGTGCTCGTAGGCTCGCTCTGTTTCTCTGTGTGTCAAATAAAATATTTTAAAAACTAAAAAATAAAAGTGATAAAAATAAGACAAAAAGAAAACTAAAAAAAACTGCATGAATGTTCCAAAGCTGATTATGTTAAGTATATTAAACACAACAGGATGACTGTAGAAAATATAATCTTTATCTAATATAGGATTTATTAAATTAAAATAGCATAATCAGTTCAGGTGGCTTAGTTAGGATTATTGAAGTATCAATGTTTATATGGTGGCTGAAAAGCCCAAAAGCAGAAAGCAATATAGTTGGAAATAAATAGAACTGGGGGGATTATAATTACTGATCTAGCAAAGAAAACACATTAACTAGTAAAGTGATAAAATTCATTATCCTCATTTGGGAAGGGTTAGAAGTTATTTGTTATGATAAAAAAGCAACATGGGTATAGAAAGAGTTGAAATCAAGTGTATTTGAGATATGCCATAGTATATGATACTACGCTTGTGAAAGCAGTAACATTTAGTGGAAGAGAGGAAAATATAATACCCAAAAAGAATCCAAATACATATGAACCTATACACAAATCTAACCTTTTATTATTCAGTACAATCTCCCATTTTAGATGTAGAATAATACAGAGTAGGGGTTGGCAAACTTTGTAAATACTTTAGGTTCTGAGGTTCTGTGGGCTATAATAAAGTCTCTTGTTACAGTTATTCACCTCAGCCACTCTCGTGCAAAAGCAGCTATAGATTACCATTAAAACTGTTTATGGAAGCTGAAATTTGAGTTTCATATAATTTTCACATGTCATGAAATATCCTTTTTATTTTCATCCCAACCATTTAAAAATGTAAAAACCATTCTTAGCTCATTGGCCATACCAAAAAAATAAAAAGAAAGAAAGAAAAGAAAATAGATGACAGGATGGATTTTGCCCACAGACTGTATTTTGCCATCCCCTGATAGAAAAATGCTTTTCAGTATTAGAAACACTACAGTATCCTAATAAACAAAAGGAGCAACCAAGTCTTACACTGCACACAACACTTACCAGAAATGAAAAGGCATGCTAATCAGTATGCCTCATCTGGAAAAGAGTGACAAAAACCATTAAGAATATTTATGGGAAGGGATGCCTGAGTGGCTCAATGGTTGAACGTCTGCCTTTGGCTCAAGGCGTGGCCTCAGAGTCCTGGGATCGAGGAGCCTGCTTCTCCCTCTGTCTATGTCTCTGCCTCTCTCTCTCTGTCTCTCATGAATAAATAAATAAATAAAATATTTTTTAGAAAAAGAATATTTAAGGGAATTATAGAGTGCCTGGGTGGCTCAGTCACCTTAGCATCTGACTTTGGCTCAGGTCATGAACTCAAGGTCCTGGTATCAAGTCCCATGAGGGGTGCTGCACTCAGCGGGGAGTCTGCTTCTCTCTCTCCCTCTGCCCCTCCCCCAACTCATGTACATGTGCTCTCTCTCAAATAAATAAAATCCTTTTTTTCAAATATTTTATTTATTTATTCATGAGACAGAGAGAGAGAGAGAGAGAGAGAGAGAGGCAGAGACACAGGCAGAGGGAGAAGCAGGCTCCATGCAGGGAGCCTGACATGGGACTCAATCCCGGGTCTCCAGGATCACACTCTGGGCTGAAGGCGGCGCTAAACCACTGGGCCACCTGGGCTGCCCTCAAATAAATAAAATCTTTTAAAAAAGGAATACTGGGACGCCTAGGTGGCTCATCAGTTGAGTGTCTGCCTTCAGCTCAGGGAGTGATCCCGGGATCTGGGATCGAGTCCCATGTCGGGCTCCCTCTGCCTGTGTCTCTCTGCCTCTCTCTCTGTGTCTCTCATGAATAAATAAATAATATCTTAAAAAAATACTTATGGGAATTAATTGAGTTAATTACACACAAAAATTTCTAAGAATAGTACTGGATGCCCAGCAAGCACTCAAAAACTATTTCCAATATTATTAGCAAAAAGATATTCATACTGACTTGCAGAGAAAAGACAAAGCCAATGATTCCATTTCTGTAGTAGTAAAACACAAATCAGGATTAAGAGTGAATACTTTTGGGGTAGCTAGGTGGCTCAGTTGGTTAAACATGTGACTCTTGATTTCAGCTCAGGTCATGATCTCAGGGTCCTGGGATCAAGACCCACATCAGGCTTCAAGCTGGGCAGGGAGCCTGCTTAAGATTCTACCTCTCCCTCTGCCCCTCCCCTTGCTTGCATACTCTCTCTCTTTAAAAAAAAAAAAAAAAAAGAGTGATTACTTATAGGTCTAAAATTTCCCACCATGGTATTTTCTCAGCAAAGTCTAAAATTCTCTAGAATAAATTTTATTTCAGCACCAGGAAGCTGTTATTTACATATAAGACAAGTTTCTAGAAGAAAGGTGAGAGAACGACAAAATATTTGAGACTGACTACTCTAAAATATTACCCAAAGGATTTCTCAAGGAATAATTAAGATTAGGGTCAAGATTCCAACCTTGGCTACACATGTGAGGCCAATGCTAAACCAGCATGGTGAACTGATCTTTACCAAGGATCTGTTCCGTTTAAAAACCCACAAGAAGGGATCCCTGGGTGGCGCAGCGGTTTGGCGCCTGCCTTTGGCCCAGGGCGCGATCCTGGAGACCCGGGATCGAATCCCACATCGGGCTCCCGGTGCATGGAGCCTGCTTCTCCCTCTGCCTATGTCTCTGCCTCTCTCTCTTTCTCTCTCTGTGACTATCATAAATAAATAAAAATTTTAAAAAAAAACACAAGAAGTCAGTATTTGATAAACAGCTCAGAGCTCATCTATTCCATCTAACTACTTGCTACTTCTCAGTTTGTAAGTACAAGGCACTTAAGCAGAATCATTTGTTCAAGAACAGGAGAATTATACTACTTGGCCCCAGCCCAATCTTGTGTTGCACCCTATAGCACCCCATCCCACAGAAAGAGTAGAGAAGCCATTTACTTATCACCATGAGAGGTGCCTTCAACCACCATATTCACTTGACCTAGAAAGAGAGGCTTAAAAATCACAATTAAACAGAGCTCCACTGCCTGCCTTTTCCAGATAAAACTGCATTTTGAGAGAGAAAACTAAATCAATACTCATTTTGATTTCACAACCTTAAACAATGGAATGCTGACAAAGCACCCTGCTATACATTCATCCAACCACCTGTCACCAACATCACCCTCAAACACAAAGGGCTATTTTTATGTAGTACACTACAGAGATAGATAATATCCCATTGCCATGGCAACAAGTTTTCCAGAAGATATGCTAGACCATGAAGAATGCAAAAGAGAGCAACGCTATTTCTTTGCACTTGCTTTTTACTTTGCAATGTATGAGGAAGATTCTAAGTTTTTTTAAGTCCTCAGTAAGTTTGAGCAGTGTGCAAAGAAATCCTGAGTGGACACATATACACATATAGCTATTCCAGGGTGAGGAAGAATCCCTACAGGAATCTTATCTTTCGGGGAAAGAAAAATGCCAAACTAATGCAAGGTCATACCCTCAAATGTAATAATATATTTTCTATTCCCCTGAATCCATCTCTGGTCACTAGGGCAACCTTTCCCACCATGTGCACTACTCTTGGCAGAATCTCCAAGAAGATTATTCTATTGCTGTATTCTTCCCAGTGCCCCAAACAAGAACAAACCCAGCAGCCCATGGAAATGTCCCACTCTGATCAAAAAGCACATATATCCCCACATCCCATATCCAAATGCAAACAGACAACCCCAGAGCCTTCAAGACTTCCCTAAAGAAGTGTGAAGCAGCAGCTCAGATGGACTGGTCACTCCTGTCCTGCCCTCTCTTGTCCCTCCTGGAAGTCTGCACACTCAAGTCCAGCTTGGCATAAATGGATTTCCCTCGCCCCTTACACCAACCATGCCCCATTCTCCCTAGGATCCAGAGCGGTGGTTCCCAGTTCAGCTTGTAGCCTGTGTTGGCTTTTCCTCCACCTGCTCCCCAGAACCACAACCCTTCTTCATCCGCTCTTCCCAGGAAGCTGGTCTCTTCAACACCCAGGCTTTCCCTGGCTTCCAGCTGGCCACTGTAGCACATCAGACAGCAGGAGACAGTTGGTTATTGGTCCCTCAGCCCACCAGCCCCTCCCTGGCCACAATTCTGGCAATTGCTGCATTCTTCTAGACTACTGTTCCTTTAGGGGAATCATACCTTTCACAGCTCCAGCAACAACAATCCCTTCCTTGGCCCCTTTAGATCTTGGGACAGCAACGGCTTCATGCTGCTGCTAATCTATCCATCCCTCCACACACTCCTGTTTTCAGTAAAACCCTCTGAATGTGCCATTTTCTTTAGGGCCCCAAACAGTACATGGCCTTACCCCCAATTTCTTTTAATGGTTCACAATCAATTTAATATTTGTTTTTATTTTTAAATGTTTTTATTTATTTGACGGAGTGCACGAACGCAAGCAAGAGGAACAGCAGAGGGAGAGGGAGAAGCAGGCCCCTTGCTGAGGAGGGAGCCTGATGTGGCTGGATCCCAGGACCCCGGGACATGACCTGAGCCAAAGGCAGATGCTTAACTGACTGAGCCACCCAGGTACCCGTTAATAGCAAATTTTAAACAATAATCACACCCAAGTTAAAGTCTTATCCCTTTATAAAAATAATAAAATAAATTCTATGAAACAAACAACCTAAAATTTCAAACACAGAATGTGTCAAATGTGGAATTTTAAATCAGCTGATATGACAGATTAATAAATATTTTAAAGTTAGCTAACAAGTTGTAAATATGTTTGTAAATTTTGTATGATAGAAAGAAAACTGATATATACAGATATTTTTTAAAAAAATAAGATGGGAGGGCACCTGGGTGGCTCAGTTAAGTGTCCACCTTCAGCTTAGGTCATGATCCCATACTCCTGGCATCAACCCTCACCAGGCTCCCTGCTTAGCAGGGAGTCTGCTTCTTCCTCTCCCTCTGCTTGTGTTCTCTCTCTTGCTTACTGGCTCTCTCTCAAATAAATAAAATCTTTTAAAAAATAAAAATAAGACGGAAATTTATTTCTCTTTCATGTAAATGAAGTTTAAACTTGGACTGTCTAAGACTAATAAGTCAGCTTTATAAAGGTATGGGACCCAGGCTCTTTCCCTATATACATAAACTGCTTTCTGCCACACTTTATGCTTTTCCTCCAAAACCATCATGTAAGCACCAGCCTTCATATTCCAGTACAGTTAACATACAGTGTTATATTAGTCTCAGGTGTACAATATAGTGACTCAACAATTCTATACATTACTCAGTGCTCATTATAAGTGTACTCTTAATCTCCTTCAGCTGTTTCACCCATCCCTCCACCTCCCCTGACAACCATCAGTTTGTTCTCTATAGTTAAGAGTCTGGTTTTTTCTCTTTTTTCCTCTGTTTGTTTTGTTTCTTAAAATCCATGTGAGTGAAATCATATCGTATTTGTCCTTCTCTGACTGACTTATTTCACTCAGCATTATATCCTTTAGAACTACCCATATTGTTGCAAATGGCAAGATTTCATTCATTCCTTTTTTTCTACTTGAATCATCAAATTATATTTGAGAGAATTGCCATAGAAATATTTAAAAAGACAAGTTTATTTCCAGAACAAGATCATTGAGCCCACATTAACATAAGTATCTAGTATCAAAGTAAGATCTTGAAAATGCTTTCTAAAATTCAAACTGAGCAAAAATTCTACTAAACCTTGATTTTCCCACCAAGCCAATGTATTAATATTTCTTGTCATATAAACCTTGACATTTTCCAAATTCCCAGCTTAAATTTTTTTAAGCATTTTATTAAGTAATCTCTACACTGAACATGGGGCTCAAACTCACAACCCCAAGATCAAGAGTTACATGCTCTGGGATGCCTGGGTGGCTCAGCAGTTAAGCGTCTGCCTTCGGCTCAGGTCGTGATCCTGGAGTCCTGGGATCGAGTCCCACATCCGGCTCCTTGCATGGAGACTGATTCTCCCTCTGCCTGTGTCTGCCTCTCTCTCTCTCTGTCTTTCATGAATAAATAAATAAAACTTAAAAAAAAGTCACATGCTCCAACAACTGAGCCAGCCAGGTGGCCCTGAAGTGGTAATATTTTAGATATATTAGGTAGAATATTAGGTAGAATAAAATAAATTATTAAGGGACACCTGAGCCTTATCCCAATTTCTGATGGCTTTCTTGGCTTTGAAGTTTAATCAACCTTAACCCTAGACTGTCTCATGTTCTGCTTTATCATACTGAAGCTCCTTAGAAGTAGATCCAAATCCCCTACTCAGACCCATAGACTCACTCCTTTAAGCAAGAATTCCAACATTTACAGAGAAGTGCTATGAAAGCCATAGCCTCTCCACTGAGACATCATCAGGAAACCCTCCCTTTCTTTTTTAGTTTGTCTCTTCAACAAAGACTGAATTTCAACCCAAATTATTATGAAAACTATTACCAGAAGTAACTTATCTATGTGACCATGGGCAAATTACTGAATCTCTCTGTACCTCCACTTTGTCTTCTTCAAACTGGAGGCAATAATAACTACCTCATGATTTGCTTGTGAAAATTAAATAAGATGAGCATTCTAGGGGATCCCTGGGTGGCTCAGTGGTTTAGCGCCTACCTTTGGCCCAGGGCACGATCCTGGAGTCCCGGGATCGAGTCCCGTGTCGGGCTCTCGGCATGGAGCCTGCTTCTCCCTCCTCCTGTGTCTCTGCCTCTCTCTATATATGTCTATCATAAATAATAAATAAATAAATATTTTTAAAAAAAGATGAGCATTCTACAAATTATAGGACAAGGCCTATTACATGGTAATCAGTAAATAAATGGTAGCAGCTACCATGATTTTTTTTTTTTTTTTATGATAGTCACAGAGAGAGAGAGAGGCAGAGACACAGGCAGAGGGAGAAGCAGGCCCCATGCACCGGGAGCCCGATGTGGGATTCGATCCTGGGTCTCCAGGATCATGCCCTGGGCCAAAGGCAGGCGCCAAACCGCTGCGCCACCCAGGGATCCCAGCTACCATGATTGTTATCACGTATGTACAGCCAGAGTAGATTTTGCCCCAAAGGACAGTATCTAGAAACATTTTTGGTTGTAACAACTAGGGGACAGGCAGATACTGGCATCTACTAAATAGAGACCAGGGATGCTGCGAGACATTCTATAATGCACAGGACAGCCCCCACAGCAAAGAATGATCTGGCCCAAAGTGTCAATAGTGCAGAGGTAGAGAAACCTTGATACAGAACAAAGAATAAATTAAAAGACTCTAGGGGTGCCTGGGTAGCTCAGTTGGTTGTGTGTCTGACTCTTGATTTGGGCTCAGGTTGCGATCTCAGGGTTATGAGATCCAAGCCCCCTCTGAGGCTCTGGGCTGGGCGTGGAGCCTGCTTAAGATTCTCTCTCCCTCTGCCCCTCCCTGCTGCAGCTTGCACACTCTCATAGATAGATAGATAGATAGATAGATAGATAGATAGATAGATAGATGATAGATGAGGGACACCTGGGTGACTCAGTTGTTGAGCGCTTGCCTTCAGCCCAGGGCATGATCCTGGGGTCCTGAGATAGAGTCCCACATTGGGCTCCCTGCATGGAGCCCGCTTCCCCCTCTGCCTATGTCTCTGCCTCTCTCTGTGTGTGCCTCTCATGAATAAATAAATAAAATCTTTAAAAAAAGAAAAAAATAATCTAAGACCTCCACATGGTAAATTTCACAGACTTTGCTTTCAGTGCCATTTCTCAGTTAATAGGTCTTAAAGTTACCACAGTGTATGCAAAGGAAAGGAATTAAAACATTTTAGAACAATTTCAAAGCAACCCTAAAGGAAAAAGAAAAAAACCTCAAAAAGCAAGCACACCAAACACCTCCAGGAGGAAAAGCCTGTTCATGTAAAATCATCTGTTTTTCACAAGAATGACCCTGAACTAAAGAATAAACAGAGATTATTGCATTAAATATGTTCTTTTGAAGGCACCAGGGCAAACATTACACATTTAAGAAAACCTGCTTTTCAAAAAAAGCAGAAACAATTCCTAATTGCTGGCATTTATGCAATTAGTCAGGAAATTAACACAGGTGAAACATTTAATTACCCCCAGGAGGCTGAACAAAACTATTTTTCTGTAAACCAATGGCAAAATGTTACAAATAAATTAAGTCAAAGCAAATATTTACTACTAAACTAATATTAAATAGCGTCTCCTGGTCCTGAATTAAATTATGAGGCTAGCCGAGTTTCTCCAGTCTGTTAAAAATCACTTTTCCTTTCAGGTTCATGTTCTAGCCAGTCTCTGAAGTAGAGATAATAGTGGTAAATAAAACAGGCCCAAAAGCCAGCCGGCATGCACTCCACAGGGGTTCTCTGGAATGAAGTGAAGTAGAGCGGGCCAGATAGAAAGGTCAGGAGCAGAGAAAGCTGAGCAGGGACTGCAGGGTGAATTCCTGGTGGAAGAAGCTGGGCATTCATTCTCTCTGAGCTTCCTTCCCCCTCACAGGGCTGACTGGAGGGGGAGGGACCACCGCAGCCTTATGGAATCTCATTCCTGACCCAGACCTGCCAGCAGTGCTGCTGCCATTCTGACTTTAGAACCAATGAACTCTGAAGAACTGAAGTTCCTAGTCCAGACACCTTGCAATTCTTCAGAGCAGGGCTTCTTAATTGTTTTTGTCCTATGCTCCCTGCCCTTTGGTAGTCTGCATGGACCTCTTCTCAATAATTTTGTTTGATTGATGGATGGATGGATTTGACAGAGAGAGAGAGAGCACAAGCAGGGGGAGCAGCAGGCAGAGGAAGGGGGGGTAAGCCGAATTCCTGCTGAGCAGCAAGCCTGACATGGGGCTCCATCCCAGGACCCTGGGATCATGACCTGAGCTAAAGGTGGACACTTAATCAACTGAGCCACCCAGGCACCCCAGAATAATGTTTTTAAATGCATACCATTAAACACTTAAAATAGGTAGGATTATAAAAGAAACATACTGAAATATAGCTATCAAATTATTAAAAAGCAAGTTTGTGGTAGTCATGCATGTGTTTGACTATGTATTACTACCTGTGATAATTGTAAAATGATTTTTAAAAATCCTACTTCTACAGGTGATGAAATCACGGGTACTACTAATACTACTGTGGTTTGTGCCTATATGCACAATGGAAGGAAATGCTTCATTTCAGTTACGAGTTGGTACAAATAAAAATGTATCTTTTTCCACATCCAAATCCACTGACCCCTAAAACAGAACCAGTGCCTGCTTTAGAGTATTCCAAGCAGGAGTGGGAATGCAGGGCATTCATATCTGCATTTCCACTTCTTTTCCTGCCTCCCACTAGTTAAGAGGAAAAACAAATTGCCTAAAGACTAAAATTGAAAATAATACATAAGAAGATAATATATTTGCCAGTTCTACTTGGCATAAGAAAATGAATTATGCATGAAAATGTTTTTTAAAAAGATAAAGAAATTTTAAATGAGTGGTTGAGCAAAAACATCTATATTCTCTGGCCCCAAAAAGCTAAACAGAGTAATTTTCTGCTTCAGAAAACTCTGGAAGGCAAGTGTGGCACAAAATTCCTAAGGTGACACATACCCCCAATAATTCTCCCTTCCCGGTGTCTATGCTTTTGAATAATCCTCTCCCCTTCACTGCAGACAAAACCTGTGACTTGCTTCTAACCAACAGGATATGCCAAAAGCAATGGAGGTGTCCACACTCCTCTAAGACAACTGGAGAGAGAAAATCTCCTTAAAGAAGCCAACAGCCATAATTATGAACTGCCTATGGAAAGAGCCATGTGGCAGGAAACTGCAGGTGATCTCTAGTAGCTGAGATCTTCAGTCCTAAACTCACAAGGAACTGAATTCTACTAAAAATGACATGAGCTCCAAGAGGTCCCAGAGCTCCACAAAGGAATGCCACCCAGCCAATGCCTTGATTTTAGCCTTGTGAAACCCTGAGCTGAGGACAATTAAGCCATGTCAGGACTCCTGACCCAAAGGAACAGTAAGATAATAAATGTGTTGTTTTAAGCTCCAATTTAAATGTATTCAAAGTCATTACAGAGCAATAAGATAATTAATGCAGTAACCAATAGAGGGGGTGACCAACCATCCCAATTTGCCCTCCAACTGTTCTGCTTTGAAACCTGAGTCTCATGCTCCAGGAAACCCCAGAGGCCTGAGCAACCCAGGATGGTTAGTTGCTGCTATGATCTGAATGTGTCTCCCATGGGGATCCCTGGGTGGCTCAGCGGTTTTGTGCCTGCCTTTGGCCCAGGACGCAATCCTGGAGTCCCGGGATCGAGTTCCACGTCGGGCTCCCGGCATGGAGCCTGCTTCTCCCTCTGCCTGTGTCTCTGCCTCTCTCTCTCTGTCTATCATAAATAAATAAAAATAAATCTTTAAAAAAATGAATGAGTCTCCCACAAAATACATATGTTGAAATTCTAATGCCCAATGTGATGGTATTAGGAGGTAAGGCCTTTGGGAGGAGCTTAGCTCATGAGGGTAGAGCCCTCAAGAATAGGATTTAATGCCTTATAAAGAGGCTCCAGAGAGATCCCTAGCCCTTTCCACCTTATAAGGACACAACAAGAAGGTGCCAGCTATGAACCAGGAAAGGGGCCCCCCACTAGGAAGCAAATATGCTGATACCTTGATCTTGGACTACCAGCCTCCAGAACTGTGGACAATAAATTTCCACAGTTTATAAGCCACCCAGTCTGTGGTATTTGTTATAGCAGCCCAAACAGACTTAGATGCCCACCAAAAGACATGTACTAAAGAAGCAAATGATACAAATACAAAATCCTAGATACTTGCCTTTACGAAACAAAGTTTGGGGGAAAAACCTAGAAAGGAACCAAACCCGCTTTTAATAATTACTGATAATTAGTGAAACAACTCAAGATTTCCTCACAACCAATTTTCTATGCCCTTAAAGTAGGACAGTCCCCAGTTATGCATGTGAAACTAGGCCAATATTCAAATCCATCTTGCTTTTTTTTTTTTTTTAAGTAATCTCTAACCCAACTCAGGGCTTGAATTCACAACCTTAAGATCAAGAGTTGCATGCTACACCAACTGAACCAGTCAGGTACCGCACCTTGTATTAATTACTAGTCTTCACTTTTGTTACCTTTTCCAACTCCCTACTGGTTTACCCAATCATTCTAAATCAGTCTCAAACATCATTACCTTAAAGACTGCAAATAGCTTGATCGTGTAGAACCATGGTTCAGTCTTTACATTTGACCGAAGGCCACAGATACCTTTTCTGCCTATATTAAACCCCTCTATGTTCCCATCTCTGACCACTCTCAGGTTCCTTTTTTTAAATCCTATGAATTGTATGATGTCTGAAATTTGCTTTAGGATAACAGAGGGCTAGGGTACAAAAGTGGGAACAGAACTGACCACATGTGCATTTATGGTTGTTGAGCATGGATGGCAAGCACAGAGGAGCTTAATGTAGTATTATTCTACTTGTTTGAGATTTTCCTAAAAAGAGAGAGAGAGAGAGAGAGAGAGAGAGAGAAAGCCTTTGAAAGCCAAACCAAAAAAATTAACTCTATAGTCCTCTAACACTTCAAGAATATAGCGTGCATTCTGCTACCCTATAAAGGAGCTTTTAATATTTGTACACGTTTAGCACAGTCCTGCAGTCATGTGACATCCTATACAAATAAAAATGCCACCTAGTTTCCTTAGGCATAAAGGTCTTTACAGCACCATAATGATGAGTCACTGTAAGAGTAGGTAATGAAGATTTTTAAAAAGGAAACATAAATGAACTAGAGCTACGTGTGTCAATAAAGATGAATCTCAAAAACAATGTGAGGAAAAGCAAGTTACAGTTAAGAGTACAATACTCCTAATTTTAAGTTGAAAAGCCATACAAAACAATATATTATTTTAGTGACATATACACACACACACACACACTATATACACAGATGATATATATACATATAATATAAGTATTAACATTTTTTCAATTCATTGCACACCAAATTCAGGACAGTAATAACCTCTGGGGTTGGAAGGAAGGAGAATGGGACCAGAGAAGAAGGTCACAGGAACCCCTCGCAGTAAATGAATTGTTTTACTTATTTGTTGGGTAATCCTCTAAGTTTTACACACCTGAAATATTTTTTTTCACCCAAAATATTTTTGTTATAAAAAAGTCAACAAGCAACTATTATACAAATGTCCCTCTTTAAACCACACAATGGTTTGGCTCTGGAATTTCCTATATCTATCTGCTGGCACTCTTTCTCTTTTACAAAAAAAAAGAGTACTATCTCAAACAGGATACATTCTTACTTGCTGTTTTAATATTCTGGCCTCTCTCCTTAAAGTGTATATTACAAAGGACTATGATATAAAGATGCAAAAATAGAAAACTGCTTTATTTGCATTTTTAAAAAATAGTTTTGGCTAATAATCTAACAATGATGAAAAGTTCACAAGAATTTTGTCTTGGGACCCCTGGGGGGCTCAGTGGTTGAGCATCTGCCTTTGGCTCAGGTAGTGATCCTGGGATCAAGTCTCACATTGGGCTCCCCATGAGGAGCCTGCTTCTCCTTCTGCCTATGTCTCTGCCCCTCTCTGTGTCTCTAATAAATAAAATCTTTATAAAAAAAAGAATTCTGTCTTTTACCTATAGTTTTCTTTAATGATTAAACAGTTGCTTCAATGAATTACAAGAAAATCTTTAAATAGGACTTCTTGGGACACCTGGGTGGCTCAGCAGTTGAGTGTCTGCCATTGGCTCAGGGCGTGATCCCGGGATCTGGGATGGAGTCCTGCATCAGGCTCCCTGCATGGAGCCTGCCTCTCCCTCTGCCAGTGTCTCTCCCTTTCTCTCTGTGTGTCTCTCATGAATAAATAAATAAATCTTTTTTAAAAAACAGATAGATAGATAGATAGATAGATAGATAGATAGATAGATAGATAGGACTTCTTCCCAAAGATGAGTCCATGCACAGGGCACCTGGGTGGCTCAGTCAGTTTAACATCTTTTTTTTTTTTTTTGAAAGAGAGAGAGAGTACACACACAAGCAGGAGGGGCATTAAGAAAGGGAGGGAATCTCAAGTAGGCTCCGTGCTAAGTGGGGAGCCTGATGCAGGGCTCAATTTCATAACCCTGATATCACAACCTGAGCCAAATCCAAGAGTTGGGACACTTAACTGACTCTACCACCCAGATGCCCTGAGCAACTTTTTTTTTTTTTTTAAGATTTACTTACTTAGCACAGAGAGGGGTGGAAGAAAAGGGAAAGAGAAACCTCAGCAGACTCCTCACAGAGTTCAAAGCCCCAGTCAGGGCCCAATATCATGATCCCCAAGATCATGACCTGAGCCAAAACCAAGAGTGGGACACCCAACCAACTGCACCACCTAGGGCTCCCCCACCAGTGTCCAAATCTTGATTTCGACTACAGTGATCTCAGGCTCATGGGATTGGGCCTCCACATCCTCTGTGCTCAGTAGGGAGTCTGCTTGAGATTCTCTGCCCACCCCCAACTCCTCCCACCCTGCACTCTCTAAAATAAATAAATCTTTTTTAAAAATCTGATTCCATGCACAGGAATTTTTATTTTTATTTTTTTTAAAGATTTTATTTATTTATTCATGAGAATACACAGAGAGGAGAGAGAGAGAGGCAGAGACACAGGGAGAGGGAGAAACAGGCTCCATCCAGGGAGCCCTGGGTCTCCAGGATCATGCCCTGGGCTGTAGGTGGTGCTAAACCGCTGCACCACGGGGGCTGCCCACACAGGAATTTTTAAAACATCCCCTACTTCTAGCAACTTTATTACTTCTTTACCTCAATCAAAGCTGCTTAAACAAGCAGACATTTATCAGCTTTTTTCCAATTCAGTGATTTCCCTTGATATTACACAATCAGTAGTGTTTTAGAGCTATTCCCCTTAATGTCTAAGAGTTAACTATCAAGTCAGAGAAAGACAAATACCATATAATCTCACTTACATGTGGAATCTAAAAACAAAGAACTTGAACTCATAAATACAGAGGAATAGATAGGTGGGGGGGGAACAGATGAAAGTGATCAAAAGTTACAAACTTCCAGTTATAAAATAAGTCATGAAGATTTAATGTATAGCATGGTGACTGTAGTTAATAATATGGTATTATATATTTGAAAGTTGCCAAGAGAGTATATCATAAAAGTTCTGATCACACAAAAAATTTCTAACTATGTATGGTGATAGATGTAGACTTACTGTGGTGATCATTTCACAAAATATACAAATACTGAAAAAAAAAAACAAATACTGAATCATTATGTTGTATACCTGAAACTAATATAATGTTACATGTTAATTAGATCCCAATTAAAAAATACACCATTTCAAAACAAAAAGAGTTGACATCATAAAAATTAAAACAAATTATGACTACTTCAAATATACACAGCATTCCCAGAGACTAACATACCATCCTAAAAGATGAATATTATCAATAAGTCTACATAGTTTAATTCATTACAGCAAATATAAAACTTGCTAGTTCAAGATAGACACTTTATTTCTAGAGGTTATATTCCTTCTTTATTTTTTAAGTAAGCTCTATGCCCATCATGGGGCTTGAACTCACAACCCCTAGATCAAGAGTTGTGTGCTCTACCCAACTGAGCCAGCCAGATGCTCTAAAGGCTATATTTGAAACTGAATAAACTCAAACAAACTGAAGAATAAAAAACATTTGCATTGGAATGTAAACTCCATGAGGACAGGGATTTGTGTTTGATCCATTGATGTAATCTCAGTACCTAGAACTGTGCATTATGAGTAACAGAAACTCAAATACATGTCAAACCCAAACCTGATTCCCACCACACCACCCTATGCCATCTAGTAAAATGCTGGTCTTTGAATACCAATGAAATACTTCACAACCTGGGAAACCAATCGCTCTAACATTTGTAGATCGTTGTCTTAAAAACCGTTTCTCAGACATTCATATTAACTTTTTCTAATTTATTTTTTTAATATATTTTATTTACTTATTCATGAGAGAGAGAGAGAGAGAGAGAGAGAGAGGCAGAGACACAGGCAGAGGGAAAAGCAGGCTCCATGCAGGGAGCCTGACGTGGGACTCGATCCCGTGTCTCCTGGATCAGGCCCAGGGCCGAAGGCAGCACTAAACCACTGAGCCATCCAGGCTGCCCAAATTTTTGTAATTTAAAAGGATATCGTCCTACCATTTTTCACCTAGTACTGAAATTTGGCTTTTAAATAAATCAGCACATGAAGATAAATACTCCAAAAATAGGACCAAAGATCTTTTTAAAATAGGCTATTATGGGGATCCCTGGGTGGCTCAGCGGTTTAGCGCCTGCCTTTGGCCCAGGGTGCAGTCCTGGAGTCCTGGGATCGAGTCCTGAGTGAGGCTCCTGGCATGGAGCCTGCTTCTCCCTCTGCCTGTGTCTCTGCCTCTCTTTCTATGTCTATCTTGAATAAATAAAAATCTTTTTAAAAATAAATAAATAAAATAGGCTATTATGATGCATTAAAATATAATTCAAGAGGGCAAATACACCACCTTCAGCCCAGGGCGTGATCCTGGAGACCCGGGATTGAGTCCCACATGGGCTCCCTGCATGGAGCCTGCTTCTCCCTCTGCCTATGTCTCTGCCTCTCTCTCTCTCTCTCTGTGTCTCTCATAAATAAATAAAATCTTAAAAAAAAAAGATGGCAAATAAGCATATGACATGATGCTCAACATCATGTCATTAGGGAATTGCAAATAGGAACAACAATGAGATATCACTACATTCCTTTGGTCAAAATCAAAAACACTGGTATTGTTAAATACTGCTGAGAATATGGAGCAACATGAACTCTCATGCATGGCTGAGGGGATTGCAAAATGGCACAGCCACTTTGGAAGACAGTTTGGCAGTTTCCTATAAAACTAAAGATACTCTTACCATATGATCCAGCAATCATACTACTAGGTATTTACACAAAGGAGTTGAAAACTTAAGTCCACACAAAAACCTGCACACAGGTATTTATGCCAACTTGAGCCATAACTGCCAAAACTTGAAAGCAACCAAGACGTCCTCTAGTTCATGAATGGATAAACTTTGGTCCGTCCAGACAATGTAGTATTATTCAGCACTAAAAAGAAATAAGCCATTAAGCTATGAAAAGACATGGAGGAATCTCAAGTGCATATTATTAATGAAAGAGGCCAACTGAAACGATTACATACTGTGTTTTTCTAACTATATGACATTCTTTAAAAGTGCAAAAATAAAAAAAAATTAAAAAAAAAAAAAAAAAAGTGCAAAAATATAAAGACAGTAAAAAGATCAGTGGTTGCCTGGGGTTGGGGGTTGGGGGTAAGAGGAAGGGATGACTGTGCGGAGCAGAGAGCATTTTTAGGGGCAGTGAAACTATTCTGTATGATATTTTAATGGTAAATACATGTTATTATACATTTGTCCAAACTCATACAATGCTCAACACCAAGAGTGAACCCTAATGTAAACTATGGACTCTGGGTAATTATGATATGTCAATGTAGGTTTATCAATTGTAAAAAAATGTACCACTCTGGAGGGAAGTTTTCCTAATGGGAGAGACTGTGTATGTGTGTGATCAGGAGGCATTATGGGAACACTATGCACCTCTCCTTCAATTTTGCTCTGAACCTAAAACTGCTCTAAAAAATTAAGTCTTAATAAATATATATTTTTTAAAAAAACATAAGAACGTACAACACCAAGAGCAACTCCTAATGCAAACTATAGACTTTGAGCAATAATGATATGTCAATGTCAACAAATGTACCAGTCTGGTGAGGGATGTTGATAATGATGGAGGCTGTACATGTGTGCTGGTAGGGTATGTATGGGAATTTTTGTACTTTCCCCATTACTTTGCTACAAATATAAAACTGCTCTGAAAAAAATAAAATTTATATATAATATTTCAACAGAAAAATTCTTTTTTTAATTTATTTTTTATTGGTGTTCAATTTGTCAACATACAGAATAACACCCAGTGGTCATCCTGTCAAGTGCCCACCTCAGTGCCCGCCACCCAGTCACCCCCACCCCCTGCCCACCTTCCCTTCCACCACCCCTAGTTCATTTCCCAGAGTTAGGAGTCAACAGAAAGAAATTCTTAACATAACTTTCATGACAAAGTAACAGGTATATTTTTACTGCAAGGAGGAGACAAAATTAAGTATTTTTGTAAAACATTTACTCCAGGTAAGATTTTCACTCTGCCTGAAACATTATGGTAATCTTAATTATATGCTTATTAAGATAAAAAATCTGGCTGTTACCATAGAAATTACCAGGGATGGTTAGTGCCTCCATGATTTGAGCAGTTATACCTGTTGGGCCACTTAATTCTGAACTTACAGGTTCATGTTTAACAGGGAAAGGCTAAAAATGTCTACATTTGTTTTAAAGAATGGCTAATACACTCATGGGGAAATGCAAATTGAGGTAAATGGAGCATGCACATACACATCAAGATACAACACACCACACCACACCATACCACACATCACCAAAATGGTTGATAAAACAGGTGACTGCTGAGTGCTACCTTTGCTTGAATCTCTTCTGATTACATTTCCCTGTCCAGGATGCCTTTGATGTTCATTTTTACCTGCATGAAGAATACTGGACTATTGCAATTATATTAGGTTAATTGGGAAGGATGTATTTTATTTTGCTGGACTGAATAACAGAGCTTAAAGCTCTGAGAGATTTACTACAAGCAATCTTCTAGGCATGTCCCCCTTTGCCAACATCTGAAGCAGTCTTCTGCAAGCAGGTTTCAACTGGACATCAAGAGTATAACATCATTCATGCAAATGCACTGTGCCTTGGGTTCTTTCTAAATCATATATACTTCAAAGGAGCGTGTATTTTTTCTAACACCAGGAAAGTCCCCTCCCCAATTCCTTAGGAGTGGGGAACCAACACATTCACATTTAGCATGTCCGCTTTCTCTTATCACAGTACATGTATTACTGACTACAAAATAGGTCTTGGCAGGTGCCCAGCTGTCATTTACTTGCTGTGTGGCCTCAGTCACTCATTCCTTTTTCAGTTGAAAAGTTGCAAGAGCATTTAATAAATTTATATGGTTGGGAATATTCTGAGGGCCTCAAGTAATGGCCATGGTTTGTGTTTTAATACACTCACTTTTTTTTTAAGATTTTATTTATTTATTCATGAGAGAGACAAACAGACAGAAACACAGGCAGAAGGAGAAGCAGGCTCCCCGAAAGCAGCCGGATGCAGGACTCGATTCCAGATCCTGGGATCACGCTCTGAGCCAAAGGCAGACGCTCTACTGCTGAGCCACCCAGGCGTCCCAAGACACTGACTTTTTGTGTCTACCTAGTTCAGCTCAACCACAAACAGCAATTGCAGAACTTTCTACATAGAAAAGACTTCTTTAAAAAAAAAAAAAGGACTACTTAAGGGCTAAACAGCCATGCTAAGTTCTGTGAATACTAATTACATTTTCAGAAATCCTTTCTAAAAGGTGAAAGAGGGGATCCCTGGGTGGCTCAGCGGTTTAGTGCCTGCCTTTGGCTCAGGGCGAGATCCTGGAGTTCCAGGATCGAGTCCCACATCGGGCTTCCTGTATGGAGCCTGCTTCTCCCTCTGCCTGTGTCTCTGCCTCTCTTTCTGTGTCTCTTTCATGAATAAATAAATTAAATCTTTTTAAAAAATAAGATAAAAGGTGAAAGATTACAGAGTGGCTAAAGTTATGCTCACAGACATATAGGCATATGCATGCTCCAGCAGCATAAAGCAGTCTTAAATGGTAAGAAAAACGACCTACAAACACAGTGACATTGTAACTGAGCCATAAAATCCTCACTAATCCTCTGAAACTAGATTTTAAAATACCACTTCCCACTCCAAATATTCAATTGATGTTAACTTTTATACTACTGCTTTCAAGAAAAGCTTCATTTCCATGCACCCCTGTGTTTATATTTTATAGCAGCATTCTTACAACAGCCATGATATGGAAGCAGCCTAAGTGTCCATGTCCATCAATTGATGAATGATAAAGATGTGTGTATATGTTTATATATGTATATGTTTATACACACACACACAACGAAATTTTTTTTCGCACAATGAAATATTATTCAGGCATCAAAAAGAATGAAATCTTGCCATATGCAATGACATGGATGGAACTAGAGTACAACGCTTAGCAAAATAAGTCAGAGAAAGACAAGTACTATATGATCTCACTCATATGTGGAATTTAAGAAACAAACAAATGAGTAAGAGACAAATCAAGAAAGATACTATTAACTATAGAGAACAATCTGATGGTTACCAGAGGGGAGGAGTTGGGGGGATGGGTGAAACAGGCGATGGGGATTAAAGAGTGCGCTTGTCCTGATGAGCACAGGATGATGTATGAAGTACTGAATTACTATATAGTACACCTAGAACTAATATGACACTGTATGTTAACTGGAATCAAAATTAAAACTTAAAAAATAATTGAAAAAAGCTTCATTTCATGTTTTGGGCCTGATTTTAAGAATCTTATCAACATGGGACGCCTGGGTAGGTCAGCAGTTGAGCACCTGCCTTCAGCCCAGGGCATGATTGGGCTCCCTGCATGGAGCCTGCTTCTCCCTCTGCCTGTGTCTCTGCCGCTGTCTCTGTGTCTCTCATGAGTAAATAAAATCTTAAAAAAAAAAAAAGAATCTTATCAACATGAAAGCCTGGTGACATCAAAAGACGATGGTTATCAAATAGTCTTTCTCCGAGCTCCAAGGAAAGCACAAAACAAAAACAGCATGTGCTGTGGATCATCCCCTCCTCCTCTTCCAGGTATGGAGCAGCTAAAAGGAGGTAGCTGTGACACACATTACTTTCCAGTTCTGTTTCAAGTGCATGCAATAAGATGGGAAACTACAGCTGTCTCCTATGCTGGACCTCTGGGGTCTATCTCTGGCCCTAAACAGTAAGCTTGGCTTTGCCTTGACTGACATCCTCTTACAGCCCTTTGTCCCTGCTCTGCAACGTGTTAAGGCTTTCCAGTTTAATATCAATATTCAGAAGTACATTAGTGAGCAAATACATATAGTAGATATATATATATATATTAATACGTACATGGGGCGGACAACATTGAGTTCTGGGCCCCGCTGTATACACACACACACTTACCTAAACACACACTTGGAAGTTCAAGTTCCAGCAAGGCACCCTGAGCACCTACCCCCTTCCACCCACCCAAGGGAGGGAAAGGCAGGAGCAGCGAGCAGAGGTTAAACCAGACACCAGCCAAAACAAACAGCACTTCCAGAACAAGGCAAACTTTGGGTCTGGGCGGCTGCAGAGCCCCAGCAATGGCCGGGGGAGGGGAGGGAGCGTCAGTCTGTCTCAGGGGAGGAAGACGGGGAGCGCACCCTCCAGAGCTGCGGAGGAGGCTGGTGCTCCCTGGGGGACAAGGGCGTCGCCGCCATCCCCGACTTCGACCTGGCCGAGGCCTCCAGGTCCTTGAGCAGCCCTATCGGCCCACCTCGCCCCCTGATCTCCACAGAAATGGTCCCCACAGACAGGCGCCGGCTGAGGGCGCGGGGACATACCTGGTGCAACGTCTCGGCGGGCAGCTGCGACGCCCGGAACAGGTCGGCCACGGGGCCCGCGGCTGCGGTGACGGTGCCGGGGACGGTCCTGGCGGCCTCAGGGGGCCCGGACCCGGGGCCCCCGCCTGCGGCGCCGGCGCAGCGCGCGAACAGCTCGGAGTAGCACTGCTGCTCGCCCTCGCTCAGCAGCAGCGGCGGCCCGGAGCCGCAGCCCCCGCCCGCCGCTGCCTCCATGGGGCCGGGAAGGGGGTCCGGCGAAGCACCGCCACCGGGTAGGGAACAGCTGCCTCCGCCTCAGCCTCCGACGCCTGGGTCTCGGCCTCGGCCGCCGCCACCGCCCCCACGCCCCGCAGCTGCCGCGCCGCCGCTTCCTCCCGGCGCGCGCCGGCCCCGCCCCCAGACTTGAATGTTGTGCCTCCGCCGCGCGGCACATGGAGACAGGCGCGGGGCGAACCAATCGCAGCCTGGGATCGTGCCCCGGCCCCGCCCCCGCCGTCCGCCCCGCCCCGCCTCGCCCCGCCCCGCGCCGCGCCAGGTAACTAACTCCGCCGGCCGCCCGCCCCGCCCGCGCTGCCCGGACCGGGAGGCCGGGGGCCAGCGCCTGACGCACCCCCGGAGCCCCGCAGGGGCGCCTCCGGCTCTCCGCCCTGGCTGGGAAGGGAGACGACTAGACCCACCTGGAGCATGGCGCTTTTCAGGGGGCGGAGAAAGCTGTGGTGGTTTTTCCCTAGAACTGGAGCAGGTGCGGCGCCCTTCGCAGAAGAGGGGGGAGACAGGAGAAATTAAGCTTCCCTTTTTGCATAGTGCGCTTCTGTCCTGAAAAGCTGGAGGACAGAGATCTCCAGAAGAACTGCTCGCAGTGACTCCGCTTAGCATTCATGGTGGAGATGAGGTTAGGCTACTTTCTCAGGTATGGCTCATACCTGGAGTTGTGCCTTAAAAAGGAATACCGTCAGTTAGTGTTAAATACTAGAGTGATAAGAGTGAAAAGGGGCCCTGGGAAGAAGAATTGCATATATATAGATATATATATATATAGATATATATATCATATATATCACATATATATCATATATATATCACAAAGAAAAAATGAGTCCAGAATTAAGCACTAATAAAAAATACAATTTCAAATTTAATAAACAGACATATATAAACCTTTCACCCCAAAATAATTTTACTTTAACTAAAAACAAACACTATCTCAAGAAATAGCACTGATGATAACAAATATACTTTGGTATGTTGGTCAAACTAAAATAAGGAGGAAGGACAAGACTGAGAAAAAAATCAACAAATGGTGAAGGGGGAAGAAATACATAAGAAATAGATAACAAAAATGATTAGAGTGCCTGGCAGGTTGATTAGGTGGAGCATATGACTCTTGATCTTAGGATCATGAGTTCAAGCCCCACTTTGGAAATAAAGTTTACTTAAGTAAAACAGGGGGTTTTTTAACAAAAAAAAAAAGAAGAAGAAGAAGAAGAAGAAGAAAAATTATGTCAATCCATAAATGGTGACCAGAGTAAGATTTCCCTTTTGGAATCTAAGGACATGAAATAGAGAAGAGGATCCACTCTAAAAGCAGGAAGTTCTCATCTCTTCACTAAGATTTCCTTATACCACATTTTGCTTTACAGCTACCAGGAGAGAATTAAGCTTGTGGACAAGAATACAGAGAGGATAGGTAAGTAAGGAACAGCAAAGACTATCTTAGCTGGGGAATTACCATTTTAAAATCTCACCACCTCCTGTATTTTCCAAACTGTGATAATTTCTAAGGAAAACTGGAAGCCAAGAGATCATGTTTACGCCCTTCCTACCTTTTTAGTTACATCCTTGGGATTCCCTGAGAATCACCCACTATTCTTTTTTTTTTATCACCCACTATTCTAACAGAGGTTAGAAAGGGACTCACCCTTTGTGATAAAAGCCAAAACCTACTTTCCCCTGTGACACCTGGAAAAAGAAATGTGAGATATAATAATCCCTAATATTCATACAGTTCAAAGCTACATTATCTCATTTAAGACTCACAGTAACTCTCTGAGGTAGATTGGGAAAACATTTTCATCTTCATTTTGCAGATGAGAAAATGGATGCAGAAATGGTGTGATTTACCCAACTGAATACTAGATTCGAAGCTGCTCTTCATTATTCAACTCAGTTTAATAAATTTGACAGATACTCATCAGCACTGCAGATCCTGCTGAAATGCATAGAAAGCCTTACATCTGTGCCTATCCATCAAGCAGCACTTATTGGTAGAACAGGAAGTATTAACTGTGTCCCTACGGGGGTACTGTGAGGGATTAAAAAAAAATACAAGACGTGTTCCTTTCAAGGAGTCTGCAGCTTCACTGGAAAAGACAAAACTAACACAACAAAGAAAAACAAACAATAAAAGACAATGTATAATTAAGTGCTAAATCGTGTACCCCAGGCTAAGCGCTGTGGGAGTTTAGAGAAGAGAGAAAATCCAGGAGCCAGAGCCCAGCCAGGAAGGCTTAATGAAGAAGGCACCCAGATGGATTATTGACAAATCGGAGGGACTGGGGGAGGTAAAAGGAAGGACAAGAGAGGGAGGCTCACAGAAGAGGGAGGAGCCCCAGGGTTGAGGCGCCAAGACAGTGGTGAGTGTGAGACAGCAGACTGGCATGGGAGGGAGGGAGATGGCGGGTAGAGGTGGGGGGAGAGGGACAGCCTCTCTGGGGCTCTAGGATCCCAGAGGGAAGGTGCTCAAATGGAAGACAAGAGACAGAAGTGACCCAACAAGAGTTACATTTAAACCCAGGATGCAGGAGGGGAAAATGGCATTTTTTAAATGTTTTAATATCTAAGGAATGCCAAGTACTGTTCTTTATTTCAGTAGTTTTTTGAGTAAAAGCAATAGTGATCACACTTTAGAGTTAACACAGATACGAATGTAAAAACTAGAAACACTCATATCCCTTAAGGCTGACGGTAAACAAGAATTTTTTTAAAGATTTTATTTATTTATTCATGAGAGACACAGAAAGAGAGGCAGAGACATAAGCAGAGGGAGAAACAGGCTCCCTACAGGGAGCCTGATATGGGAATTGATCCCAGGACCCTGGGATCACAACCTGAGCCAAAGGCAGATGCTCAACCACTGAGCCACCCAGGTGCCCCAAACAAGAACGTTTTAGAAGAGAATTTCTTTTTACTTTTTACAGTTCTAAATTTACACACTTGTTTGGGCTCCATCATAGCAAAAGGCCACAATGATAATATAGTTGACCTTGAAACAAGGCAGGGATTAGGGGCACTGAACACTGTGCAGTTGAAAATACACATATAGGGCAGCCCTGGTGGCGCAGCGGTTTAGCGCCGCCTGCGGCCCAGGGCCTGATCCTGGAGACCCTGGATCGAGTCCCACATCAGGCTCTCTCTGTATGATGCCTGCTTCTCCTCTGCCTGTGTCTCTGCCTCTCTCTGTCTCTATGAATAAATAAATAAAATCTTAAAAAAAAAAAGAAAATACACATATAACTTTTGACTCTCTAGGAACTTAATAGCCTCCTGTTGACCAGAAGCGTTACCCGATAGCAAACACAGTTGATTAACATATATTTTGTGTATATATTACATACTATATTCTTACAATGAACTAAGCTAGAGAAAAGTGTTTTTAAGAAAATCATAAGAAGGGCACCTGGGTGGCTCAGTATGTTAAGTGTCTGCCCTTTGGCTCAGGTCATGATTCCAGAGTCCTGGAATCAAAACTGGCATCTGGCTCTCTGCTCAGTGGGGAGTCTGCTTCTACCTCTCCTTCTGCAGCTCTCCCTGCTCCTGTGCGCTCGCTCTCAAATAAATAATCTGTGATCTTTTCTTAAAAAGAAAAGAAAATCATAAGAGAAAAAACATTTACAATACTGCACTGTATTAATGGGGAAAAATTCACAGATTAAGTGGACCGGCGCAGTTCAACCTGTGTTGTTCAAGGGTCAACTGTATATCAGGAATAGCCAAGAGACAGTCTTGAAGTTTTGCTTTTTCCTTTTAAATCCAGCATCAGTGCCCTGTATGAAGATGGCAACTAAACAAACTCAGAACAAAGTACTGTTTGCATGTAGGGAAGAGTTTCCTAAAGCAGGGGTTGCAAAACTAGGACCAGTTGCCTGGTTTTATTTTTATTTTATTTTAAGAGAGAGAGAGAGAGTGGAGAGAGAGGCAGGGGGAAAGAGAGAGATTCCTGAACAGGCTCCACGCTCAGCACAGAGCCCCATGCAGAGCTTGAGCCCACAGCCCTGAGAGAATGACCTGAGCTGAAATCAAGAGTTGAATGCTGGGATCCCTGGGTGGTGCAGCGGTTTGGCACCTGCCTTTGGCCCAGGGCGTGATCCTGGAGACCCAGGATCGAGTCCCACGTCGGGCTCCCGGTGCGTGGAGCCTGCTTCTCCCTCTGCCTGTGTCTCTGCCTCATTCTCTCTCTCTCTCTGTGACTATCACAAATAAATAAAAATTTAAAAAAAAGAGTTGAATGCTTAACTGACTGAGCCACCCAGGCACCCCAATAGTCTGGTTTTGTATGGCTCATAAGCTAAGAATGGATTGTACTTTTTTTAAGTAAACTCCACACCACACATGGGGCTTGAATTCATGACCCTGTGATCAAGAGTCTCGAATTAAAAAAAAATAAAAATAAAAATAAAAAAGTCTTGAATTCTATCAACAGAGCCAGCCACATGTCCCAGGTTGTACTTTCTTTCTTTTTTTTTTTTTTTTAAGTAGGCTCCACTTTTTTTTAAATAGGCTCCCAACCCAGGGCTTGAACTCACTGACCCTGAGATCAAGACCTCACCTGCGATCAGGAGTCAGACACTTAGGGCACCTGAGTGGCTCAGCCGATTCAACGACCCACTCTTGATTTCAGCTCAGGTCATGATCTCTGGGTCCTGGGATCAAGCCCCAGGTCAGGCTCTGCACTCAGCGGGAAGTCTACTTGAGATTCCCTCTGCCCCTCCTCACCTCTAAAATAAATAAATAAACCTTTTAAAAAAAGAGAGAGAGAGGCTTAACAGCTGAGCCACTCAGGCGCCCCTTGGGTTATACATTTTTTAACAGTTGAAAAATAGTGCTTTCTGTACACTGAATAGTATTTCAGGACATGTGAAAATTGTATGAGGTTCCCATTTCAGTATTTGTAAGCAAAGTTTTACTGGAACACAGCCAGGCCCCTTCATTCATGTGTTGTCTATGGCTGTTTTCACACTAAAATGGCAGAGTTGAGTCATTGCTTAACGTCTCTGGACATTTACAGGAAAAATTTACTGATTCCTGTTTTATAGTATGGAGACCTAATCTTTTCTTTTCTTTTCTCTTCTCTTCTTTTCTGAGACCTAATATTTTCTGATACCTACAGCCAATTGATAGGATACCCGGGCAGGAGAACTATACAGAATTCTAGCCAGCTTCTCTGATTTTCATGAATGATATTGAGAGTCTTGAAACTGTATCTCAAAGACAGTGAACTTTAAGAATTACTTAGTGAGGGACTGACCATTGTAAATGCTAAATAATCACTTGTTTGACTGATTTTTTTTTCTGGAAGTGAAGAAAGATCTTTGACAGTGTGAGAGGGAATCTTATTCCCCTGGCCGCATTTTTTCTTGAGAAATTTCCTCTCTACTCCCCAGGAGGGAGTATGATGAAGTAACATTGGCACTTCTCCCAGCTCCTCTCATTTTTTCGTCTCTAAGGAAGTGATGGAAGAGTGAAGAAACTGATCATTCCTGATTCTTAACAATGTTGTCTCTACCCCTGTCTGTCTCTATCTTTCTGTCTCGCTCTATCTCTGTTTCTCTTTCTCTCTTCCCCAACACCCCCCCTTCAACCTTTCTCTCTCTCTCCACCACCAACACCCTTGAATTCTGTTGCCCTCAGAGAGGACTCCATTCTACCCTATTTCACATAGAAAGCACCCCTAGTGTGGGGCCACTCTCCATTCCCATTTGTGGGACTTGATGGGTGTAAGACAGCAGTGTCCTTGCAGCTTGCCAGGTAAAGGTCTGTTTTGTAGACTCTCTCTCTGAAGTGGAGAAAGAAGAGGGTAGGGAAAGTAAGAAGCCTGATTGTGGCCACAAACCAATCTGAGTCTCCAATTCAATTCCAGAGACAGTAAAGCTGATGTGAGCCACATGGACGCACCCAATTCATTCTGCACTCATAGAGAAAGAGAGCAGCTGGAGTACTTGGCCCCGGTACACTCAGCAAACCTCTAATGACAATGAATCTTACAAGTTATTGTCTCCCATAAACCAGTTTTGAACATTAATGAAATTATATCCTATATCCACCCTAGTGTGTGTGTGTGTATGTGTGTGTGGAGAGAGAGAGAGAGAGAGAATGTGCCCTCTTCCTTCCTGTAGCAATTCCATCCTCTGAAGCAAAAGCTTAACAAATTGAGAAGGTGGCTGTTCCCAAGCAACAAACAGCTTATTGTCAGTAGCCCTGCTGGCCTCTTAGGTCAGGTATCAGATGGTTCACCTCTCTCCATGGTGGCCCTGAGAATGGCTGAACAGAAACATTAAAAAGCTTTCTGTGCATTGGGCAAGTCCAATGGTTATGTCAGACAAACTGTAGCCAACAGTTCTCACCACTTGTTGACAATAGCAAGCTGTCTAACCTTGAGAAGGCAGCTTCCTGCTTGGTTTCCCTGAACTGGATTTTGGATAATAATTATCCTAGCCAGGGACCCCTGAGTGGCTCAGTGGTTGGGCATCTGCCTTTGGCTGGGGTCGTGATCCCACAGTCCCCCAATTAAGTCCCACATCGGGCTCCCTGCATGGAGCCTCCTTCTCTCTTTGCCTGTGTCTCTGCCTCTGTGTGTGTGTATGTCTCATGAATAAATAAATAAAATCCTTAAAAATAATAAGAAGAATTATCCTAGCCATATATTTTCATAGTGCTTTTAAAATTCACCCATAAGGGGATCCCTGGGTGGCTCAGTGGTTTAGTGCCTGCCTTCAGCCCAGGGCGGAATCCTGGAGTCCCGGGATCAAGTCCCACGTCGGGCTCCCTGCCTGGAGCCTGCTTCTCCCTCCTCCTGTGTCTCTGCCTCTCTCTCTCTCTCTCTCTCTCTCTCTATCATAAATAAATAAATCTTTAAAAAAAATTTCACCCATAATACTCAAATATGCTGTCAGAGCTTTCTTCTATGTTTTTAAAGAATAAGAGGAAAATTCTTACATTAGTTCTTCAGCACTTTGGTCACCACAGATTTGAGCAAGGATTATTATTGATGAGACTGATAGAATTTGGAAAATAAAATTTTCAGAAGCTATTCAGGTTACTGAAAAATAGAGCGTTCACTAAATGAGTCATGGTAGGCTAACTACTGAAACAAACAACTTGAAAAATCTCAGTGGATTAACCTAGTAATGATTTATTTCTTGCTCCAGTCATAGTCCAACAAATGTCTGTGCAAAGGAGTGGTTCTCTTTGTGTTCATGCAAGGACACTGTCTAGTAGGTCTTCCATCCTGCGGGACCTCATAGTCTTCCACTAGATGCTCTGCATCTGGCAATTATAAAAAGAAAGAGAGAGCTCAACACAGCTGGAAACAGAGAGAGAGCATGGAAGATTGCTTGCACTGGGGTTTATGGGCCAGGGCCGAGGTGGCATGTATCATTGCTCCTTGCTTTCCATTGGTTAGAACTGAGTCATGAGGCTGCCGCAAACTGCAAGGGAGTCTGGGAAATGTAGTCAACGTATATAGCCAGGAAGAAGAATGGGTTTGGGGGAACATCTATCTGGATTCTGACATAATGACCATATAAAAATTTCAAACCTATTGTAGATACTGTTGGTTCACTGCCAAGATTCCCGTCAGCAGGCAATGCACCCATCAGGGAGTGTTGTCTGCTAATGTCTCACAGCTGCTCCCTTCTTTGGAGACTTCCCCTCAGCCAAACTGGAGCCACCTCAGGGAGGTGACACTTCTACACCCTACACCCCCACGGACCAGCCCATAGCCAATGGCTGACTGAAATGAAATATAAAAGGCCAGCCTTTTGCCTCAAGGTGAGACCACCTCTGTGCTACAAATCATGCCCCACAGTGCCTGTGGGATCAGAATGAAGCAAGTCTTCAGCTGAGACTGCTTCCTCGCTTACCTCCCTCTCCAGTCCCACCCTGCTTCCTTCACTCCCCTTCTCCTGAGAGTATTCCCACAATGAGGCATTTACACAAGAATCCCCATCTCAGTCTCTGCACCCGGGGATCCCAACCTGAGCCAGGATTTTACATCAGAGAGTAATATGACTCACATCTCACGGAAAAAGCATGTGCAGCACAAGTCGATCTGTAAATATTTAAGTGCTCTCAGTAGAGTATGTATAGTCTTATATTCCATAAACAAAGACCACTTTTCCAGCACTGCAAACAGCATCCTTTTATGGTGAATATGGATTATAGCCTCATTCTTCATTTTTGTTTCCTACCCCCTCTACGTTGACTAAGTTAATGTGACTACTGGATCATCTAGGACCTGAGTCTCAGCCTTGCAAGGCCAGAAATGCATTTATCACTTTGTTGGAGGTATTGCAACCCTAGGAGACAGCAGGTACATAAATCACAATTCCAATTAACTGATTTACTACATCCACAGCAATATCTGTTCCGTGAAACATGACTCCCCTTCTCTCTAGAGATAAATTTTAAATAAAACTGTTTCTCAAATATAGAACCATAGAAACAAACAGAGGAAGTAAATAAAGACAATGAGCCCCGAACAACCTTTTTCACAGTCAAAAATGCTCCCAGTAGCATTTTGAGGACAAGGAGCACATCTTAATTATCTGGTGCTCAATAAATAATTGATTTATTTTCAAATTTATTTTAGAGAGAGAGAAACAGCACAAGCAGGAAGGGCAGAAGGAGAGGAAGCGAGAAATAGTGCCAAGCAGACTCCACACTGAGTGCAGAGCCCAACACGGAGCTCCGTCCCAGGACTCTGAGATCATGACCCGAACCAAAACCAAGAGTCGGACTCAACTCACTGCACCACCCAGGCACCCCTTGATTTTTTTCTTTTTAAGATTTATTTAGTTGAGAGCACGAGGGGGAGGAGAGGCAAACGGAGAAGCAGATTCCCACTGAACTCGGAGCCTGATTCAGGGCTCCAGCCCAGGACCGTGAGATCATGGCCTGAGCTGAAGTCAGATGCTTAACCAATGGAGCCATCCAGGCACCCCAGTAATTGATTTAAATCAAGGGAGAAATCAGAACTACCTGGAAAGTACTAGAAATACAATGGAAAAGTATCCTTCTAAGATGTCCTCTCATGAGAGGCTTATGTTTCCTTTGCTATTAAATCTCCTCCTAGTTTATTTATTTATTTTTAAGATTTTATTTATTTATTCATGAGCGACACAGAGAGAGACAGAGACAGAGACACAGGCAGAGCGAGAAGCAGGCTCCATGCAGGGAGCCCAACGTGGGACTCGATCCCAGGTCTCCAGGATCACACGCCGGGCTGCAGGCAGCACTAAACTGCTGCGCCACCCGGGCTACCCTCTCCTCCTAGTTTAAACCTATTTTCAGGGGCAGCCCCAGTGGCTCAGCGGTTTAGCGCCTGCCTTCGGCCCAGGGTGTGATCCTGGAGACCTGGAATCGGGTCCCACATTGGGCTCCCTGCATGGAGCCTGCTTCTCCCCCTGCCTGTGTCTCTGCCTCTTTCTGTCTCTTTGTGTGTCTCTCGTGAATAAATAAATAAAATCTTTAAAAAAAACCTACTTTCATGACATGATTTTATTCTCAACTTCATGTCTTACTTATATCTTAACTCATTTCTTTAATTCTCTTCTCTAGGAGTTCCAGCCTGTCACTAAAAACTTACATTTTAGTTCAGCTGTTTCCTCATGACTTCTGAATCAGTACCATAATCTCAATAATAGTTTCTAAGATAACAATGCAGATTTGGTTATGTCCTGGAAATGTTCCTTTCTGCATCTACTTTCATTTACAGATTATATCAGAATCTGGTAGAAAGGATCAGCTTTATATGTAAGCAGCTGTCCATGCAGCATGATTTCAAGGTGCTTAAGATATGGAATTGGAGGGGCGCCCCAGTGGCTCAGTTGGTTGAGCATCGGACTCCCAATTTTGGCTCAGGTAATGAGATCAAGCCCCATGTCAGGCTCCACACTCAGCAGGGAGTGTGCTTGGGATTCTCTCTCTCCCTCTCCCCCCTTCCCCCTGCCCTTTCTCTGTCAAATAAATAAATAAATCTTTTTTTTTAAAAGATATGGAATTATACCAGTAATCCATTGCTGCATAACAGTAGCTTGATCAACAGACATTTATTACCTCATGGTTTCTGTGGGTCAGGAATGCAAGAGTGACTTAGCTGAGTGGTTCTGGCTCAGCCTCTCAGGAGATTGCAGTCAAGCTGTTGGCCAGGGCTGCAGTTATCCGAAGGCTGAAGTGGAGCTGGAGGACCCATTTCCAAGATGACACGCTCACGTGTTTGTTAACAGAAGGCCTCAGTTCCACCTATGTGGGCGTCTCCACAAGGCTGCCTGAGTAGTTCAGGACATGGCAGCTGGCTTCTTCCAGAGCTAGGGGTCCAAGGCAGTGTACTTCTGCAAGCACAACATCTTTTATGACCTGGTCTTAGAAGTGATGCACCACTTCTACCGTTCTATTTATTAGAAGCAAGTCACTAAGTCCAAGTCACACTGAAAAAGAGGGGAATTGACCTCCAACTCTTGAAAGCAATGTCAAAGAACTAATGGACACATTTTAAACCACTACACAACTCTTCTCGGAACTAGGTTTTATCTACTCTCTTGTTCTTCATACAGTCTCTCTCAAATTTGCAAAGTACTTTTTAGAATGGTTTTAAGTTCAGATTGATAGCAACCTATTTAGAATCTTACAATGAGGGGGGTGGGGAAAAAAAAAAAAGAATCTTACAATGAGAACAGATAGGACTTTTTCTAATTCATCGGCATTATTTTAGTTTATTAACTTTTTTTGCGGTAATTTCAGGTTCACAGAAAATTGCAAAAATAGTACAAAGAATTCCTGTGTATATCTCACTCAAATCCCTCAAATGTTTCTACAGTTGCTTTATCATTTCTTTCTCTCTATATATTTTTTCTTAATAATTTGAGAATTTGTTGCAGATATAATTTCCCTTTGCCCTTGTATAATTCAGCATACATTTCCTAAAAAAACAAAGCTATTCTCCTTGTAACCACTGTACAATCATCAAAATCAGAAAAGTAACTGTCATCTAGTCTACAAACTTTACTCAATTGTCACCAACTGTCCCTTTAGAGTAAAAGGGGAAAAAAAACTATTTTTTCTAATCCAGGATCCAGCCCAGGATCACAAGTTTCATTTAATTGCCATCTCTCTTTGGTCTCCCTTCTTCTGAAGCAGTCCCTCAGTCTTTGTCTTTCATGACCTTGACATTCTTGAAGACTTCCACTTATTATCTCAGTTTGGGATCAGATAGTATTCAATTTCCTTACAAACCTGCATCTTCATTCCTATGTAAGCTTTGTAAATCTCTCTAAGAAGCACATAAAAATAAGCACTGCCAAAAAAGTTTTTTGTATATTTTTTTAATTGCAGTTTGATTTGCCAACATATAGCATAACACCCAGTGCTCATCCCGTCCAGTGCCCCCCTCAGTGACCATCACCCAGTCACCCCAACCCCCCCCACCTCCCCTTCCACCACCCCTTGTTTGTTTCCCAGAGTTAGGAGTCTCTCATGTTCTGTCTCCCTCACTGATATTTCCCACTCATTTTCTCTCCTTTCCCCTTTATTCCCTTTCACTATTTTTTAAATTATTTATTTATTTATTTATTCATGAGAGACACAGAGAGAGAGGCAGAGACACAGGCAGAGGGAGAAGCAGGCTCTATGCAGGGAGCCCGATGTGGGACTCGATCTGGGTCTCCAGGATCAGGCCCTGGCTGAAGGCGGTGCTAAACCGCTGAGCCACCCAAGGGATCCCCCCCTTTCACTATTTTTTATATTCCCGGAATACTGCCAAAAATTTTTAGTCTATCAATGGCTTGTTAGCCACCTGATAATTTTGAGAATTCATAAATAAAGGGAAAGAATCAAATATTGATATTGCCTTCCCTACTGAGCTGTACCACTAGGAAACCAAACAATGGATGAAGTAGAGTTACAGAAGAAATGACACAATAGGGGATCCCTGGGTGGCCCAGCGGTTTAGTGCCGCCTTCAGCCCAGGGCGTGGTCCTGGAGACCCGGGATCCAGTCCCACGTGGGGCTCCCTCCATGGAGCCTGCTTCTCCCTCTGCCTGTGTCTCTGTCCCCCGCTCTCTCTCTCTCTCTCTCTCTGTCTCATGAATAAATAAATAAAATCTTTTTTAAAAATGACAGAATTAAAATATCAGTGTTTTGTAGCCCCTAATTAACAAATAAATTCAAACATTGATCATCAACAACTGCTAACAACACAGAGTCCGCCATTATGTGCTTCTGGCTAAACATATGCAATACCACCTAAGACATAAATTTGCCAAAAAAGCAAAACTGAATTTCATCAAGTCTCTAATTCAGCACTGTCCAACAGAAATATAATGCAAGCCACTATGTATTTCAGATCTTCCAATTGCCACATTAAAAGCAACTAAAAGGGATCCCTGGGTGGCGCAGCGGTTTGGCGCCTGCCTTTGGCCCAGGGCGCGATCCTGGAGACCCGGGATCGAATCCCACGTCGGGCTCCCGGTGCATGGAGCCTGCTTCTCCCTCTGCCTGTGTCTCTGCCTCTCTCTCTCTCTGTGACTATCATAAATAAATAAAAATTTAAAAAAAATAAAAATAAAAATAAAAAAAATAAAAAAAAAATAAAAGCAACTAAAAAGAAATAAGTGAAATTAAGTTTACTAACATATTTATTTAACCCAATATAGCCAATATATTATCATGTCAACATGAAATTAATATAAAAATTATTAAAGAGAGAGTTTACATTTCTTTTTTGTACTAAGTCTTTGAAATCTGGCATGTAATTTACACTTACCACACATCCCAGTTTGGACTAGTGTTCAAGAAAATAATTACTCAGGCACTTGTAAAAATGGTAAGGCCCCTTACTCCAGAGGGGCTACCACAATGGGATTTTGCAGTAGGGGAGAGAGATTGGACTCAGCTCCAAATGCAAGAAAGACAAATAGAGATTGAAAGCCAAGGAGCAAAGTAGGAATCAGTGGATGGGAAATTACAAACAGGAAATATCAAGGCTAGGGCGATTCTCATAAGACGGACTCAACAGGATACTTGCTTAAGGTGGGCCAGGGTGATAAGATTTTGAGGGTAGCGGATGAGGAATTTGATCAGATATCAAGAGTGGGTGGGAGATTTTTATGAAACTCACCCAACAAGATTCTTGCTAAATTGGATTAAGCAAGCCAAGGACAAAGCCCAAAGCTGGAACCCAGTCAGAAAGAGGACTCAGAGGAGTCTGACCCAAGTTTGGTCAAGCAGAGAGTTTTGGTCACTAGTCACATCTCAAGGTCTCAATAACCGCACATGGCCAGTACCTACTGTATTAAACAGTGCTGCTCTAGACAGAACTACCAACATGGAGGAAACTCAGAAACCAGAGGAACATGTTAGACACCACCATAGAGAAGCAAGCAGCCAGAGCCAGACAACAGGATTCTCTACAAGGCAGTTCAGTTTCTTCAGCAAACAAATTGCCAGAATGGGGAGAAGATGGAGGAGGAATCTCTACATGAAAAGAGATTTGAGATACATATACAGATCCTGATTCAAACAAACTAAAACAAATACATAACACTCATAACGCAAATGGAAATTTAACCACGGGCTGGATATTTTGTAAGAGTAAGTAATTACTGTTTAATTTTTTCAGATTATATAATAACCTTGTGATTTTGTTTTTTAAAGATTGTATTTATTTATTCATGAAAGACACAAAGAGAAGCAGAGACACAGGCAGAGGGAGAAGCAGGCTCCACGCAAGGAGCCCGATGCGGGACTCGATTCCAGATCTGGGGATCATGCCTTGAGCCAAAGACAGACGCTCAACCGCTGAGCCACCCAGGTGTCCCTTGTGATTATATTTTAAAAAAGGAGTCCTTATCTTCTAAAGATACACACTAAACTATTTATGGATGAAATTATATGGCGTTTCAGATTCACTTCAAAATTATAAGGGGCGTCCATTTATATGAAATATCCACGATAAACATATCCTTAGAGACTGCAAGGAGATTAGTGTTAACCAGGACTGGGGAGATAGGGGAATGAGGAGTGACTGCTTAATGGGTACAGGGTTTCCTTTGTGGGGGGATTAGATAGTGGTGACGATTACACAAGATCATTAATTACTGCATGCCACTTAACTGTATAGTTCAAAATGGTGGAAGTGGGGGCACCTGGGTGGCTCAGTTGGTTAGGCGTCTGCCTTCCATGATCCCAGGGTCCTGGGATGGAGCCCCCTGGGCTGGCTCCCTGCTCAGGGGAGAGCCTGCTTCTCCCTTTCCCTCTCCTGCTCCACCTGCTGGTGCTGTCTCTCTGTCAAATAAATAAAAAAAATTTTAAATGGTTGAAACGATCAATTTTATGTTAAATCAATGTTATCACTTAATAAAAGAAAGAAAATATTTGAAGAAAAAACTGTGGGGGGGAAGTATGTGGGATTATGAAACAATGAGTTAGAGTTGATAATTGTTGAAAGTGGGTGGTAGGTACATGGAGGTCATTTATTATTCTCTTTATGTTTGTATATGTCTAAAATTTCCCATAATAAAAAAATTTTAGGGGATCCCTGGGTGGCTCGGCGGTTTAGCGCCTGCCTTTAGCCCAGGGCGCGATCCTGGAGTCCTGGGATCAAGTCCCACGTCCAGCTCCCGGCATGGAGCCTGCTTCTCCCTCTGCCTGTGTCTCTGCCTCTCTCTCTCCCTCTATGTCTATCATAAATAAATAAATAAATAAATCTTTTTAAAAAAATTTAAAACAAAGTCTTTCAGATAAATAGGTAAAGAAGATGTGGTATATATATAGATGGAATATCACTCAGCCATCAGAAAGAATGAATACTTACCCTTTACATCAGCATAGATGGAACTGGAGGGTATTATGCTGAGTGAAATAAATCAATCAGAAAAAGACAATTATCATATGGTTTCACTTATTTTTTTTTTATTTTATGATAGTCATACAGAGAGAGAGAGAGAGAGAGAGAGGCAGAGACACAGGCAGAGGGAGAAGCAGGCTCCATGCACCGGGAGCCCGATGTGGGATTCGATCCTGGGTCTCCAGGATCCTGGGCCAAAGGCAGGCGCCAAACCGCTGCGCCACCCAGGGTTCCCCATATGGTTTCACTTATATGTGGAATATAAGTAGTGAAAGGGACCATAAGGGAAAGGAGGGAAACTGAGTGAGGAAAAATTAGAGAGGATGACAAACCATGAGAGTCTCCTAACTCTGGGAAACAAAGGATTGCAGAAGGGAGGTGGATAGAGGGATGGGGTAACTGGGTGACAGGCATTAAGGAGGGCACACGAAAAAAAAAAAAGGAGGGCACACGAGATGAGCACTGGGTATTATACAATATGTTGGCAAATGAATTTAAATTTAAAAAGAAAAGAAAACAAATTGACAGATGAAGGAGGAAGATAGGTGGGGGATGGGCTAAGTGGGTGGTGGGTACTAAGGAGGGCACTTGTTGGGATGAGCACTGAGTGTTATACGTAAGTGATGAATCACTAAATTCTACACCAGAAACCAATTTTACTATATATATTAACTAACTAGAATTTATTTTTTTAAAGGTTATTTATTTATTTATTCTTAGAGACACAAAGAGAGAGAGGCAGAGACACAGGCAGAGGGAGAAGCAGGCTCCACGCAGAGAGCCTGACGTGGGACTCGATCCAAGGTCTCCAGGATTACACCCCAGGCTGCAGGCGGTGCTAAACCGCTGCGCCACCAAGGCTGCCCAACTAACTAGAATTTAAATAAAACTTGAAATCTAAAAAATAATAATAAAATGTTTAATAAAAAAAGTCTTTTAGGGATCCCTAGGTGGCGCAGCGGTTTGGCGCCTGCCTTTGGCCTAGGGCGCGATCCTGGAGACCCAGGATCGAATCCCACATCGGGCTCCCGGTGCGTGGAGCCTGCTTCTCCCTCTGCCTGTGTCTCTGCCTCTCTCTCTCTCTCTCTCTCTGTGACTATCATAAATAAAAAAAAAAAAAAGTCTTTTAACCAAAAGGGAAATTTGAATATGAACTATTTGATGATGTTAAAAGCCATTGCTTATTTTTTAAGTGTGATAACAATGTAATGGCATAGTGGTTATGAGAAAAAAAAAGCCTAACATTTATGAATGCATTCTGTATTATCTACAGGTGAAATCTGAATCTGCACTAAAATCCTCAGACACAAAAGAAAAAAGTATGGAGGGGTTAGTTTTTTTTGTTTTTTTTTTTTTTTCTTTTTCAGAGGGGTTAGTTTAAACAAGAATTGGTGGGGCACTGCCTTCGGCTCAGGTCATGATCTCAGAGTCCTGGGATCCAGCCCCACATCAGGCTTCCTGCTCATCGGGGAGCCTGCTTCTCCCTTTCCCTCTCCCTATGCCACTCACCCTGTTTGCGCTCTCTCACTCTCACAGTCTCTCAAATAAATAAATAAATAAATAAATAAATAAGTCTTTAAAAAAAAAGAATTGGACCATGTTGACAGGTATTTAAGCTGAGCAATGGATATGGGGGAGGGGGATGATATCAATTCCTCTAATATTTTATGTTTGAAATTTTCCAAAATAAAATATTTTAAAAGTATGTCAACCTGAGGCACCTGGCTGGTTCTGTTGGTAGAGCATGTGACTGTTGATCTCGGGGTCATGAGTTCGAGCCCCACGTGGTGTGGAGATCACTAAAAAAAAATTTTTTAATAAAAAAAATTGAAGATATAAAAATAAAACTTTTTAAAAAATAAATAAAATAAAATGAAAGTATGTCAGTCCTTTTAGTACCTTTTAGCAGTCCCATCTTTCATCCCAATATGTAAGCTCTCACCTGGACTCCTGTATCTAAGTGGTTTAGAATCTTAATATTAAACAGAAGTATTAAACAAAATGACAATATTACATCATGCTTTTCTCTTTGAAAATAGTGAAATGTCTGGCAACTCCTCAGATTTTTTTCTTATTTTAGAGTGGTTACTGCATGAGGAAGTTCAACATGTCTGGCCTATAATGCCTGCCTTCTTTCTGCCCTGGAACAAAGAAGGTTATGTTCATTTTGAAGAGGATGTTTATTTCGCAGGTGGTATATTATCTTCACAAGACTCCACCCCTTAACTCAAAGAGGAGCCAGGAACAGGAGCACCCACTAATAAGCTGGATTTTTTTTTTAGCTTCGGAATCTCTTGGGGCAATACATATTTGCAAAGGGTTTCCATATTACTACTCATGCCAACTCAGTAACTATGAAAACAACAACAGTGGATTAAGAAAAAGAGCTTATCACCTCTGTAATGATTTCCATGTTGGAACCAGAGTACTGTACTTGCATTGATAGAAAAGGGCCTTAATGCACAATGAGGCTTTAATCCGTGGCCTTGTGCAACAGAAAAATTGGAAACGTTTTTGAGTTCATGAAATTCATTCTCAGTTTTGACCTAAGCCAGCTGTTTCATTTAATCCAACGAATATTTTTTAAAAACACAGAACTATTCTTTCAGGAGCCAGATCCCACCTACCAAAGCCTCAACAGTCTTCTGATCCCCTAGGAAAGCACTATTAGAGAACTTTCACAAGCCTGTTACATCCTCAGGGATGGTTCTTAACAACTGGCTTAAAATATATATTGAGCCAAGTGTATGAGAGCGTATCTAATACATAGCATGGCCCACTAGGATGGCTAGCATCAAAAAGACAGACAGTAACAAATGTTAGAGAAGATGCAGAAACCAGAACCCATTCTCAAACACTGCTCTTGAGATTGTAAAATGGAGCAGCCACTTTGAAATTAAGTCTGAGCTCCTCAAAAAATTAACCAGAGAATTATCACAGGACGGGTGGCTCAGTCAGTTAAGTGTCTGACTTCAGGGGCAGCCCGGGTGGCTCAGCGGTTTAGCACTGCCTTCAATCCAGGGCCTGATCCTGGAGACCCGGGATCGAGTCCTGCATCAGGCTCCCTGCATGGAGCCTGCTTCTCCCTCTGCCTCTCTCTCTCTCTCTCTCTCTCTCTCTCTCTCTCTCTGTGTCATGAATAAATAAATAAAAATAATTTTTTTTTATAAAAAGTGTCTGACTTCAACTCAGGTCATGGTCTCAGGATCCTGGGATGAGCGGAGTGTCTTTGGCTCCATGCTCAGCGGGGAGTCTGCCTGTCGCTCTCTTCAGCCCCTCCCCTGCTCATGCACACGACTCTCTCTCTCTCTCTCTCTCTCTCAAATAAATGAATAAAATCTTTAAAAAAAAGAATTATCATAGGACCTAGCAATGCCACTCCTAGGTATCATACCCAAGAGAAACAAAAATATATGTTCCTGTAAAACTTATGCACAAAGGTTGCATGAAGCAGCATGATTCATAATATCCATAAAGTGGAAACAACCCACTGATGCATGGAAAAATAAAATGTAGTATAGGCACATAATGAAATATTCTTTAATAATAAAAAAAATGAAGTACTGACACATGCAATCACATGGATGAACCTGGAAAACATGATGCTAAGTGAAAGAAACCAGGCAAAGGCCACGTATTCTATGACTCTATTTATATGAAATGTCCAGAATGCACAAATAGAGACAGAGTGGTTGCCTGGGGCTGGGTGGAGTGAAGTTGCCAGGAAATAGGAAGGGGCTGTGAGTGAGTACAGGTTTCTTTTTGGAGTGAGGAAAATGTTCTGGAATTAGTAGTGATGTCTGCACAACCTAGTGAATATGCTAAAATCTGCTGAATAATACACTTTAAAGGGGTGAATTTTATGGTATGTGAAATATGGCTCCATAAAAAAAATGTTTATAAGTAATAGCATGGCACTACCACCTCATTATTTGCTCCTCGTATACTGACTGTAGGAGCAAATGAAGAACAATGTGTAGAGGATAAGTTAACAATCTCGTTCCTCTCCTTTGCCTAAATCATGCTTGGAATTTAGCCCCCACCCCATACCAGTCCACACTGACTCAAACAGGCAACACTTCACACTGGGAGCTGCTGCTCTTTTGCACTTGATTACATCATGCAAATTCCATGATTACCTTGGACTATGTCAGTTAAAAGCAAATGGAAAGACTTGGCAGTGAGGGTGGTGGCGTTGAGCCTTCTCCAATGGTGCCCTTTCTAAGTCTTACCTCTCCCTGCCTCTCTCTTATGGAGATCAGAGTCCCCAACAGATGTCCGTGGCTCTGGAGAGTAGAACCACACGAGGCAGCTCCGTCTGGGTGTCCAGTTGGAGAGGGCAGGTCTCCAGCCTTTTCCTAAGCTTCTGGAAAGAAATTTCTCTTTCTCACCTAGGGGAGTGGGTACAGTTTAATAACTCAGGCATGTCCCACGTGACATAGTGGGTATATATATTTTTTAAAGATTTTATTTATTTATTCATGAGAGACACACAGAAAGAGAGGCAGAGATATAGGCAGAGGCAGAGGGAGAAGCAGGCTCCATGCAAGGGGCCCGACGTGGGATTCATCCGGGTCTGCAGGATCACACCCCGGGCTGAAGGCGGCGCTAAACCGCTGAGCCACCCCAGCGGTTTATATATATAAATATATATTATTTATATATATAATAATGGAATATTATTCAGCCATAAAAAGAAAAGAAATCCTGGGATCCCTGGGTGGCGCAGCAGTTTAGCACCTGCCTTTGGCCCAGGGCGCGATCCTGGAGACCCGGGATCGAATCCCACGTCGGGCTCCCGGTGCATGGAGCCTGCTTCTCCCTCTGCCTGTGTCTCTGCCTCTCTCTCTCTCTCTCTGTGACTATCATACATAAATAAAAAATTTAAAAAAAAAGGAAAAGAAAAGAAATCCTGACATATACTACAGCATAGGTAGGTCATCCATAAAATAAGTCAGACAGTGGAAGACAAATACTGTATGATCTCACTTGTATGTGAAATCTAAAAACATTAAAACTTACAGAAACAGACAAGAATGGTAATTGCCAGGGGCTGAAGAGAGGGAGACATGGGGGAGATGTTGGTCAAAGGGTACAAACTTTCAGTTATAAAATGAATAAATTCTAGGGATATGAGGTACAGTATGGTGACTGTGGTTAACAATAATGTATTGTGTGCTTTAAAGTGGCTAAGAGAGTAGATCTTGAAAATTCCAACCTGTGCACTGCTGATATTCTGGCAAATTGTACTGTTGATGCCAGTGGTTCTCCCTCCTACTATTGAGGCTTTCCTGTTCCAATCACCACTTTGGTCATCCTCCAGCAAGTATTCTCTGAGGATTATTGGCTAAGTGTGGTACTCAGATCATTGATGATGCCTGGAATCCATAAAAGGGGTTCGCACACAGTTCAGGAGTCTCAGGGGAAAAAAAATAAAACAATTTTGTCCACTTACACTTAGTAAATTTGAATTTAAGATAAATTATGGGGTCACCTGAGTGGCTCAATCAGTTAAGCATCTGCCATTTACTCATGTCACAATCTCAGGGTCCTGGAATCAAGCCCCACATAGCATCGGGCTTCCTGCTCAGCAAGGAGTCTGCTTCTCCCTCTCCCCTGCTCAAGCTATCACTGTCTCTCGCTCGCTCACTCACTTGCTCACTCTCTCTCTCTCAAATAAATAAATAAAATCTTTTCTAAAAAAGAAAAAAATTATGATTTTCACAGAAACTTCCAGCATCGTTACAATCTTAAAGTTTGTGCATTCACCAAAAACACTAAATCGACCAGCTAACATTCATTTGCCAGGCTGCATTTGATCTCAACTAATGTATTTTTATGACATTTGCATATTATTACTTAAATTCATCCAATTTGCATTTTTGTTGTAACCACAGTGCTTCATCATATTCCCAATTTGTAAAAATGAATCAGTAGTCCATTGAAGCATGAAACCAGTTAAGAAAAAATTACCTAAATACCACAGTGCAGAATAACTTCATAATTGCAAACAGTGCCTAGAAAGTCAGTATGAATAGAGCTGACTCTGTATTGCTAGGGCAGGAGAATCTGTAAGTGTGATGGGCAGACAGAAAAGAATAGGAATAAGAAAATACAATCATTATATGAAAATTAGATTTTATCTCTAGATCCCTGTGCTTTTTGCCTGCTATGAAACTGTCAAATAGTGGCAGGAAGCCACCAAAGCCTTGAATACTTTTCATAAACAAAGCACAATGACCTCTCTGGTAAACCAACTGAGATTTTCCAGAATAAGCTAAAAATTGTGCTTTCCAGGATGCTAAAGGTTCAAGTTGTACCACTGCCAAGAAGTTTGTAAAACCACTCACAAAGTTAATGGAAATGTTATGCTGGGAAGGAAAATGGAATGGCCTGTTGGCAAAATTCTCTGATGAAACGATGGTGGTGTGCAGCCCCTCATATCCACGGCATTCTGTATGAACAAGCACTTATTATGGTGTTTATGTGAGCAGACATTTCACATTACAGCCCCAGTAAATTTGCTCTTGGTATATATAATGAGCATGTATGAGTGAGAAGTGCTCAGTGGTTTTTGCTGTTGTTGTTGATCTCTGAATACCCACGTTACAAAGGCAATTTTTTGTGGAAGTAAAAATCATTGTGGAAACCTGTGCTGGGGTAGCACCAGCTAGCCAAACAGCAATGAGGGCTTTGCTAGGCGAGTCAGACTAGTGGAAGGTGACAGAAAAATAGTTGTAACTGCCTCAAGATGTAGAGCATTTATTTGGCTCACACAACTTAATTCAGGCAATACCATCCATCACAAGCTGTTTTGCCTCCATTCCTCCTCTCGGCCTTCTGCTCTTAGCTTCATTTTCAGGATCCGCAGTGTCTCCCAGCTGCTCCCATTGCACATGATCTCAGGTTGAAGTTCAGCTGGACACTCTTCCAATAGCCCCTACTAACGTCTGGTTGAATCTCATTGGCTAAGTCTAACCGGGTCACACACCCACTCATACATCAGGGTCTTTGGCCAAAGGAGTGAAATGCTTTGACTGGCCACACTTGAGTTACCATCCGTTTCTGGAACTGGGGATGAACAACAACGACTTCTCCTTCTCCTGTCACCCAAGGACAGAGTCTGAGATGCAAGAAAATCTGGTCTTTCAAAAGAAAATCAGGATATTATACCAGGCAAAGGTTGAATGGAGGATGAGGAGGGGGATGACAATAGATGCGAACTATAGTATGTGACTAGCATGACAGTTTTTTCATGCTCCTTTTTCACCCAGGACAGCTGGAGGTCGGCAATATGCTTCTTGATTCAGGATGGAAGTAATCTGCCTAAACTGCCACCACCCAGTACATGTGTTTTCAGTATGCTGGGAAACATAATAGACAGTATGTAAGACAGCTCTTCCATACTAGAGTGCATTAAATTTCAAGAAAAAGATGCCCATATAAACATGACACTCATAAAGCCAGTAAAGGTCATTTCTGCATATTCAGTGCTTGCTGCTTTCCAAGGTGCAATTCATTGATGCGTTTAATATGCTGGGTAGTCTGAAGTTATCACTTGAGATCCAAAATACTGGGATTTCTAAGGTTCAGCATAAAATATTGGACTTGTATTTTTTAATTTTATTTATTTATTTATTTGAGAGAGAGCAAGCATGATTGAGGGGAGGACCAGAGGGGGAGGGAGAGAGAGAATCCCAAGCGGACTCCACACCAAGCATGGAGCCCAACGCAGGGCCTGATCCCACGACCCCAAGATCATGACCTGAGCTGCAACCAAGAGTCAGAGGCTCAACTGATTGAGCCACCCAAGAGCCCCTAAAATATTGGACTTTTAAAAATCAGCCTCAATCACTGAGACTTTCACTCTCTCTTAACCTTTCATAAGTTTGGGGCAGCCCCAGTGGTGCAGCGGTTTAGCACCGCCTGCAGCCCAGGGCGTGATCCTGGAGACCCGGGATCAGGTCCCACGACGGGCTTCCTGCGTGGAGCCTGCTTCTCACTCTGCCTCTCTCTCTCTCTCTGAATAAATAAATAAATAAATCTTTTTAAAAAAAAACTTTCATAAGTTTCTTCACTTGATAGAAAAAGAAATCACTGCCATATTTGAGGGTATATTTTAGAATCATATGCATTTAGTTAAACAAGGCAGATTGACCTCATTCATACATATATCTTGGGTCCCTCTTGAAATCTCACTAGAAAGACTGAAAGGAAACTTTTTTTAAGTAGACTCCACGCCCTGTGTGGAGCCCAACTCAGGGCTTAAACTCGTGACCCTGAGATCAAGAGTCAGATGCTTAACCAACTGAGCCAACCAGGAACCCTCAAAAGGAAATTTTTTAAGGCACAAACTCAAAAGGAAACAGAAAGCCCTAGAGATGACAACAGAAGATATGACAACAAAAAATGTTTTAAATGTATTGTTGAAGTAAAAAAAAAAATGTATTGTTGAAGTATAGTTGATTTTTTTTAAAACATTTTTATTATTGAAGTATAGTTGACATGGCAACAAAATTTTGAAAACTATAAGGTGGAGGGCCAAATGGCACATGATCTAATGAAGCAGAAAAAGCTAAGTGCCTGCAAGGCGGGAAAACAATAAAAAGTACACTGCTGCATGTCACAGAACCTGCAGAAAAGCTTAGGAACTAGAAGAAAGCCCTCTGAAGGTGGGATGCCAGAGCCAAGCCAAAAAACAGAGTGGGCGAAAATTCTTTTAAAGGAACAGCTAGATCCCAGTTCATCCTACCCCTGCATATTCCTAAAAATAGAATGAACATGTGTATATGGGGAATTTAAGAAACAAAACGAATGAGCAAAGGGAAAAAAGAGAAAAAGAGAGATGAACCAAGAAGCAGACTCTTTTTTTTTAAGATTTTATTTATTTATTTTAGAGACAGTGAACGAGAGAGTGCAAGCAGGGGGAGGGGCAGAGGAAGAGCAAGAAGCAGACTCCCTGCTGAGCAGGAGCCTGATGTGGGGCTCAATCCCAGGATCCCGGGATCATGACCCGAGTCAAAGGCAGACACTCAACCACTGAGCCACGCAGGCGCCCTGAAACAGACTCTTAAGTACTGAACAAACTGAGAACAAACTGAAGGTCACCAGAGGGGGGTGGGGCGGGGGAATGGGTGAAACAGGTGATGCGGGTGAAGGAGGACACTTATCATGATGAGCACCAAGTGATGTATGGAAGTGTTGAATCACTGTGTTGTACACCTGAAACTAATATTACACTATCTCTTAACTGGAATTAAAATAAAAACTTAGAAAAAGAAAGAATGAATGTGTGTTTAAAATGTACTTAATTTATAATGAAGAAACCTTTGGTATAGCAAGGCTGGTTCAAAGATCATTTGAGAAAAAAAAAAACAAAGATCATTTGGGAAATTGAATATACATACTCAAGCAGGAAAAACATGCTGAAATAAGTTGATTTAGCACCAAAACTGTTAATTACCTATAGGACAATAAAATCATAACCTCTGAGTTGTCATTTCTGCTAGGCGTCTCTATTGAACAAAAATCTACAAGCTTACATGTAAGTTTACAGAATATGAACCCTATTAGTAGAAACTAGTATGGCAAACAGAGGTACATACTCCTGGAGGATACAGTTATCCTTGGGCAGATCGGTTGGACAGTGCTGCCGTATGACATTAAAAATCCATTCTAGGGCACCTGGGTGGCTCAGAGAGTTAAGCATCTGATTTCGGCTTAGGTCATGACCTCAGGGTCCTGGGATCAGCCCCTAGTTGGGCTCCAAGCTCAGCAGCGAGTCTGCTTGTCCCTCTTCCTATCCCCCTGCCCCTCCCCTTGTGAGCTCTCCGTGTGTGCGTGTGTGTGTGTGTGTGTGTGTCTTTCTTTCAAGTAAATAAATGAAATCTTAAAAAAAATAAAGGAAAAATACATTTAGTCATCCTTTTGTCTTGTTTATTTGCTTTGGATAATTTTTCTTGTTAAGAGAAATAAACATCCCTTTGAAAAGCCATAATTTAAATAAATACAAGCATTCTCCATATTACAACCGTAAGAATAATATTAAGATTATTCTCACAGGGATGTCCAGGTGGCTCAGCGGTTGAGCATCTGCCTTCGGCCCAGTGCGTGATCCTGAGTCCTGGGATCGAGTCCCACGTCGGGCTCCCTGCATGGAGCCTGCTTCTCCCTCTGCCTATGTCTCCGCCTATCAATCTCTGTGACTATCATAAATAAATAAAAAAACTAAAAAAAATAGATAGTTCTCACAAATAATTTTAACCTTTTTCACTGTACTACTTCCTTCCCCTTAGGATAGTGGTTTTTGTTTTTGTTTTTTAAGATTTATTTATTTATTCACGAGAGACACACACAGAGAGAGGCAGAGACAGAGGCAGAGGGAAAAGCAGGCTTCTCACAGGGAGCCCGATGTGGGACTCAATCCCAGGACTCCAGGATCATACCCTGGGCCGAAGGCAGATGCTCAACTGCTGAGCTACCCGGGCGCCCAGGACACTGGTTCTTAAAAGCAAATGTGTAAAATATAACCTGAGATGGTTTTTTAAAAAAGATTTTATTTTATTTTATTTTATTTTTTTATTTTATTTTATTTTATTTTATTTTATTTTGAGAGAGAGCGAGAGCAAGAGAGAGCACAAGCAGGAGGGAGGAGCAGGCTCCCCACTGAGCAGGGCCAGGACCCTGGGACCATGACCTGAGCCAAAGGCAGACACTTAACTGACTGAGCCACGTTTAAAAAAAAAAAAAAAGCCAGGAGGGGCACCTGGGTGGCTCAGTCAGTTAAGCATCCCACTCTTGGATTGGGCTCAGGTCCTGATCTCTTGGCCCGGGAGATTGAGCCCTCAGTGCAGTCGGCTCCATGCTCAAGAGTCTGCTAGGATACTGTCTCCCTCTGCCCTTTCCCCCACTCACACATGAGTGCTCTCTTGCTCTCACTCTTGCTCTCTGAAATAAATAAATAAATCTTAAAAAAAAAAAAGCCAGATTCAGACTCACCAGAGATTCTAACAACATTTTAAGAAAACATGCCTTAGTACATCAATGTAATAGGTGGACAGTCACAAGTAGGGGTGGGTTTTGCCCCTGGGCAGAGTCAAGCAACTCAAACAAAACAAGCACTGTGTCCATGAGGCTTGCTGTTTCTGTGTACAATGACACTCCGGACCTCTTCTCCAAGCATATCTCTAGGTCCTCAAAGTCCCACTGCCTATTTCTTGCTTCCTTTTTCTACTTCCACAAAACTCTCAGCCTGCCATCTCCCACACCAGGGCAATCCTTTTTTCTTTTTTAAGATTTTATTTATTTATTCATGAGAGACAGAGAGCGGGAGGCAGAGACACAGGCAGAGGGTGAAGCAGGCTCCCTGCGAGGAGCCTGATGTGGGACTGGATCCCAGGACCCTGGGATCACACCCTGAGCCCAAGGCAGATGCTCAACCACTGAGTCACCCAGGCCTCCCCAAACCAGTGCAATCCTAATCACATCATCATAATCATACAGGGTCATTCATTTCTTCCTCTTTTCTCTTTTGAAGTCACTCTTCATGAATAAAACTTATTCCCAACTCTTTTAAGGTTCTATACTTTGATTTACAAAAGGCTTACCTTTCCTCAAAAACCCTGGCTCATGCAAATCAAAGACGTTGGTTTTTACACTATATCCAATACCAGCTCTCCCAAAATGCCATCAGAGTAAACTGGTGATGAGCAAATTTGAGCTTATTGCTTATTGCAGTCAGGGAGATCACCACCTGGACAATCTTACAGGAGCTCTGAGGGACGAAAGCCAAATTGGCATTTGTATGAGGTTTTTTGGTAAGTCTGGTTTAAAGCTGGTCTTTTGATCCAGGGGCCTGATTAGAATTGAGTAAGGCTCAGTTCGGGATGACGTGATATAGTAGGTTAGGCTTGATGGACACAGTGAAGTGAGAGTTTCAATCAAGTTTCAGAGAACGAGGAGTTGTTTGATGCTATCTATTAAGATGTTGAGGAGTCTGACATTGCTTCAAGTCAAATGGCTTCTGAACTGGGGCTCCTGACTGGCTCAGTCAGTGGAACATGCGACTCTTGATCTCGGGGTTGTGAGTTTGAGCCCCACATTAGGTGTAGGCATTACTTTAAAAAAATAAAATCTTAAAAAAAAAAACAGTTTCTGAACTAAACAATAAAATTATCTAACACTTTTATCTTCCTAAGATAAAGACTTTTCTCCAGTAGGTAAGTCATGTTGATGAAAACATTGGAATAGAAAAGGCATATTATACTTTTTTATTTTTATTTTTGGCATATTAATATAGATAGTAAACTCTGTGGAAATAGATGGTTTTCATTCTCAACCACAACCTCTGAAACGGGTTTCAGAGACTATTTTGGTGATTAAAAGCTAAACATTGACTGTATCTTTCCAGGTATAATAATCTTTAAAATCTTCAAGACAATGGATGCCTCTGGCTTAATGTGGTGAGGTTCACTTTTAAAAAGTAAGGAGTGAAAGCACATTAACATAACTGTAGCTTTTATCTTCCCGTGTAAATATGTTAAAGCCTCTTGAATTTTTTTTCTCTTGAAATTTTTTTAAAGATTTTTATTTATCTCGAGAGAGAGAGTGCGTGGGCGAGAGTGGAGAGGGGCAGAGGGCAAGGGAGAGAGAGAATCTCAGACTCAGGCTGAGCAAGGAGCCTGACACAGGGCTCCATCTCCCAACCCTGACATCATGACCTGAGCCAAAATCAAGAGTTAGGCACTCAACCAACTGAGCCACCCAGGCACCCCCAAGTCTCTTGAATTTATTTATTTATTTATTTATTTATTTATTTATTTATTTATTTATTATTTTTTAACCTCTTGAATTTTTAAAAATAAATCTCTCCAGATAACATGGGGACTTCATTATTTCCAGGGATTCCCACTGTTTCGGCTTGGTCTCATCTCAGATACCAGCCCCTAGGGGACAGGGAGGGTCCTTGCCACCTCTGCATCCCAGCAGCTCTGGGAATAGCTCTTGTGCATGGCAGATGTACACTAACTACTTAGAGAACTGCATTCATAAACTAGACAGGAGAGAGCAAAAAGCAAACAAGCACAAAATCCCCAAACTAAAAGTAACAAGCTGCAGGGTTTTTGAAATAGAGATCCAGTCACTGCCACTACTCTCCCTCCTCTGACCCTTCCCTCTGTCCTCTGCCTCCTGCCCTCCACTGCTTCTGCTAAAACAATGGATGACATAACTACTAACTCAATGGTCATTTTTTAAAATATTTTATTTATTTAATAGAGAGGCAGAGACAGCAACAGAGATAGTGAGAGTGAGCATGAGCTGGGTGAGGAGGCAGAGGGAGAAGCAGGCTCCCTGGTGAGGGGCTCCATCCCAGGGCCCCAGGGTCATGACCCGAGCCGAAGGCAGACGCTTCACTGAGTCACCCAGGCGCCCCTCAGTGGTCATTTCTTATTCCTTATCTTGTTTGCTTGATCTCCCTGTCCATCTAGATTTGAGAAGTTATCAAAGACAATGAAAGATGACCTGGAAAGCCCAGTATCCTGGAAGTCTACAGAAGAATTTTAAGGAAGAAGTGATCAACATTGTCAAATACTGCAGAGAGATGGGACCAAAAAAAAAAAAGTCGTCCTGTGCTTTTTGGCAGGTAGGGGGTGATTTGTTGGGAGAGGGACTGCAGCCACTTGGGATTTAATGCTTCCCCAATGTTCTTCTCCAGCAGTTTCCATGGGTCCACCATGGATTGATTGCAAAGGGGAGCAGGGACCTATTCTCCCCAAATCAAGGATGAAGGATATTCCTGTTGATTCCTAACTAATTCCAAGAAGTCTGTACTACTAGAATCTTGCTTCAAATTGTATTTGGAGGAATACCTGGGTGGCTCAGCAGTTGAGCATCTGCCTCTGGCTCAGGGCATAATCCTACGGTCCAGGATCGAGTCCAGCATCAGGCTCCTTGTGGGGAGCCTGCTTCTTCTTCCACCTATGTCTCTGCCTCTCTCTCTCTCTCTCTCTCTCTCTCTCTGTCTCTTGTGAATAAATAAATAAAATCTTTAAAGAAAAAAAATTGTATTTGGAGGGTACCTGGGTTGCTCAGTGGTTGAGCCTTTGGCTCAGGGCATAATCCCGGGGTCCTGGGATCGAGTCCCCACAGACAGCCTGCTTCTCCCTGTGCCTATGTCTCTGCCTCTCTCTGTGTCTCTCACGAATAAATAAAATCTTTTTTAAAAAATTTTATTTGGGGAAGCCCAGGTGGCTCAGCGGTTTAGCGCCACCTTCAGCCCAGGGTGTGATCCTGGAGACCCAGGATCGGGTCCCACATTGGGTTCCCTGCATGGAGCCTGCTTCTCCCTCTGCCTGTGTCTCTGCCTCTGTGTGTGTGTGTATGTGTGTGTGTGTGTCTCTAATGAATGAATAAATAAAGTCTTTTTAAAAATTGTATTTGGAGATGTTCTTTGTTTTGTCCTTTTCTCCCACTCTTTATTTTTTATACAGCAATACTAAGTATATAGACTTTGTCAAAGCTCCCACCAAGACCACCAGAGCTACCCCTTGATCATATAAAGTGGGTTTATTAAACTTATTGAGAAAGGGAGAGCCCCAAGTTCACAAAGTTTCAGTAGTGATTTAAAAGAAGAAAGTTAGAGAAGCTATGTACATATAGGGCTTTGGGGGCTGGGCTCAGATAGTTCTAAGGCTGGTCTGCGCAAGGTGTGAGCTGAGCCTGTATCAAAATTTGTAAGCTACGCAGGTTGGTGAGCCTGGCAACACATGAGTTTGGCTTTTTATTTAAGATTTTATTTATTTATTCATGAGACACACACACACACACACAGAGAGGCAGAGACACAGGCAGAGCTCCATGCAGGGACTTGATCCCGGGTCTCCAGGATCACACCCTGGACTGAAGGTGGCGCTAAACCGCTGAGCCACCAGGGCTGCCCAACACCTGGGCTGAGTTTGAATGGGCTGATGTTAAAACAGTTTGAGCTTAACCAGTTTTTGTTGCACATTTGTGGTTTGCCTTTCTGGGACAGACAGTTATGTCATTCATTATAGGACATGATGCTGTAACCAGGGCTCCAATATGACTTTGAAAGGACATGCAGCCATCATTTTGTCTATTTCTAAGTTCTGCCTATTATTTTCCTTAACAAAAGTAAGAGCTGTGCATCATCAGTCTGGGAGCAATGTGATAAGGTACAGGGATGACCTGTAGATCTAACTCCACGCCATTGGTGGCATAGTCCTAAGCTGAGAAGGATTTTCAAGCCAAGTCTGGGATCTTAAAGACAGGGTCCTATGATCTATTACAACATTATTTTAGGGCGGCTTCCTGTTCCGTAGAAATTGGAAAATTAAAAACGGTATTTTCAAAAACAAAAAAACAAACAAAAAAACTTACACTTTCTGGATTCTCCTGAAACCATAGTTTCAGATGTGCTTTGGGTTCTGCCACTGAGAGGTCCTTAGGCCAGAAGGGCATGAGGCATCTCTGTGCAGGCATGGATCATGACCCCAGATCCTGAACTTTCTGGGTTGTGCCTTTCTGGACCATGGTTGAGCTTATCTTCCTTGGATTTTGTAAGCCAAACAAGACTCTGACATTAAATCTTCCTTGTTACTTAAGTGAATCTTAGTTGAGTTTCTGCCAGTTGGAACCATGAGTCCTCAGTGAGATATGTATTTGCACACAAAATTTTGTATTCTATTTCAGGCCCTCACAAAATTTATCCACAAATCCTGGATGAAAAACCACTACTGTAAAGACTTCATAATTTATCATTTTATTCTAAGTGTGTCTACACAATACAGAAAATCTGGTACAGAGCTTATAAAATCCCTATCCATACACCTGTGGCCAAGTGATTATAAATAAGACCTTTGAAAATTTCAGAAAAATATTAAATCTTTTTATCCTCCCTTGACTTGCCATAATACCTAAAATCCACTCTTAAAAATGTATTCCTCAGCGTTAAACTATGACACCTTATTTATTATTATTTTTTCAACAAATAGGTACTGTATCTCTACTATAGTGGGCACTATGCTATATGAAGAAGATAGAAATGACTCATGCCCCCCATGGAGCCATAAGTCAAGTCGGGGAGAAAGACAAGCAAGTAGGAGGGCCTCTTATTTCAATGTCTCTGAAGTACCATTTGCTATTTATTAAATATGGAATTTATTTACAAAATGTTTGATCAGTTTGGCATTGTCCTCTAAAGCTAAGCATGTACCACCCCTTGACCCAAAAATCCCACTGCTAGATAGAGCCAAGAAAAATGGTGCTTAGGTCTCCCAAAAGACTTCCATGGGAATGTTTAAAGCAGCTTTATTCATAATAGCTCCAAACTGGAAACAGCCCAAATGTCTAGCAACAGGACAGTGGATAAACAAAGTAGAGTATACTCATACAGCAATAAAAAAGGGCAGATTCCTGTTACACACAACTACGTGGATGAATCTTGCCAACATAATAAGTGAAAGAAGCCAGACACTAAAAAGCACATGCCATATAACCCCATTTAAATGAAAGTCAAGAACATACAAAATTAATTGGTGGTGATAGAACTCTGTAGAGTGATATCTCTGGTTTTGGGAGTGGTATTGGCTAGGAAGAGGGTACAAGGGAACCTTTTGGGTTGCTGTAAATATTCTATATATTGATCTGAGTGATCTCTACATATGGGTTTACTTATTTTTTTTAAGATTTTATTTATTTATTCATGAGAGACACACACACACAGAGAGAGAGAGAGAGGCAAAGACACAGGCAGAGGGAGAAGCAGGCTCCATGCAGCGAGCCCAATGTGGGACTCGATTCCAGGTCTCCAGGATCATGCCCTGGGCCGAAGGCAGGCGCTAAACCCCTGAGCCACCCAGGGATCTACATATGGGCTTACATATGCCAAAATTCATCCATCTCTATACATAAGATTAGTGCATTTCTTCGCTGTTCTTTTGGTTAGCTCTTGCTGCATAACAAACCACCCCAAAACTTAGTGGCTTAAACAATGACAATCTTTTATTATCACCCACAATGCTGTGGGTTGGTTGGGAGGCTTCCTCTATGGGAGTTTTGGTCAGATGGTGACCAAGGCTGAAGTCACATGGAGGCTCACCTGGGACCTGGGATACTGGGGTGACTGGACCTCACTCCTTCCCCACATAATCTTGGGATCTCTCCTCTTCACATGGCCTCTCCACAGGGTCTGTCCAGTAAGGTAGCTACATACAGCAGTCATGGGAGTGTACCACTCACACCTCCCTTCAGGAGACAACCTGCTGTGAGGAGTAGAGGTAGCTAACAGCCTCCGAGGGTTATACCGTCAAGACCCACTGCAACCTTCACATGGTGGCCTTGTGCACCCTGGGCCTTTCCTAGCCCATGATTGGGTCCAGTGAGGGTACTGGAGCCTGGCTCTTCCTGCCCATCAGCAATATCTCTAGTGAGCGATCTTTTCTCTGGGGCTCCCCATCAGCTTGGGCAAGGACTTCTCAGAGCTGCACTGCTTCCCACCCCATCTTCCTGTTTGCATTGCTCATTTCGCAACAGTCAGAGCCGCAGCACAATCTATCTGAAAGCTTGTCTGGCCAACTCCTGCTCTTTCCCTTTTCTCCTTCACTAGCATTTCCCCTAATCAGTCTCTTGCTTACCTAACTTGGTTTTGGTATTTGCTTCTTGGAGGATCCAAAATGAGAGGGTGCTCCAAAACAAATATTCTGAGAGGAAGGAAGTAGAACCTACCAGTGTTCCTAAAGCCAGGCCTAAAGAAGGCCCAGGGCCCCTTCTGCTATAGTCTGTTGTTCAATTCGAATCACAGACCAGTCAGATTCACTGTGGGAAGGGAACACCGGCTGGGGCTTGAATACTGGGACCATTTATGAAGACCGGCTACCACAACTGTGTGTATGTTATGCCTCAATTTAAAAAGCTTTTTTTAAAAAAAAGTTTTATCATTTGGAGAGGCTTTGAACTCTGGAGCTGGTGATGGATTGTATGCCAGGGAGATAGAGCATCAGGGAGAGAGACCTCTCAAGGACACCACCCGTGTTCCTGCCATATGGCAGTGTTGAAAGAGAGATTTGGAAGTGCCACTGCCTGGGTTTTGCTTCTACGTAGGCTTAACTGTGACCTAGATGTATTCCATTAACAGGGGCCATTCATCTGTCAGCTGGGCCTCGTATACCTCCTGGTGACTGAAGCAGAATACACGAAGGATAGGTTAAGACAAGCACTGGTTGGTTTTGGCTGACTTCACGTACGAGCTCTTGTCATAAAATTTTTCAGTTTAATCATTATTCGAGTTTAATATAAACAGTAATCTGATCTAATTAAATAATTACATTGCATCAGACCTGGCAGTTACAAAAGCAAAACACACTATTGTGCTTCCTTTAAAAATAGAACGAAAGAAGCATAAGACTCCAACGAGATGACATAGTTTTCTTTCTTTTATTCATATATATTGTGCTTTACCACCAAATGCTTGTAGTCAAAGGGCCAAGAAAAGCTAGAGAGGGAAATTAAAGTTGAGGCACAAAAAGGCAGCTTTTACTGAAACACCAAAGTGAGATTGAAGTAAAAAAAAAAAAACCCAGGATCATCAGGTTCAGATAAGTAATCCATTTAAAAGAACTAGTTTAGAGCTCCAGTGTGGGTTCGTAAAGTACTACCTGGAGGATCCTAGGCTGAAAGAGAAACTTTTTTTTTTTAATAATTTTTATTGGTGTTCAATTTACCAACATACTGAAAGAGAAACTTTTGCACTGTAGGTTGTCTGGACATTTTCTTGCAGTCTGGAAGTGGGAAGGGCTTTTACTTTTTTTGTTTTGTTTTGCTTTAAAGATTTTTGGGGGGACGCCTGGGTGGCTCAGTGGTTAAGTGTTTGCCTTCGGCTCAGAGCGTGATCCTGGGGTCCCGGGATCGAGTCCCATGTCAGGCTCCCTGCATGGAGCCTGCTTCTCCCTCTGCCTGTGTCTCTGCCTCTCTCTCTCTGTCTCTGTGTGTGTGTGTCTCATGAATACATAAATAAATAAATAAAATTTAAAAATTTTTAAAAAATTAATCTCTATACCCAACACGGGGCTTGAACTCCCATCCCCGAAATCAAGAGTCACACTCTCCAACTGAGCTAGCCAGATGACCCAGCTTTTATTTTATTTTTTTATTATTTTATTTTTTTCACTTATTCATGAGAGACACAGAGAGAGAGGTAGAGACACAGGCAGAGGGAGAAGCAGGGTCCTTGCGGGGAGCCCAATGCAGGGCTTGATCCCAGGACCCCACGATCACGCCCTGAGTCAAAGGCAGACGCTCAACCACTGAGCCACCCAGGTGCGCCCAAGCTTTTATTTTTTAATTGAAGTACAAACAGTTGACACAAAACAAAGTGCACAGATCTTAAGTATACAGTTGAGTTGGCTTTTCACAATTATATACCCCTACAACCACCACCCTAATAAAGACATAGAATATATCCTTCATCCCAGAATGTTTTCTTGTGCCTCTTTCCAGCCCATCCCCATCCAATCCCCAATCCCCTGCAATCGCTTTCTGATTTTTTAAAAAGATTTTATTTATTCATGAGCGACAGAGAGAGAGAGAGAGAGAGAGAGAGAGAGGCAGAGACACAGGCAGAGGGAGAAGCAGGCTCCATGCAGGGAGCCCCATGCAGGACTCGATCCCGGGTCTCCAGGATCCGGCCCTGGGCTGAAGTTGGCGCTAAACCGCTGAGCCACCCGGGCTGCCCTCACTTTCTGATTTTAATCACTATTAGTTTCACTTGTTCTGGAATTTGTTTACATGGAATCCGACAGAATGACTTGTTTCATTCAACGTAATGCTTTTGAGATTCCTCTAGGTTGCTGTGGCCCTATTTATTTCCTTTTTTTGATCAGTAGTATTCCATTGTATAAGCATACCATTTTCCTGGTGCTGGATATCTGAGATGTGTCCAATTTGGGGCTCCTATGAATAAAGTTACTACAAATAACTTTTTGTACAGTTGTTCTCTTTTTTTTTTTTTGTGGACAAATGATCTCAGGACTCATGGGAAAATATGTTAAGAGTGGGATTTTTGGATCCTAGAGTAGCTGCATGTTTAACTTTTTAAAAAATTTTATTTAGGGACGCCTGGGTGGCTCAGCGGTTGGGCGCCTGCCTTCGGCTCAGGCTGTAATCCCCGGATCGGTGATGGAGTCCCCAGTCGGGCTCCCTGTGGGGAGCCTGCCTCTCCCTCTGCCTGTGTCTCTGCCTCTCTCTCAGTCTGTGTCTCTCATGAATAAATAAATAAATTTAAAAAAAAAAACTATTTATTTATTTATTTGACAGAGAAAGTACACACAGGGGGAGCAGCAGGCAGAGGCAGAGGGAGAAGCAGACTCCCCACTGAGCAGAGAGCTCCAGCCGGGGCTCAATCCCAGGACCCTGGGATCACAAGCTGTGCCAAAGGCAGACGCTTAACCGACTGAGCCACCCAGGTGGCCCACATGTTTAACTTTAGAAGAAACTGACAAAAAGTTCTCCGAAGTTATACCATTTTATACTCCTACCAGCCATTTGAGAAGATTTCAGTTGCTCCACGTTCTTGCCAATAGTCAGTGTTATGGGTTTTCTTAAATTTTAGTTAGTGTATTAGGTTAGAATTCCGTTTCTGTGATGCCTACTGTTGTTGAGCACCGTTGTGTGCTTTTTGGACATTCCTCTATGTTCTTTGGTGAAGTGTCTGTAATGCCTTCGATCTGCGTTTTTTCACTGGCTGCTTTCTCCCCTTTAAAAAAGCAGTCCTCCCTAACTCTGGGAAACGAACTAGGGGTGGTAGAAAGGGGGTGGGCAGGGGGTGGGGGTGACTGGGTGACAGGCACTGAAGGGGGGCACTTGATGGGATGAGCACTGGGTGTTATTCTATATGTTGGCAAATTGAACACCAATAAAAACTATGTTTATTTAAAAAAAAAAAAGCAGTCCTCCAAGTTGGCTGTCTGAAAGAGCTCTGTGATGAGACAGATCAATCCAAGCAGTACATTTAGCCACTATAGCTTTTTAGACTGGCCCAGTTTCACTTTTAAAAAGCAAATACCCTAGTTCAAATAAATAGGTGTGACCCCTCCTAAGTAAAATGCTGACTCAAGTATTTTATTTCCAACTCTGGGGTTTATGTGTATTCTAAACAAACATCTTCACCACAAGCAAGAGAATTCGAGGCTATGGTCTATTATAAATAACTTATGTTTAAAAAAAAAACCCAATCTATTTGCTTTAAATGAACTCTGGCTTTGGGGAGCATTGCAAATCTTAAGTAGTTCTATTCCTACAAAATGAGGCTGAGGCTGACATATATATATATATTCATGGGTCTTAAAAGGCTTTAGGATGGTTGACATGAAATAAACTGTAGGGTCTCATTAAAGAATGAACAGGAAAACTTCATTTTCACCCACAACAAAGTGTTTCAATGAAGAATCAAAATCTTACAGAAAGGAAGCCTTGGATTTCTGAGGTAGGTTTACCCCAACTCACTGAACTTGAATGTTGGCTATCACCAACGACAGCAGATCTCTCTTTTTACTTATGGATTAATCAGTATGAAAGCTCGGTTAGTCCATCTTTGTGAGTGAAGACTTATCATTTGGTACTTTCAAGTGCTGTAAGGAACTTAGTATTACTGAATATAATCATCAATGTGATAGTAGGATGTGCTACAACACCCATCAGTTATGTCTCATTCCACTTAAAGTTGAGCCCCCCCCAAATCTCTCTTTTTCCCTGTTATGCTTTCCCAGCATTATGCTTACATTACAACATTCCAAAGTTTTTTGGGCTTTGTCTACTAGTCTTATATTTGGACTTGTCATTTTCTGCACTTATGAATCTTTTTTTTAAATTTTTATTTATTTATGATAGTCAGAGAGAGAGAGAGAGAGAGGCAGAGACACAGGCAGAGGGAGAAGCAGGCTCCATGCACCCGGAGCCCGACGTGGGATTCGATCCCGGGTCTCCAGGATCGCGCCCTGGGCTGCAGGCGCCAAACCACCGCACCACCCAGGGATCCCTTATGCGCTTATGAGTAGCGATGCCAATTTGTTCCTGGCTTGTTTTGTCTTGAGTAGTTTAGTCACCTTCTACTGATTCACATAGACCAATGCTTCTCAGACCTTAATGTGCATAGGAATCACCCAGTGGTCTTGTTAAAGTGCAGATTCTGATTCAGTAGGTCTGGGGTGGAGCTCAAAATTCTCCATCTCTAATGAGCTCTCAGGGGATGCCCTTTCTGCTTGCCCTATGATCCCACTTTAGTAGCCACAGAATAATCATCCTCTTGTCAGTGTTCTGCTTCACATTCAGCTGTAATTCAGCATTACAAATTTTTAGCTCTGCAAATACCACATTATGTCAGATGATGCGCTTTGCCTACCATCTCTCGTCCTCCAACCCTATGCACATTCTGTTTGTTAATAAAACTCCTGTTTTCTTTGGGGCAGTAATTTAACCTTGGTTATTCTACTCCCTTTGCTAAACATCCACTTTCCCAGGATCCCTTGCATCTAAGGGTGGTCATGTGACCCAATACTGGCCAATAGGATGGAAAGGAAAAGTCTTCTAAGAGGCTTCTGGGAAAGATTGTATTTTCCAGCTAAAAGAGGCTGTGAGGGGATCCCTGGGTGGCGCAGCGGTTTGGCGCCTGCCTTTGGCCCGGGGCGCGATCCTGGAGACCCGGGATCGAATCCCACGTCGGGCTCCCGGTGCATGGAGCCTGCTTCTCCCTCTGCCTGTGTCTCTGCCTCTCTCTCTCTCTCTCTCTGTGACTTTCATAAATAAATAAAAAAATTAAAAAAAAATTAAAAGAGGCTGTGACAACAAGAAAGTCCTCTACGTCTCGCAATCTTGAAAGGAGTGAAACACTTCTCCCCTCTCTAAATCAAGTTAAATCTCAACAACAAAGCATTTTGCTGACACAGTCTGTATTCGTTTCCTAAGGCTGCAGATAATGAATTATCAAAAAATTGGTAGCTTCAAATAATAGAATTTATTCTCTCACAGCCTGGAGGCCAGAAGTCCAAAATCAATGTGTTTCCAGGCTTGGTTTCTCTCTCCTAGCTTCTGGAGGCTACAGGCAGTCCTCGGCATTCCTTGGCTTGAAGATGCGTCACTTCAGTCTCTGAATCCAACTTCGTATGGCCTTCTGCTCTGTGTCTCTCTGTATGTCTTCTCCTTTTCTGACTTTTGTAAGGACGCCTGTCTTTGGATTTACACCCCATGCTAATCCGCAATCCTCCTGAGATCCTTACCTTAATTACATCTGCAAGGGCCCTCATTGCAAATAATGTCACATCTTGAAGCTCCAAGTAGACATATTTTTTGGACGGACCTTGTTCAACTCACTACACGGGCCTTATCTGTCTTTTGGAGGAAGACCCTCATTAAGCTTAGACGTGAACCCCGGGGGCTTGGGAAATCCATAGTCATTGTCCAAGTTTTTATGTCCCTACCAAAGCAGGGGGTTCCTCTAGTGGATCCATTCATCCCTCGCCAAGCTCAGCTTTGGGGATCCTCACAGTGACTGCTAAGGCACCCCATGATCTGTCCTCAAATATGCCTGTGGCTTCTCTATCAGAGAAAGAAAAAGTACCTACCACTGCAACTCTCCTCACTCCTTGGTCTTCACAGTAGATCTGGCCATGTAATTTGTGACCCAGTGCAAACTGAAAATACAGGATCCCTTGTTCAAAAAGTATAAAGAATTTCAAAAGAGTAATAGCAGAGCATTGAACCAAGCACAAGGCCCCGTGTGACTGCGTGGGTCACTCACAGGAAGCCAGCCGTGTTCCCCAGTCTCCAAGAAGCCAACAATACCTTTGGGTTTGGCCAAATCCATCAAACTTCTCGCTTCTATTATTCTCTGTCATTCTGGGAAGATGAATGAAACATAGAAACTCTCATCTCCTTTCTGAGGTCTGGAGGCTAGAGCTCAGGATGCAAGTACTGGCTGGATATAAGACATATAAGGAGAAGGTTTCGTAGTGGTCATCTTTCTGACAAGTCCACAGCATAAAAGTCAGATAAGATACAAATCAGTATACAAATTAATATGTCGATAACTCACTCTGTTACAAAAGAATGGTTAAACTGGCCATCTTTACATGTTCTGAGGATCCTGGAAAACATTAGGATGGGTCTAGAAGTTAAAAACAAACAATGTGGGGATCCCTGGGTGGCTCAGTGGTTTAGAGCCTGCCTTTGGCCCAGGGCGTGATCCTGGAGTCCTGGGATCGAGTCCCACATCAGGCTCCCTGCATGGAGCCTGCTTCTCCCTCTGCCTGTGTCTCTGTCTCTCTCTTTCTGTGTCTCTTGTGAATAAATAAATAAAATCTTTAAAAAAAAGAATGTAACAAAATAAAACAAAAGGCAACCACCTACCAAAATATCACATTACTTTATCTTCTTAGTCCAATTGCGTGACTTTTTGAAAAGTTCTTAAATGTTCTATGGAATAGGGAAGTTACTGGCCAAATTCTTCTGGTTTGTTTTAAAAACTGTCACCAAAGAAAATGTTAGCCTTGCAAAGCCAACCACAAGCTGAAATGCAAAATGAAATGACAGCTAAGCAATTTAGGGTATTAAAAATAGAAATTATAACTAGTATAATAGTATCACCCTGTTTCCTGGGTTCTCCATTTTCATTTCTTTCAGAAACATGAGTATGAAAAATATGGAGGCTGTTAAAATTTTTTGAGATGATTGATTTTCTGGATTTAAGTGTTGTTATAACTTGTAATGGGTACCCATTCCAGAGGAAATTGACAAAGGTTTCCTTTTTTCCACCTAAGTAATTATTTCTACATTTCATATGTCATGTCAAGCTGAGTTTTGTTTCTGTGAGGGCCACGGCACTATAATTTCTGTGTTCAGAATAAGTAATAGCAGATTTTCCCTACATCGTTTGCTATGAAGTTTTTAGAATTTCAAGTTTGCTGTTTTACAAAGTAAATAAAACAAAACACATACAATTTGAAAGCATGTTTGAATTAGTCTCTTAATATGCACAATCCTGCAAACTGTGTAGAATTCAATGAAATGAAAGTAAACTTCTATCCCATGAAAAAATGTAAACGTAAATATTTATGTGAAAAATAATTAATTCTATTTGTGATTACATTATCGCTTGAAAAATATGTGTAGGTAGTAAATATATACGTATGAAAAATGCCTGATTTTACTCGTGATTTTAAAATACACTCTTTAAAAAATAAATAAATAAAATACACTCTTTTTTTTCTTTTTTTTTTTTTCCCTTTACCAATCTCTCCCTATTTCCTCCACCCTCTGTACCCTGGCAACCACTGTTCTAATCACTGCTTGTATGAATTTTTTGTAAGATTCCACATACGAGTGATACCATGTGGTATCACTTCCTCTGGCTTTTATCACTCAGCATAATGTCCTCAAGCCACATCATGTTGTCACAAGTGGCAGGATTTCCTTCCTTCTCACAGCTGAATAATATTCCATTGTATGTATATACACCCCATCTTCTTTATCCATTCATCCACTAATGGACACTTAGGTTGTTTCGCATCTTAGCTATTGTAAATAATGCTGCAATGAACATGGGAGTGTAGATATTTCATCAATATCTTTTCACTTCCTTTGGATATGTACCCAAAAGCAGGATTGCTGGATCATATGATAGTACTATTTTTAATTTTAGGAGGAAATTTCATTCTGTTTTTTTACTGTGGCTGCACCAATTTACATTCCTAACAGTGCATAAGGATTCTCCTTTCTCCACACCCTTCCCAACTAAAATACAAAATACAACTAAAAACTTGTATTTTATTTTTAAATAAATACTTTTAAACATTTAAATATCTTATATTTAAATACTGTACTTATATATTTAAATAATATATCTATATTTTCTCATTTTTTTAAAGTAATCTCTATGCCCAACGTGGGGCTTAAACTCATGACTCTGAGATCAAGAGTCACACACTGTACTGACTAAGCCAGCCAGGTGCCCCTACATCTACATATTTAAATAATATATTTAAATACTATGTATAAAATATAAATATTTTCAACTTTTAAATATTAAATAAATACTTTTATTTTTTCTTTTCTTTTTTTAAGTAATCTCCATGCCCAATGTGGGGCTGAACTCATGACCCTGAGATTAAGAGTTGCATGCTCCTCTGACTGAGCCATCCACATGCTCCAAAATAAATACTTTTTTTTTTAATTAGAAAGACAGAGAAGGAGGGAGGGAGAGGCACAGGGAGAAGGAGAGAGAAAATCTCAAGCAGGCTTCACATCCAGTGCAGAGCCCGATGTGGGGCTCAATCTCACAACCTTGAGATCATGACCTGAGCTGAAATCAAGAGTCCGATGCTTAACCAACTGAGCCACCCAGGCATCCTCCAAAATAAACACTTAAGTAAATATTTTAAAATAAATATTCTAAAAAAAAATAAAAATAAATATTCTCTTGTCTTTCAGGTGATAGCCATTCTAGCAAGTATGAGGTGATACCTCATTGTGATTTTAATTTGCATTTCCCTGATGATTAGTGATGTTGAATACCTTTTTGTGTATCTGTTGACCATTTGTATATGTCCTAAAAATGTACATTAAAACAATTTATCCAGGGGCACCTAAGCGGCTCAGTCCGTTAAGCACCTGCCTTTGGCTCAGGGCTCAGGTCGTGATCCCAGAGTCCTTGGATTGGGATCAAGCCACATGCTGCATCCTGCTCAGCGGGGAGTGCTTCTGCCCCTTCTCCTGCTCATCCTCTCTCTCTTTCTCTTGTTCTTGCTCTGGCTCTCTTTCTCTCAAATAAATAAAATCATAAAAAAAGAAAAGCAAAACAAACCCAATTTATTCAAACATTTGTCAGTCAAGAAGAGGCTATAAAGCAACCAAAGCACTAATTTGAGGTTAGTAATCCAGAAGACACAGAATGGCCCCAAATCACTGAAAGTGTGCTCTGAATTGTGAGCAGAGAGTGCAGGTGTATAATGCAAAACTCACAAAGTTACATAACATGTTTTGAAAGAATTATAATCTGTGCTGGCAGAGTTTAAACTGACTGATGATACACGATTGGCTATTTAGCTAACAGGTGTTACATTATCTCTATTTCAGTCCAAAGTAGGAGGATGTGTTCTGGGGAGATGGAGAGTTGCAATTGATAAAAAGTCAAAAGTTTATAGTGTACTGAGAATTGAAACAGGAGAGGTATACAGGCCCTACTTGCTCAATCTCCTTTTGGTGCTATTTTGAATGGCGTTTTTAGTGATGCTTACTTCATTTTGAATCTTTCTTCACACATTTATCACCCAATAATAGCTAAGAGATTCATGAGATAGAAATATGAGAAAGAGGGGCGCCTGAGTGCTCAGCGGTTGAGCGTCTGCCTTTGAGAGACTCCAAACTCTGGGAAACGAACAAGGGGTGGTAGAAAGGGAGGTGGGCGGGGGGTAGGGGTGACTGGGTGACGGGCACTGAGGGGGGCACTTGATGGGATGAGCACTGGGTGTTATTCTATATGTTGGCAAATTGAACACCAATAAAAAATAAATTAAAAAAAAGAAAAATGAGAAAAATATAATCTGTCTTTGAGGATCTTAGAGTCTACAAAAAGGGAGACAAGCATGCTAACAAATGAACACTAAAGTTACATAGATGCAAAATTAGAAAACTTCATGTGATTCTAAGGGTTCCAAAGAAGGAACATGCAATTCTATCTGAAGGGCAAGGTGGGCTTTGTTAAGGTGGTACACCTTGTTCTTGAAACATGTTCAAAAATCGGTGGCAGATTAGTGTCTCAGACTCAGGGTGGGTGCCTGTATTCCAGTTGTAGTAGCAGAAGCAATGATGTAGGGTGAGGAATAAGAAGGTATGCTCAGATAAGTATAAAAATCTCAGTTACCTGGTATCTGTGGCTATGAGTTGGGGAAAAGGAGTAGAGTGAGATAATGTGGGGCAGACAGTTATATGTAAGAGCTAAGGACTTTGAACTTTATCTCACAAGGACTCATAAACCATGGGCTGCTTATTTATATGTATTTCCTAGCCTAGGTCATCCTGATTCAGGGTGGTCATTATGGTCAATATTTACTGTTGTGAAAATTAATAAAAGAAACTTCACTAAGTAGGCCAAAGGGGGAGCTCTCACACCCTTGTCAATTGCAGACCAACAGGAAGAGCTGTACATTGCAAGTTAGTATTATTTTAGTTCTTTCTTCCTCCCAGGAAGAGAAAGATTCCCCCTCCTTCCCTCCCCAGCAACAGCCCAGCCCAATGATCACAGTCACAACTCAATGAGATGTCACTATACTTCTAGCTCCCAATTTACTGCAATGGACTTTTCTCCTTTCTTCTATAAAAGAGCATTCCTCTCCTTTGTTCTTTGGACTTGCCCATGGTTTTGCCATAGCTTGCTTCTCCTGAATTGCAATTCTCTGCTATCCCCGACTAAACCCATTTTTGCTAGTAAAATAACTGACAGTTTTATTTTTAAGGTAAACACTGTGGCAGATTGTTTGCGAAATGGTTGCCATCGTTCTCCTCTCTTTATCCATTCCTTTGGTGGTCCCCTTCCACTCTGACTCAAGGCTTGGCCGTGTGGCTTGCTTTAGACAATGGGACAACAATAAACACGAGATTTGAAGTGTTTGTGCTTTTCCTGTTCCTGGGAAACATGTAGCCATCACCACGTGAATAAGTTCAGGCTAGTCTGTTGAGACATGTGAGTGGCCACCCTCGTCACTCCAGCCAACATGAGCACCTAGACCATATATGGGAGTGATGTTGTACTAGAGCAATAGTTCCTATTAATATGCACTCATCAGAGAAAATCAGATAGAAAGAAACATGTTATTGTTTTTTTATTTTTATTTATTTTTATTTAGAGAGAGAGAGGCAGAGACATAGGCAGAGGGAGAAGCAGGCTCCATGCACCGGGAGCCCGACGTGAGACTCGATCCCGGGTCTCCAGGATCGTGCCCTGGGCCAAAGGCAGGTGCTAAACCGCTGCGCCACTCAGGGATCCCAGGAAACATGTTACCCATAGATGTACTACCTAAATAAAACCATTATAAGCTTTTTTAGTATTTTTATTCCAATCTTTTTCTCTACACAGGCTTGTTTTCTATATGGTTATAACAATTCTATATGGACAATTTTGCATCTTGCTCTTTAAATTGTATTAAACAAGTATATTAGTAAATTTTTTTAATCTTCAAAAATACTGTATTTAATGGCTAAATAATATTCTATCCAGTGAATGAATCCTAATTTCTTAGTTCTTTGGGGGCAATTAGGTAAATGCTACAATGATCCTTCATAAGCATACAGCTTTCTGAAAATTGAGGAATCTCAATCTCAGAATATTCCCATTAAGTAGGGCAATTGGATCAATTGATATCTTTTAGAACCAACGCATACTGACAACTTTCACAAACGATTTCATACCAATTTACACACCCATCAACACTAAGTACCCGTTTCACCAAAGCCTCAAAAGCCCATGGGTTTTTGCTGTTTGTTTGTTTTCTCTCTTTGTTAATTTGGGTAAGAAGTCAATTCTGGTTTCTTAATTTTAATTATTTTAATTTTTAAAATAATTAATTTTAATTTTAATTATTTCTTTGAAAATTAATAAAGTTGAAGAGTTGGAAAGTCTTATTTTCTCAGTGCCTATCAAAGCACTGGGATAGTTGATTTCTCAAAATGATTTCTTCAAATAATCCACACAACAACTGTTTCAAAAATTTTTTTTCTGCTTCAAAATTTGTATATGGGAAATGTCCAGAAGTAGCTATCTGTTTGAATCTATGTTTGCACAGCAATTTACAAATACTGAGAAGGTATCAGTTGTCCATATTTCAGAATGGGCCTACCACATGAAGATTATTGATGGGAGGCCTAAAGTCCTGGAAGACTACCCCTGGGCATTCGTAAAGAAAAAAACAGAGCTGGACAGTATTTAAAGTGGTAAAAAAAGATTTTAGTCAAGACTATTGCAATAGGGAAAAGATACCTAAGTATAGGACCAGGCTCAATTCCAAATACAGCATGGCCTAGTGAGAATTTATAGCAGGATGGCAGTCAGTGGACAGAAAATTTCAAAGAGGAAACATCAGGGGTAAGGGAAACTCTGGCTAAACCTACCCTAACAGGATTCTCACTGAAGGCCGGCCAGAGTGATCAGACATCAGATGGAGGAGATAAACTGACTTAGGGGATCTTGCTAAAACTGGATTTTATAAGGAAGTGCACAGATGGGCCTAGGAGAAGGTTCAAAAGCCTGACTAAAGTTTGATCTAGCAAAAATTCTTCATCAGCATCACCAGGGAATTTATGCCGCAATATTGTTCCAATCTACAGATGAGTACCTTAAGTCTTGGAGATTTTAAGAAACTTGCTCAAGAGTTTCATGGATATTGGGGGCCTCTGCCTGGCTCACTTGAAAGGGCATGTGACTCTTGATCTCAAGGATATGAGTTCGAGCCCCACGTTGGGTGCAGAGACTACTTAAATGAATAAATAAATAAACTTTAAAAAAAAGAGTTTCATGGATATAAAAACAACAGAGAGTGTAAATAGAATATCAGGGCAGGGTGACTTGGGTTCATAGAACAGTTCATAGAACAAAAATCAAATGAAATAGCAACAAGCCAGGGATCCTGGGTGGCTCATCGGTTTAGCCACTGCCTTGGGCCCAGGGCGTGATCCTGGAGTCCTGGGATCGAGTCCCGCATCGAGCTCCCTGCATGGAGCCTGCTCCTCCCTCTGCCTGTGTCTCTGCCTCTCTCTGTGTTTGTCTTTCATGAACAAATAAATAAAATCTTAAAGAAAAAAGAAATAGTAAGAAGTCTAGTTAATACCTCATCACAAAATCTTTCTTGTATTTTTCAAATACAACCACTTCTTACATCTGCTGCCACCCCAGTCCAAACCACAGTCACACTCACCTGGACTGCTGCAGCATTCTGCTAAGTAGTTCCCCTGATCTTGCCCATGCTCCTCTACAGGCTATGTTCTGCAGGTCTCCTACTTATTTCAGCAATCTTCACATTCCTCTTCTTCATTTGACAGATAAGGAAACTTGCATAGATAATTCTAGTTGATCTCACCTCACAACACTTTGGTCCTCCTAACCTCCAAACAAGGGGGAAAAAAACTAAAAGTGCGTAAGCCCAAGTTGACCCATTCCCACCCATTCCGCACCTGTAGAACTCAGACCTTGCCCATGCCTAGATAGTAAAGTCAGCCTGACCATTGTCTCAGCCACCTTAAGGAGTCTCATCCACTTTCTTTGCTCATTTCCCAGCCTTCCAGGTGGAAAACAAAAGCTTCATTTTTTTTTAAGATTGTATTTATTTATTCATGAGAAACATGGGGGGTGGGGTGCAGAGACACAAGCAGAGGGAGAAGCAGGCTCCACGCAGGGAGCCCGATGTGGGACTCCATCCCGGGACCCCAGGATCATGCCCTGGGCCGAAGGCAGGTGCTAAACCTCTGAGCCACCCAGGCGTCCCTTCATTTTATTTTTTAGTCCATAAATCTTGAGTATCTTTTTTAGGGACAGGTGCTGTCCTATTTACTAGAGACAGGACAGTGAACAAGACAAAAATGGTCCTCATATTCTGGAGCTTGCAGTCTAATGAAGGATACTGACAAAACAAATAAATAAACAAGAAAAGAGAAAGTTCACACAGTGCAATAAGCACTAGGAAGAAAGCAGAGTGTCACATTGGATTAGAAAATAATAGGGAGGGGGCCAATTTAGATTGAATGGTTGGCAAAGGTCTCCCTGGGCAAATGACATAAAAGCTCAACTCAAAGGAAGAGGAGTGGTGGAGATGGTGTGTAAAGAGGCAGAAAGAGAACAGTAAGTTCAAAGGCCCTGAGGTGGAACAAAAAATTGGCAAGTTCAGTAAACTGAAAGAAGAGCAGAATGTTCTTCATACATATTGAGCATGAAATGTGCCTGAGAGGTAGTCAGGAGTCCAAATATGTAAGGTCTTAATGACTAGGGTAAGAAGTTTGTATTTTATTCAAAGCATGATGGGAAGGTATTGAAGAGTTAAGCAGGAAAAAGAAATAATCAAATATCTCTTGATTGTTGGAAGTGGATTAGAATGGTTAGGGTTGATAGTGAGAGAATCAGGTAGGAGCGCTGGTCAGGTGAGTGATAATGGTGGTTGGGAGTAGGCTGGTGGCTATGAAGATGGAAAGGACTGGAGAGATCTGAAGACATATTTTGGAGGTAGAACCAAATCAAATGAAAATGTTAAAAAATCCACTTATCAAATAGTTTCACTTGTTTCATTAATAATAAAAAACCAGGGATGGGGGATCCCTGGGTGGCGCAGCGGTTTGGCGCCTGCCTTTGGCCCAGGGCGCGATCCTGGAGACCCGGGATCGAATCCCACGTCGGGCTCCCGGTGCATGGAGCCTGTGTCTCTGCCTCTCTCTCTCTCTCTCTCTCTGACTATCATAAATAAATAAAAATTAAAAAAAAAAAAAAAAAAAACCAGGGATGCCTGGGTGGGTCAGCGGTTGAGCGTCTGCCTTCGGCTTCAGGGTGTGATCCTGGGGTCCCAGGATCGAGTCCCGCATCGGGCTCCTTGCGTTGAGTCTGCTTCTCCTTCTGCCTGTGTCTCTGCCTCTCTCTGTTTCTCATGAATAAATAAATAAAATTAAAAAAAAATAATAATAAACCATGAAATATCCCTAGATCAAAATGGCAAAAAATATATGTAAAGAGTTTCTACAAAGGAAAATTATATTGCTATTTGTATTTAAACCTAAAAAAATTATTCTAAAGTGTTTAATTAAATGTGGTATGAAAAATCTGTATGAACCCTTATATAAGTGCCATCAGATTTGGAAAAACACATCATTCTAATTCATCTGAAATGAGAAAAAAAAAGTTATACTCAGGGGCTTACAATTATAAAACTGATGAATCACAAAATTAGTTAAATGTTTAATCACTTAAAACATTTTTTCGGGACACCTGGGTGGCTCAGTGGTTCCTGGAGTCCCAGGATCGAGTCCCACGCAGGGAGCCTGCTTCTCTGTCTGTGTCTCTGCTTCTCTCTCTCTGTGTCTCATGAATAAAATAAAATCTTTGAAAAAAAAAATTTTCATTGAAAACACTTTTTGTAGGTAAACTCTATCCCCCCACCACCAATGTGGGGCTTGAACTCATGACCCCCAGATCAAGAACTGCGTGCTGTACTGACTGAGCCAGCCAGGTGCCCCCATTTAAAACATATTTAAAAGAAATTGCTGATGGATCAGATGTAGAAAGTAGAATCACAAATGACTTTAAGGTTTCTGGTCGGACAATCCGTTGGTATGGAATTTTAATGAGATCAAGACAACTGAACAGGGCACGAGGTAAAGGTTCTACACGAGGATCAAAAGTTCAGTTCTGGTGGCATCTGGGGGGCTCAGCGGTTGAGCGTCTGCTTTTGGCTCAGGTCGTGATCCCAGGTCCCGGGATTGAGTCTCGCATGGGGCCCCTACCGCAGGGAGTCTGCTTCTCCCTCCGCCTGTGTCTCTGCCTCTCTGTGTCTCATGGATAAATAGAATCTTTAAAAACAAAACAAAAGTTCAGTTCTGGACACATTAAGTTTCAGATGGGCTTAGTCCTCTTGACTCTGGACAAGGTAAACACAAGATGCTTCTCGGTGAAAACAGATGTGACCTAAATTGGCACAACAACAAATTGGGAACTAATTAGGAGGGACGGGATTTTTAAGACTTTCAGAAAATGCAACTACCCAGAACTGTTGTGCTTCTTAGAGAATTTATCTGAAACTTTCAAATAATAACACTAAGAGGTAGGTACAGAATTATTGCTCTTATAGATCAGTAAACAAACGGAATGGAAGCTTAAGAAAACTCATCCAAACCACACAGCTGATAGGGGAAGGGTTAGGATTATAGAAATTGTAATAATTTATGGCAAATTTAAGAAAGTACTACCTTATTTTTCTATGACTTTGTATCAAAGAGTAGGTTCTGGTCCCCAGCTCCAAACCAGTCCTATATTCTTTCTGGCTGATGCTTGGGCTTGGGACTCTGTAAACAACATATCTGCCAGCAGGGGGAGTAACAGAGACAGAGACAGAGACAGAGACAGAGACAGAGACAGAGACTGAAAGGCTGGGAAAAGGAGAAAGAGACTTGCTCCTCCCTATCTGCTCCTTGCAGTTTGGCAGCCACAGTTCTTTCCCACAGAAATATCTGAATCCAGTTGGCAGCTCCTCCAACATTTGCAGAGCTAGCGTCCTTGGTGCTGCATCTCAACAGCAGAGATAGCAGCACCAGTTGGCAGCACCACCCCCCAAAGTCTGGGTCTCAGTCCCCTCCTCCAATTTTCTCAGGATTTTTTTTTAAAGATTTAATTTACTTACTTATTTTACATAAACTCTAGACTCAATGTGGGGCTCAAACTCGTGACCCAGAGATCAAAAGTCACATGCTACACAGACTGAGCCAGCCAGGCACCCCTCTAGGTTTTAATAATTCCAATTTCTTCCTTTTGTTCATTCATCCATGACTCCTTAGAGTTCTCTCTTTATCCTTTCAAAGATAACATTTGTTTATGTTAAATTCTTTTTTCAAATTATAACCTATTATTTATTTTAGAATGGAATATAGAATTAGAAGATGTCCCTTTAACAGTGATTTTCCTGGGTTCTCTTAAAGCTAAAGAGGTAATTACAAGTTTTCAAGAAAATGTATTAGGTAAAAGCTTTTTTTTCCCAATTGATATAATTCAACTCAATTTGGATTCCATACATAACGAGAGCCTTCTTCCAGGACACTTTTTTTTTTTTTTTTCCTCCAGAACTTATTTATTTTGCATGACTGCTTTGTATCCTTTGACCAACATCTTCCCATTTCCCCCTCCTCCTAGCCCCTGGCAACCACCCTTTTGCTCTCTGCTTCTACGTGTTTGACTATATTAGTTGCACATATAAGTGAGATCATGCTATATTTTGTTTGAACAACTGGTGGGGTTTCTGTCTCCTAACTGACCTTGGTTGATACAGACTTGAAAAATGAAAATTACCAGCTGATGTCACTTATGAATACAGCTGCTAAATCATAAATACAATTTTAGTAAACTCAGAAGCAAAATGGTTAGAGCAACAGCCTGTGGCCATGAAATGGATCAACTTGGTGGAGCAGGCCTAGTTAGCTAAACCGTTCCTTTGATATATATACTCTTATGGAGTACCATCCATAGGCAAGATGCACGAGTCTGGGAGAAAATGTTTGCAAATCAGGTATCAGGTAAAGAGGCCACGAGTCTGGGAGAAAATGTTTGCAAATCAGGTATCAGGTAAAGAACTGGTATCCAGAATATATAAGTAACTCTTACAATTCAGTAATAAATCTAATAACCCAATTTTTAAAATGGGTGGGGTGCTCAGCTGGTGCAGTGGGTTAAGCGTCTGACTCTTAGTTTCTGCCTGGGTCGTGATCTCAGGGTCATGAGATTGAGTCCCATGATGGGCTCCGTGCTCAACATGGAGTCTGCCTGAGATCCTCCTCTTCCTCTGCCCCTCTCGCTGGTGCTCTTTCTCTCTCTCAGTCTCTCTCAAATAAATAAATAAATCTTTAAAAATAATAATAATAAATGGGCAGAGGATCTGAATACACATCTCACCAAAGCATATGAATGAATGACCAATAAGCACATGAGAAGATGCTTAACATCATTAGGGAAACAGAAATTAAAACCATAGGGATAGATCACGTCACACCCATAAGAATGGCTATAATCAAAAAGACAGACAATAACAAAAGTTGGCAAGATTGTGGAAAATTTGGAACTCTCGTAGAATCCTGGTGGGAATGTAAAATGGTGCAGCTGCTCTGGAAAACAATTTGGCAGTTTATTAAAAAGTTAAATATAAATTTACCATATGACCCAGCGATTCCACTCCTAGATGTGTACCCAAGAGAAATTAAACTATGTCTATACCAAAACCTGTATTCATCTGTTCAGAGGAGTGTTCTTTAAAAGATTTTATTTTTAAGTAATCTCTACACCCAACATGAGGCTCGAACTCACCACCCCAAGGTCACGAGTCACATGCTCCTCTGCCTGAATCAACTAGGTGCCTACATAGCAGCATTGTTAAAATAGCCCCAAATTGGAAATAACCCAAATGTTCACCAACCAGTGAATAAATAGACAAAATGTAGTACAGTTCATTCTGAGGTAGAGTGCATTGAAGAAAGCTGGATAAATAATTGGTTCTTTCCCTTCATTTACCAGCTTTATTTGTTTGTTTGTTTGTTTGTTTATTTATTTATTTATTTATTTAAGATTCTATTTTTGGGCAGCCCGGGTGGCTCAGCAGTTTAGCACCGCCTTCAGCCCAGGGCCTGATCCTGGAGTCCCGGGATCGAGTCCCACGTCGGGCTCCCTGCATGGAGCTTCCTTCTCCCTCTGCTTGTGTCTCTGCCTCCCTCTCTCTCTCTGTGTCTCCCATGAATAAATAAATAAAATCTTAAAAAAAAAGATTCTATCTTTAAATAACCTCTATGCTCAACAGGAGGCTCAAACTCACAACCCTGAGATCAAGAATCACATGCTCCACCACCTGAGCCAGCCGGGCTTTTTACCAGCTTTAAAAATAACCATTTGATTTTGTAAAATGCACCAAAGATGACCAATGAATTTTTCAGCATTAGATTTGTTCAAGTAATCATGATGAATTTATTGATTGATGAATATTTGATGTGTTTAGTTTCTATTGATAACTTTCAAGTCGATGCATACTCGTGTAAAATACAGAAAAGAAAAAAAAAAGTCATCCGTAATCATATGCACCAGAGGCAACTGCTGTTAACATTTTGATTTGTTGCACTGGATGTTACGCTATATGTTGGCAAATCGAACTCCAATAAAAAAATTTAAAAAAATATTTTTATTTACTTCCTTTCAGTCTTTTTTCTATACATGTAATTTTACTGGGTGTCAAAGTACTAGATTCTGAATATTTTGGCATTTCTTCATCACACAGATGAACACTGTCCCATGTCAGTAGCACTAAAGAAAGGGCTAAAGACTGGTTTCTGGCCTCCTAAGAGATCAGAACAGTGTCCTACTGTCTTTTTTTTTTATGATAGTCACAGAGAGAGAGAGATTGAGGCAGAGACACAGGCAGAGGGAGAAGCAGGCTCCATGCACCGGGAGCCCGACGTGGGATTCGATCCTGGGTCTCCAGGATCACGCCCTGGGCCAAAGGCAGGCGCCAAACCGCTGTGCCACCCAGGGATCCCTGTCTTTTTATTTTTAAGATTTATTTATTTTAGCAAGAGAGTGTGCGAGTGGGGGGAAAGGTAGAGGGAGAGAGAAAGAATCTCAAGCAGACTCCCCACAGAGCCCAGAGCCCCATGCAGGGCTCCATCCCAGGACCCTGAGATCAGGACCTGAGCCAAAATCAAGAGTGAGACGTTTAAACCACTGATGGGCAGCCCGGGTGGCTCAGCGGTTTAGCACTGCCTTTGACCCAGGGTGTGATCCTGGAGACCCAAGATCGAGTCCCGCATCGGGCTCCCTACATGGAGCCTGTTTCTCCCTCTGCCTGTGTCTCTACCTCTCTCTGTGTGTCTCTCATGAATAAATAAATAAATAATCTTTAAAAAAAAAACACTGAGCCACCCAGACGCCCCAATGGTCCTATTGTCTTAACCTGACAATAGCACACAGTCATTTTCCCATGAATCCTGTGATCCAGGAGTCTGCAGTCTAGCAAGGAAGAAAATATAAATACAAATAACTATAACCCAAAGTAAAAAAAAAAAAGTAAAAAAAAAAAAAACCTATTAAGTGGCATGGAATGAAAATTGTATGGGAGTTGAGAGGAAGGAGAGATGCGTTGTACTGATCCTGTCTGCTTCTCATGACACTGCCTTCCCAAGTGGAGTTACCTCTGCTCTGTGGCCAGCATCTCTTACGCTACTACAATTGTCCAGAAAAGAAGTGAAGGACACTAGGTCAGTTCCTCCCCGTAGCCACATGTTAGAATCACCTGGGATACTTTTAAAGCTCTTAGGCTGCACCACAGAACCAATTATGTCAAATTTGGGAGGAGGGGGGCAGACCCAAGCATCGATATTTTTTTAATAACTCCCCAGATGATATGTGCAGCCAAGGTTGAGAACTGACAGGCTATTATTGTATCCAAAGCCCTATGCCAAATTCCGCCCAGTGCTGCAGAAAAATGTAAAATACATGCCTGTACGTGAAGGCACTTCACTTTCTAATAACAGGCTATTGTTGCATAAAGTAATTTTTCCTTGTGCATTTCTGTCCAGTCAAGCAATTAAAGAGAATCATTTTAGTCATTTGAACTCATAACTATTTGTGCCTTGATTAAGTGCCCACTCTGACAGAACTAGTGGACTTAGGATGCAAATGGGAACTGCGAGTTCAAAGCTATCAAAAAGTTAATGATTTATCCTCCCCCGCGTTGTTGCAGAAAGATGACCCTTTGATAACACTTGTGTTTATTTTGAAAGCCAAGGATTGATAGCTGCTATAAAGAATAATTGCCATCTCCATTCCATTCCTCTAGGAGTCTAAAATTGGAGCCGCCTTTTAAAAATTGTTTTCTTGTGAAATAATTTCAAACTTACAGAATAGTTGCAAAAGTAGTACAAAGAAATCCCATATTCACCCAAATTCATCAATTGTTAACATTTGGCCACACTTCCTTTATCAATTTCTCAATAGATAGGTAGCAGTTAGATTGTAGATAGATGCAGATACGTACAGGTACATAACGTTGATCCTTAGTAGAGTGTTTCATGCCCCTTTACCCCCTAAATACTTCATAGTGTATTTCTCAGTAATAAAAAGCATTCTCTCATATAACCACAGTTCAATCACAAGAATCAGGAAATCTAATGTTGATATACTATTATCCAAGCTACAATTCATGTTCAGATTCTCCCCCACTGTCCCGATAATGTCCTTTGAAGCACTTTTCCCCGTCCGGGGCCCAATCCAGGAGTACCTCGGACATCTCTCCAGTCAGTTCCTCGGCCTTCCTCGCCTTTTTTGACATTGACAGCTGTAAAGAGGCCCGGTCACTTCTGGCATGGAAGGTCCCCTGATCTAGGTTTGTCCGATGTTTTCTCATGATTAGATGGAGTTACCCATTTTTGGATGGGGAGGCCACATAAAAGGTCTTGTGTCAGGGCGCCCGAGTGGCTTAGTGGTTGAGCGTCTGCCATCGGCTCAGGGCGTGATCCCAGGGTCCCAGGATCAAGTCCCGCATTGGGGTCCCCTCAGGGGGCCTGCTTCTGCCTCTGCCTGCCTCTCTCTCTGTGTGTCTCTCATGCATAAATAAATAAATAAATAAATAAATAAATAAATAAATAAATAAATAAAAAAGAAGACAAAAAAGATCTTGTGTCTTTCTTGGGGTACCACATAAGGTCAGCTTGTCCCGTTACTGGTGAGGTGTGTGCCAGGTTTCTCTGCCTTAAAGTTACTAATTTTCCCTTTCTAGTGTCATTTGGGGGGACTTGCGGGGCCAGGACTAGGATGAGGTGAGTGGGGCATTTGGGGGGCACCCCCTTTCAGGGGCACGCGAGCCCTAGCCCAGCCCCCCATCATGAGATCTTGTTCTTCCGTTCTGAAAACATCTCACTTTAGCGATCCCCCTCCCTCTCCTATCGGGTTTGGGAGGAAATCTTGCAAACTTATCAGTTTTGAAAAATGAAATCGAAGTAAAATCCTGCCTTCGAATTCAGCCTACACGCCAAGAGGAAGCAGGAAGCACAATCTGGGTGGATGCGGATAAACACAACAAAAAGCAGAGCAGGTGGGCAAGGGGTTGCTGGGCTAAATGTCCCTGGCGCCCAGGGCAGTGAGCGGCTCCCGATTACGTGCAGGTCTCCTAACTGGAGCCCCACGTCGTCTCTGCCCCCCTTGGCCGGCTCTGGCCCTCCAGGCAGCCCCCGTCCTCCTTTCTTTTTTCCTAAATTTCTTATTTAAATTCAATTTAGTTGGGGCACCTGGCTGGCTCAGCGGTTGAGCGTCTGCCTTGGGCTCCGGCGGGATCCCGGGGTCACGGGATCGAGTCCCCGAGTCCCGCATCCGGCTACCCCGGGGGGCCTGCTTCTCCCTCTGCCTGTGTCTCTCTCTCTCTCATGAATAAATAAAATCTTTTCTAATTAAATAAATTCAATTTAATGAACACATACTGTATTATTAGTTCCGGGGCTAGAATTTTGTGATTCATCAGTTGCATATAATACCCAGGGCTCCTCGGTCAGGTGCCCTCCTCCACGCCCCCCCCCAGTTACCCCATCCCGCCCCCTCCCTCCCCTCCAGCGACCCTCAGCTTGTTTCTTGGAGTTAAGAGTCTCATGGTTTGCCTCCCTCTCTGATTTTATCTTATTTTTTTTCCTTCCCTTCCCCTATGTTCATCTGTTTTGTTTCTGAAATTCCACACGTGAGTGAGGTCACAGGGCAGCTGTCTCTCCGACTGACTGCCTTCGCTCAGCACAACACCCTCTCCTCCAGCCCGCCCCGCCCGCCTCTCCTCTTCTCCCACCTTTGCCAGAGCTGCGGGAGCTGCTCTGCTAGAACAAAGCAAGCTCACTCCGCTTGGCCTCGGGCACTTGGCGCCCGTTCCCTGGCCAGGGACACCGTGTCCCAGATAGCCATGTGGCTCCCTCTGTCCCCTCATTCAGATTTCTGCTTAATCTCCTCAGCGAGGCCTTCTCTGACCCCCCCAGTTCTTCCCTGCCCAGTCCCACTCCCATTCCCTCGAGGCCTTCTCTGACCCCCCCCAGTTCCTCCCTGCCCAATCCCACTCCCACTCCCTCGAGGCCTTCTCTGACCCCCCCAGTTCCTCCCTGCCCAATCCCACTCCCACTCCCTCGAGGCCTTCTCTGACCCCCCCAGTTCCTCCCTGCCCAATCCCACTCCCACTCCCTCGAGGCCTTCTCTGACCCCCTCAGTTCTTCCCTGCCCACTCCCACCCCCACTCCCTCAAGGCCTTCCCTGCTTTAGTTTTCCCCAGAGCAAGCCTTAGGACCATCTGATGTGCAAATACCTTTCTTTGTTCTGGCCAGTGGAGCTCATTAGAATGTGAGCTCCACCAGGGTCCAGAGTTTTGCCAGCTTTGCTCACTGCTAGATCCCTGAAGCCTAGAACATGCCTGGTGCATAAGAGCTCAGTGAATACGAGACAGACAGAGGGAGGGACAGACACAGAGACAGACAGGGAAAGGGAAAGGAGTCTGGTGAAGTTGAAACTGGTAGGAGTCTGGTAGGTTGGAACTCCATGCTACTCTTCTAACAGGATGGGTTTCTCATGAAGCTAACGAAGCTTAAAGGCCTAGCAACGTGGCCATATGTTTAAGTTTGCAAAACTAAAGTGCGTAAGCTGAAATCAACTTATTTATTTACTTTTAAAGATTTTGTTTATTTATTCATGAGACACACAGAGAGAAAGAGGCAGAGACACAGGCAGAGGGAGAAGCAGGCTCCATGCAAGGAGCCCGACACTGGACTCGATCCCGGGACTCCAGGATCACGCCCTGGGCTGACGGTGGCGCCAAACCGCTGAGCCACCTGGGCTGCCCCTGAAATCAATTTAAAACACTGTGTCCTTCCATTCCATTTCCCCTCTCTCACACTTCCTGTGGTGGCTTTGTCCAGCATCAACTTAGCTAGGCTGGAACTATGTTCTCTCCCGCTGTATGGTTCCAGGTTAGCACGGCCACTAGAGACGTGTTGTGGGAGTCAGGTGTGAATTAGCAGCCACAGCTTCAAAGCTCTGAAGGTTAGTCCAGGGCGCCAGGCACTGTGGCAGCTTGCACATGGGGTCGCTGCTCTGAGCCCCCCACACTTAGATGGGCCTGGGCAGCACTCGGGCCCACAGCTCCTTCAGGGGCTACCAGATGTCCTCCTACTTTCAGCTCTCCTTCCCGACTGCTGGTCTCGATGATCTATAGCGATTTCGGTTGGACCACAGACACAGCGCAGCAGCCCACACAGCCTTGTCCACTGGCTTCCACAGCTGCCAAAGATCTGAGCCTATAATGAGTCCGTTACTATATATCACCCATGGCAGTTCTGCTTCCTCCACGAACCCTGACTGATGCACTTCCCATCATGCTTGGTGGCACTGGAGTGGCCACAGGCTTTGGAGGCCCAGCTAAGGGGAAGTTGAGTTGGAGACACATTTTGGTAGGATTCAGAGAGATGTACTTACATGGTTTACAATTGCTTCCATGAATGGTTAGATCATTGATAACCACCCCACATGGGAATGGCTCCCAAGAATACTCCCATGGCCTACGGCGGAGGGTCCAGAGGGCATATGGCAATATGACCATGTGTACAGTACCCAGTGGGCAGGGAGGGTAGTGGATAAGAAACAAGATTTATTTTTTTTAAAGATTGTATTTATTTGTTCATGAGAGACATAAAGAGACAGAGAGAGAGAGAGAGAGAGAGAGAGAGAGAGGCAGAGACACAAGGCAGAGGGAGAAGCAGGCTCCATGAAGGGAGCCCGACGTGGGACTTGATCTGGGTCTCCAGGATCAGGCCCTGGGCCGAAGACAGGCACCAAACCGCTGAGCCACCCAGGGATCCCCAAGAAACAAGAGTCCAAGAAATAAGAAAAAAGATCCAGAGCTGGGTGCCTCTGGCTGGGTCAGTCTGTAGAGCATGTGACTCTTGATGTCAGGATTGTGAGTTCAAGCCACACACTGGATGTGGAGCCTACTTAAAAAAAAAAAAAAAAAAAAAAAGATAAAATGTCCAGAGCCAGAAGCATGTCAGTGGAAAGTTCTTCCAATCATATCATGTGATTCTTTTTTCATATTTTGTGGTGTTTCTGGTCTTTGTCAGCTTTTTAACATTTGTAATTTGCTATATGATTTCTTTTCTCATTCCAAATAATTAATTGCTTTTGTGCCTAATATTATACTATTAAATTTGTTATTGTTCTTGAATTGTTCTTGGGCCTCCAAACTGCATAATCTTCAGGACCCGCAAGACCTGAATCCTCTCTTGTTCTTAAATATCAAGCTGGAGTAGTCAGTTAGCTTTTATCCTGGAGGCAATCAGGAACCATCACAGGATTGTGGCAGATGAAGGGAATAATCAGATCTATACCAAGCACTGGTATGCTGGGGCAGGGTCATATTGACTCATGAGAGGGAACTGTTAAGTTTTCAGAATTTTTACAAAATGGTTGATGTCATATCAGTATCTTAAAATCAGCAGCAGCAGTCATCGTAGGGGTATTTATCCACAGAAATTGGCAAATGCTACAAATCAGGCCCTCCTCCACTCCCACCCCCAGAGAGCTGGTTGTTAAACATGGTACCAAGCGATTTCCTTGGTCATAAATCCTTATGAGAAAATATACCTATAATTTATTGACTCTCAAGTGTAATTGGTAGAGATGGGGGTTGAGGCAGAAGAAAGGGAAGAAGGCATCACAGAGGATAAGTACTTAAGAGCTTTGAGTACCTGAAGAAGAGAAAGAAAGGAAAAGAATGGGAAACCCTTAAAACAAAACCGCACCCACTCCCAACTTTGCCCAAGATGAATCCTGCTGATCTTCAATTCTATGGGGTGTGAGTCATAACTGCACTGGAGATTTTTGAGTTTGCGTGTTGCATGCCATGTCTTAGTCACTTGGAGGAGCACTGATTATGACATGCAGTTTAATATTCTAAACTGTACTTAGAATCACTGTAGAATGTCATTGTCTTTGCCTCGGGGGGATTTAAAAATGTATATTAAAATAAATGTAAAGATAAATATTTTTACTGATATTCTAAAATCACACAGAACATATTTCATCTAGTCTAATGTGTCACGATTATAAGATATACCATTATTTTGTATAAGAAAAATTGCTGCCAACTGTATTGTGAAGTGCCATCGATCATTAGATAAAATCTGGTGAAAATAATGTGAGTTTCAGAATCAATGAAATGCAAAATAGCCCTTGGAGATCTCCTAGGCTAACAGTGTTGTTTGGGAAATGAGGAAATTCTAACCCTGGAAGGGCAAACTATCTACTTAAGGTCATAGGCCTAGTTAGTGACAGATTTGAAAATGGAAAACCCAGTTAGCCCTTGACCTAGGTCAGAGCTCATAGTGATAGTTTCATACACCAGAGATAGTGCTAACGGTTAGTCTGGAAGTTTCTTCCAACTCTGAGAACATGATATGCAAAAATATACAAGTGATTCTCCGATAAATCAGGAAATATTATATAGCATTTACTGAAAAGGCCCCCATAGCAAACATTGGTTCTTATTGCAGATTTCTAGTGTCTACGATAGTGCCTAGCTGATTTATTTATTGACACACTGTAGGCACTCAGAAAATATTAGATGGATATATCTGGCAAGCCTCTCACTTTGGACCATTTACTCTAACTCTCTGGACTCTGTTTCTTCATTCATCAAATGGACATAATAGCCATCTCTTAGGTGCATAGTAAGTCAAGCAAGGTAGGTGTGCAAGTATACCTGGCACATTAGCTGGCCAATGACTAGAACATCAATGTGAGTTTCCTCTATGCCTCAAGTTAGTGTTGTTAGATCCAAAATTACTTAAATGTCAACACATAAAGCCAGTCAGAAAAACCAACATTCCTATGGAGTCTAGTGCTGTAGACTTGCGTGGTCCAATATGGTAGCCACTAGTCACATGTGACTATTTAAATTTATAATTAAAATAAAAATTCATTTCCTCAGTCACATTAGCCACATTTCGAGGGTTCAGTATCCACATGTGGCTAGTGGCTGATGGACTGGACAGCACAGATACAGAACACTTCCATCACCGCAGAAAGTTCTGTCGGGCTGCGTGGCTCTACACTAACAAGTGTGCCATGCTCTGCATGGGTTTTTTTCTCAACCGGAGGTAGTATTGTCCCAAATTTTTTAGACCGAACTTCACTTGATTAATGTATTTGTGCGCCCTCCTGTGGCTAGAGATGAAAACTAGTCTGTGTTTGAGGTGGAGCTGCACATTTCTAAGAGGGATTGTTCAGAAAGCTTTAGTAATCTGAGTGCTAGAAAGAAAAATAACATAAAACAGCACACGCATTTTGACATCTCTAGAGACTACTAAAGAAAATCTGGTTGAGAAGGTCTGATCGCCTAATGATATTATTCTCAAATCTCAGTATTTTGTGAACCCTTGTGAGAGAGACACTCCCTGCCCAAACAAAGGCCAGTACACTATAACTGTTTAAAAGTGAGGAGAGACAAGCAGGAATATTCGATGAATGATCCCAAGAACTCTCTACAGGGCAGCTGGCAACAAACTGGAACCTAAGGCTCCTCCTGTGTGGATGGGGGGGAGGCGCACTGGACGAGGGGGCTGGGGGTACGAAACCCAGACTCACTTCCCACTGGATGGAGGGGACTTCTGTTTCTGGGAGCCAGCCAGGTGGCCCTTCCCCACACTCCCTTACACAGCTGGCACCTAGGCTCAGCCTGCTTAGTGTCTGATCCCAAAAGTTTAGTCTCCACCTCTTCGGATTCTCCATGCCAGACTGTTCTCACGCTTACACAATGAAAAGTGAGAACTGTGGCAGCGGGGTGGGGCCTCCCCTGGAACAGTGGGTGCCAGAGTTCAGCAGCCCCACCCAAGCACCCTCTCTGCAGGATACGCAGAATGGTGGTGGTGGGGGGGTTGCTGAGCAGCCACTGACTCCTCTGCCCAGGGTTACAGCCTCACTAGCAAATCTCCTGATGTGGAAAAAAAACTAAACTCTTTGTAAAGGTTTATTTCTTCTTTTCTTTTTTTTTTTCAAAGATTTTTTTAAAGATATTTGTTTACTCATGAGAGACACAGAGAGAGAGAGAGGCAGAAACACAGGCAGAGGGAGAAGCAGGCTCCATGCAGGGAGCCCGACGTAGGACTCGATCCCAGGTCTCCAGGATCACGCCCTGGGCCGAAGGCAGCACTAAACCACTGAGCCACCAGGGCTGCCCTTTCAAAAATCTTTTTAAGTGTAATATCTAAACCCAACATGGGACTCGAATTCACAAACCCAAGATCAAGAGTCGCAGGCTCTACTGACTGACCCAGCGGGCGCCCCAAGGCTTGTTTTTTCTGAAGAGCATTAATATATCATTTCCACCGAAAAACAAAAAAATCAGAGAGCTTCTGGGTTGGTGAACAGGAGGAAGTGCTGTGAGGGTTGCCCACTGGAAACCCCACATCCCTTTCCCCCATATTTTGCCTTATGCACATCTTCTATCTGGTTGTTCCTGAGTTATATCCTCTTATAATAAAGCACCAATCTATAACGTATTCTTTTTTAAGATTTAATTTATTTATTCATGAGAGACACAGAGAGAGAGAGAGGCAGAGACACAGGCAGAGGGAGAAGCAGGCGCCACGCAGGGAGCCCCACGCGGGACTCGATCCTGGCACTCCGGGATCATACCCTGGGCCGAAGGCAGGCGCTAAACCGCTGAGCCACCCGGGGATCTCCTAAATAAAGTCTTAAAAAAAAAAAAGAATCTGGGCAGCCCGGGTGGTTCAGCGGTTTAGCGCCTGCCTTCGGCCCAGGGTATGATCCTGAAGTGCCAGGATCGAGTCCCGCGTGGGGCTCCCTGCGTGGCGCCTGCTTCTCCCTCTGCCTGTGTCTCTTCCTCCCCCCCTCCGTGTCTCTCATGAATCAATAAAATCTTTAAAAAATATATTTTATTTCTATAACAGATTCTTTCTATACTCAACCAACAGTTCCAGGTTATAGAGAAGCATGGAAAACTCTCTAATTCATTGTATGAGAACGCTACAAACCCTGAAACCCAATCTTGAAGAATGTAGTGGGGAAAAAGAAAACAGAAGGCGCTGGATGAAAAACTATAAATAAAATAATAGCAAATGAAATTCAATCAGACATTAACAGACTCACCATGACCACGTAGGCTTTAGCCAAGGAATGCAAAGACTTTTGTTTTTCAACTCATTTTATGAAAAAAATAAGTAAAATCTTATAGATTAAAAAAAAATCAGAAAGTGCAGAGAAGTATACAGAAATTCAGGATCATCTGGAATTTGGACACCCAAAGTGAATCACTCACTAGTACAGCTAAATACACGATTGCACTACACTTTGTGGTATTTCTCCCCACACGCTAGTATACAGAGCTTTACCAGACACGCAGCAAGCGATGCACGTGCCAAAGAGCAGCTGCCTCCTGGGCCGGGGCCACGCAGCTCCAGCGGCTTCCCGGTCGCCCCAGACACTGAGCATGCTCAGCGGGGAGCGTTCCGTTGAACCAGCCGCCCAGCGCTTGGGCTCAGGGCAGCCAGCCCTGCGATTGAGCAGCTACGTGCACACTCTGCGTGGTGCACTGTCTCCGAGAGTAAGTGCCAAGTCACATCCCTCCTAGTGCAGCTGCAACTCATCAATCAGGGTGTTCACAAACAAACGTTTTTGAAAACCAGGTACAAGCTGACCCGCTAGCATTCCACATTTATCTTAGCAAGCTACTTGCTAGGGAGCAAATACACGTTGTGTTGCTTTTGCTTTTCTTTTTCAAAAATAGCTTTATGGAGATATAATTAACACACTGTGGGAGTCATTTAAAATGAACAACTGACTGGGCTTTAATATATCTAAAGGTTAAAAAAATATAGAGATATATATATACTTACAGGTTGGTGTCATTATCGCTACAGTCTTGTTTGTTTATTTTAAAAAAGATTTTATTTATTTATTAGAGACACACACAGAGAGAGAGAGGCAGAGGGAGAAGCAGGCTCCATGTAAGGAGCCCGACACCGGACTCGATCCCGGGACTCCAGGATCACACCCTGGGCTGAAGGCGGCCCTAAACCGCCGAGCCACCCGGGCTGCCCTGTTTATTTATTTTTAAAGACTTTTTTTTTTTTTAAGTAATCTGTACACCCAACCTGGGGCTCAAACTTAACAACCCGGAGATCAAGAGTCTCATGCTCTGCCCACTGAGCCAAACAGGTGCCCCTTCAATCTAATTTTAGAACATCTTTATACTCCATAAAAATCTTTCCCATTTCCCCCCAAACCTTCCAAATTTAGGCCATCAATAACCTACTTTGTGTGTCTAATGGATTTGCCTAATCTGGACTTTTCATATAAGCAGAATCCTACAATAGGTGGCTTTTTATGCTTGGTTTCTTATACTTAGCATAATGTTTTCAGGGTTCATCCATGGTGTAAGATACAGAGATACTTCATTTGGTTTTATTGCCAAATAATATACTATTGCATAGATATATCATATTTAATGTATCCATTCATCAACTGATGGACATTTGGGTTGTTTCCATGTTTTTGGCTAGTATGAACAAGGCTGCTATGAATATTTGTGTACAACTTTTTGTGTAAATATGTTTTCTTTCCTCTCCCAGACATATCTAGGAGTGGAACTGCTGGGTCATATAGTAACTATGTTTAATTTTCGGAGAAACTGGGCAGCCCAGGTGGCTCAGCGGTTTATTTAGCTCTGCTTACAGTCCAGGGCGTGATCCTGAGGACCCGAGATCGACTCTCACGTCTGGCTCCCTGCATGGAGCCTGCTTCTCCCTCTGCTTGTGTCTCTGCCTCCCTCTCTCTCTCTGTGTGTGTCTCTCATAACTAAATAAATAAAATCTTAAAAAAAATTTTCTGATAAACTGCCAAACTTTTCCAAAGCAGCTGCACCAACAATGTATATACATTCTAGTTTCTCTATGTCCTTACCAACACTTGTTACTACCCCTCTTTTTTATTACAGCCATTCTTGTGGGTGTGGAGTAGCATCTCATTGTGGTTTTATTTCTATTTTCCTCTTCATGTACTTGTTGGTGAGGGGGCTCAGAACATGCCACCTCCGTTTACTTATTCATATCCTTTTTGCCTTATCACGTTTTCCCAGGATTGTCCATTCTTCATCAAACCGAGCATAAAAGCATTTTGCTTTAACCACTTCATCAGGTCTTCATTTCCTTATGCAAGCATTCGTGTGACATAAAACTTGTATTAGATAAATTTGTATGTTTTTTCTTGTTAATCTGTCTTTTGTTACAGAGGCCCTGATAGAAAATCTAGAAAGGCAGACGGACAATTTTTCTCTTCTCCTACATCAGCTATTTGTACACTTTTTAAAAATTATTTGTTTGTTTGTTTATAGAGAAGGGGAGGGATAGAGGAATAGGGAGACGAAGAAAGAATCTCAAGCACACTCCCCACTGAGCACGGACCTCCACATGGGGCTCCATTCCAGGACCCTGAGATCTTGACCTGAGCTGACGTCAAATTCTTAACCACTGAGCCACCCAGGTACTTCTCTTTTGCCCGTTTTTAAGTTGGATTTTCTTTTATTATTGAGTTGTAAGGGTTAGGGTTAGGATACATGATTTCCAAAATTTTTTTTTCGCATTCTGTGGGTTGTCTTTTGGCTGTCTTTGTGATATCATTAGTAGCACAGAAGTTTATTTAAGATTTTATTTATCTATTCATGAGAGATACAGAGAGAGAGAGAGAGCCAGAGACACAGGCAGAGGGAGAAGCAGGCTCCCCGCAAGGAGCCCGATGCGGGACTTGATCCCGGATCCCAGGATCACTCCCTGGGCCAAAGGCAGACACTCAAATGCTGAGCCACCTAGGCATCCCATCAGCACAGAAGTTTTGATTTTAATGAAGCCCAGTTAATCTTTTGTCACTTTTTTTTTTTTTTTGGTATCATATCCAAGAAATTGCCTAACTCAAGGTCACAAAGATTTAGTCCTAGAATTTATTCTGAGAGTTCTGTAGTGTGAGTCCTCCAACTTTGTTCAGGATTGTTTTGGCTTTTGCATGTCCCTTGACCTTCCTTCTGAATTAGAGGGTTAGCTTACCAATTTCTGCAAAGAAGTTAGCTGAGATTGGGATAGGAATTGCACTGAATCTGGAGATTCAAAACCTGTTTTTTTCCCCAGTTAAATATATTGAGAGCATCTTTCTATTTCAATAATTACAGAATGGCATATTTTTTCTTATGCAATAATTCAACAGATGTTTATTAAACAATTACACGACACAAAGTGGTCTGGTTGCTGGTTATACTGAGATGAATCAGACACTTATCCCATCTGTGAAAAGGAGTTTTCTACCTAGAAAATAAGACATGAACATAAATAACTCTATTCCAAGTATGAGAGTGAGAGAGAGAGAGAGAGAAAGCTTCAAAAAAAAGTTATTTACAGATATGAGGAGGGAGGTAAAGCTTTCACGTAGATATAGTCATTTGGTTAGACTAGGGTCTCTCAACCTTAGCACTATTGATATTTGGGGATTATTCTTTGTTGGGGGGGGCTGTCTTGTACATTGTAGGATGTGCAGCAGCAGCCCTGGCCTGTACCCACCACATGTCAGTAGCACTCCCTTCCCCCAGTTGTGACAATGCAAAAGGTCTCTGGACATTGCCAAATGTCCCTTGGGAGGCAAAATCACCCCCAGTTGAGAACCACTGAGCTAGAACTTACATAATCATTTTTCATGGTGGTGTAGCACATCCATGGACTATCTATAATGTATGCAACTAATACCCTATGATTATACATTCTTGTTGTGTTCAACTTCCTATTACTTTTTATTTTTATTTTTTTAAAGAATTTTTTGTTTATTAATGAGAGATGGAGAGAAAGGAAGAAGCAAAGGGACATGCAGGCTCCCTTCAGGACTCAATCCCAGGACACTGGGATTACAACCTGAGCTCAAGGCAGTTGCTTAACCGACTGAACCATCTGGGTGCCCCCACTATTTTTTTTAAAAAAACATAACTTTTAGGATCTATTACATAAGCCCCTTAGGATAAATAGGTACATCATGCTAGGGTTTGGGGGTTTTTTTACTATGAAAGTTATACATGTTAAAATTATTTTTTCAGGGGCAGCCTGGATGGCTCAGCGGTTTACCGCCAACTTCAGCCCAGGGCATGATCCTGGAGACCGAGATCGAGTCCCACGTCGGGCTCCCTGCATGGAGCCTGCTTCTCCCTCTGCCTGTGTCTCTGCCTCTCTCTCTCTGTATCTCTCATGAATAAATACATAAAATCTTTTTAAAAAATTATTTTTCAAAAAATTTATTTTTTCAAACAATTGGCAGATAAAAGGTGTTTTCTCTCTCTCAGTCCCACTCCCCAGAAATATAGTCTGTGGCATATCAATTTTAAATTTTTATATTTATTCAGAAGTGAAGTGGTAAAAACCTCTTTTTAAAAAAAGATTTTATTTATTTATTTGATAGAGTAAGTGCAGGCGTGCAGGGGGGCGGGGGCAGAGGGAGGAGGAGAAGCAGGCTCTGCTGGGAGGCTGCTGTGGGGCTCCATCTCAGGACTCTGGAATCCTGACCTGAGCGGGAGGTAGATGCTTAGCCGATTGAGCCACCCAGACGCCCCTAAAAGCCTCTTTCAATGCATTTTTATCATTATATATGATATTTGGTCTATTCGTTATACATTTCTCTGGAGCTTTTTAAGCTATGTTTTTGAAACTGTGTGTCTTGGTCCATTAGTGAAATCAAATTAGAGTCATGATGGGTATTTTTTTTAATGAAATAGAACAGAATAGAATAGATCAGAGTATTACCACACAGTAAGGGTAGGTACTACTTTGTGAGAAATTCGTTTCAGTATCATGGAAAGACACATAGATGATAGGTAAATGTAAAATGTATATGTTACTGTGAGTTGCAGCCAAGAAAAAATTTAAAGCCACTGCTTTAAAGCAATCTAAATATATATTCAACATTCCTTTCTATAATGAGAGTGAAGTGGTGAATGTGGGAAGCCTGTTTTTTCTTGACTAAAAGAGAACAATTAATATAACATAAGCAAAAATGCTTACTCCCCAGAACAGTAACAATGCTAATTCCCATACTAAATATTGGTTTTAATGTAAATTTAAAGTCAACTCAAGTTTCCTTAGGAATTAAATTATTCAGTAAGAGTCATCTACAATGCTTTTACCATTTTTTTTAAGATTCTATTTTTAAGTAATCTCCACACCCAACATGGGGCTCAAACTCACAACCACAAGATCAAGAGCTGTGCTCTACCAACTGAGCCAGGCTGGTGCCCTTATAATACTATTATATGTTTGCAATTTAAACTGCATTGTTGTATATATTAAGAGTGTTGCTGATGGGGCGCCTGGGTGGCTCAGTAGGTTAAGAGTCTGCCTTGGCTCAGGTCATGATCTCAGGGTCCTGGGGCTCCCTGCTCACCGGGGAGCCCGCTTCTCTCTTCCACTCCCTCTCCTCCTGCTTGTGCTCTCTCTCTCTCAAATAAATAAATAAAATTTTTATTTAAAAAAGAGGGTTGTTGACATTTTTCAGTCTAGGTCTCTGGTACCTCTTTCTTCATTCAGTTGAATCATTAAACATCATTATTGAATATTTATAACTACCTGTAGGGAACATGGGATGCAGTGGCTTATATACATGTTGTAACTCCCTTCTGCTTGAGTGGTGGTTTGTATGGCCTGGATGCTCTTGAATGCCTTTCTTTCTTTCTTTCTTTCTTTCTTTCTTTCTTTCTTTCTTTTCTTTCTTTCTTTCTTTCTTCTTTCTTTCTTTCTTTTTCTTTCTTTCTTTCTTTCTTTCTTTCTTTCTTTCTTTCTTTCTTCTTTTTTTTTGAATGCCTTTATTTCATACTAGGATAGCACAGTAAAGTCCATGTGACCAATTGATTCTACATTATCATATAAATTTTTGTGTTAAGACTGAACTACTAAAAAAAAAAAAAAGACTGAACTACTGTAGGGGCATCTGGGTGGCTCAGTACTTGAGCGTCTGCCTTTGGCTTGGGTCATGGTCCTGGGGTCCTGGGGTCTAGTTCTGCATCAGGCTCCCTGCAGGGAGCCTGCTTCTCCCTCTGCCTGTGTCTTTGCCTCTCTGTGTGTGTGTGTCTCTCATCAATAAATAAATAAAATCTTAAAAAAAAAAAGGCTGAACTACTGTGGTATTTAGCTACAAGGCATGGTTAACAAAGGATTTCACTGAATTTTTAATATAACTAAGATTTCCCCCCAAAGCTAGAATATTTACCCTAACTTGAAATGATCATATTTTCAAGGTCGCTGAAGCCAAAATTGTAGCTGAAAACACAAAATGGCTTTCAAAGAAACATGGAGAGGAAACATTTAATAAACATAGAAATAAATTTTCCCTAAAGTTCTGTTTAAAATATCACCAAAAAAACCTGATAAAGAAAACTTTCCTGTGTGAGTCTATTCTTTGCCAGAACACGCACAGCCAAGTGATGCCAGCTCTGTTGATCTATCAATGAAATCACTGAAAGCTACATGGTGGGGATAGATAACAATCATAAACACTTGGAAATGCAAGGAGGGATAATTCATCTCTACTTCTAAGGACAAAATTTCACTCTAAAATCTAAAATCTAGTCCAACTCCTCACTTCTGAGATAAGGAAACCCAGGCTTGCAGAGGATAAGACTTTAATTAATAGATTTTTTTATTTATTTATTTTTTTTTTATTTATTTATGATAGTCACACACAGGGAGAGAGAGAGAGAGGCAGAGACACAGGCGGAGGGAGAAGCAGGCTCCATGCACCAGGAGCCCGACGTGGGATTCAATCCCGGGTCTCCAGGATCACGCCCTGGGCCAAAGGCAGGCACCAAACCGCTGCGCCACCCAGGGATCCCCTAATTAATAGATTTTTTAAAAAGATTTTTATTTTTATTTATGAGAGAGAGAGAGAGAGAGAGGCAGAGAGAGAAGCAGGCTGCATGCAGGGAGCCCGATGTGGGACTCGATCCCAGGTCTCCAGGATCACGCCCTGGGCTGAAGGCAGCGCTAAACAGCTGAGCCACCCGGGCTGCCCAATAGATTATTTTTTTAAAACAGTTTTAGGCTTACAGAACAATTGAGTGGCAAGTAGAGTTCCCATACAGATCCTCCTCCCACCAGTCCACAGTTTCCCGAGTTAGTCACACATGATAATCCTTATTGATTCAATTTCACACATTAATCTTACATTAGTGTGGTACATTTGTTATAATTGAAAAGCCAACATAGGTACGTTATTGCCATTAACTAAAATCCATCTTTTTTTTTTTTTAATCCATCGTTTACATTAGGGTTCACTCTCTGGGTTGTACATTCTTTGACTTTTGTCAAACGCAGGGCAAGATGCATTTACCATTATGGAATCATACAAATTAGTTTTGCTCCCCTCATGCACCCCAATGTTTATAGCAGCAATGTCCACAGTAGCCAAAATATGGAAAAAGCCCAGCTGTCCATCAACAGATGAAGGGATAAAGAAGATACGGCATACATATACAATGGAAAGTTACTCGGCCAATCAGAAAGGGTGAAATCTTGCCATTTGTGTTGACCTGGATGTAACTAGAGGGCATTATGCTAAGTGAAATCAGTCAGTTAGAAAAGAACAAATACCATACGATTTCACTCATATGGAATTTAAGAAATGAAACAGATGAACATAGGGAAAGGGAAGGTAACATAAATAAGATAAAAACAGAGAGGGAGGCAAACCATAAAAGGCTCTTAACTCCGGGAAACAAACTGAGGGTTGCTGGAGGGGAGGGGGTGGGGGAAAGGGGTAACTGGGGAGTGGGCATGAAGGGGTCACGTGATACAATGAGCCCTGGGTGTTATATGCCACTGGTGAATCACTAAATTCTAACCCCAAAACTAATATATACTATATGTTAACTAACTTGAATTTAAATTAAAAAAAAAAACAGTTTTGCTGCCCTAAAAATTCCATCTGTTCATCCCTTCCTCCCTCCCTCCTCCTGAACCCCTGGTATCCTTTTAGCTGTCTCCATAGTTTTTTTTTTTCTCCATAGTTTTTAGCCATTCTAGTAGGTGTGTAGTAACATCCCATTGTTTTAATTTGCAATTCTGTAATGATATATGGTATCGAGCATCTTTTCATGAGCTTACTTGCCATCCGGTGTATCTTTTTGGTGAGATGTCTATTCAGATTCTTTGCTCATTTTAAAATTGGGTTGTTTTCTTACTTTTGAATTTTAAGAGGTCTTTGTATATTGGATACCAGTCTTTAGTTCGATAAGTATTTTGCAAATATTTTCTCCAAGTTTGTGGCTTGTCTTTTCATTCTCTTAACAGAACAGTCATTTTTAATTTTAATGAAGTCCAAATCACCAGTTTTTTTCTTTCATGGATCATGCTTCTGGTATCACATCCAAGAAGTAATCACCAAATCCAAAATCACCTAGATTTTCTCAATGTTATCTTCTAGGAGGATTTTTTTTTCCAGCATTTTCCCCCAAACTTTATTGAGGCATAATTGATAAAATTGTAAGACATTTAAAGGGTCCCAGGGCACCTGGGTGGCTCAGTTGGTTAAGTGTCCAACTCTTGATTTTGGCTCACTTTATGATGTCAGGGTTTTGAGGCTCAGAGATTGAGCCTCCCTCCACCCCTTCCCCGGGCTCTGCACTCAGTGCAGACTCGGCTTGGGATTCTCTTGCTCCTTCTCCTGCTGCCCTCTCCCTGCTCTCACACATGTGCTCTCTCTTTCTAAAATAAATAAATAAATAAATCTTTAAAAAAATTAAAGTGTACAATGTGGTGATTTGATATATACTGCAAAAGGATTCCCCTCACCAAGTTAACACATCCATCAGATACTTACCTTTTTAATTTTTCTGGTAAGAACATTTAAATTCTACTCTTTTAGCAAATTTCAAATAAACAATATAGTATTTTTAACTATAGTGACCATGTTGTACATTAGATCCTCAGACCTTATTCATCTCATATCTGAAAGTTTGTGCCCTTTGACCAACTTCTTCCTGTTACTCCCACTCCCAGTTCACTGCAACTACTTTTCTACTCTGTTTCTATGGGGTCAACTTTTTTTTTTTTATTTCTTTTTTTAGAAAAGAAAAGATAGAAGAGATGCCATGAGATATTTGTCTTTCTCTAGCATAATGACTTCCAGGTTCATCCATGTTGTTCTAAATGAGGGATTTCCTTTTCTAAGGCTGAAAAACATTCCATTGTACATACATTCCACAACTTCTTTATCCATTCACCTGTCAACTGACTCTTACATTGTTCCCATACTTTAGCTATTGTGAATAATGCTGCAATGAACATGGAAGTGCAAATATCTCTTTAAGGTAATGAATGATTCAGTAAAAAAAAGAAAAAAAAAAAGAAAAAGGTAACAATTTGGTTTCCTTTGGATATATACCCAGAAGTGGAATGGTTGGATCATATGATACTTCTATTGATTTTTTTTTTGAGGAAGCTCCATGCTGTTTTCCATAATGGCTATAGCAGTTTGCATTCCCACCAACGGTGCACAAGGGTTCCCTTTTCTCCAGCGTTTATCTCTCATCTTTTTGACAACAGGCATCCTGACAGGTGTGAAGTGATAGCTCATTGTGGTTTTAATTTGCATTTCTCCAATGATGAGTGATGTTGAGCACCTTTTTGTGTATCTGTTGGCCATCTGGATGTCTTCTTTGGGAAAATGTCTGTTTAGGTCCTCTGCCCATTTTTAAATTCTTCTAGGAGTTTTATAGTTTCACAGTTACTTCTATTCTGAGGTAATTGTTGTAAAAGGTGTAAGGTCTGTGTCTAGATTCCATTTTTTGCACAGAGATGTCCTGTTGTTCCAGCACCATTTGTTGAACAGACTATCCTCTATCCATTGAATTGCCTTTGCTCCTTTGACCAAAAAACAGGTAAGACTTTTGAGCAACACATCCAGGTGTTCGTCTCATGTCGGTTCTTCTGGCTGATAAACTGACTACAGCTGTGTTTAAGGGAATTGCTCTAGAGTCAAAGACGTCGTTTTGTAATCTAGGCTCCTTCAGTTACAAGTTGTGAGACCATGGGTAAGTAACCTCTCTGTGCCTCAGTCTCTTCAATGTATGAGTTTGATAATAACAGGATTGATAATAACATAAGGTTATCATGAGACAAATTAGATAATATATGTAAAATATCTGGCATATACTAAGTGCTCAATAAATGTTAGCTGTTATTATTATTGTATTCTAAGTTTAACTTGCTTTCTGCCACAGGGGCTCACCATCAAAATATACAAAAGAAGAATATGCATATATTTTTCTTTATTCTCTACATTCCCTTCTAATGTTTATAAAATCACATACCATTTATGTTGCTGCTGTTTTCAAAACCACATTCTCTGTAAACTAGTTTTAGTGACAAAAAGCAGATCAGTGGTTGCTTTGTGGCCATAGATGGAGGAAGGGGCACAAGGAAACTCTGGGGCATGATTGAAATGTTCTGTTCTTTTTTTTTTTTTATTGTAGTGTTGTTTTCATAGGTGTTTACATCTATCAAAACTTACTGAATTGTATACTTTAAATAGGTGCTGTTTATTGTACATGAATTATACCTCATCAAAGCTAAAGCATACACCTTTATTAAGAGACAAGCTAGTAAATATAAATGTTTCCTGGATTTTGAAGGGATTGTTAGGTTTTTTTTGTACGTGTAAATGTATTATTTTGAACTTTTTAAAAAAGGAACTTGGGGTGCCTGGCTGCCCAGCTGGCTCAGTCAGTAGAGCATATGATTCTTGATCTCGAGTTTGTGAATTTGAGCCCCACATTGGGTGAAGAAGCTGTGGTCTATGTATACAATGGAATATTACTCAGCCATTAGAAAGGACGAATACCCACCATTTGCTTCAACGTGGATGGAACTGGAGGGTATTATGCTGAGTGAAGTAAGTCAGTTGGAGAAGGACAATCATTATATGGTTTCACTCATATGGGGAATATAAAAAATAGTGAAAGGGATTATAGGGGAAAGGAGAGAAAATGAGTGGGAAAAATCAGAGAGGGTGACAAAACAAGAGAGACTCCTAACTCTGGGAAACGAACAAGGGTTAGTGGAAGGGGAGGTGGGCAGGATGGGGTGACGGGCACTGAGGAGGACACTTGACGGGATGAGCACTGGGTGTTGGAAAATCTAACTTCAATTAAAATATATTTAAAAAAATAAAAAATAAAAACTCGGGATCCCTGGGTGGCACAGCGGTTTGGTGCCTGCCTTTGGCCCAGGGCGCGATCCTGGAGACACGGGATCGAATCCCACATCGGGCTCCCGGTGCATGGAGCCTGCTTCTCCCTCTGCCTACATCTCTGCCCCCCCCCCCGTGTGACTATCATAAATAAATAAAAATTAATAAAATAAAATAAAAACTCTAACCCCCCCAATAACATCTTCAATAAAAAAATTAAAAATATTCTTCAGAGAGTTAGAACAAATTATTTTAAGATTTGTGTGGAATCAGAAAAGACCCCGAATAGCCAGGGGAATTTTAAAAAAGAAAACCATATCTGGGGGCATCACAATGCCAGATTTCAGGTTGTACTACAAAGCTGTGGTCATCAAGACAGTGTGGTAGTGGCACAAAAACAGACGCATAGATCAGTGGAACAGAATAGAGAACCCAGAAGTGGACCCTGAACTTTATGGTCAACTAATATTCGATAAAGGAGGAAAGACTATCCATTGGAAGAAAGACAGTCTCTTCAATAAATGGTGCTGGGAAAATTGGACATCCACATGCAGAAGAATGAAACTAGACCACTCTCTTTCACCAGACACAAAGATAAACTCAAAATGGATGAAAGATCTAAATGTGAGACAAGATTCCATCAAAATCCTAGAGAAGAACACAGGCAACACCCTTTTTGAACTCGGCCATAGTAACTTCTTGCAAGATACATCCACGAAGGCAAAAGAAACAAAAGCAAAAATGAACTATTGGGACTTCATCAAGATAAGAAGCTTTTGCACAGCAAAGGATACAGTCAACAAAACTAAAAGACAACCTACAGAATGGGAGAAGATATTTGCAATGACATATCAGATAAAGGGCTAGTTTCCAAGATCTATAAAGAACTTATTAAACTCAACACCAAAGAAACAAACAATCCAATCATGAAATGGGAAAAAGACATGAACAGAAATCTCACAGGGGAAGACATAGACATGGCCAACACGCACATGAGAAAATGCTCTGCATCACTTGCCATCAGGGAAATACAAATCAAAACCACAATGAGATACCACCTCACACCAGTGAGAATGGGGCAAATTAACAAGGCAGGAAACAACAAATGTTGGAGAGGATGCGGAGAAAAGGGAACCCTCTTACACTGTTGGTGGGAATGTGAACTGGTGCAGCCACTCTGGAAAACTGTGTGGAGGTCCCTCAAAGAGTTAAAAATAGATCTGCCCTACGACCCAGCAATAGCACTGTTGGGGATTTACCCCAAAGATACAAATGCAATGAAACGCCGGGACACTTGCACCCCGATGTTTATAGCAGCAATGGCCACGATAGCCAAACTGTGGAAGGAGCCTCGGTGTCCAATGAAAGATGAATGGATAAAGAAGATGTGGTTTATGGATACAATGGAATATTACTCAGCTATTAGAAATGACAAATACCCACCATTTGCTTCAACGTGGATGGAACTGGAGGGTATTATGCTGAGTGAAGTAAGTCAATCGGAGAAGGACAAACATTATATGTTCTCATTCATTTGGGGAATATAAATAATAGTGAAAGGGAATATAAGGGAAGGGAGAAGAAATGTGTGGGAAATATCAGAAAGGGAGACAGAACGTGAAGACTGCTAACTCTGGGAAACGAACTAGGGGTGGTGGAAGGGGAGAAGGGCGGGGGGTGGGAGTGATTGGGTGACGGGCACTGGGGGTTATTCTGTATGTTAGTAAATTGAACACCAATAAAAAATAAATTAAAAAAATTAAAAATAAAAAAAGAGATATCTCATGTTTTAAAGATGCATCTAGAAATTTTTACAGATAGAGGCACCTAGGTAACTCAGTGGTTGAGCGTCTGCCTTTATCTGGGGTCGTGGTCCCAGGGTCGTGAGATCGAATCCCGCATCGGGCTCCCCATAGGGAGCCTGCTTCCCCCTCTGCCTGTGTCTCTGCCTCTGTCTCTCTATGTCTCTCATGAATAAATAAATAAAATCTTTTTTAAAAAAGAGAAATATTTACAGATAACATAAGATGTGAAATATGCATCAAAATAATAATGAGGGATGGCAGGATGGATAGGGGCATAGATGAAACATACTTGACGATGAGCTGATAATTATCTAACCTGGGTGGTGTGTACATGGGGGTTCATCCCACTACTCTCTTTTCTTTTGTATTTGTTCGAAATTGTCCATAATTAAAAAAAATTAAAAAAAACACCCACATATGTTGTGGGGGGGCGCCTGGGTGGTGCAGGCTGTTAAGCATCCAACTCTTGATTTTGGCTCAGGTTGTTAGTTATCTCAGGGTCCTAAGATCCAGCCCTTCCCTGTTCGGACCTGAGTGGCTCAGTTGGTTAAGCATCTGGCTTCAGCTCAGGTCATGATTCCCAGGTCCTAGGATCCCTACATTGGGCTCCCTGCTCAGTGGGGAGCTTGCTTCTCCCTCTCCCTCTGCCTGCTGCTCCCTGTCCCCCGCGCTTGTGCTCTCAATCTTTCTCTCTCTGTCAAATAAATTTTAAAAATCTTTCAAAAATAAATCTTAAAAAAAAAATCACACATGGGGTTACCTGGGTGGCTTGGTCAGTTAACCATCTGCCTTTGGCTCAGGTCATGATCTCTGGGTCCTGGGATGGAGTCCTGACCCGCACAGTGGGGAACCTGCCTCTTCCTCTGCCCCTCCCCTCCACTCATACTCCCTCTCTCACTCTCTCAAACAAATAAAATCTTTTTAAGAAAACCACACATGTAGGAACTATTTTTACTTCAGTTAACAAATGAAACAAGACTGAAAGCATTGCTAAGGGTTTTTTTTATTGTTACTGCACACCACTTTTAATTTTAATTTTTGACTAAATTTTTTTTTAATTTTTTTTTAATTTTTATTTATTTATGATAGTCACAGAGAGACAGAGAGAGAGAGGCAGAGACATAGGCAGAGGGAGAAGCAGGCTCCATGCACCGGGAGCCTGACGTGGGATTCGATCCCGGGTCTCCAGGATCGCGCCCTGGGCCAAAGGCAGGCGCCAAACCGCTGCGCCACCCAGGGATCCCCTTGACTAAATTTTTTGAGGTAATTGTAGATTCATCCTGCATATACTTTGCCCAATTTCCCCCAAAGGTAACGTCTTGCAAAACTAAAGTATAATATTACAACCAGGATACTGACATTGACACAATGCACTAATCTTACATTTCCCCAGTTTGACTTGTACTCACTTGTGTGTGTTTGTGTATTAAGTGCTACACAATTTTATGGCCTATGTAGGTTTGTATATCCACCACCCCTATCAAGATACCAGAAAGTTCCAGTACCACAAGCATAAGGATTCCTCACTTTGTCCTTTTATAACCACATTTCACATTCCTGAACCCCTACCCCCAATCCCTGACCCCCAGCAACTAGTAATCTCTTCTTAATTTCTAAAATTTTGTCACTTCAAAAATGCTATATGAATGGAATCATAAAGTATGTAATCTTTTGGGATTGGTTTTTTTCACTCAATATAACTCCCTAGAGATTCATCCAAGCCTTGTATACCAATAGTTTCTTTCCTTTTATTGCTGATTAGAATTCTGTGGTATGGATCTACCATAGTTTAACTATTTACCCACTGAGGAACATCTAGGTTGATTTCAGTTTTTGGTTATTACAAATAAAGTTGCCACGCACATTCATGGACTCATTTTCCATCTAACATTTTGTTTTGCTACTAGTATAATAATTTCCCCCTCTATTCATTAATTGTAGTAGACTAGTAATTTTGCACACTTTCAAAATAAAATCTGTTGGTTTAATCAGTCTATACTTTTGAAGCATGTGTAATTTCCCTTAAGTGAGATTATGAAGTATTTTCTCAACGATATAATGAATTTTTCTGGCTTTTCTCCTAGTGTATTTTGAAAAGCAAATCTCAATAGGAATTCGTAAATGACCTTACAAATACAAACCTTTTGATGACTAAGATAGGTCTACATCAAAGCTGGTTTCCTATTTGTAATAATCAAAGGGAACAATCTTGCCGCACCTCCTTGCACCTTATAAATATGTATTAGGAGACAAAATTTCCAACTGATACATCCATATGCCATCACTAAGGGCCAGAGAACATGTTACAGGTTTGAAATTTGAGCCCTTGGGTCTTTCAGCATAAAGAACAATGATGCAATTTATACTTAGCCACAGATAATACTGAAAATTTCCAACTTACTTGGGAATTCTATTTTCAAAAACCACTACTGATCCTTTTAAAAGCAAAACATGCTTTTTGTCGTGGTTATTTACTTGCCACTGTCTCTTAGCTCTAAGCTAACCCTTTTTTACTCTGCTCTGATGCCAGGGCTGGGACTCTGCGAACTCCCATGCCCACTGCCTCCCTTTTAGATTCTGTCAATGGAAGGTTCTGATGGGAGACTGAAAGAAAGAAGGGACCTCTGGATGCCAGCTTCTATCAACAGCCTCCCCCACCATGGTTCCAGTCTCCAGCTTCTTTCAACCTTCCCAGCATACAACACCAGATCCCAATAGATGCACCAACACTCACTGGCCATACCTTCCTTGGTGGTCTGCCCTTGCTGAGTAGTACAGCCTCAGACAACTGAGCAGGGGTGCGTGGGGAGGGCCTCCGCAGAGGTCCAAGAGCCAGCCAGCTCGAGACCTCTCCTTCACGCTCCCAGGTTCTGGGAACCCCACTTCTTTCCTTGTGTTCTCCCAGCCCTAAGCATGGTGACTGCTTGCAATTACTAATATTAGCCCTAGGGGCACAGGAAGCAGTGATAAATATCTGAGTTACCTTGTTGTCATGTGCATCCATGTACTCAATTCTCCGTATTTGAATCCGCTCTATTAGAAATGCATGGCTGTTTTCCTGTAGCAAACAAAATGTTGTCATTCCCCCCCCCCCCGGCTTTTTAGTATATTTTCTATTTCCTTTCCAACTACAAGGGTCATGTTCCTTCTTCAGGAGAATCTGTGGTTGAATTAAGACTTGGAGCTGCAAGGGGACAGGGTTAGATGACTATCAAATTCTGTTGTACTCAACAAATGAACTCAGGAAGGGAATCTATGGAAAGATATGAGCAACTCACAGAATCAAAGGAGCCAATTTGTAAAGGGTGGGAACCAGAGCCATTCCAGAGATGTAGGAAGTGGGAACCAATGGAAGGCATCTTGGGGTGCTTTACCAGCATGAGCCTATGGAATCCACATTCCGAGAAGGGTGTGGCTTACTGGCCCCACTGGGGTTAAGTGCCTATCCTGTGGCTGGTAGAAGGTGGGGTATCTTTTGTTATTTTATTTTACTTTATTTTATTATTTTATTTTATTTGTTTAAAGATTTTTATTTTTTTTATTTTTTTTATTTTTTTAAAATTTTATTTATTTATGATAGTCACAGAGAGAGAGAGAGAGAGAGGCAGAGACACAGGCAGAGGGAGAAGCAGGCTCTATGCACCGGGAGCCTGATGTGGGATTTGATGCCAGGTCTCCAGGATCGCGCCCTGGGCCAAAGGCAGGCGCCAAACCACTGCGCCACCCAGGGATCCCCTGTTTAAAGATTTTTAAAGTACTCTCTATAGCCAAAGTGGGGCTTAAACCTACAACCTCGACATCAAGAGTCACACACTCCACTGACTGAGCCAGCCAGGTGCCCTGAGGGTGGTGTATCTTGATGGACAATCCAACCAACCTATAAGAAGTTCAAAGAAGGAGGGCAGCCCGGGTGGCTCAGCGGTTTAGTGCTGCCTTCAGCCCAGGGCCTGGTTCTGGAGACCTTGGATCGAGTCCCGCCTCGGGCTCCCTGCAGGGAGCCTGCTTCTCCCTCTGCCTGTGTCTCTGCCCCCTCTTTCTCTCTCTCTCTTTGTGTCTCTCATGAATAAATAAAAATAAAACAGTCTTTAAAAAAAAAAGAAGCTTTAAGAAGGAAGAGGAGCTCAACCAAAATAAATTTAGCATGATGTTTCCTGGAGAAGGAAGAATGGATGATAGCCAGCAATTAACAAATTTTCACTATATTGAACTTCAGAAGTGATCTTTTGTTGTAAATTACAATGCATTGTGTACTAAAACTTTGAATAAAAGAACACTGATCCTGCGGTGCTCAGAGCAATTTTTCCAAAATAAGGTTCTACATGTGAAGCCTTGTTATCACTACTTATGGATTGGGACAGACCAGGAGGAGTTTCCTACTTAATATTTTTCGTTTGACAAATATTTATTTACTCTGCCCCAGTGATTCTAAGTCTAAGCCCCAGGGATTCTGGTCTAGGTTATTTCCTTCATTCACTGTCACCAATACAGAGCTCATGTTGCTTAACATTAACAGTAAGCACAACGGGATAAGTTGGTCTTTCAGAAATCCAGAGGGACGCCCACAAAGGTTAAATATTAACACACATATAAGGGTAAAACAATGACTTCACTCTACCTAATATCACAATAGTAAATGAAAACAAAGTACAAGTTCAAACAAGTACAGTATTTTCTACTTTACAATAATTTTCCTACAACTCCGTCTTTCACAAGTGCATTAAACAATATTTTAAGAGAAATGACTTAGAATTCTATCGCACCTGGGCACCTGGGTGGCTCAGTGGTTGAGGTCTGCCTTTGGCTCAGGTTGTGATCCCGGACTCCCAGGATCTGGTCCCACATCAGGCTCCCTGCAGGGAGCCTGCTTCTCCCTCTGCCTGTGTCTCTGCCTCTGTCTCTCATGAATAAATAAATAAAATCTTTAAAAAAAAAAAGAATTCTATCACACCAAGACAATTCATTTGGGTGCATTACTCTTCTACCATACTTTATACTTTTTTCTAAAGTATGTGGGGGTTTTTTCTGCTTAGAAGAGTAATGTCTGTCCACCGGAGTATTTTTTAAAATAGAGCAATGTATGAATAAAAAGATGACCATCATTCTTAATACCAGTAACCAAGAGACAACAGCTATTAATGTTTTCTGTAGCTTCCTCCACTCCTAACAATTTGGATGAAAATAATTTGGTCAGAAACAAAATTGGTATTCTTTATGCTCCTTTCTGTTTCTGTAATTTTCAGATTTTTCTGCGATGAGCTCTGCTTTTAATAAGAAAATAAAAAATAAAAGAACGTATAAAATGGAAGGAATGTATGTACAGACAATAAAGGAATGTACAGAGTTGGGGCCCTATATGTCTTGTTCATTCCAGGTATCTTGAGTTCCCGGAACAATGCATGGCACAGAGTAGGTACTCTAAAATTTTTTTGAACATCTAAGATTTTCACCAAAAACGAGTAAGGGCTGCTTGCAAATACAGAATGTCTGTGTATTATTTCCCTCTCTCATTTCTTTTGGTAAACAGTTCAATCTATCACACAGGTCACTTTTGCTGTCTTAATATAAGACTGATCGAATTCAAATTCCAAGTCTAACACTCACTAGCTATGTGACCTTGGCAAGAAACCACCATTCTTTGCCTGAGCTTCCTCATGTGGTAAGCACTGGTCCAGGAACTGGGGATATAACAGAACAAAAATCCTGTAACTTCCATTTTAGTGTAGGGAGAAAAGCTTATGAACAAGCATTTGTCAGGTGGTGAAAAGCACTATGAGAAAAAAGAAAATGGGAGTAAAGGGGATAGAATGCAATTAGCTGTGGGGGAGGAGAGATGAGGGCATGTTGCTACTTTTTAAAAGATTTTATGTATTCACTTGAGAGAGAGATGGGTGAGGGAGCATGAGCACCAGGAAGGACAGAAGGATAAGCAGTCTCCTCCCTCAGTGGTGAGGCTCCAACCCAGGATCCCAGATCGTGGCTGGAGCTGAAGTCAGGGGCTTGATCCCAGGACTCAAGATTGTGCTGGAGCTGAAACCAGGCACTTACCTGATTGAGCCACACAGGCGCCCCGTTATGTTGCTATTCTGTAAAAGATAGTCAGGGACTGGCCAGCTGCTTCAAAAATAACCTAGCTGTCTGTGTTTTCCAAACTTTAAGCTGTAACTAAGTGTGATTGCAAAAATGCAATGTACAGGGTAATCTGCATATTTTTTAAATGAAATAAAATACCAGACTGTGTCACACATATTAAAGGTCAGCAGAGTTCAGTGTAACTTGTTTCAGTTTTTTTTAATTTTTTTTAATTTTTTAAAGATTTTACTTATTTATTCATGAGACACAGAAAGAGAGAGGCAGAGACACAGGCAGAGAGAGACGCAGGCTCCCCACAGGCAGCCTGATGCGGACTCCATCCCAGGACCCTGGGATCACACCCTGAGCCAAAGGCAGATGCTCACCACTAAGCCACCCAGGTGTCCCTCTTTCGGTTTATAATACAAGTATACTAGCCTGTAAAACACAGTCCCATGGACAAAGTGGTGGGTAATAATATAGTAACTTTGATGTAAACAGTCTTAGAGAAAGGTACCTAAACAGGACTCTTTATGCATGCACCTGCTGGTGTCTTACTCATTTAGCAGACCTACCCGAGTGCAAGAGAGACAAAAACACAGAGAAAGTGGGAGAAAAGATTGGGACCAGAGCTAAATCGTTGGGGTGAACAACAAAAGTAAAATCGAAAAGTTTAGCAATTTGAAGGAAAATGTATTACCTTCTGGAGGCAAAAAAGTACCTGATTAGAAAAAAAAAAAAAAAAAAAAAAGACCAAAAAAATTAGAGAAAAGGATCGGCAGATTCTACCTAAAAGCTAATAAAATATGTTGTAATGATACTTTTGGATGAAGTATATGACAGTGCCTGCATATTTTCAGAAACTCCCAAAACATCTGCTTCACACTTCCACCTCTGACCCTCAGTGAGGTGGACAATATAAAGATTATAAAGCCATAATGTCTGGGAAGATTTCTTTCAACCCTTTACACATGTAATAGGTTTTGGAAATCATGCATACCCATCAAATATAAATAAAATGAATTAAAGGGAGCCTCAAACCTGTCTGCCAAGCCTTCTCTTGCCATGCACATGAGGATGTTCCCGCTGAAGCAAAGCCATTAAGGCAATTATTCTAGAACAAGGTGGTCAAACTAGAGTCCTCTGGGTATATAATCACCACCAGTTTTTGTATGACCCACGAGATAAAAATGTTTTTTCTATTTTAAAGTAGTTGAAAAACAAATCAGATTATTTTGTGGCACGTGAAATTTATATGAAAATTCAGTGAAAATTATTTATATGAAATTTCAGTGTCTATTATAAAGTTTTATTGTAGTACAGCCAGGCTCATCCATATTGTCTGAGGTTGCTTTCTCACTGTAAGGTGGCAAAGCTGAGTAGTTGTTCCCATCACCTAAAATATTTACTCTCTGGCCCCCATCAGAAAAACGTTTGCCACCCAGTGTTCTAGAATATGAGAGCTGTGCTATTTAAACACCCTTCCAACCCTCCTTCCTCTGCAGCCGAGACCCCCACTGCCCTGCCCCGCCACAGCTTTAGTCCCTAACAAGATTCCTGGGCCTAACATGAAGGCAGAGCGTTACAATAATGAACTGTAACCTACTGTAAAGCAGACACATCAGACAGTAAATTTCTATATAAGGTAATATTACTGGTTTTGCCACCAAGTAGAGTAAGGGCTGAGTTTGTTTTCTGATCGGAAAAGTGGGCATCACAGCGGCAACTGAACAATTTCGTTTGAGGATCACCATGGTCACTCTTGTGAAAGCACTTGGAAAATATCAAGGTACCAAATGTTCTCGGGTGCTTTTGCAGAGGGAGCCTCTCTCCTAATCTGGATGTACACTGAGGTTCTCTTTGTGCGTAGGCATCTCGGCCACGTCCTCCCACCCGGTACCCTCTGGCCCTCACAGCCCTCCTGGCCTTGCAGCTCACTTTCTCCTCACCCCCACGCACTCCTCAGGGGCTACCAAGTTTCAAGGCAAGCAGGGCTCAAGCAAGCCATCCCGGGTCCGCATAGGGCAGCTGTCCCCAGCTAAGCCATCGCGGAGTGGGGTCGCCCTGGGACCCCCACGGGTGACGAGAATGACTCAGCAGGGGCCAGCACGGAGACAAGAACGTAGGGACAAAATTCTCTGCAGTTCGAGAGGCCGCAAATCATTTTAAGGACCCAAATGTGCAAACAAACAGTGTAATTCAAGTCAGCTTCGGGCCGTCGGAGGCCTTGTGCCAGTAACAGGCCGCAAGTTTAGCCTAACAGGGAGGCCCCTCGGCTTTAGCAGTCAAAAAACGCCCGCGGCCTCTGTAAAAGGTTTCCTCAGCCTGCAACGAACCCCACCTCAGCTCGACCGGACCCCGGGAAAAGCCAGTCGACTAGAGGGAAGCCTTTCAGGGTACACAGAATTGCATGCCCGTGATTATCCGGGAGACGTTGAGGGCACAGTAATCTCTCGAGACTAGAAACCATTTTCCTCTCTCGCTCTGAGATTTTGCTTGGCTAAGCCGCGTCAACCTCCCTGCCCCCCTCCCACCCCACCGCCACGGCCGCTGCAAGCAGCCACGCCCCGCGGCCCCGGGGCTCACAGCCCCCGCGCAGCCCGCACGCCGCGCCCCCATCCGCCCCACCCCCGCGCGCCCCCATCCGCCCCCGCGCCCGGCCCTGGGAGCGCTGGGCGAGCCCTCGCGCCTGCGCCTCGCCAACTTCCTGCCGCGGAACGCCCCGCCCACCCCCAGAAGCCCGCCCACAAATGCCGCGTGAAACCTGCGTGCCGCACCTCATTGGTTGAAACAACCGAGCCGTTGGCTCCCAGGCCCGCCTCTCCACCGCCTCTCACTTTTCCCAGGGCGGATGCGCCTGCGCTCAGCTGCCTGGGCGGGCTGGGAGGCGCGGGTTGAAAAGTCTCGTTCCAAGTTTGGAGAGAGAGAGAAGAGCGCCTCAGACCTCGGTACCCGCGAGCGGGGAGGAGGCAGGAGAGAAGGACGCAGCGTTTGGGGAGCACCCAGGCCGTAAGACGGAGCTCACGCTTCGAGAGCTAGAAGTGTGTGACGCGCCTGGGCGAGGCAGGAACGCCTGCGGTTGGGCTGCTGTTGGCTAGCGAGGGGAGTCCGAGGCGGCGGCGAGGGGCGAACGACCCGACGCAAGATGGCGAGTAAAGAGAGTAAGAGGCCCTGCGGGGCGGCGCGCGCCGGGACCGCGGGGGGCGGCGGGCGCGCGAGGCCGCGGCACGCGCCGGCGAAAGGCGCGAATTGGCGTGAGGAGCAGGGGGCGGGGCCGGGCGCGAGGCTAGGCGCGCGCCTCGAGGGGCCTACAGCGGGACGGGACCGCGGCGCGGAGGGCTCCGAGCACTTCCGGAGCCGGGCGCGGGGCCGCGGGTTGGGCCCCCTTCCCCCTCTGCCCCCCCCCCCGCTCCCCTCCCCCCCCTCTGGCGGCGGCGCTCCCTCCGGCGCCCTTGGCTCTCGGGCGGAGGCGGCCTCCGCCACCGGAAAGCGGACACGGCTGCTCCTTCCACGCGCGCGCGTCGACCGCTTCGGGGTCGCGGCCCTTGTCCGGGGGATTCTGGCACACGCCGGCCTATGGCTGCTGACGCGGGCTTCGTGGGAGCGGAGGCCGCTCCTGGTGGGGGATGGAGGGAGCGGGCCGAGGGGTTTCTGCTACACGTGGATTCGTCTCCCGGGGTGGGTCGTGGAGCCCCTGCACAGATGGGTCGTCATCTTAGAACAGGTGCGAACAGCTGTAACTGCTGAAACAAAATCGTCGTCTGTGTAATTGCCCAATTCTGTATACGCAAGCAGTATCGATTTCTAAGTGCAAAAAATAAGCTTCCTGGTGTTAATATTCTCCTCACGTTCTGGAAGAGCAGTTAGTTCGTGTCCAAATTAAACGTAAAGCTGAGGAGTAGATTAGGTGTGGCCATCTCGAGGTGACCTCCACTATCTGTGTACAGATTCTAACTCGATTTCTCTCAGCCACTTAATTGTGTGGGATTTCTCCAAATTTCAGTGTTTGAAGATACTGTGGAGGAGCGTGTCATCAATGAAGAATATAAAATCTGGAAGAAGAATACACCGTTTCTGTATGACCTGGTTATGACCCATGCTCTTCAGTGGCCGAGTCTTACCGTTCAGTGGCTTCCTGAAGTGACTAAGTAAGGGTTTTTGGCAACTTTTACTTTGCATAAATTTGACTATTATCCCGAAATTCCTAGTTTTGGCATTTTACACATAGAACATGAGCGTGTAATCAATTTAGCCCTTGCATGAGGTGGCAGGTGATTTTTATTTTCAAAACAAGTGATTTATGGGATGGTTTTTGATATGTAAGCGTGGGGACAAAGTGCGATTAATGATATTTGTGGGGAGCATCTAACGTATTTAACAGTTCTTGGGATTAAATATAGAGCAGCATTTTGGGGACCCAGACTAATGGATTTCTTTAAAACTTTATTGAAAAAGAGCACACGTACAGAAAAATGCACAAATCATAAGCATATGGCTGGATGGATTTTTACGAAGGGAGCACATCCATGTAACCAGCCACCACTATATGAATAGGTTTTAATTGACAAAGGGAAAAAAGAATTTAGCAGTAGTTCACTGAAGAAAAGACGTTACTAGTTGATAGTGTGGAATACACTTGGAGGTTGCTGTTGGTTCTTTTCAGCCGTTTCTAAAATTTCTCTGGTAATAATTGCTGGTATTATTGAACACTTAAAATAGGGCCTGGCACATTTCAACAGTTTTGTGTCCAGTTTAATATTCAGAATTATACTATGAAAAAGTATACTATGATTATTCTTTATCATCTTTGTCTTACTGTTGTGGAAACTGGGGTGGGGGTGTTAAAATACCCAGGATCATCCAGCAAGTGGTGGAGTGGGATTTTGAACCCAAACCGGGTACCCCAGAGTTGAGGCAACTCCTGTATTATTAGACTTTCTTAAGCGCTTGCACTTTTTCTAGTAGGAACTTGGCTGTGTACTTTAAAAGTATTTAATTTGGGTATTGTGAATATATATTTTTAATGAGGATTAACAAAACTAACGTAGGAAGGGGATTTTGAGACAATTTCTGAAAATAAGAGCAAGTTAATTTTCTATGAGGTTACTCCTTTAATGGCCGAATTCTCCATATGCAGACATTGTCTTCCATATAGGTAGAGGCTTTTATTAGGATTCCCCAAAATCAGTGTAAATACACAGATGTGATAAGAATAGCCAAGAAATAAAAAACAGACTTCAAAACACTGACATAACAATTTTGAACATCAAATACTTAAGGGTATTCAGGTTCTCCTTTGAGCACCATGTACTTTTGATTCTTTGTGCACTCCTGTTAAGTAAATTAAAACCTTTAACAGCTTAATTTACATTATTTTGGATCTTTTTGATCTACCTTACCAGCAGAACACAGCGGAGGTGTTTAGGACTCTAAGGTTAGAAACCTGAGTTTGAATCCTGCCGCCTGCTTCTTAATAGCTAAATTAGGGCACATTGGTCAGTCTCTATTCCCAAGCTGTCTGATCTGTAAGTGGAGGTGCTGGTGCTTCTGACTGCCTACTTTTGAGGAAATGAAATAAGATCATGCACTTTTAAAGTGCTGGCACAGAAGAAGTCCGCAATAAGTGGTGACTGATGCTGATTTTCTCCCCCTTTGTATTCAGAAATAATTAGACTGTAGTAACTGTGTTTCTCCATTTGGATTCCAGTGAAAACTGCTTATTCAAGTCTTCTGAAAATGTTATCTGTGTTTTGTGTAACAATTTTAAGGATGTTAAATGTGTATGTTCTTAGCCCGGATACTGCTTTTGAAAAGATTTTTATTTTTAAGTAATCTCTACACCCAACGTGGAGCTCAGATTTACAGCCCTGAGATCAAGAGTCACATGTTCCACCTACTGAGCCCGCCAGCCCCCCGCCAATACTGCTTTTATGTTAACACTTAAGAACTTAACAAAAAATACTTTAAATGATGTATTCCGTGGTGTTCTTTGCATACAAAGAAGTGGGATCTGGTTGTGGGATGTGCAGTTGCTCTGGGAATGCAAGAAAATGCCAGCCAGCCTGCATTCTTGGATGTTGAGGATGGCTGTGTGGTACTTTTGCAGGATTCTACTTGGAGTATGAAGGGACTGTGATTGTGTTTTGTTACTATACGGAACACTGGAGATGTTGGCTACTCTTATTCCCAGGGTCTTTGAGGAATGTGATGCTAGTCAACCTCATGAGGCTTTTACCTACATACTACATAGAGCATACCTCCCAATAATTACTTGCACTTTCTGAACTGTTGTCCTTAAACTAAATTAGGTAATTGTCCACATGGTGGATTTGCCTTGTAAAAATTTTTATTTAGGGGGGATCCCTGGGTGGCTTGGCGGTTTAATGCCTGCCTCTGGCCCAGGGTGCCATCCTGGAGTCCCGGGATCGAGTCCCGCGTCGGGCTCCTGGCATGGAGCCTGTTTCTCCCTCTGCTTGTGTCTCTGCCTCTCTCTCTCTCTCTCTCTCTCTTTCTCTATCATGAATAAATAAAATCTTAAAAATTTTTTATTTAGGTATTTCTAATCTGTAATTCCATTATTCCATATTTTTTATTAAATAATTTCTTAAACATCTTGAGACTAACTTATTCTGTACTTAGAAACCTTTGTAATCCTTCAAATTCAGATGGTACAAAGTACATAGAGAAAATAATAAGTCTCCCTTCCATGTTCCCTGTTCTCCTGGTTTATTACCCAGAGTTGAGTCATTTTTGGCTGGCTTTTTTAACTGATCCTGCCAGAAATAAGTGTATATACACATTACACACACCTACCCTCCATCTCTCTCTCTCTCTCTTCCCCCCTCCCCCCCTTTGGGTGAACTGGTTGTGCATGAGCAGGGGGAGGGGCAGAGGGCAAGGGAGAGAGAGAAACTTAAGCAGATTCCCTGCTGAGTGCAGAGCTTGACACAGGGCTTGATCTCAGGACCATGAGATCATGACCTGAGCGGAAACCAAGAATTAAACACTTAACTGACTGAGCCACCTAGGCACCCCTCCCCTAAATCTTTTTTTAATGATAGCAAGTTACTCACTTGACTTTACAGTTTGTAGTTTATGTTGGAGACTTCCTATCAGCATGCTTAGATATGCTCTTTTGCTTTAAGGGCTCCATAGAATTCCCTTTATGAATATACTATTATGTATATCACCAGTTCTTTTTAAAATTTTTTAGAGATTTTTTAAAAAGATTTTATTTATTCGTGAGAGAGGCAGAGACCTAGGCAGAGGGACAAGCATACTCCATGCAGGGAACCCGATGTGGGACTCGATCCCGGGACTCCAGGATCACACCCTGAGCCAAAGGTGGACACTCAACCGCTGAGCCACCCAGGTGTCCCACCAGTTCTTTATTAATAGATATTTAAAGGTTGTCATCAGTCTTTTTCCACTAAGACAATGCTACTGAGAATAATCTTGTGATAATCTGTGATTGTTAGGTGACTTTCTTAGCCGTGGAGTCTTAAGTGATTGATCAAAGGATGCTGGCACTGAAAAATGGACAAGGTCTTTTAACATTAGTGCTCCTGCAGCTTTAGGTGCATTCAGCATTGGAGGAAAATACTGTAATATTGTTGGTTCAGGAAAATAAGTTTGTATTTTAATGATGGACTTGAAAGGATTGCCAGTAAAAAAGAAAAAAAAATCCTTACATGATTATTGTGACGGGGGATACCTGAATTGAATTTTAGAGTCAAGGAATTTTTCAGATCCTCCATCCATGTTGGGACCGGGCTTCTTAGAAAGGTCCTATTTTTTTCTGTTTAACCCCCTAATAAAATACTTCTTCCTTTTATGTTAGCCTTAACCTTGCTTTGTGGTGCTTCCTTTCTCTCAAGCATTCCTTTTTCTTTTTTTTTTTTTTTTTAAGATTCTATTTATTTATGAGACAGAGAGGCAGAGACACAGGCAGAGGGAGAAGCAGGCTCCATGCAGGGAGCCTGACGTGGGACTCGACCCCTAGTCTCCAGGATCAGGCCCTGGACTGAAGGTGGCGCTAAACCCCTGAGCCACCCGGGCTGCCCCCTTTTCAAGTGGTTTTTTTTTTTTTTTTTTAATTTTCAAATGGTTCTAATGAGATGTGTTTAAGTTCCCTTTCATTTTGAGCTACAAAGATTTCATTTTGTCTAAGTCCTCCTCAGTTACATTGCTTAGAGCCTAATTTTCTGTTATTTTTCCATTTAAAAATAAGTTGGGATCCCTGGGTTTAGTGTCTGCTATTGGCTCGGTGTGATCCTGGAGTCCCGGGATCAAGTCCCGTGTCAGGCTCCCTGCAGGGAGCCTGCTTCTCCCTCTGCCTGTGTCTCTGCGCCTCTCTCTCTCTCTCTCTCTCTCTCTCTCTCTCATTAATAAATAAATAAAATAAATAAAAATAAGTGGGTGAGTACTCACATGCATTGCCTCCCTCTCTCTCATCTAAGATGGAATTAACTGTTTAGGTAGCCATATCCTGTTCTTGACCACTGAACATACATTGACTAAGACTCCTGTATTTTTTTTTTAAATAAGCTATTGCTTAGACACGGGTGCCTTATTCTGTTCTTGGAGTTGTATACATATTTATTCTTTTTTACATTAAGCCTAATTTTGGCAAAATTTCATCTTGTATTTTTTTTTCAGTTACTACTAAATTATATTCGTAGAAGCAACCCTCAAGCCTTTTTTAAAAACCACTGAATCCTTTGTACAACCAAACTTTAGAAACTGGGCAGTCCCGGTGGCCCAGCGGTTTAGCGCTGCCTTCAGCCCAGGATGTGATCCTGGAGTCAGGGGATCGAGTCCCACGTCAGGCTTCCTGCATGGAGCCTGCTTCTCCCTCTGCCTGTGTTTCTGCCAATCTCTCTCTCTGTCTGTCATAAATAAAATCTTAAAAAAAAAAAAAGAAAAGAGAAATTTGTAAAACAAACTTTAGAAACAGATAAATAGCCTAACTTGTCTGATGTTGGGGCTCAGAGCCCTACATCTTGGCCCTCACTGAGGTGGGACCATACAGCACAGGTGGAAATTGCTATTCTAAATAATACAAATGGGAAAATGTCGTTAAAAGATAAGAGGCAAGGGATACCTGGGTGGCTCATCGGTTGAGCGTCTGCCTTCAGCTCAGGGAGTGATCCCAGGTCCGGGATTGAGTTCCGCATCCGGCTCCTGCAGGGAGCCTGCTTCTCCCTCTGCCTTTCTCTCTGTGTCTCTCATGAATAAATAAATTTTACAGATCTTTTTAAAAAAAATAGATGAGGCAAAACCAGGGTGTCAAGAAGCATCAGTGGGTTCTTTAGCCTCAAAATTAGGTCCATAGAAAAAGGTAACAACAAAGACCCCTCTCCCCCGATAAAAATGAGAATCTCCATTTCATAAACTTTAAGCACTATGAACATCAATAGAAAGTTTTCACAGGCTATTTGCACACATAACCTGTTTTTTAGGTGAAGAAACTAGGCCCCACAGGAAATTGTGTTTTAAGGAATTGCATATTTTGGGACACCCTGGGTGGCTCAAAGGTTTAGCTCCTCCCTTTGGCCCAGGGTGTGATCCTAGAGTCCCTGGGATTGGGCTCCATGCCTGGAGCCTGTTTCTCTCTCTGCCTGTATCTCTGCCTCTCTGTCTCTCATGAATAAGTAAATAAAATCTTAAAAAAAAAAAAGGGAATTGCATATTGTTAATTTTAGTTTGAGCCAGGATTTGAACCCAGTTTTTCTGGCTCAGTGCTTAAACTTGTTGCCTCTTACTGGGAAATTAGAAATGTCTAGTGTAAAAAAAAAAAAAGAAATGTCTAGTGTATTACAATGGAAGATATTTTTTAGGTGAGAAGTCGTGATTTTGAGTATGGAGATTGGTGATGAATTTGTTAGCAACTGATTTCTTGTAGGGTTAGTGTGACTTATTTTCTTTCCTAAACAGACCGGAAGGAAAGGATTATGCCCTTCATTGGCTAGTGCTGGGGACTCACACGTCTGATGAGCAGAATCATCTCGTGGTTGCTCGAGTCCATATTCCGAACGATGATGCACAGTTTGATGCTTCCCACTGTGACAGTGAGAAGGGTGGTAGGTATACCATATGTTCCAGTATTGATGTGTAAGAGAGTGTGGATTTTTTCTAATATGTTATTACAACTTACTAATATCTTTTGGCCCAGCAGTTTAGCTTTTAGGACTTTATCTTCTAGAACTCTAGAACTACTTGCTTACATGTGCATAAGGATTTCACAATAGCATTATTTGCAGGATTGAAAAATTAAGATCAACCTAACAACCCAGATGTTAGTTTAATAGGAAATTGGCGAAACACATTATGTTTGAAATACTGTGCAACAATTCCTAAGAATGCAATAAACCTGAAATTTTACACAAACTCACAATGAGGCAGATCTGTACGCCCTAGTACAGAAAAACGTCTAAGGTAAATTAACTTCTTTGTGTGTTATAGTACCCATTTTTGTAAAAGTAATGTGTGTTGGGTGTGCATGGGAAAAAGTCAGAAGGCGTATTATGCCAAACAGTTAATAGTGGCTTTTAATGGAAGCTGTTAACTCCCTGCCCCCCCCCCTTCTGTCAAAGGTACATTTCCCTGATTTGGTATTCCCACCATCACCCAAGTTTGGACATCGTGCTAGAAGGACTCACAAGACTCAGCAAATTATACTCATGGCTAAAGTTTGTTACAGTAAAGAATACAGAACAAAAGCAGTAAGGAAAAGATACACATCAGGGAGTCTAGGGAGGTCTGGCACAAGTCTTGTCCAAGGCCGCACACGATGTGCTTTCTTTCTGGCAGCAAACGACAGGGACATGTGCAGAATCTCTCTCTCCTGCCCAGGGAAACCCAGTTGAGTGTCAGGATCTGAGGCTTTTGTGGAGGGGTTGTTTTCACAGGCATATCCTGCTGGCAACCAGTTAAGACAATTGAAACTCAGGACCCCAGTAATGAAACCAGGTGCATGTCGTCAATCTTTATTTGTGCAAAGCAACCCTGACAAACTGGTACAGCACGGTCCATTGCTCCAGGTGTACACCACAAAATCATCAGTCTATCAGTGACGTAAAGAACATTCTGAGGTCCATGTTCCCAGGACTTGGCCTAGGGTCATTCATAGTCCCAGTGTCCCTCAGAGCTGCGAGGGCTAAGCAACCGGACCTGTTGGGTTAGTGCATTCTGCACAGCCCTGAAAGGTTTGATCTTAACGTTTCAAGGAATTTGCTTTAGTTTTTTTCTTACCGGAAATAAAATATTACTTTATAGCTAAAGTCTTGCCACCCCAAACCTACTCCTTTCCTACTGCTGCCTTGCTTTGAAGAATTTCTCACTGTCGTGAAATTAGTGTGCCATTTGTTTATATTTTTATTATGCGGTAGTAAATATACATAAAGCTTTTTTTATAGCTTTTTTCTTTCAGTACTGTTTTGTGTATACCATGTAGATGTCATTCTCCTTTTAACTGCCGTATAGTGTTCCATTGTGATTAAACCTGACTTTGTTCTACTGGGGGCAGTTGGATTGCATCCATGTGGTACTTTGCTCTTATAAACAGTGCTTCAGTGAACATCCTTACCATGTCTCCTTGTACACATGTTGGAAAATTTATCTAGTGGAGTGGAATTGCTGAGTTGTATGGTGTATTCATTGTCAGCTTGAAATAGTATGAAACTATTTTCCAAAATGATTTAATCCATTTGCCACTGCCACAATTCACAGTCCATTTCCCTACAACATTAAGCATTATTTCTGTAAATATTGTAATCAGAAATTTTTAGTGGCTTTTAATCCTAAAGTATGTATTTATTGGACTCTTGCCTTTAAGAATTAGTGTCTGTGCATAATTTATGGATGTGTATTAAATTACTGAAGTCACTTGTTCAGTGTATTACATTCCAACAGTGATTGAAATAATTCAGTTAACACCTCTTTGTTTTTTCATTTACAGTATTTTTTAATGGATACTATTATCATTTAAAATAATGGTTTTTTCAAACTTTTGAAGTTGAGAAAACAAAGCCCCATGTTAAAAGTGAATCTTACCTGGAAATCCTTTTTTTTTTTTTTTTTTTTTTTTTTTAAGAGGAGAGCTGTTTAGGTTGTTTTAAGTAAAGGAATTGGGGAACTTGAGTGTCTTTATATCAGAAATGTTAGAACCCTTGGAGTCCACAGTGGGTGGAGGGTTTGTGGTGGGTTGAAAATCAAAGTTGGGACAGGTTTGGAGCAGAGTCTTGAGATGAGTGGCAGTCTTAGAAAGACTGGGATGCATTTCTCCCACTGACATGATGGAAAGGGAACATGCTGAGAAGGAAAGGTGATTGCATATGGCTGTGTGGGAGTAGCTATATGGAATGGTATGTGATTTTTCAGCCACACAGAATAGTAAGCTGTGTTTGCCACAGAGTAGAATGGCTCAATGCTGATATTAAACCATGGGAGCCAGTGTTCATAAAGCATTCCCATATAGCAAGAGCTGGCTGAAACAGAAATGGTTTGCTGCTTTCAGCTGGTTTTCTCCAGGACCCAGCCAGTCTGTTTTAGTTGTTACTTGCCTGGCTCCATTAGGCATTTGAGTTAGTGTTCCTAACCTGAGACACTGGGAACAAAAAAGGAATGTGTGGAGAAGTAGCAATATAGGTCAGGAAGAAATAACAGTTACAAAGTGAAGCCTCCAAACATTTTTTAGCCTCAGCAACTATTTTAGTTCTTAATCTATGAACACAAAAAAGAAAATGTTCTTGTTATCTGCTTAGATGTTCTCTACTTGTATTCTTTCTGCTATCATCTTGCTGCTTCCCAGAAGCTCCTGTACTCTTTATGTGACTTTGTTACTTTTCCAAGGCCTTTTTAGTAACTATTCAACACTATAGTCTTTTTTTATTTTTTTATTGGTGTTCAATTTACCAACATAAAGAATAACCCCCAGTGCCCGTCACCCAATCACTCCCACCCCCCGCCCTCTTCCCCTTCTACCACCCCTAGTTCGTTTCCCAGAGTTATCAGTCTTTATGTTATGTCTCCCTTTCTGATATTTCCCACACATTTCTTCTCCCTTCCCTTATATTCCCTTTCACTATTATTTATATTCCCCACATGAATGAGAACATATAATGTTTGTCCTTCTCCGACTGACTGACTTCACTCCGCATAATACCCTCCAGAACACTATAGTCTTATTCACACACCAGGTAGAGAGGTTAACCCCTCCCCCCCCTCATTTTAGCTTTGGCACCCTACTAGCAGTTGAATTCAATATGCTGGTGGAACCAACATATCTGTCTCAGGGTTGGGTGGGGGTAAGTTAGCATGGATTCCTGATTTTAGGGAATAATCACATCCTTTTCGCAACTGAAAGAGGGTAGTTTTTAATTATTCTAAATCCAGGGTGAAACAATTAATTAACTTGCATAAAATAACATTTTCCAATTCAAATGGGCTTTGAGAATAAATTAATTCCAAGTGGCAAGTGAGCCCATATTTTTGCGTCCCTGGTTAATTTGTGCTGTATTCTATCAGGTTAAAAATCTGTTGGGTGTATTAAACTAAATGACTTGTGAATTTTAATCGTAAGTGTATGTGTTTATTTCTTTCTTCTCACATTAGAATTTGGTGGCTTTGGTTCTGTAACAGGAAAAATTGAATGCGAAATTAAAATTAACCATGAAGGAGAAGTAAACCGTGCTCGTTACATGCCGCAGAATCCTCACATCATTGCTACAAAAACACCATCTTCTGATGTGCTGGTTTTTGACTATACAAAGCATCCTGCTAAACCAGGTATGTGGTAATGTAATTAGTCCATTGCTTGAACGTTTTCTTGATTTGAAAAAATTGCTTTGAGGTCATTCAAACTAGTGTAATCTATAATTTTTAAAGGTTTAAAAATTGTTTCAGGGGTCCTATCACCAACCTCAGAATTCAGGTGATTTGACAGAAAGACCTGCCAGCAGGTCTCTTCTGGCTCGGTAGGGTTTACTACATGAGAGGATACAGAGCAAAAGTAGGAGGAAAAGATACATATCAGGTAGAGTCCAAAGATGTCAAGCACAGGCTTCTGAGTCCTTCCCCACCAGGGCCACACAGAACGTGATGTCTCTCTAGCAGCAGACCACAGGAGCATGGAAGTATCTCTGCTTAGGGAAGCCTGTTTGAATCTCAGGATCTGGTGTTTTTATAGAGGTCTGGTCACCTAGGTATATCATGCTCTATGACCAGCCATGATAAGGACAACTTAGGACCCCAACAGTGAAACCAGATACATCATGAATCTTGCTAAACAATTCTGCAAGTCTTGACGAGCTGCTACAGCATGCCTCACTGCTCTGTGCATACACAACTTCAGTGACGTGAAGAATTTTGTGAGGGTCACATTCCTAGGGGTTGGCTAAGGGTCAGTCATGGTTGCAGGCTACCCTGGAGACATGCAAGAGCTCAGAAACAGGACCTGCTCTGTTAATCCTTTCCTTGCAAACATGTTTGAAAAACTTGATCGAGGGGTGGGGCGGGTTGCCACCACTCAAATTTGAGGGGATAGCTATAGTTTTCAGTATTTTGTGTTGCAGCTAGTACTAGATTTTGCAAAGGAACTAGTCACTTTATAGTCCTGAAACTTCGTGTGCATCGAGTATTAGAAGTGAAGCACAGAGAACAGGTTTTCAGGGTGGCTATGGGTCAGACCATGTCCTAAGTCATGATTGGTGTGTGGTGCTTTTTTTCAAGCATTGTAATGAATGTTAACAGCTCATTCAGTGAGGAGTGAGGATTGCTTTTACTAGTTCTGATAAAAAAAAAAATCACTTAATAGTTAATGTATCTCTTTTCTTCTTTAGACCCAAGTGGAGAATGTAATCCTGATCTTAGGTTAAGAGGCCACCAAAAGGAAGGCTATGGTCTTTCCTGGAATTCTAATTTGAGTGGACATCTCCTAAGTGCATCCGATGATCATGTGAGAGACTTATTCTTTCTAATCTCATGTACTTGGAGTTAAAGACTGTCATGGAGAGCTGTGCACTGAAGGAGTGCTGTATAGTTGAAAGGTTTTCTAAGATAATACTGGTGATTATTGTGATAACATTTTCACAGGATTTAGAGCAATGGTTATCATACTGCCCTGTTGGAGCCTTAGAATTCCACAGAACTCTTTTGAAGCAGCCTTAGAATGGAGGGAAGGTGGGCAAAAGGTGTCCCATGATTTAAAAATATCTTTATAATGGAAACTATGAAGTGTGAGGCCTGAGAAACAGAAATTACATTTTAGTTTATTTAAGTGTACAATTCAGTGGGTTTTAGTATATTCACAAAGCTGTGCAGTCATCACTGCTCTCGAATTCTAAAACATTTTCATCATGTGTCACAAAGAAACTCCATACTCTTTAAGCAGTCACTCCCCTCTTCCCCCAGCTCCTGGCAACCACTAATTTATTTTCTATCTCTATAGATTTGTCTCTTCTTGATTTTTCATATAAATGGAATCATATGTGCTTTTTTTCTTTCTGGCTTTTCATTTAGCATAAGTTTTTCAAGGTTCATCCAGGTTGAAGCAAGGTCAGTATGTCACTCCTTTTTATGGCTGAATAATCCATTATATGGATATATCAGAATTGATTTCATCAGTCGATGGACATTTGGGTTGTTTTTACTTGGGGCTTTTTGCTCTTTTTTTATATTTTAGGGCTATTTTGTATTTTTTTTTTTTTTTTTTGCTATTTTGTATTTTGAGTGATGTTGCTATATGAACATTTTTGTGTAAGTTTTTGTGTGGATGTAGGTTTTCATTTCTCTTGGGTAATTACCTAGGAATGGAAATAATACTAGGTCATATGGTAACTCTATGTTTAACTTCTTGGAAAACTGCCCAGCTTTTCCAAGGGAGCTGTACCACTTCACATTCCCCCCAGAAATGTGTACCCCAGGCTTCCACTTTCTCCATATCCTGGTCAGCACTTACCTTTTTTATTAGAGCCATCCTGGTGGGGGTAAAGTAGTATCTCCTTGTGATGATAACTAATGATGTTGAGTATCTTTTTATGTGCTTATTGGCTATTTATAGATCTTTGGAGAAATATGTATTCAGATTCCTTGTCGGTTTTTAAATTTTGTTTTTTTTTTTATTGAGTTGTAAGAGTTCTTTGTATATTCTGGATACAAGCCCTTAATCAGATAGGATTTCGAAAGATTTTCTCCCACTCTGTAAGGTTGTCTTCATTTTTTTAGCAATGTCCTCCTGAGCACAAAAATTGAATTTTGAGTCCAGTTTATGTATTTTTATTTTGTCACTTGTGCTTTTGATATCATCATATCTAAGAAACCAGTACATAATCCGACATCACAAAGATTTACATCTATGTTTTCTTCTAAGAGTTATCTTGGCATCCTTAATACAAGTATTTTAACAAAAGTACCACACAAACACAAAGTGATCTTGTTAACTTATTGTAGATCAATCTTTGTAGCATTCTTGCCACCTACAGCTCCATACCTTCCTTCATGGATCCCATACTGTAAGCAAAATATGGTGGGTATGACTCCAGCCCAGAGCTGAGAGTAGACTTCTGGAGCTTTTGAAAGCTCTTGTAACTTGGCCACAGGTTCTCTTAACCTTCTTCCGTAGTATATCCTCCTGTCTAGAACAGGCCTATTGCATCACAGACCTTCTTTTATTTCTACTGGTTACAATTTCTGTTAAGCTTTTTTAAATATTGAAAGTAGGTAATTGGTTCAGTCAAGATTCTTTAGCTGCAAGCAACCAAAACCAACTCCGGCTGATGCAAACAGAAAAGGAATTTATCAGAAGGGTGTTGGGTAGGGTAGCTCACAGAATTGCTTTGCTGGCTAGAAAATGGCCCAGAACAGAGAGGAGAAGCGGGTGGGTGTTACTCTCCACTTTGTACCCCCCCACACACTTGGCAAACATGAGAACAGATTTCCCTCTTAATGTTCACAATTTAAAGTCCTGGTCAGGGGCACCTGGGTGGCTCAGTTGGTTAAGCAACTGCCTTCAGCTTAGGTCATGATCCCGGGGTCCTAGGATCAAGCCCTGCATCAGGCTCTCTGCTTCTCTCTCTCTCTGTCTGCCTGCTATTCTCCTTGCTGTATGCAGTATATCTCTCTCAATCTCTCAATCTCTGTCAAATTAATTAATTTAAAAAAATCCTGGTCAGACTGATGTAGCCACTATCATGTCCTAGCCACGAGGGAGGCTGAGAAGTGAGGGTCTCCCTTAGTTCTCCAAAAGGAAGCTTTCCTCCACTTCCCTCAAAGTGGGTGTGGTAGAGTCTCTGAAACGGAATGGATTATGCTCAGTAACTTTATTACTAGTGCCTTTTGAAGACACCACGCTGGGATTTGCTAGTTATAATAGCTGACGTTTTCTAAGGGCTCTGCATGTGCCAGGCTTCTTGCTCATCTTCCCAGGATCCTTCTGAAATGAGCAGGAAAGGATGTCAAGAGCTCTATATATGTTCCTTTTTCTTCAGTGCTTGTAAATTGTCTGAGTGTATATCAACAAAGACTAAGGGTGTATTCTGTAAAACTATTTTTTTTGTTACTGAGTACATAGCTATTACTGGGAAATAGCTTTGTCACAGAAAGTCTTTCAGATAAGAAAGTGATTTTCAAAGAGATGAAACCCATACCAGTCAGTGGAATTGTTGGGGCAAATATGTCTTAGTGGAATTACCTTTTAAACCGTTTGGATGATAATCATTGTCCCATAGCTTGTAATATTTTTTCATAAAAACTTTCCTGTTAACTTTGTAATGGTTTTCATTTGAAGAATCAGATCCCAGAGCCTGCTGATCTGTGATCTTTGAGGCCTGGGAAAGGCCCATGGCCTTTCCTTGGATTTTGCTGAAGTATTGAGGTCTGTGCTGTGGGGATCTGTCAGCAGGCCTTAAGCTTTGGCCTCTCAAAGTAGCCTAGTTGGGGTTTCTGGATTTTTCACATGTTCGACTTCCTAATGTTCCACTACAAATAGTGGTTTCTGCTGTGAGGCGAGAGAATTATCCAAAGATTTTTCTTTTTTTAAGATCTTATGTAATTTATTCATGAGAGACAGAGAGTGACAGAGACATAGGCAGAGGAAGAAGCAGCATCCCTGTGCGGAACCTGATGCCAGATTCCATCCGGGACCACAACCCTAGCCAAAGGCAGATTCTCAACCACTGAGCCGCCCCCGCCTTTAAAGATTTTATTCATCCATTTTACAGAGCCTTCATGAGCACAAGCAGCGGGAGGGGAGGGAGAGGGAGAAGCAGACACCTTAATTTCCAGTCTCCCAACCCTGTGTGAATTTTTAGGACAGGAGTATCTGTTCAGTAAATACTGAATATTGGACTCTTAGTGTTGCATTGTGTAATCGAGATGAATTTTAAAAGATTTTATTTATGTATTCATGAGAGTCAGAGAAAGAGAGGCAGAGACACAGGCAGAAGGAGAAGCAGGCTCCATGCTGGGAGCCTGATATGGGACTCGATCCCAGGACTCCAGGATCACGCCCTGGGCCAAAGGCAGGTGCAAAACCGCTGAGCCACCCAGGGATCCCCTCTAGATGAATTTTAGATACTTGATTGAAAGTATGTCAGTAGAAACTCTACCTCATTGTCTATTGCCTGCCATCGTGCCTGGTTTCTCTGTCCCCGTTATCATATACTTTCCTTTTCCTTGCCCTCTGCATCTCAGGTGATGAAAGCTATAAGCATACTCTTGTGTTTCTGAAGCTTCACTTTGTTTATATTTCTTCTCCCTTGTGTTTATTTCTGCCTTTATATATATAGTTAGATAATTTTTAAGTTTAAGTGATCTCTACACCCAGCATGGGGCTCGAACTCACACCTCGAGATCAAGATTCACTCTTCAGACTGAGCCAGCCAGGCACCCCTAGTTATATAATTTTTTAATGAAGATTGTTTGTTTTTTCCTTCTTTAGACTGTCTGTCTGTGGGATATAAATGCAGGACCAAAGGAAGGCAAGATTGTGGATGCTAAAGCCATCTTTACTGGCCACTCGGCTGTTGTAGAGGATGTGGCCTGGCATCTGCTGCACGAGTCATTGTTTGGATCTGTTGCTGATGATCAGAAGCTTATGATGTAAGGTGGAAGGTTCAGTGGGGTCTTGATATATGGGTGTCCTGAATGATCAACAGTGATTGTGGTGGCCTATGGTTTGATTTTTTTTTAAGTTATATACTGGCCTTAAAAGCTTTAGCTTGACATACAAGAAACAACAAGTGTAACAGCTTTTTTTTTTTTTTTTTTTTTTTTTTTTGCATAGAAGATACTGTGCTATATGAATGAACATATTTTTTTACTTGAAAAAAAATCTACAAATGTAAAGAAACATTCTTAGTGGTATGTGTCAAAATTAGGGTCACAGTGACTTTGAAGATGAGGGCTAAAAATGTTTGCATCAGGGCATGGCTACAGGCTGCATTCAGCCACCTAAAATGTGTTTTATTTCATAAAGAAACTAGTATCTGAGGCAAATGTGGCTAAATAGTAAAATATGGTAAGGTTGGGTTGTAGGTATCAAATTGTTACATTATTCTCCAGTAGTTGTGTCTGCTTGAAATATTTGGTAATAAGACAGGAATCTGAAACTGGAAATGATAGCCCTAATTTATTTTCTGTGGGTTTAGAATATGTCACTTAGTGGCTGGAAGTCCAGATTGGCAGCTTTGTATGTGATTAGGGTGTCCATGAAGGGGTGAGCATGGCAGAGTAAGGGTGGTGTGGAGTGGTGCAGACCTGGAAACGGGCATGAGAAACTGAGGAGGGTTGGGTGGCTTCTGCTTGTGCTGTGTGCCTTGTGTCTTTGTGTTCTAGATGGGACACCAGGTCCAACACCACCTCCAAGCCAAGCCACCTGGTGGATGCACACACTGCCGAGGTCAACTGCCTGTCCTTCAACCCTTACAGCGAGTTCATTCTCGCAACTGGCTCTGCGGATAAGGTTTTTTAAGTTTTTGTATATTTGATGTTTATGAATCCAGTTGTCTTGTGCTATAATCAGATATTCTAAAATTCTTCGTACAGTGCAGAAATGAATTCCTTTTCATTTATTTTTCTTCAGACTGTAGCTTTATGGGATCTGCGTAATTTAAAACTAAAACTGCATACCTTTGAATCTCATAAAGATGAAATTTTCCAGGTATGTGACAGTTTTCTCATGTCTGTCAGGCTTTTAGTAACTCTTTGATGGTGGGAAATTTAAAATCTTACTGGCTTTATAGCAGGCATGATATTTGTTTTAAATTCCTCTTCTGTATATATATGTTAACTAGTGGGAAGTAACTTGGAGCTATTTGAGATTATTACATTAGAAGTAGAAAAATCTTGCAAAACAGGATCATTTTAAAAAGTGAAATTCAAGGATTCTTTAGTTAAGGTGTCCAGTGTGGTGCATTCTCTAGTGAATAAAAATACCTTGTATGTGGTTTCAAATGGAGATTTGCTTAGGTTTAAGATACACCTCATTGAAAAAGTGAAAAGCTTCTGGATTAGTTATGGGCTTATTAATAAGCGTATGGAGGTTCCTAGCTGAGCTCCCCTGTATGGGGGGGTGTGATCTTCCCGGAGGGTGGGCTGGGGAGATGGGCCATTTAAGAGCACTTGAAAGGACAGGACAAGGAGGGTGAGGGCTGTATCCAAGAAGAGGATACAGAAGAGGAGATGGGGAAAATCTCAAGGATTAGAATGATACCCACAAACGTAGGAACAAATGATGCTTCATACTTTCAAATCTGTATTGCTAGGTCCACTGGTCTCCACATAATGAAACCATTCTGGCCTCAAGTGGTACTGACCGCCGCCTGAATGTGTGGGATTTAAGGTAACTCAGAATCTGGTAACAAGAAACAGCTTAAATCTGTTAATATGACAGTGTAGTAATTCATAAACTAGAGCATAGTTTGCTGATCCCAGTTTAATAAGCCAAATATTAAAGCAACTTTCAGGTACCTTCCTGAAGAGTCTTGGTTCTGTAAAATAGAAGTGAATCAGCAAATGGACTGCAAAATAAATTTATACAAGGAGAGTTTAACGATCCAAATAATTGTATTGAAAACACTGTTGGTAGAGAAGCTAGCTGTTCCCATCTCATTGGAGCTCATATCATACCTGCACTCTTAAAAGTGTTTCTACCATTTGCTTTTCTGTGCTTCCATCGGTTCATTTTGGGGATCTGAGCCCCTGCTGTGGGTTTTGTGACCGCTGGGGATATACTTCGGAGCAGGATAAGCACTGCTCATGCTGTAAGAGAGCTTACATTCTTCTGGGGCTCATTATATAGTTCCTTGAAATTTCTTAAAGTTCCTTGATTTCAGAGTTGCCATTCTAAGAATTTCAGACTCCTTTCTTTTTTTGTCTGAGCCTTTAGAGCCGTTAACAAAGATGTCCAGTTCCATGAACTACTTCTAAGATACCATTATCCTAAGTTTATGTTTTTTAAAGGTCTTATTTATTTATTCATGAGAGACACAGAGAGGAGAGAGAGGCAGAGACACAGGCAGAGGGAGAAGCAGGCTCCATGCAGGGAGCCCGATGTGGGACTCGATCCCGGGACTCCAGGATCACACCCTAAGCCGAAGGCAGATGCTTAACCACTGAGCCACCCAGGGGTCCCGTTATCCTAAGTTTAAATACTTAAATTACCAAGAATTAACTTATTTCAAATTCTTATTTTAAATGTATTTCTTTGAAGTAGACTGTTTTTAGTTCATTAAAATCAGGGCCACCTTAATCAGAAGCCATATGCTGGTCCTTCAATGTATAGAACAAAAAACATTGTGGAGTAAAATGCGTGTGTTGTAAAACTTGTGAAACATCTGATGTTCTGTGTTTGTTTGGGACAAACTCTGACCATAATAGAAGCTTGGAAATGTAGAGAATCTTTAAAACTGACATTTGAGTATATACTATTTTATTTGAAAACAATTTTGTTAGTAAAATTAGAAACTTAAAGCTCTAGTGGTTATATGAAGTGAAGCAGCAAGCTCTGGAAGTCTGATACCCTGTCAGCTGAATTGTCCCTAAAGGTGCCAATAATTAATTTGCAGGCATTGTAAAAATTCTTCTTAAAACTCTTCTATTACTTGTGTACTATTAAAAATACACTGGATAGGGACACCTGGGTGGCTCAGTGGTTGAGCATCTGTCTGCCTTTGGCTCAGGGCGTGATCCTGGGGTGAGTCCCACATTGGGCTCCTGGCATGCAGCCTGTTTTTCCTCCCTCTGCCTGTGTCTCTGCCGGTCTCTCATGAATAAATAAATAAAATCTTTTAAAAAAAATACGCTGGATAAAACTACAGATTAAAATGACCAGTGTTAGCAATTATACTCCTGACCAGAGGAGACATAATTGTCTAGCAGTCACATGTGTTTGGTGTGAGTTTAATGGGAAGAGAAAGAATCCCTTGGAAAGTTGTGTTTTGGTTGCTTTTTCAGCAGTTATTATTAGCAAAGTCCACCTTGGGGCTAGATACCGAGGCTGATATTTGGCACATAACTTAAGAGTGATTTCGCTGTTAGGACTGCTGGCAAATGCTACAGATCGAAGTTGTTAAAAAAAAACATAGCCTAAAAAAAAAAAAAATAGCCTTTCCTTGGCTTATATATTAAGTTTTACTTTTAAGTCCAATGCAGTAAACAACCACAGTTAAAAATAAGTAATTTTATTTTGGTTTTTTAAATAATGAATTTTAAATTATTATTTATTATTAACAATTTCTGTGCTATATACTCAGTTATGAATAGCTCTTATCATTTCCAGAACGTGAACATTCCACCCTCCCACCAGTAATTAATATAGAAGCTATATTAATTAGGCAGATGCTTAACTGCTGAGCATAGTAGTATAGAAATAAGTTGTTTCTAGGGTGTATATGTTTTGAGATGCACTTTGTGGGCTAATGCTGGTTTGGCGAACATTCACGCCATCTACGAGAATTTCAGTAATGACGGCATTATGTTCTTTATTGATAGCAAAATTGGAGAAGAACAATCAGCAGAAGACGCAGAAGATGGGCCTCCAGAACTCCTGGTATATATTGGCTTTCTTATGCAAATTGAAATGTCTATGCAGACTGGATTATTTGTCATTGATCCATGTATCTGGAAAAGGAGTCAGAATTTCAAATGCTAGCTCTTGGGGAGGATTTAAAATCGGAGGTCTTGTAGGTTATTGTGACTGGGTTTTGACATTTATCGACAACAGTAAATAGAGCACAGTAGGTTTTTATGAATGTTTCACTAAACTATTTGGGCTCCTTGGAAAATAGTTAATTTTTCACTGATTCCCAATTATAATATTTCTGAGAGGTTTTTGGAGGGGCTGGGCAGCTAGGTATTGATAGTGAATTAGCAATACTTACTTACCATTATCCAACAGTACAGAAATATTTTTGTGACCTGCTATTTAAGTTCCCTGCCCAGAAAATGAAAGCATTCTCAGTCTTGTTGGTGCCAAGTGTCTACCATCTCCCTCCTGCTCCTGACTGAATCACTGGGCATCTCCTTGGCTCGCCATCAGAGGGTTTCTGTGTTGTCTCTCTCTTGTTGGTCCTCATCCCCCCGGTCTCTCAGCTCTTCAGTGTGTGCTTCAAGTCCCTTTCCTGTTAAGCATGGCCAGACTTAGCAGTGGTTCTTCCTCACTCAGATCCATTCATAATCCACCAGTTATGTGGCAAATTGTCATTCATTGCTCTGCAACATATTTTTTTTAATTTTTAAAGATTTTATTTACTCATGAGGGATACAGAGGCAGAGACATAGGCAGAGGGAGAAGCAGGCTTCATGCAGGGAGCCCGATTTGGGACTTGATCCTGGATCCTGGGATCACGACCAGCGGCGAAGGCAGCCGCCCAACCACTGAGCCACCCAGGTGTCCCTCTGTAACATATTTTTAGTTCTTAGGGCAGTACTAAGTCTTGGTACACTTGGGCTTTGCCCACTACTTTTAAAAGGTAAGGGCGGCCCTGGAAGGCAAGCCCTAGGAGATGCTCACTAAACTCCCATGTTGCACAGACATCCCGAGATCCCCTTACTCCTTGTCCAGCATGTTACCATGTCAGACGGCAGTGGACAGAAAGTGACAAGAGGGTATGACGACAAGCCAGCACGTTCTGTGCACCACTGATGAAGGAATAGCATTTCTCAATAAATTAGACAGATGACAGCACCTAAATGGTTTATTCTCCATTGAGTGACTTAATCTGAAAAGTCTGTTTTGTGAGGCACGGCTTCATAGTTTTATTTTCTAGCTGAGGTGCTGCTGTCAGCTGTTTTTGTCCAGCTGTTTGCACTTTTTACTTTGGTAAAAACTTTATTGAGCTAGAACTCTCATACCATATAGTTCACCTATTTAAAGGCTATAATTCAAAGGTTTTTGGTCTATTCACAGAATTGTACAGCCGTCGCCACAAATCCATTTTAGAACATTTCCTTCCCCTTAAAAAGGAACTGTCTACTCTTGACCACCTCCCAGTCTGCTTCTTTCCTCAGTCCCCAGCAACCAGTGATCTGCTTTGTGTCTCTAGGTTTGCGTATTCTAGATAGTTAATAGAAATGTAATATAAAGTGGTCTTTTGTGACTGATTCTTGTACTTTGCGTAATGTTTTCAAGGTCTCTAGCTATTTTTGGATACCCTTTATATTACAGTTAACAATTTTTTTGGTCCTTGACGAGATCCACTAGGATTTTGTTCCTTTCACAGGAGAGCCTGAAATCAAGGGATACTTACTTGTAGTGAACTGGATGCTAAGTATAATTTTAGTATAACAATATCTTGATTTGAGGACTCCTTATATATTCCAAGGCTTATGGTCTTAATATATTTTCCCTTATGTCCCCCTTAACGATTCTGGAAAGCTGTTCTATCATTTTTAAACTGGGGGGAAAATAGCTAAAAATAGTTACCTTGCATGTAACTTATTTGTCATCCTGAGTCAAATCAGACTTTGTCAGGAAGTAGGAGTTCTCTGTCCAAAATCGTGTATTCATACTGTCCCTATGAGAATGGTTTCTTCCCATTGCTAATTCTGAGGTAAGGAAAGCCCAGTGCCTTCCCATGAGTGGTCTGTGTCTTATAGGGAAGGAGTCTCTGCCTCCTTCATCATTTCATAGCAAAGCCCTCTGCCTCGCCTTTCTGGGGCTTTGCTTTGGACCCCTGGGTTGGTTTTGGTTTTTTGAATCCCCACCCTGAGTGATGCACCTTGGAAAGATGCAGGCTGGTGGGGAGGTGTGCCTTTCTCTTAGCAAGAGGGAGGAGGAGGAGCTCTAGAACTGGGAGACTGACTCCTCGGGTGGGCCTGTTTTGGACTCTATAACAGAACATTAATTTATTGTGTGGACCTAACTACACATAACTGATAATGAGGCTGAATTACTGTTAAATGTATTAGGTATGTCAATGGCATCATGGTTGTGTAGGAAAAATGTCTTTACCTTTGGGTGATGTGGGGTGAAGTACATGGGCGATGGCTCAGTAGGCGTGTCTGTGTAAGAAAATGCACTCGTGAACATGTTAGAATTGGGGGAATGTAGGCAAAGGGTATCCCAGGCAGTCCCTGTACTGTTCTATCACCTTTTCTGAGGGTTTGGAAATTTGCAAAATGAGAAGTGGAGAGGTAGATTACTGAGCCTGTAAGCCCCTCCCTTTAAACCTCAATTGTAAGACTGATGCTCTAAAAACGGCTAACATAAGATATGAAACGAAGGCTTTTAAAAATTCTTATTAACAGTTTATTCATGGAGGACACACCGCCAAGATATCAGATTTTAGTTGGAACCCCAATGAGCCGTGGGTCATTTGCTCGGTGTCTGAGGATAACATCATGCAGATCTGGCAAATGGTGAGCTAAAATATTTCTCTTTGCTGGATGAGAAGAAGAGACAAACTATTTACTGGAAATGTTTCTATTATAGATTGTGCATATTACAGCAAATCTAGAAAGGCAACAATCTGAAAAGATCTTTCTCCATTTTAACAAGTCTTTAGTTCACTATGCACCTGTCAGGTCAGGAAAAATCTGTGTCTACGCACAGATGGGGACACAGCATCTGTTCCACTTTGCGGGACGGTTGTGCACGTCCTCGGCGGGGCTCTTGGCATCGCTGCTGAATGTCCAGTGTCTGCTGTGCGTCCACGCATTTGTAGGATACCGAGTTCTCGGATGTGGAGTACAAAGTACCTGATGTTTCTGAGGTGGTGTTTACCCTCATTAACTGCAGGGCCATTGCTTCATTTCAGTGATGCTTGAAATGCTGTTTGGGAAACACTTTTTACAATAGAAATACGTAGGGGGCGGGCAGCTTGTTGGTATAAAGGTGGAATTCCCTGCCAAATAAGAACGCCGGCAAAAAAGAAAAAAAAAAACGCTGGCCCTGGTTTTTCCTCATTCAAATCTTGGGGTGGCGGGGTAGGGGGGTGGTGGCGCGTAAGGAGACTACTAAGTAAATTACTCTAAAAATGTCTAACACACAAACACGTTGACCAGTGAATCCTAAAGTCTAGACAGTTAAATGCTGTTTGTAGAGAACTTTGTAAAAACCATGGGGAGTTTTACCTGTGCGTTTATTTGGTTGTCCTCTCTAGGCTGAAAATATTTACAATGATGAAGAGTCAGATGTGACAACATCGGAACTGGAGGGGCAAGGATCTTAAAACCCAGAGTACAAGAGATGTTTCTATTGAATGTAATGCTACACGAATGCTTGGTTTATCAAGCGCCGAAAGGCATTGTATAGTAGGAGATGTAAGTGAGATGGCATATGGCGTTCTTTACCTTCTGATTCTAGCACTTTCAAGTGAGCTATTGCGTACTGTATCATATTGTAGCTTTTAGGGAAGAAAGGAATGTTGTTTAAGAACGAACATCACTGTTGTTTTAAAATACAAGTAGCAGGGTACTGCCTTTGATTCAACTATTTTAAGTCCTTGTTTTCTCAAACTAAGTGCTTGCTGTTCCCAAATATGCAAGAATAACTTTTACACTTTTTCCCTCCAACACTTGTTGATTGGCTTTGCAGAAATAAAGTTTTAAAATAAATTCTGTTTTATTCTCTTAGAACCTGGGTAAGGAGAGCATGAGTGTGTGTTGTGTGTGTGTGTGTGTGTGTGTCCCTTCTTGGGAGCAAGCTGGTATGTGTGTGGAACAGGGTACACGAGAGTGTCCTAATCGAAAGATGGGGAGAGGTTAGACTTGTACACCTGGAACTACCTTAACACATCTGTTGCCCCTGCCCCATGAAAGCTTGTTTGCTTATACGGCAGGGGTCAGCAAAGGGGACAAACCAGGTTGGCCTCTCCACCTACCACCTATTTAGTAGGACCTGCCAAAAGGAATGGTTTTTAATTTTAAAAGGCTGTTTAGGGACGCCTGGGTGGCTCAGCAGTTCGGTGTCTGCTTTTGGCTCAAGGCGTAATCCTGGAGACCCAGGATCGAGTCCCATGTCGGGCTCCCTGCATGGAGCCTGCTTCTCCCTCTGCCTGTGTCTCTGCCCCCCTCTCTCTCTCTCTCATGAATACATACATAAAATCTTAAAAAAAAAAAAAGGCTGTTTAGAGGATCAAAAATTCCCAACACTAAAGTTAGCCAGCCCCTCACTTTGATTGATTGTATGTGCTTTGTGCATCTTCGAATTAGATCGTGCCCTGTATGCCTCTCTACATACCTCATGCTAATACACATAGGGGCAGCCAAGACTTGTGGAAATGCAAAAGTATAGTCTTCTAAGTTTGACAGCAGGTAAACTATAGAATTTTTCTTTTTTCTAAAGGCAGAAAAAAGGTATGCACAGGAGTCTAGACACACCAAATGAGTCTTCTGCTACCCAGTCCCAGGGTAAGGGGGTGCTCCATCCTTTCTCTAAGGCCCGAGAAACCAGCCACCTGCAGCTGTCCTTGCAGTTGTTATACACAGTTATGGTCACACGGGCAACAAAATACACAGAAGCGGTTAAATTTATCATACATATTTACTTAATCTATACAGAATCGAGTAGATAAAATCAGATTCACATTAGTGAAAAATCTCTACAAAATGTCTTTGAAAAGCAAAACAAGACTGCCTCTGAACAATTCGTATCCTCATGAAAGACGTGGGCTGTAAAAATAAAGCCGTGTGTTTAGCACAAACTAGAAGATCTCTGCATCATTTGTTTTTCACAGTTATTTCCATCTACAGTCTGAAAGAGGTAGATTTTTCTGCAACACCTGAGAATTGAATTGTGATAACCAGGTGTAATAAAGGCAGTTGCATACATAACTAAAAAACGCTGGTCTCAAGACCAAGAAATGTACTCCTAACAAGTCTGAGGATGAAATGGTCCATGATCCAAGACCCAAGTGTTCTCTACTCCTTGGAGTCTACCGCCACTATAAATAATACACAGCAAGATTCCATGATGGTGCAACAAATGCAGTCGAAGTGAATGGGACATTTAAACCTTTTCTGGACCAGCCTAACAGCATTACAGTGTTCTAGAATACGGTGGATACAGGGCGTGCTACAAAGCCACAACACTGGGCTGGTGAGGTGATTGCTTCAGGGGGGTGTCCGCAGAAGGGCCCATTTGTTTTTATTCACAGGGTAATGGGAGGAAAGATTCTGAAGGGACACCTCATGCATCCCAAAGAGAATCGAGCTCCTTTAAATACCATGATCGCATCTAGCTACAAAATACATAGTAAGCCAAAAGCAGCAGGCCAAGGACTGTTAATCACATTGCTTAGAAAGCCCTTGAAAATATGCAACAGGTCCAAGATTTACATCTTCCACACAGGACAAGCACCACAAAGAAACGTGGTGGGCTACACGAATGGCTTTAACAGTAAGAGCTGTACATCCAGCAGAGTTCTTGTGAAACATGATTAGTACTAATTTAAAAGTTGATTATATTTCTGATATATACCTTCGTTTCCTCTAGGGGAAATGAGTCCAACATATCATCTAGTAGCAGAAAGGAATATTTATACGAGGCCGTTGGAGGAGGGGATTGTTTTTGCTTCCGACTCATTTTGACAGTAATGAGAGAACCTGCTCTGTGGTTTTCTTTTCCTCTACCGTCTGGCCCCTTGATTCCTATGACCAATGGCGGAAGCTTATCAGACAACTTTCAATTCTTTCAACCCACTTTAGACCATGAATACAACAGGACTTTACAAGACCGCTTTAAAGAGAAAACCCTTGTTAACTGGACAGAACGGACTCAATTCGGCCCAGTGAGCAATTGCAGTCTCAGTTTGATAGTTTTGCTCCATGAAATGTGCTAGTATCAATTGTGGTAAAGTATTTCAATGCAAAAGTCCAAACTTGCATGGTGTAACCTGACTTATCATTTGCGTAACTCAGCCATATTCAACATCATAACACAGGAAAGTTAAGGAACTAATTCAGAAGTGACATGCTTCATATGGAAAGTTCCCCCAGTCCAAGTAGAGAGACCTTGATAATACTGGCTTTTTTCTTAAAAGGACCGTAACTAAGAAAAGGGGTGAGAACCAGACCAAAAGCATAAGTAATAGATCCAGACTACTTAAGACTCTGCCAAGTCTTCCCACAGTTAATAGTGTGGGTTCCAGTCTTTGTTTTGGAAATAAAACCCGTTGTGGTTAACATGATCCACAATTAAAATTCCCTTTTAAAAAAACCTGGAGAGGGCAGCCCGGGTGGCTCAGCGGTTTAGCACCGCCTCCGGCCCAGGGCGTGATCCTGGAGACCCGGGATCGAGTCCCGCGTCGGGCTCCCTGCCTGGAGCCTGCTTCTCCCTCTGCCTGTCTCTGCCTGTCTCTCTCTCATGAATAAATAAGTTAAAAAAAAAAAAAAAAAGTTAAAAAACCTGGAGAGCTTTGCTATCGGGATTTGCAAAAATAGTTGATCACCAAATTTCAAGTAGCCAGAAGGCATCAAGGTAGCAGAGGGACTTCTGCTTAATGAGAGCAATACACCAACCTCACCCTCCTTGTCTTCAAATGACCACTCCTGACGCTGCCTTCTGTAGAAGGGGAGGACGCCTACCCAAATCCCAACGTGAAAGCCAACATACCACCATACTCCAGGGTGACCATCTGGGGTCCAAGTTCAAACGGGTTCTGGTTCTAACCTGAATCCAAAGCAGTAGTAGTCACATAACATTACCTTGTTTTGTTTGTCCAATGAATTGCCTGTATATGCGACTTTAAAAGTGACAGCTTTATGTACTTAATCTGCCAAAACTTTGAGTATTTGAGGCTTGCAGCCATGTCAATTTGTCAAGTGATAGAAGTATTACCAAAAAGCTAATTTGGATCAAGGATGCTATACTTATTTCTGACCCAACCCAACTTTATTTTTACTTAGCATTTAAATGGGCTAGGAGACAAAACTAATCAGATTTTTTTTTTTAGTATTATTAATTGGGGGGGGCCATGTTTGAATCAATATTGTTTCACATCAAGGAACCATTATCAGAACAAAGTTCCCTTGTGATGATCGGCCCTGTCTCCAGTGAAATCTGAATAGTTCTGTGCAGGGAACAGGGAAACTAGGACAAGGCGATGGTCACATGCATTCCAATGAAGGGAAATGAGGCAGATGTGCAACACGGCTGAGGAAAATGTATAGAGGAAAACTATTCAAAACTGCTAAGCAGCCTCCTGTACCACATAAGTCCAGTAGTTCTAAGAAAATACAGATATGGTAGAAAAAGTAAGAAAATTTTCACCACAAAACCAATAGTTACTACTAACAGAAAGTTATACACAAAATAGAGCTCTCGATACAGTGATCATACTTCCTTTCAGTCAACGGACTCGATACCTGGCCCCGCGCCCGCAGACATGGCCGTTTTCTCCTTCGCGGCCTTGGGTGCAGCCTCCAGGGGGCCTCCAAGGGCGCTTCTGGAAGCAGTGTTCAGCTCCCTGGGGGCCGCCAGGCCAGTGCAGGGCTGTGTCCCAGGCAGCGCCGGGTCTTCGCCCGCAGCTCTCCCGGAGACCTGCTCCTTCAAGACCTCCACCTTCTCGTTGAGCTCGTTCCTCTCGGTCTGAAGAGCCCTGCACAGCTTCTCTAACCGGTCCAGTTTTATTTGAAAGGCCTTGTACTCTTTATCACGGACAGTTTTCTGTAAGGAAAAAAGCGGATTTATGTAACCTCACTGAATACCAATCAGGTTACAGGATACAAAAAAAAAAATGAACCAAACTGAGCCATGTTTAAAAGTGTTTTAGTCCCCCAAGCGCACCGCCTTTCCGCACATACCACCTAACCATGTGGCTAGCTTCGCTGCATACCGATCTGATCTACCTGTACCAGGTGATATTTAACGGCTAATACTGTCCTAGGGTAACAAAATGACCAAAACCCACTTTTAGAAACATTCGGTATTGGTCAACTATAAAAGAAATTCAAGATAGTCCTCACAAAGCTAAAGATGAAAAAAGTAAGGGCCTGATTAAAGAGGAAAGGATTCTTTTCTACATAGATTTCTCTTGTTCTACCAATTTTTAGATAACAAGATTCAAGATGAGATTTTGTGTTTGTAAACGATACATTTCAGCGGGTTAAAAAAAAAACATTTTGCTGCTTCTTTTGAAGACTCAGTCAAGGCAAAAGGAAAGGCACCGAGGAGTTGTCCGCATCCGGCACTGGGCAGTGCGCTCAGGCTTCTGGAGGTGGGCCCTGCAGCCGCCGCCGCCGCACGCTTGTGAGAAAGGCAGATTCTGCAGCCCCACCCCAGAACCAGTCACAGTGGGTGAAACCGAGCCATCTGGGTCTTTCCAAGCTCAAGCGTGATGCAAGCCCCAGCCTGAGAAGCCACTGCTGTAGAGGAAAGCAAAATCTCCGTGCTGTGGCTATCTGCGACAGAAGGCCGCACTCCTCAGCTGCGCGGCGGGAACCTAGTACCTCACTCAGGCCCCCCACCTGCAAGCCTCAAAGACAGCTGCAGGTTCTAGAGAGCCATCCTCCCAGCCCCGGCTCTGGCCAGAGCCCTCAACTACGGCGGTGGGGACACCACATGCCCCCTGCCCTGTTAGGTGCTTGAGCTTCACGAGTCCCCATGACAACACACACACCTTAACCATGGGAAACCTCCTCACCTCTTCAGCCATTTGCAGAAGTGCTTTGTTATTGTTTTCCCATTTGGTACGCCAGATTATTGTTTCTTTTTCCAGTTTTTTAATTTTCTTTGTCATCTGTCAATCAACACAATTGCAAATGTAAATTCGAAGTTCCATTTCTTAGCTCTACCCCCGTCCCACCACAAAAGCTTGCTCTACCCCACCCCCATTGTGGCACCCGCCTCGTCCAGCTGACAGCTGTGCCTGTCCATCGGTGCTAGAGCTGATCTCAGAAGCTCCTACGGTGGCAGCAGCAGGAACCAAGGTAGGGGTTTCAAATTATGAGAAAAACGAGTCTGATCTCAATTTCAGAGGCAGGAGCACATGGAGGAAGGGGTCAGACAGCACACTGAACTCTAGCTTAGGCTGGAGTGCGTCTTTCCTCCCAGCTGTGGTTAACAAGGGACCTCCTTCCCCAGGCTGTACCAAAAACCTGTCCGTGTCAGTTTCCTAGTCATTAAATGAATTCATCTGGTTCTTGGAATGATCGGGGTTTCCAGCTCCCCCAAAGACTCAGAATTGGTGATCTCCCACAAACCTCCAAGACCACATCAGTTTCAGAACTATAGGCAGTGTCACTTCGGTAACACTCCAGTGAGCAAGAAAGAGACCGTAGTGTATCATCAGCTTTGGGCATTCTCAGCACTCACGAGGCTGACTTCAGGTTCGGCTAAGATAAAACATGCCCCCAATAAGGGGAACATTCTTAAACCTAGACTTCAAGAACCCAGTTTTCAGAAATCACAGTGAGACTTCTCTGTGCCTGTCACTGAGCCCCATTTTCAAGATTCCTTCATGCACTGTTGACTGTGCCCCAGCTCTGATTCCAGGTGGGGCACTGAGCCAGGTGCTGTTATAAGGGACACCAGGATACAACCCTGTGCTGAGTGGGTCATTACCCACAAAACTGTAACACAAGGCAGGGTGGGACAAAGGCCATGGGAAGAACTCATGAAGACCTGGGTTTGGTGCTAAGCCACGAGCAGAGAGGATAGCGAGCGGAGCGCATGACTCCAGCTCCGTCCGGCCCCCATGGTGAGCACTGGCCGGCTATGGCACTTGCTGTGTAGAAGAGTGGCCCTCGAAGGACTCTTCGGGCAGAACGAAGACGCACCTCACCAAATTCTCCAGACTACTGAGTCTAAAAATACCTGAAGGTGGTAATTTGAGCACTTAAACATGGCCAAAGCGCCGTCTGAAATACTCCTCTTTATGGAGGGTAGGTATTTTTGTCATTTTTAATGAGGAAGACCCAGAAAGGTTAAACACTTGCCCACAGTCACGCATTATATGATGTAATTGGGACATTACCCAGAGCACACACTCCCAGCCACTATAGAAGATCTAGTCATCTACTGAATGCTTTCAAAGTGCCAGGCTGTACTTCTCCCCGACCCACCACCATTTTATAAAGCTCCATTTGAAGGGGAACGTGCCACATAAAATAAGGATGAATGGATGAATGGACAGACAGATGGATATGTATGGAAATATTCTGGTTCTCCGCTTGGTATCAAGGATATCGCTTTCCTTAATGTAGGCAGGAAAATTAAGCAGAAGCCAAAGAATGAATGTGTGTGGTTGAAGGAGAAAAAATTCAGTGGGAGTACAGCTAAAAGAAAAAAGCTAAAAATGTATAAACACCAGGACACCTGGCTGGCACAGGTGCAGAGTATGTGACCCTTGATCTTGGGGTTGTGAGTCTGAACCCCACGTTGGGTGTGGAGATTACTTAAAAATAAAATCTTAGGGGACCCCTGGGTGGCTCAGCGGTTTAGCACCTGCCTTTGGCCCAGTGTGTGATCCTGGGGTCCCAGGATCAAGTCTCACACCGGGCTCCCTGCATGGAGCCTGCTTCTCCCTCTGCCTGTGTCTCTGCCCCTACCCCCCTCTGTGTCTATCATGAATAAATAAAATCTTTAAAAAAAATAAATAAAATCTTAAAAAAAAGGAAGCACAGACATATTTTGGTTCATTACAGATATGTAAAATATAAGTACACATATTCAATTACATATATATACAATTACTGTTCTGGGCTTGGATGTCTTTAATCTCCAAAATCACAGAGCTCTGTGAAAGAGGGGTGGGGTGTCACTTGAGTGAATACAACAAAAAACACAACAAAAAAGAAACCACTTTGTGTGTAACAACAAACTATTTAATAGAGGAATTCACTTTATTAAAGATAGTGTTTAAGAGCATAGAGATTACTAGCTACATGGGGCACACCAAAGGGGAAAATGACGAAATGGGATGCCACTGGAGGATCAGAAAAGAGGAAATGAAGACTACTTGTAACAACGTCAACTCATCCAGGTAGTGATCATGCTTAAAACAGCTTCTTCTATAAATTCCCTTTTAGGTAATATTCTACTAAAAATATGCAAAAATACCTTTTCCATTTCCTGCCGGAAGGTTGTAAACAGTTCGTTGCTTTTTGCCATCGTAGTCTGGAATTCTTCAAACTTATCCATATAAAGAGAAAGCTAAAGAAGAAAAAAGTATGAAATATTCTGAGTTCTAGGTAAACAATTTAAACATTCCAAAAGACTTTCTAAAAGGACATAATATGGTTGGTTACACATTAGTTACTTATTACAAGTGACAGAAATAAACACGCACCCAGCCCCTGGCTACTAGACAGAGACAGCTGAAGTTCTATAACCCACTGAAATTCACTGCAACTTAAACATCTTCAGATGTAAATACTAAAAATGTACAAATATTTACTATCTCCAATCCACCAATTATAATAAAAACTAAAGGATGTAGTTGGTATAACTACAAATTTCATATAACTAATCCTTCATGAACTACCCTCTCTCCTTATATTTGAAAAATTGTCCGTGGAAAAAGAACTTTCTTTTAGAATACCACCTGTACAGTTCTTAGCTTGATATCAAGGATAGCTCTTTCCTTAACAAAAGAAACAGAAGACAAAGCACTGGCTTGGTAGCGGGGGAGAAAGAATTCAGTGGGATGAGGTCCTTTTGATTGGTTTGGGTCTTGGGGACCATGGCTCTAAAGTTCAAATATTGGAAATTATCCTGCTTATAATAACCTTAATAATAACCCTGGTGTGTTGTAGAATATTAAAAGCTTTAAATGCATGTTCATAGCTTTTTTTCTTGAAGATGGAATATCCAGGTAGACTGCCCCATCTGAGAGCTCAAGGCTGGCCCACAGTGGGTAGTTAGTAAGTGGGAACTACCATCACACCTGGATTTACATGCCTGCCTTACAGAACACTGGGTCAACCAACACCAATTTGACTCCGTCCTCAACAAATGCTGGAAACGGACATGGTAAGAGCATAGAATGAGACCAACTTTTGACGAGAGCCACATTTAGGGACTAGGAAAAGAAAGATGTGACAGCAAAGGAAATAAACTAATCAGATTAACACAACTCAGGGTAACAGAGATCACAGACAACAGAAGTTGCAACGGTAACAGTCCAACAGAATCAGCTGCCTGGGAGCTTCATAGAAGGATCCTCTGGTGCTTTGCACTGGACTTAGCAATGACTCCCACATTAAAGTCTATCTTCCAAAGCTTATACAAATAGACTTTATATGCCTTTCCCACATTAATACTCTTCTCCATTTATATGGACAACTGAGTTTATAGAGCTAATAAGGGGTTCAAATTCCCTAGAATCAATCTAGCACAATCCTAAGATACAGTGGAAAGTTCTAAAGACTTCTTGAATTTTCACTCTAGGTTAGGTTAGCTACAGGAAAAGAGCATCACCACATCGTAAAACATGCCCAAAGACAAACTAGCATTGAGAAGAGGTACTCCTAAAGATTCGGACCAGTCTCCATGTATCTGCATTTTAGAGACCGTACATTACGTATACATTAATTACATAATAAACTTAAAATGAATAATATTTTTTCAACAGAACGTATCTAGTTACTTGGAAAAGGGTGAACTATCTATAGGTAAACACTTTACTTGTCCATAAAGACACAGGAAGTCTTTCCTGTACTTTTTCTTTGAGTGGGGAGGCAGCCTCTGCTACCCTTACTCCACATAAGACAAACACCGAGAAAGACTGCATTAGACAAACTCAAAAGGAGTTTGGGTTGAAAAGCAAGGAAGCAACAAAGAAAAGCCTCGGTCCAGATGGTCTCACGGGTGAATTCGGCCAAACACATAAAGAACGAAAGCCAATTCTTCTTAAAGTCTTCCGAAAAACTGAAGAGAAAGGACCTCCTCAACTCATTCTATGTAAGGTTAGCCTTCACTCTGGTATCAAAGCCTGATAAGGATGCCAGAAGAAAACTATAGGCCAACATCCCTGATGAATATAGTTGCAAAAAACCAAAATACTAGCAAACCAATTTCAATTGCACATTAACATCATCCCTGTGATGATGCAAGGATCATTCAACATACACAAAGCAATAAATGTGACATTCTACATTAATGAAGGAGAAAAATCATGAGATTATCTCAATAAAGTACAGAAAATGCATTTGACAAAATACAACATCCATTCACGATATAAATACTCAACAAACTGGGTATAGGAGCATACTTCAATGTAATAAAGGCCATACATGATAGACCCACTGCTAACATCGTACTCAACAGTGAAAGGTTTAAAGCTTTCCTTCTATGATCAGAACAAGGCAAGGATTCCCACCCTCACCACTTCAATTTAACACGGAATTCCTAGCCAGAGCAATTAAGCAAGAAAAATAAAAGGCATCCAGATCAGAAAGGAAAAAAATAAAACTGTAATGTCTGCTGGTGACATGATCTTATATATAGAAAATCTTGAAGACTCCACCAAAAAAATTTATTAAAGTTTCAAAATGTGAAACCAGCATACAGAAATCAGTCTCATTTCTATACACTAACAAAATATCTGAAAAAGAAATTTTAAAAACCCTATTTACAATAGCATCAGAATAAAATACTTAGAAATAAATTTAACCAAGGATATAAATCAATCTACTCACTGAAAACTAAGACACTGATGAAAAAATTTGAATACAAAGTGGAAGATATCTTGTGTTCATGGATCAGAAGTTAATATTATTAAAATGTCCACACTACCCAAAGCCATCTATATTTAATCCTTATCAAAACCCCAATGGTACTTTTACAGAAATAGAAAAAAAAATCCTAAAATTTGAATGGAACCACAAAGAGCTGGGATAGCCAAAGCAATCTTGAGAAAGGACAAATCTGGATGGAGGCACCATGTTCCCTGACTTCAAACTATACCACAAAGCTAAAGCAATCAAAACAGTATGCTACCAGCATAAAATCAGACACAGACCAAAGGAACAGAGTTGAGAGCCCAGAAATAAACCCATACAATAGGGTCAACCAATATTTGAAGGGAGCCAAGAATACTCAATAATGAAAGGATAGTCTCTTCAATAAATGGCATTGGAAGACTGGATGCCTGTCTTAATACTATTCGCAAAGATTAAAGACTTAAACATAAGACCTGAAACCATAAAACTCCTGGAAGAAAAAAAACATAAGTAAAAAACTTGAAAATGGTCTCAGAAATTTTGGCTATGATACCAAAAACACCAGCAACACAAGCAGAACTCAACAAGTGGGACTACAGTGAACTAAAAAGCTTCTGCAGAGCAAAAGAATCAAGAAAATGAAAAGGCAACCCATGGAATAGGTAAAAATAACTGCAAACCACACATCTGATAAGGGATTAATATACAAAACAGATGAGGAATTCATGCAATTCAATAGCAAAAAAACAAATATAATCCAATTAAAAAATGGACAGAAGACTTGAATTAACATTTTTCCAAAGACCTACAAATGGCCCACAGGAACATGAAAAGGTGCTCAATACCACTACTCATCAGGGAAATGCAAATCAAAACCATAATGAGATGTCGTCTCACACCTGTTAGGATGGCTATTATAAAACAGACAAGAGATGACAAATACTGACAAGGGTGTGGAGAAAAGGGAACTCTTACGCACTGTTGGTGGGAAGGTAAGTTGGCACAGCTACTATGAAAACCAATATGGAGGTTTCTCAAAATTAAAAATAGAACTACTGGGGCAGCCCGGGTGGCTCAGCGGTTTAGCGCCACCTTCAGCCCAGGGTGTGGTCCTGGAGACCTGGGATCGAGTCCTGCGTCGGGCTCCCTGTGTGGAGCCTGCTTCTCCCTCTGCCTGTGTCTCTCTGTGTCTCTCTCATGAATGAATAAAATCTTTAAAACAAATAAATGAATAAATAAAAATAGAACTACTGTGTAATCTAGGAATCCTACTTCTGGCTATATAGCTGAAGGAGATAGAATCACTATCTGAAAGAGATATATATGAACACTTCTGTGTTCATTGCCAGCAATATCCAAAACAGCCAAGATATGGAAACTACCTAAGTGCTTACTAACAGATGAATGGATAAAGAAACTGTGATATATATATATATATATATACACACACACACACAATGGAGTATTATTTAGCCATTAAAAAAAAAAAAAAGAAATCTTGTCATTTGTAACAGGATGGACCTTTAAGGGATTATGCTAAGTGAAATAAGCCAGAGAACAGACACTGTATGATCTCACTTATATATGGAATCTAAAAATAAGCCAAACCCCTAGAAACAGCAAGTGGAATGGTAGTTGTCAGGGGCTGATGAGAGGGGGAAATCTGAAGATGATGGTCACAGGGTACAAGTTTTCAGTTATAAAAAGAGTAAGTTTGGAGAATCTAATGTACAGCACAGTGACTATACTTAACAATAATGTATCATATACTTAGAAAAGAAAAAGTAGGGAGAGCCGCCATTAAAATCACCATCTCCACAGCTCTGAGACTAGAACTGTATGGCAGTTAATAGGCAGTCTTTAAAGTAGGTTATGTGCTCACAGCACAAAATTCTGAAGATTTTAAGTTCAACTGTATGAAACTGCCATTTTAGTAGGTCAAAGGAGTATCAGCAATTTCATATAATTCAACTTAATACAAAAGAGCTATAATCTTAATATTTGTTTTTCTTTAGTTGGAAATTAACAGACACACGTGGAAAGAGACTGAGAAAGGGAGGAAATACCTGGGATATTGGAAAGGGGACACTGCAGACAGCATCACCAACCGTCCCAGTCTGCCTGAGACCTAAGTGTTTCCTGGGGCACGGGACTCAGTGCTAAAACCAGGAAAGTCCTGGGCAAATCAGAATAAGCTGGTCACCCTAAACTAAGAGGGAAATTCCAAGAGGGACACATGATCCACTCTCAGTTCTGGCTGGGAACAAGCACAAGCATCTTAGAGAAGATTCAAGGTATATATCAAATGAGCCATAGTTGCTGTTGTTTTTTTAATAACAAATGCTACTATCCCCTGCTGTCAAGTTACCTGCTGTTTTAGTTGTACTTCTTGCTGTTTCATTTGTTCATATTTGTGCCTCGATTCTGTTGCTTCTTTTAATAACTAGAAAACAGAAACATTCTGGCAAAATACTAATAGTAATTACAAATATGACTATGTCAAATGACCAGAGAGAGACTTAGGCTTAATCCTTCCACTCATTATTTTAGCAAGAACTACAAGTCTATAGATAAAACTTTCAGTTATATCAATTGTTCATTACCTATTATCTTCAATCTGTTCCACTTGTTAACACTCAGAAATGTTGGAATAATCTTTTACTGCTTAGAAAGAGTACCCTGGAAACCTAAGAATAGGTTTACAAAACTCGAGACTAAATTGTTATGTTTCAGGTGAAAATAATTAGAAGTCTGGTATTAGCAGAAAACGTGACTAGGAATCTTGACATCATCTAGGTGACTAGAAAGCCACTCTACTCCTTGAGAGTCAAGATGAGGCAGAGTGAAAGGATACAGAGCAAGGCAATGAAATCAGAGACCAGTTTCTGATCACTTCTTAAATAGAAAGGGAGAAGTGGATGAAAGCTTTTATACACTGGGTTTTTAAGAAAATTATATAGTGAAATTGCATAGTAATAAGCAACTGCTGAAATTCAGTCTCTGAAGTAAAATGTCACACATAGTCCAAATAAGCCCTAAAAAGTCATTATACCAACTACAAAGTATATACATGTAATCTATGTACATGTGTGTGACTGTATGAAACTTATACTCCCACTTTGGAAAGAACAACTGTTTCTTCAATTACGCACAGGATACTTAGTTCTCGCAGAAGGATTGTGCTGTATGAAAAATAGGTCTCTTTTAAGCCTAGACTCACACTCAACATGGTAAGTTCACAGCATGAGGGCCACTCACAGAGTCTTCATACCAGGCTCTCCTCAAAGCCTACACTACTTGAGTGAAAGCTGGATGAATAGTCCTCATTGCCATAATCACTTCTCACTTTTTTTTGGTTAAGTACATAAAGCTGAATTTGCAGATGTTAAATATACATACCCAATGAGATTCCACTGTATTCACAATTACTGACAGGCAATATAGTCTGAACATACACTCTGGGAACGATGCTGAGTGATTAGGCATAGAGAATTCTGTTAAAATTTTATCAGAAAATTATACCAGAGTAAGTAGACAAATAGTTTCCCTAGTTTCAAGTTATTTGTTTGGAACAAAATATAACAGTATACAGGAGACCAGTGTTTGGTAAGCTTGATATTAAATTGAACTGCCAAATGTGATGTGCTCAATATTGGTATAGTTCTTGAACATGGTGACCATTACACAAAAGAAGTGAAATAACCACAAAAAAGTCAAATGAGTGCAGATCTTTCCACTAACTTGGTCTAATCTCTCCAGTGTATCTTCTGTATAAAAACAAAACAAAACAACAACAAAAAAATACTTTCTAACACACACATGCCCTTCTCAGTCTAGAACAAAAAACCAGTTAGCATGACCCAGGTACTATATTAAGTTTAAATAATAGAAGTTTAAATGTTTTAAAATGGCTTTGATTATAATTTTGACAAAAAAAAATCTTTTTTTAAGAAAGAGAACTTACAAACTCTCTCTCTCTTTGATGTTTTTCATCAGCTTCTTTTATTAGCTGTGTCGTCTGCTGAAGCTTGGCATCCACAAGCTGTTGTTGTAATTCCTTATGTTTGAATACTTTATCAATATGCTATGGGAGAAGTAAAATTTCTTCCATCACTTAATGAAAAAGGAACACAATGATGAGCAAACAGCACAAGTTACAAAACTTTGCTTATTATCACACTGCTTTTCCTGCTTATACCACCACAGCCAAGGACACTGGGTCCCCGTGCTTGCGGAAGCATGTGCTTTCCTTCACCTTGCAAGCCCTCCTACACTACATTTGCAGTAAGGGAGCCTTCTTGCTACTATCCTGTACCCCCTTCTCCCTTTTGGAGGTGGGCTGTCAAGGAGCTTCATCAGCCATATACTTGTACTTCCTATTTCTGCCCTACAATGGAAAATGAGGCTCAAAGTGTATCAAGAAAAAGATGGATGAGGAGATCAAACTGTTCAACTCACAGACTAGACGCAGTAATTCCTGGATCTTTCTCTTCCCTTTAAATTTCCCCAAATTTCTCAGTTGGAGGCAGCATGCTGTCACATGACAGTTGGAGTGGCCCCAGGTCAAATCCTGGCTAGTGTGTGGCCTGGGGAAGCCATTCCCCTTGCTGAGTTTCAGCGCCCCCCTCTGAGTGAGGGGGAATCATGCTCTAATGCAGAGTGGTCTAAGCCAGTGCAGTGGTTATGCTGGGTAAGGTACCCAGTGCTCAGCACGTGTTAGAGATTTGGTAAAACGTCATTATAATTTCCAAATGAAATTGTTCAGTGGTTATTTATGTGCAATAAAGTCATGAGAACATCCCTTCTCAGATGTAGAAAGAGTAACTCTTCCTGACCAAAGAACATTTGATAACATCCAAAATAAGTAAGATTTGTGCTCACTTCGACAGCACATATACTAAAATTGGAACAATACAGAGAAGCAGAGCATGGCCCCTGCACAAGGATGACATGCACATTTGTGAAGTGTTCCATATTTTTGACCATGTGATGTGAGGAGCACTGGGTGTTATACGCAACTGATAAACTATTGAATACTACATCTGAAACTAATGTGTACTATATGTACACATTATATATATATTCTATATATATGTTGAATTTAAATAAAAAACAAGACTCACATGCAATGTGATTTAAACATACATAATTTTCAAGTTTTCTACATCTATGATGTGGCAGATTGTCACTTTAAAAAAAAATTATTTATTCATGAGAAACACAGAGAGGAGAGAGAGAGGCAGAGACACAGGCAGAGGGAGAAGCAGGCTCCATGCAGGGAGCCCGATGTGGGACTCGATCTGGGGTCTCCGGGATCACGCCCTGGGCCGAAGGCGGCGCTAAACCGCTGAGCCACCCAGGCTGCCCCAGACTGTCATATGAAACAAAACCAAAAGAATAATTTTGGGAAAATGGAGGGCTTTATAATCTAATACAAAAATTTATTCTCTAAGATAAAAAAGTTCCTTCAATAAACATTCTGTAAGAAAAAAAAAAGAATGAAGAGGAAATCTTTATGTTACAGACTCAAGATCAATCAACCAGTGAAACAGATGGGCTTTATTTAGACCTTGATTGAAACAGCTTAAAAAAAAAAAAAGGCATGCAAGGGGGACTTCAGAAAATTGAACAATGATTCGATATTTAACATTAAGTAATTACTGTTAACTTTTTTAGGTGTGAAAATCATATTGTGGTTGTGCTTTAAAAAAAATCCTTATCTTTTTGAGGTACACCCTCAAATATATATGAACAGAATAGTAGGACACCATGAGGTTGTGTCAAAATAACCAACGGCAGGGTGATGGGAAGAAAGCTGAAACTATGGTTTCATCTGCTAAAACCAGATGACATATTCTCTACTTTTAAGTCTATATTCTCCATTAAAAAAAAAAAAAAAAAGCACAAGGCAGAGAAGAGTGATTAAAAAGAAAATCTTTTCAGTAACAGTTTTTAGGGGCGCCTGGGCGGCTCAGTCAGTCGAGCTTCCAACTCTTGATTTTTGGCTCAGGTTATGATCTTGGGGTCATGAGATCGAGCCACAGGTTGGGCTCCTTGCTCAGTAGGGAGTCTGCTTGAGATTCTCTCTCTCTCTTAAATAATAAACAATCTTTAGGGCACCTGGGTGGCTCAGTCAGTTAAGTATCTGCCTTCGGCTCAGGTCATGATTCCAGGGTCCTGGGATCAAGCTCGTGCCGGGCTCCCTTGCACAGTTGAGTCTGCTTCTTCCTCTCCTTCTGCCCCCTCCCCACTCTTGTGCTCTCTCTTGTTCTCTCTCACTCGCTCTTTCTCAAAAATAAGTTTTTGAAGGTCTGAATGTAAGACTCTAAGTTAGTATGATCTAAAGTTTGCCTTCAAAACTGGATACAATAACCCATAGAGGTACCAATCTTTTTTTTTTCTTTAATCAGCTATTTTAATCTACTTACATAGGGTTACAACACACATAAAAGCATATTTCCCTAACTTCAAAGGCAGCGAATGCACTATTTAAAGTCTGATGCCTCTAATTCTGTCCATCTGACCTCTAAAAATGAGGAATCTTAAAAAAAAAAAAAAAAGGCTATTGCCTATTTGCTTTTAATAGACACTACCTCTGAACTTTCCAACTAGCTTGAAAAAGTCTTAATTGGAGGCCAATGACCAAGATTGGCAGGCATGGATCGTTCCAATAAACTTTACTTCAATGGGTATGAGAGCTTGGAAATAGGTTCTATTTTTCCTCCCAAATAGTATAAAACCCCCATTCAAAAAAAAAAAAAAATTAAAACAAAGGTGTAATACAACGGTAATGTAGACTGTACAGATTATCATCGATGTCTGAGTTACAGCATTATTTGGAGGCCAAATATTTATTCATTATTAGTGTAGATAAGGAGAAAAATTTGTATGCTAAGAACACCATCTTCTGGGATCCCTGGGTGGCGCAGCGGTTTGGCGCCTGCCTTTGGCCCAGGGCGCGATCCTGGAGACCTGGGATCGAATCCCATATCGGGCTCCTGGTGCATGGAGCCTGCTTCTCTCTCTGCCTATGTCTCCGCCTCTCTCTCTCTCTCTGTGTGACTATCATAAATAAATAAAAATTAAAAAAAAAAAAAAAAAGAACACCATCTTCTAATATCAAGTGGAAGACTAGTAGTACTTAACACGTCTTTAAGAAACTGCCTCACCTACCCAAATGTATGGACTCCTCAGCTATCTAAGTGATGACCCCCAAGACTCCTGTTCCCAGTGGCTGAGTTTTTCCAAAGAAAAGCCCAATGTCCACTATGCAGATATAAAAGTTCTAAAATATTCCATGACGGGAGTTTTCCTCTGATACCAAATGATGAAAAGTTCTTGCTAATAATGAGAAGCTGTCTAAAGCAATAAAACGGCTTTACCTCCTCTCTCAGGGCATACTGTTCAATGAGCTTCTTTAGCTTCTCCCCCAGTTCAATATTCTCCTGACGGAGTTTGGCGTTGTGTAGGTCATGCTGTTCCAGCTGGGCTTGGATTTCATTTAAAGTAATTTGGAAGTGTGCAGTGGCTTCTTTACGTCTTTCTTCCTCCTCTCGTGCCTGCTGCATATTTTCTTCCTTATTATCCAAAATAATTTCTGTTAATGGTATAGACCTATAGAGAAGATGCTTGTAAAAGAAGCTGCTGCTATGGGGGTTGTTATTGCTACCCTGAAGTGTTGCTTCTGAACTACCATTCCTTTCCTTTGACCAGAAGATGCTCATTTAATAAGCAGGCAGCTTTTCTTAAGTAGATAATCAGAGATGCAAACTGCCCTGCTGGAAAATGAGTGCCACCTGTCAATCTAAAATTCATCATCCTGAAAATAAATAAATACATTTAACTCAATGCATTTTACTGAAAGAGCTTGCCACACGGCCAGCTCTCCACCGTAGTTTCCCAAATACTCTCCTCACCAGTTACACAAAAGCATCTTAAATCTGCCTGACGAGAGAGACCCTTCCTGCAGCTTACTTTCTGGGTTACACCTAAATCCCTACAAGGCAAGGGACTAAAGGAATCCGTGTCTTGAAAACCTTACTTCCATCACTTGCCAAAGATACCAGTGTTAAAAGTTTTAACAGTTAAAAGATACAAGTTTTACATGTTTAAATGGCTATCAGTCTAATCAAAATGTTGATTTTCTATAGGAAAAAAATACCACCTACTTTAATGAATATTTAAATCCAAGGGTTCAAAAGCAAAGAGAAAACTAACAGCTCCCAGAGTAGGTAAACATCCATTTCCTGGGTGTTCCTATATTCTAGGACCTTGGACATCTGCTATGCTGGAGCAGTTTAATGGGAGCTACTGCTCAGTCGAAATCATACCAAAGCTGTAAATGAAGACAGGCCTGCCTCCAAGTCTCTGGCTCTTTTTCCTTCTCCCCCTGTTGGCATCAATTAATCTTTGGATACCTGCTCTTTCTTCCTTTATATTCAGCCATCATTTAAGTGTCATTCTAAAAGTACTTCGCCACTGGGTACTGGGGGGCAGGCAAGGGTGGTTTGGCAATGCAGCTTATGAACAGCCCCCAAGAAGCTCAATGGGTGTTTTCCCTCCACAGACTCAGTCTCTGCTTCAAGTCTGTTTCAACTCAGCTTCTCATACATGATAATTACCTCAGTGCTCAGCAGAAAACTGGCAACTCTGAGCTTCCTAAGCCAGGGCTCCAGGCAAGTAAGCTGTGCTTTAAACATCAATCTCAATTAGATTCCCCATGACCAGGTATGAGGTTCATTAAGAAGCATCAGGCCAAGCAAAAGAGTAGTAAGGTGGTTGGTATCTGTCTCCATGTAGTGACAAGATTTATTTCAAATAGGTACACAGTGATTATAGAACAAGGTAAGTCAGTGTCAGTCCCTCCTGAAAAACATAAAAGTGAACCAACTAACCTTTAAAGTCTTATTGTGACGCTGAAGTTCCCTGCAAAGAGACTCTAGTTTGCTTCTTGCCAAGATAGCCTTGCTGTGTTCACTCTGCAAGTGAACTTTCTCTTTCACGATCTGGGCTTGCTTCTTCTGCAGAATCTTCATTTGCTTCTGAACATTCCTGCTTTCCTCCAGCTAAAATTAATAAGTACTTTACAATCAGGAAGTACAATGAAAACCTTTGAGTTATGGCTGGAGGAACTACAGTAAGAACTATGGAACACATTTTCAAAAGCCAAATATATTTTATTTAAATTATTTTGTGCCATATTACTCTGTCAACCTTCTCGCTCTTCCAGTTGTGACAGGTAAGTAAGCAAATAATTTAGGGTAAGAGAAAAGGAAGCCAATCTTAACCCATTTTTTAAAGTAAACTCTGCCCCCAAAGTGAGGCTTGAACTTACAACCCCGAGGTCAAGTCACATGCTCTACCGACTGAGCCAGCCAGGCACCTCTTATTCTATTTTCTTATTAAAAATTTTAAAAAAGGGGATCCCTGGGTGGCTCAGCGGTTTGGTGCCTGCCTTTGCCCCGGGGCGCGGTCCTGGAGTCCTGGGATCGAGTCCCGCGTCGGGCTCCTGACATGGAGCCCGCTTCTCCCTCTCCTGTGTCTCTGCCTCTCTCTCAATCTCTGTGTCTATCATGAATAAATAAATAAATAAATCTTAAAAAAAATAAATAAAAATTTTAAAATGTTTTTTGGAAAAACTTTAGAAATCAACAGTATCGTGTTTTACATTTGTGAAAAACACACACAGGCTGCTCTGTTGAAATGGTCCTCCAAATTAGAATAAGCAGCACTGGGGCGCCTGGGGGCCTCAGCAGGGTAAGTGTCTGACTCCTGATTTTGGCTCATGTTGTGATCTCAAGGTTGTGACATCGAGCCCCGCATCAGGCTCCACACTAGGTGTGCAGTCTGCTTACAAGTCTCTCTCTTCCTCTATCTCTGCCCACATCCCTCCCCCAGCTCGCGCACACATGAGCGCCCTATCTTTTTATAAGCAGCACTCAGGTTTCTTTGTAAGACAGGGGAATTGCTGCAATTTTAGGTTTGGAACAAATGAGTGTATTTCAAGGTTAAATCAACAATGACAGTTTAAGGCGGCCCTACTAACCTTTCACAGAAGGAAAGGAGCGGAGTGAATTTCAAGGGCAAGAGTGACACCTTGTGGCCTATCAAAATACACCAAGCATACATACAGGCCAGATGCTTACAGCTCTTAAAAATGTCCTTACAGAAATTCCTGCAGGAAAAATAATTTTTTTCTCTAATACTTTTGCAAAGTAATCTTAACAATGATTGTGGGCTGTAGCACAGTTCCAAGAAGCTTCCAGTCTGTACACACTATCTGTAATTCCATTGAGAGCTGCAACTCCCTCTGCCCTCCTGGACTCAGGGTAATCACAATCCTGAATCCCAAGCTCACAATTCCTTTGCTCTTCTCTTTTTATCTCCTTAGCGTGTGGTCCTAAAAGAATCGTTTTGGTTTCAGTTGTTTTGACTTTGTTGTGGCTAGTGCAACTGAAGAACTGAATTTTTTCTTGAATTTAAATTGAGCTTAAATAGCCATATGTAAGCGAATGGCTACCATCTTGGACAGCAAAGCTGTAGATTATATTGCTACAACCCATCCAAATTGTTGGCACAGATCAGGGGACAGCAAACCTTTTCTGTAAATGGCCAAAAAGTAAGTGTTTTAGGCTTTGTGGGCCATGTACGTGTCTGGTGCATCGTTGTCTTCTTTTTCTAAATACTTTAAAAATGTAAAACCATTCTTACCTTGTGGGCGGTACAAAAACAGGACTCACTAGATTTGGCCCACCGGTTGTAGGATATTTCACATAAAAAATATACCACACACAATATGCTTTACTGATCCATTCTCAGGTCAATGGGCATTTGAGTTGTTTCCAGACTTTATTACTTAAAATGATACGAACACTGTCCTAGGAGTTTCCTGGTATACACATACAAGAATTTCTCTGGGTACAAACCTAAGAGTGGGACTGCTAGGCAGTGATTAATGTTCTGTTTCACATGACAATGCCAAACTGTTTTCCATAGTGGCTGGCAAACTTATTCTCCCATCAGTGACTTATAAGAGATCATGTAGACAGAAAAAAAAAGAGAGAGAGAGATCATGTAGATAGATGCACATCCTCTCCAAAACTAAGTACAATCAGAATTCTTAATTTATGCCACTACAACAGACATAAAATCGCATCTCACTGCAGTCCAGATTTGCATTTCCCTGATCACTAATAAAGCTGAACATCTCTTTATAAGTTTATGTACCTTTATGTTTAGGTATCTTTGTATCTTCGTGTTTTTCTACTTATATAAAATCTCTCTTACATGTCTCTTGCCCAGTTTTCCACTGAGTTGTTCTTTTCATACTCATTTGTAGGGATTCCTTATTCTTGAAACTAAATATTCTGTTGGTTGTATTTGTTAGAATATGTTCTTCCCAGTTTTTTAATATGTCTTCTTATGGTCTTTTGAAGTGTCTTTTGCTGAATAGAAAGTTAATTTCAGCATAGCCAATTTTTGCAATCCTTTCTTTGATACTGCTTTTTGTGTTATAAGAAATCCTTCCCTTGGGGTGCCTGGGTGGCTCAGTGGGTTAAGTGTCAGACTCTTGATATCCACTCAGGTCATGGTCTCAGGGTCATAAGATCGAGCCTCACATCAAGCTTAGCACTCGGCTGAGAGTCTGCATGTGGTTCTCTCTCCCCCGCCCCTTTGCCCTTCCCCTGCTCTTGCTCTAAAATAAATATATCTTTTAAAAAATCCCTTAACCCAAGTTTACAAAAATATTAATGTATCTAAATAAATATAAATATCTAAAATTTTAAAGCTTAAGTTTTACATTTAAATCCTTAATTCATTTGGAATTAATCATTGTGTATGGTATGTAAGAAACTAATTTCTTTCCCATAAGAATATACATTTAAAAAAAAAGATTTATTTATTTAAGTAATCTCTACATCCAACATGGGGTGCAAACTCACAACCCTGAGACCAAGCATGCTCCACCAACTGAGACAGCCAGGTGCCCCAGGATATACACTATTTACATTCCATTCACTTCATGAGGAAGGGAATTCTACCGCAAATACACCAATAATAGGGATCCCTGGGTGGCTCAGCGGTTTAGCGCCTGCCTTTGGCCCAGGGCGCGATCCTGGAGTCCCGGGATCGAGTCCCACGTCGGGCTCCCGGCATGGAGCCTGCTTCTCCCTCCTCCTGTGTCTCTGCCTCTCTCTATGTCTATCATAAATAAATAAATAAATAAATAAATAAATCTTAAAAAAAAAAATACACCAATAATAGATTCCATGAAATGCTCTTCTAAATTGTCAACTGTTTTTTTCCCCCAATTTTTCCCAGTAAGTTGAACCTAAAATTTTATAAAGAGCCAAGAATAGCTAAGATGCTTCTAAGAAAGAGTATTAAGACTATATACATACCCCAGCAGATATCAAGATTTATTATTACACTATAGTAATCTACACAAATTGACTCAGGAATGGGAAAGAATAGCACTATAACAGGTCCTTAAGAATCGTGTTACAAACCTAATGGTATCCACACTTAGCAAGTGAAATGTGAGGATTTCAAAAACCCATGTTATCTGGTAAATGTAGAGGCCACAAGGTCTCCCCAATGGATTATCCCAATTACAGCACAACATGCCATACCACCTACTCTATAGGACTTTTCTACTTATTCATGCCAAAAGGACCAGTGATGTCAGATGATGCTGTCACAAAAAGGGGAGAGGACAGTGACGGCGAAAGGGAAGTTTTCTAAATAAATAATTCTTAGGAAAAGGCTACTATTGATGGTTTCACTGCTATATACCTATATACTCTACCTTTTAAAAGAAATGAATGCTGTTTTAAGAAATAAAACTTTAGAACATTTTCTGAAAATGGTACACATCTGTCCTTCATACATTCAGCACACATCAAATTCAAAGAGAGGTTACTACTAGGCAAGTCATCTATGTGTCACACATTCTAAAATGAACATAGCAATTGTTACTGGTACTTAAAACTAACCATACCTACCCTCTACATACACAAAATAAAAGCCATAACCAATAACAGCCTAGATGCCTGCTACAAAGTGTGATCTAAGGGCTAACAGCATCAACATTATCAACTGGGAGCTTGTTAAAATACAGACTCTCGGGCCCTAACCCTGACCCAGTGAATCAGAATGTGACCATGATATGGGTAAATATGAAGACTGCCCCAGCGAACTATTTGCTTTCTTCTTCTAATCTATTCATGGCTGTCTGACTTGCCACAATACCCGGTCAAGTAGCCAGCTAACACCCTCTATGCTGCTTTTTGTCTTTTATTCTTCTTTTCTTTTCCTTTTGTTCTTGTCTTCTTTTTCTACCACTTCTCGCAGGATCTCATGTGGATGGAACCAGTAGGGACTGTCTTTCACAGATAGTAGAAGAGTTCCTTGCCTAAAACCAGCAATCTGACGACATTGTGTTTTCTTCCATCTTTGTATTTGTGACTGTTCTAGGCCATTTATACTGACGCACAGGGTTTCCTGCTGCTCTGAATAGAAGGTGCTAGGCTGCCAAATGCCAGCTACGTGGGGGTATACACACATGAAGGGAGAGTAACTACAATTCTTTGAGTAATAAATAAACAACTCATTTTTAGAGCTGCCCAATGACAAAAAGTAGTATTTATGATATGGAATAACTGCTTTATCAACAGATGAAAATGCATAAAAAATGTCAATAATTCATACAAGTTTTTCACAAAAGGCATTATTACTTTTAGCATTTATATTACTACTCATTCTGTTTCCCACAACCCTAACTTCAAAGGGTTCTAGGATTTCCCCATTCTTCAACCTAAAGAGGATGGCAGGGTTTCCATGTTGAGACTTCTTTCATAATTTTAAAAAGAGAATTAATGCTACTTGAAATAACAAAGGCCCAGAACAAATGAGGTCAGTTTCTTTAGAAGATGGAAAAAGAAATGTCTGGCACATAGTAAATGTGAAATAAATATTTCCTGAGACACAGTATTGTTTTAGTAGACTATTTCATCTAACTCACAATTTCAATCACAATGGGTAGAACCTTTATCTCTAGAATTCCCTTGGGAAAAGTTAAATACAGGAACCACTACACCCTGACTAGCATCTAAAGCATCACAACAGGGTATTTCTAAGTCAGCCTTTTCATTCTAAAACTGAGTTTTAGAAAATCGATGCCATATTGTAGCATTATAATGTCCTATATGTATGTATCAGCCTATATAATGAAGTCATACAAGCAACAAAAAGCCCCAAGAAATGACATTCCCCTCTTCGATTCTGGAATACAATATAATTTTACATCTAAAGCTATATGAAAATATTTTTTAAAGCTTATCAAGTATATACACATATACACATATTTTTTATACTTATCAAGTATATACACATTTTGCTGTTATTTCATTTGAACCTTACTGCCTTGATTTAATACTCACAAGATCAGCATATTTCTTACAGAGAGCTGCCAGCTTCTCTTCTGGAGTCGAAAGGGTGTTTAGGGCTTGCATCAATAACAAAACTTCTTTTCCTGATGATCAACAAGATAAGAAGAATGAGATCAAATCTAAACTGTAAATTCTACATAATACTTATGTTCTAACATGTAGAGTAAAATAATTTGTGCCTGTTAACTAGACATAAGAGATTTATCAGCTAAATTAAGAAAGCTATTTTTAAATTCTGGATTAGCAGGAACCTCTCCCTTCCCACCCCCACCCCAAATTTCTTCACTAATACCGCTAGCTATTTGTAAGAACTCTTGCTGAAGGCTTAAAAATTCCCTTGCTTAACCATTGATGTCCAAGTTAAGACAAAGGGCAAGTTACAAAGGGCAGAATATTTTTAAAAGCTTCCTAACCGAGTACAAATATAGAAGCAAGTTCAAAGGGAATTTCAGTTGGTATTCTCGATCTAAGATGCACATAATCACTTGTGACATGTATCTTTTCTATAAGTAATTTAAATAACTTCTGATGATTTAGTAAGCACATTCTGTGTGTTAACCAAGTGTAGTGTAAATAAAAGGATGTCAACATAAATTCTTTTCCCCACAGGAGGAGCCAGCAACAGTACTTTTAAAACGTTTTGGCAGGGAGAAGCAGGTGGCTGAAATAGAGGACAAATGGCCTTTCAAAATAAGTGAAAATATTTTACTTCTTAAGGAATCATTTTTATTTTTTAAAGTGTTTACTCTTATATGTAGGATATTTCATTTAAAAAATACATATGTATATATTTTTAAAGATTTATCCATGAGAGAGAGAGAGAGAGAGAGAGGCAGAGACACAGGCAAAGGGAGAAGCAGGCTCCTTGCAAGGAGCCTGATGCAGGACTCGATCCCAGGACCCCGGGATCATGACCTGAGCCAAAGGCAGATGCTCAACCACTGAGCCACCCAGGTGCCCCTTAAAAAGATATATTAAAGGACTTTGGTACATGGTAGAGAGACTGCTATGAGGAAAAAATGCAAACTTTAAAGTAGAACACCGGGGATCCCTGGGTGGCTCAGCGGTTTTGCGCCTGCCTTTGGCCCAGGGCGCGATCCTGGAGTCCCGGGATCGAGTCCCGCGTCAGGCTTCTGGCATGGAGCCTGTTTCTCCCTCTGCCTGTGTCTCTGCCCCTCTCTCTCTCTCTCTCTCTATCATAAATAATAAATAAACAAACAAACAAATAAATAAATCTTTAAAAAAAATAATAAAGTAGAACACCTTCCTACCCACACAAAATTTCAGTAACAAAACCTCTCATTTACAGCCCAAGGCCAATAAGAATTCTGAAAGAGATGGCTAAACATGATTATTAAACATGATTAGAAGTAACCATAGTGAAACTGCAATTTTTAACCAAGACTTTATTTTATTTTTAAAGATTTCGGGATCCCTGGGTGGCTCAGCGGTTAAGCGTCTGCCTTCGGCTCAGGGCATGATCCTGGAGTCCCGGGATCGAGTCCCACGTCGGGCTCCCTGCATGGAGCCTGCTTCTCCCTCTGCCTATATCTCTGCCTCTCTCTGTGTGTGTCTCTCATGAATAAATAAATTAAATCTTAAAAAAAAAAGATTTCATTTATTTATTTGACACACACACACACACACACACACACACACACACACACACACACACAGAGAGAGAGAGAATGAGCAGAGGGGAGGAGCAAGGGGGAGAGAGAGAAGCAGGCTCCTTGCTGAGCCGGGACCCTGGGATCATGACCTGAGCGGAAGGCAGACACTTAACTGACTGAGCCATCCAGGTGCCCTTAACCAAGATTGTAAAACTCATATTTTCCATCTGAGGTTTTCTTGAAACACAATTCACATACCATAAAATTCACCCTTTTAATCTAAAAGTGTACAATGGAGTACATTTGCAAAGTTGTACAACCATCACCACTGCCTAATTCCAGAACATTTTCATCACCACAAAAAGAAACTTCATATCCTTTAGCAGTCTCTCCCTCTTGCTCCCCAACCAGGATCCTGGCAACCACTATGCCACTTTCTGTGTCCATGGACTTGCTAATTCTGAACATTTCATATAAAAGAGAATCCTATTATGTGGCCTTTTGTGTCTGGTTCCTTTCATTTAGCACGTTTTCAAGATTCACCCATGTAGGATGTTATCACTACTTCATTCCTTTTTGTAGCTGAGTAATATTCCATTATACAGATATACCACATTTTGTTTATTCATTCATCAGTTGATAGATAACTGTGTTATTTCAACTTTTTGGCTATTATGAAAAAGGCTGCCATGAACATTCATGTACACATTTTTGCATGGACATGTGGGTTTTCAACCCTCTTGGGTATATACCTAGAGGTAGAGTTGCTGGGTCACGTGGTAACATTATGCACAACTTAAAAAAAAATTTGGGGGTGCCTGGTGGCTCAGTGGTTGAGCATCTGCCTTCAGCTCAGTGTGATTCCGGGGTCCAGGGATCGAGTTCCACATTGGGCTCCCCTTGAGGAGCTGCTTCTCCCTCCGCCTATGTCTCTGCCTCTCTGTGTCTCTCATGAACAAATAAAATCTTAAAAAAAAAAATTATTTAAAGATTCTTTAGGGACGCCTGGGTGGCTCAGCGGTCGGGCATCTGCCTTTGACTCAGGGCATGATACCGGAGTCCCGGGATCAAGTTCGCATCGGGCTCCCTGCATGGAGCCTGCTTCTCCTTCTGCCTATGTCTCTGCTTCTCTGTGTCTCTCATGAATAAATAAATAAAATCTAAAAAAAAAAACAAAAAAACAAAAAAACAAAAACAAAAACAAAAAACTCTACACCTAAATGGAGTTCAAATTCACAACCCCAAGATCAAGAGTCACGCTCCCCAAGTGAGCCAGCCAGGTGCCCGACTGTGTGTAACTTAAGACTCCATCTGCTTTTACACATGTAATTGGGGCTGCTGATTTTGAAGAAATTTATTTGTAAGGAATTAGAATTATTTCTTGTATTTCTATAATTTTTAGGTTTTCCAAGTTAGCAGGAAATAGATTTAATAAGGACAATTCTATAGAGAAAACCATCTAAATCAAACACTATTAATCTTAGGTATACTAAGTATAAAAAATTTAAGAGCAATGAGTAAGGCTAAAATAAAAGGGGATTTCAGATTTCATAACAAGACTTAACATATTACTTTCTTAGTCCTAAATCTCAAACACAGCAGGAGAAAGAAAACATACCTTTGAAAGCCAGTCTTAACCCACTTTCTGAACTACAGATAACATTATGTTGTCTCTCAAGTGTTATGACTAAATTTTTAATAAAACAATCAAATAAATATATACTGTAAATTTCAGACTACACTAAAGATGCAAACAAGGCAAGTCAAATACTACTTCTGTCAAGTTGGCCCCCAATTTTGTCAAGAAAGCCTATTCTTGATTATTCAGAGAAAACAACTTCCTACTCTACTATCTTTGTCTCCTGCACAAAATGCAGTAGATACGCAGACTGACCCCACTGAAGACAATAAATGTTATTAGCTAAACAACATTTACCTCAACAGTGGCTATGTTCATAATCACCTGTGCTGCAGAAAACAGAAGTAAAAAGAGCAGCACGTAAAAATGTCCAAAAAAAGAAAAAATATCCAACCACTGAGCACAGATTATTACCTAAAGTTTTCTCTTTGTTTCTGTTGCATTCTGAATCCTGCTGACCGTCAGGCGGATCTATTCGAGCTTCTCGCCCAGGAATTTCCTCTCTTGACTTTTGTGTGCAGTATGCTGGGCTCATCAAACTCCTGTTCTTTGTAATAAAATCACTGCCTTCATCCTCTTCCAATGAATGCTTGTTACTTGTGCCACCACAATTTGAGTCTTGATGTTGAAGAATATCATTCGATTGAGAGTTGCGCAACATATCTGATTTCACCCCTAACCCACACATTCCAGCTTCTTCCATTGTGCCAATCACAAACTAGAGGGAAAAGAGGAAAAGAAAAAATATACAAAGAGGAGTTATATCAAATGTGATTAATGTTTACATCCTATGACACACCAAAGGTTGACAGCTTTTTTCTTTCTTAGTATTTGTAAAATTGATGTAAATATTTTTAAGTTTCAGAGAAGGGACATAACTATAAAGTATAAGAAAATTAAAGTTAAAACAAATCACACAACTAAATGGTACCATAGGAAGTGAGAAAAGCCATTTAGTTGTAAATCTAAACTTATTTCCCTACAAAAATTCACCACTTAAAATAATAAGCATCTTAGAAGTAAAATCATCCTCTAAGTTATGAACATTAATTATTCTGTTCTTATCCTTGATGAAATGGTACAGCAGAGATGGCTCACTAGCTATCCAGCAAAAACCCATGCTCCTCCAATATCCTCTAGAGCTGGCACTGCTGGACAAATGCTCAGCCTGGGACTCCACTTCCCAGCCCTCTATACCTAAGTGGAACTCCCATGTGAAGTTCCCACCAATGGAATACAGGATGAAGTAATGACTGACTGTCCCTTCTTCAACAAGACTTTTATTCTTAAAAAAAAAAAAAAAAAAAAAAAAAAAAAGACTTTTATTCTTAGAAGCATACATTCTTTCCCCACTGGTTTTTAATATATTCACAGAGTTGTGCAACCACCACCATCATCAATCTTAGAATACTCCTGTCACCTCAAAAAGAAACCCTCCCATTACCTTCAATCCTAGGCAACTAATTGTTCTGAACAGTTCACATAAATAAACTCAGATAATTTTTTTAATTTTTTTTTTAAATTTATTTATGATAGTCACAGAGAGAGAGAGAGAGAGAGAGAGAGAGAGAGGCAGAGACACAGGCAGAGGGAGAAGCAGGCTCCATGCACCGGGAGCCCGATGTGGGATTCGATCCCGGGTCTCCAGGATCGCGCCCTGGGCCAAAGGCAGGCGCCAAACCGCTGCGCCACCCAGGGATCCCAAACTCAGATAATTGTAGCCTTTTATGTTTGGCTTCTTTCACATAGCATGATTTCAAGGTTCATCTATGTTGTATTATGTATCACTACTTTATTTCTCTTTATTGCCAAATAAGACTCCATAGTTTGGATATACCACATTTTTTTTTAAAGATTTTATTTATTTATGAGAGACACAGGGAGAGAGAGAAGCAGGCTCCATGCAGGGAGCCCGACGTGGGACCCGATCCTGGGTCTCCAGGATCAGGCCCTGGGCTGAAGGGGGTGCTAAACCGCTAAGCCACCCGGGCTGCCCTGGATATACCACATTTAACCATTCATCAGTTAATGGGACATTTTGATTATTTCCAACTATTGGCTATTATGAATAATTCTGTTATGAACACTGATGTACAAGTCCTTCTGTGGACATGTTTATATTTCTGCAGGGTATATACCTAGGAGTGGAACTGCTGGGTCACAGGGTCACTGTTTAACCTTTTGAGGAACTGTGAAACTGTTTTTCTAAGTGACTACACCATTTTATATTCCTATTATCAGTGTGTTAGGGTTCCATTATTTCTACATTCTCACCAACACTTGTTTTTGCCTGTCCTTTTGATTGCAGCCACTACAGTGTGAAGGTATCTCATCTAATGACTAATGATGTTGAGAATCTTTTCATATGCTTATTGGCCATTTGTATACCTCCTTTGGAGAAATGTTTATTTAGATCCTTTGCCCTTTTATTAACTAGGTTATTTGTAATTTTATTATTGAGTTGTAGGAGTTCTTTATATATGCCAGATACAAGTCTCTTATCAGATGTATAATTTGCTAGAGCTTTCTATCACTGTTCTTTCAATTTGAGAAAAGGCAAAATATATTCACCTATTTCAAAATGTCATAGATTTAATTATAAGTTACTCTGGCTTTCAGATTAAAGGCATATAGGTCAATTTCAACCATCATAGAAAAAAGTTGAAGGACTAGAAAGATCAAATGTTTACCTAACTCACAATAGTAGCTGGTGGCATTGAATTAAGGACATTAAGGACACTGAATTAATGTGTAGAGTATATAACCATCACATCTCATGCTGTCCTTCTATTTTATCATTCTCTATCTTCAGTTATTAATACTACTGCTTTTTTTTTTTTTTGGTCTTTCCAGACACTCCATTTTCACTTCTCAGCTCCTGTCACACACATTACATTATCACTTATTTGCTATACATATCCTCCTAGACAGCAAAGCTTATGCATAAAAGACACTCAACTGCCAATTGATGAAGAACAGAAGGGACCAAAATGGCTGAAAACAAGCCATGGAAAGTACCTAAACATTACTACAGAAGTTAGAGAAAAAGAAGCAAGACAGTATTACATTTCCCTTCTCTCCTGTGCAACTAGTTTTGATGTATTTTTTCATACTTGCTAATGAAAGACCAACTTTGGTGCTACTAAATCTTTGTTTATGAATAAGCCCAGGTCTAGCTGGACTGCTGAAATAGCAAGCCCCGGGCAGCCCAGGTGGCTCAGCAGTTTAGCGCCACCTTCAGCCCAGGGTGTGATCCTGGAGACCCGGAATCTAGTCCCACGTCAGGCTCCCTGCGTGGGGCCTGCTTCTCCCTCTGCCTGTGTCTCTGCCTCTCTGTGTCTCTCATGAATAAATAAATAAAATCTTAAAAAAAAAATAGCAGGCCCCAATTTGTCTACTGTAAGGACTATCTGTTCAAGAACCTACTTGAGGCTCTGCACTGGGACATGATATGAAGCAAATTCTCAGGCCAATAACTTTTTTTTTTTTTAAAGATTCATTTATTTGAGACAGAGAGACAGAGATAATGACAGAGATAGTGAGAGAGGGCACAAGCCAGGGAGGAGAGAGAGGAGGCGGCTCCCCAATGAGTAGGGAGCCCAACACGGGGCTTGATCCCAGGGCCCCAGGATCGAGACCTAAGATGAAGGCAGATGCTTAAATGACTGAGCTACCCAGGTGCCCCTCAGGCCAACAACTTTAAATTACAAATTATTTCTCAGCCCTCACCTCCCTAAAGCAGAGACTTCTATATTACATGGCAAATACAACTTCCTACTCTACTCTGATACCCATTCTGAATGCCTTTTCTTGGGTATAATTTCCTGTATAAACAGCAGCAGCTAGTATTTATACAGCAAATACTACATCCTGACACAAGTGTAAGCACTCTCCTATATTCACTAACATAAGCCTCACAATAATATCACAAGTACTATTATCATCTCCATTTTACAGATGAGTAAACTGACACAGTAAAGTTAAGTATGCTGCCAAAGATCACAATGAGTAAACAGCAGAGCAAAGATGTGAACCCTGGCCGTTTGGTTTCTGAGTCCACTTTTAACTACAACGATACAACGCTTCACGACTACACTTTGTCTACTATACAAACACCCTTGTTCTGGCCCAGCCATCTAACAGAAATCTATTTAGTAGTGGGTAGAGATGCCCCCTGCCAAATACTATATAAAAACAAATTGCAAAAATAATTTAAAAATAAATAAAAACAAATTGCAAAACAGTACGCACCCACATGTTTCATATATACACATGTGTATTTAATGCATGTATGTACATACACACAAAGTGTTGGGAGGGGAGCACTTGGGTGGCTCAGTGGTTGAGAGTCTGCCTTTGGCTCAGGTTGTGGACCCCGGTCCAGGAATCGAGTCCCATATCAGGCTCCCTGCGAGGAGCCTGCTTCTCCCTCTATGTCTCTGCCTCTCTCTGTGTCTCTCATGAGTGAATAAATAAAATCTTAAAAAAAAAAAAAAAAAAAGTGTTGGGAGGAGGCGCACCTGACTGGCTCAGTTGCTAGAGCGTGTGACTCTGATCTTGGGATCATAAAAATGAGTGCCATGCTGGGTGTAGAGATTTTGTAAAAATAAAATCTTAAGAAAAAAAATGTTGGGAGAAAATACATTTACATATTAATAAAGGTTATTTTATTTTATTATTTTTTAGAAGGAGGAAGCAGAGAGGGAGAGGAAATTTTTTTTTTAAGACAGCAAGAAAGAACACAAAGTGGGGGAAGGGAGGAGGGAGAGAGAGAATCTTAAGCAGGCTCCATCTGCAGCACAGAGGTGGACAAAGGGATCAATCTCACAACCCTGAGATTGTGACCTGAGCTGAAATCAAGAGTCACTTAACCAACTGAGGCACCCAGGCACCCTAATAATGTTTATTTTTAAACAGTTTAACTATGGGTGGTGTTTCTTTTTCCTTCCCTATATTTCCTAGTTTAACTACCATGAATTTTTATTACTCTTGGAATTGAAAAAAATTCAGTAACTGTTCATACTAAGAACAGTGGAAGCATTACAGAACATATGTAAATTTTTTAAAAGATTTTATTTATTCATGAGAGACATGGGCAGAGGGAGAAGCAGGTTCCCTGTGGGAAGTCAAATGCAGGACTCAATCCCAGGACCCCAGGATCACGACCTGAGCCAAAGGCAGACACTCAACCACTGAGCCACCCAGGCTCCTCAACATATGTAAATTTTATTAAAATTTCTGGGGGATCCCTGGGTGGCTCAGCGGTTTAGCACCTGCCTTGGCCCAGGGCATGATCCTGGAGTCCCGGGATCGAGCCCCGCGTCCGGCTCCCTGTGTGGAGCCTGCTTCTCCCTCCGCCTGTGTCTCTGCCTCTCTCTCCCTCTCTCTGTGTATCTCATGAATAAGTAAAATAAAAATCTTAAAAAAAATTTTTTTAAATAAAATTTTATTAAACTTTCTACAGTCATTTAAGATTAAAAAAATATTTTTTTAAATATATGTGCTGCCGAAGCGAGCACAAAAACAAATTTTTTAAAAGATTTTGTAATTTTTGTTTAAGATTTTATTTATTTATTCACAAGAGACACACAGAGAGAGGAAGAGACACAGGAAGAGGGAGAAGCAGGCTCCATGCAGGGAGCCCGATGTGGGATTCGATCCTGGACCCCAGGATCACGCCCTGAGCGAAAGGCAGATGCTCAACCTCTGAGCCACTCAGGCATCCCTAAAGATTTTATTTACTTATTCACAAGAGACACAAAGAGAGAGGCAGAGACACAGGCAGAAGAAGAAGCAGGCTCCCCTCAGGGAGCCGATGCAGGACTCAATCCCAGGACCCTGAGATAATGACCCAAGCTGAAGGCAGAAGCTCAACTGCTGAGCCACCCAGTTGCCCCAAGATAAAAAAAAATTAATTATTATTTTTTTTTTATTTGAGAGTGAGAGGCATGGGAGGAGGCAGGGGCAGAGGAAGAGAGAGAATTCCAAGTAGGCTACATGCCCAGCACAGAGCCAGACATGGGGCTCCATCCCACAACCCAAGATCATAACCAAAGCCCAAATCAAGAGTAGGCTGGTCAACTGAGCCACCCAGGCGGCCCCAAAATTAATTTAACACAAATGGATACTCAAATGAAATAAACAATGTTAAGATCCACAACCCAACAAAAATGGGCAAACAATATGAAGCAAGAAATCATAGAAGAGGGGATCCCTGGGTGGCTCAGCAGTTTAGCATCTGCCTTTGGCCCAGGGTGTGATCCTGGAGAACCAGGATCGAGTCCCAAGTCAGGCTCCCTGCATGGAGCCTGCTTCTCCCTCTGCCCATGTCTCTGCCTCTCTGTGTGTGTGTGTGTGTGTGTCTCTCATGAATAAATAAATAAAATCTTTAAAAATAAAAAAATAAAATAAAATGAATAAATAAAACAAAAAAATTGAATAAATAATAAAGACTACACACACCCCCACCAAAATAATGGACTAGATAGATCAACTGTGGTACATCAATACAATGAAGTACTACAGCACCTATTAAAAAAAGAAGGTAGTTGTATAATTACTGATCTGTAAGGATACGCCAAAAGAGGAAAAAGAAAAATGCCCTATACTATGTACTGTATGCCAAGATTTGGGTGTATGTGAGGGGGTGGTTGTTTAAGTTTATGAGTGGGAATCCTATACAATCTCTGGAAGGATACAAAGAAACACACTAATGGAGAGAAACTGGAAGTGGCAATGGAGAAGAGGAGACACCAAGCTTTCATAGCATGCCTGTTTTTGTCTTTCAAGTTAGAGACATTCATAACAGTTTGTTGGTCTTTTAAAAAACAAAAAATATCAAGATGAATAGAGTAATATAGTACCTAACATTAGGAAAACTAAGGAGGAAATGTTTATTGAAATTCCAACCTCAAATGAAAATGAAATCAACAATAAGTAGTTTTAAGATAAATTTCTATTCGAACTTTTCCCTGAAAATCATAAAGCAAGAACTATCACATTTTTATTTTGTTTATGGTCTACAGTCATAAGTAGCACACACAGCTCTTAGAGCCTGAAAGACACTAGAGAGAGCAGGTCATCCTGCCACAGCAGTATTTTGTTGTTTAGAGCCCTAAACCCCAACAACCCCCACCCTAGCCACTCCCCTCCTGTCAAAAGATAGATTTCTCAACCTTCCTTCCACTGTCTAAATACCTGGAGCTAAGATGATTCCTTAAGTGAAAAAAAGATGCCTTCAAAATGGATAGCCACCAGTTCACCATTAATTGTGGGAATTTATTTATTTATTTATTTATTTATTTATTCATGAGAGACACAGAGAGAGAGGCACAGAGACATAGGCAGAGGGAGAAGCACGCTCCATGCAGGGAGCCTGATGTGGGACTCAATCCCTGCACCCAGGATCATGCCCTGGGCCAAAGGCAGGCGCTCAACCATTGAGCCACCCAGGTGTCTCAAAGAATAGCTATTATAGAAATTTTTGCAAAGGTAAAAAAGCATTTAAATAAGTTTCTTTCCCTTCTCTGTAAATTTGAATAATTTTAAAGTTTAATACTTTCATTTATGCTCTCTCAGATATTATTGAAGCTAAAGAGCCCTATTTCTTTCACTTATTTTGTTTAAAGGGCTTCAATATTTTTAGTAATGGCTGTTCCTTTACTACCATTCATCTAAAAAAACAAAAAACAAAAACAAAAAGCCAACACCCACATTCACTTCCTAATTATTTCAACTACCATCTGCTTAAATGAGATCGAATGTCTTCAACCAGTGCCAGGCCATGTGTTAAAAGCAGAAATCACTCAGTCCTTGCCACTGAGGGCCAGGGTGGCCCTTTAGAGGGAGCAGTTGGGAAAGATTATGCACATTTATGCCTTTTCCTGAGGAGAGAGTGTAGCTTGCCTTGGGTTCCCAAAGAGTCTTGGAAAAATTTATCAAGTAGGTAAAGGAAACCTTCAGAACATGCAGGTTCCTTTATTACCCCATTTAACCTTCCTCTCTGAGAGGTGAGTCTTACTGTTCCCAGATAAGGAAAATGAAACAGTGAGTTGCAATAACTTGCCCACGATCATATTAAAGTCAATAAAAGGAATTCAAATAATTCAAAACCAGGTCTGTCAAACTCAAGAGCCTAGGTTTTCTTCATTACACAACTCCTCTCACACTTCATACATTGGCCTTGAAAAATGAAAAGTCAAACAGATCTCTCATGCAGTTACAAAATAAACCTAAGAAGTTAAATGATGTCTAAAAATATATAGCATGCTACATATACTAGCATGAAATTAGGAAAACATTGGGAAAGAGCTTTAAGATTTTTAGCAGTGATTAACTCTGGAATTTAGGGAGGTAAGACAGGACTAATTTGGGGGTAGGGATATCTTTAAATAATTTTAAGTGATTATTTAAGGCATTGGGTTGTTGTTGTTTTACTTTTTTGGCCCAACTTGGGGCCTGAACGCACGACCTTGAGATCTAGACTCTGACACTTAACCAACTGAACCAAGCAAGCGCCCCTACTTTTTGCGTCATGGCATAAACTAAATTCTCTCTAAAAATCCCTTCAACTCTATGTTTCTAATAATTAGCCCTAAGAGTTGTCAACCACCAAATGGGAATGTGAGGACAGGAGTGCATGCTTGCCAGACCCAGTGGGAGCCAGTGAAGGAAGAACTGCCTGAGGAAATACTGAAAGGTACCAAAAATACTCTCTCTCAAGACCAGCTATCAGCCTTAGTTGATTTTTAAAATATGAATCTTAATACCTCAAAATATAAACCTATCCAGTATTTTGAGAGGTTTTTACATTTCCAAATACAAATTTTACAAACTTACAACATTTACATTTTCATGTGCCTTTTTGTTTTCTTAAATAGGTGGATGGAGTTGGTGGGGGTTTCATATATTTTTTAAATCAGAAAAGTGACTTTAGCTTTGTATAAATAATTTAAAATAGTTTATATACTAAAGCTATTTTAGTCTTTCAAAGCATTATTCTGGATAGCAAACTTTTCCACACATTAACACTGCATCAATCATTCATCTCAAAATTCTGTTTTAACCATTTTGGACCAAAGCCTTTAAAATATATATTACATAATGATGGCTCCTTAAATAGTAGTCTGTTTCACTGTGTTAGAACAAAGGAATGAAATGAAATTAGGGGTTTTAATTTTTAACAGATAAAATGATATATTACTGTGCACTAGAATATAATTAGATTCTGGAGTACATCTCCACAATATGCCTATATTCTTTTTTCGGGGGTGGGAGGGGCAGAAGGAGAGGGAGAGAGAATGTTAAGCAACCTCTGCACCAATCTCATAACCCTGAGATCATGACCCGAACCAAAACCAATATTTGGATGTTTAATTGTGCCAACAAGGTATCCCCTTCCTATATTCTTTATGACAATAAACTCTTAATATCTCAAAATATAAACTCTCACAGATGAAACCTTATTTTTATTTCAAGCATGAAATACTTGTCTGAGACTTCCTAATTTTATAGCACTGTCTTCCAAAACAGACCATGCAGACCCATATATGGGAATTCACTATATTAAAATCAGTGTCAGGGTGCCTGGTTGGTTCAGTCAGTTGGGCCCCTGCCTTCAGCTCAGGTCATGATCTCAGGACTCCCTGCCCAGTGAGGAGTCTGCTTCTCCCTCTCCTTGCCACTCCCCCTGCTTGTGCTCTCTCGCTCTGTCAAATAAGTGAAAAAAATCTTTTTTTTTTTTTTTTGAAAAAAATCTTCAATTACATACATATATACAGTGTCATTTCAAATTGGTAAAGGAGGGGATGCCTGGGTGGCTCGGCGCTTAAGCATCTGCCTTCAGCCCAGGGTATGATCCTGGAGATCTGGGATCTAGTCCCGCATCGGGCTCCCTGCATGGAGCCTGCTTCTCCCTCTGCCCGTGTCTCTCATGAATAAATAAATAAAATCTTTAAAGAAAAAAATCGGTAAAGGAGATAAATGATTTCATATTATTTCTCAAAGCATACAGGAAAAAAAGAACTGATATCCTGTAGCATCTCTCTGATGTACCAAGACTGAAAAACAGAAAATGAAAACCACAAAGAACTAGAGGTCCTAAGTAAAATTTTCTTCATAACCTTGGCAATGGAAAAGATCTAAGTAAAATAAGTGCAGAAGCTATTTTTTAAAGGAGAGGAAGATCAATTTGGACCGACTTCAAAAGGCCACATTTGTACGAGCTTCAAATGAGTCAGAGACTTATTTGCAAGGGTTTGTGAACAAGCAGATCACAGTTAAAAAAACATGCTTAACCTCATTCATAATAAAAGAAAAGCAAATAAAAACATATACGGGACAACTGGGTGACTCAGCAGTTGAGTGTCTGCTCAGGGCATGATCCCAGAGTCCCGGGATCAAGTCCCATATCGGGCTTCCTACATGGGGCCTGCTTCTCCCTCTGCCTGTGTCTCTGCCTCTCTTTCTGTCTCTCATGAATAAGTAAATAAAATCTTAAAAATATATATATCGGGATCCCCGGGTGGCGCAGCGGTTTGGCGCCTGCCTTTGGCCCAGGGCGCGATCCTGGAGACCCGGGATCGAATCCCACATCGGGCTCCCGGTGCATGGAGCCTGCTTCTCCCTCTGCCTGTGTCTCTGCCTCTCTCTCTCTGTGTGACTATCATAAATAAATAAAATTAAAAAAAATATATATATATATCATCTTTAACCTACTGGATATAAAAAGGATGATTTAAAAAGAACAAAACAAATCATACTGTGGGCAAACAGGTCCCTCAGTACAGTCCTGGGAAGCCTAATTGGTAGAGTATTAGTTTTGTAGGAGTATTTAGCACTATCAATGTCTGAATACACATTCACTTTCACCCAACAATTCCACTGCTAGTTTACTCTGAAGATATTATCACTCAAGAGCAAAAGCTATTCACCAAACTACTGATTGTTACCACGCAAAACTACCTAAGTGTCTACAAATACGGAACTGGTTAAATAAACAATGCTCATCCATACAAGGTAAAACTACAGCTATTCAAAAGAATAAGGTAGATCCACATCAATATGAACAGATCTCCAAGGTATACTTTAGAGGAAAAGACAAACATCTAGTGCAAGATGAATGTCTCAGTATAAATTAAAATTGTATTCATATATAAGCCAGTATACTGGCAAAATTTTTTTCTGAGGATATCCTCAAAATTGTTTACCATGACAGAGGTGAGCCTAGAAGCTGGAAATGAATGAAGACTTACTTTTCATTTTACTATGTGAATGTATTACTTTCATTTAAAAAAAACAAAAACAAAAAAACACTTTAAAGTTGATTAATTTATTCTTAATTTTGGGGTGAGATCACGGTATTATTCTTACTCATTATTCTACTACTACACTGTAGGAGTTCCTATTCCATGTCATCTTTTCCCTTTGCCCTGCTCTATAGACCTCTGGGTCTGTCCCCCTAAATCTTTATACTCACATTTTCTATTGGATTGTAGTAGAAGCAGGAGATACTAAGCATGAGGTTTTGTAGCACTTCTCATTTATTTCCTTCTTAAAACAATTCTGAAAATGAAAATATCTCACTTAAATTTGGTCTCAGTTTATAACTATGGCTAGGACATCTACCAAATCACTTCACCAGTTTGAAAAAACTCAAGCATGGATAACTAACTATTCACAAGTGAAATCAGATGATCAATATCTCCTCAATGAAAACAGATACAAAAATCCTCAACAAAATATTAGCAAGGGGTACCTGGCTGACTCAGTCAGAAAAGTATGCTACTCTAGATCTCAGGGTTGTGAGTTCAAATTCCACACTGGGTGTAGAGATTACTTAACTAAATAAAACTTTAAAAATAATAAAAATAGGGCAGCCCGGGTGGCTTAGCGGTTTAGCATGGCCTTCAGCCAAGGGCCTGATCCTGGGGACCCGGGATCGAGTCCCACATCAGCCTCCCTGCATGGAGCCTGCTTCTCTCTCTACCTGTGTCTCTGCCTCTCTCTCTCTCTCTGGGTTTCCCATGAATAAATAAAATCTTTAAAAATAAATAAATAAGGGGATCCCTGGGTGGCGCAGCGGTTTGGCACCTGCCTTTGGCCCAGGGCGTGATCCTGGAGACCCGGGATCAAATCCCACGTCGGGCTCCCGGTGCACGGAGCCTGCTTCTCCCTCTGCCTGTGTCTCTGCCTCTCTCTCTCTCTTTATCATAAATAAATTTTAAAAATTAAAAAAAAAATGCTGGCAAGTCAAATTCAACAATACATTAAAAGGATCATACACTGGGATTAAGTGGGATTTATTCCAATGAATTCAAGGATGGTACAATAACCACATATCAGGATGATACACCACATAAACAAAATGAATGATAAAAACCATGATCGTCTCAATAGATGTAGAAAAAGCATTTGGTGAAATTCAACATCCATTTTATAATAAAAACTCTCAGGGCACCTGGGTAGCTCAGTCTGTTAAATGTCTGACTCCGGATTTTGGCTCAGGTCATAATCTCCAGGTCCTGAGATCAAGCACCATGTCAGGCTCCCCACTCAGAGTCTGCTTGAGATTCTCTTCCTCTGCTTCCACCCTCCCCCCAACACACACACACACACACACACACACACACACACACACACTCACTCTCTCGCTGTAAAATAAATCTTTAAAGAATAAAATAAAAACTTTCAACAAAGTGTAGGTAGAAGGAACATACCTCAACATAATAAAGGCCATATATGACAAGCCCACAGCAAACATCATACTTAATGGTGAAAAACTGAAAGCTTCTCTTCTAATAAGAACAAGACAAGGATGCCTACCATTGCCACGTTTATTCAACACAGTATTGCAAATCCTAGCCACAGCAACAGGCAAGAGAAAGAAAAAAAGGCACCCAATTAAAAAAGGAATAGGCATCCAAAACTGTCAGTTTTTGCAGATGACATGATTCTACACATAGAAAACCCTAAAGACTCCACCAAAAAACTCTTAGAAAAAGTGAACCCACTAAAGTTGCAGCATACAAAATCAATATAAAGAAATCGTTTGCATTTTTCTACACTAATAAAGAACTATCAGAAAAAGAAATTAAAAAAAAAACACCTAAAATGGCATCAAAAAGAAAGAATACCTAAGGAATAAATTTAAGGTAAGAAACACACACACTGGAAACTGTAAGACACTGTTGAGAAACACTGAAGACAACACACATATATGGAAAGATATTCTGTGCTCATGGACTGGAATAAACTCATGGATTAAAATAATTAACATTGCTAAAATGTCCATAATACTCAAGGCAATCTACAAATTCAATGCAATCCCTATCAAAATTCCAATGGCGGGCAGCCCTGGTGGCGCAGCGGTTTAGCACCACCTGCAGCCCAGGGTGTGATCCTGGGGACTGGGGATTGAGTCCCACATCAGGCTCCTTCATGGAGCCTCCTTCTCCCTCTGCCTGTGTCTGTGCCTCTCTCTCTCTCTCTCTCTCTCTCTGTGTGTGTCTCTCATGAATAAATAAATAAAATCTTAAAAAAAAAATTCCAATGGCATTTTTCACAGAACTAGAATAATCTAAAATTCATATGGAATTACAAAAAACCCAAGATAACCAAAGTAATCTTAAGAAAGAGAGCAAAGCTGGAGGTATCACACTATCACACTCCCTGACTTCAAACTATACTACACGGCAGCCCAGGTGGCTCAGCGGTTCAGCACCGCCTTCGGCCCAGGGTGTGATCCTGGAGACCTGGGATCGAGTCCCACATTGGGCTCCCCGCATGGAGCCTGCTTCTCCCTCTGCCTGTCTGTCCCTCTCTCTGTGTCTCTCATGAATAAATAAAATCTAAAAAAAAAACCAAACTATAGTACAAAGCTATAGTAATCAAAGGTATGGCACTGACCTAAAAACTGATACACAGATCAAAGGAACAGAGTAAGAGAGCCTAGAAATAAACCCATGGATATATGGTTAATTAATATATTACAAAGGAGGTAAAAATATACAACGGGGAGAAGACAAGTCTTTAATAAATGGTGCTAGGAAAACTGAACAGTCACATGCAAAAGAATGAAACTGGACTACTTTCTTATACTATACACACAATTTCACTAAAAATGGATTAGAATTGAATGTAAAACCAAAAACTATACAATTCCTAAAAGAAAACACAAGTTGGGATGCCTGGGTGGCTCAGTCGGTCAAGCATCTGCCTTCATTCAGTTCAGGTCATGATCTTGGGGTCCTGGGATCGAGCCCTGCATTGAGCTCCCTGCTCAGTGAGGAGCCTGCTTATCTCTTACCCTCTGTCTCTCCCTTCTCTTGTGCTTGCTCTTTCTCTCTGAAATAAAGAAGTAAAAATCTTAAAAAAAAAAAAAAAAAATACGAAATAACAAGTGTTGGAGAGGTTACAGAAAAAAGGAAACCCCTGTATACAGTGGAAATGTAAATTGGTGCAGTTACTATGAAGATCAGTATAAAGTTCTTCAAAAAGTTAAAAATAGGGCAGCCCGGGTGGCTCAGCAGTTTAACACCGCCTTCAGCCCTGGGCCTGATCCTGGAGACCTGGGATTGAGTCTCACATCGGGCTCCCTGCATGGAGCCTGCTTCTTCCTCTGCCTGTGTCTCTGCCTCTCTCTCTCTCTGTGTCTCTCACGAATAAATAAAGTCTTAAAAAAAAAAAAAAGAAAGAAACTTAAAAAAAAAGGTAAAAATAGAACTACCACAAGATCTAGCTATTTCACTTCTGGGTATTTATCTGAAGAAAATGAAAATTCAAATTTGAAAAGATATTTGCATCCCTATATTCACTGTAGCATTATTTACAACAGCCAAGATATGGAAACTATCCATCAATGGATAAGGAAGATGTGATATATATATACACAATGCAGTGTTACTCAGCCATAAAAAAGAATGAAATCTTGCCATTTGCAACATGGATGGACCTAGAGGGTATTGTGCTAAGTGAAACAAGTCAGAGACAAATATCATATGATTTCACTTATATGTGGAATCTAAAAAACAAAACTCAGAGGGAATAGATAGGTGGTTATTAGAGAAGAAGGGGGTTGGAGGTGGGCAAAAGTGTAAAGGAAGTCAATTGTATGGCGATGGATGATAAACAGACTCATGGTAGCAATCACTTCGTAGTGTATGCAAATACTGAATTATTATATTGCACATCTAAAACTAATATAATGTGATATTACCAATTTTACCTCAATTAAAATATACTGGAAAAAAAACCCCTAAGCCTACTGTTTGAGATATATGGAATTTACAAAAGAGGGTTAATATAGAATACATAAGGCTAAGTTCTGAGTAAAGGGAGGAAGGAAAAAACCTAACATCTATCTACTAATTGCTTTGTGCTAAACATTTAAAATACCTTATTTAGTTTACCTTACAATTCTAAGATAGTGAGAAATGTCACTCCATTATACAGATAAACTAAGGAACAAAGAAGGAAGAGGGAAAAAGTCCATTATTTGAGACCTACATTTGTTGAGCGTGGCATGGAGGTAATGCTTCTATGGGGGATGTCCTAAAGAATCACATTTGAAGTTAAGAATCATGATGACTACCCAAGTGTTCACTGACAGATCAACAAATGTGATATATAATACATACATTAGAATAATTATTCAACCTTAAAAAGGAAAATCTTGACACATGCTAGAACATGGATGCACCTTGAAAACATCATGTTTAAGTGAGGGCTCCTGGTTGGCTCAGTCGGAAGAGCATAGGACTCTTGATTTGGGGATGATGAGTTCGAGCCCCATACTGGGTGTAGAGATTACTTAAATAAACTTTAAAAAGGGGTGCCTGGGTGGCTCAGTCAGTTGAATGCCCAGCTCTTGATTTCAGCTTAGGTCATGATCTCAGGGCCCTGAGATCAAGCCCCACATGGGCACCCTCTCCCCCCCCCCCCCCCCCCCCGCTGTGCTCAGTGGGGAATCTGTCCCTCTCATTCTGCTCCTCCCTAGCCCCTCCACCCCCAGCTAGTGCTCTAAAATAAATAAAGAAAATCTTTTAAAAAATACATCTACAAAAGTGTTTATATATATCATGTTAAGTGGAAAAAAAAAAGACACAAAAGGACACTGTGTGATTCCATTTATGTGCGATACCGACAATAGTCAAACAGATAAAGAAAATAGAATAGTTGCCAGGCGCATAGGGCAAGGGGAATGGAGAACAGTTTCAGTTTGGAAAGATGAAAAAGTTCTGGAAATGGATGACTGTGTTGTTTGCACAACACTGTTGATGTAATTGATGTAATTAATGCCACTGAACGGTATGCCTAAAAAGGGTTAAAATGGTAAATTTTATGTTATGCATATTTTAACACCCCCCTCCCAACATACACCTGAATCATGATGAATGTATTTTGGTTTAGAATGTTCTTCAAGCCTTTAGCAAATAAAACCTAACTTTATACCAGCCAGTAGGAATTAAACGTAAAAATATTCCGGTTGCTAGGATTACTGAATTGCTCCATTAGCAAGATAAAGCAGTTGAGTCAGTAGTAACTGGGATTCCACATTCCTAGAACAAGGCCTAGGAATAGGGCCAGGAAAAATAAGCCTATTCTCTTCTGACAGAATGGTCTTTGGGAAAGAAGAAGAAAGGAAAAGCAGAGCCCACTTCTGAGAAAACTCAGGGGCAGTGGTTCTCAAAGTATGGTCCCTGTGGACCCTTCCAGGTAATGTGTGCAAGCTCAAACATTATTTTCATAATAATACAGAGATATTATTTGTCTTTTGATGTTAACATTTGCACTAACGGTACAAAAGCAATAAAGGGTAACAGTGCATGCTCCTTAGAACAAAATCAAGGCAGTAGCACCAAACTAGAAGTCATGGTTTTCTTCACCATCATGTACTCTGAGGGTAGGGGAGCATTTTTACTTATAAATGCTCTTGAGGAAGCAATAAAGTTACGAATCTGTATTAAATCTCAACTAATGAGTACATACCCTTTTAACTGTGTGAAGACAAAGTACACATAAAGCACTAATGCTGCACATCAGTGTAATGGGATCTTTTCTTTTTTAATTATTTATTTATGGGGGGGGGGCAGAGACACAGGAGGAGGGAGAAGCAGGCTCCATGCCGGGAGCCCGACGTGGGACTCAATCCCAGGCTCCAGAATCACGCCCTGAGCTGAAAGCAGACGTTCAACCCTGAGCCACCCAGGCATCCCAAAATTTAGGATTTTTAAAAACTACCTGCTACCATGAGTTTGACAGATTCCCAATACTTAAGACTTCTCTATACGACATAGGGACTAAAGTCAATAATATTGTAATAACACTGTGGTGACATAGAGACTACACTTAACAGTAGTGAACACTGAGTAATGTATAGAATTGTTAAATCACTATGCTTTACACCCAAAACTAATATAACGTTGTTAAAAAAAAAAAAAAAAAAAAAACTCCCCTGATGACATCAGTGGTGATACTAACATGATTTTGATATAAGAAAATGCGTCAACATTTAGAAGATCAACACAATTTGGTAAACCAAATGACTAGTAGGCAATGTTACAAAATGACACATGGAGAAAGAATATCCATTCAAAGTGTAAAACAGACAATTACCATTAGATTTTAATAGTACTGGGATCCCTGGGTGGCTAAGTGGTTTAGTGCCTGCCTTCGGCCCAGGGCGTGATTCTGGGGTCCCGGGATCGAGTCCCACGTCAGGTTCCCTTCATGGAGCCTGCTTCTCCCTCTGCCTGTGTCTCTGCCTCTCTTTCTCTCTCTTCTCTCTCTTTCATGGATAAATAAATAAAATATTTTTTAAAAAATCAATTTAGATTTTAATAGTACTAAAAGTTCAGTAGAGTTTCAGATTCCACATTGGCGACTAACTAACTTTCAAGAACTACTACTTGTCAAGTTTTGATGTAGTATCAGAATTTCCACAACTGTCTATTAAAACACTACTCCTTCTCCTGGTTCCACCTACATATATGTGTAAGGCCAGACTGTCTTCGTGTACTTCAACTACAATGGCATACTGCCAAAGACAGAATATGAGAATTCAGCTATTAAGCCATTCATTAAAGAAATCTACAAAAACATAAAACAATGCCACTCTTCTCACTTTAAACTCCCCCCTTCATCTATTTCACCCATGCCCCCACCCATCTCCCCTCTGGCAACCATCAGTTTGTTCTCTGTATTTGGGAGTCTGTTTTTTTGGAAAATCAGTATTTAATTTTCAAAAACCATTATTCTGATATGTGGTAAGCAGCTTCTGACACGGCCCTGGATGATCCCAGTGATCCTCCTGGTATTTACAACCTTATATAATCTCCTCCCCTTGAAGGTGGACTAGACCTAGTGGACTGACTTCTTTTTTTTTTTTTCTAAGTTTTATTTATTTATGATAGTCACAGAGAGAGAGAGAGAGAGAGAGAGGCAGAGACATAGGCAGAGGCAGAAGCAGGCTCCATGCACCGGGAGCCCGACGTGGGATTCGATCCCAGGTCTCCAGGATCGCGCCCTGGGCCAAAGGCAGGCGCTAAACCGCTGCGCCACCCAGGGATCCCCTGACTTCTAATGAAGAGAGAATCTGGCAAAAGTGAAGGGATGTCACCTCTATGGTTATGTGACAAAAGATTGCAACTTCCTTCTCTCTTCTGCTGACAGTCTTGGTCATTCTGATGAAGCCAGCAGCCATGTTGTGAGATGCCTATAGAAAGGCCCATGTGGCAAGGAACCAAGGGAACCCTGGAGCCAACAGCTCATAAGGAACTGAATCCTGCAAACAGCTACATGAGTGAGCTAGGAAACGGATCTGTCCCCATCAGGCCTTCGGATGACTGCAGTCCATGAGACCCTGAAGCAGAGGACCCAACTAAGCCACACCCAGATTCCTGACCTATAGGAAGAGTGAGATCATAAACATTTCAAGCATTAAGTTTTGGGGTTACACAGCAATAGATAATTAGTACAATAGGAGTTCTTTTTTTTTTTTTTTTAAGATTTTATTTGGGCAGCCTGGGTGGCTCAGCGGTGTAGCGCTGCCTTCAGTCCAGGGTGTGATCCTGAAGACCTGGGATCACGTCCCATGTCGGGCTCCCTGCATGGAGCCTGCTTCTGTCTCTGCCTCTCTCTCTCTCTCTCTCTCTCATGGATGAATAAATAAAATCTTTTAAAAAATCAAAATAAAAAGATTTTATTTGAGAGAGAGAGAGAGAGAGAGCGCGCGTAAGAGAGAGCATGAGCTGGGGGAGAGGCAGCTGGAGAGGGAAAGGCAGACTCCGGCTGAGCAGCGAGCCCGATGCAGGGCTCAATCCCAGGACCCCGGGATCATGACCTAAGCTGAAAGCAGATGCTTAACTGGCTAAGCCACCCAGGTACCCCTAGATGAGTTCATTTTAAATGAATAATTATTTAAAATTTGCTTTAATTTCTAATACGTGAAATATCAGATATAACCCACAGAAACTCCTTAGGGTTCTCAATAATTTTTAAGTATGCAGAAAGATCCTGAAGTTTAAGAACTGCTGTCCTGGTTATGGTGGAACAGAAAGAAAGAGACTACAGGACACCTGGGTGGCTCAGTGGTTGAGTATCTGCCTTTGGCTTGGGATGTGATTCTGGAGTTCCAAGATCAAGTCCCACATGGGGCCCCTGCATGGAGCCTGCTTCTCCTCCCTCTGCCTGTCTCTGCCTCTCTGTCTCTGATGAATAAATAAATAAGGTCTTTAAAAAAAAAGGGGGGGGGGATCCCTGGGTGGCTCAGCGGTTTGGCGCCTGCCTTTGGCCCAGGGCGCGATCCTGGAGTCCCGGGATCGAGTCCCACGTCGGGCTCCCGGCATGGAGCCTGCTTCTCCCTCCTCCTGTGTCTCTGCCTCTCTCTCTCTCTCTCTAGGTCTATCATAAATGAATAAATCTTAAAAAAAAAAAAAAAAAAAGGAAGAGAGACTAGAAGGCCAACTCACTCAAACCATGGTCTGAGAGGGGTCCTTATCTCAGCACCCTTAACCAAGCAGATCCACCTCTAGGGAATATGACCCTGAGACCAAGTACAAAGACAGGGAGCCAAGAGTGCCACTTCCTCTGGTTCATTCAGAAGCCTCTCCAACAGTACTTGATATACTTCCTCATTTAATCCTCAGAACTATCTTATAGGCAAGTGTGATGAACAAACAGGCTCACACTGATATAACTTAAAGTAGTTTGTCCTTCTCAGTCATGAGCCTAAGGGCTTAGAAAGCAGAGACTGAATTCTTAGCTTTCTCTCATTCCAGAGGATATGCTCTTCCAAGGTTATGTTAAAAATAAATGTGGTGGGCAGCGGTTTAATGCCGCCTTCAGTCCAGGGCCTGATCCTGGAGTCCCGGGATCGAGTCCTGCATTGGGCTCCCTGCATGGAGTCTGCTTCTCCCTCTGCCTGTGTCTCTGCCTCTCTCTCTCTCTCTCTCTGTGTCTCTCATGAATAAATAAATAAAATCTTTAAAAAATAATAAAATAAATGTGGTGATGGTCACAAAACTCTGAATACACTAAAAACCACTGAACTGTACATTTTAAGTGGGTGAATTGTATGTGAATTATACTTCAACAAAGCTGTTAACCAAAAAATTAGTAAATTAATACATGAGTAAAGCCAGATCAATGACAGGGTTCCAAGGAGGGAAATAAACTGGAGGCATAAGTTCTAGGAGTTGTCCCAACTCCTAACTGTTGGCAGCAAAATGCTGCCAATGATCTGTCACAATTATGTTAGGAGCACGGGGAGCACATGGAGGCGTTAATAAGTAAATGAGAAAAAAAAGAGAAACCAGAGCTGAAGGTAGGATGAGGGAACCTGATTTCCCCCACTGGCGAAGAAGCAAAGAGTGAGCAAAGAGGTCTGGAAAAGGTCTAACTGGGACACAGCTTCTTTAGCCTTATGATCTCTCTTGTAGTAGTGTTACTATCTACAGTAGTAGGTGCTAACATCTGTATTAGACTATACACATCATTTGCATTTTAAAACAAGGATCGCATTAGATTTCGCATTTAATTTCTATCTTATAAAGGGTGCTAGATTTTATTATTTGCAAAATCATTTCTAGCTCTAAAACTGTAATTCGGGGATCCCTGGGTGGCTCAGCGGTTTAGTGCCTGCCATTGGCCCAGGGAGCAATCCTGGAGTCCCGGGATAGAGTCCCACATTGGGCTCCCGGCATGGAGCCTACTTCTCCACTTCTCCCTCTGCCTGTGTCTCTGCCTCTCTTTCTCTCTGTGTGTCTATCATGAATAAATAAATAAAATCTTTTAAAAAAATTAAAAATAAATAAATAAAACTGTAATTCAATGATAATCTGCAAACTGGGAGATATCTGCACTAGCCTAAACACCTATCTATGCAGCAAAAATATCTGGAAACCCCAAATTTTAATGCTCAAAGCTACTGAAATATGCTTGGGCCTGACCTATTTTGCAGAGGGGCAGGGGCTGGGTCACACAATCAGTATCTTCAAGCCACAGACTCCTAAGATGTAAAATGGTCTTCTACTTTTATGGGTTACTAAATGGAACACCCCGTCCCAATTTTATGAAGTCATACTTTGCCAGCTCCACGTGCAACAACCATGATGTACCTCTGAACATCAAGCTTTCTCTTTTTTCTTGTCCTACTTACCCAGACCACTTTAGCTCTTTGTTAACACCATGTTGTGTGGACTTTAAGACAGGTTTTTACAAAAAGGTCTCTCTAAACCCTCTATCTTTCGATTCGTCCAAATTATACTTGGGAGGTGCTTTTGCAGGAAGTTAAAGCAGCATATCTCCTAAATCATTTATCTTAAAGTTGACCTAAGGCCTAAGTGAAACAAAAGGTATGAAACCTGAAAGGATCAAAACTCCCCTCAAAACTTCCCAAATTATAATAGCTTTTCTATACCCCTAGTGATCCAACCCACCCTTCAGAGTTTCATTTTCATTTAACAAAAATGATTATTATTTTGACTCACCACTGAGTTTGGGTTACATTCAACAAGGAGCATGTTTTTACTTACTATTCTCAAGAAATGAGTTAAGAGAGCACAAGACACATGACATATGGGTAATGACTTTGGAGCCCCAGAAGTCTGACCTTCGAACATACCACATACTGCCTCCTATGCAGCCATGAGGGAGATCAACGTCAGTTTCCTTATCTGTGAGGTAGGGATGTATATTATCTACCTTCCAGAGTTGTAAGATTAGACATAATCAATATAAACTGAGCATGCAGATTATAATAACATCTGAATAAGGATGCATTTGCAAATTATGCAAAATGCCTACATTCTCACTTTTAATATGGCCCACATGCCAATTGATAAAATCCTTGGCAAAATGTGTTTCTTAGCTACTGGCACATCTTGCCAAACCATTCCATATTGACCTTTCTGAAAGTAGGAAAAGAAGTGGAGAGGGATGCCTGGGCGTGATCCCAGGATCCTGGGATCAAGTCCCACATCAGGCTCCCCATGGGGGGCCCGCTTCTCCCTGTCTGTGCCTCTGCCCCTCTCTCTCTCTTATAAATAAATAAAATCGTTAAGAAAAAGAAAAAAAAGTGGAGAAGTGCTGGTTTAGCAATATTATTTATGACAGACTACAAAGTAGGAAGTTGAGGATAATGAGGGTTGTTCTGGGGGACATTTTTGAAATGTAACAATGCAAATCAACACCCTGAGCAATAAATGCTAAGGGAATTATTTTGAAAAAAATTATTTTGATAGCATAGGAGGACAACACCAGTTATTTTATATATCTTTTCCATCAAGTAATAAAATTTAAGTAGTTTTAAGTATAAAGAGAGTTTCAACTAGGAAATAAATTGAATCATAAAAATATACTCTCAGGGTTCAAATCCTTAAAGGGTCACCTGACCTATTTTATTTTCTTCTGGAAATGCTCCACTTGGGAAACATTTAAACATACCTAATTTTCAATGTTAATGAATACTACATTAAATTTGTATATTACTTTATACATTTAAATACTGTCACATTTGTTATATCAACTAAAAGTTACTGATAATCAGTGTAGAACCAAACAAAAAGGAGCTGAGGGGGAAGGGGGTGAGTGGGGGGAGGGAAAGGCAAGGAATTTCTTTGGGATATTAGATTAAAACTTGCTAGGTAAGCAGAAACTGTCCACTTAGTAGGGTACAGTGGTTGCACAATTATATATCAACTCTAGGCCAACTTCACCAACTCTGAGCTATGTTATTTAAAGCAAGTTTTCAAAAAAAATAAAAATAAAAATAAAGCAAGTTTTCTGTTATTTGACTGAGCCTCAGATGTCATATCTATACACCTGGGAATATCACCTATTCTGCAAAGGTAAGAAGATATGAGAATGTAAGCACATTTTAAGTGCCTAGCACATTGCAGGAGACAGTGAAGACTCAAATTTCTTTCCTTTGAAACCCAACTCTCTGTAAAGTGTAAAATCTGAACAACACATCTACTGAAAAATCTATTATAGTGAATCCTTATGTAAAGAATCCCATTTAAAAAAAAGAAAAGAAAAAAAGAATCCCATATAAGGGATACCTGGGTGGCTCATCAGTTGAGCATCTGCCTTCAGCCTGATCAGGGCATGATCCTGGGTCCAGGGATCGAGTCCCACATTGGGCTCCCCTCGAGGAGCCTGCTTCTCCCTCTGCCTATGTCTCTGCCTCTCTCTCTGCATCTCTCATGAATGAAATCTTAAGAAAAAAAAAAAGATTCCCATATAAAAGCAAATCATACACACCCTGTTTTATGGTATCTAGATTTGACATATACATTCCTACATAAAACTCTAATCAGGGATCCCTGGGTGGTGCAGCGGTTTGGCGCCTGCCTTTGGCCCAGGGCGCGATCCTGGAGACCCGGGATCGAATCCCATGTCGGGCTCCCGGTGCCTGGAGCCTGCTTCTCCCTCTGCCTGTGTCTCTGCCTCTCTCTCTCTCTCTCTCTCTCTCTCTCTGTGACTATCATAAATAAATAAAACTTAGAAAAAAAAAAAAACTCTAATCAATTGGATGGACCTAGAGGACATTATGGTAAGTGAAGGAAGTCAGAGAAAGACAAATACCATGACTTCATTTGTATATAGAATCTAAAAAAAGGGCAGCCCGGGTGGCTCAGCGGTTTAGCACCGCTTTCAGCCCAGGGCCTGATCCTGGAGACCCGGAGTCGAGTCCCACGTCGGGCTCCCTGCCTGGAGCCTGCTTCTCCCTCTGCCTGTGTCTCTGCCTCTCTCTCTCTGTGTCGCTCATGAATAAATAAATAAAATCTTAAAAAAAAAAAAAAAAAAACACACAAATGAATAAAAAGAACAAACAGACCCATACAAAGAATTGATGGTTGCCAGAGGGGAAGGTAGTGGGGGGAATGGGCAAAATGGGTGAAAGGGAGTGGGAGGTACAGGCTTCCAGTTATGGAATGAATTAAGTCACAGGAATAAAGGGTACAGCATCGGGAATATAGTCAAAGATATCAGAACTGTATGGTGACAGACGGTAGCTACACTTGTGGTGAATGTATAATTCATAATGTATAGACTTGTTGAATCACTAGGTTGTACACCTGAAACTAGCAGAACATTGTATGTCAACTATACTTCAAATAAAAAATAAATAAATAAAAAAGCTTTTTGGAGTGCCTGGGTGGCTCAATTAAGCATCCAACTTTGATAGCAGCTCAGGTCTTGATCTCAGGGTCGTGAGTTCAAGTCCCACATTGGGCTCCATGCTGGATGTGGTGCCTACTTAAAACAAAAACACACAGAGGCAAAACAACAACAACAACAAAAAAAACCTACCACCACCACCAATACTTCTCTAGTCAAGACCAATATAAATGACACACATAACATAAAAACACCTTCCAATAACATAGTACATAAATGTAGCATATTATGATCTAAAAACATGGAATTACCAAAGGAATGTGCTACAGCCGGTCTGCTCTCATTACTGCTTTGCCTCTTTGGCCACCATTAAAATGAAATTGACCAAAGTTTGATGATAGACAACAATGTTGTAAATAGAAGATCACTTTGAATATTATTTAATCTCTGTGTCATAAGAGTGGAAATTCAAATCCACAAATAGGGAGAAAAACAAGATAATGAAACGGTTTCTTCCTATCCCATACTCTTGCCTCACCCTGAGTGGACTTCTCATTTTTTCTATCAGGGAGAGATTCTGGGAAAAGAGAAGACTACAAAGCTTGGTAGGTATATTTACAAAATTAATAGCACCCTAAAAGCAAGAGAAATGTATCTTTCATATATTCCCCTTGCCAGAACAAGTAAAATTATACAGGCCCAGGAGTGTGCTGAATGCTTCTCATCAATTCTTATTCTTCACAACAATTCTATGTGGTAGGTATTAGCATCATCGCCACTTTACAGATGATGCAACTGAGGCTCAGAGAGATTGAGAAACCAAGGTTGCACAGCTAATAAGTGGCAGAGAGCCAAGAGTCTTGACTCCAAAATCCATACTATTCACCTAGTAGTACACTACTTATTACCTAGATGAAAGGGTATTGGTTTCTAGACTTGGCTTCACCCCTTGGGCAAATCACTTGACCTTGCTGAGTAGCTTCTCATCTGTAAATGAGGGCAATGACAGCTTCTCCACAGCATCCAGTATGCTGAAAGAGTTAACGTATGGGCAAATATGCTGTAAAAATTATGGGGTGCTTTGCAGATGTAAGATTTTAATTTGAGCCTTGGTTACATATCTTTATTTTTCCAAATGGTTTATTGACCTAAAAACGTTTAATAGTAGTTTAATCATTTTTAACATTCCCAAGCAAAAATCTAGTATTAAACCAAAACAAACCTACCTTAGACATTCTGGAAAAAGCAAAACTATATAGATAGTAAAAATACCAGTAGCTGCCAATGGTTTGGGGGAATAGGAGGAGGAAAAATAGGGGATTTTCAGGGAAGTTAAACTATTCCATATGATACTGTAATGGTGGATACATGTCACTATACATTTGTCAAAACTCTTAAAATGTACAATACTAAGAATGAACCTCAATGAAAATTATGGACTTTTGTTCATGGTAATGTATGGATATTGTTGCATCAATTCTAACAAATGCACCACACTAATGCCAGATGTAAATAATAGGGGATAACGGTGTGTGTGAGGGAATATATGGGAACTCTGTAATTGATGTTCAATTTTTCTACAATCTAAAAGTGCTCAAAAATTATCAAATTTTTTAAATCAACCTCATAAAACAAATTCTACATAGAAATTTAGAGAGTAATGAATGACCTTGGTGGCCTAAAAAAATGCCTGAATACCTGACAATGTATATCCCATCTTTTTAGACTAATATTGTCCAATAGAATTTTATGCAATGATATAAATATTTTTGATCTGCTCTAACTAACACGGTAGCCACTAGCCACAAAGGCTACTGAACACTTGAAATGTGGCTAGTATGAGTGAAGGATGTAATGTTTAATTTTATTTAATTTCAATTAACATTTAAACAGCCACATGCAGCTAATGGCTATCATATCAGATAGCACAGTTTTAGACAATTCAAGAGGCCTCTAGAAATGTACTATAGTATTAACTTCATAAGAAAAAAGTTACCTCAGAGACCATTCAAATGGATGTAGTTATGAAACAATGCCACAATTAACTGAGCTGGCGAAGAATGACTAAGTAGGTGGTTCAAACTAAGAACCAATAAAGTCCATCTCCAGTTGTTTTTCCACTTTAAGTCCCATAATGTAACCAAAGTGACTGTACACTTTTCCTTTAATTCTCTCAATATTTTCAAAACATTCCAATTAATCAAACATCGTTTCTGCTTCCTGAAAAAATACAGTACAAGTCAAATTAGAATTAGGAATATTTTCTCATGTTGGTAACTCAGAGAAAATAAAATATTAAGGGTCATAAAGAAATAAGTGATTTTTGCAGACACAAGATAGTCACCCAATTTTTTTTAAACGAAAATTCAAAAACTAATATTCAATCATGTATTTCAATTCCATGTCATAGTCAGTTGGAAATCAAAAGGAAAAAAGATGCCCAGAAAAACAAGAGCAAAGAAAAAAGGTACATGAGATAAGAAAACAAAAACAGTACCGACACATATAACTATTCATATCCAGCTGTTCCCCAGAATGCTACCTCAAAGGGTCATTACCTCTTATCTCGGGCATTTAAAATGCTAGTTGATAAACCTCAGTTCCTAATTCAGACTTTTGGTCCTTATCCCAGTGGCATAAACGGGAACTTATGTCTTCAATCGCAGTGGCTTTTTATCAGAGCCCTCCCCTGGGGGACCTATGAAATCAAACACTGAGATTGGCTCCCCACCCTCAGGGAATAAATGAAGTGACCGAAGTGACAGTTTTGAATCCCTAGAGTACATTCAGTCCACAGCTTCTTTTTCAGTCTTTCATGTACTGGATCTTTATTTCAGAGTATAAAGAGAGAGGTAACTGAGAAGTAGTAACACCCTTATGCAGGAAGATCTAAAAATACTCGACCTTAGGAACAGGCCCCCGAAAGCCAATTCTTGACACTTTGCTCAGATGTAAACCAAACCTTTGTTCTCCTTTTTCAAGCTCGTAAGTCTCATTAGAAAAATATTTAGTAATTTCACACAGGAGTGATTTTTAGAGTATCCAAATGCATAATTAACAATATTAAAAAGCCCTGAGTGATCAAGCAGGACGTCCAACAAGTCGAACGTTTCAATATGATCTACCGTAAGGAAAAAGAGATGGGATTTCCACCTTTCCAGCGCCTTTCCCCGCGGATTTCCATTCCTGGGCCCTGAAAGCCCTGTACCCCATTAGTTGTGCAATTTTTTTCGAACTCCACCCACTGACTCCAGAACAAGTGGAATTCTCCCATTCTGAAGGTCTAGATTTTCCTGTATCCAGGGAGACATTGAAAACTCCTTGACGTGAGTCAAGTAAGGCAAGGGGGAACGGTCCAGCCTGTCTCCCAGATTAAGAGAGACCAAAGGCCAGGGTGGGGGAGGCGCTCAAGTTTCTGCTCACCCAAAAAAATAAAAGAAAGAAAAGAAGGGGAAATAAAGAAAGAGCAAGAAAGGGGAGGGAGGGCTGAAATGGGAAGACTGGCTATATCACGCAATGCTGCCCCCAACTCTGCGGGACCCAGGTCCACCAGCATCGTCTCTCATCGCCCGCCCCACGTGCAGCCAGGCCCGTGGTGCCCAGAGACAAGCCCGGGGGCCCAGGAGCGGAGTGGCCCCTCCAGCCCCGCGGCGCTCGCCCGCCCGCGCAGTGGCGGGGAGCGCAGGGGGGCGGGGGAAGGGGGGCGCAGTGCAACCCCGGCTCCCGCGCGGTTATCTTACTGCGCAACAGCCTCGCCCGCGCCGCCCGGGCGCACCCCGCAGCGCGCCCTGCGCACCTGCCGGGGGAGAGCAGGGCCAGCCCGTGACCCAAGCAGCCCTCCGACGGCGGCGCCCGGCGCGGGGAGCGCGGCTGAGCACTGCGAGCACCGAGAGCACGCCGAGGGCGGGGGCTGGGAGAAGGAACACCTGGTGTCCGGGGTTCCCCGGTGCCGGCCGCACGTGGCTGTCACACCTGGCGCGCCCCCGCCTCGCACCCCTTCCCCTTCACACCAGGTTGCGCCCCCTGCCCTCTCCCCACCTCTGCCGCGGCGCCCCCAAACCCCAGGCGTCGCTCCCTCTTACCCCATCCATCCCGGTCCCAAATCCCCCCCCCACCTGCTCCCACTGTCGTCACCCCCGGGGAGAAAAAAGGCCGGATGTTAGTCCCGCGGCTAAAGGTAACCGGAGAGAGTGAAGATGTGGACCCCGAAAAATCTACCCGGGCATTCCCCCGGCCGGGCAACAACGCGGACGCCTCCCACACTGACCTTTTGCCGCGGGCTGCGTCGCCGTCCGCTCCGTCCGGCCTCAATAGCCTCCTCGGCGCCGCCGCCTCTTCCCCGCGCTGCCTCCTCTACCCGCGTCGCCATGAGGTGACGGCAGCAGCCAAACAAGCGGCCGGACAAGGGGCACGGAACCTTTCAGGGCCCCCGCGCCCCGCCCCTGAGCCCCCACGGCCAATCGCCGCATGAAAGGCTTCCCACGTGACCGGAGGAGGTTGGCCCCCGAGGGGTTGGAGCGGGATGGGGGTGGGGAGCATTGAAGTCTGGGCTGGGCTTCTGCAGGGCCGAGGGGCTAACACAGGCCGCGCGAGTCTGCGCAGACAGGGAAAAGTACTCTGAAGCCGACTACATGTCCCAGCAGGCGGCGCGGCCACGGCTCACAGGCTCAGCTCAGGATTGGAGCGTTAGGCGGCGTTCTGAAACGGGGAGAGTGTCCACTGGGTTGCGCGTGCTGCCTACTGGGACTTGTAGTTTTGTGGAAGCGATGTACCGGTACCGGAAGGTACTCTTGATTATCCTTTGGGAAAAGTTTAGAAATATTCCAGCGTTTGGGAGAGAGCGGGAGTGGGGGACACGTTGTTGTGTTTTTCTTTCTCCTCTTCGGAATTGAGCCCATATGATTTAGGGATAAGGGGAAATCGTGACTTTCGAGGCGGGAGAGATGTAATGGCTTTCAGAATTTGAGGCTTCTGGCTGGGACACTTGCCCGGAGTCCTGCTCATCCAGCAGAGCTCGCAGCACCGTTTACCTGTCCTGAGCTCCTGCGGGGGGGGGGGGGGGGGCTGCGTCCGATTCACCTGGGCTGAACCGCCCGGTCTCCTAGCACAGTTTTCCACACTTAGTTGGCGCTTAATACATGTTGAATGTATCCTGTTTTCTCCGCTAGTCGTTTCGTTACCGAAATTTTTAAACAAATTAGGTTGGCTGAATCGCTTTTTTTTTTCTTGACAGGATTGGGGCGGGGGGTGCAGTTTTCCTCAGGAATATTCCGTTTCCATCTGATGGAACCAGATCTTTAATGACTGAGCCTCTGAAAGTCATAGATCTTCAGCTATGATCTATGATATATATATATATGATATATATTTAATATGATCTATTAAAGAACTAATTATGAAAATTTGTGTAAATCCTTTACCATTTTTTATTAGAGTTGAGGACAAGAGTGGTAGCAGATGCTGAAAAATTTAATAATAGGGACGCCTGGGTGGCTCAGCGGTTGAGCGTCTGCTTTCACCCAGGGTGTGATCCTGGAGACCTGGGATCAAGTCCCCTGTCGGGCTCCCTGCATGGAGCCTGCTTCTCCCTCTGCCTGTGTCTCTGCCTCTCTCTCTGTGTGTCTCTATGAATGGATAAATAAAATCTTTTTTAAAAATTTAATAATATACATGAGAATAAATTTCAATATTGTGGAAATTCCACCTATTAATATTAATTATTTTTGTAAATTTGGGGAAAAGTACCAGTATTTTATTTCATGGGCAGAACACCTCAATTCAGCATTGAGATTTCAAAACTAGAGCAGTAGATCATGAACCCGTACTCAGATTCTATATAAAGCTGATGGTCTCAGCCACCATGCCTCACCTTCTTAAAGGTAAAATTCCAAGAGAATTTTGCATCCAAGCAAGATGCATAATAAATGTAAGGGTAATACTGCTTCTAACCTGTTCGGGGAACTGAGTATCAAAACAAACAGTAGTTAAATTACAGCACAATAGAACACCATGCAGCTACTAAGAATGATAAACATTTTTTTTTAATTTTGACCTAGAAAATATACATAGCATAGTGAGCTTTAAAAGAAAAAAATTCCAGGGGCTCCTAGCTGGCTCAGGCAGTGAAGCATGTGACACTTGGTCTCTGGGTTGTGAGTTCAAGCCTTAAGTTGGGTGTAGAGCTTACTTTTAAAAAAATTTGTTTTAATTCATTTGGGAGAGGGTAGGGGATGGGCAAAAGGTGTGAAGGAGAGTGTGAAGTAAAGGCTTCCAGTCATGGAATGAATAAGTCACAGGGATAAAAGCTACAGCATGGGGAACATAGTCAATAGTTTTGTAATAGCATTGTATGGTGACAGACGGTAGCTACACTTGTGGTGAGCGTAGCATAATGTATAATGTTGTCAATGTTTTACACCTGAAACTAATGCAACATTGTGTCGATGATACTTCAATAAAAAAAACTCCATTTATATAGAATTGCCTGTATATGTATAAAGAGATATTTAGAAAGATATTAATCAAAACGTTAATAGTATGTTTCCCTGGATGGTGAGATTTGGGAGTATTTCTACTTCATGGTTTTCTGTATTAAGTATGTATGGGGAAAAAGTCGATAGTTATCTTTATTACAAAAACAAAGGAACTATAAGTGACCTCAACTCTTAAAAGATGAAAACTATTTCATTGTATTTTATTTATACATGGTCGTATTTCAAAAGGGATTTGGAGGGATCCCTGGGTGGCTCAGCGGTTTGGCACCTGCCTTCGGCCCAGGGCCCAATCCTGGAGACCCGGGATCGAGTCCTGCATCGGGCTCCTGGCATGGAGCCTGCTTCTCCCTCTGCCTGTCTCTCTGCCCCCCCCCCTCTGTATGTCTATCATGAATAAATAAAACCTTTTTAAAAAAAGGGATTTGGTTATATGTGTGTATGTAGATATATGGATCTATATCACGCTATTCATTCATTCCTATGTATATATGGAGGGAGGGAATGAGGAGAAAGTGAATGTGGAAGAAGGATGGGAAAAATAAGATGAAGTCATGGGTGAGTTGAATCTGTAAAATACAGGCCTTGAGGTCTTGTCCACAAGCTGGAGGTGAACCAGATTTTTATTTGCGCTTCTTGACAACTGAGAAAAAGAGGAAAACACAATTTACAGAGTGATTCACAGCATTGTAAAATAAAAACAAAATGGTTGCTCGAGAGAAACCTGGCTATTACTGCTCCTGAGAGAAATATGAATTTTAGAGGTTCTAGAATATCTTTAATGTAGGCAATGGTGGTTTTTAAGTCTGTCCACAAGTTTGTCGATGGTCCTCCCTGCAAAAGGTAGAGTCTGATTCCTCTCCTCTTGGGTGTGTGGCCCAGGCTTAGTGGTTGGCTTCTAAGGAATATAGCTTAACAGAAGTGATGCACAGCTTCTAACACTAGTGAGAGAAACAATAGCTTCTGTCTGGTCCTTTAGGCCTTGGATCGTTCTCTTATTCCTTGGCTCAGAGTAACTTGATTTTTTTTTAAAGATTGTATTTATTCATTCATGAGAGACACACACAGAGAGAGAGGCAGAGACACAGGCAGAGGGAGAAGCAGGCTCCATGCACCGGAAGCCCGACGTGGGATTTGATCCCGGGTCTCCAGGATCACGCGCTGGGCCAAAGGCAGGCGCCAAACCGCTGCGCCACCCAGGGATCCCTGCAGATTATTTCAAGCTGAAAATAACCAATGCCCAAAAACGCTCAGGAAGAAACTTGGAACTTCCCCCTGACTGCCTAAAAGAATATGGAGGACCTGCTCCAGAGAGCTAGCACCGTAAGTAGCTATATTATACTATGAACTATGTATGGTAGACAAGAAGAGAGCTAGCAGGCCTGTTTGATCCAATTCTTTTCTGTGTCCCATTGTTTGAGTGGCCAAACATTTACTCTTTTTCATCTTCATGAAAGTCCCAGACCCCTACCCTCTTCTCCTTAGTTTATTTATTTTTCTAAAGATTTATTTATTTATTTATGAGAGACACAGACACAGAATGAGAGAGACAAAGACACAGGCAGAGGGAGAAGCAGGCTCCCTGCAGGGACCCCAATGTGGGACTCGATCCCAGGACTCCGGGATTACACCCTGGGCCGAAGGCAGATGCTCAACCACTGAGCCACTCTGGTGTCCCTTCTCCTTGGTTTAGAAGGCCATTTACATACTTCATTTTGCCTGTCTTTGGAATCTCAGGTCTGTATGGATTCCTCATATGTAGATAATTAAATTATTTTCTCCCGTTAATCTTTCTTTTGTCAATTTGATTCTCAGACTAGCTAGAAGGACATTGAAGGATAGAGGGAAATTTTTCTTCCCCAACAATACCCTGTAATGTAATAAAAAGCATTGACAAATCTAAAGACGCAGTGTTTCTATTAGAAGATCAGAAACTAGCAAAAGGGAGAGTCAGGAAAGCTTGGCTGACAGAGCCATCCAAGCGATGTTTGAGGGAGAGAGAATCTTGGTCAGAAAAAGAGAACTTCAAAAATAATAGCCCTATTCACAAGTCTAATTTCTCACATGGGGATGGAGGCTCTGTCATCCTAATGCCTTTGAGCAGGGAAAATTGTTTTGATTTCTTACCAAACAACCTTTCCATTATGATCTGCCTCTCTATATGGATCTGACTACAGAGAGAGAATGTAGATATGTGTACATTTCCATTCAGTGAGCCACTTCCATTGCTTATTGTTAATAAAGGGACATTTTGACTTTGTTAATCAGGCCCAAGGGCTGTGTTCTGTAGAGAACATATTCTGAGTGGTCCCTCTAGGAAGCCTCTCTGGTGCTCACAGTGTCTTAGGCGTACCATGTTATCCATCCCTAGCATGTTGTACTTCTCATCCCAAGCTAGTCCCACTCTTCAGTGTAAAGACCTTGTTTAATTGACTCTTTACCTCAAACAGGTGGTAAATGAAGTAAGGGCAAGGACTGTGCCCATTGAACTCCTGTATTACCAGTGCTCCACAGAATGTCACACTCGGAGAAAGCTCCCAATACATGCTGATTGAGAAAGAGCCTCTGAATAGATAAAATGTACTCATAATTTTTCTGAACCTGAACAGATGAAAGCCAAACCCTCAATTCCCTGAAGCGATATTCCTTTGTGCAACTTCTTGGAGAGCTTCCTGCTAGCAACAACCCCCTGCTACACTGGGAAGACCTCAGCCAGCCACAAGACCAAGATCATCCCAGGATAAACGTGGTGGCAATAGAAAGTTTTCATTCATCAGTTGAGCATTTGAGCACTTACTACATTCTGAGCACTATATTAGACACTAGGCATACCACAATTTAGAATAAGGACTCCCAGGCCAATAATGGACAGTGGCATGCACAAACAACTAATTCATAAGATACAGGTATTGCAAAGTAACTTCTCAAGGGCTATTTTCTTCTGGTGGTAGAGAGATTTAAGGAAGGTTTAAGGTAACATCTGAGCTGTGTCTTGAAAGGTCAATGGGAGTTAAATTAACCATGCTAGTTTGACTAGTCCACCTCAGTATTTTCAAAGAAAGAAAAGCTCCTACTAACCTTTAAAGCAGCCAAGAGTATTATTTCATGAAGACTTAAATTTCATGTTTGTTGGATACTATTGAGGTTGTAGGTAGTGGAAGGAGTATTTGCCTTTTCATAGAACAGAGAGCTTATTGTTTATTTTGATTACCCAATACTATCCTTGTGAGCTAACCTTGATTTTAGTCCTTATAGGAATTTGGCCAGTTTCAGTATTTGCTATACACTTCCACATTTCTGGCAGACACTAAAAGATTTAGAAAATGATTTTACTTTATACCCAGATTGCTCAGACATATTCATGGCAGGCCGGGGAGGATACTATTAGATTGGCACACACTGGAGAGCCAGCTCCAGCAGGAAGAAGATAGGTCCAAAATTCTTGTCATTATGGAATATTGGGAGAGTACTTGCATTTCAAAAACTCAAATTTCAAATACACCTATTGCATATTTGAGTATAGGCATTCATGGATTTTGTTCTGATTTCCCCCAAGTCTCACCTTTAATGATATACTTACAAGGTAAAAAAAAAAAAAAAAAACAAAAAAACAAGGTAATGGAAACTCTGTATATAAAGACAATGGTAGGGCAGCCCAGGTAGCTCAGTGGTTTAGCGCCGCCTTCAGCCCAGGGCCTGATCCTGGAGTCCCGGGATCGAGTCCTGCATCAGGCTCCCTGCATGGAGCCTGCTACTCCCTCTGCCTGTGTCTTTGCCTCTTTCTCTCTCTCTCTCCTCTCTCTCTCTCTCTCTGGGTCTCTCATGAATAAATAAATGAAATCTTTAAAAAAATAAAAGACAATGGTAAAGAACACAAAATTTTCATGGGTTAGGATGTGTATTAAAGCACACACACACACACACACACACACACACACACACAGGCACCTGGGTGGCTCAGTTGGTTAAATGGCTGACTCTTGATCTTGGCTCAGGTCTGGAGCTCAGGGTCATGAGTTCAAGCCCCGTGTTGGGTGTGGAACTTACATTTAAAAAAATAATAATAATAAAATAAAAAAATAATTTACATAAAAATTTAAAAATTACTTGTTTTTGGCATCATGGTTTAGGCTACCTGCCAGTCTTCTCTAGATTAGATGCCTCTAAGTTACATATCTTTTAGAACTGATAAGGTCCCAGTCACGATTATTATTATTTTTTTAATTTTATTTTTCATTCATGAAAGACAGAGAGAGAGAGGCAGAGACACAGGCAGAGGGAGAAGCAGGCTCCCTGCGGGGAGCCCAACGTGAGACGCGTCCTGGGGCTCCAGGATCACGCCCTGGGCTGTAGGCGGCGCTAAACCACTGAGCCACCCAGGCTGCCCCAGTAACGATTATTTTTTAGCACAAATGTCTTATTATTGTTATTACTACAAACATCTTATTTTTGAATAGAATGTAAAGATTGGGCCCCACCAAACACTTCTGGATCCATTGAAGAATAGTATCTTACCCATAATGGGTGTTTTGGTGAATACCATTAACCATTTCTTCCATAAGATGTTCCAGGATAAGGATTTGTTATATTTCCAGCTGCCTTTAGTGCCAGCATGGTATCCAAATCTCCATTCTTTAGTTCTTCTGAGGCTCTCCCAGGAATATTGGGGCTGATATTTAATTAATCTAATACTGAAACCATTATAAAGAGTTTTGCAGTCTTTGTACAGGGTGCCAACTTGGCGGCTTGGTCTGCCTGACTATTCTCTTGAGCAATCAAACAATTTGGGGTGTCCTCGGCATCGAGGACCATAGCTGATGGGTCACAACTACATCTAGCTCTGTGTTGTCCCTGATCCATAAACCTGTTCCCATCCATGATTATCTCAAGGTCTGAAATTTCCAATAACAGATCTATCAAATCAGGATGGCTGGAATAAACTAGTTTTGGTGATCTGAGCGGCCTATTCAGCAATGACAAACATGGGCCAGTGTGGCAATTTTCTCTGAAATTTGCTTCAAGTTGTCTAGATTACATCAGTTTGCAGGGCTTCTGGAAAAAAGGGCAGGTTTAGTTCTCAATGATTTCAAGTCAAGAAAATGGGAGAAAATTGGAAACCTTAATCAAATACCTAATAAAGACAAAACACAAGGGAGAGCGAGGAAGAGTGAGAAAGAGCAAGGGTTGGTTACTCCCTAATAAACCTTTCTCCGTGTTTATTCTCTATGATCTCAGTCCCAACCATGTACAAAATTCCTTACCAAAGATTTCCTTCTCACAAGCCTTCTACAACTTTCCGTTTACATTCAGATTTTGTTCTAAGGTTTTCCTCTTTAAATAACCAGTCTTGCTTTCCTTGCATACAGAGTTGTTACCCTTATTATTCCCAGCCTTAGATAACCCATAAAACTTAATGAAGCATTTAGACAAAGCTTTAAGGGTTTTTTCCCTTTTCTGACAAATTTTGCAATGGAGATAACATAAACTTTTACATTTAATGCTGATAATTCTAAAGACCCGTCCATTGTAACTAAACTATCAACCTTAAATTAGCTTTAATGCCAAGTATTTTCCAAGATCATGTGAACTTAAAAACCAAACATTTGGGTTAGTTTCCATCTTTCCACCTCACATTTATAATATACATGGACACACAAATAAAAACACAAGATGCAAACAAAATCTTAAAGCACCAATTTCTCAATAGCTCCCTTTTACAAAACAAATCTAATTGCAAGATGATATTATAATTTATGGATGTGTTAATTAGTCATTTTTCTCCAGGGTGTAACAAATATGATAGCCAAGCAGTGTTGCAAAAAAAGATTGCCCAATTTTGGAGAGTACAGCCCAAAGGGCTGCACACAGGGATCAAACTGTCATTTCCATTTTCCGATCACACCATTGCCAGTTTTATTCAAAGACACCGAAAGACCTAGCAACAAGCAAACCAAATAAAGCCCAGGGTAGCTCTACAAGGGTTGGTTCCTCCCCAAAAGTTGGGGCTTCACCGACTGTACCAAATGGCTTCCTCCCCAACCTTTTTTTAAGCATGCAGGAAAAGGAGGCTAAGAGAACCAAAACTCCTGTGGGAAGCCAACCAAATGAGAGGAGAAATCTAAGAGAGCCAAGTCAAAAGGGACAAAGAAATAGGCTCATGTGCTGTCACACACAAAGTACTCACTAAGAGAAGTCTGTCCAAACCAAACCCCCAAATCATTTCCTTGCTACAAGAATTAAATTAGGCACTAAAGGTCAGTGGTCCCCAGTTGGAGTGGGACCCTGGGGACAGTCCCTGCGACAAAGGCCATAGGGCGCTGCTTTGACTTATCACCAGACTCCTGTTACCGACTGGGGTCCCGAAGAACCATGGGCAAAGAGCTCCTGGCTGGTTTGCCAAATTTGTAACCAAACCCAAGCTCATCTGCCTGATGCACAACAAAGCCAATCACTGAGATGCTGAATGCACAGCAAGGAAAGGGCTTCTTCGAGAAGCAGCCAAACGATGAAGGAGATAGGAGCGTTAAGCCTCAAATTCACCTCCGAAGTCCATGGAGGCAAGTCAGGGAAATTTAAAGGCAAAGGAAAAAGGTCTGGGTGAAAATCTGCAGCTGAGCTTATTAGTCTGCAGCTGCAATTAGTCCCATTAACCAAATTTGGTTACCAATTTCAACAAGACATTTACTTCACAGATAAAATTTAATATAAGGACGGGATACCTGGGTGGCTCAGTAGTTGAGCGTGTCTGCCTCTGGCTCAGGGCATGATCCTGGGGTTTTGGGATCAAGTCCCACATCAGGCTCCCCGCAGGGAGCCTGCTTCTCCCTCAGCCTAGATGTCTGCCTCTCTCTGTGTGTCTTCGTGAATAAATGAAATCTTAAAAAAAATTTAATATAAGGAATGATTAGCTAGGGGTGGTGGGGGGGAAAGAATGATCAGCCCATATATTGGAGAGGCAAAAAGGAAACACTTAGGTAGCAAGTTTTGGAAACAGCTATTGCTCCTAGGACTGGAGGGGAAAAGGAGCCGTTGGAATTTTGAGGCTGATTAGCTTGGCGGAGGGGGTCAGACCTCTGATGAGGGGGCACCGTCGATGCTGGGCTCTCTCAGGGCACCACGAGGTTGGTTCTGGGGAAAAGCTGCCCATGGAATTAACTGCTACCACTGAAACTAACTATAGAAAATAAATAAATAAATAAATAAATAAATAATTAAAAAAAAAAAAAAGAAAGAAACTAACTATAGGCAGGTGAAGTTTCTGAGGACCAAGCCCAGAAACAAGGCCCCTCTGTCCTCTAGCGGGCTCTCTAGAGCCTCCCAACGGTGGGGCCTAACAGGGAAAGGCTGGCCAAGGAGAACCAAGGCACCTGGGAGGGCAGCTGGGAAGCTCAGAGAGGAAAGCTTTAACGACCCTCACAGGTTGTTAGCTTCAGGCTGAATGGGGTCCTGGAGTACCCTGAGCTAGAGTTGGGCTATATCATCATTTTGCAAACCCCAGTGAATAAATGAACCAGGCACTGAGTATCAATGGTTCCCACCCACAGAAACCAGCACCATTTTATGTCTCCCAAGCTTATGTCAAAGTGATCAAAACAGAATGGACTCAAGCCTGGGCATCCAACTGCTAGCTTGTAGGAAATTCCCAGGATACAGTTCCTCCTGGAACTACATCTGTAGTTTGTAATCAGCAACAGTCAAGCTCTTGGGATCAAAGGGCCCGGTTTCTTCTACCGAAAAATTGTAAAGGAAAAAAAAGAGGGGATGGATGGGAAACTTCAGGTAAAAACAATTTAAAAGACATTGACACAAATGGGCAGGATTGAACTGTGGTGCCTGGGGATGCAAGTTTGGGTGAACCATAAAGGAAGGACTATAGAAGTTGGGTGATCTTCCAAGACAGGGAGCAGTGATGGGGGCAGGCGTTCAGAAAAGATGCTGGGGGTGGCTGGCAAAGTTCTATTTCTCCACCTGTGTTGTGGCCACCAGGGTGTTTGCCTGAAGATACTTTATTAAGTTGCACGTTTGTTATTTTTTCCAAAAACAGGTTAAGAAATATTGCTCTCTACCTTTACACATCCCCATCCCTCAACTCCCACTACCTAGCGGCCACCACTTTCATATCTTTAAAAAGTCTTCTGCGGGATCCCTGGGAGGCGCAGCGGTTTGGCACCTGCCTTTGGCCCGGGGCGCGATCCTGAAGACCCGGGATCGAGTCCCACGTCGGGCTTCCGGTGCATGGAGCCTGCTTCTCCCTCTGCCTGTGTCTCTGCCTCTCTCTCTGTGTGACTATCATAAATTAAAAAAAAAAAAAAAGTCTTTTGGGGTGCTTGGCTGGCTGAGTTGGTAGAGCATGAGACTCTTGATCCCAGGGTTGTGAGTTCAAGCCCTACATTGGGTGTAGAGATTACTTAAATAATAGATAGATAGATAGATAGATAGATAGATAGATAGATAGATAGATCTGTAAAAAAATAAAAATAAAAAAACCTCTTTTACTTATAGGCTGTTGGTGATTAAAACGGTTTTGTGGGCAGCCCGGGTGGCTCAGGGGTTTAGCGCTGCCTGCAGCCCAGGGCGTGATCCTGGAGACCGTGGATCGAGTCCCACGTCGGGCTCCCTGCATGGAGCCTGCTTCTCCCTCTGCCTGTGTCTCTGCCTCTCTCTCTCTCTGCATCTCTATGAATAAATAAATAAAAATCTTTAAAATATATATAAAAAAAACGGTTTTGTGATGTTCACTTTTGTGTGTGTGTGATTTTCACTTTTAGATCATGGTAGAGGGACATCTGGGTGGCTCAGCAGTTGGGCGCCTGCCTTCGGCGTGGGATCGAGTCCCACGTTGGGCTCCCTGCACGGAGCCTGCTTCTCCCTCTGCCTGTGTCTTTGCCTCTCTCTCTGTGTGTTTCTCATGAATAAATAAATAGAATCTTTAAAAAAAAAAAGATCATGGTAAAGACTTCTTGTTGCCCCCTCTGAGATCAGTTCTTTCCGCTTCCTCAGTAATAATCCTCACCCACCCAAATTCTTAGCTGGGAAAATGGACATGGACTTCCTAACCTTCCTAAGCACCCTTAGCCTTCCTCTAGACTTCATTGATGTGAAATAGAAAATATGCATCCAGCTTGGACCACTGTAATTTTGGATTTTCTGTCACATGCCATCAAATTTATTCTTGAATCATGGAAAGATATTATATACAGCCTGCCTCCCACATCACACCACAGGGACAAAAGAAAATCCTAAAAGCTTCCTGAGTAAAAAGGGGTCACATACCAAGATTCAAGAATCAGAATTGCATTGGTTTCTCGACAACACTGCAAGCTAGAAGGCAATATAGTAATACCTTTAAAATCTTGAAAGATGGGGCAGCCCGGGTGGCTCAGCGGTTTAGCGCTGCCTTCAGCCCAGGGTGTGATCCTGGAGACCCGGTGATCGAGTCCCATGTCGGGCTCCCGGTGCATGGAGCCTGCTTCTCCCTCTGCCTCTCTCTGTGTGTCTCTCGTGAATAAATAAAATCTTTTAAAAAATAATAAATAAAAATAAAATTGTGAAATAAATATTTTTTCTATACTTTTCTATACTTTGGTATAGATCTGGAATGAACTCGAGTGGCTATGTGACCTGCTTTGGCTATTGGAATATAGGCAGAGTAAACATATATCACTTCTAAGCAAAAGCTGAAGGAACGATCATCTTTGGTGAGCTATACCCTCTTTCCTTCTGGTTTGAGACTGATGTCCCAGTCGGGGGCTGCTCCATCCCTTGATCCTGGGGAGAAAAAGCATAGAGCTAGAGCCAACCCATGAGGACATGGTTTGTTGAAGAACGATTTGTTGAAAACCAGTGGGATGTTGGGATCATTTGTTACCAAAGCATAACTTTGGGTGACATATAAAGGGGTGGCCAAGAGAAAAGAAACATATGAGATCCAGAAAAAAGGATTCAGCAGAGGAAAAAGGAGAAAGGAGGCCCAAAGAGACAGAGAGAGAAAGAAAGAAGAAGAAAAAGAGGCCCTGTTTCAAGAGAGCAAACAGTCCAGATTGGAATAGAACATAGGATTCCTGGAGAAATGTCTCCTGGAGAAACGATCCAAAACTAGATCAAATGACTAAACTACCTGAGGTGTTATATGTTGATGTATTGAAAGGACACTGTATTGAACATATTTGTAGCAGAGGCTCTGGAAAAGAATTAGGTAATAGGGGTATAGAAAATCAAGCAAATAAAAACATAAGGCAATTGTTAACTCAGAGACAAAAAAAAGTTGAACAAAAAAACTATTATTTTCATAGGACACTATATAACTGAGTTGTAAATAATATTCACATGGAAATAATACAAAAGAGATTAACAAAAATAAAACCACTATATTGGGAGGATTATGATGCCAAAGTATGTGTGTGTATGCATGGGTGTGTGCGCACATGCACGCACCTACATGTATGGGTGTGCTGGAAGTTTCTTTAATTCTTTCACAAGGGCAGCCCGGGTGGCTCAGCAGTTTAGCGCTGCCTTCAGTCCAGGTCGTGATCCTGGAGACCCGGGATTGAGTCCCATATCGGGCTTCCTGCATGGAGCCTGCTTCTCCCTCTGCCTGTGTCTCTCATGAATAAATAAATAAAATCTTAAAAAAAAATTCTTTCATAATTTTCTTCTCTCCATTTTGTTTTCTCTTTCTGGGCTTCCTTTAGCTAGAGGTTATACATTCTGGAAGATCTTCTGTTTATCTTTTCTCTCCTATCTTTCTACCTCTTATTTTGTTCTAGTTTCTAGAAGATGGTCTCAACTTTGTCTTCTAATACTTGAATGAAATTTTGACCTATGCTATCATATTTTAATTCTCTAGACCTATATCTTGTTCTCTGAATGTTTTTCTATCTATAGCATACTGTAATTTTTTCATGGCTGCAATGCTTTCTAATATCTCATTTAAAATATTAGAGTTTTTGTTTAAGTTCATTATAAAGTTTCCCATCAAACTTTCTCCTAATGGTTTCAGCATCACTAGTGATTATTATTAATTTTTAAAGATCTTTTAAAAATTTATTTATTCATGAGAGATTCACAGAGAGAGGCAGAGACACAGGCAGAGGGAGAAACAGACTCCCTGCCGGGAGCCCGAAGCAGAACTCGATCCCAGGACCCCAGGATCACGCCCTGGGCTGAAGGTGGTGCTCAACCGCTAAGCCACCCGGGCTGCCCTGGACTTCTTTTATAAAGAACTTTCCTTCATCAATTCTTTGTGTTATGGACTCTTCAAAATTCTATCTATATCCTGAATACAGGAAGCAAAGGCAACGAATAGCCAAGACAATTCCTGAAGAATAAATACTTTGTGTCATCAAGAGAAACCAGGGCTCTTGGAGAGAGTGCCTGATTCTAGGTCTGAGTCAGGAAATATAAAAGATGAGTATGAAACCTCTTGCTGTCCCGTGTGTGTGCCTGCGCATGCTAAATTCAAATTTACGAAATTCGATTTTAGTATATGTGCTGCTGAAGTGAGCACAGCTACTAAGTTCAGTCAAAAACTCAGGGGCTTTCTTGGAGAAGCTCCTGTTGGACTGGGATAAGACATTTTAAAAATCAATAAAAATCAATAAAAATAAAAATCAATAAAGATAAGAACTGCAATGGATAGACACAGCGAATATATTCAAAGCCATTAGTTCATAAGGATCCTTCACTGGCCCCTGGTTTAGAGCCTCAGTTATCCAAGTTAAGGTTTCTGCAATTCTTTGACTTTTCCTTCTTGGTCTCAGGGAAGTACCAGCAGCTCCGGCCATCACATCCACGTTCCAGGGAGCAGGAAGGAGGAAAGAATGAGGTTGACTCAGCTTTCCTGGGGGTTCTCCTGAAGACTGACTTACTTCTCTTGGTCATTCTCACTGGTAAGGGACCCTGGGGAATGTAGTTTTCTTCCCACAAACTGAGCACAATGCTGACCCTATAAATACCTTATTAACAAAAAGGAGAAAAATGATACTGGATAGGGAGCTAGCTGTGTCAGCCACACTTTTGTATCTTGAATTATATCACATTTCTAATTCCTACTTTTATTTGTGCCTTTTTTATCTTGATCAAATCTTTTACAAAATCATGTTTGCTCCTCTTGAGATTCTTTGTCTTGTATTCCCGCTGCTTATTCTTCGTCCGCCCTATTTTCTTTTCCTTTGCTCATCATGAAATCATTTTATTTTTCTTATTTTGTCTTACTATGTCAAACACAGACATTTCTGAAAACAGACAAAAACAAAGAGCCTCGAAAAAGGCATAACCGGCATGAACATCCTGGCAGAAGGATCATTTTGGTGTAAGCATGTTTCTGTGCACATACATGCCCGACGTGCCCATATACATGCATTTCTGAGAAAGGAAAATGTAATAATATTACATATATTTTTCGATTTTGCCTTTTAGAGTTCATCTCACGTTATGTTTTGAACATTCTTACATGTCAAATACAGACCTCTGACATTTGCTTAAGCAGTCAACAAAATCCTTTGTCCTAAAGAAATCACCCCCAGAGCCTCCAGGAACAAAACGGATGCGACAAAGGGTCCGGGCCGACCAGGGAGGGGGCCAGTCCCTGCCAGGCGGGCTTCAGCCCCCCGCGGCAGCTACAGCGTTAATCTCCGGAGCGATGACTCAGCTTTCATTTGCATTACCATGGTGCACTGCAGGCAATAGATTTTCAAGTTAAAAGCCAAAGGTTTCCTTTAAACCTCTTATTTCAAAGAATGAGACTTTTCTCTACCCACGTGATGGAAGGAGCTGCTGCTGCAGGCTCTGGAGCAGGGCTTACCTTCACCCTTAGTGTCCCAGGAGTCACGGCTCCCTGGCAATCCTCTCAGGGTGCCACTCTGTTCTATTCCACTTTCTCTTCAGATAGTACAACTCTGTTGACTTTCATTAAATATTTCCGTGGAGAAGAAACAAGCTCGAATATTGATCTTTTCCCAGCCCCGCAGCCCTCTTACATGCAGGGCTAATGCCTCTAATGGTAGATCTTGCAGCTAACTAGTTTTGTGCAGTTGTGATCTCCTATCTTCCTTTTTTTTTCCCCCTAAATTGTGAGAAGGCCTTTATTTTTCTAGCTCGGTAGTATCTAATTTTCGTGGTGGTTGTCTTATTTATTTATTTATTTATTTATTTATTTATTTATTTATTTATTTTTAACTGGTCATATTTTTCATTTTTCACCTATATTTCAAGCCTATGTAGGTGAAGTCGTTCTGTTCTTTTGGCTCTTACTTTTTTTTTTTTCTCAAACATTTTGTGAGATTCATAGATTCATTCACAATCCCGTGTGTAGCTGCTATTCATTCGTGTTCTTTGTTTTTCACTGTGGTATATATTTCCATTCCATGTTGATGGTCATTGGGGTTGGGTGCAGCCTAAGGCCACTAGACCACTATTACGGACATTTTTGCACCTGTCACACTAGATACATCCTTTTAGCTTTCATTTTCCTAAGCAATGGTAATTTTCTTCATAAGTGGTTATCTCATTTTATGCACCCTGGGAGAGGAATTGCTAGTCAGAGAGAAGCACATATTCAAGGTTTCTTTTTTCTTTTTTTTTTTTTTTGAAGGTTTCATTTAAGTAACGTCAATTTTTGCTTTCTCCGAAGGAGACGGAACCAGTATACACTGTCACCGCAGTGTATCAACAGTCCAATTGTTTGACATACTCACCAAGTTGCTATTTTCAGACTTTTACACTTTTGAGCATCTGGTGGGTGTGAAATCCATCACTTAAAATGTTTGCATAAAAAAATAAAATGCTTGCATATCATTCCATTGTATGGACGAGCCATCACTTGTTTATTTTTTTTTTAAGATTTATTTATTTATTCATTGGGGGGGGGGAGAGAGAGAGAGAGGCAGGCAGAGGGAGAAGCAGGCTCCATGCAGGGAGCCCGACATGGGACTGAATCATGCCCTGGGCTGCAGGCGGCCCTAAACCGCTGCGCCACCAGGGCTGCCCCCATCACTTGTTTAAATGAAGATTCTGATATAGAACATGTAGTTTCCAATTTTCAGTTTTATAATCAAAGCAGTGCTTGTTCAATTCCTCAGGACAAATTTTTTCTTTTTTTTTTTTTAGAATTTTATTTTTTTAAGAGCTTATTTATTTATTCATGAGAGACACAGAGAGAGTCAGAGACTCAGGCAGAGGGAGAAGCAGGCTCCATGCAAGGAGCCTGATGTGGGCCTCGATCCCGGGTCTCCAGAATCACAACCTGGGCCGAAGGCAGGCGCTCAACCGCTGAGCCACCAGGCATCCCCTCAGGATAGATTCTAAGAGTGAAAATGCTGAACTAAATGTTCTGTACATTTAAATTTTTTTCTTTTCTTTTTTTAGATTTTATTTATTTATTCATGAGAGACAGAGAGGCAGAGGGAGAAGCAGGCTCCATACAGGGAGCCCGACGCGGGACTCAATCCCAGGGCTCCAGGATCATGCCCTGAGCCGCAAGCGCTAAACCGCTGAACCACCCAAGGATCCCTATACATTTAAAATTTTGATGCATATTACCCAACTGCCATTCAGAAAGGTCTTACAATTTTACATTCTCATCTACTGTATTTGCATACCTTTTTTTGCCATACCCTGGTCAAAAATAACTCTCTTTTTGTTCTTTTTTATTTTATTTATTATTTTATTTTTATTTATCTTTAAATATTTTATTTATTCATTCATGACACACACACACACACAGAGGCAGAGACACAGGCAGAGGGAGAAGCAGGCTCCGTGCAGGGAGCCCGATATGGGTCTTGATCCCAAGACCCCGGAATCACAACCTGAGCCGAAGGCAGATACTCAACCACTGAGCCACCCAGGTGTCCCCAAAAATAACTTTCAAAAAAAGGTCTTCTGTTTATAGTTTTAATTTTAGAAGTCATTTGATGAAGGCTTTTAAAATTTTATTTATTCATGAGAGACAGGCAGAGACACAGGCTCCATGTAGGGAGCCCAACATGGGACTTGATCCTGGGTCACCAGGATCACACCCCAGGCCAAAGGCAGTGCTAAACCGCTGAGCCACCTGGGCTGCCCTGATGAGTGCTTTCAGAACAGCAGACCCCTGACTCGCCCTTCCCCAGCCCTAATTCCTACTTCCCAGGAGCCATCATTTTAAACCTTTAGCAGTTTCATCTGTTTGCCTCTGTAGCTCATAATACATTTATACCACTCTTTGATGATTTTTTAGTTGTAAATTGTGGGAGAGGCCTCTAGTGGGCCACCCTATCAATTTTCCCTCAGTCTTTTTTTTTTTTTTTTTTTAATTTTCCCTCAGTCTTTAGAGGAGGTACACCTTTGGAATTCCTGAGCCTTTTGGGGTTCTGAAACAAAATGTCTTCCTTACCACCTGGCTACTGGATCCAGTCCCTGCATGGAGCCTGCTTCTCTCTCTGCCTCTTTCTCTCTCTCTCTCTCTCTCTCTCTCTGTGTCTCATGAATAAATAAAATTAAAAAAATAAAATCTTTTTTTTTTAAATAAAATCTTAAACAAAAACTCTCAAGCAATTCCACCCTTTCATTTTTCTAAGGAAGCAACTGAGTGCTCCCTAGTTATCTTTTTTTTTTAAAGAAAAGGTTTTATTTATCCATTCATGCGGGACAGAGAGGCAGAGACACAGGCAGAGGGAGAAGCAGGCTCCATGCAGGGAGCCCGATGTGGGACTTGATCCTGGGACTCTAGGATCATGCTCTGAGCCCAAGGCAGATGCTCAACCGCTGAGCCACCCAGGCTGCCCGCTCCCTAGTTATCTTGCCCAAACAAATCTTTGTCCCCAGGCGTCTTTCCCTGAGGCCCAGAGCTTTGCAATTCCAGCTGCTCTTCAGAACAACTCAGGGAGTTTATAAAACTAAAACTAAAACAACGCTATGCCCAGGCTATATCCCCACCAGTTAGACTGAGGGTGGGGTTTGGGCATTAGTATTTTGAAAGCTTCCAGGTGGTTCTCAAGTGCAGGGTCACTGCCATAGGCTGAGAAATTCACTGGCTTAGCCCATTTCTAAAAGTGTGGTACTGGGGTCCCTGGGCGGCTCAGCGGTTTAGCACCTAACTTTGGCCCAGGGCGTGATCCTGGAGTCCTGGGATCGAGTCCCATGTCGGGCTCCCTGCGTGGAGCCTGCTTCTCCCTCTGCCTCTCTCTCTCTCTCTCTCTGTCTCTCATAAATAAATAGGTAAATAAAATCTTTAAAAAATAAAAGTGCGGTACTAAGGACAGTAAGACATGCATCCCATGTTCTTGTTATGAAATTACTTTTGTGTGTTGCCCAGATTTAGTAGTGGCTGTTTTCATGCCTTAATTTCACAAGGACTCTGTTAGTTCAATTAACAACACTAATCTTGCTGGTGGCATTTTTAAACTCCAGGCCCATTGTGGGCCTCGAACTCATGACGCTGAGATCAAGAGAAACCCACTACCACCTGAGCCAGCCTGATGCCCCAATGTTATATCTTGTGCCATACTCTTTTGGTAGAGGGATACAATTTAGCTCAGTCCTCACCTCACCTTTATACTCTGCAGTGTCTTCATGAAAGAGTTAGTACTGTTGAATGATGTGGCCATTTTGTAGTATCTGGATTTTTTTAAAATTTTATTTATTCATGAGAGACAGAGAGAGGCAGAGACACAGGCAGAGGGAGAAGCAGGCTCCATGCAGGGAGCCCGACGTGGGACTCGATCCCGGGGGTCCAGGGTCATGCCCTGGGTGGAAGGTGGCGCTAAACCGCTGAGCCACCCGGACTGCCCTAAGATTTTATTTATTTATTCATGAGAGATACGCAGAGAGAAGCACAGACACAGGCAGAGGGAGAAGAAGGCTCCATGCAGGGAGCCTGACGTAGGACTCGATCCCCAGACCCCAGGATCATGCCCTGAGCCGAAGGCAGACGCTCAACTGCTGAGCCACCCAGGTGTCCCTGTATCTGGATTTTTGCACTAAGTCCAGTGTGACAGAGGAGAATATTATGTACTTACTATTTTCATGATTATAATGGGGATACTTTAGTGGTAGTCACCCAAATCTTCTATTATGTTGAATTGATCTATTATCTCTATTTATTTAAGGTCATAGGTTTGTTATTTTTTAAGTAAGCTCTAGGCCCAACGTGGGGTTTGAACTCGTAACCCCAAAATCAAGAGTTTCGTGCTCTACCGACTAAACCAGCTGGGTGATCCTATTAGGCCACAGGCTTACATTTTTCCCCCCCAGCTTTACTGAGAACTGGTTAACCTCGGTGAGTTTTAGCTCTAGCCAGCAGAAAGCATAATCAGTGCTCATCATGGTTATTAGGATAGAACAAGATAGATCAATATATACTATCACTACTGGGAGGAGGGGAAAATCCTGCAATAGCTTTAGAGTAAAAGACCTGCTGACTAGATTAGAAGGATTTTTTATCATGAAGGACAACCCATTGCACTTGTGTAGAAGTCTACAGTGAAAGTAAGATGTGTTCTTAAGACTCAGTAACTTCTCAAGGCAGTTTTAATTCTAACAATAGAAGCCTACATACCAGATACTTTGAAAATATTTACAGGTCCTTATTGGAAGAGAATTTTTAGTTATTCAGGAAAAACCATTATAACTTATATCTCATCGCTAAAAATGAGGTTTATTTATTCAGAACAAAATGGAATATAGTTTTTTCATATTGGAAATAAATCAGAATGCACTGAAAAAATGCTGTTAAAAACTAATCATAGTTTAACAACTGAAATCATAAACGGTTTCATCTGAACAAATCTCCCAAGTGTGAAGACCAGATAAACAATTGATGACTTATGAGAAATATGTAACTGCATGTGATTAAAGCTTCATGGATATGTATTTGTCATCTGTCATGACTCACTAGTTTTCTAAGCACCATCTTTTTTGGGTATTGTAACATGCATTCTGTGATTTTATTTTCCTATCAACATAGTCTGGAAATAATCATTTATTAAAAAGGCCTATTTTCCTCCCAATAAAATTGATTATATAAATTGGATCAAAATTTCTACCACTTATATTTTTAAAAGCTGAAACATAAATTGGCTAAAATTAAATGCACCTACTTTTACACTTGCTAAAGGTCTTACTTCAAAATGGAGGGAAAATCTCACTATTACCAAAAAAGAACCATATCAAATTATTTAAATGATACAAGTGCATTCATAGTCCTGGTTTTTATACCAAAGTGGTCAAGGAGGGAAATAAAATATGACAAGTTGGGTGTGATTGTAAGCTTCTTCTTTTTTTTTTTTTTTGTAAACCTTTAAAATGTCCTAAAAATCTTATTTGTAATAATAATTTGTGAAAAACCATCTTAGTTACTGTAGGGCATCTGAAAGCACTGTAACAAGTATCACTACTGCTTTACCTCCTAACAGAACAGGTTCTCTAGTTTTGACTTTCCAAAATTACAAATTGAGATTTCCCACTTTGTATAAAAAGTTGCTACTTTTGCATATAAGGAGTTTCTGACATTGTACCTAAGTTGCCTGTAGCAGAGCACCCGCTCCTGGCTGCATCAGTGGATTTTACTTGCTTGCCATAAACTACTGTAACTGTAAATAAACAATTTTAATTCTTGTGTAATAAGACTCCATATACCTTAAAGACATAGTTTTATTTGGTTCGATGATCTATTACCTTTTCAAGTATTTTTACTTGATTTCATGTGCACGAATTTGCCCAGCCTTCAGGGGACATCAGCCCTCAAGAACCTCAGAGAAAGCTCATGAACATGTGAAACAGTTCTCAGGGACCCTTATCTCTGTGCTCTGTAGTGTTGTCATTTTCCTTTGAAATGTATGCCATTAGAGATATCTGATTTAGCAGGACTATTCATGGTCCTCATGTGAGCTTGGTTCCTATTTGGCAATGTGGAAAGGTGAATCGGCAGCAGGAACTGACTGGAACAGCCAAGGAGGCATCTGTAACACCAACTAGAAAGAAAATCATCATCCAAGGATGCTAGTGGAAGGGTAAAAAGTAAAAAGCACCAGCAACCTTGGCCGCCCTGAGGGCATTAATATGTTAGTCCAAAGTGTGTCAAACTGTAAAGCCCATTCTAATCCCTGGGGGTCTCAGTAAAGTGCAGTCTGGGCCAGCAGGTCTGTGGCAGGGCCTGAGACTGCATTTCTAGCAAACTCCTAGGGCAGGCCACCACTGGTTTCTGAGCCACACTGAGTACTGAGGTATAATCCCCACAGTGTGAAGCTTATGTGTTTTTATGCTCAGTGTAGCTTGCTGGCTATCCCCCAGGCACGTAATAATACTTAATTTTCCAACTAACATGGTTACAAATTCTTCCCTTTAAAGGAATACACTTCAGTTACCTGTACCATTTATACGAGCACAACATTTTACTCCATTTGGAATCATAAAAATAGAGTATAACTGTATTTTTATGCAGTATATAAAATCTTATTTTAGCCTTTTATTTTCATGGAGCAATGCACAATTAGGTTGTTTTAAAATGCAGTAAGAATATCATGTAAAGTTGATAGTAACAGCTGTAACATGTCTATTGTCATTTTAGGTTTTTTTTTTTAACTTTCTTTGAAAGCTTTGCTTTTTGTATTTTTTCAACAATATGAATTTTAGTGCATGTACCAAGAGCCAAGCACTGTCATATTTTGATCTGCTTACATCCAGGACTTTTAGCTACTTAAAGCATTTTATTTATTTTTTATTTTTTAAAGATTTTATTTATTCATGAGAGACACACAGAGAGGCAGAGACACAGGCAGAGGGAGAAGCAGGCTTTATGTAGGGAGCCTGACATGGGACTCCATCCCAGGTCTCCAGGATCAGGCCCTGGGCTCAAGGCAGTGCTAAACCGCTGAGCCACCCAAGCTGCCATTAAAAACATTTTCTATGTCCCCCCCCCCCCCGAAAACTCTACTTAAAAAAAAAATCCAAACTTCTCCTCTTCAATAGGATTATTTTAGAACTTGCCAGTCATCGTTCCTGAACCCAAACTCAGTAATCAGCAACTGTGGCACAAGTGGAAATCCCTTGATAATGGGGTCAGTGGTTTCATAGAATACATGAATTTATTGCTATAACGCAAGGGATCCTAGCTGAGACAGCCTGGCCCATTCACAAGTGTGTATACCAAGCTACAAACAAGAGCAAAGCTTAGAGGCACACCCAGTTGCCTTGTTGACTATACCTTTGCCAGGCGACCATGGATTAATTTTTATGGGGTCAAGAATATAAATATGTACATTTTTCCTATAAAGGATTTATAATTTTCCTATAAAGGATTTTTTATTATTATTATTTTTTTTTTCCTATAAAGGATTGTCTTAATTCTATTCCCTCTTAGGAAATAAAGTTTCCTTTAAAAATACCAAAGTTTCAGGAAGCAAATGCCTCAGAAGTGTTCTGACATTAAGCCACCTTGTTTTTTTAAAATGCCGTATCCTCTAAATGTGGATTTGCTGGTGTAGCAGGATACAAGTGGTGAGTTCCAGAAGTTGTACTCAGAGGAACACAATTTTATAAGGACTGACAGGTTTAATTAAGACAAAGCTAAAACATTTATATGTGGTGATGATTTAAACAAAAACAAAGAGACTGTAAGGTGAATGGGCCTGTGAAGGTCATTAATATAAAAAGGACAAAATGCCCCGCTTTCTACAAAAACTGTGATGGGGAATTTAGGAAAGCAACAATATTAAATGTGGTATAGTTAAACAAACAAACAACAACACAAGAAAGAAAAGGCCCCAGGGAAAAACAAATGTTTTTACACAGTATTTGTCAATGTCAAATTGTATGATGTTTATACCATTAAAATCAACATAATTATTTTACCTTTTGGCATTTTAGATGGAATTTTAGAAAATACCTAGCAAGAAAATAGTCTTGAAAGTGCCTCTTCCTAAGTTCTTTGGTACAATTTGGTCATTTTGTTATCAATCCATTAAGTAAGTACTTTAACAGACATATATCAATGAAAATACAAGAAGTACAAATGTTTAGAAAACCACAATTGAAGAATAAATTATAATTCTGACCTCACAGAAAACAGAACTCTAAAATTTTACTTCCATTTCTGTGGCAAAGATATCCATAGTGACTACACGAATATCTCTAACTAGACTTATATTAAAGAAATATTACATAAAACATCCCTTTTTGATTATTAGAATAACTGTTCTATACACTTTTTTTAAAAAGCAAAAAAGGCAAGTTTCAGCTTGAAAAAAGAATCTTGAATTTCATAATTATAGCAATCTTTTGTGCCTTCTGATTCAGCAAGTGTCATCTAGAATTTAATATCAACTATAGAATGTTAAGGATTATTGTTTTATTTCAGGAAAAGCGCTAATTTTCCTCCTGCAGCATTTCCTCTATTTCCTTATCCCAGTTTTCATCTCGTTTCTCTGATTCTGTCACCACTTCATATTCCTGAAGTTCCTGTTGCAGTTCTTTTTCCCAATCTGCGGAATCTTCTGAAAGAAACAAATGAGAAGGAAAAGATTCTCTTTGAATTCACAATGCTTGTTTTTAAGAACTTGGTCAAGTACAGTTCCCTGTGGAAGTCCGAGCCATGGTAATTTTTAATGTCTCCAGCTTCCTCACTGTGTGTACTCAGAAAACCTGACCAAATTTTAACAGTAACCGAAGGGAAATACGATTAGAAAGATAAATCAGGTAAGTGCCAGACATTCAGGTGTTATTTTGCTTTATTAAAACCTCTGCTTTTGGGCAGCCCTGGTGGCTCAGCAGTTTAGTGCCGCCTTCAGCCAAGGGCCTGATCCTGGGGACCCGGGATCGAGTCCCGTGTCAGGCTCCCTGCATGGAGCTGCTTCTCCCTCTGCCTGTGTCTCTGTCTCTCTCTCTGTGTTTCTCATGAATGAATAAATAAATAAATAAAATCTTAAAACAAACAAACAAACCTTAAACCTTGAAAACCAAGTGTTTTAATTTTTTTTTGGCAGTGGTGACTCAAGGGAAAGGACACGGTGTGTTGCATGGCCAACCACCAATGTCATAGATATTTATTAGGGGCTTACTGGGTGCCAAACTCCATGTCAGGTACTGTGCGGTGACAAATCCAAAGTGTAACTGCCCTTGAGGTACTTATAATTTAGCTGGAGGGCCAAGACAATGAATATATAAAAGAATATTACGTGTTCTGAATTATAACTTGGGCAGGAATTCAATAAAAGAATAGCTTGCCTGGAGCAGCCAGCCAGCACCTTATGAATCCTGCCTCAGGGCAACTTCCAGTTTCCTGTGGGGCCTGTGCTACTAGCCATCACTGGCAAAAAGGGAACCCACGCACAATCCACTCTAGCTATCGCCTAGAACACATGGGGCTCTTGCCCATTGTCCTTCTGTGGTGGCTGGCAGCCATCTCTATCAGAAACAGGTAAGGGTAGAAGGAATCTGAGGCACCTAGCAAGCCCAAGTTTTCACTTCTCTTCTGGCCTCTCTTTCCCCCAGAAGCTCTTCCTTCCTCTTTTCCCAATTCTCTCCAGAGTCCCTCCGCAGTGTGCAAACAGGGTTCTGGTTCACCTCTGGGAGGCTAATTTTCTCAGGGTGCTCTCTGTACAACTAGGGGAAAGCCAGATTCCTTAGTGCATTGTAAGTCTCAGAAGGCTTCATGAAACACTCTTCATATGATGATTAACTCGACCCTTTGCTTTTCATCCAGTAGAAAGCCAGTCATTTGTCCTGATGTGCCAAAGAAAGCAGCCCTCCCTCCTTCTGCTTGTTCTTTGTCTCTAAATTATTATTATTAAAGATTTTATTTATTTATTCATGAGAGACAGAGACATAGGCAGAGGGAGAAGCAGGCTCCCCGATGTGGGACTCGATCCCAGGACACAGGATCATGACCCAAGCCGAAGGTAGACTCCCAACCTCTGTGCCACCCAGGTGCCCTAAATCATCATTATTATTATTACTAATTAATTAAGATTTTATTTATTCATTCATGAGAGACACAGAGAGAGAGAGAGAGGCAGAGATACAGGCAGAGGAAGAAGCAGGCTCCATACAGGGAGCCTGACATGGGACTCGATCCCGGGTCTCCAGGATCATGCCCTGGGCCGAAGGCGGCGCTAAACCGCTGAGCCACCGGGGCTGCCCCCTATTATTATTATTTAAAGGCAGCCTGCTCCTTCCCAGAAGCAGTACTCTTGTGGCACATAGCAGCAGGGAAAAGAATCTTCTACATAACAGTATAAACCCAAGAGGCGGGAGGGTGGCTCAGTCAGTTAAGCATTTGCTTTCGATTCAGGTCATGATCTCAGGGTCCTGGGATCAAGCCCCATTTGGGCTCCCTGCTCAGTGGGGTGTCTGCTTCTCTCTCTGTCCCTCTCCTTGCTCATGTGCACATGCTCTCTGTCTCAAATAATAAAACCTTTAAAAAAAAAAAAAGTAGAAGCCCAAGTAGAAGGCTGGAGGGCAGTGTCTCTAAGTGAAAGGGTATGCACTCTTTGTCGCCTGTTGCTAACCACATGTTCAAAGAGCTGAGGTGCCTTGGATCAATCACTTATCCTCTCTGGGCTCAGTTTCTCCTCTCTATATTCCTGGCCATGCTTAAGGCAGAGGGATGTAAGGTCTGGTCACGTGTGCAAGAATCCACCTTCTAATGGAGAACACAGTAAGTTACAATATGTTTGTATATCTGCTTCAGAATGACATTTTCTCCAATCAACTTCGGAATCAGAAAAGAGCACAGCTATTTTGTTTGTCTGGTACCTTCTAGGATGGCTGTCTCCTCCTCCTTTTTGTCAAGAACCAGTTGCTCCATTTCCTTCCTCAGATCCTCCTGATTTAAGTTACAGGCATCAAAGGCGTCACTGACAAACTCAGAAACCCCTGGGCTGGTAGAAATCTCCTCTTCATCCTGAAATACAACAAAGGAGCTGTGGGAACGGTTTTCTTAAGTGGCATTTAGCTTAGTGTCCCTTTCATCGCCTTCCTCCGCTAGTCAGACGCTCAGCTCACCGCTCTCCAGTCATCTCACCTGCACTGGTTGCTTTGGAGCCAGATGAGCTACTGCCTGAATCTACTAGGCTCTCTCACAGTTCGGGTCACCCCAGTCATTCAGTCCAATTCCTGATGCCAGGGAATTGCCTCAAGTCTTAGCTACAGGTCCTTAACTAGACAAGTGCTGGGCCCCTCTTCTTCAAAGCATACAAGACCCATATTCATAAGCAGTTTCAAATGGGATCTGAGATAGTTAACATGAGTTACTTCATTTCCAGACATCAACTACTAGGTACAACGTAAAACTGTATTACCTCTTGAGTTTTAAGCTGAGATTTGATTACGACAGGTGGCGTTTTGGGCCGTACTGCCTCTAAGAAGTGAGAATAAAAGAGATAAAAATTGCTTGATTCAATTCTGAATACATATTATAGTAACAACTAAAATATCCACAAGTACAATGATACTAAATAATTTTCAGAAATGAGCTTTTATATTATGCTTTCAAGAAATAGCTAGGCGAGACCATATTTCAACCTCTTTCTTTGGGGTATATATATTTTTTAGGTCATCATATTTGATGCTCCTCATATAAGATTTCCAAACAAGAAATAAATTTTGACCCCAGTGTTAGCTGAAGTCAAATTCAGGAATAGTTCTGCTCTTTCTTTTAGGATAAGGAGAATTCAGTTATTTGTCAAATTTTCCTTTTGTCACGAATGCTAGGAAGCACAAAGTGAAGTGCAACACTCAGCCACAGCTTCCCCTCTTTCTCCTGGGCCACATTTTCTATCTTACAAACCTCACTAGGTGTATAGTCTTTACTGAATCCTGTCTTAAGCCCATTTTGATACACAGGCAGTATTTGGTGAAATGGCATTTTCTAATAAAATTACTGAAAAAAAATAGTAAAGAATAATTGACAATTGGGATTCTTTTTTGACATCTATATGCAAAAGGCCAAATTTCACTGTGTAGAGCAACCTCATGACATTTCCCTGACCTGAAATGCAGTGGCAGGTTCTTTTCTAGTGGTCTGTACAACCCGTACCTTAATATACATGGTTTTGCATAATTATTTAAAATTCCATGAACAGGTAAGCCTCTAGTAGGTATAATTAGTACCCATACACAGGTATTCATGAAACATTAAAAATATGACCCAAAATACCTTATTATTTTTTAATATCTTTCTTATTTTAATTAGTATTATTGATCTTAAATTGTTGCTGATATTATAGAACACTTCCCCAACAACCAGGGGTCAACTGTCACAGTAAAAGTCCAGCGTGCAATGTAACGGTGCCCAGGTCTGAGCTAGACACTGGTAACTTGGAGTGGAATGGAGCTTAGTTCCGCTCTACAGAGTACAGGACTAGGGAACATCAGCTTGAATGAGAGGCAGAGAAACAAAGAAAAGCAGTGGACTGAATCGGTAGAGGATAGAAGGTATCAAATGTTACAGGGTAAAGGGCAAGGAAAGAGATGTGAAAATGACCAGTGGCCGAGGAAGAAATAAAAAGAAGTAAAACCCCCGAAGAACAAGAAAAAGAAAGCAAAGGAAAGGAAAGCTTGGGGGAGAAGTGTGAGCAGGGTCAGAGAGAGGGCATGAGAATGAACATTCCTTTGGAAAGGAAAGAGTTTTTCAGTAGATGACAATGACATTTTTGGTACTTACAAGATGACAAGCTCATGAGAGTCTCTAAGAATATTTTTCAAGTAACTTTTTTTTTTTTTTTTTTTTAAACACAGAGTTAAGTCTTCTCTGAATATACCTGTCAGTGGCAAGTCTTCCTCTCTGCCACGGCTCTTCTCCTCCTTCCCGGCGGCCTGCTGCTGGGCGGCCAGGGCTGTGAGCTGGGCTGACTGCTTAATCAGTGAGACACGGTAAAAGTAGTTCCTCCAAAACACTTCTTCCTTCACGCTTTTCAGGACAGACAACAACACATTTGAGAATGCGTGCAACACATGCAAATGCACATGGGGGTTATTTGTTTTAGTGGAGGTGGGAAGAGATGATTTTTCAGAAGCATTTTCAAATCTGAGTGAGGCTCAAAGGAGATTTTACTTGCTTTTGAACTAAAAGCTAAGGAACAGGATAAAAAGAATAGCTATCTTCTCCACAGCAGCAAAAGACAACTTACAGAACACCAATGAAACCTCCATATTTCTTGGTATTTTAATGATACCAACATTGCCCTCAGCAAAAACAAACAGGCACTGTTGTGAAACCAGCACATCAACCTGGGAGACTGCAAGCACAGCCAGCCAGGACTTCACTGGATTTGCTGTTTGCCGAAGGATTAAGAACTTTCCAGCAGTGACAAGAAAGGATTGTGGGTGTTGCTCCTTATGAAAGGAAATGTCTGGCAGCATGCAAATAACTTGGGGATCAGTAAGAGTGAGGTGGGAGATGACTGATAAAAAGACTAAAGTGCAGTTCAACCAGAGGACCCTCAGGGGTCCTCAAACTTGTCTGCATATGAGAATCACCTGGCAGGGGGTGCCAGGGACCAAGTAGGGTAAGGTGACTGGCCACATGGGGATGCCTTGGAATGGGGAATGTCAGCCTGAGCCGGGAGAGGAGGGTGTCTGAGCAGGGGAGTGGGTGGTGGCAAAAATGGAAGATTGGTTACACGCAAGGGGTTGATCAATTAAATAAAAATATTAAGGAGAGTGGAAACCAAGATTCTCGTGGTCAGAGAAGGGAGTTACAAACATTGAAAGGGAAAATTCTAGAATGATCCCTGCTGTGAGGTAGCACCATGAATACATGGTTTTCATTCAGTAGAGAATGTATGTGAATATACATGAGCACACAAATATTCCCTAGCTCTGTCCACTGAGTGGACCAAGGAATAGTGACACCCCAATAAGCAATGAACATGCCTAGTGCTCAGATCTTGGTGTCTGTACACCATTTATAATGATGGCAACGATTATAACCATTGCATAAGACAGGATGGTGAGTCTATACAGATACAAATAAATACATGAATATGTCCCAAGTCTGATGAGGAATGGAATAGTTTTACAGAGTTCAAAGTACCTCCCCCAGAAAATACTTATTAATTTCAAAGAGAAAAGAAGTAACTTCACAGTCAAGAAGTCTGGCAGAGGGATGCCTGGGTGGCTCAGCAGTTGAATGCCTGCCTTTCATTCAGGGCATGATCCTTGGTCCAGGGATTGGGATCGAGTCCTGCATCAGGCTCCCCGCAGGGAGCCTGCTTCTCCCTCTGTCTATGCCTCTGCCTCTCTGTCTCTCATGAATAAATAAATAAAATCTTAAAAAAAAAAAAAAAAGTCCGACAGAAACCACCTTCATCAAGTGAAGTGCCCACAGTGTAGGCAGTAAAGGGGACAAAATGGGAGCATACACCACCTGATAGGGTGCAACAGATTATAGGACACTGATGAGACACAAAAACGAAATGCACCATGTGAGCCTGTACTGAGTCCTTTGCTAAAGAGGACACTGGGACAAATGGGAAACCTTGAATGGGGTCTGGGAATCAGATGGCAATAATGCATGAGTAACTGTTTCCTCATTTGGAGGGTTACGTTGTGGTTATGTAGAAAGACTTGTTTGCAGGAAATACACACTTTAGTGTATTTAGTGAATGCTTTAGCATTCAGGAGTGATGGAGCATCAGGTCTCAAAGGAGTGAAAAAAAAAAAACTTTTTATGCTATACCTCCAACCTTTTTACATAAAGGTGTGATTGTTTATTTATTTATTTATTTTTTCTTAATTTTTTTTTCATTTATTTATGATAGTCACAGAGAGAGAGAGAGAGAGAGGCAGAGACATAGGCAGAGGGAGAAGCAGGCTCCATGCACCGGGAGCCTGACGTGGGATTCGATCCCCGGTCTCCAGGATCACGCCCTGGGCCAAAGGCAGGCGCTAAACCGCTGCGCCACCCAGGGATCCCCAGGTGTGATTGTTTAAAACTAAAAAATAGGGCAGCCCAGGTGGCTCAGCGGTTTAGCGCCACCTTCAGCCCAGGGCCTGATCCTGGAGACCCAGGATTGAGTCCCATGTCGAGCTCCCTGCACGGAGCCTGCTTCTCCCTCTGCCTGTGTCTCTGCCTCTCTCTCTCTGTGTCTCTCGTGAATAAATAAATTTTAAAAAATCTTAAAAAAAAAACAACGAAAAAACAACATTGATGACTATGCTTACCTCAGAGCTATTAAATAAAATTCTAAGGGTGGAAGGCAAAACAAAATTCAACCAAAAACATAAAATGTATACCTCCATCACCTAACTAGCGATGGGGCTGGTGACCTGTGGAGTATTTTTTTTGTCTGGAGGAGTCACTCATTTTGTGTTTCCAAAACATTTCCTAATAGAAGTGACAAACCAGGGGGTAAGGAGAATGTTCTCTACCCCCTGGTTTACTAGAAGGGATGCGGGGTCTTAGAAAAAGGAAGGAATAGAAAAAAATCAACAAGAACTAAGAGAAAATTCTGAGACCCGGCCTTATGGATGAGAATAGGCCTCAGGTAAGACCCAAGAAGAACACATGGTTGTCACATCTGTGAATGGTGAAGCTGGGCCAGGAGACAGAGGCTGGCTTTATTTTTTTTTTAAAGAGAGGGAGTGGGGGAGAGAGAGAGAATCTTATTTGTTCATTCATTCACTTGAGAGACAGCACAAGCAAGGGGAGAGCCAGGAGGAAAAGAATCAGACTCCCCATTGAGCAGGGAGCCCAACATGGGGCTCGATCCCAGGACCCTGGAATCATGACCTGAGCCAAAATCAAGAGACGGATGCTCAACTGACTGAACCACCCAAGTGCCCTAACAGAGGCTAGGTTTTTTTAAAAAATATTTTATTTATTTATTCATGAGAGACACTGGGGGAGGGAGGGAGAGAGAGAGAGGCAGAGACACAGGCAGAGGGAGAAGCAGGCTCCATGCAGGGAGCCTGACGTGGGACTCCATCCCGGGTCTCCAGGATCACGCCCTGGGCTGAAGGTGGTGCTAAACCACTGAGCTACCAGGGATGCCCCGAGGCTAGGTTTTTAAGTGACAGAGGTAAAATACAAGATTATCCACAGGGCTAGGCTGGGTAACAAGATGACATGCTGCTAGATGCAGCCCATCTTTTCTTTCATTAATTCCACTAATACTGAGTGCCACATACATCAGGCCCCATGCCAGGTGATGCGGGGATGAATAAACCAAGTTATCTGCCAACACAGGTGGTCACAGGAATAATGACCTCTTACTTGTTAAGCTCTTACTATGTTAAGTAAATGCCAAGTAGCATTTCCCAAACTCACGTGCTCTCACAAACCTCTTTTTCTTATAACATCTCTTGGAAATAGTTCAGCAGGAGGCAGACCTAGCTTAACAGTAGGTCGTGAGGCACTATAGTCAACCACACATTTACCTGACCAAAAGAGAGTATGCTGTAGCTGCTAGAAAAGCTTAACAAAATCTTAGGCAGCATTAAAAAGTAATACAAAGGGTGCCTGGGTGGCTTAGTTAAGTGGCTGACTCTTGATTTCAGCTCAGGTCATGATCTCAGGTCCTGGGATTGAGCTCACGGTCAAGCTCCCACTCAGCAGGGAGTCTGCTTCAGGATTCTCTTTCCCTCTGCCCCAGAGCCCCATCAAATAAGTAAAATAAATAAATCCCTAAAAAGCAACACAAGATATACTATAGTGTGCTGCAATTAGACAACACTTTATATTCACTTTGGAGAATTCACTTTTGGAGGTTAAGTACCTGGATGGTGACTGGGTACAGAGATGAAGATACCCAGGAAACAAAAAAAAGAACTAAGGTCTTTACCTGGATAAGTTCAAGAATCTTAAACCATGAACATCACAGACAGAAGTGAGTTTAGCTTCCCATGAGGTAGTGAGCTGCCTGAATATTTTTAAAGTCACTTAAGTCTGAGCTCCATGAAATGTCCAAAATGAATCAGGTGTACCATCAATTTACAGCAGATTATGGGCAATGTTTGCTCTCTTGATAAAAACAAACATCTTGACTGTTTTCTTTCCTCTTGTTTCTTTCTCTTTCTTTTTCTTTTCCTTTCTTTCTTTCTTCTTTCTTTCTTTCTTTCTTTCTTTCTTTCTTTCTTTCTTTCTTTCTTTCCTCTTGATATAAGAGGAAGAGGTCACAGAGGCACACTAAAGAAATGTTCTGTTACCCTCTGGACAGAGTTACAATGCCCATGACATAATAAAGATTCTGAGGACCCCTATGATAAAGAAAACCATGGAATATAGCAACTCCCAAATGTCTATTTTACCACTTATGCTTTCACGGACAATTTTAAGGCATTAGAATGATATATACATCCTCTGGGAAACAATGGGCGTAGGTCACTGTCCAAGGCTGGAAAGGACTTGTGATTTCTCTACTGCCATCAGAGTGAAGGCCTCAGAGGGTGTCTGTGATATGAGAGCAGGGCCCTGTCTCATACCAGCATTGGTGTTACAGGGAAGTGTTAAGCACTACAAGGTATTTTGAAATACAGAGTGTTTGATTTTTTTTAAAAAGGTTTTATTTATTTATTCATGACAGACACACACAGAGAGAGGCAGAGACACAGGCAGAGGGAGAAGAAGGCTCCATGCAGGGAGCCCGATGAGGGACTCGATCTCGGGTCTCCAGGATCACGCCCTGGGCCAAAGGCAGGCTCTCAAACACTGAGCCACCCAGGTGTCCCTTGATTTATTTTCTAAATTGTTCCTATCTAATGATGGCTTCTGTTTACAAAAAGTGTCTCAAGTGTTCAAAGTTTCACTTCTGCATGCCAGGAAGGGAAGTCCTAGATTTGTGTGTGATGGCTCATTTTTTTTATTATGGAAGTTTCAACAAAAACAAAAATGGAGTGACTAGGACAAAGAAGCCCATGTACCCGTGACCTAACTAACAATCACCAATATTTTGCCAATCATGTTTTATCTATGCCCCTCTCCCTTGCACGCACACCTTTCTCTGGGTGTAGGATGGAATATTTTAAGGCAATGCCAGATATTACATCCTTTCATCCACAAATATTTCAGTAAGCATTTCTAACAGATAAAGAATTATAAAAAATGACAACCCTAATCTCTAAATCATCCCTAACAGAATTAATAGGAAACTGGAATCATATTACTCAATAGACAATTTACCTAGCCAGCAACAAACTAGAAATATGATTTACCAAATACAAATTCTCCAAATCTTTTATGAACTTTAAAATTACTCTCAGCAGTGAGAGGAAGTCCAGAATTGTCAATAACTCAAACTATGGAATCAAAGCTAGCTACCTGTCTGCCATGAGTACCCCAGGCCACATGCCCCAGCGTCCCCGGGCCTCTGGACAGTCCCAACAGCACTGGCAGGGAACCCACTGTGTGGCCCAAGGTGATTCAAATGTTCTTCAAGTTGATGGAGCCTTTAGGTGCAAAGGCCACCTGAACCCCAGAGCTTTGTTACTCTTATCTCAGAAGGAAGCAGTTAGGGCAGCCCGGGTGGCTCAGCGGTTTAGTGCCACCTTCAGCCCAGGGTGTGATCCTGGAGACCCAGAATCGAGTCCCACATTGGGCTCCCTGCATGGAGCCTGCTTCTCCCTCTGCCTGTGTCTCTGCCTCTCTCTCTCTCTTTCTGTGTCTCTCATGAATGGATAAATAAAATCTTAAAAAAAAAAAAAAAAAGGTTGCAATTTAAAAAAAAAAGAAGGAGGCAGTTATTCAGAATAGGTGCAACCCCGAATTCTGAGATGAAAGAGCTTCCAACAGATATATATACATGAACTGTTCAAAAGCCAACTCTCGGGATTTTGTGAGCATAATAGTTAAGAACAGATCAGATGATATATTTTTTTATGTCCTTAACTAAAAATAGCTCCTTTATTTATTTGTTTGTTTGTTTGTCGTAAAGTAACCTCTACACCTAATGTCAGGTTCAAACTCATGACTCCGAGATCAAGAGCCAGGTGCCCTAAAAATAGCTACTTTAGACACAATCTAGGAATTAGATTTGTAATGAGATTTTAGCCATAAAACACATGTTTTTCTTTTTAGAGGGGGAAGGGAGAAGGACGCCTGGGTAGCTTAGTGGTTGAGCATCTGCCTTTGGCTCGGGGGCGTGATCCCGGGATCCGGGCTCCCTGCATGGGGCCTGCTTCTCCCTCTGCCTGTGTCTCTGCGTCTCTCATGAATGAACGAATAAAATCTTTAAGCAAAAAGAAAAGGAGGTGAAGTGAGAGAAGGGCTACAAAAATCCACCTCCAACATGTTAATAATTATGAAGAGTTTCACTAAAAAGGAAAAATAAGTAAAAGGTTAGATATAACTATTGTTCCGGGTCTGGAAGAACACTTGTTCTCTCACAGACAGAAGATCTTTGCTCCCATATGAACCAAAGGGCTAGCAAATATTTGTTAAAACCCCTGTTTGGCCTGCTAAACAAAGCACACAATGAACATGTATATATCTGTGCTCCCTTTGAAAACACTTCTAAAATAATAGAAAAGACATTAAGTAGATAAAATCCACACGACAAAGAGAATTGGCCAGGAAACCACAGCGGAAGCCAAAAAGGTAAAGGGCAAATAGTAATGTACTCCATCGACCAGAGAGTGTGCAGGAGGGCCAGCCAGCAAGAATAGGCCTGTCTACATGATCCTGGGGACCTGGGATCGAGTCCCACATCAGGCTCCCTGCATGGAGCCTGCTTCTCCCTCTGCCTTTGTCTCTGCCTCTCTCTCTCTCTCTCTTTCTCTGTGTCTCTCATGAATAAATAAATAATATCTTTAAAAAAAAAAAAAAGAATAGGCCTGTCTACCAGGCATCGGCTCAGAAAGACCCAGGGACAGGAGGTACCAGGCATCTCTGAAGGCTGGTGGAGGTTTGGCTCAAGACAAGAGGAATGGTGGCAAGGAGTGGCCAGCTGGCTCTGCCTCCCACACTGCCCCTTCCAGCCAGGGACTGTGTTCTCATGCAGCAGAGTGTGACAGTTAACTATGAGCTAAACCACTCCACACTCAGATAGCTGACATGGCTGAGAGGGGTCAGGCAGGAGGTGGATGAGTCCTCTTGGGGGAGGCCACCTAGCCCTCGGCTACTGAGCCTCCCTCTCCAAAAGGCCTGTGGGAATGCACAGCTCTAAGTGTTCCTTCACTACGGTGCCCTCAGATATGTAGGGCAGGTAAGGAAAACCTGCAACATGAACGACAGAGCTCAAGACAAACACGAAGGCTTTGAAGAAAAGCATTGAGACAAAAGAGTATTTCAAGGAAACTATACTTCATGTTCTCAGAGAACAGCAAGATGCCGTACCCATCTAAAAAGAATAGAGTGCTGGGATGCCTGGGTGGCTCAGCGGGTTGAGCAGCCAACTCTTGATTTTGGCTGAGGTTGTGATCTCAGGGTCATGGGATCAAGCTCCGCATTGGGCTCCCTGCTCAGCATGGAGTCTGCTTGGGATTCTTTCTCTACTCCTCCCTCTGGCACTCCCCCCACTCGTGCACATGTACATTCTCTCTCTAAATAAATTAATTAAATATTTAAAAAAATTAAAAACAAAAATAGAGTGCTCTAAAAAAGGAACACTCAGAGTAAGAAAGACTGCGGACTAAAAGTGCAGATTGAAAACAAGGAACTGGAATTTAAAAAGGTGATTAAGAGCCCGTGGTGGCAGAGGGGAAAGGAAAGGGACCTCTGTGGGGGGCCTCTGCTGATACCTGTCAGGGTTGTGTCCCTGAAGACATGATGCTTGCACTGGAGCTCCAAGCACAAGCAGGGACTTTTGGAAGAGAAGAGGGCCTTTGGGTAGAGGAAAAAGCTCGGGTGGGAAAGAGGACAGGAACACGTTGCCAAAGGGCAGAGCCTGAGTGGAAAAAAGCAGTGGGCCAGGTCCTGATGAGCTTTGTAGACCTTAGTTTTATTTGGAAGACACGGGTACGTTGGTTGTTTCTGTAGGAACTATGTTCTCACTTCTAACTGGGGATAAAAGAGCACATCTCATCTCCACCCTAAATTTCCTATTAAGTCCATTCTCAGTTTTGATTCTATGGCTCTGTGTGTGTGTGTGTGTGTGTGTGTGTGTGTGTGTGTGAGTGAGACAGAGACAGAGAGACAGAGGGGACAGCAAGAGCATGAGCGAGCAAGATGAAGGGCCACAGAGCCTGTTTTTTATGAAGAGAGAGTAGGAACCTGCTCTGGCTCCCATTCCACAATTTTTCCCTGATACTGTGCATACGACCAAGGCCATTAGAACACGCAAGTACACGCTGTGTGAACAGCACTGCTCCAGCTCAGGAACATACTGCTTACAGTTTAGGAACAAGGGCGAATCTCATCCTGCTCAGCAGCTCGTCTTCCTGGAGCATGACTAGGGCAACAGGGTACATCTGATCAAAGTCAAAATTAAACTGCACTCCAGCTGGAGGGTCACGAAGGAAATTCCTCTTGTCCTTTGATGAAAAGGGGAAAAACATGGGGAAAACCATAGGATGTGATTAATATGTAACAATGCATCATTGATTTGACAAACACCAAATTCTAAAGATTTCAGTCACAAAGTCGACTGAAGTATCATTAACCTGTCGGCTGACCAGAGTGGAGAATGACCGATCCTGTCATATATTTAACAGTCTCAACTGAAGAGAGCCTCGTGGGAGACCAGGAAATTCAATCATGCAATTAGTTGAAATTAGAGTTTGAAATCATATGAACACGTCTGTTTCAGTGAGCACTTTAGGTATGTGAAAACTAGTGTTGAATAATCTTAGAAAACTGGCTACTCAAATCTTAGAAGCTGGCTATTAACAGCACCGGTCAGTTTCATCTCATCTTGCCCATGTTAGATTTTAACAGTATTTTTGTTTTTGAGAATTCCTACATTAATAAAGCAAGAACAAACCTGAACCAAAATGGATTTTAGTTATTTTACCTTCCAACCTAAAAATTGCAAAGTCTAAAATTGCCCCATCATGTTTCACCTGGATTTCTACAGCTGCAGCTGTCTCCAGTCCTGTTTTTCTTACTCAGAGCAACCCACTTTCTACCCTGCCCAAGAAAAACATGTGTTTTACCTATCACTAAAATCCTTCAATGACTCCTTTGTCACCTTTAAGATGAAACCTAAACTCATCAGAAAGGTATAAAAAGGTCTTCATGATTTGGCTCCTTATCCACACTTCCACCTGTATCCTGCAGTCCAGTCATACCCAAATGCTTACAACGCCCCCTATCTGAATCTCAAACCCTGCCTCACATCCCCCAAACATCTACACACCTTCCTCCCAAGACAATAACTCAGCTCCAATGTCATCAGTTCTGGAAAGCTTTTCTGAGATCATCCTCTTCCCTCTCCAAAATCAGGGAGATGCCCCCCCTCTCCTCCGTGCTTCATCACCATGCTGCATTACGGTGCTCATCATAGGCAGTGATGCTATGTGTGCACTCATCTAGCAGCTGTCTAGTAAGCCTTCAGGGTCTTAGAGGGTAGATCTCATCTACCTCCGGTCCTAGGACAAGGTTGGCCCAGAGGAGGTTCTAAAAACAATTTGCTGAATTGAGTTCTCTACCACTACCTAACGACAGCATTACGTCCTAAGTAAGGGGTGCCCCAACACAAGGAGCTTAAAGGGTTACTCTGCTGTAGGCTCTGAATTGTCTCAACTAGTGCTTGGCTAATCAGAGAATGTAAGGCAACTATGGCAGAGATTGCAAATTATCTCCCAGTACTCCTTCCCTCCCTCCCTCCCTCCCTCCCTCCCTCCCTCCCTCCCTCCTTCCCTCCTTCCCTCCTTCCCTCCTTCCCTCCTTCCCTCCTTCCCTCCTTCCTTCCTTCCTTCCTTCCTTCCTTCCTTCCTTCCTTCCTTCCTTCCTTCCTTCCTTCCTTCCTTTTAGGATCACAACTCTTGAGCTCCAGCTGGGCATATGGCCACCCAGCCAGAGACTGGGTTTCCCAGGCTCCCTGGCATCTATGAGTGGCCGTGAATTTAGGCTGCCAAAGGGATGTAGGCCTGAGTGATAGGTACAATTTCTGAGTCTCATCTTTCAAACAGTCTGGCATGCCCACCCACCTCTTTCCCAATTCCCACAGGCTGGAATGCAACCACGGTCATGGGAGCTGGCTTCACTATATAGAAGGCAGACAACACCATAGAGGCTGGCATAGGATAGGATTAAGACAGGAAATACTTGGGTATGTAGATGACTTCATGGGCAAAGCACACCTACAAGGACCATCTACTTCTGGACTCCTACATGAGGCAGAAGGAGGGAGGGAGACAAAGTCACAGCCCATTTAACCTACTGTATTTTTGAATTTCTCTATTATAGCAACTTAGTCTATCCCTTAACAAATTCAGTAGCCACCATAAAGGCTGTACTCAAGATGGTTCAAAGCCTCTGGGCCATGCTGAAATCTTGGGTGCTCTCTTGTAGGTGTATCTATATGCAACGTTCACGGCATCACCCATTCAGCAGATGCCCATTCAGCACCTGCTATGCTCTAGGCACCATGCCACCTGCTCAGCAGGGCATGATGGAGTCCCTGCCCTCCGAGCGTTTCCATTCCAATCGTGGGGTGGAGGACTGGGAAGAGACAGACCAAGGTTTAGATTGCTAAGGCTAGGAGATGGGGTAATTGGTGGAGGGTTGAAAGGATGGTGAGGGAGGAGGTGACAGGTGAGATGAGATCTTATGGAATGGTGCAGGGTGGCGTTCTAGAAAGAGGGGACAGTGAGCAAAAGGCACTAAAGCAGAACAAAGCTCAGCTTGCTTGTATACCAGAAAAAAAACTGGCTGGAGTGCTGGGAGGCAGGGCAGTGGGGCACAAGGGAGGAGAGGTGTGCAAAGCCAAGGGCCTTAGAAGCCAATGGAGGGAATTTAGATCTTAGCCTATGAGAGATTAGAAGGCTCTATGTAGGAAAGTGACACGAAGGGCACAGCAGTGGCAGTGGCAGTAAAGAAGTGGAGTAGAGGTATATTTTGAACACAGCACTGTCAGGATGTGAGCAGACCTGGGGGGTGTGTGTGTGTGTGTGACTGAAGGTGAATGAAGGAAAACTCTTAGGTTCGTGACTAGAAAAAACTGGTGAAAAACTGGAATCTTATTTTGAGATGGAGAAATGAGGACAGGAACAGGTCTGAGGGACAGAAGAGCTATGGGGACCTGACTGGTGAATATCTGATGTTTGCCCGCAAGAAGTCTCACTGTCCCAATTTGCTTCTGGAGAAAACCATTATGTGATGTCAGCATCAACTCTGGCCATCATACAGTAAACAAATACATGGAGTTCACACTGAATTCATAATGAATGCTCAGGCCTTTGAAGGGTCTACTAATGGAAAGGAAAAAAACCTTAAAATGTCAGCTAAAAAAAAAAAGAGTGGATTAAAAACAAAGCTTGAAAACCACTGATACAGTAAAAGCCCTATTTGCTGAGTCCCATGCCAGGCGGGCTGCTGGGTGTTGAGGACAGAGATCAAAGCCAGCCTCTGCCCGCTAAGAATGCACAGCCCAGTGGAGACACATGTTCCTTAGTGAAGGTCACATTTGGGAGTCACACTCCTCACGTCTGTACAGAGCAATAAAGCTCCTACCTAACTCACAGACGTGCAGTGAGGCTCAAAGGAGATAATGTGTACGAAAGTTCTTTCTGAAACTATCAGGTGCTGTACAATTGTTTACTGGTTATCATTGTATTCCCTTCTGAAGTCCCAAATTTCTTTTTATAAATTTATTTTTTATTGGTGTTCAATTTGCCAACATATAGAATAACACCTAGTGCTCATCCCGTCAAGTGCCCCCCTCAGTGCCTGTCACCCAGTCACCCCCACCCCCCACCCACCTCCCTTTCCACCACCCCTAGTTCGTTTCCCAGAGTTAGGAGTCTCTCATGTCCCAAGATAAATTTTTGTGGGCCAGCATAGAAAATTTTATTTTTTTCAATTTCCGTTTCAAATACACATAACAGTTAAAGAAAAAATTTAGAATACAATCTTTTCATTCAGATGAACATTCAGAGCATTCTAATGCTATCTAGAAACTTTATATGATGGCATATCTCAAAAGATTATCTTAATAACATAAAAGAATTCTTTTAAGGCTGAAAGAATTATTTTGTGTAATAGATTATAGTTTTCCATTAAGAAAAAAGAACTTAAGGAGAAGTAAGTTAAAACTTAGGGTTGGGAAAAAAAAACAGGGTAGGGAGAAATTTAGGGGAAAAAACAATGAAAGTAGATGTGTACAGTTCTAACATCTCAAAACATTTTAAAAATTGTACAGAAGGAAACATTCTAAGGATAAAATCATGATAGGAAGGTATTTCTTAAAAAAAAAGGGGGGGGGGAAGGTATTTCTATCCAGGGAATCACAAGATACTTACAGCTGATAAGGCCAAGATTTGTTGTTGAATTGTTTCTTCATCATTACTATCAACCCATGGGGGCACCGCTGCTTCTGAAGGTTTTTAATAACAAAGAAAAGAGAAAAACAGCTTACAAGTGTTATACACTGCACTCTGTGGTTTGAAAGAATGAGAGTTTCCACATAATCATTTTAGCAATTTACTAACAAGTTCCAAACATGAACATTCATCTTAATTCCCAGACGTGATGTATGACTAAAGCATGTACGTATTTGGTAAAAAAATTACTTAAATCATATGGTGGAGAAATTGGATAACGCCTTGATCAGGTGACCCAAATCATCACCACCAATGAAAGAGATGGCCACTGTGGGCTTCCAGATGTGATATCCTGAAAAGGACACAACATCATGTACGTAGTACTATGGCCAAGAATGCATAATCTGAATCTAATCATGAGGAAATACCAGCCAAAGCCCAACTGAGGAATGATTTATTTAAATAAAGGACTGGGGGGGTGGGGGGGCAGCCTGCCAGGGTGGCTCAGCTGGTTGTCTGCCTGCCTCTGGGTCAGGTCGGCTCAGGTCATGATTCCAGGGTCCTGGGATGGAGCCCTGAGCCCCATGTCAGGCTCCCTGCTCAGCAGGGAGTCGGCTTCTCCCTCTGTCCTACCCCCTGCTCATGCTGTGCTCTCTCTCCCTGGAAAAAAAAAAAAAAAAAAAAAAAAGGGTGGGGGAGTACCTTCCAAAACATTAATGTCCTAAAAGACAAAGACTATGGAAGTGTTGCAGATTAAAGGAGGCTAAGACACAGGACCAAAGTTACAATAATGTACCCTAGACTGCATGCTGTATTTGAGGGGGAAAATGTACAAAGGACATTACTGGGTCAGTTGACAAAATTAGAATATGCCCATTATATCAATGTTAGATTTCCTAAAGCTGCTAACTGTCTGGTCGGTGATTATGTAAGAGAATACCCCTAATTCTTAGGAAATATATATTGAATAGAGCAGAAAAGACAACACAAAGGGAGAAAGAATGTAAAGGACAAGAAAGATGGAATAAAACCAACAATCTAGGTAAGAGGGTGTACGGATGTTCTCAATACTCCCTTTATACTTGCAACTGTTCTGTAAATTGAAATTATTTCTAAATAAAAAGCTCTTTTTAAAAAAAGTCACTGTACTTGACTCATGACAAAAGGTAAAAAGCAATTAGGAACTAAGAAAAGGGTTGTCAGGAATGAAAGCAAATGAAGAAAGAAATGGGCAAATCGGGGGCAATAAACAAGAGGGCTGGGATCTACAACAGACACATTGTCCTTGGGGCTCACAAGAAAAAGACAGTACAGCTTAGCAGGCTTATAATGACAGAAAACAAATGACAACTACTGAGAGGTGAGTCCCAGGGGTTTTCTGTGGAGACCTGGGGGCTGATCTTGGTCTAGGAGGAGGAGTTGGGCGGTGGATGTGTGTAGGGGGTGTTCAGAGGGAGCAGCAAATGTGAAAGAGTGGAGAAAAAGTCAGTGAGTGTGTTGCTCATCTGAGTAGCGCTGCCATCGGAACCAGGGCAGGGCAAGAGGGCAGAGCCAAGGTTGTGGAGGTGGGAGGTCAGCACAGAAGATATATCTGCAGGGGGTCCTAATATTTTTGCCAAGACCTCCCTTTCTATCACGTTGCAAAAATCCAATGAAAGAGACATCCTGTTGTGTACCAACTGATAGAAAAGTTATGTGCATGTGTGGATGGACATGTGGACAGAAAGACAGATACATGGCTCCTTTTTTGGCTTATCCTAAGCAAGCAAATGGTGGCAATTATATAATCCAAATTCCATTTAACTATAAGATAAAATAAACATATTTTCATACTTTAAAAAAATTGGGGTAAAGCCCTTTCAAAACTTTTTTCCCCCCTCACACTATTGATTTTAATATTCTGGCCTCAGGACGCCTGGGTGGCTCAGCGGTTGAATGCCTGCCTTTGGCTCAGGTCATGATCCCGGGGTCCAGGGATCAAGTCCCATGTTGGGCTCCCTGTGTGGAGCCTGCTTCTCCCTTTGCCTGTATCTCTGCCTCTCTCTGTATCTCTCATGAATAAATAAATAAATCTTTAAAAAGAAAAAAACTTAAAAAATATATTCTGGCCACCATTTTAAGTCTATTTACCTTGAGCAGCCTCTCCTGGTGTTTCTTACCTTCAGATAAGGTCCTGTCAAGGCCCAACCTACCTACCTGGATGAGACACCCCCCACCTCCCTGTTCCTCTGAAACTGCTCTTTCTAGGGCGACCAATAACCTCCTGGTTGTCCAACCCACAGGCACTTCCTAGTTCTTTTCACTCTAGGCTCAGTTTCTTTCTCTGCAAAATGGAGATTCAAGTACCTCAGAGAGTTATTGTGACTGTTAAATGAACAAATGCACATGGAACACTCACATAGGGCCTCTCGTATGGCTCTTGTAAAGCGACCTCTCAGCTGACCTCACTCTCCTTGAAATTCTCCCCTCTCTGGGCTTCCATTGCTTCTCTCTCCTAGTGTTCTCTCTCAGGTAAATGGGCACCGTTTTTTGTTTTGTTTTTAAAGGTTTTATTTATTCATTCACAAGAGACACACAGAGAGAGGCAGAGATACAGGCAGAGGGAGAAGCAGGCTCCATGCAGGGAGCCTGATGTGGGACCCGATCCCAGGACCCTGGGATCATGACCTGAGCCAAAGATGGACGCTCAACCACTGAGCCACCCAGGCATCACTTGTTTTGTTTTTGATGGCAGATTTGTTTCATCACTCACCAGCTGAGCAACCTTCAGCATAATTACGTAGCCTTGCTGATCCTTTTACTAAAAAAGATATTGTATATAAAGTACGTGCCACTTAGCAGGTACTTAGGAATTGTCAATTTCTCCCATTCCTCCCTCCCCCTCAATACTGTAGATCTCTGCTCAGCTCTCTTCATGCTTTACACACTTTTCACTGAGGAGGTCACCACTCTCATGGTTTTTACATGACTTGACTAATAATCTGTATTGGTAGATGGAATTCTCCATACTTCAAATAGGAATCAACTAACTGCTGCTGCTGGACCCCATTCAGTTAATTTAGAACAGTGCTGACCAGTAGAACTTCCTGCAATGATGGGAATGTTCTAGGTTTGCACTGTCCAATATGGAAGCCACTAGCTCCATGTGGCTATTGGGCCCTTGAAATGTGACTAGTGTAACTGAGCAATGGCATTTTCCTGACATGCCACTTGCATTCCCTTCCCTGCCTTTGTACATGTTCTTCTCACCTGGGGTCTTAATGGGCACCTCAAAACTGAAAGTCCCTCCAATCCTTTCACCCTACTCTCTCAAAGTTCCTATCTCAGAGGCTCCAACCAGCTCCTATCCCAAGTCTCCAAGCTGAGATCATTTTCACTGGTTACCTCGAATCACGAAGGAATGCTAATTTGTATGGATTATTTGTCCCAAAGATCTGCTTTATACTTTGAGTTTACCTAGGCATGACAATGCCTGACTTACCACAGGACTAATTAGCTCTTTTGAAATTTGTGGCACTGCTCAATCTGATCAAATTATTTTATTCTTTTGCCAAATTCAAAGAAAGACATGAGGCCAGTTTTGTATTTGAGTACAACCAAACAGTAAAAGTAGACATTCTGAGACCTAATAACTATTAAACATGTAAACAAGCACTTGTCAGCAAAGAAATGTATTAAGGGGTGCCTGGGTGGTTCAGTTGGTTAAGCACCTGCCTTTGGCTCAGGTCATGATCTCAGGGTCCTGGGAATGAATCCTGCGACAGGCTCCCCATTCAGTGGGGAGTCTGCTTCTTGCCCACCCTCTCCCCCTGTTCGTGCTCTCTCTCAAATAAATAAATAAAATCATGTTTTTTAAAAAAGAAATATATTGAGTAACTTCCCCAAACACCTCATGACTTTTTGTAGTCCTCTGTTACTCCTCTGGAAAGCTCTATCATTTTCTCCTCCCAAACAGAATGGGAAGGGAGCCAACTTTTGCTAAGTGCCTATTATGTGTACATCACACATTGTGCTGGACAGGTTATAAACTGAGAAATGAAAGCTTACCCATTTTCAGGGCGAGCTCTCCAGAGGGGCTGTCACCGGCTAATCTCACTCTCCATCCCAGCCACAGGGAACAATTTCCTTCCTTCCTTTAAAGCCCAAAGATTTATGAGCTTGTCTCTGCCACTAGTCTTTGTGCTACTTGAAGGATGGGCTGTTACTTACACATTTTTGTATTCTCAGAGCCTTAGTGTGGTGTCTGGCACATTATTAGGTGCTCAATAAAATCTGGCAGGTAAGTAAGTCATGTACAAAAAACTTGCATCATACCTGACTTTTTGGTATGCTGTTCTTCAACAAATTTTTTCTGTTCCTTCTGAAAATCTCCTATAATGGTCTGTTAAAAAATACATAAAGAGTCAAGTTACTTTGAGAAGTTTATTATTAGATAAGAATTACATTTAAGATTTGTGAAGTTGTGAGATATTTTATTAATTTTCTTCAAAAAGGTTAAAAAAGTGATACTTCCTCTTTCCCCAACAAAGAGAAATTCAACATTTTAAAATTTTAAGTATTCAAGTCTTTTGTGATGGATTATCTTTTTAAATGCAAAGATAATTGCATTTTGAATTTTTGCTTTATTCCAAAAAACAATAAAAGCCAGGTCAAATCTCATTCTAACAAATGGCACACACACAACAAAGCATCTAAATAACAAGCTCTCTAAAGTTTAATTGATGATCTCCTTAGTTCAAATAATTGCCAACATAAATGAAATTCCCTGGGCCTGCACCCTACCACTGCAGGAAATGTACAAACTTCTTCAAGTCTTAAAAGTATAATTCCCAATGGGTTAGGACTTGAAACACTTAAATGGATGATGCAAAGGCATAAATATTTGCAAACAGTTATAGTTTAAAATTAAACTTAAAATATAAAAAGTTAAAAAAATATATAAAAAGTTTAGTATTACCCAGAAGCATCAGTGTATTTTCGAATATATTAAAACCAAAGTTATTTAAATCATAGCTACTTCTTATACAAAAAGTGAAAAAAAAAAAACAAGAATCTCAACAATTAATATTTTTACCAGAATATGATATCCTACTTGGGTTAATAAAGTTCATAAAAAGAAGAGATAATTATATTAGCTGCTAATCAATTTCAAAAGATGTTTAAATGTACCTTATCAATGATGTCATCTATCTTTCCTTCTTCTACTGATTTCTTTATTGTTTGTGCTGTTTCAGCAACTGATTCAGTTATCTTTTTTGTAGCAGCAGTTGCAAAGCTAAATAGATAGTCTGTAAAGAATAAAAGACAGTCTATGCTCCATTCAAGTACAATGATTATTATATTTGTGACTGTTCCCTTAAAGAGCTCGCATGGGAATCTTAAACCATAGGGCATGATTCTTGCTAACTAGGACTTGAAACACACTCCACTCTCTGGACTGGCCATCCATAGCATTAGCATACTCCCACCCCTTCTCTCCCAGTAGCCGTTTCAGACATGTCTTGCCCTTCTCCAGTCTCTCATTTTAATTTATCTCAGTAGATAATTTCCCTTCTAACTTCACAAATAAGATGAAGGCTTCCTTTCACTTTCCTCCCTTTCTAGACCTTTAATATCCTATTTTATTTTGTTCTTCCCTCTTGTTCAAAGAAAACATGTCCTTCCTTTCCTAGATTAAGCCATCCCATAATAAATCTGGGGGAATTTTTAATAAATAGAAATCCTTCTTAAAAAAATAAAAAAATAAAACAAATCTTTCTTAACTAATATGAGCAAATATATAGAATAAAATTAAAACCGGAACACACGGGATCCCTGGGTGGCGCAGCGGTTTGGCGCCTGCCTTTGGCCCAGGGCACGATCCTGGAGACCCAGGATCGAATCCCACATCAGGCTCCCGGTGCATGGAGCCTGCTTCTCCCTCTGCCTGTGTCTCTGCCTCTCTCTCTCTCTCTCTGTGACTATCATAAATAAATAAAAATTAAAAAAAAAAATAAATAAATAAATAAATAAAACCGGAACACACAAACTTTCACCTTTACAAAACAAAAGCACAATATTAACTTTCCTGAAGACTTGAAAAGACCTAAGTATCAAGGCTCTATTGCAACTATAACAAAGGCTTGTATGTAGACAAATATCATTTCAAAGTCCACACTGTATACAACGTAGGCTGCAAGAAGCAACCTCAGGCAGGTTGTGAAGCTAGACTTGCTGGGGGGATTCTCCTGGGCAACTGGCCTTTCAACCTCATCTAGTGGGAAATACTAAATTAGGGCAGTCTTGCCTCTGCTATTTGCACCTGCTGAGGGCAGGTAGGCTGACTCTCATAACACTCAGGCAGGGGGAAAACCCAGGTAAGAGTGGTAAAGGGAGCTTGGCACACCAGATTAAATCCTCACTGGTGGCTAGTATCTGTTCCAGGGAATCCGGCAACTTGTACTGCTATCTGGGAGCAACAGTACTATCTCCCAATCTGAATGACTTCTCTTCCACTTTCTGTAGCCTTTACCATAAACAGTCTACTTTCCCTCATTGTGTCTGGTGGTGTTCACCTGTCAGTGATGTCAACACTCCATTGTGACCAAACCACAGGACTCTACTTGGCTCTAGTCTCATTCTTGCCATTCTTCTCCCTCCTATCCTACATTCATATGACCCCAAGAAATTCTCAAGTATCTCTAAGGAAGTCTCAGATACATTATTCCTTGATTTGAAACACTTGTATCTGCCCGCCCTTTATCTGGCTAACTCTACATATACTGTGGGTCTCCGCTTACATAGCACTTCTCAGAAAAAGTTCTCTGGCTCCTCGGCTGGAGTGGGAGCTCCTGAGATGTGTTCCCTCAGCACCTGTGTTGCCAGACCAACAAAATTCATGGGACTATTGATTACTTGGCTCTGTCCTCTCAGTTAGACTGAAGGCCCACCCTAAGTCCCACTGAGGCGGGGACCAAGGCTGTCTGATTCACCACAGTATCCCCAATGAATGACCAATCAGTACTTGCTAAATGACAGAGGAGCAACACAGTAATTGCTGAGTTTTAGGGAGGTCCTTCATTTCTTTTTGGTTATGACTCATCTATTTTCAGAGTGGTAGAATAAATTGGGTAGACAGCCAGGTTCTTTTGTAAAAATATTCTTTGCAGATAGTCAAAGAAATCTAAAGTTCTGGGCAGCCTGGGTGACTCAGCGGTTTAGCGCCGCCTTCAGCCCAGGGTGTGATCCTGGAGACCTGGGATGGAGTCCTGAGTCGGGTTCCCTGCATGGAGCCTGCTTCTCCCTCTGCCTGTGTCTCTGCCTCTCTCTCTCTCTCTCTCTGTGTGTCTCTCATGAATAAATAAATAAAATCTTAAAAAAAAAAGAAATCTAAAGTTCTAAAAGAGTAGGGTTCCTTTTAAGATTTTCTCAGGAAAATATTTTAATTGGAATCATTTTTATTTTAAGGAGGACTGTCATTTAAAAACTGGTATTTTAGGGACCCCAGGGTGGCTCAGTGGTTGAGCATCTGACTTCGGCTCAGGTCGTGGTCCAGGGATCCTGGGATCCAGTCCTTCCTCAGGCTCACCACAGGAAGTCTGCTTCTCCCTCTGCCTGTGTCTCTGCCTCTCTCTGTGTCTCTCATGAATAAATAAAATCTTAAAAAAAATAAAAAATAAAAACTGGCATTTTAGGGTTGCCTGGCTTAGTCAGAAAAGCTTGTGACTGTGAATCTCGGGGTCGTGAGTTTGAGCCCTACACTGGGTGTAGCGATTACTTGAATAAATAAGTAAACTTAAAAAAAAAAAAAAAACCCTGGTATTTTGGCATAATAATCTCAATTCTCAGATTTTAATGGGTCCAAGAGTGGAGTGCATTGAACACAGAGAACATTGCAGAAACTATAGTTCTCGTCCTCAAGGAATGTCTATTTCTAAACAAACAAGCCACTAAGAGGCTCAAAGAAAACAGCAGCAAGAATAATCATTAAACAGAGGCACTCAGAGAAAAGGAGGGAGGAAGGTCTCCCAAGAGTAATTAGAGAGTGGCCTGGATTCCAAAGTCAGAGGAAGTGGGGCGTGGGAAAATCTGCCAGGAGATTTTCAGGTAAGAAGCTCATACAGATGAAAAGTGGTTTATTAATTTTGCAAATTAATATACTGGAAGACACCAAGTTAAAGATAGTTTTCATTAAGTTGTTAGAAAAAATTGAGACTAAGAGTTAACAGGAAGTAACAGGAGTACAAAGTCCACTTCAGGAATGCAAGCACAAAGAGAAAGTCTGAATTAAAGCAGCAACCAAAGAAGAAAAGACTGAGTAAAATGGCTCTCAGTGAGTATGACTACGCAACCTTATGGAAGGAGAGGGCAAACTGCTAACAGTGAAAGTAGTCATTTTAGTCTCACAATCATCCTGGGAAGAATAGGTATAATCTGCCCAGTTTATAGCTAGGTTGGCTGAAGCTCACACAGACTGAATGATTTGCCCATTAAGATAGCGGCCAACTCTGCTGACTGCCTAGCCAATGCCTAATCCCTTCCTCCTTGCCAAAGCAACCCGTTTTGGTGGGTGCTCATCAAACCTATGATGGGGTGGTCTTGGGGACTTCTCATTTTATGCCTCTGTTGGATTTTCTGTAATTTGCAAATGACGTCACAATAAAGGCAATCGTACAGGAAACTCAAACACAGGCTATCTGCTTTTTTTTTTTTTTTTAAGGTTTTATTTATGGGGATCCCTGGGTGGCTCAGCTGTTTGGTGCCTGCCTTTGGCCCAGGGCGCGATCCTGGAGACCCGGGATCGAGTCCCACATCGGGCTCCCTGCATGGAGCCTGCTTCTCCCTCTGCCTGTGTCTCTGCTTCTCTATCATAAATAAATAAATAAACAAACAAATAAATAAATAAAATCTTTAAAAAAAGGTTTCATTTATTCATGAGAGACACACAGAGAGAGGGAGAGAGAGAGAGAGAGAGAGAGAGAGAGAGAGAGAGAGAGAGAGAGGCAGGAGAGGCAGAGACTCCCGGGACTCCAGGATCGCGCCCTGGGTCAAAGGCAGGTGCCAAATCGTTGAGCCATCTGGGCTGCCCAGGCTATCTGCTTCTAACTGGCAAGCTTGTGTCCCAATCCTATATTGCCTCATGTCATATGAACAAGTGACAAGGCCTTACAGAACTGAATGGAATGATAAGGATAAAAGAAAGTAGGAAGGAAGGTTCTCAGAAGTCAGAAAAGGGATACATATGTCAGAGTAAAAGAAGGTAGAGTTTAAGGCTTGCTGCTAGAATAGGAAAATAAGGAGCAGACAATGGTTTCTAAAGCTTTGCTTTAGAAAATCAATATTTTATATTTTTTAAAAGATTTTATTTATTTATTCATGAGAGACACAGAGAGAGAGAGAGAGAGAGAGAGGCAGAGACAGAGGCAGAAGGAGAAGCAGGCTCCATGCAGGGAGCCTGATGTGGGACTCGATCCTGGGTCTCCAGGATCACACCCTGGGCTGAAGGCTGTGCCAAACCGCTGAGCCACCCGGGTTGCTCTAGAAATCAATATTCTTAAGAAGGGGCTGGCTAATTTTTAAAAAATGCTGTATTTCATACAATTTTAGAATATTCATGTTGTAAGGGGCTTTAGAGGTTACCTAATTGAATCTCTTACCCAAGTAGCCCTACCTCCAGGAATGGGGAGCACATGACTTCAAAGGGTAGCCAATTATTACTGTTATGCTCCTCTAATTAGAAAATCCTTTCCATTTTCCTTGTCATTTCTACCTCTCTCCGACTTAGATCTGTCCTCTTATGTAACATATAATGACTTTTCGACAAAAAACCCCCAAATTTTCAGAATTTTGAGTAATGCCCCTAACTTTCTTCTTCAAGCTAAAATCCCAGTTCTTTTTAGTATTGTTCATAAGCTGTGGGATCCAAGCTCTTGACCATTTGCACTGCCCTCCTCCGTGGTAAATCTGTTATTTTACTTCTGTATTGAAGCAGACATATATTTTCCTACATACACACTAACTTTAGTTGTAAACTAAGCAAGTTAGGCACCTCAAACTTGAAATGCACTTTCCTTACAGAAAAAGAAGATGGTCTAATTAATACAGTTCCACTGCAAATACTAGGAGCACTTTTCTAAGGAAAAGAGGAGGTGGCCCTTCCTCCAATTTCTGGGCATGCACTGGCCTTAGACAGTTTTGAAAAAGGTATAGCTTGGGACACCTGGGTGGCTCAGTGGTTGAGGGTCTGCCTTTGGCCCAGGTCGTGATCCAGGGGTTCTGGGATCAAGTCCCGCATCAGGCTCCCCATGGGGAGCCTGCTTCTCCCTCTGCCTAAGTCTCTGCCTCTTTCTGTGTCTCTCATGAATAAATAAATGAAATCTTAAAAAAAAAAAAAAGCAAAGTTCATTTTTGGCCACCCTCCCACTTATTTAAACTATGCAAATGACTCTCTTTATTTAACACTCTCAGAGGTATGGGATTGTGTTGTATTTTTTTTTTCCCCAAAGAAAGAGTACAGATAAAGCTTCAACAAAAACCAAGCAACCAATCTGTGCTGAATAATAAGTTACTTTAGGGCACAAGGCCTTCAGTGAGATAGGGAGGAGCTCTTCAGTGTGTTCCCTTATAAGATGCTCTCCTTCTGAAGCAGGTGATCCTAGGAGGCCAGAGTTCATCAGGGGGGAGGACTGAGGATGGGAAGGTATTGGTTTTGAGTAAGGGAGTGGAATCTAGGCCTGGGTATCCACCATTTGTAATTGGTGAGTTGCCTAAATTTACAAATAGATCACCATGAACCAGATGTATTTATTTATTTTTTTAAATTTTTTATTGGTGTTCAATTTACTAACATACAGAATAACCCCCAGTGCCCGTCACCCATTCACTCCCACCCCCCGCCCTCCTCCCCTTCTACCACCCCTAGTTCGTTTCCCAGAGTTAGCAGTCTTTACGTTCTGTCTCCCTTTCTGATATTTCCCACACATTTCTTCTCCCTTCCCTTATATTCCCTTTCACTATTATTTATATTCCCCAAATGAATGAGAACATATAATGTTTGTCCTTCTCCGACTGACTTACTTCACTCAGCCCAGATGTATCTAGAATCCAACCTTGAAGGCAGGCACTCAACAAGTATTTACAAAACAAAGGAGAGTCCAAAGATTTTAAAATGCTAAAGAAATGTATCTATGCAGTGGGAGTCAGACTCAGAGATACTTAATTTCAGTTTTTGAGAGAGGAGTCTTTTTAAAAATAACATACCCCTTAGGATCAGTATGTAAAAGAATATCTCGGGCAGCCCAGGTGGCTCAGCGGTTTAGCGCCGCCTGCAGCCCGGGGTGTGATCCTGGAGACCTGGGATTGAGTCCGGTGTCGGGCTCCTTGCATGGAGCCTGCTTCTCCCTCTGCCTCTCTTTCTGTGTCTCTCATGAATACATGAATAAAATATTTATTTTTATTTATTTATTCATTCAGAGACAGCGAGAGAGAGGCAGAGACACAGGCAGAGGGAGGAGCAGGCTCCATGCAGGAAGCCCGATGTGGGAGTCAATCCCGGGTCTCCAGGATCACACCCTGGGCTGCAGGCGGCGCTAAACCGCTGCGCCACCAGGGCTGCCTGAATAAAATCTTTAAAAATAAAAAAAAAGAATATCTGATCCATCTCTCATCTTTCTGAAGGTTTGTGTATAAACTAGAACCTTTACATCTTTTTAAAATCACATAAATTTCAGAACCAAAAGAGTTCTCACTTATTTTGAGACTTTACACTCACAATGTGTATGTGCAAGGAAGTAAGGGCATACTTCCATCTAATCCAAACACTAAAAGAGTCTGGTAAGGAGAGACAGATGGGAGAATCAAGCTCCAAAGTAGACATACATATTGAAAATACAACTATTTTAAGGGGCGCCTGGGTGGCTCAGTTCGGTGAAGTTCTGCCTACAGTTCAGGTCATGATCCCAGGGTCCTGGGATGGAGCCTCGCATCATCGGGCTCCCTGCTCAGCGGGGAGCCTGTTTCTCCTTCTCCCTCTGCCCCTACACTCATGTTCTCCCTTGCTGTGCTCTCAAATAAATAAATAAATGAATAAATCTTTAAAAACATGTTTATATTATAATATTCAAGTCTTTGTTACTAAATACAAATATGATGGGGTGCCTAGTTGGCTCAGCTGGTTAAGTGTCTGACTTTGGCTCGGGTCATAATCATAGGGTCCTGGGATCCAGCCGCACATTGGGCTCCCTGCTCAGCAGGGAGTCTGCTTGTGTCTCTCCCTCTCCTTCTCTCCATCTCCTCCTCCTGCTCATTCTCTGTGTCTCAAATAAGTAAATAAAATCTTTAAAAATTTTTAAATGTGAGGTTTCAAGTCAATAAAGCCCTGTTTTAAGAATTGACTTCTGTAGCGCCTGGCTGGCTAAGTCAGTAGAGCATGTGACTCTTGATCTCAGGGTTGTGAGTTCAAGGCCAATGTTGGGCACAGAGATTGCTTTAAAAAAAAAAAAGACTTCTGTTAGATTCCTGAAGATGGATGCAAATGGTCGTGTGTGTTTTATGAAATGGAGTAAAGACCCATACCCTGGTTTTCCTAACATGGTCCCACTTGTATTTATCTTGACTATGTACCTAACAGCCTTTCTGCTGTAGTACGATTTATCTCACATCTGTTGAGTACTACAAGCTCATTTGTTGTCAATGTTCTACATATAAAACAGTTGTTCCCTCTTTAGAGGTTGTACTGCACAGCAGTTAGCTTTATTTGTCTTGTGCAGTGTTCAGGGGCCTTGAACTGAGATTCTGTACTGTGAAGAGTTGAGATGATGTTTGTTTTCCCTGTGCCCTCCTCAAAGTTTTTGAATGTCAGAGCCTTTTCTATTCACATATGTATTCGTCCACTCTCAGGTCCTAGACTCCCTTATGCTCTGGCGTTTTAGTAGATTCTTAAAAGATGCTTGCTAAACTAAGTATCTACGTTTGCTTCAGTTCCTTCACTTGTAGTGCCATCTACTTTATGTACCACCTTGTCCAAGATGTTTTCTTTGATTGTTTAAGCCCGCCAAGGTCTTCAGAATCAGAATTACCAGAGCTAGGTGTTGATTGTTCAAGTCTGCTACTTTTACTGTCTTCCCTAACTAGAGTGTGGCTCGCAGAGTATGGGGTTTGAAATTAGACAGACCTAGGTTCCATTTCCAGTTCTAGTGCTTACTATCAGTATAATTTCGAGCTGGTAACTCTGGGCTTGTGTTCCTAAGTCAGTGGGAGGTTTAACAGAGTGAAGGAGATATCGTTCATCAAACGTATATAGCAGCGGGCTGGCTGGGTGGTTCAGCGGTTGGGCACCTGCCTTCAGCCCAGGGCGTGGTCCTGGAGACCCAGGATCGAGTCTCCCTATCGGCTCCCTGCACGGAGCCTGCTTCTTCCTATGACTGGGTCTCTGCCTCTCTCTGTCTCTGTGTCATTCTCATGAATAAATAAATAAATAAATAAAATGTTTAAATAAAAGAAGAAAAAGTATAGCACCGAAGCTTGCGTCACAGACAAAAATGGACAGCTACTTTCCCGGCCTTAAAAAGAATTCCACTACACCGAAGTGTTCCCGGAATGTACTTCAGACAACATACTGTGTCCTAAGGACACAAAGGGGCACTTTTCCAACCAACTTAAGCTCCCCGACGTCCCCCGTCCTGGGGGTGATCGATGTGGAGATGAAAGCTGGAGACGTGGCCAAAAAAGATTTCCTGTCAAAGCCGAAGACGTGGAGCCGCAGCGTTTTACGGAGGCCCTGGCTCCCAAGGTTTAGACACCTCCAGGGTGACCCGTCATCAGGAGCGGCAGGCACGGGATTTGGCCGCTGGATGAAGCCTCGGCCTCGCCCGGCTGCTGATCCACCTGTCCCGTCCCGAGGCGACCGAGTGACACGCACAGCTTGCCCCCGTCCTACCCACCCGACAGCCCCACGCAGCCGGGCCCGCACCCCCGGGCGTCTAGGGCAGGGAGCGGGCCCCCTCCCACCCTCTCCGGTCGCAAGAGCCGGAGGCGACTCACTGCCGAGGCCTCTGGCCTGATGAAGCAGTTCCTGGTCCCCCGCTTGCCGCGGCTCCCCGTCCGCCTCGCCGGCCAGCGCCTCACAGCACTCCTCGGGGGCAGCGGCTCCGTCCAGCTGCCCGGCTCCCTCGGCCGGCCGGCCACCCGTCGCCGGCTGCTCCAAGCCAAACCAACTGCTCAGACCCCGGAACATGCCGCCCGCGGGGCCGCTGCCGCGCTCGGGGCCACCGGAGACCCTAGGAGGCACGGCCGCCTCGCGACTCCACGGAGCCCGGCTCCCGGGAGATGCCCGGAAGTGCGACGCGGGAGCCGCCTCTGCACCGCCCCCGGCTCACTGCGGCTGCTCGGCCGCCGCCGGCGCCTGTGTCATTTCCGCCAAAGGTCCCGCCCCCGTCGGCGGCTTATTTCTGGGACTTTGTGACGTGCGTGGAAAGCGGACAAAGGGTTTTCCCAGCGTCGGCCCCGCCCGCTTCCCTCGCGTCCTCCCCCGGCTTTTCTGGGTGACTGACCCCGACGTGTAAACGGCGTCCCTGTCACTCTGGGCCGCTTGGCCGCCTCCTCAGGTCCGGCTGGCTTCAGCCCCTTTCCGAGCCCCGAGCAGAACTGGCCCAGCGCCTCTAGGTCCAACAATTAATGTACTGGAAACACAGAGGACGAAGGAAAGTGGTAAAGCGCACGACGTGGTCCCGGCACTAGAGTCTAAACTGTGAGAAGCCATGGGGCAAGCGACCCCATTTCCTCAAATACATTGCTACGAAGGGAGGAGAAGAGGAACCTATAGATGAGAAATGATTTTTGATTTTATTTATTTATTCATGAGACAGAGAGAGACAAAGAGGCAGAGACACAGGCAGAGGGAGAAGCAGGCTCCATGCAGGGAGCCCGATGTGGGATTCGATCCCAGGACTCCAGGATCATGCCCTGAGCCAAAGGCAGACGCTAAACTGTTGAGCCACCCGGGCTGCCCCTATGACAAATGATTTAAGAACCATAACCCATGGCAACCTGTGGATTTTATTTGGATCCTAACTCAAACAAACATGGGGGGGGGGGAACTATAACATTTATAAAAATTGGAAATTTCAGCACACCATAGTTCCTGTAACTAGGGAATGGTTAAGTTGAAATTTTAATTGTACTAAAAACACCCATAAACTGTAACATCTCAACCATTTTTAAGTGTACAGTTCAGTACCATGAAGTCCATTCACAATATGCAACCAATCTCCAGAAGTATTTTAAACTTGCAACACGAACTGGACCCATTATACAAGTCCCCATTCTCTCTCCCCACCAGTCCCTGGCACTCAGCATTTTACTTTATGTCTCTATGAGGGTGACTACTCCAGGAACCTCATGGAAGTGTAATCATACCATGTTTGTATTTTTGTGACTGCCTTATTTCACTAGTAAATGTTCTTGAGGTTCATCCATGTTGTACGATGCATCAGAATTTTCTTAAAATTCTACTTTTAAAATGTTGTGTTAAAAAAGGCTGAATGACATTCTACTGTGTGTATATACCACTTTTTGTTTATCCATTTATATGTCGATGGACATACAGATTGATTATTTTTTTTATTGTGCTAATAGTATCGTGTGTATTTAAAGGAGTTCTGATCTTTTACAGTGTCCTACCAAGATATTTACCAATGAAATGATAGGATATCTGTCATTTGATTCAAAATAAAGGCAGAGGCAAGGCAGAAATGGGTAGGGATATACATAAAACGAGCTTAGCCACAGTTTGACAGTTCTCCAAGCTGGTGGTAATACTTTTATATCTGATACTCTGTACCTTTAACTTTTTCCATAATAACATGCAAACGGAAAAAAAAAAAAAACTGGTTAAGGGAACAACTACCCTTCCACAGCAGGGAGTGCATAAACAGATTTCACAAGCATACTCTTAAGCAACCTATTGGCGAAGGATACCCATTATTCCTCCTCCTCCCACCTACTTCAAGTGTCCTGTAGGAGTATGTGGAGACAGATTTCCCTGCTCTCCAGTTTTCCAGCCTGAAGTATATTCACTATTCAAATCCAGGACTTGAGCTTAATAAGCCCAAACAACTTTATGGAGATATGATTCACATACCGTATAATTAACACATTTAAAGTGTACAGTTCAATGGTTTTTGGTCTATTACACTATTAATTTTTTAAACTGTGGTAAAATATATAGAACATAAATTTGCTGTTTTAACTTTTTAAAAAATATTTTTTATTTTATTTTTTATTTATTCATGATAGACATAGAGAGAGGCAGAGACACAGGCAGACGGAGAAGCAGGCTCCATGCCAAGAGCTCGATGCGGGACTCGATTGCAGGACTCCAGGATCGTGCCCTGGACCAAATGCAGGCGCTAAACCACTAAGCCACCCAGCGATCCCCTTAACTTTTTTTTAAAGTAGGATCCACACCTAGCTTGAATTCACAACCCTGACATCAAGGCCTAAGCTGACATCAACAGTTGGACACTTAACTGACTGAGGTACCGCTCCCTCCCCCCCATTTTAACTATTCTTAAGTGTACAATTCAGTGGCATCAATGGTTCTTCGAGTCTGGGTATTGATTCAGCCTTGAAAGTCAAGAGACATCTTAGGACCAATGTTTTCTAGGATTTATATCCGTAAGAACCTGAAGTGGTCAGCACTTTACTGAACAGGGATATTTGGTTCGAGTATGATTGGAATGAGCCCAGAATTTTGGGCAGAAGCCTAGAGGAATGAAGGTTCTAACTTCACTATCTAATAGATGAATAGCCTTGACCTGTTATTTGTCCTTTCTGTGCTTCACGTTTCTTTGCCTGCAAAAATATAGCACTGGCATCCAATACACAGAGATGGAGCCCAGCCCATATAGCACTACTTTTACTTTATCTCCAGGAACTCAATACCACAGCATATTCCCCAGGGAACAGACAATTTCACAATTGTTCTGAAAGGTAGGATTCTTCAAAATAAAAGATTGTAAGAGAGCATGAGCAATCAACTAAATGACAGACTTTTTTATTTTTTTTATTTTTTTATTTTTCATCTTTTTTATTTTTTTATTTTTCATCTCTTTTTTATTCTTATTGCTGTGCTGGTAGTGGGCCATGAATAAACACTTGTTTATTCATGAGGATATTCTTGTCCTACCCAAATCAATCTGAATCCTGTTATCAAATTCATTTTTCTGTTCAATTTTTCCCCCATTTTGGATTGATACAGTAGTTATCATAATAATTCCCCCTTTTTAAAAGGTTTTATTTATTTATTCATGAGAGACCCAGAGAGAGAGAGGCAGAGACACAGGCAGATGGAGAAGCAAGCTCCATGCAGGGAGCCCAACGTGGGACTCGATCCTGGGACTCCGGAATCACACACTGGGCTGAAGGCGGCACTAAACCGCTAGGCCACCAGGGCTGCCCCCATAATAATCCCTTTGTATTCACAAGATATCTTCCATCCTTTAGCTACATGGATAAGTAGAATGAGGATAAGGCCCCACATCCTATGGTGAAGAATCTGGCTTTAGGGACAAATATTTTACATTGATGTCCTGGATTTGCCACTCATATTAACTAATATACCTTTGGTCAGGACACTTCACATCTCTAAGCCTCAGATTCCTCATTATAGAAAGGGGGGATCCTAGTAATTGTCCTGGAAGTAAACAGGGAATGAAGTATTGAAATGTGGAAGGATGGGCAGCCTGGGTGGCTCAGCGGTTTAGCGCCACCTTCAGTCCAGGGCCTGATCCTGGAGAACTGGAATCCCCACATCAGGCTCCCAGCATGGAGCCTGCTTCTCCCTCTGCCTGTGTCTCTGCCTCTCTCTGTGTCTCTCATGAGTAAATAAATAAAATCTTAAAAAAAAAAAAAAGCAATGTGGAAGGAAACCTTACATATGTGACAGGTATCACCATTGATGTCGGCCCATTTCATGAGTGTGCTTTCCACAGGATGCTGTGGAAGACTTGTTTTGTAACACATCTTTCCATGCCTCCAGCTTTCAAAGGCCTTTCCTCCTCCTCCTTTTTTTTTTTTTTTTTAAGATTTTATTTATTTATTTGAGAGAGTGACAGAGCAGGAGGAGGGGGAGGGGCTTGCAGACTCCTCACTGAGCGTGGAGCCTGAGGGCAGGGCTCCATCCTAGGACTCCAAGATCATGACCTGAGCTGAAGTCAGATGCTTAACTGACTGAGCTATCCAGGCACCCCAAAGGTGTTCTCTGCTTTTCAAAAAAAATTTATTTATTGGCCTTCATGAAGACTTGAGGCTTCCATACGGTTCCTGCTGAGTAAAGCCTTTGTTTATTTTGCCAGAAGTTGACATCACTATCCCTAGCTCCTTCCTGCTTTTTCCATGACACTACTCTGTCATCCTTGGTGGGGAGAAACTCCGCGTTGCTTTGAAACTCACTTAATTTTTGAGGGACTTTAATAAATTTTTTCTTAAGAGTTTATTTTTATGTAATCTCTACACCCAACATGGGGCTTGAACCTACAACCTGAGATCAAGAGTTGAAGGCTCCACCCACTGAGCCAGCCCTGCGCCTGAAGAAACTTTACTGATTTCGATAGACTTGTAGACCTGCCTCCAGACTGTGAACCCCTCAAAAGCAGGAATCGAGTTTTATTTGCATCTTCTTCTTAGCGTGTTTCCAGTTCCCGGAGGGCAGTAAGGGATCCAGAAACGTGTGTGGACGGTGTGAAGCTGTTCACGGTGGTGAGAACTGGACGGGAGGCCCGCAGTAAGAGGATCTCCCTGCCCAGAGGCAGGGGCTCTCCGGGGACGTGGCGTTCCCCCGCTCCCCAGAAGTGCCTTTGCTAAGTGAGCCACGGAGGGGAGGAGCAGTCCTCGAGCTGAGGAGGCCTGGGGCCAAGTGCATCCAGGGCGGAGGGTGGCGGGAAGCTGTCTGTGCCTGAGGAGTCACTTTTTAGGCGCTTGTTCTGGAGCATTGCACAAACGCGGGTGCAAACCCCAAGCTCACCAGCGTGAGTCAGCGGGGCCCGCAGCAGCAGGAAAGGGAAAGGTGGGCGAGGAGGGCGCCGCGCACCCCGAGGCCCGCGCGGGCAGTGGGAAGGACTCGGTGGCGACAAGGGACACCCCTAGCGGCGGCCCCTTCCCCAGCCCTACAGGTGAGCGCGGGCCCGCCACGGGGCGGAGCGCGCCGTCCCCACCGGCCACTCTCCCGGCGCCACCACCACCGCGCAGGTAACCCCCCGCCCGGACCTTCCCCGCGCCCCCAGGGCCTCCGCGCCCCCAGTCCGGGCGCGCACGTGGGGCCGGGCGCCTTTGTCCCCTCGCCGATGGCGCCGGCGCCGAGTCGGAGAGGGGCCGGTCCCCCGCGCGTCCCCGCACCCGGCGCACGCAAGCCGCGGCGGACGGCGGACGGGCGGGGACCGGGGCCGCCCTGCCCGCGCCCGCTGCCGTCGGAGCCCGCCCTGCGGCGGCCCACAGTCCGGGCTCCCGAGCGTCGCGTTCCCGGGGTGCGCTTCTCCCCGCACGGGGCTCGGGAGGGGGCGCAAGGGCCGGCTGCACCCCGGGCCCCACTCCTCCCTGGCCTCGGGAGCCCCGAGAGCCCCGAGATGGCGTTGGCGGAAGTGAAGCCCCGCGCGGAGTGAAATGGCCTTTCTGTCCCCTCCCCCGCCCAGTGCACTCGCTGAACAACGACCCTGGCGTTTCCCCCGGAATAGCTGCTTAGGGCGCGCTGTGGCTAAGGACGCTGCTGCAACTAAATAGCTTTCTTTGGGCAACAGTATTTACAGATTTGATGTGTAATTTACAGACAACAAAATGCCCCCATTTTAAGGGTGCAGATCGGGGATTTGACAAATTATACTCCCGCGTAACCACTACCCCAGCGTTGACATAGATCATTTCGTTTGCATCACCCCGGGAAGTTCCCTCATGCCCCTCTCCGGTCAGCCCCCAAACCACCCCTCCCCCTTGCCTGCTTTCTATCACAGCTTAGTTTTGCCTGCTTTAGAACTTAAGACAATGGGATCATTCAGTAAGTACTCTTGCTTTTGACTAATATTACTTCCTAAATGGCCATCGTTGAGAAGGTGTTTCTTGGTGCTTCTCACGTTTTCAGTTGCTCTTGGGCCTGCACTGTCCAGTGTGGTAGCCACTGGCCACATGTGGCTCCTGAGCCTTCGAAATGTCGTGAGTGTGAATTGAGATGTGCTGAGAGTAGACACACAGGATTCTGATGACCTAGTACAAAAAGGGGGGGGGAGGGGATGTAAAATACCTCACTAATGAATTCCTCTGTTGATCGTGTGTTAAAATGATAGTATTTTGGATACATTGGGCTAAATAAGATATTATTAAAGTTAACTTCCTCTGTTTCTTTTTACTTTTTTTAATATGGCTACTAGAAAATTTAAGATTATACAGCTGGTTCCTGTAATGTTTTTTTTGGACAGCAGACAGAAGCAGCTATACACACTCCTGTGTTGCAATAAGCGTAAATGAAAAACTTCAGTCTTTACAGAATTTTGGAAAAGCAACTCAAGGAAGTAGCCTGAAACTAGCCTGCTTTTTCCTGCAGTTTTGAAACTTGCTTCAAACTTAACTTGTTTGCTTACAAGAGACAGAAAGAAGTAAACGTCTCCTTGGTATTAAGTTACATTTTGAAGGACGTTGTAAATTATCTGATGTGTTTAAAAAGGCATCTTGTGCTTTTGAAAATAAAGTAGTAATTGCCTACAGCCCAACCACCTAAGTATTAAAATTTAGCTTTTTGATGGACTTTTGATCAGTTTTTTAAAATAATAAATTTATTTTTTATTGGTGTTCAATTTGCCAACATACAGAATAACACCCAGTGCTCATCCCGTCAAGTGCCCCCCTCAGTGCCCATCACCCATTCACCCCCACCCCCTGCCCTCCTCCCCTTCCACCACCCCTAGTTCGTTTCCCAGAGTTAGGAGTCTTTATGTTCTGTCTCTCTTTCTGATATTTCCTACCCATTTCTTCTCCCTTCCCTTCTATTCCCTTTCACTATTATTTATATTCCCCAAATGAATGAGAACATATAATGTTTGTCCTTCTCGGATTGACTCATTTCACTCAGCATAATACCCTCCAGCTCCATCCCACGTTGAAGCAAATGGTGGGTATTTGTCATTTCTAATGGCTAATATTCCATTGTATCCATAAACCACATCTTTATCCATTCATCTTTCGATGGACACCAAGGCTCCTTACACAGTTTGGCTATTGTGGACATTGCTGCTATAAACATCGGGGTGCAGGTGTCTTGATCAGTTTTAATTAACACTGTTGAGATATTATATTCAATTTTATATCCTTATGTATAAGGGAATTTTTATGATAAATTCCGAGGCTTTTTGGCAACTACATAACATGACTTCACATGAATGCATTCCAGTTTTCAATGACATTTTTCAATTTTGCTAACTTTTACAAAGAGGAATTCATTTTAATAGTGTGACTGCTGGGATAAGGTACCATTACAGCAGTGCTCATTTTGTAACCGAATCAAACCAAGTTTGTCCACCCGATGCACAGCAAGCCAAGAAAAACTGACACTGAGCTTTTGCAGTGAAGGAAGATGGGCTATTTATTGGTGTGGTGCTACCTAGGAGAACAGGGAGCTAATGCTCTAAAGTTCCAAACTTCCCAATGGCTTGCAAATAAGGGTTTTTAAGGGCAAGATTTGGGGCATGGTCTCGTGAGAAGGTGGGTGTCATTATTTGGAGGCTTATAAGATCATGCTAGCAGGTGCCCTGGTGATACTTCGTCTGGTCCCCTGGAGGTCTTTTCCATCTCAAGAGACTTAGAATCTGAAAAATATCTTTGTTCTTTATGTTGGAGATTTCATTAGGTACATCTGGTAATTATATCTTTACTTGTAAGCGAATGGAGTTGCATTCCTACAGGTTTCTTGGCCAGTCCAGCTTTCCTGGGGGTGATATGACCTCTAGTATTCTTTTTTTTTTTCATCTCAACTAACAAAATGGATGTGGCCTTCAATTTGCCCCTAAATCCCACAGGAAAGGTGAAGAGGGCAGGGACTCTGACTTTTTGTCTATCCCCAGCACCTGGGAACATGTTAAGCATAATAGACCTATAATAAACATTTGTGAACTGATTGAATGGTGAGTAGATCACTGTGAAAAATGGTAACGGCTTTCATTAAGCACTTGGGCACTCTCTTTATGAGTGCCCATGCACCTCTATAAGGCAGGCACTGAGAAATTCGAGGTTTAGAAAAGTTGAAGAAGTGCCCAGAGTCATAGCTGTGAATAACAGAATTAGCATTTGCACCCAGGCTGTCTGACTCCAAAGGAGGGGCACTTACCAAATAGAAGAACTCAGGAGGGGTGGTGAGTAAGAGTAAGGGAGGTGTGAAGAAATTACCCCTATAATGACCACCTGGGACAGTAGGCGTGGAAAGAGGTGAATATTTAGATACATTTTGGATCTATAGGAGGAGCATTCTGGGTTTGGATTGATTGTTAGTCTTTTAGGCTAAACCCAGCTGGAGGGAGTGGAATGCCAGGTGGCTAGGGAAGAAGATTGAATGTGATCAACTGGAGTGTGTAGAGAAAGGCCCAGGGACTTAGGAAAGCCATTTGGGATGGGACATGTATATTTTGGGTGGCATCTGTTTACTCGCCTTGACCATGGTTGATTAGTTTAAATCGAGCTCAGAGCTCTGAAGTGAGATAACCTTATATACCATCAAGTCATGATTGTTTGTTTTGAAAGTAGAGGAAAAAAAAATCAGAATGGGCATCAGCTGACCTCTCATCTATTCCTTAGTTCACTTAATCCTCACAACCGCCTATGAGACTTTTTTTTTAATGTTGGCATATTTGAAGACTGATTTTTTTTTTAAGATTTTATTTATTTATTCATGAGAGACACACACAGAGAGAGGCAGAGACACAGGCAGAGGGAGAAGCAGGCTCCATGCAGGGAGCCCGATGGGGAATCAGGTAATCAATCCCAGGACTCCAGGATCAAGCCCTGGGCCAAGGGCAGGCGCTAAACCGCCCAGCCACCCAGGGATCCCAAGACTGATTTTTTTTTTAAAGGCTTTATTTTTTTTTTTGATTTTTAAAAAGATTTTTATTTATTTATTCATAGAGACAGAGAGAGAGAGGCAGAGACACAGGCAGAGGGAGAAGCAGGCTCCATGCAGGGACTTGATCCAGGGTCTCCAGGGTCTCCAGGATCACGCCCTGGGCTGCAGGCGGCGCTAAACCGCTGCGCCACCGGGGCTGCCCCAAAAGGCTTTATTTTTTGGAGCAATTTTAGGTTCATAGCAAAAATGAGCAGAAAGCACTAAGTTCTCATACACTGGCTGCCCCTGCATTCATAGCCTTTCCCATTATAGACATCTGGAACCAGAGTGGTTCATTTGTTACAATTGATGAACCTACATTGATACCTTATTATCATCCAAAGTCCATTGGTTACATTGGAGTTTGCTTTTGGCCTTGTACATTCTGTGGGTTTGGACAAATGCATAATGACGTATATCCACCATTACAGTGTCATACAGGATAGTTTCATTGCCCTAAAAATCCTCTGTGCTCTGTGTTTTCATCCCTCCCCCTAACCCCAGGCACCCACTGATCTTTTTATTGTCTCCATAGTTTTGCCTTTTCCAGAATGTCAAATAGTTGGACTCACACAGTATGCAGGTAGCCTTCTCAGATTGACTTCTTTCACTTAGTAATATGCATTGTAGTTTCCCCCATGTCTGTTCATGGCTTGATAGCTCATTTCTTTTTAGTGCTGAGTAATGTCCCAGGGACTGGTATTTTTAAATTCTATTTCACAGATGAAGAAATAGGCACAGAAAGGATTAGTAACTTGCCCAGGTACAGCTTGTACAGATCAGTCTGATTCCAGATCCTTATCTCTTAATTTTACCATGCTTCTGAATCCCAGACAAATTTGGTTTCTCACGATGAACTTTGTCCCATGATAGAGTAGGGGTAAATGGAATCAGGGCAATGGAGCCAGCCACTTTGCTTGTAGAAAGTATCCACAGCTTTTGCATATAGACAAAAATGGACAATCTAGAAGATAGGACTTTGTTTCGAAAATTTACTTTATATGAAAAATGCTGTGTGCTTTGGAATTTCTGGTTTAACACACTCCTGCTTTACTGGTTTGAGAATATGCTTCTTTTCCCTGACTCTTATATTACCTTTCAGATTATATCTGGGTGCTGACACCCAGCCACTCCTCTGCCAATGAAGTACATCCTGGTCACTGGAGGGGTCATCTCGGGCATTGGTAAAGGGATCATCGCAAGCAGCATTGGGACGATTCTAAAATCATGTGGACTCCGAGTGACTGCCATCAAAATTGACCCCTATATTAACATCGATGCAGGCACTTTTTCACCTTATGAGCACGGTATGAGAGAGAATAACTTCCCCCTCTTATAAAGCACAAATTGCAGTTCCTTCTTTTATTTGGGGTCATTTCTTTAGGATAGAGTTCTAGGAGTAGAGTTGTTGGATCATTCAGTATGAACATGTGAATGTTCTCATAGTTGTTGAGACATTTTTCAGATTGCTGATGACATTCCAAATTAGTTCACTCTTTTGGAAAACAGTGTATGGGGATACCATTTTTCTTGTACCTTTTACCGTTCAAATTATGTTTTATTTTATTGTAAAGGTAATATAGGTCTCTTAGAAAAAGTCCGACAATATGGAATATATTGACAGTTATACTGACAACATAGAATGGCATGAAGAAAATAAAAGTCCTCCATTTCCCACCACTTGTAGTGACTATTATTAATGTTGACATTTTAATGTACATGCTAATTATTTTTTAAAAGATATTAGTAATTACGTACTTTCTTTTTAAACTTTTTACACACAAGCAGGCAAGTGCACAGATCATAAGTGTACCACTTGATAAGATGAGCATACAGTGTAACCGGCCCCCAGATCAAGAAACAGAAACCCCCTTTATGCCCCTTCTAGTCTTTCCCCATCAAAAACCACCAAGGTAACCACTATCCTGTCTTCTAACACCGTAAGTTACTTTTGCTTATTTTTTTACTTTTTCACTTTATTTTTATTATGCACTACATAATACACGGCATGCTGTATATAATACACTGCATCACCTACTAGCAGCGATAGATGGCCATAACAGTTGTTTTTCAATAATCAGGAAAATGCTTCCTTAACTAATGTTCTCCAAACTCTTTGACATATAGTAACAGTTAACTCCAGAGACTACTTTTGCTTGTTTTTGAACTTGAAATGAATTGAATCTTATAGTCAAGCCGGTTTTTAATCTAATTTTTAAAACAATGTACTGTGGGGGGCATCTGGGTGGCTCAGTCAGTTAAGTGTCTACCTTCCACTCAGGTCATGAGCCCAGGGTCCTGGGATGGAGCCCCACATCAGGCTTCCTGCTCAGCAGGGAGTCTGCTTCTTCCTCTCCTTCTGCCCCTCCTCCTTGCTTGTACATGCATTCTCTCTCTCTCTAATAAATAAATAAAATCTTAAAAAGAAAACCCAACAAAGTGCTGTAAACATTCACATGTATTTTATACTCTTAAAGGCTGTGCTGAATCTGTACAATAACAGAAAATAACTACAATGTATTGTTATTATAAACAACACTGTGATGGAAATCTTTAAAACTTACTATTTCTTTAAACATAAATACCTTCATGCAGTTTCTGATTTCACAGGTATGTATGCCTTTCTGGCTTTTGACGTATAATACATATTACCAAAGGTTTTTAGGTTCATGATCTCTTATCTATAACTGTAAAATCCAGAAAGTTCTGAAAACTTAAAATTCTTCATAAGTTTGTGGTTATTTATAGTCTTTTTTCAAAAGTATTGAAAACTGGAGCACCTGGGTGTGTCATTTGGTTAAGCATCTGCCTTTAGCTCAGGTCATAGTCCCGGGGTCCTGGGATGGAGTCCCACATTGGGCTCCCTGCTCAGCGGGGAACCTGCTTCTCCCTCTCCTCCTTGCTTGTGCTCTCTCTTCCTATCTCTATCTCTCTGTCTCTCTCAAATAAATAAACTATTTTTAAAAATATTGAAAGTTGAAAAATCTTCAAAAAGCTGTGACTCTACTCTTTATTCCATTTGGAATGTGTTTGCATTTGGGGTGTTTTCTAATATATGGCAAGTGTTTTATATTACCTTTCCATAATCTGAAAAACTTCAAATTTCAACTTCCATCTTGTCTCCAAGAATTCTGATAAAGGCTGTGGATCTGTGGCAATTTATATACAAATCAACAGTGTATAAGAAGGCCTATTTTTTTTGATACCCCTGTGGAATATTATTATTTTTAAGCTTTACTAACCTGAGAGAAAACCAAATAACAACAACAACAACAACAACAAAAAGGGTATCTCATTGTTCTAATTAGATTTCTTTGGTTTTCATTTTGTCTGTGGAATGGCTTTTTCAAGTCAATGGGCAGATTGTATTTTTGTTTGAAACTATTAGCCAAAAAAAGAAAAGAAAAGAAAAAAGAAACTATTAGCCAACTTCCTTCTGTGGAGTCAATTTCCTTGCCTCATTGACTTTGGACTTTGGTCATATATGTGGTCTAGTTTGTTTGGAATTTTCCTGGTTTTGAAACTGAAAGTCCAAATCCTGGGAACCCTATTAGTCTTGGGCAAACCCAAGAGGTTGGTCACCTTATTTGGTCATTGATTTGTTTTTCCCTACGAGACATTAGTGAATGTGACATCTGTCTTGTTGAAGCAGAAATTTTCAGTATAGTGGCATGGTTTGGCTCTCTTTGTTGCGTCTCTCTGCCATGAAAACTGCCTGCCCTGGATAAGGGATTTCTCCCTCCTTCTGGGTCCTGGAATGAGACCAAGCCGACTCACAACTGACCCACAGCCCCCACATAACATGTAACCCGAGGGAGAAATCAACAAATGTTTTGTAGGTTGCTAAGGTTTTACGGTTGTTTGGAATGCAGTAAAATTCACTAAGGCCATGTGTTATGCCAATTTTCCTTTGGATAATTTTTAAGCACTTTTTAAAAGATTATTTATTTGGGAGAGAGTGTGCACACATGTGCACACGAGGGGAGAGACAGAGGGAGAGAAAATCTCAAGCCAACTCTCCACTGAGTTTGGAGCCCAACAAGGGGTTCCTTCTCAGAACCTTGAGATCATGACCTGAGCCGAAATCAAAGAGTCCAACACTTAAGTGACTGAGCCACCCAGGTGCCCCACTTTGGATTTTTAAAAAATGATTTTCAAGAATACTTTATGTAAAGTGTATTAACCTATATAGAAAGAGTTTTACTGTTTGAAATTTGTGTTAATATTACTTCTGTTAGTTACTAATAAATTTCCACTTACCATTTATGTGATTAAATGTATCAACTGTTTTCTTTATGTTTCTGCCTTGATGTTACCTTTAGGCTTCTCTGGTTCAAGAATTAAACATTGATCTATATTTTCTTTTGCAACTTTTATAGTTTCATTTACTTTAACATTTTTTTAAGATTTATTTTTTTTTATTTATTTATGATAGACACAGAGAGAGAGAGAGAGGCAGAGACACAGGAGGAGGGAGAAGCAGGCTCCGTGCAGGGAGCCCGACGCGGGACTCAATCCCGGGACTTCAGGATCACGCCCTGGGCCAAAGGCAGGCGCCAAACCGCTGAGCCACCCAGGGATCCCCTACTTTAACATTTTTTTTAAAAAGATTTTATTTATTCGTGAGAGACAGAGAGAAGGCAGAGACACAGGCAGAGGGAGAAGCAGGCTCCATGCAGGGAGCCCAACGTGGGACTCGATCCCGGGTCTCCTGGATCACACCCTGGGCTGAAGGCTGCCCTACTTTTTTTAACATTTTTATCATAGCTGGAATTGAATTTGGTGTTAAATAAATATGTAACATAATTTTTTTCTAATTTTTTTCCCGATTAGCCAACTATTCTTAATGGCATTTCTCAAAGATTTCATTCTTTTCCTGCTGACTTGAAATGCCACCTTTTATCATACACTACGTTTCTGTCTATACTTAATATAGTCTTTGGATTCTGTTCTGTTCTGGATTTCTATGTTTATTTCTGCCTATCATTTTAAAAGCTGCAGCTTTTTATTATCAAGTGGGTCAGAGCTTTCCACATTCCTTTTCTTCTTCCTTTGTTTTCTCTCTCTTTTTTGGTGCAAAAAGGTGTTTTTATTATCCCTCTAACAAAGCATTAACCTTTTTTTGTTGTTCCTTTGTTTATTTCTTACCCTCAAAATGTTTGTTGTCTTCAGAATTAACTTAGGAATCATTTTGTCTGACTTTACAAGAAATTGCATTGGAGTTTTTGACAAAAGTTTCTTTAAATTTATGAATTAACTTGGGGGAAGAATTAAACACTGGAAAATATTGACTGGCCCATTCAGGAACTTTAGAAGCAGCTTTTCTTTTATTCGTACCTTTTTTTATATCTCTGAAGTAAGCTTTTTAAGTTTTCTAAATATAGTTCCTACATTTCTTTGGAATTTGTGAATGTTTTATTTACTTTTTTAAAAAATTATTTATTTATTTATTCATAAGAGACACAGAGAGAGAGAGGCAGAGACACAAGCAGAGGGAGAAGCAGGCTCCATGCAGGGAGCCCGACATGGGACTCGATACCGGGTCTCCAGGATCACGCCCTGGGCTGAAGGCTATGCTAAACCACTGAGCCACCCGGGCTGCCCTATTTACTTTTATTTGTAATGATACCCTTGGTTTTCTTTTTTTTTCAAGTCATGTATTAGATTCTTTTATGTAATAGGGATCTTTTTGTTTTTTGTTTTTTTAAATGTTTAATTTTTTTGAGTTATCTCTACACCCTATGTGGGGCTCAAATTCACGACCCTGAGATCAAGAGTCACATGCTCCGCTGACTGAGCCAGCTAGGCACCCCAATAGGGATCTTTTTGGATATTTTGGTTTTGTGTATTTGTTGAGGCTATCTTATTCCATCTTTATATATATTGAAATATATGTATGTGTATATATTTCAATCTTCCTTTACTCACTATTATTTGTTATAAGGGCTTTTATTTTTATTTATTTTTTGTGTGCTTTGTTTTGGTAATCTGACCCTTTTTTTTCTAACAAATTAACTTTAGTGTCATCCTCAAGTTGAAAAAAATCTGTTGGAATTTTTATTTTAACTACATTAAATCTAAGAACCTGTTTTAAAGACTTGTAATCTACAGTTTTTCTTTCTCTTCTAGGAATATAATGCATACATACTTTTTTTTTTAAAGATTTTATTTTGGGCAGCCTGGGTGGCTCAGCAGTTTAGCACTGCCTTCAGCCCAGGGCCTGATCCCGGAGACCCGGTATCGAGTCCCACGTCGGGCTCCCTGCATGGAGCCTGCTTTTCCTTCTGCCTGTGTCTCTGCCTCTCTCTCTCTGTGTCTCTCATGAATAAATAAATAAAATCTTAAAAAAAAAAAGGATTTTATTTATTTTTAGTGAGTGTGTGTATGTGCTTGTGTGGGGGGTTGTTGGAGAGAGGCAGAAAGAGTGAGTGGGAGGAGCAGAGGGAGAGGAAATGGAAGAGAGGCAGAGTGGAGAGCCTGACTTTTGGAGATCCATCCTATGACCCCAAGATTGTGGCCTGAGGTGAAATCAAGAGTTGGGCACTCCACTGTCTGAGCCATCTAGGCACCCCTGAAAGCAAATATTTATTTATTTATTTATTTATTTATTTATTTAAAGCAAATTTTTAATATTTACGTTGCCTTTTTATCTTAGGTGAAGTGTTTGTCTTAAATGATGGTGGAGAAGTTGACTTAGACCTTGGAAATTATGAACGGTTCTTGGATATTAACCTTTATAAAGACAACAACATCACTACTGGGAAGATATATCAGCATGTGATCAATAAAGAGAGGCGTGGCGATTACCTGGGAAAAACAGTACAAGGTATTGTATTCCACAAAGGTTAGAGTCCTGTGTATTGAGCACACACACCCTGCTCAAAATAGACATGAAGTGAGGTGCTCCTTGAGCTCTACAAAGTCTAATCCTTTTGAAATCCTTGCTTGTTTTCCCTTTTCATTTTCTTCAGAGGTGTCCACATCACCTTCCAAGTTCTTGAGTGTATTTTCCTCAGTCTTTTTCTTTGTTACTAATGTTATTGTTTTACCTAGTCCATGTCTCTGTCTAAATTTTATTTATAAAATCCATGGAGAACCATTCAATCATCATTTTTACCTGATTGAGGTGCAAACTTTTTTGGTTTGCCTTTTGTCTTGTCTTATTTTGTCTGTCTCCTCCCTTGTATTTTTCCATGGATGATGATTACTCCCCTTTGAAGGGGCAGCACTGGGGGATTGAACTGGAGTGTCTGACCCTTTTTCATCAACTCTCTTCCTGAGTGTATGATTCTCTTTTGTCTTAGGAGAGACCCCTGCGCTTCCATCTCTTCCCCCTACCCCCGGCAAGTTTTGTGTCCACGCATTCCCGAATGGTAGGGTAAAGGTGATAATTCCCCATCTCCTTTATTTATTTTTTAAAGATTTTATTTAAAAAAAGATTTTATTTATTTATTCATGAGACACACAAACACACACACACACACACACACACACACACACACACAGAGGCAGAGACACAGGCAGAAGGAGAAGCAGGCTCCCTGTGGGAGAACTTGATCCCAGGACCCCAAAACTTGATCCTAGGACCCCAGGATCACAACAGGAGCCAAGGGCAGACGCTCAACCACTGAGCCACCTAGGCATCCTCCCCATCTCCTTTAATTAATTAATGGATTTATTTATTTAAAGATTTTTAAAAATTTTATTTATTCATGAGAGACAGAGAGGCAGAGACACAGACAGAGGGAGAAGCAGGCTCCATGCAGGGAGCCTGACGTGGGACTCGATCCCAGGTCTCCAGGATCACACCCTGGACTGAAGGCAGCGCTAAACTGCTGAGCCACCCGGGCTCCTTTAAATTGCATGTTGGAACCAGCTGAGGAGACCTAGGGATCGGACCGATGGAGATCACAAGATAAGTGGTGTTTTCACTGAAACTCGATGTGTGGCTTAGATCTCAGCTACAGTTGTGCTTTCTAATAGTTTCTCCCCCGAGTGTAGATCTTGGGAAGACCCATAGGAGGGAGAGTTGCTGCCTCACACTTGCCATGTCCCTATACTGGGGAGAGGACAAGGCCCTGGGCCTGGGCTCTAACTCCTGACCCCTGCACTGCCCACATGGAGGCAGGGCCCGGCCAACACCCCTGCCACCTAAAGGGGCCAAGCAGCACATGTAATGTGGGTTGCTCCAAGAGCAGCAGTTGGTGACAACTTCCTTCCACTTCAAGCAGCAGATGTGAGGTAGACCAGGCAGTAGATGCTCCTTCACCTCAGCTTCCCAGAGGGCAACGTTCTTGCTTCGTATATCACATTAGGTTAGTTGGCTGCACCTGCAAGGATGTCCCCTACCTGTCTCTTCAGCAAAGACCAGTAGCTGGAGGCCTGCTCATCATGAAGAGTCCTCTGGGCCTCAGATACTTGTGGAGTTGTCACCTTCTGGCTTCTTCAGCTGACAGCAACCACAGGCCGCTGATCGGCCTACAGGTCTCATCTACACCCTCCGTGTGGACCCCTCCCCACTGGCTGGTGGGCTTCCCAGAGTCTGCAGCACTGGGCCACTCTGCATCGTTCTTCCCCATGGAGCCCAGCATGCAGCACCCGACAGCCCTCCTTGCAGTTTTTAGTTGGCATTATAGGTGTTTCTAGTTGCATCGAAGATGGCATTCCAGCTTTCTGTTTCTTGTTCTCTGTGGTCACTCATTTTCAAAAGAAATGACATAACGTTTAAATGACTAAACTAGGGGATCCCTGGTGGCTCAGCGGTTTGGTGTCTGCCTTTGGCCCAGGGTGTGATCCTGGAGACCCAGGATCGAGTCCCACATTGGGCTCTCTGCATGGAGCCTGCTTCTCCCTCTGCCTGTTTCTCCCTCTCTCTCTCTCCATGTCTCTCATGAATAAATAAATAAAATATTTAAAAAAATAAAAAAATAAATGACTATATTGTACCTATAATATGAATTTCAGTGAGATGGATAATAACATGAGAACTGTAGTTTCTCTCATTTGCCAAATGGCTTTCATGTTATTGGGAAGTCTAAGGACATGGATACATTTCTTTCTCATGACTGTGACTGTGGAATCAGCTTTTGTGCTAATTATTACTTTTTTCTACAGTTGTCCCGCACATTACCGATGCTGTTCAGGAGTGGGTTATGAATCAAGCTATGGTGCCCGTGGACGGTCATAAGGAAGAACCCCAAATATGCGTCATTGAGGCAAGCATGGAGTTTTTCTTTATAAACTTATATCCTTTTGAGTCTTTAAACATCTACTCTTCATTCATTCAACACATATGTAGAGATGGCTTCCTGTGTGCTAGACACTGGGCTAGGAGGTGGGATTATAGCAAGGAACGACATAGATAGTCCCTGCCCTTGTGGTCACAAGTTAGTGGGCAGGATTGGCATTGAACAGGGCGAATAGGGATGCCTGGGTGGCTCAGCGGTTTGGCGCCTGCCTTCAGCCCAGGGCGTGATCCTGGAGTCCTGGGAATCGAGTCCCGCATCGGGCTTCCTTCATGGAGCCTGCTTCTCCCTCTGCCTGTGTCTCTGCTTATCTCTCTGTGTCTCTCATGAATAAATAATAAAAATATTAAAAAAAAATAATTAAACAGGGCGAGTATTCTTCGAATTGGTATGCAGGAACCTGCCCATGGAGACAGACCAGTTGCAGAATGCTTTCTAGTGAGTGCTGTTTGAGGGTTAAGGATGCTGACTTCTCACTCCCAGTCAAAAATCCAGGTATAGGGATCCCTGGGTGGCGCAGCGGTTTGGCGCCTGCCTTTGGCCCAGGGCGCGATCCTGGAGACCCGGGATCGAATCCCACGTCGGGCTCCCTGCATGGAGCCTGCTTCTCCCTCTGCCTGTGTCTCTGCCTCTCTGTCTCTCTCTGTGTGACTATCATGAATAAATAAATAAAATCTTTAAAAAAATAAAAAAATAAAAAAAATCCAGGTATAACTTTGACTCCCTCTAAACGTAACTACTAACAGCCTACTGTTGATGAGGAGCTTTACGGATAACATGCAGAGTCACTTAACACATACTTTGTATGTGTGTTATAGGCTGTATTTTTACAATAAAGTAAGCTAGAGAAAAGAAAATGTTATTAAGGGGGTACCTGGGTGGCTCAGTCGGTTAAGTGTCTGCCTTCAGCTCAGATCAGATCTCAGGGTCCTGGGATTGAGCCCTGCATCTGGCTCCCTGCTCAGTGGGGAGTCTGCTTCTCTCTCTCCCCCCTCTGCCTGCTACTCCTGCTCTGTCTTTAAATAAATAAATAAATACAATCTTTTTTTTTTTTTTCAATCTTTTTTTTTTTTTTTTTAAAGTCTGGGGAACCCTGGGTGGCACAGTGGTTTAGCGACTGCCTTTGGCCCAGGGTGCGATCCTGGAGACCCGGGATCGAATCCCATATCAGGCTCCCGGTGCATGGAGCCTGCTTCTCCCTCTGCCTATGTCTCTGCCTCTCTCTCTCTCTGTGTGACTATCATAAATAAATAAAAATTAAAAAAAAAAAAGTCTGATGGTGGAGGTGATTTGAGGGTGAGAAGTATTAGCTCCTTGAAGAAAGAAAATAGTATTTGAACTTGTAACTTGTTTACTGTTAACTTTCCTCTCACTGAAGGAGAATGACATGCATGTACTCCTTATCTAAGTGTCAGTTGACCTAATTGCTGGGCCGGCCAACAGAATAATGAACAATTTAGTTCCTAGGGACTGCCTGCCTACGTTCAGATTTCTGCCGTGACCTCTGAGTAGTGTGCAGCTCTGTGGTTAAGAATCTGGAGCTAGGGGATGCCTGGGTGGCTCAGCAGTTGAGTGTCTACCTTCGGCTCAGGGCGTGATCCTGGAGTCCTGGGTTCAAGTCCCACATCGGGCTCCCTGCAGGGAGCCTGCTTCTCCCTCTGCTGTGTCGCTGCTTCTCTCGTGAATAAATAAATAAATAAAATCTTTAAAAAAAAAAGGGGAAAATAATCTGGAGCTAGACGGCTTGGGTTCATAGCCAAGCTGTGTCACTTACCAGCTGGGTGACCTTAGACAAGTGTACTAATGTGTGCCTTAGTTTACCCATCTGCTAAATGGGGACAGTGTTTCAAGGATTAAATAAGTCAATATACTTAGTGCTTAGAATGATGTCAGGTCTATAGTAAGTACTCAAAAATTATTAGCCATTATTAAGATGCCTGTGTGACTTTTGGCAAATTACCTCTCAAAGCTTCAATGTCCTCCATTAGAACAATATGATAATAATGTAAGACTGTAATACAAGCCAGATGGTATTAACAGGGTCATTGGGAGAAGTAAGTGCAATTATATAAAGTACTTGGCATGTTTGGTATTTAGGAAGTGTTCATAAACATGAGAGCTGTTCTTACTGTCATCATTGTTAGGGTCAGTGGATAGATGTTATGCTACCTGCAAGATCCAGTTTTTTTTTTTTTTTTTTTAACAATTTTCACAGAAGTCACTTTGGACTTTTTTTTTTTTTTATGATAGTCACAGAGAGAGCGAGAGAGAGAGAGAGAGGCAGAGACATAGAGGGAGAAGCAGGCTCCATGCACCGGGAGCCCGATGTGGGATTCGATCCCGGGTCTCCGGGATCGCGCCCTGGGCCAAAGGCAGGCGCCAAACCGCTGCGCCACCCAGGGATCCCAAGATCCAGTTTTTTAAAAGATTTTATTTATTTATTCATGAGCGACACAGAGAGAGAGAGAGAGAGAGGCAGAGAGACAGGCAGAGGGAGAAGCAGGCTCCATGCAGGGAGCCCGATGTGGGACTCGATCCCAGGACTCCAGGATCATGCCCTGAGCTGAAGGCAGACGCTCAACCACAGAGCCACCCAGATGTCCCTGGGCTGTACTATCTTATATTAACTATGTATTGTACTACTATAACAGTATGGTTGATAAACTATATAAATGTATAAATATGCTATGCAAAATTTTCTCTCTCTTACTATTTCTTTTGTTTGTTTGAAAGATTTTATTTATTTGACAGAGAGAGCACGAGCAAAAGGGCAGGTGGGGAGATGCAGAGGGAGAGGGAGAAGCAGATTCTCTGCTGAGCAGGAAGCCCGACGCAGGGCTCCATTCGAAGACTCTGAGATCACGGCCTAAGCCAAAGGCAGACACTTAACTGACTGAGCCACCCAGCCGCCCCTCCTTTGCTATTTCTTCCTTCACAATTTATAAGGAAAAGAGAGGGTGCTTCCTTTATAATTTTTAAAAATTAGAGTATAACATAAACAGAAAAGTGCACATATCATGGGTATACAACATAATGAAGTTTTATAAACTGAACATACCTGTGTAACTAAGCTGGTTTCCTTTAAAACATACTTAATATCTAATAGAGTGAATAGTTTGCTATTGCTGATTGAGGCAATGACAAAGACAAATGATTTAAGAAAAGAGACAGGCAGGTAAAAGCTCCTGGAAGAATAACATCTGATATGAGAACCGGAGCGTAGCTTGACTCTACGGTGAGGGAGGCGTACACAGCCTCTCTGTTTATTGATATTCAGGTTTTAGATTCAGTCCTCAAGATGAATCAGAAAAGGCTTCAAAATAGGGATGTAACTGTCAGCTTTGAGGTGGAGATGTGGGTGGGTGCTGGAGAGGGAGGGAGGGAGATAAGAACTTCATTTTCCACCGTGAGGCAGCTATACAGAGATCGGTGATAATTGCCAAAAAAAGAGGTAAAAATATCTCAGGTTAGGAAAGTAACCCATACAACTACCAATTGATATGGGATCTGGGGATGGGGCAGCAGAGAGCTACAGCCTCACCTGTCACAGCAGCAAGTCAACTTGTGTTATAGAAGATGTCTGAAATGGGCAAGTTAAGAAAGAGTTGAGAGAGATGGTGTTTAGAGATGTGATAGAAAGTAGCAGAAGAAATCGTGAACAAAGGAGTAGGTAAAGAGCTGTATCTGAATCTGCTGGGTCTTGATTGCTTTTAACTTAAAATAATCTTTATGTTAGAGTGGCTTATCTTGTGGTGGCCTGCCTTTGGCCCCTACAATCTTTTTTTTAAAATATTTTATTTATTCGTGAGAGACACAGAGAGAGAGAGAGAGAGAGAGAGAGAGAGAGGGGCAGAGACACAGGCAGAGGGAGAAGCAGGCTCCTTGCGGGAAGCCTGACATGGGACTTGATCCCTGGTCTCCAAGATCAGGCCCTGGACTGAAGGTGGCGCTAAACCACTGAGCCACCGGGGCTGCCCCCCTACAATCTTTTTTTTTAAAGTAATTTTATGCCCAATATGGGGCTCGAACTCATGACCCTGAGATCAAGAGTCACATACTCTACCAACTGAGCCAGCCAGGTTCCCCAGCCCCTACAATTTTTAACCATGTACATGCATTATTTTGATTTTTTAAAAAACTGCTTATTGGGGCCCCTGTGTAGTGAAGTCAGTTAAGTGACCTGCTCTTGGTTTTGGCTCAGGTCATGATCTCAGGGTCATGAGATTGAGCCTCCCACCTGTTGGGTTCTGTGTTCATCCTGAGGTCTGCTTGGAGTTTCTCTCTCCCTCTACCTCTGCCCCACTCCTCGCTCCCAGTCTCTCTCAAATAAATAAATCAATCTTAAAAAAAACTCTGCTTATTAATGTCAACTTGAAAATGCCATTTAGCAGTTTCAGTTTGTAAAGTTCAGCCCAGGGCTGATTTCATTCAAGCCTTAGAAGGTAGGACAAGCCCTCACACTTTTGTTTTAAGCAGGTTATTTATTGTAGAGTACCTTGTCTCTGGTATGGTAGCTGCTCCCAATATGAGGCTGTTGAGCATGTGAGATATGTCCCCTCCTAACTGAGATGTGCTGTGAATTTTATTTATTTTATAGGTAAAGCCTGATTTTTTTTAAAGATTTTATTTATTTATTCATAGAGACACACAGAGAGAGAGAGAGAGAGAGAGAGAGAGAGAGAGAGGCAGAGACACAGGCAGAGGGAGAAGCAGGCTCCATGCAGGGAGCCCGATGTGGGACTCGATCCAGGGTCTCCAGGATCATGCCCTGGGCTGCAGGCGGCGCTAAACCGCTGAGCCACCCGGGCTGTCCTGTGCTGTGAATTTTAAATATACACTGAGCTTCAAATAGCATGAAAAAACCTCCAGAATGTAAAATACCTAATAATTTTTAAAATATTGGTGATATGTCAATAACATTTGGATATATTGGGCTACATAAAACTTAATGTTAAAATTAATTTCTTCTATTTACTTTTGTTCTTTTAAATGTGACAACTAAAAACTTTAACGTTACATTTTTGTTTTTATTGGACAGTGCTCGTCTAGCACTTACACTGGTTTCTGCTGTTCTAGCAATAGGAAAGGTAAAGCATCCAAAATATATCCATTTTTCTTGAGGAAGAACCAGTCTCTGGCCCAAGACTAATGACCGATTTTCCAAACCCGAACATTTTTATAACTTTTCCAGTGATTGTTTTTCTTTCTTTTAGTTTTTGTAGGTGAAAGGATAGCTTGTTGTTTGTTTTTTTTTCCAAAGACTATTAACCTTAATCACAGAAAATTTCCAAATGGTCATGTGTATGGATGTTTTTGTCTCTGCTCTCCGTTATAAAAAAAAAATACATTAAAAAATAATCACAAAAAAGGAAAAAGGGGAAATCTATTTTTTAATGTTGAGCTGTCTTTGAATGGCATTAAAATATAAGCCCAATTTGACCTTAGGATGAGCCTTCTTAACACGTCCTTTTCGTGTTCTCAGGTTTGTTTGTTTTTTTAAGATTTTATTTATTTGAGGATGCCTGAGTGGCTCAGTGGTTGAGCGTCTGCCTTCCACTCAGGGCATGATCCTGAAGTTCCGGGATCGAGTCCCACATCGGGCTCCTTGCATGGAGCCTGCTTCTCCTTCTGCTTGTCTCTGTCTCTTTCTGTCTCTCATGTCTCTTTTTTTAAAAGCTTTTATTTATTTATTCATGAGAGATATGGAGAGAGGCAGAGACACAGGCAGAGGGAGAAGCAGGCTCCCTCCCAGGACCCTGGGATCACAACCTGAGCGGAAGGCTGATGCTCAACCCCTGAGCCACTCAGGGGCCCCAGAGTGTTCTTTTTTTAAATGTCTATGTACTTTATTATTATTCTTTCATCTTGCTCCTAAATTGACTTGCTTGGCTTAAAAAACATGAATTTAGTACTTAATATGCACTAGCCCCAATAATAGCTGCGAGGCATGTAAAGGCAAATGTGATCTGACTCCTGTTTTCTGGGACTCTTGGTCTTCATTTCTAATTTCATGGAAACAGAGATTCTGACAAGTTATCCCCAGCATAACTCCTTCTTCCTATAGCCCTAACAGTCATATTGGCTTATTGAACACTAGCTCAGGCATCCTTCTGGGTTCGTTTTCAGTTGTGCTCAACGTTTGTGTTTGTGCACGATTTAAGCTTCTGAGAAAGGACCACTGAGCTAATTTTCAGTTTTAAGCGTGTAGAAGTGGTTGGAATGTGTCCAAAGCCTTTTCGTGGTGTTCTTACTTTTCAGACCAGTGGAGCTAACAGGCTTTATTTGTTAATTAGTCCAGGTCATCTCCTCATAAACCTGAAATAATTTATGCCTGGCTTAAAGGAATAAGCAGCTTGCTTGCTTTATCTCTCTTTCTCTCTTTATTTTTCTCCCTCCCTCCCTGTCCCTCCCTTCCTCTTTTCCCTTCCTTTCCTTTCCCTTCCCTTCCCTCTTTCCTTTCCTTTCCTTTCCTTTCCTTTCCTTTCCTTTCCTTTCCTTTCCCTTTTCCCTTTTCCCTTTTCCCTTTTCCCTTTTCCCTTTTCCCTTTTCCCTTTTCCCTTTTCCCTTTTCTTTTCTTTTCTTTTCTTTTCTTTCTTTTTCTTTTTCTTTTTCTTCTTCTTCTTCTTCTTCTTCTTCTTCTTTTTCTTTTTCTTTTTCTTTTTCTTTTTCTTTTTCTTTTCTGGCAGCCCCAGTGGCCCAGCGTTTTGGCGCTGCCTTCGGCCGAGGGCGTGATCCTGGAGACCTGGGATCGAGTCCCACATCGGGCTCCCTGCATGGAGTCTGCTTCTCCCTCTGCCTGTGTCTCTGCCTCTCTCTCTGTCTGTGTCTCTCATGAATAAATAAATAAAATCTTTTTTCTAAATAAATAAAATCTTAAAAAAGAAAAAGAAAAGAAGAATCCTTTCCTTAAAGGCAAAACAGACATTGCACATCTCCTAAATTTGCCGTTGCTTCGATTTCAACTTTGGATGAATCTTAAAATATTGTTATAGGTGATACTTTACTTGTGTGGGGAAGTAATTTAGGTGTATTCTAGTAATAATACTGAAGGTTTCTAACGACGACAATGTATTAGTAATGGGACCTTCCAAATTGGCTGAGAGGATGCAGTGCCACTATAGGCCATGTGAGGGCAGAAGTGGATAATGTTTAAAGTTTTTTGGGCAGCCCGGGTGGCTGGGCGGTTTAGGGCCGCCTTCAGTCCAGAGTGTGGACCCCGGGGACCTGGGATCGAGTCCTGCGTCGGGTTCCCTGCGTGGAGCCTGCTTCTCCCTCTGCCTGTGCCTGTGTCTATTTCTCTCTGTGTCTCTCATGAATGAATGGATAAAATCTTAAAAAAAAAAAAAAAGTTTTTTGCTTCCTTTTTTCAGATTGCCTGTTGATTACCAGAGTACACCTGTGAAAAATCAGGTGTTCCTATATGGTTTAGTTTAAGTGCAGACCTTTTTTTTGCCTAAAATTTTCTCTCATTAGATTCTGGTACATTGCAGTTGGTGAGCACTTAAGCCCCTCACCCTGCCAATTTCCTGATTGCATGTGATATTTCGGATTTTCATCATTAAGTTTGTCATTCTTAATGGAAAGGTCATATATTTCCATATCTGTTCCATACCCAGGAAGCTTGAATTTTAATTATGTTTTATTATCTGACTTAAAATTAGTAAAGAATATTTTTTTTCTGTAGCAATGTAGTCTGAGATTTCTTAGTTTGATTCCATTGTAATTATGGTAACAGGTGCTAGAATGCTGTTACCTTGGCTTATACTGAATTTTGAGACCCTTCTGTCCTGGGATGAGTACTAAGCTAAAACCTGTTGGAGAGGGAAAATTTTACTGTTACTCTTCAAACTTCTTCTGGCAGGTCTAAGAATCAAACATGAAACATATTACCAGGAGAAAATCAAACAAAGGTTTAATTCCATATGCACAAAAAGTCCATATAAACCTGAGAGATTCCAAAGCAGTCAGCAAAATGAGGCTCAGTGATATCCGGAACCAAATAGAAGGGTTGAGGCCTAGAGGTTACTGAGGGGAGGAAGGCCATTTGCAGAGGACAGGTTTGTAAAACAAAGACTCCTGTGTTATGCAGCTAAGTTTCTTAGGTAAAGAGGAACCTCTGGGGATGCCTGGGTGGCTCAGCAGTTGAGCATCTGCTTTGGCTCAGGGTGTGATCCTGGAGTCCTGGGATTGAGTCCCACATCAGGCTCCCTGCATGGGGCCTGCTTCTCCCTCTGCCTGTGTCTCTGCCTCTCTCTCTGTGTCTCTCATGAATTAATAAATAAAATCTTTTAAAAAAAGAAGAAAAGGAGAACCTCTGGTGATAGCTCTCTTCCTGGCGCAGGGATTCCCCACTTTGCAATGTAAATGGAGACAGTTTAGGGGGAGAGGGAAAGAGCTTTTCCTGACTCTGCTGGGTTTTGATTGCTTTTAACTCAAAATAATCTTCATGGCAAAGTGGCATATTTCTGGGAGGCCTGTCCCGAACCTTCAACTCCAGTGCTGTGTACAGGGAGCTGGGCTTGTGCCAGAGATAGAGTACAGAGCAGAGCAGGCATGTTCCTACTCTCATGGGGCTTATAGCCTAATGGGGTAGAGAGGCAGGAAACAAGAACTCACAGGAAATAATGGCACCTGGTGCTGAGTCAGTAAGAAGGGCACAGACACAGTGCTGTGATAGGGAGTGGTGGGAGGGAGGCTGCCTTAGGTGGGTGGTCAAAGTCTGCTTTCTGAGGAAGACCTAGGTTTTTAGGCTGAAGGATAAAGAGATAGATATACGTAAAGAAGGAGGGTAGTGGTCCATCTAACCTACAAAGCCAGTGGGGCTGAAGTACAGGCAGTGTGTGTGTGTATGTGGGGGGGCTGTGGCAAGCAGGGGCATAAGATGAGATTACAAATATATGCAAGGGGGGCACCTGGGTGGCTCAGTCAGTTAAATGTCTGCCTTCAGTTTGGGTCATGATCCCGGGGTACTGGGATCGAGTTTCGCATCATTGGGGCTCCCTGCTTAGTGGGGAGTCAGCTTCTCCCTCCCCCTCTGCTCTGTCTCTGGCTTTCTATCTCAAATAGATAAATAAAATCTTTTTTTTTTTAAAGATTTTATTTATGAGAGAGAGAGAGAGAGAGAGAGGCAGAGACACAGGCAGAGGGAGAAGCAGGCTCCATGCAGGGAGCCCAATGTGGGACTCGATTTCAGGTCTCCAGGATCAGGTCCTGGGCCGAAGGTGGCGCTAAATCGCTGAGCCACCCGGACTGCCCCAATAAATAAAATCTTAAAAAAAAAAAAAAAAAAAAAAAAAGGAACGTATGCAAGGGCCAGATCATGCAGGGTCTTTGATTGCCTGCTGAAGGGAATTTAGATTTTATTTTTAGTGAAGCAGTGAGCCACTTTGGGTATAAGCACAGGAAAGATATATTCTGACATTTTTTTTTAACATTCTGAGTTTTTATAAGGTCACTCTACTGGTGTGTGACAAATGATTTAATTGTAGAAATAGGAGAGGGTAGAAGCTAGGAGGCCATTTAGATGGGAGGGGAGGGTCAGCCAACTTTTTGTATAAATGGCCTGAGAACCTGAGATCAAGTGTTCACACTCTTTTGACTGAGCCAGCCAGGCGCTCCAAGTTTCACTCTTTATTATTGTTCTTTTTTTTCTCTTTTTAAAGATTTATTTGTTTATTCATGAGAGACACAGATTGAGAGGAGAGGCAGAGACATAGGCAGAGGGAGAAGCAGGCTCCTCGCAGGGAGCCCGATGCGGGACTCGATCCCGTATCTGGGGATCACGACCTGAGCCAAAGGCAGGCGCCCAACCGCTGAGCCACCCAGGTGTCCCTTTATTATTGTTCTTTAGCTCTGCCTGATTTTCCTCGCTAAATTCTGAGCTCTTTAGGAGCAGGTTGTCTTAAATTCTTCCCTGCACCTCATGTATAGTGTTGAGCATGCAGTAGATGCTCAAATGCTAGAGAATTAATTTTAAAATTCATGGGATAGTCTTTAAGTATTCAAATATGGTGAGGATGAGTAGGTTAAGGCAGATTTTATCCCAAAGTAAATGCTTACTTTAAAATGCCTTACTTGTTGGAAGCACATTGTAAATTAAGTTCACATTTATCAAAGGATTAAGCTGTCAGGAATATTATTGCGGCTTTTGGAACTACTTAATTCAACAAGCCAGCATGTTTTAATAGTAGTTAATTCTAGTCATACCTCCGTTGCAAAGAAACTGTTCAGACGTATGCAGGTGTGTGTGCGTGTGCGTGTGTGTGTGTGTGTTGTACGTGGAGAGGGAGAGAGAGAGTGAGAGGGCACTATTTCACACCAGGCAGAGCCAGGTGGCTCTGTTCTCATATAGTCATTGGAGTCACTGGATTTGAGTTCTGCCTTCCAAGTGGACCACTGGTAGAAACTAGCTGATCTCACTCCTCAGTGGCCTATATTCTGGAATCTTTTTGGCTGCTTAAGAATTCCTTTCTAAAAAAAAAAAAAAAAAGAATTCCTTTCTATAAAAAAATTAAAAAAAAATAAAAATAAAAGAATTCCTTTCTATTAAAGTCTTCCTTTCTTTGTAAACATTTGTTTTTCAGTCTTGGTGAGAGGAAGGGTTGACAGCTTTATAATGATCCTCCATTTTTCTGGGTTGGGGGGATTTACTACCTGTAAAATCCAACTGAATCAGAGATAGCAGAATTGATTTACTTAACTTAGTCCATATCTCCACACAGCAGGCAGGGTGATCTTATAAACACAGGAATCAGGTCATTCTTAAAGCCCTCCTTTAAAAAAAAAGAAAAAAAGTTTTATTTATTTATTTTAGAGAGTAGGGAGAGGTAGAGGGAGAGGGAGAGAGAAAATCTCAGGCAGACGCCTCACTGATCCCTGAGCCTGACACAGGGCTTGATCCCACGACTCCAAGATCATGACCTGAGCCAAAACCAAAAGTCAGAGGCTTAACCACCTGAGCTCCCTAGGCACCACTGAAAGTCCTCCTTGACCCCGATTTCTTTTCCCTTCTTGATGCTTCTCCTGTTCTCTCACCTGCTTACCTGGCTCTGTCATCCTGCACCTTTTCTTCTTGGTTTCCCTCCTCGTCTCTTTCCTTTGCTTCCTGTCTCTCTTAAACGTACAATGCTTTTCCGTTTTATGTCAAACAGCTTAGCGAGATGTAATTTATCTATTACAAATCTCACCTGCCTAAAGTGTAAAATGCCATGATTTTTAGTATATTTATAAACATATGTTCTTGTGCTCTGTTTATTAGTGACGTTTCTATTAGTCTGTATGCTGTGGAAGATCACTTGTGTCTTTTTTTTTTTCTATTCCCAGTTGGGTGGCACCATTGGAGACATTGAAGGGATGCCGTTTGTGGAAGCATTCAGACAATTCCAGTTTAAAGCAAAAAGAGAAAATTTCTGTAATATCCATGTTAGCCTTGTCCCACAGGTGAGCTTTCCAGATAAGTATAGACAGCAACTTCTAGAAATCTTCCTGTGATATTCTGTTTGGTCCACACTTTATAAGGAGATAGAAGTTTATTGAAACACTATAAGGGAGCAGCGGACAGGACAGCAAAGGAGAAACTGCCTGTTTTTTCCACATTTTATTTATTTATCTTAAAAATATTTTATTTATTCATGAAAGACACAGAGAGAGAGGCAGAGACACAGGCAGAGGGAGAACCAGGCTCCCTGTGGGAACCCTGATGTGGGACTCAATCCCAAGACGCCAGGATCACGACCCTAGCTGAAGGCAGATGCTCAACCACTGAGCCACCCGGGCACCTCTTTTTTTCCACATTTTAGACTAGGGAGCCATTCATTATCCAGAAAAGCTAAATGTCCGGTATACTGACAGTGACCCATTTCTTTTCAGCCCAGTGCTACCGGAGAACAAAAAACCAAACCCACACAAAATAGTGTCCGTGCGCTGAGGGGGTTAGGCCTGTCTCCTGATCTGGTGAGTAAAGGAGAATGGGTAAATTTCTTGGAATAGGACCTCCATTTTTTGATCTATAACATCATCTAAGTCCTTTTTATCTCTCAATGATTCCTATGACACTGAGGTTTTTGTATCTGGGGCCAGGGAAGGCTTATTCCCATATCCTCAAGGGTAGCTTCACATATTTCTAAATTGGCCATCTGTTCTCCTCCAGGTCCTCGAATTGGCCACATTGACAGCTAGACAAGTGCAGTGTCCCGTCATTTTTACAGTCCCTGGGTCCTTTAGTGTGAGGTGGGACCTTGCAGATTTTCCTGACACCCAGTACAGTGGGCTGTCATTGCCCTTATTATAACAAGTAATCCAGTTATCACCAATGGTCTATATCAGAGGTTGGCAAGTAACAGCCTGGAGGCCTGCTGCCTATAAAGAAAGTCTTAATGGAATGTGGTACGGTCTGTTGCTTACATTCGTGCACAGCTGCCTTTGTCTTGCAATGATACAACTGAGTAGTTGGGACAGTAGCTTCTTGACTTGCAAAACCTAAAATGTTTGCTATCTGGCCCTTTAGAGAAAAAGTTTGCCAACCTTTGGTCTAGCTCTGTTCTTGTATCCAAAGAGACAACATTTGTGAACCTTCACTCTTGTTCACTAGAGATGCCTAGACATTTTGAGTGCTTACTGGTAGATGTGTATTGAGTTTGATTCTGCTTGCTTATATTAGCGCTCAGGTGTTTCTAATAGTCCAGTGGCATGCCCAGAATGAACAGGTACGTACTTGGTCAAATCTCTGGCTGTAAGAAGAAATTAATATAGAGAATGAACGGCGGCATGAACAGCCAGATTCCCTCTTGCTGACCTGTGCACAACTGACTTTGACAGATTGTCTGCCGAAGTTCAACGCCCATCGAAATGGCTGTGAAGGAAAAGATTTCCATGTTTTGTCACGTGAACCCTGAACAGGTTAGTGCTGCTCCTGAGCTCTGAGTGCCTTGCGGCAGGCACTTCTGCTGATGCTAATGTTTTGCATCTCTTAAATGATCGTATTACTTCTCACGGCATTTATGAAGGCTTTGGGAGATTCATATCCAGCCACGGCTCCCGTGCCCTGAAGGGAGCAATCTGAGACCCTTGATTCCTTAGGTAGATCATGTTTCTTGGCATAATCACTCCTTAAGTTACAGGTACAAAACTAGGTGGGCTTTTTAGCTTACAGTCAAACTTCTAGAGAGAGAGAACCGTGTGAAGCCTGCTTATCGTCTGTTTATCTTGTCTTTCCAGGACACTTACTGCTTTTGCTGCGATTTCTGCTTTGTACATGTTATAGCTTAACTTTCCCCAGGCTGCCGGTTCCATTGACATTCACACCATCACTTCTGATCACATCAGTGGCCTCAGTTCACTTCATTGCTATAGAAACTGTACTGTGATTTGGGCTCAAGACCTCTGTCCTGCAGGGCTTTCCACCTGGGGATCTGAAAGCTTTTTCTTTTTTCTTTCATTCTCTTATCTGTCTCTTGTTTGCAATAAGGTTTAGTTGTAAGGGATCAGAGCTGGCTGTAGTTTAAAAAGCGATATGAATGGTGCTCAGGAAAAGGGTGAGGTTTGGCAGAAACCTTTTTTTTTCCAGATTAGCCCTGGGTTCTTTGAAGCCTAGAAACCATCTCCTTGGGTTTCTTTATCTATGGAGGAAGTTTAGTGCACAGGCTCCTGCCTCCTGCCTGAGGCTTCAGGGTCGGCACATGAGTCTGAACTCTTTTGAAAAATGTGATGATAGCAAGTTTAAAGGACTCTCCTGTATTTGTAATGTCATTAAGCCACTTTAGGTTTTTTTCCTGTTGTTTTTTGTGTCCTTCCTATTGGTAAATAGGACTTTGTGTCTGTATTATATAAATGTAACCTGGTTACTGAAATGGAAGGAGGATACAGTTTTCAGAGTTGGATTATTGAGAGCTCTGGGAAGGGAAGAATGCAAATTTCTGACCATCCAGAGCCTGTTTTCGATAGAACTAGAGATTCCAGAAAACATTCTCTCCCAGCAGTCCACAGGTTAGTTTATTAGTCATTTTTCAGCGTGTTGTTTTTTTCTAATGTGAATTAATGCTCCTGTTTCTTGGTTCCTGGTGAACCTGCATTTAAAGATCTTCTCTAGTTTCCTGAGGAAGGGATGGAGGGTCAGAGACATCTGTATGTTTTTTTTTTTTTTTTTTAAATTTTTATTTATTTATGATAGTCACAGAGAGAGAGAGAGAGAGAGAGGCAGAGACACAGGCAGAGGGAGAAGCAGGCTCCATGCACCGGGAGCCCGATGTGGGACTCGATTCCGGGTCTCCAGGATCGCGCCCTGGGCCAAATGCAGGCGCCAAACCGCTGCGCCACCCAGGGATCCCGAGACATCTGTATGGATGTGGTCATTACCATGACATTTGAAAAAAATCTCTCTGGCTTGGAGGATAAATGAGTAAATAGTTCCACATTCCATGTCTTCCACTGTGGGAGTTTGGGCTGCCCAGAGATTTAGTTTTAATCTGTGGTTGGTCTGGAGCTCATATCAGTGACATCTTGGCACTTTGAATTGCTTTGGTGTATGCAGAGTGAGGCACAATAGTCCTAAGCATTAGGTTGGTAATGTTCAAACAGCTTAGGAACCCTTGGGTGGATTTGGCTATGGATTTGGGAAGATGGAACACAGAGTTAGCAGAACATTTCTTGGCATTGATTTAGAATGTGGCAGATCCTTAAATGCCTGCCAGTAGTCCCTTTGGATATACTTGAGAGGGTGGTGAAAGCTTGTTAGGGTGAATGTGAAAAACAACCATAACACCTGGCATTTAAAGGAGCTGTTCTCCTTTAACAGGTGTAATTAATTTGGGTTCAGTGTGTGTTTGAAAATATATCCAAATGAAGGGGACTTAGATGGTGATACCTTGAGCCGTGTGTCTTGGACATTGACACATAAAGCATCCATGTTTCAACACCAATTCTCTGACTCCAGCTGGGGTCCTGCAATTCAACTCTGACACTAACTACCTGGAATGAGCATCAAACTCCGCAAATTTGAGGGCCGAATTCTTTACAAGACTGCCCTCCGCATCAGGCACCAGCCACAAGTTTCCACTGTTCTAAGCCACCTACATTTCTGCCTGGCTAACTACAAATTTGGGGCTTCCAATAATCCCTTCGGGTTCGGTAATTCTCTAGAATGACTCATGGAACTCAAGAAAATGTTATACTTACTATTACCATTTTATTATAAGGAGTGCAAATGAACAGCCAGATAAAGAGATGCATAGGGCAAGACCTGGGAGGTCCCAAGCTCAGGAGCTTTTGTCCTCGTGGAGTCAGGCTGTGCCACCCTCCTGGTACATTTATAAATTTATCAACCAGAACACTCGCCTGAGTCTTGGTGTCCAGAGATTTTTTTTTATGGGGGTTTCACTATCTAGGCATGATTGAGTAAACCATTGGTCAAGTGACTGAACTCATTCTCCAACCCCCTTATTATCCTTGGAGGTCAGGTGCCTGAAAGTTCCAGTCTAACTTTGTTGGATTTTCTGGTGACCAGTTCCCATCCTGAAGCCACCTAGGGCCCACCGTTAGTCGCCTCATTAGCATAACAAAGATACCTCTGTCACTCAGGAATTTCCAGAGATTTTTGAAGCTTTGTGCCAGGAATTGAGAACAAAGACCAGATTCTCTCTATACATGTATGTATAGAGATATATCAAATAAGTCCTACCACAGCATTCATGTTTCTAGAGTTGGAATAATGAGTTCAAAGAGTTTTATAATTGGGTCAAACTAAGCTTGTGTTAATTCTGCCTCTTGTTTGGGTCACTGGGCTTTTGGTTTTCTTCAGTCAGTATAAATGAACTACCATTGTCTCTTGAGTTTTGATTCATTCTTGAACTCATTCTTGTGGCATATCTGAGGCATGTCATTTAAATATGGTGTTTTATCATCATTAATCAGGTCATATGTATCCATGATGTTTCATCCACATATCGAGTGCCAGTGCTTTTGGAGGAACAAGGCATTGTTAAATATTTTAAAGAGAGATTGGATCTGCCCATTGGTGATTCTGCGAGTAATTTGCTTTTCAAGTGGAGAAATATGGCTGACAGGTATGTGAAAGGAATTACTAATGTAGTCTTTAATAATTCTTGGGTTTGGAATAAGGATTGAGACATACCTTAAGTATACCTATGTCACATTCAACTTTCTGTATGTATATGTTTTGGTCTGAATTTATCTAAAGCTTTATTTTTTATTTTTTTAAAAAAATTTATTTATTTATTCATGATAGAGAGAGAGAGAGAGGCAGAGACACAGGCAGAGGGAGAAGCAGGCTTCATGCCGGGAGCCCGATGGGGGACTCGATCCCTGGACTCCAGGACTCCAGGATCATGCCCTGGGCCAAAGGCAGGTGCTGAACCGCTGAGCCCCTAAAGGGGCTTTAGGATTCCCTAAAGCTGTAACACATTAGTGGAGTGTTTTGCCGTATTCTTTGAAGATTCTGTGGCTTTTGATTTTGTTCTACTTAAATGAAAGTGAATTGAAGGAATTTGGATTCTGGAATGATTTTTTAAAATTCTGGAAGTATTTTGATTGGTTTCTTTCTCAGTTTCTGAGTATTTTATTATTTAAAAAAATATTTATTTTTTTGAGAGAGAGAGATAGTGAGAGAGCTTTTGGGAGGGAGAAGCAGGCTCCTCACTGAGCAGGGAGCATGATGTGGAGCTCAATCCCAGGACTCCAAGATTATGACCTGAGCTGAAAGTAGACACTCAACTGACTGAGCCACCCAGGCACCCCGAGTTTCTGATATTTTAAACAGGTTTAAATGTCACAGGTTTTTGCCGTTTTTTTTTTAAGTTTATTATTATTATTATTATTTTTAGATTTTATTTATTCATTCATGAGAGACACACAGAGAGAGAGAGAGGCAGAGACACAGGCAGAGGGAGAAGCAGGCTCCATGCAGGGAGCCCAATGTGGGACTCGATCCTGGGATCATGGGATCACGCCCAGAGCCGAAGGCAGATGCTCAACCACTGAGCCACCCAGGCGTCCCTTTAAGTTTATGTATTTTTTAGTAGTGTCTACACCCAATGTGGGGCTTAAACTCACGACCCTGAGATCAAGAGCTGCATGCTCTTCTGACTAAGCCAGCCACGTGCCCTTGTAGTTAGTACTTGTTTTTTAAGATTTGGCTAACATTTCCTAAAGGAAATTCCCTTGAATGAAAGGTTTAGGCTCTGACATTATTGCTTCATCCTGCAGTTATTAACTGTCAGCATTGTTATTAAAACCTCAGACAGGTTTTAGCTTTAAGACCATGATATTAATTTTAGCAAGGTTTGTCTTATTTGAAGTCATGTGGAAATTAAATTCTTGTCACCTATTTTCTCTTACTAAATGTAGACAAAGGCATAACTCCATAAAGTCCCAACTGCCTGGCTTTTTGTGCAGCTTAGGTACGGGCAGCAGTTACAAACATGGGCTCCGGTGTTGCTAAAGAATAGATCTCATCACAAGTTCTCATCATAAGAAAAAAAAATTAGATGTTAATGGATGGATGTTAATTAGACTTAATTGTGGTGATCATTTCATAATACATACAAATATTGAATCATTATGTCATATACCTGAAACTGATAATATTTTATGTCACGTGTATCTCAATAAAAAAAAAAAGTAAGCTCTGGCATCAGACACGCTGGACTGAGATCTCAGCTTCGCCTCTCACTAGCTGTGTGAGTTTGGGTGGATTACCCAACCTCTCTGGACCTGTTCTCCCATCCATATATAACAGGGGATACATTGTGATAATTATGAGAGAAAACATGAGACCTTAATCTCCATGGGGCGCTGAATATTGGTTACTGAAGATGGTAAAAATAATTAAAATGGTTTGATGGTGACAAAATCACTGACCTTGGTAGACGATCAATAGACTGAAGTGCTCTTGCCCTGTCACTTCAAGATTTAGAAAGTGTTTAAGAATTTTCTATGGCAAGTAATATCAGGAGCAAAGTGCAGTTTCTGAATTTAGGTAGTGTCCTGCATGATGTTATAGTTAAGTTCCTGCCCTCCAGAATGCTTAAGGAATCAGTTGCTTTGGAGGAATTTTCTGAGTAGCTTGGGGCTGATCTAGAAATTTTGATATTTCATTCCTTTGATTGGAAGTAGCTCTAAATCATACTCTATGCTTCTGTGCTTCTTAAAGCCAGTGTTTGGTTTTCATGTTCGTTTCTTTGGCTGCTGTAACAAATGACCACAAACTGGGTGGCATCAAATAGCAGAAATGTATTCTCTCCCAGTTGTGGAGGTCGGAAGTTCAAAATGAAGGCATCAGCAGGATTGGTTTCTTCCGGAGGCTATGAGGGAGAAACCGGTCCAGCTTCTGGAACTGCTGGCAATCCTTGGTGTCCTGTTTCTGCCTCTGTCATTGCATGGCCTTCTCTATGTCTCTCCTCTTCTCTCTCTCTCTCTCTCTCTCTTTTTTCCCCTCCTCTTCTTTTCTTGTATAAGGATGCTTGTCTTTGGACATAGGGCTCAACCTAATCCAAGATGATCTCATCTCGAGATCCTTAATTGTGTCCACAAAGACCCTTCTTCCAAATATCGTTACATCCACAGATTCTGGGGGACATATGTTTTGGGGGGTTGCTATTCAGCTCACTGCAGTCTTCAAGCAAAAGGAAATTGAGCATCGGTCCTTCATGATGATATTGATTTATTGGTAATGACAGTATGTACTGTGCTCTCACTACGGCCTGTAGAGAGATACAGGAAGGCAGAGGTCAAAGGGCTGCCTTGTTCGTGGAGGTCCAGTGCTGTTCAGAAGCCAGGGGTCCCTGGTGGAATTGGATGGCAGAGCTCACCTGGGACCCCAGGCCAAAGTGGGGACAGCTCAACTCACTGGGGACCTGCCTATGGGGTGGGCCTGCGAAGCAGCAAAGCGGCTGGCCCCTCACACCCAGCTGATGGCCAGGTGGAGAGCATGTGAGAGCTTGGCTGGTGTGGACAGGGCCCGGTGAGCCTAGCCTGTAGGCCCGAGAGGGAAAGAGAGCGTGCAGGGACCTGTTTCCCTGGGACATGTGGGCCAATAGACTCACCTGTTTCACCTGGCTGCCAAGTGACTCCTCCTCCCCTGATAGACCAGACTAGGTGAGTAGGAGGGAGTGATGGTGAGGACCCCAGTCCTGCTTCCTTCCCGGGAGCAGAACTGACATTCCTCCTTCAGTGGAGGAGTGAGAATAGGGGTTAAGAACTCAGCCCAGCTGGTGTGCTCAGATGTGGTTGTGACCGCCAGTTCTCCAGGGTCAAACCTGGCACGGGGAGTGCTTCCCTCTGACAATGTATCAGAATCTTGCCTTGATACCAACTTGCTTTGTCATCTGTGTCTTTTATGTAGAGATGGGGTGAAGCATGGGCAGCCACACAATCTCCAGAGCAACATAAAATTCAGTAACAAGCTAAAGGTTTAGCAGCCTTCTCTGAGGGGCTTCAGTCACCTTCCTAGAAAGTCACCTTTACTGTCACTTTTAACTTCTTAGCTTCTTATGCATTCTTCTCCTTCCAGCCTATTTGCAATTATATTTGTCTGGCACATTTTGCAGATGTTGGTATGAAAGAGATTCCTGCTCACAGTAAGGTGTTTGGGGGATGGTTTGCTTCCAGGCCCTAAAACATCTTCAGCCCCAAAATGATGTTTCTACATAGTTAGTACCAGACCAGACCATTTTTGTGTTCGTTATACAGAATTTCTAGCCAAAGCAACAGTAAACATGGTGTCTTAAGTGGTAAACTGTGATTGAGCATCTTATTCAGATTGGAATTTTCTCGTAAAAATGATCTAAATGTCTCTGAGTGACATTCTTTGGGCATGCCATGAATAACCTGCCTTTGTGGGCCAGCTGGGACTGTAACCATGTTTAATGTAGACAGTTTGAATGCATTTTCTTATATAATGTCACCTTACAAACTTAATATTGAAATGTTTCCTGTTGACATTCAGAATGAATTTTCTTATACAATGTCACCTTATCAACGAATTTAAGGACAGCTCATGTTTATGAGATAAGGAGAGTTTTTTATTTTTAATGCTTTTAACTGTTTCTTTGATACACTTTACTTGGATTTATATCCATGCCTGCTTAGTAAGCCAACGTTGAGGTTGCTTATGAGTTTGCAATCTATTGACACACAGATTTTCATTCACTGGGGGTGGGGTGGGTATTTGAGTCAAGCACATCAAGTTCGAGGCTCATCTGCTCTTAAGGTTTTAAAAAGTGCCTTGGGATAAGAACAATGGCTGTCATTATATTTGTGATGTTATATTACATGCATATAACCTTTAAGCATGCCTTTCATCTCAGGTACGAAAGGTTGCAGAAAATGTGCTCCATAGCCTTGGTTGGCAAATACACCAAGCTCAGCGACTGCTATGCCTCCGTGTTCAAAGCCCTGGAACATTCAGCCTTGGCCATCAACCACAAGTTGAATCTGATGGTGAGCCCCGGCTGGTCTTCCTCATATTTCAGTTATTCACTGTGATATCTCATGTTTCAGAGACAGGTTGTGTTGAAGGAGCCCGAGACTGCTGCCAGGATTGATGTCACCAGGAGGACTTATAGTACTTAGTATACAGCAGGATTTGTGGCTAAGATTTAGTACAGTGAAAGGTTACAGAGCAAAGTCAGCAAAGGAAAAAGGTGTATGGGATGAAGTCTGGAGGACTTCATATATATACTTTGAGTATATTCTTTGTCTTTGTTAGATATAGAAATAGTACATGCTCAACGTGGGAAATTGAAACAAAGCATCATGTAAAATACAGAAAGCGGAAGATACCTCCTCCCTGAAATCCTATTTCTCTGTTGCACCTGTCCTTCCCAGTTTGATACATATCTTTCTAGACACATATGTTATATTTAATGATATTCTATACAGGTATACCATGATTTAAGGAAGCCTTATTATATTTTTAAAAAATATTTTATTTATTTATTCATGAGAGATGCAGAGAGAGAGGCAGAGACATAGGCAGAGAGAAGCAGGCTTCCTGCAGAGAGCCCATTGTGGGACTCGATCCCAGGACCCCGGGATCATGCCCTGAGCCAAAGGCAGATGCTCAACTGCTGAGCCACCCAGGCGTCCAGTCCAGCAAGCCTTATTATCTTGATTTAAATGGTGAAATTTTTATGTAATGAGCAAAAAGATACTCATGTATATGTCTAAGAAATTTACTAACTTCCGACTTAGGACCTATCTGACTTTTCTCTCACCTTTCTAGCCTCCTCCTACTGTAATCACTTTTTTTTTTTTAATTTTTATTTATTTATGATAGTCACACAGGGAGAGAGAGAGAGAGAGGCAGAGACACAGGCAGAGGGAGAAGCAGGCTCCATGCACCGGGAGCCCGACGTGGGATTCGATCCCAGGTCTCCAGGATCGCGCCCTGGGCCAAAGGCAGGCGCCAAACCGCTGCGCCACCCAGGGATCCCAGTAATCACTTTTTAAAAAAAGATTTGCTTCATTTTATTTATTTATTTATTTATTTATTTATTTATTTATTTATTTATTTATTTATTTATTTTTGAGAGATAGAGAGTATGGGGGAAGAGGTAGAGGGAAAGAAAGAGAATCTCCAGCAGACTCCCTGTTGAGCATGGAGCTGGACATGGGGCTTGATCTCATGACCACGAGATCATATCTGAGCTGAAATCAAGAGCCCAGCACTTAACCTACTGAGCCACCCAGGTGCCCCTGTAATTACTTTTTATTTGTGGCTTTCCAAGGAACACTTCACTTCTTGCTCTTCCCACTCTTTCACGGCCCCCACCCCTTGTAGAAAAAAGAAAACAGCAATAGTAAATTATTAGATTACAAATTTTATAAAGCCTTTAAAATTTTTTATGTTATATATTCAGATAGTAATTTTTAAAAAAGATTTTATTTATTCATGAGAGACAAAGAGAGAGAGAGAGGCAGAGACATAGGCAGAGAGAGAGGCAGGCTCCATGCAGGGAGCCCAATGTGGGACTCAATCCCAGGTCTCCAGGACCACGCCCTGGGCTGAAGGCAGGTGCTAAACTACTGAGCCACCCAGGGATCCCTCAGATAGTAATTTTTACAAAATAAATACTAAAATAATATAGGTCTATGGAGACTGTTACCTACATAGGAGTCATTGTACATGATTTTTCAGTAGACAGAATTTGTTGACGTTGGCTTCCACAAAGTACTATTTGAATCATGGTCTTGTCATATTCTTTTTAGACCGCTTTTTTTCTGTGTTTACCTCGCCTGGCTAAGTGGAGCAGCTTCCTGACCGGTTTGCCCTCTTCCCTCCATTTGTACATCATAGTGCCGTGATCCTTCTAAAATTAAAATCCCTCTTTGTTCTCTCTGTTCCTTTTTAAAAAAATTTTTTAAAGATTTTATTTATTTATTCATGAGTGGCACAGAGAGAAAGAGAGAGAGAGAGAGAGAGAGAGAGAGAGGCAGAGACACAGGCAGAGGGAGAAGCAGGCTCCATGCAGGGAGCCCCTTGTGGGACTCGATCCCGGGTCTCCAGGATCACACCCCAGACTGTAGGTGGCGCTAAACCGCTGCGCCACCGGGGCTGCCCATTTAAAAAAAAATTTTTTTTAAAGACTTTATCCATTTATTCATGAGAGACGCAGAGAGAGAGGCAGAGACACAGGCAGAGGGAGGAGCAGGCTCCATGAAGGGAGCCTGATGTGGGACTCGATCCTGCGACCCTGGGATCATGACCCGAGCTAAAGGCAGATGCTCAACCGCTGAGCTACCCAGACATCCCTGTTCTCTCTGTTCCTAAAGACTTTCCAATGGCTTCAAATGTAAACTCTCTGTGGGTGGAGTCTGTTTTGAGGGCTCCAGAGTGACCACCGCTTTGTCTCTTCCCTCTGAGGTTTCATGCAAGCTGTTCCTTTGCCTCCCCTCCCCGCTGTGACTCTGACACAGCTCCCCCTCCAGCCTCCCAACTTGCACGCACATGCTCATCCTCGAGGGCTGAGCTTCTCGGACATCGCCTCCCTAAAGACCTTCCCCGATGGTGCTCCTTCCCATCTTTCCTGCAGTGTCTAGATCTAGCTTACGTGTGGCTCCTACTTATTTCCACAGCATTCTCTTTGCCCATCATAGCCACTATCACTCTATGGTGTGAGTGCCTGTTTATTTGGGTCTGTAGTCTTCCTGGAAAATTATAAGAACCCCAAGACAGAGATTGTGGTTTCCTATCCTAAGTGACCGGTGCAATGTTTGCATAATAAGTAGTCACTGAATAGTTGGGGCATAGTGTTAGATGCCTCGAGTATTTTTGAGTATCTACTTTTCTTGAATGTTCCTTTAATCTACTGGATTTTTTTTTTAGTATATAGACTCCATTGATCTGGAGCAGACCACCGAAACTGAGGACCCTGTGAAATTCCATGAAGCTTGGCAGAAGCTCTGCAAAGCTGAGTGAGTGCTGAGGACTGTCCATACCAGTTATGAGAATACCACTGTGCTTTTTCTGTAACAATTTGATTTACCCCAATTCCTAATTTATGTGTGTGTTTTGAAAGGTTGGTTGTCTGTTGTACTCTTGGTCATTAAGGGGGATCACACTGTAGCCTCACCTCACTTTCTTTGAAATGTGCCACATTCATGTTCGTGGAATGTGCATTGGAAATGGGTTTTATTTCAGGGGAGGATGGAGATCCTGTATTGGGGAGAAAGTGTGTTGATTCTGAAATATGCAGAAATAGATCTTACATATGCAAAATTAAAATACAAGGACGACAACTCTTCTCTCTTGGTTATATTTTCTTTTTTACATCATTTGATTCTAGGTTTTATTTTATAAGTAATCGACAGAACTTTTGGGAGCAACACTGTACTGTGAGGGTAGCATGACCCTCCCGGTTAGCTCTTGAATTTTTGTCTTGTCCAATGAGTGTTTGCCAGGTCTTTTGAGTGTCTCCTAGCCAAGAGACTTTCATGTGTTGCTATTTAATTAGCAATTGAAATCTTAGGCTGATTTTACCAGTTTAACTCTTTCTGATTATGCAAGAGGTCTTAACATCTTTCTAATAGTGTTTTTAAAAGAACCTTAATCTTTTTTTATTCAGATAATTCTCTCAGTGGCATTTTTAAAAAAGATTTTATTTATTTATTCATGAGAAACACACAGAGAGAGGCAGGGACACAGGCAGAGGGAGAAGCAGGCTCCCTGTGGGGAGCCCGATGTGGGACTCGATCCCAGGACCCTGGATCACGACCTGAGCTAAAGGCAGACGCTCAACTGCTGAGCCACCCCAGCATCCTTCTCAGTGGTATTTTTAATTCACTTAGTTTCTCAGTCACTATGCTCACATACCACAGAGACCTATCAAAAAATATATTTATCAAAGTCAGTTGTGAAAAATTATTGCCTCTTCTTCATGACATTGGGAGGAGTTCAGGATGTAAAATCACGTGATCGATTCTGAAACTAGACCTCAAGCATATTCTCTAGCAGTGATGCCAAGCATTGGACTCGGGATCAGTAAGCATGAGGGGCTGAAAATGAGAGTTTTAAAAGCAAAAACAATGTCAAATTCACCCTTGTCTTGTGTTGATTGCAGTGGCGTTCTTGTGCCAGGAGGCTTCGGAATCCGAGGAACATTGGGGAAACTCCAGGCCATTTCTTGGGCCCGGGCAAAGAAGATACCTTTCCTGGGTAAAACTCATGTTTATGCATCCTAACTATGAGTTTATTAGACTGTTGATATCTAGTAGGGGTAACATTTCTTAGGGTTTCCTAACATGAAGGGTGTGAAGTTGGATTTGAATATTTAGGTGCCAAATAGTCTGCCATAGGGGTCAGCAAACTATGTTCTGCAGGCCATCCTGGTTCATGGCCTGTTTTTGTAAATAAGATTTTATTGGAGTAAAGCACATCAATGTGTTTACATACCGTCTGCGGCTGCTTTTATAGTGCAATGGCAGAGTTTGAGACTAGCAGGCTGGAAAGCCTAAAATCTTTACTGTCTGGCCCTATATAGCGAAGGTTGTTGACCTGGGAGAACTTACCACTGTTCTGGTTGGGTAGCAAGAGGCTGGGAGAAGTCACTGTGTACACCTGCCCTTGCCTTCCCCTGTTTTCACTCAGATCCATCTTTTTACCACTTTGAGCTAGAAAAGACCATCCTGTGTCACAGAAGAGCTCTGCTAAAATTTGGTAGAGCCAGGTCTTTTTAATGCCTTTGTTCATATTTTATTGATTGATTGATTGAGTTAAAGATTTTATTTATTTATTTATTTATTCATGAGAGAGAGAGAGGCAGAGACAAAGGCAGAGGGAGAAGCAGGCTCCCTGTGGGGATCCTGATGCAGGACTCAATTCCAAGACCCCGAGATCATGACCCAAGCCAGAGGCAGACACTTAACCACCGAGCCACCCAGGTGCCCCAATGTGTTTGTTCAAATTGCAAAGCATGGGTTGTGGATGAGTGAAACCACATGAGAGGGCCCCTCAATGGGATAAAGGCAACTCTGCAGGTGGGGATTGGGGCAGGGGCAGGGGTGTGGGAAGGGGTATGGGAAGGGAAGTGGGGAGAGGCTGTGTTTTGCCCTCTGCGTGGCTGTACTGGTGGGCTTATGAGTGAGGGGACTGGCTTCCGTGCCTTTTACAGTATCTGCACACTATATTCATTTTCCCCACTGCCTCCTGTCCTTTGAATGGCTTCCTTCATGGTCTCCACCTGGGATCCATTTTCAAAAGAGAAGCCAGGAGTAGTTCGATGCCTTGCTCCCTTGCTTTGTTGTAGCCCTCATCTGGCCACTATCTTCTTCTGAGGTCATCTTGTTTGGTTTTTGTCTAAACGCGCTTAGTGTTCTTCAGATAGTTTCCACCATATAGAATGGTTTGCAGCTCTTCAGCTTTCTCTTTTAACACCACATCCCTTTCTGCCTTAGCCATATGGAACTTTCAGAAGTGTCTCCCCGCACCCCTGCAAAGCACTCAGCTCTTTCACGCTCACCAACTTTTGCTCTAGTGTGCCAAGGATATGGTTGCTCTTCTCTGAGGAGTTCCTCGTATAGCTTAGATATGTCTATAAAAGCATCTGGAATGCTCCTTGGCCTTTGTTTCGCGGAGAGAATCGGTGGATGTGGAGGTGCGGGGAGGGCCCATCCCTGTGGCAGTGGGCTTGGGGCTATGCAGGTGTTTGCTTTCTGGTTCAGTTCCATCCTGCCCCTCCCTTCTATGCTGTCCACGGTGCTCAGGCCTGCATGGAGAGGCCCGTCCCCCACCCCCACACCGCTGCTGCCCCCCAGCAGCCTGGCACACACTTCTGGCTCTTTAGATCCCAGTCTGCTGGCCAGCCTGAGGTTGCCCTCTGAGGAGAGGGCATGTGAAGTCCACCTCTTGAGTCGGGATGTTATTAGATAGTCTTGGAAGGCACCAGATGCTCTGGGATAGCCCCACAACCCACACATACACTGCAATTTTGGACCTTGCTCTGTCTTCTCTTGCCCTTTCCTGCCCTCAAATTCCTTCTTCCTCAAGTCCCGAGAATGGGGGAGAGTCGAATCCCCTCACCTGCCTCTGCCACAGAGGTTCGGAGTGCGGAGGGTCCAGCTGTTAACCCGGCAGGCAGTCTTGCCCTCTCGGAGTGTTACGAAGTAATACAAAGTATGTTCATTTGCTTTATATATATGTTTTTTCCAATAGGAGTTTGCCTCGGGATGCAACTGGCAGTGATAGAGTTTGCAAGAAACTGCCTTAACTTGAAAGGTAGGCCTGCTGTTTGCTAATACCCTTTTATTAAACAAATTCTCATTACTTCAAATATTTTTCAGCAATACTGGTAAATGATTGACCTCATTTCTTAATCTTCAGATGCTGATTCCACGGAATTTGAGCCAAATGCCCGTGTTCCTGTGGTAAGTGGTTTGTTTACCTGTCTGGGCTGGGTCATTGTCATTTTGTTTCTGGCTCTGTCCTTACAACATCAGGACATTTGGGGTGCCTGGATGGCTCAGTGATTGAGCATCTGCCTTTGGCTCAGGTCGTTATCCTTGGGTCCTGGGATCGAGTCCTGCATCGGGCTCCCCACAGGGAGCCTGCTTCTCCCTCTGCCTGTGTCTCTGCCTGTCTCTGTGTGTCTCTCATGAATAAATAGATAAAATCTTTCAACAAAAACCCCATCGGGACATTTTGAATTAGATATGATTTTATTATTATTATTCCTACTGCTACTTTTACTTTTATGTCAAACTGCTGTGCTCTCAATAGTCCCTCTTGTCAGCTGTGCCTTGAAGAAACACACAGTCCAGGTCTGATCTCTCTTTGTAGCAGTTTTCAAGCATAGTGTTTAGGAAAGGATGAAATCCACTGTGACAACAATTTATAACAGCTAATACAAATAAACGGGCTGTCCTGTCTCTAGACTCATCCCGTGTCCACCTGTTCTCCACAGTGGCAGTCATCTGCCTTTCTAAAATGAAGGTGATGACCTTCCTTGCACTGCTCCTCATCTTCCACTTATTTTTTTTCCTATAAAATATTCAGTACAAGGTTCTTGGCTGGGACTGAAGGCCACTGTGCTCTGTCACCTGTGGCTTTGCTACATCAGTCCCCCATATCCATGGGGAATACGTGCCAAGACTCTCAGTATATGCCTGAAACTGTGGATGGTACCCAGCCCAATATATACTCTATATAATTCAAGTGGAGGTGTCCCCATCCCTCCCACGCTTGGGGTCTATGTTTGGACAATCTGAATGATGTTTTTAGATGTATCCTGAGATTTCCTATACCTGAGATGTCCCACCTTCCTGCAACCTTCCTTTCCATGGAATTTCAATGAAACCAGTGAAGAATTTAATTAAAAAAGTATACCAAACCTGATGATTAACAACTTCCTTGGAAGCTTATCCTGACCTCCGTTCTTTCCTTGCCTCTACCTTCTATGCTTCATAACTACCCACTCTGTCAGAGTGCCTGCCTCACCATTGTGATCGCTTTTTTAAAAGTTTATTTATTATTTATTTTACTAATTTCTACACTCAACGTGGGACTAGAACTCACGACCCTGATCAAGAGTTGCATGCTCTTCCTACTGAGCCAGCTAGGCACCCTGTGGTCACCTTTTTTTTTTTTTAAAGATTTTATTTATTTATTTGAGAGAGAGAGAGCTGGTAAGCATGTGAGCAGGGGGAGGGGCACAGGGAGAGGGAGAAGCAGGCTCCCCATTGAGCAGGGAGCCCTACAAGGGGCTCGATCCCAGGACTTCGGGATCATGACCTGAGCCGAAGGCAGATGCTTAACAGACTCAGCCACCCAGGCTCTCCCCTTGATCGCTTTTTAAAACAGTTTTATTGAGATATAATTTATATACCATAAAATTTAGCCAATCGAAATGCATAATTCAATGGCTTTTAGTATATTCACAGATCTGTGAGACTGTAATCCCAATCAATTTGAGACCATTCTCCTTACCTCAAAAGGAACCTCACACCCCTTAGCTGACACTGCCAACGTACTCTCACCCATAGCCCTAGGCAACCATTAATCTGTTTTGTGTCTCTATAGATTTGCCTATTCTGGACATTTCGCATAAATGGCCTCATACAATATGTGGCCTTTCCTGACTGACTTCTTTCACTTACTATAATGTTGTCAAGGTCTGTGTATGTTATAGCATCTATCAGTACTTTGTTTCTTCTTATTGCTGAATAATATTCCATTATATTATAACAGATTTTATTAATCTGTTCATCCATTGATGGACATTTAGGTTCTTTCCACTTTTTGACTGTTATGAATAATGCTGCTATGGCCATTGGTATATAAGTTGTGATGTGGACATGTTTTCATTTCATTTGGGTATATACACCTAGGAGTGGAATTGTAGGCCATATGGTGACTGTTTAAGCTTTTGAGGAACTGTCCCACTGTTTTCTTTTTTTTTTTCTTTCTTTTTTTTTTTTTTGTCCCACTGTTTTCTACAACTTATATTCCCACTAGGGTTCCTAGGGTTCCAGTTTCTTTTTTTTTTTTTTGTCCCACTGTTTTCAACAACTTATATTCCCACTAGGGTTCCAGTTTCTTCGTATCCTCAACACTTGTTATTGTCTGTCTTTTTTTTTTAAGATTTCCTTTTTAAGGAATCTATACCCAACGTGGGACTCAAACTCACAACCCTGGAATCAAGAGTTACGTGCTCTACTGACTGAGCTACCCAGATGCCCCATTGTTCTCTGTCTTTTTGATTATAGCCATCCCCATGGGTGTGAAGTTGTATTTCTTTGTGGCTTTTTTTTTTTTAAGATTTTATTTATTTATTCATGAGCAACACAGAGAGAGAAGCAGAGACATAGGCAGAGGGAGAAGCAGGCTCCATGCAGGGAGCCCAATGTGGGACTCAATCCCAGGACCGGGACCTTGGGATCACACCCTGAGCCAAAGGCAGATGCTCAACCGCTGAGCCAGCCAGGTGTCCCTCCTTGTGGCTTTGATTTGCATTTCCCTGATAGCTGAGGATATTGAGCATCTTTTCATGTGCTTATTGGCCACTTGTATATCATCTTTGGAGAAATGTCTATTCAGGTCCTTTGCCTGTTTTTAAGTTGGGTTATTTGTCTTTGTATTATTAGGTTGTAAGAGTTCCTTACGTATTCTAAATACAAGTTCCTTATTAGATATATAATTTGCACTATTGACATTTTGGGGCTGGATTATTCTTTGTGGTGGGGCACTATCCTGTGTACTTACTTTAGAATATTCAGGAGCATCCTTGCCCTCGACCCACTAGATGTCAGTAGTACACTCCTCCCAACCCCTAATTGTGACACTAAAAATTTCTCCCAAACATCCCCTGGGGGCACAAGCAAAAAAGCCCTCACTGAGAACCCCTGATTTTTAGAAATCCATTTTTGTTCCTCTCTCCTCTGTCCTATTCCCTCCCTTCCTTTATAGTAGTCATTAATTTTATTTTTCATAGGTTATCTTTCTTTTTTAGATAGGTTACCATTTTAAAAATCTAAGTAAAATATCTACTTGTAACCCCCCTCTCCTCCTAGATAAATGGTAGCATGCTCTGCACATTTTTTTTCTGTCTTGCTTTTTTTACTTAACATTATATGCTGGAGATCACTCCATGGAAGGATATAGAGATATTCTTCACTCCTTTTTATAGCTTGCAATTCGGACCATAATGAACCATAACTTCCCAGCCAGATGGTACTTCTAAGCCCTATGTTCAGAAGACCTGATACTAGTGAAGAGTTCCTTATGAGGCTTTATTATAAACATATTTCCTGACTAATGGCTGAAATGGCTGTGCAGGCAAATCATGGCTTTTCTTTCCTAAGATAATACTTTGGGATAGGAAGTGATTTTTTGTGGGGAGGGTGGGGGGGGGTGCTAGGAAGGAATTTTACCACTAGGTGCCACTGTTAGATAGCTTTGGCAGGGTTAATTCTTGGCTGACTATTCTTTGCACTGTGTGTGTGTATGTGTGTGTGTGTGTGTGTGTGTGTGTGTGTGTGTGTGTGAGAGAGAGAGAGAGAGAGAGAGAGAGAGAGAACCCTTCTACTCACACATGTATTTATTTCCTTTTAAACAAATACATTGGCTAGCATGCTTGAGACACTGTGCCTCCTTGCTTTTTGTACTGATCACTCCCTGTCAGGGCACAGGGAACTTCCCCGTGCCTCCCATCATTTATTTTACCAGTCTCATACTGATGAATATTTAGGTTGTGTACATTATTTTGCTACTTTAAATCATGTTGCAAATTAGTATCCGTGTACATATGTCCTTGTGCCCCTGCATGCACACTTCTATGGGATGAGTTCCTAGAAGGGGAATTACTAAGTCTGAGGATCTGTGCATTTTGCATTTTGATAGCTTCTATACTCATAAGTGAGATGGGAACAATAAAACCTAATTGCTACTGAACATCTTTATGGCCTGCGATCAGTTTGTTAGAGAAAAATAGCCTTGAGAGGCAGCATTTGTGCTGATGGTGAGAAGTCCTATTAAGGAAAAAGGCTAAGGGAATAGAATCACCAGGCAGCAGATACCAAGCAGCCTGGGGAAATTGCTTAAACTTGAGCAAATAACAATGACTTATAGTGGGTAGTGGTCATTCTGGCCCTTCCAGCTAAAAAAGTAAATAATTTGGAAACCGGGAGCCTACTCTAAGGTATATTTGGTGTTAAAATCTGTTTCATAGGTGTGGAGGATGAAAAATAATTTTTATTCCTCCCTTCTAGGTTCTTGGCTGAGACCCCTCTTTCCCAAAAGATTAACAGAACAAAAACAAAGAATGCTTAATAACCTGTATACCTCCTGTGTACAGGGGAGAAACCCAGGAAAACTGAGTGACTCTTACAAACGGCTTATGCCATCATGTTAAATAACCTCTCCAGCTAAAAACAAAAGAAGATGTTGGGAGTGGGGTGAGGTTAGCTGGCAAAACACAGTCAACAAAGGTATGATTGTTATGCAGATTTAAATCCACGCTTTCTCCATTCATATGAATTTCTAGAGATTTAGTCATCCTCTTCCTGGTACAGAGTAGGAGACACCCTTCCAGATGGAGATTTGTCTTTTACATATAAATGTTCTTCCAACGGTAAAGACTGGGGCATCCGGGAGAGATATCTAAGAGGAGGTATCTCTTATCCACATAAAAGGAGAAATAGGGCAGCCCCGGTGGCGCAGTGGTTTAGCGCCGCCTGCAGCCCAGGGTGTGATCCTGGAGACCTGAGATCGAGTCCCACATCAGGCTCCCTGCATGGGGCCTGCTTCTCCCTCTGCCTGTGTCTCTATGAATAAATCTTATGAATAAATCTTAAAAAAAAAGAAAAAGATTTTTCTCTAAGAGTGAAGGTACTCTGAGAGTACTCGGAGAGCGTGAATAGAATTTATTTTATTGTGCCATTTCTCTGCTTAATCCATAAGGTGAAACAGAAGGCTCTGGGAATTTGCAGGATATTTAGGGTTCTTTAAAGGTTTTTTTTTTTTTTTTAAGATTTTATTTATTTATTCATGAGAGACACAGAGAGGCAGAGACACAGGTAGAGAGGGAAGCAGGCTCCATGCAGGGAGCCCCATGTGGGACTCGATCCCAGGACTCTGGGACCATGCCCTGAGCTGAAGGCAGGCACTCAACTGCTGAGTCACCCAGGCGTCCCCGAATATTTAGGGTTCTATTAGCGAGTCTGATTTTTTGGCTTGCTTCAGAGTGGTTTACCTGCTTTCCGGACAAGGCTTGCCAGGAACACAGCTGTAGGTGACTTGCATTCTGACTCTGTATCAATCACATGGCTGCTGACGACACCCTTGACCTTGAATTTGGCTTCAGATCTCCAGTTCATGTGAAGGATAGTTCCCCGCATTGTATACTTTATATGTAGAATATTTTGGGGTTTTGGGACATATATAGGAAGAATTATCTCAATCCAATATTTAGGTATGTGGCTATGCTTCATTTTTAGCATTGTTTTTCTCTTTATTGAAAATAGTAACAGGGGATCCCTGGGTGGCTCAGCCGTTTAGCGCCTGCCTTCTGCCCAGGGCATGATTCTGGAATCCCGGGATCGAGTCCCACATTGGGTTTCCTGCGTGGAGCCTGCTTCTCCCTCTGCCTGTGTCTCTGCCCCCCCCCCCTCTCTCTCTCTCATGGATAAATAAATGAAATCTTAAAAAAAAAAAAAAGAAAGAGGGATCCCTGGGTGGCGCAGCGGTTTGGCGCCTGCCTTTGGCCCAGGGCACGGTCCTGGAGACCCGGGATCGAATCCCACGTCGGGCTCCCGGTGCATGGAGCCTGCTTCTCCCTCTGCCTGTGTCTCTGCCTCTCTCTCTCTCTGACTATCATAAATAAATAAAAATTAAAAAAAAAAAAGAAAGAAAATAGTAACTAAAAAACCCTGTATTTGTGTAAGATATAACACTCAAGGAAAGCAAAATCCGTGTTCCACCTTCATACACATCAGTACACACGTGTACACTTGGATCATAGTATTGGTAAAGAAAAGTGAGAAATTTGAAGCACTTTAAGCAGATGCAAATGGGTCTTGGAAGTTGTGATATTTGATACTATTTCAATTTTAGTTATTCTAGATATGACTTCTTTTTTACCCCTTTTTGATCCAGGGATTTTCAAAGTGAAAATTAATTTCACATCCGACAGTGGATTTGTGGAATAGTTACATATAATTAAAAGTCGATTCAGGTGAAGAGTAATTTCTGTTGTATATTAAGCATAATTAATGCATAACATTTTCCTACCTCTAGTTGAAGCTCTGTTTGAAATATTTTTTCTTCCATGTTATTTTTCAGCAACTTTATATGGAAAGCAAATTAAGAGGCATTAAAACAAACCAGACAGCCACTTAGAGTAACCTTTCAGGTGACTTTTTATTACTTTGAGACTGCTTGGCATTTAGAACATTGAGCATCTCCCAACTAACAAACAAAACGATCTCATAGAAGTCATTTGTAGCTTCATTTAGGCTAAAGAACTTTTCTTCCCATCAAAGCAGCTGTGAAGAAGATAGCTATACTATGGGTAAAATAGCCTTTTATGGACCAGTTTGGGAGCCTAATAGTCATTTAATCCTGTCTCTGTGGGGGCGGTAGGTTCAGAGTTGATATTGGCTGTTAACCATAGAAATTGCTTTGTACCTGGAGAAAGAAAAATTCTTCCAGGCATGATGGCTGGCATCTAATGGCGAGGGTATCTTCTCCACCCAAGTGGGCCTACTTTTTAAAAGGAGATAGCGCACAGTGCTTGAAATGAGCCCCCATTAGTGAATCACAAGGGTAGTCTATAATTTTAACAATAAATGACTAAATGAGTACTTCAAAGCTAATGTATTCAAAGGCTTTTGTACCTTGAGCTCAATGGGAAATGCCTTAGGAATAGGTATTTCAACCACTTGAAAGATTTTTCTGCAGTAGAAATAACTGGATGCTAGTGGAAAGAGATGATTAAAAAGAAAAAAGTCACTGTACATTTAGAGCTTGTCCACTTAAGTGCAGTCCCAAATATTGTGCATTACAAATGAAGTGCTGCCACAACCCTGCTTTAAGTTTAGTCGGGGATTCGAGACATACACTGGTGAAACATATAACCAAATATATGGGCGGTATGTGCATTATATGCACATTAATGCTAGCAGAGTTGGCAGCTGGAACTTTCTGCTGTGATAGAATGTTCTGTATTTGTGCCATCCAATATGATAGCCACTAGCTACGTGGGGCTATGGAGCACTTGAAATGTTGCTAGTGTGGCCAAGGAACTGAACTTTAAATTTTATTTATTTATTTATTTTTAAAGATTTTATTTATTTATTCATGACAGACAGAGAGAGAGAGAGGCAGAGACACAGGCAGAGGGAGAACCAGGCTCCATGGAGGGAGTGCAATGTGGGACTCGATCCCGGGTCTCCAGGATCATGCCCTGGGCTGAAGGTGGCACTAAACCATTGAGCCACCCGGGCTGCCCTATTTTATTTTATTTTTAAAGATTTTATTTATTCATTCATGAGAGACACAGAGAGAGAGAGGCAGAGACATAGGCAGAGGGAGGAGAAGCAGGCTGCATGCAGGAGCCTGATGTGGGACTCAATCCCGGGACCCCAGGATCACGCCCTGAGCCGAAGGCAGACACTTAGCCACTGAGCCACCCAGGCATCGCTAAATTTTATTAATTTTAATTGATTTGATTAATACTTAAGAATCCAGAGTTTAGAAAAAATACTGTGGGTTAGATTAAGAAGGGAAGGTTGTCAAAGGCTCGGAGACTTCATAGAGTGGAGGGGAGACATAGGCGAGGCCAGAATGTCTAAGATTTGCTCATAAAATACCACGTAGCTTGGTTGAAGCATGTGGCTCCTGTAGGGAAGTAGAGAGAAATAAGAGAGATTGGTATGGATTTGTGGGCATTCTTGAGTATCAGAGTCAAAATTAATCCTGAAGGCCCTAGGGAACCAATAAGATAATACCAGTCAACTGTGACATATTATGCAAATACCATACTCATTGCTGAAGACTTTCCAATAGAATGAGTGCTTTAGGAGAATTCAGCTGGCATGGGATTGAGAGAGATGAGACGGGAGAGAAGACTCCAGGCATGGCACTTTGTTGAGTCTTGAGGCAGCCTGCAATCTAAGGAGCTGGATCGGAGCAGGAGTTAGAGTAGAAAGATCTGGCTGCTATAGCAGCTTTATGGAATGGATCAACAAGAATTAGTGACTGGATAGTCCAGAATCATTCGTTCAGCAATATCTATTGAACCCAACCCAGGTGCCAGGTTCTGAGCTAGACTTGGGGATATATCAGTGCAAGAACAGGTAAAAATCCTTGTCCTGGTGGAGCCTGTAGTCTAGTGAGGATTGAAGTTTCATGGCTGACAAATGCTGGTACTATGTATTCAAGAGGAAATTCGAGCGAATCCTGTTTGATGTGGGAGATGAGATCGGTGTTGGAAACTAGGCCAAGAAAGCCAACGAAGTAGATGTACATACACCCGTACTACATATGACACTCCATATATTTTCACCCTCATCCTCAAATGATAATTTGTCCAAGTCAGTAAACCTCGGCCAGGTGAAGATATCTCTCCCCTGTGTTTCCTGTGTGTTGCTCCCCATCCCTTCCTTTGAGGCCTTGCTAGTTTGCCCCACTTGCCCTGGGGGCCCTCTGCCCAGCCCCAATCTCCACTCTGGGACCACTCCCCATCCTTGGCAGCCTCATTGTGGGTACCACCTCATCTACCACATTCACATCACCTTATGACTCCTATACCTTTCTACTCCCTTTCTGACCTTGGTTTATCATGGCAACCAAGGGCTTTCATGATCTGAAACCAGTGTGTACTCTTTACTTCTTATAGCTGACTTTCCACACTAAATGTAGTATGTGTATTTCTGAACTACCTTGTACTTACATGTGTGTTTACTTGGGGGGTTTTTTCTCTCTCTCTTTTTAAGAAATATTTATTTATTTAAGTGATCTCTTCACCCAATGCGGGGCTTGAACTCATGTCCCAGAGATCAAGAGTCGCATGCTCTTCCGACTGAGCCAGCTGGGTGCCCTGTGTTTTCTCTCTTTTGGATAGCCCAGTGCTGCCTCTTCCCTGTAGGTTCCCCTCAAGGCTCTTCCTACAAATCCCAGTTGGAAATACTACTTTTTTGATTAAGCCTTTCCCTGACCTGATCCCAGACTTGCCAACTTAGGAGGATCTCAGAGGTCTAGAAATTTATATCTCTTATGGCATCCTCTGTAATACCTTGCCCATAGTAGTTGCTTTATATATTTTGGAGTTGAAAGAGTTAACATATATTTACTCTGTGAGGGGCTGATTGAGAGCCAGAACACAGGCTGAAATGGGAAGCTAGCATGATCTAGATATTAGAACTTAACAAAGCACCTGCAACAAAAAATAAAACCCCAAACCATAGACTAATGTTGGTTATTAATAAAGATGTAAAAATATTTTAATTAATTTATTTGACAGAGAGAGAGAGCACAAGCAGGGGGAGCAGTAGGCAGAGAGAGAGGGAGAAGCAGACTACCGCCTGAGCAGGGAGCTCGATGTGGGGCTCAATCCCAGGATTCTGGGATCATGACCTGAGCCAAAGGCAGATGCTTAACAGACCAAGCCACTTAGGTGCCCTGAGATGTGAAAATCTTAAATAAATTATTAGAATGCCAGGACACCTGGATGACTCAGCAGTTGAGCCTCTGCCTTTGGCTCAATACATGATCCTGAAATACTAGGATTGATCCCCACAGCGGACTCCTGCATTGAGCCTGCTTCTCTTCCCTCTGCCTGTGTCTCTGCCTCTCTCTGAGTCTCTCATGAATAAATAAGTAAATAAAATCTTTAAAAAAATATTAGAATGCCTAATTTAACAGTATTAAACAATAATTGATCATGACTAGACAGCGTGTTTGTCCTGGAGATTGAATTGATTGACACATTTTATTGATCAGACAAAAGAAAGAACCCCCATATCAGCGTAGTTGCTTGGCAGGCAGTCTACAGAACCCAAGCTCTTGTTCTCACAATCTCATAACAAACTAGGAAGAGAAGATGAGTTCTTATTTTTTTTAAGCTTTTATTTATGTATTTGAGAAAGAGTACATGAGTTCAGGGAGGGTCAGAGGGAGAGTGACAAGCCGACTCCGCACTGAGGACAGAGCTTGATCTAGGGCTCGATCTCATGACCCTGAGATCATAACCTGAGACAAAATCAAGAGTTGGATGCTTACCAGACTGAGCCACCCAGGCACCTGGAGAAAGGGACTTCTTAAACCAAAGAAAGACTACCTTTTACAAACCAATATCAGGCAGTAAACTCAATGGGAAAATAGTGGGGATTCCTATTAAAACTAGGAATGAATAAAAGATGCACAGTATTGTGAGTAATAAAGTTTTTTGTTGTTGTTGTTTTGTTGTTGTTGTTGTTGTTTTAGTAATCAAGTTTTTTAAATGAGACCAACTAATGCTCTTTGGAGAATGGCATTCTCCTCCTGGCATTCTCCTGCCTTTTTGTAGATTTTTTGAATCAATACAACCTTTCAGAGAATCAATTAGATGGTCTGTTTCACAAACCATAAAAATATTCCTAACCTCTGACTCAGACATTTACTTCTCAGAAATTCTCCTAAGGAAATGTGGTGTATTGATGGAGATATGAACAGGTACTCATTATAGCATTATTTAGAAGAATAGGAAATGGCAACAATCAAAATGTCCCACAATGGGGAAATAGTTAAGACTATTATGGGTATCCCTGCAGTGGAATATAATTAGTCATTAGAAATGTTTAAGGCTTTTGATGCAATGACAATGCTCTTGTATTGAATTAGAATGATAGATTGTATTTAAACATTTCTTCGCTGTGTATAAAAATCTCCCTTGTTTCTCGGTAGTAGGGTTAGAAGTCATTTTTCTTTTTTTTTTTTTTTTGGTTAAATTCCTCTCCGACACTCCACCTCCCTCCTTCCTCCAAGCTAGACTCAGCAAGTGGAATTTGAGGGTTCACTGTTTCTCAGCTCCTAACAGTCCCAGCACCACAGGCTGTGGGAGCCGGGAGGGCCCTATGTCTTCCTGTCCCTTTTGTTTTACACATCACATGCCACAACCAAGGCCACCCCTCAGTGATGGAACAGAAGTGACTCTTGGTCCTGTAATGCTTCTACTCTATGAGAAGGTCAATGATTCAAAAAACATGGTGAGTCCTGGAGGTGACTTTAAAGACAAGTGTTGGTTTTTTGAAGGCTGCTCCTTACTAGCTGTTCACTAGAGTTGGAATCGGAAATGATGTGAGCACTGAGTGGCTGGGGAGGGAGAGTGGGAACAGGGCTATTCTGGTGGAAGGCTGGAGTAAGGGCGTTAGTTTGGCATGTCAGAATTCTTTCTAAGCCTGACACTATCTTTGCAGTCTTAGTGAAGATCATGAACTATTCTCAGCCTTTCTTAAAAAAAAAAAAAAAAAAAAGATATAAAATTAGATGCATTAGACTAAGGTTACTTTCAAATCTATTAAGCAATGGGGGTCAGTATTTGACAAGGAGAGACATGTCTAAGAATTTCTTTATTAACAGTGTTTGGACCTCACCACCAGATCATTATAATTGCAAGAATTAAACAGACATTAGCTATTGTGTATAGAATGGGGCCACATCCCAGGTGCTCTTCTTTTGGTGCTAGGAATGATATATTGTTTTGGTTTTTTCCCTTCACTGGGATATCTTCTTCACTAACACCTGGAATTCTTCGAAACTAACTTCTCCATCTCCATTCTTGTCCAGTTCTTGAAAGAGGTCATCTAGGGTGCTGGGACCCTGGTTTTAGGTGAGAAGGATGGGAAAGGGAAGAGGAGAGAAAATGAATCAGTTACTACTACCCATTTTCTGAAGTTAGAGACACTGAGTCTGTGTTCCAATAAGGCAGCTCTGAGGTTTTGATTACTTGCCGCTGATGGTTGGAGGTAGAAAAACCAACTTTATCTCCATGTCACCGAACTGGCCACCTGGTTTTTCCTATATCACACATTTATCTTTTAAAAAAAAAAAAAAGAGAGAGATTTTACGGGATCCCTGGGTGGCTCAGCGGATTACCGCCTGCCTTCGGCCCAGGGCCCGATCCTGGAGTCCCGGGATCGAGTCCCACGTCGGGCTCCCTGCATGGAGCCTGCTTCTCCCTCTGCCTTTGTCTCTGCCTCTCTCTCTCTCTCTCTCTCTCTCTGTCTCCCATGAATAAATAAATGAATTCTTTGAAAAAAAAAGATTTTATTTATTTCGAGAGAGAGAGAGAGAAAGCGAGAAAGAGAGCGAGCACGTGCTAGCAGGGAGGGGCAGAGGGAGAGAGAGAGAGAGAGAGAGAGAGAGAGAGAGAGAGAGAGAATCTCAGACTCCTCACTGAGAATGGAGTCCTACTCCGGGTTTGATCCCATGACCCTGAGATCATGACCTGAGCCGAAATCAAGAGTCAGAGGCTCAATCGACTGAGCCATCTAGGTGCCCCACACATTTATTATTTTAATATTGATAATGTGTATTTTAATATACAGTTGACCGTTGAACAATGCAAGGGTTACAGGCACCAACCCCCTACACAGTCAAAAATCTGAGGATGACTTTTGCCCCCCCTCAATCTTAATGATTAAGAGCCTACTGTTGACCAGAAGCCTTCCTGATAACATATACATTTAATTAACACATATTATGTATGTTATATGTATTGAATACTGTATCTTACAATAAAGTAAGCTAGAGAAAAGTGTTATTACAGAGATCAAAGGAAGAAAAAATACACTTCTAGACTGTACTGTAAAAAATCTGTGTATAAGAGGACCCATGCAGTACAAACCCATGTTGTATAAGGGTAAACTGTAATTGGTTATTTGTGCAATCTTAAGTATTTTTCTTTATGCCTCTAAAAACATTCTTTTGGGAAGTAATCTGAGGGCTTCGCTGGACTGCTGAGGAGCCCATGACCCAAGACAGTTGAGGCTTCTTGCCCCAAAGTTTTTCCTGGGAGCTGGCTCTATGTTGGGCTCCAGGGCTGAGCCAGCATGTAACTCGAGGCAGCAGGGTGCCATGGGCTTTCTGTAGCCTGTGCATTCATTGCTCCCAACTACCTCCTGAGGGAGATCCACTTTCCAGATGAGGGAGCTCTGCTCTGAGACAGGGCCCAGAGGGCTCGAGGCTCCAACATGGACTCTAGAGCTCAAGCTCTTACCTAGGATCCACACCAGTTTTTCCCAAATCCCTGGGTTGCCACCCACCTATGCTCTGTGCAGGATGACTGGATCAGTGGTTCTCACACATTGGCATGCATCAGAGCCACCAGATCGGCTTGCTGACCTTAGTAAATACAGATTGACAGGTCCTACTCCCAGAGTTTCTGATTCACTAGGCCCAGGGTGGGGCCCGAGAATCTGTATTTCCAACAGGTTCCCAGGTGATGTTGATGCTGGTGATCCAGGACTGATCACCCTTGGAGAACCACTGCTTGAAATGTTACAAGAGATCATGTGAAGCTTGACTCCCTTTTTACTACGATAGTCCTGTAGTATCTTGAGCAGACTTAATTTTTGTCTCTGGCCTAAAACTCAAATCCTAAAGCCATTAGAGCTCTGCCTTTCAGGTAGGAATTTTTCTGCGGCCAAACAGTACCTAGGAAATTCACTGAAATAGCAATTTAGATTTTAAGTCAGCTTCAAAATTTTTTTAAAATTGTGGTAGCATTTACCTTTTTAACTGTTTTAGTACAGTTCGGTACTGTTAAGTGTGTTGACATTGTTTTACAACTGATCTCCACAACAAGATATCTTTTAACCATTAAGATTCCTGTAAAGACATTTGATACTTTGGTGTGATCAGAAGACCGAACTAAGTTAGTTACTCAGCATTTGTTGTATAAATACCAAACACTTGTCCTGAAGCATTTACAAGATTCTAAACCATACAAGGCAATGATGGAAAGAGTAGAGCTTGGAAAACCTTAGTAATCCTTATGGAAATATAATCAGGTACATGATTTTGTAAGCAGATTTTTAAAAACTTACCATTAGTCTTCCTACCTTTATTCAAATTATAAGTCATACATGCTTTTTGTAGGAAATACATAAGCCATGGGAAAATATAGAAAAATTCCCCAGTCTTAACTTTTAAAACAACTTGTTTGAGTAGACTGCCTCGGCTTTCCTATCAGATTATTATTAGTCTTTCTTTTATTATTATTATTACTTCCTATTATTATTTTTCTTCCTTTTGAAAAAATTTCAGAGTGTTTTTTAGAATTTAATCTTTCTCAGAAATCTTTGTTGTAATTTTTAATTTAATTTAATTTAATTAAAAAAAAGTCTCTTCGGGCAGCCAGGGTGGCTCAGCGGTTTAGTGCCTGCCTTCAGCCCAGGGCCTGATCCGGGAGACCAGAGATCGAGTCCCACATCGGTCTACCTGCATGGTGCCTGCTTCTCCCTTTGCTTGTGTCTCTCTGTCTCTGTCTGTGTCTCTCATGAATAAATAAATAAAATCTTTAAAAACAAACAAACAAATAAATAAATAAATAAATAAAATTAAAAAGTCTCTTCATCTGGGACACCCAGCTGGCTCAGTCGGTAGAGCGCTGGACTCTCGATCTCAGGGTTGTGAGTTCAAGTCCCATGCTGGGCATAGGACTTACTTCAAAGTAAGTAAATAAAATAAAAATCAGGAAAGTTTTTTTTTTTTTAAAGTCTCCTTTTCTGCTAGCGCCTTTAACCATTTTTAAAAGTTATTTTATATTTTCACTGTAAGCAAATGAGAAGAGATTGGATTAAAAAGTCATTGAATTCGGCTAGTTTTCTTTTTAGTACTAAAACCAGAAACCTCAACATCTACAACCAGAAAACTCCTCACACATCATACTGATAGAAGGGAGATTTCTGGTTAAAATCTGGGCAGCAAATGCTCTCTTCTGAAGTTACAGCTAGATGGTGAACAAGTCGGGTGAGACAGTTGCACAGTTGCTTCCATTTTGAAGATGGTTTCTAGTTGCGGAGGAGAGAAAGGGTATTAGAGCAGGGAGGATCAGCCCACCTCTCTTCCTCGAACTATTGCCTCAAGATGCACTTTGGACAATTCTGGGACGGTTTTGACAAGAAACTGTCAGGCTAAAGAGATTTTAATCCCTTCCTGGAAGTTGTTTAGAAATGCATGGCTGCCTCATTAACACAGATTTAGGTGCTTAACACAAATTAACACAAATTCAAATGCTTTTAAATGCTTTTGAAATATAGATGGATGTCGCCAGATGGCAATTTGTCAGCACAAAGTGGGTTTTCTCTACAGATTGCCTAGTAAGTGCTGGTCTTCTTGACAGATCCTACCTCTAAAGATGAAGCACGTTCAGGACCAACTAATGTTCTTTTGCACACCTCTTTGTTTTCCTAAAAGCCTGGCCCCGAGATGCTGAATCCAGGCTGTGTTTGCTTGGTGACCTGCGGGTCTTCTAGGCCTAGCTTCATAAGAGTGTGATCATGGCTTCCTTTTACTCTGGCTGGCGGGGAGAGTTCTGTGCCCGGGCTGTGGGGCATAGAAGGCTTAGCTCCTGCTTTCTAGGTGCATGCCATCTGAGACATGGCCTGCCACCAAGAAGGAAAGCACATGTTGAAGTGGCCTGAGTCAAGGGGTGCCCGCGCCTTGTTGGCCTTGGCTGCTGTGCTCTCTGCCCTGGACGGGCCTGAGCTCCCTCTGATCAGTCCTGCCTTCCTCCTCCTCTCCTGCGTCCTTTCCACTCCTCTCTCCTCCCTCCCTCCCTCCTGGCCCTCGGAGGCCCGGACCCTGCAACAAGGAATACTCACTTTCAGTAAAGTAGGAAATTCTGCCTCAATCAGTAGCTTCAGCTCCGCCTTTGACAGCTGGTCTGGGTCACCTTCTTTGGCTGCGTATTTTTCAAAAATGCTCTTCAGTTCTTCGGGAGACTTTTTTACACTCATTTTGGTGTCCTGTAAATTGGGAAAGAGAGGAACTCACCAAAAAGCCGTAGTGAAGTTTTACACTGATGATTGCCCACGGTTTAGTGCCCTTGCGCTCTTTCCTTGGTGTAGTAAAAAGAATCATCTTAGTATGTTAAATGTCTGTACTTGGAGTACACCTGTTAGGAGATAGTCCCTGGAGCTCAATACTTTTATTAGTAATTGTGGCATTCTGCACTTCTTCTGGCCCTGGTCTGCATCCCTAGGCTGTGGTCTTGAAGAAAGCTGAGCACAGCTTTTAGCTTCTAAACTACTAGTAATATCTTTAGATGGCACAGACCTACTCTTTTCTCCTGATCATTATCTTTCACACCATTCTGAGCAGAAGCAGAAGAAGCACCAGGTAGTACTAAATCACACTTACCTGGTTGCCTGGCAGCAAGGCAGCTAGAAGAATCAAGTAGGAGTCTGAAGAGTTGAGCAGGATCGTGACTTTTATAGTCTTCACAGACATGCCACCCTGATTATGAAATTTTCCTTTTGTTTGCTATTTAGGGGTAATTATTAATGGTTTTTGAAACTCAAGCTTAAGACTGCATGAACCTTATAATTAAGGGCAAGAGCCAATAAATGGCCACCTCAACAGTTGCTTAATGGTTCAGAGTCCCAAGAGTAAACTTGGATTTTTTTTTCCTCCTTATATTGTATTTTCCCTCCAATGTGGCTTTATGATATTTGCTCACTGTCAGAAAGCTTAACTGTGGAGGGTTGGATATTTTTCAGTATAGGTGCAGATTTAGGCTTGAAAGAAAAAAACTTTCTTTGCATCCAGGAAAAAAATGTTTTAATGGATGGTCAATACCCTATGGTTTAAGAAATTGCAGTATGGCCATTGAAGTCCCTCTGATGTTTTGTACAGATTAGCTGCTTAAATATTAGAATACCTGAAAGAATGAACAAGCAGAAGTATCACTGAGATGCCGGCTTAAGAAGTAGGGAGAAGATACACAATAATCGGTGGTTTTATTTAGCAAAGCAAGATTACCAACTAGCACGGGGATTTTTCAGCTTTTTCATTATTTGTTGTTTCCATATCTGCTTTTTATTTCTCATTACCCCTTTCCTTACCACATATGTATATATAAATTGTTTTTATTGAAGTATAGTTGACACACAATTTTACATTAGTTTCAGGTGTACAACTTTTCCCCCCAAATATATTTTGTTGATCATTCTTAAAACTTGTGAAAACATTTGACTTACTTTTATTCAGTTGGAAATATCTCAGACTTGTGGAACTGCCAGGATTTAAAATTGGAGACTATATTTATTTCTATTGGAATGAGTTCCATGAAAGAACAAGGACATTTCCAGAGGACATTAATCTAATACGGATTGTAACTCACAATAAAGGTTTCCAGATTGACTTTAAGAGCTCTTATCAGCTTTTAAACACTTGCACGCTTCCACACTTGTACAATTTTCTCTGACCCTTCGTTGTATCATGTATATATTGAGGATTGTACCATTGGACTGTACTTTTATCTGACACTTTTCAGTTCTTAACTTCTAGGGCCTTATTTACCTTGGAGAACAAATGTGAAATCTAATAGCTTCTTAAAAACTTCCCCTGGGCAGCCCCAGTGGCTTAGCGGTTTAATGCCGCCTTCAGCTCAGGGTGTGATCCTTGGAGACCTGGGATCGAGTCCCATGTTGGGCTCCCTGCATGGAGCCTGCTTCTCCCTCTGCCTATGTCTCTGCCTTTCTCTCTCTCTCTCTCTCATGAATGAATAAATAAAATCTTAAAAAAAAAAAAAAAACTTCCCACGAGGGGCACCTGAGTGGCTCTGTCTGTTAAGTGTCTGCCTTCTGCTCAGCTCGTGATCCCAAGGGTCCTGGGATCGAGCCTTGTATCATAGACCTGCATCATGGCAGCATCAGCATCAGGCTCCCTGCTCAGTGGGGAGTCTGCTTCTCCCTCTCCCTCTGCCTCTCCCCACCACTTGTGCTGTCTCTCTTTCCCTCTCTCTGTCTCAAATAAATGAAATCTTTAAAAAACAAAATAGAACAAACAAAAAAACCACTTCCCACCTATCCTGAGCATTTGTCATTCTATATAACTTCATTGTCCTTGTATATGTTATTCTTGCTTTTATTACAGGTTTGTTGACTTTGGTATTCACCAGTATTGAATATATATGAACTCACTTCTTGGAGTAAAGATAAGCATTTTGGGTTTAGTTGTAAGATCTTTTTTTTAAAAATATTTTATTTATTTATTCATGCGAGACACACACACACACACACACACACAGAGAGGCAGAGACACAGGCAGAGGGAGAAGCAGGCTCTATGCAGGGAGCCCGATGTGGGACTGGATCCTGGGTCTCCAGGATCATGCCCCGGGCTGAAGGCAGCACTAAACCGCTGAGCCACTCGGGCTGCCCTAGTTGTAAGATCTTATGCAAAAAGATTCTGATTTTGGCAATGCATTTTAATCAAGATTTTAGAGAATTTCTGGTGTTTTATACTTATGCTCTGTTTTACTTGGGAGGAAGTCAGCTTTGTTGAACAATCATAGAAAAAAATATCTTTTTCTTCTAATACCTTTTTAAAAATTTTCCAATCTACAGAAAAATTGCAAGAATAATCAGCGAATACCAACCTACCTTTTGCCCAGATTCATTGGAGAATCAGTTGCAGGCTGATTTACCCCCTAAATACCTTAGCATCTTATCTGCTAAGGACAAGGTCATTCTTCTATCCAACCACAACACCATTATCACAGACCAAATTAAAATCTCTCCAAATGTGGAAATAGCATCTTAAATCATCTGTTCTCTCAAATTACCACCTGTGGTAACATGGCAGTTGTTATATTTCTTGAGTCTATATTGAAGAGATGTTTTTAATAACTATATAATGTATAACTGTATAATTTTAATAACGGTATATTATAGGATAGATATGTGTTATGTGTAACACATGGCATGTATATATGGTGTATGTGTGTGTGTGATAGTAAGTCTAAGAGAAACATTCGGGACAGTTTTGTTTAACAGTCTTTAAGCCTACACATGTATAGTTTCAAGGAACACCTTTGATTAAAAGAGGCCCAGTGCTGGGGCACCTGGCTAACTTGGTCGGTAGAGCAAGCAACTTTTGATCTCGGGGTTGTAAGTTTGAGCCCCATGTTGGGTGTAGAGATTACTTAAAAAGAAAATCTTAAAAAAAATTTAAAAGGCCCAATGCTATTTTTTGTCAGAACTTATGCTTGTAGTAAATGCTAACAGAACTTGAAAAACAACCTGTGGGTTTTAAAATTTCACTTGCTCACCTGTGCCAGGCACATCTCTCATCTCTTATGTTTCTCTTTACCTCTGAGCTCAACTGTAAGGATAAACCTGCAGTGGGAAACACGAAATCCGCCAATAGATATTCTCATGAAACATTAACTAAAAATATATGGAGATAGGCGATAAACACAGGGTGTGTTCAAAAGAGTGCATGTTGATACCAGGGAAGGGGGAGAATGACAGGCACAAGATTGGTGATGGAAAAATGAAGAGGCAAAGGTTTTTTTATCACCTCTCCATTCAATTGCTTGATCTTTGGACAGACTTAAGTCTGGATGGCCCAGTTGGTTAAGCGTCAGACTCTTGATTTCAGCTCAGGTCATGATCTTAGGGTTATGAGATGGAGCTCCAAGTTGGGCACTGTGCTCAGTAAGGAGTCTGCTTGAGACTCTCTCCTCTCCCTCTGCCCATCCCCATGCTTATGCATTCTCTCCCTCTCTCTTTCTCGCTCTCTCAAATAAATAAATAAATCTTCCCTAAAAATTTAAAGATTCTGTGGTTACTTTGGGCCCACTCAGATAACCTAGGACAGCTTTCCCATCTCAAGAGCCTTAATTTTCTCATGTCTGCAAAGTCTCTTTTGCCAGGTTAGGTAACATATTCACAGGTTCCAAGGACTAGGGCATTGCCCTCTATGTGGGGTCCATTATTCAGCCTACCGCAAGGGCTAATTCAAAATGAATTAGTGTATTATTTGGTAGGGTGAGCATAATAGCATGGTGTTAATTATGGGTCAATAAGGAGAGCAAGAGGGTGCCCCCAAAACATGGACCCATGTGGAATGATGGGGAGAAGGCATTTTAGGAAAAGTAGTGAAGAGGCAATATATGTGGGGATGTGGGGAAGGGGACAGAAGAGCCATCGGCAATGTACCTGTCTGCCAAGGTCGAAACCTCAGGTTAGACCATGTGAGAGGAGCATAGCCGGACTGGGTTCCTGAATGAGGTAGAACCTGAATGCCATGAACGGAAGAGTGTCGATTTGATCTGCAGTGATGGAGGCTACTGTAGTTAGCAGTGGAACAAAGAATGAGTTCATACTTTATGAATATCAGTTGGTTCATACTTTGTGCACAACTTGAATGCAACTCATCAAGAATGGAAATCAGAAGCAGGCTTGAAAAAAAGCAGAAAAGACTAATGGACGGGAGGCAAGGAATGGGTCGGGGAAATCCTCATAAAGAATACTTGAGGAATATATTAGAAAGTCTGAGAAAAATCACTGTGTGTTGTCTAAGAGCCTGGAAACAGCCTGCTGGGGAGTAGGCTCCTTCAGTGTCTCCAGATGAACTGTCCAAAAGTAAGGGACATGAGGGAAGCTGACCTACCCAGGGCTGTGTCATGGTACCTCACACATTGGAATTTCATCTTTGATAAGAGAACATAACTTCCCTAGAATTTGTGGTTAAGGCATGAGGGATGCATGAACCCCGTCTTGAACCCATTACACTTTTATCGTGGGCTACAGAAACTTCAGTAAAGGTTAATTAGTGCTGTATTTATCCTTATGTGGTACTTTCACATCTAAAGCTTTATCACCACCAGTATTCGTTACTTATTGATCCTTTTTTATTTTTCTTATGCTATATGACTGGCTCTGTTCCAAGAAAGGACAGATCCATAGTGGGAATCAGAAAACAGCCAGTATTTAGGCAAAATCAGAGCAGGCCAAGGTAATCGTTTTGCAATGGAAGAGACATTTTCCTCCTAGATGCAAATGTAGGGTATTTTGGAAATGTTGGGATTAAGATGAAAGCACATTCCAGGTTTTTTGTTTTTTTTGTTTTAAACTATCCCAGAAATGATAAAGGATGTTTTGAAACTGATGTCTCTCAGACTTTTCATGGAAGGAATACCAGACACAAAGGCTTTTTCCCTAATTTTTTTGCTGAATCCGGTTGCTTATAACCCAAGAGGCAGTTATACTGCCAACTTCAGAGGTCTCGGGAGGTACCTTGGGCCCGGCTTGGCCAGAAAGGCACTGTGTTCTCTACCTTCCCCGAGCTTCCCTTCCCCGTGGGCTTGGAATCCACCAGTTTGTGTCTGGCCTGGAGGTCCTTTGACTGAGGGTCTGATGAGCATCCCCAGGTGAGGCCTCCGGAGCCAGACCAGAGAGAAGAGCAACTCTCCTGCCAGTTCTTGCTCTGCTTTTCTCCTTCTGCTGAGATTTGGGGCATCATTCGGCATTGGGAAGGTATTTCCCTCTGCTCCCCCATCTTTTCTCTAACGTCTTCTTGGCCTTCTCCACTGGTTTCTGTTCTAGCACATTTTTTTTTTTTTTTTTTTAGCATGTTTTAATCAAAGGATCACTGTGGCTGCTATTCCTTGGGATTTCTTTCTGTGTTACCATTTCAGGAAAAGGTTATAGTTATTACTTATGAAAACAGCAGGGATAATGTGAACTCATACCCTAACAGAAGGTCTAAGTAATACATTTCACTATTTGGGCTTTAAATTTGTATTGTCTTTAAAATAACACTATGTACAAAGTTTACAGAGCCAACATGTTCCAAAAGGCCTATAATGAAAATATTCAGTAATCTTCACACCCTCTCCACCACCCTCAAGTCTTCCAGCTGTTTCTCCTGATATTTACCTCCATCTTTTTATCATTTTTATGTATGTGTATGAACTCTGCCCCCGACGTGGGGCTTAAACTCACGACCCCAAGATCGAGAGTCACGTGTTCTACCAACTGAGCCAGGCCCTGCCTCCATGTTTTTGAGTAATATTCTCGTATTGCTCTTTCAGAGATTGCCAGATTTCCATTTATGTGGGAGAAGTATTTAGTGCCCTCGGGCAGCCCCTGTGCCCCACTGCATTTTTTTTTAGAAATACGTTCTGGTCTTGTGTTCCTCAAGTTCATCCCAAGTAAGCAGTAAGGCAAGTTGCCTGTCCTCAGGGGGGTCATTTGACTTTTCTTAGTGGTTCAAGGCAGAACATTCCTTGAAGACCGAGCACACCAATAACTGTGCAAACTACATTAAAAAGACTCTTCTTGGGCAGAAGAACCCAACACAGGAAGTAAGGGTGGATTGAATGATCTCAGAACACTTCTAAGAGGCCAGGGGGAGTTTACCGCTGTGTCCTTCCTACATGGTTCAGCTTGTTGTAAACGTAAGCGAAAATTGAGGCTGTGGTGGGCAGTGCAGTCTTATCTGCCCTTTCCTAGAAAATACATAAGGGGCTGGGCATTTATAAGCAGCTCAGCTTTGAGAACTGGAAGCCAATGCCCTCTCTCACCTCACTCCAGTAATACTTAATCTAGCCATAATTAGCCAACCAAAGAAGATAGGAAAGAGACGCCAAGGCCAAGAGCACTTCAGGACCAAGCACTCCATCCAACAAGGGGAGTGATAGAGTTTTTTCTCCACCCCTTCTCCTCATTGACTCTTAGAGTGTCCTTGAGACGCAGGGTTCAGATGGCTCAGAAAGTTCTGGGGCGCTGATAAGATCATAAAAGTTCTGGGAAAATTTTTACCTTGGGAAGTTCCAGTTGTGCAGGCTTCCCATAGAGTAATACATGACAGTTAAGGGATGGGGGAAAATACCAAACAAAAGGTTTTATGGGGAACCCTGGGTGGCACAGCGGTTTAGTGCCTGCCTTTGGCCCAGGGCGCGATCCTGGAGACCCGGGATCGAGTCCCACATCGGGCTCCCGGTGCATGGAGCCTGCTTCTCCCTCTGCCTGTGTTTCTGCCTCTCTCTCTCTCTCTCTCTCTCTCTCTGTGTGACTATCATGAATAAATAAAAATTAAAAAAAAAAAAGGTTTTATGAGAAGGAAACCGAACCAGTTCCATTAGAACAGGTTGACTTACTCAACTGTAGTCTGTTGTAACAGCTTAAAAAACTGATAGATGAGGGATGCCTGGGTGGCTCAGTGGTTGAGCATCTGCCTTTGGCTCAGGTTGTGATCCTGGGGTCCTGGGATCCAGTCCCACATCAGGCTCCCCACAGGGACCCTGCTTCTCCCTCTGCCTATGTCTCTACCTTCCCTCTGTGTCTCTCATGAATAAATAAAAAATAAGATCTGAAAAAAAACAAACAAAAAAAACCCCAATAGATGAAACAAAATCACAAGATCATGGCAACTAGAACTGGGAAAACAGCAAGGACTTACGAGAACGAGTTTTTCATAAAAATTACGTGTTTCTTAATTTCTGTGAAGTAATCATAAAGAAAAATCTGAAATCATTTGGCTTGAGTTCCTTCCTTCCTTCATGCATTCATTCAGTGTATACCCAGTTCCATGGGTGTGAGGGGCTGGGAATGCAAAGAGAAACAGCATTGCCCCACCTCTCAAGGAGTGCAGTCTAACACACAGAGCATGCTCCAGACATGAGCTGAGGGAAGTGCAGTAGGCCGGGGTGGGGGGGGGGGGTGGGGGTGGGGGGGGTGGAGGGGTGGGGGGAGGGCATAGATAGGGGGTCCTGACTAGACTATGGCACCTGCGAATATCAGCTCCCAGAGGAGTTCATTTTGGATAGTTGAGCTAAGATCTCAAGGTTGCCGATGGTTTAATTTAGGAAAAGAAGGTAGGGGAATGGGAGATGTTCTGGGCAGAGGAAATAACATATGCAAAGTCCCCAAGGGAGGAGGAAAGTGGATGCACTGGAGGAATGGAAGGAAGGCCAGTGACCAGAGCTCAAGGGTTGGTCATGGGACGTGAGAGTGGAGGGCTAGGCTGGGCTGATACCATGCAGTCAAGGAATTCAAGCAGGAGAAATACCACAACTACTTTGCCTACAGTGTGCAGGGTGGACTGGGACCATGTGAACGTGGGGCAGCCATTTAGTAAGCTCTGGCTGTAGCATGGGTGAGGGGCTGTGGTTTGGGTGGTGGTTGGAGCCGTGGATGGATGCTGGAAGTCTGGAGGGAGTAAACTGATGGGATTGGACAAATTGGAGGTGGGGGATGAAGAGGGAGAGATCCAGGGTGGCCCTTAAGTTTATGACATACAGAATGTGCTAGAATGGGTGACATTACTTTCTTCTTTCTTTCTTTCTTTCTTTCTTTCTTTCTTTCTTTCTTTCTTTCTTTTTAAGGAATCCTTCTAAGGTTTTCTAAAAAAAAAAAAAAAGTATTTTTGGTGTATTATTCCACAAGGATTGGCAGATTTGCTTATGGAGAATCTTTAGGGAGTGAAGTGGGCACTGAGGGAGGGATATGAATACCAAAGTGAGAGGTCCCAGAAGTCCAGGACTTGATGTGTGAACATTGCCTGGAAGTGACAGCTTGAGTAATGACAGGAGGAAGGTCATAAAGAGCCTCCTGATAAATTTTTTACAAGTGATTTGAATGAAAGATGAGAAGCAGAGACAAAAAGGAAGCATATCGTGAGGGATGTGTAAAGCATGGCTGTATTTGAATAAGAAAATTGGAGGGAATGATCAGATTTTACTGTTTAGGGAATATCCTGACCCAATGATCATTACTCTCAAAGTAAAGTTTGAAATGTGGGAAATTACATTTGTATAAGATGACACAACCGGCCTTGTTTTGTTTTCTTAGGTGATCGATATGCCCGAACACAACCCCGGCAATTTGGGAGGAACCATGAGGCTGGGCATCAGAAGAACGGTTTTCAAAACGGAAAATTCAATATTAAGTAAGTTTCTCTGATTGCTTGTTTGACGACAGCGGGCATGGGTGGCATGGCTCTGCACATCCCGAGCCCTCTGGAGTTCACCCTGCCCCTTCCACCTCTCTAGCTTCCCTTCCAGTAGCTGTAGGTGCTGTGACGCTTCCTCCCACACATCCCCACCCCACCAACCCTCGTGCCCTGGCTGGTCCTCCTGCTTCCCGAATCTTCTCCCTGGAAGGGTCTTTAGAACACCTAGGAGTGCCCCTTCTCATTTGATCTCCACGACCCAGTGCCCAACAGGCTGCTTTGTGATTGACTGATGCTGCTGGAGATGACCCTGCACCAGGTGCCCCGATTCCATTCTTTCCAATCCACTGTTGTCTCCATTACACTGAAACCAGTTCCCTGTTTAATTATTTCACATCAGACTGGTTTTAGCCACTAACTTACAAACATCCTGAGAAGGAGAGCAGTTATGTCTGAGAAGTATATTTCTCTGTTCCCTCAGTAGCTTCGGCACAGGGAGAGGAAAATATGACATGGCTTGCCATCTGATATTTGCTCATCTTCTACTTCCGATAAGGTTATTTGAAGTTTTGGGGAACTTTTTTTTCATAGATCAACATATTATATGGCATTAACTTAAAGTAAGAAAAGTCCCAAAGCCCTGAATTCAATTTAATAAATATATCTCAAGTGCCTACTCTGTGCCATAGGCACTGTGCTAGATGCTGCAGAGACAGTAGTGCCCAGGAGAGAGGACAGCCCTGGCTGGCCTCCAAAAAGGTGGAAAGAGTGTGATGAAAGGGAACATGCAAGGTGCCAAAAAGCCTGGAAGTACAGAAAGGGAACCCAGGTTTCTGGGGTGTCCAGCATCCTTCCTGTGAAGTGATAAGTACATCTTAGAAAAATGCCTTCTTGAAGAAGAATAAGACCAGGAATATGAATTTCTTCTTTATGGATGATACACAGCTTCTAAGGAATATAAATCTTCCTAGTAAGAATGAAATTTAAAAAGGAAAAGTTTCAAGGTACACACATTTCCCTACTTTCTCTGGATAAGAAACTATTGTTCTCCGAGTGACTTTTTTTCTTCAAGAATGTAAGAATTTTTTTTCTCTTCTTGGACATTAGTAGCGGTTCTTCAGCTTTCAGATGTTTTCAAGTACTTTGAAACTTTGTTCAAATAATTTCCTAAGAGACAAAAAATGGTTAGTGAAAAGTGTAATGTTTTAAAATTGTATCTGCTGTAAAAGATTCAGTGCTAATTGTATGTACTAAGCTTTTAAGAAGGGCATTGTGTTCAAAATATTGAAAATGTTGGTCTGTCTTGATAGAAATGAGACTGATTTAGGGTTTGTTTTTCTTTACAGTAGACATAAAAGTAATGTCAATGATTTTTATGAATCTTAAACATACTACCAGAGCTTGTTGCTTAATTAATATTTTTGGCCTGCTGCTTTGAAAAAATTTTTTTAAAGATTTTATTTATTTATTCATCAAGACATAGAGAGGCAGACACATAGGCAGAGGGAGAAGCAGACACCTTGTGGGGAGCCTGATGTGGCACTCGATCCCAGGACCCCAGGATCACGACTTGAGCCAAAGGCAGACAACCCCTGAGCCACCCAGGTGCCCTGAAAAAAATTTTTTTTAAATAGCTTTATTGAGATATAATTTAAATACCATACAATTCATCTATTAGAAGTATATAATTCACTGTTTTTTATTGAACCTAGAGTTGTGCAACTACCACTGCACTCACTTTTTGAACATTTTTGTCACTTCAAAAAGAATCCGTTTCCTTTAGCTATCACTGCCCCTGCCCCACCCCATCCTAAACAACCATTAATCTGTCTCTATAGGTTTGTCTATTTCAAACATTTCATATAAATAGAACCCTGTGCTATATATATATACATATAAAGGAAAGTAAAAGGTTTTTTTTTTTTTTTTTTTTTTTTTTTTTTAGAAAAAGAGAATACTTTGAAATAGGACCAAACAAAGCCTTAAGATATTGGTAGACAATTGCTGGATTAATAAAGTGATTGTAATTTTTATATTCATAAGGAACAGATTCTTTTTTTTTCTTGGTCACCTGTTAATTCCTTAAAGTTCATGAAAACTAGAACTGTTTTTTCTTTTTTTAAAGATTTTATCAGGCGGGGGGTGGGAGTGAATGGGTGACGGGCACTGGGGGTTATTCTGTATGTTAGTAAATTGAACACCAATAAAAAATAAATTAAAAATAAATAAATAAATAAATAAATAAATAAATTTCAATGACTCCTAAACAAACAAACAAATAAATAAATAAATAAATAAATAATCTATCATTCACTAAAAAAAAATAAAAATAAAAATAAAGATTTTATCCACTTATTCATGAGGGACACACAGAGAGAGGCAGAGACATAGGCAGAGGGAGAAGCCTATGGGAGGGAGCCTGATACAGGACTCGATCCCAGGACCTTGGGATCATGCCCTGAGCCAAAGGCAGACAGACGCTCAACCACTGAGCCACCCAGGCGCCCACTTCTTTCTTTTTTTTTAACCACTTTATTGAGGCATAATTGACATACAGACAGCTATGCATATTTCACTTATGCAATGAAATTAGTTGAATTTGAGTTTTCTAAAGTGAAGATTACAGGCATAAATTGATTTGGACAAAAGTAGTAATCATCATTTGCTCTGTTTGTAAGAAACATGTTTGGGATCCCTGGGTGGCGCAGCGGTTTGGCACCTGCCTTTGGCCCAGGGCACGATCCTGGAGACCCGGGATCGAATCCCACGTCGGGCTCCTGGTGCATGGAGCCTGCTTCTCCCTCTGCCTGTGTCTTTGCCCCTCTCTCTCTCTCTGTGACTATCATAAATAAATTAAAAAAAAAAAAAAAAAGAAACATGTTTTCAGAGGCTCATTCCTGTTCGTTGTTCTGGATGTGTGTGCTGTCCTCACCTACAAAGGCTCTTTCTTATTAAAGGACTAAGGACAGTGTGTGGGGAATTGTCAAAGCTGATTCACAGGTCTTCCCAAATAAGATATCTTTCTAAACTGCATTTCTCTAACACTTCACCTTAGTATTAATTGCATATTCGTGATCTTTTTGAAACTTTATCATATTTAGTTTTTATGTAGTCTTTTGTTATAGAATAACGTTTTCATGTACCTAGCCTTTGTGTTTATTATTTAGGCATATAATATTTTAAATTAGGTACTGTAATCTAGTGGTTCATTTCTTATTGCTAAACATTCCAGGTTGTTTCCAGCATTTTGTTAGAAAAATGCTGATGCGAATGTCTTGACACAGCGTATATGTTCTTTTGATTGTTTCCTTAGGATAGATTTCCAGGAGTCAGACTATTAGGTCAAAGGGTATGAACACTTTTATGACTGATAATTCTGCTGGATTGTTTGAAGGAAGAGGTGAACCAGTTCATAGTGACATCAGCTCTACTGTACTGTTCTTGCTTTCTCTAGTCTTTTTGCTGGTCTTTTTATTACTTTTCTTTTTGCTCTACTAGCAAGAACAAAAAGGGCCCTTTTATTTGTGTACCTTATTTTGCATTTCTCTTCGTTACTACACAGTGAAAAGTCTCCCACACACACCTCAAAATGTTGATTTTCTTGTGTATATACTTGCTCAGGTTCCCACTAACAGTTAAACATGGGAGGGGAGAGATGTTCCAGCTCAAAGTCTATAACCTAAATGGCCTTAACCAGGGCTTAATAAACTTTTTCTGTAAAAGCCCATATAGTAAATATGTTCAGCTCTGGGGCCACATGGTCTTTGATGCAATAGCTCAACTCTGCCATTGTAGTGTAAAAGCAATCATAGGCAAATATGTAAATGAATGAGTGTGGCAATGTTCCAATTAACTTTTATTTACGAGCGCCGCACTGTGAATTTGATGTAATTTTCGTACATCATGAAATAGTAATCTTCTTCTGTTTTTTTTCCCAACCATTTGAAAGTATAAAAGCCATTCTAAGTTTGAGGGCTGAACAAAAACAGTCAGGGGAACCCTGTTTTTTTTTTTTTTTTTTTTTTTTAAGATTTTATTTATTTATTCATGAGAGACACAGAGAGAGAGAGGGAGGCAGAGACACAGGCAGAGGGAGAAGCAGGCTCCATGCAGGGAGCCTGACGTGGGACTTGATCCCGGGTCCCCAGGATTAGGCCCTGGGCCGAAGGCGGCGCTAAACCGCTGAGCCACCCGGGCTGCCCCAGGGGAACTCTGTTTTGCCTCAGAGTTGCCATGGCTTGCCAAACCCTGGTCTACACCAAAGAAGCACAGGCTGAATGAAGCGTAAGGCCCAGGCAGTGAGGCTGTTACCCTCCTGGGGAGTGTTCAGGGACATCTCCTCACCTGTCCACTTGCCTGCTTAAATATCCTATTTAGTGACAGAATAAGGTCAGGAGGGTTTTCAGAAGCCATTTGACCGAATCAATATTTTTCAGCAAGGAAGCAGAGCACACAGAGGGGAAGTAGCTCGTGGTCAGTGGGAGGTCAGAACAGGCCCAGACCACTCTTCTTGCATAGTTTCTAGTCTTCTGCTGGAACAGATGGCCCCGGCTCCACAGGGCCACACGTTTCACTATTGTTAAACTCATTAAACAGCTCTACCCTTCAGATAAGTATATTTCATTGCATGTAAATTACACCTCAATTTTCAAAAAACCCCATTTTATCCAGATACATAGATGGCAGGACTTGTCTCAGAGTGAGATCATTACTTGGTTGATTAACTCATTAGATGACATCTGAAAAGCAGGGAGAAATGGTGCAGAGCAGGTAAATATTAAATGGGATGCTTTGAAGAGTGAAAAATCTAGAAAGAGGTCTGGTTAGAGATGGAGCAGGTCGGGCTCAGATGAGAGAGGAGCCAGGGAAAACGCCAGAGAACTTTGTTATGAGAAGGTTTTGAGACTCCAAAAATAGACTTTATCGTTTTGCTCGTGGCTCTCAACTGAGTGTGAGAGATGGGAACGTAGTAAAGTACAAAGCAATTCAGACAAGATTCAGAGCTCATTAAGGGGATGGCTGACAACTTGTTTGATGGTTATTGGTTCCCAAATATTACAGCCCCAGGCTTAATATTTTTGGTCAGATCCCAGACGTGTCGCTGAGAGATCCAGGAAAGGAAGCATGTCTTTGTCTGTGCTAAGTAAATGTGATTTTCAAACCTAACTGCCACTGACGAGAAAGAATATGTTTTTCAGACCATGCAAGTAGCATGTTTTAATATTGTATAATCCGGTGTGTATATGCAATGGCAGGAATGCTAGGGTAAACTCAATTAAAAGCAATCCCATATTTGATATGCAGTTTGAGAAACTCTGTCCTCTAAACCAACACCCAAATGGTTAGGGAGCTCTTGCCTTTAGAAACAGGAATGCTGCAAAGGTTGAAGGGTGCAGAGCAGACCTGAGTGCTTGGGGTAGGGGTTAGGGGTGGGGCTTGGTGGAAGAGGGAAAGGGCCACCCCACGCGCTGGCTTGTGGGGTCATTAAAAGCAGGTGGATGCCATTTTGCCTGTTAAGGGTGTCCAGTCCAGTGGAGAATGTGGCATAACATTTTGGAAGGAATTAGAAGCCCTCTTCAGTGGAGTGCGTCCAAGGGGAGACGAGGCCATGGTGACTTCCCATCAGAGTTCTGAGAAGACCCTCATCCTTAGAGCAGACAAGGGGACAGTGAAACTTGACAAAGGCAGATGTCAGCGGGCAGTGGAGGCTGGGGAGAGCCGTTCAGGACGCTGCTGGCAGGGAGTGTGCCAGCCTTGGGCCTGGGGGAGGCCATGGCAAGTGGAAGGGGAATGCTTTAGGAAAAGGCTCGATGCCTTTTGGGGATCGTCTCTGCACTTCCTCATTATAAGGAGGAGGACTTGGCTAAAACACTTGGTTCTGCTGTATTGTAAGTGAAAAGGGTTTTTGTTCTGAGAGAACAGGCAACAGGCCAACTAGGAAGGTATTGAGTGAGTCCCAGTGTTAAGGGTCTGGGACAAATTCATGGCTTGGAAGGCGGCGTGGTCAATCTCAAATTTGAAAGAACTGAAGGGAAAGGGGGTACAGTGGAACAAATTTTCACGGGCTAGAAAAATTGCTTTTGCTTTCTTATCTCTTATCAAAGCATTGGTAGAGAAAAACAGATTCTAGTTCCTGGTGTGATGAGATTGTTAGGAAGTATAAGAAAATAATTATGCCATACAAAAAAGCCTTGGCTCGGTTAATGAGGTGATTTACAAAACAATTTAAAAGAGGTCACCAGGGATTTAGGGACGCTGAAAGTGCTGAGACCAAGGGGAAGGGGGTGTGGTGCGTCTCCTGAGTGGAATGTGCCAGCTGGAGAGCCTCCCCGCCTCCCTGCTGATGGTCCGCACTGCAGGGTAGCTCTCTTCCCTTTCCTTCTTGCCTTTTGCTGGGGAAACCACTCACTAAGGTGTATTTGTGGATATGGGGGCTCCCAGATCTGGGACATAAAACAGCTCCTTCAAGGGCAGCCTAGGTGGCCCAGTGGTTTAGCGCTGCCTTTGGCCCAGGGCATGATCCTGGAGACCCGGGATCAAGTCCCACATCGGGCTCCCTGCATGGAGCCTGCTTCTCCCTCTGCCTGTGTCTCTGTCTCTCTCATGAATAAATAAATAAAATCTTAAAAAAATAAAAATAAAAAACAAAAAACAAAAAAACAGCTCCTTCAATCATAACGACAGGAGGCATTTCTATGTCCGTTACTGGACTGGCTGTTTGCTGAGCACTTCACCCGTGGAAACTAGTGGGGTGGTTAACAACCCAGCCACAGTGCCCCCCTGGAGTCCCTTCCAGCCCCAGCTCTCAGTTCCTGGCTGTGGAGCTACTTATTGAGCTGCAACTACACTGCAGTTTCCGCATCTGTAAAACGGACAGCAGGATGGCTCCTGCCTCATGGGGTTCTTGTGAGGGTGAAATCAGTTATACATGTGGGTCCTTCAGTGTCTGGTACAGAAAAAAAGCACTATTCAAATGTGGCTGTTAGGATCGTTAATGTGAAGGGTGTATTGTCAATACAATTACAATAAGACCCATAAGTCTCTCAAAGCTCTGGGTATGAGTTAGTATTAAGAATGGGGTCCCACTATTGGCACAGCCACTGTGGAAAACAGTATGGAGGTTCCTCAAAAAGTAAAAAATAGAAATACCATATGATCCAGCAATTCCACTACTGGGAATTTACCCAAAGAAAATGAAAACACGAGCTCAAATAATAATAATAATAATAATATGCACCTCTATCTTTATTTAGCATTATTTACAATAGCCAAGATATGGAAGCAACTCAAGTGTGCATTGATAGATGAATGCATAAAGAAGCTGTGGTGTACACACACATACACACACACACACACACACACACATTGGAATATTACTCAGCCGTAAAAAAAAAAAAAGACGAGATCTTGCCGTTTACAACAACAAGGATGGGCCTAGAGGGTATCATGCTAAGTGATGTAAGTCGGACTGAGAAAGACAGATACCATATGATTTGACTCATATGTGGAATCTAAAAAACAAAACAAATGAATAAATAAATGAGAAGCAGAATCGTATCTATAAATACAAAAAACACAAACTGATGATTGTCAGAGGGGAGGAGGACATGGGGGATGGGCAACATGAGTGAAGGGGAGTGGGGGATCGAGGCTTCCAGTTAAGTCATGGGAATAAAAGATATCGGGAATATAGTCGGGGTATTGTAATGGTGTCATATAGTGACAGATGGGAGCTTCGCCTGCGGTGAGCACGGCATAACTTACAGAGATACTGAATCACTATGTCGTACACTTGAAATGAATGTAACATTGTATGTCAGCTATACTCAAATAAAAACAATTTTTTAAAAGAATATACTATAAAAAAGAGAATGGGGTCCAGTAGGGCAGCAAGAGGGGAGAAAAGGTGAGCCCAAGGAAAAGACATCCCCCTGCCTTACAGGTTCTCTCCAGTCCCTCTAGTCCAGTCTCCTTGTTCCCTACCTGCTGATATGGACTAGGAGAAGCATACAAAAAAATCTAAGAAAAGAGATGCTAAAAATGGGATAAGAATACTAAGTCAGGGTGGGGGAAAGAGATACAAGCAATGAAAAGAATGTAGCACTGTAATGTAGAGTTAAAGGCAAGGATTCACATTTTAAAAATAGAAAATTAGCATTTTTATATAGCAAATTGAGATAAAAGCAGATCATGAAAAATAAAATTAGGGGAAGAGGAGGAGTCTAGAGGCTTAAAAGAAATGAGATGTTTTATAAAAATTGAAGAAATGGGGGCATCTGGGTGGCTCAGTGGTTGAGTGTCTGCCTTTGGCTCAGGGCGTGATCCCGGCGTCCTGGGATCGAGTCCCACATCGGGCTCCCTGCGTGGAGCCTGCTTCTCCCTCTGCCTATGTCTCTGCCTCTCTTGTGTCTCTCAGGAATAAATAAATAAAATCTTTAAAACCCAAAAAACAAAAAAACTGAAGAAACAGTATACCAAAATCCAAAAGTAATAAATAAGGAGAAAGATAATGGTTGGTCCCGACTGTGCACTTTCTAAGCATCAGTGATGAGGACGTTCTGCACATTGTTTCAGTTATTCCTTTCAACACCCCCAGGACCCGGTCACATTTTGCATGAGACAGAGAGAGGCATCTTAGCCAGCTCAAGTCATTTGTTAGAAACTCACTCAGCTGATATCTGAGCCTGAACTCTTAACCCCCTCCCTATACCAAATAGCTGGACCTTAATTAAAGAGGGAATAGAAAGACCCAAACAACTCTCAGAGCTCAAAGCTGCCTTGTGCTGAGATCCCCAAGACAGAGCTCCACAGATTTCAGGAGGGGGGTTTCGGGGGAGAAGAGCAGGGAGTGCAGAAAGTGAACACCCCACCTCTGGCTTCTGAAAGCCAATCTGCAACCACATGCTTGGCTTGAGGAGGGACGCATGCACTGAATCAACATCAGACTGAGCAGCTGGGCCAGTGGGACTGGGCTTGGGAATGTAAACGAGTTGAACAGGCAGATGTAAGAAATGCCACAGCTTAAGCTCAACACTCAGTGGCAGCTACATCAGGCCTTAGAGTTACCCGGGTGATAGGGAGTGGTGGGGACTGGGGCAAATTGACCAGCACTTGACCCATCAAAGTAGCAACTAACTGCTAAAACTGATAGTTGCATGAAGAACTGTGGATTCACTATCATCAGTCTTCTAAAGTTTCAGGAGATTCTGGAAACTTGGAGGGTTTGTTTTTTTTTTTAAGATTTTATTTATTTATTCACGAGAGACACAGAGAGAGAGGCAGAGACACAGGCAGAAGGAGACACAGGCAGAAGGAGAAGCAGGCTCCATGCAGGGAGCCCGATGTGGGACTCGATTCCGGGTCTCCAGGATCAGGCCCTGGGCTGAAGGTGGTGCTAAACCGCTGAGCTACCCGGGCTGCCCGAAACCTGGAGTTTTATAAGAAATCTCCTGGTTTCTAAATGTTGGCAACTTACTCAAAGCTTTAAAACAGTGTGTTTGCCAACACCATGCGAGCCAAATACACCAAATATCCGTACCCTGGGCAGCCTATCTCTGAGATGGACAAATACCGGCAAACCCTTGCACATAATGGAGAGAACTCTAGCCCTTGTAGTGCCCTTGTAGTGCTTAATTAGCACAGGGCACGGTTCAGGGGAGTCTTAAAAGTGGGTCAAATGAAGACATTGGTGCAGCAGTTAAAAGATGTTTGGGCAAAGGCAAGGCACTTCTGCCGAGGGGAAAGAGGGAACAGAGCCCATCAGGTAGTGAATGATCTTACCTTTTGTACCTGCCCTGGATGATTTCTTCTAGTCCCCTGGAAGTAGGAAATGTGGAGCCCAGGTGAAAGATAAGGATCAGAAGATACAAAATGGGAGTCAACAGCATGTGGGTGATGGCTTTCAGGAGTGAAAGTGGGGGAAGAAGGGAGGGTACAATTCTGAGCAAGTGTCCCAGTTGAGGATGAAGAGCTAGTACATGGGGCAGGGAGGATGCACAGAGGAACAGAGGTCATTGATGGGGAAAGGAGTTACTCAGGTCCCAACTGAAGACCCCTCTGCTGGGGTTTTGAGAGCAGTTCTGTAAAATAACAGGAGCAAAAGCCAAGTTGCAAAGGATGTGGATGGGAGGTTTGCATGAAGGGTAAGTCAGGGAAGAGGGAGTGGTGGGGGCAGGAAGGGGTTTTTTTAACTTTTACTTTTTAAATTTTGTAAAAAAGATTTTATTCTTTTATTCTTGAGACAGAGAGAGAGAGAGAAAGAGGCAGAGACACAGGCAGAGGGAGAAGTAGGCTCCATGCAGGGAGCCTGATGCGGGACTGGATCCTGGGACCCTGGGATCAGGCTCTGAGTTGAAGGCAGACGTTCAACCACTGAGCCACCCAAGTGCCTCTACTTTTAAAAATTTTAATTGTGGGGATCCCTGGGTGGCTCAGTGGTTGAGCGCCTGCCTTGGGCCCAGGGCGTGATTCTGGGGACCCGGGATCGAGTCCTACATCGGGCTCCCTGCATGGAGCCTGCTTCTCCCTCTGCCTGTGTCTCTGCCTCTCTCTCTCTCTCTCTCTCTCTCTCTCTCTCTCTGTGTCTCTTATGAATAAATAAATAAAAATCTTTAAACAAAAAACCCCATCAAATTTACTGTCCTAACCATGTTTAAGCATACAATTCAGTAGTGTTAAGCATATTTACGTTGCTGTGCAACCAATCTCCAGAACTTTTTCATCTTGCAAAACTGAAACTCTGCAACCATTTAACAACTTTCTATTCCCCGCGCTGCAGCCCTTGGCAACCAGCATTCTGCTCTCTGTCTCTATGAATTTGACTACTTTAAGGACCCTGTATAAATGGAATCATCCAGTATTTGTCTTTTTGTGACTGGCGTATTTCACTTAGTATAATGCCCTGAAGGTTTATCCATGTTGTAGTATGGTCAGGATTTCCTTCCTATTGAAGGCTGAATAATATTCCATTGTGTGGATGGACCATTTTTGTTCATCCAGTTTCTGTCCCTGGACATTTGGGTTGCTTCTGCCTGTTAGCTTTCTATAGCTTTTTGAAGGGGAGATTTTGGCTCTGAAAAGGAGAGAAAAGTAAATCACATTCAGTTGCTAGCATTACTAATAGGTGGGTGGGGGTGGACAGGACCGTGCGTGGGTTAAAAATACATCATGTGCGTGGGTTCAAAATATATCATGTATGAGACAGAATAAGCAAATTAGAGAAGGAGATGGAGGGAATTTGCAGTGTTTTTATTTCTCAGAACCCTATTGTACACAGTATTGGTGTCTTGATGCTTACATTGGGGGCATTTTATGGATCCCGAGACTTCTATCAGTTGCCTTTCTTTAAAGCTTTGCTGACACTCGCTTCTTTTATTTTTATTTTTTATTTTTCATTTTTCAAAATATTTTACTTATTTGAGAGAGAGAGAGAGAGCACGAGCAGGGGAAATAGCAGGGGGAGAGGGAGAAGCAGATCCCCTGCTGAGCAGGGAACCCTACAAGGGACTCGATCCCAGGACCCTGGGATCCTGACTCGAGCCAAAGGCAGCCACTTAACTGACTGAGCCACCCAGGCGGCACCCCCCACCCCTTACTTCTTTTCTTTTCCTTTCTTTTCTTTTCTTTTCCTTTCCTTTCTTTTCTTTTCTTTTCTTTTCTTTTCTTTTCTTTTCTTTTCTTTTCTTTTCTTTCTTTTCTTTCTTTTCTTTTCTTTCTTTTTCTTTTCTTTCTTTTCTTTTCTTCTTTCTTTCTTTTTCTTTCTTTTTCTTTCTTTTTTTGAAGTTTCCCCCACTTGATTCTTTTTTTTTTTTTCCACCACTTGATTCTTAAGTGAACATTAAGCTTGTGCGCAGTTAATCTTTGTTGCATTTGATTTTGTCTCGAGAAAGACTAGGATAGAAAGAAGACTGTGTCATTTTGTTCAGGATTTTGCCCGTGCCTAAGATCATCGCATGGCACGTGTGCTTGATAAATCCATCCAAAGAACCACTCCTCACAACATGGTGGATCTATCCCTCAGTCCTCTCACTCCACACCTAGAGATGCCCTACGTTCAGTAGCAGCTCGTGTCTTGACTTGTCACTGATTGTCCACCTAAAGCACTTTCAGCCACAGTGTGGATCCATGGCTCCTAATTCGGAATCCACAGGGAGTCACTGGTGGTGCTTTGTAAAAAACCACATGCCCAGGTACTCTCCTGAGAGTAACCAAATCAGAATTCCTGGGGCCAGGGCCCTGGAATGAGCATTCTTGGTTTTATTTTGTTTTTAAGGTGTTTTCAAATAAAATTGGACTAGTCACATTCTGAGCTGATTCTCAACATATAGTTATAAAGGAAATTTAAATTTTTTTTCATGGATATGGCAATAGATTAGTTTTGTAAATTCATTCTTGACAGATACATATATGTGATCAGGTAAGAATTTGAGTGCACAAAACAATATTTCCAAAGTTCTGAAAACATGTTTCATTATATATCATATATATATATGGGAGAGAGAGAGAGAATGCTCCTCCATTCATTAGAGAAATATATATTTTTTTCATCTACTTGCTTATGTAGCAAGTAGTTTACACTGGTTGCAAGAATTGAGGGCTTGGGTCCTTATCTTGTCCATTATCTTGTAGAGCTTATGTTCTGGCTTCCATTCTTTCCACTTAGGTTTCATAGTCTAGAGATAACAATAGCAATCACATGGTTTACTTACTGTTCTAAGTTCGTTCTTTCTTTCAAGATTTTATTTATTTATTTGACCGAGAGAGAGAGAGAGAGAGAGAGAGAGCGCACAAGTAGGGGGAGCAGCAGAGGGAGAGGGAGATGCAGGCTCCCTGCTCAGCAGGGAGCCCGATGTGGGATTCGATCCCAGGACTTTGGGATCATGACCTGAGCCGAAGGCAAATGGCCAACCAACTGAGCCTCCCAGGTGTCCCAAGTGCTTTGTTTAATCCTTACAACAACTCTACGAAATAAGACTATCATAATGCCCATCTTACAGATGAAAAAGCTGAGGCAGAGAGGTGAAATAATTTGCCCAAGCCACACATCCTTTAAATGGTGTAGTGCAATTTAGAGCCAGGTAGTCTGGTTCCAGAGTCACTACACCACCCCTATCTTCCTGTCACCTTTGAGATATCTTAGCAAACCCCAAATTTGCCTTAAGTCAGGCAGTATGCACAGGCCATACAGTTTCAAAATGTTGTACCATATCCTGCTAGTCCTGATGACTCAAAGATAGAATTCCTTATATCCTAATTTGGAGATGTTTGTTATATTTTTCACCATCTGTTAATATTGGCAGGCTACTGTTGGATTTCTTACTCATCCATTGTAATGGAGAAAGCAGAGAAGTTTTGGACCATAGGAAGAAAAGCTCAGTCACGAAGTCAGAGGTCATAAGGGAATCAGGATCCTCTCAAAGTTAGGTCCAGAGCTTTTTTTTTTTTTTTTTAAGATTTTATTTATTTATTCATGAGAGAGACACAGAGAGAGAGAGAGAGGGAGAGAGAGGCAGAGACACAGGCAGAGGGAGAAGCAGGCTCCCTGCAGGGAGCCTGATGTGGGACTCGATCCAGGGACCCCAGGATCACGCCCTGGGCCAAAGGCAGATATTCAGCCGCTGAGACACCCAGGCGTCCCTGGTCCAGAGCTTTCAAATGATTTTTCTTGTAGCTTCACAATGATACATATGCTTCTGTTTTTTCCAATGGGACATTATTGTGCTTTTAGTTTCCATTTTTCCTTTCATTTTTATGAACCAATAGTTTGAGAACAAAGGCTCAGTCTTGAATGACCCCCCTTTCAGTGGCGTGTTGGAGCTCTCCCAGAGTAGCTCCCTATCCCCAATATTTCCAATTTTCCTCAAATGCATGTGGTAAATATTCACTGTTATTAACATTATCCCGAAAGAGCTGTGTCTATATGGACAAAATTGCAAAATAGAAGTTCAGTCGTGATCAATGATCATATGGGGTCATATGAGAGCATAACCGGGGTGCGCTTTCTTTATCCAAGTCAAAAGCTCAAAGGAGACATGAAGCATTTGGTCTCTCTTGGTTGAAACATCCTGCTCCTCAGCCTTGTGACATCTTATAGTCTGATAATCCCCTGCCTACTGATCCAAGCACGGCTGCTGATTCTGTTGGAGTTGGACGATGAGTTCCAGCGCCGTTGGCAGGTCTTCTCCTCCCTTGGGTGTGTGCTAGGGGTCTGCGTCATGAGGGCTGGTGCCGAGGGAATGGCTGTTGGCCCCTCCCATTGCTCCAGTGCCATCACCCATGTGATGGTAGTGCCATCCTGCTTCCCCACGTGATCCGGTGGGGCCTATTCTTGAGAAGGGTCCTGTGACGGCAGCCATTCCTATCCACCTGACACTGCAGTCACTGGACAGCCCAGTCATTGCCGTGCCTGTTGCCAAAGAGGTCGTGCCCAACGTGCCTCACTCTGGGCTGCAACACCCACAGTGACACGGGCATGTTTTAGCAACACACGATCATCAGCCACGCACTCCTGGTTAAGAATCCTTGGTGTCTGGGATCCCTGGGTGGCTCAGCGGTTGAAGGCCTGCCTTTGGCTCAGGGCGTGATCCTGGAGACCCTGGATTGAGTCTCAAGTCGGGCTCCCTGCATGGAGCCTGCTTCTCCCTCTGCCTGTGTCTCTGCCTCTCTCTCTGTGTGTCTCTCATGAATAAATAAAAGAAAATCTTAAAAAAAAAAAAAAAAGAACGAATCATTGGTGTTAAAAAAAAAAAAAGAATCCTCTCATTTAACCTAGCAGTCCTCTAGTCCTGCTGCTCAGTCTGTTTCCAATTGTTCGCTGTTAAGTAATGTAGTAGTGCACATCTTTGTGGTAAACTGTCTTTGTTTCTATTTTCTGGGGTAAATTCATAGAGGTCGAATTTTTAGAGTCAAAGGACAGGCATATTTTAAAGGCAGGGTGTAAACCAATTTGGCCAATACACAGAGGCAGCTGGGGTGGTGGAGAAAGCATGGACCAGGTGTGAGGGGGCCTGGGCTCAAGATCAAACTGTGCAGCTAGTGGGGTGGGGCTTTGGGCAAGTCCTTCTGTTTCATTTCCATTCCTTTGGTTTCATTTTCTTCTTTTGTAACGTGAGCGCTGTTAGGAATCTGCATAGGAGGGCAGCCCCAGTGGCGCAGCGGTTTAGTGCTGCCTGCAGCCCTGGGTGTGATCCTGGAGACCCTGGATCAAGTCCCACGTCGGGCTCTCTGCATGGAGCCTGCTTCTCCCTCTGCCTGTGTCTCTGCCTCTCATTCTCTCTCTGTGTCTCTATGAATAAATAAATAAAATCTTTAAAAAAAAAAAAAAGGAATCTGCATAGGAGCGGTGGTGCCAACGTTACTCCGTCTCTCAGTACTGCAGGCAGGTGTAGGAAAGGAGGGCATGTCTGTTGGACTCCATGGTGGACTTGTGTAGCAGAGGGCTTCCCTTTATGCAGTCGTGATGGCTTACTTGAGAATTGCTTCAGGGTTTCAGAGAAGCTATTGCTTTTCTAGAAGAAAATCTAGATTACTGTCTGGAGTCCAGGTAATTTTTAGGCCTCTGACATATGGATAGAGATCAAAGAGACATCCTCCACACATATGTTCTGGATGTGGTTCCAAAGCTGATTACCTTGATATTAATTTCACTCTTGTATCTTTACAGGGAAACTTTATGGTGATGTTCCTTTTATAGAAGAAAGACACAGACATCGGTATGAGGTATGGCCTACACACTGAATTACTGTGGAATGTAGATGCTTAGTTCGAGGAACTCCAGTGATTACAAATAGACCTCTGGAAAAAGTGTCCAGCTCAGTGGTATCCATCGGGCTCGGGAGTCAGAGTCAGGCCAAAAAAACCAGAGGGGGCAAGTGGAGGCAGGGACCCTCTGTCCTTTTTGGCTTTTCAAAGGCAAAATCTCTAAGTATCCGCACACAGGACATATCAGGGTTTAGGTTACCCTAACTGTTGTCTCCTAGACTAAGATAGGGTCATTGTCCTTATTTTTAAACTCCCGCCCTTTTTTTGGCAGGTTTGGGAAAAGGGAACTTGCCTCTTCTAAACCATATGCCTCTCGGGATAGGGATGCATCTCGGGCTATCACATAATGGATTCTTGGTTTAGGAACCTCTTTGGAAGTCTACATTGAGCTTGAGGCTTAGTGTTGTATGATTAATAAGAGTTATTGTTGAGATTGTCACATGAGAAACAGGTTCCCTAAAATGCAGACTGTCTATACCAGGATTATTGGAGTATCAATTATGATGCTCTCAGCTAGGAAGAAACAAAATCCCTGCTCATTATTCACTCAAACCAGCCTCAACAATAAGGAAATTTGTTATATTAGGTAATAGGTAGTTCAGAGGCTGGGCAGGCTCTAGGCATGGTATGATCAGGGCTTCTACTTTCTGTGGGATTCTCTTGGCCCTACCTTTTCTCTGTGTGTTTGCCTTGCCCTTTGGCTGGTCTCCCTCCTAGTTGCAAGTTGGTTACCAGCAGCAGCTGAGGCAACATGCATCTATCTCTCCTAGACATGGAAGTTTTTCTTCAGTCTGATTGGATCAGTACAATTATCTGCCCTCCTATGAACTGGTAACCATAGCAAGGGCAAAGCTAAACCAGGATTAAACCTGGGTTCTTGTATCATTCATCAACCAAGAGGAATAGGTTTATGATGTTTGGTTTAGACTAGCAGGACCAACTTCTAGAATGGGGGAGATGGGATGCTTGGTGGCTCAGTGGTTGAGTGTCTGCCTTCCGCTTAGGGCATGTAGTCACAGGATTGAGTCCCGCATCGGGCTCCCTGCATGGAGTCTGCTTCTCCCTCTGCCTGTGTCTCTGCCTCTCTCTGTGTGTTTCTCATGAATAAATAAGTAAAATCTTAAAAAAAAGAGAATGGGGGAGATGGTGTCCCATGGGCCATGTGGAGGTGGAGTAGATGCTAGAAAAAGTCCAGGGTTCTATTTTGAGGGAGGATCAATGGGAATTGATTCTGGGTAGGTACTACTATTAGAGACCAATTTGCTGAGTATAGGCCATTTTTGGTCCTATTTCCATTGGGAACTGGCCCAACTGGTGCTTTGCCCAGGTGGTAGCCAGAAGGTCCAAGAACTACTGTGCACATGGTTGTGTGGCCATCCATTCCTTCATATTTATTTTGTATCTGATATGCACTGGAGATGGAAGGGGGAAAGGCACACACAGCCTCTCTCCTGTTCAGGAGCTTGCATTCTAATGGACAGGACAAAAAATAAGATAACAGATAAAATAAGTACAGGTGAAATCACATATCAGATAGGGTACTTCTATATAGAATATATAAAGAATTCTTACCACTGAATAATAAATAATGGCAAAGATTCTGAATAGACATCTCTCCAAAGAAGATATACTAATGGCCAATAAGCAAATAAAAAGATGTTCAACGTCACTCATCATCACGGAAATGCAAGTCAAAGCCACTAATACCACCTCATACCTACTAGGATGGCTACAATCAAAAGACGGACAATTAAAAAAAAAAAGACGGACAATAACAAGTGTTGGTAAAGACATGCTCTTGGTAGGAATGTAAAATGTAAAATGGAATATCATTTAGCAGCTCCTCAAAAAGTTAAAGCTAGAGTTACCATATGACCCAGTAATTCCATACTTAGATATATAACCCAAGAGAAATGAAAACGTGCATGCACACAACTTATATACAAATGGTCAAAGCAACATTAGCCATAATAGCTAAAAAAAAAAAAAAAGGCAGAAACACCCCAAATGTCCATCAACTGATGAATGGGTAAATGAAGTGTGGTTTATCCATGCAGTGAAATTATTTGATAATAAAAGGAAATGAAATATTGATACATGCTACTATAGAGACGAAGCTAAAGCACATTAGCTAAGTGAAAGAAGCCAGTCATAAAAGATTACATACTGTATGGTTCCATTACCATGAAATGCTCAGAACAGACAAATCTGAAGAGACAGAATGTAGATTAGTGGTTGCCTAGGGCTGATGGGGAGGTGATGAGGGGATTAGGGGATGATGGTTAGAGGAGATAGGGCATATTCCTGGACTGATTGTGGCAACGGCTGAAATCCTCTATGAATGTGCTAAAAACCATTGAGTTTGTATACTGTTAGTGGGTGAATTGGATGGTATGTGAATTATATCTCAATAAAACTGTTGAAAAAAGGAAAAATAATTATAAATTGTGAGAATTAGCCTAATGTTAAAAAAATAAAAACATATGGGGTTAAGATTGAGGAGGACAGGCAGGACCCCACTTTGATTTTAGATGAGTTAGTACTTTCTGTGAAGGAGAAGCTAAAAAGTTTGGGAAAGGACTAGGGATGCAATGAGTGAGGGAAGGAGCTGTGCACCAGGCCATAGAGTTGTCGTCTATTACCAATATTCTACGCAGAAAAATTGCTCCAAGCATCACCTTAGAGCTTTTATGTAACTATGTGTGAAGGAAGCATTGAGGTTAGTCACAAGGGAAATAAGACAGTTTCAATCCTCAAGGAGATTTGTGATTTGGGGAGAAACAGTTAATTACACATAACTCAAGGGAAGAAGCAAATATGGTGATGGCTATAAATAGCTAATCTCAAGGTTCCAAGTCAGAATATCTGTGTCACAGTCTTACTTTTTGAATCTCATCTTTGAGCAACAGAAGGTGGGCCTCTCAGGTTTAGGGGCTGTGATTAGACTGTTTCTCAGGTTCATCATGAGTTTAAAAATAGGCTTTGGGGGTGGGATATAGAAATTAACTACTAGTAAAGAGCATCACTGAAATGGAATCCCCACCCAATTGATGGGAGGACATTTTCTTTTTTTATTTTTATTTTCTTTTATTTATTTTTTAAGAAAATTGTATTCAAGTTGACAGAGGACATTTTCATAAGCTGATATGTCTGTATGGCTCTGCTGCCCAAAGTCTTAATTTAATTTCTTGTTTTTTTAGGTGAACCCAAGCCTGATCAGTCAGTTGGAGCAGAACGACTTAAGTTTTGTAGGTCAGGATGTTGATGGAGAGAGGATGGAAATCATTGAACTGGCAAGTAAGTGGGGCTCTTTGTTTTTGAAAATTTTCCTGGTAAACTAACGTCTCATTGTTGTTATATATGAAAATATCATTTGTCGTCATATGTGAAGATCTACGTTGAGACTCATTTTGTTTGCTCTCCTTTTCTTCTCTCCTTTGAAATAAATACGCAACTAAATTTAAACAATATGACTAAATATAAAGTACATGAAAAAAACAAGCCACTTATAATCCCAATCACTTTGGGGCCCACTAGTCTGACTCTACCATAAAATGACACATTGCTCCGAGCCTACCAGTTCTCCTAGCAGTATGCTTCCTTACCATCCTTGCCCCATTTCTGGGCCTCCTCCTCTTGCTAGCCTCTAGGTTACTTGCTCTGGGCAAGGCAGGTGGCCCACCATTGAGTAGCACTCTCCTTTCTCTCTCTTTTGAGGAAGAATGGCCCGGTGCCCACCCCACTACTGGTGACTGGTTTTGATGTCTGTTGTATGTAGAGCCTGGCCCCTCATTCTACCTGGAATCTGCCTTTCCATACCGCTTATGCTCCATGGTCAAGTGTGGGCCAGTTGTTTGACTTGTGAACACTAGTCACTGCACCCAGGGAAGTTCTTAGTAAGACCAAACATGGCACAAGGGGATGGTGACTTCTGTTGAGGAAGACCGCCAAAGAAGTTGTTTATGTGTGGGCTGGGACTCCCTCAAGAGCCTAGGTGCAAACCATCCACCATCACTGATGACACAGAGGACAGTTTTCTCATTCAGAGCTGCAAATACATAGTAAGCCCATGCTTACTGCTGACCCCAGCTCTGTCTTGAACATTACTTATTGCCTGGCCCCTGTTACAGAAATGTTTGCCAACCCCTGTTGTAGATCCACACATACACACTTCATTTAACTTGAACCTAACATGTTCAGGTGCCTGCTTGACCGGTTTGTCCATCTGGATGTTCTAGTGCTTCCAATTCCATTTACTTAAAACTAAGTTTGCATGCTTTCCAAATTAGTTGTTCCTCCTGACTATTTCTGCTAAGTCATCCTCAGTCTCCCTGTTCAGGAGAGGGGGCACCACTGGCATGGGGAGGGGGATCATTCTTTGCAGTGGGGGTGGTTCTGTGCACCATATGATATTTGGCAGCGTCCCTGGCCTCTACCCACCGGATGCCAGTAGCATTGTCCCTCCTTGCCCAAAGTCGCACACCCAAAACCATCTCCACACATTGCCAAGTGTCTCTGAGGGGCACATTCGCCTCTGGTTGGGAACCACTGTCCTAGACCATCAGGCTTAAAATTAGACTTACTTAGTTCCTCTTCCCCTTTATACCCACAACTTGTGATCAGTTGTCAAGTTGTGTAGATTCTGTCTCTAGAAAGATTGAGTTGGGGTTGCATTTCCATCCCTCTCCCCGTCATCCCAACGCATGGCGACTCAGACCCAGAGCGGTACCAAAGCTCCTTTCTGCCTCCAGGCCCTTCCCTCCACAGCACCTCCCAAGGAGGATGGGGCTCTGTGCAGTGCATGTGACACGAATTTGGTGGATAAACCACTCTCATTTATCGAATGCTTAGTTTGTACAGGATACTATAAAAATGGTAGCATGATTTCCTAGAACCTACCTTTCAACCTATCTTCTTTAGGCTCCAGATATTCTGGCCTTACTCTTCTAAATTTCCTACTTCTTTTACCATCTTAGCCCCTGTCACCATCCTCTACTTAAAATTCCTTTTCTCTGTCCCTTTCCTTTTCTGTCTGGAATCTGTTTAGGTTCTTCAGGGGTCCCAGGCAGGGAGCAGAATTAAAGTCGGCAAAGGCTTCTTTGAATGCAGTAACGTGTTACCTGGACCCTCAAAGAGGGAAAGCAGTGGACATTAAGAGCACGCTCACTAGATGCTTCTCACTAGATGCCCTGCGGGGCTTATGTAACTTACAAGATGGGTGACGTTATTCTCACTTTACAGAGAAGGAGGCTGTGGTGCAAAGATGTTGTCTTTGCTGTCCAGCTAGTCACAGGTGGGCCTGGAGCCAAACCAGGTCCTGCCACTGCCTTGGTGGATGTTGTTTTTCTTCTTTTCACCAGACATTCCACCTAAGATTATCAATCCATGCCTGAAGTTTTGAATTAGAAGATAAGGATGTATTTCCTATAGTCTTTTTTTTTTTTAAGGATTTTTAAAATTTATTTATGAGAGGCAGAGACATAGGCAGAGGGAGAAGCAGGCTCCCCACAAGGAGCCCCATGTGGGACCCCATCCCAGATTCGGGATCAGCCCTGAGCCACCCAGGCATCCCTCCTATAGTCTTTCTAATGGAAATGCCCATCATTTAGAATTTTTATAGTGCAGATCCCTGGTCAGGGTTGAAGTCTCTTAAAGCTTTCTGGCATGGGAGAGGGCAGAGAATTTCTTAAGCAGATTACTGTTTGTTTACTTCATTCAAGTACTTACTTTCTTTTAATTCTCCTGGCCCTCCTTATTGTCAGCAAATCCTTAGATGCCTCTTTCATTGCATGGATTTAGTTTCCCATTGACACTTCCAAATTTCACGGGTGTTGGAAAGGAAATGAGAGACGCCGTAAAATCCTGCCATTTTTTAAAAGCTGATTGCAAGGAAATTCAGTTTATTAAGGCAAATTCCCCAGGAGATTCTGATCTTAGCTACCCCTAGAAGCATATCCGTGAATCTCTACATTCCTAAAGGAATTCTAAAAGGAACAATAAAGTTTGAGATTACTATAGTGTCAGAATGTGATTCAAAGCAATTAAGAGCACTATCTAAAAGATACTTTATCTGACTGATAGAACACCATCAAAATAGAAACTTTTTCGTTCTTTCCTCATATTGACCTACGGGACTCTTTTGGAGAAAGTGATTCAGAACAGTGGTCCATTCATTCAAATATTTTGTCCCTAGCCATGACATTATTCACTGCGTAGCTTCTGTCTGCAGTTGTACAAAAGCACAATTACTGTCTGTCTTTCAAAGACATCCCTAGATGCTGTGCTGTAAGAGCCATTGCATCTTAAATTGAAAGCTACTTGCTTCATTTCTTTTCTTCTTTTACTTGAGAGGACACATTCCTGGAAGAAGGTGGCATTCTCCTCACCAGGCTTTCATACCTGAGTGTCCCTCTCATTTAAGGAGGCTTCTTCCTAGATGTGATGTACAGGATTTCCACGCTGGATCTTTCTGGACATAGAGCTGTCCAGTGAAACTTGCTGCAATGATGGACTACTCTGCCCTGTTCAGTGTGGTAGCCACTAGCCATGTGTGGCTACTGAATACTGGATGTGTGCTCAGCTAATTTGAATGAATTTAAATAGCCACATGTGGCTAAGAGCTACCATTTTGTATAGCAGAGCTTTAAATGAGAACTTCACGATAGTGGGCATTTCCATTCAGTCGTCATTTCCTTACTATTGTAGTAGGAGCTTTGGGTCTCCAATTGTAAGTGAGGGGAATTTGTGACTTTGAATTCCATGCTAGATTTTCAGATCATTTTATAAAGCATCTTGTTGAAAGTTACAAAGTTATATTTACTCCCCTCCCCATAAAACTTACATTCTGTCATCGTTGGTTTGATATACATAGCAATTAAAATGATTTTTGAAGTAGGAAATACAGCCCTGACCATGCTCTGTACTATAGTAATTATGAGATTAGAGAGTTGTCCGATTTCTTTTTTTTTTTTAAGATTTTTTATTTATTTATTCATGAGAGACAGAAAGAGAGAGAGAGAGAGAGAGAGAGAGAGAGAGAGAGAGGCAGAGGGAGAAGCAGGCTCCATGCAGGGAGCCTGACGTGGGACTTGATCCAGGGACTCTAGGATCATGCCCTGAGCTGAATGCGGCGCTAAACCGCTGAGCCACCCGGGCTGCCAAGTTGTCTGATTTCTAATTAGAAGTTGCTTCCTAATCTGGGGGGCAAAAATCCAAAACATAGTTTTTGAGAGATCTGATTGGGGGAAGGAATTTGTAATCCTGTAAAAATTCTACCCAGATTTCGAAATGTTGCCCATTTAATTTTTTCCAATCCCAAAGGGGATTCGTGTGTTTAAAAGCAGCTGGGTAAAGCTACTTTTCTGTTCCTATTCCATTTAGGAGAACTTGAATGGCTCACACAGGAGTTTTTTACAACCTCAGTATGAAAATCACTTAATTTCTCCCCCATAATGTAAATAACATATAGTCATGGAAAAGTTTCACACAATAAGGAAAAGTGTAAGAAAGAAAATAAAAATATCTTGATCTCTTACCACCTCAAGCCATAACCACCACTAACATGTTGAAAGGCCATCCTTTTATCACTCTGAGACTCTAAATCACAGGTGATAAGTTGGCATAGGGTGAAATAGGGGTGCCAGTTCCGTTTCATGGAGCCACCCCTGATAAATATCCAACCTAAAGCTGTGACTGGAAAAGTAGTTGTGCTTGCTGCATTCTCAGGGGACTCTTCCCTTGAGACCGGAAACAACCTTGGAGGGGACGGCCAGAGGCCAGCTAAGAGACAGAACGACCTACAGTTCGCCCTACAGTGTGAGGGATACCATGGGAATGGAGTCAACATACATCTACCAAGGGCCTTCAAAAAACTTTGGGCAAGCAGAATTCGTCTCGCCTTTCAAAAATGTTGCTTAATTTTGCTCACTCTAACACCTTGCACAGATAAAATGCCAGATCTCTTATTAAGCGAGATGTGTTTTGCAGCTTGAAATTCTGCTGTGAACACGGTTCATGAGGGGAGCTGTTGGTGATGGTAACGGGTTCATTATCTTACCATTTGATGTGTTTTCTTATTCAAAGATAAGACCTTGAAAGCAGCTCTCTGTTTGTCTGCTTCAGTCACATCATGATTATTCTCATTTCAGATCATCCCTATTTTGTTGGTGTCCAATTCCATCCTGAGTTTTCTTCTAGGCCGTTGAAGCCTTCTCCTCCGTACCTGGGCCTATTACTTGCGGCAACCGGGAACCTGCATGGCTACTTGCAACAGGGATGCAAGCTGTCTTCTAGGTAACCAGCTTACTGCTCTCAGCACCGACCCGAGCTGCCCTTAGCAACATTTTAGGTTTCTCTTGACATTTTAGGTTTCTCTTGAAATCAAACATCATGACAGGATTTTTGTAAAGCGAAGAGTAGGGTTTTTTCTTTCTTAATGATCCTGATTTTTTCTCCGAATGAAAATAATTTCTTCATATCTAACATCAGTAACATGTCGACTTTGGGAATCATGCTGATGCTGGGTATTATTTTAGAAATTTTGTCATTTTGATAGGTGAAAAATGGGCTTTACTTTTGTTGACTCTCTGATTAATGAATATATATAAATATTTTATACGTTTATTTGCTTTTTTAGGAATAGCCTGTTCATACCCTCTGCTCTATTTTTCCTTTTGCTATTATATCCTTTTTCTTACTGATTGGTAAGCTCTTTATATATAAAGGACATTAATCCTTTGTTAGGTTGCAAATACTTTTTCAAACTGGGTTTGTTTGCCTTTGAAGTTATTAATGATAGTTTTCATTTTCCATAAGGAGTTATAAAGAAGGACTTGGGGATCCCTGGGTGGCTCAGCGGTTGGGCGTCTGCCTTCAGCCCAGGGCGTGATCCTGGAATCCCGGGATCGAGTCCCACATCGGGCTCCCTGCATGGAGCCTGCTTCTCACTCTGCCTGTGTCTCTGCCTCTCTCTCTCTATCTCTCTCTCTCTCTCTGTCTCTCATGAATAAATAAATAAAATCTTTTTTAAAAGTTATAAAGAAGGGGGATCCCTGGGTGGCGCAGCAGTTTAGCGCCTGCCTTTGGCCTAGGGCGCGATCCTGGAGACCCGGGATCGAATCCCACATCGGGCTCCTGGTGCATGGAGCCTGCTTCTCCCTCTGCCTATGTCTCTGCCTCTCTCTCTCTCTCTCTGTGACTATCATAAATAAATAAAAATTAAAAAAAATAAAAATTTTTAAAAAAGGGAAGAGAAAAATTAATTAAAAAAAAAGTTATAAAGAAGGACTTTATATAGTCTTTATGTTTTTTTGTAAAAGATTTTATTTTTCAGTAATCTCTACACCCAATGTGGGGCTTAACAACCCTGAAGTCAAGAGTTGCATGCTCCACTGGTTGAGCCAGCCAGGCACCCCTATTTATGTTTTTTTAAAGTTTATGCAGTCAGATCTTTAACTTTTATGGATTTTTCCTTTAGTATAATACCTAAAATCTTTCTTTCCCTTTCAAAAATATCATATAAAAGCAGCCCATTTGTTTTTTTTTTTGTTTTGTTTTGTTTTGTTTTAGCCCATTTGTTTTTCACTAGCACTCTCATGGTTTCAATTTTACAATTTAAATCTGTAATCTGGGGTGCCTGGGTGGCTCAGGCCGTTAAGCATCTGCCTTCAGCTCAGGTCATGATCTCGGGGTCCTGGGATCGAGCCCCATATCAGGCTCCCTGCTCAGCAAGGAGTCTGGTTCTCCCTCTCCTTCTGTCCCTCCCCTTGCCCTGGCTTGTGTGTTCTCTCTCTCCTCTCTCTCTCTCTCTCTCTCCTCTCTCTTCCAAATAAATCTTTTTTTTTAATATTTTGTTTATTTATTCATGAGAGATTCAGAGAGAGGCAGAGAGAGAAGCAGGCTCCATGCAGGGAGCCTGATGCTGGACTCGATCCCAGGACTCCAGGATCACGCCCTGGACTGAAGGCAAGAGGCTCAACCGCTGAGCCACCCAGGCATCCCTCAAATAAATAAAATCTTAAAAAAAAAAATCTGTAATCTATATGTACTTGATAATTGGCATAGTGTGTAAGGTACGATCTGTACACACACACACTCCCGCCCGCTATCCCCATGGTTAATAAGTTGGAAGGATTTCTGTTTTGTTCCACTGATGATTTTTCTCTTATTTCGAACCCTTATCACCCTTTTCATTATCATAGCATTACTGTAAATCAAGACTTTATCTACCCTACGCCCATTATTAAACTTTTTATTTTTATTTATTTATTTTAAAGATTTATTTATTTATGATAGACATAGAGAGAGAGAGAGAGGCAGAGACACAGGCAGAGGGAGAAGCAGGTTCCATGCAGGGAGCCTGACATGGGACTCGATCCCGGGTCTCCAGGATCGTGCCCTGGGCCAAAGGCAGGCACCACCCAGGGATCCCCCATTATTAAACTTTTTAAAATATATATTTTGCTATTTTTCCAGATGAATTATACAATGATTTTTAAAATTAGGTTCAAATTTTAAAAATCCCTTAGGGATTTTCGTTAAAATTTCCTTACATTTAAATATTAGTTTGGGGAGAATGTGTATCTTTACTTCTCATTCGAGAATATTGGATGCAATAACTTGCAAAGTGGGTGGAGCTAGCCAGAATCAGAGAAGGGTTAGGAAGGGTTATTACCACAGTAACTGGATATATATCGTTTAGAAGATTACCTTTGCTGACACTCATCCTAGCAAATAACCCTTGTGATGTTGCAGTAGAGAGCTTCCAGGAGAGGTGTCTGGTGTGTATGCGTGTGTTTGTGTTACACAAGCTCGCTTCTTTGTGACATTACTTTGCTAGGAGAAGCTCACAGCTGTCTCTCATTTCTTTTACACATGTTTTCTTTTTTTCTTTCTTTCTTTTTTTTTTAAGATTTTATTTATTTATTCATGAGAGACACAGAGAGAGAGAGAGGCAGAGACACAGGCAGAGGGAGAGAGAGAAGCAGGCTCCGTGCAGGGAGCCCGATGTGGGACTTGATCCCGGGTCTCCAGGATCATGCCCTGGGCCGAAGGCAGGTACTAAACCACTGAGCTACTGGGGCTGCCCCTACCCATGTTTTCAAATGGGAACAGCTTTACATACTTCCGTGTTGGGTGTCTTACTGAATGAATGCTCACTCCTTGCACCCTTGAACCAGGGCTTTGGTTTTCAAACGGTGCCCAGCGGAGCTGCAGTCTGGGCTGCCGTGAGGAGGAGCAGGTGAGGGGACCCCGGGCTCTTCCCTGCTTCAGCCGAGCAGCTGCACTTTATCAGGCTCGTGTGGCATGGTTGTGCATGAGATTGCATGCGAAGAGAGAGCTCCCTGTGCTCTGACACTGCGTGGCCTATGCAGCAGATTGGGAATACCAGTGTGGTCTCATGTCGCATGTGTGCTGTGACCCTGCTCAGCCACTTCGTAGTCTCCATCATTTCAGGTGCTGGCATGTAAAAGGAGAGTGACAGTGGAGGAAGTTAGATGGCTGGGAGAAATAAGTCACACCAGACTGGTTGGTTGTTTGCAAGCAACAGCTAAGAACAAGTGTTACCTAGTCTGTGTGGACTGGCCACCTGTGTGTTAGATGGCCCCTTGATTCCCGTGGAGGGGGGATGGTGGTCTCTGGGTGCAGCTTACCAGCAGTTGCAGAGAAAAATTGTTGCTTGCTAGCAACTCCTGAGCAAGACTCAGTGTGTCTCGAGGAGAAGGAAAGACTTCTTAATATAACTCAGCTACTGCTATTGGAATTATAGCAGAATAGCAGGCTTCCGTGGTAGAGAATTCCTACATATCCGCTATGATCCGGTGCATTTCTTGAGGGCAGCCAGCACCTTATATATCTTGGTGTCCCTGGCTCCCCAGCACTCGAGGTTGTTTAGTACCCGTTAAAGTAATAACTGTAGGTAGCAGGGGAGGATGGATATGGTCTAGTCTAATTTTGACACCTCGAAGAGAGTTTTCCAGCTAAGAATGGTGACCGTGAGTTAACCCAGTGACAGATACCCAGGTTCTGGAGGAAGCTTGCACTGCAACCCCTCTCTGCCCAGCTCTGTGGCATTAGTAAATGTCAAAAAAGCAAACAACTGCTTTGATGGCCGGTCTCTAATGTGAGCGGGCTTGGTACTGTATTTCTGTCAAACAAGATGACTGTCTGTAATCAACCATAAACAAATGTACTAAGGAATATGAACACTAGCATAATGACTTCCTTTCCCAGAAATTGGCTGACGGTATGTAATTATATGGCACATGTGCAGCTGACATCTTTAAAGCCCAGAATGCAAAAATCTTTGGCTTTGAGCAGGTCCACCTGAACTATAACCTCTGCGGTCTGCCTGTGGAGAACAGTTCTCTTTTAGTGCCTGGGAAGTTGCGGTAAGATGATTATCTTGGGATCTAGAGCTGAAGTCTTGGCTACTCTGCTGTCCATAGAGTGGCAGCAGTTATGAGGACCAGTTCCACCCGGTTTTCAACTTGTAGTTTTCTGTTCAAGAGGCATGACAGTTTTAGGATAGTATTTTTTAGGTTTTTATAAGCTACTCAAAAGTACATGCCAAATCAAATTGAAAGGCTTTGTTTTGGGGGTTCCCCGAGACGACCCACACATTTGATGATTCACTAGAAGGAAATCAGAATATAGTTGTACTCATGGTTAAAATTCACTTCGGTGACAGAGTAAGCATACCCAGCTGGCTCAGTAAGAAAAAAAGGTGTAAGTGGGGTCTGGAGAAACCTATTTGCAGGTTTCCTATGCTCCCTCCCTCCCATGAGAGGTCCTGCAGAGCTCACCTCCCCTTCAGCAGTGAACATGCAGCAACATGTGCTTGATGTTTATGGCCAGAGAAGCCCATCTGAGACTCAGAGTTTAGGGTTTTTATTGGGGCTGGTTTCATAGGCATTCTCTACCTAGTAACCACTCAGATTCCAGACTCTCAGAAGGAAAGCAAGCATTCACCATAAATCACATCAGCCTACACCCAGTGAAATGACCTTATCAGTTGCTAATGGAGAACACAATCTGAAAGTCAAGTTCCTGAGTCCCTCCTTAAGCAGGACCTTCTAAACATAGCAGCCTCAGGCCCGCTGTGTTAACTCTTTTTATGCACAAGTCTAATAAGCCAGTTTTAGAAAAAACAAATCCAGTGGGAGATTGTTGTAATTCTTTGCTGAGCTCTCTCCTCTGGTATGTAAACATAATCTGTCCCACGTACAAAAGGTGACCGCACATTTGCATGGTTTTGCTGGCATATCATCTAATAGAATGAGACTGTTTCATGTGATTATAAGAAGACTATTATTAGAGGCTTATACTAAATAGACTATACAAAGGTGCTTGTAATTTTGAGTTCTTTAGTATCTAGAAACAGAATATATCATCTCTGTTCAGAATTCCATTTTTAAGCAACTGGAAACAGAAGAGGGATCAGAGTCCAAAGTTATTCCGAGGTTTTTTTCCAGCACGTGGTTCTCTGGGGCTGCCCTGCAGGGCTCTTAGGCTCACTCACCTACATACCAAGTTGAGAAACACCTTTCAGTTTGGATGATGCTATCATTTCTCATGCCCATTTGTCATGCCCACATGTCAGGTCAGAGTAAAACTCTCCTGCTTGCAGAGTGCTTGTTCCATGTTGGAAAGCAAGAACTTAGATGGGGCGCAGTCAGCAGTTCACAGACATGCAGCTCTTTGAGGTAATGTATTTTTAAAGTATAAAGCCAGGATTTCAAGACATTTGAGCAGCATTTTATCCTAGGTTTTAGGACCCTGGATTCCATGCCTCCACCTGACATATACTACCTTTTGTACAGAGAAATCGACTTTTTGTGGCAAAACAGGAAGCAGTCTGGTACAGAAACGAGAAGGGAAATTACTCAGTGATTCTCTATATTTGCTTGACTTTTTTCAGGCCGAACTCAAAAGTTGAAACTACTTTATAATCAAAAGGCCCTTAAAGGAACTACATACCCAGAGCCAGATCTTTCCATTTCCCGATACCTTGTGTACTCCTAGGATTTGAGTCCATTCTCTCCTTCATGCTTATCCTTATCTCTCCGTTTTTATCTTTGGGTCCTGGCAGCAATCAGGGAGAGAAGGTGACCATTTTCATTCACCATTGTCTCTAGTTTCTCTTCTGTGACTCTCTTTGGATTTTCCATCTAAGTGACATGCTGGCTTCCAGCTTGGAAATATTTTCTGGTTGACTTCTAGATGTAGCATTGCAGAAGATTTTGAAAATAGAAAGAAAGGACCTGTAAACCCACCAGCCTAACACACTGTGTTCATTTTTAGGATTTCCTTCCAATCTTTATTCTATATCCATACATGGTTCATTCCATGATTATAATCACTGTTCTGTGACTTCACTCTTCTCTGCATCAGTTTCTTTATAAAAAGGGCATGGTAATGGTACCCACTTGACATGGTACCCACTTAATGAAGATGAAGTTTCATACTAAGTATAAAGCACTTAGCACAGTGTCTGGTCTATGGTGCGAAATTAAATGGAAATTATTATTATTATTTTTTAAGTAAGCTCTGCCAGTAACATGGGGACTGAACTCACAACCCTGAGATCAAGAGTCACACTCTACTGACTGAGCCAGTGAGGTGCCCCTGAGTAGGAATGATTGTCATTAATTTTACCTTAGTTCTGGTCTTCTTCATCTCTTGCCTTCCACAAAGCTTCCTATCTGGTCTCTATCCCTTCAGCTTTCCTCTTCTCAATCCATCTTCCTACATTATTTTGGAATTTAAAACTCTCAGTGGCTTCCCTTGACTTAGAGAACAAAATGCACACCAATCCATAGGGAACAGCTTGCAGTCCCTTGATCTCCCTAGAAGCTTTTAATGCCTTTGCCTCAGCTAACACTGCTTTTGTGGCCCTTGATTTATCAGTGTATATACATACATTCCTGAACTACTTAGTGAGAGGCGAACACCAATCTCTTGTTAGGATGCTAGTTCCCCGAATCATTCCTGACCCTGGGCATGGGGAGGCCTCTCTATTGATTGTAGCATCTGCCTTTCTCCCTCTAAGGCATACTTATCTCCCCCTTGGGTACCTCTTTCCTTTGACTAGGAGGGTAAGATACTCTTTCCCCCTGCAAGAATCTGATGTGTATTTCCCAGCGCTATTTTAAACTTGGAATCACCTTGCCTGTTTTTTTCTTAAACTTTAGGGTGCATGGTTGATGTTGTCAAGGACCATTCTTGCAATGTGTGGTGTGCAGGGGCCAAAGGCAAGCAGCCCCAAGATGGGCCACTTTGGCATAAAGATTATTCCAGGTTTGAAGGGGTTTGGGACAGATGTCAAAATATGCCGCTTTGGCACGTGGACTGTTTGGAGCTGAAGGCAATCAAGACCCTGAAGGCGGGCAGCCCCGGTGGCACAGCGGTTTAGCGCCGCCTGCAGCCCAGGGCGTGATCCTGGAGACCCTGGATCAAGTCCCACGTCAGGCTCTCTGCATGGAGCCTGCTTCTCCTTCTGCCTGTGTCTCTGCCTCTCATTCTCTCTCTGTGTCTCTATGAATAAATAAAATCTTTAAAAAAAAAAAAAAAAAAGACCCTGAAGGCTTAAGAGAAACTTCTGTCCCTCCAGGTTTCTTCTGTTCATCTGTCGCATTCCCTTTATGCCTAGTCCAGGGTGGAGTATCTTAAAGAGAACAGGAAATTCTTGCTCCCCAACAGGTGCAAATAGTTTGTTTCTTTGGGGACAGGGTGGATGAGTAGAGCAGGTGCTATGGATTTGATTTCTGGATTTGCTACTTACTAGGCACTTTTTTCTAAGTCTCTACTTCTAAACCTCAGGATCTTCATCCTTGTGGGCTGCTATAAAGAATAGTTGAGATGGTGCTTTGTAAATTTTTAAAAAATATTTTTAGTTTTTTATTTGTGAGAGACAGAGAGAGGCAGAGACACAGACAGAGGGAGAAGCAGGTTCCCCATGGGGGAGCCCAATATGTTACTCAATCCCTGGACCCAGTGATTATGCCCTGAGCTGAAGGCAGATCCTCAACCACTGAGCCACCCAGGCGTCCTGGTGCTTAGTAAATTTTAAATTCACATAAAAATATGACATTTTCCCCTTTGTTACATTTCCAGCAAAAGTGAACTGGAAAAAAATGATTCTTTTTTACCAGTTTTTTAAACACCCTTTAAAACAGCACCATTTAAAAAAAAAACAAAAAACAAAAAACAAAAAAAAAAACAAAACAAAACCAGCACTGTTGTTTGTCACCAACTCCATACCTTGAGACTTTTTTTTGGTAAAGTGCTGCTAATAAACCACATTTAAGTACATTTTCCATTAGGGATTAAATGTTGATTAAAAGGTGCTCTTTATTGATGGTGGTCCACTGCAGTGCTGATGATATGGTGCCAGCCAGGAATGGAGTTAATAGTGATAGAGACTACTGTGCTTTTAATGCCCTGCTGGGGTTGTAGTCTACCATTTATTATTCAATGCAAAACTCATCAAAGCATAGTAAGTTTTTATTCCAATGCTCTTACATTTTATGGCTTCCAGGGGCTCTTTGAAAAGGAAGTAAGTGTAGCAGTAACAATGCTTTGGAGAAAACTGTGTGCATGGCAACCTGTTTTAAAACATGCTTTTTCTACATGAAATGGATTTTGATACAAAGTATTGCAGGAACTCATGCATGCTGGGAATCCGAAGTATGCCATCAAAATTTTTAAAAATTCCAATCACCTCTTTCTGTTAATGGAGTAGAAGTGGTTTAATGGCTGCCCCTGGGGTGGCATAAAAGGTGGGCTATATGAGGCATTACCATATCTTGTCCTAGCGCCTTGGAATATATATGTTTTCTTATATTGGGAATTTATTAGGAACCAGGAATCTTTGACAAACAAATGACTATGATAAACCTTTTTTTTTTTTTGTCAAAGAACCGCATGTAAATTGTTGCAGACAAGTCTCATAAATCAAGCTGGTTTTGTAAGGATAGAGATTCCCATGAGTCACTGTTGGTGATTTTGATTTTATCTTGTAAAAAATAATATAGGGGGCATCTGGCTGGCTCAGTTGGTAAAGCATGTGATTCTTGTCCTCTGGGTTGTGGGTTCCGGCCCCATATTGGGCTTGGAGCCTGCTTAAAAAGATTATATAAACCTTTTTGGAAAGAGTACTTCCATTATTTGGGGAGTGCATGCATGCATGAGAGACATTTGCCATGATTTTAATTAACTGTGGATAGCCAGACCTTAAAAAAAATTTTTTTAAGGAGTGACAAGGAGAATCATTGGATGGTGATTATAGTTTGTTGTTTTTTAAATCATTATTCATTTTTTTTAACATTTTTAAAAAGATTTTATTTATTCATTCATGAGAGACACAGAGAGAGAGGCAGAGTCACAGGCAGAGGGAGAAGCAGGCCCCATGCAGGGAGCCCAACGTGGGACTCGATCCCGGGACCCCAGGATCACGCCCTGGGTCGAAGGCAGGTGCTAAACTGCTGAGCCACCCAGGGATCCCCCTATTCATTTGTTTTAAAATTGGTGCTATCCAATAGAACTTTCTGCAATGATGGAAATGTTCTATAAGCTACACTGCCCAAGGTGACAGTCACCAGCCCAACATGACTATTTGTTGGGCAGTTAGGTATGAGGGAGGAGGGATAAAACAGATGCTACCAATACCCTCAGAGCCACCCCTGAGAGTTAACAGCCACACACCTTCAGAGCCACCTCTAAGGGCTAACGGAAGCAGAAAGGCCTAGCCACAGAGCCAGCTCAGAAGCCACAAAGGGACTTCTGAGAGCTGAGCATGCGCCCAAAAGGCACAATTTGTCCTTAAGGTCACAGCAAAAGCTCATTAGAAACTCATAAATATACAATACATAAACAAATACGATCATAACAGAATGCATCATGGGTAGGTGCATGCGCAGAAGACAAAAATGTTATGTAACCATCAGCTGTCAATCAAACATGTCAATCAAAGCCAAATTTACATATGCAGAAAGCAGGTTTAAGAGGTTGCAGCTAGAGCTTCTTGGGGCCCTTGCCCCTCTTGCTCTAGCAGTGGCCTGCTTTCTCTCTTGAAAGTGTACTCTGGGTGGCGCAGCGGTTTAGCGCCTGCCTTTGGCCCAGGGCGCGACCCTGGAGACCCGGGATCGAATCCCACATCGGGCTCCCTGCATGGAGCCTGCTCCTCCTTCTGCCTGTGTCTCTGCCTATTTCTCTCTCTCTGTGACTATCATAAATAAATAAACATTAAAAAAAAAAGTGTACTCTACTTCTCCACTTAATCAACCCTATGTTCCCATTCTGGTCTTGGGTCTCCAATGCTTTGGTGTATCTGGGACAAGAACCGAGCGACCTGGTAACATACTGAGCACTCGAAGTGCAGCTTAATATGTGTGAGTGAGGAGTGAGATTTTCAATTCAATTCGGTTTTAATGGATTTAAATTTGTAGATATTTGTAATCCATTTTTTAATGGATTAAATTTGCAGATAGCATCATGTGGCTTGTGGCTCCCATATTGGGTAGTGCAGGTTTAAAACTTCCCCTCCTCGGGATCCCTGGGTGGCGCAGCGGTTTGGCGCCTGCCTTTGGCCCAGGGCGCGATCCTGGAGACCCTGGATCGAATCCCACGTCGGGCTCCCAGTGCATGGAGCCTGCTTCCCCCTCTGCCTGTGTCTCTGCCTCTCTCTCTCTATGTCTGTCATGAATAAATAAAGAAAATCTTTATAAAAAAAAAAAAAAAAAAAAAACTTCCCCTCCTCAAATATATCAAGACACACACATGTGGATCTGTATTCTGTGGCATTTCATAAAGTTTAACATGTAAGACCTTCATATCGAATAATTTTCTCTACTGAGAAATGCGTGTGTGCCCATGTGTGTGTACAGAGAAGATTATTTAAAAAGATGGGTTAGTCTTAAGATAGAGCTGAGATGTTGCGAATTAAGTGAAAATATACCCAGACAAGTATATCTTATGACTTCTTTAAGTTTGTTCTGTGTGAAACAAAAATGAACCCCTAAGTCATATGCAGCACAGAGTACTCACATTTTATTGAACGTGCGGGAGCCACTGCTATTCTGTGTGTGGTGATGATCCAGATTTTATTTCTAGCACTTGTTTTTTGTTGGCACCTGGGTGCCCTAAAATGAGCACGTTGAGCAGCAAGGCCTATTTTGATGATTCTGTTCTTGAGTGCCGTGATTTATTTCATTGTCCTACTTCTGGTTCCTGACACATATGAAAGAAAATCAGTGAACCCACTCATTTGCCTTAGAAATGAGTAAACTCAAGCAGAGTCTCCCTATGTCATTTTGATGTGTTGTCAGAGTTTGGGGCAGCCAGCCATCAGACAGAAATGAGAGCTGTTAGGTTGGAAACAGACCCACCCAAGTCTGCTGGCTAATGTGGGCAGGGAAGTATTTGGTACAAGAAACAATTCTGAAAATCACGCAATTGGCAGTTTTTATGACTTCTTTCTATTTCCATGACTTTTTGAGAGATACCATGTTATAAATATATTTTTTAAAGATTTTATTTATTTATTCATGAGAGACACAGAGAGAGAGAGAGAAAGGCAGAGACACAGGCAGAGGGAGAAGCAGGCTCCCTGCAGGGAGCCTGACGCGGGACTCCATCCCTGGTCTCCAGGATCAGGCCCTGGGCTGAAGGTGGTGCTAAACCGCTGAGCCACCCAGGCTGCCCTCATGTTATAAATACATAATTCTCAAAAACAGCAACAGCCTATAATTGTATATAGTCTTCAGAGCACATTTATATACATTCTCTTTTGGCCCTTATGTGGTTGTGGGTATTGTTACTTCTTTTTTTCTAGATAGACTCTCAGGAGTCAAGTGACCAGTCCAAATGTACATGGTTCATAAATAGTACAACCAGGAGTGTGAGGGGGAAGATGTGCGTCCACCTTACTCTTCCCTGGGCTCAGAAGTAGGGAAGAAAGCAAGTATAAAATCTGATGCCTGAGAAAATGGAATTTCCTTGGCTCTTTGGCCTTCTTGCTTGTGGAGTCAGTGGACATGGCCCGAGGTGCTGCGGGTACATTGCAGCACAGCTAAGACTTGAGCTTGTGGCCTTGGTTGGTGTGATGGGCCTTCTGGTCCCACCTCGAATGAGCTGTGTGCTGGGTTAATCAACTGAACACCCTAACCTTCATTTCTTCTCCCAGAGGAAGTTGAGCGCAACTTCCAGTTCCCTCTTTGTTGCACAGAACCAGGAAGGACTCGACATTTGTGTAATGAGAGTGCATGGATAAGGAAGGACATAATCAACTTTTGGGGGCAGTTTTTTAAAAAAGCATTCTTTAGTTATTCCTGTGTTTTCTTTATTGGAAACCCTTTTGTAACAGTAGAAGTGATTTTCCTGCTCTAAAATCTAAGTAAGAGGTATCTTCTGCTTGTTTTGAGACTCTGTTGATTTCTATGTTTATCTAACATATCTTGACTTTTCTGCCAATCCTTAATCTTCTATCTCCTCTCCATACTTCAGCCCCACCCCCACAGCCTTTCCAGTATTTTGTTCAAAAGTCAGGGAGGAGAGTGAGGTTGTCTTTTACATTGCTGTTTATGTATTTATTGATACTCGCTCCATATGTGTAGAGTAAATCTTCGTCTCCTAACCTGTCAGCATAGGATTTCTTCAGTTGTTCCCTTTCCTCCTTTAAAAAAAGGAAAAAAAAAAAAAAAAAAAAAGAATGGGGAGGTGTCTGGGTGGCTCAATGGTTGGGCGTCTACCTTTGGCTCAGCATGATCCTGGGGCCTGGGGATTGAGTCCCATGTTGAGCTCCCCTCAGGGAGCCTACTTCTCCCTCTGCCTGTGTGTCTCTCATGAATAAATAAATAAAATCTTTTTAAAAAATGGATTTTCACATGTTATGGAATTCAGACTTATTTGCTATAGGTCAGCAAAAAGTTGGTCAAGGCTAGGAATGGTTCAGGCAGAAAACACTTCTTGGCAACGTCGCCTCTACAGATTGGTAGCACTCCTGTAGAGTTGATCTACTAGCTGATTTATTTGGAACTGAGCAAGAGGAACCCCAGCCTAAGCCTATGGCTCGAAGCAAAACTATAATTGCAAGGTTATGTCATGGAGAAGGTGTACCTCTGACAGAACCCAACGTGGCAGTATCTATATCAGTAATTGGTCCCGTATTGAATACTATATGTGGCTCGACGTAGTCAGAGCATCCCATAAAGCTGCTGCTTCTTTTCAAAAATATTTTACTTATTTATTCATGAGAGACAGAGAGAGAGGCAGAGACTCAGGCAGAGGGAGAAGCAGGCTCCATGCAGGGAGCCCAACGTGGGACTCGATCCCAGGACCCAGGGATCACGACCTGAGCCAAAGGCAGACGCTCAACTGCTGAGCCACCCAGGTGCCCCTTATAGAGCTTCTAATGTGAAAATAGCATACAAATTATTTCTTTTTTGAAATTTTTTTTATTTTAAAAGATTTTTATTTATTTATTCATGAGAGACACACAGAGAAAGGCAGAGACCCAGGCAGAGGGAGAAGCAGACTCCATGCAAGGGAGCCTGTCGCCAGACTCGATCCCGGGTCTCCAGGATCACACCCTGGGCCGAAGGCAGGCTCTCAACCACTGAGCACCCAGGGAATCCCCCAAATTAGTTCTCAAAGCTTTGGATGTATGAGAATGTTTGTTGGAATGGAAAATTTAATGCTGCTGGTCTCTACTAGTGGTCTTCAGAAGATTATAAATTTTAATGTAAATTGAAATGATTTTATAAATTTTCTGATTTTATAAATTTTACTTCCAACTTAAGATGCAAGCGAATAATCAGCTCCTCTGAAAAAAGACCATGGTGTGTGTTTGGACTCACCTCTTTCTGTAGTGACTAGACAGTGCTAGTAGACTATCCCTTGGCATTTTCTCTGAGTGGATATTAAGTATGAAAAGTGTTTGGAATTGTAAATGCAGTAAGTGTCCAGGGTTTTTTACAACTTGCTAAATTAGCTCCTCTTTTGATCTAGTGATAGATACAGCGATGCCAGTGATGACAGCTTTTCAGAGCCAAGAATAGCTGAGTTGGAAATAAGCTGAAACTAATGACTCGGAATAATCAGGACTGCCTGAGAGGGTAAGATGGAATCTTCAAGTATTCTCTATCTGTCTTAGAGACAAGCTGTTGTCCTGGTGGAGAAGGGAGCATCTTATGACTTGCCTTGCAGGATTTTGCTCTCTCGGGATGCTCCTATTTGATCAGCATAGGTAGCGGTCAAATAGGAGTATCCCAGGTCATAGTTAGGACAGACCTGACGGCCAGTCATACTTTTGAGAAACTGGAATGCACCTGAGGCTGGGGAGAAATATGTAAGAGCACCTGTAAATGGAGGCTATAGTGGTTAGAGTTGTAATAAGTCAGCAAATGTGTTCCATAAAGGGCTGGAGAGTAAATATTTTAGGATTTGTGGGCCGTGCGGTCTCCGTTGCAACTATTCTGCTTTGCCATTACAGGGGAAAAGCATAAAGGAATGGGCATGGCGGGTGGGGGGTGGGGGTGACTGGGTGGCGGGCACTGAGGGGGGCACTTGATGGGATGAGCACTGGGTGTTATGCTATATGTTGGCAAATTGAACACCAATAAAAAAAGAATGAATGGGCATGGCTGTGTCCCAATAAAACTTTATTTACAAAAGCAGTTTGGTGACCCCCGGTTTAGGTCATTCATGGAAAAACAGATTTCCTTGGGTTTGTATGAAATAAAATGGTCTTTTATTTCTTTGAAGGGAGATGCCTGAGACTGGCTTGGCTTCTGAGGGCCGCTTATTTTTCCCACGGCTCTTTTAGGCTTTATGAGGGAGGATAGCAGCCTGGAGAGCTTTATTAGATTCAAGTTCTGAGGCTGATAGTGCCTGGGATAACTCCAGCGTTACGGCTGCCGTGAAATGGATGAGCAGCTCTCTTTCATAGACAGCAGCTTCTGGAAACTGTAAAGAGTTAATCGCTCCATTATGAGCTCTCTTCATATCACTTAGGGATAGGATATTCATGTTCACCAGAGAAAGCATCTCTCTATTTATGTTTGCCTCAAACATAAAGTCCTTTAGGAGCAAACCAAGATGGTGCAAAGGCTAGCTGGAGGCACTTTACAGTCTTAGTTTCCAATGTTGCTAATACTTACATTCTTTTTCTTCTTCTTTTTTTAAGGCTCTGAAGTAATTGAAGCCAGGATGAAGGAACTGAGGAAATCACACTCTTAAAGAATCCCTTTATTTTCCACTAAACATGGATGTAGACCTTCGAAGGAGATCTAATAATAGAGAAACCAGAACCAAAAGGCCACCACCCTTTTTACTCTAGAGGTGGCCTTTGGTTCTCACAAATTTCTGTAGCCAATTAAACTTTTCCCAACAACCTCGTGGGGGAGAAAGTGTATTTGTGTTTTGTCCGGTGTGTGGTGATGTCCAGGTGGTGAGCGAGGATCCGGGTTCCAGAACCTTCCCTGTGCACACATGATAGGGAATTTTGAGTCAAAAGAGTTATTCTGTGACCTGGAACTCAATCCCAGATTTTTGTGTGGCCCAAGCTTCTTTCAGTTTGTCACTCTCTTTATTTTTAGTTAAAATTAAACAAGTCCAAGAGTGGGGGGTGGCAAGTAAGGCCCTCGCCGCAGGCGGGCAGAATGTAAGGGGGGATAAAAATATATATTATATATGTATATTAATTGGGGCAGAATTCACATAACATGGAATTAATAAGCATTTTATTTATTTTTTTTAATTTTGATTGATTTGAGAGAGTGAGAGTGTGAGAGAGCACAACGAGGAGAGGAGGAGAGGGCGAAGCAGAATTCCCTCAGCAGGGAGCCTGACACAGTGCTCAATCCCAGAGCAGGATCATGACCTGAGCCCAAGGCAGGCTCTTAACAGACGGAGCCACCCGGGCACCCCTATTTTATTTTGTTTTAGAATTGATCGTTTTATTTTTATTTTTTCCTTTTTAAAAAGATTTTATTTCTTATTCAGGAGAGACACACAGAGAGGGGCAGAGACACAGGCAGAGGGAGAAGCAGGCTCCATGCAGGGAGCCCCATGTGGGACTCGATCCCGGGACCCGGGAATCACGCCCTGGGCCAAAGGCTGACTCTCAACCCTGGGTCTAGGTGACCCTAGGATTGACCATTTTAAAGTGAACAGCTAGGGGATCCCTGGGTGGCTCAGCGGTTTATCGCCTGCCTTTGGCTCAGGGCGTGATCCTGGGGTCCCGGGATCGAGTCCCACATCGGGCTTCCTGCGTGGAGCCTGCTTCTCCCTCTGCCTGTGTCTCTGCCTCTCTCTGTATCTCTCATGAATAAATAAAATCTAAAAAATAAAAAAATAATAAAGTGAACAGCTAAGGAGCATCAGGTACATTTGCAACATTGTGCGACCAGGACGGTGTCCAGTAGGCTTCCCAATGCCCCTGTTGAATGAGCTTGAGAGGCAGTTGTGGCTCACACCTGTGCTTCCCGACACTCAAATATTTTAACTGCTCAGTTAATTTTGTGTGTGTGTGATTGTCTTTGGCCTTTTAACTTTTCTCACTTAGTGCTGTCAGGTGTTACAGCATTATTTTGTAAGACGCTACAGAAAATTCATCTACCCGACACAAAAATATTAAAGAGCTTTCAGGCTCCACTTGTGAAAATTACAACTTGAAGATCACAAGAGGCTCGGAATGAAAAGCCCACAAGGTAGGTTGAAAGCTGGAATAGGCCTCAGGGAGAGAGGGATGTAGGCGGAAACAACACGCGTGGGTACTCCGGCTTAAATGGCAGTTTTCAATGGTGATTATTATGATTTCTAATCACTTGTACCAAAGTGCTTTCACTGTGGGGTAATGATGCATGTAAATAGGACTAGAAGAAGGGCTCTTAAAAACTATAAACCAGCCCTTTTGTTGTTACTAGGGGAGGTTTTCCTCTTTTGGAGACACCCTTGAACTTGGAATCCACCAAAGGCTTAATGGTAGGAGCACAATGGTAGGAGCACGGCTGCTCAGAATAGTGCAGCGGCGTCGCACATGACTACGGAGAAAGTCAGTATAAATCATTCATTCCAGAAATGTATCTTGAGGGGATCCCTGGGTGGCTCAGCGGTTGGTGCCTGCCTTCGGCCCAGGGCCTGATCCTGGAGACCCAGGATCGAGTCCCACGTCGGGCTCCCTGCATGGAGCCTGCTTCTCCCTCTGCCTGTGTCTCTGCCTCTGTGTGTGTGTGTGTGTGTGTGTGTCTAATGAATAAATAAATAAAATCTTTTTTTTAAAAAAAGAAATGTATCTTGAGCTCTCAGCAGGAGCCACGCATGGTATAAGGCGCTGGGGCAAAGACGGGAGCAGAATTTGCCCTTATAGGGCCCAGGGCAGGCTGTCCCCATATGGGCCTCTGGGCATAAAGAGGAGTTCAAAGTAATCAAAACCTGACAGCCCCAGGAGAAGCTCTCTTCCGGCCCTGGGCCACCTACACTTACGTTGGAGCAGAGAGCCTGGCCATTCCAGAAGCTCCTCTTTACCCAAGAACCTTCTCTGCCTAACAGGGCAACCTTGTTTTTCCAAACAACCTTCACCTTCCTGCTGATGAGCTTTTTCCCCTTTCCGTCCTCGCCCCTCTCCTGAGTCCATATAAGCTTGGATCTTGCTTCATCGTCTTTGGAATTTCCACGTCTGCGTGCGTTCCTCTTAAGTGTGCTATTAAATGTGATGTTCTCTCGTTCCTCTGTTTCAGGTCAATTCGATTCTTAGTCCGGCTAGAAAGACCCTGGAGGGCAGAAAGGAAGGTCTTCCTCCCCAACACCCTCAAAATAAGTCGCTTTGGTATAAGAATTATTTTAGACTGATTTTAAGGAAATAGCAGACGGAGGAAAAACTCTGAAAACTGAGTCGAAGTTACCATCGTGGACATGTTATTAACTGCCATTTGGTTTTCTCCCATTATTCTGTCTTTTATACCAGGGGGTGTCTTCCATCCCAGGCTTTGATGGAGATAGAACTTGAACTTGTGAGCTGCTTTTTGCCATGCAGCTTTAGTCTTTAAGGTTCATGTCCAGGGAGATCTCTAAAACACGGTGGCAAATGTATAGATGCCATTCAGTTTTCTCTCTGAAATGGGGCTCATTTTCCATCGTAGCACTTTCCTTGGTACCACTTTCTCTTCTGAGAAGGATACCGGTGAAAAGCTGGGGAATCCAGGTCGTCCCATGGGATTACATAGTTCATTTTGAAGCCTCACTGTCAGATTTTAAACGTTTCATCTTTCTCTTGAACAAGAAATTGTTTTGAAAATAGATGTATTGCTTTGATTGGTTTTTTCCTGGGGGAGACTGTGTGTTCAGTTAATATGCTGGGAGTATTTGAGATTGATAGTAAGATAAAAGCCAGGAAACTACACTTTTCTATGCTGAATTACCCTCTCAAGGGGTTTCTGTGAAGTAGAGAAACCTCATCGCTTGCCACAGGCCAGGATGATGAGACTACTTGTTGTAATTTAGGTCACCTCTGTAGAGAATTTAATGGCAAGAGATGAATATTATTTCAAGCTATCTAAATTTCTGGAGTAGCAACTTCTGAATTTATTTAAGATTTATTTTTTATTTTTCAAGAGCATGAGCAGGAGGGGCAGAGGGAGAGGGAGAGAGAATCTCAAGCAGACTCCATGCTGAGCGGAGACCGACGTGGGGCTGGATCTCAGGACCCTGAGATCATGACCTGGGCTGAAACCAAGAGTCAGATACTTTACCAACTGTGCCACCCAGGTGCCCCTGCACAAGACTATATTATTTAAATGTCAAATTTGAGAAGTATGACACCTCAGAAGTAATTTACCACCTAGAATGTGACTTCTTTTTTGCCACCATTGATTTGAGCCAGGGAGATTTCTGATAGGATAAGAGTTTTTCCTGGCTTTTGATACACTTTCTCTTTTCCTTTTTTTTTTTTTTTTAGATTTACTAATTTATTAGAGAGAGAGAGTGAGCATGCACTTGAGCACAAGCCGAGGGAGGGGCAGAGGGAGAGGGAGAGAAGCCGACTCCCTGCCGAGCACAGAGTCCAACTAGGGATTGATCCCAAGACCTTGAGACCATGACCTGACCTGAAACCAAGAGTGGGACCCTTAACCTACTGAACCACCCGGGCACCCCAACACTTTTGCTTTTCTGAGTGAATATCACAACTCCATGGTTTTATCCCATAAACTCGATGTTTTTCTTCTGTTCTCTGTTATCTTTCCTTTATTCCAACCTTCCCAAGCTTAACTCTAACTTGGGTTGAAGGGAGATCTGTGTTAACCTGTGTCAGAATGAAGAAGTTAAAAGCATGATTGCATTTTCTTTACTGGTTGGAGGAGGCACTATCTGAAGCAGGAGGCTGGGGCACCTCGGTGGCTCAGCGGTTGGATGTCTGCCTTTGGTTCAGAACATGATCCCAGGATCTGGGATCGAGTCCCACATTGGGCTCCTTGGGGGGAGCCTGCTTGTGTCTCTACCTCTCTCTGTCTCATAAATAAGTAAATAAATCTGAAAGAAAGAAAGAAAAAGAAAGAAAGAAAGAGGGGGCTGGCAAACTATAGCCATTGGCTAGATCCCACCTATTTTTGTCAGCAGTTTTTTTTTTTTAATATTTTATTTATTTACTCATGAGACACACACACACACACACACACACACACACACAGAGGCAGAGACACAGGCAGAGGGAGAAGCAGGCTCCATGCAGGGAGCCCGACGTGGGACTCGATCCCGGGTCCCCAGGATCACGCCCCGGGCCAAAGGCAGGCACCAAACCGCTGAGCCACCCAGGGATCCCCTTGTCAGCAGTTTCAATTGCACTCAGCTGCACACTTTTTATTTTTATTTTTTACTGTTGTCTGCAGCTGCTTTCCTGCTATAAGGGCAGAGGTGAGTAGTTCTTGGAGACCCACAAAGTCTAAAACATTTACTATCTGGTGCTTCACAGAGTAAGTTTGTTGACGGTTAGCTAAAGGAGCTGCAAGGAAACTTTACAGGTCTCTGATGGGATCTTAATTTTCAAAATCTTTTTTTCTATAGAGTGAAGCTATGCTCTTTAAAAGGTTTTAAAGGGATTCCTTACATGAGGTTCCACATTGAAAGACCACAGAAATCTCTCTCTTCAGCCACCTTGTTCCCTTTCCTGGTGGCTGTTTTATCAGATTGTTCTGGATCCTTCCTGCTTCATACCATGCAAAGGTGATTGTTTCACCATAATGTTTGAGCAGCATTCTTATTTCAGGTGAAATTATATTTCTCTTTTTAGTGAGAAAAGAATAATTATGAAATACTGAGAAAAAAATGTACAGGGAACGGTACCTGGGTGCCCCAGTGGCTCAGCCAGTTAAGCACCTGCCTTCGGCTCAGGGTCCTGGGATTGAGCCCCATGTCAGGCTCCCGGCTCAGTGGAGTCTGATTCTCCCTCTGCCTCTCCCCCTTGCTCATGCTTGCTCTCTGTCTCTCTCAAATAAGTAAATAAAATCTTTTTGTAAAAAATGTACAGAGGAAAGGTGAGTTCTTAGTTCAGCTTTTTTTTTTTTTAAGATTTTTATTTACTTATTCACAAGAGACACAGATAGAGAGGCAGAGACACAGGCAGAGGGAGAAGCAGGCTCCACGCAGGGAGCCCGATGTGGGACTCGATCCCGGGACTCCAGGATCACGTCCTGGGCCGAAGGCAGATGCTCAACCCCTGAGCCACCCAGATGTCCCCTTAGTTCAGCTTTTGATAGATATTGTGCACGAACATTTCCCAAGGATGCTCCTGAGACATAATGAGCCTGCTTTCTCAAATGACACTGCCCAGATTTGGAGCATCCTGAAAATGAGGAGTCATTATAAGGGCTATCTGCATTCTCACTAACAAGCAGAGAGATTTTGGTGGTGAGAAACCCAGCTTCCCACTCCAGACTTTAGAAGAATTCCACTATCTTTTTTCTTTTCCTTTCTCTACCCCAGCTGCTCTCTACACTAGTGCTAGCCAAAAAATAAAATGTAAAATAAAACAAAATGTGAGCCACATGTATTATTTGAAATTTTCTGGTAGCATGTTAAAAAGTAGAAAGAAACAGGTGAAATCAATTGTAGTACTATAATAGTATATATATTACCTTTAGTAGTATGATGTTACATTACACTACTAAATATCATATTAATTATACAGCACAGCTCTAGATTCTGTATAAAGAGGACGTACAGGGGCGCCTGGGTGGCTGAGTGGTTGAGCGTCTGCCTTCGGCTTGGGTCATGATCCTGGGATCCTGGGAAAAAGAGGATGTACAGACCTACCACTTGCTCATGGCAAAATCCCTGGGTATATATATGTATCCCTGGGTATATATATTAAGTATATATATTAATATCTCAAGTAATCTCATATTGGGTTATGCATATTTTTGTGTTTGAGGTGTGAGGGGGTTCAGGACAAACCTCCTCAGAATGTGCCACTCTGGCATGTGGGTTATTTTGTGCTGGAGGCACTTGAGACCCTGTAGGCTCAAGAAAAACTTTTGTCCCTCCCTTAACCACACAGAAGAATCTAAATTGGGGGCCTTTCCCAGAATAAGGATTATTAACAGATAATTTTACAATAATTTTATCCAAGTGACCCATGTGTATAGTAGGGCAAGCATCTAAATACCACACATCTGCTCTTCTTATCACCCTGTGAAGTGCATTTCTCTCCTGAGAAGTCCCAGACACCTACCCCCCTCTCCATAGTTCAGAGTGACATACAGACCTCACTTTGCCTGACTGCCTTTGAAATTTCCATGTGGATGTGGATTCCCCGTATGCACGCCTGCTAAATTTGATTTTCTCCTGTTAACCTGCCTCATGTCAATATGATTCTTATTCCAGCTAAAAGGACTTTTGAGGGGACAGGAGTTCTGGCTCCTTGACAAGGAGAAACTAGTATAGTGCAGTCACATATGAGGCTTGCTATTGGATTTGGTAGTCGGCCTTCTTGCTGTTTTTTTTGTTTTTGTTTTTGTTTTCTGGTGGCTCCCCAGGTGCTCTAGCCCTACCTTTGCCTCTGGATTTTGAGAAAGTACTTCCTATTCTCTTCCTTAGAATTCTCCAGATGCCACATAGCATTCTCAAAGAGAGAAAAGACGTGAATTAGTTGCCTTTCTAGCATTTATCACTCTCTACCCAGGACCATTTGTAGGGGAAATTTACTTGTCAAGTCCTTTCAGATTCTCCTTAAGAACATTTGCAAGTAATGAGCATTTTTTGCATTCAAAGGAGAATAACATTGACAGTTAAAGTCTACTAATTGCCAGGGTTGTAGTTCTACATTCTGTCTTTTTAAAAAGTTATCTGAGTATAGATGTCACACAGTGTTACGTTAGTTTCCCATGTTCAACACAGTGATTCAAACACGCTGTTCTTGATAGGGATATAGCTTATGAAATAGCAGATCCCCTGGCAAACTCCAGGTGGAAGCTACTGGTAATCAGCAAATTTGGCCCTTATCAGTAGGATGAAAGAAGATGGGACTTTTAGAGAAATGTTGAGACATAGGGAGAATTCCATTCATCAAACATTTTTTTGAGTCAACTTTGCCAGTGGGGTGCTAGACAGTGACTTGGAGTCCTGTATTCAGAGAATTCAGTCTGATGTTAGGGGCAGTTAAGGAAGAGATTCATAGCCAAGTAACATCTGATTCTTTGGAGTGTTTCAGAGACCAGATAAAATAATGTCATGACATATTACTGGGGAGGTGGTGACATGGATGCGATGCTTTCTATGTTACCAAGAGAAGCTGCCCACACATGTGGATGTGCACAAGAACGATTTGCTCCAACCTAGAATAGAGTTGGGTTGAGTTCTGGAATTGTGACATGTTTTATGAAGGGATTCTATAATAGTAATAATGGGATTTTCAGCTGTTGCGTGAACCATAGGAAATGCTATGCAAATGGGAATTTATTAAATTCGTAAATTGCACTAGACTCCCTTTCCACAGCTCTCCTGATTCCTGGCCATTTCCGGCTTGATGATAAATAATTGTAGATTAGTATAGTTCTTTTCTAATCTAAAAGAGAATAATGGCCTGTAGCAGGTGGGGAGCCCCTAATGGTAATGACCCAATCAAAGCTGCTTTAAAATGTCAGTTAGCACAGATCCCTGGGTGGCTCAGCGGTTTAGCTCCTGCCTTTGGCCCAGGGCGTGATCCTGGAGACCGAGGAATGGGAATGAGTCCCACATCAGGCTCCTTGCCTGGAGCCTGCTTCTCCCTCTGCTTCTCCCTCTGCTTCTGTCTCTGCCTCTCTCTCTGTGTATCTCTCATGAATAAATAAATAAAATCTTTAAAAAAAAATGTCAGTTAACAAAGGCAAATGTTATGCCTTTGTTATGTAATGTTGGAGCAGAAAATCCTTTAAGTAGCTAGTAAAGGATGCCTTTCTAATGACTATGTAATGATATCATGACTATGTAAATGATATTTTCCTTAATTTAGAAGTGAGGTTTAATGTTTATTGGACATTTGTTTTAAATTTAGCATGTCGTCTAGCCTGTTGATCTCAACAGCATATTTTGATTTGGACTAACCCCATTTTTAAGTGCTCAATCGTGGTTCTCTCTGGCATATCAGACTCTGTGGCTAGGGGCACAGAAATAGGATGCTTGGTGTCCAGAATACATCCTTAGTAAAAGTTTATATATACTGTTACTTCTGGGGGCACGTGGGTGGCTCAGTCACTTGAACGTCTGCCTTCAGCTCAGGTCATGATCCCAGGGTCCTAGGATCGAGCCCCGCATTGACTCCCAGCTCAGTGGAGTCTGCTTCACCCTCTGCCCCTCGCCCTGCTCATGCTTTCTCTCTCTTTCTCTCAAATAAATAAATAAAATCCTTTAAAAAATGTTACTGATGTCCTTAGTGATTAGGGAAATACGAGGGCAAGACTAACATTAACTTACGGTTTGTATCTTGCAAAGCTGGGACTCACCAAAGCCAAGCCCTCTTCATGGAGAAAATGGGGCTGAATTCTCAGAGCAAACTGCCTGGTCAGGTGTGGCCTCCCTGGAAAACTAGTGAATGGAATTAGATAGAAGGCAGCCTCGGATATAACAGCATCCTCTTGATCACAGTATGGTAGTGTTTTTCTGCATCCATTTTCTCTGTATTTAATCTGGAGCCAGACAATATGGATCGGCTAGTTTTGGAATAGCAGTTATTTGCTTTCAGGGCTTGTAGAAACAGGCCAGTTTAACCTAATTCAACTCAGGCAAAAAAAGAAAAAAAAACAAAAAACAAAAACCAACTTCAGAAAGAGCATCAGAGGAAAAATAACATATAACCTAGAATATCACATAGATATCCAGCACAGCTCAGGTAAATGCTTGCGGTATTTTTATTTTGTTTTTTTTGTTGTTTTGTTTTTGTTTTTGTTTTATCTTGTTTTCTTTGATTTCTCAATTGCAACTTCATTCTTATGCCACTCATAGAAACTCAGGAAGACAACCATGATAGCGCTTCAGGGATTAAGCTACTTAGAATTTACATCTTCCAAGTAAGACTTATTGTGGAGGCCTGCCTTTGGTGGGATTCCACAGCTGTGAGAAAATGCAGGCGACCCAATTAAGGTAATGCATTTTTTTGCCCACACTGGAGGTTTTCTTCAGCAAAGAAGCAGGTAAATAAGGTGGCATATACTCATCACATAACTGAAAATGTCTTTGTAAAAATAAGGCATCTCTTTTTTTCACCCAGAGACACACCTGGCAGTGACCTTATTATGCAAGGGAGCAGATGTGTTGCCAAAAGCTTTTTAAGCCCTTTTGCCATACTTTATTTAGCTTAAGAAATCCTAGGGGCACCTAGGTGGCTCAGTTGGTTAAGCATCTGCCCTTTAGGGATCCCTGGGTGGCGCAGCGGTTTAGCGCCTGCCTTTGGCCCAGGGCGCGATCCTGGAGACCCGGGATCGAATCCCATATCGGGCTCCTGGTGCATGGAGCCTGCTTCTCCCTCTGCCTATGTCTCTGCCTCTCTCTCTCTCTCTCTGTGTGACTATCAAAAATAAATAAAAATTAAAAAAAAATGTTTAAAAAAAAAAGCATCTGCCCTTTAGCTCAGGTTATGATCCTGGGTGCCAGGATCAAGCCCCAGGTAGGCTCCCTGCTCCGTGGGGAGCCTGCTTCTCCCTTTTCCTCTGTCGCTCGCTCCCCCTCTGCTCGTGCTCTATCTCTTGCTTTCTCTCTCTCTCAAATAAATAAAATCTTAAACTTAAGAAATCCTATTTTATTATAGCAATCAAAGACAAAGTGGTAAAATTATAAATCACTTACCTGTGATATAGCTATCTGAAAACCAGTAAAAGTATAAATCATTTATGTGCAAAATAGCTGTATGAAATTACATTAAAAAGTAACTTAGCAAGGGGCGCCTGGCTGGCTCAGTCAGTCATGCATGTGACTCTTGATCTTGGGGTCGTGAGTTCAAGGCCAATGTTGGGTGTGGAGCCTCGTTTAAAAAAAAAGTAATTCCTTGAGGAAACATTGGGAACAGAAATGGTTCCCTTCAGGGCAACCCGGGTGGCTCAGCGGTTTAGCGCCACCTTCAGCCCAGGGCCTGATCCTGGAGACCTGGGATCGAGTCCCACGTTGGGCTCCCTGCATGGAGCCTGCTTCTCCCTCTGCCTGTGTCTCTCATTAATAAATAAAATTTTTAAAAAATGGTTCTCTTCAGGTGGTGGGGAATATGGGTGAATATTTTTTTCTTGTTCTAATTTCTTTTTTAGGAGTCATCCAGAAAGAGTCCGTGAAACATTTAACTTTCATTACTTATTTAATTAAAAAAAGTTTCTGACACACAGATCTCAGTTCACCATGTGTCTCCATTCATGGCTCAGTACCTCCCACGGTCAGTCCAAGGTGCCTGATTTTTTTTCATCACACCCCAAATATGTTCTTTTTTTTTTTTTTTTAAAGATTATTTACTTATTTATTCATGAAAGACAGAGAGAGAGAGAGAGAGAGAGAGGCAGAGACACAGGCAGAGGGAGAAGCAGGCTCCAGGCAGGGAGCCTGACGTGGGACTCGATCCCAGGTCTCCAGGATCACACCCTGGGCTGAAGGCAGCGCTAAACCGCTGAGCCACCCGGGCTGCCCCAAATATGTTCTTAAAAAGGTATAATAAATCCCTGAAACATTGGCAGTACTGTTTTGTGCATGTGTTTGTGTCAAATTTATACAAATGGCATTGTGCTACAATTCTTATTCTATACTGCTATTGTTCAACACCATGTTTTTATTTTAATTTTATTTATTACTTTAATTTTTTTTCTTTATTTATTCATGAGAGACACACAGAGAGAGGCAGAGACACAGACAGAGGGAGAAGCAGGCTCCCTGGAGACAGCCTGATGCAGGACTCGATCCCAGGACCCCGGGATCACTCCCAGAGCTGAAGGCAGATGCTCAACCACTGAGCCACCCAGGCGCCCATCAACACCATGTTTTGAAAGTCTATCCCCACTGCTGTATGTACATTTAGTTCATTGCTTTGGGCTGTTGGGTAGTAATCTTCCATCTGCATCCATTACATTTACTTAGGTATTTCTTGAGTTGCACCCACCTTCCTACTGCTGCCAACAATGCTGCACAGAATAACCTTGAACATGCACCCTAATGGAACCATATGTGAGTTTTTCTGGAACACACATATCCGGGAGTGGAATTGCTGGGCCATAGGAAATAGGCACACTTAATGTAGCCAAGATTGACTGGGTTGCTCTTCTGGACAGTGGCCCTAGCGGCCTGTCCACATTTCCATCAGTAGGTGAGGAATGTACCAGTTCCCATCGTACTTGTCAAGCCTTATTCACCTTTTTAATTTTTGCCCATCCGATGGGTGCAAAGTGGTATCCCAATGTTGTTTTGATGTTTCTCTGGTTGCTGGTGATGGTAACCATTCTGGTTTCCTTTTTTGTGGATTGCCTCTTTTTAATCTGTGGGGTTTTTTTCTCTTTGAATTACTGACTTAAAATATTATACATTGGGCAGCCCAGTGGCTCAGTGGTTTAGCGCCGCCTTCAGCCCAGGGTGTGATCCTGGAGACCTGGGATCGAGTCCCACGTCAGGCTCCCTGCCTGGAGCCTGCTTCTCCCTCTGCCTGTGTCTCTGCCTCTCTCTCTCTCTCTCTCTCTCTGTGTGTGTCTCTCATGAATAAATAAATAAAAATCTTTAAAAATATATTATATATTATATACATATATAATAGCTTTATTTGTATGCCATAGGATTTAGCCACTTAAAAAGCATTCATTGGTTTTTAGTATATTCACCACAATCCATTTTAGAACTTTTTCTTTTTCAAAGATTTTATTTATTCATTCATGAGAGAGAGAGAGAGAGAGGCAGAGACACAGGCAGAGGGAGAAGCAGGCTCCACGCAGGGAGCCCGATGTGGGACTCGATCCCAGGACTCCTGGATCGTGACCTGAGCCAAAGGCAGACGCTCAACCCCTGAGCCACCCAGGGGCCACCTATTTTGGAACTTTTTCATCAGCCCAAAAAGTGACCGTGCCTTTAGCTCAAGGAAACATATTTAGGCTGGACACTGCCTGTGACCTTGCTGGTTGCATAGGCCTGGACAAAAGGTCTGTGAACTCCGGTTGCTGTCGCCCTGGCTTCTGCTTTCCACAGCATGCTTTGGCTTCCCTTGGAGTGTGTGAGCGTCCTCAATGTCCTTCCCACAAGTTCTTCCACAGCACATGTCCTCACTTAGTGCTTGTTGCCAGCACTGGTTTCTGTTTGCTTCCAATCAAAAGAATCTAAACTAAGAATTTTTTAACTAGATGGAGGATTTTGCAAGCAACAGACCCCAGAGTGTGGAGTTCATGGAGCCGTAGTGGATAGCAGAGCCCTCCATCTCTTCTATAATAAAGGGCAGCAAAACTGTTGATCAGATTATGGTTCGTTTCCTCCTGGGACCATGTACCTACCTATAAAATATATGGATGTTTCCCAGGGTGAGCTACTTTTCTGACTTTCTTGAGGAGCTTTGAAAGAGACAGAGAGAGAGCTAAGCTTTAGTTCAAGATGATCCAGCTGAAAGAAGAGAACAAGCCTGGTGCACAGCTTCATTAAGAAAGCATACACCCGGGCCAGTGATCTATCAAAGCTCTGTTTGTCACGCCACCCTTAGGAAGTGGGCTGCTAGGATAGTACGATGCTCAGCAGGGGAATCCTCTTACCACCTTTCTCAGGTGGGACTTTGGATGACACTGGGTGAAGGAAATCCAATGGACACAATTCAGTTAATCAAGGACGTCCTTTCACTGCCAGAGAAGTGATTGACAAGTGGACATTTGCAAAAGATGGTCCAAGAGGATCATGTTCATATTTGAGATGTTGCTTTCCTTTTTTTCCTTCTTATTAAACATTTTTGGTCTCTCTCTCCTCATGCAGTATATCAGGTATCATTTAGGCCACAGATTGCAAGACTATGAGATGCCACATCTCACCCTGCCTGAGTCATGGGCATCACCAAGAGCTACTTGACTTGGTAGCGCAATGGGGAGACTAGCTGTAATTTTTAATTGTCTCCTAATGGGGGAGGGGTGGAGGGGTTCAGCCCATTTTTGGTTGTATGGGGAGTAACTGTATTGTTAGGTGGTAATATTTAAAAAATGTGTGTGTAGGAATAAAGGTGCACGTGCACACGTGTGTGTGTATGCACCTAAACTACCAAAGATAGACCGTGATATACATTTATTATTTTGTCTTCTCAGAGCAGAGAAGAAGACTGTATTAGTCAGGTTTCTGCTGTGATAATGCTACATAACAACTAACTCCCCCACCCCTGCCCCCTGCCATCTTAATGGCTTACAAATACAGGCACTTATTTCTTACTCATGGGTCTACAAGTGGTTGTGGCTTTGCAGTACTCGGCTTCTAGCTGCAGGTTGGTTTCCGGTCTGCTCTATCTATGACTAGTGGCTACTCAAGGCTCGTTCTTCTCATTGCAAATGGCAGAAGTACAAAAGAGGCCAAACCAAACTCTGTGAGCACAAATAAAGCCTCTGCTTCAATTCCATCAGCTAAATCATTGAGGATTGAGATTTATTCTCTGCCCACAATAAATCCCAGTAGAGGAGGGGAAGGAAGGAAGAGTTGAGAATAAATAATTCATTCTATCACACTCCCTCTTCTTCTAAGAAATCAACCCTGTGGTTTAAATGTGCTTTCTCTCAGCCGATTACAGTATTATCCCTCATTTGCTCATGTTAGAAGCCTATAAGAGAGGGTCCAGATTGGGAAGGGAGGAGTATTTGTTTAAGTATGAGTTTAAGGTGACTATGGGACAGAGAGATGACAAGACGGTTGGATATAGATCCAGAGCCAAACCATTCTGGTTGTTTATGTTCCTACTCAAGCTCCTACAGATATTAGAAGTGGGGCTACTGATGAGTGGTACTAGTTTCTTAGAGTCCTCTCCACTAAGGTGTCCTTATAATGTAACTCTCATGAAGTTATTCTGGATTTTGCAGCAAGACTGGTCCTGTTGCCTCTCATATATAACTCTGTGAATTACTAAATGTCAACATCAAGGTTCCCATGCAGATTTTTATTATTTTTTAATTTTTTATTTATTTATGATAGTCACACAGAGAGAGAGAGAGGCAGAGACACAGGCAGAAGGAGAAGCAGGCTCCATGCACCGGGAGCCCGATGTGGGATTCGATCCCGGGTCTCCAGGATCGCGCCCTGGGCCAAAGGCAGGCGCCAAACCACTGCGCCACCCAGGGATCCCCAGATTTTTATTACTACAGAGAATTTTTTTAAAAATTTTTTTTATTTATTTATGATAGTCACAGAGAGAGAGAGAGAGAGAGAGAGGCAGAGACACAGGCAGAGGGAGAAGCAGGCTCCATGCACCGCGAGCCCGACGTGGGATTCGTTCCCGGGTCTCCAGGATCGCGCCCTGGGCCAAAGGCAGGCGCCAAAACGCTGCGTCACCCAGGGATCCCGAGAATTTTTTTTTTAAAGATCTTATTTATTTATTCATAGACACAGAGAGAGAGAGGCAGAGACACAGGCAGAGGGAGAAGCAGGTTCAACACAGGGAGCCCGACGCGGGACTCGATCCTGGATCTCCAGGATCACACCCCAGGCTGCAGGCGGCGCCAAACCGCTGCGCCACCAGGGCTGCCCTACTTCAGAGAAATTTTATGACTTAAGGGCATTAACGAGTAATGTTTTTCAATCTAGAATTACTTTAGTCCACTATTTGTAAAGATTCTTCTGAAAAAGAATTTTCTGTGCTTGTGTAAATACACTTGAGTCATCATATCTTGTGCAAATTGTCTGTATTGATTAATGGTCTCTTGTTTGCTTCCTTTTGCTTGTTGTATTTATAGCTCACATTACTTATAATTGTTGGACAACATAATATGGACCAGATGGCTTCATTATTCTGTGTTTCACATTTTGAATTTTAAATGTTGTGTCAAACTGCCTGTCAGTGGCCAGCTGTGTCCTGGAGGAGATATGAGGCCAAACCATAGTCCAAAGATCCCAGGCCAGATACCAGGGACAGTAAGTGCTGCTAAGGTATTAGCATTTGAGGTTTCCTCTGGCTCCTCTGCCCTTGGAAATTCAGACTGGAAGGCCAAGGGGGAGAGAGAGACCGTATCAAAGGCCTTCTGAATCACTCTGCTGCCCCATAATTGCATTGTGTTTGAAAAGGCTTTTTACCAATAAGCTCACAAAATTTATTATGTTAGGAATTTTAAGTATAGCAACTAATATTTTAAAATAAGAATACAAGTCAGGGACCTAGCAGGAAACAGATGATATACTCAAATGGGATCATTGAAGAATGGTTACTTAAGGGACTCTTTACAATAGTATGGGTTAAGGAAAACAAGGTACAGTGAAGTAACAACAGTCTGTTCTGGTCTCAACTTCAGACTAGAACATTGGCTCTTCTTGGGTCAAGAGCCTATTGGCTTTTTTTTTTTTTTTTTGTGCCTATTGGCTTTTGTACTGGAACTTACCTCATCAGCTCTCCTGGTTCTCAGGTCTTCAGACTCATCCTAGAACTATACATTAACTTTTCTGGGTCTCCAGCTTCTCCGGCTTGCTGACTCATCCTGCAAATCTTGGGGCTTATTCTCCATAGTCATATGAACCAATAATAAAGTGTCCTCTCTCTCTTATACACACACACACACACACACACACACTCTGGAAAACCCTGACTAATACAGAGGGCAAGGCAATAGGTGCTGTGGCCTTTCTTGGACACATAGATAATCCTAACCACCAGGTGGTGGTGGGAGCTGGGGAAATAAATACCTAAAATCTCGCCTTTCTCCCTGGTGCCTCCAATTGGTTGAACTCACCTGGTTGTTATAGAGCAAGGGAACCATTGATTCAGTCTTCAACAAGTCTGAGATAGAGAGCAGGATGGAGGGTGAATAGTGAGTCTATAGGGGCAGGTGGAGCTTTTCCAGATAAGTTTCTATTACAACTATTGTTACCATATTCTTGATATCCTCCCGGAGATGTGCTATGCATACAAAAGCATATATGGGATCTTGGTAATTTTCCTGATATTTCAAATTCTTCCAAAAATATCATTTCGATGGCTACATGGTATTAGCAAGCCTTTTATTACGAAATAGTGTTACATAGACTAGATATAACATTTATACAATATATATAATGAATGAAATTCCAGTGTATCCTTGATGTTGCTTAAGAACTAGAATTCTGGATCCCTGGGTGGCACAGAGGTTTGGCGCCTGCCTTTGGCCCAGGGCGCGATCTTGGAGACCCAGGAACGAATCCCACGTCGGGCTCCCGGTGCATGGAGCCTGCTTCTCCCTCTGCCTGTGTCTCTGCCTCTCTCTCTCTCTCTGTGTGACTATCATAAATAAAAAAAAAAAAAAAAAAAAAAGAACTAGAATTCTACCAAAACTTCTCAAGACCACTGTGGGCACCATCCCAATTATATTCCTTCCCACGATGGATATTTTGTGAAAATAATTGCATTATCATATTTCTGAATATATGTGTATCCTCAAACAATATATTGTCAAACTTTGTATGGTTTTGATATTTATGTAGTTTCAACCTGCATGTAGATCTCTGAGAATCAGTTTTTATCCTTGATGTAATTTTGAGATTCATCCAAGTTGATGCACATTATTTTAATTTTTTCTGCTATATATTGTTCCATTGTGTGTGTGCTATAATTTGTGTTACCATCAACAGGCATTAGTTATTTCTACCTTTTTTTAAAAAAATATATTTTATTTATTCATTTGAGAGAGAGACAGAGAGAGCACAAGCAGGGGGAGAGTGAGAAGCAGACTTCTCACTGAAGTGAGAAGCCTAATGTGGGGCTTGATCCCAGGAGCCTGAGATCAAGACTTGAGCCAAAGGCAGACATTTAACCAACTGAGCCACCCAGGCACCCCTATTTCTACCTTTTATATGGTATTGCTATAGGATTTCTGGGCACATATGTGTATGAATTCTCCAGGATCAATACCTAGGAGAAAAAAATCTGGGTGGAGATTATCTTCAAGTTTACAAGGTAATACAACATTTTCGTCCAAAAATTTTCTTCCAATTTTCACCCCCCACTGCTAATGTATTAATTTTATGGCTTCATATACTCCCCAAACCATTTTTGCCAATCTGACAGGTGTAAAATGGAAGTAACTGTTCATGTCTTTTGCTCATATTTAAGTCATCTATTTCTTCCTTGTTGATTTGTATAAGTTCTTTGTATATTCCAAACATCCATCTTTTGTCAGTAACATTGCAAACACTGCAAATTAGACTTCATCAATACTAAACACTTTTTAAAAAATTTATTCATGAGAGAGGCAGAGACACAGGCAGAGGGAGAAGCAGGCTCCCTACAGGAAGCCCGATGCAGGACTGGATCCCAAGACTCCAGGATCACGCCCCGAGCCAAAGGCAGACGCTCAACCGCTGAGCCACCCAGGCGTCCCAATACTAAACACTTGTGATCATGAAAACATAACATTAAGAGAGTGAAAAGTCAAGACATATAATATGAGAAAAAATTTCAATACATATATTGAACAAAGGACTGATATTCAGTTTACTGAAAACTCCTTTAGGTCAGTGAGAGAAATACAGACATCTCGATTTTTAAACATGGACAAAGCTTTGAACAGGTACTTCATAAAAGATGACTTCTGAGTTGCCCATCAACGTAGGAGAAGGTGCTCAGCTCATTAGTTCTTCAGTGAAATGTAAATTTAAGACACAATGAGAAGCCCCTCTGTACTCTTCAAATCTTAGCACTAGTGCAATAATGCAATAATGTGGAGTATCAAAAACTTTTATTCTATGGTGGTCATGTATCTTGGTTCAATTGCATTGGAAAACAGTATCTAGTTTCTAGTAGTCTGATAGTATATACTAAAGTTGGACCTAGGCATAACTATAATATACAGCTCCATTCCTACATATATACCCAACAGAAATTCCTACATATGTTAATAATAGCAATATTCATCAGAATCAAACACTGAAAAAGGTCTAAACGTTCATGAAGAATTGTTTATCTATGCAAAAAATTGGATGAATCTTACAACTATAGGAAAGAATGAAAGATACTATATACAAATGAAAGCATGCTATATGATTCTGTTTATATAAACCCCCAAAACTGACAAAACTAATTGATGGTAATAGAAGTAAGAATAGATACCTTCAAGGAAGCTAATGACTTGGAGTGAATATACTGGGAGCATCTGGGACTAAAAACATTCTTTATCTTTTTCTGAGAGTGAGTACATGGGTAAATTCATTTGTGGAAATTCATTGAGGTGTGTCCTTATGATTTCTGTACTTTTTGGTATTTATGTAACACTTCAGTAAGAGCTATCTTGAAAATGCCATGTGTTTGGAAATCAACAAAAACGCATCTAAATAAATAATCACGAGTAAAAAAGAAATCATGATGGAAATGTAACTTAAGGACAATACTGCATATTAAAACAAGTTAAGTGGTACTGTAAGGGAAATTTATAGTCTTAAATGTTTACATTGGAAAAGAAGAGAAGCTTAAAAATATGGGGCACCTGGGTGGCTCAGTGGTTAAGCATCCACCTTTGGCTCAGGGTGTGATCCCGGGGTCCTGGAATCGAGTTCTGCATTGGGCTCCCCACGGGGAGCCTGCTTCTCCCTCTACTTATGTCTCTGCCTCTCTCTCTGTGTCTCTCATGAATAAATAAATGAAAATGAGCCAAGTGTCCAAGTATAGCACTAAAACTTTTTAAAGCATAAAAAAGCAACAATAAAAAGAAATGAAATAGAAAATATACAATTTAAAAAATCAACAAAGTCTAAAAGTTGGTTCAGGGAAAGCAAAAGGGAGAGAGAGAGAAAGGCACAAACAACTTTTAAGGGTGAAAAAGGAATTGTAGTTCCATAACTACAGGGAGTCCGACCATATCCAGTAGTACAGTTTTGGTTCTTTTCTTTCTTTTTAAATATTTTTTTTTCTTTTTAAATATTTTAATCTCTATGCCCAGTGTAGGGCCTGAACCCACAACCCCAATATCAAGAGTTGCAGGCTCTACCAACTGAGCCAGTTAGATGCCCCTGGTTTTTGTTTTTTAAAGATCTAAAGATGGCCCTACTTGGGGAATGTATTACAGAGGAACTCGAGTGGATGCAAGCAGACTAGTTAAGAGATCACTGCTGTGGAGTGGCTCAGTCAGTTAAGCCTCTGCCTTCAGGTCATGATCCTGGGTTCTGGGATCAAGCCCTGCATCAGGTTCCTGCTCAGCGGGGAGCCTGCTTGTCCTTCTGCCTCTCCTCTTTCTCTCAAAAAAAAAAAAAAAAAAAAAAAAAAAAAAAGAGGTCATCACTGTAATCCAGATGAGAAATAATGGTAGCTTTTATTGGGAATAGTGTCTTCTCAGATAGGATGCTTGCATTGTTTTTTTGTTTGTTTTATAATTTTTTTTTAAGATTTTATTTATTTATTCATAGAGACACAGGCAGAGGGAGAAGCAGGCTCCACACAGGGAGCCCAATGCGGGACTCGATCCCAGTTCCCCAGGATCATACCCCGGGCTGCAGGCGGTGCTAAACTGCTGCACCACCGGGGCTGCCCAGGATGCTTGCATTGTGAAGTTACCTATTTACTCTCTTAACTTTTCTTACAATATTTTTATTGTTTGACTTTTATTCTCAAAACTGTAATTTTAAAACAGATTTTATTTATTTGAGAGAGAGAGAGAGAAAGCATGAGCAGGAGCAGAGGCAGAGGGAGAAACAGGCTCCCTGCTGAGTAGGGGCTTTGATCCCAGGACCCTGGGATCATGACCTGAGCTGAAGGCAGACCACACTTAACCAACTAAGCCACCCAGGCACCCCTTGAAACTGTAATCTTGGGACGCCTATGTGGCTCAGTGGTTAAGCATCTCCCTTCCGCCCAGCGCGTGATCCCAGGGTCCTGGGATGGAGTCCTGCATCGGGCTCCCTGCACGGAGCCTGCTTCTCCCTCTGCCGGTGTCTCTGCCTCTCTCTCTCTGTGTCTTTCATGAATAAATAAATAAAATCTTAAAAAGAAAAAACAAAAAACCCTGGAATCTTTAAAAAATATAGCATGAAGTAATGCTATGTCTTTTTTCTCAGAGGGAGAACTATTTTTTTTTAATTTTTATTTATTTATGATAGTCACACACACAGAGAGAGAGAGAGAGGCAGAGACACAGGCAGAGGGAGAAGCAGGCTCCATGCACCGGGAGCCAGACGTGGGATTCGATCTCGGGTCTCCAGGATCACACCCTAGGCCAAAGGCAGGCGCTAAACCGCTGCGCCACCCAGGGATCCCTGAGGGAGAACTATTTATATTAATACAACTCACTCAAAAATAGGTTTGTGAAATACCCTTGCATATTAGGTTTCCATATTTACTTGAGTCTATTTCTGAGTTTTCCATTCTTTGTTCTACCATCTATTTGTCTCTTTCTATGCAAATACTATATAATAGCTTTTGTAGTAAGTTTTAATACCTAGAAAGGTAAATTACTCCCCTCACTATTTTAAATTTTTTCTAGCTTTATTTTCTTACATGTATTCTTCTATATGAACTTTAAAAGCGTTTCATGCTGATTGGAATATTATTTTTAGAAAAATTCACACTTGTCTTCCATTCTGGAAACATATCCTAACTTTCCATTTATTCAAGACACCTTTTCTTTTCCATAAGTATAGATAATGAAAAGTTGATTGCAGTTATGTTTAGTATTTTATGCCTTTTATTTGAATATCTGAAAGTAATATTCATTATATTATGTAATTTAAGAAGCAAATAGTGCTCATTTAGTTAATCACTTAGTAGGCTAAATATTTCCAACATTTCAAGTGTGTCATTTTGACTATGGAAATTCTTCTGCTCTGAAAATTACTGAAAACCTCTTATTCATGATTAGGTTGAAAAGAAGGAAAAGTATTAAAATTAGACTAATCAATTTCATATATAACATATAACAGACACTTGTGTAACATTTGAATTTGTTATGCACCATTATCTCTTTTACAGATGCTCCCTTCCAACTTTTGATTTCATCATGTAGCAAAGACATGGGGGGACAGGTTTGGGATTTGAATCAAATTATCTTCATAATTTCTGGGTGAGTCAGGATTAGATGTTCAGTTCGTAATGAAGCTGCTTGGGTATCTAATATCTTCCAACACCCCCCACACCCTCGCCACAAACACTACCTCAATGCTTAGAGAGGAAAAAGACTACTTTTTTTTTTTTAATTAATTTTTTTTTTTTTTTTTTTTTTTTTTTATGATAGGCACACAGTGAGAGAGAGAGAGAGGCAGAGACACAGGCAGAGGGAGAAGCAGGCTCCATGCACCGGGAGCCCGATGTGGGATTCGATCCCGGGTCTCCAGGATTGCTCCCTGGGCCAAAGGCAGGCGCCAAACCGCTGCGCCACCCAGGGATCCCCGGAAAAAGACTACTTTTAAATAGTAAGACTCCTAATGAGTAAGAATGATCAAAAAATGTTGACATTATTATTTTTTTTTATGTTTTACTCAAATTATAGTCTAGTGGAGTAAGATGACAGATGTAGCTCTTATTTATTACTTGGGTTTGCCCCAGAAATGGTTCTGGAAACACCAACAGGTTTGCACCCTTACCTGAGACAGATGTTTGGAGATGAATCTTGCCGGTGAGAGACAGGGAAAGAGAGATTGATTGGTTTTCTGTCTCCAGTCTGGGTCAACAACCAACTACTCCTCTGTTTTAACCTCTCCTCTCTCTTGCCAGGGATGAATCTGGTTTTATTTAGAGAAGACAGCAGCCAAACCAGAAACTGCATAACTGTGAAAGGTAAGTATTTGGGGGAATTATTTTTCTCAATACCTTTATCTAAAATGAAGCAGAGGGGATCCCTGGGTGGCGCAGCGGTTTAGCGCCTGCCTTTGGCTCAGGGCGCGATCCTGGAGACCCGGGATCGAATCCCACGTCGGGCTCCCGGTGCATGGAGCCTGCTTCTCCCTCTGCTTGTGTCTCTGCCTCTCTCTCTCTCTCTCTCTCTCTCTCTGTGTGACTATCATAAATAAATAAAAATTAAAAAAAATAAATAAATAAAATGAAGCAGATGTGAGAATGTGAGGGGAAAGTTTAAATGTGGTATGTTTGGGGGAAGGGATGACAGGATTAATTTTCAGTATATTTTAATGTAAACAAGATGGGAGTTGGCTCTAGTCACTCAGGTAGAGTGGGGCTCCTTTGTGGCCATGCATGTCAACCCGAGCTACATATTAAAATCACCTGAGGTAAGGGGATCCCTGGGTGGCTCAGCGGTTTAGCTCCTGCCTTTGGCCCAGGGTGTGATCCTGGAGTCCTGGGATCGAGTCCCACATCAGGCTCCCAGCATGGAGCCTGCTTCTCCCTCTGCTTGTGTCTCTCATGAATAAATAAATAAAATCTTAAAAAAAAAAAAAAATCACCTGGGGTAATAAGGAAAATGCTAGTGCTTCAGCCCAAACTTCAAGAAGTTCTTACTCAATTGGTCTGGGATTGGGCCTGGGCCTGGGTCTTTTAAAAAGCTCCCTAGTGATTCTAATGTGTGGCCAAAGCTGTGAACACTGTTTGGGGAAATTACCAAGGGCCTAGGAGCATCAGGTTTTTTTAAACAATGCAGGAAACAAAATCGCAAGATTTGCCAAGGGATTGCAAAATGATGTGTCAACAAAAAGTAGGAGACATTTATTTATTTTATTTTTTTAAGAAGATTTTATTTATTTATTCATGAGAGAACAGAGAGAGAGAGAGAGAGGCAGAGACACAGGCAGAGGGAGAAGCAGGCTCCATGCAGGGAGCCCGATGTGGGACTCGATCCCGGGACTCCAGGATCACGCCCTGGGCTGAAGGCAGGCACTTTAACTGCTGAGCCACCCAGGTGTCCCAGGAGACATTTATTTTAATTCATCTTGTTAGGGAACAACCAGTGTCCAATAAGTTAAGTTTGTGAGGTTATTTTTTCAAATTGATCTTTTCATACCTAAATAATATTTCCATTAAATGAAGAAGAGTGCCATTATCTCACATGTGTTACTATTTGAAGTAATATCTTGACCTTCCAATATATAACTGTTTAGAAAGACCCAACATAGCATGATTAACTTTTTGATTGTGGAGCTATACATACATGCCTGTTACTGTTACAAGGTGATTTCTGCAACATGCTTCATGAAAAAATCTTTGGATCTTATTTCAGCCTTAAAGTTATAATTCATTTTGGAAAACAAAGGTCATTAAACCTCTTGGGATTTATTCAGTTGTTCATTCCTAGGGTGCAAGGATTACAGAGTTTTTCAGTGCCTGCTAGGCCTCTCATTTTCCCCAGCTTCCAAACAGTTCTGCTTAATAATGTGCAGATAGAGCCAGGATTAAACTCATGCTTCTGATTATTCTTTATTATTGTTTTTTAACTGACAAGTTATTACATTGGCTTTATTCTTGTCACTTTCCTCTGACGCTCCAATTATCTAGGCATCAAAGATCATAATGAAATAACAAGAAAGGAGAATGTTAAAAAATCATCTGTACAACACTAGGCTGTTGACACATGTGTTAAAACTAGCTTTCCAACCTGGGAATGAGTCTGCATGAGTCACAGATCCTTCTTTTCTATGAGAAGTTGAGTAAAAAAAAAAAAAAAAAAAGGATGGGGGGGTGCAACTCTTGATTTTGGGGTTGTAAATTTGAGCCCCATGTTGGGTGTAGAGATTACTTAAACATAAAATATATTTTTTTAAGATTTTATTTATTTATTCATAAGAAACACAGATTGAGAGAGAGAGGCAGAGACATAGGCAGAGGGAGAAGCAGGCTTCATGCAGGGAGCCCAATGTGGGACTCAATCCCAGATCCTGGGATCATGCCCTGAGCTGAAGGCAGACGCTCAACAGCTGAGCCACCCAGGCATCCCAAAAATAAAATCTTAAGAAAAAAAAAGGATGATGCATCAGTTGGGATTAGTTTGACTGTAACAGAAGCAATAGAGCTTTGTGCTTCTCACTTTGAAGCCCTGGCTGTCTTCAGAGGCCCTGGCTACCTCCAGCTCTCCTCTCTGCTTTCCCAGGGTATGGCCCTTGTCCTAACAGTTCAAGATGGAATTAGAGCCATCCCATCCATCAACATGTTTAGCAGCAGGACGAAAGCAGAGGCCATAGGAGGCAGGGCAGGGCAAAGAAGGAACAAAGTTGAGCTCTTGCTCTTAGGAAAGATCTTCCGATAAGATTACATGATGAGATCACATTTATAGCTCATCAGCTAGAACTTAGTCATATGGCCAACCTAACTGAACAGCAGTCTGGGAAATGTAGACTTTACCTGGTATGAGGTGTCCAGCTGAAAATAAGGAGTTATGAGAGGGATACAGAGACATTAGGGGTGAACCAACAATCTGTGCCTTTGGTGGCATATGTTGGATTGGATAGTCTCTGGGAAATTATTTTCTGAGGTTGAATTCTCCACAAACTTTTATTTTCTATCAGAGACTCCTCTGTACACACCATTACTATTCAATTACTTTTCGGGAGTTCTTCTCTCTCTGCTTTTCGGTGGGACCACCGTGGGATAAACAAATAGAACTCCATAGAAATCAACCTTTTTTTTTTTCTCATAGAAATCAAACTTAAAAAGGGACCATATTGCAGAGAAGTGTACGTTTTCATTCTAACCTGCTCCTTCTTCTCAAAGACAATTTATTCCATTGCCTTACAGTATTTTTATTGGAATCTTTCTAGGACTGCTACCACAAGATGGAAAAGGTAGTAACTGAAATGGAGGGATCTGAGAAATGTCACTAAAAGCCTTTCTACAAAAAAAAAAAAAAATCTCACAGATTTTCCAACACATTACCTAAGATCACACCATTAATAACACATTGCTTTCTAAAATACAAAGTATTTTGGGGGAATTATAAAGAATTGAGCTCTTTTTAGCTATTTATACCTTAATATGAATTAGTTCATTATATACATGAGATCCAGCTGGAATAGGAATTTTGAGAGGTGAGATGAAAGGGAGATATAAATTAGGAACATGACAGGAAGACCTGGGTGAGGCCACAAAGACTCACCCATATCTCCTAAGGATCCCCCCACTCCAGTGTAGACCATTGGTTTCTACTGAAATATAAGGACACTGGTGGGAATGTCAAAGAGGATTGGAAGAGATGGAAGAGCAAAAAGACAAATATCACTACTTCAGGCTCCCGTTGAAAGAGACATTTGCACACTTAGTTTTACTTGGAGGAAATCATCATTTCATAATCTAACATGCATATACACTTAAATAAGAGTAAATCATGTTTTGAGACCAAGATATTGTGAGGAAAAAAAAAATCATACTGCATTACTGGAGGCTATCATTTTGCTTGAAGCCAAGGTATCTGAATCCAACATCACTTTCACAGACATTTCCTTTCCCGATAGTGGATTTTTCCTTTGCTTCTGCTGATCAATGGGAATTTGTTAGCTCAGACTGAAACCAATACAGTTCACTGGGATAAGTAAGCTGTCAAAATGATGAGAAGAAGCACTGGAACTAAATGTCATCCACCATGTCAGTAAATAGTGACGGTAACACTTGCATTTCACGGACATGTTTACTCTTTGCCTTCTTTGCTTATGTTCACTAGGTTATAAGGATCCTTCTGAAACCGTTCCCAGAGAACAGAAGAAGCCAAGTCAACCATGTTGGGTGACTTGAAAGCAAGTTAGTTATCCTATGCCAGTTGGTTATTATATAGGAATAGTGCCACCAGGGGCTAGTGCAGAACAGTGTAGGCCGAAGGGGTCTTGGTTACTCATCATAGCAGATGAAGTTGGTGCGCCACCTACACCTCCAGGCACTTGCTATTCTGGTACTCATCAGTGCCAATGGCTTCTTAGCAGTAGTGGGTTTGTGCTTTAGCCCTTTGCAGGGCAGGCCAGGCCAGAAGTGGCGGGGACCGAAGGCCCCTGGGAGCTACCCTCAACCAGGGATGAATAGGGTTGATGGATAAATGTCTCCGCTTCCCCAGCTCTTGAGAGGCCTGTTCAACATCATCTCCCTGAGATGCCCAGTAGGATTAAGCCCCTTTTGCTCATAGTAACAAGCTGCTCATGAACGCATTCTGTATTGGCTTCCATCCCTTTTCTCTTTTATCTTCCCACTCCCCTACCAGAGCTTCCTAGGATCACCTCCCAGATCAGCTACGGGCATTCAAATTCCTGTCTCAGTGCTTGCTTCTGGGGGATCTCCACCTGAGGCATAGGCAAGAAAAGTAATAGAGAGCTGAAGAAGACATAAAGCTATCCATGGTAGAAACTGGACTTCAGTATATAGAAACCAGGTGGTGCTTTATGTAACTTATTCCGTCTCAGAAATTTCAATGAAGATTGTGAGAACAGTAGCAGGAAATATTTACTCTAAGTTCAGAAATGATCCTGCTTAGATGGATAGACTGAGAGATAATTTGAGGCTCCAAAGTTCTTCACAAGAGCACCATACTTGTTGGGAAGTCTTGCTTGCTTGTAGTAGTCGCTGGGACTTTTTTTTTTTTTTTTTTTAAAGATTTTATTTATTCATGAGAGACACAGAGAGAGGCAGAGACACAGGCAGAGGGAGAAGCAGGCTCCATGCAGGGAGCCCGACGTGGGACTCGATTCTTTTCTTTCTTTCTTTCTTTCTTTCTTTCTTTCTTTCTTTCTTTCTTTCTTTCTTTCTTTCTTTCTTCTTTCTTTCTTTCTTCTTTCTTTCTCTTTCTTTCTTTCTTTCTTTCTTCTTTCTTTTTCTTTCTTTCTTTCTTTCTTTCTTTCTTTCTTTCTTTCTCTTTTCTTCTTTTTTTTTTTGAGGTATTCTTGATTACTACATATGAGAGAGACAGAAAGAGAGAGGGAGAGACTCTTACATGAATACATTGAGATTTGGGTTCGGGGAGTGGGGAGGTCATCCATTCAGGATGCAGAGACAATCACATGGGTGTACAGGGGAGAGAGGAAGAGAGTGGGGACACGGGAGAGGTCCTTGCCCTGTTATGTATGACATCTTCCTGCAAGCTCTTCAACCTTGAAAACGTTATATTAAAACAAAAATGGGGGAGTCCCGCGTCGGGACTCGATCCCGTGACCCCGGGGTCACGCCCTGGGCTGACCGCTGCGCCACCCGGGCTGCCCTCATTGCGCCCCACTGAGACGTTAGACTCTGTCATAGGTATGTATGCATAGGACAAAACATAGTACACCTAGGGTTGGGCACCCCCTTGGCACGTATACCCCGCGAATAAAGAGCGACGGCTGTATTCTTTCTGTTTGATTCGATTCTGGACTCCTACAAACAGCCTTTCTGTCCTACGTGCTCCGTCCCGCAGACCGTGCGCCCCTCCGCTCCCCAGGGCTGGAGAGAGCAGGCTTGCCTCGGAGCACCCTCCGTCTGTGCCCTCTCCGTCCTCAGAGCTTGAGCTGGGATGTATGGAAGGAGAAAAAAAAGAAAAAAACCTGAGAACTCACTTCCAGGTCATCCCTTAAGACCTGGGTTCCTTACTCAGTCCTCTTGCTCTTTATCCACTGTGCTAGGTGGAATAATGCCCTCTGCTCCCCCCCCCCCCCCCAGGTCCACGTTCAAAGATCTGGAACCTGTGAATATGGTACCTCACGTGGCTAAAAGGATTTTGCCGACCTGATTATGTTAATGATCTTGCAATGGGGAAGACTGTTCTGGATTATCTGGGTGGGTGTAATCTAATCACCAAGGCCCTTGTAAGAAGGAGGCAGGAGAGTCAGAGTCAGAGAAGATGTGAGGACAGAAGTAAAAGAGTGATTGATAGAGGAGGAAGGGACCAGGAGCCAAGGAGTTGGGGCAGCATCTAGAAGCTGGAAAGGGAAGGAAAAAGGTTCCCCTCCAGAGCTTCTAGAAGGAACACAGCCTTGCCCACCCATTTTAGGTTTCTGACTTCCAGGACTATATGGTAATGTATTTGTGTTGTTTTGAACCACTAAATTTGTGATGATTTGTTTCAGCAGCAAAGGCAAACTAATATATCCACCTTGCAGAGACTTCTGGGAGTTGCTTTATATATCATGTCTAAGTTTTTTCTGTCATAATCAAAGGGAGAGATGGTGTGGGACTGTCCTTACTTCATCTTGAGTGGAACCAGAGTCCATTCTTATTTTTCAAAATGTTATGACTTTGGACGGTAGGAGCTAACTTCCATGTCCTGTGGACCCCACCTATGAATCTTTGAGAACTTCCCTACTTTCTGAGTTAACATGATGTCTTATCCCTTTCCTTGTTCAGACCTGGAACAGCCATTTCTCTGATGAAGTTTAAACGAGTGAAAAAAGTATACATTACAATGTGTTACTGAATTCTTAAGAAACCATCATTGAAGCCCAGCACAGTCCTGGTTCTCTCTTCCTTTTAGCCACAGGGCAATGTGCTCCATCACCCACCTGCTTGGAAACCCCTCCCTCCCTCTATTTAGGTACCAGCTGAGGGAGTTCTGGCGTTTTTCCCTCAACAGTCCTCCTCCCCCCAGGTGCACGCATACTCTGTGAGGCTCAGCGAAGGCACAGTTGGGCAGGAGTACCCAGGATGGGAGACAGGGACGAAGCCTGTCCCCAGGTTCCCAGCATCCCTCTGACCCAGCACAGTGCTTGGCCCACAGATAGGGCTAAATGCACAGGTATCTAATCAAAGCTAACAGTTTACGACCAGCAATTCAAAAATACCCAGATGTTGCAGAGTGAAGCTTGAGGATGAATGCATTTAAGTGAACAAAGAGGCTTGAACGAACAGACCCCAGTCAGCGATCATGGTACACACACAGCTCCTGTAACACTTCTCTCTGGCTGCAGAGCCTGCCCAGTGAGGTGTTACCAAGTCTATATAGTGAGAGATGCAAGGAATGATGGGAACTGGGTTAGCATTGGCAGGCAGCCTTATTCATATTCTGTGCTCTGGGGTGCAGGACTTGTCTTGGGGAACGACTATTCTTGTTTGGGAAAACATTTTGAGGGGCTTTTTGGTTATGCAAACCAAAGACCTAGAGGTGGATCTGGTGAGAGAGGTTGTGGAAATGGGGAACTAGATTACTGCTTAGAAGTCTGTCTCATTAAGGAAAGACATGTGTCCATGAAAAACAATTTTTTTTTTTTTTGGTCTAAAAATTTTTTTGTGAAACATGAGTCCTTACGGGGCTGAAACTAGGGGTGAGGAGAGATGGGAAAAGATGTTATGTTCTGAGGGGTAGAAGTATGAAGGTAGTTCTGAGTGATAGCCAGGACATACACACATTCCCTGAGAATATTCAGAAATATTCTGGAAGGGCAGCCCGAGTGGCTCAGCGGTTTGGCGCCGCCTTCAGCCCAGGGCCTGATCCTGGGGACCCAGGGTCGAGTCCCACGTCAGGGTCCCTGCATGGAGCCTGCTTCTCCCTCTGCCTGTGTCTCTGCCTCTCTCTCTGTGTCTCCCATGAATAAATAAATAAAATCTTAAAAAAAAAATATTCTGGAAATATCTGGGCCTCTACTGATGGAAGAGTGCTAAATTCTCCAGCACCAGCATACCATCTATATAAAGATGGAGGAAGAATATGGTGATGGAGGAATCATGGCAGCATCTAGCTCAGTGCTGTCAAAAAGAAATATCATGTGAGTTACGTATGTATTTTTACATTTTCTATTAGTCCCATTTGAAAAAGTAACAAGAAACAGATGAAATAACATTTTTACTATATTTTATTTAACCTGATATATCCACAAAATCATTTCTACTTTTAATGAACACAAAATATTAATGACATTTTACATTTTTCTTATAGTAAATCTTTGAAATCCAGTCTATATTTTACATTTAAAGCACACCTCAACCCAGACTAACCCTATTTTTTTTAAATTTTTTTTTAAATTTTTTTTAAAACTTATTTATGATAGTCACACAGAGAGAAAGAGAGAGAGGCAGACACACAGGCAGAGGGAGAAGCAGGCTCCATGCACCGGGAGCCCGATGTGGGATTCGATCCCGGGTCTCCAGGATCGCGCCCTGGGCCAAAGGCAGGCGCCAAACCGCTGCGCCACCCAGGGATCCCCAGACTAACCCTATTTAAAGTGCTTAATAGCCTAATGTGGTTAATGGCCACCATAGTGGACAGTACAGTTCTATTCTTTATACTTTATGATTATTAAAGTAATTTCAAAGCTGTTTTTTTAAAAAAAAAAACTCGCTGTAAGAGCCTGCTTATCTTGGCGACTGTATTTACCTTTGCCATAAAAACGAAAACAAAAATCTATTACAGCCAACACAGTCTCTTTATTTCAGAAGACTGTCTTTACAAAAAGCTTATGAACTGCTTATGGCCATGGGTGACTTCTGAGTGGGCAGACAGATTTAAGCCCAGAGATGAGAAATAGATTGATGTAATCACAAATGAATTTAAAAATAAAAATATTACAGCCACATCAGTATAATGGTTACTTAGGAGATAAGTCTCTGCAGGAGCTAGCTTAAGAATGCACCTCCTACTTAATTCATTTTCAGGAGTCTTCTGAGAAAATGCCATGTTGTAAGAAAGGAGGTATTAATTTATTGGAATGAAAGGAAAAAGTGCTATTTTCTATTAGAATGGCTGTATGATTCGCCAGCCTCTTTGTCTCTGCTGTTTATATAACCCAAGCATCCCAGCCACACCAGCCTGGAGTTTGAGTAGGTCAAAGCAACAGTGACAAAATTCATACACCTTGTATAATTCAAAACCCATGTAATTCAGATGAATATTCAAATAGGTACATTATTTCTGTTTAATAGCTAATGGGGTTGTGCCATGTGCAAATAGGATCAACTCAATATGAAATTTACTTGGTCCTGTAGCTTTGGCATGATGAGATTGGTTTTGTTTTGTTTTTTTTAAAGATGTTATTAAAAAAAAAAGATGTTATTTATTCATGAGAGCCACAGAGAGAGAGAGGCAGAGACATAGGCAGAGGGAGAAGCAGGCTCCCTGTGGGGAGCCTGATGCAGGACTTGATCCCAGAACCCTGGGATCACGACCTGAGCCAAAGGCAGACGCTCAACCACTGAGCCACCCACGTGCCCTGGAATGATGAGATTCTTAAAATCATGGACGAATTATTCAGATTTCATACATAAAGTTAGTCCTCATTAATCTTTTCACACTGCAACATTACAAATCTACGTAATACAAATTTGCAGAAAATGAGCACACATTTATGGTCCTAGGCTCTGCTTCCACCTCCAGCACTCTTTTGGAACTCTGGTCTTTCAGATTCCTTCCAGATGGTCTTGGTAGTCTCAAAGAAGTCTCATGAAGATTCCAAAAAGTAATTCCATTGGTTGCCCTGTGGCACCCATGTTAGTTATTTATATATATAATTTCTGTGCCCAACATGGGGCTTGAACTCATGACCCTGAGATCAGGAGTTACATGCTCTACTGACTGAGCCAGTCAGGCACCCCATGTGGCATCCATGTTTATGTTCTCCCCTGCTCCAGACCTTTATAGGAAAATCTGTTTAAACTGCTAATGCCCAAGATGGCAGCTAGTTCTCTATTGGTGGTTTCCAGAGATGAGGCCAGAGCTAATGGTTGTCCTGAAGGTGTGCAAGGCCCATGCTGAAGGCACTGATGTCTGCTTGCAAAGCACAGTGTCCCTTTTGCTGCAAGAACCATGGGTAGTGGGTTCTGTTGCCCATGAATGGAACTGCCGCAGTTGACACCTGGTGGTTCAGTTCTTAAGAATTTTGTTGGCTTTTTTGCTTCAGACCCCAGATTCTGAGGCTCTATCATCAATCCAGACGATCTGAAGACCTGTCTCTTTCTTTGATCTTGTCCACTCTTCTGGTGCCCAAATTATTCCTTGTGATTCTCTTCCCTCAAACTCAAAGAATGAGTTTCTTTGAAAAATATGTTTCCATAAATGGTCAAGGATTTTCTATTCTGCTGTCTAAGCCCCTAAGTTAACCTGATATCTGTGGTGAACAAAATTTAGATTGAAGCTGAGTTACCTGCTATACTTAAGGAGAATATTCTAAATAACATTTTCTCCTCAGTTTTGTCCTCTTTAATATAGTGGTAAGTTACCCAGTGAGTAGCATCCATTTCTTTTTTTTGTTTGTTTTTTTTAAGGTTTTATTTATTCATGAGAGACACAGACAGGCAGAGACACAGGCAGAGGGAGAAACAGGCCCCCTGCAAGGAGCCTGATGCTGGACTCAATCCGGACCCTGGTATCACGACCTGAGCCAAAGGCAGATGCTCAACTGCTGAGCCACGCAGGCATCCCTGCATCCATTTTAATTTTAATTTAATAATCAGCTCCTAGAAGAAGGTCTGGCACAAAATGAATATTATGTGAGTGAGAGTTTTTATTTGCAAGGAAATCTTCATTTTGAGAACAAGGCTTGAATCTTTTTTTCTGGTGTCCTCATCAAGGTCAAATTTCAACCTTTGTTCCTTTTGGCATTTGTATCAGATGTCTAAATAGGGAGAAGGCACACACACACACATAGCAGAACAGTCCAACAAACCTAAAGCACCATAGTGATTGGACAAATTAATTAACCTTTCACATTCTCTTTCCTTACTGTGTAAAGGGAAAAATAAGCATAGAATTGTGTGAAGCAACGCATCTTTAGCATTATACCTGTCACATAATATTTGCCGACAGATGGTAGCTATTAAAAAGTATTCTTGATATTTTTAGAGAAGGAAAAAGAATCCTAAGTGTTTGAATATCATTTGAGTCTGTCACTGTTCTCTGAAACCATGAAACTTCAAATCTTATGCGAAGGCAGTAGAAATGTTCCCCAAATTCAGTAATTCAATACCCTTTATATGTATATGGGTAGGAATAATATTGCAGCAAAATAGTTTGTAGCTCATTGTATAAAAAGGGTTGGTGTTTCCTTTGAGCGATTGATATTTCTCCTTATGTTATTATTACCTATCTGTCTTCTTGGAGGCAGAGGCTATTTAGTTTTCCTGATCTCTATATCATATGCATGAATACAATGCCAGGAACTTAATAAATGTATGGTCAATGTTTACAACAAGGTACTCCATTTCTGAGATATTGTTTGGCCTGTTAATTGTAGATGAGGAACAAATAGAAGTCACTGCAAACTTATTATCCAGGAGAAACAGTAGTTTGGCAGTTGTACTATATAAAAAGTGCTCAGCAATAAAGTTTGTGTTATTTTTTAAACATAGTTACATTAATATTTGAGTGTTAAAAAGCTACATTTTAAAAAGATTTTGTTTATTTTTAGATTTTATTTATTTTAGAGAGAGAGGGAAGGAAAGAATCTTAAGCAGACTCCCAGCTGAGCAAGGAGCCTGAATGCTGGGCTTGATCCCACAACCCTGAGATCATGACCTGAGCCACCCAGGCACCCCATTTAAGATTTTACTTTTAAGTAATTGCTATACCCAACATGGGGCTCACACTCAAAACCATGACATCAAGAGCTGCAAGCTCCACCAACTGAGTCATCCAGGTACCTCCAAAAAGCTAATTTTTAAACATTATATATAGAGTTAAAATAACTAGAAGAACTCAAGTTATAGTTGTACCAGATTAATGTGATAGCTTAATAAATTTTTCAGATTGCCCGTTTCTCATATACTTGACTAAATGTACAACCCAATATCTACTCTTGACATTCCCTTATTTAACCTGATATGTCCAAATGGTTATTTCAACTTTTAATGAACACAAAATATTAATAAGATGTTTTACATTTTTCTTATATTAAATCTTTGAAATCCAGTCTATATTTTACATGCAAAGCTATTTTAAATGCAGAGAAATATTGTTTTGACCAAACCCAGTGTAAATAAGTTTTGTTTTATTCTTCAGGCAAATATTACAATTGAAGAAAGTCTAGAAATAGCATAGAATAGAAAGCACAAAATAACAGGCTAGAATTAAACCCAAATAATGGTATTTCTGCCATAATATAACATGTTCTTAAAATACTTTACATTCTATGAATCAGACATTAAAAATCAGACAGTTTAAGGGAAAATAGGATGGGGAAAGATTATAATATTTAGCCATAGTCTACAATAGCCAATAATACCCAACCAGAGAGAATTATGGAGAGAGGCGAAAGGATCACAGATCACATAAACATATAATTACTTAAATCTGTGTGGCACAGTATCTTTAATAAAACTAACGTGGTCCTAATCAAATATTTGATGGCTTGTGCTTGCTTCAGCAGCACATATAGTAAAATTGGAATGATACAGAGAAGATTATCATGGCCCCTGTGCAAGGATGACACGCAAATACTTGATGGCTTATTGTTCATGCCAGTCTTACTTAGCTCTAATAATACATATAATGAAATGGACTTTTTCTTCATGGCATTGCAGTCAGTGCAGCATGAGTGGGGGAGAAGAGGAATAAGAGAACTCAGAAAACCAAATTGCTGGGGATCCCTGGGTGGCGCAGTGGTTTGGTGCCTGCCTTTGGCCCGGGGCGCAATCCTGGAGTCCCGGGATCGAATCCCATGTCGGGCTCCTGGTGCATGGAGCCTGCTTCTCCCTCTGCCTGTGTCTCTGCCTCTCTCTCTCTCTCTCTCTGTGTGACTATCATAAATAAATAAAGAAAAAAAATATTAAAAAAAAAAAGAAAACCAAATTGCTCATACATCTTTTTTTCTCTCACTGTGAGTGTGTGTGTATTTATTTATTTCAGCTTTATTGTATAATTGACAACCAAAATTGTAATATGCGTTTTTTTTTTCTTTTTGATGAGGGCACATGCCCAGGTTCATCTTATTTGAAATGCAGGTATAAAGAAGAACTTCAGGGGAGTTGGAAGCAATTTCAGATGTTTCTGTGAAATCAGCCATTTCAGAAAGTTCATGTGGACTTTTCATGTTGAGATGAGGGAATGAGGATGTGTGTTTTCTTGAGGAAAACAGACAGAAATCTTGTTATATTTAATAAAAAAGAAACATCTTGGAGAAAATACAATACTGAGCATAGTTTCAAACTGAGGTGGTGTTCAAATGATCAAATAACCTTTTTGGTACCTTGCAGTTTTATGAGCTGGCTACGCAGGGGCAACTCCAAGGGATTATGAGCCTATGATGATGGGCCACAGCCTCAGGGACCAGATAGGCAAAGTGCATTTGTCCACTGGGTGCCAACACTGCCAAATGGAGTGGCATCTTCCCAGCCGAGGACTGGGCCTTCTCTGTCTGGGAGGACACACAAAGTTGGGCACAGGTACATGGGAGTTGTGGTGGGCTGACTGGAAGGCCACTGGGTACCAGGTGCCCAGGCAACCCCCACCTGGGGCTCTCCAGACCTAGGGTGGTTCAGTCAGTGTGGGAGGGAGGACTCAACAGACTTAGGGTAGCAATTATTTTCCAGTTGGCGGGGAATATTTCTGGATTTAACAACCTGGTTTCAAGATCTTCCTAGTAAAATTGTTTTTTTGGTGAAATTCCTAATTTCTGTAGGGAGATATCAATTAGAACAACGAACAAAGAAATTGATAAATAGGAGGGTAAGGGGATTATAGGTCAAGGACTATACAGAGTTGACCACAGAGGTGGAGCCCAAAACATTCCCTGCAGATGGCAACTTCCTCCGGTGCTTCTTATAGTCCCTTTGTCCTTGAATTAGTTTAAATTGGTTTCTTTGGTTCTTTTCATTTCTTTTCTTTGTTGACAGTTTGACATACCTCCTCCCTCCCAAGTTGCTTTGCTCCTACAGAAGATTAAAATCCTGTCCCAGAGAGCCAAAATGCCCACTAACCAAGATAAATTGTAGTTGTAAGCATAAGTGTGTCTCATTTAGTGTTAGCCTTCAAGAGAGGGGAGGTATGCATGAAAAATTGTCTGCAAAATTAATTTATGTAAAGAGATAAATTTCTTGCAGCTGATTATGTTTTCAGAGATAACACTTTGGAAAATGAGATCATGATTCTGTGAATGCTCAGTAAAAGATATTTGCTCCAAACAAAATGTACTGCTGCAGAGTTCTAGTTCAGACAGGCAGTGAAAAGTAGTGCTTCTTATCATACACTGTGAAATTGGCTAATTTATATGGTAGAATGGATTTGGATTTGAGCTTTCCAAGTTTTTTTTTTTTTTTTTTTTTTTTTTTTGGAGAGGGGGATGGAATTGTCTGCTCCCTGAAGTTTCTATCAGCTGAACAATTATTTATGTTGGCAAGACATCACATTTCAACTCAGATCTAAGCTTCATGCCTTGATGTGGGACATGCAAATGAGCCCTGGATTGTGGATTGAGAGCCATAACCCTTGACTTCTAGGCCCAGCTCAGCACCAGGTAATTGTGGGTATTTGTGACCTTTGTGTTTCAGTAAGAATTCAAGTGTCCTTGTACACCTAGTACACTTGCTGTCTTGACCTACCTGGGCTTTTCTAATTTATATAGCATGGGGTTTCCAAGTTTAAAGTCTGCAAAATATTTGATGTAGGAAATCACATCCATGTTCTTCAGTGTTGATGGGGGGAGATTAGCAGGTCTCAAACATGCCAGGCTTATCAAATTACAATTTCCTTTCAGTATCTACAGAGATACCAGGTGGTAGGGAATCATAAAAATTCAGTGGATATGCTTTTAAATGTCCATTTGTTGGAACATTATGGGCCCCAGTACTGTGGCTGCAAAATATTTCAGTAACCACTGCAGAGTTAGCCAAACAATTCTTTTCAAATTGAACTGATGTTGATGAACCTAAATAGTAATTTATAACTCAAGAGCAAGAACAACAGCAATAAAAAAATCTCACCAACCTTGAGACACTGATAATATACCAAAACAAAGTATCCTTCCTCAAAGTTGGGAGCATGTCATCAGCATGTGCAGAGGGATTTGCTGTGTTCCTATGGTGGGGACAAAGCCTGTATGGGAGAGGTTTCAAGTTGCCACAAAAGTCAGGTAAAGGGGGCAGCCCAGGTGGCTCAGTGGTTTAGTGCTGCCTTCAGCCCAGGGCGTGATCCTGGAGTCTCGGGATCGAGTCCGACATTGGGCTCCCTGCATGGAGCCTGCTTCTCCCTCTGCCTGTGTCTCTGCCTCTCTCTGTCTCTCTCTCTCTCTCTCTCATGAATAAATAAATAAAATATTTTTTAAAAGTCGGGTAAAGGATGAGTATTAGGGTATGAACACCAGATTTTTTTTTTAAGATTTTATTTATTTAGGGATCCCTGGGTGGCGTAGCGGTTTGGCGCCTGCCTTTGGCCCGGGGCGTGATCCTGGAGACCCAGGATCGAATCCCACATCGGGCTCCCGGTGCATGGAGCCTGCTTCTCCCTCTGCCTGTGTCTCTGCCTCTCTGTCTCTCTCTGTGTGACTATCATGAATAAATAAATAAAATCTTTAAAAAAAAAAGATTTTATTTATTTATTCATGAAAGACAGGAAGAGACACAGGCAGAGGGAGAAGCAGGCTCCATGTAGGGAGCCCGATGTGGGACTCAATCCTGGAACTCCAGGGTCACGACCTGAGCCAAAATCAAGAGTTGGACGCTTAACTGACTAAGCCACCCAGGTGCCCTTGAACACCAGATTTTATTAACCTTGTCAAAGTCGCCAGTAAACAAATAGCCTTTCATTTAAGTGAAAGAATGAAGTCTTTGGAGTCACTCTTTCTTCTTTAAGAACTGAATAAATGATTATATTTCTGCAGTAGTGCTTTTCTCATCTCTGAGGAGTTGAGTTTTTCTGATCAGTTTTTATGTGCCAAGCACAGAAACAACCATTTTACTTGTATTGTCTCCTTTAGTCGTCGTAGCCATCCAGTGAAGTAGATGCTAGTAATATCCCTAGTTTAGAAGTGAGGAAACCGAGGCTCAAGGTGTTAAATAATTTGTACAAGGTAAACATATGAGGGAAGGGTGGAGTCTCAGGCAGTCTTTCTCCCAAGCTCATGTTCCTAACTTCTAGGCAACAGCCTTCAGAGGCTCCTGGACCATGTTTTGGTAACCACTGGCTTAAATAAGATTTGTACAGATGACTATGAGGGTGGGAAATGGTTGACCTGAGTCTGGAAGACTGGATGGAAGGTGACGGTGGGGGGATCTGAAGCAGCATCTGCCAGGATCAAATTCCAGCAGGCTTTGTCCACTCTCTACTTCAGTAAGCCACTTTCATGATCTTCACATCATTAGTTTCAGATGTAGCTTTCAATAATTTACCTTACCTACATTTTGACTATGAACTTCTGGGCATTTGTATAGATTTGTAAGAGTGTTCCTTACACTTACCCAGTCTTGCCTCCGGTCTTGTGCTAGACTAGGGTTGTCTACATTCCTCATGATGGGAATAAGGGCTTAGGAATTTGGATATTTTACTAGGTGGAAGTCTGGAGTCAGGGAAGGTAAAGGTCTGAGATTAAACATAAGAATTAGAACAAGACTATGGCAGAGTGCCTGGGTGGCTCAGTCAATTGAGCTTCTGCCTTCGGCTCAGATTATGATCCCAGGGTCCTGGAATCGAGTCCCATATCGGGCTCCGTGCTCAGTGGGAGTCTGCTCCTCCTTTCCTCTTGTGCTCTCTTGCTTTTTCTCACTCTCAAATAAATAAAATCTTAAAAAAAACCCAAGATTATGCCACTGTCATTGAGGCAGTCTCTGGGGACAAGGGGGTTTTCTCTGGCACTTATTCACTGATGAATGCATGCATCCCAGGAGGTAGAAAGTAATTGTAACTATTGCGTTCCTGGCTTTTCAGCTGTAACCACTGCAGATGAGTGATTGATAATTGATTTGGGGTTGGGACATTTTACAACCCAGAGGGAAGGGAGGGAAGATGGGTGCAAATGATTAAGACTGGATTTCCTGCCAGCTAGGAGGAACTAATGCTCAGAGTCCAATTTAGGTTGACTTAAAGACAATAAAGAAATGTGAGCTCTCTTGCACAGTTAAGTTAGCTGAGATCCACACCTGTTTCCTATTAAAAATGACCATTAATTGGTAGCTTTTAGTGTAGGGAATATCCATAATTATCTAGTTCCCTGAATCTGGCACACTGTGGGACTCAGCTGTTGAAGCAGAAATGGTCTAATGTGCAGATTTACAGGGTGGATATGACTACTTCCTACTGCAGAGCAAGCAGAGAGATAAAAGTTGAGCTGAAGAGGTGAACTTGTAGGGTTATTTGACCTAAAGAAGGAGACATGAGGGACTAGTGATTTTGCGATGGGTAGAGGCTGCGAAAAAGACATTTGGCTATCAGAAGCCCTGAAACACATTTGTTCTAAGCAACATTTCTGCCCAAATGCATTAACTAATGCAAGAATAAAATTTGAAGTTTCAGCTCATTATCATTCCAGTTTTGGCAGCACATTTTTCCCTGAGGCTTTTAATTCTTTCCTTAGAGTCCTCTATATTAACTTTGAATCTTTGATGTGTTTTCACATATTGGCTTAAAGTGTCACAGGCTATTTTATTTAAGTGAATAAATTGGCCATCTAGATGTATCCTATTTAATATACAAATGCACAGTTTCATGCAAGTAAAACTTCCATAGGAAACTGTTTGTGTTATCAGGTTTCATAGGAAAGTCATGCATACTTATTTACTCTCAGAGTCCTGGTTTTTTTTAATTGTTATTGTTAAATCATTTATTTATACCATTACCTTGTTAGTAGTGGGACTAGATGTCCCAAAGCATTTCTTTTCTTATTTTCCTCATATCCGGTATCACACACAAAGAAATTTTTAAAAGAAAACCCTGTTGATATATACATATAGGAAGCATTTTTCTAGCCCTGATGATCCCAGTGGCAAAGTGTCCTCCTCTTTTTTTTTTTTTTTTAAAGTGTCCTCTTCTATACTTTAATTCCACCCATCTCAGTCTTTTGACTTCCAAATATCTTAGCACTGGACCCCTGAACCTTTATTATATTGTGAACAACCTTCCTTTATTTTTAGACAATAACAGAATTGAAAGTCTGGAAGCTACTTTAGAGCATTACTACTCAGAGTGTGGATCATTTTGTCCCATCTCTGTTAATGTTCAGTCTCCATCTGTAGTCTGAATTAGCTGTGCCCTAAGTAAGTGTGCAGGGTATGATTTTGCAATAGCTTTTTGGGTTTCTCTGTATATGTCAGCTAGTATATGAGCATCAACACATTTGAAACCAAAATACACACAGACATGGCAACACGCAGTCTACTCCCCGTACCCCCTTCATGTGCTTCCTTTTCTTTACTGTATTTTTCATTAATGACATTACCATCTCCTTGGTCATCTCAACAGGACATGGAAAGAGCCTTATAATATCTCTGTCTCTCAGTACTACTCAATTTAATCAGCACATAAAAGCTGTTAATTAAATTTCTATCAGGCTCTGGGCATAGATTCTTTGTTCCTTATTCATCATCGCTGTTCTTACTGTTCTGATTTACATTTTCATTGTTGCCTTGCCTAATGCCAACTCTAACTTATCTCTGCCTTCTCCAGTCTGTCTTCCCTCCAAGACAATTGTATTATCTATTTCTGCATCACAAATTACCCTAAAACTTAACAGCTTAAAGTGACAAACTCACAGTTTCTATAGGTTAGAAGCCCAGGAGCAGTATAGTTGAGTGGTTCTGGGTCAGGAGCTCTCTTGAGGCTGCGGTCAAGGTGTTATTCAGGGCTGCAGTCGTCTGAGACTTGTCTAGGGAAAGATCTGCCTCCAGGCTCACTCACAGCATTTTTAGCAGGCTGCTTTTCACCATTTCGGCCTCTCCACCAGACTGACTTAGCATGTGGAAGCTGGCTTCTCCCACAGAGATTGATCCAAAGGAGAATGAAACTGAATGCTCTCCCCAGATGGAAGTTGCAGTCTTTTTATAGCCTAACCTTGAAAGTAATATCCATCATTTCTGTCATATTTAATTCATTAGAGGAGAGTCACTAAGTTCAGTCCAGTCAAGGGGAGAGGAATTTCATTCCATCTCTTGAGGAGTATCAAAGAATTTGTGGATGTGTCTTTAAAGCCACCACTATTTGCCCCCTGGCCACAAATCATTTCTCTCTCCCAACATGTAAAAATTTACGTGAAAGACTTTGTGGACATAACTTTAAAATTACCATACCACCTTACGCTTCACAGAAACTGGGATCTTGAGGCATATCTTTGTTCCGAATATTTTTACTGACTCCACTTTACATATACAAGAGGGCTTAAACTCCCTGGGTCCTCTACCATCTGGTCCTAATTGTGTATTTTCCCTCACTTGTTTATCAATCCTGTATGTAGTCAAGCCAAAAGATTCACCATTTCCTAATCACACCTTAAATCTACCATTCTCTGTACCTTTATGCATGCTCTTTCCTAGGCTGGAAGGTGCTCCCTTACCTCTTTTCAAATTCTCTGCAAAAGTCCTAGCCTTACTCTCATACATTACTTCCTTCATAAAGTGTGGTAGCTCCCCCCAAATAGAATATATGCACTCTATTTGATTATAAATTCCTATATCCTTCAAAGCAGGAAGATTTCATTGCATCCAACAGATGTTCTATAAAGGTTAACTTATACAAAGATAGTATTTCTCTAATTTAGGCAAAACAGATACTTTGAGCTGTTTGTGTCCATGTGGTACACCAACACCATGGTAGCATTTTATGTGTTGCATACAATCTGTCCTTCAAAGACAGAATGCCAAAATTGCTATGTGTGGGGCACCCTGACAGAATTGGTAGTAGAATTTCCAAATTATATCAGCATCTTCAAAGTACCAGCCTTCTGCTGCTGTTTGGAAGGCCAAGAAAAGTTCATTTACCAACATGCTGATGTACCATGTATATCCCACAGAATGGGAATGATGGAGCTGTATAGTTTGGCTGTCGTTAGCTGTGCCGTAGAAGGACATCTCCTGTTTACTTTCTGACCTCTTTTCTCCCTCCCCCTCCTTTCTTCCCTTCCTTCACTCTTTCTTTTGTTCTTCTTTCATCGTTCATGTCACTTTCTCCTCTGACCTGTCATTGTTAGTTTCTCCCAACATGCTGGGGTTGGGATGGGATCATCCCAACCTTTAAATTTAGTCACAAGGAAGTTCTCTCTTTGTTAACAGCTTTATTGAGGTGTAAATTACTACCATAAAAGTCATCCATTTTAAGTATACACTTAATTATTTTTAGTAAATTTATAGAGTTGTGCAGCCCTCATCACAATCCAGTTTTAGACCATTTCTATCACCCTGAGATCTGTACTAACTGAATTTTTTTAAAAATTGGGGTTGCCTGGGTGGCTGAGTCTGTTTAGCATCTGCCTTCAGCTCAGGTCCTGATCCCAGGGTCCTGGGATCAAGCCCCACATTAGGCTCTCTGCTCAGTGGGGAGTCTGCTTCTCCCTCTCTGTCCCCACTTTTGCTATGTCTTTCTGTCAAATAAATAAATAAAATCTTTAAAAAAAAATAAAATTGTACCTGGTTTCTCTCTTTTTTTTTGGTTTCTCTTTTTACAAAAACAATATGAAGTTACTTCAGACAATTTAGAAAATATGTAAAAGCAGAAAAAAGAAAAAAATGATTTTCATTCCCCAATCTACAGTAATCATTGCTATTGGTATATGTTTAATCCCTCTCTCTTTTTATCTACCTATTTATTCATATCTTAGGAAGGTACTATTTAGGGGATGCTGAGAAGTGAGAAGTTGATTAGCTCTGGGGACACAGTAGCTATATATTAATAATTTAGAAATAGCAAGGAAGATCTCTTTTTATCTTACTGATTTTAAAGAACTTCACTGAATTTTTGACTTTTGAGATACCACATTACATATCTACGTGTAAAGCTAAGAAGCCAGTTAAAACAATGAAGAGGCCAGTGTGTCGTGGGATTGCAGTGTGGTTTTACTTTCCCTGTGTGTGGTGGGCCGTAGGGTGGTGATGGGGGAAGAGGGCACAGTGATTATGTCACCAGCCACACGCCAGGACCTGGCCTTTGCTGCCCACCTGCTTGTACTCACTAACCTTTGTCTTACATTTTCCCTTAAGCTCTTCTTTCTGGCTTTCCTCTTGACTCAGGGAAATGAAAACCTACAACCATCCCCCAGGTGATGGTGACTGCCCTGACAAGACCTCCCGCAGGCCCAGAACACCTAGACCTTTTGAGGTAAGCCCCCAATTTGCACTTGTGCAGATGGACCATGGGGTGACCTCAGGAATGACCTACAATCACCTTTACCTCATAATAATACTCAGAACTTTCTGTTCAGGGAGGAGCCTTAGCCTCATTTACATAACATACAAAGCATGTCCAGGCATGTTTCCTTAAGGCACATGCATGACCTTATGCCCACTAATGACCAGGCTTCCCTATGTAAATACTCATCTTAACCCTAAACAAAAGGAATCCATTCATTCTTTCTCAGAGAGTCATGGCTTTGGAAGCTGTTCCCTGTGACCTCCTTATTTGCCGCAAATAAAAGTTTTTTGTGTGTGTCAACTCAACCTGGTGTAGTTTCTGACTCACTAAGGAGTGGACTTATGTTGGCTTGGTGGCAGTTACAGCCTGTAGGCTTCATGGAAGACTCTAAATGCAGAAGTCGTGAGGTAGTGTGCTGGGAGGGGTGCGAGTATGAGAAAATTAGAAGAAATCTTGTAAAGAAAACATAAATTGGGCTTCAAGGGCCTGCCCTCAAACTAAGGGCTCTTGAGGGTCCTCAAAGTTTCTTTGAAATGGGAAAATGGGGGGGAAATTGAATTTAAAAAAGAACTGTTTATGATGATGCAGTAGGAAATTATCTTGTCAAGAGGTTTCTGATTAGCTTAGTTGAGTGCCTTGCCCAGAGTAAGTCAACAAGCTAACCAGTAAATGAGGACTGTGAGCGACAGTGCCAAGAAGTAGATTATATGATTAAGATGGATGTGGGGCTTTGGGGATTCTTTACCCCTGCCTGGGAAGTTGGCAGTTTGTTTTGTGTTAGCAAAGAAGTTAAATTGTTGCCCATGGCATCTTGGGACTTAAACTTTATAGGTACTGAGGTTGAAGCTTTGGGGAAATAGGTGGAAAAACAAGCCAGGGTGTTAGAATATGCTGGGTACTTTCTGTGGGCTCCAGTAGTTCTTAGAAGAAAGAAAAAAGCATCTCAACCTGGGGCTATTTTGGAACTTTACTTTTAGAGGTCTTTCTGCCAGCATCCAAATTGTCTGAGTCAGGGTATCATGACCCATGCAGGATTGGAAAGGGTGAATTCTCTGTTAGAGGCTAAAGGAAAAAAGAAGCAGGAAACAAAGTAGGGAGTGAAATTGGGGACTGTGAATCACTCCATTTCGCTGCTCCTTCTGGACATTTTCTGAGTGTTTCCTGCCTGATAGAGGTTTAGAACATGCAGCCTACAGGTACAGAGTGCCTGTGCTTCCTAATCCTGCCACCGTGTGCACTTCTCTGAATCAGAGGTCAAGATGGACACCATTACCCTGAAGGCTGGCAGAGCACTAAGATAAGAGTTCTTAGGTTAGGGTCTAAATTCATGGGCTGTGACTTGACAAGATCTCTGACTTCGGTCCGTAGTTCAGAAAATTGAATGAATATGAGCAAAAAAACTTACTAAGCTTTTAAGAAGGTTGTATTGCAAGAGAAACCCAAAGTCCAGTGAGCAAAGGTTTGTGATCTCCTGTTTAACCTAAAAGGTTGTTTTCAGGACCCCAAACCTGCATCAATGGGAATCAAGTTACTAAAAGATGCAGCCCCCCCTAAGAGAAGATTCTCCTGCCAATGCCCATCTCAGATGCAGATATAGAGGATAGTGAATAAGGGGGCTTCTGTCAGAGAACAAAACAAGAGGCAGCTGGTTTTCTATAGCAGGGAGTTGATATTCCTCTCAAGTAGGATATATTGCTCATTATCATTGTGGGTTTTTTTTTTTTTTTTTCAAATGGGAATAGTTTTTCTAAATAGTGGTCCTGCTTTTCCACTCTCCTCTCCCTCCTGGGTCTGTTGGGATGGTTAAATAATCTACATAGACTTCTAGGCAACAAAGAGCTACATGTAGACTTGTTTGGGAGATAGCACCCAGATATCTTTAGTAGAATGTTTTAATGAGATTTGGCACTGGGGCATATCCTTTTGGGAAGGGAGCAAGTGCAATTTTGGTGACATATTGAATAGTTGCACAATTTTGGGAGGACACGTTTTTAAAACTGTATGTAAAGAAAGGTTCATGGATGTTAGCAAGTCCAGGCATGGACTGTAGTGAGTCCTGATGCCAATGTTTGATACAACTCTGGCTGAAACTAGAATTCCTTCCCTCTTCTTTTCAGTTAATCAGGTTAGTAATTTCTCTTTTTTTTTAAATAATTTCTCTTTTTAATTTAAATGAGTTTGAGTTGATTTTATTATCACTTGGAACCAGAAATGTCCTGACTTGATAGAACACATATATATTTAATACATATTATCTTGTAGGGGAGGAAAAATAATTTTCCCGCTACTTGCTAGGTTCTTGGCTAAGTCCACCTACAATATAAGACAAATTAGAGAAAAACAGAAGTTTAATAACTGTATACCTCCTATATACTTGAGGAAAGACTCAGGAAAACTAGCTCCTGGAGATGGCCCAAGCTAGCACATTAAATAAATACTGTCTTCAGCTAAAGGCAAAAGAAAATGTTGGGGATGGGTAATTAGTTATGAGAGGTTACTAGGCAAAGCACAGTAAACAAGGGTAAAGTTGTGATGCAGATTTGAGTCCTGCCTTCTTCACTGGTAACAATTTCTGGAGATTTAGAATAATTTTTCTCTTCTAGCTACTGAGGGAGACACTCCTACAAATGCAGATTTCCCTTATATATGTACAGTCTTTTTATAGAAGGGTTAACTTCTACTCAGTTTTCAGAGCTCTACCCAAATCTGTTGTTTCTTAAAAATAAGCAGCCCCAAACAATCTTTATGCCAAAGAGGCATATTTTGAGGTGGCAGATTTTAGTCCCCTTCAATATCAGTCTCATACGGACACAATTTACAAGGGAAAATGGTGTTAACAACTAAGAAGGTAACATATTTATAAGTAGGTTAACTTAGTTTTTCAAATATAAACTGATGTGGGAAACAAAGGCAGAAAAAAAAGATTAAATGTCCTTACTACCTACAGCCCATTGACACACCCCTGAAACAGGCAGAGTGACCTTCCTCTAGGAACTCAGCTACCTGGGTGTTGATACTTTGCTCAAGGCATAAGGCAATCAGTAGCCCAACCTCCAGGACCCTGTAAGCCTACTTTAACGAATAAAAATTCCTTTGGAAACTTCCTTTATCTCTACCCCCAAGATACATGTTGGCAATCATCCTCCAAGCATATGACCCACCGATACATTTCAAGAGTCTCATGACAGTTTTTTTTTTTAATTTTTTAATTTTTTTTTAAATTTATGATAGTCACAGAGAGAGAGAGAGAGAGAGAGAGAGAGAGAGAGAGAGGCAGAGACACAGGCAGAGGGAGAAGCAGGCTCCATGCACCGGGAGCCCGACGTGGGACTCGATCCCGGGTCTCCAGGATCGCGCCCTGGGCCAAAGGCAGACGCTTAACTGCTGTGCCACCCAGGGATCCCCTCATGACAGTTTTTACTAAACAATAATAAATGGGGGATCCCTGGGTGGCACAGCGGTTTAGCGCCTGCCTTTGGCCCAGGGCGCGATCCTGGAGACCCGGGATCGAATCCCACGTCGGGCTCCCGGTGCATGGAGCCTGCTTCTCCCTCTGCCTGTGTCTCTGCCTCTCTCTCTCTCTCTGTGTGTGACTATCATAAATAAAAAAATAAAAAATAATAATAAATGGCCTTTATTTAACAATGGCTAGCCCCTTAGCATCCTGGAAACCATGTTTCCAAAATACCTGGGAGGCTTACTCTATCTCTAACCTCCTCCCAACTTGAAAGTATATAATGGGGGCACCTGGGTGGCTCAGTGGTTGAGCATCTGCCTTAGGCTCAGGTCATAATCCCAGGGTTCTAGGATGAGTCCCACATCAGGCTCCTCACAGGGAGCCTGCTTCTCTCTCTGCCTGTGTCTCTGCCTCTCTCAGTGTCTCTCATGAATAAATAAATTTAAAAAATAAATAGTAATAAAAAAGAAAGTATATAATGGGCCACTCCTCATGACCCCAGTGCAGCTCTTTCTGCCCGCATGTCCTGTCCCTGTGCTTTAATAAAACCACCTTTTTGCACCAAGGATGTCTCAAGAATTCTTTCTTGGCCCTCGGCTTCGAACCCTAACATTTTTCCTACGTCATAAAATACTTTATTTTTACAAATTTATCCTTTGAAGAGAAGGTATATTTCTTTCTTTTCGTTTCTTTTCTTTTCTTTTCTTTTCTTTTCTTTTCTTTTCTTTTTTTTTTTAAGATTTATTCACGAGACACACAGAGAGAAGCAGAGACATAGGGAGAGGGAGAAGCAGGCTCCTCGCAGGAAGCCCAATGTGGGACTCGATCCGGGATCCCAGGATCACGCCCTGAGCTGAAAAGACAGACATTCAACCGCTGAGCCACCCAGGCGTCCCAAGAGAAGGTATATTTCTTACCATGTTTCCATTCAAGCATCTGATTAAATTAATTCATGCATCATGTGTTTCTCAGATTTTAGTTAATGACCGCAGCCATGTGTGGGTTTTAAACATAAGAGGATCAGATTAAAAATAAATAAATAAATAAATAACAAACATAAGAGGATCAGATAATTTGTATTTTAAAAATTGTGTTTTCATTGCTGGTAAATACATTTGGGTTACAATCTAATCTTCATGATCATTTAAAGATCCTTTGCCAAAGAAATTTTACAGATAGTTTCCTAAGCTGTGAATCTTGACTGTGCAATTCACAGATGTCTAAAGATATTGGAATGATGTATTAATGCAGACAGAAAGATAATTGCTTTCACTCATAATTAAATTAACATTTTCCAATAATACATTAAATATTACTTCTCTGTTCAGGCGTTGAAGACTTTGTTCCACACCATAGACCATTTCATTTCAAGTGAAATCCAAAATGGAAAAGATTAGGTTATGTAGCCCATTCACTAAAATTCACTATTAATAGTATTATTTTCAAAGAGCTGCTCCAGTACCTTGCTTACAATTTTCCCCAACTTCCAAAATTTTTATGTAGTTTTCTCCTCTCCTTTACCTCAACTTAAAGAGTAAAAACTCTTTTGTAAAAAAAATCCCTTTTTGATAGTTTTAGTGTAGTTTGGGAAAGGAACAAAATTGGATGTGTTTTTCATTTGTCATTTTGACTTGGAAGGCACCACTATATACTTAGAGTATCTGGCCCAGAATAGATAGACAATAAATGGCCACTGTTATTACTGTGGGAGGTGGCAGTGGTGGAGCACTAGGAATCAACAAATGTATTTATTACCTTTATTCCTCTGCATGAAATTGGGCTTTTGATAAATTTGGATGAGCCTATTTTACCTGGTACTTGTAAAATGCACATTTCTTTAGCTTTTTTTTTTTTTTTTTTTAAAGATTTATTCATGTGAGAGGGAGAGAGAGAGAGAGACAAAGAGAGAGGCAAAGACACAGGCAGAGGGAGAAGCAGGCTCCATGCGGGGATGTGGGACTCCTTCCCGGGTCTCCAGGATCAGGCCCTGGGCTGAAGGCGGCGCTAAATCACTGAGTCACCCAGGCTGCCGCAGTGTTTCTTCTGCTTTAATGGATTTTTGGATTCTTTGTTTCCTCTTAGTTTTGTAAGAATTTATTTTATGAGAAACACAAGGAAACAAGATCTCTAGGTATTTTTAATGGAGATCTTTGTGCTATCAGACTTGGTCCCTACCATTACTTATGGTTGGTATAGGTAGATCCCACTTCTTAGTTGCATATTTGCATATTCTTTCAAATCCCTTTCTATTTACTTTTGTTTTACTGAAATGGTTTCATCATTGTGCCATCATGCAATGGTAAAAATATTCCCTCTAGGACTGGAGGAGGCCTCAGCTTTGGTGGACACTACATCATATCAAATTCTGGAAGCATTTACTGTTAAATGCAAATGCAAGGCCCTATAGGAGAAATATCAGAAATATCAGTGTGAAGATGTGATCTCTGACCTCTGGTGTCTAAAATTTAGTCGAAATGATAAGACAAAATGTGCAGGTGACTAAGACAAAGGTGGTACTAAACCACTGAGCCACCTGGGCTGCCCCAAGATAATAACCTTTTTAGAATTATTATGTGTATTGGGCAGCCCGGTGGCCCAGCGTTTTAGCGCTGCCTTCAGCCCAGGTCATGATCCTGGAGACCTGGGATGAGTCCCACATCGGGCTCCCTGCATGGGGCCTGCTTCTCCCTCTGCCTGTGTCTCTGCCTCCCTCTCTGTGTCTCTCATGAATAAATAAATAAAATCTTAAAAAAAAAAACTATTATATGTATTGAGGAATGATTTAACATATATAAAAGCACATGTCATAATCTGATTGAGAAAGGCAAATTCTCTCTCTGTGGCCAGACTTGTTTTCCCTTTGGCAAAGCCAAAATTTGGGGACCATTTCTTTCTGGTACCTTCAAAAGCAGACATACGTAGATAACAGCTGGGTTTGCTTCTATTTTTTTTTTAAGATTTTATTTATTTATTCATGAGAGACACAGAGACAGAGAGAGAGGCAGACACAGGCAGAGGGAGAAGCAGGCTCCATGCAGGGAGCCCAGGATGCGGACTCGATCCTGGGACTTGATCCTGGGACTCCAGGATCATGCCCTGGGCCGAAGGCAGGCGCTCAACCACTGAGCCACCCAGGGATCCCTATTGGGTTTGCTTCTAAAATAAAACTATGGGAACACCTGGGTGGCTCAGTGGTTGAGCGTCTGTCTTTGGCTCAGGGTGTGATCCTGGAGTCCTGGGATTGAGTCCCTCATCAGGTTCCCTGTGAGGAGCCTGCTTCTCCCTCTGCCTGTGTCTCTGCCTCTCTCTTGTGTCTCTCATGAATAAATAAATAAAACTATTGTTATTTTTCTAATATTTTATCTGAGTTCATTTGATTGCATTTAAAATTTTGATATTTAGTGGAATAATGCAAAGCATACTTCACTGATATCTAAGCATATTGCATTCTGCAATAATATCTAAGTATATTACATATTACATACTAATATTAATAATAATATCTAAGCATATTACATATTATTTTGCTGTCTTTCATCACTTAGCTTATCCCACAAATAGTTGGGGTAGGAAATGGGGACTCAGCTTTATGAAGCCACAACTATGGCTCTGCCCTAAACTTAGTTCAATCCCAGAGCTATTTATTGACTCAGGAGACTGTGGTGTTTAATATTCCTGGCATTTTGTGTCCTGTGGTATCTATGTTGGCTGTTGATTTGATGGATTACTGCTTTTTGCTCTGAATTATTTAGGATGGAAGGAGAGAGAGGGAAAAGGAAGGAATAGTGGGGAGTGGGAAGGAGGGAGGACGGTTGCTATTGTTGGCTTCTGAGTAAGTGGTAATTATTACAATGATACTTTCTCATATATATTCATGCTGTACATGATTACAAAGTCCTTTTATAAACATTCAAAAATTAATCCTCATAGCTATCCCAAAGAATGAGCAGAAAAAGAACGGATCTATCAATAACAGGTTTACAGTAATCCTTTGGAGGAGGCAATTGTGAAGAAAAGGAGACCTAGAGAAAAATAGGATGCAAATATCAAGGCAATGAAATCTCACCTTTGGTTTGCTTAGAGATGAAAGAATGTGCCCAGTGGGGTTTAGCTGAAGGTCTTCATTGCTTTATATGCTGGTGCGGGGAAGGATGGCACTACTGAAATTTGAAGCAGTTGTGGCCCTGGCAGTTCTGAGATGAGTCATTTTGAGAAAGACCTTTGATCACCATGAGCCCTGATTTCCTTACCTGCAAAATGGAGATAAAAATACTTGTGCGATATACCACCACATGGGGTATTTGTAAGAATTTAACAAAATGCGTGTAAAAGCACTATGCAAGCTGTAAAGAACTGTACGTGGTACTACATGCTGATATTTCCCTGATAATGGAGATATGATCCTGTAGAATTAGGAGAGTATAAAACATAAAACTAGGAGTTGACTTCTTAAAAGCATTCTTAGAGATCCAACGTTTACTCATTTGGAGGTTTAAGATTTGTCTGGTAGAAAGTTGTTTGTTTTTAGAAGTAAGATGACAATGCTGATTTCTTTGTTTAGTACCTTTATTGAAAGTGGAGAGGTGATATTAGAGTAGCATTTTGGAGGCACGTTTATCCAGATATTTTAAATAAAATAATGCTTATGCAATACAGAATTGTTATGGATTTTCCAGGTAATGGCAGGAACCTCTACTGTGTTGGGTTATTGGATTTTGAAAGATCTAAGTTCAAGTCCATATTCAGCTACATAGTAGTTGTGTGACCCAGGACATGCTATTTATTGTTTTTTTTTTTTCTTGGAAAGATACTTTTTTTTTCACCTTTTAAAAAATTTAAATTCAATTTGCCAATGTATAGTATAACACCCTGTGCTCATATCACATCGCATGCCCTCCTTAATGCCTGTCACCCAATTACCCCATCCTCCCACCTAGCTCCCCTTCTGCAACCCTTTGTTTTTTTCATTTATAAGACTTCAATTTCTCATTGTGAGAATTGTGATCATTGTGAGGATTGAATGAGATACTGAGTGAGAAAATAATCTAAAAACTATAAATTTTCATTACTTATATTTAAAGAAATGAAACTAACAAGCAAATATTTAATAATACAAATTAAAGAGAAGCAAGCCAAAATTACTGAGATATAGTCAATATGGGGACACAGATTGCTTTCTGATGATTTCTTTCCATATGGTTTTGGTGTGGGATGCTTACTGGTGATAAATGGAAACTATGCAAATGTGATGCATGTGCACAGTTCATTTCAAGATTCATAACTTGTCTTGCTGGCAAGCTATGAACTTTTAAGAGCTTAACTTGAACCTGTTCAGTGTATTGCCTGTTTGAGATTGAGTAGATTGTTAGTAAGTTTGATTCAGCCTGCAGTAACTCTGAAAGCTATAGAGATAACTGAATTCCAGGTGTCAGGCTAGTGTGGAAGTTATAACTCTGCAGCAAGGGGTCAACTGAGCAGGGCTGTGTCACTCTCCGGGCCAGGTCTCCATAGGATACCCTTAATATGGTGAATTTGCCACAACTCATGTTCTGGGTATCTGCATTGTAGCATATCAAGTCCAAATTTGTCAACTTTTGGAGTATCTTTCTTTTTGAAGTGGACTCACAGTATCCGTACTCATCACCTGAAATCTAAGATCTAAATGCCAGTTAATTTTCATTTTTTTTTTACAGATTATTTATTCATGAGAGAGAGAGAGAGAGAGAGAGAGAGAGAAAGGCAGAGACACAGGCAGAGGGAGAAGCAGGCTCCATGCAGGGAGCCTGACGTGACACAGGATCCCGGGTCTCCAGGATCAGGCCCTGGGCTAAAGGCAGTGTTAAACTGCTGAGCAACCCGGGCTGCATGCCAGTTAATTTTCAATAAGAAATATAGTTACCAAGAAGCCCCAGGTTTTCTAGTTAACACGTGAGAAGCTAAATTACAGTCAGAAATGCTTGTTGAACTTAGTATATTTAAAGAGGCATCATCAGTCATCTGATTGGAATGTGAAAGCATTTATCAGTCAAGTTTCCTGGGTGTAGGCAACAAAATTCTCTGTTGAATCACCTAAAGCAGAGAAGGAATTCATTGAAAGTTCTTGAGTAGTTCACAGAAATGATAGGCAGGCTGGAGAACCAGGCTCATAAAACAGTGGGAACCAAGAATGGAGAACAGGACCAGGCATGCTCTACTCTGTGTAGTGTACCACTACTGGCCCCACAGCAGGGATGTTGCTGCTACCTGTGGATTCCCAACGCTGATACTACTGCAAGTCTTTTGAAAATGTTCACACCACTGTGTATAGCTTCTCAACTGCCCCTATACCTTTGTTGTTTCTCTCCTTCAAGATTCAAAGGCCCAGGTGGGAGCATCAGGTTGCTGAATTTAGGTCATGGGCATCTACACAACTAGCAAGGTGTTAGGAGAGGAAATACCTGGTCTCAGACTGTGCTTCTCAAACTGTAGTCTGCACACTAGTGCCAGGCTATGGACTAATTGTTTTTATTTTGTGGTGAGGCAAAAAACTTGTGCTAGAATATAAATCAATTTAGTACTTTCTCTCGAGAAAACTTGGCTATGGGAAAAGTGTCAGCTTAATTAAACAGTGTACTACCAAACAGAGCAGCACTTCCCTAGACTTCATGGTGGGAGGCTAGGATCTGTCATCAAAGGGCTACCCACAAAAGGAAGGGTGTTCGGAAGCTGTGTAGTCAAAAAACAACAAATGTTCACTGCAAATGAGATCAGGACTCATTAGGACTACTCCACCACAGAGACATACCTGCCATTGGGGATGTGTGACTTACGTGGATGTGGACATACTCTCACTTGGTTGGTGCTTGGTTGGGCTTGATGACATTGACTCTGTTGCTGCTACTTTGTTTTCTACAGGGGGTGACTAGCTACCCCCTTGGGAATGTTATAGAGACATTTTGTGGTCTAAGTAATTCTATGCTATTAAGATGAACTATAATGTTTTGCTATTATAGATTAATCTGAGCTGCATACGATGTACCCCACCTAATGAAAGATTATCTTTTCGAATGTTATGTGGTCGGTAGGGTAAAAGAATCGAAAACTTCTGGTGTGATTACTTGGAATAGAATGGTTAATATTCTGCATCTGTTAATGGACTCATGCCATAATTACTTATTTTTTTCTATGAGGAAAAGAACTGGAGATCTGTTAACTTTGGTCATGTTAGTATAGCTTTCTTCCAAAGAGATTTGCATTGGTGAAGGAAAAACTTTTTTTTTCCTGAGGCTATCTGAAGACAAATGTGCTTTAGGCATTCATTGGTTCCATTAAGAAGTGATCTTTTTTAGCTTCTATGTCTTCTTTTTTAGCTTCTATAACTCCAGATTCAACGGACCTGATTTCACCAAGTTGATCTGTTTTAGTGTTATGAAAATGAAATTGTCATAAGTGGCTAGAGGTGAAAGGGAGAGTAAATGAGAGTGGGGATGGAAGAGGAAAGAAATAGTGCATGAGAGGAGGAGAGCAGAGTATACATCATCATCACATTTGAAGATAGAAAAGGGGCAGGTAGGGGCAGCCCCGGTGGCTCAGCGGTTTAGCACTGCCTTCAGCCCAGGATGTGATCCTAGAGACCTGGGATCGAGTCCCATATCAGGCTCCCTGCATGGAGCCTGCTTCTCCCTCTGCCTGTGTCTTCCCCTCTCTCTGTGTGTCTTATAAATAAATAAAATCTTAAAAAAAAAAAAAGAAAAGGTGCAAAAATTCTCTGAAGTTTCACATTTATGGGACAAAGGTGAGTGTATCAGCAAACATTTCTATGAATATTGTGCATAGAGCAACATGGAGGGGGGAGATTGGAGATATTAAAATATATAAACACATGCAAAGTTATAATAACATATTCTATACGGTAGATGCTCAAGGCTGAGTAGAAACAAGTAGTGTTGAGAACTCTGAGAGGTTAATAAAGTTACCTTGGAGGGGTTAGACCTTGGTTAGACATTGAAGGATGGGATAATAATGTCAAGAACTTCGGGCTCTGAAATTTCACCCTTCTTGCAAGCTAACAAGATAGCTTGCCACGGTTTCGTGGAGGCTGCTGAAAGACATAAGATGAGAGACAGAGGACTTTATTGCTCACAGCACAGCAAGCAGAATGAGCCAGAAATGGTTTTCTTATTTTAAAAGAGAAATTTATAGAAGGAATAATAGGGGAAAATAAAAGAGATCAGGAAGTACAACTTGTTCCTGACACAGTAGAAAGTTTGAATCCATATTGGGTTTTAACAGAGCAGATGTGGCCCAGACAGAAGGGCTGGCTAAACACAATTATCTCTCAGATGAGGGCTGGCTTCCGGCTCATTCCTTACTTCTCTTTCATGGCTCACTCCTGCTAGCCGTGGTCTCTGATTGCTGTAGAAAGCCCTAGTTCTGCTGCTAAATGAAACACAGTGAATGAGGGGTTATTATCCAAGGGTCTTTTCTCTTTCAGGATCACGTCCAGTACTGTAGCTTAGAGCTCCATGTGCCTCTTGCACGCTTCAGCTATGGCTAACCTGGATTGAGATGTGTTTTAAGTGCAAAATACACACTGATTTTCAAAGATTTAGCTAAAAAAAAAAGGAAACTAATAATTTTTGTATTGATTATGTGTTGAAATAATATTTTGGATATATTATTTAAATAAATTACATTATTGAAATTAATTTTACCTATTTTTACTTTTAAAAATGTGTACCAGAATTTTTTTTTCAGTTTGATTGAATATAAAGAAATTTTAAATTATGTGGCTAGCATTTGTGGCATACATTATATTTCTGTTGGGCAGTGCTGCTCAGGCCCATTTGAGAAAGAAGGGAGGCTCCTCCTTGGTTCCTCCTTGTTATCCTCCAAGGGTTGCGTGACTTCGTGTGCTATCATGGACCACAGCTGGGCATGGCCTGGCTGTTGATCTGCATTAAACTGCAGTTGTCCTTGATGTGCTCCCACTGCTGCCTCAAACCAGAGTGTTCTTAGAGGGGAGCAAGGGGGATATGGTCAGGACTCACCTCTCCTTGTGAGCGCGTCCCTCACTTCCCTTGACAGCACTCCCTCACAAGGATTTGTAGGTGAATCAGGCTTTCCTAAAGGGTCAAAGAACACTAAAGGAAATTGCGACCTACTAAGGAAGGATTTTTAAGCCATGTATTGATTATGCATTACTTCACATGGTCCATGGGAAAGGTAGTCAGGGATTTAGGTGCTTCACAAGGGATCACCTTGAGGATGCGATGTAGCACATAGTTCTTAATCTTGCTCTCCTGACCTTGAGTCTCACTTGTCAGGAAGACCACCGTGTTTTAGTATCTGTCATGACAATCTGCAGCTCAACTTTTGTAAACCTCTGTCATCTTCCTTAAGGGATGGTCTTATCTAAGGATGCCCCCACCAACCCTGTTCTCATCCTCTTTGCATTCTGGCTCTCTGAAAATCCCACTAAAACACCCTGTTGATAAGACGAAGCTGAGTTTATTCTTACTGTAGTAAGGGGGCACTTACCTTGACAGAGTTTTGGTAGCTTCCTTAGAGGGAAGGAGTAAACTGGAATGTGTATGAGGTTTTAGAGGCCAATTTAAAATGGCCCTTTTTTTCAGGGGCGTCTGGGTGGCTCAGTCAGTTGTGTCTGCCTTTGGTTCAGGTCATGATGGTGGGATCCTGGGATCAAGCCCCAAGTCAGCCTCCCTGTTCAGGGCATAACCTGCTTCTCCCTCTCCCTCTGCCACTCCCCCTGCTTGTGCTCTCTTGCACTGTCTCTCTGTCAGGTAAATAAATAAGAATCTTTTTTTTTTTTTTTTAATGGGCCTTTCATGCAGAGGCTTGATTAACATTGAGTAAAGATCAAGATGCAATAAGTTAGAATTGGTGGACACAGCAAGGGGTGGATTTTGAGGTGAATGTTTTGAAAAGTCATCCTGGGTAAGGTTGTCAATGCTGTCTTTTGAAGAGTTGAACAGGTTTATTTTTATTTAAATGATTTTCTTGGTGAAAGTTTCTGAGCAAATAATAAAGTGATTTGTGACTTTTATCCTCTTAAACAAGGGTATTTTGGAAGAGCAAAGTCATGTTGATGAAGATAGATACTGGTAAAAGTGATGTTAGTGAAGCCAGCTGAATAGGAAATGTAGGCAGTAAGCTGTGTGGTGGTAGGTGGTTCTTTACCCTCAGCAGGACACGCCCCCAATCTGAGTTATTCAATTTGCGAGACTCCAGAAAGGAAGTCTTGGGTATTCTACATCTGCAGAAGAGTAAGGTACCCATTGGCTCACCACGCATATATACAGATATTGCCTGTTTTAGTTGGGTTTCCCCAAGAACAGACCCCAAGGCAGGGATTTGGGTGCAGATGTTTTATTTGGGAGATGATTCCAGGAAGAGACAAAGAAAGTGGAATCAATCAAGAACTGTGTGAATGAGTGGGATACCACTGTGGGCAACAGAGGTTCAAACCCTCTGGGGGGGGACCTTCTGAGAGATTGTGGAACAGCTCCCTGAGGAGTAGGAAGTTAGGGTCTTAATCTACCCATCCCATCCTAGCACTTCTGGGATGTGTAGGCAAGCACATTCCTTTCCTGGCCATCAAACACCCTGGTGGAATCCATTAGCCTTTAGGGTTTCTCTGCAGGTGACTGCCCGGGAGGTCTGAGGGGTTCAGGCAAGAGCGCCTTCAGAATCTGCTACATAGCAGGTGCTTAATAAATGTTTATTTTTATTTTTTTTTAAATTTTATTTATTCATGAGAGAGAGAGAGAGGCAGGCAGAGACACAGGCAGAGGGAGAAGCAGGCTCCCTGTGGAGAACCCTATGTGGGACTCAATCCTGGATCCCAGGATCACACCCTGAGCGGAAGGCTGAGGCTCAACCGCTGAGCCACCCAGGTGTCCCGATAAATGTTTATTGAGTGAATGAATAAATATACATGATTTAAGAATAAGCCTTAGTTCTCAGACTGTAATCAAAACTTGAGGAGGAGGAAGATAGACTTTTCCTTATCTGCCCCATAATTGTAAGGCTGCTTCTCTTGTTTATTTTTGATTAAAAAATTTTTTATTTATTTATTCATGAGAGACACACAGAGAGAGAGAGAGAGAGAGGCAGAGACACAGGCAGAGGGAGAAGCAGGCTCCATGCAGGGAGCCCGATGCAGGACTTGATCCCGGGACCCCAGGATCACAACCTGAGCCAAGGGCAGGTGCTCAGACACTGAGCCACTCAGGTGCCCCTTCTCCCTGGTTTGATGCGTTTTTACTCAGACTCTCTGAAAATGATGGGGTTTGGGGAGTAGGCTGAGTCCTCAAATCCCATGAATAGAAGCCAGATCTGCTGTGTGGTGTTGTGCCCAAGATTGCGAATCCTAGAAACCACCAAGGAGCCCACACCGATGCAAACACACGAGGGTCGATTTACAACCCTCGAGCTTGGGTCCAAATATACCCGACACAGCGGAGCAGGGACTTGGACCCCGAGGTGAGTTTCAGCTTAGTTTTAAGGGCTGGTCTAGGGGACCTCCAGAAGGGGTGGAGGAATTTCTCAAGTTCTGTTTACATTCTGATATGGGGCTTTCAAGGGCATTGAGCTCTGTTCTCATTCTAATAGGGGCTTCCTGCCCTTGGCTTAGGCTCTGTTTTTATTCTAATATGGGGCTTTCTAGGACTTTAAGCTGTAAGCTGTTTTCTTGCTGTAACTGAAGTAAGGTAAAGTTCAGCTCTTATTCACAGGGGCCTCAGATGGCTGTACTTGTGCTAACACTGAACTTAAAGTGGAATGGCCTTAATTTTCTCGGCCTCCACATGTGTGTGCCAGCATCATGAAGACAGCTGATCCAGGAAGACAAGAACTAAATGCATGTGAGGGGGCTCCTTTAACTTGTTAAAATAGATAAAACTACAAGACATATAGCAAAATAGAAAAAGAATTATTTAACAAATTTATTGAGTATCAATCCTATATTAGGGGGACACCCGGGTAGCTCAGCAGTTGAGCACCTGCCTTTGGCCCGGGGCATGATCCTGGAGTCCAGGGATCGAGTCCCACATTGGGCTCCCTGTGTGGAGCCTGCTTCTCCCTCTGCCTGTGTCTCTGCCTCTCTCTGTCTCTGTGTCTCTCATGAATAAATAAATAAAAATCTTTTTTTAAAAAACAGGTATTATGTTAATATTCTATGCCCAGCTATGGCACAATGGAACTGTATTACTACCAAACTATGAATTATTAGGTAGTTAATCAAGTTATTTACTATCTGTCACCTTCTCAGGGACTAATTTGGGGGGAAACCAAGTCTCACTATATTATGTGTGAAGTAGAAGTGTTAAAAGATACTTTTCTAAAAAATGTTAAAATCAGGGGCAGTCCAGGTGGCTCAGCGGTTTAGCGCCTCCTTTGGCCCAGGGTGTGATCCTGGAGACCCGGGATCGAGTCCCACGTCAGGCTCCCTGCATGGAGCCTGCTTCTCACTCGGCCTGTGTCTCTGCCTCTCTCTCTCTTTCTCTCTCTGTCTCTCTCTCATGAATAAATAAAATCTTTAAAAAAAAGTTAAAATCAGGACTTGTAACAAATATAAAGTAAACACATATAAAATATTTGTTTCATTAATTCCTGGGGGAACCAGTAAGATGTTTCATCTAGTTCAAAGGAGAATTCAAAGAATGCACATATAAAGGCAATCAGAAATACTCCTGTTGTGGAAGGAGATTTTTCCTTTATCGTTCAAGATTCTTTTATCTGGTCTGAAAATTAAATTGACAAAAGGCAGATTAACAGGAGAAAAAACATTTAATTCATATGTACAGAAGTCTCATAGATATGGGACCTGAGAAGTGTTATAAAACGAAATTCAACTGTGTAAATTTGAAGATCTAATTGGCTTTATTAAGCAATTCATGAATTGGGCGGCATCCCATCTAGCATGTAGAGAGAGATACTCTGAGGAGTTGTATAAAATAGAAGGTTTCTATAGGAAAGAGGGTTGCAAGAGTAAAGAAAGAATTATTTCCAGCCAGGACATCTTTTGGTGGGAAGGGAACCAGCAGGGTTTTTATCATGCAGAGGATCTTACTAGTGTTCATTAGATTTCACATTGACTGTTAAAAGGTCACATTCCTAGGAGAGGTTGAAACTATAATTGGCTTCGTTTGCTGTTGTGTAGAGTAAATGACTCCAGTTTGGTCTTGTTTTTTCTTTTTAGCAGAAGTGACCAATGCAGGCATCTATTAGACATAAAGATTTGTAAGGACTTGGTAGGATAAAACAAACTTATGCTTGGGAGCGTCAATTAATAAGGAATTCTAAGTGGAATTTGGGCTGGGGTAGTAAATCAGTTAAAGTAACAAGGTTTTTTTTAATAAAAAGCTTTTGTGGGGGGGCAGCCCAGGTGGCTCCGTGGTTTAGCACTGCCTTTAGCCCAGGGTGTGATCCTGGAGATCTGGGATCCTGTGTCACGTCAGGGTCCCTGCAGGGAGCCTGCTTCTCCCTCTGTGTCTGTGCCTCTCTCTCTGTGTGTCTCTCATGAATACATAAATAAAAGCTTAAAAAAAATAAAAAAAGCTTCTTTGGCTCTGAATTCCTCTCTCTGATGATAAGGATGTCTCTACCTCCTCGTGCAGGAAGGGTACCTTTCACATGGGACATTATTTCCTACTTTCTGGAGGGTCAAGAGGGTCAGAGTGTACTTGCACTGACTGTTTCTTAAATAACTTTAATTCAGAATAATCAGTATGCCACTGTGGCATATCTTGGGGCAGCGTGTCCTAAGGCCCCAGTGCTTTCAAGAATTCAAAAATAGAGATGCAAAACTGGGCAATATCTACAGACAATAATCCATTCCATCCACTAAACTATTCATTTACATTTTGATGGATGTGAGTCATTTATATAGTTATCACCTTTCTACAATTTAGAGTTGTAAAATAGCTCAAAGACATTGAAAGACATAAGCTCCCAGGGAATCAGATAGCCTTGGAAGGGTGTACCAGATGGGATACCCAGAAAATAATTTTATTTGGTTTATTTCACAGTTTTCCACAAATTTTCCTGACAGAAGTAAAGAAATACTCGCTGAGCAGTCTATTAAGAAGCAGAATGTAGATTGCACACTGACCAAGTCTTCTGAATCAACAGAAAAATGGTATTTTATGGCAACACTGCTTGCTACCCAGGAGATAAGTGATGAGTCATATGGGGTTGCATCTTTTAAGTACAAGAGTACTGATCTTTACTGGGGAAAGAACAATCGAAGGGAAATTTGATGAAATTTGCCTTGGGAGAGGAATAGGCTTAATTTAGCAGACATTTCAGTTACAAAATGTTCAGCTACAGATCAAAAGTATTGAGAAAAAAGCAAGTTCATAAAACTTTCTTAATTCAGAATCCCTAATTTAGATTTTCATAATGAATTTTGACATGAGGTAGAATGATTACTTTTATTTACTTTTTAACAGCTGTTTTGAGATATAATTCACATACCATGGAATTCACCTATTTAAAATGTATAAGTTTCTGTTATATTTCCAAGATGTGCAGCCATAATCATAATCTAATTTTCATTCCCCCTAAAAGAAACTTGGGACCTTTTAACAGTTACTGCCCACTCCCATCCTGTTCTGTCCCCCCAAGCCCTAAGGAATCACTCATCTATGTCCTCTCTTTATGGATTTGTGTGTTCTGGACATTTCATATCCATGGAATCATATAGTATATGTTTTGTGACTGGATTCTTTCGCTTATCACTTGACATAATGCTTTCAAGGTTTACTCATCAGTACTTTATTCCTTTTATTGCCTAATAATACTCCATTGTATGGAAGTGATCTTGTGATTGATAATACATCTATATTTGGTCTTTGCCTCCATTTCTGGCACAGAGCTCCTGAAAACCTTGGAATTTCCTGGGGTGCCTGGTTGGCTCGGTTGGTTAAACTTCTGACTCTTGGTTTTGGCTCAGGTCATGATCTCATGGATCTTGAGATCAAACCGGGCATTGGCCTCCAGGGAATCTGTTTGAATATTCTCTCCTTCTGTCCCCACTTGAATGTGCACGTGCCCCACATATGGGAGTACTTGCTCTCTCAAATAAATCTTAGGAAAAAAACCTTGAAATTTCCTAAGTGAAGAGTTTGATAAAGGTGGCTGTCCTTTGTTAAGTTAATGAGGTGGGTTTTGAAAAACACCTAAGGAGGGGAGGGGTTGGTTGCCAGGAAAGCCAGCCCTGTGATTAGAGGGTTGGACCTTTCAGTCCCACCCACTGACCTCTGGGGAGTGGGGAGGGGCTAGGGGTCAAAACAGTTGCCATGGCTAGTGATTTAATCAACCATGCCTATATAATGAAGCCTCCATAAAAACCTAAAAGGATGGGCAGGATTCAGAGAGCTTCTGGGTTGGTGAACAAGTGGAGGTGCTGGGAGAGTGGTTAGCTTGGAGAGAGCATGGCTGCTCTGTGTCCTTTCCCCACACCTTGCCCTGTGCATCTCTCCCATCTGGCAGTTGCTGAGTTATACCCTTTTTTTTTTTTTTTTTTTTTTTTTTTTTATATACCCTTTTTTTAAAAAAAGATTGTATTTATTTGAGATAGAAAGAGAGAGCACAAGCAGAGGGCAGAGGGAGAGGGAGAAGCAGACTCCTCACTGAGCAGGGAATGTGATGTGGGGCTCAATACCAGGACCCTGACATCATGACCTGAGCTGAAGGCAGATGCCTAACTGAGGTACCCAGGTGCCCCGAGTTAATCCTTTCAGAACAAACTGGCAATCTAGTAAAAAAAATATATATATATATATTTTTTTTTTACTGTGTTCTGTGAGCTGCTGTAGCAAATTAATTAAACCTCTTTCAGTTAATTTCTGAGAAAGTCATAGGACCTTTAATTTATAGCCAGTTGGTCAGATGTACCTTGAACATTCAAACCTGGACTTGGCATCCTGAGTTGGAAGGGATTGTTAGAGCCTCCAGTGTGTAGCCAGTCAGTCAGAAGCATAGATAACAATCTGGGGTTGCAAGTGCTGTCTGAAGTGGGGTAAGGGAGCAGGACTGAACCCTTAACCCATGGAATCTGAAGCTATCTTGGGGTAGGTAGTGTTAGAATTGAGTTGAATACCAGCAGCGTGTCTGACAATTGATTAGTGTTCTGCGGGAGCAACCCCCCTGCCCTGAAACACACACATTGGAGTTGGGCCCAAGAGAACAGTAAAAGAGTGAATGTACCAAATCTTAAATCATTTATCAGTTGATGAACATTTACGTTGTTTCCACTTTGGTTATTTTGATACAAGGCTGCTGTGAACATTTGTATGCAATTTTTAAAAAAGATGTATTTATTTGAGAGACAGAGAGCAGAGGATGTGGGATGTGGAGGGGAAGAGGGAAAGGGAGAGAATCTCAAGCAGACTCCCCAGTGATCATGGAGCCTGACTCGGGGCTTGATCCCAGGACCCTGAGATCATGACCTGAGCCTAAATCAAGAGTTGGACATTCAACCAACTGAGCCACTGAGGTTTCCCTGTGTATAAGTTTTTATGTGGACTTAAATTTTCATTTCTCTTAGATATATACCCAGAAATCAAATTGTTAGATCATATGGCAACACAATTTTTAGCCTTTTTTTTTTTTTTTTAAATTTATGATAGTCACACACAGAGAGAGAGAGAGCAGAGTCACAGGCAGAGGGAGAAGCAGGCTCCATGCACCGGAAGCCCGACGTGGGATTCGATCCCGGGTCTCTAGGATCGCGCCCTGGGCCAAATGCAGGCTCTAAACCGCTGCGCCACCCAGGGATCCCCAATTTTTAGCTTTTTAAAGAATTACTCAACTGTTTTACAAAGCAACTGTACCATTTTATATTCATACTAGCAGTGTATGAGGGTTCCAAGTTTTCCACATCCTCTACAACACTTGTTAATGTCTATCTTTGTGATTATGGCTTATCCTAGTAAGTGTGAATTGGTATCTCATAGTGGTTTTGATTTGCATTTTCCTGATGATTAATGATCTTGAGCATCTTTTCATGTACTTATTGGTCATTTGTATATTTTCTTTGGAAAAAAGTGTATTCAAATCCTTTGCCCATCTTTTTAGTTATTAGTCTTTTTATTATTGAGTAGTAAAAGTTTTTTGCATATTCTGGATGCTGGTCAGATATATAATTTGCAAATGTTTTCTCTAGTGGGTTTATTTTTGTTTTTTTTGATGGTGTATTTTGAGCACACAATTATTAATATTGATGATATCTGATTTATTTATTTTTCTTTTGTCATTTGTGTTTTTGGTGTTATATTTGAGGAATCATTCCTGACTAAAGGGCATGAAGATGTATGCCTATGATTTCTTCTAAGTATTTTATAGTTTTAGCTTTTACATTTAGGTCTGTGATCCATGTTAAGTTAATTTTTCTGTATAGTGTGAGGGGTATAGTGCAGTAGGGGTCCTACTTCACTCATTTGTGTGTTGTCCTAGCTCCAGTTATTAAAAAGACCATCTTTCCTCCACTTACCATTCTGGTCAAAACTCAATTGACCATAAGTGTAAGGGCTCATTTCTTGACTTGAAATTCTATTCCATTATTATAAAAATATATATCTGTATGCCAGGTTTGTAGTTCTGTCCTGATTACTTTAACTTTGTAGAAAATTTAGAAATTGGAAAATGTGGGTTCTCCAATTTGTTCTTCTTTTTCAGATCCTTTTGGCTGTGATGTTGGTTTTTTTTTTTTTTTTTCATTTTATATGAATTTTCGGTTCAGTTTGTTAATTTCTGGGGGAAAAAAGGCAGTTGGGATTTTGATAGGAAGTGCATTATATTTATAGATCTAGCGATGCCTGGGTGGCTCAGTAGTTGAGCTGCTTGGGGCATGATCCCGGAGTCCTGGGATCGAGTTCCGACATAGGGCTCCCTGTATGGAGCCTGCTTCTCCCTCTGCTTATGTCTCTGCCTCTCTCTGTCTCTCATGAATAAATAAATAATATCTTTAAAAAATAAATTTATAAATCTAAACAATACTTTTAGAATTTAATGAGAAGATTTTTATAAATGAACTGTTATTTTCTGATACCTGAACTTTATCCATTCTCTTGTAAACTGTTACTATATTTTACTTTATTAAATAGAGTAGATCTGTTAAGACCTTTGCTGATAGCACATTGGCATTGATTTATTTATAATGCACATTTCACAGATGTGTTAGATCTTCCCTCCCTAGTTCAATTTACAATTGCATAATTTTATAGACTCTGTATGGAAAGGCAAAAGATGGGGAGAGGGTGATAAGATTTGTTATAAAAATTGTGTAACACAGTCTGGTAATGAAAGGACCTGTCTTTTGCCTGTATATTCATGTTCCAATGTGTTGTATTTCATGTTCTAATGTGCTTCATCAAGCACATGATGTTAAATAGATTGGAAGTTTTTGTTGAGTTTTCCTCATAATTAATGTAAACAGATGTAATGAATTCTAATGTCAAAAATTGTTTTCAGGGAGATTAAATTTCTTTTTTTCTTTATTCAAATGTTATGAAACTGGGAAGTGCTGTTTTAATGAAGAGTATTGTTTTTCGTTTTGAACATAATCTCAAGATCTTATTGTCTTCGTAAAACCAAATATAAAGCTTAGAACTGGATCACTTGACCCTTTATCTTCTTATCTCCTCCCAGTTAAAAATTCTTGCATCTCTTAACAGCTAGCATTTTCTTAGATATGCAGTTGGGCTCAACACATTCAAGCCTCAGCACAATCTTCTTTATAGTTTTAGGTTTTTTTCCCCAGAAAATCAGCTTAGTCTGCCTATCATAGCCACTCTGCTTCCTGGGCATACAGAGAATCCTTAGCCTTCTTGTATTGTGTCACTTTGTGGGGTTGGTGCTTGCCACACTTTTTACAGAAAGCCTAGCAGGTTTTAGGAACATTCACTATGAGAGAGCACTATCAGCATGGAAAAGCAATAATGCATATATTTTTTTTAATTTAGCAGGTATGTATGTATGTACATATTTATTATCTTTTTTTAAAGATTTTATTTATTTATTTATTCACGAGAGACACAGAGAGAGAGGCAGAGACACACAGGCAGAGAGAGAAGCAGGCTCCATGCAGGGAGCCCAATGTGGGACTTGATCCTGGGACTCCAGGATTATGCCCTGAGCCAAAGGCAGATGCTCAACCACTGAGCCACCCAGGCGTCCCAATAATAAATATTTTGAATGAACCCTTTATATCACCCTAAACTCTAGAAAAGCAAATGCATTTGAATGAAAAACAGAGTTCCTTTTAAGAATCTAGAATTATAAACCCAGAGAATGTCTCATGTATATCTGAGATTATGCTTGGTTTTATAATGAAATTGCCAGATCAAATAATTTATTATTTAAGATGTTATAAATTAATCTTGAATATAAAGGCAGTTATTACAGACAGAAGTCTTTTTTTAAAAAAATATTTTATTTATTTATTCATGGGAAACACAGAGAGAGAGAGGCAGAGAGACACAGGCAGAGGAAGAAGCAGACTCCATGCAGGGAGCCCAATGTGGGACTCAATCCCGGGATAGTGGGATCATGCCCTGAGCCAAAGGCAGATACTCAATCGCTGAGCCACCCAGGCATCCTTACAGACAAAAGTCTTAAAAATATTGACCACAAAGCTGTCACTCATGATCTACCAATAAAATGAAAGACATTTAGGTTGCAAAGACAAACTCAAAATACCTATGATCCACACTGATTTGGCTTTGAAGCAGATTGGCCTTCCAGAGCTACACAGAAAGTGGAGCATAATGAGCCAGGCAGGACTTGAACTTGTACACATGATCCAACAATAAAGAGGGATTAACATGTGCAACACAGTGCCTTAAAGAAATCATAGATTTGAACTGAATTGATGTTGAATTCTTGGAACTGGCTGTAAAGTGTAATCAGGAAAAATAATCGTGTTAAAAGCTTGTTTTCCAAAGGCAGAGCCATTTGATATTGTGAAACTGTGAAGCACAAGAATAACTTGGGGACATGGCAGCATGAATGACTAGGAAAAGTTCTCATTCCTGTAATTAGAAAGGTGATATGCTGTGCTCAGAACACAGTTCTGGTTTCCTAAGGACTCAGGAACTGTCATGTAGCCTATTCAATTTTCTTTTTAAGATTTTATTTATTTATTCATGAGAGACACAGGCAGAGGGAGAAGCAGGCTCCCTGTGGGGACCAATGTGGGACTTGACCCCAGGACCCTGGGATCACAACCTGAGCCAAAGGCAGATGCTCAACCACTGAACCGCCCATGTAACCTATTCAAATGAACTTTTTCAGTCCTGGTAAAGAAGGATGTACATCATGGGTATATTGAGGCCAAGATTTTCCCAAGTATTTGTGGTGGCTCATTCCATTCCCACTCTTCCTGCTGTTAGAAGTTTCTTCACAAAGTCTTGCCTTTGACACAACTAGATGGTTCTCAAAGTATTGACACATTTAGTTGGGTTAGACAGGGGCTAATCTTTCTCATTGGGGTAACTAGAACTAGAATGAAGCAGTTTTTATTTAGTTATTAATTAATTATTAATTGAAAGAATGCTCAGTGATCACTATAATCTACTAAGTCATGCTAGAATTTGGAGATATGGAGATGGGTGGGATCTAGGGCTCCTGGTCTGGTGGAGAGACCCACATGCCAGATTTCTGGAAGAATACTGCTATCATTCAGTGAGTGAAGGACTAAGGAAGAATAAGTTTTGGAGGACAGTGAGTTTCATTTGGAGATACTGAGTCTGTGAAGCCTGTTGAGCATCCAAGTAGAGATACCTGGTGGACATTTGGAACTATATCTGAATCCCAGGAGAGAAGTTCAAATAGGAAGTCTAGCTTTGTGAGTCATCATTTTATATATATATTTTTTTCATTTTATATATGTTAATTGAAGTCACTGGCACTGATTGAGTCACACAGAGATTCTATAGAGTAAAGAAGAGAGAAAAAGATTAGAACTGAATCCCTTTGAGAATCCTTCCAATTTCATTGGTGACATCTGATGAATACTATTGTCTAAATACACATTGCTCTCACATTGAATTTACATTTGAAAAGCATGAATAAACTTGCAAAACACAAAGGGAGATTATCATAGCAACTACAGATACTGGACATTTTGAAAGTAAAATTTAAAATTTAGGCCAGTAACAAAATCCAGAGTATTGGGACACCTGGGTGGCTCAGTGGTTGAGCATCTGCCTTTGGCTCAGAGGGTGGTCCCGGGCGGGATGGAGTCCTGCATTGGGCTTCCTGCACGGGGCCTGCTTCTCCCTCTGCCTGTGTCTCTGCCTCTCTCTCTCTCTCTCTGTGTCTCTCATGAATAAATAAATAAAATCTTAAAAAAAAAAAAAAATCCAGAGTACCTTCAGAATCAGAGAGGAAGTTAAAGCATTAGCTATATTAAGGGACTAATATAGATAATGCAGTCAGAGTGTCCAAACTCCAAGTAAGCTCTAATAATTTTGACTGTTGTTTTTTTTTTTAAGATTTTATTTATTCATGAGAGACACACAGAGAATGAGAGAGAGAGAGAGAGGCAGAGACACAGGCTCTACGCAGGGAGCCCGACATGGGACTCGATCCCGGGTCTCCAGGATCATACCCTGGTTTGAAGGCAGTGCTAAACCGCTAAGCCACCGGGGCTGCCCAATTTTGACTGTTCTTATGGGAACTATGGGATATAATATTTGAAGTCAGAACTGTCTGGAATTTATGATTGAGATCAATATAGAACACTCAAGTAACAAAAGGACTATTCAGACAAAAAGTAGGCAAATTAAGAGGTTTTCTGGGATCCAGATTTATTGATATCATTGAGATGGGTTGAATTCTTAAATAAATCTCAGTTATTATGATGTAATAAACTTCCTCAAAATTTAGTGGCTTAAAACAATAACAGCTTCTTACAGCTCATGGATTCTGTGAGTTGGCTGGGCTCTACTAGGTAGCATTTCTGCTAGATGGCTGTATTCACCTGGGAGCTCAGCTGGGGTTGGAATGTCCAAGATGGTATCACATACACATCTGGCTTATGCTGGAATGGTTGGGGGCTGGCTAGGCCTCTCTTTTCTTATTTAGTGGCTTAGCAAGAGCTGTTTAACCTATCAGCTGATTCCCAAAAACACAAAAGCAGAAACTATAAGTCTTTTTTTAAAGATTTATTTACTTATTTTGGGGACGCCTGAGTGGCTCAGGGGTTGGGCTCTCTACCTTCGGCTCAGGGCGTGATCCCGAGGTCCAGGATCGAGTCCCACATCAGGCTCCTTGCGGGGAGCCTGCTTCTCCCTTTGTCTGTGTCTTTGCCTCTCTCACTCTCTCTGTATCTCTCATGAATAAATAAAAATCTTTAAAAAAAAAATAAAATAGGGCAGCCCCGGTGGCGCAGCGGTTTAGCACCGCCTGCAGCCTGGGGTGTGATCCTGGAGACCCGGGATCGGTATCGAGTCCCACATCGGGCTCCCTGCATGAAGCCTGCTACTCCCTCTGCCTGTGTCTCTGCCTCTCTCTTCACTCTCTCTGAATGAATGAATAAATAAATCTTAAAAAAGAAAAAAAAATATTTATTTACTTATTTTGAGAGAGTTTGCAAGAGTGAGCACACACGAGAGGGAGGGGCAGAGGGAGAGGGAGAGAGAATTCCAAGCAGACTCCACATTGATCGCAGCTTGATGTGGGGCTTAATCTCATGACCCTGAGATCACTGTCTGAACTAAGACCAAGGGTTCGATGCTTAATGGACTGTGTCATCCAGGCATCCTGAAACTACAAGTCGTCATCTTTTTTTTTTTTTTTTAAGATTTTGTTTATTCATTCACGATACACACACACACACACACACACACACACACACATATATATATATATGTAGAGAGAGAGAGAGGCAGAGACACAGGCAGAGGGAGAAGCAGGCTCCCTGCAGGGAACCCGGCTCAGGACTTGATTCCAGGACTCCGTGATGGCGCCCTGGGCCAAAGGCAGGTGCCAAACCACTGAGCTACCCAGGGATCCCCACTACAAGTCTTCTTAAGGCCTTAAGGTTCTTGTAGTTCTTAGGAATACTAGAATGTCACTTTGGTCTCATTCTATTGACAAAAGCAAGTTATAAGACCAGTCCTAGGGAAAATAGGCTCTACCTCTTGATGAGAGGAGTGATGTGTGTACAGGGATCGGGGGAATTTTTGGTGGTCATCTTTGGAAAAGATCCACCACAAGTGTTGATTTCCCTTTTTTCCACTTGGCTGTAAGTACTACAGTCTTCTGCAGGACACTTTGAGTAGGACATTATGCTTGGTCCTCACTCTGGGTGAACCCCAAGAGTTCCTGATGGCATTGTAGTTCCTATGACTTTCTAATATATTTTACGGAAAAAAAATCCACTGAAAGGAAGTTCATAAAAATGTATAGGGCCTTCGCAAACAGACTTTTGCCATTAAGTTACCTAAGCTTCTCTCTTTTCCTTCTTCTCAATGTTCACCAGGTTTCTTTCAGTATGTTTTTCTTCTAATGAAGTAAAGGAATTGTTATATTGTGAAATTCTATGATAACATCTTTTCCGGGTACATTGATAGCCGAGTTGGTAGTGCTGGGAGTAGAGGAGGAGGAATATGTTGAGTTATTTCAAGGGTGGGAGAGCAGGTGGTTTGGGGGACATGATCTATGTCATTAACTGGGTGTTTCAAGGGTGCCAGTCACCAGAGATGAGAGAGCAGAATGGGAGCTGAGGGCAAAGCACAAGCCAGCACCTTGCAAACCCCCCTCCCCCTGCCCCCCCCCCCCCCCATGAGATATGTGTGAAGTTCCTCAGGCACTCCTAGCTGCCCTAGAACAAAGGCAAGGGGAAAACAAATGGTCAACTGATAGAGATCACTGTCATGCAGGACATGAGTCTCCCATCAGTTTGCAACTGTCTTAATGATTTACAAGGAAAAAGCAATCTCCAGAAAACTAGAGACTCAATTTTCTTGGAGCCCTAACATCACCCTCCCCTCCATAGGATAGAAAAGCTTAGAAATGTGAGTTACTTCTCATACCCCAGTACAACTCTTTCTACCCATGGGTCCTGCCCTTGTGCTTTAATAAAAGCACCTTTTTGCACCAGAGATGTCTCACGAATTCTTTCTTGGCCACTGGCTCCAAACCCCACCCCTTCAAACCATATCAACCACTGCCCTTCTTTAGCTGTGAAGTAGATATGTACCTCCATCAGGAATCTGGAGCTTGGCCATAGCCTCAATGCTGTAGACTGCAGCTATGCTAATTACAGGTCAGCTTTATGATTATTGAAAAATAATAAAGGTGGAGTTTTGAACATTGGCATTTTTGCTGGGTGCTGAAGAACAGGCAGAGCTTGGTGGTCACATAGCTTAGGGTCAGATGAAGAATGGGAAAGAATGACTCTCAGGTGAAAGCAGGACATTCACAGCCTTTGGTCTTTTCTTTCTTGCAACAGTTTTCGAAAAGGCCCAGGTTGAGGAGGTAAAGGGGAGGGCAGAAAGAGAGAGAGAGAGAGAGAGAGAGAGAGAGAGAAGTGTAGTGGTAGAGTGGTTTGTATCACAAACTTTGTGATATTTTAGGATGTGCTATGTGTGATGGTTTGTGGAAAAGACAAATAGTCAAGGGAGCAGAATGGTGGGACTAGACAGCATGGATGAATGACTTCTCAAGTAGGATAAGGAAAAGCTCCTGGGAAATTTGGGATGCCTCAAAATTGGAGAGGAAGGTGGGTTTTAGTAAGAGTTGTGTGGTCTGCGTAGTTGCATCCCTTTATGTACAGAATGGGGTTCTTGGTTGGAAAATGCTTTTTTAACAGTGGTGCCTCTCGGGCTCGCTGCTTTGATGACATTGCCTATCTTAGGGAACTCTGGACCCCAAATCTGTACTTGGGAAAATTGACTCTTTTTGTGCTGTTCCTATCTTGTTGTTATTTTCTCCTGGTGGTTTCTAATATAATTTTGGAAAATGTCAGTCTATATCCACTCTGTCATAGAAATACAAAGAAAAGAATTTTCTCTGAGTTGTTCAGCTAAAGGATAGAGGGAGAAAAGTATAGGGAAAGATAGAGGGGCTGTCAAAATGAGATAACAAAAAGGTGAATACATAGCTAGGAAGTGAGAGGGTTGGTTTCTTACCGCAGTTACCACTTTGCTGCTGTTAAATTCCAGGCAAGAGCCTTTCTCTGCCTTTAAGGGTTTTACCTGAGTGCTATTTTCTTATGGCAATAATTCTCAACTGTAGCAGGGGGGACCATGTTTAGTTTGGAAGAGTTCTGTGTATGATGGTGATACTCTGTTCTCTTCCTTCTCCCTTCCCATCCAGTTGAGGAGGATTGCACCATGGATTCTCCACCAGCTGCAGAATATTTAAACTCATGCATCAGACATTCAAGAACCTTTTTAATGTGGCTCCCCAGACCATACTTTGCACCTCCTCCTAGCTGAATGTATTACTGTGGCCAGTTCAGCATCTTGCAGACCTCATACTATTTCTCAGCTCCACTGCTTAGCACTATTGTGCTTGACTCTTCTCCTTCTCTTGCCAAAGGTTTTCCCATTCTTCAAGGCCCCACTCAGGTCCTTCTTATTTCATGAAGCCTTTCATAATGCTCCAGCCACACTGGTTGGACCTTGTTTCTGAATGGGAGTTATGTGGGGCCCCCAGGGGGAAGAGAGGACTGTGAATGCAGAGTCATAAACATTATTTACATGGAAACCTATTGATATCCTCTTATAGTTGAGTTAATCTAATGACATTAATGCTTTCGACACAGATTTCTAGTGGTATGAATAATTTTTTTCCCCTCAAATGGTTTCTGAAATCTCTTCTGCCCTCCCACCAAAACTTTCGAAGTTCCTTGATAAAGGAAATGTTATATAAATTGACCACGTGGCTACTACAACCAACAGTTAGTTTATCACTGCAAACTTGAAAATGATTGTTGGTCCCAACAACCTTGGAAAAGTGTATTTCGAAAAATGCTGTAGACTATAGCTATGCTAATTACAGGTAGACTACATATTTGGCTTTCTTTTTACTTCCATGGTGTTAATGAGTATTGTTGAAAATACTGCCTGTCCTAAGACATCTTATCTTAGATCCTTTCAATATGGTGCATCTCTAAGACTTTATTTCCAAGGGAGTCATTAACATCAGCGAATGCTACACATTTTTTGACTTTGCAACTAAATTTTAAATGGCTTATCATCTTATCATTCATTTAACAAATAATTACCGAGTGTACCACATAATCAGTATTCTGCACAATTTATCGCAGACGTGAAGATAAACAAGGCACAGTCTCTGCCTTGAAAGATTCTGTGTATAGGAATAGCCATAATATACATGTGGAAAGGAATGTAAAGGAAAATAAAAAGGAAAAGGTGCTATGAAAAAGGCTTAGCTAAAGTTTTGGGGCTGATAGTTCACTGTTGTTTGGGAGGATTATGGATGCCTTTTTTTTTTTTTTTAAGATTTATTTATTTATTTGAGAGAGAGCAAGCACTTGAAAACGAGCCTTGGGGGAAGAGTAGAGGGAGAAGGGAAAGAGAGAATCCTCAAGCGGAGGATTGCTTCTTCATCCTCTCTGCTGAGCACGGAGCCCAATGCAGAGCTCAATCCCAGGACTCTGAGGTCATGACCTGAGCCAAAATCAAAAGATGCCTAACTGACTGAGTCACCCAGGCGCCCCATGGAAGAGTTTCTATTTCTAAGCTTTTATTTTTTTTTAAGATTTTATTTACTTATTTATTCATGAGAGAGAGAGAGAGAGAGAGGCAGAGACATAGGCAGAGGGAGAAGCAGGCTCCATGCCGGGAGCCCGACATGGGACTTGATCTCGGGACTCCAGGATTGCGCCCTGGGCCAAAGGCAGGCGCTAAACCGCTGAGCCACCCAGGGATCCCCTAAGATTTTATTTATGTTTCACAGAGAGAGAGCACAAGCAGGGGGAGTGGCAGAGGGAGAGGGAGAAGCAGGCTGCCCCCTGAGCAGGGAGCCCGATGCAGGACTAGATCCTTGGACCCCAGGATCACATCCTGAGCCAAAGGCAGATGCCTAACCACTGAGTGACCCAGGTATCCCCCTGGTTTCTTTCCAATCCAGTCTCCAGACTGAAGCCAGTATCATCTTTTCAAAATGCAAGTTTGATCACATCACCCCTCTACTTCTTGACCTTGAAGTTCTTCAGTGATTTTCCATTGTTCTATATTAAAAACCACAAAGTATTAGAGTCATGGGCTTGCTTACCTCTCCACCTCTTCTCAGAGTACTTCTTTATCATTCTGTGTCATAGCCAAACTGGCCTTTTTTCAGTTCTCTGAAAATACCATGCATTTTCTATAACAGGGTCATAGCACACATCATCCCCATCCCACCCCTCCAGTGATTCATAAATCTTACTTATATTTTATTTTTTTATTTTTTAAAGGTTTTATTTATTTATTCATGAGAGACACACAGAGAGAGAGAGAGAGGCAGAAGCAGAGGGAGAAGCAGGCTCCATGCAAGGAGCCTGATGTGGGACTCGATCCCAGGTCCCTGGGATCACTCCCTGAGCCAAAGGCAGATGCCCAACCACTGAGCCACCCGGGCATCCCTCTTACTTGTATTTTAGATCCCAGCTCAGGTGTTACTTCCGCAGGAAGCCTTCTCTAGATTACTATCTTTTATAACCATTTCTTTACTTCACAGCACTCATTCCATTTGTAATCATATACTTGTGTAATTATTTGACCATGAGCCCCATGAGAGGGTGCAATGGCAGGGTACACAGCAATGCTTGTTAAATAAATGTTTGTTGATAAATGTGTAGCATTTGGATTTGGAGTAGTGGAGATTGGATGGGGGCAGGGAGAAGAGAGAAAAGGTATCTCATCCAGGTAACAAAAGATCATTAAATTTCCAGAGACAGGAAAGTGACTGGAATCCTATATGTAAGAGCAAGTAATGTTAAAATGCTATTCTTGGTAACTATTTGCTCAAATGATATCATAATCAGTACTCAAATAATTGCATGATGTTTCAGTATTTAGATATATATAATTTCCTCCACCATTTCCCTATTGAGTATTTAGGTTGTTTTCCCTGTTTCCATTAGCATGAAGAGCACTGCTATGAACTCATATATTCGTATGCTATAATTCACAGGTTTTTTTTTTTTTTTTTTTTTTTTTATTCCTCCCTGCTTGACTCCATGAGTACAAGTGAGCTATTCAAGACCTCTTTAGGGGCAGCCCCAAGTGGCGCAGCGGGTTTAGCGCCGCCTGCAGCCTAGGGTGTGATCCTGGAGTCCCTGGATCAAGTCCCACATAGGGCTCCCTGCATGGAGCCTGCTTCTCCCTCTGCCCGTGTCTCTGCCTCTCTCTCTGTGTCTCTCATGAATAAATAAATAAAATCTTAAAAAAAAAAAAGACTTCTTTAGGTCCACCCTTGCTTAAAAAAAATCCCTGTAGTTCCATAAACCTAAAAATATAGTGGTTGGTTAGTAAAAACTGCTAACTTTACTGATTGATAAGGAGTTATAACACTTACACAACCATCTCTATAAATCTACTAAACCTTCCAACATTTTGAAATTGTGCCAGACTTATTTCAAGAAGTCAACATGAAACTGCTGGGCTAAAAGCAAGAGAATGTGTGGGAAGGATGAGAAATAGCTGAGTAGGTAGAAAGAATCAGAACGAGAGAATAAGGTGGACAAAGGGCAATGGTTAATAGTAATTAGTAAATATCAAAAGCAAATAAGGGTAAGACATGCTTAATGATTGTGCTAGAGGTAAAGTAGGCAACGCGTAACTAAAGGATCCAGTTATTCTTCAAGGGCTATTTGGTCAAGTTAACTGGAAAATATGACAACAGTTTGCTCTATGAACTAAATCATAAAGACAAAGATCAAAGATGAAAGCTGTGTTTAAAATTCCCATCAATTGCATGGCCAGCAGAGGATGAGTGATCAAGTGAGCCGCCTTGGGCGATTGAACAGCTTTACTTGTCGAAACCATTAGCCATGAACCTTACTTAACAAATAAGGCAGTCACCTTTAGCAAGCTGCTTTTCCAAATGGTCATTGATTAAGTTGAACAGTATTTGACTTTTTTTTTTTTATTTTTTTTTAAGTACTTGACTCTTCTCACAGTTGCAAGGTAAAATTCATGGAAAATGGATGAAAGCTTACTCCGCAGTTTATCAGTCCAATAGCCAACAGTTCTGGAATATGTGATATGAAAAGCCCTGGACTCTTGTTCTAGTTTTTAAAACATCGAGATTATACTGGAATGGTTAGACATACCTATTTGTACAATCTTGTTTCAGAATTTCTGGAGCCATCAGGGCAGAAGCCTGGAGCCTGGGTGGCTCACTTGGTTAAGCATCTGACTCTTGATTTCAGCTCAGGTCATGGTCTCAGGGTCCTGGGATCAAGCCCCTGTGTCAGCTTCCCTGTTCAGTGGGGAGTCTGCTTGTCTCCCTTTCCCTTTGCCCTCCCCCCCCAAATAAATGAATAAATCTTTAAAATAAATTTAATAAAAAAGAGAATTCCTGGAGCCATCAGATAAGTACAGTTTCTTTACATATTATAAACAGTATATATTTTTCCTAATTATAAAAATATTACATGGTTATTGAAAAAAATGAAGTGTATATTAAACTTCAAAGAAGCAGGATCATCCTTTATTCCACCATAATCAATCTAGTTATCTAGGGGCCATTTTTGAAGGTTTTCTTCCTGTCTTTTAAAATATATTTTTAGAACAGGGTTGAGATCATACAACATGTAACATACAAGATCTATTTTCATTCTAAAGCTATTTTATTTACCGAAGAGAAACCATGTATTATAAAAACCATGATCTGAACCAAATAGAGTCTTTGATGAAATCAGGCCAGTAAATTCTTGTTTTGTCTAAACTCTAACTTATACCTTACCTTCCTCATCCTGTTTATTAAGCTTTGCATATCCATGGCTTCTTTTTTTTTCTTCCACATCTCCTCCTTGATTGTGCCTATCTATATTGATTTTTTTGTTTATCTATTGTCCACTAAATTCAAGAACTCGTTTATTTGATGTCTTACTTCCTAAATTTTTAAGGATTTTATGTCTTATCTCACCTTACTCTTTGATGGCAGGGCACATCTATTACATAGTTTTTATACCTGTCCTAGTAAGTAGTGACCAACCAGGCATATAGTAGGTACTGAAGAAATATCTTAGAGTTAAAACCCAAAATGTTTTAGCAAATGGTTGCATGAGAAGATGTGGTGGTTGAACTGTCCTGACCTATGCAAACAAAAAGTATAGCTGTACCATCCAATATGGTAATCACTAACCAACCATATGTGACTATTAAGCACCTGAATTATGGCTAATATGAATTGATATGCTGTAAATATAAAATATACATTGTATTTTGGAGATTTAATATACAAAAGAATATAAAATATCTCAGTATTTTAAAAGTTGATTACTTGTTGAAATGACAATATTTTATTTATTTTATTTTTTTTTAAAGATTTTATTATTTATTCACAAGAGACACAATGAGAGGCAGAGACACAGACACAGGGAGGAGAAGCAGGCTCCATGCAGAGAGCCCGATGTGGGACTCGATCCAGTGACTCCAGGATCACACCCTGAGCCAAAGGCAGATGCTCAACCACTGAGCCACTCAGGGGTCCCAGAAATGACAATATTTTAGAATTCTGAGTTAAAATATATTATTAAAATGAATTTTTAAAAAATATTTTATTTATTTATTTGACAGAGAGAGAGTAAGAGAGCACAAGCAGGGATAGGGGCAGAGGGAGAGGGAGAAGCAGACTCCCTGCTGAGCAGGGAGTCCATTGTGGGGCTTGATCAGGACTCTGGGATCATGACCTGAACGGAAGGCAGACATTTAACTGACTGAATTATCTAGGTGCCGTTAAAATGATTTCATTTATTAACTTTTTACCTTTTTTAACATGCTACTAGAAAATGTGAAATTACATACATGGCTTGTGAAATATAACGAATTTCTGCCCTATAGAAAGGATGAACACAAATATATTTTATTACATGTAGGACAGCATTGTATATCACATATATGTCATAATGTCAATATAAATATAGATATAGATATAGTTCCACCAAACAAAATTAATTTGCATTTCAATCAATGGCAATAATTTGCATTACTGACAGTTTTTTACAGCTTAACTTCTAACCTTACAAAGTTGTAAAATAGCCTGATTAGTGAAAGTAGTCAAAGGTGCACACCCCTATAGAATTAAATAATCCTGAGAGGGTTAGCTGGAAAATGCCCAGCACTCCACTGAAAGGACATTCAGTAATCTTTTACCCATTTCTAAGTCTTTGACAATTTTTTTGCAAAGCGTCTTTGTATATTCTTTTGTTTACCATCCTAAGTGATTGTAATAGAATCACTTTCTCTTTTCTAGTTAATGTGGGCAAAATTTTTGTGAAATGCATACTTAAGCCAAAAACCAATGCTTTAGGAATTATGAAGTTCCTGATAAAAAGGAACATTACTGAGGGTAAAATGTTGAGGGAAATGCAAGTATTTTAAGAAATGTGTAGAATAGAATCAAACACAATTGGAATGATTGAAAATGTTAGAATTAAGTAATTGCATTTTGTCATGATTCTTTAGCTTATCACACTGTTGTTGAAAGGAATACAGTTTTAATGGAATGGAAACCAGGTTCTCTTCTACTTTTTAATTAGCTGGAAACAAAGCCTGGCTGTTGGTTGACTGGATCATACATTTTCATCCCCTATTTTGACTAATCAAAGTGCTGTTTCTTTTAAAGGAAATGCATTCTTTTTCTGTTTAAATAAAAAGACTCTGGAGACAGACTTGCAAAAAACAACGGAGCGCCTTTTTTGCAATTCTGTTTGTTTACTTTGCTATGAAGATTGACAAAAATTAATTAGTGGATGTCTGTTGTGAAATGGAACTGTTAAAAAACAAAATTTAACTGAATAAATTTGAAGATCTAATTGGCTTTATTAAATGATTCATGAATTGGGCAGCATCCAATCTAGCAAGTAAAAGAGAGCTCCTAGGGCTACAGAAAGGGAGAGGTTTTTAAAGGCAGGACAGGGAAGTCATAAACACAAAAAGGAATTATTTCAGGTGAAGTCACCTTCATTTGAGGACAGTGGGGTGTTAAGAAGTGGATTACTTCATCTTCTTTCAGGGATGAAGAGGACCATATGACAAATTACCTCATTGGTGTTTACTAGAAAATTTCTGACCAGTTAAGACTACATTTTTGGGGGGCACCTGGGTGGCTCAGTTGGTTAAGCGTCTGCCTTCAGCTCAGGTAATGATCCCAGGGTCCTGGGATGGAGCCCCTTGTAGGGTTCTCTGCTCAGCGGGGAGTCTGCTTCTCCGTCTCCCTCTGCCCCTCACCACTGCTCTGTGCATGTTTTCTCTCTCTCTGTCAAATAACATCTTTAAAAAAAAAAGACTATATTTCTGTAGGAGGTTGAAAGTGCTAAATTAGATTTGGTGTCAGGCCCTGGTTTGGTGACTTGGCCTAAGTGATGCCATTTTAGACCTGTGGTTTTCTTTCCTTTTTTTTTTAAAGAGGGAGGGGACTCTGGGGTCATGTCCTGAGCCAAAGGCAGATGCTCACCTGCTGAGCTGCCCAGGCATCCCTGTGATTTTCTTTCAATGGAATTCACAACCACTGAAATGGGTAAGAAAAGTTGACATTGTCATTTTTATTTTTTTTTTATTTTTTATTTTTTTAATTTTTATTTATTTATGATAGTCACACAGAGAGAGAGAGAGAGAGAGAGAGAGAGGCAGAGACATAGGCAGAAGGAGAAGCAGGCTCCATGCACCGGGAGCCCGACGTGGGATTCGATCCTGGGTCTCCAGGATCGCGCCCTGGGCCAAAGGCAGGCGCCAAACCGCTGCGCCACCCAGGGATCCCGACATTGTCATTTTTAACACTTAAAAAAATATAACATTTAATAGCATAAAATACGGTTTATTTATTTTTTTATTTTTAAGGATTTTATTTATTCATGAGAGACAGACAGAGAGAGAGAGAGAGAGAGGGAGGGAGAGAGAGAGGCAGAGTGGCAGGCAGAGGGAGAAGTTGGCTTCCTGCAAGGAGCCGGATGTGGGACTCGATCCTGGATCCTGTGATCATGCCCTGAGCCGAAGGCAGATACCCAACCGCTGAGCCACCCAGACATCCCTACAGTTTATTTTTATTATCAATTTAAACACCTCTGTCTTAGTCCAAAAAGTATTAAAAATGGTCAAGAAAAGAGAGATAACAGGGATCCCTGGGTGGCGCAGCGGTTTAGCGCCTGCCTTTGGCCCAGGGCGCGATTCTGGAGACCCGGGATCGAATCCCACGTCGGGCTCCCGGTGCATGGAGCCTGCTTCTCCCTCTGCCTGTGTCTCTGCCTCTCTCTCTCTCTGTGATGACTATCATTAAAAAAAAAAAGAGAGAGAGATAACAATGAAAAATTTTAAATCATTCAAAATTTTAAGTATATGACTGCTCCTTGCGGTTGTTTCCCCCAAGCTTTATTTAATATTTGGTACATGTTCCCTCTCCTGCTCTGGCTCAAATCAAGGCAGTTCCCAAGGTTTGTTGTTGGTGGTGTGAAGGCAGGGAGAGACAGGTAGGTCTCAGTCTTGCCCAGTTCTTGCCCCAAGACTCCTCTTTTTTTTTTAAAGATTTTATTTGTTTATTCATGTGAGACAGAGAGAAAGACAGAGAGGTAGAGACACAGGCAGAGGGAGAAGCAGGCTTCATGCAGGGAGCCTGACATGGGACTCGATCCCAGGTCTCCAGGATCAGGCCCTGAGCTGAAGGCTGTGCTAAACGGCTGAGCCACTCGGGGCTGCCCCCAAGACTCCTCTTTTGAATGCACCGTGGATTCATCTCAGTTTCTCTTGCCCACTGTTGCCAGAATTAAAGATGAGTGTGTGAGTTATGGACACAGGTCCAAAGGACTAAAGAAGCTTTGAGGTTTTGCTTTTCCACTTATCTCTATAGCATTTACGCTTTCATGCAGGAGTTGGCCTGGAAGTTCCCCATTGTTTTCATATCTGCAGTGGTTTGGGGGTTGTTTTTTTTTGGGGGGGGGGGGCGGGTTGTTTAAATAACAGAAAATTCAATACAATTCTTAGAGCTTATTTTCCTTAATGTTATGACTGTACACTGAAAAGTTTTGCAGAAATTCGAATTATATATAATCACTATTAAAATTGCACAACATATTACAGGAAACAAGCATTGGTGAGGATGTGGAGAAAAAGGAACTGGTGTGCATGATTGGTAGGAACACAAACTGGATCAACTACTGTGGAAAAACAGTATGGAGGGTCTCCCCAAAATTAAAAATAGAATTACCATATGATCCAGTAATTCTGTTACTGGATATTTACCTAACGAATATGAAAACACTAATTCACAAAGATATATGAACCCCTATCTTGATTGCCATGTTATTTACAATAGCCAGAATGTAGAAGCGACCTAAGTGTCCATCCATAGATGAATGGATAAAGAAGAAGTGATATGCGTGTATATATGTGTGTGTGTGTATATATATATGTGTATACACACACATATATATGTATCTATAATGGAATATTACTTAGCCATAAAAGGAACAAAATCTTGCTATTTGCAACAACATGGATGGATCTAGAGGGTATAATGCTAAGTGAAATAAGTCAGTCAGAGAAAGACAAATGCTATATGATTTAACTTATATGTGGCATTCAAGAAACAAAACAAACAAACAAGGAAAAAAAGAGACAAACAAAAAACCAGGCTCTTAAATATAGAGAACAAACTGAAGGTTACCATAGGGGAGGTAGTGGGGATATGGCTGAAATAGGTGAAGGGGATTAAGGGTACACTCAACCATGATGAGCACTGAATAATGTATATAATTGTTTTTTAAAATATTTTATTTATGTATTAATGAGAGGCAGAGACTTAGGCAGAGAGAGAAGCAGGCTCCTCACAGGGAGCCCCATGAGGGACTGGATCCCCAGACTGGGATCACTCCCTGAGCTGAAGGCAGTCACTCAACCACTGAGCCACCCAGGTATCCCATGTATAGAATTGTTGAATCACTGTATTGTATACCTGATACTGATATGACACTGCATATTAATTATACTGGAATTATAAATAAAAGAAAAAGTTAGACAACATTGGTGGGGATAAAAGATGATAAGGTTTTTCCTAAATGTATTTGCTTAATGCACTCTCTCTTAATAGTATTTTATTGTCAATCTCTCTCCCTATTTATTTATTTCAAATATTTTAATGCTTTTTAAACATAAAATAAATAGTATGACAATCATCATCATCATTACACTAAGAAATATGTATTTGTACATCTTTGGAGAAGAAATGTCTATTTAAATCTTTTACCCACTTACAAATTGGTATATTTGTCTTTTTATTACTGCATTGTAAGAGTTCTTTACCTATTCTAGATGCCAGTCCCTTATTTGATAGATAATTTGTAAAAAATAGTCTCCCATTTTGTGTTTTTTTTTTTTTTTACTTTCTTGATGGTAACATTTGCAGCACAAAAGTTTTTAATTTTGACAAAGTCCTATTTGTCTATTTTTTCTTTTGCTACTTGTGCTTTTGGTGTCAGATCTAAGAAACCACTGCCTGTTCAGATAATTAGCTTATAATGTCTCCTAAAGGCCATAGAAAAAGGCTGAGCATTTGCAGTAAGTGTGTCTGTGTGCTTTAGAGTAGACTTTATGTTTTTTTTTTAAAGATTATATTTATTTATTCATGAGAAACACACAGAGAGAGAGGCAGAGACACAGGCAGAGGGAGAAGCAGGCCCCATGCAGGGAGCCCGACGTGGGACTCAATCCTGGGTCTCCAGGATCAGGCCCTGGGCTGAAGGTGGCACTAAACCGCTGAGCCACCGGGGCTGCCCAAGAGTAGACTTTATGTTTTAAAGCACTTTTAAGTTTATAGCAAAATTGAGCAGAAAGTACAGAGATTTCCCATACATGCCCAGCCTCCTCTACCATCAACGTCCCTCAGCAGAGTGGGACATTTGTTAAATTCAGTGAACCTGCTTTGACACCTCATTATCACCTGAAGTCCATAGTTTACATTTGGGTTCACTCTTGGTGTTGGGCATTATATGGATTTTGACAAATGACATGTATCCATCATTATAATATTACATAGAGTATTTTTACTGCTCTGAAAACCTTCTATGCTTCACCTATTCATCCCTCCCTCTTGCCCGTAACTCCTGGTAACCAATGATCTTTTCACTATCTCCATATTTTTGCCTCTTTCAGAATGTCATATAATTGGCATCATACATTATGTTGTCTTTTCAGATTGGCATCCTTCACTTAGTAGTATGCATTTATGTTTCTTCCATGTCTTTTTGTAGCTTGAAAGATCAATTTTTTTTTTAGCACAGATTAATATTCCTTTAGATGTATGACAGTTTATTCATTCACCTACTGAAAGATGTCTTGGTTGCTTCCATGTTTTGGTAATTATAAATAAAGTTGCTAGGGATGCCTGGGTGGCTCAGCAGTTTAGCACCTGCCTTTGGCTCAGGGCGTGATCCTGGAGTCCCGGGATCAAGTTCCACATCAGGCTCCCTGCATAGAGCTTGCTTCTCCCTCTGCCTATGTCTCTGCCTCTCTCTCTGTGTCTCTCATGAATAAACAAATATCTTTTTTTTTTTTTTAACAAATATCTTTAAAAAACAAATAAATAAAGCTGCTATAAACACCTGTATGTAGCTTTTTGTGTAAACATAAGTTTTCAGGTACTTTGGGTAAATACTAAGCACAATTGGTGGATTGTATAAGAAGAGTATGTTTAGGTTTTTTTTTTTTTTTTTTTTTTTTAGTTTTGTATGAAACTCCCAAACTATCTTTCAAGGTGGCTCTACCACTTTGCAATATCCCCAGCAGTGAATGAGAGTTCCTGTTGCTCCACATCCTTACCAGCATTTGCTGTTGTCAGGTGTTCTTGATTTTGGCCATTCTAATAGGTATGTACTGGTATCTCACTGTTGTTGTTTCTCTGATGACATAAGATGTTGAACATCTTTTCATATTTTTGTCTCTCTAGTCTTCTTTGGTGAGGTGTTTGTGGAAATACCTTGCCCATTTTTTTATTGGGTTGTTCATTTTCTTATTGTTGGGTTTTAAGAGTCCTACGTATATTTTGGATAATAGTGTTTTTTCATAGATGTCATTTGCAAATATTTTCTCCCAGTCTGGCTTATCTTCTCATTCTCTTGACATGATTGTGTTTTGCTGAATCACTCATTTCATATTCATTTATTGAGGTTCTGTTATGGTTCAGTTTCTGTATAAGGCTCTGGAGATATAAAAGTGACTAGCTCATCATCTTGCTATTAGGTGCTTTCAGCCTAATGGAGGAGAAGTACAAATAAATAGGTGAGTAGAACATACTTCTAAGGTAAGCAGTCTCAGGTTTCTGGAAGAGGAGGCTGAGATATAAAGAAGGAAAAGGATTTGACAGCAGGCAAAGGTATACAGGGACTGTCAGGTGCAGAGAACACTTCATCACTATGACATAAATAAGTTATTGTCAATATGATCTTAAGCTATTGTTGCTATGGCACCAATTTGTCTAGGCCAGAGGTAAGCAAACTATGGCTGTGGGCCAAATCTGGCCTGCCACTTGGTTTTATAGTTAAAGTTTTATTTGAACACATTCATACCTATTTATTCACAGATTGTCTATGGCCACTTTTGCGTCACAATGGCAGAGTAATTGTAACAGACCGCCTGGCCTGCAAAGCCTCAAATATGTACTATTAGGCTCTTTATAGAAAAAGTTTGCTGACTCTGCTTTAGGCAAAAATTTATTAGGAAATGCTTGTACCTTTTCCTTTTTTTTTTTTTTAATTTTTAAATTTATTTATGATAGTCTCACACACACACACACACACACACACACACACACAGAGGCAGAGGGAGAAGCAGGCTCCATGTAGGGAGCCCGACGTGGGATTCGATCCCGGGTCTCCAGGATCACGCCCTGGGCCAAAGGCAGGCGCCAAACCGCTGCGCCACCCAGGGATCCCCTACCTTTTCCTTTTAAAAAAAAAAACATTGCAAATTTGCATGCATCTACCTGCAAATGATTGTATCGTTTTTCAGAATTTTCCTGATTTCTGCTTTTAAAATTTCAGCTAATTAATTTTCATCCAACAATTCTGCATAATTGACTTTTAAAAAAAAATATTTAAAAAAAAATAAAAAAAAAATAAAAAAAATATTTATTCATGAGAGACACCAAGAGAGAGAAGCAGAGACATAGGTTCAGGGAGAAGCAGGCTCCATGTGGGGAGCCCAATGTGGGACTTCATCCTGGGTCCTGGGATCACACCCTGAGACAGAGGCAGACGCTCAACCCCTGAGCCACCCAGGCATCCCCTGCATAATTGACTAAAAATAACTACAAATGATAATAACTTGCTCAAGCCCTGAAAATAAATTTAAATATTTGCTTTTTTCTTTGAAAGTTTTATTGTTTCTTTCATAGTTTATGTTTCTCTCTCTCTTTTTAAAATTTTTATTTATTTATTTGAGAGAGAGAATGTGCACACACGGAGGGGAGGATGGGACAGAAGAAGCAGACTCTCCGCTGAGCAGGGAGCCCAGTGTGGGACTTGATCCCAGGACCCTGGGATCATGACCAGAGCCAAAGGAGACACTTAACTAACTAAGCCATCCCAGTGCCTCTGTTTCTCTTTTTATTTTTTATTTATTTATTTTTATTTTTAAGATTTTATTTATTTATTCATAGAGATGCAGAGAGAGAGGCAGAGACACAGGCAGAGGGAGAAGCAGGCTCCACGCAGAGAGCCCGACGTGGGACTTGATCCAGGGTCTTCAGATCACGCCCTGGGCTGCAGGCGGCGCTAAACCGCTGCGCCATCGGGGCTGCCCTCTGTTTCTCTTTTTAAAACTACAAACAAATCCATGTTCAGTTCAGGAAAGTCAGATATCATGGACAAGTGCTGCCCCGGTGGCTTAGTGTTCGAGCATCTGCCTTTGGCTCAGGTAGTGGTCCTGGGGTCGTGGGATCGAGTCCTGCATCGGGCTCCCCGCAGGGAGCCTGCTTCTTCCTCTGCCTATGTCTCCACTTCTCTCTGTGTGTCTCTCATGAATAAATCAATAAATAAAATCTTTAAAAAACGTTTTTTATGTAAACCTTCCTCTGCTATCACCAAGTACCTTTAATAGGCATATACTTTCCTCATTCTTTGAGTATCTTCATGATTCATGTGGTTAGGACTGGTCTACCAATGAAAAATGCCAAGGTAGGTTACCACAGAGTTACCCACATGTTTGTATCCTTTTGGGGACAAAGAGAAAATGCTATAAGAAGTGAATTGATTGACTGCCTCATGAAACTGTTGAGTAGTCAGGTGTAAGAAAGCTGTCTTTGACTTTCTGGATACTCCAAGCATGAGAGTGGAGCTTAAAAGCTAGGAGTCTGTACCAGTTATCTATTGCCCCAGGAAAGCTGCATGATGAACAACCACAAAGCCTTAGTCTTAATGAACAATAAGATCTATTGCTCACACATTTGGGGTAGTTAGCTAGGTGGCTCTGCTGCTCTGGACTGGGCTCACTTACACGTCTGGGACTTGGCTGGCCATAGCTTCCTAAGGGCTGCTTTTGGCAGATCATAGCTTGACTCACTCATGTGTGTGAGAATCTTTGGTGGCTTTGCACTTTTATCTGGGGGTCAGCTGGCTATTGGCTTATTGAGGCTGACCTCAGCCACATTGACCGAGGCTCTGTTCCCGGACTTTCACCCTCCAGCAGGCTATCCTGGGCATGTTCTCATGACAATTTCAGAGGTATATGAGAGAGCAAGTGGGAACATGCAAGGCCTCTTGTGTTCTAAGCCTCATCTACTGGAAAAAACCTGTGGGTGAGATCAAATTGAAGGAGTGAGGAAATAGGCCCTGTGTCTTCTGTGAGGTGAACTACACAATCAGATGGCAAAAGTCACGGAAAAGGGACAGGTGGAGAATTGATGCAGTCTACTACAGATTATGTGGCTGAGGGTACTCTAGGTGAACTCTAGGTGATACATACCTTTCAGAAAGAGCAAGAGTTTCATTTGTGGCTGATCTAAGCCAGTGTCTGTCAAATGACAACTAACTTTCTTCCTGTTTGCCATATCTAAGAAGAACTATCTATAAAGGACTCATGGCAAACTACTCTGATTTCTTTCTTTTTGAATTTCTTCTTCTTCTTCTTTTTTTTTTTTAATTATCAGGTGCAGATTAGTTTTTTTCTGGTTGTTCTGGAATAATGTGAGAGAGGACATGGCCTGTGCCACTTAAGACAGATCTGTTTTCACTAACAAAGCTGGAGAACATTTTCAGCCCTTCTAGTTTATAAGCTCATTAAAACTGGAAAGACTTCTTTCAGGTAAGGTTTTCAAGAGATTGTCTCAATTTCTTTGTGAGAAATTATTAGCCCTCTGAAAATTCTGTCTAATGCTCACATTGTATTGCCTACTTTTTAGGAGTTAACTATTTATATCATATTTTTTCATTTCTCCTTTATTTATTTTTTTTTTCATTTCTCCTTTAATCTTAATAGCTGTATGCTAGGCGATGTGTGTAATTTTATTTATTTATTTATTTATTTATTTATTTATTTATTTATTTATCTATTTATCTATTTATTTAGTCAGTCAGTCAGTCAGTCAGTCGCCTGCTCGCCCGCCCGCCCGTCAGTCCTGAGATTGGGCCAGGTTATGAGGTTGTGAAATCTGAGGTTGGTAGGAATTATCTTGGGAGGGACTTTCAGTTTGCCTTTGCTTTATCTTTTAACCAGTCCTATCATGCTGCTTTCTGTTTCTGAACTCATTTCTTCTCTGGCTTCCCCCTTTTTTCCTGGGCCCAGAGGCCTTTTGGCCTTGTCATATCCTATCAGGAAAGTATACTGTCTGATAAGTGCATTTGTATTGACATGTTAGTAAATTTATATATTATTCTTTTCAAGGTTATTGGCTTTTAAAGTGGAACATAGGAAGAGGGGCAATGTTTAATCCAAAGGTGGTTGAACTATAGACATTAGCATAGAAGACATATTAAATTTATTTTGGGAAGTTTCACAGTACTTTTCCTTTTATGCTACATAAATCATTACTCACTCTGCTGATGGTAAAATCTGCCCTTGTTTAATTAGTAGTATTTCAGTATTTATATAAAATATTAACTAATTGCTTGTATTATTAGAATAATATTATTGTCATATAAGGCTCAGAGGGTAAGCCATTCTAAAACTTTAACTCTTTGGAGAAAGTTCTATCTCTTTCATGACAGCTACAAAATGTCATTATTCAACAAATACAGTGGATGATGTACTAGCAGAAGCAATAGTTTCTAATAAACCTAGCATTTCTAATTTACACTTGGACATCTGATCCTGAGAGCAACCCAGTATAAGTATACTGCATAGATGTTATGATTTATTATTCCCATTTTACAGAAGAGGAAATAGGCTCAGAGAGTTTATTTTATTATAATAAATATTTATTTATTTATTTGAGAGAGAGAGAACATGCACATACATAAGCAGGGGGAGGGGCAAAGGGAGAGAGAGAGAGAATCCACAAGCAGACACCCCGTTGAGTATGGATCCTGATATAGGACTCAATCTCAGGACCCTGAGATCATGACTTGAGCTGAAACGAAGAGTTGGCTGCCCAGGAGCCCCATGAGGCTCAGAAGGTTTAAATGCCTTGGTCAGTTCCTATGGCTAAGCCAGGGGAAGAGGTGGGATATAGCTCAACCTGGTCATTTCACTTCAAGCTGGAATCTCTTTCCTATATTGGGACCTCAAAACTACTCACACCTTCTTTGTGCTAGCCCTTTGAACTTTCCTGCCTCCACTAAAGTGTTTCAGTCTGTTTCCTCTGCCCAGGAATCAGATGGAACAGGTGTCTTGTTTGTAGGGACTCTGAAGAGCCTGGTGGATTGGATAGTGGTGGTTCATTCAGTGGGATTAGATTTGCCTCAGTAACCACTTTACCCCCTAGTGGTGAGATAAGTGTGGGCTGCCTTTCCCCAAAGTGCAGGGTGTTGCAGGAATTGTACTTCCCTCCAGGGTTATAATGGAATGAGAATTCTTTTAAACAAATGCATTACAATCTGGCATCAGTGCTTAGACCAGGGCATGGGGGAGATGGGGTTCCTGCTCTTGGCCCTTTACCTTAGAAGGACGCCTGCACATCAGAAGCAATAAAAGGCAAGGACTTTCAGAATTTTTATGAACTCCTAAAATTTTAAAGTTTAAAAAGTTTTGTGCATTTTTAAAGTTTTAGAATCATTTTTTAAAAGTATGACAACTGGATTAAGTTACTGGGAATTACCAGAGAGAGATGCACTGGTTGATCCAAGACTTCCAGGCCAGAAAGCAACCTCCAACTCTCATCTCACCACTTTGGCCAGAGAAGATGATGATAGGTTGAGAGAGAGAGAGAGAGAGAGAGAGAGAGAGAGAGAGTGTGTGTGTTTGTAGGGGAAAGCACTACTTCTGCCCCAGGAAACCAGAGAATGAGTAGCTGCCTTTGTTTAAAGTTGGCCTTGCTCAATCACTCCAGAGTGGGTGATTAGGCAAATGAGGTTACCAGATAACTGTGTACCCTTCTTCCCTTCTGCTCAACTGATAGAGTTTTGGGAAGTTCTTAGAACTGTTGATAAAATGCCCTCCCCGGCTTCTTGGGGAGCTTGACCTGGTTGATTTGGGGCAGATCCAGTCAGACTCGGGTCTGGCTTTCGCTGTGCCAGACCCCGCGAGAACCATTCAGTCATTTAGACACACAGACAGTAGGGCAGCTACCAGAGGAAGCTTCAGCAGCTTTAGCCTATCTGAGGAAATGGTGGCCCCAGTGTATTGGGGTGTTGCATGGGAACAGGGGCCAGGCTGTTGTTATAGCTTGGTTTGTAAGCTCTGAATCGTTGTTATAGCTTGGTTTGTAAGCTCTGAATCGTTACATTTAGGGAATGTGAACCTTAATTTGTATTCTTGGTTTCAGGCTCTGCAAATATTGCTTTGCAAAGTCCTCATAGTTGCTTTGAGGGCTTTAGGATCTTTGCAACAGTACCTTGAATCCCTTCTCTGGATACTTTCTATTATGAATTGAATTGTGTCCCTCCAAAAGGGTAGATTGAAGTCCTAACCCCTGGTACCTGAGAATGTGAGAAATAGGATCTGGAATGTGTGGATATAGGGTCTTTGTGGATGTAATCGAGTTAAGACAGGGTCATTAGAGCAGACTCTAATCCAACAAGACTGGTGTTGTTGTGCCCAAGATTGCGAATCCGAGAAACCACCAAGGAGCTGACACCGATGCAAGCTTGAGCTTGGGTCCAAGTATCCCCAACACAGCGGAGCAAGGACTTGGACCCCGAAGTGGGTTATTTTTTTTTTTTTTACCCCCGAAGTGGGTTATAGCTGGTTTTTTTATAGGCTGGTCTAGGGGATTTTCAGAAGGGGTGGAGGAATTTCTCAAGTTCTGTTTACATCTTGATATAGGGCTTTCAAGGGCATCGAGCTCTGTTCTTATTCTAATATGGGGCTTTCTAGGACATTAAGCTGTAAGCTGTTTCCTTCCTGTGACTTAAGTAACGTAAATTTCAGCTCTTATTCGCAGGGGCCTAAGATGGCTGTACTTGTGCTAATGCTAAACTTGAGGTGGAATGGCCTTGATTTTTCTCGGCATCCACAGTGTCTTTTTTTTTTTATTTAAGATTTTATTTATTTATTCATTAGAGACAGAGAGAGAGGCAGAGACACAGGCAGAGGGAGAAACAGGCTCCTCTCAGGGAGCCCGATGTGGGACTCAATCCCGGGACCCTGGGATCACGCCCTGAGCCAAAGGCAGACGCTCAACCTCCCGAGCCACCCAGACGTCCTGACTGGTGTCTTTATAAGAAGAGGAAAACAAGTGAAGATAGACAAGATACAGGGAGAAGATGGCCATGTGAAGATGGAGGCAGGGATAGGAATGATAATACTTCCATAAGCCAAGAAACCCCTGGGGCTCCCCCAAGCTGGAAGAGGCAAGGAAGGATTCTTTATAAACTATGGAGGGAGCGTGGCTCTGCCAACATCTTGATTTTGGACTTCTCGTCTCCAGAACTAGAAGAGAATCAATTTTTGTTTAAAGCCACCAAGTTTATGGTACTTTATTACTGCAACCCTAGAAAACTAATATACCTTCAAAGATGGTTCTGGAGCCACCTAAAAAAAAAAAAAATCAGCTTCATTCTTTAGAGATAATGCCCTCTTGAAGACTTTGTCAATGCTAAACATAGTCCTGACCAAGTTGCAAACAGGTGTAGGGGTGGAAAAATTTTACCTTCTTCCGTTCTAGATTCTTTGACTGTTCTAATAATTAAGTTGATGTAAGACATTTTAACAGGAGAAAACCAAATTTAAATTTGTACGTAAAGAAACCCCATAAAAATATGAGACCAAGGGCAGTCAGGCAACTGAGGCTTATAGAACATCCTGAACTAAGAAGCTGGGTAGGGGTGTGGGGCTACAAAGGGAAGAAAGGCCCTTCACAGGAAGGTAGAGGAAGAATCTGGGAAACAGGGCCCTGTTGTATGAGTAATTTTTCTAGGTAAAAATGTATCTCTGGTAATAGCTCTCTTCCTGGTATAGATCCCCCCCCCCCCCCCGCTGCTTTCTGATGTAAATTTAGGCAGTTGAGCAGGAGATAAAGAGTTTTTCCTGAATCTGCTGGGTTTTGATTGCCTTCAGCTCAAAATAATTCTCATGCCAAAGTGATATATTCCCAGTGGTAAATTCTGCTTTTTTTCTGCTGGTTTCCAATAAGGAGCCCTCACATGGCTTTAAGAAGCAACTTTAGGATGAGAGTAATGTCCTCACACAGTGTTTGACTCTAATGTCATAGACAGAAACACCAAGACCAGCATGTATATTAGTATCTCCTGGGTTTAAAATGACCGCAACATTCTGCCCGTGTAGTGACATTTTACAAACATTCAGTTTCAAAGACAGAACTGGAACAGATGGGATTGCTAATAAAAAGCCAGGGTGTTGTTTTTTTGTTTTTTGTTTTTAAATTCTTGTGGGCTAACAAATTATTTCACTTTTATAGAAATATGCGCAACATTTGCCTTTCCAAGAGGAAGTTGGTAATTTATTTTGGGTGAACGAATTTCTTTAGCATAGAAGGTTACAGGTTGATGTTAGAGACTCTGAAATTGTCAACCAAGGCAGTGTGTATCTGCATTTGCATCTGTTGCTTCCAGAACATATGAATGTTTAAAGGATGTTTTAAAATTCCAATTTAGCTTCTCTGAAGTCATTTTCAGTCCTAGGAAGTGGAAATGGAACTTACACCTGTATTTCCCAAGGGACTGATGTAATGCAATTTGTATAAAATAATCATAGAGACTGAGAGGAAAGAGTGGATTTTTGCGTTAAAATAAAATCAGCCTGGAAATCACTCTTTTCAAGGTCTGCCTTTTAGGACCCCATTTAGCTTTTAAATAGACTCATCTTTCCTGACTTGCTTTGATGAACCACTCTCATCTCAGTTATTACTTCTGACATTAGCTACTTGTGCAATTAAGTGGGGCCATTCTTTTCTCTTTGAGAAGGACTCTGTGCAGCTAATATGCATTTGTAAAGTGTTCCCTTGACTTGGGAGAGTAGCTTGGATAGGCAGTTAAGATGATGCCTGGAGTAATTTAAAGTTTGTGATGGAGAACCCAAGCACTCACTCTTAGCAAAGCTGTGAGTGGTTATTAGCATATGCCCACTCTGCCTCCTTTTCATTCTCTCATTAAGACTCATGGAGTTACCAGCTAAACTGGTTTTTCTTATCTCAGGAAATGAAAAAGAAAATCTGGTGAACTTCTCTAAGGATTGAGGGAGAACTCCATATGCCATCACTACAGGTGACTGCATTTTTGGCAAACTGTTAAAAAAATAGGGAAATGACTCAGTTAAAGGATTGACTTTCTTGTGATAGGATTTTGTTTTTTATTTATTCATTTATTTTTAAAGTTTATTTTTTTTTAGTAATCTCTACCCCTAATGTGGGGCTCAAACTCACAGTCCCCGAGATCAAGAGTTGCAGGCTCCTCCAACTGAGACAGCCAGGTGCCCCTGTGTTGGGATTTTAGATATAAAGATGGGAGACACTGTTCCCCCTAGGCATGAGTGTGCCTGAGCTTAAGTCTGCCCTAGCAGGTAGAACTGGAAAGGCTGGAGTAGACCAATGAGGCTATAACAGAAAATTTGCTGCCTACCAAAGATTTGGCTCCTCTTTGAGGATAGAGCTATTGTTGGGGCTACATTTCCCAGATTGTTTTGCATCTTGGTGGGGTCATGTAATATTTTGTTATGGTTTGTGAATGGAAGGAATGTGTGTCACTCCTGGTTGGAGGTGACTGAGAAGCAGGTGCAGCTTCTCATCCCTCACTTTCCTTGTCTGCTAGTCATCTTCAGAAGACTCAGACTCTGGGAAGATAGAGCCAGAAGATGAAAGGAGTCTGTGTCTGAATCACCACATGGAGGTACGTAAACTGCCCCGGACTATTTTGAGAGCAGAAATGAAGTTTGATTGATCTCTAAGTCACTGCTTTGCTTTACCTCATTAGCTTTTATTACTACCTAACATTCTATATATTGTTGTTTGTTTCTTCTTCATTAGTATATAAGTTCCATGAGGGCAAAGATTTTTGTCTGTTTTGCTTGTTGCTTTATTCTCAGGATCTAGGACATTGCCTGGCACATAGTGAATGCTTGATAATATTTGTTGAATGAATGAATGTAGGAATAAATGCAAGGAATGTGGTTGTGCTGTAATAGATTTTGGAGATCTCAGTCCTGGTTTCATCAGATATCATGACCAGAGAATTTTATTCAAGGCTTTTGTGTGTGTGTGTGTGTGTGCGCACGCGTGTGCATGCGCACACACACATATGCGTGTAGAGATAGAATCTCAGAGTTCAGAATGACTTATTCAGAATTATATTTATAGAACCTGTATTAGTTATCTATGGTCATGCAACACATTACCGCAAAATTTAGTGACTTAAAATAACAAAAAAGTTATCATCATCTAGTTTCTGAGGGTCAGGAATGTGGGAGTAGTTTGCTGCTAGTTCTGGCTCAGAGTCTCTTGTGAGGTTGTAGCCAAGATGTCAGCTGGGACTGTGGTCAACTGAAGACCTGACTGAGGCTGGAGGATTTGCTTCCGAGATGGTGCACTCACATGGCTGTTGGCAGGAGGTCATAGATATTCATGGCTGTTGGTCAGAGGTATCCCTCAGTTCCTGACCACTTGCATCTTTCCATAGGCCTGCTTACAATATGCCAGCTGGCTTCCCCCAGAGTAAATAAGCAGAGAGGGCTGGAATTCTGTACTTTCTATATAGGTAATTTGAATCTTTCTGGTAGCTTGGATTGCCACGTACATGTCCTTATTTTTTTATTTTTAAAAAATCTATTCATGAGAGGCACAGAGAGAGAGAGGCAGAGACACAGGCAGAGGAAGAAGCAGGCTCCATGCAGGGAGCCCGACGCAGTACTTGATCCCGAGACTCCGGGATCATGCCCCGAGCTGAAGGCATACGCTCAACCACTGAGCCACCGGTGTCCCTACATGTCCTTATTGATAGAGAAGGCAGTGGCTTAAATCTGCATAGCAAACCTTACTCTTGTTCACTGTACTTTTCCTGGTCACTTCCCCATAACTGGCCTCCCTCACACTCTTCTCTCTCTCTCTCTCTCTCTCTCTCTCTCTTGTCTTTAGCTAAAGATGGTATTTATGCCTGAATTCTAAGCCACCTCTGTGAGTTACTCGGTTTTTCCAGGCTGTCTTCCATATATACATGAGGTGCACATGTTAATAAACTTCTGTTTGCCTCTCTTGTTGGTTTGTCTTCAGTTACAGGCGCCCCAGCTGGGAATTTGAAACGGTAGAGGAAAAATCATTTTTTTCCTCCCCTACTTTGTCCAGAAGTGGGATGGAACTGGATTTTGAACCCAAGACTGAATGATGTAGGGACTGTCTCCCCATGTAGTCCATTTATGCTCACCACTTTCTTGGCTGCAGTCTGCCTTTTGCAGTGGGCATAGAATTAAACACCATTTTGATTTTTATCCATTATTTTGTGTACTTCTAGTTCCCTTAGGAACCCCCCAAAAGGGAAAATGGGGTGAGTGGCCAGGCAAAATCATAGTATTCCAGGACCTGTGACCCTAATACCATCAATTCCAGTTTTTAAAACTCCATCCTCGGTTCCATTGTACCATCAAGGGGTACTTTAGAGCAAGAACTGGGCAGACAGGAGGAGTTAGGAAATGTAGCAATGGCCAAATGCCATTCGGGGGATATTTTTAGTTACCTAAATAAACTGTATTTCCACAATGTCTGCAGAACTTATGGTTTGTGTGCAGTAAATAAAATGATGGAAATGCCATGAAGGAGCCCAGCCAGATGACTTCATTTGTGTGCATTCTGTTCCAGAGGAGTCCCTTAAACAGCAGACGGGCTCCATGTGATTCAGCGAAGGCACACAAGCTGCTCTCCAACACCGTTGCTTCTCTCCTATTCTGTTTATCGCACGCCGGTCTCACCATACCATGCTCAGAGCACTTATCCTGTGAGTGTTCTGTGGGGTGTTAATTATCAGAAGAAACAGAGTTCTGTGATCAAGTAAGTTTTGGAAATACTACTTTGAGCAGAGTTTGGTGGGGTTCTTTCCCATGGGATGTCTTAGTACTGCTAAAGCACTAATGTGTATGAGGAGGGTGGTGGTATGTTAGTGTTTTCCAAACTTATTTGAACACAAACTTTTGTATTTGAAGACCAGCTGTTAGTATCTGTGCCCATTATCAATTTTTTGTCTTTCAGCTCCAAATCCACTCTGTGTTGCTCTGATTGTGCTACTGGAATGTTTTTCCATTGCCAGCTGGCACCAGGTTAGGCTTCATAGGTAGTGGGTACTGAAGAAACTCTGGAGGAGCACGGGGCTTCTTTCCCTGGTTTCTGTATGCTTTACTTCTTCTTCCTCCTGTGGTATCGGGTTGGCATGTGAGACATCAAGTAAAGCTCACCCCAGTGAGTTTCAGTGGCACCTCTGCAGGCAGTTTTGTGGCAGCTTTAGCAGGTGCCCCAGCTGTGGTGAGCCCAGCAACAACACCTTCCATGGATGCCCTGGCTGGCTTACCTGTGAGTTCAGTAGCCTCTCTGTGGGTGGCACCCTTGTGGCTTTCCGTAGAGTCTGGCCAATGTTCTTGCCAGTTTCCCAGCAAATTCAACAATACCTTTAAGGACAGCTTTCTAATGAATTTATCAGCACCCCAGTGGACAGTTTTCTTCCCACCACTTTCCCCTGTTGGACTTCCAGTTTGCCAGCCCTGGCCTGCAGCGCTCAGCCTTAGCTCTACTTGTTTCACAGACCAGTTCTGCCCCAGAGCAATCTGGCAAACTTCTCTGCCTTCAGGTGGGTTACAGCCACACCTTCCCCAGTGAGGGCTGAATCCTAACCTTGGAGAGCCCTTTCTCCCCACCCCAGTCTAATTTTTTTTCTTCCCTGAGTGTTCTCTCTTTATGCTAGGCTTTTATTTCTCCTTCCTTTTTTTCCCTCCCTCTCTCCTTCCTTCCCTTCTTCCTTCCCTTTCTCTCTTTCCCTTCTTTCCTTTCTTTTTAAAATATGAGATATAATTCACATACCATAAAATTCACATTTTCAGGGATGCCTGGGTAGCTCAGTGGTTGAGTGTCTGCCTTTAGCTCAGGTTGTGACCCCCCCCCCCATTGCATCCTGCATCAGGTTCCCTGCAGGGAGCCTGCTTCTCCCTCTGCCTATGTCTCTGCCTCTCTCTCTGTATCTCTCATGAATAAATAAATGAAATCTAAAAATTTCAGATTTTCAAAGTTTACAATTCATTGGTTTTTAGTATACTCAGAGTTATGCAACTATCACTACAATCTCATCCAGAAGATTTTATCACTCCAAAAAGAAACTCTGTACCCATTAGCAGTCACTCTCAATTCCCCATTCTCATCTCCCCAGCTCTGGATAGCCACTAATCTCCCTTTTGTCTCTATAGATTCACCTTTTACGGACATTTCGTATAAATACAGGCATAGGTATGTAGTCTTTTGTGTTAGTCTTCTTTCACTCAGCATAATATTTTCAGGGTTCATCCAAGTTATATATAGCATGTGTCAGATTATCATTCCTTTTTGTGGCTGAATAAAAAACTCCAATTGTGTGGAAATGCCACATTTTGTTTATCCATTCATCAATGATGGGAATTTGAGTTGTTTCCATTATTTGGCTATTGTGAATAATGCTGCAATAAGCATTTGTGTACAAGTTTTTTTGTGAACATATGTTTTCACTTTTTTTAGGTATATACCTGGGAGTGGAGTTACTAGATCATATGGTGACTGTGTTTGACTTTGAATTTGACCAACAGAGAGTATCAGGTGACTAATTGCCTTATTAAAATATTTACACCAGCCTCATTTTAACTAACAGGCAGTCTTGGTATATTTGAAACATAATCTAAAGTGTTATCGTGAAGTGCAGATAAATGTGGGCTTTAGAGCCAGTCTGGTCAGTGTCAAATCCTACCTTTACCATTTTTACCTGAGCTGTAAGATACTGAGAGGGAGAAAAAGCAGAATGTGATCTTTCTGGCTCAGAGATGATGGGTTGAGGTCAAATCCCCTCTCTACTATTGTTAGCTGGGATGTGGAACATTCTGATAGAGGAAAGAACAAAGTATGATTTTCCCTGCTGAGAGGTAGAATCAGAACAATGATTTCTCTGTGACTTGATGTACTCAACTATGTTATGCTCCATGTGACAGTGGAGTCTCCTGATTAATTAAACATTCTGGCTGAGAGAAATACAGCTTAAATCCACTATGAACATAGTGTTTTGAAAAGAATTTCATTACAAAACCCATGCACTCAACACTAAAAGTAAGTAGCCTTTTGCAACCATTTGAAGTGTATTTCCAGAAATCAGCAATGATGTAGACTGTCACAACTTGAGGGACCAGGAAGCAGAGCTAGGTACCACTGAGTAATAAGATAGCAGTTCAGCTGAAATGGGGCCGAGAGACATTTTCTTAGCCATTCCAAGATCAGGCGCATGTGTTGTTGGGTATTTTCAGTATTGTGACTTTAAAGTAATCCAAATGGGTTCCTATATCTTCTTGTCAAAGTATGCATTAATAAATTGTATATATTGGTGCTAGGGTATGTTGCACAGCCATTCATTATTTCTGATTCAGATCAAATCACTGAAAGGTTTAGGAGTAGCTTCAAAGATCATTTAGCCTTTGTGATTTCTCAGTAGTTGTCCTCCCTCAATTGAAAGGCTTTCTAGTGGTGAAGGCATTTCACATAGTAGATGCATTAAAATGCATTTTTCAGATTTTACTTTTCCAGTTAATGATTCCATTTTCTTCATAGGCTTATTGACTGAAACAAAAGTGATTTTCAAGCAGGAGGCATGATCACACACTTAATTTCTGAGGCCTGTCAGCAGCCTGGCTCAGCATCATATCCTCTGAACTTGCAAGCTGTTAGGACCATAGCAAGTCTGTGATTGAAGCAGGTCCATCCTCTGATGCAGTTTCTCTGGTGGTGGCAACTTCTAGAACTTAACAATGTCACATGGAAAACAAGGCTCTAAGAAAGCCCACATTAATTGTGCAAGTGATAGAGAAAAGTATCACTAATCTAACTCACCTGGGATAGAAGTGCATGTGTAAAAATTACATATAATTAGAAATGCTCACACTACATTATCAGAAGATCATGCTGAATGATATCAGAAATTCAGATTATAGTGCACTTGAGTGGCTCAGTCAGTCAAGCGCCAACTCTTGGTTTTGGCACAGGTTGTGATCTCATGGGTTATAGGATTGATCCCGCATGTCGGGCTCCTTGCTTGGCAGAGTCTGCTTGAAAGATTCTCTCCCTCTGTCACTCTTCCCAATTGTGCATGTGCGCGCTCTCTCTCTCAAGATCAATCAGTCTTCAATATAGTTTAAAAAAAGAAATTCAGATTATTGTGCAATATGGGAATAATCTAAGTTGAATGGGGTAGATATTCTTACAAGTCAGTGTCTTCCCTTATATTCTTCATGTCTAAAGTTTCAGTGAAACACATTTATTTTAGAGCTCTTTCCTATGGATCATTGATCATAAACTTTAGAAACACCTGCAAGATGGAATCTACAAATGCCCAGGAGACAGTGTATATCTGCCTCACAGATATAACTTGCTTATTAGATATTATATGGTATACATCAAATAGTCAACATTATATATCAAGTATTATGTGTTATATATATTATCTTTTGATAGTTTGCAGGTTCAGAGAATGGAATAGGGCACTTGGCTGCATACTATGTAGAATGCTCAGATAGGAAATATTAAATAAACACTTATAAAATACACACTTATTCTGGTCAATACTGTCATGTACACAACAATTATTAAATGCAGTCAAAGACAACCTTAAAAGATTTTCTACTACATACATTCATACATCAGAACAAAATCTATTACTTCTAGTCTTTAGAGTTGTGATGAATGATATTGCCAAAATATTGCCAGTATCTCTTAAGAAATCATGGATAGTAGGAGAAGGTCCAGGAGAATAATAGGTGGGAAGGTCCAAATATTAAGAACAAATAAACAATATGGATCTTTCGAAAGAGAAAGGCCATGAGTTCCCCAAACTATAGACTGGTGAATTTGATACTGATTTTAAGCCAGGTGTCGGCAGACTTTTTTTCTAAAGGGTCCGATAATAAATATTTTAGGCTTTGCAGACCATGTGGTCTTCATCACAGCTACTCTCCTCTGCTGTTGAAGAATGAAGGCAGCCGATATATACATGAATGAAGATGGCTGAGCTTCAATAAAATTTTACTTTCAAGAACGAGTGGAAGGCCAGATGCAATATTCTAGAACGAGCTTTAAAAAAAGATTGTGAGCCCTTTAAAAGAGATTGGCTAATCCTCAGGAGTTTGCATGAATGCCCTGGTCCTCAGCCCTGGCTACACATTAGAGTCACTTGGGGGAAGCTTTGAAAAATCTGGTGCTCATCAGAATCTTTCAGATGGGGTCCCAGGATTCTATATTTTTAATTTTTTTAGAGGGGGGAGGGGCAGAGGGAGAGGGAGAGAGAGAATCTTAAGCAGGCTCCATGCCCAGTGCAGAACCCAATATGGGGCTCAATCTCACAACTCTGAGATCACAACCTGAGCCAAAATCAACAGTCAGATGCTTAACCGGCTGAGCCACCCAGGTGTCCCCCACCCCCTGGGAGTCTGTCTTTTATAGAGAATTCCCAGGTGATTCCAAAGTGAAGTCAAGGTTGGGAACCACTGCATGAAGTCATGAAGTGTATGGTGCTAAATTAACCTCATTTCTTTTTCTTCCTCTTATTCTTCCTCCTGCTCCTCTTCTCCTTCTCCTTGTGGATGAGGTAGCCACATAGCTCTATTAGGGCAAAATAGCAGACACAGTTCATCTGGGTTTCTGCTAGCAATTTGCCAGTCTTTCATAATTGTCCTGATGGACAAATTAGAACAATGTGGGTGGATGACAGAGTCAGTTTCTGATGAATGGAGTGGACGTTACTTGGAATTCTTTGAGCCCCTCCTGAATGGTGACTGTACAGTAGGCCTCCAGTACATCTTTGTTGGGAGGGGACTGGCATCCCACCCTATAAGAAATGGTTACAAATGAACAGAGATGTGAAACTTGGAAAAGAAAAAGATTTGCAGTGGGGGTTGGGAACACAATAGTTGATAGTTGTCTTAAAATATTTGCTGGGCTGCTTCAGTGAAGAAAAACAGCCCTCTTTTGAATATTTCAGTGTAGAAATAGAATCATCATGGGAAGTCACCAGGAGGCATTCATTCATTTAACAACTATTTTTTGAGTGGCTACTCTGTGCCAGGTACTATTTAGGCACTTGGGACATCAGTGAACAACACAGGCTAAGATCTATGCTCTGTGGAGCTTACAGTCTAGAGACTTATTTTAATGTGTCTGGTTATTAACAGAAAATAGAATGGGCGGCTTCAGGAGGCATTACTCACAGGTTGGATAACCACCAACCTGTCATTTGAAGTCATTGTGAGCCACAAAACTCCAATAAGAACCTTCAGCCCCGAGATCCTCTGTGTCCAGGAAAGTACCTTGCTTCCTTCTCTTTGGAGTCACCCTTCCTTTTCTTGCCACTCTCCTAATCCCAGCACTCATTTCCAAGATAACACTGTCAGAAGCTTACAGTTTGATTCTGTAATGGTGAGGGTTTCTGGGACTCTTTTCATGCATATGCAACCTAGCATAATCCATACAATAGGAAAATGACAGCCTAGTGTTTGGGGCTGTAAGATTTTGAATTATGTGTCTTTGCATCTTGAGGTCTCAAAGATCAATGACTGGTTGTTTGATACATGGTACTGATATGAAGTGTCCTGTTTTGTTTGTGGCCATATACTTGCTGTTTTTTTAACTCTCTGTCACAACCATAAAGTAAGAATGGGTAGAGGTGATAGGGAAGCTGTGGAGGTTGGAGGAAAGGATCTTCTGTTTTCTTTCATTAATCACAATGTTAAACATACACCTAGGGGTACCTGGGTGGCTCAGTGGTTGAGCATCTGCCTTTGGCTCAGGTCATGATCCTGGGGTCCTGGGATGGAGTCCTGCATCAGGCTTCCCGCAGGGAGCCTGCCTCTCTCTCTCCCTACGTCTCTGCCAGTGATACTACCTCATACTCACAAGTTTTAGCCATAATAAAAATAGAAAATAACAAGAGTTGGTGAAGATACGGAGAAACTGGAAAACTTGTTTCTCAAAAATTCAACCACAACCTTTGACATTAGATACTTCCAGGAAAATTATTTTACATCTTCAGGTATAGTTTGAGAGCTTGCCCAAGAAAATTTTTCACTAGTATCTTAAAACCACGCCATTTCCCAGAAGCAACCAAACACAAGGTTACAGCTTCACAAGGCACTGAAGTGACAAGTACAAGGTAAGTAAGTTATTTTGTTAATACTGATGTTGTCAATCTAAAGAAAATCCTTGTTCTTTGAAAGCATCATCCTAAAGCTATTTTTTGTTCAATTAAACTGTAGTGGAAAATTACTTCCAGAGCAGTAGTATAAGGACCTCTGAAAATTCACTCTTAAAAACATCAACAATGCCATAAACCAGCTAGACCTAACATACATCCATAAAACACTACCCAACAAGAGCAGAATACATGTTCATGTCAAGTGCACGTGGAGCATTCTCTAGGATAGACCATTCATTGGGCCACAAAAACACATCTTGATAAATTTTTAAAATTTTGTAATTCTCCAATTACAATGGAAGGAAATTAGAAATCAGAAACAGAAGGAAATTGCTAATAAATACTTCTGATATGAGTGGATTTTTATTTTTATGACTTCCCTTTGAGGCCCACAGTTTGATCCCAGTTTTCCAGATAAGAAAAATGGGAGCCTGGAGTGCTACACTATCTCCTTCCTGGATTCTTGCATGCTGTAGGAGAGGAATTGTAGGGTTTATGCCAAATCCTGTCATCTACTTTCTGTTCTATCTGAATGCATAAGTCACATTTCAAACACATAGCCTTCACTTTTGTGCCGCATTTTCACTTTTCAGCCCAAAGATTATATATTAAGTTTGAGTGATAAAACGGGGTTATATTTGTGCTCAAAGAAAACAAACTTCAATCTACCTCTGTTGAAATTTTCTCCCTTTTTCACTATGGTTCAATAGCAGAAGACTGATGCCTAAGGATGCAGAGAAATAAAAGGAGCATATATCATGTAAGCTTCTATAAGGACACAAATCAGCAGTACTCAAGGAATTGTGAAGTATTTGAACCCATCGGGAATTCTGTTGGTGTGCTCTCAGCGTTTGCTGGACTAAATGGTTAGTGATGGTTCTCTCTGCCCTTTGAAATACAATAGACATTCAGAAAGGGGGCTCCCTCCAGAACAAACGCCATGTTTAGATGTTGTAACCACTTTGTGGAGTCCAGGATCTCATTTCTTGAAGCAGTGCTGATGTTCATCCAGTGATGGGGGCCCATTCCTTACCAGAGGCCTCAAGATACAGCAAGGTGCGATAGCTTGGCACTGCTCCAGCAGTGGGAATCTCAGAAGGGGCACCAAGAAACTGATGCTTTACTTCTGCCAGTATCAGTTCAGGTAAGTGGGTGTTCAAGCGAGAGCTCGAGTTCTTTTTATTTTTTATTTTTTATTTAAAAAAATTTTTTTTAAATTTATTTATGATAGTCACACAGAGAGAGAGAGAGAGAGAGGCAGAGACATAGGCAGAGGGAGAAGCAGGCTCCATGCACCGGGAGCCCGATGTGGGATTCGATCCTGGGTCTCCAGGATCGTGTCCTGGGCCAAAGGCAGGCGCCAAACCGCTGTGCCACCCAGGGATCCCTCGAGTTCTTTTTAGACAAGGCCATGCCATTGTATTTGTTATCTGAGTGTCAGTACCTGTTTTATTAGCAAAAATTATAGTAGTAGTAATAACTACTGTGTATTTAATACCTACTGTTATGGACTGAATGTTTGTGTCACCCCAAAATTCATATGTTGAAGCCCTACCTCCCAATGTGACAGTATTTGGAGATGGGAGTCGGTCCATCCTTCCTTGTGCATGTGCACTGAAGAAAGGCCATGTGAGGACATATTGAGGGGGTTGACTATCTGCAACTCAAGTCAGAGAGTTCTCACCAGGAACTGAATCAGCTGGCCCCTTGATCTTGGACTTCCCAGCTTCCAGAACTGTGAGAAAGTAAATTTCTGTTGTTTAACCCACTTAGTCTATGGTATTTTGTTATGGCAGCCTGAGCTGACTAGTATAGCTAACCATGTGCCAGGAACTTTCCACATTATTTCAACTAATTCTTAAAATAGCTCTGTAAAATAGCTATTTGTACCTGGTAAAGGAAACAGAAACAGAGGTTAACCACCTTGCCCAAGTTCTCACAGCTAACCTGTGAGGAAATGTATATAAAGTGCTTAGTGCAGTGTCTAGTACAGAATATGCGCTTACAAAGAACCTTATGACTCAAAAGCTTATGGTTTTTTTCAGTGTACTTTTTCAGTGTTTTTTTCACCCTTTTGTTCTAGCTGTCTCTGTCCTTTACACTCCAGAGCTACCACTCAACACAGAGATTATGACCCTATTGTGATGGAAGGGAAATTAATGAATTTCAGCCAAACGTGGTTCCCTGCCTGGATAGAGAACCCAGCTTCATGGTTCCTTAAAGTTTCTCCTCTGAAGTTAGAAGCCTCTGGAATAAGAACCAGTAGTGATGGAATCCTAATCAGGAACCAGATAGGGGACTTTTTCTGAGAAACTCTTCTGCCAAGGCCTGTTCCTGAGCACACTTGATTGGTGTTCCACAGCTTACTTGGAGGTATCTAGGCATTCACAGTAGCAGCCAGCTTAGAGGATGCTGGAGGATGAGGTCCATAATAGGAAGCTGAGTTCATAATGCACGTGGTTGGGAATAGACTCCTAGCTCTTCCTTGGATGGCATTGCACAAGGAGAATGACCTATAGGAGAGGGCCTTTTGTTCTAAATCTGTATTGTGCCGTGCAGCAAATCCAGATGGGTACAGAAGGAGTGAAGCACATTTTTCTTCAACATTGGTATTCCAGGCATGATGTGGAGATATGGCCAATGTTGGGGGCAGAGGTACAGAGATCAGGAGGAAGAAAAGAGGAGGTGGGAATGGACGGCAGGGAGAAGAAAATGTTCAGACACTTCAGAATCTGGGAAGAAGTGAAGAAAGGATTTCAAAGTAAAGCAACGAACAGCTGGAGCCAGGGACCCTTCACTTCCTTCTTGCTCTTCCTGCGTCGCTCTTGAATGAGGAACTCCACGTGATGAATGAGGAGGATGTTCCTGGCTACTAGCATGAAGGAGAATAAGAAAGTGAACAAATATGGAATAAAATCCAGGGTTAATAAAAAGCACCTTTACGATTGAATTCTTCCGAGAAATTTTCAGAAGTAAGTTTCCTGGGTATATTTTAGTTTATCTTCCATGTTAGGGAAATGTCAGCTCCTCTCTTCTGATTAACACTGTTAAAACTTCATGGTAGGATGGGTGACTAGAATCAAGGCTTTTATTTCTTGTTGCTTTTGTACTTGGAGCTGTCATAGCAATCAATGTCTGTGTAGCTTTCATTCCCTCGGTGCTTGGTGTTCTCTCTGACAGTAAGAAATTCTCTTCCTCAATGAAACAACTGTCATTTTGTTAAAACTGAATGCCTGTCATTTATTCCTTGCAACTAATGTGCATTTTATCAAAGGGTTTGGATGGTTCACAGGGAAGTCCCACAATGCAGTTCTCCACTGGAAGCCATTTTTACTTCCTGAAGCTATTAACTAGCTTACAATAAAAACTGTTAAGCACTCCTCTTTTCTCAGAAAATTGCTCCCAGAATCACTAGGACCGAGCATAGATTCTAAAAGAAAGGGACGATAAGATCATCTCGCATGTAACCAAGTTCCTATTGAGAACTTAATTTGTCTGTCTAACCTATGGAATTGTAGGGTGCCACATGAATTGTTCCTGAGATTTAAGTTGCACAGAGAGAATTTAAGGTTGTTGACTAAAGACTGATTCTTTCCAAAGGGAGTGATTCATCCAGCTATGTCATAACCCCGGGTGGGGCAGTGGGTTCATCTGTAGGGTGAATGAAGACTCATTCTGAATCTAAGGCAGTTTCTCAACTATGGCACTTGTGACATTTTGAACCGGATAAGTGTGCGTGGGGGCTGTCCTGTGCATTGTAGGATGTTTAGCAGCAGCTCTGGCCTCTACTCATTAGATGACAGCACTTTTCTCCCAGTTGGAACAACCAAAAATCCCCTCAGACACTACTGAATGTCCCCTGGGGGAAAATAGCACCCCCTCTTGAAAACTACTGATCTAAAGCACACACAACTGTTTTTTCTGGTATAGTTGTAGAATGAATGATTTAACATTTTTCCTAAAATGGCTGCACAACTTTAAGGAGCCACTAGAGGGTGACCAGGGATGCTAATTGGAGCAGCTTTATAGAGGTGTCCCTGATGGGACCCCACAGATGCTGTGTGAGAAGGGGCAATCCCTTGGGAGTCTTGAGGGAATCATTGATAGGATCAAGTTCTGGGATTCTAAGAGCTTGGGAAGCAGCCTTCAGCAAGAACACACTCCTCACCCCAGGAGCTGAGAAGACCCTGTGTTAGGTGGTGACTGTCCAATGATAAGCCCCATCACCCACCGTGAAGTGTTCCTCTGGGAGGAGGTGTTAGTCAGACTCTTCCATATGCTTGATGTGGTGTCCTTAGTGGAGAGAAGGAAGAGATTGTTGGTCTTATCTTGGTTTTTCATGAAGGGGAAACAGCATTCAGTTCACTAAACATTTTGTGCCTAATACTTATTAGGTTCTGTGTTGGGTTATAGAAATGTTGGTAGATTGTGTAAATGGTCACCAATTTACACCTTTGTATTTATGCCTTTGGGGTAGTCCCTTCCCACACTGATTCTGGGCTTGGCCATATGATTTGCTTTTACTTTGGGTCAGTAGCAAATACAATACAAGTAGAGACCTGAAGAACTGTTGTTCACTGGGGCTTATCTATCCACTCATCAGGCTCTTGGGACCCTGCCACTACTGTCATGTGAAGAAGGTCAGACTAGTTTGCTGGATGAGGAGAGACCAGTTGCCCTGGGGCTCCTGTTGCTCCAGCTGATTGCCAGTGTGTGGAAACAGAGATACCTTGCAGACCAACAGCTGACTGGTGTTTCTCAGTTAAGCACAGCAGAAGACCAGCAAAAGAAAACCCAGCCCAAATGCCAGTCCACAGAACGGTGAGTAAAATTGATGGTTGTAGTTTTCAGGTACTTAAGTTTTAGACTTGTTTGTTATGCGGCAAGAGCTAACTGGTACACAAGCAGATAGATAACATAGTTCTCAGTTTTGGGATTCCCACAGTCTAGTAGACCACTAATTTTTCCCCAAGAGAGCCTACTTGTGCAATTGGACCCTTAGAGCCATGGTAGATGGTAATGCTAGTCACTAGATAAAATACTAGTTAAAAGCACAAACTCTGACACCAAAGTATTTGAGTTCTGTTAAAAAACAAAAATTCAGCTGAGTAAATTTGAACATCTAATTGGCTTCATTAAGAGATTAATGAATTGGGCAGCATCCCATCTAGCAAGAGGGAAGCTAGACCAAGGGGGACTCTGAGGAGTTGTACAGAAAGGAAGTATTTTATAGGAAGGAGGAAAGGGTAAGGAAGTCATTAGCAAAAGAATAGAAGGTATTGTTTTAGGTAAAATCACCTTAGGGGGAAGGAGAGGGAGTCTTAGGTGGATTACCTCATCTTCCTTGGGCACAGGGAGGGAATGGAAAGAGCACATGTGACAGGTTACCTCATTTTTGCTGATCAGAAAAGTCCTGACTGAGCAGTTAAGACTACATTTCTCAGGGAGATTGGAACTGCAGTTAGGTTAGGTATTAAGTCCTGGTTTAGTGACTTGGGCTAAGTGATTTCATTTTGGGTCTGTGTTTTTTTTTTTTTTTTTTTTTTTAAAGATTTTATTTATTTATTCATGAGACGTACACACACACACACACACACAGAGGCAGAGACACAGGCAGAGGGAGAAGCAGGCTCCATGCAGGGAGCCTGATGCGGGACTCAATCCTGGGACTCCAGGATCACACCCTGGGCCAAAAGCAGGCACTAAACCACTGAGCCACCCAGGGATCCCCTCTGGTTTCTTTTTAACAGTTCAAATCCCAGCTCCATCCCTTACTAGTTGTATGATGCTGGGTAGATGCTTAATTTTGGGGTCTCTATTTCCTTATCCTTAAAAAGGAGTAAAATAATTATACTTCATAGAGTTGTCTAGATGATTAATACATACAAAGTTCTTATAACAAAACCTAGTACTTTGAAAGTGTTCTGAAAGTTTTAGCTATATGGTGGCTTAGTCAGTTAAACGTCAACTCTTGATCTCAGCCCAGGTCTTGATCTCGGGGTTGTGAGTTCAAGCCTGAGCATTGGGTTGTGAGCATTGGGCTCCACACTGGGCATGGAGCCTACTAAGAAAGAAAGAGAGAAAGAGAGAGAGAGAGAAAGAGAAAGAGAGAAAATTTTAGCTATATATGGTTGATCTAAAATAGAATCAGCATTAAAGTTTTTTCTTTTTCTTTTTAAACAACACTTTCCCCTAAACAGCAATGTATATTTTTTTTGCTGGAAAATTGAAAAAAATGCAGGGAAACCATAAAGAAGGGAACAAATGTCATCTCTCAGATTTTGGGCCAACTTTAGCAATAACACACTGATTTAAAATCAGCTGCTAAGATCAGCAGTTGGAGAAAGGTCGTTTAAGACACTCAGAGAATAAATGTATCAAGCACTTAGCCAGGTGGTGTCCCTGTATATATAGACTTTTCTCAGTGTACATTTCTCAAGTTGGATTGAAGGGGATCAGGTAGTTCCTTGTACTACAGCAACTCGGGGATAATTTGCAGATCCCAATGGACTAACTGAAACAGTAGGGCAAAGTGCAAAAGAAAAACGGTGAGGAAAGCAATGATTAGCAACTTCAGACTTGTGGAGCATTTTCAACTGCAGAGCACATTTTTATATGCTGTCTCTCTTGATGTGCAGGGCTGCTTGGTAAGTTCAAAAGGGCAGTTGTTATTAAACCTGCTTTTGCAGAAGCAGAAGCTGCATCTTAGAATGATACAGCAGCTTCCTCTGGTCACACAGGCAGTGATTGGTGGAGCTGGGCTTATGCCCAGGGCCACTGACCTAAAATCCAATGCTTTCCCTGTAGTATCTCACCCAATCTGGAGACAATGCCTGCTTAGTGGGCAAGACTTAGAGCCAATATTTGTTTTAGGGGCTTGACAGTGAAGTTAGTATGACCTCATTAGGACAACATAGCTAAGTATGAGAACATAGTATAGTTTCCAAGCCATGGTGAAACCTGCAGGGCAGGGCAGCCCTGGTGGCTCCGCGGTTTAGGGCCACCTTCAGCCCAGGGCCTGATCCTGGAGTCCTGGAATTGAGTCCCACATCGGGCACCCTGCATGGAGGCTGCTTCCCCCTCTGCCTATGTCTCTGCCACTCTCTCTCTCTGTCTCTCATGAATAAATAAATCAAAAAAATTTTGGTTATTTGTCTTCTTTCAAATTATTTGTCGTATAAAAACCCAAGGGTGGGCATAGACTTGACCATGTAGAGCTGCACTGTCTAATATAGTGCCCCCTAATCACATGGGGCTATAGAGCATGTGAAATGTGGCCCATCCAATTTGAGATGGGCTGCCAAGATAAAACATATAGTAGACTTCAAACACTTAGAATGAAAAACTGAATGTAAAGTATCCCCAGCTTTATGGAGATATAGGTGATATGTAACACTGTATACGCTTAAGATGTACAATGTGATGACTTGATACATGCATATATTGTGAAATGATTACCACAGTGAAGTCAGTTAACACATCTATCACCTCACTTAACTACTATTGCTTTTTGCAAATTTATTTTTTATTTTTATTATTTTTAAAAAAGATTTTTATTTAATTATTAGAGAGAAAGAAAGTGAGAGACAGAGCATGAGCAGAAGGGGAGGGGCCAAGGGTGAGGAAGAAGCACGTACCCCACTGAGCAGGGAGCCCTACAAGGGGCTCGATCCCAGGACCCTGGGATCGCAACCTGAACTGAAGGGAGACACATAACCAACTGACCCACTCAGTTCCCCTTACTGTTGGTTTTTGAAGTGAGAATATTTATTTATTTATTTATTTTTAAAAAGATTTTTATTTATTTATTCATGAGAGATAGAGATAGAGAGAGAGAGAGAGGCAGAGACACAGGCAGAGGGAGAAGCAGGCCCCACGCAGGGAGCCTGATGCAAGACTCGATCTTGGGTCTCCAGGATCACTCCCTGAGCTGAAGGCAGCACTAAACCGCTAAGCCACCGGGGCTGCCCTGAAGTAAGAATATCTAATATCTGCCTGACTTATTAAATATATACTGAGATGATAATTTTTTTTTAAGATTTTATTTATTTATTCATGAGAGACACACAGAGAGAGAGAGGCAGAGACACAGGCAGAGGGAGAAGCAGGCTCCATGCAGGGAGCCCGACTTGGGAATCGATCCTGGGTCTCCAGGATCACGCCCTGGGCTGCAGGTGGCGCTAAACCACTGAACCACCGGGGCTGCCCTGAGATGATAATTATTTTGGATAGCTTGAGTAAAATGAAATTTAGTGTTTACCATTTTGAAGTTTTTTGAAAAAATTATGGCTACTATAAAATTTAAAATTACATACATGGTTCATAATGTATTTCCATTGTATGTCACTATTTTAGAACCTTGACCATCAGAAATTTGGATTTTCATCTGTAGAGAAATGGGAAGGCATTGATGGGTTTTAAGCGTGGGTAAATTATGACCACTTTTTTTAAAAAAAAAAAAAAAGGTTTTTTTCCAAATTTTTATTTAAATTCTAGTTAGTTAACATGCAGTGCAATATTGGTTTCAGGAGTAGATAGAATTCAGTGATTTATCACTTATATACAATACCAGTGCTCAACATGACAGGTGCCCTCCTTAATACCCATCACCCATGTAGCCCATCCCCCACCTCCCTCCCTTCATCAACCTTCAGTTTATTCTCTGTCTTTGAGAGTCTCTTATGGTTTGTTTCCCTCTTTCTCTCTTTTTCCTCCCATCCCATATGTTCATCTGTTTGTTTTCTTTAATTCTGCATATCAGTGAAATCTTAGGTATTTGTCTTTTTCTAATGGACTTTTTCCACTTAGCATAATATGCTCTAGCTCCATCCACATCGTTGCAAATGGTAAGATTTCATTCTTTTTGATGGCTGAGTAATATTCCATTGCATAGATATCTTCTTTCTCCATTTATCAGTCAGTGGACATTTGGGCTTTTCCCATAGTTTGGCTGTTGTTGATAATGCTGCTATAAGCATCAGGGTACATGTACCCCTTAAAATCTGTATTTTTGTATCCTTTGGGTAAATACCTAGTAGTACAACTGCTGGATCATACGGTAGTTCTATTTTCAACTTTCTGAGGAACTTACATAGTATTTTCCAAAGTGGCTGCACCAGTTTGCCTTCCCACCAACAGTGGGTTCCCCTTTCTCCACATCCTTGCCAACCCCTGTTGTTTCCTATGTAATTGTTTTTAGCCATTTTGACAGCTGTGAGGTGGTATCTCATTGTAGTTTTGATTTGTATTTCCCTGATGATGAGTGATGTTGAGTATCTTTTCATATGTCAGCCATCTGGATGTCTTCTTTGGAAAAGTGTCCATTCATGTCTTGTGCCCAAAAAAGAGATTGCTTTGAACCTAGCTAGTGTAGAGAATAGATCAGGGAGATAGGGGTGACTGTCAAGAAATGGAGTACGTGTTTTTGCAGTAGTCCAGGTGAGAGATGATAGTCACTTGATGGTTATTGGGAAAAATGGCTTTCTGTTCAGTATCTATTATATAATTACATTTCTGGAGAAAAATGTGAAAAAATTATGTAGCAGGGTGTCTATCAAGGCAAATATCCAATGGAATGTTCTTCACAAGGGAGCTGCTTAAGACTTTTCTGCATCTGAGGTGAAGACCACAGGTTACCTGGAGCACATACACTTGTTTAGGGAAGAGCCACATTTTATTTTATTTTATTTTATTTTATTTTATTTTATTTTATTTTATTTTATTTTATTTTATTATTTTTTATTTTATTTTATTTTATTTATTATTTTTTTAAAGATTTAATTTATTTATTCATGAGAATATACAGAGAGGAGAGAGAGGAGAGAGGCAGAGACACAGGCAGAGGGAGAAGCAGGCACCATGCAGGGAGCCCGACATGGGACTTGATCCCTGGTCTCCAGGATCCCACCCCGGGCTGAAGGTGGCGCTAAACTGCTGAGCCACCGGGGCTGCCCTATTTTATTTTTTATTTAAGATTTATTTATTTATTTTAGAGAGGGAGGGGCACGGATGGGAGGGAGAAAGAATCTCAAGCAGACTCCATGCTGAGCCTAGAGCCTGATGTGGCACTTGATCTCAGAACCCTGAGATCATGACCTGAGCCAAAACCAAGAGTCAGATATGCTCAACTGACTGAGCCTCTCCAGTGCGCAGGGAAGAGCTACTTTTTTTTTTTTTTTTTTTTTATTTATGATAGTCATACAGAGAGAGAGAGAGAGAGAGGCAGAGACACAGGCAGAGGGAGAAGCAGGCTCCATGCACAGGGAGCCTGACGTGGGATTCGATCCCGGGTCTCCAGGATCGCGCCCTGGGCCAAAGGCAGGCGCCAAACCGCTGCGCCACCCAGGGATCCCCAGGAAGAGCTACTTTTTAAGTGGCATCTCTAGACCATACAAAATGTGGCACTAGACCATGATAAAGATTTGGATTTGACCCTGAGCAAGGGCAAGGCTGACCATTGGAGGCTTTTGAACATAGGAGTGACATAACCATCAAGTCATTGCAGTTTTTTGAAAGGATTTTATTTATTCATTTGAGAGAGCACACATACGAGTGGGGAGAAGGGCAGAGGGCAAGGGAGAGGGACAGAGAATCTGAAGTAGACTCCAGACTCCATGCTGAGTGTAGAGCCTGATGTGAGGCTTGATCTCACAACTGTGAGATCATGAGCTGAGCCAAAGCCAAGAGTTGGACACCCAACTGACTGAGCCACCCAGGTGCCTCAAGTCACTGTACTTTAATTAGATGATGCTGGCCACTGTGTTGAGAATAGACTGAAGGGAGTAGGCAAGGGTGGGAGAAGAAAGACCCATTTATGGAAATCATTCTTTATTGGTAGGCATTTTCATTGTTTTCAATTTTCTCTAACTTTAAGCAACCAAGAAATCAATGTGCAATATTTTATTACAAGATCATTCCTTTATTTTCTTAAGATAAATTCCAAGAAGTGAAAGTCGTGGTCAATGAGGACATCTGTTATTATGGCTTTTGCCAAGTTGCCTTCCAGAAAGTTGGACCTAGTTTATAATGCTGCCAACTGTGTGTAAGAGCACGTTTCCCCTCTACTTGTGCCAGCCCTTGGCAATATTACTCTTTCTTAAACTTAATCAATCAGGAATTCCACGTAGGCCTTTAAAATAATTTTTATATAAATTAGATCATTTTTATTCCCTGTGAAACCCCTTTCTCCACTGTATCCTAGTTCAGCTATTCCATTAAACTTTTGCTCAATTAGATATTCAGTCCTTTCTGGTTGGTGCCAACATATATCATTTTTCTTGTACCTGAAGGGAAAACCTTGTCAAATTGGCATGTTACTTGATTTCCACTTTAATATTTTTAATAGAAATTAAATGAGAAACCCAAAATAAACATAGAAAAGCAAGTCTGAATATTTTTGGAACTTATAATTGGATATTAAACTTTTGGTGAATTTTTAATCAAGAATCTCCTAACTGCTAAAACTCTAAAGAAAACTTATTGCAAATTGGCTTAAATATGAAGGCAGAGTGAATTTTACATTTTTTTGTTAAGTTTTTTCAGTCCTTCAAGATTGACCACTGATCTTTGAATATTTCAGTAGCAAGCCTCTTTCCAAAGGTTTTTTTCAAGCTAAGGAGCATTAATCAACAATTTAGAATTCTTTGTTGGGAGAAAAAAAACAAGGAATAAACTACAGTATGTATGTTTATAAATATGCATGCTTATGTTTCAGTTTCTTTTTTTCTTAAAGGTTTATTTATTTATTTTTGGAGAGAGAGAGAAGTGGGTGGAGGAGCAGAGGGAGAGAATCTTAAGCAGACTCTCCACTAAGTGTGGAGCCTAACACAGGGCTCGATCCCAGGACCCCTAGATCACAACCTGAGCAAAACCAAGAGTTGGACACTTAATGGATTGAGTCACCCAGATGGACCTGTTTAAGTATAAGTTCTATTCCTTTTTCTTCTCTGAAGTATCACTAGGTGAAATTAATTTTAAAGAAACATTGAGGGATCCCTGGGTGGCGCATCGGTTTGGCGCCTGCCTTTGGCCCAGGGCGCGATCCTGGAGACCCGGGATCGAATCCCACGTCGGGCTCCCGGTGCATGGAGCCTGCTTCTCCCTCTGCCTGTGTCTCTGCCTCTCTCTCTCTCTCTCTCTCTCTGTGACTATCATAAAAAAATAAAAAATAAAAAAAATAAAGAAACATTGACTAGGCTCCTCAAAAGTTGAATTAGATAGAGGAGGGCTCCTGCAATTTGATTATGTTTCATCTTTCGAATTAGTCATAGGTTCAAACCCTAGTTTCATAGGCTGAAGAGAACACCTAACTGGCTTGTTCAAAATTTTCATTTTTTCCCTTATGAATAATTTATCTCGAAAGGTAGCCTTTGTCTTCTATGGGCATTATAGAAGTGTTTACATAGAAATAGCAAGGGGAAATTATTATATTTTGTGATATTTTGAGTCGTAAAATAGAATGATGCTTCTATACTCCACAGCTGAGCTTTTCTCTTTCCCAACGTGGAGGTTTAGAAGAGGATTGACCTGCTATTGTGGTTGTATAGGAGGGAGAATAACAGGGCTCCTGTTAGATAGGAGGAAGGGGTGCCCACAGGCATGGAGAGGGTTAGAGCTAGTCAAGAACCAAAAAAATAGGGCAGCCCAGGTGGCACAGTGGTTTAGCGCCGCCTGCAGCCCAGGGTGTGATCCTGGAGACCTGGGATCGAGTCCCACGTCAGGCTCCCTGCATGGAGCCTGCTTCTCCCTCTGCCTGTGTCTCTGCCTCTCTCTCTCTGTGTCTCTATGAATAAATAAATAAATAATTTTAAAAAAAGAAAAGAATCACAGTACCTTATAAAAAAAAAGAACCAAAAAAATAAAAATTTTAAAAAACCACAAACCTGCCCCTCATAGCTCAGATTTCTGAGATTAGACCATTCCTTTTTTTTTTTTTAATTTTTATTTATTTATGATAGTCACACAGGGAGAGAGAGAGAGAGGCAGAGACACAGGCAGAGGGAGAAGCAGGCTCCATGCACCGGGAGCCCGATGTGGGATTCGATCCCAGGTCTCCAGGATCGCACCCTGGGCCAAAGGCAGGTGCCAAACTGCTGCGCCACCCAGGGATCCCTAGACCATTCCTTATGTTTAATTGGTCCTCAGTGATTCTTCCAGAAATTTCATTCTCCCTTGTAAAATCCTCCAGCTTTGCATCTTATGCCATCAGATTTTGCCACCTTCTACTCTTTGTTGTAGTCATCTCCAGATGCCTGGGTCACTCTTCTTCCTTGAAAAAATGTATTTCAGGCTTCTGTCATTTTTTTTTCTAGCACTACTTCTGCATAATTATTGGCGATTTAAATAAAGTTGATCCTCCTTATTTGTGGTACTATGTTCTTTTTTTTTTAAAGATTTTATTTATTTATTAATGAGAGACAGAGAGAGACCGACAGAGAGAGAGAGAGAGAGAGAGAGGCAGAGACACAGGCAGAGGGAGAAGCAGGCTCCATGCAGGGAGCCCGACGTGGGACTCGATCCCGGGTCTCCAGCATCACGCCCTGGGCCAAAGGCAGGCGCTAAACCGCTGAGCCACCCAGGGATCCCCAGGTACTTATGTTCTATAAAGTAACAATGAACACTGAATCTGTGAATACTGAACCACTACCCTTTAGGGGAAGTATAGATGTAGGTAACATTTGCCTCAACTGATCAGTATGTAACCTTGTTTTATTTTTGTTTCTGTTTAAAGACACACTATTTAATATGTATTATTGATTCATTAACATTGAACTCACAGCCAGCAGCACTATAACTTAGGCCTGAAAGAAGCTTATCTAACATGGATTTTCCCCATAAGGTACATCATAGCCTTCTTGCACTTAGGAACACTAGATAGCACTTCAGCCTGACGCTTAGGCCATTTTAAACAGCGAAGTTACCAACAAAAATGCAGAAAACACAGCACTAAGTAGGCTGTGAAAAGGACACTTGTTTATAGTATGAAGGCCAAAGCAATTGTGAATACTACATCGTACTGAGCAGAAAGCCTAGGTTCAAATCCTAACTCTACCGCTTTCTAGCTGTGTGAATTTGGGCAGGTTACTTAACTTCTCTGTGCCTCCATTTTCTTCTCCATAAAATGTAAGTCAAATTTCCTGCATACCAAATTGTGGGATAGAAAAGGCCTGTGACACGTCTGTAAGGTGGTCTATCCCTGCCAGGTAAAAGCAAAATGCTTCTGGGTGTTTATCTGAAAAGACAAAGGTATTTGATCTAAAACTCCTTAAGGATAAGGATGGGCATTTTTGTTTGTTTTGTTCACTGTAATATCTCTAGCGTCTACAAATTACTTGGGACACTAGATGCTCAATGCATATTTGTTTAATAGATGAATAAATATCAGATATCGGCGACTGGGTTAAATTTCCTTAGTAAGAAGGCCACAGCTAGAAAAGCAGCCGCAGTTGGCATCACTCCCCGGTGAAGCTTATGTCAACCCACCATCATCCTCTAAGAAGCCTCTGTCCTCTGCACTGGACAAAGCAGAAAGTTAAGTGGAGATGTACTGCTTTTCTTAGGAATTTCAGGGTCATGCTAATTGTTATAATTCCCTCAGATATGATATTGCTCTTTATTTTTCATTTTAAGTGGATGAGGTAAAAAAAAAAAAAGTGGATGAGGTAACTTGAGGGCTTCCATTTGGCTCATTTTCCCTGTGTATCAGAGACAATATGGGGATTCTGTCAGTGATAGATAAATCCTTAGAAAACAGGTAAACCAGCATGGCCTGAGTCCAGAGTGTCATTATGTCCACTTCAAAGCAGACTTCGACTTAGACGCAAACTCTGTCACCTGAATCTTCTAAGCCTCCACTGATTAGTGAGTGGCAGTGGTGTAAACTCAGATCCAATGTTCAGTAATCTCTAAAAAGGTCTTTTCCTTTGCCCAATATGCAGTTTCTTTGGTAAATAGTCACAGGTCCCTTTGGGAAAGGATAGAAAGAAGATTGCCAGTATGTTTTCATGAAGTAATTTTAGGACTCTTCTCTGGCTTCCCCTCATTCAGGGGCTTCAGGGCCTGTGAACTGGTACAGGCTCCCGATGTAGGGCAGCTCTAGCAAGGATGGAGAGTTACAAAGTCTTCAGGTAAGATATGAATGGCCTCATGAGCTGTGGGAGGAAGGGTGGCTTGAACTGAAGACTGGGTTTGGGATTTGGGTGTTTGAGTTCTTGAAATCCTTCCACAATTGCAATTCTCAAGATATATACTCTTTCTTTATCAATACCCTAACTTTCATATAAGGGATTTAATGAGGCTGAGTTTCAATTGACATTAAAGATTAACTCCCGGGGGATCCCTGGGTGGCGCAGCAGTTTGGCGCCTGCCTTTGGCCCAGGGCGCGATCCTGGAGACCCGGGATCGAATCCCACGTTGGGCTCCCGGTGCATGGAGCCTGCTTCTCCCTCTGCCTGTGTCTCTGCCTCTCTCTCTCTGTGTGACTATCATAAAAAATTAAAAAAAATAAAAAAAAATAAAAAAAAGATGAACTCTCCATTAAAGTGGGGGTTTGATTTTAGGTAGTTTTATACTGCTACTACAAAAAATAAGACCTTCTTTTTTTAGCACAGACATAAAAAGTCCTTACTTTACTTTCATTCAAGAATTCGGGACTTCAATGTGTCATTTTCTTTCTTTAACTTTTCTAATATTAGCTGTGTGACTCTTCAGTTTTGATTTCTCATGCTGTTATATATAGCATTACCAATGTGGTCCCCCAAGGCTTTCTTTCTATTTTTTTTTTTAAGATTTTATTTATTTATTCACAAGAGACACACAGATAGAGAGGCAGAGACACAGGCAGAGCGAGAAGCAGGCTCCATGCAGGGAGCCCGACGTGGGACTCGATCCCGGGTCTCCAGGATCAGGTCCTGGGCTGAAGGCGCTAAACCGCTGAGCCACCAGGGCTGCCCCCAATGCTTGCTTTCAAGCAGATACTGGAAAACCTGTAATTTGATTAGTTCCTTTTCTACTCTGATCCACAAGTTACCAGATCTCTATTCTTGAAGGTTCATTGCCTTTATCCCAACTAGGTTATATAATCAAGCCACGATTCCTCTCAATTCCAGATCTGCCACCTGAAGTCCCCTCATTGTAACAGTTGCTAATCCAGTGTTTCATGACATAAAGTGATTTTATTTATCTTAAGAAGAAAGGGAATTGGTTAGAAAGATATCAAATATTTCATAGAATTGATGGGAAAGCTGTTGAACTAGACTCAGAAGATGGACCAGAACTAAGGAAATCTGGGCAGGAGGAACCACAGAAGATGTCATGGGCCAGGCCCTTTGGGTTCCACTGCTCCTCTCACTGGGCATTGAATGCTACTGTGCCTGATGATATTGGAAGAGATCCCAGACTTGCTTCTTACCATTTTGTTTGGCTGAGCATAGGTCATGTGCTATGTCCTTCCTAGTTGCCCGTATCCAGGGAAAGCACGTACTTGGCTTTTGGTGTCTGTGGCCCTATTTGTACCCAAGATTTGAACAATGACAGATTCCTCACATTTAGAATGTGAACATATAGAATGACATTGGGGTCACAACTTTGAGTAAAGGGTTAACTCTGCACTGAGCTGATTCAGGTCTGCCTATAAAGAATGACCTCAGGGATCCCTGGGTGGCGCAGCGGTTTGGCGCCTGCCTTTGGCCCAGGGCGCGATCCTGGAGACCCGGGATCGAATCCCACATCGGGCTCTCGGTGCATGGAGCCTGCTTCTCCCTCTGCCTGTGTCTCTGCCTCTCTCTCTCTGTGACTATCATAAATAAATAAAAATTAAAAAAAAAAAAAAAAAGAATGACCTCAGAGTCCTGTTTCTTTGGAAACTGCAGTGATGGATAAACATGGAATGTTGTACCTGTTCTGTTGTGAAGTCTTGATCTGTGGGACTGCATCTGGACTGGGGCCACTGGGGGCTAGCATGCAGGTTTGGGGTCTGTGTCACTAGAACCATATAAGAGATTGTTGGGAAGCTAAAGCTGTGGTTTCTTTGTGTCAAGATGACCTTGGATATCATTCTGTGGCAGCCTTGCATTTCTTGCATGGGTGTAAGGGCAAAAGAAGCCGTGTACTCGGGTAGCTGTTAAGGGTTGTTTTTGTTTCCTATGGGTGCCATACCAAATTTCCACAAACTTAGTGACTTAACATAAATGTATCTATAATTTCATAGGATAGAAGTATGACCTGGATCTTAATGAGCTAGATCAAGGTGTCAGCAGGTCTGTGTTCCTTTCTGGAGGCTCTAATGGAACATCTGTTTCCTGGCTTTTTCTAGATTCTAGAGGCTGCCTGTATTCTTTGCCCTGGGGTCTTTCCTCCATCTTTAGAGTCAGCAATGGGGATAGAGTTCTTGTCACATGCCATCACTCTGGTCTCCTCTTGTTTCCCTCTTTCACTTTTAAGGACTCGTATGATTGATTACTTTAGGCCCATCTGGACAATCCAGAATAATCTATTTTAAGGTCAGCTGATTATCAACTTTAATTTCACCTGCAACTTTAATTCCCTTTCTCCATTTAATATAATGTTTTCATAGGTTCTGGGGATTAGGATGTGGACATCTTTGGGGGACTATGATCCTGCTTGCCACAGATATCCCGAGGCAATGAATGTGCTGTTTCTTGTCCTCTATGCTTCTACAAAGCTATGTACATGGATACTAAAACCTGTAATGTGTTCTAAATCTAATTGCCAGTCTGAATCTGCAACTGCTGCTATGTTGATGCCCATTAGAACCAGTTTTGAGAGGGCAGACCTTTATTGGGAGCATTTTCACATGTTCAAGCACAATTTATTAAATCTCTATAGGAGTCTACTATTGTTATGAAAATGGACTAATTTCTTAATTGTGTAGCTCCCAGGGTGTCTTTCCTTTTCCAAACCTCTGAAAATAATTCTCAGATAGGATTCTGGGCAATAGGTTTCTGGGACTCTGCTAACTATTCAGATCTCCAAAGCTTTAGGACATTTTTTGGCCAACAAAATGAATTGAAAGCTACTGTTTTCTTTTAGAGGAAAAGTGCTTTAAAAAAAACCTGTCTGATATAAATTTTAAATGAAGCCAATATGCTAGGCTGGGCTGTCGTAAAATTATTTTCATCATTGCATTCATTGTGTTAACCAGATCTTTGGCTCCAAATATGCTGTTCTTGTAAAAAATTCATTTCAGCTGTCAGGGTAATCAAAATGGTTTCAGAAGCTTTCCTTGAATACTGAATTGAAATAAAATAATAAAATACACTATCAAATGCCAGATACTACAGAAGGAAGATACCAGATATAGGCAGGTTTTGCTTTTTTAAAAAGTTGATTTTATTAACTTCTTTACTTTGATATAATTTTGAAGTAACTATTCCTGACATACACAATTTCAGCATAATTCAAGTGGCTTTTCAGTCCAAAATCATATTTGGGACTACACACAAATTAAACACATAAAATGCAGAATAATATTTCACTTATTTACGTCATCTTTTGATGTCACAGTTTATGTCGTGAATGATATTTTTATAATGTGTAATTTTGTATAATGGTAATTTATAATGCATGGGTAAGGAAACAAAATGATGGTTACAAGTGTTATCTTTTAAGATTTTGATACTACATGTCTGTGTTTCTAAAAAACCGCAAGCTACAAATGTTTGTAAGCTACATGATCTTATTATTCTATTATAGGAATAAAAATGTTGAGGTTGTAGATAACATAAATGTGGAAATGAGGAATAAATTTTGGAGAGAACTCATTGAAATAATCAAAAGTCTATGCAAAATATTATTTCAAAAAGAAGCTTCTGTTTCAAAACGTTACCTCGCTTAGTCACAGTTGAAAAACAAAATAACCCAGGAACAGCAGGCCAGATCTTTCTGGAGACATTGTAAGGATAAAAGTACCAGTTTTGCTATTGTGTGAGTCTGCTGCTACAGAGCAGCAGAGTTTGAATGTATTTTTTTTTTTTTAAGATTTTATTTATTTATTCATGAGGCAGAGAGAGGGAGAGAGACAGAGACACAGGCAGAGGGAGAAGCAGGCTCCATGCAGGGAGCCTGATGTGGGACTTGATCCCAGGACTCCAGGGTCACTCCCTGAGCTGAAGGCAGATGCTCAACTGCTGAGCCACTCAGGCGTCCCACAGTGTTGCTTTTTAAAAAAACAGCATTGTGGCAGAAAAACATAATTGACAGTAATTCCTCTGTATTCAGTCTCTTGAAAAAAAAAAAAAAGCCAACAGGAGAGTACATTCTTAGTGCCAACGAAGCTTAAAAAGCATCTTCTTTAGACATCTTTATTGGTCTCAATTTTTCTAGTATGCTCTGCAGCGGCATGCCTATGAACTCTGTTTCTGGAAGTGGCTTATAAAAATATAAAATGTTCTTTTCCTATTTTCTCTTTAATCTTTGAAAACTCTTCCCTGAAACCAAAACGCATGGCTCTTCTGTCTTTTGACTCCCCGCTCAAGTATATAGTGAAAAACCTTGGTTTTGTCCTCTCATCTGAACTCTCCTCTCACCCCTGTGACGGTCCCTCAATTCACTTCCTCTTTGCCATTCCTTGTGTTGTTCATGCACAATGAGACCTTCCTCAAAAGCAAGAGTCCCAGGGATCCCTGGGTGGTGCAGTGGTTTGGCGCCTGCCTTTGGCCCAGGGCGCGATCCTGGAGACCCGGGGTCGAATCCCACAGCGGGCTCCCGGTGCATGGAGCTCTGCCTCTCTCTCTTTCTCTCTCTGTGACTATCATAAATAAATAAAAATTAAAAAAAATTAAAAAAAGCAAGAGTCCCTGCATCTGCCCCTCCATGATACCCATGGGGTGGGTAATCTGTTTTTATTTCTCTTAGAATCATCTCATTATCCAGATTCCACTCACCACAGATAAGACTTGGCACTTAACTCCCAAGTTCAGATTTCTTCTCCTTTGGAAATGGAGGGGGGTGGAGGAGTGGGAAGGACTGAAATATTCATACATTAATATAGCCTTATGTGAATTTGGATTATTTAGGTATGAAATAATGTGTGTGATACAAATATGCTTACAAAATCTCATTTCTGGAACAAAATTTGAAATAGTGTGAACTTCCTCCAAAAAACAGTGATTACATATGTTTAAAGCTGGTTTGGACTGAGTGAATTAGGAACTCTATGTATCTATTGCTGTGATAGCTGATAAACACAACTACATGATACCATTCTTTGTCAGTCTTATGAAAAAGTTATTCTTGAATTATAGGAGTTTGAATTTTGAAAGGTGTTCTGTAAAACACCCTACCATAAATTAACTTTGATAGTATGCCCTGTTATTTGCTTTCGTGCCTGAGGCAAAGGGATGGGCACTGGGAAAAACTTAGAAAGGAGGGTCAAATTTTGAACTCTCACGAGGAAGGGGAGAAGCAGACACTGGATGAGCTGCTTCAGGATCCAGGTGACAATAGGCATCACTGTGAAAGACTGAGAGCCAGTTCCTACTTCTTTATGGCACTCAGGACTGCCCTGGCATTTTCAAAATTGGCAACTCTGGGACCACAGGGACACATGATCAAGGATGTTCCAAGATGTCCATCAGCTGTGTGAGCATTGAGGCTTCCCATAGTGGCTGCATTAGCAAGGATGTTGATGGAGTGAACTGGAAGGAAGAGAAAGGACCGTGAAGATGCCAGGTACTGACTGTGGCTGACAAACTGGTCCATGGGCACAGGAGAGGCATCCTTTAAGACTTTCAGTAATATTTTGGGGTGGGAGGATTTTTTTGGAGGGCTTGTATCTGTAGAAAGAGTTAAATGGGAAACTTTGAGATACTGATGATAGTCAATCTGAATTTATGCACAGGTGGCTTCGACTTTGGGATTCTTATTATACCTACACATACCAGTATGGTGGCTTTGTTCCTTAATCTCTTTATGGGTTTAGGCTATTTACTTAACTCCCTAAACCTCTAGTTCCTTCTTTGTAGAATGGAAGCAGTAGTGTCACGGCACTTTAAAAAAAATTTTTTTTTAAATTAATTTAGAGAGCATATGCACAAGCCAGGGGCAGGGGTAAAGGGAGAGAATCCTTAAAGCAGACTCCCCACTGAGCAAGGAGCCCAACTCCGGGCTCTATCCCACAACCCATGAGATCGTGACCTGAGCTGAAACTAAGAGTTGTATGTTCAACTGACGGAGCCACCCAGGTACCCCAATGGCACTTAACTTTTATGAGATTTTTGTGAGGATTCAATGAGCAAGAAAGAGCTTAGCTGGTGTGTAGCCAACATGGTAAATGCTCAGTAAATGAACTGTCATTGTTTTGTTAACACATTCACTGTCTTTGAAGCATACATTCTCAGTTTCATAGAACCCTTGGAATTGCTAATACGGTTTGCTGACCACACTACTTCAATTTCATCGGTAACTTCTGGATCTTAGATCCCTCCTGATCTTTGATGACTGATGGGGCAGGAGGACCCAGGTAATGATTCCTTCTTAGTCTCAGACCCTCTGTAAAGGGAACTGTCATTGAAGCTGGCATTTTTGAATTTTCTGCTACATGCTCTGGGAAAACAGTAACTTCTTACTTAGGAGAGATGGCATTTTATCAAGCAAGATCAAGCCATTCTGAGAGAGGAGAAATTACCCATATGTTCTCATTCACTGACAGTTTTTGAAAATTACTATAGTTTGCTATCTTCTTTATTAAATGGTAGAAAAATTCTGTAAAAGGAATTAGTGGAAGGATTTAATTCTAACTATATTAAAGCCAGTTTTTCTGTCTCTATTGCACACAAAATGGCAGGTCAAATGAATCCCTGAAAGTATGACTAGGGGTTTCCATGGCAACGAGATGGAAATAAGGGAGAAGACCAAGTTCTGGGCCATAGTTCTCCCATTCATTGGGGACCCTAGCAAATCTATTTGTGAATGGAACCTTGCCATGGCTCTCAGTGCATCCAAGTCTAGAGCTCCAAATGCCCCTTTGTATCCAAGGTAGGGCCAATGGGGTTGGAGTGACTGCTCATAGTGAAAGGACCCCAATGAAAATAATAATACCATAGATGGGTTTATAATTTTCATTCCATAAATTTTTTTTTACATTATTTCATTTGATCATATTATTACTCTAAGGTAAATTATCACCATTCTTTTTTTTTTAACTTTTTTTTTTAATTTTTATTTATTTATGATAGTCACACACAGAGAGAGAGAGAGGCAGAAACACAGGCAGAGGGAGAAGCAGGCTCCATGCACCGGGAGCCCGACGTGGGATTCGATCCCGGGTCTCCAGGATCGCGCCCTGGGCCAAAGGCAGGCGCCAAACCGCTGCGCCACCCAGGGGTCCCTTTTTTTTTTTTTAAAGATTTTATTTATTTATTCATGAGAGACACAGAGAGACAGGCAGAGGGAGAAGCGGGTTCCACGCAGGTGAGCCCGATGCAGGACTCAATCCCGGGACTCCAGGATCACACCCCAGGCTGAAGGCAGGTGCCAAACTGCTGAGCCACCCAGGGATCCCCAGTTATCACCATTCTAAAGGTGAGGAGAACAGGTTAAGAAAGGTGAAATGTTTTGCTAGAGTCAAGTGGCAAAGTCAGGGTCTGATCATTCAACTTGAAGACCAGTGTCCATTCCTTTGGGCCATGGTATGGGTCAGAACCTTTGCAGAGTCTTCCTTGTTCACTGTAACAGAGTGGGTGGTTGGAGAAAGTGAGGCTTTACTTGAGGCTTCACTGGGGGCTGTGATGGAGAATAGGACCCAGCTTTTTTTTTTTTTTTTTTTTTTTTAAAGATTTTATTTATTTATTCATGAGAGACACACAGAGAGAGACACAGGCAGAGGGAGAAGCAGGCTCCACGGAGGGAGCCCGATGTGGGACTCGATCCCGGGACCCCAGGATCATGCCCTGGGTTGAAAGCAGACACTCAACCACTGAGCCACCCAGGTGTCCCTAGGACCCAGCTTTACGTATTTCCATGAATGGCTCAGTTGCCAGAATGGAAGATTAATACTTTGCGAAGAAAATACACATTGCATTTCTTCCGTGATTCCTGATTCTTTGCCTGCTGAAGTGTGGAGCCATTCATTGATTGCAGTAATGAAAGACACTGTCTTATCGCATCTATTAACACATCCTTCCACGGTTTTCTTCAATTACACTGATGATTTCCCATTATGAGTTTATTCTTTTCTGAGTTTTTTCCTCAAGAAGCTTCTGTAATTTCATTCCCCAGTATTCTGTTATTGTAAGAAGTGGCTCTCTAGTGGCACAATGGGTCATTTCGACTTCTCACATGAAGCAGCTTCTAATTTTTGTGTGGAAAGAACTGGTTGCTGATTGGAGTCAGATGGACTATATGAATATGCTAGATCTTTGACTATTACAAAAGCTTATTTAACAAAAAAGTTCAATATGAAAATGTACACAACCCAATTTTTACATTTGATAAAATAGGTGCTGTGGAGAGCAGACATGTAGAAGCAGTTGATTTCTCTGGTGAACACAGAAATTGTTTATACTCCTGCCAAGGTTTATGACATGGTGATACTATTTTCTCATAATACCACCATTGCAATATTGTCCTATTGTCCACTAGTTGCCATCTCCACACATTTATCTATCAGGAGTTTCATAAAGGGATCGAATCCCTGCAGTATTCCTTGGACAGGGCTGCCATCATATAATTTCTTTTCTTTTTTTTTTTTTAAGATTTTTTTATTTGACAGAGAAATAGAGGAGAGTGGGAGAAACAATCTCTCAGCTGAGCAGGGAGCTCGATGTGGGGCTCGATCCTGGGAGCCTTGGACCATGGCCCGAGCTGAAGGCAGATGCTTTAACCAACTGGGCCGCCCAGGTACCCTACCGTCTAATTTCAATGATAACTTCTCGTCCATAAATTTTTCAACTTGTGGGAGAGTGAGCTTTGCTCACCCTGTCTACTCGGAGAGCTCAAAGATGCTTTGAAACAGAATTTGTGGCCTCCCTCATGCTCCCACAAGTAGGCCTGGCATTTTCCCTAGATCTTTAATTATGAAATAACATTGTCATTATTTCCCAACTTTAGAATTATAGCCCTCTTTTACTTTCTGCTTCAAGCTTGCCACTAAGCAATTTTTCCTCTGGAAACTCCTGACTCTCCTGCTTCCTTTTCACTCCCACCATAATCCCTTAATAATCAGTGGCCATCTTGGATCCACAGTGCATCACCTGCCTCCTTTCTGGCTTCTTAGTTTCTTATCGTTATTCTAATGCATCCTACGCATAGCAGCATGAATACTTTCTTCAGCTTTTGTTTGGTTTAGGCCACCCCCATTTTAAGAAGCCCAGAAGAACTCTAAATCACCTCTTGAATAAAATTAAACCTCCTAATTATATACTCTAAAGTCCTCAGCCTATAAGCACCTCCACTTAATGGCCCCCTTGCCTGGCACACTCCACTTGGCCATCTTACTCCAGGTACACAAGCCCATTTATCCCTCCCACGTGGCGTGTACATTTATACCCTCCTGTTAACCCATTAGTCTTTGACTATCCCAGCTCTCTTGTTCAGAGTGCCTCTCCTCTTCATTTTACTAGGAAAGTAATGGTTTAACTTTGTTTAACGCAGTGTATTTCAAATTCATTTTACCACAGAATACGTTTGCTCACAACATAGCTATTAAAACTGGGCTGCATAGCTTCTGTCTACTCTGCTCCTCCAGGTCCACCCTCCCTGAACCCTTCTCTACTCTGCTGTGTGTTCATGAGGGACGCCAGCCTGTAATAACTATATCAACAGGTCCTTATTTTTTTTAAGATTTTATTTATTTATTCATAAGAGAGAGAGAGAGAGAGAGGGAGGGAGAGAGAGAGGTAGAGACATAGGCAGAGACACAGGCAGAGGGAGAAGCAGGCTCCATGCAGGGAGCCCGATGTGGGACTCGATCCCGGGTCTCCAGGATCCCGCCCTGGGCTGCTAAACTGCTGACCCACTAGGGCTGCCCCTCAACAGGTCCTTCTTAACCTCTGTCGTGGCTAGTTTTATGCCTCAACTGTGGCTGAACTATGTTACCCACTTACTTAATTAAACACAAATCTAGGTGTTCCTGTAAAGATACTTTGTAGTTGTGGCTAACATCTATACTCAGTATACTTTAAGTAAAGCAGATTACTCTGCTTAATAATTAGAACCTTGAGTTCTAGCTTAAGGTTCCAACATTTAACCACCCCAATTGCAGGAACCAATTTCTTAAAATTAATTTCTCTCTCCTCCCCCTATATAGATTCTGTTTATCTGGAAAACCCTGCCTAATACACCCTTTAATTTTCGAGTTGGTTTGCCAGAGAGGCCTATTTACAGGTGATGAGAGGGAGGAAGGAGACTGGGGTTATGGTATTCATTCTGTGGGTTGCACTCTGCTGGATCACTTATAGTTGGCTGTGTCTATGGACAGAAATCCCAGCTCTGGAGCCTTCTCCCTGTGATTGTTTTCTTCTTGATTCTGGGTTCAGTAAACCAGCCCATCCTCTACTTTCTTTCCCCTTGGGGCCTAGGGATGGTTCCAGCTCTTTGCTGTTACTAGACATGGGGACCTGTGCTATCTTTTGTGGCTTCCTTGTACTCCGTCCTCATGTTTGTGAATAGCCCACTGTTAAAATTTCCTCAAATTGCTCCATTTGAATTTATCATTTGTTTCCTGACGTGACCTTGACAGATATACTGTCTCATGGACTTGAGTCCCAAGAAACATACTTTAGGAAACTATGCTTCAACTTAATTAGGATGGTAAAGTTGTAGGGTTCACTGTTTCCCAAAACAGCCTGGGAGAAGTCAGGACAGACTTCATAGAAAAAGAGATTTATGGGTTAAGAGTGGAACTACAGATACATTTAATTCAGCTGGAGAGAAGGTGGACATGCAACAGAGAGCGAGAACTTAAATTTGTGGACTTGACAGTTAGAAAATGCTTCTGCACATTTTATCTCATTTGATCCTCTCGACAATCCTGTGAGGGAGGCAATTATCCTGTGTCACAGATAATCAAGGAGATGAGCAAATGAGCAGTGTGTGTTCAGGGATACAGGAGAAATTTGTCTAATTGAAGTGGAGAGTTCTTGGTGAAAAGTAGGGAAGAATAAGGTTTCCATAGGTCAGGCAGGCTCAAATTACGTGTGATCCTGAGAGTGGAGGTGAGTTTGATTTGATGTAAGAAGCTGTAGAGAGCTTTTGAAGGATCATTAAAAAATTTTTACTTTACTATACAAATAATGCATGTTCATAGTAGAATATTTAGTAATATAAAGTATAAAGAAGAAAATAAATATAATCTATAATTTTAGCATCAGGTAAGATCCTCATTTTTGCTCTTAAACCTTGAGATCAGTGTTTGAGTATTGTGCTGTGTTTTAGTCATCTGACTCAGAGTCTCTCAGCTGTGGCACACTGACTTTGAGCAGGTAATTCTTCGTTGTTGGAGGCAAGGGTTGCCTGTGTGTTGTGTAACAACAGCCCTGGCCCCTTCCCACTAGATGCCAGTAGCACCTCCTCCTCCAAGCTGTGACAGCCAAAAATGTCTCCCAGACATTGCTGAATATCTGTTGGTAGACCGAATAATCCCCAGTTGAGAATCTGTGATCTAACTTTATATTGGGAATATTTTCTCCCATATCATTAACAATCATTGAAAAATCCACGTAACAGATAATACCGTACTTTATTTACTCATGGCTTTTTTGCTGGATTTTTAGTCTGTTACAAATATATTACCATTACGAATAACACAGTGATGAGTATCCTTTCACGTAAATCTTTAGTTGGATCTCTGCTTACCTCTTGAGGACCGATTCCTAGAAGCGTGTTTCTGAGTAAAGGGGCAGGAACATTTCAGGGCTCCTGGTACATTTTCCTGAAAAGTACCTTCCAGAATGATTATAGAGATACACATACCTACTAGCCAGTGATGCATGAGTGTTTCCATTTTACCAATTCTCATAGGCACTGAGGGTTACTCTTAGAAACACTCTTGGTATGTTTACAGGTTTAAAAAATGATATCCTGATATTTTAATTTGTACTTTTTGATCTTTAGTAAAGTTTTCTCATGTGTTGTTTAGAGATCTGTTCACTTCCCTTTACCTTACTTGTAAATTGTGTGTTTTAATCATCATGAGAGCAAAGTTTAGAAAAATATCTGCTGCCCTGTGTTTAGGGGGGACTGTATTGATTTTAACTTTTTCTCAGATGTCTTATTTTCCTAATTTTCAGCTCAGATTCAGTTTCCTGACTGTCAGAAAGTCATTTTCTTCTTTGTGAGGAAAGTCTAACTCCTTCCTTAAAAGAAGCATGGAAAGAAAGAAAGAAAAGGACTTGCTAATAGACTTTTCAGTTTTCTTGTTTACAAACCTCAAAGTTGCCCTTTATGTAGCTGAGTCTGCCAGTGTTTTCTCATTAGTATTATAAAATCAATTGTTATTCACTGTTGTTTTCTCTTGGGGATATAAAACTAGAACTGGAATCTAGTCCAACTCTGCCCCCAGCTACTTCTGTAATCTTGGGCAAATTGCTTCATCTTTCTCAACCTAACTTTTCTCATTTGCAAAATAACGTGAGAGAAGATGATCTCTCGGGGGTCTTTATTTTTATTTGTTGTTTTATTTATTTAAGTAATCTTTATACTCAACATGGGGCTCAAACTCACCACCCCAAGATCAAGAGTCACATGCTCTTCTGATTGAATCAGCCAGGCACTCCACCAGGGCCTTTAGAATTCTATAAATTTGTGTTCATGTGATGAAAAGAAAATAAATAACATCAACAACTTGGGACCCTGGAGTCTTGTTCTGGGAAGGGAAGGAGGAAGGATGCAATTCTGAAATAATATATATATTTTTAATGGCAAGATACAACACTTGTATTTGTATTTCAGTTATTAATGGACTTCTTTATTTTTTATTATTCTGTACCCTTTTTTTAAAAAGATTTTATTTATTTATTCATGAGAGAGAGAGAGAGAAAGAGAGAGAGAGAGGCAGAGACACAGGCATAGGGAGAAGCAGGCTCCATTCAGGGAGCCCAATGTGGGACTTGATCTCGGGACTCCAGGATCATGCTCTGAGCCAAAGACAGACGCTCAACCACGGAGCCATCCAGGCATCCCATATTCTGCACCCTTTTTGTTCACCACCAATGAGAATTTTCCCAAAGTATAAAATGTTACAAGGGCAGAGGTAGAACGTGAGTGTTTACATAGGGCTGTTACTGAAACAGGAAGTCACAAAATTGGCTTTGCCAATGATATAATATATATAATTGTTATGTATAGATGTTACAACAAATGTATGTCTAAATTTAGAAAATATAATAAATATATGTTATATATCCAGATCTATCTATCTCTATCTATCCATCACTCATCTGTATATGTTTTCTCCACTGGAGTGGAAGTTCCACGAGATTTTGTCTATCTTATCTATCACAGAATCCTCTCAGCACCTAAGACAGTGCCTAGCACATGGTATCTGCTCAGTAGGTAAGTAAAGAATGGGTGCATAAATGAATAAATGAGGATGTCTGTTTATCAAAAAGACAGATAAATAAATGTTGGCGAGGATATGGACAACAGAGAACCCTCGTGGTCTGTTGGTGGGAATATAAACTGATGTAGCCACTATGGAAAACAGTATGGAAGTTCCTCAAAAAATTAAGGATAGAACTGCCTCTATATGATCCAGTGATCTCACTTTTGGGTATATATCTAGAGGAAAGGAAATCACAATTTTGAAGAGCTATCTACACCCCCATGTTCATTGCAGCATTATTCATAATAGCTAAATGATGGAAACAACTTAAGTGTCCATTGATGGATGAATGGATATAGAAACTGTGGTATATATATAAATATATATAGTGGAACACCCCCCCCACACACATATACACAATGGTATATTATTCAGCCATGAAAAAGAAGAAAATCCTATTTGCAACAACATGGATAAAACTAGAGAGTATTAGGCTAAGTGAAACAAACCAGACACAGAAAGACAAATACTGTATGGTATCGCTTATTTTGTGAAATCTGAAAGAAAAAAAAGATGAAATCATAGAAACAGAATAGAATGTGGTTGCCGTGGGCTAGGGATATGGGGGAAATGGGTCAAAGGGTATACACTTTGGATTATAAGATGAATAAATTCTGAGAATCTAATGTACAGCATGGTACTATAGTTAATAATTCTGTATTGTATACTTGAAATCTTCTGAGAGTATATCTTAAGTGTTCTCTTGAAATAAAAAAGGGAAAAAAGGTTAACTATGCAAGGTGATAGCTGTGTTAATTAACTTGGTTGTGGTAATCATTTCACAATGCATATGTATATCAAATCATTTTTAAAATATTACATTTTTGTCAAATATACCTCGAAGCTAAAAAAATGAAGGAATGAGCTGGATTTCTCTACAACATGTACAAATATAACTCATGAATGCAACTCACAGTCACAAGAGCTCTCTGCTCATTATTTTGTGTCCACAGAGCTTGAACCCTAATCATGTTTCTCAAAATGTGTCTTCTGCAAAGAACCCCAGCATATGTAGTTATTTTTAAGTTAACTAAAAAGATGAAATTAATCATATTTATGAATGATTGACTGAAGGAATGAATAGAGAAATGAAAACAATGAAGAACAAATAAGCAAACATGGGTAAAATGAACTTGGTTAAAAAATTAATTTAAAAACCGATTTGGGGATCCCTGGGTGGCTCAGTGGTTTAGCGCCTGCCTTTGGCCCAGGGCGCAATCCTGGAGTCCCGGGATCGAGTCCCACGTCGGGCTCTCTGCGTGGAGCCTGCTTCTCCCTCTGCCTCTCTCTCTCTCTTTCTCTCTCTATCATAAATAAATAAATAAATCTTTAAAAAAATAAAAAATAAAAAAATAAAAACCAGTTTGGATTATCTGATTTTCCTTTGCCATCATTTAAATGCTTTTATGGAAACAATTTTTAGAAATAAGCTCTACCAATATGATTATCATTTATTAAGGCAGAGGTTCATGAAAACAGATTCTATCAATTTTTTTATCACTCAAGATATAACTTAATACACGTTCACAAATACGTTAGCAAGAAAAATGATGAAACTACAGATGTAGCTGTATCTATATCTACATATCTCTGTCTATATATCATCTACGTCTATATCTCTCTGTATGTCTATGTCTATTCTACATCTATATCTATATCTATGTCTATAACTATATCATCTATATTTATATCTTTATCTACAGCTATAGATACAGAAGAGGGAGCCCAGTTCAGGACTGCAAAATAATGAGAACCTTTGAGCTCCATTTACTGCCTCGCTTGTAAAATGAGAATGGAAATTTTGTCAAAGATGGTGAAGGAATAGCTATGATTGCAGTGATTGCAAGGCATTTGCAAAATACAAATAGATTTTGTGAAATTATCATTGCAGTAGCAAGCAGTTTCAGATTTATGTTAGAGAGCTCCATTTTGCTATGAAGTTATAGACAAGCAATTTGAAAGAGCACCAACTTTTGACTATGTAATTATGTGTAAAATTTATTTCAGAAGTTCAGCAAGGCTGGCACATAGGACTGTAAGTTTTCCCAAATTGTTTTCAAATGGACAGTAAAAGTGCGTGGGCAGTCAGATACCCAAAAGTAGTAAGATAAAGGGGAATGAATTTGAATCACACATTTTCTTCAGAGACAAACTTCTTCAGCCCTTAAACAAGTTATGTTACTACTTCTTGAAATGAAGTACCATTTCCCCTAGTAATTGATGGCAATTTGAGCATTTAACAATCACTCAAAATGTGTATTTGGCAGTGAGCTTATACTTTAAGATTTATTCCTCAAAAAGCTTTCATTCAGCTTATTTTGCGGTTCTAATGTCTGCAGTGATTGTGTCTCATTAGTTTGTGGCAGAGGCTAGTGAGTTGTTCACCACACTTGTTTTCTTTCCTGCTTACCATATAGTTGGACTACATTTGCCAGCTTGTAGTTAGGTATAGTTAGGTGTGACTGAGCCCTGGCCAGTGGATTGTAGGTGGAAACTATGGAGGTCACTTTCAGGCTTGACTCATTATGACTTCCCAAACGATCCTCTACTCTAAGTGGCCAAGTCTCTGTTACTCTGAGTCCCTGGGAGACTCTGTGGAACAGAGACCCAACCCACATCCCTAACCTACAGCTGACTGGACTTTATGTGAGAGAGCAGTTGGCTTTGATTGTTTAAACCACTGAAATTTTAGGGCAACTAGCATTACCCTAACCAAAGTATAGGATAGAAAATGGAAACATTTTAGAACAGAAGCAACAGAAACACAAAAATGATCATTACAATTCTAAAAATAGAAACAACAAAAGTATGAAGGCATGCTGACTTCTCCTATTTTTTTTAAAAAAGATTTTATTTATTCATGAGAGGCAGAGAGAGAGAGAGAGAGAGAGAGAGGCAGAGGCACAGGCAGAGGGAGAAGCAGGCTCCATGGAGGGAGCCCGATGTGGGACTCGATATTCTCAGCTAAACCGCTGAGCCACCCGGGCTGCCCTGACTTCTCCCATTGTAGTGATTTGGGCCAGTCACTTTTTAAAATATTTGCAGCAGCTGCCCACATCCTGGGAAATAATTGAAGTGGGGCCTTAATAAGAACAAACAAAAATAATAACCAATCTGAATGTAAAAAATTTGAGTTCAAAAATTACATGGATGGGGCACCTGGCTGGCTCAGTCAGTGAGTGGAGCATGCAAGTCTTAACCTCAGGGTTGTAGGTTTGAGCCCCACATTGGGTAAAGAGATGACTTAAAAATAAAATCTTCTAAAAAAACAAAAAAACCCAACAGGGGTGCCTGGGTGGCTTAGTTGGTTAAGTAACTGACTATTGATTTTGGCTTAGGTCGTGATCGCAGGGTTGTAGGATTAAACCCTGCATTCGGCTCCATGGAGTCTGCTTCTCTCCCTTTCTCTCTCCCCCTTCCCCTGTTCACACTCTCTCTCAAATAAATAAATAAATCTTTTAAAAAAACTACATGGAAAAAAATTAAAATGAAAGTACAATGGTACAAAATCTTTGCGATGCAGAAAAAGTTGTTCTAAGAGGGAAGTTTAAAGCAGTATAGGCCTATCTCAGGAAGCAAGAAAAAATCTCAAATAGACAACCTAAACTTACACCTAAAGGAGCTAGAAAAAAAGCAGCAAATAAAGCCTAAAGCCAGCAGAAGGAAGGAAATAATAAAGATTAGAGCAGAAATAAGTGATACAGAAACTAAAAAAAGCAATAGAACAGATCAATGAAACCAGGAGCTGCTTCTTTGAAAAGACAAATAAAATTGATAAATGTCTGGAGCCAGACTCATGAGAGGGGGTGGGGGAGATGCAAATAAAAACAAATGAAAAGAGAAGAAATAATAACCACACTACAGATATAAAAACAATTGTAAGAAAATCTTTTGAGGGGTGCCTGGGTGGCTTAGTCGGTTAAGTGTCTGCCTTTGGTTCAGGTCATGATCTCAGGGTCCTGGGATCAAGCCCCACATGGGCTCCCTGCTCGGTGGGGAGTCTGCTTCTCCTTCTCCCCATGCCCCTCCCTCTGCTCATGTGCTCTCTCTCTCTCAAATAAATAAATAAAATGTTTAAAAAAATTCTTTTGAAAACTTGGACAACCTAGAAGAAATGGATAAATTCCTAGAACACATAACCTCTCGAAAATGAGTCAGGAAGAAGTAGAAAACTCGAACAGACTGATTACCAGCAATGAAATTGAATTAGTCATCCAAAAACTCCCAACAAACAAATGTCCAGGACCAGATGGCTTCACAGGCGAATTCTATGAAACGTTTAAAGAAGAGTTAATGCCTATTCTCAGCCTTTCCAAAAAATAGAAGAGGAAGGAAAACTTCCCAATTTATTCTGTGAGGCCAGTATTACTCTGATGCTAAAACCAGATAAAGATACCACAAAAAAAACAGAACTAAATGCCAATATCTCTGCTGAACATAGATGCAAAAATCCTCAACAAAATATTAGAAAACAGAATCCAATAATACATTAAAAAAAATCATACACCACAATCAAGTGAGATTTATTCCTGGGAAGCAAGGGTGCTTCAATATTCACAAATCAATATGATACATCACATCAATAAGAGAAAGGATAGAAACCATATGATCATTTGAATAGATGCAGAATAAGAATTTGACAAACTACAGCATCCATTCGTGATGAAAACTCCCAACAAAGTAGATCTAGAAGGAACATACCTCAATATAATAAAGGCTTTATATGAAAAACCCAGAGCTAACATCATACTCAATGGTGAAAAACTGAGAGCTTTCCCCCTAAGGTCAGGAATAAGACAAGGATGTTCACTTTAAACACTTTGATTCAACATAGTACTAGAAGTCCTAGCCATAGCAATCGGGCAACAAAAAGAAATAAAAAGGCATCCAAATTGGTAAGGAAAAAGTAAAGCTTACACTATTTGCTGATGACATGATACTATATACAGAAAACCCTAAAGACTCTAAAAAACTACTAGAACTGATAACTCAGTAAGGTCAGAGGCTACAAAATCAATGTACAGAATGTTGCATTCCTTTACATTAATGACAAAACAGAAAGTGAAATTAAGAAAATCCCATTTACAGTTGCACCAAAAACAATAAAATATTTAGGAATAAACTTAAGAAAAAAGGTGAAAGACCTGTACCCTGGAAACTATAAAATACTGATGAAAGAAATTGAAGAGGACTGAAAGAAATAGACATTCTGTGCTCATGGGTTGAAAGAATGAATATTGTTAGAATGTTTATACTACTCAAAGCACTTCACAGATTTAATGCAATCCTTATCAAAATACTAACAGCATTTTCCACAAAACTAGAACAAACAATCCTAAAATTTGTATGAAACCACCAAAGTCCCTGAATAGCCAAAGCAATCTTGAAAAATAAAAATAAAATTGGAGTTTTCACAATTCCAGACTTTGTCATATTACAAAACTGTAGTAATCAAAATAGTATGGTACTGGCATAAAAATAGATACATAGATCAATGGAACAGAATAAAATACCCAGAAATAAGGCTGTAATTATATGGTCAAATAATCTTAAGCAAAAGAGGAAAGAAAATGGGAAAAAGTCTCAAACAAATGATGTTGGGAAAACTGGACAGCTACATGCAAAAGAATGAAGCTGGACCATTTTCATAGACTATACACGAAAATAAACTAAAAATGGTTTAAAGACCTAAACGTGAGACCTGAAACCCTAAAGAAGAGAACACAGGTGGTAATGTCTCTGACATGGCCATAGTAATATTTTTCTAGCTATGTCTCCTGAGGCAAGGGAAACAAAAGCAAAAATAAACTATTGGGACTATATCAAAATCTTCTGCACAGCAAAAGAAATAATCAGCAAAATTAAAAGAGAACCTTCTGAATGGAAGAGGATATTTGCAAATGACATATCCCATAAAGGGTCAGTATTCAAAATATATAAAGAAGTTATAGAATTCAACATCCAAAAAACAAAAAATCCAATTTACAAAATGGCAGAAGGCGGGATCCCTGGGTGGCGCAGCGGTTTGGCGCCTGCCTTTGGCCCAGGGCGCGATCCTGGAGACCCGGGATCGAATCCCACATCGGGCTCCCTGCATGGAGCCTGCTTCTCCCTCTGCCTGTGTCTCTGCCTCTCTCTCTCTCTCTGTGAGACTATCATAAATAAATAAAAATTAAAAAAAAAAATTTAAAAAACAAAATGGCAGAAGGCATGAGCAGACATTTCTCCAAAGAAGACCTACAGATGTCCAATGGACACAGGAAAAGATGCTCAACATAACTCATCCTCAGGAAAATGCAAATCACAAGTACAGTGCGATGTCACCTCACACCTGTCAGAATGGCTGAAATCAACAACACAAGAAATAAGTGTTGGTGCGGATATAGAGGAGTAGGAACACTCATGTACCGTTAGTAGGAATGCAAACTGGTGCGGCCACTGCGGAAAACAATACAGAGGTTCCTCAAAAAGTTAAAAATAGAACTACCTGTGACCCAGTAATTGCATTACTGGTGTACCCCAAGAGTACAAAAACCAAATTCAACGGGATACATGCACCCCTATGTTTATATGTGACATTATTTACAATAGCCAAATTATGAAAGCAGCCTGAGTGTCCATTGATAGATGAGTGGATAAAGTGGTATATATATATATTTTTTATTTTTTATTTTTATTTTTTATATATTATATATATAATATATATACACATACACTGGAATATTATTCAGCTATAAAAGAGAATGAAATCTTGCCATTTGCAACAATATGGATGGAGCTAGAGAATATAATACTAAGTGATATGTCAGACAAAGATAAATGCCATATGATTTCACTCATTTGGAATTTAAGAAACAAAACAGATGAGCAAAGGAAAGAGAGAGACAAACCAAGAAACAGACTCTTAATTATGGAGAACAAACTGATGGTTATGAGAAGGGAAGAGGATGGGGGATGGGTGAAATAGATGATGGGGATTAAAGAGTACACTTACTACGATGAGCACTGACAAATGTATAGAATTGCTGAATCATTGTATTGTACACTTGAGACTAATATAATACTGTATGTTGGGACGCCTGGGTGGCTCAGCAGTTGAGCGTCTGCCTTTGGCTCAGGGCATGATCCTGGAGTCCCGGGATCGAGTCCTGCATCCAGCTCCCTCCCTGCATGGAGCCTGCCTCTCCCTCTGCCTATGTCTCTGCCTCTCTCTGTGTCTCTCATGACTAAATAAATAAAATCTTAAAAAAAAAAAAAAAAAAAAAAATATATATATATATATAACACTATATGTGAAGTATATTGAAATTAAAATTAAAAAATTATAAAAGAAAAATATTGTTTGAAACCATTGATGAAGAAGGACAATTTGCCATTTATAATTCAATGACCAAAATATTTTATTTTTTTTACCTACTGTGGTAACTTATTAAGGGTGGTGAGGTCAGGGAGAGGGAAGAGAAAGAAAGGGGAGATGTAAGGGAATAGCTATTGACTTTCTGTACCTGGCTTTTCTAGTTCAAAACTTAAGCCAAATAAGGTTGAGTGGGTCTTGCTGGGTGTGACCAACTTGGGAAAGGGGCCTTGTGTTAGCCTAGGGCAGATATCCTTGGCAACCTTCATAAGAGGAGTCTTGAGTACAAGGTACTCTGGAGTGAGAAGCCTTCATTGAGCATCACTAAGATGAAGCATAGGGGAAAGTATAAGAAATATAATCTAAAAAATGGTATAACATCAAAACCTCCCCAAAGCTATTAGGCAAAAAAGAGGGGAAAAAAAAGATCGTTTGTGCTGAGTGAAATCTTTTCTGCCCTTATTGTGATAGCTTCAAAGCTTCTTTTATTTTAACAAACTGAAGTGTAGGCATGCCTAGGTGGCTCAGCAGTTGAGCATCTGCCTTTGGCTCCGGGCGTGATCCTGGAGTCCCGGGATTGAGTCCCACATCGGGCTCCCTGCATGGAGCCTGCTTCTCCCTCTGCCTGTACCTCTGCCTCTCTCTGTGCGTCTCTCATGAATAAATAAATAAAATCTTTGCAAATAAATTAAGGGCAGCCCCAGTGGCGCAGTGGTTTAGCGCCGCCTTCAGCCTGGGGTGTGATCCCGGAGACCGGGGATCGAGTCCCACGTCGGACTCCCTGCATGGAGCCTGCTTCTCCCTCTGCCTGCGTCTCTGCCTCTCTCTCCTCTCTGTGCCTCTCATGAATAAATAAAATAAAATCTTAAAAAAAATAAAAATAAAATAAAACCTGAAGTGTAGTCGACACACAATGTTACGTTAGTTTCAGGTGTACAATATAGTGATTTAACATCTCTGTACATTATGCTATGCTCATGACAAATGTAGCCATCTGTCGTCATATAACGCTATTACAACACCATTGACTATGTTTCCTAGCTGTACCTTTCATTATTGTGACCTATGCATTCTATAACTTGAAACCTATACCTCTCACTCCTCTTCACCCATTTTATTCATCCCTTCATCTCCCATCCCTCTGGCAACCATCAGTTTGTTCTCTGTTTATATGGGCCTGTTCCTACTATTTTTGTTTTATTTTTTAGATTCCACATATGAATGAAATAGTATGGTATTTTTCTTTTTCTGTATGACATATTCCACCTAGCATAATACCTTCCAGGTCCATCTGTGTTTTTGCAAATAGCAAGATCTCATTCGTTTTTTTTTATGCTGACTAATATTTCATTGTATACCACATCTTCTTTATCCATTCATCTATTGATGGACACTTAGGTTGCTTCCATATCTAGGCTATTGAAAATAATGCTGCAACAAACATAGAAGTGCATATATCTTTTTGAATTATTATTTTTGTTTTCTTTGGGTAAATTCCCAGGAGTAGAATTGGGTTATATGGTATTTCTAGGTTTCTAAGGAACTTCTATACTCTCTTCCACAATGGCTGAACCAATTTACCACCCCACCAATAGTACTCAAGAATTCCTTTTTCTCCATTCTTGCCAACAGTTATTATTATTATTATTATTATTTTTTTTTTTTTAAGAAGGTTCCATGCCCAACATGGGGCTTGAACTCATGACACTGAGAATAAGAGGGATCCCTGGGTGGCGCAGCGGTTTGGCGCCTGCCTTTGGCCCAGGGCACGATCCTGGAGACCCGGGATCGAATCCCACGTCGGGCTCCCGGTGCATGGGGCCTGCTTCTCCCTCTTCCTGTGTCTCTGCCTCTCTCTGTCTCTCTCTCTCTGTGACTATCATAAATTAAAAAAAAAAAAAAAAGAGAATAAGAGACACATGCTTTACTGACTGAGCCAGCCAGGTGCCCGTATTACTGTCTTTTTGATACTAGCCATCTGACTAGTGTGAGGTAATATCTCATTGTGGTGGTGATTTGCATTTCCTTAATGATGAGTGGTGTTAAATATCTTTTCATGTGTCTGTTGGCCATCTCTATGTCTTCTTCAGAAAAATGTCTATTCAGGTCCTCTGCCTATTTTAAAAACTGGATCGTGTGTGTGTGTGTTGAGTTGTATAAGGTTTTCTTTTTTTATGTATTTTGGGCATTAACCCCTTATTGGATATATCATTTACAAATATTTTCTCCCATTCAGTAGGTTGTCCTTTTATTTTATTGATGGTTTTCTTTGCTGTGCAAAAGCTTTCAATTTTGATGTACTCTCACTAGTTTACTTTTGCTTTTGTTTCCTTTCTGTTAGGAGACATATCTAGAAAAATGTTGCTTTGTTGCTAAGGCTGACATCAAAGAAATTACTGCCCATTATTTCTTCTAAGAATTTTATGGCTTCAATTTTCACAGTTAGGTCTTAATTCATTTTGAATTTATTTCTGCATATTGTGTAAGAAAGTGGTCCAATTTCATTATTTTGCAAAAGACTTTAGAATGTCACCAAATTTAGATGCTACAAAATTGTAAGCTTTATCAATTTGAATTCATTTAATGAAGAATACATGGATGTATCCAATTAATAATAGGAGTGCCATCCAGAGAGTGTTCCCACAACAAGATATCTCAAAACACAATAGCAAAATCTCAAAGTCAAACAATTTACATGAACCAAGGTGTCATAATTTATTTTATTTAGTTTCTCTCTTCATTTGTACGGATTTTTAAAAAATTTTTATTTAAATTCCAGTTAACACTGTATGGATATGTTTTAATGATTTCCATATGTAGGCATTATTTCAATGACTATAGTTTATGAAAAACTTAAATATTTTGGTTCTCCATTAGTTGAATGCTTTGATTAAAGATATTCCATACATTTTGGAAAAATGTAACCAAAATTTCAAGAACTCTGCACACTCACAAAAGCCCTATATCATGGAAAGACTCAAAAGCTCAAACATTTATAGAATCTAATGGATGAGGGTAGCAAGTATATTTTGTCATTGTAATTATTATTACTGTTCTTTGCATTCAGCATGGTCTTTGTCACACAGAGTTTGTAGTTCAGGTACTCTGTGTATAAATAGAAACATATTTGAAATTTTGACAGCTACAGCTTCTGTTTTGATTGGTGGAATACTCCTGTTTGTTTAAGCACAATCATCAGTAATGTATGCAGCAAGCCAATTTTAAGAACCTATTTTCTCCATAGGTTTCTTAATGAAATGATGCCACTCTTTGTACCATGTCACCATCCTCCATGAAATAAAAAGTACAGGGACGCCTGGGTGGCTCAGTGGTTGAGCGTCTGCCTTTAGCCCAGGGTGTGATCCTGGGTCCAGAGATTGAGTCCTGCATCGGGCTCCCTGCATGGAGCCTGCTTCTCCCTCTGCCTATGTCTCTGCTTCCCTCTTTCTCTCTCTGTGTCTCTCATGAATAAATAATAAAATCTTTTTAAAAAAATAAAAAGTACATGTATTTCACATAAAAACAAATACTTTTATTTTCCATGTTGAACATTACAGCCAAATTTCTAAGAGCATTAACAACATCAAATGTTTCACCTTCAGCACAATGAATGCCCAAGCTTTAATGTCATGAAATAGATGGAAAAATAAAGTCATCATTGGTATTAACTCATTTTCCATTTGAAACGTCTGAAATCATTGGTATAAATCTGGCATCATTTAACTGTGAAGTTCTTTTCTGCTAATTGACCTGACACATTAGCTGTAATGTTAGGTGCACCAAACATTTGGAATTGAAAGTGACCAAAGAAGAATAGTCTTTTGATCAAAATGCACAGATAGCTTTGCTGCATAAGTGCTCATACCTTTGGCAGCTGTTTCTGTTATATCATTACCTTCATCTCAGACTTTTAAAAATGACAAATTTTGAAGCAGATACGTATGCTTCTTTAGTGGGTTTGGTCTTCTGATTTTCGGGTGGAAAATGATACATAAGGACCCTTATTATAGATGGTGAAAGTTAAATATTTTGTGCAAATTATACATTCATCAATACCTCTCTTGAGGAAAGGGAAGTACTTATTTTTTCATTAAATATGAACTTTTTATGAGCTCACTGCTCTAAGAGTTTATTGCTTCAAATGTAAAGTAAAAAAAATAACTTTACCAAATAATAAAATAAATGGTTGGGATTTGCCCTGTACCATAAATGACAAGAACACTATAAAAAGAACATTCAGACTATTTTCCACATACTCCATATTCGCCACAATAAAAGATTATTGTTTGGTCTCTATTTTACACACATATTTCACATGGTCTAAATTTAAATTATCTTGGGTTTCCACCAGCACCACTAACTGGTGCCCCAACTTGTTTGTGTATTTATCAGGCTGATAATGGACCATGCACTACTAGATGGCTCAGCATGTGACTAGCTAGGTTAACAGCAGCAAATACTTGTCTTATCACCACTCAGTTCTGGAAGGGGTCAGCTATCTGAAGGACATTGCAAAAAAGGCTGCATCTTTATACTTCTCCCAATAAGAGGTGGAGTCTGTGTCCTCTCCCTTTGTTTTTTTTTTTTTTTTTTTAAGATTTATTTATTTATTCATGACAGAGAGAGGCAGAGACACAGGCAGAGGGAGAAGCAGGCTCCATGCATTCAGGGAGCCCAACATGCAGGGAGCCCAACGTGGGACTCCATCCCAGGTCTCCAGGATCACACCCCAAGCCGAAGGCGGCGCTAAACTGCTGAGCCACCGGGGCTGCCCTGTCTTCTCCCTTTGAATCCGGAGTAGTCCTGTGGCTTGTTTTGATTAAAAGAAAGTAGTGGAAGCATCCTTGTGGGATTTCTGACTAAGGCATCAAGACCCTTTGCAGCTTCCTCTTTTGTTCTCTTGTTGCCCTGAGATCACCACGGCCAGGCTAGCTTCCTTGTAGATTAGAGGCTATGTATAGAGAGAGGCCCAGCTATCAGCCAGTACCAATTGTCAGACATGTGAATGATACCGTCTTAGGCCAGCAGTTCTCAAAATGCAGTCAGGTGACTCTTGGTGGTTCCTGAGGCCTAACCCAAGGAGTCCATCTAAAGATAAAAAGCATAATGTATGTAATACATTGAAAACAGTGCTTGGTCAATAGTAAGTATTTAGTACATGTTTATTATTGTCTTTAGGCTCTTGAGATAAATATTAGTGAATACAGTGTGTGATAGCCTAGACTAGAAAAACCATAGGTCACACCCAGTATAGCATTTTTTGTAGTTCAGGTGACTTATTCTTTTAGGTTATATGGTCCGTTAAACAGTAATAATGAACGGTCACTGCCATTAAGGGTGGATTGGCACGTCACTAAAACATCAACACATTTGGTGAAAATAACCAAACAGACAAGCTGTAATCATTGATTGGGTACACAAAGCAACCAATCAACTTATAATATATGAGTTATAGAAAGTGTCTAAGTCAGTGGCTTAAGCAAATAATTATTTAATATTTTTCACATAATAAAGAATCCAGAGTTAAACAATTTAGGGCTGGTGGTTCCATAATGACAGCAAGGTTGTGGGCTCCATTTCTTTCCTCCGCCATCCTCAGTGTGATTGCTGCTCAGGCCATAGTCAGCTGCTTCTCCTCCAGCACTGTGCCCACACTGCAGGCAAGAAGAAGGGCAGAGCAGATAATCAGGGTGGAATGTGCCCTATCTGAGTCTACTCTTGTGTAGGAGCTCTTTTAGAAGCCCTGTACAATTTCCACCTGCACCTCACTGGCCTGATCTGGGTCATCTGGTTATCCCATGTGCAAGAGAGGTTGAGGACTCTAGTTATTGGCTGAGCATATTGCCTTTTCCAGCAAAAGTAGACTTCTGTTAATAAGGGGAAAGTAGAGATAGAGATTGGATTGTTAAAGATAGAATTCTGTTTGCTGTCTTTAGGTCTCACTTGCTATTGCACAAGGTCATTTTGAATCTGAAATTACAAAGTAGATGTCTACTGAACCCACCCCAGCCACATATCATGTTTTTCATTTTCCATCCAGTTGTCATGAAGTCACACTGATACATTGATTAAGGGACTGGAGGAATTTTTAAGCACCTGGTAGTCCCATCTCTCAGAATGTTTATTTGAAAGACCATTTAGCCAATTCAAAAGATTGCATTGTGAACAACAATTTGTCTTTTTAAAGGAGTATGGGGAAGTTAAGCCATAATGCTTTATTTGGGGGAATTTATATCATCCCATCCCTGGATAGATTTTAACACTACTGGCAGGAAATAAGCACAAGTCTTTTTTCTTCTCAGAGCCTTTTGAGGATGATAATATCTTCAAGACCAGGTTTGGGTTGGTTTTCTCTAGTCCCTTTGCAACTGTCAGCAAAAGCCTATTGTGATAACAATATATATTTCTCTCTGAGAAAAATGATTACAAAACGCAGCAGGGTAATATCCTATGTAGGAATCCCACCACCACCTAAAAATCCTCCTAAAAATAAAATCCAGTTCTAACTCTTTGTTCCTCTACTCTTCTGTCTCAGTCACTCTGCCTTCTGTTTGTTACTTTGGATCTATTTCTTCTCCCCATTTCTCTCTATACTATACTAAAATAATTTTAAAGACCATATACTAAGATATTCATTTTTTTATCCCTCATAGCTTCTAGGCCAGGACTGCCCAGTAGAAATAGAATGAGTCACTAAATTTTTTTCACATTAAATGTTCTCATACATACATTTAAAAAGTAAAAAGAAATGGGTAAAGTGGGAAACCCGGGTGGCTCAACGGTTAGTGCCGCCTTCAGCCCAGGGTGTGATCCTGGAGACCCGGGATCAAGTCCCACATCAGGCTCCCTGCATGGAGCCTGCTTCTTCCTCTGCCTGTGACTCTGCCTCTTTCTCTCTCTCCTCTCTGTGTATTCTCATGAATGAATGAATGAATGAATGAATAAATAAATAAATCTTTTTAAAAAAATGGGTAAAGTTTTTTTTTTTTAAAGATTTTATTTATTTATTCAGGAGAGACACACAGAGAGAGGCAGAGACATAGGCAGAGGGAGAAGCAGGCTCCCTGTGGAAAGCCTGATGCAGGACTCGATCCCAGGACCCCAGAATCATGACCCGAGGCAAAGGCAGATGCTCAACCACTGAGCCACTCAGGTGCCCCAGAAATAGGTAAAGTTAATTTTAATAATTTATATAGCCCAGTATATTAAAAATATGATTTCAACATGTAATCAATATAATTAATGAGAAATTTTACATTTTTTATATTAAACTTTCGAAATATGGTGTGTACCTTATACTTACTTTATATCTCATTTTGGACTAGACACATTTCAGGCACCCAATAACCACATGGGACTAGTGGCTATTGTATTGCACAAGCATAGGTCTAGACAATGTCTTGGGCAATGAGAGTCTATCATGATCATTGGTAGAATTTTACATAGGCCCAAAAGAGGCTGTTGAATGCCAGGATTTTAGGAGATACTCTAGTTATAGTTTAAATGTGGTCCACAAAGATTTGATTGTTTTCTTAATGTGGGCAGCTTTATGCTGTATTAACACGGCTTATGAGATTGGTGAATGGGAAGAAGTTTTGATTATCTCCATTCATATAATATCTTGACCTCAGAGAATATTGACTTCTCTCATATTACAGATGCAGGTAAAGTATGGCTCAGACTTGTTAACTGATTGGTCCAAAGTCACACATCTAATCAGTGGCAGAGCCAGTACTAGACTCAACCATTAGATCCACCATTGATTTCGCAAAGTTATCAAGAGTCTTCTCTGTAGAAGGTACTATGCTAAATGCTTGGGATACAAAGCTAATAAGACACAGTTCCTGTTTGTGAGGAGTTTACATAAAATGGGGAAACAGAGATAGGGACCATGCCCTAGAGCATTCTGGATATTATAATCCGTGTACAGTAGAGCCCAAAGGAGGAAGAAGTGGTGGAAAGGATGGGAGTGAGGGAAGATTTATGTGTTGCCTATATTAGTGCTGCCTTCTAGCTCCTGGATTAAAAACATGGAGGCCACTTAATACTTGATTAAGCAACACACCATTATATGTGGAATTTCTTTCCTTTAGAATATAGTTAGGGATTTTCCTCCAACATCTTTGGGGCATGTCTTAGCTTGTGTTTCCTCAAAAGCATACCCCAAGAGAAGGACCTGGGTACAGATAATTTAATTAGGAGGTCACCCCAGGATGCACAAGTGAGGCAGTGAGGCAAGGAAGAAAGAAAAATGGATAAAGGGTGAGCTAGTGTATGCATTACAACTGTGGGCAGCTGGGACTCAATCTTGCTGGAGATGGTGGGAGACAATGTAGAACACCCCTCAGGAGAAGCTGGGGCTTTTAGCCACTAACTCCTGTCCTTCTTTGGCTGATTTCATCTGGAGGTATTGAGTCAAGGCTGCCCAGTACACAGGCTGAACAAGTTTCTTCAGTTGCAGAGAGACATGAATGCTTGAGGCAGGGAGATATCGGGTCCAGGAACCATCACTGTAGCTGCAAGTGGACTCTGAAGTGGGTGGAGGTGAAACAGAGCAGAGCATCAATAGTGTCTTACCCTTAGTTATGCAGAACCAGTGTTATGTCTTAATATCATAAATGCAGGAATGTTTTCTTCTACTGTATCTTGATGTTTATGGTTTGCTCCCATTGTCCTGGTTCCCCCTCTGCAGTGCCTATTTACAGAAGCTTACCTCTTTGTCTTCATAGCTATAATCTTCTCTCTCATTTTCATCCTTTTGTTCTTTTCCCTTACTATATTTGGAGTGCAGTTCAATTTTGCCTTATCCTTTTTTAAAATTATTTTTTTAAAGATTTTATTTATTCATAAGAAACACATAGAGAAAGGCAGAGACCTAGAGGGAGAAGCAGGCTCCTTGTGGGGAGCCCGATGCGGGATTCGATCCCTGGACCCAGGATCACACCCTGAGCTAAAGGCAGACGTTCAACCACTGAGCCCCAGGAGTCCCTTAAAATTAAAGATTTTGGTTTTTTTGAGTAATCTCTATACCTAAGGGGGCTCAAACCCACAACTGGGAGACCAAGAGTTGCTTGCTCCACTGACTGAGCCAGCCAGGTGCCCCCTGCCTTATCCATTTTTTTATTTGTTTGTTCTCTAATATAGATTCTGTTCTTTTGTTTGCTTCCATGGGTGCTTTACTTCTGCCTTTGTTTGTAGTTTCCTTGGATTCTTTTCAATTGTTTCCCCACTCTTACTTCATCCTCGCCTTCTCAGTGTATTCTGTTTTCATGCCAGCCTTTTGTGCTTTCATTTCACCTTTCATTGCTTACTTCATAGAGTTCACATTTTCTTATATACTTTTTGAGAGGCCAGTTTTCTTCTGTTTTCCCTTAGTAGCATGTTTCTTAAATCTTTGACACTCAGACTGTGGTCTGAGCACCAGCAGCATCAGTATCACCAGGGAACTTGTTAGAAATGTAGATTTTCAGGCCCCCATCTGCCTTACACCATACCAGACTACTGAATCAGAGTCTCCATTTTAACAGTGCCACCAGGTGATTTGTAGATATAACAGGATGGGAGTGGTGGTGATGAAGAGTGTTGAGAAGCACAGATCCATGGTTCCCTGGAAGATGGTCTGAGGCTGGGATTAGGAGCACAGATGTTCAGTTTTTTTTTTTTTTTTTTTTAAGATTTTATTTATGTATTTGAGAGAGAGAGAGACAGATAGCAACAGAGAGCATAAGCAGGGAGGTAAGGGAGAAGCAGGCTCCCCACTGAGCAAGGAGCCTGCCTATGAGGCTTGACTGGGATCATGACCTGAGCTCAAGGCAGACACTTAACCCATTGACTTACCCAGGTGCCCCCAGACTTTCAATTTTTATTTGAATCTCGGCCTTGCCACCAACCAACCACAAGACTTTGAGATTTAGCTATCTTTCCAAAACTTAGTTTCCTCATCTCCAGAATGGGAACCACAATTTCTATCTTAAAAGGAGACACTGAAAAATTAAGTATGTAAAGTACTAAGCACAGTACCTGGAACATGGTCATTTTAAAAATAGCTGCTATATAATCAATTTTTAATATTGCAGAATGTTTTATTGACTCTTTCATGTTAAATTCTTTTATTCTTGCTCCTGTTAGTTCATCCTTGAAAGAAACCTAGCTTGCAATAGTCAAGGTGATGCTACTACTCCCCCTGGTTATGTTCATAGACTAAATGAGGCTTGTCACAATTTCTGACTCAGATTTTAATCTTGGGGGAGCCAAATTTCTGACATCTGCAAGCCTAAGGGTCTCAAGAAATGATTTTCCTGCAGAAAAGGTGTGGCTCAGGCCTATTCTCTTTGAGGTAAGGGTGGATATTGGGGCCAGTTTTATCCCACTCCCACCTGCTTCCTTTTTGACTTTCCTGTTTCAAAGGACTGGGACATGGTTTGTTTCTCAGTTGGGCTCATTTCCACTATAGCCCCCAGAATATTTCTAGGTGAGTGGCAAGTTATTGATTGCTTTGCTCAGCTTCCAGTGCTACTATGAATTTATATACTCTGTATATCAGTGGGCATTCTGTAGGAATAATGGAAAGAGAGAATCAGACAGTGCAGCTGATGGGGTTCAGGGCAGGCCACCCCAAGATATGCCACTTTGGCATATTGATAATTTTGAATTCAAGTTACTTAAGAAACAACCGGTGCAAAAAAGACACTCTGACCCTCCTTTGTCTCCCTGAAAGCAGGAAATAAATTTCCCATGTGAAAGGTACTTCCCTGTATCAGGAGTTAAAGAGACATCCTTATTGCCAGAAATAAGAAACTCAGAGTCAAGAACGCCGTATAAACAAAACTTGTTACTTCTTCACTAATTTACTACCCCAAGACCAAACTTCTTTGTCTTGTCAATTCCTAACAAATTTATTGTTTCTTTGGCTAAAAGTTATAAAAGTTGCCCGCTTTGGTCACTTCTCTGAGACTCCTATTTCTATGAGCTCCTGTACGTATATGAATTACATTTGTTTTTCTTCTGTTAATCTGTTTCATGTCCATTTAATTCTTAGACCAGTCAGAAGAAACTTGAAGAGTAGAAAATAATTTTTCCTCCCCAACACTACCATCACACCTGGGAAGTTCAGTATTATTTTACATTTGGGCTGTGCTGATCTTTGAAATTTAAGTTTTATATATCCCGCAGGTTAATATTCACTAGGAAATCCTTAAACTACCTTTTAAAAGCCAAAGTGAAATTTTGTTTTATTTTATTTATTTATTTTTAATTCTTTTTTTTTTTTTTTACAAAGTGAAATTTTCATGCATCAGGTGATGAATGAGTATTTTAAGTCATTGCATATTGGCACTACCTGTCATTCACCAGTAAGTTTTGAAAACATCTCTATTTTTGCATAACAGTGCTTATGTCATTATTTGCATGTTTTATTACATTTTGTCTTTATTATTTTATAAAAATGTCAGAAAGGTCTAGGTTTCAAACTCAATATAGATTTTTTTTTTTTTAAAGATTTTATTTATTCATGAGAGACAGAGAGAAAAAGAGGCAGAGGCACAGGCAGAGGAAGAAGCAGGCTCCATGCAGGGAGCCTGACCTGGGACTTAATCCTGAGTCTCCAGGATCATGCCCTGGGCTGAAGGCGGCGCTAAACCACTGAGCCACCCAGGCTGCCCTCAATATAGATTCTTAAGCATGCTGAAAGCTGATAATCTTTATTTGGATGTGTGTCAGACTCATACAGGTGGACTATGTTAATTGTGAAGAAAATGAATAAAAATAATACATATCTCCAAAATGCTGAAAATATATAATTAAAAAAAAAACTATTTATTTATGTAATCTCTATACCCAGTGTGGGGCTTGAGCTCATGACCCCCCTGAGATCAAGATTTGCATGCTCCTCTGACGGGGCCAGCCAGGCACCCTTAAAAATATATTATTGCAGAGTGTGTCAAAATGATCAATGTATTTTGAGTTTTTAAAAAATATTTTTAATATCTCTGGGAATTACATCTTCTTGTAGAGGAGGAAATATAATTTTTCCTCTACTTTCCTAGGCTTTTGGCTGAGATCCCCCTGTAATAAAACACAGATTAACAGGAGAAAAGTAAACAGAAGTTTAATAATATGTATACCTCCTGTACACATTGGAGAAACCCAGGAAAATTGAATAAGTCGCTGAAATAGCTCAAGCCATCACTTTAAGTGCCACCTCCAGCTAAAGACAAAAAATGATGGGCAGGGGAAGAGCCAGGTTTTTAAGCAAAGCACAGTAAACAAGGGTAAGGTTGTTATGCAGATTTAAGTTCATGCCTTTCCCATTGACTAGAGTTTCTAGAAATTTGGTCCTGCTCCTCTTCTGGATACATAGAGGGAGACACTCTTACAGATGGAGTTTTTTTTTTTTTTTTCTTTAACAGAAGGGTAACTTCTTTTTTTTATTTTATTTATTTATTTATGATAGTCAGAGAGAGAGAGAGAGAGAGAGAGAGGCAAAGACATAGGCAGAGAGAGAAGCAGGCTCCATGCACCAGGAGCCTGATGTGGGATTCAATCCTGGGTCTCCAGAGGCAGGCGCCAAACCGCTGTGCCACCCAGGGATCCCCAGAAAGGTAACTTCTAATTGTTTTTCAGACCTTCTCCATGTTTTGTTTTGCTTTTTTCTTTAAATAACCAGGTCAAAATAGTCTTTATGCCAAAGAAGTGTATTTTGGGTGGCAAATTCTTTCTTTCCTTCTTATGTAATCCTATTTGACTTTCTCACATTGCAATTTATACACATAGTTAGGAAGATATTTTGTATCAAGCTATTGGACTGTTATACTGTGATATTTATGATGCAAACATAATTATATATTTTCTATCTTTTTCTCTAAGTTTAAAGGTAGGCTAAAAATTCAAAGAATGGAGATTCCTGTTAATTAATGTTCTTTTTTTCCTTATAAATATAAATATGTGAGGTGCCTTAAATAATTGTTGTGAGTTCTTTTGCTGGGATATTGCTGGCACTAAATAAATGACTGAGGGCTACAGGTTATCATTCATAAATTATTAATCTCATAGCAATCAGAGTACCACCAAAATAGTTTTATGATAACCCAGAGGCTAATTCATCATTGAATAACTTTTACAAATGCCATAGTTTATTTTTTCCCATTCCATTTGGGAAAAGGCCTTTTTAGGTCTGCAGTTCTTTGCTAGAGAGTGGTTATGATGGGGGAACACAGGGCTAGCTGAGGACAAGGCACGAGCTTGAGGCAGCACATTGATAAGTCCTTGAAACAGGCAAAGGGACATTCCTCTACGGACTCAACTGCCTTGATATTCATACCTTTTTTTTTTTTATTTTTATTTATTTATTTATGAGAGACACAGAGAGAGAGAGAGAGAGAGAGGCAGAGACCCGGGCTGCCCTCGATGTTCATACTAAGGACAGAAGGCAATCTTAGCCCAATCCCCAGGAGCCTTAAGTCTACTTTAACATATAAAAATTCCTTTAAAGGCAGCCCAGGTGGCTCAGGGTTTAGCGTGCTGCCTTCAGCCTGGGGTGTGATCCTGGAGACCCCAGATCAAGTCCCTCGTCGGGCTCCCTGCATGGAGCCTAATTCTCCCTCTGCCTGTGTCTCTGCCTCTCGTGCTCTCTCTGTGTCTCTCATGAATAAATATATAAAATCTTAAAAAAAAATTCCTTTAGAAATTTCCTTTATCTCTAAACCCCCAGGATAACATGTTGGCAATCATCCTCCAAGCACATGGCCCACCAAAACACATCTGAAGAGTCTCATGACTCAGGTTTTATTAGATGGTAATAAATGACCTTTTCCCAACAATAGCTAGCCCCTTCAAGGTCCTGGAAACCTTGCTTCCAAAATTCCTTAGAGAGTAAGCTATCCTCAAACCCCTCCCAACTCCCAGGAATATAATCAGCAACCCTCACAGGCCCGGGGCAGCAGCCCTTCCTGCCCAAGGGTCCTGTCCCCTGTGCTTTAAATAAAACCACCATTTTGCACCAAACACATCTCAAGAATTCTTTCCTGGTTGTCAGCTCTGGACCCCACATGTATTCCAAAACTTCATCAGTTATTTTAGAAAAAATATGTAGTGTTATCATTTAATGGGCTCAGATCCCAAATCAAAGTCTCTCTCTCTCTTTTTTTTTTTTTTTTTATGATAGTCACAGAGAGAGAGAGAGAGAGGCAGAGACACAGGCAGAGGGAGAAGCAGGCTCCATGCACCGGGAGCCCGACCTGGGACTCGACCCCGGGTCTCCAGGATCGCGCCCTGGGCCAAAGGCAGGCGCCAAACCGCTGCGCCACCCAGGGATCCCCCAAAGTCTCTTGTTATGAACCTCTGAAAGTCCCTAGTTTCCAAGAATATTTTAATGTCTACAGGTGATCAGAAGAATCCTGTTTATACATTTTGGGGTTACATTTGGAGTGAGACAGATGTGAGTTTTGCCATAAACTTGCTGGGTGATCTTGGGAGGTTTATTTACCCTATAAGAGTCCTGATTTTCTCATATATAAAGAGGAACCTAACAAGATTAATTAGGTATTAATCTAATAGGCTGATGATTGAACTAAACCAGTTGTACCTTGTCTACTGTTAAGTTTTTTAGTAACTAGATGGAAATGAGACCGCCAAGGCAAGCGAGGGTCCAAGAACAGATTTTATTGCAGGCACCCTCGGGCGAGGTTCCACGACTCACGGGGGAAAGAGAGTGAGTCGAGGAAGTCGCGCCAAGACAAGGTGGTGGGGGGTTTACGTAACGTTGTAAGGCAGAACGGTTTCCTATTGGTTGGCTCATATGCAAAGGAAGGATTGCAATCCAACCAGTCAGAGTGACCCTCACTATGCAAAGGAAGGATTGCAATGCGACCAGTCAAAGGTGACTTCCTCCTCTGGGGTTTGAAGGGCATTGGGTTCGGTTGGGGAAGTCCAAAGGAGAGGTGTAAGGGTCTGCTCAAGCTGTCGTCCCAAGTGGAGGTGGTGACAGGAACCTCAGCCATTTTGGCGTATCCGCCATCTTGAGGAGTTTCCCTTCCCGCCTGGCCCCAACATCTACTATGCTCTTTTAGTAGCTCTTAGTAGTCATTCATTAAGTATTGACGCATTTTATTTATTTATTCATAAACTTCATCATCAATATCATTAATAACTTTATTCTTCTCAGAAAACAGGGATCCCTGGGTGGCGCAGCGGTTTGGCGCCTGCCTTTGGCCCAGGGCGCGATCCTGGAGACACGGGATCGAATCCCACGTCGGGCTCCCGGTGCATGGAGCCTGCTTCTCCCTCTGCCTGTGTCTCTGCCTCTCTCTCTCTCTCTCTCTGTGTGACTATCATAAATAAATAAAAAATTAAAAAAAAAAAAAAGAAATATTCTTCTCAGAAAACACACTCGATTAGTTTAATAACTGAATGTTCCAGAGCACAATGATAGAATGTCTGTGACTAAATATAGACTGTGTTGGGTATGAGTGAGTTCTGTGAAAAAAAAAAAAACCTATCCATGTGTCAGGTCCTGAAGGGCACTCAAGATTATATTTTTCTGCACTGCATTTTCTTCAAAATAGGTGAATCATTTTTGATATTATAGTCTGTGGACATTCTATGATTGCTTTCCAAATGATTAAGTAAATAGAAATTTAAAAATACGTACAATTCTAATTTGTTTGTGCACGTTGTGCCCAAGATTGTGAATCCGAGAAACCACCAAGGAGCCAACACCGATGCAAGCGCACAAGGGTTTATTAGCAAGCTCGAGCTTGGGTCCAAATATACCTGACACAGTGGAGCAGAGACTTGGACCCCGAAGTGGGTTACAGCTGGGTTTTTTATGGGCTTGTCTAGGGGATTTTCAGAAGGGGTGGAGGAATTTCTCAAGTTCTGTTTACATTCTGATACGGGGCTTTCAAGGGCATTGAGCTCTGTTCTCATTCTATTATGAGACTTTCTGCCACTGACTTGGGCTCTGTTGTCTTTCTGATATGGGATTCCCTGCTGAGGACATTCTGCAGTTTTTCCTGTAAAGTTCAGCTCTTATTCGCAGGGGCCTAAGATGGCTGTACTTGTGCTAATGCTAAACTTGAGGTGGAATGGCCTTAATTTTTCTCGGCCTCCACAGTGCATTTATGCTTACTTAGGGAAACTAGAATGATCCTATGAAAATCTTTTTGGGTCATTTTGATGTAGTTTTGGGGTATAGGTGAGGTTTGGTGGGGTGAGGTCCAGAGCTGACAACCAAGAAGGAATTCTTGAGATATCTTTGGTACAAAATGGGGGCTTTATTGAAGCACAGGGACAGAACCGGTGGGCAGGAAGAGCTGCTGCCCTAGGGTTGTGAGGAGTGACTGGTTATATACTTGGGACTTGGGGGAGGTAAGGAAAAGGGAGGTTTTGTGTGCTAAAGAGACCTACAAAATATTGGAGGCCTTGCCATTGTCAAGTAAAGTTGGTTTTTCCCTCTAGTGGAGTATTAACATTAAGATAGTTAGGAGTTTCCTTCTGAAAGTTAGGTTATTGATAAGAATACCTTTTTTCTTGTAAATCACTAAGACATTTTGTAAACTGAGGGAGACTCTTGTCTATAGGACTACAATCTCTATAAGTTAACTATTTGTTTTTCCTTTCCCTTAGCTGTAGGGCAGCCAGGAGTGCCTGAGGAATGTCACACATATCTCACTTGCCGAGGGGGGTCGTTTGTGGAGTGTCAGCCTGTGCTTTGTCCTCAGCTAGCCTTCTGTTCACTCATCATTTTGTTTGTTGAATTCTCCATAAGTGTCTTGATTTCTGCACATCTCCTGAGCAGAGATATCAGATTTGCATTTCAGACTATCTTTTCAAGGCTGTATAATGAAAGGCCTTAGAAGATAGAGTATCTACCTCCAAAACAGAGAGGCAAATTGCCTGCTTTCAGGGATAGTAATGATAACGTCTCTCTTCAGGGCAGGTTTAGTAGCAGTCTGCTTATCAAAGTTTGGCATTTCCAAGGCATCGAGTTCCTCACTGCAAATTCCAGCATCACTGGGCTTTCACTGCATTACCCCATGGTTATTGACGCTTGAGGGACCAGTGCAAGTGATCTAATTCTGACTACTGCTATTGCTGTCTTCTGTCCTTTGTCTAACCCAAGAGAGTTCAATCATTTTCTATGCATACAACATAGAGGATGAGGCTGGTGCCTGAGGGATTTTTATCTGGTTACTTCCAACCTTTGCATCCTCTCCCCTCCCCATCTCCCCAACAGGTGGTTGGGAGACAGGGACGGAGGAGACAAAAGGCTAAAGATAGGACTTACTTTTTAGAGTTGTGTGAAGACTAAAGTCTAGAATGTTTATAAAGCATTATGTGCAGGTCTGGCACAGAGTAAATGTTCAATAAAGCATGGCTATTTATATTTTCTTCTGTCTGTTAAAGAGCTTTGGATACATTTCCTCAAGGTTCATCTAAGTATGGCTTTGGTTTTTAAATTGGTGGATGCTTGTGTCTCCATTGATTTGAGTGGTCATGTGAAAATCAGGCCTAAACTTTTCTTTGGGGAAACATCTCTAAATATTTTATATATGAAGATGACATGAGAGAGAGGGAGGGAGGGAGAGGGAGAGGGAGAGAGAGAGGGAGAGGGAGAGGGAGAGAGGCAGAGACACAGGCAGAGGGAAAGTAGGCTCCATACAAGGAGCCCAGTGTGGGACTTGATCCCAGATTCCGGGATCATGCCCTGAGCTGAAGGGAGACTCTCAACCGCTGAGCCACTCAGGCATCCCTCTTTTTTTAACTTTTCAATTTATTTTTATTATATTTTAATTTTTTTGTCTCACATCTTATTCTTGTTGTGCCCAAGATTGCGAATCCGAGAAACCACCAAGGAGATGACACCGATGCAAGTACATGAGGGTTTATTAACAAGCTCGAGCTTGAGTCCAAGTATACCCCACACAGCGACACAGCGGAGCAGGGACTTGGACCCCCGAGGTGGGTTCCAGCTGAGTTTTATGGACTGGCCTAAGGGACCTCCAGATGCGGGGGGAGGAATTTCTCAAGTTGTGTTTACATTCTGATGTGGGGCTTTCAAGGGCATTGAGCTCAGTTCTCATTCTAATATGGGGCTTAACTGAAGTAAGGTAAAGTTCAGCTCTTATTCACAGGGACCTCAGATGGCTGTACTTGTGCTAACACTGAACTTAAGGTGGAATGGCCTTAATTTTCTCGGCCTCCACAATTCTGTTGCTCAGCCTAGCTCTTCTCCACCTGCTTGTTATATGTACAATTTAAAGTTCCAGAAACAAGCAAACAAACTAAATAAATAAATAAAGTTCCAGAAACAAAATATTCAGAGAACTTAAAGAATTAAAAATGTGAAAGATCCTGTGCATTTGGGGTTGCATGGTTGTCATTTTGTCTTGTATTTATTGCTTTATCTGATAATGTCAAATAAGGAAACAAAATGGTGAAGACAGAAATTAAATGATCTTGGTTTAAGTTTCAGCTTTATTATTTAATAAGTTTCCTTAATCTCTGTGCCTCAGTTTTCTCATCTGAAAAATGTAAAACATGTATTTACATGTATTGACCTCAAGGAATTATTGTGAACATTAAATGAATTAATACTTCAAGAACACTTACAACAGTGCTTTTTTCATGATGACCACTCAAGAAATGTTAAGTATTACTAATACATTATTACCTATTGTTTAGGAGAGCAGGAGAGAGGTTTTTTATTGATCGTGGTGCTGATGTTAGCAAAAATGTATTTCAGCAACTCATGGGATTTAAAGCAAAGGAGACCTATTGGGGAGAAACTCTTCCTTATTATTTCTTTTGAAACCAATCACTTTCTATGATATTGTGTTAAGGCTAAATTTGGCAATAAGTAATATAAAGTGCAACTTTTATGACTTAAATAGGGAGTTTTACATCTCTGGAAGCAGGAAGCTCCTGGCATTGACTTGGCAACTCAACTATGTCAAGGCCAATATCTCTTAATTCTGTAGGCCTTTCCCTGGCCACAAGAAGGGTGCTACAGCTCTAGGCATTGGGCAGCATCCAAGGCAGAAAGAAGGAGGAAAGAGTGATGCTAGCCATATTTGCCTATTTTATCAAGAAAGCAAAATCTTTCCTGGAAACCTTTTAAACAAATTTTTATTTGTCTCATTGGTCGGCATTATGTTACATGGCTACTACTGGTAGCGAGGGAAGCTGAAAAAGCTGATTAGTAGAGTTTCCAGTATTTAAGTTTGGAAGCAGCAAGGGATAAGGGAATGATTGTTAGGTCAGCCAATTAATTGCATTTGTTTCAGGTAGTATTTGGACTTTTTCTCAAAGTGAGCATTTGATCTAGCAAACTTCAGATTCTATTGAAAGAATAGTCTGACAGATTCTGTGATTGTCCATGAAAATCAAATGTTATTTCTGGAAGGAGCATTTTGTCCAACTCTTTCATCTTAATACTGCCTGACATATCAGGCAGTAAATATTTGTTGACTGAATAAAAATAACCAGAGAAATGGAAACCTAGAATGACTCTTCCTACTGGATCATTGTATTAGTCATTTATTGTTATGCAAAGTTACTCCAAAATTTAATTGCTTAAGAAAATAAATATTTATTATGCCATAGTTTCCATGGGTCAGGGATTTGTGAACTATTTAGGTGACGGTTCTGGCTTAGAATCTCTCATGAGGTTGCAATCAAGATGTCAGCCAAGACTGCAGTCATCAGAAGGCTTGATTGGGATTGGAAGATCTTTCTAGCTCTCTGAAGTTACTGTTGGTCATAAACCTTTGTTACTTATTGTGTAGATGTCTCCATAGGGCTGTTTGAGTGTTCTCATAACATATCAACTGGCTTCCCTGAGTGAGTGATCCAAGAAAGAGAAAAGTAGAGAAGCCACAGTATCATTTATGATCTAGGCTTGGAAGTGTTAAACATCACGTCTACCATATTCTATTGGTCACAAAGACCAAGTCTGATTTAATGTGAGAGGAGACTATACAAGGGGCATAAATACCAGAAGGAAGAGACCATTGGATACCATCATGGAAGCTAACTACTATAGTCATAGAGCCAGTTAGCTGTGAAATGAGAACTGAAAGTCCAGCTTTTCTGATTATCAACCTGTGGCCCTTGTCACATTCTTATTTTTATTTTTAGGTATGTTTTAAAAGCTAGAACTAACAATAAAGGGAAAATTTTGTTAAAAACAATCATCACTTAAGCTATAGCTTCCTCTATGTTTTGTACACACCCACACAGACTCATTGACCCAAACATATAAACAAAAATACACAGATATTTTGCTATGGGTCAATTCCTGTCAATATACCTTAGAGAGGATAAAAAACACAGAAGTCAGGATCCCTGGGTGGCGCAGTGGTTTGGCGCCTGCCTTTGGCCCAGGGCGCAATCCTGGAGACCCGGGATCAAATCCCACGTCGGGCTCCCAGTGCATGGAGCCTGCTTCTCTCTCTGCCTCTCTCTCTTTCTCTCTCTGTGTGACTATCATAAATAAATAAAAATTAAACAAAACAAAACAAAACAAAACAAAACACAGAAGTCTTGCCTAATGTAGCTAAACCCCACAATTGGAAAATTATGATAGCTGTGTCATTGACAGGGTATAGATGTACCATCAGAATTATGTAGCTGGTTTACTCTTCCATCAGTGAGACGGAAAACAATCAAGAGAAAAGAAAAACCATCTGTAAGAAGGGAACGAAGCAAAAGGTAATTGAAAGATTTTTATTTTTTTGAAAGATTTTTAAATGAAAAGAGCAGTTTTTATTTTTTATTGTGTGGCAAACCAGGTTCCCAAGCTATTTTTGCATGTGACTATGTTTGTACAGAAATACTGATTGGTAGAAAATTGTTTGCTGTAGTTGGGTCTTATTGGGAAAGGAGCCCACACTGAGTTTCAGCTTATAACAGTGATATTATTTTCCAACTAGAACTTAAAGTAAGTATAAGTTTGTTTTCAGAATGGCCAGTCCATTAACAGCTTGCAGAAATAAGCAGTTTTCAGTTTTATTCATTCTAGTTTGGGAACTAAAAATAATAGTGAGCATTTGCTTTATTTTAATAGTGTCCTTTTGTTCCTATGCCTCTGAAGCTCATCAAAACCATTTCTGGGTTTATGTCAATAATTTGACACCTCTTGGAATAATGAAGAGGGAAGGAACAAAGAAAGGATATTTTTGGTCTGGCCTCTTCTTTATAGAAATATATATTTCAAGTATCTTACGTTAAAATTGAAATGGATTCCTTTTTGGCTCATATATTTATGTTTTTAAAACAAGTGTTCAAATCCAATTGAATATAGCTACTTAGTGATTTAATCTGAGTGTATGAAATAGATCATACTGCAGGGCCATTTTTTATTCATTGAAAATACCGGTTGTTGAGAAAGGAAAGAAACTAACATTTATTGGAGCAGCAATATTGAATTAAAACCTATGCTAGGCAATGCTTATATGTTTTTGGTTTGAAATATCTTGATATAGTGAGCCAGTTATGTGCCCATTTTATAGCTGGGAGAACTGAGGCTCAGAGAGGGTAACATTCTCACCTGTTCAGTGGCTTTTCCTTGAGTTCTTGCTTTAAGTGACATGTACTATACTGGATGGTGTAATTATCCAGTGGTAAATCGTGTTGCCAAGATTGCAAATCCCAGAAACCACCAAGGAGCCAACACTGATGCAAGCGCACAAGGGTTTATTAGCAAGCTTGAGCTTGGGTCCAAGTATCCCTGACACAGTGGAGCAGGGACTTGGACCCCGAAGTAGGTTACAGCTGGGTTTTTTATGGGCTGGTCTAGGGGATTTTCAGAAGGGGTGGAGGAATTTCTCAAGTTCTGTTTACATTCTGATACGGGGCTTTCAAGGGCATTGAGCTCTGTTCTCATTCTATTATGAAACTTTCTGCCACTGGCTTGGGCTCTGTTCTCATTCTATTATAGGATTCTCTGCCGAGGGCAATTCTGAGCTCTGTTGTCTTTCTGATATGGGATTCCCTGCTGAGGACATTCTGCAGTTTTTCCTGTAAAGTTCAGCTCTTATTCAGCTCTTATTCTTAGGCAAGATGGCTGTACTTGTGCTAATGCTAAACTTGAGGTGGAATGGCCTTAATTTTTCTCGGCCTCCACAATAGGACAAGGCCACAGAGCTAATAAGTGGAAAAGCTATGAGTAGGACCATGATGGTTTCAAACTCCAGCATCCCTTCATTTCACCTCTGTGTTCTTATACACAAATAACTACAACACAAGGAGGGATGTATGGTTGGTTGCAGAGAGGTATATATTTATAAGTTCATCTGGACATTCTGGTCAGGAGGCTTCCATAATTGCTCTTCTCCTGACACAGGCTTCTTCCTCAGTTGTGTAGACCTGAAGTTTCTTTTTTCTTTTTTTCTTTTTTTTTATTTAAATTCAATTTATTAACATATAGTGTATTACTAGTTTCAGAGGTAGAGTTAGTGACTCATCAGTCTTTATAACACCCAGTGCTCATTACATCATGTGCCTTCCTTAAAGTCCATCACCCATTACCTCCCCCTCCACACTCTCCCCTCCAGCAACCCTCAGTTTGTTTCCTATGATTAAGAGTCTCTTATGGTTTGTTCCCCTCTCTGATTTTATATTGTTTTATTTTTCCCTCTCTTTCCCTATGATCTTCTTTCTGTTTTGTTTCTTAAATTCCACGTAGGAGTGAAATAATAAGATAATTGTCTTTCTCTGATTGAGTTATTTCACTCAGTATCAAGTTCCATACACGTTGTTGCAAATGGCAAGATTTCAATTTTTGATGGCTGAGTAGTATTTCCTGTGTGTGTGTGTGTGTGTGTGTCTATGGTTCCTTTTTTATATGAGTGCATGTCAGTAGTTATTTCTGACCATTCCTGTTCCAACCTGTGTATTCTGAGCTATTTATCACCTATTCCAACCTTCTCTTAGCTTATAGTCTTTTTTTTTTTATATAGTCTTTAACAATAGAGGCTACAAAGCTAAGAATTTATATCTCCAGCCTCCTATTGATATGAGAGAGCTTGGTTCTTGTCTCACAGAGTTGAAGAATGAATCTCATGGATACAGAAGAATGAGTAAAGGAATAGAAGTTTATCAAGTAAAAATACAGAGAAAGCTCTCAGAAGTGAGAGGGGTTCTAACAGGGTTGCCACTGAGGGTTTGTAGGGTTGGTCTTTTATTGAGAGCCTAATCAGGGAACCTAAATCCTTTTAACATTATCTATTGACATCACCATTGAGTAAGGACTATTGATAACATCTTTTTTTTTTTTATAAAGATTTTATTTATTTATTCATGAGAAACACAGAAAGAGAGGTAGAGACACAGGCAGAGGGGAGGAGAAGCAGGCTTCATGCAAGGAGCCCGATGTGGGACTTGATCCTGATCCCGGGGAATCCGGGATCATGCCCTAAGCCAAAGGCAGACACCCAACTGCTGAGCCACCCAGGCTCAGATGTTATCAGTAAGGACTATTGATAACATCTTTAATGGCTAACTTCTTCTTTGGGTTTGGTTATTCTTTGTTGGTCACCAGTAGCTGTTATAACAAGATACCCTCCCCACCCACACCTTAGGGCAGGGTGGTCTGGCTTGTTCTTTTATCTCTGGTTTCCTTACACCTCAACATTTTTGGGGTTTTTGTGAGCCTGCTACTGTGGCCCCCTACCTAGCCATGCCTAGCCCTGTTTGTCCCTAACTCACTATCTAGCTAATGTTGGACATATGACTTAGTCCTGGCCAATGAGACATAAACAGAACCTGCTGGGCTGCCACTTCTGTGTCTTCCTTCTTGCTTGGAACACCTATGATGCTTAGGGATGTCAGCCCTATTGCTAAGGATGGGAGAGACAGAAGGAGCTGTTTCTTCTGCCATCTGTGAGCTGCTGAAACATCCTTGGCTACCTGTTCCCAGAATTCTTGATGCCTGAAATAAATACATTTCTATTTGGATAAATTACTATCAGTGGATTCCCAGACATCCTTAACCAAAACACTGGCTTCTCCAGGTTATCTTATTATGCACCAAAGCCCTTCTGAAATATGTTTGAATTTTGATTTATTAACTCAGAAGATATGCAGTGCTGGCTTTCAACCTTGAGGGTCCAAGCCATTTCCAAGGAAATAGTGGAGTTCAGTGGTGAGAAGCAGAGCCAGTCTCACAGGGGTGCAACCTGCACAGGACCCCATGCATAGCAGGACTTTATGCTTGGTTTGATGCTCTGCTGTCTCTGTCTTTAAAATTCTTAATTTTTGAACAAGGGGCCACACATTTTCATTTCCATTTAGCCCCACAAATTATATAGCTGGTCCAGGTGACAAACCAGTGTTTTCCATAAAAGGAATTTGTTGTTTAGAATAGAATTTTACCTGATAGTTCATCTTGCCTAAACAAACAGCAGGAATTCCTTTCTGTCTTAGTTACTATGACAATTCGATACCATTGCCTTTAAAATACTGCATTTCAAACTCCAACCATGATAACTTCCATGTAAGGTTGTTAGCATGGATTTTTAAATTCCTTAATTTTATTTATTAGTTTACTATGCCAAAGGTTATCAAAGGTTATATCTTTCTGAGATCTAGATCAGTTATCTTTGGTGGCTCTGTCAGCATATATTATACTTTCCTTCCAATTCAAAAAGCAATCTGATTTTTGGGGGAAATGATATATCCCTTAGAAATATTTGTTCACAGACACTTTATGTACTACAGTCTTCAACTTATAGTCATCTCATTCTTTAGTAGAAATAAACAGAAGTCCTGTGTGGTTTATAGAAATGCAGCCACAAAGAAGTCTCATTCTTCATGAGGTTTTATCCAGTTTAAGGAGTTATCCAATGCAGATATGTAATCAGCAGCTCAGAGACTTTGCTACCTAAGGAACCACTATTTTGTTTTTTCAGGCACTCCCCCATTTTAGCATTAATCCCAGCTTCTGTTGAGACTAATCTTCATATGAAATGCAATTGTTTGCATTATTCTGATCTAAGACTGTAATGAGATGATTAGATTTTTTTAGTCAAAAGACTAGTTTTGAGCAATGTCTCCTTTTCCTCAGTTGCAGTACATCTTAGTCAGTTGTGTTTATTTTGAGGAATACATATGGCCTTGGGAAAGGGCTGACAAAAACTGAGGGGGAATATTGCATTTCTTTGTTCTATACTTAAGTAAATCAGATACTTTGTTCTCTCCTTTTCCCCAAGGTGTCTTAGTTTGAAATAAATGTAATTCATTTCCAGTTATAGAGAGACTGTAAATTGGCCTTGGGTTTAACAATGTAAAGCATATGATGAATGAAGAACACAAAGCCAGAGAAAAATGCATTTTGGAGGCCATTTTGGACTTAATTGGTAATCGTTGAAAAGACCTTCTCCTAGAGATTGTTGTTGTTGTTGTTGTTTTTAAGATTTGTTTATTTATTTGAGAGAGAATGAGCAAGGAGAGAGGGAGAAGTAGATTCCCCACTGAGCAGGGAGCCCAACGCAGATCTCGATCCTAGGACCCTGGGATCATGACCTGAACCAAAGGCAGAAACTTAACTGACTGAGCCATCCAGGTATCCCTAGAGATAGTGAAATATGAAAAACAAGAGAGAGAAAGTTACTTAGTCAAACCTAGGAAGGACTTTGCTAAATTTGAGATTGTTACATGTAATCAAATACTGTTTGACAATTTCTAAAACCTCTTTTTTGGGCCATTTACCACAAAGGCGTTTATTTTTAAAGACTTATGTATTGGGTAATAATCCTTCCCCAAATGATTCTTCATCTAGCTTGAGTTCCCCCTCAGCACCACATCTAGAAATGTGGCATGAAGTTATGATAGGCCAGTGCTTTCAGTAGGGAAGTGCTTTGAAAATGGGCACATAGTGTGTGCAAATGATGAAGGAGGAATTCTGACTCTCATTCTCAAATGTTTAAGCCTGTGCTCTTTCACTGCACTGCTTCATGAAGAAATAAGAAAGGGATTGTCAAAGACAGTTTGTTGCCCTCTGAATTCCTTCTCCTCTTCTCCCAGGCACTAGCATCTGTTCTCCCAGATCCCCTTGGGATTAAGTGTGTTGATGTGAACAGGTTCTCCTCAATGCCATTTGAAAATGTGCAGCTTTCAGCTGCCTTGCTCAGTCCCTCTTACTGCTAGCCAGAATGCCAGACTTGTCAACAAACCGGCTTTGCCCATGGACATTAGGACTAAGCCTTGGGGGTCTTAGAGCCCCAGATGGAGGGACCCACAATCCCTGAATGACTTCATTCCCAGGACCAGGACCTCCTACCAAGGAATGTAGTCCATTGAAGTCCTGGGATAATTAAAAGAGGCCAAGGACCAATTACATTTGAAGGTTAGAACCCTCATGCAATGAGAGGACTACATAGAACCCATATAATAATTTAATCGTATCTACAGGGTGTGAGAGTCCTTTATGGGTACTTATAGAGTGCTCAAGAATCTTCTAAAGCAAGAACTTTGGGGAAGATGATGGAGTAAGAGGATCCTACCTTGTCCGATGGATACACTGGTGTGGGTGTTATTTAGTTGTAAATAACCCAGAAAATGACCAAAGCTGGAAGAATAGACTCTCCACGGCTAAATGTGGAGAAGAGGCCACATTGAAGAGGGTAGGAAGGGCAGAGACATGGTTAGGAGCTAGAAAGAGAAACAGACCCTCACACCAAGCATCCCTAGCATGGGGAACTTACAGGAGGAAGACAAATCTCCATAAGATTTGGCTTTGAAAACCAAAGGGGCTTAACTTCATGAGTTCAGTCAGTGGGGCTTAACACCTGGAACTTTAAAAATCGGGGGTTTGGCTCTGGAGAGCCGAAGGGCGAGAGGAAACTGAGTCACCACCCTTAAAGAGCACAATAAATAGCCCTGCTGAGATACAACATAGCAGCAGTTTGAAAAATGCCTGGGTATATGGGAGAGAGATTTGTTTTTTAATCTTAAAGTGTGTACTAGAGGGGCAGGGATCTTTGGGAGACTTCTCCAAGAACAAAAGAGCTGGTGGATGCCATTTGGCTCCCCCACCCCTCACCTTTCCAGACTAAATACAAATACCTGCAGAAACTAGTGCAGTGCCAACACTTTCCATGCAACTTGCTAACAGTATGCCCTACCCTCACTCTCTCCTGTGGACACCTCTCCTCAAACCTGGCTGGCCACAGTCCTGTTCAGCTCTATGTACCCTCCGACAGCAGACCTACAGAAATCTTGCTAACACTGTGCCCCTTGCCCCCACATTTTCCTGCAAACTTGCCCCCTCCAATATGTACTTGGTTGGAGTTCCCACAACCCTGGGCAGTGTGCAAGCAGCCATGGTAGGACCAGCAATACTCCCAAGTGACTCCTGCCCTAGGGAAAGGGGAAGATAACCACATACACCAATATGACTGTGGACCCAACAGTGGGTTGATCTGACCAGACATTGGTCTGACTGCAGGCCCTGCCTACCAAGAAAGCTTCTCGGGGGGACAACATAGGGAAAACACCCTGCAGCTTAGAGCTACTACATCTCTGGCAAACACCTGGTCTGACTGAACTCAGGCCCAAAGCAGCCACAGACTGTACCAGTATAAGGACCAAATTTGGCCAACATGCAAAGAGAACCATGGTAGATGATGACTGAAGGCAAAAGTGGCCCAACCACAACAAAAGGCACATGCAACACACATGGGAGACATGCCTGAAGTGCCTTGGTGAACAGGGGACATGGCACTGCAGGGCACTATGGGACCTCTTCTTCATAATGACCCTACTTTCAAAAGCAGGAGATGTAGCTTACCTCCCTAATACATAGAAACAGACACAGAGAGACAAAAATGAGGAAAAAGGAATATGTCCCAAATGAAAGAATAGGACGAAACATAGCAAAAGAGCTAAACAAAACAGAGATAAGTAATATGCTTGATAGAGAATTTAAAGTAATGTTCAGGGCGTCCCTGGTGGCTCAGAGGTTTAGCAGTGCCTTCAGCCCAGGGCGTGATTCTGGAGACCCGGGATCGAGTCCCACATCGGGCTACCTGCATGGAGCCTACTTCTCCCTCTGCTTCTCTCTCTCTCTCTCTCTCTCTCTCATGAATAATAAATAAAGTCTTTAAAAAATTTTAAAAAATAAAGTAATGGTCAGAAAGATACTCATTGGACTTAAGAAAAGAGTGGAGGACCTTGGCGAGACCCTCAACAAAGATAGAAAACAAAGAACAAAGAAGAGATAAGAACTCAATAACTAAAATTAAAAATACACTAGATGGAATAAATAGTAGACTGGAGAAAGCAGATGAATAGATCAGAGACCTGGAGGACAGAATAATGGAAGGCAATCACACTGAAGAGAATAGAGAAAAATAAAGAATAAAAAATGAAATAGGGGGTACCTGAGTAGTGCAGTCAGTTAAGGTGTCCAACTCTTGGTTTCAGCTCAGGCTCATTGTCTCAGGGTCATGAGATTGAGCCCCGTGTTGGTCTCTGTGCTTGGCGCAGAGCCTGCTTGGGACTCTCTCTCCCTTTCTCTCCACCCCACCCCCCTGTGCTTGCTCTTTCTACCAAAATAAATAGATAAATCTTTTTTTTTAAAGTTTAAAAAATAGGATCCCTGGGTGGCGCAGCGGTTTGGCGCCTGCCTTTGGCCCAGGGCGCGATCCTGGAGACCCGGGATCGAATCCCACGTCGGGCTCCCGGTGCATGGAGCCTGCTTCTCCCTCTGCGTATGTCTCTGCCTCTCACTCTCTCTCTCTGTGTGACTATCATAAATAAATAAAAATTAAAAAAAATAAAGTTTAAAAAATAAAATAGTCTTAGGGAACTGAGTGACACCATGAAGCATAATAACATTCCCATTATAGGGATCTCAAAAGGAGGAGAGAGGGAAAAGGGATCAAAAAACTTATTTGAAGAAATAATAGCTGAAAACTTACTGAATCTGGGGAAGGAAACAGAAATCCAGATCCAGGAGGCACAGAGAGACCCCAACAAAATTAACCCAAGGAGGTTCAAACCAAGGCACATAGTAATTAAAATGGCAGAGTAGTGATAGAGAAATTTGAAAGCAGCAAGAGAAAATAAAACAGTTGCAAACGGGGGAAACTTTGAAAGGCTATCAGCTGATTTTTTCAGCAGAAATTTTGCTGGCCAGAAGAGTGGCATGATATATTCAAAGTAGTGGAAGAAGGGGATCCCTGGTTTAGTGCCACCTTCAGCCCAGGGCCTGATCCTGGAGTCCCGGGATTGAGTCCCACATCGGGCTCCTTGCATGGAGCCTGCTTCTCTCTCTGCCTGTGTCTCTGCATCTCTCTCTCTCTTTCTCTGTGTGTGTGTCTCTCATGAATAAATAAATAAAATCTTAAAAAAAAAAAAAAGTAGTGGAAGAAAAAAAAAACCTGAATTAAGACTACTCTGGCAAGGCTATTATTTGGAATAGAAGGAGAGATGAAGAGTTTCCTAGACAAAAGTTAAATGGATTCATGACCACTAAACCAGCCCTATAAGAAATGTTAAAGGGGACTCTTTGAGTGGAAAGAAAAGACCATAATTAGAAGTAAAAAAAGTAGGAAGCACAAAAGCAGTAAAATTAAGTATATCTATAAAAGCCAGTCAAGGGATTAATGAAATAAAAGGATATAAAGTATGACAACATATACCTAAAACATGGGGAGGGGGAGGAGTAATGATTGGGTTCAACTTTAAGCAATCATCAACTTAATATAGATTGCTTTATGCATAAGATGTTATATACAAACCTAATGTTAACCACAAATCAAAAACCAGTAAGAGTTATGCAAAAAATAAAGAGAAAGGAATCTAGGGGCGAGTGGGTGGCTTAGTCAGCTAGGTGGGTAGCTCAGTCAGTTAGGTGTCAGACACTTGATTTCAGCTCAGGTCATAATCTCATGGTCTTGAGATCAATCCCCCGTGTTGGGATCCATATTGGGCATGGAGCCTGCTTAAGATCTCTCTCTCTCCCTCTCCCTCTGCCCCTGTACCCCCTGCTCATGCTCTCTCCCTCTCTCTCTCTCTCTCTCAAAATAAATTAAAACAAAAAAGATACAGAGTGGAATCCAAATATATCACTACAGAAATCCAGCAGTGAGAAAAGAGAGCAAAAGAAGAAAGAACAGAAGGACAAAAATAACCACAAAACAAGTCAAAAATGGCAATAAGTACATACCTATCAATAATTATGTTGAATATAAATGGATTAAATGCCCCAATCAAAAGACATGGGGTGATGGAATGGATGAAAAAAAGCAAGACCTATCTATATGCTGCCTACAAGAGACTGATTTCAGACCTAAAGACACATGCAGATTGAAAGTAAAGGATGTAAAAGCATTTATCCATGCAAAAGGAAATGAAAAATCTAGGGTAGCAATGCTAATATCAGGCAAAATAAGCTTTAAAAGGAGGACTATAACAGGAGAAAAAAAGGACGCTGCATAATCATAAAGTGAACAATAGGAAGATACAACATTTGTAAATATTTATGCACCCAACATAGGAGGACCCAAATACATAAAGCAGTTAATAACAAACATAAAGGAAGTGATTGATAGTAATACAGTAATAGCAGGGGACTTTAATACCCCACTTATATCAATGGATAGATCATTCAAAAGAAAATAGCAAAGAAACAGTTGCTTTGAATGTTATCTTGGACCAGGTGGATTTAACAGATATATTCAGAACATTCTATCCTAAAACAGCAGAACACACCTTCTTTTCAAGTGCACATGGAATATTCACCAGAATAGATCACAAATTAGGCCACAAAACAAGTCCTAATGAATTCAGAAAGATAGAAATCATAACATACATCTGTTCCAACCACAATGCTATGACACTAGAAATCAACCACAAGAAAAAAATTCTGGAAAGAAAACCATACATGGAGGCTAAATAATATGCTACTAAGCAATGAATGAGTACACCAAGAAATCAAGAGGAAATCAGAAAATACATGGAGACAAATGTAAATGGAAACATGATGGTCCAAAATCTTTTGGATGCAGCAAAAGCTATTCTAAAGGGAAGTGTAAAAAAAAAAAAAAAAAAATAATAAAGGGAAGTGTATAGCAATACACGTCTACCTCTAGAAGCAAGAAAAATCTCAAAGAAATAACCTAAACATACAGCTAAAGGGGTAGAAAAAAAGAACAAACAAACCCCCAAGCCAGTAGAAGGAAGGAAATAATAAGATTAAAACAGAAATAAGGGATCCCTGGGTGGTGCAGCGGTTTGGCGCCTGCCTTTGGCCCAGGGCGTGATCCTGGAGACCCGGGATCGAATCCCACATCAGGCTCCCGGTGCATGGAGCCTGCTTCTCCCTCTGCCTGTGTCTCTGCCTCTCTCTCTCTCTCTCTGTGACTATCATAAATAAATAAAAATTAAAAAAAAAATAAAATAAAATAAAACAGAAATAAATGAAATAGAAACTAAAAACCGATAGTCTAGATCAATAAAACCAGGAGCTCGTTCTTTGAAAAGATCAACAAAATTGATAAACCACTGCCAGATTTGAGAGAGCGAGAAAGAGAGGGGACTCAAATGAAATCAGGGGCACCTGGGTGGCTCAGTGGTTGAGCTTCTGCCTTGGCTTCAGTCATGGTCCTGGGGTCCTGGGATCGAGTCGTGCATCAGGCTTCCTGAAGGGAGCCTGCTTCTCCCTCTGCCTGTGTCTCCGCCTCTCTCTGTCTCCCATAAATAAATAAAATATTTTTAAAAAATAAAATAAAATCAGAAATGAAAGAAGAGAAATAGCAACCAATACCACAGAAATATGCAGGATTATAAGAGAATATCATAAAAGATTATATGCCAACAAACTAAACAATCTAGAAGAAATGGATAAATTTCTAGAAACATAACCTTCCAAAACTGAGTCAGCAAGAAATAGAAAACTTGAACAGACTGTTTACCAGAAGTGAAATTGAATCAATCATCAAAAAACTTCCAACAGGGCACCTGGGTGGATCAGTTGGTTAAGTGTCTTTCTTTTGCTTGGGTCATGATCCCGGGGTCCTGGGATCAAGTTCCACGTTGGGCTCCCTGCTCAGCAGGGAGTCTGCTTCTCCCTCTCTTCTATTCCTCCTCCCTGGTTCTGGTAGGTCTCTCTCAAATAAATAAAACCTTAAAAAAAAAAAAAAAAAAAACAAACCTCCCAACAAACAAAAGTCCAGGACTAGAAGCTTCACAGGTAAATTCTACCTAAAAATTAGTGAAGAATTAATACCTATTCTTCTCAAACTATTCCAAAACACAGAGGAGGAAGGAAAGTTTCCAGATTCATTCCATGAGGTCAGCATTACTCTGATACCAATACCAGGTAAAGATACTACAAAAAAGGAGAATTACAGGTCAATATTGTTGATGAACATAGATGCAAAAATCCTCAACAATATATTACCAAACCAAATCCAATAATACATTTAAAAAAATCAATTCACCATGATCAAGTGGGATTTATTCCTGGGATGCAAAGGTGGTTCAGTATTTACAAATCAATCAACGTGATACATCACATCTATAAGAGAAAGGATAGAAACCATATGATCATTTCAATAGATACAGAAAAAGCTTCTGACAAACTGCAACATTTATTCATGATAAAAAAAACAACAACAAAGTAGGTTTAAAGTGAAAATACCTCAACATAATAAGGGCCATATTTGATAAATCCACAGCTAACATCTTACACAATAGGAAAAAACTGAGAGCTTTTCTCCTAGAATCCAGAACAAGACAAGGATGTCCACTCTCAACACATTTATTCAACACAGTACTGGAAGTTCTAGCCACAGCAATCAGAGAAGTAAAAAAAATAAATAAATAAAAGGCATCCAAATTGGTAAGGAAGAAGTAATGCTTAGATTATTTCCAGATGACATACTATATATAGAAAACCCTAAAGACTCCACCAAAAATCTGCTAGAAGTGATAAATGAATTAAGTAAGGTCACAGAATACAAAATAAATATATAGAAAATAAATATATAGAAATAAATATAGAAATATATTTATTAATATATTAATATATAGAAATATATAGAAATCAACTGCATTTTTTTTTAAGTTTCAGAGGTAGGTTTGTTTAGTGATTCATCAGTTGCATATAACAACCAGTGCTCATTCCATCAAGTACCCTCCTTAATGCCCATCACCCAGTTACCCATCCCCCCACTCCCCTCCCCTCCAGCAACCCTCAGTTTGTTTCCAATAGTTGTCTCTCTCTCTCTCTCTCTTTTTTTTTTTTTAAAGATTTCACTCATTCATTCATGAGACACACACACACACAGAGAGAGAGGCAGAAACACAGGCAGAGAGAGAAGCAGGCTCCATGCAGGGAGCCCAACGTGGGACTTGATCCCGGGTGTCCAGGATTGGGCCCTGGGCTGAAGGTAGCACTAAACCACTGAGCCACCCAGGCTGCCCTAGTTGTGAGTCTCTTATGATTTGTCTCCCTCCCTGATTTCATCTTACTGTATTTTTCCTACCCATCCCCTATGATCCTGTTTTCTTCCTTGAATTCTACATGAGTGAAATCATATAATTGTTTTTCTTTGATTGATTTATTTTGCTTAGCATAATACCTTTTAGTTCCATCCACATTGTTGCAAATGGTACCATTGCATTTTTATACACTAACAAGTAAGTAGCCAAAGGAGAAATTAGGAATACAGTCCTATTTAAAATTGCATCAAAAATAATAAAGCAGGGCAGCCCAGGTGGCTTAGTGGTTTAGTGGTTTAGTGCCACCTTCGACCAAGGGCCTGATCCTGGAGACCCGGGATCGAGTCCCACATCAGGCTCCCTGCATGGAGCCGGCTTCTCCCTCTGCCTGTGTCTCTGCCTCTCTCTCTCTCTCTCTCTCTCTGTCTCTCATGAATAAATAAATAAAATATTTAAAAATAATAAAGCACCTAGGAATAAACTTAAGTAGTTAAAAAACCTATACTGTGAAAACTATAAAGCATTGCTGAAAGAAATTGAAACAACACAAACAAATAGAAAGATACTCCATGCTCATGGATTGGAAGAACCAATATTTTTTAAATGTCCATACTACCCAAATCAATCTATAGATTTAGTGAAATCCCTATCAAAATACCATAAGCATTTTCACAAAGCTAGAACAAATAATCCTAAAATTTGTATGGAATCACAAAAGACCCTGAATAGCCAAAGCACTTTTGAAGGAGAAGAACAAAACTGGAGGTATCACAATCCCAGATTTCAAGATATACTACGGAGCTGTAGTCATTTAAACAGTATAGTACTGGCACAAAAATAGACACATATATCATCGAACAGAATAAACAGCTGAGAAACAAACCCACGATTACATGTTCAATTAATTTTCAACAAAGGAGGCAAGAATATGCAATGTGAAAAAGATTGTCTCTTCAGCAAATGGCATTTGGAAAATTGCACAGCTACATATGAAAGAATGAAACTGGGCCGTTTTCTTACACCATACACAAAAATAAGCTCAAAATGGATTAAGGACCTAAATGTGAGACCTGAAACCATAAAAATCCTAGAAGAGAGCACAGGTAGTAATTTCTCTGACATTGGCTGTACCAACATTTTTCTAGATATGTCCCCCCCAGGCAAGGGAAATAAAAGCAGAAATTGAGACTACATCAAGATAAAAAGCTTCTGAACAGCAAAGAAAATAATAAACAAAACTAAAAGACAACCTACTGAATAGACAAAGATATTTGCAAATGTCATATCTGATAAAGTGTTAGTATCCAAAATATAAGGAACTTATACAACTCAATACAAAAAACCTAAATAATTCAATTTAAAAATGGGCAGATGGGGATGCCTGGGTGGCTCAGCGATTGAATATCTGCCTTTGGCTCAGGGCATGATCCCGGAGTTCCAGAATCAAGTCCCATATTGGGCTCCCTGCAGGAAGCTTGCTTCTCCCTCTGCTTATGTCTCTCCCTCTCCCTATGTGTCTCTCATGAATAAATAAATAAAATCTTTACATTAAAAAATAAAAATAAAAATGAGTAGATGACCATGAACAGACATTTTTCCAAAGAAGACATATGGATGGTCAACAGACACATGAAAAGATGCTCAGCATCACTAATCATCAGGGAAATGCAAATCAACCCCACAATGAGATGTCAACACACACCTGTCAGAATGGTTAAAATCACCAACAGAAGAACAAGTGTTTGTGAGGATGTAGAGAAAAAGGAACTGTTGTGCACTGTGGAAAACAATATGAAGGTTCCTCAAAAAATTAAAAATAGAATTAACCCTAAGATCTAGTAATTCCATTACTGGGTATTTACCCAAAGAATATGATAGCATCATTTTGTTCCCCTATGTTTATTGCAGCATTATTTATAATAGCCAATTTTGAAAGCAGCCCAAGTGTTCCATCAATAGATGAATAAAGAAGAGGTGTATATACATATATGTGTAATGGAATATTACTCAGCTATAAAAAAGAATAAAATCTTGTCATTTGCAAAACAACGTGGATGGAGCTAGAGAGTATATATTTCTTTTTTTTTTTTTTTAAAGATTTTATTTATTTATTGACACAGAGAGGCAGAGACACAGGCAGAGGGAGAGGGAGAAGCAGGCTCCACACAGGGAGCCCGATGTGGGACCCGATCCCGGGTCTCCAGGATCACACCCCAGGCTGCAGGCGGCGCCAAACCGCTGCACCACCAGGGCTGCCCGAGAATATATTTCTAAGTGAAATAAGTTAGGGAAAGGCAAATACCATATGATTTCACTCATATGTAAAATTTAAGACACAGAATAAGTGAACAAGTTAAAAAAGAGATAAACTGAAAAACTCGTAACTATAGAAACAAACTGGCGATTACTAGAGGGGAGGTGGGTGGAGGGATAAGTGAAATAGGTGAAGGGCATTAAAGGTACACTTATGGTGATGAGCACTGAGGAATGTATAGAATTGTTGAATCACTATATTGTACACCTGAAACTAATATAACACTGTATGTTAACCACACTAGAATTAAAATTAAGAAAAAAAAAATCTTCCAAATCAGCCTAGCATTAGACAACCTCTTCCACAGTACATAATAGTGGGGTTAGAGGAGCACTGTAGGGATATGTGATGATCAGCCTGATGTTGCAAACAGTGATTGCGCTCATCTTCTCTTTGTCTGCTCTTGGCATCTCATGATCTTCAGCATATGAAGGATCTGGACTTATTTTATTTTTTAAGATATTATTTATTTGAGAGAGAGAGCACAAGCAGGGGTGGGGGGGAGGGCAGAGGAAGAGGGAGAAGCAGGCTGCCCGCTGAGCAGGGAACTCGATGCCAGGCTAGATCTCATGATCCTGGGATCATGACCGCAGCCGAAGGTAGATGCTCAACCGACTGAGCCACCCAGGTGCCTCAGATCTGGACTATTTTAGATTTTTGGGTCTTGAAGTCATCCACCATGTATGGACATACAATAGGTAAGTAGGAAAATACTTAGATGTACATAAATACTAAATTTTAAGTGGTTTAGAGGGGGAGAAAGTTCATAGAAGTAATCTCCAGGTGACTGTTCAACAGAAGAGGAAATGGATAGTAGTCTTGTTTGGAACAAGATGGAACATCGTGAACATGTTTTCTGATTTTTTCTAAAGATTTATTTATTTTAGAGAGAGAGAGTGGGAGAGTGCACAAGCCGGGAGAGGGGCAGGAGGAGAGAGAGGAGAAGCAGATTCCCCACTGATTGGGGTGCCCGATGCCGGGCTTGATCTCAGAACTCTGAGATCATGACGTGAACTGAAAGCAAGAGTCGAATGCTTGACCGACTGAGCAACCCAGGCGCTCTATGTTTTCTGATTCTTGAATACTTGTATTTTTCAGAAGCTCAGGATACTTCCATTATCCTGTTGATGCTGGGCAAAGCTTTAGTTTTTTTCATCTTACCTGAAATCATCTAATTAACAAAGGTGGTCAGTATGAAGGATGGAATCACAACACACACTTTGAGTTGAATATTTTAAAATTAAATGGAATTTTGATTGGAATTACATTAAATGTATAAATTATTTTAGGATGTAGTTATATCTTTATAAAAATCTGTTATGAAAGCCAGTCCTATGGCATAATTCTATATATTTTAAGCTTGTCTTTATATGTTTTAGTAAGATTTTATAATTTTTATTGTACGGGTTCTGCATATTAAATAAATGGCTATTCTGTGCTTTTGCTGCTCATGTGAATGTGATCTCTCTTTCAAGCATTTATTTTTTTGTGTACTTTGGGGAAGGAAAAAACTATTAATTTCTGTATACTTTTGTGTAACCACTTTACTGAACTTTCTTTTCTCATCAATTTAAATAATACCTAGTGGATTTTATATGTGTATTATTTTCTTCTTTTTTGATTTTTCATTTTTACTGTATAGAAATGCAATTTATTTTTGAGTGTTGATATTGTAACCTGCAATTTGCTGAATTTATTAGTTCTAATGGCTTTTTTTGTGGAGTCTATGGGGTTTTCTATATTTAAACTCATGCCATCTGCAAACAGACAATTTTACTTACCCCTTTCCTATTTGGATGCCTTCTATTTCTTTTTGTTGCCTAATGGTTCTTGTAGGACTTTGAGTACTGTGTCAGTATATGTGAAAAGAGTGGGTATCTTTGTCTTGTTCTTGATCTTACTTTTTTTTTTTTTAAAAAGATTTTATTTATTTATTCATGAGACACACACAGAGCCAGAGACACAGGCAGAGGGAGAAGCAGGCTCCATGCAGGGAGCCCGACGTAGGACTCGATCCCAGGTCTCCAGGATCACACCCTGGGCCGCAGGCAGCGCTAAACTGCTGTGCCACCGGGGCTGCCCTTGTTCTTGATCTTAAAGGAAAAGCTTTCAGCTTTTCATCTTTGAGTATGATGTTAGCTGTGTGCTTGTCATACATGCCCTTATTATGTTGAGGTACATTCCTTCTATATCTAATTTTTGAGAATTTTTTTTATCAAGAAAGGATGTTGAATTTTGTCAAATGCTTATGTGCATCTATTGAGACAATCCTATGATTTTTCCCTTCATTTTGTTAACGTGATATATCACATTTATTGATTTGTATATGTTAAACTATCCTTGCATCCAAGGGTAAATCCCACGTGATCATGGTATATGATCCTTTTAATGTACTGTTGAGTTTGGTTTGCTAATATTTTGTTGAGGGTTTCTGCATCTATGTTCATCAAAATATTGGCCTGTAGTTTTCTTTTCTTGTAGTGTCACATGAGTTTCATTAAAAGAGATTCTGGAAGAGTCAGAGTGAGAGTCAGAGGCAATGTGATAATGGAAGCAGGGATAGGGTGATGCACTTTTAAGATGGAAGAAGAAGCCAGAAGCCAAGAAATACTGGCAACCAATAGAAGTCTGGAAGAGGAATGAAAATGGATTCTTCCCTGGAGACTCCAGAAGGAACCAGCCTTAGTAGGCCCGTTGACTTCAGCCTGGTAGAAACTAATTTTGGACTTCTTAGTTCTAGAAGTGAAAGGGAATAAGTTTTTTGTTTGTTTTTGTTTTTGAAATAGAATAAGTTTGTATTGATTTTTCTTTTTTAAGATTTTATTTATTTATTCACAAGACACAGAGAGAGGCAGAGACATAGGTAGAGGGAGAAGCAGACTTCCGGCTGGGAGCCTGATGTGGGACTTGATCCCAGGACCTTGGGGTCATGACCTGAGCCAAAGGCAGATGCTCAACCATTGAGCCACCCAGGCACCCCAAGTTTGTATTGATTTAAGCCACCAAATTTGTGATAATTTGTTACAACAGCAACAGAAAACTAATTTACTTGCTTGATCTCCTGCAGATTTTATCTCTTAAAAAAACTACCTGCATTCAAATTGTCCTCTCAATGTTTGCTTCTAGGAGAATATATGCTATGACACTCACCATCTTTGCTCTACTTTCCAACAGTTCTCACCACCCCATTCTAAGACATAATTGTCTTTTCTTGGACAGGTGTTGGAGTCTCTACCAGCAACTAACTATTGAAGTATTTTTTTTTTTTTGCAACTATTGAAATATTAAACCCACTACCAACACAGCCATATTTATTGATTTAACTATAGGTTATGTTCTCAGCATTTTCTTCACATGGTTTCCTTATTCATGTAGACTATAATATTTTATTTGCTACGATAGTGTGAAAGGAGACTCTTGTTTAAATGAAGTTAGAGGGGCAGCCTGGGTGGCTCAGCGGCTTAGCGCTGCCCTTGGCCCAGGGCCTGATCCTGGAGACCCTGGATCGAGTCCCACATCGGGCTCCCTGAATGGAACCTGTTTCTCCCTCTGCCTGTCTCTCTCTCTCTCTCTGTCTCTCATGAATAAATAAATAAAATCTTTAAAAAAATAAAAATAAAAAATAAATGAAGTTAGATCGCTCTTGGAAGTTCAAAGTGATTTAACATTCATTAATTTCATTTGAACAAAACTCTTATTTTCTTAACAATAATTTTGAAGAATTTTAAAGCACTTATTCATCAAGTACATTTATTATACTGTATTTATGAAAGCAAGGAAGTGAACATCTACTGTATTTATTGGAGATTACTTCCAGAGACAGAATCAATTATAGCTGCCTTAAGCAGAAAGGAAATATAAAGAGGCAATATCACCAAAAGGGCTGAAGAAAAAAAACTATGAGCTGCATTGCCAGGGTTGACTTTCTTTCTTTCTTTTTTTTTTTAAGATTTTATTTATTTATTCATGAGAGACACAGAGAGAGAGAGGCAGAGACATAGGCAGAGGGAGAAGCAGGCTCCACACAGGGAGCCTGATGCAGGACTCGATCCTGGGGCTCCAGGATCATGCCCTGGGCCAAAGGCAGGCCCTCAACTGCTGAGCCACCTGGGCGTCCCACCAGGGTTGACTTTCAAAACAATCTACAAAACCAGGTCTCCAAGGCCACTATTGCTCCTACCATAGTCTAAAAGGTGCTTTTTGAGTGAGCCTACTACTACTGAAGTGCTGACTTGGGAGCCACTGCCTGTGCTGTGATAGGGAAGCCACTTCTGCTAAATTAGGAAACCACAGCCTCAGCTCCTGACATTGGAACCAGGCCACTTCAGCTATGATCTGCATCCACAAAATGAATTTCTCACACCTGGCCTCTCTTCCTACATAACTTGGTTCCAAATCTAAGTATTGGATGAGTGTGCATCTGTTATGTAGAATCTAAATCTCACCCATAATTTTAGTTGTGAGGAAGTCTGGAAAATAGAGCTTGTTGCTTTCAAGTCTGTAATCCAGGAAGGCACAGATGGGGACTGGTACAGAACTGAGCAAGGCAGTCCACAAAACCCACTACAACTATGTGCTAGCAACAATATTGGAATGATAAGAAGAAAAAATGTTCTGCTTGATGTTCCCAGAATAGGAAACTATATTAGCTTCAACAGCTCATTCTAGTTATTGAAATTAATACTCTCTTATTACTATATTTTTATGTAGCAAAATTGGTTCTCCTTTGCTTATGACAATGTTTCGGTAAGCTTTCATGAGCCCATTTCAAAAATAGACTGACTCAGGTCCCACAGACTCCAACTTCCCTCTTTTATCTTACCATGTACCAACCATAGTGTTTTGGAGCCTAGGGGTGTTGGATCATAGTTGTTGACTGATGATCTTGAGCCTTCATTCCATGACCAAAGGGGAAAGTTCTTGAATTAATGTAGAAATTTGAATTAGATCCTGGGGCTAAAAATCTTGAATTATGCCACAATACAGTAATTTTTGTGGGCTGTTATTATGCTGTGATGTTTTGAGCATCCAGAATCCATGTTCAGGGGAAAGGAGAAGCAGGTGGTACGATGTAAAAAGACTTCTTGGTGAAGTCCTGTTTTATTGAAGCTGAGAAACTTTGATGGAGGCTATATCACTATTTTTTCTTCTTTATCGTTTTATACTTTGTTTTGGTAAGAGTTCTGGTTCTGTTGGATGCTATGGAGGGGAAAACTCAGCAACAACCGCTGTTCACTTGGCAGAGTTGCTTTGCCTTTGCTCTCCATGGAAAACATTGGGAATAATTTGATTAATTTAGTTTTGTGAAAATAGCATTTTAAAGGTAGATGGTTGGGGTACCTGGGTGGCTTAGTCAGTTAAGCATCTGACTCTTGATTTTGGCTCAGGTCATGATCTCAGGGTTGTGAAATTAAGCCCCACATCGGGTCCCACACTGGGCATGGAGCCTACTTGAGATTCTCTCTCTCCCTCTGCCTCTCCCTACCTCCTCTCCCTCTCTAAAAAAAAAATAAAGGTAGATAGTCGTTGGCTTTTATAATTTTACCCCCTGAATTTTCATGCATACATCTTCAAGGATTTTTGGATTGCAGCAAGAAATTAAAACATAACTTTAGGAAGATAGTTTATCCATCAGATGGTTTTGAAAATAAATGCTCAGTGAATGTGAATTGTGAAACTGGGCTCTTTGAAACAGTTCTAAGAGCAAAATGTTTCTTTTCAGAGCACATCATCAAAGTTTGTATATTGCAGTAATTTGAATAATGATAGGGAATCTTGGGAAACCAGCAGCAAAATATAAAATAACAAACATCTGGAAAGTTGGCACGCGTGACTTGGAAAGATACCGTGTGGAATGACAGGTGTGCAATGTAAATGCTAGGGGATCAGGTGGGAGTAGTTATTGTAGGTAGTAGGACTAGAGGCTGCAAAATGAGAGATTCAAGTTTCTTTTTTTTTTTTTTTTTTATTTATTTATGATAGTCACATCACAGAGAGAGAGAGAGAGAGAAAGAGAGAGGCAGAGGGAGAAGCAGGCTCCATGCACCGGGAGCCCGACGCGGGACTCGATCCCGGGTCTCCAGGATCGCGCCCTGGGCCAAAGGCAGGCGCCAAACCGCTGCGCCACCCAGGGATCCCAAGATTCAAGTTTCTTATTTATCTGTTCCCAAAACAGATGACCAGGAAACTAACCATTAATTTATGTGTGTATTGCATATTATATACATCTTTATAGGAATACTTGTATTTTTATTAAACAAATCCAACACTTTATATTCTTAATCCTGTATAAGACTCTTTCCCTTGGATCTATTTGGCCACAAATAAATTAATGAACATTTTAATGAAACTGATACTCTTTCTCATCTAAAATGATTATATAAAAAAAAACCTCTGCCAAGGGCACGTGTGTGGCTCAGTCACTTAAGTGTCTGCCTTTGGCTCAGGTCATGATCTCAGAGGCCTAGGATCAAGCCCCACATCAGAATCCCTGCTCAGCAGAGAGTCTGCTTCTCCCTCTCTCTCTGTTCCTTTCCCTTGCTCATGCTCTCTCTCTCTCTCTCTCTCTCTCATTCTCTCTCTCTCAAATAAATAATCTTAACAAAAAACAAAAAATCTCTACCATTGATTTCAAACCTTGCTATCAGTTATAAATTGTCCACATTTAAATCAACTTTCACTTCAGTTAAGCTTTTCTTTCATTTTCCCCTTAGAACAGTGTTTCTCAAAGTATGATCCCCAGAAGCAGCATCAGCATCACCTGGGGACTTGTTAGAAATGGGAACTCTTGGGCCTGACCACAGATATGCAGAATCATAAGCTCTGGTGGTGGGAGAGGTTTGTGTTTAAACAAGCCCTCCAGGTGGTCCTTATGTGAGAACCAAGTTTGAGAACCACTACTAGTCTAGGGTCAGAGACATTAGAGAGAGTAGGCTATGGTCATACCGACCTAAACTTTTGACAAAATTGTATTTCTTCCCATTTCAGAGGGCAATCTTCTGTGCAGTTAATTTATATGGGAAGACAGTGCTACTGGAACTAAATGTTGCTAAGTTCATCTACTTTGATGATAGACAGGGAAAAGGATGAAGAGGCCATATTTGAAAACTTATGTTACTCATTAGCGACTCTAGCCAAAGATGATAAAAGGAAACAAAGAAAAATCTGGTTGGAGTTGGGAAGATGCCTAACCTAATCTAGAAGAAATAGATTTGTCACTTGGCATTGATTTCTCTATAAAGAATGTCTGTAATATCTGGGTTTTGCACAGGACGCAGAGCAGAGTTGGACTTTTAGGAGCCCTTACATACATTATTCATGTCATGGTAGTGATCCCCAAACCAAAAGAGCTCAAGGTTGCTGCTGTCATCAAGGACTCAGTGGATCCTTCCTCTTCTGAGGTCATTCTTGGGAGGTCTGGCTTTGTGCATGCTGCTTCCCAGTTTAAACTTGGACTGAGAAGAATTTAAGCAGGTGAAAATTGTTCACTGTTCTAGAAAGCCCAGAGGCAATCCCAGTGCCATCCCATTCTTTTGACATGCCCTAGCTGACTGTTAAATGAAAATTTGTTTTTTTTTCCTTTAGTTTATGGATGGATAGGTATTCATTGGGACTAAATTATGGTACCCAATGATGGAAAGGTATTATGGGTTAAATTGTGCTCCTCTAAAAGATATGTTGAAGTCCTAACCCCCAGCACCTCAGAATGTAACCTTGTTTAGAAATAGGGTGATTGCAGACATAATTAGGAGTAGAATGGGCTCTTAAGCCACTTTTATTGGTTTTCTTTATAAGAAAAGGAGAAGACAGAGCAGGGCGCCTGGGTGGCTCAGTCGGTGAAGTGTGTACCTTCCGCTTGAGTCATGATATCAGGGTCCTGGGATCGAGTTCCATGTTCTCCTTGCTCATCAGAGAGTCTGCTTCTCCCTCTCCCTCTCCCTCTGCGCCTCCCCTCCAACCCTGTTTGTGCTCTTTCTCACACTCTCAAATAAATAAACAAATAAATAAATAAAATCTTAAAAAAACAAAGACACAGAGACAGAAACACACAGGGAGAACCCCATAACACAACAGAGAAATTAGAGTGATGAATCTATAAGCCACGGAATGCTGAGGATTTCTGGCAACCACCAGAAGCTAAAAGAGGCAAGAAAGAATTCTTTTGTAGAGCTTTCAGAGGGAGCATGGCCCTACCAATATCTTGATTTCACAATTCTAGCCTCCAGAATTGTTAAAGAATGAATTTTTTAAAAGATTTTATTTATTTATTCATGAGAGACAGAGAGAGAGAGAGAGAGGCAGAGACACAGGCAGAGGGAGGAGAAGCAGGCTCCTCACAGGGAGCCTGATGTGGGACTCGATCCCGGGTCTCCAGGATCAGGTCCTGAGCCAAAGGCAGATGCTCAACTGCTGAGCCACCCAGGGGTCCCTAAATTTCTGTTGTTTTAAGCCTCCTGGTTTATGGTACTTCATTACTGCAGCCCTTTGAAACTAATACAGAAGGCAAATGAGTGAGTTCAGCTCACCTCTGTATGTTTAAGAGAGCACATGTGAGTAAACAGAATACTCCAGAAATATTGGGGAATTTGGTAGTCTAGTTAACTGAATTTTCTGGTTTGAGCATTAGCCAGCTTACTCAGTATTTAATTTTATCAACAGTGTTATATGTATTAATCTTCTGGGTTGTCAGTTGTAATTATAATGATAGAAGTATAATTAAAAAAGCCACATGACCACCAAATTACCTGTAAATTCTATAATATTTCCATGTTCTTAAAGATTCTTTTTTCTTTTAATTAGAATGCGTGTGAGTGGGGAAGGGTCAGGGACAGGGACAGAGACACATAGACTTTGCACTGGGCTTGGAGCCCAACGCAAGGCTTGATCTCATGACCCTGAGGTCATGACCTGAGTCAAAATCAAGAGTCAGACCTTAACTGACTGAGCCGCCCAGGCGCCCTTTCTATGTTCTAATACAGAAGTTTAAGGATTTGGAAAAATCTGCAGATCAAAGACTTACATTGAACTGAACCAAATCATAAGAGGTAGGAGACAGGGACGCCTGGGTGGCTTAGCGGTTAAGCACCGCCTTCGCCCTGGGGTGTGATCCTGGAGTCCCAGGATCATGTCCCACCTCAGGCTCCCTGCATGGAGCCTGCTTCTCCCTCTGCCTGTGTCTCTGCCTCTCTTGCTTTCTCTCTGTGTCTTTCATGAATAAATAAATAAATAAATCTTAAAAAAAAAAAAAAGGAGGTAGGAGACAATGATATAATCCAAACTAAAGCTATATTGCTTTTACTCTTTGATAATTCATAAAGCACTTTTAGATGTTACAAATATTGGATATAGCAAGTATATACTCATTATCAAACTGGTTATGGTTGTTGAGTCTTGAGTCTTACAGATTAATTCAGTTTATTAATTTCTTTTTTCTTTTGGTAGTCAAAACCAGTTCTAGATATTTGAACTTTGTCTATTCAGAACCTGACCAGTGAGGACACATTGCTATATGACATGAGAGTCCAGTGGCAAAGCTTTCGGATGAGACAATCCATGTGTCATGTTGTAAGAGAAGACAGCAGGGTGACTACAGTCATTGGCTCTAGAAGTGAGAACCTGTGTAATGATATATTCAGCGGCCTAGTGATTTCTCTCAGGCTCTCAGCATTTTGGACAATCCCACATTTGCTTTAAGGTTCTCAGAGGATTTCCAAAATCAGCAAGGTTCAAGTAAAGAAAAGATACTGACTCTTTATGACAGCTAGGTAATGCATATAATATATGAATCATACAAGGCCTACCATATTTATTGTTTGGGGCATTTATTTGGCACAGCTAGAAAGATGGTCTCAATAGTTTCCTGAATGTGATAAAAATGCTGAACTGCAGGGGTGCCTGGGTGGGTTCAGTCAGTTAAGTATCTACCTTTGGCTCAGGTCATGATCCCAGTGTCTTGGGATGGAGTCCCACCTCGGGCTCCCTGCTCCTCGAAGAACCTGCTTCTTCCTCTCCCTCTGCCTGCTGCTCCCCCTGCTTGTGTGCTCTCTGTCAAACAAACAAACAAACAAACAAACAAATAAATGAGTAAGTAAGTAAATAAATTCTTTTTAAAAAATGCTGAACTGTAGAGTCACTCCTTTTTTTCTTTAAATATTTTATTTATTTATGTGTTCATGAGAGACACAGAGAGATAGAGAGAGAGAGAGGAGAGAGAGTCAGAGACACAGGTAGAGGGAGAAGCAAGCTCCATGCAGGGAGCCCGATGTGGGACTTGATCCCGGGTCTCCAGGATTACACCTCGGGCTGAAGGCAGGCGCCAAACCGCTGAGCCACCCAGGGATCCCCGAAAAAGGAGATTCTAAAGATGCAAAGATAAAGTATTATGTTACTCCAATGACTCCTTCAAGCATTGATGTTCTCAGCCATGATGGGAATGAATTTTGGGTATATCATCTTTTATTGGTGAAATCATTAAATAGTCAATTCATTAAAACAACTCAAGTTAAACAACCATTTTGACTGGTTTCTATTAACAAGATTTTAGCATTTTTGAGTGAAGAGACAGTTTATATTTTTTCCCATAAAGCAGGCATGAATAATAGATATTCAATAAACACTTGGTTATTTCATTCCTAATGTGAAACTGACACTAGAAGCTATGAATAATATGATTTTGAAAGCATGTGTATTTATTTTTTTGTTAATTTTTTTATGAGAAGGTGATACAAATTTGGCCATATCTATCAAACTTTACAGATGTATTTATTCTTTGCTCCAGTAATTCTACCTCTGGACATTGCCCCTATGGATACATATGTACATGGGGGAAAGGCCATATGTATAAGGTTACTCACTACAGCATTGTTCACAACCTAGTGTCTGCAATAGAGTCCTGTTTTATTGGAACACAGCCATGACCAATCATTTACATATGGTCTAAGGCTGTTTTTGTGCTACATGGGCAGAACTGAGTGGTTGCCACTGAGACTATGTTCGCAAAACCTAAAACAATTACTATCTGGCCTTAAAACAACATTTACCACCCCCAGCTCTAAGTGATTCAATTTTAACAAAATCTTACATACGGTTGTGTAGCACATGCACATACAAATACAAAATTGTTAAAATATGAAATAGTTAAAAAGAAAATCTAAACCACTAGCTTCACTCTTGAGAATGTACAGAGGAGATGGCATTCTCTTTTAGTTTGTAAATCTTTCCCCTTGAGAGAAAAGACAGAAGGCAAGGTTGCTTTATCATTATTTGACAAGGATTCTTTGGGTGTATACCGTGGGGATGGTGCTCCTGGGACTGCAGGGTACAGAGACAAATAAAGCATGATCTTTCTTCTTGAGGGCTCACAGTCTAGCAAGGGAGTCAGACATGTGAAATAATTATGACACAAAATGATGAGCACTGTGAGAAAGAAAATAAAAAAGTGCTATGGGAACAACAGCAGCAGCAGAAAATGTGTGAATCTACTCAAGGCCTTTTTTTTTTTTTTTTTAATCATGTACTATAACTGAAAGAGGGTATTCACAAAAGGAAGTCATGTTGAAATAAAAATTGCCAGTGAGATAGGTTTTACTCTTTCTGAGCAAACAAAGCTGGTGGAAAGAACATTTGTCTAATTCAAAACCTAAACAAAATGTTTAGGCCCAAGAATATTACTGTATCTTGTCTTTTTTTGTGGGGGGTTCTAAGTTTATGCAGCTAGATTTGTTTTCTGAATGCTGACCTATTTAAAGTTTTACAGTGGCTCATTTGGTGCTTCATGAAAATAAAATCTGCATCTTACTGTCATAGGCATTTTTCACAGAAGCAAAATTTGTTTTCCTTTTCGTTTACCATAGGTTTAGCAAATAATAGAAGCGTAACTGTCTGTAAGTGTGTTTAAAAATGAAGAGAGTATTCATCCATGTGAATGGAGGGAGATAAAAAACCATCAGCTTCACTTCTAGCATGCTGAGTTTTCATTTTCTTTCTTTTTTTTTTTTTTTTAAGATTTTTATTTATTCATGAGAGGCACAGAGAGAGAGAGAGGCACAGAGACGCAGGCAGAGGAAGAAGCAGGCTCCACGCAGGGAGCCCCACATGGGACTCGATCCCAGGACCCCAGGTTCACGCCCTGGACTGAAGGTGGCGCTAAACCGCTGAGCCACCAGGCTGCCCTCATTTTCATTTTAAATTAGTTCGCACTATTTTTTTTGGAGGCTGTTATATTTGAGGTTTCTTTAGTATTCCTCAGATATGGAACAAAATGCAAAGATGAATGACAGAATGGTTGATATATAAAGTAGAAAGTTTAGGTTAACATTACGTTTCCTTCATGGCGTCCTTTTGCTCCCACAGTCCAATTCTCTACCCTTCCTACTCTCATTTATGGATAGAAAGGTTGACCTGCAAGGATTCCAGGAATGTGCTTCATATTTCCTGGCTTCTGGTTGAGTTCAACCAATGGGAAGCCCTGGCAGATTGCAGAAAGGGAAGGAGGTGAAGTTCAGGGTGTTTACTATCCTGCTTCGTCCTGTAGGATCATCATAAACCGCATCCCTCGGCAGAAGGAAGGACATGTAGCCAATTTCCCCAATTCTCACAGTCTACAGGCTCTAGTAACTGCCTTGCTCTTAGCACTTGTGTGCCTTGTTGTTACTAGCCTTGAGGTATTTCACCATTCCCAGTGATTTCCCCATTGCTTCCCACACTTTTGTCAATAGTTTCTTTTTTTTTTTTTTTTTTTAAAGTTGTTTTTTTTAATTTTTATTTATTTATGATAGTCACAGAGAGAGAGAGAGAGAGAGAGAGAGAGAGAGAGGCAGAGACACAGACAGAGGGAGAAGCAGGCTCCATGCACTGGGAGCCCGACGTGGGATTCGATCCTGGGTCTCCAGGATTGCGCCCTGGGCCAAAGGCAGGCGCTAAACTGCTGCGCCACCCAGGGATCCCTTTTTTTTTTTTTTTTAAAGTTGTTTTTTTTAATTTTTATTTATTTATGATAATAGTTTCTTTATAAAACTCTCCTCAAATTAGCCCGGCTGACTGTGCCTTGCCAGGGAATTGAGGGATTCAGTATATTCCTGTAAGGTTGTTTTGCAAATCAAAATCTTAAATGCAGGGCAGCCCCAGTGGCTCAACGGTTTGGCGCCTGATCCTGGAGACCTGGGATCTGGTCCCACGTTGGGCTCCTTGCATGGAGCCTGCTTCTCCCTCTTTCTGTGTCTCTGCCTCTCTCTCTCTCTGTGTCTCTCATGAAAAAATAAATAAAATCTTTTAAAAAAAATCTTAAATGCATAGAGGAACTTAACATTAAAAGAACACCGAGATAGCTATTTTTATAAAGGGAAGAATTTTATAAATCTAAATAGGCATCGATTAATTTTTTAAAATCTTGTTTATACATTAGGTTTATGGGGAAGGATGCTTTTTTCCATGCAGTTTCAAGTTCAGAATTTTCAGATACCATTCAGAATACATCTCATTCCTCTTTCTCAAGACAGTCCCCCAAATATTCGAAGGTGTTGTCCCCCTGAGGTTCCTCTTCATTGTGGTGAGCCATACCCCACTCAAGTCCAACAAATACTCCACATAGGACATAATTTTAAATGTGTTTACTATCCTGATTTATCTTCCCTGAATATGCTTTGTTGGAAGCATCCAGAATGCCTGACTCAGAGTCGATTGGAAAATTATAGGTAAAAGTAAAAATTTTAATCAAATTCACTAGCATCTATAAAACACTAAAATATAATTAAATTCCCATAAGGTGCTTGAGGAGTCCTGTTGAAAAAACATGAGTCTTCACCGTAAACTGAAGGTGGCCAGCTGACTAGGGCAGAAAAATTTCAGTCCAACCAGCACTGACCTCGTTCTACATAACACACTTGTAGGACTGCATTTATTTCCCTGCTCTGCTGCCTCTTCCCCACAGTTATGCACACTATTGAGTTATATTAATCATCTGGTCAACCAAAACCTCTAAGTCTTTTTCAGACATGGAGTTACTAAGCTAAATTTCTCCGATCCTGTGTTCGTGTGGCCATTAGGTTTTTCTTTTGACAAAAGGGTAGTCTGTGACCTTTATACCTACTTCACTGCTTATTGGCTGGGCAGTCTCACCTTGAACCTCTTGTTAGGATGAAGACTAAGAAATCATAAGAAAGAAACCCTTCATACAGTGGCTTATATATCAAATAATAGCTGTGATGTGAGCAGTTTGGGTCATTAGAGAAGCTTTGTTCCATTTGTTTTTTTTTTTTTTAATTTTTATTTATTTATGATAGAGAGAGAGAGAGAGAGAGGCAGAGACACAGGCAGAGGGAGAAGCAGGCTCCATACACTGAGAGCCCGATGTGGGATTCGATCCTGGGTCTCCAGGATCGAGCCCTGGGCCAAAGGCAGGCGCTAACCCGCTGCGCCACCCAGGGATCCCCTGTTCCATTTGGTTATCCAGGGACTCAGGTCCCTTTCATCTTATAGCACGGCCATTCTCCTAGGACATTGTTTTCATCTGCTCCCTGATGCACAACCACTGTCAAATCTATTCTAGCTCTAGCCATGGGAAAAGGAAGAAGAATATATAAGAGGCACCTCAATATCTTAACTGACCTGGAAGTAGGACTGATCATGTGTACCAAGATTTAATGAGTCAAAACGTAGACACAGGACTGTAACTAACTACAAGGGGGCTGGGAAATATAGTCTAGTTGAGCAATCATGTGCCCAACCACAACTCCATTTCTATGTGAGAAGGTATGTACAGACTTTGGTGACAACTATCAGTTTCTACTACTAACCACATTGTCTTAGAAACTTTCTTTTTTTTTCCTTAGACACTTTCTTTTTTTTTTCCTTAGACACTTTCTACCATTCATTCATTCATTCATTCATTCATTTGTCCATTCATAAAACTTCATGAGAACTTAGTGTCAGGCATTGAGATACATGCTGGAGGAATGCAAAGGTTCATGAGACCAAGACCATACAACGAAACAACTGAAAATCCAGTATACTGAAGCTTCTTTGGATTTGAATTATGCTATCTAGGGTATTAAGATACCTAGCCACCTGTTATTTTTGTGTTTGGTCAGTATATCACCAATATTCTCTTCCAAATCCATGATCAGCATGTTAAAAGGTGAGATGTGAGAATAGAACCTTTGGCAGCCACTAGGAGCTTCCCCTTAGGTTGACGTGACTCAGCAATGAGTTGCTATGAGGTAAAGATATTCAACCATAAAAATCCATCCGGGGCAGCCCCGGTGGCTCAGCGGTTTAGCGCTGCCTGTAGCCCAGGCTGTGATCCTGGAGACCCGGGATCGAGTCCCACATCAGGCTCCCTGCATGGAGCCTGCTTCTCCCTCTGCCTGTATCTCTGCTTCTCTCTCTCCTCTCTGTGTATTCTCATGAATAAATAAATAAAATCTTTAAAAAAAATAAAAAAAAGAAAAATTACTTAAAAAAAAAATCCATCCGAATCTCATTCAGTCCATCCTCAATGATATCTTAACAGACTTTATCAGTGAACTACTTTTCAGATTCTCTTTGGCTACCCCATTCCCTGCTCTACCATCCAGATATCCCTATCAGAAATGAGATTCAAATGGTCGGGTGTTACTGGTCCTGAGAGAACCTCCCCCCTCATAAGTACCATGTCAGCCTTTTAGTCTTTATAAATAGTTCTTTCAATAAACTGCTCTAGAATCTTGCCTCACAAATTACGCATTAGTTTATAGGTACAGAATTCTTTGCCCTTTAAAAAATTCAGACCACTTGGTCTGGTCATGCTTATACCATCTCTCATAAATTTCACAATTCTTCAGAGTTGTTAAATACAATCTCATGTCTAAGTTTTTCCAGAGTCCTGGGATATAACTGATTCAAGCTGAAGAACTTAAAATAAAAAGACCTGTTCCTCTCTTTAAGTCTCACATATCTCTATCTCCAAATCACTCTTAACACCTTCAAGTCCAAAGATCATTCTTAATAGAGAAGAATCAGAAAAATGGATTTGGGTTGAGTGGGGTTGCTTTCTCTGTCATCTTTCTTTCTTTCTTTCTTTCTTTCTTTCTTTCTTTCTTTCTTTCTTTTTTAAACTCAGGAGAGACACAGAGAGAGGCAGAGACACAGGCAGAGAGAGAAGCAGGCTCCATGCAGGGAGCCCAATGCGGGACTCGATCCCAGGACCCAGGATCATGACCTGAGCCAAAGGTAGATGCTCAACCACTCAGCCACCCACGTGCCCCTCTCTATCATCTATTAACATGACATTATCTGCCCTGAGTAATATCTTTTTTCCTCACTATATTTGATACTGCCTTTCTTAAGCTTAGGATGTTAGGAGAGCTTATACTCTCCCAAATCAAATATTACAAAAACCTCTTACTCTTTGCCCCTCATATCCCCACTCAATAGTTTATCCTGTTTTTCTCCCATTGGAGTGGTCTAATCTCCTGGGTTCATATTTTCTGTGTTCCCTTGGCTTTTTGCTTACTTTGTGGCCAGATTTTTGAGAATCAGGGCTAAACTACACGGTGCGTGTGTGTGTGTGTGTGTGTGTGTGTATGTGCACGCATGTGTGAGAGAGATAAAGTCTATGTGATGGGAGAGCATGGATGGCTTAGTTGGTTAGGCTTCTGCCTTCTGCTTGGGTCATGATCCCAGGGTCCTGGGTTCGAGCCCTATGGCAGGCTTCCTGCTAAGCAAGGAGCCTGCTTCTCCCTCTCTCCTATGCTGTGCTCTCTCTCTCACTAACTCTCTGTCTCAAATAAAAATAAAATCTTAGAAAAAAAGTCTGTGTGGGTCACCTGGGTGACTCAATGGTTGAGCATCTCCCTTTGACTCAGGGCGTGATTCTGGAGTCCTGGGATCAAGTCCCACATTGGGCTTCCTGCCTGGAGCCTGCTTCTCCCTCTGCCTATGTCTCTACCTCACTTTCTGTGTCTCTCATGAATAAATAAATAATTTAAAAAAAAAAAAAAAAAAGAAGTCTATGTGACAAACCTTTCAGTCTTACTTGTTTAGGTATTTCCCTTTTGACACTGCAAGATCCATAAAGCCAAGGTGCTGTCTTATTCACCATTGTATCCCTAGCATCTAGTACAGCTCTTGATGTTAACATGCTTCATAAATAGCTACCAAATAAATGACCACTTGCAAAGCACTTGCAAGTAGCATTTCTTGCTACAAGCCCTCAGATGACTCATGGTCAAACTAAGTAACAAATAGGCAACATGTTTCCATGGCTTACAAAAAAATACTGCCTTCAGAATATGTCCCCTTGTATTCTCAAATAGATTAAATAGTAGACAGAAAATTAAGACAAGGTATTTTGATCTTTAGCAATCCCCTAGCATTTCATTTCTCTTTCTACTGAGAGCATCCTTTTTCACCTAGTGATTTCATGGGTTTTTCCTTTCCCTTTCTTTTTTTTTTTTTTTAGATTTTATTTATTTATTCATAGAGACACAGAGAGAGAGAGAGAGAGAGAGGCAGAGACACAGGCAAAGGAAGAAGCAGGCTCCATGCAGGGAGCCCTACGTGGGACTTGATCCTGGGTCTCTAGGATCACACCTCAGGCTGCAGGCGGCGCTAAACCGCTGCGCCACAGGGGCTGCCCGATTTTTCCTTTTCTTAACTAAAACAGACATTAAGATAAAATATTTATCAAGTGATATTTCTCATTCCCAGTGCTAAGACTCTCATTTGCATCTCTTCATGTATCCATGACATCTCCGTGAAGTAGGTATGATTATTCCTATATTTCAGATGAGAAAGTGAGACATGGAAGTTTAGAATCAGCGTCAAGTTTCTGGTTCATAAGAAGTGCTCATTAAGTAGTAGCTATTATTATTATTAGTTTCTTATTGTAGAAGTGCCCCAAGAGAGGTAGGAAGAAAATGCTTTTGTAGTTCAGTGAAAAACATGGTGATGAACTGCCATGTGCAGTCATTGTGCCAGAGATTGGGTGAAGGTAATGAAAAAATGAGCAAGACAGTTTTTATTCTCAGAGAATTGTGTGTGTGTGTGTGTGTGTGTGTGTGTGTGTGTGTGTTTGCAGAATAAATAAGGCAAAAATGTCCTAAAAATTATCCTGGGACACAAAAGCACAGAGGAGGGAAGATGATCACCAACCCCATGAAGGAGATTGTATCTGAAACGAACTGGCAAGTAGAGTTAGAATTTCCTGTGCATGCAAAGGCAGAGAGGTGGGTGAGAGTGCAGGGCACAGCTGGGGAATGGTGGACTGTCTGGTGGCTGTGATTTCCTGTGCCTTCCGTCATTTGGTTATAGTTTTAAGCTCTGGTCCCCCTCAGGTTTTGGCCTGTTAAGATACTGTCCTGTCCCCCACCCCCCCACCCCAGACATGTTATCCAATAACATGGTGTCTGCTCTTGCCCCAGAACTTGGCTCAATACCAACTCCTGCCTTGAGTTAGCAGGAACCTCTACTCTAATTCTCAATCCTAGTTACCTAACCTCTTTTCCTCTTTCTTGGCCTACTTCTCAGGCCCTCCTCCCTACCCACACAGTCTATTTTGATGGACACAGGGGAGTAATATAGACCAGTTTTACCTCTATTTCAGATTTTGACATGATTTGAAGATAATTCTCCCACTTCCCCTGATTTTCTAAGCCAAAGATCTTCGGAGTCATTAGTTTCCCCATGACATGATTTGTGGCTTCATTGTCTTCTGGATGACTCTAGTTTCCACCCTCTACCCCCAAACCTGAAGCTTCCAACTGAGATGGAGAGTTAAAACTCCCATGTATGAATCACTTAAGTAACTCAACCAAAAAACAACAAACTAACAAAATAAATGAAAGCAGCCTAAAAATTAATGGCATTTTGAGAAGGCCAAAATCAGTATTTCAAATAGGGCAAAGAATATATCCTAACCATCTTTGGATGCCTATTTATTGGCACAGTGACTTGAAATTTGGGGGATCGTATTAAAGAAGTTTTTTTTTTTTTTTTAAGATTTTATTTATTTATTTGTGAGAGACACACAGAGAGAGGCAGAGACACAGGCAAAGGGAGAAGCAGGCTCCATGTAGGGAGCCCGACGTGGAACTTCATCCTGGGTTTCCAGGATCACACCCTGGGCTGAAGGTGGCACTAAACCACTGAGCCACCTGGGCTGCCCAGAAGTTGTATTTCTTAGGTAGGAAACCTTGAGTTATTACAAAGGGATTATGGAAGGTCATGAATATTTAATGCACATAATATATTGCTTTAATGGAAATCTTTGGTTACTTTTGGTTTTTAAAAAGATTTATTCACTTAATTTTAGAGGTGGAGGAGGGGCAGAGGGAGAGGGAGAGAGTCCCAAGCAGCTTCCACGCTGAGCACAGAGCCTGAGGGCAGACTCAAACCAATGACTCTGAGATTAGAACCCCAGCCAAAACCCAAGAGCCAATACTCAACTGACTGAGCCCCCCAGATGCCCCTATATTTGATTTTTAGGTCTCTCCCTCCCATTCTCTCTCTCTCTTGCTTTACTCATTATAAATTACATTCTGCAAAAACTAATTTCTAGACTCCCAGTAGCATATGAAAAGAGTGTGGCTTTTTTTGTCTTATACTTTCCATCATTTTTACTTAGGAGGAAACATAGTTGCTGTTCCTTCAGGATTCTTTTGACATTCACACTTAGACTCATCCTTGATTCAATTGTGGAGTAAGCAGGAAGTGCTGGAGAGTTAATGTTCCTAGAGCAGCCCTCAACCAGCTACAGATTTTCTCTTTCTTGGAGCAACTCTGAGGCATAGTCTGTACTATTGTGCAGAATTCACAAGCATTGCTCCCGTTGCCCACAGAGGTACTGACTTGATAACACACTTAATAGGCTTCCTTTCTTTTTCTTTCTCACTCATTCCACTACTGGTATTTCCTGGGCTCATCTTCCAAATAAACTCTTTACCCTTGAATCCTTGATTAGGGTTTGCTTCTCAAGGACAGCCCAAAGCAAGACAATATTTTATATGGATTTCCCACATTTCCTAGTGATAGAACATGATGTGTGGGTTTAGTTCATTTCTTCCTTTGTGCTTTACATATATCTAAGGCTGTGGTGGTAAGGTTATAGAAAACTTCCTTTGTTTTATTAAATTTTAGGCACACTTAAAATCAAACATGTGCTTGCCCCTCAAGGGATTTCAGACCAACAAGGTTTGGATACCTCACAGCAATAAGAGTATTGCCCTTGTGCAAAATTGGCATGACTGGAGCCATTTTAAAATAGAGCTGGAGTGGTCATTGTGGAGAAACTGCCTCACCTGTCTTTCTTTGAACTGGGCAAAAATGTTGGACTAGGCAAAATGGGAATTGTTTTAAGTAATTGCTTGAGAAGTCAGCAAGAGAATGACTATCCTGATCAGCAGACTGATGGTTGTGGAATTTTTGAAGATAGAATCAGTAGTTAATCAATGTATCACACACAGTATCTTAGCTTGTTAACACCCAGAGAAAAAAATTTCTTTTTCTGTAATTCATCTAATTGTCCCCCTCTCCCTTTTCCTCATTAAAAACCCCTTGCTTGAATCCTACAAATGGGTCACTATATGGGTTTTTATCTGATTCTGTGCTTCCCAATTGTAATTCTTTACTCCCAAAGAAACTCTTATTTGCCTCTCATTGTGGCTTTTTATTCCCAGGTTGACACCTTTAACCAAGAATCATTTGGTGGGATAGTACAGCAACTTTATAATCAATAAAAATATTTGGGGGATCCTTTCCCACTCTAGTTCATCATGTACCCTTTGAGAGCTTTCCCTCTGACAGCACAACACAAATGTCCCCTTCCCCTTGTTTGTGATCCCAGTTTCAAAAATAAATGCATTTTTGGTTGGGATAAAGATCAGTTGAGGGATGCCTGAGTGGCTCAGCAGTTGAGCATCTGCCTTCAGCTCAGGGAGTGATCCCAGGATCTGGGATCGAGTCCCACATCGGGCTCCCTGTGGGGAGCCTGTTTCTCCCTCTGCCTGTGTCTCTGCCTCTCTCTCTCTCTCTCTCTCTCATGAATAAATAAAATCGTAAAAAAAAAAAAAAATCAGTTGAATATGTTGATATAAGATCAGTGTAAGGGAAAAGCTAGTCCATTTTATGATGATTTTCCACATTTAAAAGAAAAGACCAGATTAAGCCATCAGAATAGTCAAAATTTTAGAGGATGATAAAGGAAATTTGGCTTTAGACTATTTATACTGACTACATGGGGCATTTTGCTTTGAGCAGAAAGCTCACAAACAAGGCTTATGAATGAATAAAAATTTTTCATTGTAGGCATGGACAAGGAAGTAAAAGTTTGGCAGTATGTTTTTGAAAAATTAACTCAGGGACTGACAGCTGGATTATTAAACATGAATTTTCACAGGGAGCAAGCACACATCTATTTTCTTTCATTTGAAAACTTTGTTCGTTAGTGAAACAGCTCATTTAGATTTCCCTAAAGAAAAGCCTGCTATGCAAACTCTAAGAGTCAGGCTTGCATTTCAGAATTCTTAAAAACTTGCCCCAGTGATGAAGAAGATTAATTACCATCATCCAGTGAACACCAAGACACAGGTGAGGCCAAGAAGAAAGCTGGAGGGGGGACCACAGGAAAATTGTAGGCAAGTTGAAGTTCACCATCAGATGCCCCTCCCCATCTTATTTTACAGTTACCATTTCTGACTACCTCCTGCCAGCCAAGACATCCCCCAAAACTTCTCAGCCCCCAAATAGATCCATATGCAGTAAGAATAACACCAAAACCCTAAGAAAATCACCCCTGGAAATGCAAGACTTTCAGTTGCCCTGTATGTGTCATGAAAAAGGTCGTTATCAACCCTCCTAAATAAGGATTGTTCCAGAGAGAACTGAGTCCCCTGAGATCTCTGGGAGAAGGGATGGTGCTCATATGTATGACAAATGAATACTCATGAGGCATCTTTAGAACAAGTAATGGGCAAAACTAATTGCCGGTGACTAATGAGAGTGGGAAGACTCTCAGGGCAGCTAAGTCCTTGAGCATGTGGATTAACACTCAAAACAGAAAGTCTAAGCAAAGTATGGGCACCCGTGATCAACAATTCCCAAGACTAATGTCAATGCCACAAATGCAGAATTTCTCCAAATGGATCAAAGATCTAAAAAATATTTTGAAAAAAACAATAAAATAGGAGTAAATTCCTTTATAACCTGGGAGTGATGAAAGACTTTCTAATTATGACTCAAAATCTAGAAGCCACAAAAGACTAGTTTACATATTAGACTACATTAAAAAAAACCCCAAAACACCAAGGGTGCTTGGGTGGCACAGTTGGTTGGACATTTGACTCTTGATTTTGGCTCAGGTTGTGATCTCAGGGTTGTGGGATCGAGCCCAGCATGGGGCTCCTTGCTCAGTGCAGAGTCTGCTTGGGATTCCCTCTTTCCCTTCCTCTGCCACCCCTTGCCCTGCTCATGTACTCTCTCTCTCTCAAATAAATAAATCTTAAAAAAAAAAAAAAAACACTTTTACCTGGTTAAAAATATAATAAAACACATCAATATTTTACATATGCAAAAGATAAGATTAATTCAGAGTGTCGGGGCACCTGGGTGGCTCAACAGTTGAGCATCTGCCTTCAGCTCAGGGTGTGATCTCAGGGTTCCCGGATCAAGTCCCACATCAGGCTTCCTGTGTGGTGCCTGCTTCTCCCTCTGCCTGTGTCCCTGCCTCTCTCTCTCTCTCTGTGTGTCTCTCATGAATGAATAAATTAAAAAAAAAATTCAGAGTTTCAACAAATGCCTAACTTGAAAATAGAAAGATAGAAATAATAGAATAATAGAAATAAATGCTCTAACTTAATATGAAATTGATAGCATAGCTGCAGAGAGATAAAATATATTTCAAGAAACTTTAGAACATAGAAGTTATGCTCTGCATTCTCAGTGTACATTCTTTGTCATGTTGGAGAAAACCAGAGCATCGAGAAAATGAAGTGTAATTGTCAGGATGAGCATAGTTTAAAAAAGACAGGGTCCTAGTAATGTTTGTGGGACCTGAAGCAAGAGTACAATGGATGCTTATATACCATATGTCTGGATATTTAAAAGTTGTCAGTCAAACTAACACACTGTTAAATAAAATATGTTATCTCGCTGAGTGAAGTAAGTCAGTCGGAGAAGGACAAACATTATATGTCCTCATTCATGTGGGGAATATAAATAATAGTGAAAGGGAATATAAGGGAAGGGAGAAGAAATGTGTGGGAAATATCAGAAAGGGAGACAGAACGTAAAGACTGCTAACTCTGGGAAACGAACTAGGGGTGGTAGAAGGGGAGGAGGGCGGGGGGTGGGAGTGAATGGGTGACGGGCACTGGGGGTTATTCTGTATGTTGGTAAATTGAACACCAATAAAAAATAAATTTAAAAAAATATGTTATCTCCCGCTACCTTGACAGATATACATTCTTCATGACTGGAAAGCCAGGTTTGAATGTAAAATCTTGGACTCTTTGGGCTCCATGTCACATTGTGGCAGCATAGAGGCTTGCCCTCTTTCTCTTCCTATCTTAGGATCTGTCCCACACCATGAGAAGACTCCCATGCATACATGTGAATATCCCACTCCATATATCAAGGCTCCACCTACCTCTTCCCAATACAGGGCAATTCTTTGGCCACCCCCATATCATAGTAGAGTGCACACTAGTTGGTGAGTCATAGGGAAGATGTTTGCCCAGGTCCTCAAAGCAGGCTTGAAGCCTTTTGGACAGGAATTTCAAGATCTGGGAGTCTCCAAAATATGATCTAGAACAGAGAGGCACAGGCTCTAAGTGAGCACATCTTCTTGACCCTTTCCTTAGTTCTCTTGCCCAGATCTAGGTCAGGATTGAGGGACAATATGGCAAGATGATTTATGATAACATGAAATTTTATTTATTCCCTTCATATTATCCATTTCCTTTATTTTGAGTAAGCCCTAATATTTCCTTATCTCAGGGACTTCTTACAAGCCAGGAAATTTCATGTGAGATAAGGTGCTCAGGTGAGGTAAGGTGATGGGGCAGGGGGAAACAAGTGGGTTTTTTTTGAGAATGGCAAGAGAGAGGTGGAGAGATTTGTTGTCACCTGGAAATAAAAGTTGGACATCTTGGAGGAGTGAGGAGTCTGTTAGGAAGAAGAGATAGATGTGTGCTGAGGTTATCATCTTGAACTGTTTTGTGATAATCCTCAAGGTTACTTAAAAGGCTGATGGAGGGATGCTTGGTGGCTCTGGTTTAGCGCTGCCTTCAGCCTAGGGTGTGATCCCGGAGTCTCGAGATCGAGTCCCGCATCGGGCTCCCTGCATGGAGCCTGCTTCTCCCTCTGCCTGTGTCTCGGCCTCTCTCTCTCTGTGTCTCTCATGAACAAATAAATAAAATATATATTTTTTTAAAAAGGCTGATGGAATATGGGTTTTGATTTGGACCATTTGATAATGGAACTCATACTAGTAAGTAGCAGCTTGGAGACTTGGTTCTAAAGAGGAAAAATGTATGACTGACTATGATAAGATTACTGCTTTCATTATGCTGAAATTTTGGTTATTTTAATTAGTACTACTCATCTAATATCATCATCAGCTCACCATATTGGCAGTGTGGAGATGCCATGCATACATGCAAGGAAATAGAAGAGAAATTTTTTTTTTCCCCACTGAAAATATCTGTGATGTAGATGGTCTTACCTACTAAACAAATGACTCTTTTTTTCCTTGGTATAATTCAATCCTTCCCAGGTTTTACTTGGGGGATAATGTTTAATAAATTATGCATATGGGTCTGTGTCTTTTTACTTAGGAGCTTAGAGTAGGAAGATACAAAGTGTGGTCTCAAAACATCTGTGAACTGATAATGGTACACAAACTGCAAGTTAATACTCCCAGCAAGTAAGTAGAGTGATTGGGGGAAAGAGCCTTAGAAGCCTTTAAAAAATACAACATGAATGAACCTTGAAAACACACTAAGTGAAATAAGTCAGACACAAAAGGACAAATATTATATAATTTCACTTACATGAGGTACCTAGAATAGGCAAATTTATAGAGACAGTAAATAGAATGGTGGTTACAGTTGAGGGGAAGAAGGAATGCTATTGACCATGCCAAAAATGGTTAAAATGGCAAATTTTATGTTATATGTATTCTAACACAATAAAAAGTATTTTTAAAAAAAATAGAGAAAAATGTTTTAATTGAACCTAATAAAAAATCTAGTAAAAATCTATTAAAAAAATCTATAAAAATTCAAAACTATAATGATTACAATTCAAAAAATAAAATAAATCAGGTCCTGTATCTTGCATGTCTTTAGGTTTTTTCCCCCTATTTGATTATTATAGGGATTTGTATTATAGATCAAACTTAAATACAAAAGAAACAAAATCAACTTAGTCGTTCAGTACAGATACTTAGCTATGCACAGTGCTGTATACTGAACTGTGTGGAAGTCCTAACCCGCCGGGTTGACTATATTTGCATAAGGAAGTAATTAAGGTTAAATGAGGTCGTAAGAGTGTGCACTGATTCCATAAGAGGAGACACCAACTAGCATCTCTGTCTGCCATGCCAAGTCACAGTGAAAAGATAGCCATCTACAAGCTAGGAAGCGGTCTCACCAGGAAATGAATTGAATAGCGCATTGATCTTGGACTTCCCAGCCTCTGGAACTGTGAAAAAAGAAATTTCTATTATTTAAGCCACCCAGCTTGTTGTATTTTGTTAAGGCAGCCAGAGCTGACTTACAGGTACTGTCTTAGAGGATCAGCGAGAAGTCATAGCTGCTGGTCTGTGATCTGCCTTCAACACCAAGGTAGCATGTTGGAGGTTGTGTGTGAACGATAAAAGAACAGCTGAAGATGTCTCTGAAATGTTCTGATGATATTCTGGGTCTTACCTTAAACTGCAAGGGAGATATATACTAGGATAAATTGAGACTGGTCACAGTGTTTTAAATAGGGAGAAGTGTACTGTTGGATAATAATGTCAGTGCTAACTAGAAGATGTTAAATCCTATGTTTTTTTTTTAAGATTTTTTTTTAAAGATTTTATTTATTTATTCATGAGAGATACACAGAGAGAGAGGCAGAGACATAGGCAGAGAGAGAAGCAGGCTCCACACAGGGAGCCCGATGTGGGACTCGATCCCTGGTCTCCAGGATCACACCCCAGGCTGCAGGCAGCGCCAAACCGCTGCGCCACCAGGGCTGCCCTTTTTTTTTTTTTTTTTTAAGATTTTATATATTTATTTGAGGAGAGAAAGAGAACACAAGTGTGGGGGAGGGGAGGGGCAGAAGGAGAGGCAGACTCCCCACTGAGCAGGGAGTGGGACTTGGGGCTTGATCCCAGGGCCCTGGGATCATGACCTGAGCCAAAGGCAGACATTTAACCAACTGAGCCATTCAGGCACCCCAATCCTAATCTTTTAGAGGGTTTGTAATCCTCATTTGAACAAGTGTTCATAGAGGTTGAAACAGTGAGCTTTTATTTAGACTGAATGGAAAACAAAATTATTATTGAAAAATTGGCTGCAATTCTAGGATAAGTCATATGCTATTATCTATCACAATGAAAGAAGAGAAGAACCACTTCTGTTTTGATCAAAAGACTCAGGGCACTATGAAGCAATTTAATCCAACTCTATACTGGGTGCATTTTATATAGAATTGAGTGTGAAAGCTACTTCTTTTTGAGTCATTTAATAGTGACTCATTCAAACTCTAGAGAAGTGAGACCTTGATGGCCCAGGGAAATAAAAATATGTAGTGCTTCATCTGTGAAGGTGCCATCAGAGTTTGTTTCCTGAATTAGTCCAAGGTTTGGTGTTCTCTTGATCAATTTTCCTTTCTAGCCTGATCCTTCCTGTCGCCTGTCACAACATCTGTAAAACATTCTCTAGGATCAAGGGTAGGGATTGTAGACAGGAGATAGAGCATTTCATTTTATTTTTTAAATTTTTATTTATCTATTCATGAGAGACACACAGAGAGAGAGGCAGAGACACAGGCAGAGGGAAAAGCAGGCGCCATACAGGGAGCCCGATGTGGGACTTGATCCCGGGACCCCAGGATCACGCCCTGGGAGGAAGGCAGGCACTAAACCACTGAGCCACCCAGGGATCCCCAAGCATTTCATTTTAATTTTGAATAACATCCCATTTTATATATATATATATATATATGTTATGATTTATGTATCTAATTTACCATCTGTGACTATCTGGATTGATTCCTTTATGTGTTAATACAAATATGATTCTATCTATAGGATTATAAATGTCTTCTAGTACATGTACAAGAGTTTTCCAGGATATATTTCCAGATATAGAGTAAATAGGTGGTGGTACATTATATTTTTAGTAGATAATACCAGTCTTCTAAAGCGGATGGTTGAAAGACCATTAGTTCTTATTATCAATCTGTAAATTATTTTAGGGTTTCATGTGAATAATAGCAATTTTTCTGAAACCTTAGATCTTTGAGTTGTTTACCTTACCTTCCTGCACTGGCTAAGGACCTCCAGTACAATGTTAAAGAAGTAATAGTAATGAACTTTTCTGTGCTCTGATAGTAGAGGAGATACTTTTGGTATTTTGTCATAAGTGATATTTGATATAGGTTTATTGGGCAGCCCTGGTGGCACAGCAGTTTAGCGCCGCCTGCAGCCCAGGGCTGATCCTGGAGACCCTGGATTGAGTCCCACGTCTGGCTCCCCGCATGGAGCCTGCTTCTCCCTCTGCCTGTGTCTCTGCCTCTCTCTCTCTCTGTGTCTCTATGAATAAATAAGTAAAATCTTAAAAAAAATGATATAGGTTTATTTTTTATAGAGATTGATTATCAGGACAAAGAAGTTTCTTTTTATTCTTATTTGCTACAAATGTATGTTGTTTTTTATAAACCAAAGCTTTATCATTTTAAATATATGATACATATTAATATCAATAATTTAAACTGTACAGAGTAATACAAGGAATAATTTTAAAAATTACTATTCTCTATCACTAAGTTAACTGCTAACTTTTTTTCATATTTTAATTTTTAGTATGAAAAATCTTAAACCAAAAAAAAAAAAAAAGAAAAATCTTAAACCTACAGAAAAGCAGATAGAATAGTATAATGAACTCTTTTTTTTTTTAATTTTTATTTATTTATGATAGTCATACAGAGAGATAGAGAGGCAGAGACACAGGCAGAGGGAGAAGCAGGCTCCATGCACCGGGAGCCCGACGTGGGATTCGATCCCGGGTCTCCAGGATCGCGCCCTGGGCCAAAGGCAAGCGCCAAACTGCTACGCCACCCAGGGATCCCAGTATAATGAACTCTTACATACCAGTCATATACCAGTCATTTGATTTGATTGGCATTTTGACATGTTAGTGTCATTTGTTTGTTTGTTTGTTTTGTCATCGGTTTTTTAATTCTGAAGTCTTTTAAAGTAAATTTAAGATATCATATGGTGTTTCACACTTTAAAATATTTATTTTGTTATCCAGCTCTCAAAAATAATACTTCTTATAAGGCCGCAATCACTTTTAGCAAAATTGACAAAATTGCCTTAATTTAATACAAGAGTTCTTGACAAGTGAAAATTTTTTCTTGGAAGGGTATGTGAAAAGAATCTTATTGTTTTTAAAGCACGCATATACATATAGTACATACACAGAAATACAGTATATCTGTGGAATTAAAATTTCTCTTAGGGATTAGTTAGGAAAACAATGTCTAAAAAGGTAACTTGTGGAGTGCCTGCGTGGCTGAGTTGATTAAATGTCTTGTGTGACTCTTGATTTCACCTCAGGTCATAATCTCTAGGTTGTGAGATGGAGCCCCCTGTTGGGCTCTGTGCTCAGTGGGGAGTCTGCTTGAGATTCTCTCTCCTTCTCCCCCTTTGTTCCCCTCTGCCCTCCCATGCATGCTCTCTCTCTCAAATAAATAAGTAAATCTTTAAAAAAAAAAGTTCCTCTGTGAGTTCCTGTCCAAATTGTCCCAATTTCCTCCAAAAGATTCTTTCAGCTGATACTTATGGATGCTGGAGTCCTTAGTGAGACATATGCATTGCAAATATTTCCTTTTATATGTCTTGCCTTAGCCTTTTAATTTTTCTAATGGGATATTCTAGAGAAAAAAAATGAATTTTGATGAAGTTCACTTTATCAACTTACTATTATTATTATTATGGTTTGTTCTTTTTGTATATCATTTAAGAAACACTTGCCTACCATGAGCTGACAAATATTTTCTCCTATGTTTTCTTCTAAAAGTCCTATATTTTAGCTTTTACATTTTTTTAATTTTATTTTTTTAAAGATTTTATTTATTTATTCATGAGAGACACACATATATAGAGAGAGAGGCAGAGACACAGGCAGGGGGAGAAGCAGGTTCCATGCAGGGAGCTTGACACAGGACTCGATCCCGGGACTCTAGGATCACGCCCTGGGCCACAGGCAGGTGCTAAACCACTGAGCCACCCAGGGATCCCCAGCTTTTACATTTTAATCTACAATTTATTTATTTTAATTTTTGTATATAATGTGAGGTAAGGGTTAAGGTTTATATTTTTCAGTTGGATATCCAGTTGTTCTAGCATTGTTTGTTGAAAAGACTTTCCTTTCCCCACCTTGAATTGGCTTGGCACCTTTGTTGAAAGTCAAGTAACATGTGTGAGGGTCAATTTCTGTATTCTCTATTTTGTTCTGTAGATCTATGTGTCTATTCTTATATTAATATGATAACTGTTTTAACTACTGTAGCTTTAGAGCAAGCCTTGAAATTGGGAAGTGTGAGTCCTCTAACTATTGTTTTCAAACTTGTTTTGGCTTTTCTAGATCCTATGCATTTCCTTATGAACTGTAAAGTCATCTTACCAATTTCTCAAAAAAAGATTTTTGAGAGTTTGATTAGTATTATATTGAATTTATAGATTAATTTGGTAGAAAAATGCGATTTTACCATTATTGAGTATTCCATATACCAAAAATGGTATATGTTTTACTTATACTTTGAGTAAGTTCCTGGTAAAACAGAAACAAATCCCAATATATTTTCCTTGTGGCAAGGTTGTACATATTATGCGAGTCTATTTGGTTCTAAAAATTCTGGGATACTTTTCCGAGAGTATCCAGCAAAGCCAGCTGGATGCCAGCAAAGCACCAGTGCTAGACTTAACTCTTCCACTGTCTACCCTAAATCATTATGTTTGGCAGGTTGGAACTAAGCAAGAATTAGAGTTAAGGATTTATATCTGCACTACATACTGGCTTAGATTTTATTTTTTAAGAAAAATATATTAAAAAAATTTTTTTTAAGTAGACTCTACACCCAATGTGCAGCTTGAATTCATGACCCCAAGATCAAGAGTTTCATGCTCCACTGACTAAGCCAGCCAGGTGCCCCTAGATTTCCTTTCAACAGACTTTGGAGATTTAATTAAAATAATTTTGAGTGTCATAATGAAGTCTCTTAGTATTAACCTTACCCAGAACTATTCATTCTGCCCTGTATATAAAATAATGCTATGAAATACTCAACTCAACAAACTGAGTGGTAGGAAATGTGCGGTGTCTATCTGGATAGGTTTTTCCATAAAGATGCAGAGCACAAGAACTTGGAAATATAATTTGCTTAGATGTTTGATCAAATTCTATGTCATGTAACACTGAGACACACTGATCTCTCACCTAGTGGCACAGGTTATCTTTAAAATATAAGATACTGGGGCAGCTGGGTGGCTCAGTTGGTTAAGGATTTGCCTTTGTCTTAGGTCATGATCCCAGGGTCCTGGGATCGAGCCCCACATCGGGCTCCCTGCTCAGGAGGGAGTCTGCTTGTCCCTCTCCTGCTCCTCCTGCTTGTGCTCTCTCTCTGTCAAATAAATAAAATCTTTAAAAAATACGTAATAGACCAATTAAAAAATTTTTCTTTTCCATGAGAAGTATCTAAACGAATAATATTGAAATGTCAATAGGAACACAGCTCAGATGGGGTGCTTGGGTGGCTCAGTTAAGCATCTGGCTCTTGATTTCAGTTCAGGTCATGATCTCAAGGTTATGATCTCAGGGTCATGAGACTGAGCCCTCTTTTGAGCCCTGTGTTGGGCATGGAGCTAGCTTAAGATTGTCCCTCTCTCTGTGCCCCTCCCCTTGCTCTCTCTCTCTCTCAAAAAAAAAAAAAAAGAAAAAAAAGAACACAGCAATCATTTATTTATATTATTGTTTTTAATCTCTTCCAATTGACAGTAATAAATTAACTGCTTATTTTCTGCTCTTGCTCTCTTTAATGATTTCATTTTTAATTTTATTTTTATTCAGGTATGATTGACATACAATATTATATTAGTTTCAAGTGGACAATATGATGATTTGATATTTCTATGTATTGCAAATGATCACCACAATAAATCTAGTTAACATCTGTCACCACATGTAGTTGATGAATTTTTTTTCTTGTGATGAGAACATTTAAGATTTATTCCTTTAGCAACTTTCAAATGTGTAATACAATAGTATTAATTATAGTAGCCCTGCTATATATTATATCCCCATGACTTATTTATTTTACAGCTGGAAGTTTGTATATTTTGATCCACTTCACTCATTTCACCCACTCCCTGCCCCCATCTTTGGCAGCCACCAATCTGTTCTCTGTATCTATGAGTTCAGGTGTTTTTTTTTTTAAATTCTATCATATATATATATATATATATATATATATATATATATATATATATATCTCACAATATTTTTATCCATTTATCTATCAGTGGATTCTTAGGTTGTTTCTATACCTTGGCTATTATGAATAATGCTGCAGTGAATGTGGGGGTACACATAGGCTGAAATGAGGGATGGAAAAGATATTACATGCAAATGGAAACTAAAAGAGAGCAGAGGTAGCTATAGTTATGTCGACAAAATAGACTTTAAGTCAAAAACTATAACAAGTGGCATGTCTGGGTGGCTCAGCGGTTGAGCCTCTGCCTTTGGCTCAGGGCATGATCCTGGGGCCCAGGGATCAAGTCCCACATCAGACTCCCTGCCAGGAGCCTGCTTCTCCCTCTGCCTGTGTCTCTGCCTCTCTGTCTGTGTCTCTCATGAATAAGAAAATAAATAAATCTTTTAAAAAAAATAAAGAGTGCTTTCTTGGTTTCTCTCTCTTTTTTTAATCTTTGCTTATTTATTTTGTTTCTTAAATTCCACATATGAGTGAAATCATATACTATTTGTCTTTCTCTAATTTGTCTTAGCATCATACTCTCTAGCTCCATCCATGTTGTTGCAGATGGCAAGATTTCATTCTTTTTTTATAGCTGAATAATATCCCATCGTGTATGTGTGTGTGTGTATATATATATACAGGGTTCCTTTTTCTCCACATCCTCACAAACACTTGTTGTTTCTTGTATTTTTGATTTTAGCCATTCTGACAGGTGTGAGGTGACATCTCATTATAGTTTTGATTTGCATTTCCCTGACGATGAGGTGATGTTGAGTATTTTACATGTCTGTTGGCCGTCTGTATGTCTTCTTTGAAGAAACATCTGTTCATGTCTTCTGTCCATTTTTTAATTGGATTATTTGTGGTTTTTGGCATTGAATTGTATAAGTTTTTTATATATTTTGGATACTAACTCTTTTTTGGGTATGTCACTTGCAAAAATCTTCTCCCATTCAGTAGGTTGCCTTTAGTTGCATTGATTGTTTCCTTTGCTGCATAGAAGTTTTTAATTTTGATGTAGTCTCAATAGTTTATTTCTGCTTTCATTTCCCTTGCCTCAGGAGACATACCTATAAAAATGTTGCTATAGCCAGTATCAGAGAAATTATTGCCTGTGCTCTCTTTTAGGATTTTTATGGTTTCAGGTCTCACATTTAGGTCCTTAATCCATTTTGAGTTTATTTTTGTGTATGGTGTATGAAAGTGGTCCAGTTTCATTCTTTCGCATGTAGCTGTCCAGTTTTCCCAGAGCCATTTGTTGAAGAGACTGTTTTTCTCATTGTATATTCTTTCCTCTGTTGAAGATTATTTGATCATATAATTGTCAGTTTATTTCTGGGTTTTCTATTTTGTTCTGTCGATCTATGTGTCTATTTTTATGTCATACTATTTAGATTCAGTCCATCTTTTACAGTGTGATGGGTTTTAATGAAGACTTTCCAGAAGCCCTAGCTCTCAGTGCCATGTCTCAACTGCTTTTGGTTACAGAGAGAATGTTCTACTGTTCTTGCAGCATGTGCCCAGACATACCAGGTATTCTTTTTTACTCTGGAGTCTTGCCACTTTACATGGCAAGAACAGGGCAAGGTCACGTGCTCAGATTCCCCAATCCTGTGTTATGGTTTCTGTCCTCCCCTTTCTTTTAATTGTCTCTCAGGGAGGTGCAGGCATAGGACTTAGATACTCTCCCCCTTTCAGAGAACACATTCATCTCTAAGATATAAGCTGTATTTGCCTCCCTACTGATTATTTCTTTATTCATGTCCCAAGGAATCTTTATTGAAAAATTTTTTTATTGAGGAGTGCCTGAGTGGCTCAGTGTTTGAGTGTCTGCCTTCAGCTCAGGGCATGATCCCAGGGTCCTGGGATCGAGTCCCCATATCGGGCTCTTTGCGTGGAGCCTACTTCTCCCTATGCAAGCTACTTATTTAAAAATAAATAAAATAAAATAAAATAAAATAAAATAAAATAAAATAAAATATGTTATCCTAGGCCTGTGTGGAAAATTGTGGAGAAGACTGAGCTGGTTATTTAAATAAAATAGGACTAGCTCTTTTGCATTTGGGAGTGCAGGCTTCCTAAAGAGACAGATCAGCAGAATAATTTGGGGTTCTGGTTTAGAAACTTTAAGATTTTCCAATATCATAATTATTCTTTTTTTTTAAGATTTTATTTATTTATTCATGAGAGACACACAGAGAGAGGCAGAGACATAAGTAGAGGGAGAAGCAGACTCCATGCAGGGAGCCCAATGTGGAACTCCATCCCAGGGCCCTGGGATCACCCCCTGAACTGAAGGCAGATGCTCGACTGCTGGGACACCCAAGCATCCCTCATGATTATTATTATTACACCTCCCCAAGCTGGAAACCAAAGTGTAACTATTTCTCAGCATCAAACAAATGACAAGTCAATACAAGAGAGAGTAAACCATAGATTGTTATGGCTAGAGGAGAATACCTTACAGTTTATTTCAGAACCAAGATCTAAAGGATTTTATGAGACACAAAGTTCTGTATAAAGTATTATTTTGTGGACCTTATTTGTTATAATCATGGTATAATACAAAATAGATGCTTTCGGTTATGATCTGCCTGGGGGAAATGGTGGATGGACAGTGAAAGGGAATGTTGATATTTATTAGCCATTTAGTATAATGGAAAAAGCATTGAATTTATAAATTAGAAGAGCTGGATTTATTGCAAATTAATTATATGATCTTGGATAAGTCACTTGGCCCAGTGGCTCTCAAAATTTAATGATTCTTAAAGAAGCACCTGGAAGGGTTGTTAAAACACAGATTCCTAGGTCCCATCCCTTAGAGACTGTGATTTACTAGGCCTGCAATAGGGCATGAGATTTTGAATTTCTAACAAGCTCCCAGGTGATACTGATGCTGCTGGTCTAGGGTCCATACTTTGAGGAGCAAAGAAGTCTGGGACTAGGCTTTCCTTATTTTCAAAAGGTGTCTACTATGTTAGATGATTACTCAGGTCTCTCCTAGCCCCATAAAATTTTCTGAGGTTCAGTTTTGTTCTATCTGCCCTGCTGAAAGTGTCTGTGATCTTTCTTTCTTTCTTTCTTTCTTTCTTTCTTTCTTTCTTTCTTTCTTTCTTTCTTTCTTTCTCTTTCTTTCTTTCTTTCTTTCTTTCTTTTTTTCTTTCTTCTTCTTTTCTTCTTTCTTTCTTTCTTTCTTTCTTTCTTTCTTTCTTCTTTCTCTTTCTTTCTTTCTTTCTTTCTTTCTTTCTTTCTTTCTTTCTTTCTTCTTCTTTTCTTCTTTCTTTCTTTCTTTCTTTCTTTCTTTCTTCTTTCTTTCTCTTTCTTTCTTTCTTTCTTTTCTTTCTTTCTTTCTTTCTTTCTTTCTTTCTTTCTTTCTTTCTGATTTTATTTATTTACTCGTGAGAGACACACAGAGAGAGAGAGAGAGGCAGAGACACAGGCAGAGGGAAAAATAGGCTCCATGCAGGGAGCCCCATGTGGGACCCGATCCCGGGTCTCCAGGATCATGCCCTGGACTGAAGGTGATGCTAAACCGCTGAGCCACCCGAGCTGCCCTGATTTTTCTTTCTAATGGAGATGGCTAATGGTAGGTCATAAATGAAATCATTGAAGGAGCAACTGTCCTAGGGAAAATTTGTTGCTGTAAAAGTATTAAGCATTAGCAACAAGTGGCTACTTAAATATTTTATATTCAATTTATGGTTGGGTTTCCTAAATGAAATTTTAAACTTCCTCTGGAAGGCCTGAGTTTGAGTATTAACTCTGCCACCTACTAACCCCATGACCTTAACCTTTCTTAGTTTCTTCATCTGTAAAATGGGAAAACCAATTCCAAGTCTTTCCTGTATTGGTGGTTCCTAGAATATACACATGAAGCCACCTTGTAGGATGCGAGGAGCGTACAAATATAAGGAGTGACTGTGTGCCAGGCATAGTGGATAGGAATCACAACCCCAGGGCACTGAGCCAGTTCCAGGATGATTCATTAGCGGCCATGTGGGCCTCTTAACAACACTTCCACAAGTAGGAGGGATCACTGTTCCGGCTCTGTGGCTTACTTTGTCTGTGTCTGTTACGTACTTTTCATGGCCTGGCACTGAAATAGGAGAAATAGGGAGCAGATAACGGTATGAGTCAGGGAAGCAGCTTGACTGTATTATGGAAGAAGAAATCTATTAGAAGAATTAGATCTTGGCAGTGGGGAGGAGCTGAGACAATAGGAGCTGGGAGCTGAAGGTCCACGGGAAGATCACTAACTGTACCGATGAATGAATCAGAGGTTCCAAGGAAACCCTGGTTTTTGGCATATCCAGTAGTTGTAGTCTGATCACAAATGGGAGCTGATAGAGTAGTCATGGGAAACTGTTGGCTCTTTGTGGCCACTGCGTCTGTGAATTGCAGAGAAGGATATGGTGGTGAGCTGGGGATTGCTATTAGTCAGCAGAGGCAGAGAGCTGGAGGCAGAGGTGAGGAGGGTAAGGACCAGCTGGAACCTGCTGATACCTCTGCATCTGTATCTCACTACCTCTAAGCAACGGTGACCTCGGAGCATAATGGGTGCTGCTTCCTTCTGCCTTCCAAATCTTATACAAGCTCACCATTGGTTTACTCTAACTTAGAACTGCATAGAAAAGGAGATTTTGGAGAACTTAATTCCTGGCATAAAAACTTGATGATAGACCAGTCCAGCATGATGTCTGACAGCATTTCAGAAGCATATACTGAATACTGAGTTATCTCCCTATTCAAAGGGGACAAATCCTCCACCTCTAAAAGAAAGAAAATAGCACTATATTTAAAGAATAAGATATATTCTGGTCCCTGAATAATAAACTGTAGTCATTTAAACATCTTGAGAATGCACATATATATGTAAAAAGTTTGTAGGGACGCCTGGATGGCTCAGTGGTTTAGCACCTGCCTTTGGCTCAGGGGCATGATCCTGGAGTCCCGGGATCTAGTCCCACATCAGGCTCCCTGCAAGAGGCCTGCTTCTCCCTCTGCCTGTGTCTCTGCCATTCTCTCTCTGTGTGTCTCTTATGAATAAATAAATAAAATCTTAAAAAAAAAAGTTTGGGGATCCCTGGGTGGCGCAGCAGTTTGGCGCCTGCCTTTGGCCCAGGGCGCGATCCTGGAGACCCGGGATCGAATCCCACGTCGGGCTCCCGGTGCATGGAGCCTGCTTCTCCCTCTGCCTATGTCTCTGCCTCTCTCTCTCTCTCTCTCTCTCTCTCTGTGACTATCATAAATAAATAAAAAATAAATAAATAAAAGGCTCTCTTTAAAAAAAAAAAAAAGTTTGTAAAAGGCCTTACTTGTGTGGGTATACATGCATAAACAATCACAAAATACAAGCAATTTCCAGATGTAACCAATAGACACAGTCATAGGACTCTAATTTATACAAAATGGACTAACAGGATTAGGAATGCAGGGAACACCACTGCATGGTAAGACAAGTGGGAACAGCTCTGTATGTGGGTCCAGGAGAACGTTATTCAGTATGCCAACAGTGGGTAAGGCAAAAAGGGTAACAACATTTGTTGTTCGTGTGTAAAGTATATGTTGTCGATCCTCATTATTTGCAGATTCAATATTTTCAAATTCACCACTTGCTAAATCTTACTTATAAGCCCAAATCAATACTTGCAACACTTCTGTGGTAATTCTCTGACATGCAGAGGGAAGCAAAAAATTTTAGTTACCTGACACACATGTTCCCAGCTGAGGTCGAAAAAGGCAATGCTCTGCCTTTTTGTTTCAGCTCTTCTACTGTAACTAAGTGTCTTTTCTGTGGTTGGTTTAGTACCACATTTTTCACATTTTTGTGCTCTATGTTGGCAATTTTGCTGCTTAAAATGGCCCCCAAGTGTAGCACCAAAGTTCTAATGTTCCTAAGCGCAAAGAAGGCTGTAATGTGTCTTAAGGCTGCAATATGTGTTAGATAAGCTTTGTTCAGGCATGAATTATCATCCTATTGGCCACGAGCTCAATGTTAATGAATCAACAATATATACTAAATAGGTGTCTTTATTTTTTTTAAGATTTTATTTATTTATTCATGAGAGATACAGAGAGAGGCAGAGACACAGGCAGAGAGAAGCAGGCTCCATGCAGGGAGCCTGATGTAGAACTCGATCCCGGGTCTCTTGGATCACGCCCTGGGCTGAAGGCAGTGCTAAACTGCTAAGCCACCTGGGCTGCCCTCTTTTTTTTTTTTTTTTTTTTAATTTCATTTATTTATTCATGAGAGACACACACACAGAGAGAGAGGCAGAGACACAGGCAGAGGGAGAAGCAAGCTCCATGCAGAGAGCCCAATGCGGGACTCGATCCTGGGTCCCCAAGACTAGGCCCTGGGCTGAAGGCGCGGTAAACTGCTGAGCCACCAAGGCTGCCCTTTTTTTTTTTTTAAAGTAAAATCTTTCTAAGCAAAGCCCTTCCGAAGAAATAGTCATTAAAACACAAAAACAATGAAAGACTGCTCCAGATTGAGTGCGCTCTTTGCAAATAGCTCATCAAGCCATTTAATTATTTTTAGAAGTTATTAATTTACTTAAGTAATCTCTGCACCACATGTGGGACTCAAACTCACAACTCAAGATAAAGAATCTCTTATGACTGAGCCAGCCAAGCACTCCTCAAGCCACTTAATTCTGATGGTAACTGGCATTTTTTGGAAATGAATAGATCTTCCCCTGGTCGTGGTGATGCCAACAGCAGGGCTTCGTGAAGAATTTTTGAGATCGTTGGGGAGATTAATGGCATTAATATCCACTAGTTAATATCCATATTAATGGCATTAATATCCATTAATTAATATCCAGAGGGAGATTTCCTTCTGTGGATTTTACTGGTTTGGTTTTTTTGTTGTTGTGTTTTTGTTTTTCACACTTAAATCTTTAATGCATTTGGAATTTAGTTTTGAATGTGGTATGAACTAGGGACTCAATTTTATTTTCTTCAACGTGTATAGACAGATGTGCCAGTACCATTTAACAAAAAAACTGTGCTTTTCCTATTGAATTTAAATATTGCCTTTATTCTATATTTTTTTTCTGGGATCACTCTTCTACTCTGCTGCTTTATTTGCACATTTCTATGCCAAAACTATATTATTTTGACCATTGTGGTTTTATAGTATGTTTAATATCTAAGATAAGCCCTCCCACATACATTCTAATCTCTTTAATGATTTTCCTGGGTGTTTAGATGTACATGGACTTCATATGTACTTAAAAATTCCCATTGGGATTATAATGAATATTTTACTGAATTACTTATTAATTTTAGGAGAATAACTTCTTATGATACCAAGTCTTTCCATCAAAGAATATCTTTCTATTTGTTCAGATATTATTTTATACCTTCAGTAAGAGTTGGAAAAGACTTAGGTATGATTTAGGACAGAGAGAAGGCCAGTATGGCTTGAGGAGAGAGCCAGAGTAGAAAAGAAGAGATTACCAATCATAACTTGAAGGTCATTCTCACTCTTCAACATAACTTCATTGAAGATTTATTATGCATTGACTTTAAGGTTTATTACTCAGAGGATATATTTTTCTTATCTCCCTTATTTCCAAGTCCTTGAAGAAACCATCCTATGTATTTCTTGCTGCAGAAGAACTCTTGTTTTCATAACTTGTTAAAGCACTTGTTAAAGATTATCAATGGTAGAGTCAGAAAATAGCATGGTGGCCACCAGGGACTGAGGGGAGGGGAGGAATGGGGAGTTTAATGGATACAAATTCAGTTTGGAAAGATAAAAGTTCTGGAGATGGATGGTGCACAACGATATGAATGAACATATTTAATGGCACTGAATGTACACTTAAAAATGGTTAAAATGGTAAATTTTATGTATATTTGTGTATATATATATTTTACCACACACAAAGAGCAAGAACAACATGCAGTTCACTGGAAGAGAATCACAGTCGACTTCTGTATGAGGAGGTGAAGACGATATTGTTTGTTATGGTTAATATTTTTAGGGAAATCATGCAGTTGTTACTCATCTTCAAAGAAAGGCAGGGATGTTTTTAAAGCTACTGTTTTTCAGTAGCCTACAAGATTTGTTTATATCAGTGTTTAGTACAGATACAAAATGTCTAAGTCTCCAGATAGTGATTCATACTGAACAAGAATAAAGTCAATCTAAGAAAATGTCAAAAAAAAAAAAAAAAAAAAAGAATTGCCATTGAGATGAAAACCAGCAATGAGAAATTTCAAAGATTTGACTGATTTCTGAGAATATATCCATAGTTGGATAGTTGAGAAACGATTTCTTGTTCCTGCTTTAAGATACACCTTGGAAAAAAGGCAAAGCAACAGGCATTGTTGGTTTTTGGCATCCTCTCACTTCCTTTCTGCATCCAGTTCCCATATTTTGCCACCTCTTGCCTTATCCTTCATGTGTCCAGTGTTCTTTATGCTCCTCTGATGACTTAAAAAAAAAACAGTTTATTTTTATTTTATTTTTTAAAGATTTTATTTATCTATTCACGAGACAGAGAGAGAGAAAGAGGCAGAGACACAGGCAGAGGGAGAAGCAGGCCCCACGCAGGGAGTCCCAACGTGGGACTCGAATCCGGGTCTCCATGATCATGCCCTGGGCCGAAGGCAGGTGCTCAACCGCTGAGCCACCCAGGGATCCCGAAAAAAACCATTTTATTAATAAGGTCTGGTTGATATATCAAAAGCTGTGTGTGTTTAATATATACACCTTGATGAGTTTGGAGGTAAGTATACGCCCATGAAAGTATCATCACAATTTATGACATAAATATATCCATAACGTCCAAGTTTCTTCTTGACCTCTTTATTATTTTTTTTGTGATAAGAACACATAATAGAAGATTTGCCTTCTCAGTAAAGTTTTAAGTATACAATACAGTATTTTATTTTTATTTTTTTATTTTTAAAGATTTTATTTCTTTTCTTGAGAGATAGAGACAGTGACAGTGAAAGAGCACAAACCCGGCGAGGGGCAGAGGGGGAGGGAGAAGCAGGCTCCCCATGGAGCAGGGAGCCTGATGTGGGGCTCCATCCCAGGACCCCAGGATCATGACCCGAGCTGAAGGCAGACGCTTACCCTCCTGAGCCATCCAGGCAACCCATGATACAGGATTTTAAACTATAGGTGTTATGCTGCACAGAAGATCTCTAGGACTTACTCATGTTGTATAACAGAAACTTTGTACTCTTTCACTAATACCTCTCCATTTACCCTTCCCCTGAGCCCCTGGCAACCTGCATTCTACTTTCTACTTCTATGAGCTTGACTGGATTCCTGGTACAAATGGGATCATATCATATTTTTCTTTCTGTGTCTGGCTAATTTCACTTAGCGTAATATCCTCCAGATTCATTCATGTTGTAGCAGATGACAGGATTTCCTTCTTTTTTAAAGCTAAATAATATTCCATTATATGTATGTAGCACATTTTCTTTATCCATTCATCCATAAATGGACATTTAGTTTGCTTCTATATCTTGGCTATTGTGGATAATGCTTCAGTGAACACCAGAATGCAGAGATCTCTTCGAGATAGTGACTTTAGGGCAGCCCGGTTGGTTCAGCGGTTTATTGCCCCCTTCAGCCCAGGGTGTGATCCTGGGGACCGGGGATCGAGTCCCGTGTCTGGCTCCCTGCGTGGAGCCTGCTTCTCCCTCTGCCTCTCTCTCTCTTTCTCTCTCTCTCTCTCTCTCTGTGTCTCTCACGAATAAATAAATAAATTTTTTTTTTTTTTTAAAGAGAGATAGTGACTTTATTTCCTTTGGATATATTCCAGAAGTGAGATTGCTAGATTGTATGATAATTCAATTTTTTAATTTTTTGAGGAAATTATTCCATAGTTACTATTCTAATTTACATTCCCAACAGTGTACAAGGGGTCCCTTTTCTCCATATCCTCACTAGCACATAGAAATATTTTTGATAATAGCATCCTAACAGGTATGAGGTTGTATCTCGTCATTTTGATTTGTATTTTCCTGATGATGAGTGATCTTGAGCACCTTTTCACATATTGCCCATTTGTATGTATTCTTTGGAGAAATACATATTTGGTTCCTTTGCCCATTTTAAAATTGGACTTATTTTTGCTATTGAATCGTAGGCATTTTTATATATTTTGAATACTAGCCCTCTATCAGATATATGGTTTATAAGTATTTTCTTCCATTCTGTAGGTTGCCTTTTCATTTTGTTGATTGGTTCCTTTGCTATACAGTTTAATGCATTTTTAGTTTGATGCATTCATACTTCTTTACTTTTGCTTTTGTTGCCTGTGCTTTTAGATGGCTGCAATATTGTGATTTATAAGAAATATATATTCATTTGGTCATTGAGATGACCAAAATATATATTTCTCATTATATGTATTTGGTGTTCATCCACAGTTCCTGGCTAACAGGTCTCAAAACCCTTGGAATTTCCTAAATGATGAAAGCAACAAAGTGTTGTCATGTTAATGAGATGACCTTTGGACTGCACCTCAGGATGGAGCTGGTTGCCGGCACAGCCAGTCTTGTGATTAGAGGGTTTCAATTTTCAGTCACATCACCCTGAGCTCTGAAAGGGAGAAAAAGGCTATGGATTTTATCAATCATGCCTATGTAATGAAACCTCCATGAAACCCAAAACAATAGGATTTGGAGAGCTTCCAGGTTGGCAAATGTGTGGAGAATGGGGAATGTGGCACACTTGGAGAGGGCATGGGAACTCCATGCTCTTTCCCTGTCTCTCTTGCCCTGTGCATCTCTTCCATCTGGCTATTCCTGAGCTATATCCTTTTATAGTAACCCAGTAAGTAAAATATTTCTCTGAGGGACACCTGGGTGGTTCAGCAGTTGGGAGTCTGCGTTAGGCCCAGGGCCTGATCCTGGCGTCTGGGGATTGAGTACCGCGTCGGCTCCCTGCATGGAGCCTACTTCTCTCTCTGCCTGTGTCTCTGTGTCTCTTTCTGTGTCTTTCATGAATAAATAAATAAAATCTTAAAAAAAAAAAAATCTGAGTTCTGTAAGCCACTCTAACAAATTAGATGAATCTAAGGAGTGGGGGGTCATAGGATTTATAGCCAGTTGGTCAGAAAAACAAGTGACAACCTAGATTTGTAATTGGCATACTGGGTTGGAGGGGATCATTGGCACCTCCAATCAATAGCCAGTTGGTCAGAAGCACAGCTGATAACCTGGGCTTGTGACTGGCATTTGAAGTTGGTGGGAGTCAGTTCTGTAGGAGTAAGCCCTTAACCTGTGAAACTTGATGCCATCTCTGGAGAAATTGTGTCAGAATTGTGTTGACTTGTAGGACACCCAGCTAGTGTCCAAAGAATTGCTTGCTTGTGTGGGGGGATTGCTCTACCCTACACACTGGAATTGGGTGTCAGAACCCCTTTAGTACCCTAACTAAATCATTGCCAAGGCCAATGTCATGAAGCTTTCCCTCCATGTTTTCTTCTAATTTTACGGTTTCAGGCCTTATGTTTAAATCTTTAATCTTTTCTTTTAGTCTTTAATCCATTTTGAGTTGATTTTTGTGTATGGCTTAAGATAAGGGTATAATTTCATTGTTTTGCATGTTGGATAGCCAGTGTTTTCTCAATACTGTTTATTGAAGAGATGAATTTTCCATGTATTCTTGGCACTCTTGTCTAAAAGCAGTTGACCATATATATACATGGGTTATTTCTGAGCTCCCTGTCCTGTTCCATTGGTTTATGTGTTTTTCTCTCTGTACCAGACTGTTCTGATTACTGTAGCTTTGAAATATTTTGAGATGAGGAAATGTGATGTTCTCAGCTTTGTTCTTCTTTCTCAGGATTGCTTTGAATATTTGGGGTCTTTTGTGATTTCATATGAATTTTAGTATTGTGTATTCTATTACTGTGAAAAATGCCATTGGGATTTGGACAGAAATTGCATTGAATCTGTAGATTCAGTGTGGGTAGTATGGACATTTTTTTTTTTAAGATTTTATTTATTTATTCATGAGAGACACAGAGAGAGAGGTAGAGACACAGGCTGAGGAAGAAGCAGGCTCCGTATGGGGAGCCTGATGTGGGACTCGATCCCAGGACTCCAGGATCATGACCTGAGCTGAAGGCAGATGCTCAACCGCTGAGCCACCCAGGCGTCCCTGGACATTTTAACAATATTAATTTTTCCCCTCAATCCATGAATACAGGATGTCTTTCTGTTTGTGTCTGCTTCAAATTCTCTCTTTATTACCTTATAGTTTTCAGTGTAAAGGTCCTTCATCTCCTTGGTGAAGTTTCTTTGTAAGTACTTTATTCTTTCTGGTGCTATTGTAAATGAAATTTTTAAATTTATTTTTTGAGGGACGCCTGGGTGGCTCAGTGGTGGAGTGTCTGCCTTCAGCTGAGGGTGTGATCCTGGAGTCCTGGGATCGAGTCCTGCATCAGGCTCCCTGCCTGGAGCCTGCTTCTCCCTCTGCCTGTGTCTCTGCCTCTCTCTTTCTGTCTCTCATGAATAAATAAATAAAATCTTTTTTTAAAAAATTCTTTTTTGAATAATTAGTTGCTGGTGTATAGAAATAGAACTGATTTTGTAACCTGCAATTTTGCTGTATTTGTTTATTAGTCCTCATTGTTTTTTTTGTGGAACTTTGATCATTTCAGATTGAGAGGCAGGCTAGCATTGAAGAAAGAGCATGTGTTATGAATTAGAAAGCCTTGAGGGATCCCTGGGTGGCGCAGCGGTTTAGCGCCTGCCTTTGGCCCAGGGCACGATCCTGGAGACCCGGGATCGAATCCCACATCAGGCTCCCGGTGCATGGAGCCTGCTTCTCCCTCTGCCTGTGTCTCTGCCTCTCTCTCCTCTCTCTCTCTCTCTGTGACTATCATAAAAAAATAAAAATTTAAAAAAAAATTTAAATATTAAAAAAAATAGGGATCCCTGGGTGGCGCAGCGGTTTGGCGCCTGCCTTTGGCCCAGGGCGCGATCCTGGAGACCCGGGATCGAATCCCACATCGGGCTCCCGGTGCATGGAGCCTGCTTCTCCCTCTGCCTGTGTCTCTGCCTCTCTCTCTCTCTCTGTGACTATCATGAATAAATAAATAAAAAATCTTTAAAAAAAAAAAAAAAGAAAAAAAAATATTAAAAAAAATAAAAGAAAGCCTTGAGTTTCAATCCTACTTTGAATTTACATATGATTCTAGGACCTTGAGTCAGTTAATTATCCTCTCTAAGACTTGGTTTCATTATTCATGATATGGGGATGCCCCTTTCATCTAACTTTCTATTACATAGTCTTGTTTTGATGATTACATGAGATAATGAAATTGAAGGCATCAAACCAGGACTTACCATTTTTTTAAAAAAAGATTTTATTTATCCATTCATAGAGACACAGAGAGAGAGAGGCAGAGACACAGGCAGAGGGAGAAGCAGGCTCCATGCAGGGAGCCTGATGTGAGACTCGATCCCGGGTCTTCAGGATCAGGCCCTGGGCTGAAAGTGGCGCTAAACTGCTGAGCCACCCAGGGATCCCAGACTTACCATTTTCAAGCATGTAGTGTGATCAATAAATGGTATTCTACCTCCTTTATTGTTCAGCCTCACCAAGATCTGATTTCCCCTGAAGACTTGGACCATTAATTTATCTCTCCATCTTCTCTCATTTCCAATTTAGCTCCCAACAAAAATGCAGTTTCTTCAGAGTAACTGATCTTAACCACTTCTTTGTTAAAAGCGATCTGGATCGGGGACACCTGGGAAACACAGCCAATTGAACACCAAACTCTTGGTTTTGGCTCAGGTTGTGATATTGGGGTCAAGGAATTGAGCCCCACATTGGGCTCCACACTCAGCTTGGAGCAGTCTGCTTGAGACTTTCTCTCCCTCTCCTTTTGTCCTTCCCCTCTGGGTTTGAGCACTTTCTCTCTCTCTCTCAAATAAATAAATAAATCTTTTTTTAAAAGGTGATCTGGACTAAATTAATGTGCAATAAGAGGAAAATAACATACCTTATTTGCTAAACTGCTTGTTATGATTGTTGTATATTAAAATAAGATCCTTATTAGCCTGACTCTATCTGTAATTACAGGTGTAATGTAAATAAATGTCCCTTGTAAAAAGGTAACTTCTACTCAGTTTTCAGAGTTTCTCTCATGTTTGTTATTTCTTAAAAATAACTAGCCTAATGTAATCCTTTTGCCAAAGAGACATATTTTGGGGTGGCAAATTCTGCTCCCCTACAGGTGTTTACTGCGAGGTTAGTAAATAATAGATGGACATAAAATGAATCTAAAGACATTGGGTAGTTGGATATTTGATGGAAAGAGGAAATTTGGAGCAAATTTATTGAGAGAGGGACATGGGTCTCATATTAGAAGAAGAATGGGATAAGAGTGAGGAGAAGAGAGGAGGTCCAAGCCTGATCAGGAAAAGTGAAGTGTTTCTGTGAGGACTAGGAAGTGATAATGCAATTGAGAAGGGCTTATAACACTCATGGCTCTGGCATGGTCTTCTTGGCTCCTGCTTATCTTTCTGAGACAAAACCATATGCCTCCTTCTGAAGCCTGTTCTTGGCTTCCATAGTGTTCAGAGGTCAATTTGCTACCTTTCAGCTCCCTACTTCAAGAAGTCTTTCCTCACAATACAGTCAGCTCAAGGGTTAATAGTTCTGTAGATTTCCCAAATTTCACGGGACCGAGGACCCTTTCTATCTGGTTTTCAGTACCCCATTTAGGTGAAGATGGGTAAAATTAAACATTTAGCAGACTCTTTTCAGTTGCTGAGAAATGAAAGAAGTGCTTTTCTTAGAATCAACCATAATTCAAAATGAATTATATAATGTGTTTCCAAGAGAATGGTGCTATATAGGTGGTCTTGTCATTACCAGACCTTATCACTCACAATTATATAAACATGGAAAATAACAGTGAGCAAAGGGGCAAATGTAAATTTAGAGGAAGATGTTTTTGCTTCCATAATGGTTTCTTTCCCCTTGATAGAATTTACTGCAAGCACATCTCTCTGGCTGAAAAAAAAAATCTACTATTTTTTGGTCATCCATTCGGTGATGACTCATAGTCATCCTTTACAATTTCCAAAATAGGTGATGACCGTAGAGCTCCTGTCCATGCGCCTTTTCATATAACTTTCCATATTAACTTTCTTTTTCTAAGTTTCAGTAAGAATCCAGAGCTAGTGATTTTTAAGGTTTCAAGAACAAGCACATCTTTGGCTATGTGCTTTATAATCCTGATGTGAATTATTTTTTTCTTCAATGATGTGACATTTTATTAGTAGTAGTATTAGTATTTACTTCCAGTAATAGTTACAAAATTTATGAGAACTTTTCACTTTTTTTTTTTTTGGAAAATTTTATTTATTATTTATTTGACAGAGAGAGAGAGAAAGAGAGAAAGCACAAGCAGGGAGAGCTGCAGGCAGAGGGAGAAGGAGAAGCAGGCTCTCCTCTGAGCCAGGACCCAATACAGGGCTTGATCCTAGGACCCTGGGATTATGACCTGAGCCGAAGGTAGAGATTTAACCAATTGAACCACCCAGGCGCCCCAATTTTTCACTTTCTTCCATATATAAGGTGAAAATGAAGAGGCTACGGAACTAGATATATTTTTTATTTCTCTGTTTTCTTGGAATTTTATCATCTGAAGGTGATTGTACTGAACTCAGATCATTAAAAATAAAATTTCTCTGCCAACTATGTGCAGGATAATGTGGTGGAATTTGATGAGCATTTCATAGAAATGTAGACCATATGTCCTCTGACCTAAGCTAATCACTGTTAGATCAGAAATCTGTAAAAGAGGAACTAAAATACCAATTTTTCTCTTGAAAAAATATGCCTTACTCATTTAAGCTTAAGAATAACTTTATGAGGTAGGGTTATTATCATCCCGTTTTATAAATGAGAAGACCCTAGAAGTTTAGTTAGTGGCAGAGCTGGGATTTGTTGGGGAGGAAGAACTTACTCTACCCTTCGAGGTCCTTCTAGCTGAATTTCTAATCAAATCGATCCAAGACAGATTAACAGGAGAAAATCAAATGTAATAGCCTAAGTACAGTACACATGGACATTCCAAAGACAGGCAACGTGAGGCATATTTGAGCTAAGGAGAGGTGTAGGGACCTGAGAGTACAAAGGGAAGACTATTAGCAGGAAGGTGAAAGGTGATATTTGGAAAACAAAGGTGCCCTATTATGCAGATAACTTGCTTAGGTAAAGAGGAATCTCTGTTAATAGCTTTCTTCCTGGTAAAGGAGGCAGTTAAGGAAGGGGGTGGGGTAAGGATCTTTTTCTGAATCTGCTGGGTTTGGATTGCTTTTAGCTCAAAATAAGGCTCATGCCAACGTGACCCTTCTTGGGGTGGATTGCCCTTGGCTCCTACAGATTCAAACCCAGGCCGTGGTTAAAAGCTTCTTATGGTAGGGCTTATTAGACAACAAGCTTTTAGCCGCTCTACAATAGTCTCTCAGTAATAGAGGCAAAATCCAAAACAACAACGACAACAGCAAACAAAGATGATAGTAATTGAGAGGTCAGTGTTTTGTCCTCGGGTAGGTTGGGAATCAGTACACTTTCAAGTGAATCTCAGGTTCTATAAAATGTTAATGTAAGGGGAAACCAAAAACATCGCCTAGTGTAGCTCTACCACTGCCGAGTGAGTAGTTCAACTTAAGTAAAAGGACATCTCTAGTGGTACACTAATACTGCTTGAATTTCCTGAGAGCAACTTGAAAATTCATGGAGATGTTTTCATACAGGGTCAGGGGAAGATCCAATCCTGCTAATAAACAAATTTAAAGGGTAAATAAAGTTTCTTAACCTTAGTTCTCCTGACATTCTGTCTTGCTCATTCTTTGTTGTGGGGACTGTCCTATGCGTTATAGGATATTAGCAGCATCCCTGGTCTCTACCCACTAGATGTCAGTAGCACCCCCATTTGGTTGTGACAACCAAAAATGTCTCCAGACCTTGCCAAGTGTGGCAGGTGGGGGGGCCACAAAATTTACTGTTGAGAACCACTGGGCTAATAAGAGACAAAAATAAAATTGCCTCAGGATTATGTTTGTTGTTCCGCCCATTAAAATCCCTGGGAAAACTCTCTTCTCTGCCTCCTGGGCTCTTGCGAAGATGTTTAGCTCCTCTCTTTTAAGACTCTTCATCTCTTCTCTGTTTTTTCTGTTCTCAAGCCCCTTACCACCTCCATTTAGGGTATATCCGGAAACTCTGATTTTCTCCTAATTTATTATGCAGAGCAATTCAACTCACTGTTTTTTAGAAGTCCAGGAAGTTGGTGTACTGTGGGTGGGTGGGGCAGTGAGGAGGGATGTGGGGATGTGGGGATGTGGGGTGGATGTGTCATCTTCAATTCAAAATACAAGTTATCTCCCCAAAGAGCTGTATCTATTAGAAAGAAATCATGCCAATCCTCAAGTAGAAGCCACTGTAAATGTTAGAAGATTTAATAGGAAATCCTCCTTCACCACCTTTTCTTTTCCCCTACACATGGGGATTATGGAAATGGGAGGGTGAATTTCAGACCCAGTGGCCCAATGCTCTGCTTTTAGAGGAGTCGTCTATAAATGCTATACATAGTCAATTAAAACTTCCACTCTTGTTGATAAAATGTGTATATCAGCCAGACAGAAGGGATGCAAACTTTCTAAAGTACAAATAAATAGATTATAACTAGTCATTCAAACAAAATCATATTAAATATACTTTTTTTAAAAGATATTTATATTTAGAGTGAGTGTGAGAGGGAGCCCGAGTGTAAGTGTCCGCGAGTGGGGGGAGGAGCAGAGAGAGGGGGAGAGGGAGGATTGTGGCTTAAGCATGGAGTCCAATGCAGGCCTGATCCCACAACCCTGAGATCATGACCTGAGCTGAAACCAAAAGTCAGACTGAGCCACTCAGGCACCCCTTAAATATACTCTTATATACTGACGTACAGTATATAGTTTACGATCCCACCTTATTTTGATTTCTGCCAATCAGAAAAATATTTTACAAGTATGTGGCATTAAAATTGACAGGCATTGTTGATTTTTTTTTTTAACCATTTTTTGAGGAATTACTGAGAGATGTTGGTTTTAGGTGCCCTTTTGTTTCATTAGAAATTTCTCTATCGGGCAGCCCCGGTGGCTCAGCGGTTTAGCGCCGCCTTCAGTCCAGGATGTGATCCTGGAGACCCGGGATCGAGTCCCACGTCAGGCTCCTTGCATGGCTCTCTCTGTGTCTCTCATGAATAAATAAATAAAATCTTAAAAAAAAAAAAAGAAAGAAAGAAATTTCTCTATCAATAGCATAAGCATTGTAGAAAAAACATCTTTGGTCATGCTGTGGTCTAAAAACCAGGAAAGCATTCTGTTTCTTAAGAGTCCATCTAAATAATATTAATAATTTTATCTTACATTCTGATGAATCAGTTTGCCTTTAAAATGTACAAACTAGGGCAGCCCGGATGGCTTGGCGGTTTAGCGCCGCCTTCAGCCCAGGGCGTGATCCTGGAGTCCCGGGATCGAGTCCCACATCTGGCTCCCAGCATGGAGCCTGCTTCTCCCTCTGCCTGTGTCTCTGCCTCTCTCTCTGTGTCTCTCATGAATAAATAAATAAAATCTTTAAAAAAAGAATGTACAAACTATCCTCTATTTTTCATAGACTTTTTCATCCTCTGATTCTTATTTTTATCCTTTGAGGTAAAAAAAAAAAAATCTCAAAGAAATAGCTTTCAAACTCCAAGCTAGTATACCATGCTGAACTTAATTTAAATATTTTTAATAAAAAATCTTTTTAATTTAAATTGCATAACCTGTTCCTTTTCTTTTCTTTTCTTTTCTTTCTTTCTTTCTTTCTTTCTTTCTTTCTTTCTTTCTTTCTTTCTTTTTTCTTTCTTTCTTTCTTTCTTTCTTTCTTTCTTTCTTTCTTTCTTTCTTTCTTTCTTTTTTTTTTTTAAAGATTTTTTTATTTATTCATGAGAGACACAGAATGAGGCAGAGACACAGGCAGAGGGAGAAGCAGGCTCCATGCAGGAAGCCCGATGTGGGACTCGATCCCAGGACTCTGGGATCACACCCTGGGCCAAAGGCAGAGGCTCAACTGCTGAGCCACCCAGGTGTCCCTGTTCCTTTTCTTTTAACAGTAAATTTCAATGGTCATAAGAATGCTATTTGTTTATTTACTGCCTACCCATTTTTTAAAAGATTTTATTTATTCATTCATAAGAGACAGAGGGGCAGAGACATAGGCAGAGGGAAAAGCAGGTGTTCTGTGGGGAGCCTGATGCGGGACTGGAGCCCAGGACCCTGGGATCACGACCTGAACCAAAGGCAGATGTTCAACCACTGAGCCACACAGATGCCCACTGCCAACCCATTTTTGAATGGTTAACCATAGGTAAAAACGCACCGGTATTTGTCTATGTGAAGATATATGTGTGGATGTATATGTACATTGTTATTTTGTAACTTGCCAGCTTCATTTTGACTTTACCAGTCTCAGGTGCAAACAATAATAGTTCAGTCTTTTTTCAAAGTATAACAATTGGGCCCATACCCCTCAGGAAGTCTACCCTGTTCCCTTATCTCCACTCTCAAATTTTTCAAAGATAAAATTAAAAATTTCTATTTATCAAAAGACACCTTAATGAAAGTTTTAATTTTTTTTATTTTTTAGAAAGGACTTTATTTATTTATTTGACAGAGCACACAAGCAGGGGAACAGCAGAGGCAGAGGCAGAGGGAGAAGCAGCCTCCCTGCTGAGCAGAGAGCGGATGCAGGGCTGTATCCCAGGACCCTGGGACCATGACTTGAGCAGAAGGCAGACACTTAACCAATTGAGCCACTCAAGAGCCCCTTAATTAAAGTTTTTAAAGACAAAATTAAATTGGTTAGATAATTGTTACATATACAATGGACAAAGGATTAGTATCCTGTATATATGAAAAAATTCTACAAATCTTTCAGTAAGAAAAAGGCAAGTAACTCAGTGGAAAACTTGGTAACTAATGCAAATGAATATTTTACAGAAGAAGAAACATATGGTCAATAAACAAAGAGCTGTTCAACTTCGTAACAATTAGACCAATGAAAGTCAAGGCTAGTTTTCATTATTTTGAACTTCATATGTCACAAATATGTGTGAAAAAATGACATAATACACATATCTATAACAAGGCAAGGATAAACATAGTATTCAAAATCATATTTATTAGAAGAGGCAGAGTTCTGGAATTGGGGACGAATGCATAGTTGGATGTAAGTTATTTGTAATGTTCTAGGTTTCTGGCTTGTTGATGGGTTTATTGTGCTTATTCTATTATTTTTATTTTTTTATTTTTATTTATTTATTCAGGAGAGATAACAGAGAGAGAGAGGCAGAGACACAGGCAGAGGGAGAAGCAGGCTCCATGTAGGGAGCCCAACGTGGGACTCCATCCTGGGTCTCCAGGATCACGCCCTGGGCTGAAGGCCGCCCTAAACCACTGAGTCACGGGGGCTGCCCTTCTATTATTTTTAAAAATAGATTATAGCCAGTTAGCTAGCTCACTAGAAAGCCATACTTGGATTATAGATGATGGGGAATTATAAGTTCCAGATAATGATTCCAATTCTGAGCAACTGACGTTCTTTAAAAAGTGAGTTGGGGGTCAGTCTGGGTGGCTCAGCGGTTTAGTGCCGCCCGCAGCCCAGGACGTGATCTTGGAGATCCAGGATCGAGTCCCACGTCGGGCTCCCTGCATGGAGCCTGCTTCTCCCTCTGCCTGTGTCTCAGCCCCTCTCTCTCTCTCTCTGTCTCTCATGAATAAATAAATAAAAATCTTAAGAAAAAAAAGACATTTCAAAAGCTTAGAGTGGTAGGCGGCTTGTAGCTAAGGGAACTTATATTAGTCAGGATAGGGAAGGTTATGCTACAATAACAAATAACCCCCTAATGTGCAAATCCCAGTGATTTACTATAACAAAGAATTACTCCTCCTGTCCACAGTTCACTCATTGTACATCTATCCTCAGGGACCCAAGCTAGTGGAGGCTCCACCATCTTGTCTCTGTGCTATCTAAAACACTAACTCCTTGATTGTCACGGTAGGGAGAGAAAATGCTGGAAAGTCTCAAACAGGTAATTAAATGCTTTAGTTTGAAAATGGCTTATGTGATTTATGCTCCCAGCTTATGAATACAACTAATGTTAAGATCTTGACTGCCCAGAGGAAGAGAAGAAATATATTTATGTAAGCACTAGAGGTCTTTAACAGAGGTTTTCTTTTCTTTCTTTCTTTCTTTCTTTCTTTCTTTCTTTCTTTTTTATTTTATTTTATTTTATTTTATTTTATTTATTTGAGAAAGAGTGAGCCAGAGAGATCATCGAGGGAGAGGGAGAAGCAGACTTGCTGTTGAGTGGAGAGCCCAGTGTGGGCTTGATCCTAGGAGCCTGGGATCATGACTTGAGCCAAAGGCAGACACTTAACCCACTGAACCACCCACTTGCCCCCAGAGGTTTTCCATAGAAACACAAATGGCACTGCTTTCATATCTAGATGACAAAGTATGACAGACTGAGGTAGGAATTTTAAAATTTGCAGGCCTTTGCAACATGCCTCCAGGGATTCCCAGGAATACTTGGGCTAGGCATTGAAATGAGGAGGATGAAATTCTTACACAGACTCCTAGAAACAAGAACCAGAGAATTGAGGATTATTATGATTAATGTGAGGACATTTGAATCAGAGGCAAATAAAACTCAGAGAAACATCTGTCACATTCAGAATATTTCTTTTTTTTTTAAGATTTTATTTATTTATTCATGAGAGACACACACACACACACAGAGAGAGGCTGAGACACAGGCAGAGGGAGAAGCAGGCTCCATGCAGGGAGCCCGATGTGGGACTCCATCCCGGGTCTCCAGGATCAGGCCCTGGGCTGAAGGTGGTGCTAAACCGCTGAGCCACCCGGGTTGCCCAGAATATTTCAATTCATATGGGTGCTAGTGTTTCCTTTGGCTCACATATCTCTCATCTTGCCCCAGGAACAAATGTTAAATTGGAGCTACCTTTGAAGTCACCAGGGTATGTGTACCGTCCTTCAAACTTTTAGGGGGCTAATTTGAAGGATGCTGGGAATTCAATAGGATAACTTTATCTTGCTCATTTTCTTTTGTTCAAGAATCCTCTGACATTTTAGCAACTGTGATACTCCAACTATTCTTAGAGTTGGACATACTATAAAGTATATTCTGGCACTAGGCTCCCACCATCAAAATCTCCTATGGAAAATATTTATTTGGCTTCTCTCTGGGTGTACTGCTATAAAAGACTCATTCATCACTTCTCTCCCTGCCTCTTTGGCAACTGGCTCCTGGGCAGAGTATAAGCTATGCTCACATGTGAGCCAGCTCAGAACACAGACAATAAAATGGATTCCTCAATATTGATGACCTCATATGAGTTCTTCTGCTTAATACCCTAGACTCATCCCAGTGCAGGCCAGCCTTTTTTTTTTTTTCCCTCTTTCTCTCTCTTTCTCTCTTCCTACAGACTCTGGGATTCTTTTTCATTGCTGCCACGGTATAGTCTACATCAGGGTGGGATGTAGTCTCCCAGATACCTTCCAGCAAAACGCAATAATGTAATTGCCACTTAAAGGCTATATAGCAAAAACACTTCAAGAAGAGAGACCAGGGATAAAAAAAATAAGTACTGGACAGTTTCAAGAATTGATGTTGTATCAGTCAGTTTTCATTCAGAGAGATAGAACCACTAGGAGATTCTGTATATATAAAATCTCCTTGTGTGCGTGCCTGTGTTTATGTGTTCTTCCTCCTCTATATATTTAAGGACTTTATTACAGAGATCTGACTTGACACAATTATGGAAGCTGGTTAAGCAGTCTTTGTAAGGCTGCTGCTGTTACATCTGATGCTAAAGCTTGAAGTATGCAGAGCAAGCATTCAGGAAGGGAAAATGGATGTAAGTTTGGGGAGATCACAAGCATGAGCTGTGACCCCACAGGACAGACAGAGACCCATGTCAGTTCTCATTGCCCCTGACCTTGATAGTATGGGTATCCTGTAGAAGCCAGGGTCCTTCATCGTGGAGCTAAACACACATACCTGGCCCAGAAGTCAGAGAAGCTGAAAGAAGAGCCTTAGGGGAAAGTGAGCAGCTTATGCCGATGAAATGAGTTAGCTGGCCAGAGACCATCTGTGAGCTACAAAATGGCTACTGCTTCTCTTCTGTTCAACTCCTAAGAGTTTCTCCCATGGCTCATTTTAACCAGGAACATGCAGGGAAGGAAAGTCTAGAAATGTAGGTCAGCTAAGCCAAGTTGATATATTACAATGCCACCACAAATGAATGCCCCGATATGAAATCTCTGGTTTTATTTATTTATTTTAAGATATTTTATTTATTTATTTGAGAGAGATAGAGGACATAAGCTGAGATAAAGAGCAGAGGGAGAGGGGGAAGCAGAATCCTCACTGAACAGGGAGCTTGACATGGGGCTCGATCCCAGGACTCTGAGATCATGACCTGAGCCAAAGGCAAACACTTAACCGACTGAGCCACCCAGGCACCCTGAAATCTCTGGTTTTATTGATGAGAGATACCAGAAGCAACCCTGTCCTCAGGTTCTCTTTTATTCTCCCTGGAAAACTTCAGAAAACATCCTTGAACTTCTGGATGACATAGGCTTTTTCTTTTATAGGACTGTACTCTCAAGCATTTTCTAACCTTTTAGGATGGTTAGAACTGCACAGTAGGGTCTTCGTATACTGAGAACTGGTGACTTTTTTTTTTTTTTTTTGTGACTTTCTTCTATTTGACCTCCTGCCACATATAAGGAAAACAAACTTTACTTCATATTAGTTTAACTAACATCTGTTGTGCTCAGTTGTGTGCCAGGCATTGTGCTGGGTACTTCAGGAAACAGTGATGGACCAGGCCCTTGAGGAGCACACTATCTAGTGGGGGAGATAGACAAATAAATAGTCATGCAATATAGTCAATGTCAAGGTAAAGGAATGCAGGGTGTGCTATGGGAGTAAGAAGGGACAATCTTGAGCTTGAGATGTGGATCTTAAAGGATGAGTAGGAGTTAGCCAGGCAAAGAAAAGTGTAATGTGCATAGCAGGCCAAAAGAGATGTCACAGGCAAAGGCCCCGAGGTTTGAATCAATCAGTATATGATGGAAATTCTTAGAAATTAATTAAAGTTATTATGAGCATAGAGTGGATAACAGGGAGTGGCAAAAGATAGAGCCAGGTCCTGGGTACTGCATTTGCTATACTAAGGAACTTGAACTTCATTCTTCATTCTTTGGAGACACTGTAGTGTTATATATCAGCTAGTGATATGTTCAACAGAAAATCCTACTATAATAGTATAAACAGAAATGGGATTGTTAGAAGGTGGAGGAGGGTCTGTAAAGTATTCTCCAGACTGAGAACACAATTTTAGACCAAAAAACAAAGCAAGCCACTGCATACCATTTATACAGAATTGTATTCAGGGTAAATTACTAATAAGAGGGATTGGGCAAGCTATGCAGGTGGCACATAGCTATTCTGTATTCCCGTTTCCCATCCAATCTGGACTTTAATTTCCAGCTTTTATGGAGTGTGGGGCGTGGTGGTGAGGTCACATCAAAAAATCTCTACTAGTTACCAAAGTGGAGCCTTCTGTGCACCAGTCATCTCTACTAGTTACCTACAGTGGCACCATCTTTCCACCAGTCATCTTTACTAGTTATCTAAAGTGGAGACTTTAGATAGTGGTGCGTCTGCACACCACTTTAGGGAAGATCAGAACAAGCTTTCCCACATTCTGGTCAGGGCACTCAGCACCCTCCATGGGGCCTGGAATACATAACCGCAAAGGGAGATCATTGCACAACCATGAACAAGATGGAAGGCCGAAGATGGAGTCAGTGTTGTCAGCATTCCTTCAGGAGTTCATTGGTTTTCTACAACAAAACACCTAGAGATGGGAAACATGGGTTTGGTATGGCAGCAGAACCATGTTAACCATGATTTGGGCTCTTTTTCCCTCCTCTGAAATCTTTAGTGTCATCCTCATTGTCCCAGGATGGCTGTTGCACCTCCAAAGTTCATATCTGTATTCATATTCATATTCCTATGGCTTCTGGCTCTATCTCATTGGCCAGAACTCTGCCACATGGCCTCACCTAGCTGCTGGGGTGCTAACACCTGAGAGCTCTCTGGACCCCTAATGCTTATCTGCACTCTCTTATTGAATGTCCCTCAGGAGAAAGCTCAGGTTAGTAAATAAAATGTTATATTGAATGTAAGCTGAGAGGTTGGATCTACTCCTGATTGGATTTTTTTAGGGTTTACCAAACATCTCAGTGTCTTTTTAATTAGTCTGAAATATTGCTAATGATGTGCATATATGTGTGTGTTCCATTGACTTCTCTTAGAATATTAGGTTTTTTTCCCAAGATTTTATTTACTTATTCATGAGAGACACAGAGAGAGGCAGAGAGAGAGACAGAGACAGGAGAAGCAGGCTCCATGCAGGAGCCCGATATGGGACTGGATCCTGGAACACCGGGATCACACCCTGAACTGAAGGCAGACGCTCAACCGCTGAGCCACCCAGGCATCCCTAAAATATTAGATTTAATTATGAATTTAGTCTTTCCTTTAATATAACCTCTCTCCCTGTAGCTTGAAAATTGATTTTGTAGTGGAAGTTTGTGCTGAAAATGTGGACAAAGAAACTTAGACCAACACAGATCACTGTGTTTCCTGTTACAAAGGGACCCTTTCTAATCTTATACTAGGAGGGGTGTGTGTGTGTGTAAGTAAGTTCATGGTGAGAAAAAAACAGAGAGGAGAAATATATTGATAACGAAGAGAAAAAAATACATAAGAGCATAGAAGATAAGTATACTCTTGCAGATAAAAGTTACACTTTTATAGAAGGCAGATTTTTTTTCCGCTTTAAAATATCAGATTCATCTCAACAAGGCAGGATCTATATATGATTGTAAAATCGTTTCTCTCCAGTTTTCCAGAGTTCTTAAGGTGACCTGATAAGGTTAGATAGGGAATCAAAGAAGTTGAAATAATTTCCACCATATATTAGGCATCTCTTGAGATGTTATGTTCTGTTTTGCTTGGGAATAAATAGGGTTTTTTGTTTGGGTTTTGATTTTTGCTTCTTTGCTTGTTCATTTACACTTATTTGTCTTGAAATTGATAATATATGCACATGATAGAAATTAAAAATGTACAAAATAGTAGAATAAAAAAGTAGACTCCTTCTTACCACAGTCCTCCCCACTATCCACTCTTGCCCAGTTCCCCTCCCTGGAGACAACCTTGATTACCTCGTATGCATACATTATTGAAATTTGCTTTTTTTTTCACTTAACGATTTATTTTGGAGATAATTCCATATCAGAACATAATAGATTTGTGTCTTTCTTTTAAGAATTGCATACTAGGGGGGACGCCTGGGTGGCTCAGCAGTTGGGCCTCTGCCTTCTGCCCAGGGCGTGATCCCAGGGTACTGGGATCAAGTCCCACATCAGGCTCCCTTGCATGGAGCCTGCTTCTCCCTCTGCCTGTGGTCTCTGCCTCACTCTCTCTCTCTCTGTCTCTCATGAATAAATAAATAAAATCTTTATAAAAAAATAAAAATAAAAAATAAAAAAAGAATTGTATAGTGGGATTATGAATTTTATAATAGGAAAGTTTTTTCTTTCTTCACCTAAGGAAGAGATCAATGCTTAGCTTAATGAAGATATAGTCATTGATAGGAGAAATTAAGCTCTCATGAGGAGAGATTTTTAAGTAAGTGAACTTCTTGGGAGCCTTCCAAACTCTTCTAGAAATAGGGTTGCTAGATAAAGATTCAGGACACCCACCTGGTTAAATTTGAATTTCTTTTTTTTTTTAAGATTTATTTATTTATTTATTTATTTATTTATTTATTTATTATAGAGAGAGAGAGAGGTAGAGACACAGGAGAAAGGAGAAGCAGGCTCCATGCCAGGAGCCTGACATGGGACTCAATCCCGGGACTCCAGGATTGCGCCTCGGGCCAAAGGCAGGCGCCAAACCACTGAGCCACCCAGGGATCCCCTAAATTTGAATTTCATATAAACAATGAATATATTTTAGTACATAGGAATGTGTCATTCAGTATTTAAGAAATACATAAAAATATTTGTCTAATATTCAGTGAGATATCCTAAGCAATGGTTCATTGTTTATCTGAAATTCAGATATAACTGGGAGCCATATATTTTGCTAAATCTAGCAACCTTATGTAGAAACCACTCATCTATCCTTTGTGAATAGAACTGATCTTTTTTTTAAATTGAAATATAGCTGACCCACAATATTACATTAGTTTTCAAATATACAACGTAGTGACTCGACAATTCTATTTTTTTTTTTACTTTTTTATTTTTTATTTTTTATTTATTTATTTATTTTTTATTGGTGTTCAATTTACTAACATACAGAATAATACCCAGTGCCCGTCACCCATTCACTCCCACCCCCCGCCCTCGACAATTCTATATGTTGTATTATGCTCACAAGTGTAGCTCCCTAATCTGTTACCATTGTCAGGTTTGATTCGATTGGTAGTGAAATGGAATAGAGAGGCCAGGCAAAAGTTGGTCGAAACAGGCTTTTTTAATGGGACTCGCTCTCCAGCGAGGTTCCCCAGCCCTTGGGGAGGGAGAGAGCAAGGAAGTCGTGCCCAGGCAAAACACAGGGGGGTCTGTAAAGAGTTTTTGTGGGAAGATGAGGGCAGGGCGGCATTCCAGTTAGGGCAAGGGTTACAGGTCTTTGTAAGCTAAGTTAGGGTAGGGCAGCAAGGCGGCGTCATTGGGAAGTTGCTGGCCTGGGGTTGGCCGTTTTGAGGTTCCCAGTCTTGCCAGCCCAACAACCATGAACACTATTATAATACTATTAATTATATTCCCACTGTATACCTTTTATTCCTGTGACTTATTCATTCTGTTATGGTAAACCTGCATCTCCTACTCCTCTTCATCTATTTTGGCTAACCCTCCATCTCCCACCCCTCTGGCTACCATCTTTTTATTTTCTGTATTTATGGATCTGTTTCTTTTCTTTTTTCTTTCTTTTTTTTTTTTTTTTTTAAGATTTATTTATTGGGGGCTGCCTGGGTGGTTCAGCAGTTGAACGTCTGCCTTTGACCCAGGGTGTGATTCCAGAGTTCTGGGATCGAGTCCCACATCAGGATCTCTGCAAGGAGCCTGCCTATGTCTACCTTCTCTCTGTGTCTCTCATGAATGAATAAATAAAATCTTTAAAAAAAAAAGATTTATTTTATTAGGACACCTGGGTGACTCAGTGGTTCAGCGTCTGCCTTTGGCTCAGGGCTTGATCCCGTGGTACCGGGGTCAAGTCCCACATCAGACTCCCTGCATGGAGCCTTTCTGTGTCTCTCATGAATAAATAAATAAAATCTTAAAAAAAAAAAAAGAGAGAGAGAAAGAATCTCAAGCAGACTCCATAGACTCAGCAGGCTGAGTACAGAGCCTGACTTAGGACTCCACCTCATGACCCTGAGATCACCATCTGAGTTGAAACTAAGAGTCAGTGCTTAACGAACTGCACCACCCAGGCACCCCTGTTTCTGATTTTAGTTTGTTTTGTTTCTTAGGTTCCACATATAAGTGAAATCAAATAGTATTTGTCCTTCTCTGTGTGACTTATTTCACTTAGCATAATACCCTCTAGGCCCATCCATATTGTCACAAATGGCAAGATCTCATATCTTTTTATGTCTGTGTAATATTCCATTGGAGAGGCTATATATATATATATATATATATATATATAGAGAGAGAGAGAGAGAGAGAGAGAGAGAGTATTTACCCAAAGAAACCAAAAATGCTAATTCAAAAAGATATATGCACTCCTATGCTTATTGCAGTATTATTTACAATAGTTAAGATATGGAAGCAACCGAAACATCTAACACCAGATGAATGGATAAAGAAGAGGTGGTATATGCTTATTGCATAGGAGTGCATATATCTTTTTGAATTAGCGTTTTTGGTTTCTTTGGGTAAATACTCAATAGTGGAATTGGATTGTATGGTTTTCTATTTTTAATTTTTTGAGGAAACGTCATATTGTTTTCCACAGTAGCCACACCAAATTACATCCCCATCAACAGTGCTTGAGGGCTCCTTTTCCTCCACATCCTCTCCAACACTTGTTATTGTCTTTTTTTTTTTTTTTTTTAATTTTTATTTATTTATGATAGTCACAGAGAGAGAGAGAGAGGCAGAGACACAGGCAGAGGGAGAAGCAGGCTCCATGCACCGGGAGCCCGACGTGGGATTTGATCCCGGGTCTCCAGGACCATGCCCTGGGCCAAAGGCAGGCACCAAACCGCTGCGCCACCCAGGGATCCCTGTTATTGTCTTTTTGATACTAGCCATTCTGACAAGTATCACATGATAGCTCATTGTGGTTTTGATTTGCATTTCCCGATGATGAGTGATATTGAGCATTTTTTCACTCATCTGTTTGCTATCTGTATGTGTTCTTTGGAAAACTATTCAGGTGCTCTGCGCATTTTTAAATCAGATTATTTGTGGGGGTTTTTTGGTGTTGAGTTGTGTAAGTTCTTTATATGTTTTGGATATTAACCCCTTATTGGGTATATCATTTGCAAATAACTTCTCCCATTCGGTAGGTTGTCTTTTCATTTTGTTGATGGTTTCCTTTGCTGCGGAAAAGCTTTTTATTTTGGTATAGTAACAACAGTTTATTTTTGCTTTTGTTTCCCTTACCAGAGGAGACATATCTAAAAAATTGTTTCTAAGTGAATAGAGTTGATCTTAACTTCAAACTCCACAATGATGAGTTGGTGTCTGGTAGAGCTGAAAAATATTGCTCATTAAATAATCGTTGTTATAAAAACAACCTCAACCTTCAGTCTTCAGTATTTCTTTTAATAGCTTCTCATAATTCTCAAGAAAAGCAATGCCTTCCTCATTTTAGATAATGCTTCGAATTAAGATTGTTTAGCATATTGTCTTCAGCATTAAAAATTATAATGTATTTAAGATGTACTTCAAATATTATAATCATATACTTGATCCTTGAGATGTATTAAATTTCAGGGGAATTCTACTTGTATAACTTACATGATATTTTTTCAAAATTAAGTTTGCTGTTAAAAAAATTAAATCAAATTGTAATTAAGTCAAGTTAAATGTCTTCTTGGAAAATTCAATATCGACTTTGTTGAATTCATATTTTATTTTCTTATAAAGCCCTTTGGGGAACTAAAAATCAGTGCAGTGTGATTCAGAATGAGCCACATTTAGTTTGTTTTCCTCAGACTCAAGTAGATGCACAATCTTCTCTAATGTCACCAGCTCTAATTTCTTACTTTATTGTTGCTCACGGGTGTTCTCCCAAGGCATCCCCCACACTAATGTGCTGTTTCTTCCCATCTAAATCTAATAACACCCTGGTGATACCGTCCAACTTGGAAGTAGTGACTGTTCTGCAGCCCAGAAATGACTTCTGGAATGAATTTGAAACTTACAGGTGTATGCTTGTCCTTGGCTTCTGTGTCTACTGATGGGAATTTATTTCTCTTCATATTAATGAAAGTAATACCCCAAGGATGATGGAAAGTATTGTTTAACTTTAAAAGGCACCAAATTTTGAAGAAAAGTAGCCTTTAAAAATTTTTATTTACTGTTTTAAACAAAAGCAGTGTGCACTACTTGTCTAATTCTAGTCCACAGTGATTGGAGTATGCTTATTCTCTCCACATCAGTGTTTCCTTTTAGCATTAAAATGCAAGGAATGATAATAATATGGATGCTTAAGTATTGGAGGGAAATATAATGGTGTCAATTTCCTCTAAAATGAATCAAAAAAGAAAATAAGATGGATCAATGGGTGAATAGATATGTTTTAAAGCAAATAGAATACAATATTAATGGTAAAATCTAGATGGTAGGTATTCACTGTAATATGAAAGATGTAATAGGAAAGATGTTAGGGTTTGGAGTCAATGGCCAAGAAAGAATTCTTGAGACATCTTTGGTGCAAAAAGGTGGTTTTATTAAAGTATGGGGACAGGACCCACAGGCAGAAAGAGCTGTACTGGGATCATGAGGAGTGGCTGATTATATATTTTTAAGTTGGGAGGGAATTAGGGAGAGCGTAAGTCTCTAAGGAATTTTGGAAGCAATGTTTCCAGGACCTTGAGGGAGCTAACTGTTGTTAGGAAAAGGTCATTTATTACTGTCTGATAAAACCTCAGACATAAGACCCTTCAGATGTATATTGGTGGGTCATATGATTGGGGGATGATTACCAACATATATCTTGGAGGGTAGAGATAAAGGAAGTTTCCAGAGGAATTTTTATATGTTAAAGTAGACTTATAGGATCCTGGGCATCAGGTTGAGATTGCTTCTTGCCCTTAGCAAAGTATTAACACTGAGGCAGCTGAGTTCCTAGAGGAATATCACTCTGCCTATTTCAAGGACTTCTCGGTGGGCCATAGGTAGTGAGGAAATTTAATTTTTCTTTTGCTTTCGTTTCCCACATCAATATCCTTTCAACGTTTATATATGTTTGAAATTTTTCATAATTAAATGTTGAGGAAAAAAATTCAAGGAATGTGTGCTAAAGTACTAGAAACAAGTATACTTGAAGATGTGTTTATGCTGTAGGGGAGGAAAGATACATTTTCCTCTACCCCTCTAGATTCTTGGCTGAGGCCCCTTATAATAAAAGACAGTTTAACAAAAAAAAAAAAAAAAAAAAAAAAAAAAAAAAAAAAGACAGTTTAACAGAAGAAAAAGAAATAGAAATTTAATAACATGCATAACTCCTGTATATAAGAGAGATACCTGGGAAAACACTAACTCCCTGAAATGGCCCAAGCCATCACCATCAAAGGAAGGTGGGAGAGGGCAGTCGTGGTGAATCAGGAGAGCTAGGTTCTTGTCTCACGTAGTCTAAGAATGAATCTCGTGGACAAAGAAGAGTGAGTAAAGCGATTGAAGTTTATTAAGCAAGGATACAGAAAAAGCTCTCAGGAGTAAGAGGGGTCATGACAGGGTTGCCAACATGGGCCTCCACTGACGGTCTTTTATTTAGAACTAAGTAGGGAGCTTGTGGCCTTATCATTCTTGTGACGTCTTGGTTTGAGTAAGGACTCATGATAACATCTTTAATGGCTTACTTCCTTTTAGGGTCTGGTTATTCTTTGTTGGTCACAGATGACTGTCATAAAAAATTTTTAAAAAGACACTCTTCCCACCCACACCCAGGGCAAGGTGGTCTGGTTTGTTTCCTTATCACTGGTTTCCTTATACCTCAGCATTTTTGGGATTTCCGTGAGACTGATCACATAGCCCCCTATCTATCTCTCCTTACCTAGCCCCATCTGTCCCTTACTCAGTGGGACAGACTAAGTACAGGAAACGGTAAGATTGTTATACAGATTTACGTCTGTGTCTTCTCCATTGATAAGAATTTCCAGAACTTTAGAGTCATCTTTTTCCATTTTATGTTATTTATTTTATTTTATTTATTTGAAACAGAGAGAGAGGGAGAGCACAAACAGGGGGAGTGGCAGGCAGAGGGAGATGGAGAAGCAGGCTCCCTGCTGAGGGATGATTTCCTCCTCCCTCATGTGGGGCTCAATCCCAGGACCGGGGATCAAGACCGCAGCTGAAGGTAGATGCTTAACTCACTGAACCACCCAGGTGCCCCTTTTTCTTTTTGGTACAGAGAGGGAGACACCCTTACAAGTGAAGATTTCTCTTATAAATGTAAATGTCTTACAAAAGTATAGCTTCTACTCAGTTTTCAGAGCTTCTCTTATGTCCATTGTTTCTTAAAAATAATTAACCTAAAATAATCTTTATGCCAAAGAGGCATATTTTGGAATGGCAAATCTCTCCTTCAATATATGTCATCTTGGGTCAGCTGTTTCACCTCTCTGTGCCTTGTTTCTTCATCTGTAAAAACCTACTGTATAAGGTCATGGATTCTGTGAGAAAATCTCCATAAAATACCACACTGCCAAGTTCATGATGTTCAGCTAAAGTTAGCTGCTATGATGATGGTGAAGATGTAAAGGTTGATATATGAGATGTATCATGGCCCAAAAGAAAGATGAAAATGCATCAGGGAAAACCTTTTCAAATAAGGGGACTTGACCTTGCTCTTGAAGGATGTGAGGAAAATATATTAATAGAGAGAGGTTCAGCATAAGCAGTAAATAGAAAAAAAGGAATAGAAAATAATGAGAGGACAGAACACAGAAGCAAGGTGTGCATAATGTTATGGAGGAGGTTGGCCTTGGTGGTTGTTTCAGAGAGGAGGACTAGACTTTATTAATTGATGTGAAACGAAAATAGTTCCTTCATATTCCTTGTAATATTAGACTCAAATGCTCAAACTGGGTAAAAAAAGAAAAAGAAAAATTGGGGGGCACTTGGGTGGCTCAGTGGTTGAGTGTCTGCCTTTGGCCCAGGGCGTGACCCCAGGGTCCCAGGATTGAGTCCCACATCGGGATCCCCACAGGGAGCCAGCTTCTGTCTCTGCCTCTCTCTGTGTGTCTCTTATGAATGAATACAAAAATCTTTAAAAAAAAATTAAAAAGCCCCAAATGTAACTGTAAACTGCCCTAGTTTTTTAATCCAAGATGTAGGACTTGAATGAATTCCTTTAATGCTGGTCCTAAGATAAAAAGAAAGAAAATAAAAATTAAACATAATAAATGTAACAGGTGGAAATCAGTTTCATGATTTATAACCAATATGAATACCCAGGTTTTCCCACATTTTTAAAAGTCCCCCCTAGGGCAGCCCCGGTGGCTCAGTGGTTTAGCGCCACCTTCAGCCGAGGGCCTGGTCCTGGAGACTCAGGATCGAGTCCCACATCAGGCTCCCTGCATGGAGCCTGCTTCTCCCTCTTCCTGTGTCTCTGCCTCTCTCTCTCTCTGTATCTATCATGAATAAATAAAATTTTTTAAAAAAATAAAAGTTCCCCCTAAAATATTATTTATTTCATTCCTCTGTACCTTGTTCACCAATATCCTTCTCTCCCCCTCCCACCCCCCCACTTCTATACTTCTATTTCTCAGTTAGGCGCTAGTAAAACAAGGCTTCCCTTCTTGTCAAGGTCAGAATGCCCTTTACTTCTGCAGAGAAACTTTTTTTTGCTTTGTTTTTTAATCTCTGTGAGGTCTCGAAATCATTGGAGATGGGAAGGACCGACAGGGATACACTGGAGTACATGACTTGGGCACGGAAGCCTAGTAAAGCCTTTTTTAAAACCTTCTCTTCCCTCTTCCTCAGAATAGCTGTAGGCTGGGAAAGGCAGAAACCGATGGTAGTGATGTGGTTTGGGATGGTGGATTCGGAGCCTAGGGCCAAGAAAGAGTTCTTGAGAAGTCTTTGATGCACAAAGGTGGTTTTATTGAAGCACGAGGACAGAAGCCAAGGGCAAAAAGAGCTGCTGCCTTGGGATTGCGAGGAGCAACTGATTATATACTTTGGAGTTGGGGGAAGTAAAGACAAAGGGAAGTTTCCCAAAGGACTTTCATATACTAAAGACTCACAGGACCCTGGGGGCCTAGCTATTATGAAGCTAAGGCTGTTTTTCCCTCTAACAAGGCATTAACATTAAGACAATTGGAAGTTTCCTGGAGGAATGTTATACTCCGCCTGCCTCAAGTATTTGTCAACGGGCTGTAGATTATAAGGACGTTTAATTTCATCTACATTTCCTTCTGCCTTTGTTCCCCCCATCAGTAGTGTCGCATCAACTTCTTGTTGACCGAGCCAGACTCTTCACCGTTCAAACGGTAGTAAACAATTTGGAAATTTAATTTCCATTGGTGGCTAATCCTGTAGAATCCAACTCTTTTTAATAGATCCTGAAAATAAGATTGTTTTGCTATTAAAAAATATACAAGTTGACTTTCTTAGAACCATTAGCACCTTAGCATACCTCACTAGATTTCTGTATTTGCTGGCCTATTGTTACAAAGGGAGATTCATAAGTATTTCTTCTGTGGCACTCTAGCCAGGTGTTTATTTACCATGACACTTTTGGGTCTTTGAGTACTCAGTTTTATAATGAAGTGCAAAGCTTTATATTTATCCTTTGAAAGTTGGTTAACATAACTTTGAGCTTCTTCTACAATAGGCCTAAGCTTTTTTGCTTAAAAAAAAAAAAAAGGATAAATAAATTGTAAACTCAGAAATGCTTTCTTCTAGCATATTGAGAGGGCCATTTTGTATAAACATACTTATTTGGCCTGGGTTAAAAGTAAGATCTAATGCATCCAGAAAAGGAACAAAGACTATCATTGTTCCAGAGAATTGAGAAAGAGCTTGGTGCTATATTCATAAGCCCTTCTAGCAGTTGTATCTTTCCAGAAGTCTACACTGCATTATTAAATAGAGGATAAATGATAAAAATTTACTGTGTTTTCCCATGAAGCATTCCTGAACATAATTGGACTGAAGAGTCCATGGGGATTTGATTTACTAAGGGGCAGTCTTAGGTTCTGAGGGGAAGCAAAACATGTCACCTCAAAATATGCCCCTTTGGCATAATGCCTATTTTGAGCTGGTTATTTTTAACAGTAGACACAGGGAAAGCTCTAAAAACTGAGTAGATGGTACTTTCTGTTATAGAAATTTACATTTGTTTTTTTTTTTTTAAGATTATATTATTTATTTATTTACTGACTTACTTACTTACATTTGTGAGTGTCTTTCTCTCCGTACCAGGAAGAGGGAGAGGACTCTAAAAGTCTAGAAACTCTTAACAATGGAAAAGACAGGGGCTTAAATCTGCATTACAACCTTACCCTTGTTTACTGTGCTTTGCCTGATTACCTCCCATAACTGGCTCAGTTCCTCTTCCTTCCCTCACCTCACCCCATGAATATCTTTTGTCTTTAGCCGGAGATGGTACTAACGGAGATGGTCTGGGCCATTTAGATTTGTTACTCAGTTTTCCTGGGTCTCTTATGTGTATACAACAGATCTCCATGTTATTCAACTTCTGCTTGTTTTTCTCCTGTTAATCTGTCTTGTAATATGGGGGCTGTAGGGCAAACAATTATTTTTCTTCCTGTATAGTTCTTATAAAGGAGAAATCTAATTTTCCTTTTTTTTTTTTTTTTTATTTTCCTACTTCCAGCAAATTCTGTTGGGACAAATAAAATAGAAAGTGTCAAAGTGGAGTAGGTAAAGCAGATAGAGCCTGAAGACAGTACTTTCAAGTCCCAGTGATGCCATAAGGCTAAAGCTCCAAGAGGGAGAGCCTGAGGTCCATCATCATGAATTTTGTTGGCTTTGCACAAGAAAGAATTCAGGTGCATCTCATTTAGAGAAAGGGACAAATATTTATTAAGTATAGAAGTAAGAAAAGAGCTACTTCACAAAGTAAAGTATCTTCTCCCAGATGGGAAGAGGTTCCAGTTTGCCTCTAAGGAAGGGGTTTGTCTTTTGTAAATTAGCTAACTATATAGGAAGGGCTTTATTCTTTAACTTTGGGTTTATCATTTATATTGGGCAATTAGTTTTTCCATTGTTTTAGGATTGTGGAATTATCCACAGGGAGCAATTTTCAGAATGTTCAGCCTAAATTGCTCTTACTGCCAGAGGGAGTGGGGTCTTGTGGTTTTCCATGAGTCAGATCCTGTGACTTTATGACCTGCTTTTTAGGTTAAGAGTCAGCTTAAAACCAAAAAGGCTTTACTTGGGTCAATTTGTCTCCCTAGTCTCCTTTTCCTCCTGCCTCACCAGTACCAGTAACTGTGGAGGCGTGTCCATCTTATGTAAGATCTGGGATTCGGTTGAGACCCCCAGTTGTAAAGGGAATTTATGTGGAATCCCACAACTTCCTTCAGGAAGGAGCAAGTTCTTGCTTTGTTGTCTTGCTTCTTTCCAAGATAACAATAAAGCAAATTAAGGACGCGTCCTTACTGGCTTGTCTTGCTTTGCCAGTTTACTAGGGGGGTATGTAATTCAATATATTTTTAGATATTGAAAATAAGGAGAGCTAGTTTAGGGATAAGACAATCGTCAAAAGATGAACCTAAACATTTTTCACTAAATTCTATAGCTGAGCTGAAAAAAATAAACTAATTGTGGTTGGTACATGAAGTTTTTAATTTGTATACACACCTGAATATGTAATTACATACATAGATGGCTCTGAATTCAAAGAGGAACATATTACCAGAATTTTAGAATGTAGTCACTGCAGGCAAAGGATAATAAGGTAGTATGAAGAACCAGGGACCAGAGAGATAGGTAAATTAAAAAATGCATTCATACTCATTTTAAGAGGCTACTTGTGTGAATGGAGATAATATATTGAGCGAAGCTTAATTAACTAAAGCTTCCAAGTAGAAGAGTTGTTGTTGTTGTTGTTGTTGTTGTTGTTGTTGTTTAGTAGCAGAGATGTTTAATGCATGTTTGGCATACTCAAAATTGATTGAGGAAGTCTCCTCTCATGAAAGTTTCTTGGGAAATCATAGTATATCCTTAACAAAAAAATGAAATACCAATGAAAAGAATCATATAATGATTGAGATTCTCTGAAGTTTATTGAGTAACACCCACATGGGGGCTTTGGGAGAAATGTTATTTCTCTTGGACAACAAATATATCTTGTCATTTCCAAAGAACTGTGAAAATGAGGTTCTTGTCCTCAGACTACTTCAACCTTAATGAAAGAAGAGATGAGATGTGTAAATAACCAAAATAATGCAGCAATGATTACATTTAATTTGAAGTTCTTCACACTAATTTTCAAAGTGAATTAGAATGAAACCAAGCTTGAACAAAATTAGGGGAAAGTTTCCTGGAAAACGATGTAGATGTGATCTACTTTTGAATTTTATATCTTCTTACATAGATTTGTAAGTAAGAATAAAACTTTTTGTTTTGTAATAACCTGAGAGCAAAAAAAACCCAAAACTACATACTAAAGATTTTTTCATGAAGAGCCAGTACTCATTGTTGTTTAAATGTTTCTTCCAGTTTTATTTATTATTACTCTTTTAAAGATTTTATTTATTTATTCTTGAGAGACAAAGACATAGGCAGAGGGAGAAGCAAGCTCCCTGCTGGGGGCCCAATGTGGGACTTGATCCTGGGACTCCGGGATCATGCCCTGAGCCAAAGGCAGACGCTCAACCACTGAGCCACCTAGGGGTCCCTCCAGTTTTAAATCCTATAGTGTTCCCACATTTCTTTCAGGACGAAATGTGAATATTTCACATAGCATATAATTCACTAGATTATGGAGCCCTGCTATCTTTCACCATTTCCTCCTTACACTGAAGATTCTAGCCACATTGAACAGTTAGCATTCCCTAAGGGTGCCATATTCTCTCACTAGTCTTGTAGTGACATGGATTATTCCTGCTGCATGGAATCTTTTGTGACTCTTCTCTTCATAAGCTCTCTACTCTTTTTTTTTTTATTCATTCATAATAGACAGAGAGAGAGAGAGAGAGAGAGAGAGGCAGAGACACAGGCAGAGGGAGAAGCAGGCTCCATGCTGGGAGCCCGACGCGGGACTTGATCCCGGGACTCCAGGATCGTGCCCTGGGCCAAAGGCAGGCGCCAAACCACTGAGCCACCCAGGGATCCCCAGCTCTCTACTCTTTTAAGACTCATTCACCCTATAGATTTTGATGATTTTGGTTTTGAATTTTCTTTTAAATATTTTTATTTATCTGAGAGAGAGAGAGAGAAAGAGAGAGCAAGTACACAACAGGGAGAACAGCAGACAGAGGGAAAGGGAGAAGCAGGCTTGATACCAGGACCCTGGGATCATGACCCGAGCAGAAGGCAGACACTTAACCGATTGAGCCACCCAGGCACCCCTTGAATTTTCTACTAATCCATTTTTCTTTTGATCTATTTTTTAAATGAATTATTTTTAATTTCCAAAGCATCAAATATTTTTTTGAACTTCTACTATTGCTTTCTAATTGTCAAACTTACATTCAAACAAAGATGACATTATGATTAGTCTGATTATTTCTCTTTTATTTTGATACTACCTGGGGTGTCTGACTCTTGATTTTAGCTCAGGTCATGATCTTGGGGTCCTGCGATTGAGTCCTGCATCCGGCTCTGCATTCAGTGGGGAGATTGCTGGAGATTGTCTCTCCCCTCTGCCCCTCTTCCCTGCTTGTGCACACTCTCTCTCTAAAATAAATAGATATATATTTTTTAAGATTTTATTTATTTATTCATGAAAGACAGAGAGAGAGAGAGAGAGGCAGAGACACAGGCAGAGGGAGAAACAGGCTCCATGCAGGGAGCCGGATGTGGGACTCAATTCCCAGAATCCAGGATCAGGCCCTGGGCTGAAGGCAGACACTCAATAGCTGAGCCCCCCCAGGTGTCCCTTTAGAGTCATTCTTGACTCTTCTTCTTCTTCTTTTTTTTTTCCTGTTATGTCTTGCATATCTGATACCTCTGGAATCCCACTGTCTTGACTTTCAAAATATATCTAGAATCCAACTACTTCTGTCATGTCTACTTGGGTTTAGCCCCTAGCAAGCCTTACCTGGATCTTTGGGGTAGCTTCTCAGTGACAATTTCTGCTTTGGTTTTGCCCCTACATATATCCAGTCTCCTTTTCGTGTAGTACCTGTGAATTAGTAAGATGCTAAGTCATCCATGGACTCTACACTTTTGGCAGTTTCTCATTTCACTCATCATCAGAGCCCAAGCCCTTAAAATTCCTCTTAGGCCATGAACAGTCTTGTTAACAGGGGAGAGAGACACAGTTAAAAAAAAAAAATCCTGTAAATCATTTTGATTGGCAGGATTTTTTTGTTTTCGTTTTTGTTTTTGTGTGTGTGTGTGTGTGCTATTGTTGATGTAGCACTGGCTGTCAGTTATGGAGACATTTAATTTAATTTAATTTAATTTTAATTTTTTTGGAGACATTTAATTTTAGATCATTTTAGATCATTGATTCTCAGCTGTGGGTTATTTAGCCCCTAAGAGACATTAGGCTGCTGAACATTCTATAGTCGGGCACAGAACAGCCTCCACAATAAAGACTTACCCAACACAAAATATTAGTAGTGTTGATGTTGAGAAACCCTATAATCTAGATGGAGAATGGGTTAAAATGAGCACTGAAAGGATTGGCCACTCAACGAATGCAAAGAGAGGTCCTATTGTTGGAAAAGTGAAAATTTCCCCTTACCCCTTTTGGGTTTTTTGGCTGGTCTAATAATTAAACTGATACAAGACATTAACAGGAATTTTAAAAAATTAATTTTATATCTACAGAGACCTCCTAGATATGGGACCTAAGAAATGACTAAAGCCGACTGTTTATATACCTTTAAGACAAAGAGACAATAGATTTGTGAAGAACTGAGAAGAAAAACTAAGGTTTTGAGAACTAATTAGTGAAGAAACTAAGCAAAGTTTGTTTACACAGCCTTCTAGGCTCTAAATTCTCTATCTCTGGTGATAGGGATGTCTACCTCCTGTTGCAGAGAAGGTGACATTCATGCTGGAGATTTTTTTCCTGCTTTCAGTAGGACAGAGAGGAGGGTCAGGGCATCCTTCTTGTACTAGCTATTTCTTAAGTAATTTGAACTCAAAATAATCAATGTGCCACTTTTGGCGTATTTTAGAGTGGCCTGCTTTGAGCTCCATCATTATTCTTTTTTTTTTTTTCCATCATTATTCTTAAGCCATTTTCTGAGCCATGCATAGCTTGTTTACTTGTTTGCTTAGTGGAAGAGTTTTATTTTTTTTTTTTTAACTTTTATTTACTTATGATAGTCACAGAGAGAGAGAGAGAAGCAGAGACACAGGCAGAGGGAGAAGCAGGCTCCATGCACCGGGAGCCCGACGTGGGATTCGATCCCAGGTCTCCAGGATCGCGCCCTGGGCCAAAGGCAGGCGCCAAACCGCTGCGCCACCCAGGGATCCCTAGTGGAAGAGTTTTTAATCACTTCCCAGCGGTGTTACAGCTTTGGTACAAAGAAGAAACTCTCAGCTCTAACCTCTGCTCTGCGCTCAGTTCCACCCAGCAACAGAAGCTGAATAAATACTTTGTTATCTGAGGGGTTCAGTTTGGCTAGCAGAATTCCTCATCACATTGCAATATCATCTCACACATGGATTACTCTTGAGTACCTGAGCTGTACTGGAGGCTAAGAAAAGCTGGTGATGACCTGAGCAAATCCTCACAGAAATAAAGATCAATCAATACCCCTATTTGGGCCAGTTTTGCAGGGCTTGTCTCTGAGGCAAATGGAAATGGGTGTTGAAGGCATTTTAGGAACGGTATTTGGGGAGAGGTAACCCAGGTATGTATGGCAGCTCTAGGGTGCAGAGTCTGGATCACTGCCTCACTTTTCCTGTTCATCCAGAGTCTCTTCATCTCTTTTTCTGTTTCTACTCCTTTGTCCTTAAGTTTGTAATAATAAGAATGTAATGGATTTTAAAGATAAGTTGCAATAATTATTAAATGACATTTAACTTCATTTTTGCCTTTTCATTCATTTTTCAACCACTGTTTATTTTCATAGTATGTTAGAAAGCAATGGAGTTTTAAGTTTATATAATTTAGTTTTATTTTTTTAAATATTTATTTATTTTTTTGAGAGAGAGCATGAACTGGGGAAAGGGAGAGGGAGAAGCAGACTCCCCGTTGAGTATTGAGCCAGACTTGGGGCTCAATCCCAGAACCCCAGGATCACGACCTGAGCTGAAGGCAGACACTTAACTGACTGAGACACACAGGTGCCCCGAGAGTCGAGAGTCGGACACTTAACTGAGTGAGCCACCCAGATGCCTCCAAATGGTTGCTATTTATTTATTTATTTATTTATTTATTTATTTATTTATTTATTCATTCATTCATTCATTCATTCATTCATAGACACACACACACACACACACACACACACACACACAGAGGCAGAGACACAGGCAGAGGGAGAAGCAGGCTCCATGCAGAGAGCCTGACCTGGGACTGGATCCAGGGTCTCCAGGATCACACCCCCAGGCTGTAGGCGGCCCTAAACCGCTGCACCATGGGGGCTGCCCATGGTTGCTTTTTAAATTAAGTTACATTTTTAGGGATGCCTGGGTGGCTCAGTGGTTGAGCATCTGCCTTCAGTTCAGGTCATGATCCTGGGGTCCTGGGATTGAGTCCCACATCGGGCTCCCCACAGGGAGCCTGCTTCTCCCTCTGCCTGTGTCTCTGCCTCTCTGTGTGTCTCTCATGAATAAATAAATAAATTATTTTTTAAAAATGTAAAAATAAAGTTATATTTTTAAAAAGATTTTATTTTTTTGAGCGAAAGAAAGCACATGCATGAGTGGGGGTAAGGGCAGAGGGACAAGCAAACTCCCCGTTGACATGGAGCCCGACATGGGGCTCTATCCCAGGACCCTGAGGTCATGACCTGAGCCTAAGTCAGACACATTTAACTGACTGAGCCATTCAGGCACCCCAAAGTTACATTTTTGAAACCTAAATATTCCAGGCTGCTCCAATCTGTGAGGAAGTGTACAGTCACATTAACAGTAATATCCTTTTTTTTTCTGCCCCTAGACCCTTTCTGTTTTTCAAAAGCTCTCCAAGTTATGTGGGAGCTCCTGGGGCATCATTTAACAAAGCTGACTGATTGGCTCTGACCCAGTCATAGCTATCTGGGCCTGTTGTAGCCACTCCAGCCCTTACACGCCTCTGTGGCTTCTTAGCTGGGCATAACTGCTATTGCATGATCTCTTGTTTGCTGCTGTTGGGTCCCTGTGCTGAAGTGAAGTGAATGACTCCTCCATCTCTCTTCATTGAACTTGGCTCAGGAACAACCCAGTCATAAAACCTTTCATCAACACAACTCTTTTGGTTTATGTGCCCAGTGCCCTCTCCATTGAGGTTTAAAAGTAGCCCATCTGGCTAGGTGTATGTTTAGATAGGAGAGAATGGAGAAAAAGGGATAGGGAAAGATATCCCTTTATCTCTTCACTGACTTTCCCCCTCCTCTTTCAGGGTAATCATAAATTACCACCTTAGGAAAAAAAGAAAAGGAAAAAAAGAAAAAATAACTGCCACTCCCAGAACATATTAACTCTTAGAGTTACTTCTAGATGGGCATAAATTATCCCTAAATATTCTTGTTAATAGGATGACCACATTTCAAAACTCCTGAGAGTACAGCTTACATCACAGTTTGTGCAAATGGCATCCTAAAATTGAATTCTAGGGATACGTATCCTAATTCAACTTTGTGACTCCTTAATTACAATTTAACTATAATCCTAACAGATGTTTCTGTCAGTTCACAACCATCTCAGAAGTTTCCCGGGTGTAGTCTGAAACTGGCCCCTAAAGTCAGAGGTCAGGGAGAGACCAAAAAAAGAGGCAGCCACTCCTCTGCATGGGTGCAGAGGGTGGTAGGTGGCAGGTTTAATAAACAAAGGAAACTTAGGTAAGCAGTTGTCTTGGGTAGCAGCAAAGTGAACGGATCCCTGCAACTGCCTATCAAATCTTAAAATTTTATGAAGAAGTGGTAACTGAGCCAGGCCAGTTAGACATAGCACCATCATGTCAGTGCTATGTCCTTGGAAAATCATCTGGGAGCTGGAAAGGCAAAGGAACTCACATTTGAAGGACAGGGGAGGATATGAAGAGCCTCCAAATGCTGGTTAATCAGGAGCACATCTTTTTTTTTTTTTTTTTTTTTTTGCTTTTAAGATTTTATTTATTTATTTATGAGAGACACAGACAGAGGGAGAAGAAGGCACCATGCATGGAGCCCGACGTGGGACTTGATCCCAGGTCCCCAGGATCAGGCCCTGGGCTGAAGGCGGCGCTAAACCGCTGAGCCACCCAGGCTGCCCAGGAGCCACATCTTTTAGATGATATTCCCCAACAGTATCAAATAGCTCTAGCATTTCTAATTTTTATGCTTTATATGTTGAAGAATTATTCTTTTTAGTATTAATACTTTGAAGCACAGAATATGGGATTCTGATATGATTACCATTATGGACAACTGCATGATCTGTGACAACCCATAGCTTAATTTCCCCTCTTCAAGCCCCTCAGCCGTAGACTGTCTATGGCTTGGTAAGGTAACATTTGCTTTGCCTACATTTGTGTTGGAATTGACAAGTAGAAATTGAAATAACATGCCAGGAGGCTGTTGGTAGGTGTCATGTTTCTGGCTTAGTGTTCAATTTAAAACCTATATAATGATAGAAGTGGAAACTTTGATGGGAAAAGAAGAAATTTGGTATCTTCACAAGAATGTCAATCAACTAGATATCTTGACAAGTTGACATGTTAACTTAAGTGAAAGTATCATTTATGGATCTTCTAATATTGGATTGAGTTCCCTGACCACAGTCCAATCTCATTTTAGGCCCTAGATGACTTACAAAAATTTGTTGTGCTAAAAAATGTTTGTAGCCTGGATCATATTTTATTATTGATGTAAGTATACATATATACAAAAAATATATATAGCAGAAAGCGTAAGAAGAAAAATCCACAGAGGCACCTCAGCATTCCAGTGAAAAATGTTTTCCTGCAGCTGGTAGAGGGGCATGTCAGCCTCTCAGGCTGGTAATCTAACACACTATATGTGTTGCCCTTTAAACACATGTATTCATGTATTCAGAGTTTGCCACACTGTTCACTCCTGTTTTACCAGAAGTTATCACTCACTTTAAAGTCTCTGGAGTTTGTAAAATACGCCTTTGACTTTTTTTCTGATAAACTAGTGATCACAAAAGCCAATAAAGTCCTTTGGGGATTTTATTTTCTATTTCACTTAATAATGCCAGGGAGCAAGAATTCCTGTCCCCTTCAAGGTGATCAGATTGACATGAGACAGATGAACAGGAGAAAATAACATTTCATAGCACACATACAGAGAGTCCACACAGACATGGAAATTCCAGACAGTTCAAATGAGGTAAAAATGTCATCCTGAACTAAGGAGAAGGGATAGGAGTCTGGGACATCCGAGGGAAGGAATGCAATTCACGGACCAATAAGAACAGATGTTTGTCCTGCAATACCTATGCGTCACTCAGATAAAATTTATATCTGTTAATTCTTACTCTACGAAGGACCCTCAGTTTAGATTCTTCTGTGTAGTTAAGGGAGGAGCAAAAGTTTCTCTTGAGCCCATAAGGTCTTGATTGCCTTCTGCTCAAAGTAATCCTCATGCCAGAAAATCTTTTTTTAAAATTTTTACTTATTTATTTATTCATGAGAGACACAGAGAGACAGAGGCAGAGACACAGGCAGAGAGAGAAGCAGGCTCCATGCAGGGAGCCCCATGTGGGACTCATCCGGGATCAAGGTCTCCAGGATCACACCCTGGGCTGAGGATAGTGCTAAACCGCTGGGCCACCCAGGGGTCCCTAAAGGTTTATTTCCATTGTGAATTCCCAATATATCTCAAGCTGCTTGAAGGCAGAGGCATCAAGTATCATTCAAGGCTGCCTGTCCAGTCCTAACCTCATGTTGGGAATGTACAGGTTACTCAGTAAATGTTTGTTGATTGGAGACTTCAATATTGGACTGGTCAGCTATCCCTACCTGTGTCTTATACTTAATGCTGAATTACCAATTAAAAACAGAAGCCTTTACTTACTTTCCTTATCAAGTGGATATTTTAAAAATGTATCAAATAAACAGGGGTGTAGGATAGGTCTTTTAGTTTGCCTTATATCAGTATGGGCATGAACCTTGAAAGAAAGCAGAATTTACCACCTTAAAATATATCACTTTAGTGTAAGGATTATTTTGAGCTAAAGACAAAACCCAGAAGATATAGGAAAAGCTCTTTTATCTCCCCCTCAAATGCCTAAATTTACAGTCTGTTCTAAAAAGATAGCTACTACCAGAAATACCTTTTTTTTTTCTTCCCCAGAAATACCTTTTTACCTAAGAAATTTACCTGCATAACAGGGCAACCTTTGTTTTGCAAACATCTCTTACTTCCTATGAATAGCCCTCCTCCCCTTTGTATCCCCAAGCCCCTAACCTTCTTTTTAGCTTACGATGTTATTTGAGGGTAGCCCTGGTGCCTCAGCGGTTTAGTGCCACCTTCAGTCCAGGGCATGATCCTGGAGACCCGGGATCGAGCCGGCATCGGGCTCCCTGGGTGGAGCCTGCTTCTCCCTCTGCCTGTGTCTCTGCCTCTGTGTCTCTCATGAATGAATACATAAAAATCTTAAAAAAAAAAAAAAAAAAAAGAATGTTATTTGAGCTTCAATTACCTGGTTGCCTTGGGTCTTATGTTTTTATGGGGCTCTTATACATACAAAATTAACTTTATTTTTTTCCTGTTAATCTGTTTTATATCAATTGAATTATTAGACCAGTTAAGGAAGCTAAAAGGGAAGAAGTGAAAGTTTTTCTATCTTTACATCCTTAAGCCTGCTTATTCAAAACAACACCTACTCAAATTGAATCACTCTCTTGATCTTGAACCTACAAATAGATGGCAACTATGGTCACGTTATGTGCAGAAAAATATAAGCATATATTTGAATTTTTTGTTAATCCTAGATCTCATATTAAGAGACACTTGAACCTTCTTATAAATAGAAAACAGGTTAATTATGTATACTTACTAAATTTTCTCTTTCCATTCTATTGACTAAATAGTGGAATTATGACTAATTTAAGCAAATGAATCATTTTGGCAGTGACAGAGTACTAAATAGTTGGCTAATTTTTGATATTCTGAATTCTCAATAGTATAATAAAATAATCATTACACTGTGACTTCACCATTTAAGTGGAAAAAAATTAAACCAACATTCAGAGGGTAACGCTATTAAAAAATGAAAGATGGGAAAAAATGAAAGATGGTTTGCCATTAGTTAAAAGAAAAAAATCTGACTTTAAGGAACCAAGAGAAAAAGAAATCCTTTTAGGATTCAATTTATTATTCTCAGAAACAAAATGGATTTCTTTTCAATGTGTTGGAATAAAAATGGAGTTCTTTTTAAGATCATGACAAGTTTTATCTATGGGTATGAAATTTTAAATAGGAAGACTGATAGCAAGAGATAGGTCTTTATCCAGTAACATGAAGATAAATGATAAATGATATTCCTAAGGGTATGGGTATGTAGAAAATGAATCATTTTTTAACATGCTTAGGTTTGCGATTCAGGAAGCCTCAGGATAGCAGTTTCCAGAAAATATTTTTTTTTTTAATTTTTTTTTTTATTTTTTTATTTATGATAGTCACACACACACACACACACACACAGAGGCAGAGACATAGGCAGAGGGAGAAGCAGGCTCCATGCACCGGGAGCCCGACGTGGGATTCGATCCCGGGTCTCCAGGATCGCGCCCTAGGCCAAAGGCAGGCGCCAAACCGCTGCGCCACCCAGGGATCCCCAGAAAATATTTTTTAACAGTAAAAATTTTGTGGACTTTTCTTCACATGGATAATAGTTGTATTTCTATTGTTTGATGACTACATATATCACAATAAATAAGTTAAGATGATGTAAAAAATCACTTGAAAATAATGTGTGTTTAATGAATAAAGCATTTTTAATACATCTGACAGTGTAGTTCAAAAATATTTGAGATATTATTTAGCCATTCTACATAAAATGTTTCATGTGCATATGGGTTCGTGGACCTTGTGGAATAATTCTTTAAAAAAAAATATAATAATAATAATAATTCTTTTAAAAAAAGATTTATTTGAGAGAGAGAGTGAGTGAGCAAGCATGTGGGAGGTGGAAGGGCGGGGAGAGAGGGAGAGAAAGTCTTAAGCAGACTCCACACTGAGCATGGAGCCCGACACAGGGCTCAATCCCATGACCCTGAGATCACAACTTGAGCCAAAACCAAGAGTTCAATGCCTAACCAATTGTGCCACCCAAGTGTCCCCCCCCCCCCCACTTTGGAATAATTCCTAACTCTTGGGGGTCTGTAATTGCAGACTGGAAAGTTTGTACTTCTAAAATGTGATCCCACTTTCATGAGAAGTATTTCTACCATGCTTGATAGGGTACTTTTGTCATCCCTTAAGTCTTCTTTTCTGTTGCACAGATATGTGAGATTGTTTATGATCATCTTTAACTCTTTTTCTTAATGTTTCAGAAGTTTTGGTGTTCACTTTTACTGGACTTTTTTTTTGTGTGAAGATTTTATTTATTCATGAGAGACACAGAGAGAGAAAGAGAGAGAGAGAGGCAGAGACATAGGCAGAGGGAGAAGAAGCAGGTTCTCTGCAGGGACCCTGATGTGGGACTCAGTCCTGGGACCCTGGGATCACGACCTGAGCCAAAGCAGACACTCATCCACTGAGCCACCCAGGTGCCCCACTTTTACTGGACATTAAATGAAGTATTTAGATATTCCAGATTTTTTTTTTTTTTAATTTATGATAGTCACACAGAGAGAGAGAGAGGCAGAGACACAGGCAGAGGGAGAAGCAGGCTACATGCACTGGGAGCCCGACGTGGGATTCGATTCCGGGTCTCCAGGATCGCGCCCTGGGCCAAAGGCAGGCGCCAAACCGCTGCGCCACCCAGGGATCCCGATATTCCAGATTTGTGATCCAGCTAAAGACATATCTTGGCTAGATTGCAGACTTGCAGGTACAGTTAGAGAGTACATAGGCAGGAATAACTGACCTCTGTTTTTAAATTCATCTATTGCAATTGTTTCTGAATTCATTGAATTTCAGATGTTTTGAATTGGGGGTACCTAGGTGGCTCAGTTGGTTAAACATCCAGCTCTGGATTGTGATCACAGGGATCAAACCCAGCTCAGTGGGGAGTCTGCTTGTCTCTCTCTCCCTCTGCCCCTCCTCCCACTGGCACACTTACTTTCTTTCAAATAAATAATTTTTTTTTTTTTTTTTTAAAGAAGCCTTTAGCCTGAGTGACTCAGTCTGTTGAGCACCTGCCTTTGGCTCAGGTCATGATCCCATGTCATGTCAGGCTCCATGCTCAGCAGGGAACTTGCTTCTCCCTCTGTCCCTCCCTCTACTCATGTTCATTCTCTCAAATAAATAAATAAAATCTTTCATGTTTAATTGTAAGAAGTTATGTAATGTAACATTTATGATGAAAAAATATTTCTGGGCAGCCCAGGTGGCTCAGCAGTTTAGCGCTGCCTTCAGCCCAAGGCCTGATCCTGGAGACCTGGGATCGAGTCCCACATCAGGCTCCCTGCATGGAGCCTGCTTCTCCCTCTGCCTGTGTCTCTGCCTCTCTCTCTCTCTTTCTCTCTCTGTGTCTCTCATGAATAAATAAATAAAATCTTTTTTTAAAAAAAGAAACATATTTCCAATTAAATTCAGACATGATACTTCCAACATTATTTAGTTTTTAAATTTTAATCTTATTAAAAAGTGTTTTACATTTATTTAGGCAGAGATTTTAATCATATATCACTATTGTACATTCATAAAATGAAAACTATACATGAAATAAATTGGGCATTCCTTTTTTTTTTTAAGTGCTTATTTTTTTTAAAGACTTTTTTAATTTATTTATGAGAGGCACAGAGAGAGAGAGAGAGAGAGAGGCAGAGACACAGGCTGAGGGAGAAGCAGGCTCCATGCAGGGAGCCTGACGTGGGACTCAATCATGGGACCCCAGGATCACGCCCTAAGCTGAAGGTGGTGCTAAACCTCTGAGCCACTAGGGCTGCCCTAAATTGGACATTCCTGAAACCTTTTTCCATTCAGGTTCCAAATTTTCTAAATTATTTTCTATTTAGAGGCATTCACGTCCATTTTTCCCTCACAGTTTTGTCCCATCGACAGCACTGTTGCTGAAGCGTTTCTTTTAAGCGTGCTCTACTAGTGTCTCTGGATTTTCTTCCAAGGCCCTGACATCCATTCTGCTACCTGTAGGTACTGACAAAGCATTTTCAGACAATTAGGATTCATCTTCTTTTCTCAAATTATAGTTAAATGGCTGTCCATGGAAATGTCAAGGGATTGTCGTGGCCAGTCATACCCCTAGGAATAATCATAGGCAATGTGGTAGACAGTTTCTAAAATGGCTCCTGATGATCTTCACCGCCTGGTATTCACACCCCTGTATATACAGTCTCCTCCCCTTGAGTATGAGCTGGACTTGGTGACTTGCTTCTAATGAATAGAATTTTGCAAAGTGACAGGATGTCACTTATGAGACTAGATTTCAAAAGACTAACTTCTCTCTGATTCTCCCTCTTTACCTTTCTCTCTCTCTCTTGCTTTCTCACTCTGATGAAGGGCATCTGTCATGTCATGAGCTACCCTATCAGGAGACTACTAAGCAAGGAATTAACAACAGAGGTTTTTGGTCCAGCAGTTCATGAGGAACTAGGGCCTCAGTTGAATAGCCTGTGAGAAACTGAATCCAATCAAGGATCATTCAGTAAGCTTGATAGCAGATCTGCCCCCAGGTTAGCCTTAAGATAATCACAACCTGCAAAATACTTTGATTGCAACCTATGAGAGTACTGGAGCCAGAGGACTCAACAAGCAATGCCTGATTTCCTGATCTACAAAAATCTTTCATATAATATATTAAATCTTTCATATAATAAATGTTGTCTTCAGCCATTAAGTTTTGTGGTAATTTGTTATGTAGCAATACATAACTAAGGCAGGCAATATATTATGAATACACAGTGGTAACCACACCATAAATGTCATTTGGCTGAGAGCAGTTGTAAGTTGCCCTTGATTGACAGATGCATCTCGGGGACACCTGGGTGGCTCAGTGGTTGAGCATCTGCCTTTCACTCAGGGTGTGATCCTGGAGTCCCAGGATTGAGTCCTGCATTGGGCTCCCTGCAGGAAACCTGCTTCCCCCACTGCCTGTGTCTCTGCCTCTCTGTCTGTGTCTCCCATGAATAAATAAATAAAATCTTAAAAAGGAAAAGGTGCATCTCAATATTTAAATGTAAGTGTGAAAAACAAAAAAACAAAAAAAATTTAAATGTAAGTGTGAATAAATAATCTATATTTTAAAATAAGTGGAGAAGTAAAGTGGTTTACTTGTTTGTTTTTACCATTAGCATGAGAAGTCCTTGAATGAGAGAAGTGTATTTTATTCAGCTCTGAGCATCCATGGTGCCCAAAACATAAGAAATGTTTTATAGATATTTGCTGAACTGAATTATCCAGATAATGATACCATTGGACAAAAAGGCCTAACTCAAGGCAAATCTTGAGAAAAAGAATTTGCTCATTGCCATGGATTAGAGAGGTATGACTCTTAGACAAAATAAATCTTTAAAAAATTTCAGTCTGCTCTCTTTTAAATTTAACAATGTCACTCATTTCATATGTTTTTCTAGTACTGAAGTTTAACAATATCCTCTAGGATGTTGAGGATAAAGATGGAAGTTGGAGTTTAATAGTATATCGTATTTAAGTATTATATGATATCATTGCATAATTTTGCTCAGAATTTTTAAGAGCATGTAGAAGATTGCCAGCAAAGGAACATTATATACCTTAGTTTTTAAAAAGGGAAAGGAAGAATAATAGTCTTTTAACTCAGACTGAGCAGATTAAATTCCATACTCAGAAAATCAGATTGTTCAAACTAATCTAAGACAACAAACTGATTTTTGTTTGTAGACAGAACTGACATTTTATTGTGTGGGGAAAAACCATCTAGTAATTAAAAGAGTGGTTTGTAAACTTGGAACTTTGGATTGACTCATTTATGAACAAATACAGGTGGCATGATTTTGCTCTCCTATTTAATAATTGCACGCATGCTTATTTATCCCATTAGATCCTAGGCTCTTTTTTTTTTTTTTTTAAGATTTTATTTATTCAGGTAGCTCGGGTGGCTCAGCAGTTTAAGCACCTGCCTTTGGCCCAGGGTGTGATCCTGGAGTCCTGGGATCGAGTCCCATGTCGGGCTCCCTGTATGGAGCCTGCTTCTCCCTCTTCCTGTGTCTCTGCCTCTCTCTCTCTCTGTCTATCACGAATAAATAAATAAAATCTTAAAAAAAAATTCTTAAAAAAAAAAGATTTTATTTATTCATGAGAAACGCAGAGAGAGAGAGAGGCAGAGACACAGGCAGAGGGAGATGCAGGCTCCCTGCAGTGAGCCTTATGTGGGACTCCATCCAGGACCCCAGGATCATGACCCAAGCCAAAGACAGACGCTCAACCACTAAGCCACCCAGGCATCCTGAATCCTACGCTCGCTTTATTTTCTATTTATTTATTTATTTATTTATTTATTGAATCCTACCTTCTTAAAGACAAGGACCTTGTAATACGAATCATAACAAAACAAGAAGCATTTAGGAACATTTATCATGTGTCAATCACTGTGTTAATCCCTTTATATGCGGGACCTCATTTATTCCTTAAAAATCACGCCACAAGGCAGTAATACTTCTAGTTTTATAGATGAGGTAAGTGAGCTTGCAGTGGTTAAATAACTTGCCAAGCCAATATCATTCATTCATCAAGTTACACTCAGAGTTTGAACCCAGTCCCATATTTCCAAAGTCCATCCTCTGTGCCACTGAGCTTTATGGCCCTTCTCTTTTTAAAAAAATTATATTTATATTTTTAAATTTTTTTAAAATTTATTTATGATAGTCACAGAGAGAGAGAGAGAGAGACAGAGGCAGAGACACAGGCAGAGGGAGAAGCAGGCTCCATGCACCGGGAGCCCGACTCGGTATTCAATCCCAGGTCTCCAGGATCGCGCCCTGGGCCAAAGGCAGGCGCCAAACTGCTGCGCCCCCCAGGGATCCCCTATATTTATATTTTAAAAGATTTTATTTATTTATTTGACAGAGAGAGAGGGGTCACAAATAGGTAGAGTGGCAGGCAGACGGAGAGGGAGAAACAGGCTCTCCACTGAGCAGAGAGCCAACCCAGGACCCTGGCATCATGACCTGAGTTGAAGGCAGATGCTTAACCAGCTGAGCCACCCAGGTGCCCCTATTGCCCCTTCTTTTAGTTACCATTGTATTCTTTAGCACTTAGCATATTGTCTTGCTCATAGAGTATGCTCAATAAATTTTTGCCAAATCAACGTCATTAATATGTATCTATTGGGTTCCCACTATGTACATTCTAAATGTTGAGTTAACTAATTGCCTAACTAGAAAAGCTTTTTTATAAATTTAAAATGGGAATATTAGTGCTTAATTTGCATCCTCCATACAGCTGGTTTATACAGGAAAGTAAGGGAAAGGGAGGAGAAAATTTTTCCCCAGTCCAAGATTCTTCTAGTTGGTCTAAGAATTAAACTGATATGCATGGGCAGCCCTGGTGGTGCAGTGGTTTGGTGCTGCCTGCAGCCTGGGGTGTGATCCTGGAGACCTGGGATTGGCTCCCACGTCGGGCTCCCTGCATGGAGCCTGCTTCTCCCTCTGCCTGTGTCTCTGCCTCTCTCTCTCTGTGTCTCTCATGAATAAATAAATAAAATCTTTTAAAAATAATAAACTGATATGAGACAGATTAACAGGAAAAAAAACCCCAAGGTTTTATTATGTGTGCACAGAGGCCCAATAATGCAACTGAAGCCTAAAGAAATGACCAAAGCAGGCATTTTTTATACTTTATAGACAGAGACAATAAATCTGTGAGGACTTGACAGGACAAAGAAAATCTAACTTTGGGAGCTTCAATTAGTAAGGAATTCTTTTTTTTTTTTTTTAAGATTTTATTTATTCATGAGAGACACAGAGAGAGGCCAAGAGAGAAGCAGTCTCCACGCAGGGAGCCCGACGTGGGACTCGATCCCTCCAGGATCAGACACACACACCCCTGCCAACTGAAGGCGGTGCTAAACCACCGAGCCCCCTGGGCTGCCCTTAGGAATTCTAAACAGAATTTGGGCTGAGGTGGTAAATTAGTAAAAAGTAACAAGGTTTGCTTATTCAGACTTCTTGACTCTAAATTCCTTATCTCTGGTCATAAGGATATCTTTTTGATGTAGTTTTGGAATATAGGTGAGATTTGGTGTGGTGAGGTCCAGAGCCGATGACCAAGAAGGAATTCTTGAGGAATTCTTTGGTGCAAAATGGTGGTTTCTATTAAAGCACGGGGACAGGACCCTTGGGCAGAAAGAGCTGCTGCCCCAGGGTTGTGTGGAGTAACTGATTATATATTTGGGAGCTGGGAGGTAAAGAAAGGGAGGTTTTCAAAAGAACTTTCTTATGCTGAAGAGGACCTACAAGATACTAGAGGCCTTGCCATTGTCAAATGAAGGTTGTTTTTCCCTCTAGCAAGGCATTAACATAAAAACAGTTGGGATCTTCCTGGAGGAATGCCACACACATCCCACCAGGAGTAGGGGGAAGGGAGGGTTGCAGGGTGTCAGCTCGGGCTTTGTCATCAGCTAGCCTTCTGTTCCCTCATCATTTTTACCTCCTGGTATAGGGAGGGTACCTTTCACATGGGAGATCTATTTCCTGATTTCAGGGGGACAGAGGAGTTTCTGAGTGTCTTACACAAGCTGTTTTCTAAGTATCTTTAATTTGAAATAATCAGTACGTCATTGTGGTACATTTTGGGGCAGCCTATCCCTAGCCACTACATAAGCAAGACCATTCAAATTCTAGAAGTTCATGTAAGTAATAAAATATGCTTATGTCTCTTTTGATATAGTACCTTGAAATTCCCAGACTAATTGTGAATTTCTTTTTTTTTTTTAAGATTTATTTATTTATTTTAGAGAGTGTGTGAGGGGGATGAGAGGCAGAGGGAGAGGGAGAAGGAAGCAGACTCCTCCCTAAGGGTAGAACCCAATGCGAAGCTCAATCTCATGACTCTGAGATCATGACCTGAGCCAAAATGAAGAATCGAATGCCTAACTGACTGAGCCACCCAAGCACCCTGTGAATTTCTTTATTAAATTTGTTTCCTCTTCCCCCAAAAAAATAAATAAATAAATTTGTTTTCCCCTTGTTTTACAAATTAGCTAATCTAAATTGTATTGCCATTTCTAGTTTTGGTTTTGAAATACAGATATGCTTTTGAATTGTTCAAAGGGAATAATAACAGTGAAATTCATCTGAGAATGTTATTAATGAACTGATATCCTATTTCTATGGTGGATGGTTATAATTATGCAATACTTTCACCTCTTGACTATAACACTTTGTGACAAGTGATCTTTGGAGATCTTACTATCCTATTTAATTAGAGATGAGTTGGGTAATGTGAACTATTTCTATTTAAAATTTTTAATAAAGTAGAGAATAAATGTCATGAGTGATATTTTCATTGTAAAATAAATAACTGTTCAATTACTTGAAAATGTTATTAAAAAGGAGGCAGAAACAAACTATGTGGTAATATTCTCTCTACTTTGCAAAAAATAGTAGTACTAACTAAAGGAGGCCTCTAGTTTTCCAGCAGGGCAAGGTCTAGTGGTGTTTTTGATAAAGGGATTCCAGGGGGCCCTTTTTAGACGCAGAGGGAGGAGACAAAGGTCAGATGGTCCTGTGATAGTGTAAAAGGTTGACTTTTCCTTCATGGAAGACAAAATTAATTCTTCCACCTTCTTCTTTACCCTTATTTTTTCTGTCTTTTTTCTACCAAGATTAGAGGGACACTGGTAAGGTTAAGAAATGGGACACTGGGCTGAATTATAGAAGATTAGATTTTCCAGGACCAGAAATCTGAGGAGTGAATGCTGTTTTCTTCCTTCCATTTTTCCATTTTTCTATTCATTAAGTCATTCATGTATTGAAAAAATATTCACTGAATGCCAAACTTATGCCAGAAACTTTGTTAGGTGTATTGGGTACAGCGGTGAACAATAGAAAACATTTGCTCCCATGAACGAATTATTTCTTAAACATTTATATGGGGTAATCTGGCTTGCAAAGTGTTTCTTACATTATGAAGTATGTGCCTTCAAGGAGCTCATATTCTGTGAAGAAACCAGAAAAGAAAAAGTAAAACAAATAAATAAAGATGGTTTCAACTTTTGATTATTTGTATGTAGAGAACACATTAGAGTAGTGTATCAAGAATAACTACGTGGTATGGCCGGAGCCACTATTTTAGAGTGAAGAAGGTCAGGGATACTTCTTTATAGTCATAAAGAAGTTAAAAAGTATCATAAAGATACTTCTTTATGGTCAATTTGTGCTAAATTTTGAAGAATGAAAACAACCTAGTCATGAAAAGATCTAGGAAAAAGCAGCATTCTAGGAAAAGATCAGGGATCCCTGGGTGGTGCAGCGGTTTGGCGCCTGCCTTTGGCCCAGGGCGCGATCCTGGAGACCCGGGATCGAATCCCACATCAGGCTCCCGGTGCATGGAGCCTGCTTCTCCCTCTGCCTGTGTCTCTGCCTCTCTCTCTCTCTCTCTCTGTGACTATCATAAATAAAAAAAAAAAAAAAAAAAAAAAAAGAAAAGATCAGGCAGTGAAAGAACAGATTGGCATATATGAGGCCAATGTGTCTGGAATCTGTTTATTTTTTTATTTTTTTTTTAATTTTTTTTTAATTTTTATTTATTTATGATAGTCACAGAGAGAGAGAGAGAGAGAGAGGCAGAGACACAGGCAGAGGGAGAAGCAGGCTCCATGCACCGGGAGCCCGATGTGGGATTCGATCCCGGGTCTCCAGGATCGCGCCCTGGGCCAAAGGCAGGCGCCAAACCGCTGCGCCACCCAGGGATCCCCTGGAATCTGTTTATAGAACAATTGTGAAATGAGATGAGGCTGGAGATAGAGGTAGGAGTAAGACCAAGAAGGCCATGTTTGGAAAGGGGTTAAGACATTTTTTCTAAGTGCTTTGAGGAATCATTGAAAAATATGATCCAAGTAGGTGACTTGACTTGAGAAATATATATATGTGATTTTATTTATTTATTCATGAGAGACAGAGGCAGAGAGGCAGAGACAGAGGCAGAGGGAGATGCAGGCTCCCTGCAGGAACCCTGGTGTGGGACTTGATCCCCAGATGGGGGATCACACCCTGAGCCGAAGGCAGATGCTCAACCACTGAGCCACTCAGGCATCTCAACTTGAGGTATATATATATTTTTTTTTAAAAAATATTTTATTCTTAAGTAATCTTTACACCCAGCATGAGGCCTGAACCCACAGTCCTGAGATCAAGAGTTGCATGCTTCACCAACTGAGCCAGCCAGGTACCCCTTGATATATGTTTTTTAAAGAAACTTCTTGCTGTTCTGTGAATACAGTGTTGAAGGGGAGCCAGAAAGGGACAGGCAACTCAATGGCATAGAGTAGGACATGATCAAGGAGATGAACATGAGACATATTTTGAACTGATAGGAAATGACAATGAATTAGATGTTTGTGTCTTGAGTACCTGGGTGGATGGTGGGGTCATTAACTGAAATGGGAAATAATAGGAAGGAGACAGAGTTGGGGGAGAAAAGCAATGGTTCTATTTGGACAAGTTTTTAAAGTTTGAGATACTTCTCATTTATTGTGAGGTTATTGGGTGGGCATTTGGAACAGGAGTTAGGATTTAAGGTGAAAAATCTGGAATTGGACACGTACTGCAGGAGGACATTGGCTTTTCGATGGTATTTAAAGCCAGGGTTCTGGATGAGCCTAACTAAGGATAAAGTAGAAGAAAAGAAGTCCAAGACGGAATCATGAGATATTTAACATTTAGGTGAGAGAAGGAGCTAGCAAAGGAGATTGAGAAGGGCACGCCAGTAGAGTAGGAGGAAAACCAGGAGTGTGTTTCATGGAGGCCAAAAGAAAATTGTGTATCAATAACCTGAAAATGCTGTCTTAACAAAAATGCCTAAAAACAATATAAAGAGAGTTTTTCGACACTACTGCTAGGGCTCTGAGCAAAATGGCAGGCATGTTCCTTAGTCTCTACCTCCTCCTATCCTCCTGTGATATTCTACCCTCAGAATCAAAGTAGCTTCATTGGTTGCAAAATTTCTCCTTCCTTTTACCCAGACTCAAGGTCCTATTCTCTGGAAACTATTTTACCTGGGTGCGGGTCCAATGAAAACAACTTGGTGTGAATGGCCAGCAGGTTCCAACTTAAGCTATCCTTGTAGTCCTGTAAAATGGAGTCTTAGAAAGCAAAGAACATTGCTGAAGGAGGCAGTGTGAGCTAGCACTACAGTTTTCAAGCCAAAAATACTGAATATTTTTGCATGTGTATTTATTTTTAGCAAAATATAAATTTTCCTCCTAATTTTATTCGTCATATATTTATTTTGCAAGAAAGAAATGTGAGTTTTCATTTATTTAAGTGTTGGAGGAATAGGTTCCGTTTAAATAGTCTCATTAACTGGGGGTTATTTAATTATCTTTTGGATTTCATTTAATAAAAAGGAGAGATGTACTTTTGTCTTACATTTATGATAATCAAAAAAGTTAAGACTTCTTTGTGTGTGTGTGTGTGTGTGTGTTTTAGCGGCGTGGGGGGAAGGGAGGAGCAGAGGGAGAGGGAAAGAGAGTCTTTTCTTCTTTTAAAGATTTTATTTATTGGGGCACCTGGGTGGCTCAGTGGTTGGGTATCTGCCTTTGGCTCAGGGTATAATCTTGGAGTCCTGGGATCGGGTCCCGCATCGGGCTCCTTGCATGGAGCCTGCTTCTCCCTCTGCCTGTGTCTCTGCCCCTCTCTCATTGTGTCTCTCATGAATAAATAAATAAAATCTTAAAAAAAAAAAGATTTTATTTATTTATCTGAAGACAAACAGCGGAGAGGAGCAGAGAGAAAGGAAGAAGCAGGCTCTCTGCTGAGCAGGGGGCCAGATGTGGGGCTCAATCCCAGGAACCTAGGATCAAGACCTGAGCCAAAGGTAGACGCTTAACCAATTGAGCCACCCAGGCACCCCAGAAAGAAAGAATCTTAAGCAGGCTCCACACCCAGCACACAGCCTGATGTAGGGCTCAATCTCCTGACACTGAGATCATGACCTGAACTAAAATCAAGAGTCAGTTATTTAACTGACTAAGCCACTCAGGCACCCACTTCTTTGTGATTTTAAAATAATATTTAAGTTCTAACTTTACAGGGCTACCTGGGTGGCTTAGTCTGTTAAGTCTGCATTTGACTCAGGTCATGATTCCAGGGTCCTGGGATTGAGCTCCACATTTGGCTCCCCACTCAGTGGAGAGCCTGCTTCTCTCTTTCCCTTTGCTCTTCTCCTGCTTGTGCTCTCTCTGTCAGATAAATAAATAAAATCTTAAAAAAAAATTAATCCTGGGCAGCCCGGGTGGCTCAGTGGTTTAATGCCGCCTTCAGTCCAGGGTGTGATCCTGGAGACCCGGGATGGAGTCCCAAGTCGGGCTTCCTGCATGGAGCCTGCTTCTCCCTCTGCCTGTGTCTCTGCCTCTCTCTCTCTGTGTCTCTCATGAATAAATAAATAAAATCTTAAAAAAAAAGATTAATTCTAACATTAGAACATTTTCTTCATTGTTTTGAAAATGAGAAGCCAAAGTACCAGCAATACTTTATATGTATGTTAAAAATCTCTCCTATTCTTACGATTCCTGATAATTTTACCTTTATTGTTTTAGGAACTTCAACAAAAAAAGTCCTTGTTTTGATGTTTTATTTCTAAAAATCATCTGTGGAACAAAATAGAGGGACTTAAATTTCCCAACAAAAGAGATGATAGAATCTTGAAAAATTAGAGGAGGCCAGTGATTGGAGGAAAACTCCTCATCCTTTTTTCTATCAGGTGTAAAATAAGCATCAGAGACCAAATAAAATAAAGCATGTAAAAGAGCAGGACAAGCATTTTTTCATAGTATTCCATTGGCTAGATATCTGCTGACTTGTTCTATCTAAGCAAAATGACTCCTTCAGTTTTCAAACTGCAGTAAGATCTTATTTAACTAGAACCAATGATCCAGAATTCTCATAATATCTAGTTTCATTTTACATCTAGGAGAAAAGTTGAAAGGTTAAAAGAAAAGGCTCCTTAAATTTGTGTGGAAGAGTTCAAGTTCTACTTTAAATGTGTTAGTTTTTGTGTCTTCTTCTTCCTCCTCTTTTTTTTTTTTTTTTTTTTTTTTTTTTTTTTTTTTTTTAGTAACTTAGAGCTAAGTGAAAATTTGAAGGCATTTACTTGTTCACAGAGCATTAATTTTACTATGCTTTTCAGAATCTACTGCCAGGAACCAGGGCTGGCTGATGCAAACAATACTTTGTAACACACCATAGAAAATATGTTCTCACCTCTATTTTTGATCCTGAACTTTCTCAAAATCCACACTAACTTTAAGCAATAACTTTGCTCCAGAAGACAAAGCAGCTTCAGAACATTTGTAGATTTTTTTGGGTTGTGGAAGATAATGAAAATTGGAATTCTAAAAGGGCTGCTTGAAGATTACTGCTTGTAGATTAAGGGTTTTTTGTTCTGTTTGTTTTAATTGGTTAATTCAGTTCAGCATTACTTCCTTAAGCAAAAATTACTTTTCTTTAGTTGTCCCAATCAAAAAGGTTTGATTTTGGGACACCTGGGGGGCTCAGAGGTTAAACGTCTGCCTTTGGCTCATGGTGTGATCCTGGGGTCCTGAGATCGAGTCCTCCATCGGGGTCCCTGCATGGAGCCTGTTTCTACTCCCTCTGTCTATGTCTCTGCCTCTCTCTCTGTCTCCCATGAATAAATAAATAAAACCTTTAAAAAAAAAAGGTTTGATTTTTTTTAATAGTCATAATGCATTTGTTCATTTTGGATGCTCCTCAGCATTTTTAGGATGTAATTACTAAAACATTTGTCAAAACCAAGAGCCTAATTATCTTCAAAATACAAATATGGCACAAACCTAGAAAATTATATTGCTGACTTTATTTTGCCTCAGTAAAATGCATAGTGTATTCCAAATTTTATTAGGATAGAATGGTTTTTAAAATATTCAGTTATACTCACTTAAAACCTTTTTATCAATTGTTTGCCATGTGCAAGAAAAACTATGCTAGGCACCACGGGAGTGGAGAAGCACAACGATAAATGATAAACAGTATTTCCATTACAAAGAGTTTATAACCTGATTAATGAGATTAAGTCTCATTCAGTCTAGTTCTACAAACTGTCATCCAGAGAACCCTTACCTTGGACCTGGCTATCAAATTTATAGTCCATCTTACAATGCTCACAGAAAGACGCCTAGCCAAGTATCTCACGGTGTATGATCTGCCAGGGAAAGGTTAATATGTTTTTCAGTCCTCAGGAACATACTTTAATTGCCTAGTGTCTGACATATAGTATGGATTCCGTGAGTATTTTTTGAATGAACATATGCAGTAAAAACTAAATTATTTAGGGCACCTGGGTGGCTCAGTGGGTTAAACATCTGCCTTTGGCTCAGGTTATGATCCCAGAGTCCTGGGATGGAGCCTAGATCAGGCTCCCTGCTCAGGGGGGTGTCTACTTCTCCCTCTGCCCCTCCCTCCTGCTTGTGCACTTTCTCTGTCTCATGCTCTCTCTTTCTCTAATAAATAAAATCTTAAAAAATAAAAATAAAAACAAAAGAAATAAAGTGGCTCCTAACTAATCTCAGGCAGTTATATATACTGAGAAATAGGCTCTTTATATATTGTCCTTAAATGGTAGGTAGACATGTGTTTCCCATATGGGTCGCTAGAGATATCTTGTTATGCCTGATTGCCTGGGTGGTTTTATATTATTTTAGGATCTTTGGAAAGTGAAGTTTTCCTGACATTTTAAAGTTGGTATCCCTAAGAATCACTTATGTAGATTCTCAGATCCTCATCCTTTGAGATTCCTGTTCAAGAGCCTGGACTGTAAGAAAGCCTTCCAGATCATTATGATACAGGCATCTATAGATCAGATTTTAAGAAACTCTATTTTTGAGTATAGATAGACACATTGATCTTTAAGGATTCACCAAAGTCATTATAAATAAAACTCTAAATTAAAAATACATACCATTGGTTTTAGAATAATTTTAAAAAATAGAAATTAAGATTTCAAAATCACAAATCATCAGTTATGCAAAGCAGCTTTGCAGTTATCAGAAGCTGTGATAAGCAGAGCTACTACAATATGTGAGCCAACAAACACAAAGTTAATGGTGATTAATAAAGATTTAAGAGAGGCTGAAACCAGTAGGTCAGTTATAATAGTTATTTGAGTCATTGTTACTGGGTTAGCATATGATTTACTGTTACTAGATCAATAAGGATGAATGGAGTCTTTAATTAAGTATTTAGGCAAATGTGTATGAGAAAAGAGTCTAAAACATAGGACCAACTAAAGAAAAATTTCAATAGAAACTATTAATTCAAGGATAGTATTTTCTCAGTGATTTTATTGGGTTGCTGTTATACAAATGATCTTTTTTTTATATAAGATTTTATTTATTCATGAGAAACACAGAGAGAGAGGCAGAGACACAGGCAGAGGGAGAAGCAGGCTTCTTGCAGGGAGCAGAACTCATCATAGGAACCCGGGATCACAACGTGAGCCAAAGGGAGATGCTCAGTCACTGAGTCACCCTTATAAGGTGCCCTTATAAATGTTTTTGAGAGCAACAAGTTATGACTCAAAAGCAAACTTTTTTTTTTTTAAAAGATCTTATTTATTTATTCATGAGAGACAGAGAGAGGCAGAGGAATAGGCAGAGGGAGAAGCAGGCTCCTTGCAGGGAGCCTGATGCAGCACTCGATCCCAGATCCCCGAATCACGGAATCACGCCCTGAGCTAAAGGCAGATGATCAACCGTCAAGCCACCCAGGCGTCCCTCCCAAAAGCAAACTTTTAAAGCTTCTCATTTGTTAATATAATGCATACCTGTATTTGTAAATGCATTTTGAGAAGGATTAACACTTGACAAATAATAAATTTGTTTTAAAAAAATCAGAAAACCACTGTGGTGATTTGAATTGAAGGGATCTGTTTTATTTGACATAACATAGACTCAGTGAAGGCACCAAATTAGAACACTAAAAGAATGGGCAAGATTGGCATGAGAAACTACAATCTATCTTCTAGAATCTTCTATAGCTTGAAAAAAATCTTCATGTTGATTATTTTAGAGGACAGGTGGTGAGAAATTAAATAACTATGTTGAAGCAAAAAAATAAAAATAAAAATAAATAAAAAAACTATGTTGAAGCAAATTATTTAAAGGTAGAATCTAAGGAGGTTGTTTGGGAATAGTTGTTTTGTTTTGTTTATTTTTTAAAAGACTATTTGAGAAAGAGAGAGAACAACACACAGAGAGGGGCAGAGGGAGATGGAGAAGCAGACTCCCCACTGAGCAGAAAGCCCACTTTGGGGCTCAATTCCAGGATCCTGGGATCATGACCTGAACAGAAGACAGACACTGAACCAAAACTGAGTCACCCAGGTGCCCCCCGGGAATAGATGTTTTAAAAAGCTAACAGTAGAAGCTAAATTGCAACCTTAGAACCTCAAGAAGCAAAAAGGGAGTGCCTTTTATTTGTTTTTACATGTAGAACACCGTAGACGATGAACTATTTATAACAAATAAGAGAGAATATTTGAGGAGAAACTGTAGCTTTAGATATCTCACATTTGGGTACTTGGATTACAAATAAATCCTCTTACTTGAAGTGATCTGAACAGATCTGTAAACTGAAAAAAGTCAATTAAAGTAAGGAATCATAAAACATACATATTACAAACATGACATTCGCTTGCTAATCCTTGGCTGCAGGAGTTAAGCCGTCTTCCTACCGTGTAAGTCTGATTGGAGTTCCAAATTGTCCTACTGATGTAAAGAGATGATGTTGTTAGGTGTTGAGTGGGATTTTCTCTAGTTTTATTTTGTTTAGGCCTTGAAAATTAAGTCCCATAGCTGAAAACAAAAGGGATTAAGTAGGACACACTTTAAAGTCACAAAAATAGCCATGACTGGGACTAAGCCACCTGCCAGTTGGAGACTATTTGCAGAAGAAAGCCGGCATCACATTCCTGAGTTGGATGTCTGTTTAGCTTACTGATCTGCCTTGCTAATAACTAGATGAGAGAAGGAGCATTAGGAAATGATCATAGGGCCACCCTCTTGAGTTCCCATGAACAGTGGGTGATGGATTTTGGCTCTTCTTAAAGGCGCTGTTTGGACTGAGATCCTGCTGAAGGGGGGGCTGGAATTTGCCACCTCAAAATATGCCTCTTTGGCATAAAGATTATTTTAGGCTGATTATTTTTAAGAAACAGCAAACGCTGGAGAAACTGAAAACCCAGATAGAAGTTACCCTTTTGTAGGGGACATATACATCTCCCTTTGTAAGGGTGTATTCCTCTCTATACCAGGTAGAGGATGGCCAAATCTCTAGGAACTCTTATCAATGGAGAAGGCACTGACTTAAATTCATGTAACAACCATATCCGTGTTTCCTGTGTCTTTCCTGGTAACCTCTCATAATTGACTCTCTATCCCCAACATCTACATCTTTAGCTGGAGATAGTATTTAAGGTGGCGGCTTGGGGGAGTTACTTAGTTTTCCCGGGTCTCTCTCATGTGTATGGGAGGTATACATGTTACTAAACTTCTGTTTAGGGACGCCCGGGTGGCCCAGCGTTGAGTGTCTGCCTTTGGCTCAGGGTGTGATCCTGGAGTCCGGGGATCAAGTCCCACATCGGGCTTCCTGCATGGAGCCTGCTTCTCCCTCTGCCTGTGTCTCTGCCTCTCTCTCTCTGTGTATCTCTCATGAATAAATAAATAAAATCTTAAAAAACAAACAAACAAACAAACAAACCCTTCTGTTTGTTTTTCTCCTGTTAATCTTTTATTCCAGGGGAGCCTCAGCAGGGAACTTAAGGGTAGAGGGAAAGTTATTTTTCCTCCCCTACACTATTTAGTAAGATCTTTTGAGATTCTCACTCATCCACATCTGTTTATGCCCAGCCTTTAAAGACTTAGTTACATCAGTAATTATGACCAACCAAAGTGAAAAGCACAGTGGGTAAAATGATGTCTCTTTTTCGTCTCCTCTCCATCCTCATGCCTGAGAGAAAACTGGGGAGAGAAGCAGGGGAATCTGAGAGCCACAGACAACAAAGAGGACAGTTTTAAAACAAAAGATTGAAGTTGTAGGAAGACTACCTTAAAAACTGGAATGAGATAGTTCTATTGGCTAAAAGCGATTAAGACATTTTACCATAAAAACGAGACTCCCAAGGAGGTTGCTAGAACACAGTTGGTGGCAGTTACTCCAAAATGAAAACTATTTCACATTTGTATCTGACATGTTGAAATTTTCATTTAAAAAAATCATGCTTGAATAATCTATTCCCTTAATGCATAGTCTATTATTTCCTGTGGTGTTTTTTTCCCCCTTAAGTGAGAACTTAGACTCCAGGGAAGCAATCTCACTAAAGCACCCTTTGAGATTGTTTTACTCCTCCCACTTTATCTTTTACTTTTCTTCCACCCATGTCTAATTTGGCAGCAATTTTTAAAGCAATTTGCATGTATTGAGTCTTTCCAAAGGGATTCAAGTTATCATAACAACAATGTTCTTCTTTTTATACTAACTCCATTGGTTTATGTAATATTTAGTTCAAACACAGAATCAGAAAAACAAGTAAAAATGGCATAAACAAGTTTGGAAGCCCCCAAAAACGGATTCTTGGGAGATATACAACCTAAATGGTGTGTGCAGAAGTGATGGGCGTATTAGAGATGCTTCTTACCCAACTCCTCTCTAGCAGGCTGCTCCCTTGCCTTTCCACATCAGACTGACTAGCCCATAGCACAGCTATTAGGATTCTCATGAATATTTTAAAGCTGTGAGAGAGAACTTTTTGAACCTCATTGGGGTATCTGGGGTTAACGGGTAAATGTAAGTTACTTTTTAAAAAATTCATTAAGTATCTTAAGATACTCAAGAATGTATATTTGATATAAAATTACTCACTTCTGAGGATTGCCAGAGTAAAATGGATAAAATCTCCCTGAATGCAAGCAGTAGGGTACAACATCATCCCTTTCTGAGCAGTAGAAAAGAATACCTCCCCTCTCTAGAGAGCTTTAAACTTCATCCAACTGTTTTCAGTTGCATTTTCTACAGATTTCCAGCCCCAACTTAATCAACCATATGCAATATGCAATAATATGTTAATGTCTACTTTTGTCTTCATTGATCTCTTTAGTAACGAAAGCTGAAATTAAGAGCATATATTTAGATGCATGCCTATTATTTCTAGTTCCCATTCAGGAGTTTCCCTGCTAGAGCTATTATCCTAATTTCACCTAGAATAGCTGTTCATTGTCTCGAGGAATCTGTTTTTCTTTTTTTCCAGATTCCATTCTATGAGAGTGACAGAAATCTAATCTCAGTCAAGAATTTCCTCCAAAGCACACTTTTTAAGACTGAAGGTTCTTAAATATTTCCAAGGAGTTAGAAATGGGAAAAACCTGATCCTGACGTTTCTCCATCTTGACTCTTTCTCATCCAGCAGATCTGATACTTGTGGTTCAGTGTTTAGACATGGGAATTATTTTGCTCCATTCTCACTCCACTGGGACACAGACATGGCATCTCCTCCATGAGGTTGCTGGAGCAACATCTGCCCGGACTCACCATGAATCCATTTCCCACCCACACCAGGATTGGATTTGTCAGCATCCACCAATGCCTGTACTCGTACACTTCTCTTCTGTCTGTCTTTCCCACAATATAGAGGAATCCTTTTAAGTCTCTGCTGGAAGTCTCATTCCCCTTAAGTCTCCAGTTCTACTACTGATTTCGCAAACACTTTTATTTTTATGTCTTGAGAATGTATGCCTTTAAAAAATTTTTTCTTTCTTTCTTTCTTTCTTTCTTTCTTTCTTTCTTTCTTTCTTTCTTTCTTTCTTTCTTTCTTTCTTTCTTTCTTTCTCTTTCTTTCTTTCTTTCTTTCTTTCTTTCTTTCTTCTTTCTTTCCTTCTTCTTCTTCTTCTTCTTCTTCTTCTTCTTCTCTTTCTTTCTTTCTTTCTTTCTTTCTTTCTTTCTTTCTTTCTTCTTTCTTTCTTTCACAGAGAGAGAGAGAGGGAGAAGGAGTGAGCATACCAGTAGGCAGGACGGCAGGCAGAGAGAGAAGGAGAAACAGGCTCTCCAATGAGTAGAGAGCCAGACAGATGTGGGGCTCTATCCCAGGACCCTGGGGTCAGAACCCGAACCAAAGGAGCCACCCAGGTGCCCCGACAATGTATGCTTTTGAAACAGAAAAACCAGGAAGAAATTTGTAGATTAAAAAAAATTCTCCCTTGTCTCACCTCTTTCCTGAGAATAAGCAGAGACCAGCTATCTCTCTGAATAAAGTCAAGAGTGTAAACGAGGGTGAGAAAGGGGAAATAGCTGGAGGATAAAGAACATAGGCTAATATCTCAAAATAACTGTCAAAATAACTTTCCCGTTCATCTTGCTGGCAAACTAAGTATAACCATTCTGTCCCCTTCCAAGCAGGGTTGCAAGAGAGGAAAAATAATTTTCCCTCTATGCTTCTAAATTCTCTGCTGAGACTCCCCTGAAATAAAAGAATATTAACAGGAGAAAACCAGAAGTTTAAAACATTTATATCTCTTGTATATATGGGAAAGATGCAGAAAAACTGAGTAACTCTTCAAAATTGCCCAAGCCACCACCTTAAATACCATCTCCAGCTAAAGACAAAAGATGTTGGAGATGGAGAGTCAGTTATGGGAGGTTACCAGGAAAGACACAGGAAACAAGGGTAAGATTGTTACGCAGATTTGAGGCCATGTCTTCTCCATTGAAAAGTTTTTTTTTGTGTGTGTGTGTTGTTTTTTTTTTTTTTTTTTTTTTTTACAGATTTAGAATTGTTCTTCCATTTCTGGTACAGAAAGGGAGACACACTTACAAATGGAGATTTCCTTTGTACATGCTAATGTCTTTTACAAAAAAAGTAGCTGTATTCCGGTTTTCAGAGCCTCCCTGTTTTTGCTGTTTCTTAAAAATAATCAACTAAAAATAATCCTTATGCCAAAGAGGCATAATTTGTGATGACAAATTCTTCCTCCCTTCAAGGTGTCAGACCGGTCTGTAATTTTGGGTCATATTAATGGCAAGTACTTTCATAGGCTTAGTTCCACTAACCCCCTATACTGCCCAACTGGGGCAATGGAACTTTAATATCAAGGTCATCCAGAGATGACTTATCTGCCTCCAAATTGTTCACTGAACCACACATCAATTATTTTCTCCATGTTTTTTTCTTTTTTGAAATGGATCTTAACCCAAATCTCCAAACTCTAGGGTTTTCACTATGTGTTCTATTTTATGGAACTCGATTTCTGCTTTTGTCCTTATTCCAAATCCTTACCCAGAAATTTGTCTTTCTCTCTGTTGTAGGCTGAATAATGACTCCCCCAAAGATGTCTATCTTCCAATCCTATAACACATATTTTGTTAATAGAATTAAAGTTGTAACACAGTCCATCTTAAAATAGGGAAATTATCTTGAGTTATTGAGGTGGGACCAATGTAGTGACAAGGGTCTTTAAGTTGGAAGAGGAGGCAGAAAAGAACCTTAGAGTGATGTAATGTGATTAAGAACTCACCCTGCTCTTGCTGGCTTTGAGGGTGAAGGAAGAGGGTCACATACTGAGGAATATAAGCAGCCTCTAGAAGTTGGAAAGTACAAGGAAATTGATTCTCCCTTGGAGCCTCCAAAAAGGAATGCAATCCAGACTCCTGGGTGGCTCAATGGTTGAGTGTCTGCCTTTGGCCCAGGGCATGATCCTGGGGTGCCCGGATCGAGTCCCGCATGGAGCCTGCCTCTCTCTTTGCCTGTGTCTCTGCCTCTCTCTGTGTGTCTCTCATGAATAAATAAATAAAATCTTTAAAGAAAACAAAAAACAAAAAGGAATGCAACCCTGCTGACACCTTGATCTTAACCCAGTGAGTCGCATTTCAGACTTTTGACTTCCAGAGCTGTAGGATAATAAATTTACGTTGTTTCAAGCCACTAAGTCTGTGGTAATTTATTACAGAGCTATAGGAAACTAATACAGATTCTATTGTTGGATACAGACTTGGTCATGAAAATCCTTAAAAGTGAGAGTTTGGATCCTGCTAGGGCTCAACCCAAAGATGTTTTTTTTTTTTTTCTTTTTCCCCAAGCATCTCCCTCTTTCTTTCCATGTGGTATGTCCTCACACTTAGTACCCTATGGGGTACCCTATCACCTGTGGACTCACATTTGCTGCCTTCTTGCCTGTTTTTTCCCAAATACTTCCAGAAGCTGTAGACACCTTTCCCTGAAACATCCTCAACAATTCTGAGATGTGGTGTAATCTACTTGTTATCTTGGCATCTGATGTGTCTGGTCTGTATCCACTTGACATTATAAATGAGCTATAGAATATCAATCTATTCAGTTTATAGCCTCAGCTATCTTTTTATTTTTCATTTTCCCCAAACAGTTTTTTCTTTGATTACGTTCTCCATTAATTGCATTTTTTTGTTACTGACTTTTCCTCAAGTAGGTACAACTACCAACTTTCATTTTTTTATACAATATGGACAGATCCTTGGGCATATTGCTAATTTGTACTTCCACGTCATCCTAGAGGTTGTCATTTCTAGCTTCATGTGATTTTTCTTTTTTTTTTAATTTTTTTTTATTTATTATTTATGATAGTCACACAGAGAGAGAGAGAGAGGCAGAGACATAGGCAGAGGGAGAGGCAGGCTCCATGCACCGGGAGCCCGACGTGGGATTCGATCCCGGGTCTCCAGGATCGCGCCCTGGGCCAAAGGCAGGCGCTAAACCGCTGCACCACCAGGGCTGCCCTCACCTTCCTCCTAATGATGTCTTTCTCCTTTGTATTCTTAGACCCCTACCCCTTGTCTGACCTCATATAAGTCTCATGGTATTTTACTGTCTGAAATTCCATGTCTGCATGGAATCTAAATTTGAATTTCTCCTGTTAATCTATCTCATGTCAATTTGATTCTTAGTCCAGCTGGAAGGACCTTAAAGGACAGAGGAAATTCTTCCTCCCCAGCACCATTCATGTCTCAACCTATAGCAATCTGGCTTCTATCTCTACAAAATTGCATTATATAAAGTGACCAAGGATCTCCTAAGATATTTAGTGAATTCTATAACTTTCATAGCAAAGAACAATGCTGCCTATGCTTCTTCATCAGTTACTAACACTTTCTTTTTTGGCTCTCTGAAAAAAGGCTTCCCTTACTTAAATAAAAATTTTTGGAGACATTATTGTGGCTTCAATGATACTGAAAACACAGGGACTGATATGTAGCATTTTCCATCATTTAATTCTTGTTTATTGTCAAAACCAAATAGATAACTGGTAGCTCTGACACTTAAATCACTCAAGGAAAATATTGTTAAACTGATGGTGTCATTTTAGTGGAATTAAAGCATGCTGCATGGTTTCTGTTACTATTTGCATTTCTGACTTAGTAGAAGACCTACTTGGATATGATGCAGTCCATTGAAAAATGGATTCAGAAACCTGTTTCTTTCAGAAGCCACTATCTCTATTCTCACTCTTAGCTGATTGTTTTGTCTTCTAATCCATTGAAAAATAGGAGCTGAGTGTTCTAGTGAGATAAAGGATGGAAAGTGTCCAATTGATTTGACAATTAGGAGATCCTTGGTCACTTTATATAATGCAATTTTGTAGAGATAGAAGCCAGATTGCTATAGGTTGAGACATGAATGGTGCTGGGGAGGAAGAATTTCCTCTGTCCTTTAAGGTCCTTCCAGCTGGACTAAGAATCAAATTGACATGAGATAGATTAACAGGAGAAATTCAAATTTAGATTCCATGCAGACATGGAATTTCAGACAGTAAAATACCATGAGACTTATATGAGGTCAGGCAAGGGGTAGGGGTCTAAGAATACAAAGGAGAAAGACATCATTAGGAGGAAGGTGAGGGCAGCCCTGGTGGCGCAGCGGTTTAGCATCGCCTGCAGCCCGGGGTGTGATCCTGGAGACCCGGGATCGAGTCCCACATCGGGCTTCCTGCATGGGGCCTGCTTCTCCCTCTGCCTGTGTCTCTGCCTCTCTCTCGCTCTCTCTGACTGAATGAATAAATAAACCTTAAAAAAATAAAAAAAGGAGGAAGGTGAGAGGGAATGTTTATAAAACAAAGGTTGCCCTATTACACAACTACATTTCTTCTTTTTTTAAAATATTTTATTTATTTATTCATGAGAGACAGAATGAGAGGGAGAGAGAGAGAGAGAGAGAGGCAGAGACACAGGCAGAGGGAGAAGCAGGCTCCATGCAGCGAGCCTGACATGGGACCCGATACCGGGGTCTCCAGGATCAGGCCCTGGGCTGAAGGCAGCGCTAAACCACTGAGCCACCCGGGCTGCCCCCACAACTCCATTTCTAAGGTAAAGATGAACTTCTGTTAATAGTTCTCTTTCTGGTACAGGCAGGCATTTGAGTGGGAATTGAAGAGTTTTTTTTTTTTTTTTTTTTTTTTCAATCTCCTGGGGTTTGATTGCTTTTTTTTTTTTTAAATTTTTTTTAAAAGACCCTATTCATTTATTCATGAGAGACACGGGGGGAGAGAGAGAGAGAGAGAGGCAGAGACACAGGCAGAGACACAGGCAGAGGGAAAAGCAGGCTCCATGCAGGGAGCCCGACGTGGGACCTGATCCCGGGACTCCAGGATACACCCCAGGCCAAAGGCAGGTGTGTAACTGCTGAGCCACCCAGGGATCCCTTGATTGCTTTTAACTCAAAATAATGCTCATGCCAAAGTGGCCCATCTTGGGGTGGCCTGTCCGTGGTCCCTGTATGGGAAGTAAGTCATGTAAATAGCCAGTGGGAAAGATGAGAGGCAGAAGCAAGAGACTGGATGACAAATAGAAGGAACAAATGTTCAGAAAAGGATTTTAAGAAGAAAGAGACTTTAGGATAGGAAAAGGAGCCAGCAGAAAGGCAGTCTTTCAAGAGAGATTATGACCAAAGGAGAAAAATCCTGCGGAAAGTGAGGAGATAGAGGGCATGTAGATAACACTAAAGTAGGAGGGCTAGTTGGTTGTAACAAAAGAAGGGAAGCAGCACTTTTTTTTGGTATTGAATAAATTTGATGTGTAACATTGTATAAGTTTTAGGTATGTAGCATGTTACTTTGATACATTTTTTTTTTAAAGATTTTTACTTATTTATTCATGAGAGACATAGAGAGAGAGAGGCAGAGACACAGGCAGAGGGAGAAGCAGGCTCCATGCAGGGAGCCCGATGCGGGACTCGATCCCGGGACTCTAGAATCATGCCCTGGGCTGAAGGTGGAGCTAAACCGCTGAGCCACCCAGGCATCCCACTTTGATACATTTCTATATTGTAATAAGATTCTTGATGTACCAATAGTTATCAAATTACAGAATTACAGTACAATATAATCTATATTCATTATTCTGCGTATCAGATCTCTGTGGCTTATTTACTACTCATTACAAGTTTTTAGTCTTAAACACCATCAATCTTACCACCACCCCACCCACCTCTGGTAACCACCATTTTACTCACTGGTTTTTACACTTTATTAAGTGATATCATATAGTACTTATCCTTCTCTGTTTGACTTATTTTGCTTAACATAATGTGCTCAGGGTCCATCCATGTTGTTGTAAATGGGAGGATATTTTCCTTTCTCATGGCTGCATAATATTCCATTGTGTATATGCACCCCATCATTTTTGTCCATTTATTTGTTGATAAGAAGCAGCACTTTCTGAGCCTGGAGGTTAAGGATGGGCATGACTAAGTATAGGTTTTACAGGGAGGCTGAGCTGAAAGTTAAAGGAAGTCATGCCTGATGGCCTCAATCATTCTCCACAAAGAAAGACGCTTTGGGGGCACCTGGGTGGCTCAACTGGCTAAGCGTCTGTCTTTGTCTCAGGTCATGATCTGGGGTCCTGGAATTGAGCCCTGCATTGGGTTCCCTGCTCAGTGGGGAGTCTGCCTCTCTCTCCCTCTGTTCCTTCCCACTCCCCTACTTGTGTTCTCTCTCTCATGCTCATTGTCTGTCAAGTAAATAAATAAAACCTTAAAAAAAAAAAAGGAAGAAGGTTTGTTATCTGCTGAAAGTGAACAATTGCTTGAGGAGAATGGTGAAGATTTATGTTTACTGAGAAGAATATGAAAAGAAAGAACAAGTGAAGTGATTAATGGATAGTACTGAGATTGAACTTGTGAGTAGGTAGTAGTGCCTAGCTAGTTGTGTGATTTCTGCCAACAGTGTTCACCTTCTGAGTGTATAAACAGAAAATACAAAGTATGGTATTATCCCAGAGGTCTTTAAAAATTTCTGGATAGGAATAATTAAAAGATGAGGATATGAGGGAATCTGAGGTACTGGTCTAGGTTGGGAAGAGAAGGAAGGGAGGCCAGCACTGGGATGACCACTGGCAGCTAATGGAAAGATAAAGATGATTCTCTTCTGATGCTAATAACAACCTTTTGGATACATCGTTTAATCAGCCCAACTTTGAAGAAGAGGAAACAAGCTCTGAGATGTGAGATGACGTCTATTTGGTGAGGTACTTAGAGAAGTTACCAAGGTGAGCCACACCTTTCTTATTCCTCTGTGTCTAACCTTTTCAGATTCCAGTCTCAGCTCTGTTTCTCTCTCTGAACCCAAGTGTATATGGGAATATCTTTACATATTCCAATTTAACTTGAATAACCATTGGCTTCACCAGTCTGTACCTATACAAATGAAGTCATGACAACCCAGTTTATTTACTCATTGCTTCTACCTTTGTAATACAGCACTTCCCTTCCAGGCCAATCTTTCCTGTTCCAAGTATATTTTGAAGTCCCTGGGGCCATGTCACATGTCCACTCCCATTGGGCACTCTACTGCATTGCTAAGTGATAGTCCAGGCCGGGGCCTGGTAAGGGACCTCATGGTATCAAGCAGTGGTCTGTGACTTAGAAAGTTCCTTACAGATAAGGAAACTGAGGCACAGAGACATTAGTCCCTTATCTATGATAACAAATTCAGAAAGTAGCAAAGGCAAAATACAAACTCAGGAAGTCTGGTTATATTGCAACCCTTTTCAGATTTTTGGTGCCACCGATGTTATGCTTTTTTGATTAAAAAAAAAAAGAAATTTTCTCTTTTTAAAGCTTTGAATTGGTACAGACATCACTGGAATACTCTATTCTTCCAAGTGTTTCTAGAAACTCCTTGTGAAGCTAGGTGGACTTTGAAAGTCATTGACAACTTTATTTGGTCTAGGAAAATCAATCTGTTTAAACTTCTGTCTCTTCTTGGGTCAATTTTTTGTAAATTAAAAAAAAAATAAAGATTTTATTTATTCATGAGAGACACACCGAGAGAGGCAGAGAGATAGACAGAGGGAGAAGCAGGCTCCTCGCAGGGAGCCTAATGTGGGACTTGAGCCTCAGATCCCAGGATCACACCACGAGCTGAAGACAGATGCTCAACCGCTGAGCCACCCAGGCATCACATTGGTAAATTAAATTTTTGTAAAATATTAGAGTTTTTTTAGGTTTTCAAATTTATTTGCAAGGTGTTTGGCAAAGCAGTCTCTTAATCTCTTCCTTTTCCCCTAATCCTTGTTTGGCTATTTCTAAGTTGTCAGTTCTTATTTTATGGATTGTCTTAATTAGGTTAGCTTCTTGTTCACTCATTTTATTCTATTTTTTTAATAAAAATTTTTGGGTGATTTATTTGTTAATACAATTGGTTTATTTTGGTTCTGGCTTTATTTAAAAATTTTTTCTATCCCTTTTATCTTGATGGATGCTTAATTAAGTTTTTTTTATTTTTTATATAAATATTTCTGAATTTTACTCTGAGCACTGATTTAGCTCTAGCATATAGATGCTGGTCTATAGTGTTTTCTTTATTACTTTTGTTTGCTAGAAATTCTTCAAAATTTATTTTCAAGAATGAAGGTTTTTTTTTCCCAAGTGAAAAGGACTTTATTATTTATTATTATTTTTTTAATTATTTAAAGATCTATTTATTTGAGAGAGACAGAAATAGCAGAAAAGAGCACAGGCAAGGAGAGGGAGAAGTGGGCTCCCCACTGAGCAGGGAGCCTGATGTGAGGCTCGATCCCAGAACTCTGGGATCATGACCTGAGCTGACTGAGCCACCCCGCCATCACGAAAAATACTTTTTAGGAAATATTTATTAACTTCAGATTTTATTGCAATGTCTTCCAAAAACATTTTCTGGGGCAGCCCCAGTGGCGCAGTGGTTTAGTGCTGCCTGCAGCCCAGGGTGTGATCCTGGAGACCCTGGATCGAGTCCCACATCAGGCTCTCTGTATGATGCCTGCTTCTCTGCCTCTCTCTCTGTCTCTATGAATAAATAAATAAAATCTTAAAAAAAAAAAAACAAAAAACAAAAAACAAAACCAAAAACATTTTCTGTACCAGTTCTGTCTTTTGGAAGATATTGAATTTTTCTGGTGGCCTAATATTTTAAATTGGAGTAAATTTCTCCAACAATTTCTTGGATACTCAAAGGAAAATATATTCTCTATTTTCAGTGTACACAATTTAATGTATTTCCATAAATATCATATTATATAGTTTGAGTCTCTTGTAGAATTACTTGGTGCTATAGATTGAATATTTATGTTCCACCAAATTCATATGCTGAAATTTTAACTCACAATGTGATGGTATTTGGAGGTGAGGCTCTTGGTAGGTATTAGGTCATGAGGGTGGAGCCCTCAGAAATGGGATTAGCGCCTTTACAAAAGAGAACCCAGCAAACTCTTTCTCCTCTCCATCATGTGAGGATAAAATCAGAAATGAGTAGTCTGTGACCTGAAAGAAGATTCTTATCAGATCCCAAGCATGATGGTTACCCTGAACTTAGACTTTCCAACCTGTGGGAAAAAAATTTCTTTTGTTTATAAGCCATCTCATCTAAGGCATTTTTGTTATAATAGCCTGATGTAAGACATGTGGTTTGAGTTTTGGTCACCTTGCTCTGTCTTGGATTATCTTGAATAGAACATTATCTCGAGTAGAGCTGTCACTTGATCTGAAGGTGTTTTTATTTTTTCCTTAAAAGGTGAATTAAGCCCATTTATGTGTATTTATATGACAGATATATTTGTTCTGCAATTTCCCATTTGGGTGTTAATACATTATGGTTTTATATTGATAGATTTATAATTTATATGTCACTTTATTTGCTATCATATTTCTTCTTTTTTTTTTTAAGATTTTATTTGTTCATCAGAGACACAGAGAGAGAGAGGCAGAGACATAGACAGAGAGAGAGAAGCAGGCTCCATGCAGGGAGCCCGACGTGGGACTCGATCCCAGGACTCCAGGATCATGCCCTGGGCTGAAGGCAGGCACCAAACTGCTGGGCCACCCAGGCGTTGCTTTTTTTTTCCCTTTTCTTTTCTTTTCTTTCTTTTTTCTTTTCTTTTCTTTCTTTCTTTTTTTAAGATTTGCTATCATATTTCTTTTGGTATTTAGCACAGTTTGTATTTTTGTTTCATTGGTTGTATCTATTATTATACCTTAAATAATATTTCTTTTTTTTTTTTTTAAGATTTTATTTATTAGATTGAATGCAAGCATGAGCAGGGTGAAGGGTAGAGGGACATGCAGATTCCCCACTGAGCAGGAGTCCAATGCAGGGCCCAATCCCTAGACTCTGCAATCATGACCTGAGCCAAAGGCAGACCTTAACGAAGGAAGCCACCCAGGCTCCCCCTTTAAATAATATTTCTGATAGTCTCTTTCTTTAAAAAGTATGTATCATGGTTCTCATAAAGAGCAGTGATAAAACTGTTTTGCATCTCCGTCCTCTCACATGGCTCTTCTCAATGCTTTTTTTTTTTTTTTTTTTTTAAGATTTTGTTTGTTTATTCATGACACAGAGAGAGAGAGAGAGAGAGAGAGAGAGGCAGAGGGAGAAGCAGGCTCCATGCAAGGAGCCCGACGTAGGACTCCATCCCAGGTCTCCAGGATCAGGCCCTGGGCTGAAGGCGGCGCTAAACCGCTGAGCCACCCGGTCTGCCCCTCAATGCTTATTTTATATATTCTTCCTCTGCCACTCTATATAAAGTGTGTTTCTAAGGCAGTATCATGTGAGGAAGTTAATAAAATGTGATTAAAAACCACTATACAGGGATCCCTGGATGGCTCAGTGATTTAGCACCTGCCTTCAGCCCAGGGCATGGTCCTGGAGTCCTGGGGTCGAGTCCCACATTGGTCTCCCTCTGGGGAGCCTGCTTCTCTCTCTGCCTGTGTCTCTGCCTCTCTCTCTCTGTATCTCTTATGAATAAATAAATGAATTCTTTAAAAAAAAAAACAACACTATACAATTAATAGATTAAAATATGTATCAAACACTTTGTAAGTGCCAGGCCTGCTCTTGATGTACACAAATAAACAGGACAGGTCTTCATCTTCAGGGAACTCACAAAGCAGATAACCAGGTAGATAAATGAGAATTGGTTAAGAATGCCTGTTGGTTATATTTCTCAGCAAGAATTCCACATTCTTACTATTTTAGTTTCTTTACCTGAGGATTTTGAGACATTCTGAGAAAATAATCTGTCTAGCTAATTAAGTGCTTTGTATAATTAACTCTATTAGGACATTTTCATAGCAAGGCACTATTACTATAATTAGCCAGTGAATTGCTGCTGAAATTTAACTGAGACAAAAGCATACTCATTCTTTTTTCCTCTGGCTCAAACTTTTTTGGATTGTTTTGGGCCAACTAGCTAGAAAAAAAGCTGATATTCAAACACTTATATAAGGCAATAGTTTTTTGTTTGTTTGTTTGTTTGTTTTTTGTTTTTTTTTAAAGAGACAGTTTTGGTTTAGATTTTTCTGATAGAATTTATAACAAATTTAATGGCTATTTATCTTAGGGAAAGTCATGTTAGTGCACAATTAATAGATACGGAGTTTACAATAGTGACAATGTAGACAAATGAGTCTGGAGTGATACTCTTTCAATGGGTAGCATGTAGTAGAACTAACTAGCTCAGGCTGGGAATCAAAATGCCCACAATCTTCCTAGCCCCCACTCTAAAACTTAATTAATTATAATATTGGGTGACCACTCCTCTGCAATTGTAAAGTGGGAACAATACTTCAATAATCACTGGAGGGATTGAATTTAGAAATGTTCTCACTAGACTACTATTGTAGAAGCCTAGATAACTGCTTCAATTTCCACCACCATGTCTTTATGTGTACCTTTATTTGTACCTACACACTTACCTTCTTTCCTTCACCCCACATGAGTAAACCTCCATGAGTGAGCCTAAGACCAAACTATCCATGTGCACTGCATCCCATCCCTTCTTGCTCTCTCTGCCAAAATTCTCCCCCTCTTTCTCTTCTATCATTTCTTTTTCTTCTTGCTGGTTCATTCCCATCAGCATATAAACTTATAGATATATTTCTAATCTTTAATTAATTAATTAATTAATTTATTTATTTATGATAGTCACGCAGAGAGAGAGAGAGAGAGAGAGGCAGAGACATAGGCAGAGGGAGAAGCAGGCTCCATGCACCTGGAGCCCGAAGTGGGATTCAATCCTGGGTCTCCAGGATCACGCCCCGGGCCAAAGGCAGGCGCTAAACCGCTGTGCCACCCAGGGATCCCTATTTCTAATCTTTAAAATGAGAACCTCTCTGGATCCCATAATCCCTATTAACAATCCATTCATTTCTCTTATTGAGAGCAAAACTCCTTCAAAGAGTTGCCTCCACTTCTTCAGCTAGCATGCTTTCCTCAGTCTTCCTCACTGAGGCTTCCTTCTCCAACATTTGGCCGAAACAGTTTTTCTCAGAGTCATCAGTGATTCTCATGTTGGCATATCCCAGAGTTTTTCAACCTTGGCCTTCTGACATTAGAGCCAGATAATTCTTTGCTTTGGGGAGCTGTCCTGTGCATTGCATGATATGTAGCAGCATCCCTGGCCTCTATCTACTAGATGCCAGTATTATCCTCCAAGTTGTGATAACCAGAAATATCTCCAGTTGTCTCCAGGGGAGCAAAATCACCCCAGATTGAGAACCACTGCTATCCTACAGTCAATTCTCAATACTCATCTTAGTTGCTTTCAGCAGTATTTTCCATAGCTGATCACTCACTCCCCCTTTGGTTATTGTGGTAAATATGCATAACATAAAGTTTGTGGTTTTGAGCATTTCTAGGTGTGTGATTCAGTGGCGTTAAGTACACTCACCACTCACTCCCTTTTAAAACACTTCCCTCACTTGACTTCTCGGATATCACACTGGCCTGGTTTTCCTCTTATCTCACCAGATGCTCCTTGTCACTGTCCTGTGATTTGCTGTGGATTTCAAACAATGAATATTGAGCATCCCCAGGACTCAATTCTCAAGCTTCTTTTCTGCATATCTATACTTCTTAGGCAGTCCTATTATTTAATACCATTTAAACTTATGACTCCCAAATTTATGTCTCCATGTTTGCAAGTGTTCCCTGAGCCCTGGACATATACATCCAACAACCAACTCAACATCTCCACTTGTTCCTTTTTTTTTTCTTTAAGAATTTATTTATTTATTCATGAAAGACACACACAGAGAGAGAGAGGCAGAGACATAGTCAGAAGGAGAAGCAGGCTTCATGCAGGGAGCCCGATGTGGGAGTTGATCCCAGGACTCCAGGATCACACCCTGAGCTGAAAGCAGACGTGCTTAACTGCTAAGCCACCTAAGCGTACCTCTCCATTTTTTAAAAATTTTATTTATTTATTCATGAGAGACACACACACAGAGAGAGGCAGGGACACAGGCAGAAGGAGAAAGAGGCTCCATGCAGGAAGCCCAATGTGGGACTCAATCCCAGGTCTCCAGGGCCAAAGGCAGGGGCTAAACCACTGAGCCACCCAGGGATCCCTCTCCATTTGTTCTTAAGTGACCTAAGTGACACCCATCATGTCTAAACTCTCAACAATCTTACTTCCCATCAAATCCGCTCCTCTTTGGTCATTCTCTATCTTAGTTAATGCCATACCACTTACCCAGTTACTCAGGGCAAAGATCTAGAAGTCATCCTTAACTCCCCTCTTTCCATGATAATCCCATATCCAAATATAATCTGAATCTGACCATTTGTGTTCACCCCCAACACTACCTGGTTCATTCAAACTATCATCTTGAGACTAAGCTATTGAAAACAGCTGCTTAACGAATCACCCTCTATCCACTCTTGTTCAGCTTCAGTATTTTCCACATAGCACCAAGAATGTCATACACACACACACACACACACACACACACAGCCCTGCTACCCTGCTCAAGATGTTCCAGTGGCTTCCTCTCTCACTTGAGATAGAGTTCAAACTTCTTACCTTGGCTAAAAGGCCCTACATTATCTGGCCTCTGCCAGTCTGTCTGACCTGATATCCAACCTGTTTCTGTCTCACTCATTTTGCTCTTGCCTCACCATCTTTCTTATCATTCCTCAAATATTATAAGCTTGTTTCTGCCTCAGAGCCTTTGCACTTTCCTCAGGCTGAGATGCCTTTCCTCAGAATGTGTCACGATGCATTTCCTCCATTTATTCAAGTCTCTGCTTAAAAGTCATCTGGCCTCCCCTGGTCATCCTATCTAGCCTCCCTTCACCTCCATCCTCTACCTAGGTAAGTTTCTTTTTTTTTCCCTAGGTAAGTTTCTATCTCTCCATCCTGCCTTTTATTTTTGTCTTCAAAATACTTGCTTTTTAAATTTCATAAATAGATATATATTGATATATTTATTTGTTTATTGTATGTTATTGGAGAATATAAACTCCAAAGATGAAAGTACTTTGTTCATTCCCATATCCATAGTTTCTGAAGAGTTGGCACTCAATAAATTCATGTTTTGTTTTGTTTTTAAAGATTTATTTATTTTATTCAGGGAGAGAGAGAGAGAGTGAGACTGAGAGGCAGAGACACAGGCAGAGGGAGAAGTGGGCTCCATGCAGGGAGCCTGATGTGGGACTGGATCCCGGGTCTCCAGGATCACACCCCAGGCTGCAGGCGGCACCAAACTGCTGCGCCACCAGGGCTGCCCAATAAATTCATGTTTAATGAATAGTGAATGATGTAGATGTATTTTCCATAGAGGAAAAGGAGAGCAAACAATCAAACAATAAAATTTCCAGTTGTTTCTATGGTCAAGACTGAAAACCATATTCTAAGAGATGGACAGATTAGACAGAAAAAATAAAGAGCTAGAACAATGATAGGTATTTTGAATTCTAATTTCCATTGCACAGAAAGTTTCATTTTGCACAAGAAGTTTATTTCACCTGATGAAATAAAAATGTGTATTTTGGCACAGCTAAATCTTATTTATTTATTTATTTGAGAGAGAGTGAGCACGCATGCACAGATGGGTGAGAGAGGGGCAGAGAGAATGTCAAGCAGACTCCTTGCTGAGCAAGGAGCCTGATGTGGGGCTTGATCACACAGCCTTGAGATCATGACCTGAGCCAAAATCAGGAGTCAGATGCTTAACCAACTGAGCCATCCAGGTGCCCCTGCATGGCTAAATCTTTAAATAAAAAGGCAAAATAAACTCTTCAGTGAAGAAAAATAATTACCATGGGTAGAAAAAAGGAAGGCAACTAAATAATTCTTCATTGGTGTTGATGGGGGAAATGAGATGCACAGCCTAGATTTAACTTATTATGGTCAGTTTTCTTTTTTAAAAAATTATTTTTCTTATGAAAATAAGTCATGCCCATTATTAGAATTTTGGAAAACACTAACTTTATTGGGAAATATAAAAGCATTACAATGAATATTGCAATGTATGTCATGCACAATTTTTGTTTACTAAGTATAATTTTTGAGTTTTATGACATTCCTAAGTAGAACAAGAAGATTAGAGATGAAATTTTTCCAACAAATTGTAAACTGCATGCTAGCTGCTAAGTTATTGTGTCTCATAGAGGCTAATCCTGATCTCTAATATGACATCATTTTCTAGGGCACCAATTATCATTCAGGTTGATTACTTTGGTTTCCTTCCATCATAAAGGGACATGGTTTATTCTTATTGGAATAGATCTATCTTCTGGATATGGGTTTACTTTTCTTGCCTACCAGTTCAATAGTTAGTGGACTTAAGACTTTGTCCACTATCAAGGTATTCAGTGGGCAAGGAACTCATTTCACAGTAAAAAGCAGTGCAGCATTGAGTTTATACCTATGGAATACACTGGTAAGATCCCATCACCCAGAAGCAGTGGCCTGTTAGAAAAGTAGAATAGCCTACTGAAGACTATTTATGGCACCCATTGGGAGACAAAATCCTGAGAGATTGGGATTATGCCTTAGTGGTACATGCTTTGATTCTGCAATAATTCGATAATACTTTGTCTCTCAGAAGCATAACAATAGTCCACGTTTAGGAATCAAGGAGTGGAATGGTGGTGTCTCTTCCTTCTATTATACTAAATATTTCACTGATTGACCTTTTGGTTTTTGTTTCCATAGCTTGGACTCTGCAGGTTTGATTGTCATGAGCACAAGGTAGCTACAGAACCTCAGTCATCACATATAAGAATAAGAAAGAAGACCAAAAGGCAAAAGACACAATTCATCAAATGTTTGTTTGTCTCATTTTATCAAGAACATGATAGCTTTCCCAGAATCTCCACTTGGTAGCATTCTGCTTTTTTTTTTTTTTTTTCTCTCTTAGTAGAAAGAATGGAGCTTTATAGCTGACTCTTAACAACAAAGGAATAAAAAAAAAAAAAAAAAAGAAAAACAAAAAACAAAAAACAAAGGAATCTGTGAAAGTTCTAATCTTAGCTAGGTATATTGTCTCCTTCAATAGTTTTGAGGCTCTATTTATAAGGACAGAGGTGAACATATATTGAGTAGACAACTAGCTATGTCTGCCTCACCTATACACTTTGAAATGAATTTTAGAAGACTGAAGAGTGTCCATTTCTTCAATTGGAGCAATAGATAAAAGTATCATTATGTAAAATTAAGGGGTGGTGTTAATTTAAGAAATGATAACATGAACTGTATTAACTATAGTGTAATATGAAGTGCTAAGAAACTGAATTCAAGTACATTAGTATGTTAGGTTTGACTGTGTCATGCTGTAGTAATAAGTGAACTCTCAAGTCGTAGTGGCTTATATGGCTATTGGTAGCAAAAAGAAAGTCGTGATACATCATATGCTTTCTTTTAAAGCTTCTGCTTGTATGTGACTCATGTAATTTCCACCCATATATTGTTGGCCAACACAAGCTTTATGACCTCTCTAAAATCACTAAACTGAGGATGTATAATTCTTCCCACTAGGAGGGGCACTGGGGGGGGGCGGGGGGGAGAAACCAAATCTAATCAGCTACAATTAGTTTTTCTCCTTGGTGTGTATAACACTTTATAATGAATTGTATTCATTCTATTTCATAGAATTTTCTCCCCTCTAATGAAAATATTGACTATAAGAATGTAGCAATAATTTAAAGGCCACATTCAGAAAAAAAGAAATCCACAATGTACCACTTTAATTACTCATTCGACAGATATTTGTCTTATTTCCTTCTATGTTCTAGGGACTTTGCTAGTTCTGAGGAATTGTTTGGCTAAAGAAGTCAGAAAAACTATGACTTAGAGTAGAGTGTGAATAAGTACTGTCTTAGTGGAATGCACAGGCAGAGAAGGTGATTCTAACTCAGACTGGATGCATCAGGGAAATATTCCCAAGTGAGATGACATTTAAGGTGGAAAAAGGGAGGAAAACAGCAAGCAACACTAATGGTGAAACAAGAAAAGCAAAACAAAACAACACAACAACAAGAAGAAAAGCTTTTTCATGTCAATTATTTCTAAATAAAATGAGGAGGGGAGCTTTTTCATTGTAATTGGGAAAACAAGGACCAGTATGCCAGCTCTCACTATATCTGTTCAACATTGTACAGTGCATTAAGGCAGAATAAGAAATAAAAGATAGGAGGTTTTATAAAGGAGAAATAGGGACACCTGGGTGGCTCAGTCGGTGAAGCATCTGCCTTCCCCTCAGGTCATGGTCTCAGGGTCCTGGGATCCAGCCCTGTGTCAGGCTCCCTGCTCCGGGGGGGGGGGGGGGGGGGGGAGTCTGCTTCTCCCTCTCCCTGTGCCATTCCCCTGCTTGTGCTCTCTCTCTGTCAAATACAAAAAAAATCTATAAAAAAATAAAAAGGAGGGATGCCTGGGTGGCTCAGCGGTTTGGCGCCTGCCTTCAGCCCAGAGCATAATCCTGGAGTCCGAGGATCAAGCCCCACATCAGGCTCCCTGCATGGAGCCTGCTTCTCCCTCTGCCTGTGTCTCTGCCTCTCTCTCTGTCTCTCATGAATAAATAAATAAATAAAATCTTAAAAAAAATAAAAAGGAGAAATAAAACTGTTTTGTAGATGATATAATCATTCATAAATGATGATTGTATGCATAGCTAATCCAAAAGAATATACAAACAAGCTATTAGAATTTATAAGTAAATTTAGCAATATTTCTATATAAAATTAACATACAAAATAAGTTGAATTTCTGTGTACTGGCAACAAACTCCTAGCAAATAAAAAATTTTTAAATGATGCCATATATGATAGGATGAAAACATAAAGTACCTGAGAATAAACCTAACTAGAAATGAGATGTTCAATTCCATAGGAAAACTATAAAAGCTTTATGGAAATATTAAAAAGACTTAAGGAACTGGATAGATATATCTTGTTGAAGTGTTGGAAGATTCAATATTATTTCTTTTCTTCTCAAATTGATATAAAAATTCAATGTAATCTCAATAAAATCTCAATTTTTAAATTTTTTTCTGAGAACCTGTCAAAGTGATTGTAAATTTATGTGAGAACCTGAAGGACCAAGAATAGATAAACACTCGGGATGCCTGGGTGCTCCGGAGCCTTGGGTGTCTCAGTGGTTAAGCATCTGCCTTCCGCCCAGGGTGAGATCCTGGAGTCCTGGGATCGAGTCCTACATTGGGCTCCCTACAAGGAGCCTGCTTCTCCCTCTGCCTATGTCTCTGCCTCTCTCTCTCTGTGTCTCTCGTGAATAAATAAAATCTTAAAAAAAAAAACTTTCAAAAGAGATCAAAGTAGGATATAATTTTCTTTTCTTTTTATTTTTTAGATTTTATTTATTTATTAATGAGAGATACAGAAAGAGAGAGGCAAAGAGAGAAGCAGGCTTCATGTAGGGAACCCAATGTGGGACTTGATCTCGGGACTTTAGGATCACACCCTGGGCCGAAGGCAGGCACTCAACCACTGAGCCACCCAGGCGTCCCAGGATATAAATTTCTTACCTAGCCAATGGTCACTAGTGTCAAACAACACTATGAAGATAAGTGAGGTGACACATGCCCATGGGATATGGCATTATTAATGCCATCAGTGATCACAGTGAGAGTACTTTATTGGCTTGGTGCAGATGGACATAAAAATAAGTGGGTTGAGAAATAAAGCAGTGATTCGAAAGTGGTGACAGGGAGCACACTACAGTATTTTCTAAGAAGTGTAGCTCTTAAAGGAAGGAAAGACAGACATTCGGGAGGATTGATTAAAGTATTTATTTATTTATTTATTTATTTATTTATTTATTTATTTTTACCACATATGCTTGATAAAAAATAATTGTGTAGAGGAAGCTGTTGATAGAAACAGAGAAAAAGGCAAATTTCGGTTGATAATCTTTGAGAAGATGGAAATGTGTGGGATCCTCCTTATAAACACGGAATTGTCCTATAGGAAAAAGAGATTCATTTCTTCTGACAGAGTAAGAAAGAGAATGAGAGTGCTGTTGGAGAAGGCAGCTGGTGTGGATTAAAAGCTGATTGAATCCACTTGATGCCCTCATTTTGTCACTAAGTTGGAGGAACTGACAGCTAATAAGAGGAAAGGTAGAAAAAGGTAACATATTGGACTTTTGGGACTCCATTTGGGGAATGGAAATAGGAAGAAACTTGAAGAATCATAAGTGTTTTCTGAGCATCAAATACCAATACCATTGTATTTGAAGGCATAGATTTGTAAGCTGGGGCTTTATGTTTGAAAGTTGGTGTTTAGTAATAAGAATTAACATATGAATAGGGCTTACAGTGTGTCAGTCAGTATTCTTAATATATTAACCTTCACAACAAAGCAAAAGGTATGTACTATTATTATCCTCATGTTACTAGAACAAGGAAATGTTGTGACCTGTCCACGGCCATATAGCTAGTAAATGGTAGAACTGGGATTCCATTCCTAGATCGCTTGGATCCAGAGCCCACAATTCTTTATCTTTTTTAAGATTTTATTTATTTGTTACAGAGAGAGCACAAGCAGTGGGGAGGAACAGAGGGAGAGAGAAGCAGGTCCCCCGCTGAGCAAAGAGCCTGACTCAGGGCCTGATCCCATGATCCCGGGATCACAACCTGAGCTAAAGGCAGATACCCAACCAGCTGAGCCACCCAAGTGCCCCCAGAGCCCATGATTCTTAAACACTGTGCTACGTTACAGTGGTTGGATTTGTTCCATGACCTCACCCTTTGATGATTTCGGTAAAGGGACTGTTGGATGGTACAAATCCATTCTGTGTTGATGAGAGACGTCAGGGTATATAGTTTTTCTGTTTTTTTCATTTGCCTATTTTGAAATCAAACCAATTAAGAATTTCTGGTCGCCTTGGTGGCTTAATCGGTTAAGTGTTTGACTCTTGATTTTGGCTCTGGTCATGATCTCATGGGTTGTGGGATTGAACCGCACATGAGGCTCTGCACTCAGTGGGGAATCTGCTTGAAGATTCTCTCCTTCTGCCCCTGCCCCCAGCTCATGCGCATTCTCTCTCCTTTCTGTAAAATAAATAAATCTTTTCTAAAAATTAAGAATTTCATGCCCATTGAGAAGAATAGCTTTTTGATACATAGTCCAGTGAGGTTTTGGGTTTCTGTATTTACCCTTAAATCATGGCTGCAATTTTAGAATTGAAGCTATAAACTCTCTTACGTGTCTGCCTATATCTATGTGTCTAGAATTCAGAAAGGTCTTTACTTCTTTTTGTTTAAATGTTCAATGTTTTCCTATCTCTGGAGAATGCTAATCAATTAGATTGTATCTCCAAATTAAAGGAGTTCTATTTTGAGCTTCTTGAGCTTTCAATCTGTATTGGCTTATAGATATAAATAAGCACATATAAAAATTTAATATTCCCCAAATTTCAGAAAACAAGGAAATTGAACTTCTGATACTTTAAATGTGCTAAAAAGTTTTTAGAAAAACTAACTAGAGCAGCCCCAGTGGCACAGTGGTTTAGTGCTGCCTGCAGCCCAGGGCGTGATCCTGGAGACCCGGGACCAAGTACCACGTCAGGCTCCCTGCATGGAGCCCACTTCTCCCTCTGCCTGTGTCTCTGCCTCTCTCTCTCTGAATGAATGAATAAATAAATAAATCTTAAAAAAAAAAAAGAAAAACTAAAAAATATTTTGAGAATCTTTTTTTTTTTTAATTTTATTTATTTATGATAGTCACACAGATATATAGAGAGAGGCAGAGACACAGGCAGAGGGAGAAGCAGGCTCCATGCACCGGGAGCCTGACGTGGGATTCGATCCCAGGTCTCCAGGATCGCACCCTGGGCCAAAGGCAGGTGCCAAACCGCTGCGCCACCCAGGGATCCCTATTTTGAGAATCTAACTTCACATAATTTTGGCAAATGACACTAGTTGAAAAAATTTGGCTTGGGCAGCCTGGGTGGCTCAGCGGTTTAGTGCTGCCTTCAGCCCAGGGCCTGATCCTGGAGACCTGGGATCCAGTCCCACGTCAGGCTCCCTGCATGGAGCCTGCTTCTCCCTCTGACTCTCTCTCTCTCTGTGTCTCTCATGAATAAATAAATAAAATCTTTAAAAAAAAAGAAAAGAAAAAAATTGGTTTAATAAAAACATCTATGTCTTCTCTATCAGTGTTAAATACATTTTTATCCTACTTGTATGTTTTTCTTAAATGTATATAGATCAAGTGAGCTAGCATTACTCCTACTTAATGTCTTAAGATTATGAAAAATATAAATTTATATTAACTAAACTGAGTCATTATTCTTAAAACCTTTTTATTTCAGCAACAATTATGTTTTGAAGTATGTCAATTTAAAGATAATTTCCAAGATCTTACATTAGCTCAAAACTGGGGACTGATATTAGATTAAGATAATTAATGACTCATCATTGGATACCTAGGTCATATATTTACCAAGCATAATTTTATGTTTACAAAGTTTTGCTCTTTATTTATTTATTTTTTCTTTATTTATTTATGATAGTCACACACAGAGAGAGAGAGAGGCAGAGACACAGGCAATGAGAGAAGCAGGCTCCATGCACCAGGAGCCCGACGTGGGATTCGATCCCGGGTCTCCAGGATCGCGCCCTGGGCCAAAGGCAGGCGCCAAACTGCTGCGCCACCCAGGGATCCCTGCTCTTACTTTATATATGCCACAGAGAGGCTGTATCTTTGAGCCATGTCAATGAATATGTTCATTTTTATCACCTTGAGAAGGAATAAAAAGGAAGTGTGTGGCTAAAGTTGTATTTAGTTTTGCCTGTCTGCTAAAATGTTTGTGCAAGACAAGAGGTCTCTATTATCTATCTCATCCCTCTTTTCTTCATGAAATAAAAAGTCAGTTACCTTTTTTAAAGATTATAATTAATAATAAATAGTTGAAACTACATTGGGAGAAATAGTGACAGAAAAGCACAGTTGTGGGCAGCCCGGGTGGCTCAGCAGTTTAGCGCTGCCTTCGGCTCAGGGCATGACCCTGGAGACCCGGGATCGAGTTCTACGTCAGGCTTCCTGCATGGAGCCTGCTTCTCCCTCTGCCTGTGTCTCTGCCTCTCTCTCTCTCTGTGTCTCTCATGAATAAATAAATAAAATCCTTAAAAAAAAACCAAACACACACAGTTGTGTGTGTGTCTATTTTTCAAGGAAAAAAAGAGCATTTTTGTCTTAATGCAGTAGTAGTAGTCAGTCTTTTTCTTTGTTGGTGTCTGAATTCCTTTATATTCTTACGGCTTTATTGAGGACCCAAAGAACTCTTATCTATGTGGATTAACTATTAATGATTATTGCATTAGAAATAAAACCAAGGAAATTTTAGAACCCTTATTCATTGACTTAAAGATAGAAGTAACGAACATATTGTATATTAATAACATCTTAATATTATAATAAAATTATTGCTGACCTTGCAGAGCCCCTGAGATCTGTCTTGAAGTATCACTTTGTTTCAGAATATGAAAGAGCTAATAAGGACAAAACTTGGAAAGTGAATTTTATTTGCCCTGGTTTATAATACCTGAGTTTGAAAAAAGGTTATAAAGTGTGCGAAAATTCTAGCAAAATGCTCAATTTTGGTGGCATGATTTCCTTGGTTTATTGCTTATTGCTTTTGCCTACAATATAAGGGTTGTATTTTACTTTCTTTTTTTTTTAATTTTTTAAATTTATTTATGATAGTCACACAGAGAGAGAGAGAGGCAGAGACACAGGCAGATGGAGAAGCAGGCTCCATGCACCGGGAGCCTGACGTGGGATTCGATCCCGGGTCTCCAGGATCGTGCCCTGGGCCAAAGGCAGGCGCCAAACCGCTGCGCCACCCAGGGATCCCCTGTATTTTACTTTCTTGATAGCAGAGATTCTATATCTAATCAGAATAATTTCCTATGCTTTATGTTCATTTTATTATATTCTTGACTAAGGAAAAAAAAGTTTCTCATTCCTCACTTGTAAAAGAACTGAGATTCTTTACAATCGTGTTACCTTTTTTTAAAATTTTAAAATGTTTATTAACACTTTGATTAAATATATAACCAAATGTTCTCAGACACCAATGATCTTTTTTCTTTTTTTCTTGACATATAATTAACATACAGTGTTATATTAGTTTCAGGTGTACAACATAATGATTCCACAATGCTATACATTACTCGTTGCTCACCATAAGTGTAGTCACCCTCTGTCACCAAAAAACGTTATTACAATATTATTGACTATATTCCCTATGCAGTGGCATTATTGGATCATAGGGTAGTTCTTTTTATTTTTTTTAAGATTTATTTATTTATTCATGAGAGACACACAGAGAGATGCAGAGACATAGACAGAGGAAGAAGCAGGCTCTTCGCAGGAGCGTGATCCCGGGATCACGACCTGAGCCGAAGGCAGCCACCCAACCTCTGAGCCACCCAGGCATCCCAGGGTACTTCTATTTTTAATTTTTTGAGGAACCTCCATACTATTTCCCACAATGGTTGTAACAGTTTGCATTCCTACCTATAGTGCACAAAGGTTCCCTTTTCTCTATATCCTTGCCAACACTTGTTGTTTCTTGTGTTTTTCCTTTTAGTCATTCTGACAGGTGTGAGGTGGTATCTTATTGCGGTTTTGATTTGCATTTCCCTGATGATTAGTGGTGTTGAGCATCTTTTCATGTGCTTATTGGCCATCTGTATGTCTTCTTTGCAAAAATGTCTATTCAGGTCCTCTGCCCATTTTAATCAGATAATTTGGAGTTGTTTTGGTGCTGCAATGTATAAGTTCTTTGTATATTTTGGATATTAAGCCCATATTGGATATATCATTTGCAAATATCTTCTCCCATTGAGTAGGTTGCTCTTTCATTTTGTTGATGGTTTCCATCATTGTGGAAAAGTTTTGTAGTTTGGGGGATCCCTGGGTGGCTCAGGGGTTTAGCGCCTGCCTTTAGTCCAGGGTGTGATCCTGGAGTCCCATTTCTAAAAAAAAAAGTTTTGTAGTTTGATGTAGTCCCAATAGTTTATTTTTGCTTTCGTATCCTTTCTCAGGCACCCATAATCTTATCTTAATCAAGTATCCACATCTCTTGTGACACCTTCTTTGGTTTTGCCTTCTCTACATCAGATCTTAAATATAGGAAAAGTTCAATAAATCTTTCAGAATATGTTTTCCACCAAAAATTATCTTTGTAATTTCTTAGAGGGTTCCTGGGAAATCACAAAATTGTGTTCATTCACCTTCCCAAAAGAGAAATGTTAGATTTATTTATTAATTACTATTGGTGAGTCACATAGGACAAGTAGTCAAATGAGAAGAGATACTCAGCTTTCCTGAGGTTAAATTTGTGTAAGTAGATGTCACTCATTAATAAAAGTATTTTAGAAATTGTGAAGTTTATTTGAAGTTCCTAGGGATTCATGAATGCCTTCACTGTCCCTTGTATATTGTTAATTCTCAGGCTTTTTTTTTTTTTCCCTAAAGATTTTACTTATTTGAGAGAAAGAGAACATGAGAGAAAGTGAGCTGGGGGGGCGGAGGGGAAGGGCAGAGGGAGAGGCAGAAGCAGACTCCCCGCTGAGCAGGGAGCCCAATGTGGAGCTAGACCCCAGGGCCCTGGGATCATGACCTGAGCCAAAGGCAGATGCTTAAATGACTGAGCCACCCAGGCGCCCTCTCAGACTCTTAATGGTGCTTTGTCTGATATTGTCTGATAATAGTCCACAGTAAAGTTTTATTAGTCATAATTTCAGTTATTTCAGTCATAGTTTTCAGTTACACATCTTTTTTTTTTTTTTTAAATTTTTATTTATTTATGATAGTTACAGAGAGAGAGAGAGGCAGAGACACAGGCAGAGGGAGAAGCAGGCTCCATGCACCGGGAGCCCGATGTGGGATTCGATCCCGGGTCTCCAGGATCGCGCCCTGGGCCAAAGGCAGGCGCCAAACCGCTGCGCCACCCAGGGATCCCTTCAGTTACACATCTAAGTCACAGCCTTACTTCTTTTATTTGAATCTAGCATCTTCTAGTCCAGTGAATTTCAGTTGGAGACTCACATCAGATTTACATGTAGAGTTTTATAAAAATACAGATATCCAGAACCTACTTTCGACTTACTGAATCTCTCTAACTTGATATGCTTCATATATTCTTAGTATGTGCTTATAATATTTGTTGTATATTATATATATTATGCTTTAGGATTATTATATATTTCAAGATATTTTTCTCTTGAATAATTATGTTCATTTATTTTTCTGCATTCATTTCTATACATCAAATGTAACATTCATCAACTTTGTTGAAAATATGCATAATCATTGTGCTTAAAGACATTTTCTGTACACTTCTGGAATGACTTTATTATCTCTGTTTTTCATGGCCCAGAAACAATCTAATTTCCTTGTCAGTTGTATTATTGTTATGAACTCTCATCAGACCTTTTACACATGAAAACCTTCAGTAAACGTTTGTTTTCAGTGCAAGTCTCTTTGCTCTGCAGATAGTTTTTGTTTTACTCTAATTCTTGCCTGAAGGCTCTGCTATAAGCTACAGGTTGTGTTTGTGTCTTCAATAAAAAAGGCCATCTCAGAGCCTCATGAAAAAGCACTATTACAGGTAATTCAAATTACTGAGACTTCGGAAGAAAAATTCTTGGATATAGGCTTCTGATAGCATCATTTAGACAAGTTCAAGAACATTATCAGGGGACTGAGTCAAGATTTCCAGAACTATTTAGTCAAGAAGCAGATGGTTTCATGACAGTACTGACCCAAGATCCATCAGAGCAAGAACTAATTACGAGGACTGAATGAACTGATGGTAATATGCACGTAATTTAAAATAACCACCTTGAACTGAAAGAAATCTGAAAGCAGAGACCCTGATACCAAAGTGCTCAACACTTACAAGCTGGTTGCACAAAGTATGGTGCAAGGACCAGCAGGATCAGCATCAGCTGGGAACTTGTTAGAAATGCGACTCTGGGATGCCTGGGTGGCTCAGCAGAAAAAGAAAAGAAATGCAGGCTCTGAGGCCCCACCCCAGATCCACTAAGCCAGAATCAGTATTTTAACAAGATGTTTAGGTGATTCATGGGCACTTTAAAGGTTGAGATGTCCTGACATAGAACACAAGTCAACATACTACGAAAATCAGCGGGACAATTAAGCATTAATTTTGTGATGCTTATTAATTAATGATTACCCGTTGATGGGTGGTGGGATGCATTGAAATCATCTGGTGAACTTCAAAATGCAGATCCAGCTTGAGAGATGGTGATTTCAAGTGGGGCCCCCCCAAAATTTTTATTTTTTTAATTTAAATTTAAATTTTTAAAAAAGATTTCATTTATTCATGAGAGACACAGAGACAGGCAGGGACTCAAGCAGAGGGAGAAGCAGATTCCAGGCAGGGAGCCCGATGTGGGACTCGATCCCAGACCCCAGGGATCACGCCCTGAGCTGAAGGCAGATGCTCAACTGCTGAGCCACCCAGGCATCCCCAAAATTTTATTTTGAAGGAGCTACCCAGGTAATCATAATTCACTATCAGATTTGGAAGTTACTGCCGGGTATGAGAAGTGAGACTTCCAAGAAGAGGATGGAATGGCCAAAGGATTAGGTGTTGAACCTTAAAATATGGGTTCAGTTTTTGCAGAATGAGGGCAATGTATTTGTGTATTTGTGTGTGTGTGTGTGTAAACAAGACAGTAAGACAGTGTTATAACTTTCTTCCAGAGTGAGAAACAAAAATGCAAAGTAAAGGAATATTATTCTCTGAGGAGTTTTGGCAGGATTTTAAAACAATAACATTTCTCTGTTAGAAACTAGGATGATATGATGCTGTTCAAAATACCTTGGGAGCCAATGTCACATTTGATTTATGTTTAGAAACAATTTGAATGGAGAGAATATTATTCTTCTCAATTCCCACGTGGGGTTAACATATACATTCTTTTTCTCACATAAAGTCAGTTTTAAACTGTTGCTCTGCATTGAGTAGAAATAACCTAAACTTGGATTCATTTTAAGGAAATGCAAAATATTTTCATGCATTGGCACAATAGTTTGACTTTACTGGGTTCATTAAAAATCAAGTGAGATGATAGATATGATTATAATTTGAAATGTGGGAAATACTATGTCAGGTCATGGTTTGGATCCTTCCAGCCTCCCCCATTTCTGTCTGCTTTATGCTGACTCTGCATACAACCTTGCTGTTCACTGTAGGTCTTCTTGACTCCCATTCAGATCAGATGTCCTCTCTCCAAAACTTTCTTGAAATTTTTTTGGTCAACCCTATACCTAGATTATATGTCCAATGTTGCAGTTTATAATCCTGTGGTATAAGTCATTTGTTTATCTGTAGGCTTCTTTTATTAGACTTTTTTTTTTAAGATTTTATTTATGCATGAGATACAAGGAGAAACAGAGACACAGAAGGAGGAGCAGGCTCCCCGCAGGGAGCCTGATGTGGGACTGGATTCCCGAATCTGGGATCACACCCTGAGCTGAAGGCAGGAGCTCAACCGCTGAGCCACCCAGGTGTCCCCCTCTATTAGACTTTGAACTCTTGAAGCAAGTGATGATTTTTAAAGTTCACACTTGAATATCTAGTGCTGGAGTTTCACTTCCTGTATGTCGCCATAAACTCCTAACAGACCTAATTTCTTGTGGATAACAGCTATAAATTCTGGTCAAATTACAAAAAACAACGACATGGACACTCTAGAGAATAAACCAAGACAGGCAGATTTTGCAGGGGAGTTCAAATTTGGAAGAAATGACTGTCACATTGTAACTTCGTTTTTGCAGCTTTGTCACTGTGGCAGGCTGTGATCACAGCATGGTGCTATCGGCCTGGGCAAACCAAGAACAGAAGTCCTGTAGGACAGGGCTGCTGGAGAGTGCAGAGAGGCCCAGAAAGGAGATAGCCCGGGCAGGTAAACTTCAGATTCTACATACATTTATTTATTTATTTATTTATTTATTTATTTATTTATTTATTTATTTATTTTAGATTCTACCTTTAAACCCTACTCATAATCTTAATCCATGCGTCACACACATGGTGAAGACTCGGAGAAACTTGCAGCTGAGGTTAATGAAACTGAGCTGAGATAGGAGTTTACCACAGGCAGAACAGAATTTTCAGTTAAATATTTAAAAAAAGAAAATCATCCATGCTATTTGGAAGAATTAACAAAATTCAGAGTCTCTAGAACATAACTTTTTTTTTTTTTAGAACATAACTTTCATTTACAATCCAAAAATCAATCAACATACAAAATGTTAGGAAAATGTGACTCATTCTTTTTTATTACTATTTAAATCTTAGGTAGTTAACATATAGTGCAATATTGGTTTTTGGAATAGAATTCAGTGATTCATCACTTACACACAACACCCAGTGCTCATCATAACAAGTGCCCTTTTTAAAAAAATTTTATTCTTATTTTTATTTATTTATGATAGTCACAGAGAGAGAGAGAGAGAGAGAGAGAGGCAGAGACACAGGCAGAGGGAGAAGCAGGCTCCATGCACCGGGAGCCCGATGTGGGATTCAATCCTGGGTCTCCAGGATCGCGCCCTGGGCCAAAGGCAGGCGCCAAACTGCTGCGCCATCCAGGGATCCCACACGTGCCCTTTTTAATACCCATTACCAATCTAGCTTATCCCCTACCAGCTCCATCAACCCTGTTTTCTGAGTTTCTTGTGGCTTGTTTCCCTCTCTCCTTTTTTTCTTTTCCCCTTTCCCATACGTTCATCTGTTTTCTTTCTTAAATTCCACATGAGTGAGATCACATGGTATATTGTTTTTCTGACTGATTTATTTCATCTAGCATTATACATGCTAGCTCCATCCATGTTGTTGCAGATGGCAAGATTTCATTCATTTTGATGGCTGAGTAATATTCCATTGTATGTATATACTACGTTTTCTTTATCCATTCATCAGTTGAGGAACATTTGGGCTCTTCCCACAGTTTGGCTATTGATAATGATGCTGTAAGCATCAGGGTGCATGTGTCCCCATTGAATCTGTATTTTTGTATCCTTTGGGTAAATGCCTAGTAGTGCAATTGCTGGGTTGTAGGGTAGTTCTATTTTTAACATTTTGAGGACACTCCATACTGTTCTCCAGGGTGGCTGCAATAGTTTTCATCCCCACGAACAGTGTGAGAGAGTCCTCTTTTCTCTGCATCCTTGCCAACACCTGTTGTTTCTTGTGTTGTTAATTTTAGCCCTCCTAACAGGTGTGAGGTTATTTCCGTGATGATGAGTGATGTTGAGCATCTTTTCATGTGTCTTGGCACAATGGGGATGTCTTAGCCATGGGGATGTCTATTTTGGAAAAGTGTCTATTCATGTCTTCTGCCCATTTCTTAACTGGGTTTTTTTTGGGTGTTGAATGTGACTCATTCTTAAATGAAAAGACAATCAATAGATACGAATCCTGTGATAATTGAGATGTGGGATTGTCAGACAAGAACTTGAATGCAGGGACACCGGGGTGGCTCAAAGGTTGAGCATCTGCCTTTGGCTCAGGGTGTGATCCTGGAGTTCCGGGATTGAGTCCTGCATCGGACTCCCTTCATGGGGTCTGCTTCTCCCTCTGCCTATGTCTCTTTCTGTGTCTCTCATGAATAAATAAATGAAATCTTTTAAAAAAAAGAATTTGAATGCAGATTCATAATGAATATTAACAAGATAAAGAAAAATATAATCACAATTAATTGAATGGTAGAAAATCTCAGCAGAGATATAGGCATTTCCTTTTGGTTTTTCATTATATTGAATATGAAGCCTCTAGAGTTAGCCACCTATCCTAGCCTATTTTTTTTTAAAGATTTCATTTATTTATCTGAGATTCAGAGAGAGAGCACAAGTAGAGATGAGGGTCAGAGGGAGAAGGAGAAGCGGACTCCCCACAAACCAGGGAGTCCGACATGGAGCTCGATCCCAGGACCCTGAGTTCATGACCCAAGCCAAAGGCAGACACAACCAGTTGAGCCATCCAGGCACCCCTACCCTAGCCTATTCTTGCCTTTCTTACTACTACCTGCTTTGTACTTCAAATTAGTATTTCACAAAATGTATACATTTACTTTAGTAGTACAATAGTATCTCACAATCTATGATTGATATTTCTTTCAGACCTACTTCCATTGAATGACTAGCTCACACCTGATGAAATGTTTATAATATGGTCTGGCTGTCAGTGAATCACTTAAACAAATAGGCTTTGGTCTCTGCCCAGTCATCTTTATTAAATCTGGTTTGGACATTATTGTCATAGAGTGTATCATTTCTATCTAAACAAACTCCTGGAAAAGAATGTGTCTCTCCTATGGACAAGCCAAAGTTAAACCCCAAAGTGTAGTATTTTGGGAAATTAATTTATTAATACCAGCTAAAGTTAATGGTCTGGTTAAAATAATTAAATCCCAGAAAACTTTCTTTTATCATTCTTTTATTTTTTTAAGATTTATTTATTTATTCATGAGAGACACACAGAGAGAGAGAGAGAGGGGCAGAGACATAGGCAGAGAGAGAAGCAGGCTCCCCGCAGGGAGCCCGATGTGGGACTGGATCCCAGATCCTGGGATCATGCCCTGAGCTGAAGGCAGATGCTCAACTGCTGAGCCACCCAGGTGTCCCTTACCATTCTTTTAGTTTAGGAAATCAATATAGCAATTTATTTTTAATTTTTAATTTTATTTTTAAATAAAGCAATTTATAAATCACACTCTATCTCACGATTTTTATGTTGATATAAAATTAAGCTTGGACATAAATTGGTTAGAAATGGAGACAGGAGCTGTTTGTAATCTTTCCATGACCACAATCATGGCAAGCCTTAAGATAAAGTTGCATGGACTAACAGGACACTCAGTCCTTACTGATATCATGGGGCCACTTCATCTAATTCTAGATTGTGCAATCATATAAGCCAATAAATTCACTTTGGTATTTGAGCCAGTTTGAATTCTGTTACTTATAATTTCAAGTAAGCCAACTGATATAAAAAGCTGTGAGTTGTGGGATTAGTTATGACATAGTATCTTGCTTGAGTATATGCTTCAACTGTCGTGAAAAATAATTTCATATTGGAATTCTTAAAATCTTATTACATTCTTTTTTTTTTAAGTTTTTATTTAAATTCTAGTTAGTTACCATATGGTATGATATTGGTTTCAGGAGTAGAATTTAGTGACTCATCAAAATCTCATTATATTCTAAAAACAGTGTTTCTTAGAAACATTTTTATGATTTTTTTTTTTTAAATTTTTTTTTTTTTTTTTTTTTTTTTATGATAGTCACACAGAGAGAGAAAGAGGCAGAGACACAGGCAGAGGGAGAAGCAGGCTCCATGCAGGGAGCCCGACGTGGGATCTGATCCCGGGTCTCCAGGATCGCGCCCTGGGCCAAAGGCAGGCGCCAAACCGCTGCGCCACCCAGGGATCCCCATTTTTATGATTTCTTATCACCATCTATCAATGAATTGCAATTATTGCAAAAAATATGAATTTTTCTCTATCATTGTTCAGTGACATACAGTGTCTTTCAGCATTGCTGAATTTTCTCTTGACTCCAGGTCTTTATGCTACTCGTTCTGCTTATAAATCTCTTCTCTCAACTCTTTACCCACTAAGAGATAATGATTCTGCTTAGGAGATCTTCTATGATGCTATAGATTATATTCTCCCAAAATGCTATATATTCTTCTTTCATAACTTATTTTTCAGGAAATTTCTTAATATCTTTCTACTCCCATGTGCTCCATGAGGCAGGTTCCAAATGGCAGGTTGGATTATTATTTCCAATTCCTTCGTATCTCCCTATAATAGAATTACACATCCATGCTTTTAGCCACATGTCTTTGTGATAGCTGCCAATGGAGTAAGTGGACGATATATCTGCTTCATTAACTTGAGTTTAGCCATATGATTTGATTTGACCAATGAAATATGGGCAGAAATGACTGTAGTGGTCCTGAATGGAGGCATTAAATAGCATGGTATATCAGTCTGGTTCTAATCAGGAAACAAACCACACAGTATTTTGAATAAAGTATAGTATAATGAATAACTGTACTAAACTATGAGAGACATAGACATAAAGGGAACTCTAAAGAATACCCTAGGGGGCAGCCCCGGTGGCTCAGCGGTTTGGCGCTGCCTTCAGCCCAGGGTGTGATCCTGGAGACCCGGGATCAAGTCCCACATCAGGCTCCCTGCATGGAGCCTGCTTCTCCCTCTGCCTGTGTCTCTGCCTCTCTCTCCCTCTGTGTCTCTCATGAATAAATAAAATCTTTAAAAAAAAAAAAAAAGAATACCCTAGGGATGAGAGTTTGAGTACTCAAGGAAGGACAAACTTGGAAGGGGGCTGCCTCCCCATTGAAACTTCATTGAAGAAGGTATGGGTGTAGCACAGTGTTCAGTGGAGAAGTTTGCTGGTTTGCTCTGGCCAGAGCTGGTCCACATTCACCAGGTATCAGGAAACAACCCTTTGGAGTATAGGTGAACTAAGGCCAATGGACAGGAGTACAGAGGAAGCCAAAGTATCAGGAGCAAGATGGTATACAGCCTGTGATTTGTGGTATCTTAAAGAGTAGGCCGCAGGAAACAGCCTCTGGGGCACAAGTGAGCCAAGGCTCATGGATGGGTATATAGAGAGAGCTGGGGAACCAATGCTAGCATGAGGTCTAGAGTGCACCAGTGTCCACGTTGGGAGGACCAAGCCATGTAGGTCACTAGGCCTGCGGCAGGCTGTACAATCACTCAGTGATGGTGCACTTTGAGCACATAGCTGGGACAGAGCACGATGCTATATTCCTACACACACACACACACACACACACACACACACCATGCAACAGAAGCAAGAAAAAGAACAACTCAGCACATTGGAAAGGAGAAAAGAAGCCCCTGTCCTCTTGAAATGTCCCTCCGCTGACAAAGCTTACTGTAAAGAACATGCTCACTGTAAAGGACAACTGATTAAGAAGTCCAGTCTACTATTGCAAAGCAGCTACTGAACGGTGAAGTTGGAGTTGAGAGGCAGGGAGTTGATAACCGGCAAGCACTGGAAGCTCCCGCTAGCTCTTTTGAGCGACTTCCCTCCAGGAGAAGAGCGTGGCCCAGAGAAGCATAGCTTTTTCAGACTGAGTCTTACAATGGAGAGTAGACGTGAGCCCTTTGTGGAGCTGGCAGCCAACTTCTAGCCCTGGAGTAGCAAGTAAATGTTCATTGAGGCAAGCTGTGGAGAGTTGTGAAGCTCTCTGTTATACAGAACCCCCCCTGCCCGACCACTACATTTTGTGTTCCTCTCTCCCTTGTGCCAGTGCCTAGATTATAAGAAGAGCTCACTATATATCTTTGAATGAATTGTTACTCAAACTCTGGGGTCATTTTCTGATTGCTCTGAAGGTTTAGCCCAGGTGTTATGTAATGGGCTACAAATTGAGTCACCATTTCAGGTACACAGCATAACAGGAATAATATCATGAAGAATCTGGGCTTTGAGTATGATCTTTTTTTTTTAAAGATTTTATTTATTTATTAATGAGAGACACACAGAGAGAGAGAGACAGGCAGAGACACAGGCAGAGGGAGAAGCAGGCTCCATGCAGGGAGCCCGATGTGGGACTCCATCCCGGGTCTCCAGGATCAGGCCCTGGGCTGAAGGCGGCGCTAAACCGCTGAGCCACCGAGGCTTCCCACTGAGTATGATCCTTATTTTATTTTTTAATTTTTTAATTTTTTGAGTATGATTTTTAAAGGGGAAAAGAAACCCCTCTTAATGGAAAACCTAAACCCAGGAATTGTTTTTTTAGGTTTTTGAAACCATATAGCTCATTCAGTGTGGAGCCTTTATATGATGCAGCTAGGCCATTAGGTCTGGCTTCATCATCTAAATTGGTACCTTTTTGATGTGGCTTTGGGGGAGCAAGGTGAAAACTAATCAGAAGAATATTGCCTAGTATGTGAGTCAGCTATTGCTCAAAGGGTGAATTTATGGGTGAAGAGAGAAAACAGATAATCAAAACATAGCCTCTGCTTGTAGGGCTGCAACTATCATAAGTTAATTTTATGTTCCAATCTTCTTCTCCTGTTTGGGGTCAGAGAACGTATCACACCCTCATCTGTAACTGACTAACACTGAAGAACTCTGTCCTTTCTTGCATTAATTATTATGTTGATATTACTTTCATTACACTGCAAAGAACCATAAGCAGGCACTAACACATTTTTTTTTTTTAGATTTTATTTCTTTATCTGAGAGAGGGAAGGAGAGAGAAGGAGCAGGAGTCAGGGGGCAGAGGCAGAAGGAGAAGCAGACTCGCTGTTGAGCAGGGAGCCAGATGCGGGGCTGGATCCCAGGACCCTGAGATTGTGACCTGAGCCACAGCAGACGCTTAACCGACTGAGCCACATAGGAGCCTCTATAAATATCTTTAATATAAACATATGGATCCCTTTCAAGAATACCTGGCAGAAATCTTGGCATGGTATTTCAAACATGATTGTTGGCTTGGCCACAATTGCTGGTCATTGCTCTTGCTGTTCTGAAGAGTTGAGCCCTGCTTCTCATGGTGTATATAGTAGAGCTGCCCCCTAATTTGTGATTGGAGCTGTGTTTGAGGCCTTTTTATCAGCTCTAGGTCTGCCCCAAAACCTTACACTCAAAATGAGCTGCTCTCTTAAGTGCAGGCACCTTGGACTTGGTACAGCTGCTGCTCTTCCCAATACTTCTTCCCACTCGTCGCCACTCTGCCACACAGGCGTTTTGAGTTAGTGTTTCGTGTTTTTTTTTTTTTTTTTTTAAATCAAACACAGTGTTAACCCCCCGTTTTTCCGTGGTATAGTCATTCATTTTTCTTCCAAGGACGTCATTAAAATGCTTTCACAATAAAATTGTATATTATGTTCACGGTATTTTGGGTCCGTAATCTCTCTCTTTTAGACTTTTAAAGTTTCCCCTTTCTTTGATACTCATCTGAAGAATCTAAAATTGGTTTCCATTTATTCATTTACTCTTTTCTGACTCCTCTTTCTCTGAGGTGGAATAACTTTTGATATGTCTCTGAACAAGGTTTTCAAAGAGTAGAAATGATATGGTCACCTATAAATGAAGGTTACAAACAGAATGTAGACTTAAATAGAATTTTAGATAACTTTTCTCCAACTTTATCCTTTGGCAGTTAAGATTGAAAGTGAAGTGACCTGTCCTAGGTTATATAACTAAATAGTTGCTGATTTGGGACCTGGACTTAATAACCTTTTCTTCTCTCCCAGTTCTCTTTCCACTGTACCATGCCACAGAGTCAGAAATGGGACAGCAAGAAGAGGTGTCAAAGATCACATTATCTAACCATATTATTTTAAAGACAAGAAAAAAAAACTAATGCCAGGAAAATTTGTGCATCTGGAATGACTAGTATTCTTGGCTTTCCAATAAACATTCCAGAGGGGACTGCTTGTTATTTTAAGTCTCAGAGTAAGAGGTACTTCAGTAAATTTCTAGTCCAAGGGACTGACCCTGGTGAGACAACTCACTGAGGGCATCTGTAGCTTCCACATTCATGTTGGTTAGGAAGCTGAGCCATCTTCAAGAGTAGGCAGCAGGAGGAAGTGTGCTAGGAAATCTCAGCAAAAATATCACCCTGTACATATCCTTTTTGGGAGATTAATTCTTCTGGGTACTGAAGGCTTCATTCTTTCAGAATTCCCTATTAAAATGCACATAATCCTAAAGCATCATTTTGAGTCATTTCAGATGTTTATTAGTTAATACTTCAGGGGTTTTCCCGGAGAGAAGGACGCCCTCGATGTGCTTTTGTAATAAAGAAACAGAACCAGGAGAAAAGAGTTCTGAAATGAGATATTTCTTTTCAAATCAAGCTGCCTAACCCACACTTGGGACCAAGTTGGATTTAAAGACTTGCCGCTTTATAGAGGCAGCAGTTCTTAGCAAGCACAGCTACACTGAATAGTTTGATCTAAATTATGCAAAATGTGGGTAGAACCCCTTAGATTTCCTCCTCAATCTCATTTTGCAACTGCTTATGTTCACACATAGAGGGAAGGGGAAAGTGGAGCTGAGTTTTAAGTGAAATAATCTAAATTCATTCTCAATTTCATTTGCAATCTGCATATTTCATCAGTTCCAACGTGTACTTTCCCCTTCCCATTTTAACGTTTCTGAAGTCAAAATGTTTCTAATGTTTGGTGATGTCTTAAAATCGTTGGCAACCAGGTGGTCATTATCATGTAGCTATTGCATGAATGCATGCCAGCTTGATTATTGTGCTTATGTTGTCATTTCAGCTGACTTATTTACAATGTTATTACCACACATGTTAAATTTAACTGGCAGTTGAAATATATTTCATGGATTATTCCATGATTTGGTATTGAAACATCTAGATTTTGTGAATGCAGAGTGGCGTAGAAACAGCATCAGGGTATAAATTTGATATTAGTTATAGAGGCCAAAGGCAGGCCACCCCCAATATGGGCCACTTTGGTATGAATATAATTTTGAACTAAAAGCAATCAAAACTCGGCAGATTTAGGAAGAGCTCTTTACCTCCCCCTCACTGCTTAAATTTACATTGGAAAGAAGAGCCTGAACCAAGAAGAGAACTATTAACAGAGATTCCTCTTTACCTAAGATACTTATCTGTACAACAGGGTAACCTTTGTTTTCCAAATATCTCTTCTCATCTTCCAGCTACTGGTCTTCCTCCCCTTTGTATCCCCAGACCCCTACTCCTCTCCTTAGCTCAGTATGTCTTATCAGCCTCATGTTGCCTGTCTGTGGGATTTCATGTCTTTGTGGATTCCCTGTATGTGTAAAACTATATTTTATTTTCTCCTGTTCATCTGTCTCATATCAATTTGATTCTTAGTCCAGCCAGAAGGATTTTTTAAAAAAGATTTTATTTATTCATGAGAGACATAGATGCAGTGAAACGCCGGGACACCTGCACCCCGATGTTTCTAGCAGCAATGTCTACAATAGCCAAACTGTGGAAGGAGCCTCTGTGTCCATCGAAAGATGAATGGATAAAGAAGTTGTGGTCTATGGATACAATGGAATATTCCTCAGCCATTAGAAATGACAAATACCCACCATTTGCTTCAACGTGGATGGACCTGGAGGGTATTATGCTGAGTGTAATAAGTCAATCGGAGAAGGACAAACATTATATGATCTCATTCATTTGGGGAATGAGTGAAAATTAGTGAAAGGGAATAAAAGGAGAGAAAATGAGTGAAAATATCAGTGAGGGTGACAAAACATGAGAGACACCTAATTCTGGGAAATGAATAAGGGGTAGTGGAAGGGGAGGTGGGCGGGGGGGTTGGGGTGACTGGGTGATGGGCACTGAGGGGGGCACTTGGTGGGATGAGCACTGGGTGTTGTGCTGTATGTTGGCAAATTGAACTCCAATAAAAAAATTAAAAAAAAAAAAAAAGAGAGAGACATAGGCAGAGGGAGAAGCTCCCTGTGGGGAGCTCAATACAGGACTCCATCCCAGGACTCTGGAATCACGCCCTGAGCTGAAGGCAGATGCTCAACCACTGAGCCACCCAGGTGCCGTGAGCCAGAAGGATCTTGAAGGGCAGGGGAAATTCTTCCTCCCCAATATTAGTGAAACAAATAGCTGTCATTGAAGAAATAATGACAGTTTCACATTTTTTTTTCCCCAATGCAATGACCAAGTGCTTTGTGGCATCTAGGAAAGGAAGATAATCACAGGCAGAGGAAACTCTGTTACATTTTGTATTTCGTGTTTATGCAAAAAGCTTTGCCTGTACGTCACCAAGCAAGACTGTACCAATATCACCATTTGCAGAATGGGTGCTTGCAACTTGAAAGAAAATCTCCAGGGTAATAGTGGAGCATCATCTTAAGAAATGCTGTATTACCTACCAGAGCTCTCAGTGGCACAGAGGACAAGATCATATGTACCCTACATAAATATAAAAACGAAACATAGACATAGAAATTTTTTGTTGAAAATTAATTCAAAAGAGATGGACAAGGAACTTGAATAACTCCTATGAATTAAATCAATTTATTTCATTCACATTTCTCTTTTGATATATACGTAATAGTAAACCATGATTAAAATCTATGTTTAAAATCTAAGTCTAAAATGTTCTCTGGGGGGATCCCTGGGTGGCTCAGTGGTTTAGCACCTGCCTTCAGCCCAGGGCGCGATCCTTGAGTCCTGGGATCAAGTCCCACATCGGGCTCCCTGCGTGGAGCCTGCTTCTCCTTCTGCCTGTGTCTCTGCCTCTCTCTCTCTCTGTCTATCATGAATAAATAAATAAAATCTTAAAAAATAAATAAAATGTCCTTTGAAAAATTATACAATAAAATTTCTAATTGGGAAGCATTACATCATAATTTAATTTGAACCATTTTTTTCTTTCCTAGTGTTACATAAATGATGGTGCATCTTATAATCAGTGACATCTTAGTTCCAGTAGGAAAGGCTGGGAAAATCCAGGTCCTATCTTTGCACTATGTCCATTAACAGAATGCACTCAGTGAATGGAAGGGAGTTGATGAAGAAGAAAGAAGAGAAGGAACAATCATGGTTACGAAATCTGTCTTAGGTAACAGCAGTATCTATAAGAGGAGGAAGCTATCCCTCAGGTTGATTTTTAAGTTGCTTTGATATTTACAACTCAAAATTGATCACTTTTTATCTCGTGTCTGAATTTTTGCTGAAAAATTATCAGAGGCGTGAACTGAAATTATCTTGATTTACTGGGTGAGATAATTACCTATGATGATTTTATAATCATATGTGTAACGACTCGACAGGAGGCCAAATATAGTTATGGTATTAACCTTTTGAGTAGTTTGGTTGTTATTAAGGATCAGGTAATCAGCTAGAGTGTGGAGGGCAAGGTCAAATGCATCTCAGGTGTCACAGTGCAGATGCATCCCCCTCTCCTATGGATGGCTGCCCAGGAGCCAAAAGATTTGAGTCCTCTTACATTACATCCTAGAGGTACTGAGTAGCACCTATGTGATTATAAAGATTGGGTGGAAGATTATTTGCAGACTTACAGCACAGAAATAACACAGAAATAACTGATCAATTTACACCATACTGGCCTTTCTTCAGTTATACTACAATTCAGACAATTTCCTTTTTCCCTCAGAAATACTTTTTAAAATCCAAAATAACAATAAATAAAAAGTACATTAGAAGTAAATTTTAGGGGCACCTGGGTGGCTCAACGGTTGAGCATCTGCCTCCGGCTCAGGTCATGATCCCGGGATCCGGGATCCAGTCCCACATCAGGCTCCTGGGAGGAGCCTGCTTCTCCCTCTGCCTATGTCTCTGCTTCTCTCTCTCTCTCTCTGTTTCTCTCATGGATAAATAAATAATTCTTAAAAAAAAAAAGTAAATTTTAGCATTACCATTTCAGACAAAAATGCACTCATTAATTTTATTTGACACATAGTTTCTATAGTGAGAACATTTCATTAAGAACAGATTTGAATAAATATTCCTTTTACAACATTTTATATACAAGCCATATTTTTACTTTCAAATTGTTTGTTACTTGTATAAAGTAACAAACGGATATGTATTTGTTATTCAACGGATACATATTTCCATCTGTGAAATTGTATTTGGGCACCTTAGATTGGGTTGGAGGGCATTATAATTCTCATTAAAATTAATAGAATTTGAATTTTTAAAAATTTAATAGCTTTTCACTTAGCAGCAGGGATTTTCAGGGTATGAATTAATGAGGAAATAGATATACTTAGGATTTCTGGATTTAAAGAAGAAATAATCTTGCTAATGAGTATATGATCCAAGGAAAATATTTCTAACTTCTTAGAAGTTTTGAAGCTTCTTGAGATTACATCAAGACATCATGCAAAACCAGCTACCCAGGCTTGGTTTTGGCTGGAAACCCAGATGCCTAATACCAAAAGGTTGAAGTATGGAAGTAAGGGTGTGTCACATTCATTGGCATGCTTTTCTAGGTCATTTGTTTTCTCTTTCACCACGTTTACATCTCAGTGGTTTATCTTCTCATCTTTATATCTGTACTGACTACTCAGGATCTTTTTTGTTTTCCTCTGTCCCAAACCCCTTCTAAGTAATGGATGCAATTCCTTGGTTCCTACAAAGCCAAGACTGAGAACTCTCAGAATAGAGGTATTAAAGGGGAAAAAAAGTTATCACTGACAAAGGTTAAGATCAAAATAGAGGGCAGCCTGGGTGGCTTAGCGGTTTAGGGCCACCTTCAGCCCCGGGGCGTGATCCTGGAGACCCAGGATCGAGTCCCACATCAGGCTCCCTGCATGAAGCCTGCTTGTGTCTCTGCCTCTCTCTCCTTCTTTATCCCTCATGAATAAATTAATTAATTAATTTAAAAAAGAAAATCAAAATAGAAAGAAAATTAATAGTAAAGACTCATGAGTGTACCTCTGATGATAAATCTCCATATTAGATAATCAAATAATGCACCAACTCTTCAGAAATACTTGGAAGTTTGCTACAAAAAAAAGACCATTTTTTCATAAAGCAAAAGGAGACAGATAATACAAGAACATGCGCATTTACAAATTGTTAAATTTTTTCTAGTGCAGTAAACTGAGCAAGCTGAGGTTGACCTGGTAAAGTCTAAGACTGAGAAAGGTGTACAGCTTTGGGATAACATTTTAGAATTTTTACATCCCAGAAGTCACAACCAAATCTAAATTTGCTTAAATATTTATTTATTCTATAAAATCAGGACCTATCTATATTAACAATACCATAGAAGAGTAATACGGACATATTTGAATTAAGAGATCCCAAGTGCTAACACCTATTTTTTTCTTGATGAGTTTTATTAATGTGAAACTTTATTTTTTTTTATGGTAAAAAAATTTATATTTAGATTTATAGCTGGCTGGACTCAGTTTAGATGATCCCAATTTTGTTGGCAACATCCAAAGCATCATAGTCAGGAGCCAGTTGATCATATGCTTTCTTCTCTCCATCAGGCCTGATCAAGGTATTGACCTTAGCCACATCAATGTCATAGAGCTTCTTCACAGCCTGTTTCATCTGGTGCTTATTGGCCTTGACATCCACAATGAACACAAGTGTGTTGTCTTCTATTTTCTTCATGGCTGACTCAGTAGTTAAGGGGAACTTGATGATGGCAGAGTGATCAAGCTTGTTTCTCCTGGGGGCGCTCTTTCGAGGATACTTGGGCTGCCTTCAGAGACGCAGGGTCTTGGGTCCTCGGAATGTAGGTGATGTTCAGATCTTCTTTTTTTTGTGACTGTGCACGCCTTTCAGCACCGCTTTCTTAGCTTTCAAAGCCTTTGCTTTGGCTTCGGCTTTGGGAGGGGCAGGGGCTTCCTTCTTCGCCTTCAGTGCCATCTTCGTGAAAGGGCTAATGTGAAACTTTAAAACACTTCTGGGATGTTGGTTTCTTTTTTCCTTGGCCCAATGACTCTAGTTCAGTGGTTCTTAATTGGGTGTGGTTTTGACCTCTAGGGGAAATTTGGCAATATTTGAAAGTATTTTTGGTTGTCTCAACTGTGGGGGAGGAGAGGATGTGTTATCAGCATCTAGTGAGTGGAGGCCAGAGATGCTAGTTAACTTCTCACAGTGCACAGGATAGCTCCCCATGACAAAGAATTGCCTGACCCCAAATGTCAACAGTGACAAGGTTTTGAAATCCTGTCCTAGATAATGTTTTCAGGGATTGGCAGAGTTTTTATTAATAAGTAGTTTAGTCAAGTACTTGAAATATGCATTATAGGTTTTAAAATATATATTATTGTGTTTAATCCCTGTAACATCCCTCGGAAGTGGGTATAATTATTGCCATTTTGTAGATGAGGAAATTGAGGCATGGAGGCTTCAGATAATTTACTCTAGATCAGAGTTAGTACAAGGTAGACTGACTAAAGATCTCAAGCTCAAATCACCAAGATTTATGGAATTTTGACAGAATGTCTAGGCTCATCTAATACAATATGATCCAGAATTTCATCTAGAAAGACAAGGACTAATGTTTGTGAAATTTCAGTGAGTTAATTTAGACTTCAGGAAAGCTACAGCAATCCAAAGAATCAATGGTTATTTGGTCATGTTTTACAGGTTTGTAACAGGAAGAACCTCTTATTTACATTCTCCTCTGAACCACAATTTTTTTGATGTCAGGGAATTTATCTTACTCATTGTTGGATCTACTGGACCTTGAACATTGCCTGGTATACAGTAAGTAGATGCATGATAAGTATTTATTAAATAAGTGAAGGAATAAATGGATGATAAAAAATGATACAGTTATTCTCTCTGAGCAGTTTTCATTCCCTTAATTTATACCGTGGTGTTGCTAGTTACCGAAGTCTTTGAATATGGAACCCAAATCTTAGTTTTCCATAACTCTCTCTACTGCACAAGTGATAAAGATGTGCACTTTCCCCATACAAACAAGCATCATGTTTGCCCACATTGACAAAGAACATGGATAATTCATTCTATTGGAGGGAAAAATCAATCAAGAGTGTTTGTTTTCACTGTGAACATCACCAGGAACAAGATTGTTGCTGTGCATTTACTGATGAAATGTTTAAGGGGCAGCTGTAGATAATTTGAGTTTTGTGCTTCCAGATCACAGAAATCTGCAGTCACTCTAGAAACAGCAACTCTATTTTGTTTCTGTTTGTTTTAATCTCACAGCAGAGCTTTACTTGCTTCAATGTCATTTAAATATTGTTTCCTTGCCAAGCTGACCAGTGAAAAACACTTGGTGTTGGGATTAAAGATTAGTTACAGGCATAGCTTTTGTCCAGGTGGAGGCAAGCATGACTACTGTTGTTGACTGCAAGCATCTGCTGAAGAGCAAAAAGTTCTGGGCATTGGGAGTGTATCAACTATCTATTGCTGCCTAAAAAATGACTTCAAAACCGAGCAGCTTAATAAAACAAATATTTACCTTATGATTTCTGTGAGTCAGGAATATACATGGTTAAGCTGAGTCTTCTTGTTCAGAATCACTCACAAGGTCAAAAACGAAGTGCTGACTGAGACTGCAGTCATCTCAAGGCTTGATGGCTTCTAAATTTACTCATATGATTGTTGGTGGGATTCAATTCTTCATGGGCTGTTGGACTGAGGCCTCAGTTCTTCCATGGCTATTAACCAGAGGCAGCTGTCATATTCTTGCCATGTGGACCTCTCCATAGGGCAGCTTACAACATGACAACTGGCTTCATCAAAGCAAGCAAGGAAGAAGAGCCAGAGAGAGAGAGTGTGCAAACAAGATGATAGTCACATAATTTAGTAGTCTTTTAATGTAGTCTTTTATAATTTAGTCACTGAAGTGACATTGATCACTTTTCCACATTCTGTTTATCAGGAACTAATCACTAGGTTCAGCCTACACTCAAGGAGAAAAGATCATATAAGGGCGTGAGTACCACAAGGTGAGTTGGGAACCATTGGGAACCATTTTAGAAGCTGCCATCATGGGAGACTTAGATTTTAGTCAAGTGACAGTAGTTAGCAGAGTGACAATAACTACCTTATTTTGCCATTTGGCCCTTAGTTTTCTCCTTTGTAAAATGTAGGGGTTGGACTGAGTTGCCATTTGTATTCACAAGATGTTAATATGAGTATATCCTACTTCTGAGATTGATTCACTGGATTAAATATTTTTTATTGTGTTGGTTAAGCTTTTGGCCTCAAGGAGTAGGGTCTTCCTCAAGTTACTGCATGGAAAGTGATCATCTGTAGTTAGGACCCAGGTGGTCTGAACTGAAATGAGAGGTGACAGGTTTCTGAAAATTCACTCCTTTTAGACCCTCTGAGGAGCCTTTGTCATGGCATTTTTCCATTGCTCTGAGAGTCTACCATTCTCCTCTGTCTTCTGTCTTTCCCTCACCATACATCTTTTACTTACTCAGTTTCTCTTTTCTCACTATTTAATTTGCCATGATCCCTCATGATGTTAGAAAGGATCCTACTTTCTAACATTTCCTATGTGCATCCTTTCAACAATTGATGCACTCCATATCTCCTTCTGTAAATTCCTGAGAAAGACAGTTGTATGGTTCAAGATCGTATTTTCGTGACAAGTTACCTGGAAGGTGTAGAAGGTCAAGACAGGCTTGCTATAAGTGATTGTACACTGATCCTCTGATGTTTTGAACACATTATATATGGAGGAACAAACCCAAGGATTATCTCTGGTAGATCCAAAATTCTTCTACTTCCATCTTAGCTTTTTTTCTCTTATGGATAAAAAAATAGTGCACAATGAGATAAAAAAAAAATCTAGGATGGAGTACAAATACATTATCTGTGCCCTAGACTTTATAGTAAGATAAGAATCTGAATAAATAAATTAGCTCAATATCTTGAGTGATTTATTCTATTGATGAATTTTGGAAACTGTGAGATTCTGACCCTTCCCTACCTCCACCAGAAGTATACTGGGCAGAGAATTATCTCTTGTGAGAAGGTTTCAATTGATTTCAGCAATCAAGACTTTCAATTGATTTTAAACTTTCCAGTTGATTTCAGCAAAATTGGAACTTTTGATAAAATCCTGTTGACTTCCCAACTTAAAATGGAAGCCACAGCAGAAAATCCAGATCACTGAGAACATGTTTACTTTGGAGTGAGAATGCACAAAAGTCTCATCTTAAATTAGGAATTAACGTGTTTTTACAATTCCCTATTTCTGTTTAAAATAGAAATTCTAAAAAAATAAAAAATAATAAAAAATAAAATAAAATAGAAATTCTAGCCTACAATGTAATTTCATTAATGTGTTACTCTTGTAATTAAATGAAGATTCATTGATCCTTTTTTCATCTTTGCTTCTTTTCCTTTTAAAATCTTCTCAGGCTTAATTTCCTCCAGGAAATCTTTTGGAACTTGTTTCTTTAGTTGGACTGATAATCACTTACCTACTTTTGGAGCCCAAAGAGAATTGAGTACTTTTAAATCTCGTCTTTTTATTTTATAGAGAAAACTGAGGCCAGGAAAAGCTAAGTGACTTGATAAAGTCATAGCCTGTTAGTGGCAGAGCTGCAACTGGAGTCAATGTTTCCTCATTTCAGATTTAAAAACTTTTATGCCTTAATCAGTTAACAAGGTATTGTTGAGTATCTCTTCAGTTTGGGGATAGAACCCATTATGGAGCTAAGATGTAGCAAAGGAAATGAGAAATAATTTTAACCCAAAGTTCTACTTTAAGCCCTCAAATCTGTGGGACTTAGATTTCACAGCACCTCCCACTGTGGTAGTTAAGGGTATCCACTGATCACATATCCAAAGTTCTACTGTGGTTCTTCTGTCACATTCAAATATATCCTTCTGCTACTTAAACTAGTTGACCATATCCTATTGCTTTTGGCTCATCTTTTTCTCAAGACAGCCCAGACTCCTTGATCCCATATATGCCATGCCTTATCCCCTTTGCATCTTTATTCATGCTATCTCTCTCTTTTCCCTTCCACCTGCCAAAGACATTTGTGGTTCATCTCAGGACCTCTTGTTTCCTTGTAGTGTCTGCCATCTACTGTAGTCTGCAAGTGATCTCATGTCTGATGCTCCTATAACAGACAGAACACTTCTTTCATCCTTGCCTTGTACTGCTTTCTAATGGTATATAGATAGAAGCCCTATCTCTAACTAGACAAGAGGCTCCTTGGGGGCAACAAGGAAGGTAGTATTTTCTTTTATGACACTCACAAATCCTGGTACAAAAAGCTGAATTTGGTAATAGTTAGAAGACTCCTATATGGTTTACGTTAAGGTCACAGAACAGCAGAGATGATAGTGAACTTGCCCTGTGGTACAAGACAAGCTAACTAGAAAATTGAGCTTATGAAACACTATATTTATTTCTTGGTTCATTCATTCATTTATTGATCTTTTCACTTATTCATTGACTCTCTGTTATATCCTAGGTACTGATCTAACCCTAAAAAGTATGAAAGATTTGACAACATGCTTCCTACCCTCTTGATGCTTGCAATTGCACCAGAAAAAAATAAATCCATGTAATTTTGAATGGATGATATTTCTACACATTAACTTATAAATTTTTTCTTTTTAATTCTCATTTTTCTCTTCCCTATTCAGTCAGATAGGCAGCTGTGTGTTCATTTCTTTGATGGATGTATATGGAAAAGGTTGAAAAACAGAAGTAGCCCACGTACTTTTCTGACTTTAATTCTCCAAGAGCTTAAGTCCCCAGGGTCTCTATGATATCCTCAGGCTTTCCCAGAGGGTTATCGGATAAATTAAAAAGGAGTTACTGTGAGTTTTGAGATATGTTCAGAGTTTCAGAAAAGCAGAAGGAAGTTTTCTTCCCTCTTGGATTAGAAATTAATTTCCATGGGGTTGGGAAATGGGATAAGAAAGAGAACCCAAGGATCTTGGAATAGCTTGGATCTACAAACTGCTTCCTGGCTGTTCTGTTGGCAAGACCCCAAAGCTGTCTGGCTCAGTGATGCATCATACAGATGAAAGTAGAAAACTATGTCCCTGCCCCAATGGTAATACTGTCAGAGATAGGGGAACGTCTAAACCGGAGACTTCATGGATTATAACTGGAGATCAGGTGGTCATTCTAAATCCTCCTCACCCCCTGCCTCCAGTCAATATTTTGTTCCAAGACACAAGAAACTTGATATATTATGGAGACAATAAGAAAGTACAGTCTTAATAATCCATTAGCCTGTTGGAATGGAATTTGGATTCAGAAATTAAGTTGAAGTACAAAATAATAATAATAATAATAATAATAATAATAAAGAAGTGATAGTTCATATACCTTTAAGTCTGTGGACTGAAGTATATATCTGCTTTATATTTTAGTGTCACATTCCCATCTGACAAAATATGACCTTTGGGCAGCACAGATGGTTAAAATGAATTCCGGCACTTAATAAGCTTAACAGTGTGTAGCAGAAATAAATTTCATTAAAAACTTTTTTTTTTTTAAGATTTTCTTTATTCGTTCATGAGAGAAACAGAGAGAGATAGCGGCAGAGACACAGGCAGAGGGAGAAGCAGGCTCCATTCAGGGAGCCCAATGCAGGACTCAATCCTGAGTCTCCAGGATCATGCCCTGGGCTGAAGGCAGCGCTAAACCCCTGAGCCACCCGGGCTACCCTCATTAAAAACTTTTAAAAAACACACAGTGGTTGACGTTCTGTAACAGGTGTCACTATACTCAAGGGTCCCACAGGATCCTCAAGTGAACCTTCCTTCATATATCACTTGAAAACCCATCACCAAACCACCAAAGCAATGAATTTAAAAATCTAAAATCTACTAAAAGCAAAACATGTAAATCAGACTTACTATTTCAAAGTAAATGGTGATGGCCAGCTAAAGGAGGAGTCCTCCCTCAACTAGTCAACATGTTCCTTTTGTGGCTTTGAGGGATGTTATGAGGGGTACTGTGATATAGGTTGTTTTTTACCTACAAAATCCTCCACCTTTGGACATTTTTTTTTAAAGATTTTATTTATTTATTCATGAGAGACACAGAGAAAGAAGCAGAGACACAGGCAGAGGGAGAAGCAGGCTCCTTGTGGGGAGCCCAGTGTGAGATTCAATCCCAGGACCCCAGGATCACAAGCTGAGCCAAAGGCAGGCAGACACTCAACCACTGAGCCACCCAGATGCCCCAGTGAGCTAGCTACCTGGGAAGCAGGCTTGAGAGTCAGACATTCTTTTTTTTTCCTAAGATTTTATTTTTAAGAATCTCGGCACTCTCTATGGGGCTTGAACCCACAACCCTGAGATCAAGAGTTGCATGCTCTACCAATTGAGCTAGCCAGGTGCTCCACCTTTGGACATTTTTGAAAAAAAAAAAAAAGTTTAGGGGGCACTTGGGTGGCTCAGTGGTTGAGCGTCTGCCTTCAGCTCAGGTGGAGATCCTGGGGTCCTGAGATTGAGTCCCACATCCGGCTCCCTGTGGGGAACCTGCTTCTCCCTCTGCCTATGTCTCTGCCTCTCTCACTGTGTCTCTCATGAATGATAAATAAAATCTTAAAAAAAAAAAAAGTTTCTCCTAGCCTTTATAGTCAGAAGTTGATGAGGTCCACTTTTCTCTCTTGATTAATGGTAGCCTTGCTTCTATGCATTACATCAGATAGAAAGAGTGCTCACTTAGCATGTCCACAGAGGTCACCAGAAGTGAGACCTTCTGTGCATGGTTGGCCATTCAGCTTGGAAAGCCTAGGATATGGATGTGATTCCCATGGGAGACAATTCACCTTTTTAACTTTTGCAGCCCAAGCAATCACATCAATACTGTGTTCTCTGGTCAGGCATCCCAAGGAAAAAAGTACTGTCAAAAGTCAAAAAGGAACATATGTCTCACATGGAAGATTTGTAGGTTTTTAAAAAAATATTTAAATTCTTTTTAAAAAAAAGATTTTATTTATTTATTCATGAGAGACACAGAGAGAAAGAGAGAGGCAGAGACACAGGCAGAGAGAGAAGCAGGCTCCATGCAGGGAGCCCGATGTGGGACTCAATCTGGGGACCTTGGGATCGCCCTGAGCCAAAGGCAGTGGCTCAACCCTTGAGCCACCCAGGCGTCCCAAAAAATTTTATTTAAATTTAATTTACCAGTATAAAGTATAACACCCAGTGCTCATCTCAGCATGTGCCCTCCTTAAATGTCCATCACCCAGTTACCTCATCCCCCCACCCACCTCCCCTTCTGCAACCCTTTGTTTGTTTCCTAGAGTTAGGAGTCTCTCATGGTTTGTCTTCCTCTTTAATTTTTCTCACTCAGTTTCCCCCCCTTCCCTTATGGTCCCTTTCACTATTTCTTATACTCCACATACGAGTGAAACCATATGAAAATTGTCTTTCTCCGATCGACAGTATAATACCCTCCAGTTCATCCACATCAATGTAAATGGTAGGTATTCATCCTTTCTGATGGCTGAGTAATATTCAGATGGAAGATTTGTTCCTAGCTAGTGAATATTTCATCACTGAACTTATGTTATTCTGCACAAACATGAGCTTATTGATTATGTGTGGAAACTGCTTTGCTTAGTACCACATTTACTCTAGAGGAAGAATTTACATGGTAAACTTAAGTGAACACTCTAACCCAAGCAGAATTAGCTGCCTTAGTGACAAGAGAGGAAAATTTACATTTCTAAAAAGGGATTTTGAAATTTCATTATGCATGTGGGATTTATCTTGCCTTTAGTCTTTCCTCTATGGAAAAATAAAACTTATCAGAATCTCATGTTGATACTATGGTTGAGTGTCTAAATATGAGTATTACTGTAATTTATAAGTCATAATCTTCTTGTTGGCACTTTAGTTCCTCCAAAGGGCTTTTTGCTACTCTATTAAGATTTTGTTCCTGCCTCTTCCCCCTGTTGTCCCACCCCCAAATCAGTGTGTGTGTGTTTTTAAAGATTTTATTTACTTATTTATGGGAGACACAGAAAGACAGAGACATAGGAAGAGAGAGAAGCAGGCTCCATGCAGAGGTCCCGATGTGGGACTCGATCCTGAGACTCTGGGATCACGGCCTGAGCCAAAGGCAGATGCTCAACTGCTGAGCCACCCAGGTGTCCCTGAGTGTGTGTGTTTTTTTACATTAATATTGACATAATGTAGGGCAAGTGCAAGCACTGATATTTAAAAAAGATAAAGTTTTATAGATTGATTTTCCTCCTATTTGGACCTAAGACAACAGAAACTTAAGTATTTTTAAAATCGTGAAACACTGATTATAAAAGGAAAGCCTACTGCCTCAGGCCAGACTGTGGAAACACCCACCCCCACCCCCACCCCCACCCCGACATTAACAGACTTGTAAGCCTAGATGACCATCAAATCATGCTGCTGCAAACCAGGATGCTTGAGTAGGCTGCCATTTTCTCGTTGGTTTGGCATCTCAATATTGTGGTAACAGCTCATAAGCATGGTTTATAATGTAATTTGCTCCAATTTTTTTTTAAAGATTATTTATTTATTTATTCATAGAGACGCACAGAGAGAGAGAGAGAGAGAGGCAGAGACACAGGCAGAGGGAGAAGCAGGCTCCATGCAGAGAGCCTGACTGGGACTCTATCATGGGTCTCCAGGATCACGCCCTAGGCTGCAGACGGCGCTAAACCGCTGCGCCACCGGGGCCGCCCTTGCTCCAAATTTATATTGGTGAAACCAAGCGGCCAGAGAAATATGTTAATTTGGGGGGCTATAATCTAATATTGCGATGCTAATGGCATTTAAGAGCTTCTAATCCTTCCAAATGAGGTCATGACATATCAGAGTTAATAGGCCATCTTGAAAAGGTCCTAAGAACCGGATCTCCGGGCAGTGGTTTACAAACTAGATAGCTTCCATTCAGGATATTTTCCATCTCAACTTAGGAAACAAATAAATAATTGGTAGTTTGAGAGGGAATGATAACACAAGCATTCTAAAAGTTAGGTATTTTTAAGGGACTAATTCCTTACTACTGGATTTTTAGTTCTTAAATATGTCTATTATAATGTTTGCTAGATTGTTTAAAAAAATATTGAAGTATAACATAGATTCAGTTGAGTTCACAAATCACAAATGTACAGCTTGGTGAGTTTTATGACCCAGGTCAAGATATAGAACATTCCCAGCCCCATGGAAGGCTGCCTTATGCCCCTTCCCAGTCAGTATTCTCTCCCCAGAAATAATCATCATTCTGCCAACTGTTAGTTGCAGTGAGCTTTGCCTGTGCATACAATTCACTGTATAAAGGAAATTATACAGTATGTACTATTTTGGGTCTGATTTCTTTCACTCATCATTAAGTCTGTGAGAGCCATCTACATCATCAGATGTTGCTGTAGTTCTTTTTTGTTTTTTTTTACTGCTCTATAGTATTCCATTATATGAATATACCACAATTTAAATATATTTTTTCTCCTATTGATAGGCATTTAAGTTGTTTTCAGTTTGGTCTATTATGAATAAAGCTACTATGAACAAATTTGCACATCTTTGGAACACGTATGCACTCATTTTTCTTGTAGTATACCTAGGAGTTGAATTGCTGGCTCATATAGTAGATGCATGTTTAGCTTATGTAGATACTGTCAGTGTTTCATAGTGGCTTTACCAATTTACATTCCACCAGTAATGTATATGAAAGTTCAATTGCTCTACATCTTTGTCAACACTTGGTATTATCAATCTTACTAATTTTGGCCATTCTACTTAGTGTATAGTAATATCTTATTGTGGTTTAAGTTTCTCTTTTCCTAATAATTAAAGAAATTGTGCATCTTTTCATGTGCTAATGGACCATTTGAATTTTTTTTTTTTTTGTAAAACGCCTGTTCAAATCTTTTGCCCATTTCTAAATTTAGTCATTTTTCCTTTTGTACTGATCCGTAGGTGCTCTTTATGTATCCTGGATATGATTAATGTTTTCGTATATGTGAAATGTTTTCTTTACCTGTAGCTTGCCTTTTTATTATCTTAAAGGTGTCTTTTGATAAATAGAACTTATTAATTTTACTGAAGTCCAATTTATCAATCTTTTCTTTTATAGTTGTGTGTTTTGTAACATTTTGAAGAAAAATTTGAACCTTTTTTTAGCTTCACTCACAAAATATAAGAATTGAAAAATATAATAAAAAAATCTATAAGAATTGAATCTAGCATTCTTTTTTTTTTAAGATTTTATTTATTTATTCATGAGAGACACAGAAAGAGAGAGAGAGAGGCAGAGACACAGGCAGAGGGAGAAGCAGGCTCCATGCAGGGAGCCCGACACGGGACTCGATCCTGGGTCTCCAAGATCACGCCCTGGGCCAAAGGCGGCGCTAAACTGCTGAGCTACCTGGGCTGCCCAGTTTCTTTAAAAAAAAAAAAAAAAAAAAAAAAAAAAAATATATATATATATATATATTTATTTATTTGACAAAGAGGAGAGAGCAAGAGAGCACAAACAAGGTAAGCAGCAGAGGGAGAGGGAGAAGCAGACTCCCCATGGAGCAGGGAGCCTGATGCGGGGCTCAATCCCAGGACCCTGGAATCATGACCTGAACTGAAGGCTGACGCTTAACTAACTGAGCCATCCAGGCACCCCTTTCTGTCAGTTTCTTTCTTTCTCTCTCTCTTTTCTTTTTTTTTTAAGATTTTATTTATTCATGAGAGACACACACACACAGAGGCAGAGACACAGGCCAAGGGAGAAGCAGAGAAGCAGGCTCCACGCAGGAAGTTCGATGTGGGACTCGATCCTGGGACTCCAGGATCAAGCCCTGGGCTGAAGGCAGGCGCTCAACCGCTGAGCCACCTAGGCATCCCTGTTTCTTATAAAGTTAAACATTCATCTACCCTGTGACCCCAAATTTCTACTTCTGAGTATTTACTTTAGAGAAATGAGAACATATGCCCACAAAAAGCTTTGTGCAAGAATGTTTATAACAGGGCAGCCTGGGTGGCTCAGCAGTTTAGCACCACCTTTAGCCCAGGGTGTGATCCTGGAGACCCGGGATTGAGTCCCACATCAGGCTCCCTGCATGGAGCCTGCTGCTCCCTCTGCCTGTGTCTCTGCCTCTCTCTCTCTGTGTCTCTCATGAATCAATAAATAAAATAAATAAAAAAAAAAGGTTTATAACAACTTTTTCTATAGTAGGTCCAAAAGAGAAATGACTCAAATATGTATCAACAGACTAAATAAGCAAATTGTGGGAAATTACAATAGAATACTACTCAGCAATAAAAAAAAAAGAAAGAAACTACTGATACAAGTAATAACATGAATGGGTGTCATAAACATAAGCGAAAGATAGCAAACACAAAGAGCACATACTGCACTGCGTCAATTGATTTATATGTAGTTGTAGAGCTTGCAAATTTATATAGGGTAGTAGAAATCAGAATATGCAAATAGCTTACAGTTCTAGCGAGTATTTTTCATGCAGGGAAAACACTACAGAGAATATAAACAATACAGGGAGAAAAACTATATTGTCTGAAACACAAACTCAACTCCTACTGGCAGGCCGCTTTGGTTTCTATTTGAGAGTATCAAGATGGCAACTGTTGTTATTAGCAGCCCAGAAAACAGAAACCTTGTGTGTCTTTGTCAGATGCTTTATTCTCCAGCACAGAGGGTCACTGGGAAGCTTATGGCTCACAGGAAACCAGGTAGTGTGGCTACTGGGGAGATAAAGGTACAGGCAAGAGGTGACAGTCAAGAGGATAAAAGGGCTCAGAGGGGGTAGAGCTCAAGATAACAAGAGGGAGGAAGGTCCCCTTTTCTATCCAAGGGAGAAGCAACTTAGGGCTTCCAAAGCCAGAATTCTGAGAAAAGTTTTAAGTAGTCTTCTGCACCCTCTCTTACCACTTGGCTCCAATCACCGCTATGACACAGATTAATCTACCCTTTCCTTATTGATCACTGTTAGTGTACCGTTGGGCGACCTTACATTTCAGGTTTCAGCTTACATTGATGCTTACTTCCCATTCCTTAACCTGTTTTTTTTTTTTTAATTTTTAAATATTTATTTATTTAGTTAGTTAGTTAGTTATTATTTTTTTCCTTAATCTGCTTTAATTAGACCTTGGTGCTTTGAAGCCTTGGTGCTTCATCTTTTGGTCTGTTCTAGGTACATTACAGATGGAATTATTTCCATGTTATGAGGATGTGGGAAACTAAGGAAAGGAAATATGTTATCTCTGTTTTCCACTGTTACGTGGAAAGATCTTTTAGGAGGCCTAAGGCCCATTGTTAGCATGTTTGAGATACCTTCTTTCCGTATGAGGTCTACATGCAGGGGAAGTGGGCATGGAGACTTATTTATCCAAAAGGTGAAACTCGGGGGCACTCGGATGTCTCAGTCAGTTAAGCATCTGCCTTCAGCTCAGGTCATGATCTCAGGGTCCTGGGATTGAGTCCCCTGTCCAGCTTCCTGGTTGGCAGGGATTTTACTTCTCCTTCTTCTCCCTCTGCTGCTCCCCCTGCTTGTGCTTTATCTCTCTCTCTCTGTCAAATAAATAAATAAATAAAATCTTGAAAAAAAAAAAAACACCCAGAAAACAAAAGGTGAAACTCAGGAATATCAACTTAAAGATAGGAAAACTGAGAAAGAGTAAAGCACCCCTAATGGCCAGAAGTTGGCTTGGAACTGTCAGCTAAGTTGGTGTCACTAGGACTAGCCTGTCACTTACAGCTAGGCCACAATGCTCTCCTCTTGAACACTAGCAATATCACAAAATAAGCCCACTCTGAGACCATGATGGATCAAGAGAAAAACCAAGACCACTGTCTAATCACGTCCAAACACAGACAAAAAACCATGAACATTGTTCAAACCACAAAAATAGCCAAATATCCTCTTATCTTGGCTCATAAAAGTGCTGCTGCTTTATCATTTATAGCTTTAGCCTCATGCTAGCCTTCCCTCCTTTAGATAAAATTTATTAAGATACCCAATCATGGAATTATCCCCAATTCCTAATAGTATCTAACCCAGAATAAAGTCCTACTTCCTGAACTTCCCTCCAAATCATCTACTATAACCAAATACTGTATTAAATCCTTTTTAACACCTTCCTATTGAGATGCCCCCTTAGGGGTCCCCATCGTGTACATTTACTCTCTTGTACATTCACTCCCATTCATATGGTACAAAGTTCACTTCCATTCACATGGTACATGATGGTACAGCCAACTGTGTTTGACTGTATGTTCCTAGTGGTCTTTAGCTGATGGATATTAACAGAAGTATAAAGAAATTGAGTGGAATTGCTAAGACAACATGAATACAAAGAAAAATCACATCTTGTGTATTATTGGCATATACGTCAATACCCAAAGTCAAATTTGTGCCACTTAATGAGACTTCTTACATCTCAATTATTTTTAGCCTGATCTCTTTGCTACTAGAAACAGAAACAAATAAAACTTGTCTACCTCATATAGAAACCTTGTATAAACTATGTGTCTATTCTAAAGATACCCGGGGGCAGTCTGGGTGGCTCAGCAGTTTAGCGCCGCCTTCAGCCCAGGGTATGATCCTGGAGACCTGGGATCGACTCCCACGTCGGGCTCCCTGCATGGAGCCTGCTTCTCCCTCTGCCTGTGTCTCTGCCTTTCTCTCTCTCTCTCTCTCTCTCTCTCTTTGTGTCTCCCATGAATAAATAAAATCTTAAAAAAAAAAAAGAAGGCAATCACTGTTTTTATTATTAGTCTGTATTTAGAAACACAGTTACCTAGTCCTCATCTTTAAATTTTGTTCTGGGAGAGTTTTACATAGATGTCATATGTACTTAATGTATTGTATGTGTACATATCCACTCAATACATATTGTCCATATCCACCACCCACAGGTACATACTTGCATACATATGGTTTTTCATAGATCCTGGTACTTACAATGGCAAATGCTATCGAATTACAGGGCCCAGGTTAGCTTGGAAAGGAATAGAAACATGTGAAGTGCTGAAAGTGACCTGACCATGCAAATTTCTAAATCTTAGTGATGATAAATTTTATTTGGATTTTCCCAAGCTGTCTTCCTATAAGCATAGGTGGTTTGCTTCTTTAAAGAATTTGATGAAAAAAAATAAATTAAAAAAAATTTGATGGCATTTCTTATCATTTTACATTTCCTCACAACTTCTTGGACCAGAAGATAATCATGCTCTCCCCAACAGTGCTCTGGCCCTGGGAGCAGCAAAGACCCACAATGAATAATTATTTATCTATTGTTAATTATTGCCTCTTAAAAGAGGGACTCTTTTAAAGAAATCCCAGTAGGCCATAACTTCAAAGTCCAAACAGTGATAGTGTTTTTCATTAAAACTAGCTTAAAATGGCTGTTGATTAGTTTTCTGTGCTTTTGCAAAGGAGAAGATTAGAAAAACCACCTAACACGGGAGGTATGGTGGAGAACTTCAGAGTGGAAAGACAGTGATTGACTAATTGTGACCAATTGTGATTCAAATAGCTTGCATTTGTGAATTTGACAAATATATATGTCAATATGAATCATTGCTAGGGCCCCTTCTAGGATCTTGAAAGGAGCCATCGCCAAGTGTGGCACCCAGAAGATTAAGTTTCGTTAGTAATGCTGCCTCTGTCTCCCAACTCGCAGGCATTAAGAGAGTTGCAACTGCAATTGCCACTTGTTGTTCAAAAGGAATGTCTCTAGTGGTGCAGGTTGGTGGGAGAACAGGGTTAGGATTCCCCTCCCAGGTGTTGCGTACGGTCAGTGTCTGTCTTATTAGCAATGAATCCCCAGGGCCAGTATAAAGCTTTTCACAGAAGAGGTGCTCACAGGAGACTTGTGCTGCATGAAGAAGGAAAGTAGGAATTCCACCTCCAGGAAGACAGGGATGGTGAACTGTAGCGACTTACTGGGTGAGGAGTAAATGATACTGGAAGTATGCAAAGGCCTTTCTGATATGTAAGAGGTTGGCAAGCCAGAGCTCACGGACTGAGGGGTCAAATCTGCACGCCACTTGTTTTTGTAAATAAAGTTTTATAGGAATCCAGCCATGATCTTTTGCTTACTGATTGTCTAGAATGTTTTCCTGCTACAACAGCAGAGGTGAGTAGTTACAGAAGAGACCGCATGGTCCGTAAAGCCTAAGATATCTACTGTCTGGCCCTTTATAGGAAAAGTTTGTTGACTCCTGATATATATTATCGTATTTTGATTTGGGGTTTCATTTCATTCCTGTGAGGAAAATCAGATATTATTATTTCCATTTAACAGTTGGAAAGAAAAAACAGATTTGGAGAAGGTTAAAGGTTTTTGCCTGGTTAGTTACGTAGCAAGTAAAGAGTTGAAGCCGAACCTACGTGCCAGGATTGATTCAGGTGCACCTCACTTGAAGGCTGCTAAACTCCTTGTAAATGAGCCCATGTTTTGAAACTTGAGACATGGAAAGCTTTTCTCAGGTAAACTCATTAAATGAAGCAAGCCTCCATGTCTCCACTAAGGCTTTTGGGCAAGTGTCGTAGGAGCCCCCCACACATCCCTCAAACCTTATGAGTTGTCTACTCCAGCTGACTTCCAACTGCCAATGTCTACATTTCTTTAAGAGGAGCGCCACTCTGCTCATACATAGGACGGGCTAGAATTTCCAGGAAAGCATACTTGGCAGGAGTTAGTGGATAAATACCCCAGCTCCCTTGCTACTTCAGTTAAACAACTGAAGGCAGGGGTTCACACCATTTCCTATAGTTCCCCTGTAGGAGTAAGCTCTAGGTTCCTATGGTGGAAGTGGTAGCTGGCTTACTTATTGGCTGCCTTTTCTCCCTCACTCTTCACATTTCCCCACGCTCCTACCAGTGTCACCTGCGTCTCCCAAATAAACTACTTGCTCTTACATCCTTCTCTCAGATTCTGCTTCTGGGGAAACTCAAGCAAAGACAGGTTTGGGTAAATGGGAGCACTCTAGGAGAAAAGCAAATATTTGGCCTCATGCAGATAGCTGGCCGTGCTGTTTCAAAGGGGGAAGATCAGTCATTCGGATGGGGTTAATCTCTTGTGGTTCATTCTATTAACCCAGCTACTAGTTTGCTGATGAGGGCTCACTTTCCCTGCAGTCACTGGTCGTGGAATAACTCCACCCGCCACGTGGGGAGGGATGTGAGTGCGTCAGCCAACACACACGCGGTTGCTGCTTTAGTGGAAAATAGCTCAAATGTCATCAATCAGTGCCTCACACATGCTCTCAGCCGAAGGGCAATTAGTGTTACTCAGGATGAAAACTAATAGAAGGCTGTGGATGAATGGGTTATTGAAGAGACTATCGAATCAGCCTGGCTGTAAGGAGTGACCAGAGGCCATAGGAGAGCTCCTCGCCTGTGCCAGGCAACGGCCAGTGGGGAGCAGCCTCAGGCCTGGAAGGGGTCATTCCACTGATAGGAAGATTAGCCATTTTTACTACTTCCTCTTTTCTGGTTTATCCCCTCAACAGACTCAGCAAGCAAGTAGGGTACATGTACTCATAGGGTTGGGGCCACGTTTGCCTTTTTAAAAGCGAGACAGTTGAATCCTTTCAGTGTATCCACAGTATACTTTTTGCGAACTCTTTCCTTTTGTGTCTACCTTTGTTTCTCCCACTGACTGTATTTCTCTCTTCGTTCTCCCTTTGGGTCTTTCTCCCACCACCTCCCCACCCCAGCCCCACCCCATCTATCTCTACCTTGCTTTTCTACATGCTTCTCTCTAGGTTCCCTCTCCTAGATTCTTTTTTTTTTTTTTAAAGATTTTATTTATTTATTAATGAGAGAGAGAGAGAGGTAGACACACAGGCAGAGGGAGAAGCAGGCTCCATGCAGGGAGCCCGATGTGGGACTCGATCCTGGGTCTCCAGGATCAGGCCCTGGGCCAAAGGCGGTGCTAAACCGCTGAGCCACCTGGGCTGCCCCCTCTCCTAGATTCTCTCTCTTTTCTCTGTGCCCTTCCCCCCTACTTTTCCTCTGCTCTGGTCCTTGGGACATCTTCTTATGTTCTGGCATTCTTTAAAGTAGGTTCATTTATCGAGCCTTTGATATAATCCCCCAGAGAAAAGCAGTTACGGTTAAAATCTTTCTATGTCGTTTGTGGCCAAATAACCCAACATAAAATCAGTTAGATTCATTTTCAAGTAAAATTCCCTCATGATCTTTAAAAGCCTGACTCCTCAAGTTCCCCATCTGGAGAGACTGTCTGCTTCTTTGTCTTTATTGAACATTACCTAGGCAGTGGGGGAGCACAAAGTTCAGCCGTCTTTAGAAATAGGTGCCAAGTATTGTCTCCTCTATTTGCCTAGGGAGGTAGGAGAAAAAGTAGTGAAGGCTGAATGGCAGCTGTACAGATCTGCTGTCTGCTGTTCACTGCCTCCTGGGGCTGTGGTTTATTGGCTGCAGTTCAATGGTGGGCCTGTGCAGGGAGAAAGAAGGTAGGCAGCCTTCACACCAGAATGGAGCCAAGATGTCCACAGGCTGGATCTGAGTGGATCCAGATATTCCTGATATTATCACAAGACTGAGACTTAGAACCTCCAAATAACTCCTGATTTTCTATCATCGGCCCAAAGGCAGAAGTACTAAAAACCTATTGGAAAGCAGCAAGGAGAGAGAAGGAGGATTACCCCTCAAAGTCTCAAAATGATCTTGCAAACTAAAGTTACAAAGAAAGTGAGTAACTCATGCTAAGAAAGGGAGTTGACAAAATCAGCAGTCAAAACACGAATGCATACAAGATCAACTAATAGAATGGCTTACAAGAGACTTGCTCATAAGTATGCCTAAGATGATACATTAAAAAAGTAAATTTTCATAAAGGGAACAGGAAATTATAAAACAAAGCCGACTTAAAAGAATAAGAGTAGGTAGATATGAAAGGAACCGAATAGAGAACTTAGAATGAAAAATAAAGTTACTGGAATTAAAGATCGGGCGGGAAAGATCCTCAATAGATAAGATGAAATGAAATCTAGACACATCTGAATAGAGAATCTGTGAATTGGAAAGCAGTCTTGAATAATTCATCCCGCATATAGCACACAGATACTGATACCAAAAATAAAAGAACAGTGATACTGGAGAAAGACTGAGAAATACATAAGCATAATACCAGTTCCATCAGAAAAAAAAAGAGGGCAGAGTCGGAGCAGCAATACTTAAGGAGATATTGAGAAATCTTTCCATAATTAAGAAAAACTTAAGTTTGCAGGACAAAGTTCACTTTGAGACTGAGAAGGATAATTAACATTATGCCTACCTTTAGACACATTGTAGTGGGAATGAAGAACAGCAAGGATAAAGAGAAAATGTCCTAAAAGCTACCAAGTAGAACAGACTGACATAACAGAACAATTAGAGAAAAGACTTCTCATTAGCAACAATACTTGTAAGACTACTATGGAGTAATATATTCAAGCTAGAAATTATGTGCGTGTAAATTCTTATTCAAAAGTGAGGGAAAATAGGGGATCCCTGGGTGGCTCAGCGGTTGAGCATCTGCCTTTGGCTCGGGGTGTGATCCTGGTCTGGGGATCAGTCCCTCATCGGGCTCCCTGCATGGAGCCTGCTTGTCTCTCTGCCTGTGTCTCTGCCTCTTTCTCTGTGTCTCTCATGAATAAATATATAAAAATTATTTTTTTTAAAGTGAGGGAAAATAGGGGATCCCTGGGTGGCTCAGTGGTTTAGTGCCAGCCTTCGACCCAGCGCGTGATCCTGGAGACCCGGGATCGAGTCCCACATCGGGCTCCCCGCATGGAGCCTGCTTCTCCCTCTGCTTGTGTCTCTGCCTCTCTCTCTCTGTTTCTCATGAATAAATAAATAAAATCTTTTTTTTAAAAAGTGAGGGAATATAAAGATATTTTCAGATTTACAAAGGCTGAATTTATGACTCACAGACCCTGAAAGAAATATTAAAGTATGTACTTTGGTAAGGAGAGACATGAATGCAGAGGGAATGCTTAAGATGTGGGAAATAACAGCAAACAAACAAATTGGTAAAATCTGTCAGTAAGTTTAATGACTGAAAAGAGTAATAATTTTTTTATAAAAAAAGTGAAACTAAATCTCAAAACAACAATAAAATGACGGGGCTGTCCAATGCATAGTGAGAACATGCTAAAATTTTTGCTTTTGGAAGGAGGATAAGTAAAACTGAATAACTTTCACTTAGAAAATTTCATACTTAAATATGTTTTAAGAAGTGGATGGATAGCCTCTAAAAATTATAGAAAGATAAGTCCCAATACAAAATAATAAAAATACATTGAAAGGAATTAAATTCACCCTGTAAAAGGCATGGACTATTACACTGGATTAAAAACAAAACCAAAAAACCAAAGCAAAACCAAAATCTGCTACCTTTAATTTATAAAAGAAACTCCTAAAATAAAACCACACATAAAGGTGTAAAATAAAGATCTAGAAGAAAATACATCAGGTTAATAGTAATCAAATTAAAACTTGGGTAGTAATAGCAATATATAAAATGGAATTTAATTCAAAAGCTTTGCTAGAAATAGAGAAACATAATATTATAATCGTAAAAATCCACCAGAAACAATAGAAGGGGACGAAAAAAGAACTCTTTAATCTGATAAAGATCTATTAAATACCTACAAAAACATCACATCTATTTTTATTATTATTATTATTTTTTTTAATTTTATTTTTTTTAATTTATTTTTTATTGGTGTTCAATTTACTAACATACAGAATAACCCCCAGTGCCCGTCACCCATTCACTCCCACCCCCCGCCCTCCTCCCCTTCTACCACCCCTAGTTCGTTTCCCAGAGTTAGCGTCTTTACGTTCTGTCTCCCTTTCTGATATTTCCCACACATTTCTTCTCCCTTCCCTTATATTCCCTTTCACTATTATTTATATTCCCCAAATGAATGAGAACATATAATGTTTGTCCTTCTCCGACTGACTTACTTCACTCAGCATAATACCCTCCAGTTCCATCCACGTTGAAGCAAATGGTGGGTATTTGTCATTTCTAATAGCTGAGTAATATTCCATTGTATACATAAACCACATCTTCTTTATCCATTCATCTTTCGTTGGACACAGAGGCTCCTTCCACAGTTTGGCTATCGTGGCCATTGCTGCTAGAAACATCGGGGTGCAGGTGTCCCGGCGTTTCACTGCATTTGTATCTTTGGGGTAAATCCCCAGCAGTGCAATTGCTGGGTCGTAGGGCAGGTATATTTTTAACTGTTTGAGGAACCTCCACACAGTTTTCCAGAGTGGCTGCACCAGTTCACATTCCCACCAACAGTGCAAGAGGGTTCCCTTTTCTCCGCATCCTTTCCAACATTTGTTGTTTCCTGCCTTGTTAATTTTCCCCATTCTCACTGGTGTGAGGTGGTATCTCATTGTGGTTTTGATTTGTATTTCCCTGATGGCAAGTGATGCAGAGCATTTTCTCATATGCATGTTGGCCATGTCTATGTCTTCCTCTGTGAGATTTCTGTTCATGTCTTTTGCCCATTTCATGATTGGATTGTTTGTTTCTTTGGTGTTGAGTTTAATAAGTTCTTTATAGATCTTGGAAACTAGCCCTTTATCTGATATGTCATTTGCAAATATCTTCTCCCATTCTGTAGGTTGTCTTTGAGTTTTGTTGACTGTATCCTTTGCTGTGCAAAAGCTTCTTATCTTGATGAAGTCCCAATAGTTCATTTTTGCTTTTGTTTCTTTTGCCTTCGTGGATGTATCTTGCAAGAAGTTACTATGGCCGAGTTCAAAAAGGGTGTTGCCTGTGTTCTTCTCTAGGATTTTGATGGTATTTTTATTATTATGTAAGATGAATCAAACATTGTGTGTAGGGACACCTGGGTGGCTCCACGGTTAGGCCTCTGCCTTTGGTTCAGGGGAGCCTGCTTCTCCCTCTGCCTATGTCTCTGCCTCTGTCTTTGTGTCTCTCATGAATAAATAAATAAAATCTTTTAAAAAATTGTAAAACATACACACAAATTAAACATGTACAACTTTAAAAAAAAGATTTTTAAAAGAGAGCTTGGGGTGCCTGGGTGGCTCAGTCGGTTAAGCATCTGACTCTTGATCTCAGCTCAGGTCTTGATCTCAGAGTTGTGAGTTCAAGCCCTGCGTTGGGCTTCACACCATACTTAAAAAATAAAATAAAATAAAATAAAAGAGAGCTTGGGACACCTGGGTGGCTCAGTGGTTGAGTGTCTGCCTTCGACTCAGGGCGTGATTCTGGGGTCCAGGGATCGAGTCCCACATCTGGCTCCCTGTGAGGAGCCTACTTGTCCCCCTGCCTATGTCTCCGCCTCTCTCTCTCTGTTTCTCATGAATAAATAAAATCTTGGGGATCCCTGGGTGGCTCAGAGGTTTAGCATCTGCCTTTGGCCCAGGACATGATCCTGGAGTCCCGGGATCGAGTCCCACATTGTGCTCCCTGCATGGAGCCTGCTTATTCCTCTGCCTGTGTCTCTGCCTCTCTCTCTCATGAATAAATAAAATCTTTAAAAAAAATAAAAATAAAATAAAATCTTAAAAAAATCAATAAAAGCTTAACATCATTCTTAAACAGAATCTTGCTCTTTTGTCATAGTCATACGACCTGAATATATGATTATTTCACTCGTACTTTAGAGTGGTGTTTCATTTTCATGGAAACCTGAAGGTAGCTCAGAATTGATTTAAGGAAACATGGGCTGAACCTCACTTTGCAAATCTCAACATCACACACTTTCCATAAGATTTTTTACTAGTAAATGGGTATTTCAACTATTAAAAAATTAATTATTGTCTGGTTGACAGTTGTCATTATTTGTTTACATCAATGCTAACACTTTTTTGGAATGAAAGACATCACACATAAAATTAATAAGTGAATGGCTTAATGGGAGATTTTTGCAACATCAAAAACTAGAGTCAATTGACTAATATCTAAATATATTAGGAAATCATCCAAATAAACAAGAAAAAGAGAAACTAGAAAGATGGGCAAATTATATGAAAAGGCAGGTCACGGAACAGAATTGTAAATGGGTGAACAAGGAAAGATGTTCAACCTCCCTGGCAATCCGAAAAATGCAAGGTAAAACAGCAGTACACCTTATTCTCATTTTATTGCCAAAAAAAAAAAAACAACACACACACAACAAAAATCCCGAAAACCACACGGTGAAAAATACCAAGCATTTGTAAAGAGGTGAGGAAAATAGAAAAACTTTTACATGGCCAGCAGGGGTGTAGGGTTGGTGCAGTGTGGACAAAAATACTGGTGTCCTAAGTGAAGGTAGGCACATTCCCTGTGACCTGGCAATCCCCCTCCTTTGTATAGGATGTAGATACCCCCTCACACAGATCCATGATGGTATCTGACAAAGCCTGCTCACCGGAGCATTGCTTGGGAAGCACAAGCAGTTGGAGGCAAACTGACTGCCCATCATTGGGGGAATGGATGCATAAAATGCCTACTCTTCAGGAATTAGAAGCAATTGCATTATGGGAAGATCTTAAAAATACACTCCCAAGTTTTGATCTACAAAACAATACCACTGTAAAAATGTAAACACATACATTTGGTGATTTGCAAAGATGCATATATGTCAAAGGAGATACAACAAACACATTCAAGTGGGTTTCTGGTTGGAGTGGAAATGGAGCCCCAGGACTGGGTGGTTTGTGATGAAAGATAAAGAAGATAAAATGAAAGAAGACAGTGACTGTGTACCACCCCGTGGTGATAATGTTCTCTGGTCTGAGGAATGAAAGAACTCAAATTTCTGTATCTGGAATTCAAAGAAAAGTGATTAATTTTTGTCCATGTTTGTTATCCTTCATTCTTTTGGGAGCCTTTTATTAGTTCCTTTGATTACACGTTGTAATGTCTTGATTAAAAAAAAAGTCATGTTAGTTCGGGTTAACTTTAATTTTGACCCTTCTTTTCATGTATAACTTACGTTTTCTATCTCATTAATGGTCTTCCACTTTCCTAATGCTGTATTTTAAAATATTTACATCCTTAGGGAATAAAACTTCTGTGCTAAAGAACTCTCTTTTGTGTTATCACTGACCTCCTCCAGATAGATTCTGCTGTAACAGACTGCAAAGGTGGTGATGAGCTTTAACTTACAACCCACTGTAAGCGCTTTCTATCGATGACACGGAGCTCATACTGTGCCTCTTAGAGGGTCCTGCAGATTTTCACTAATAAAGTTGCAGAGGGTTTAGTTTGAAAGTATTGTATGACTGATCTAGTTTAGCCGTTCATTTCACAAAGAAGGAAGCTAAGGTCCAGAGAGGGTAAGTGACCTGCCCGATGACACAGCTGCAGTTGTAGCACTAAGACTAGACCTGTCTAATGCCCTTTTTAAAAAATTTTTATTTTATTTTTATTTTTTAATAATACATTTATTTTGTATTGGTGTTCAATTTGTGCCTTTTTAAAAAAATTTTTTTTAAAATTTATTCATGAGAGACACAGAGAAAGAGAAGCAGAGACACAGGCAGAGGGAGAAGCAGGCTCCATGCAGGGAGCCTAATGTGGGACTCAATCCCGGGACTCCAGGATCATGCCCTGAGCCAAAGGCAAATGCTCAACCACTGAGCCACCCAGGCGTCCCTGTCTAATGCCCTTTGCATTTAACCCCCCTAGTCAAGCAGTGGTGCATTTACCATGAAACCAGTGAAGCTTAAGCTTTAGGGATCCTAACTCACAGAGGCGTCCTCCACATCCCTGCTGTGCCTGAGAAGCATGTGGGCACAGTCCTCGGTATTTGTAAAATCTGCAAAAGAGGTTTCAAACAGTATCAGTTAAGACCGCCTCTGGCATTCTGACTTCCTCCCCATCACACTTCCCCCTCATGTTAGGGAACACTGGAGTGGCCGGGAACATTGTATGTTTGTAAATTTTGTTTTTTTTGTTTTGTTTTTAAAGATTTTATTTATTTATTCATGATAGACACAGAGAGAGAGGCAGAGACACAGGTAGAGGGAGAAGCAGGCTCCATGCAGGGAGCCCGACGTGGGACTCGATCCCGGGACTCCAGGATCAGGCCCTGGGATGAAGGTGGTGGCGCTAAACCACTGACCCCCCCGGGCTGCCCTGTAATTTTGTGTTATTTTACCAAAAGAGTGCCACCACAAGACCTGTACCCTCCCCAACCTTCATTGATAATTTTGTTTCATAACATATAGGTTATAGGCTTTAACAACATATCCTTTTTTTGACTTGCAATGAACTTTGCGACAGGATGTCGTACTTTAGTTTCACCCAACATATTGGTGCGAGCAGCTGTGGTTCAATCATTTCACTTCCATTTAATATTCCATTGTGTGACTATACCATAGTTTACCCATTCTTCTGTCAATGGCATTTGGGTCGTTTCAAGTTTCTTGCCCTTGCTTTGAACATTGCTGCTAAAGAAACATTTTTGTACGTGTTTTTGGACAACCGCATGAAAGTCCTTTGGGTACACATCTAGGAGTGGAATTTCTAGTTCATAGAGTTTGAGAATGGAAAACAAGAAGACATATCAAAGTTGAACAAAGTATTTAGAGCAACATATAATGTATGCAAGATATGTTACCCAAGAAATCCATTGCTCCTCTCTTTTTCAACACTTTGTTTTGTTTTTTAAAGATTTATTTATTTGTTTATGATAGACAGAGAGAGAGAGAGAGAGAGAGAGAGAGAGAGAGGCAGAGACACAGGAGGAGGGAGAAGCAGGCTCCATGCTGGGAGCCCAACGTGGGACTCGATCCCGGGACTCCAAGATTGGGCCCTGGGCCAAACGCAGGTGCTAAACTGCTGAGCCACCCAGGGATTCCTTTTTCAACACTTTGTATTGTCAGGCTTCCTATTTTTTTTGCAATCATCTGGGCATAAAATGGAACCTCCCTGCAGTCTTGTCTTTCCACTCCTTGATGACTAGTTAATTTGTGCATCTCTTCATGTCATTTTCAGTTCTTAGAACAACCTTGTAAATTCGGGATTATACACAGATTAAGTAATGTATCCAAGGTCAGTCAGCTGGTAAGTGGTGGATCAAGGATTCAAACCTACGTCTGTCTAAATAAAACCCTGATGTGGGACACTTGGGCGGTTCAGTGGTTGAACATCAGCCTTCGGCTCAGGGTGTGATCCCGGGGTCCTGGGATCCAGTCTCCCCGCAGGGAGCCTACTTCTCCCTCTGCCTGTGTCTCTACCTCTCTTTCTGTGTCTCTCATGAATAAATAAATAAAATCTTTTTTTAAAAAAACAAACCTCATGCTTATCAATTCTGTTATGTTAACCACTCTCTTTCTTTCTTACAGATTGTGAGGAATAATCTTCAAGAAGTTGCTATTCCAGGTCTCACAATATTGAGGACCAATCATTGAGAAGGCTTCCTTTCCCAAAGTTTAAATTAACAGCAAGTGAGCCAACAAAGGTAAGGTCTGTCCCCTTTGGGTATTTGCATGCATCAAAACAAATCTTTGGAGAAGCAGAATGACCTGATCTATCCAGTTCTCAGAGTTTGTGAAGTAAGTATATTATTCTGTTTGCTTGGTGATGACTTTTTAGACTAATACTTAAATCATTCCATAAACACAGAGTGAGGTTGGGGAATCAGGAAACAGAGAGCTAGGAAAAAATTGGCTTTTGAGTTTGGTTTTCTGAACCATTACTCTGGCAGGAAAGGGGAGATGCCATATTTTATAAAACTGCAATTACAAAGATTTCTGAAATATGCAATTAATTTAACTACTACAGTCTTTTGTGTGTTTTGGGTTTGTTTGTTTTAATATCAGGGCCTTTTCTGCCCTGGGTTCCAGTGATCTCGCAGAGCCCCAGGAGTGACTTGAGTGGGGACTGTGGTGTTGCATCCAGACTGAGTCTCCTTTGTCCCAGCCCTGGCACTCTGTGAGACATTTTGAAAGGAGCTGTTATGGGACAGCTCATCCTTTTCTACCTTTCCACCCCCGGGATACAGGAGCAGAGGAAATGCTACAGATGTGTGCCTTTGGCATTGATTTTTGACGAAAAGGAAAAAGATAACATCAATTCTGTAATTTTAGATGCACAAATGTCATGGCTTTAAGATACATGGCATCTTTTCAGTCTAAGTAGCTGATTTTAGCAACCAGTTAAGGGACAGAGAATGTGAGACTTTGCAGGAATTTTGAAAATAAAGATATCTGCATCTTCACCTTGGAATCTCTGAGAAGTGATCATAAGCATTTGGACAAGTTGGCTCTGGGCAGGTAGAAGGAGAGGGAAGAAAACCTGCTTCATTTTTTTAAAAAAATAACAGCTTTAGTGAAATATAACTCACATATCATAAAATTCATATTTTTAAAGTGTTTTTTAGCATATTCACATCACTGTGTAACCACCACCACAATCTAATTTTAGAACATCTTTTTCACCCCCCAAAGAAACTCTGTACCAATTAGCAATCACTTGTATATTCTGGATACAAGTCCCTTATTAGATATATATGATTTTCAAATATTTTTCCTATTCTGTGATTTGTCTTTTTTCACTTTCTTTTTTTTTTAAGATTTTATTTATTTATTCATGAGAGACAGAGAGAGAGAGAGAGAGAGAGAGGCACAGGCACAGGCAGAGGGAGAAGCAGGATCCATGCAAGGAGCCTGATATGGGACTCGATCCCAGGCACTAAACCGCTGAGCCACCCGGGCTGCCCTTTTTCACCTTTTTGATGTCTTTGAAGCATAAGAGTTTTTAATTTTGATGAAGTCCAATGTATCTATTTTTTGTATTGTTGCTTATGCTTTTGGTATCATATCTAAGACACCACTGTCTAATCCAATGTCCTAAAGATTTATTGCTATGTTTTGGTTGGGAAGAAAGATCTTCCTCTGCCTTTCAAGGAAGGTCCTTCCAGCTAGACTAAGAATCAAACTGACATGAGACAGATTGGCAGGAGAAAAATCTAACTTAACAGCATATGTATGGGGAATCCACACAATGAAATTGAAAGACAATGAGGCAACATGAAGTTTACATGAGCTAAGGAGAGGGGTAGGGGTCTGAGGATCCAAAGGAGAGAAAGACCATTACCCGGAAGGTGAGAGGAGAGGTTTGGAAAACCAAGGTGGCCTTATTATGCAGGTAAGTTTCTCAGGTAAAGAGGAATCTCTTAATAGAGTTATTCCTGGTACAGGCACACAGTTGAGGAGGTAAAGAGCTTTTCCTGAATCTTCTGGGATTTGTTTGTTCACAATAATGTTCATACCAAAGTGGCCCATCTTGGTGTAGCCTGCTCTTGGCCCCTGTAGTTTTCTCCTCTGAAACTTCCCTGAAGTTTCACACATTGAAAGTTGAGCTAGTAGATTGTTCCATCTTCTTGAAGCAGTCCTGGCAGTAGGTACGTTCAGTGAAACTCATTTCAGGAGGTGGTGTTACAGCTGTGTTCTCAAAGTTAGGCCTCTGGTTCAAGTAATCCAGTATTAGAATGCCTGTTTTGGGGGCACCTGGCTGGCTCAGTTGGTAGATCATGTGACTCTTTGGTCTCGGGGTTGTATGAGCCCCATCTTGGGTGTAGAGATTACTTAAAAATAAAAAGTCTTAAAAAAAAAAAAAGTAAGAAATGCCTGCTTAAGAAAGCAAAAGAAAAGCAATGGTTAATGATTGGATCAAATTATAAACCAGTTTTTGAGTTCTGAGGAGAGATTTCTAGATGTCAAGCTTGAAGCATGTTCAGACAGAGTGAGGGCAGGCAGTGGTACTCTGACAGAACTTTCTGGTGTATAGTTCGAGTGTCCCTGGTGATCTTTGAGTGGCCCACAGAGCAGCAGGCATGAAGATTGTCTACGCATGAGCTGTTGTGATGATTTTGCTGAAGTTTATGTTAAGTAGTTCATATTTGGCTTGCAGGGCTTTGGGAAAAGGGAAGCTTTAGCTCTCAAGTGAATCCAACTCAGAAAGCGGGGAGAAAAATCAACAACATTAGTTTGGAGAGTTATAGCTAGACACTGGAGGAAACCAGAAGAACTCAGGATCTAGTCCAATTTATAATAAATACATATTACAGGCCACGTCTGATGGCAATTGTTTGGCTTGGCTTTTGACCCTGAGATGCTGTTAAAAGTTCAATCTGGAGATTCCTTATGAGAGTTCCAGCAAAGCAGGTTTATTTATTTATTTATTTTTAATTTATTTATGATAGTCACACAGAGAGAGAGAGAGAGGCAGAGACACAGGCAGAGGGAGAAGCAGGCTCCATGCACCGGGAGCCCGACGTGGGATTCGATCCCGGGTCTCCAGGATCGCGCCCTGGGCCAAAGGCAGGTGCCAAACCGCTGCGCCACCCAGGGATCCCGCAAAGCAGGTTTTAAAGAGCCTATATGATGAAAGCTATTCTTGCTACACTTCTGTAAATAACGAGATCAAGTTTTTTGAAACTAGACTTCTTTTGCAAACAGGTTAGTATTAATTGGCTATCGTTGGAAATGAAGGTGATTACAGAGAGAAAAATGTTTCACTAATACACCAAGTAAATATTAGATTCTATAGATTTGGGTGAACTCCTCTCTTCTCGAGGTCCCTAGAATATCCTGAGGTTCCTGCACCTGCCAGAAAGTGACCTTTACTACTTGGTAAGGCTGCTGGGAACTCTGTAAGCAAGTTATCAGGCTGATATTTCCAAAGGCCTTTATTGGCTCCATAAAAATCAATCTTAGTTCCTTAAAGCTGTCTGGTCATATCTGAGTCTATGCATGTCGTCCTCAGAGAAGACATTTTAGTCAAAACGTTATAATATAACCAATGTTTCCAGTTGTGTCATGTCATAAGGAAAACAGATCATTACTGAACTTATACAAATAAATATTTTTTTAAAATTTACTTATGATAGTCACACAGAGAGAGAGAGAGAGGCAGAGACACAGGCAGAGGGAGAAGCAGGCTCCATGCACCGGGAGCCCGACCGGGATTCGATCCTGGGTCTCCAGGATCACGCCCTGGGCCAAAGGCAGGCGCTAAACCGCTGCGCCACCCAGGGATCCCTACAAATAAATATATTGACATGAATATATAAAAATACTCACTGAATTTCCGAGGTTTGGCAAAATCAGGCAGGGAGAAAAAAATGTTTCAATCTGTTTACAAAGGTGTATTTTAACAAGTTGCTGTAAGTCAGCTTAAGAGAAAAAGTTCCCCTAAATTTAGAAAAATAAAACATTGTAGCGTCAGCAATGTTTCAGACAAAAAGTTCTAAAAATTCTAATTATTCTCCTCAGTTCATTTGGTCCCATCTTACTGATTTTTGTTCTGCTTGAGTCCAGTTTTTACTAGTAGAAATTCTTACTTAGTTCAGTTTCATACTCTAAGTTTATTAGAAACTTGTACTCACAGTTTTTTCTGGGTCTCAGAAAAAGATAAGACACATTTACAATAGCATCAGAATAAAACAGTAACTGTCAAAGAGCTAATTGAAGTTTCTTAAATGCAGTTGACAAGGAAACTTCATTATTTATGTGACACGTGACGCTTTAAAATAATAACATACCAGAACATCAGATCTAGGAGTTTTATATAATTTTAAAAATACTTATTTTAATAACATGTCTACATAAATATAATCTTTTAAAAAAAGATTTTATTTATTTATTAGAGAGAGAGAGAGAGGCAGAGACACAGGCAGAGGGAGAAGCAGGCTCCATGCAGGGAGCCTGACATGGGACTCGATCCCGGGTCTCCAGGATCAGGCCCTGGGCTGAAGGCGGCCGTAAACCGCTGAGCCCCCCGGGCGTCCCTACATAAATATAATCTAACAGTGTTTAGTACCACCTATTTGACAGTGCTTCTCATGTAATTTAATATAGTAAATAAGTCTAATTAGTTTAATTTCTCACAAAATCTTTGAGATGTTCCAGGAGCTCTCTAGAGCAGCTAAGTTAGATTATGGTCAAAGGATTACAGAGGATGGGAAGATGGCAGCGGAGTAGGAGAACACTAGGCTTGCCTTGTCCCAGATACAACTAGGTAACTATCAGATCATCCTAAATCCCCCAGAAATGGGCCCGAAGACCGACAGAACAATCCCCACAGCTAAAGGTAGAGAAGAGGCTACACTGACGAAGGTAGGAAGTGTGGAGATGTGGCTTGGGAGAGAAATGGGTCGTGGCTGCTGCAGTGGGGAGGGAGCCACAGTTGTAGGGGAAGATGACTGATAGAGGAGCACACAGGGGAGCACATGGGGAAAAGGATTCCCCATAGCATTTGGGTTGGAAAATAAGAGGGGCTGAATTTTGTGACTCCTGGCAACCAGCAGGGCTTACAGCCTGGAGTTTTATTTTAAAAAATTTTTTTAGATTATTTATTTATTTATTTATTTATTTATTTATTTATTTATTTATTTATGAGAGACACAGAGAGAGAGAGAGAGAGAGGAGAGACACAGGCTGAGGGAGAAGCAGGCTCCATGCAAGGAGCCCGATGTGGGACTCGATCCTGGAGTCCAGGATGATGCCCTGGGCCGAAGGCAGGTGCTGAACCACTGAGCCACCCAGGGATCCCCTAGCCTGGAGTTTTAAAGGTCAGTGTGCTTGGCTGGGGTCGAGCCCAGAGGACATTCCCTGCCTGGAGAGAAGGCAGGCAAACAACTCACAGACACATGGCATAGAATGAGCTATCTAAAGAGCACCTGGGGCACACAGTGCAGAGGTCATTTGCTCATCTTGGAGTGTATCCCAGAGAGGCAGCATTCAATGAGAGACCCCTTGGAGAACAAAGGAACCGGCCAGTGCCATTTCCCTCCCCAACCCCCTCCGCATAAGCACAGGGCCACCTGCAGGAACCAGCACAGTAGGGATACTTGCTACCTGACTTGCTTATACCAAGTCCCACCCCCTTGAGCTCCAGTGGAACCACCCTTTCCAGCCATACTTGTCTCAGTCCCAGCACTGAAGCCCCCTGCCCCAGAAGACTAGCCCAAACCCCCACCAACACCATATCTCCCAACCTGGGAGTTTTGCAGAGCCTCAATTCTGGCAGCAGTGGTGACAGGTCTCATTTCACAAACAGACCAGAGCACGCCTAGTTCAAATGTGCCATATTCAGGCCAGGGACCAAACACTGCCTACAACAGTCAAGAGAACCTTTGCAGACGATTGGCCTGAAGGATAAAGAGGCCAGGACACAACAGCAGAGCACACACAGCACACATTGAAGACACTCCTGGAAGCACCAGGCCCTGGGGAACAGGGGACACCACATGGTAGAGCACTATGGGGTTTTTTCATAAGGCCATTACCCTCAAGAACAGGAGATAGAACTGACTTTCCTGACATAGAAAAACAGGCACAGAGACAATGAGAAGACAGAGACATTTATTCCAAATGAAAGAACAGGATGAGGCCATGGCCAGAGATCTAAGTGAAACAGATATAAGTAACATACCTGATGGAGAATTTAAAGTAATGATCATAGGGATACTCACTGGATTTGGGAAGAGTGGAAGACAACATGAATGAGACCCTTAACACAGAGATATGGAATGACATAGCAGAGGTAAAAGATAGAATAAACAGAATGAGAAACACTCTTGGTGGAATGAACAATAGGATGGAAGAAGCAGAGGGATGAATTAGTGACCTAGAAGACAGAGTAATGGAAAGTAATCAAGCTGAACAAAAGAGAAAAAAGATTTATGCAAAAAGAGACTAGACTTAGGGAACTCAGTGACTCCATCAAACACAGTAACATTTATATTATAGGAGTCCCAGAAGAAGAGAGAGAAAATGGGGCAAAAAAAAATTATTTGAAGAAATCATAGCTGAAAACCTCCCTAATTTGGGGGAGGTAACAGATATCTAGATCTAGGGGGCACAGAGAACTTCCATCAAAATCAACAAAAGCAAACCAACACCAAGACATATTGTAATTTTTTTTAAAGATTGTATTTTTTTATTCATGAGAGACAGAGAGAGAGACAGAGACAGAGACACAGGCAGAGGGAGAAAAGCAGGCTCCATGCAGGGAGCCCAACGTGGGACTCGATCCTGGAACTCCAGGATCACACCTTGGGCTGAATACTGCACTAAATCGCTGAGCCACCCGGGCTGCCTGCATATTGTAATTGAATTAGCAAAATAATAATAAAATTTTTTTTTAAAGCAGCAAAGATAAAAGAAGACAGTAACTTACAAGAGAAAACCAATATCTCTGATGAACATAGATGCAAAAATCCTCAACAAAATACTAGCAAACAAACAAAAATACTAGCAAACAGAATCCAACAATATATTTTAAAAAATTGTACACCATAATCTTTTTTTTTTTAAGATTTTATTTATTTATTCATGATAGTCACACAGAGAGAGACAGAGAGGCAGAGACACAGGCAGAAGGAGAAGGTGCCTGCTCCATGCACCGGGAGCCCGACGTGGGATTCGATCCCGGGTCTCCAGGATCGCGCCCTGGGCCAAAGGCAGGCACCAAACCGCTGCGCCACCCAGGGATCCCTGTACACCATAATCTAACGAGATTTATTCCTGGGATGCAAGGGTGGTTCAGTAATCACAAATCAATTGATGTGATAAATCACATCAATAAGAGAAAGAGAAAGAACCATCATTTGGATAGATGCAGAAAAAGCTATTTACAAAGTATAACATCTATTCATAGTAAAAACCCTCAAAAAAGTAAGTTTAGAGAGAACATACCTCAATATAATAAAGGCCACCTATGAAAAATCCAAATTTAACATCACCCTTAATGGGGAAAACCCTGAAAACTCTTCCCCTAAGGACAGGAACAAGACAAGGATGTCCACTGTTACCATTTTTATTCAACACAGTACTGGAAGTTCTAGCCACAGCAGTCAGACAACAAAAAGAAAGAGAAGGAATCTGAATCAATAAGGAAGAAGTAAAACTTTCATTATTTGCAGATGACATGATACTATACGTAGAAAACAAGGAAGACTCCATGAAAAAACTGCTAAAACTGATAAATTCAGTAAAGTTACAAGATACAAAATCAATGAACAGAAGAAATCCATTGCATTTCTATATACTAATAATGAAGTAACAGAAAGAGGAATTAAGAAAACAGCTCCAGGGATCCCTGGGTGGCGCAGCGGTTTGGCGCCTGCCTTTGGCCCAGGACGCGATCCTGGAGACCCGGGATCGAATCCCACATCGGGCTCCCAGTGCATGGAGCCTGCTTCTCCCTCTGCCTGTGTCTCTGCCTCTCTCTCTCTCTGTAACTATCATAAATAAATAAAAATTAAAAAAAAAAAAAAAAAAAAGAAAACAGCTCCATTTACAATTGCACCAAAAATAAGATACCTAGTAATAAACCTAACCAAAGAGGTGAAAGACCTGTTTTAATTACAGTTATTAGAATTCTTAACCGGGGGCACCTGGGTGGCTCAATGGTTGAGCATCTAACTACCTCTGACTCAGGCCATGATCCCGGGATCCTGGGATCAAGTCCCTCATTGGGCTCCCCACAGGGAGCCTGCTTCTCCCTCTGCCTGTGTCTCTGCCTCTCTCTCTGGGTCTCTCATGAGTAAACAAGTAAGATCTTAGCCAAAAATAAATAAATAAAAATAAATAAATAAATAAATAAATAGAATTCTTAACCGTTAGAAACCTAATTTCTAGTGAAAAGTACTAAGCAATTGTGAACTGTTATACCAGTATTCTTTTTTTTTTTTTTAAAGATTTTATTTATTTATTCATGAGGGACACAGAGAGAGAGAGAGGCAGAGACACAGGCAGAGGGAGAAGCAGGCCCCATGCAGGGAGCCTGATGTGGGACTTGATCCTGGGACTCCAGGATCGCGCCCTGGGCTGAAGGCAGCACTAAACCACTGAGGTACCAGGGATGCCCCCCAGTATTCTTTAGTTTGGCAAATTTATGAATACATTTTATAATTTCTAGAAATGTGTTTTTTCATAGTACAGTCTTTCAATAAAGCACAAAACATGTTTACTAACAGAACCAAGTTTATCTTCAGTTTTTCTGTAATAGGACAAATACTGAACCTGTGTTCAGTATTTAATATTTCATTATTTTATCTTATTTGGAAATGATCTGTATATTTAATAAATTTAATACATCATTTAATGTAGCAAAACTTTAAAGTTTAGGGTTACCAAAGATTTTGAAGCTATTTTAAAGTTTACCTACAAACCTTTTTTTTCTTATTTACATCTATTTAATTTAATAGTTCTTAATTTTGTTTAGATTATCCACAAAACTTTGAAGCATTAGACAAAGTCAACTATTATTCTAAGTTGTTTTTTTTTCTGATAAATTTTGCAACAGAGGTAACATGAACTTACATGACTTTTAGCAAATACAGGTAGAATAAGTTTTTAATTAAGTTTTAATTCCAATATAGTTAACAGTGCGGTATTAATTTCAGGTGTACAATAAATATAGGGATTCAACAATTCTGTACGTTACTAAGTGCTCCTCATGATAAACGTATTCTTTAATGCCCCACCTATGTCACTCATCCCTCCATCCACCTCTATATTAAATGCTAGTAACTCTAGAGACATGTCCATTTTAATTAAACCAACAACCTCAAAATAGCTCAAAAAGTGAATATTTTCCCAGATTAGGTGAGCTTGAAGAACATTTGGGTTAGTTTCTCTCTTTCTGAGTTTTGGAATGCCCAATTCTTAGAAATGCTTGCCTTTAATCCTACTGAATAGAACCCTTTTATAAGTTAATTTTAGCAATATCATCTGGAGATAGAGAAAATATCTCACTTTTATAACATATAAGGCCACACATACACTGACAAGATGCATGTACACATGTACAGACAAGATGCAAACAGACTTAGAGCTTTCATTTCATTTGTAAGAATATTTGTGGAAAGGACATTAAAGTCCCAATTTCCAAATACCTCCCCCCCTTTTTTTCATATGAAAAACTTCTCCCTAAAGTTTGTATTTAAAAAGAAATTAGGGGCAGCCCAGGTGGCTCAGCGGTTTAGCGCCGCCTTTGGCCCAGGGCATGATCCTGGAGTCCCGGAATCGAGTCCCGCGTCGGGCTCCCTGCATGGAGCCTGCTTCTCTCCCTCTGCCTGTCTCTCTCTCTCTCTCTCTCTGTGTCTCTCATGAATAAAATCTTAAAAAAAAAAAAAAAATTAGCTCTTAGATCCTAGGGAAGATAGAAAATTTATATCACAAAGGCACAGAGAAAAGTACCCAAGTTTTCTCCAGGGTGGAGATTTGGGGCATTATCTAGATATCTTGTTATCAGAGGTGTAAGAGTCTAGGTACAAGAGCCTTTCTAGCAGTTTGTATTTCAAAAAAGTCTCTTTCCCCATTTTCCTCCCTTCATTCTCAGGTGATTATGGGTTGTGTTTACATTTTAAAGACCTAAGATTTATAATTTTAAGGGACAGAGATAGAATGCAAAAAAAAAAAAATTTTCCCCCCAGTGTTTCAGGGTAATTGCTACTTAAAATGTACTTTTTTCTTCTTAAGTATAGGACAATTTTGTTTCAATATCCTTATCTGTTAGAATATCTACAAACATTTTAAGAAGAATAAGCAAAGTTTGGGGAGTGATAAGATTGGTAGGCTTGCTTCTAGAGTTGTATTTCTGGTTTTGTAGATACTTGTAAGACAAAGAATTGTTTCTAATTCCCCCAAAGAACTAGATTACAGCCTGAATATCAAGGGACTATCTCACTTTTTAAACTAAATTTGCTTCTTTATATCAGGGAGATTTTTAATGAAAATAGAAATCAAGAAATTTATGCCTTTGTAAAGTTTGTATAAAGCATTTTAATGAAAGCATTCTTTCTGGGTACACAATTCAACGTTGGTTTTTATTAGCCCCTGAATATTGGTCGTTCACAGATCACTCATGGGAGGGGCTAGGAGAAATCTTGATCCTATTTCTTCTGTGAAGGGGGTGGCTGTGAATAGTCATTCATCTTTTAATTCCTCTCTAAATTTAGTAGCGTCTCCTTTTTTTTATTTTAAATTTTTTTTAAGATTTTATTTATTTATTCATGAGAGAGACACACACACACACAGAGGCAGAGACACAGGGAGAGGGAGAAGCAGGCTCCATGCAGGAAACCTGATGCAGGTCTCGATCCCAGGTCTCTAGGATCACACCCTGGGCTGAAGGCAACGCCAAACCGCTGAGCCCCCCGGGCTGCCTTTTTTTTTTTTAAAGCTCACACCTCCCACCGCCCGTCGACTCTGACTGCCCCCTTAATAACATCTTCTAAAAGTAGAGGCAAAAGAACTTTTACAATTTCAAGCTCTGCTGCTGTCCAGGGACATGAATTCTTTTGCAGTGTGGGGTGGGGTGTCTAGGATACACCTGCAAAGTACATGGCATAGCAATGCCTGAAACTGGCAAAACCAAATTACCAATCCCTGGAAGATAGGAGCAAAGTAAACTTTATTTATTTAAATTTTATTTATTTATTCACGAGAGACAGAGAAAGAGAGGCAGAGGGAGAAAGGGAGAAGCAGGCTCTGCGCAGGGAGCCCGATGCAGGACTCGATCCCAGGACCCCGGGATCACCACCTGAGCTGAAGGCAGATGCTCAAACACTGAGCCACCCAGGTGTCCCAAAGTAAACTTTATTGCCAGTGTTACATGCTTTTATTAAATTCATTTCCTGGCTTTCAGCATGTAATATGATCAACCTATATACTTTTAACCTAGAGATTAGGCCTGAGTGCTCTAAGTCTTTTTTTTTTTTTTTTTTTTTTTTTTTAATTCATGAGAGACAGAGCGAGAGAGAAAGAAGCAGGCTCCATGCAGGGAGCCTGACATGGGACTCGATCCCAGGTCTCCAGGATCAGGCCCTGGGCTGAAGGTGGCTGCCCTCTAAGTCTTGTAAGGAAAGGGAAAACAGGAAGATGAGGCTAGATTTTAAGGGAAATTTATATTGGATGTGAACATTTATTTTTAAGTCTTAAGTCTAATTTTTGTTCTTTCATCTTATCAAGGGAGTCCCTAAAGCTAACCACTATACTGATAAGACAATTGAGAGCTTTTTAAAAAATTTTTATTTATTTGTTAATGAGAGACACAGAGAAAGAGTCAGAGACATAGCAGAGGCAGAGGGAGAAGCAGGCTCCCCGCAGGGAGCCCGTTGCGGAACTCGATCTCAGGACCCCAGGATCACGCCCTGGGTCAAAGGGAGGCACTCAACTGCTGAGCCACCCTGGCATCCCAATTGAGAGCTTTTTTTTAATAAAGTATGTTTTTCTTTTAAATGTAACCAATTTAAAGGATCCATTGTCTGGCCATTGATGAGTAGCATCTATTAACAGGGACTTAAAACATTAGGCCTCTCAGGGCAAGTGGGTGACTCAGTTGGTTAGGATCCTGCCTTCAGCTCAGGTCGTGATCCCAGGGGCCTGGGATTGAGCCACACGTGGGGCCCCCTGCTCAGCAGGGAGCCTGCTTCTCCCTTTCTCTCTCCCTCTGCTTCTCCCCCTGATCGTGTTCATGCTGTCTCTCTCTCAAATAAATAAATAAACAAAATCTTAAAAAAACAACAACCACCCAGTAAGCTTCTTAATGGTTTAACTAAAGATGCAAGAGGCATCCAGAGAAGGCATAGGTAATGTGCCCCCATGATCCAAAAGTTTACTCCTGGTTAGAAGGTGGAGGAGGATCAATAAACTATCCTCCAGACTGAGAAGACGCTTTAAGAGAAATGAAGCAAGCCACTGCCGTTTGCAGACTTGTACTCAGGGTAACTAATGGGCCGGGGGCAGTGAAGCAGAGAGGGCCAGTGGTGTGTCAAGCAGGCAGCCCATCTAGCAGTACGTGGCCATTCTCCACCCCCATCTTCCACTCATCTGCCCAATCAGGGTTTTAATACCCAGCTTTTATAGAGCAGAGGGCATGCTGGTGCCGTCACAGGTAGTTATCTAAAGTGGCACCATCTGTCATCAGAGGCTCTCTATTAGTTAGCTAAAGTGGGGCCTTCTGTGCACCACTTTAGGGAAAATCAGAACAAACCTTCCTGCACTCTGGTCAGGACATACATTAATCTCCACAAGGCCTGGAACTTCTTCCCTCTGAGGCAGGTCACTGTGTGACTATGAACAAGATGAAGAACCAAAGATGGAGTCAACGTTCTCAGTGTTCCTGTAACTCCCAAAATTAGTCTAAAAAAGCAAAGGCCCTTGCTACATAGGTGTTGAGAATGGTAGTGAAAATGGTATCTGTGGTCTCCCACAAAAACATGACACATCTCGATGCCTGAGTGGCTCAGCGATTTAGTGCCTGCCTTTGGCGCAGGGCCTGATCCTGGAGTCCCTGGATCGAGTCCCACATTGGGCTCCCTGCGTAGAGCCTGCTTCTCCCTCTGCCTGTGTCTCTGCTTCTCTCTCTCTCTCTGTGTCTCTGATGAATAAATAAAATATAAAAAAAAATGACACATCTCTGGTCACAGACTTGCTCATCTGTGAAACTGGGGGCAGGTGCTACTGGAGTGAGATTTTTCAGCACTACCAAGTGATGAAGGCTGATTTGACAAAGCTTCCTGTGGGCTGGAACCTCCCCTAACAAACACTCCTGAGAGCTGGCATGGCTCGACAGAGGGAAAGGGAGCTGGATTCCTAGTCTGTTTGGCTACCAAGGTGCATCCTGAGAGGTGCATCCTCTGGGTGGTAGAGACTCAAGAGAATGTTCTCACTGGTCACGAAACCAAGTTCTTAGGACACAGTACAAGATGAAAGGAAAACTTCATCTGCTTTTTCTTTTGGCTCAGTCTTGGGTCTCTCGGAGCCACATTAATACCTAGGAGGGATTTGCCACAGGGTAGGGGATTGTGTGCTGTCCTATAGTGTACTTCAGTGTGCAGAAGTTTTCTTTTTTTCGTTTTTTAAAAAGATTTTATTTATTTATTCATGAGAGACACACACAGAGAGGGAGAAAGAGGCAGAAGGAGAAGCAGGCTCCATGCAGGGACCCCGACGTGGGACTCGATCCTGGAACTCCAGGATCACGCCCTGGGCTGAAGGGAGGCGCTAAACCGCTGAGCCGCCCAGGCTGCCCGCACAGTTTTCTTGAGGTTGGTGGGTGAGTTTGTGTCAATCTAACTTGTTCCAGGGCCAGCTTATCCTAATATGAGAGTCTTCCTGAGGTGGCAGCTGCTCTAACGACTTCTAAGCGCTCAACCAGTCAACCAGGGCTCTAACGACTTCTAAGCTTGATATGTTGTATTTTCATTTCATTTCATTGTTGTATTTTCACTAATTTTGTGGCTTGGGCTTCAAAAATGTCCCTTAGCAACAGCTTTTAACTCACAGCAAAGTGTGTCTAGACGGAGGCCAATCTGCTGAGAACTATGAACTCACCAGTGTGGGAGGCCAGTTCAAACAGTAGGCTATAGGACCTTTGCCTGTGTTCTGTCGTATGGAAATTCCTTTTTATGAAACAGGACACAAAAGACAGACAAAGGAAAACAAAGACCATCTCTGGGATGAAATGGATCAGTAACCAAGAGCAATCTACCGAATGTAATCCAATAGTTGCTAAGCCCAAGGAACTAGTTCAACAAATATATTTTTTTCTGCTATCTAAATTTAGAAAGAGAGAAAAAGGAATCTCATCACTCTCACTCCATCAGACTCTGCAGATATTGATTCCAGGAGACTGACATGGTAAGAAATATCACCTTCTGCCTGCTGTATGTCAGTATTCCCAAAGATCTCTTAGCGGCGACGTTGTCAGTCTGAGTAGTGTCCAGTGAGTTCAAGTATTCTGCTGACTAAAGCAACTGTTGGGGAGGAAGAATTACTCTGCCCTTCCAACATCCTTCTAGCTGGACTAAGAGTCAAATTGACATGAGACAGATGAACAGGAAAAAATCAAGTTTAATAATGTATGGGGAACCCACAGACATGAACTTCTGAAGAGAATGAGGCAACGTGAGGCCTATGGGAGCTAAGGAGAGGGGTCTCAGGATACAAAGGAGAGGAAGACCATTATCAAGAAGGTGAAAGGAGGAGCACCTGGGTGGCTGAGTGGTTGAGCATCTTCCTTTGGCTCGGGTCAGGTCGTAAAATATTTTTTAAAAAGGGTGAAAGGAGATGTTTCAAAAACAAAAGTTGCCCTGTTATGTGGATAAGTCTTTTTGGTAAAGAAGAATCTCTGTTAATAGCTCTCTTTCTGGTACAAGTGGGCAGTTGAAGGGGAGGTAAAGAGCTGTTGGATTTTGTTCACTTTTTTAAAAAAAGATTTTATTTATTTATTCATGATAGACACAGGCAGAGGGAGAAGCAGGCTCCATGCAGGGAGCCCGACGTGGGACTCGATCCTGGGTCTCCAGGATCAGGCCCTGGGCTGAAGGCAGCGCTAAACCGCTGGGCCACCAGGGCTGCCCGGTTTGGTTCACTTTTATCTCCAGATTAGATTCACACTAAGTGGCCTATCTTGGGGCCCATCTACACCTCCAAATTGTTCTTCTTTCTCAAGATTGTTTCTGGCTATTCTCCATCTTGTATTTCCATATGAATTTTAGAATCACCTAGTCAGTTTCTTCAAAACAAGCAGCTGGGTTGTGATAGGGAATGTTTTGAATCTGTAGATCAAATATGGGGGGTGTTGTCTTTTTAACAATATTGTCTTCCAATTCATGAACAAGGCTTGTCTTTCCATTTATGTAGGTCTCTTTTAAATTCTTTCAATGGGGACACCTGGGTAGCTCAGCAGTTGAGTGTCTGCCTTCGGTTCAGGGCATGAACCCCAGGATCTGGGATCGATTCCCGCATCGGGCTCCCCGTAGGGAGCCTGCTTCTCCCTCTGCCTATGTCTCTGCCTCTCTCTGTGTCTCTCATGAATAAGTAAATCTTTAAAAAAAATCAATCAATAAATTCAATGATGTTATGTGGTTTTCAGTGTACACGTCTTGTATTTCTTTTGTTAAATTTATTTCTAAGTATTTTTCAAGTTTTGATTTATATATGTGAAATTATTTAATTTCATTTTTGGCTTGTTCATTGCTAGAGTATAGAAATACAATTTTTTGAGTTTTTTTAAAAAAGATTTTATTTATTTATTCATGATGAAAGACTGAACAATTTCTCCTTAAGATCAGGAAAAATATAAAGACGTGTGCTCTTCTCACTTGTAATCAGCCTTGTACTAGAGGCCCTTGCCAAGGCAGTTCGGCAAGGAAAATAAAGAAAAGGCATCCTGCTCAGCAGGAAGCCTGCTTCTTCCTCTCCCTCTCCCTGCTGCTCCCCCTCCTTGTGCACGCTCTCTCTGTCAAATAAATAAAATCTTAAAAATAAAAATAAAAAAAGAGGTCCAATAATGACATTAAGACCTAAAGAAATGACCAGGGTGGGATGTTTTTGTACTTTTTAGATAAGGAGACAATAAATCTCTGAGGAATTGACAGGACAAAGAAAACGTAACTTTGGGAGCTTCAATTAATAAGGAATTCTAAATAGAATTTGGCTATCAGAGTAAATTAGTAAAAAGTAACAAGAGTTGTTTATACAGCCTTCTTGGCCCTGAATTTCCTATCTCTGGTGATAAGAATGTCTCTTGACCTCCTGTTGCAGGAAAGATGTATTTTTTGCTTTCAAAGGGACGGAAGAAGGTCTGAGTGTCTTTCTTAGGCTATCTCTTAAGTAACTTTTATTTTTAAAAAATCAATATACCAAAGTGGAGCATTTTGGGACAACCTGCCCTTGGCCCCTACCATCAGTATAGCTAAAGGTTTGTCAATTTTGTTGATATTTTAAAGAATCCACATTTGGTTCCATCAGTTTTCTTTATTGTTTTTCTGTACCATGTTTCATTTATTCCTGCTCTCATCTTCCTTATTTCCTTCTTTCTTCTTGCTTTGTGTTTAGTTTGTTCTTCTTTTGCTAGTTTCTTAAGGTAGAAGATTATGTTATTAATTTGAGATCTTTCTTCTTTCCCACCCGAGTACTGCTTTAGCTACATCTCACAAGTTTTGATATGTTGTATTTTCATTTACTTTCTAATTTCCATTATGATTCTTTCTTTGACCTATTGGCTATTTACAAATGTGTTCTTTAATTTCCACATGTTTGTGAATTTCCTAAATTTCCTTCTGTTTTCAATTTCTGGTTTCCTTCCATTATAATTGGAGAATGTACTGTGTATAACTTCAGTTTTCAAAAATTTATCAAGATGTGTTTTTATGGCCCAATGAATGGTCTGTCCTAGAGAATGTTCCATGTGCACTTGACATGAACATGTATTCTGCTCTTGTTGGGTAGTGTTTTATGGATGTATGTTAGGTCTAGCTGGTTTATGGCATTGTTGATGTTTTTAAGAGTGAATTTTCAGAGGTCCTTATACTACTGCTCTGGAAGTGATTTTCCACTGCAGTTTAATTGAACAAAAAATAGCTTTAGGATGATGCTTTCAAAGAATAAGGATTTTCTTTAGATTGACAACATCAGTATTAACAAAATAACTTACTTAGCTTGTACTTGTCACTTCAGTGCCTCATGAAACTGTAACCTTGTGTTTGGTTGCTTCTGGGAAATGTTGTGGTTTTAAGATACTAGTGAGAAATTTTTCTTGGGCAAGCTCTCAAACTATACTTAGTAGTTGAATATGTAAAATAATTTTCCTGGAAGTATCTAATGTCAAAGGTTGTGGTTGAGTTTTTGAGAAAACCATGCAGATAAAAAAGTAATAGGAAGACATAAGAGACCAAATTTAATTGAGATTTTGCCATCTATAGGACATTTGACAATGCCTCGAGACATTTTTGGTTATCTTTGCTAGAGAGCATTACATGTATCTAGTTGGTAGAGGCCAGGAATGCTGTTAAACATTCTAAAATGCACAAGACAGGCCCTACAACAAAGAAAAGCATCTGGTCCAGAATGTCAATAGTGCCAAGATTGGAAACCTTGCTCATAGATTAAATCTAATCTGTTGAGATCAGAGGAGGAAATATTTAAGCCTTATTAAAGTTTTACTACTATAAACATCATGTGTATATTAGGTGCCTTGATTTTTTTTTCATTATTGACTATATTCCCATGACTTATTTAATAAGTGCCCTAATTTTGTTTCATTGAGGAAAGGAACTCAGAAGTACAAGGTAGAAGAACATTTCTAGGGATCCCTGGGTGGCGCAGCGGTTTGGCGCCTGTCTTTGGCCCAGGGCGCGATCCTGGAGACCCGGAATCGAATCCCACGTCGGGCTCCCGGTGCATGGAGCCTGCTTCTCCCTCTGCCTGTGTCTCTGCCTCTCTCTCTCTCTCTCTCTGTGACTATCATTAATAAAAAAAAAAAGAACATTTCTAAAGTTAATGGATGACAAACTTGAAATTCAGGATATATTACTGAAATTAACATAAGAGATCAGCATAAGATAAATAGTATTAATGGAAAGAGGCCTTTTTTTTTTTTTAAAGATTTTATTTATTTATTCATGAGAGAGAGAGAGAGAGACAGGCAGACTCCACGCAGGGAGCCCAACATGGGACACGATCCCGGGTCTCCAGGATCAGGTCCTGGGCTGAAGGCGGCGCTAAACCACTGAGCCATCCAGGCTGCCCCTGGAAAAAGGCCTTTGATAGGAAATAATGATCTCACTCAGCGATTAATCACGAAGAGGTGTATTTTCTTAAGGACTGAGAGCAATTCAAAAATTGATCAGATACCTCTTCTCTGTGTCATACTAAATACTTAGAATACTTTTATTAAATTTTGTTTTAGATTTCATAGACTTTGTAAAGATATTTAGGTTTTTAACTTATTTTTTTTTCTTTGTCTAATAAGTAGTGCTCATCCTCTAGAATCCACTGGTATGTATGTTCCATGAAGGCAAGGATTTTTTGTTTTATTTTATTTTGTTTCAAGTGTTTTGTTTTCTAATGTTCTCCCATCATCTAGAATAGGAGTCAACAAACTTATTCTATGAAAGGCCAGATAATAAATATTTAAATATTTTCACCTTTGCAGCATATAGTTAGCATCACGACTGCTCAAGTAGGATTGTAATTGGCTATTCTTTGTTTGTATGAAAGCAATTGTTTTCTGTATATTGATTTTATTTTATTTTATTTTTTAATTTTTATTTATTTATGATAGTCACAGAGAGAGAGAGAGAGGCAGAGGGAGAAGCAAGCTCCATGCACCGGGAGCCCGATGTGGGATTCGATCCCGGGTCTCCAGGATCGCGCCCTGGGCCAAAGGCAGGCTCCAAACCGCTGTGCCACCCAGGGATCCCTGTATATTGATTTTATAACCGGAAATATAGTGGAATTCTGTATCACTTGTGAATTTTTTAGTTCATTCTCTTGGGTTTTCTACCAAAAATTATAATTTTATCCATGAATAATGATAGCTTTATCTCTTCCTTTCCAATTTTTATGCCCTTTCATTCCTCTAGCCTAATTGTTTTGGCTCCATTAAAAAAAATTAAATAATGTTAATAAAAACTATCCTTGTCTTGTCCTGGTTTTAATGGAAATGCTTCTAGCATTTTCCTATAATCATAATACTGACTTTGGTTATGTTCTATCATAAGGGAGTAAATTAATCAATTTCTGTTTTTATTAATAGTTCATTTAAAATCATGAACACATATTGAATATATCAAATGCCTTCTCTGATTCTACAGAAAAGTGTTAAGTCCTTTTTTTCTTATTTGTTAACCTTCCAATCTCCAGTTTACTTAGTCTTCCAAACATGCTTTTTATAGTCCCACATTTATCAGAAAGAATCATGGTCTCTAAGGATTTAACTTCCAGTCCTCACTGTTGTCCCGTTCTGATGATAGTTTTAGCTGTCAGCTCACCCACGACGCCCATGGTCTGTTCACATCGTCTTGGATAGAGAGTTCCCAGAGAAAGACTCCCTGTATCGTTTTAATTTATCATCCAGTGGAATTCTATTCTCTGACATCCACATTCCCAAGGCTACTTCCAGTCTCTTATATTATCATCCAGTAATTTCATGGTGGGAAATTATCCCTGAGTATTTGCTCTTCCTTTGGAAAGCAGGGTATCTGTGATGCCTTTTCTATTGTGTTTCCCATGCTTCCTTTCCCTGGAAGCTTCCAGCTGGGTTAGCCAGAAGGAAAACTTGCATGAGATTTGGAAGCTTAGAAGTTAAGCAGCAGCTACGTTTAGCAGCTATATTTACAATCTGCTACAGAGGGCCAGGCGAGTTGTCACTGATCGGCTGGCTGACCTTGTCAGCAGGGGGCGGTACCTGGACACATAGCTCATCCAGCTTCTTACAGGTTCCCTCCTTAGAGTTCTGTGGGACAAGTGCATGTGCTGTGCTATGGCAAAGCCAGCCTCTCTTCAAGGTTACCCGTGGCACTGAGGCTGGAGAGAGTAAGAGATAGATGCAGGTTCCAGTTTGTCTTTGCTGTTATCTGCGTACAGGTCACCTCCAGCTGCGGGTCTGGCTGATCTATAGTGACTTTTGGCTGGCTCAACACTAAGTGCAGAGAAAACAGTCTTTTTTTTTTTTTTTTTTTTTTAAGATTTTATTGATTTATTCATGAGAAACACACAGAAAGAGGCAGAGACACAGACAGAGGGAGAAGCAGGTTTCATGCAGGGAGCCTGATGTAGGACTCGATCCCGGGATCTAGGATCACGACATGGGCCGAAGGCAGGCGCCCAACCGCTGAGCCACCTGGACGTCCCCAGAGAAAACAGTCTTATACAAACTATTCTACCATCCCTACAGTAAACCCTATAATAAATCCCTTGTCCTAAGTGCATTGTGTTTCTACTTCTCTGTTGAACCCTGCTTGATTCAGATTTTCTCGTAGAAATTATTTCACCTCTTCTCATTAGTCACTTTAGGAAGTCTTCTGGTACAATATTATTTCGTACAGAATCATTGAATTTTATATATTTTGTGTCATAAGTTCAACATCAATATTAAAATGTAATTGAATTATATTGAGGAAAATGTCCTTGTTTCTCAAGTGCTAGTAACTTACTTTTTTGTCTGAGGGAAAGTGGTCTCCTGAATGGAAGCCACTGAAATTGTTGGTAATGTATGCTGATCCCTCAGCTCTAATAATCAGATTTCATGATTAAATTATTACATGGCTGTCCTGGGAGACCATTGGTCAAATTGTCCTCAACTGCCCGGATTTGTCTTATCCCTTAATATACAATCAGTGAGTCCACTCTTGTTGGAAACAAATAGGACTAGAAATTGGGACTTTTTTCTCTTGTACTTAACTAAGTCACACTGTGTGCATGTCCTCAAAGATAGTTTATATGTACTGCAATGAATGAAACATGGACTGCTTAAATATTTCTCTTTTCTTCCTTCTTATTTCTTACTTATTTTTTTTAGAGAGAACATGACAGGGGTTGCGGAGGGGGCAGAGGGAGAGGGAGAGAGAGAAGCTCAAGCAGGCTCCACACCCAGCATGGAGCCCAACACAGGGCTTGATCTCATGACTCTAAGATCCTGACCTAAGCCAAAATCAAGAGTAAGAAGCTCAACTGTCTGAAGCACCCAGGCACATCCTGCTTAAATATTTCTGTGAAAGTTTTTTACTCAGCACAGAAAAGATGGTGCCAGTTTGCTATAATGATGTCGTTTTTACATTAGAGAGGGACCTAACAATTAAACATTCCTTTTGTGAGGCAATAGAATTCCATTTGGCTGATGATTGTAGTTTATGTCTTCTGCCATTGGCAATTTTTGAGGAATTGATCCCCTCATGGGCAAGACCCTCTAGGTTCATCAATTGCCAGCATATCTGAGCCACACCACTATACACATTTGGGGCAGATAATTCGTTCTTGTGGGGGACTGTGTAGTGGCATTTTAAACCTTTATCCACTAGTTCCCAGTAGCACCCCCACACTCAGTTGTGACAACCAAAACGATCTCCAGACAAAATCACCCCAGGTTAAAAACCACTGAGCATTTTGTTTCAGACACACTTGGACCATGGGCTGGAGGGCAAAGAAATCTCACAAATGGAGGGTGTAAGTCATGGTGGCCACAAACTGAACACTGCTTAATATTGTTTGGGGAAGAGAATAAAGAGGAAGAATAAGCCAAGTTAATGTTGTGACCTTCATTACTGCTGTGTGAGATGAGCCAGGATGGAGCGGGATGCCATCTTTTCTTAAGTACTAGAATGCATCTGATTCTGTTTCTCTGCATCAGCTTGCCCAGGGAAATAAAAAGTTTGAGCCTGAGGGTTGCTAATTATATTCATTGACTACATGATAGGTGTTACAGTAGAATAGTAACCTGTTACAAAGTAATTATGTAAAAAATATTGCCTTTGGACTTTAGTTTCCAGTAGTAGGACAGGCAAAGTTTCCAGATTGACCCTCCTGCTGAAAACAATTTAAAATACTAGATTTTAAAACTTATTAGAAGAACTGATAGTTGGGAAGAAAGGAACATGTAGGTAATAGATTGAATCAAGATGGAAACCCAGAGAGGGAAATAGTGCACTGAAGCAGTCTTTGATACTGAAAGTACTGGCCAAATTGATGTGAACTTGAACTTCAGCGTCACACTCTTGTGAGGCATGGATTCAGGGGAACAAATCAAGGGCGTTCCTAAGAGGAAGAGTCTAACAAAAGGCTCCAGCCAAAACACTCGGGGCCCAAAGGGCTATAATGTCAGAGGACTGTAATGAAAATTGTTCTCTGAACCTTTGTACTGAGAAGAGAGGGAAGAGATACCCTCAGGAAGATATAATCATAAACTGCTTCTTTAGAGTCTTGGCAGCCCAAATTCATATTTCTTGAGTGTTCTACAAAACCTGAAACCAATAATCTAGTGGTTTTAGACAGGTTTGCTAAGTGCCCACAGCTGGCAGGCAAAGGCAAAAGCCAATTCTCTCTATACTAGGACTTTCATTTCAAATCCTCAAGGATTCCAGTTAATAAATTTTCTAAGAAATACAAGCAAGAAGGGCACCTGGGTGGCACAGTGAGTTAAGTGTCCGACTCTTGATTTCAGCTCAGGTCCTGATATCAGGGTCATGGGTTTGAGCCCTGCACCAGCCTCTGCACTCAGCATGGAGTCTGCTTGAGGCTCTCTCTGCCTCTCCCTCTGCCCCTCCTGCTCATGGGCTCTCTCTCTCAAGTAGTAAATCAATTTTTAATTTAAAAAAAAAACAAAAATTTTTTGGAAAAGGCAAAAGAAATTCAAAAAATGGAAAAAGAGGGACGCCTGGGTGGCTCAGCGGTTAGGCACCTGCCTTTGGCTCAGGGAGTGATTCTGGGTCCGAGGATTGAGTCCCATATCGGGCTCCCTGCAGGGAGTGTGCTTCTCTCCCTGTCTGTGTCTCTGTCTCTCTCTCTCTCTCATGAATAAATAAATAAATCTTAAAAAAAAAAAAAAAAAGGAAAAAGAAATGTGGCACCATGAGTGAGAATTAGCAGAAAAAACAAGAGCAAGGAGAAACGGACTTACAAAGTTTTCACATATTAGTCACAGAATATAAAAAGCTAATGATTACTATACTTAAAGAAAAAAATAGATAATTGAGGGTAGCCTGGCTGGCTCAGCGGTTTAGCACTGCCTTCAGCCCAGGGCCTGATCCCAGAGACCTGGGATCGAGTCCCACATCGGGCTCCCTGCATGGAGCCTGCTTCTCCCTCTGCCTGTGTCTCCGCCTCTCTTTCTGTGTCTCTATGAATAAATAAATAAAAATCTTTAAAAAAATATATAATTGAAAAAATACATTCAGGGGACAAGAAATTGTGAAAAGTAGCCACATAGATTTGAAATAGAGCCTATAGAACTTAAAAAATAGACAACTGACTCAAGAAGAGGAATTTAACAGAAATTAGACCCAGTTGTGGAAAAAACTAATAAACTGGAAGATTTAGCTGAAGAAATTAACCAGAATGCATCAAAGAGACAAACACAAAGAAAAAGTTAAAGATAGGCTAAAAGAATTGCATGAGAAGACTAATGTACATCTAATCAGAATTATAGATGCCAAAGATAGAACAAATGGTCACAGGTAATATTTGTACATAATTCATTCAACATGAATTTATAATTCATGTTCACAGGACATGTTCATACCAGAACAGAACTACCATATACGAAACAAGAAACGTTGAGTTTAATCCAGAAACACAAGACTTAGTATTTAGAAGTGAATCATTAACAAGAAAACATTAAAATATCATATTAACTTAGCAGATGCACAAAAAGCATTTGAAAAAAAAACAGCATCCTTCATAATATAAAAAATTACCTCAAACCTTTAAAATATATACCAGAATAGGAGGGAACTACCTTAACCTGCTAAGAGCACCTATTAGGTTAAAACTAATGAAATTGCTATTTTTGTAAGTCAAAAATGATCAAATGTCACCAATTTTTATATTTTTCAACCTAAAACAACAAATTAGGGCAAACATCATAGTCAATGGTGACATCCTGAATGCCTTCTATCAGAGGTCAGATATAACATGAGGGACTCAAATAGGGCGAAAAACGAAACATAAGGAAGAATTGGAAAGAAGCAACAAAATATTACTCTTCACAGAGATGTGATTATGTTTCTAGAAAAGCCTAAAACATGCACCTATAAATGAAAAAAAGAGTTTAATAAGATTACTTGATCATGTAAATCATTAGAGAGATACACCACAATCAAGGATTGGAAGACTCAGTATTGTCAAGGTATAGAGTCTTCTCAAACTGATTTGTGGTTTAATTCATAGCAATCAAAACTCCAATAAATATGGAAATTGACAAGCTGATTCTAAAATTTATGTGGAAGAGGACTCCTGGGTGGCTTAGCAGTTGAGCAGATGTCTGCCTTCAGCTCAGGGCATTATCTTGGAGTTCTGAGATAGAGTCTCACATCAGGCTCCCTGCATGGAGCCTGCTTCTCCCTCTGCCTATGTCTCTGCCTTCTCTCTGTGTCTCTCATAAATAAATAAATAAATAAATAAATAAATAAATAAATAATCTTTGAAAAAAATTTATGTGGAAGAGTTTGGGGTCAAGAAGAAAAAATGAAGAAGAGCAAGATGGAGGGATTTACCCTCCCAGGTAGCAGGGCTTACTATAAAAGCTATAGTAATTAAGACAATGTAGTGTCATCTCAGGAATAGACTAAGAAACCTATGGAACAACACAGAACCCTGAAATATGCTCACATGTGGACTTTTAGCAGAAGATTGGAGGCAATGGTACATTATTGGGGAGAGGATGAATTTTTCAGTAATTGGCATTGAATATGGATAAAAAAGAAATGTCATACATTTCTCAAAACTTACCCAAAGATTCATGCCAGTTGAATTAGAGAAATAATATGAAAGGCAAAATAACAAAAGTTTTAGAAGAAAATATGAGAGAATATTTTACCCTTAAAAACCACAAAATTTTAAGAAAAACATTGATAAATTTGAAAGAAATCCTTGAAGTTAAAGACTTCATTAAAATTCACCATAAAAGGGAATCCCTGGGTGGCTCGGCAGTTGGGTGCCTGCCTTCAGCCCACAGCGTAATCCTGAAGTCCTGGGATCGAGTCCCACGTCGGGCTCCCTACATGGCGCCTGCTTCTCCCTCTGCCTGTCTCTCTGCCTCTCTCTCTCTCTCTGTGTGTCTCTCATGAATAAATAAATAGTCTTAAAAAAAATTCACCATAAAAATTATGAAAAAACAGGTAGTATAAGATATTTACAAAACATGTTAACTATGCGAGGATTATGTAAAGAACTCGTAAAAATCAGTAAGGAAACAACCTAGCAGAAAAATAAGTAGAGAAAAAAAAAATAAGTAGAGAATTTAAATAGACATCTCAGAAGAGGATATCCAAATGAGCAATAAACATACGGTGAGGCCATCAACCTCAATAGTAAACAGGGAAATGCAAACTAAAACCCCAAGGAGGGCAGCCCGGGTGGCTCAGCAGTTCAGTGCCGCCTTTGGCCCAGGGTGTGATCCTGGAGACCCGGGATCGAGTCCCACGTCGGACTCCCCGCGTGGAGCCTGCTTCTCCCTCTGCCTGTGTCTCTGCCTCTCTCTCTGTGTGTGTCTCATGAATAAATAAATAAATTCAAATAAAATAAAACCCCAAGGAGACATCACTACACATCAACTGGACAAAAAATTAAAAGTGGAAAAGTACCAAATGCTGGTAAAAGATATAGATCAACATATTCTCTTCCATTGTGGTGAAAATTAGTATCCCCACTTCGAAAAGAGTTAGGTACGACCTACCTAGTAAACTTGAACATGTGCATGTCCTATGACCCAGTAGTTCCAGTACTAGATATGCAACATAGAAAACCTTTTGCACAAGTGAACCAGGACATAGCTACAGAGGTTTTCATAGTAGCACTAAACAGCTCAAATATTAACCAAAGTGGAGAAATACATTGAGGCATATTTACCCGTTGGAATGTGTATCATAAGCCCTGACAGTTGGCTTTTCTTCTTGTAATGCAAATACATGATTTAAGTTTTGATTGCGGAGATCTGTGTCAGAGAGGGCTGCGTGGTATAAATGCGTTGCCAGCCGCAGTAGATTAGATAAAGAGCCATGCCATGCCCTATACCCCAGGCTTTTTTGTTTGTTTGAGAGATCCTGATTGATTGCCATAACTGACCATTTGGGCCACTATTTTTTCTTTCTCTCCCTATGCTTTTTTTTTTTTTTTTTTAAGATTTTATTGGGACGCCTGGATGGCTCAGCGGTTAAGCTCTGCTTTCGGCTCAGGCCTTGATCCTGCAGTTCAGGGATCGAGTCCCACATCGGGCTCCCTGCGTGGAGCCTGCTTCTCCCTCTATGTTTCTGCCTGTCTCTATGTCTCTCATGAATAAATAAATAAAATCTTTAAAAAATATTTTTAAAAAGATTTAAAATCTTTAAAGAAGATTTTATTTATTTATTCATGAGAGACACAGAGACACAGGCAGAGGGAGAAGCAGGCTCCCCACAGGAAGCCTGACATGGGACTCGATCCCTGAACCTGGGATCACACTCTGAGCCGAAGGCAGACGCTCAGCCCCTGAGCCACCCAGACATCCTTCTCTCCCTATGCTTTGAATTCTTGCTCTCATGTTTTAAATTTACCAATAAAGAGTGAACTTGCAGAAACCCTAGGCCCCCATCCTTGACCCCAGTAAAAGCGGAATCCCAGATTAGCTGGCTCTCTCTTTCTCTCTCTACCTGCAATGTTGTTGTAGAGCCCCAGGTGTGCTGTGTAACTTCCAGGTCCCATAAACAGTAAGCTTTCATTTTTATTTTTCTTTAAATTTATTTTTTTTGTTTTATTTGCTTTATTTTCATTTTATTTTTTTAAGCTTTCATTTTTCAAAGTTGCCTGATGGTTATTAGTTATTGCTGAAGAGCACCTTAAAAATCATAATAAAAGCCACAAGTGCCAGTTCAACCATAACAGTGCTACTGATAGGCTGAGACTAGCACAAAACAAATGTGACACGGTAATGGGAATGAGCAAACTAGAACCACACGCTTCAACGTAGGTGAGTATCACAGATATAATAGAAAACAAGGAGAGCAAGTCACAGATGATTGCTTACAGTGTAGTTCCATTTATATAAAGTTCAAAGGCAGGTCAAGCTGGACAAAGGATTAGATTGCTTAAAGATATATTCAAAATCAGGGGAAAAGAAAAGAGAACAAATAACACAAAACTCAGAGTAGTGGTTACCTCTGGGGTAGTGTCTTAGCTCAGGCTGCTAGAAAAAAATGACCGTAGACTGGGTGACTTACACAGCAAACATTTGTTTCTCACAGTTCTGGAGGCTGAGACGTCCAAGATCAGGGTGCCAGCAGGTTCGGGTCTTCGTGAGGGCCCTCTTCCTGGCTTGCTGAAGGCTGTCTTCTTCTTATGTCCTCCCGAGGGGTAGGTGAGGGGCTACCTCTGCTCTTATAAGGCCACTAATTCCATCATGGGGGTTCCACCCTCATGACCTAATTATCTCTCCAAAGGCCCCCACTATAAATACCATGCCATTGGGGCTTCAACATATGGAAGGGAGGGGGGTGGGGGCACAGTCATTCAGCCCATAGCAGGTAGGAATGGGTGGATCGCTAGGGAAGGACCACTGGGGGGTTCCTGAGGTACTGACAATGTTCTGTTTCTTAATCTACATGTGGGCACATAAGTGTTCATGTAATTATTCTTTAAAAAAAAAAAAGATTTATTTATTTATTTATGAGAGACACAGAGAGAGAGAGAGAGAGGCAGAGACAGGCAGAGGGAGAAGCAGGCTCCACGCTGGCAGCCCAACGTGGGACTCAATCCCAGGACTCCAGGATCGCGCCCCAGGCCAAAAGCAGGTGCCAAACCACTGAGCCACCCAGGGATCCCCCATGTAATTATTCTTTAAACTCTATACATGTATTTTATAGGCTTTTCTGTATGAACTATAGCTTTCAGGGTTGTTTGTTTTTTAAAAGGAGTGATCTCAAAATCCCGCTGGATAATCTCAGTGCATTGATGTCCTGAAATTTCTGACTCATGGTCAAAGAAACAGAAGAAACTTTAACCCAGAAAAGAAAGACACTACTGACTTTGCCAAACTCTTGTTTTTTCGTGCTAGTGTTGTGATTGATTGAGGGTTCTCGTTCCTTGGAGTAATGTCAAAAGATGCTAAGATTTTTTTTTTAAGACTGTATTTATTTATTTGAGAGAGAGAGGGTACACAAGCATGGGGGGGGGGAGGTGGGAGGGAGAGGCGGGCTCCCCGCTGAGCAGGACCCTGAGATCACAACCCAGGCGAGGACAGATGCTTAACTGATTGATCAGGATCTTTGATCCCTAGCCCATTGGCCCACAAAAGAGGGGGGCACTGTTTTGTTCATTTATCTGTTGTCTGTGCAGGGAGCCACCCTGGGTACCCAATAAATGCACAGAATTGAGTGAACGTGTTCAGTGGGGGAAGTGTGGAGAGGGCCCTCTTCTGCCCTAGGGGCCCTTGTCACTCCTGCCCACCTCATCAAGCATCTGCCCATCCTTCAGCGCTTGCTCATGGCTTCACCCTCCGCGAGTTCTTCTCAGAGCTTAGTGTGAGGCCAACTCTTCCTCCCCTGTGCTCCCCCCACCCCCCCCGTCTTGTTTCTCTTCACAGTTTTCATTTTGCCCATTCTTGAGTATTTTGGGTATGTTGACCAAGCCCACTTATCTTCGCCACTTTTTTGGGTGCATATTGGGTTGATTTGGAAAAGAGAAGCCGTTTCATAGTGTGTCTGCTTTCCTTGGCGCCACATAGCTGACTTGAGGGGACTCCATTCTAGTGAACAATGACCTAAAAATATTCACATTAGCCTGGCGGGAACCTGTGCTTTGCTCTTAGCACCTTCATAAGACTCCGTGCGTACAACACCCACGGAAAGCAGCCGAGGTGTTTAGGGCTCCCCGAGGCTCCTGGAGAGTGCTGTGTGGCCTGACATCGCCCTTGCTCTGGGGAATATGGCCCAAAAAAAGGAGAGAAGGAGACAGGAGATGTTTCTTCCACTGCCACAGTGGCATGTGCACCCCCAAGACTCTCACTCACCTCAGGCCTGGCGGCTTTTCTCATGGGCAGAGAGCTTGTTCTTCTGACCTTGAGGCGTGATGACTAAGGACAGCAGAAAGGAGGTGGCAGCAGGGCACGTGGTGTGGCTCCCAGGGGAAGGATGAGGGGCTGCGAGCTCTTTTGCCAGGGCACTGCTCTTGGACCCCCCGGGGCTCCTCTTCTGGTCGGCCTGTCCCCTGAGGAGCCCTGAGGGAGTTAGAATATGTCTTGGGCTGCAGCCGGCCGGCCTTGCCTGGGGCTGCCTGGGGTGACGGCAAGGGCTGGTAGTGGGGATCCTCTGTGCTGGGTGGAGGCCCCTCACTTTACAGTCAGCAGCATCATATCATCTGTTGGCGGGGCCTGGGCCCCTCCCTTCTGCTGTGCTGAAGTTGACACCTAAAACCGGGCCCTCACCTTCTCGGAATCCCTAAGAGGAGGCGAAGGGACACCTCAGCCCACCGTCCCTGCCAGGGGGCACCGAGGGCTGACAGCTCAGTGAGGGCCTTCTCTGGCCTGGGCTCACTGGGAGTCCCTCGACGGACATGAGCCCACCGGCCTCTGAACAAAGCCCTCACCTCCCTGCCTCCTTTGAGGGAGAGCTGGGGGTGCACCGCATGTGGCTACCCCTGCATGGGCTCCCAGTGCTGCCAACAGCGCTGGGCAGAGTGAGCTCTCGGTCCACATTCAGGGTCCACATCCTGGACACTTGACTAGTTCTAGAACTTCATCCTCCACTTTTCTGCGTCCCTGCCCCTCAGACCAATGCCCTCACCTTCTGGATTCCCCGAGGAGAAAATCAGGGTGAGCTGCAGCTAGCCAGGGCTGTGTGGCACCTCTGAGGGCTGACAGCAGGCCCAGGACTGTTTGGGGCCTGACATGCATCACGGCTTGGGACTCCTCCATCTCCTGATCTGGGTCTGTCAGCCTCACACTTGAGTCCTCACCTTCCTGAATGCCTAGAACATGGGCTGGAACACATCTGTTTACCCCCGCCTCAGGCCTCCCAAGGCCAAGAGCAGGGGTGGGGCTCGGAGAGGTCCCCTGGTTTGGGGACTCCCCTCTCCCCACTAAGTACGCAGGTCCTCACCTGGACCCCACTGAGGGCCAAAACTCCTCCCTCTGTGACAGTAGGGCCACCCATTACACCAAGGCCCTCCCATCCCTGGGACGCTCCGGGCCAAAATGACAGGCTCCTGGACTATCCGGGGATAGGAACCTGCAGGGCTCTGTGGGACCCTCCCTGCCAGGGGGAGTCCCCTCCTGTCACTGAGTCGTAACCTTGTTTGCTGTTAGTTCCTGTGCAGAAGGGGCCGCTGCACCGAAGCCCTTGTCTTCCTGCTACCCTGCAGGCCGGAATGAGGGGGCTCCCTCATCTCACAGCTCTTCTCTGGGCCTCCCAGGGTAAGCGGGGGAGATCTGTGGGGCCTCCTATGCGCTCAGGCGGGTGTTTCCCTCGCTCCTTCACTGTCCTCACCGTGACACCGAGCACTGTGGTGTGAGGCCCATTCCTGGGATGCCGCTCCCCTCAGATCAGGATTCTCGCCTTCCTGGAACCACGGAGTCGGAAGACAGGGCGAGCCAAAGCCAGCTGCAACTGTTCCAGACCCTCGAGAGCTGACAGCCAGGGCAGGCCTCCAGGGATCCCACTGTTCTGGTTGAGTCCTTTCCTCGTTCTTCATTCTAGGCCCTCCCCTCCGTGTCCATCAGCGGCTCGCACTTCCCCCTCTACTGACCTGAGGCCGCCCTCCTTAGGCCCAGGCTCTCATGTCCCTGAGAGCCCTGAAGGACGAGTGCATGGGCAGCCCTGCCCGGGGAGCTAGAGGTGTGAGGGCAGGGGCAGGTTCGTAGTCCCTGAGAGACCACCTATATTCCGGGGTGTCGATCTCTCCGTCCTCCTATGTAGGGTTCCACATCTTGGCTCCTGTTCCTACATGAAAGGCTGCATCCCTGCAAACTCAAGCAACTTTCCTACTGCAAACCCTGCAGATAGAATCGGTGTGGCAGGAGTGATGGGAGACTGGGAAGCCGCCGCTCAAGGCAGCGGGCCCACGACAGGTGTTGGGCTGTCAGAGAAGGAGCCAGAAGGAATCTTCTCTTCACCAACTGGACTTAGCCTCTTATGTAACTTGGGTTCTGCTGCATTGACTTTCTATAAGGCAGGGATGGAGCTGCATGGGTTTGTGAGCCCCTGGCTTTTGAGGTGCTGTGACACTGCGTAGGTAGATGATCCTACGGTCGCCAAATACTGTCTTTTCCTCTATTCACACCACTTCTTTGATATTTTATTACTCCACCTACGTATTCTAAACCAGTAGTCTGTGCACACAGCCCTCTTGTTATCACCTGAGATAGATCTCGGAGTCGTGAAACAAAATGTGAATTATGACACACAGTATCTACCTCTGGCTGAGAGGTGCAGGGTGGTGTGGGATCTAGATAGATTCACACCGCGGGGCTGGCCCTGGCCACTCTGCGGCCTACCACCAGGGTGACCTCAGTCACGTGAGAAAACTCCCCGAGCCCCACATTCTTTATCGGTGGAGCAGGTTGGATAAGCCCTGTCTTCCAAGACCGATGGATATTGGAATATGTGTTGCAAATCCAGCACAGAGCCTGACAACTATTGAGATATTTTTGAATAGCAATTGCCATGATTATTTTGACCCAGACGATGCCACATACCACACTGGGACTTTTTTTTTTTTTTTTTTTTGAGGAGGAGGTCAGAAAACTTGCAATGTTCTAGGGAGGGGGAAAAAAAAAACCCAAATCACCCAAAGTGCTCCTTACTAAATAAATATTTCCCCATAAGATGGTTAGTCACTTGAATGTGGCATGTGGTAGGCTTCCCAGGTGGATACACCGTGACGCTACTACAGGTGTGCAAAGGGCCATGACTTGCCTCCCTCTCAACTGCCCTTGCATGCAACCCATCTCCTTTTTTTTTTTTTAAGATTATTTATTTATTTGACAGAGCGAGAAAGAGAGCACAAGCAGGGGGAGCGGCAGGGAGACGGAGAGGGAGAAGCAGGCTTCTTGCTGAGTGTGGAGCCCGATGTGAGGCTTGGTCCCAGGACTCTGGGATCATGACCTGAGCTGAAGGCAGGTGCTTAACCGACTGAGCCACCCAGGTGCCACCCCCCATCTCTATCTTTACTCATTTCACCACCACCCAAAAGCTAGACATCATTTAGAGTTTGCCATATTCCACGGAAGAATGTTTCCTTTTGATGGAGTGGTCAATCCCCCACCCGCCCCAGGCCAGGGCAAAGTGGGGGGACTGACCAGTATCCCCCTTCTTCTCAGGAACTCTGAGGACACTGCAGTGCACAAAACACCCAGCTAGTGCCCTGTGTCCACCTGCCCGACAACAGAGAGCCCAGGAGCGCTTCTACCCCTGCCCCAGGTGGCTGAGGACTCCTTTCTGCTTTTCCACCTCCCTAAGGGACTGTCACGAGTCTCTCAGACATTGCAGACGTAGCCTTTCCACTGTGAGAGCCTCCATCTGGGGCTCTGGGCCCTGCTCACCATTTCAGTGGCTTCAGCTAACCCTTGGTGCAGCCAAAGTTACAAGTTCCCTCCCCCAGGAGACTGGCAGCTGCCCAACCTGCCTTGTCCGGTATCTACCCTGGACTGCTTCCGTGTGGCATCTCCTCCCTCCCCCTCCCTTCTGTTGACTGTTCCTTCCGGATTAGGAGCGCATCTCGGCACGTTCCTCATGTGGTAGCTTGTCTGGGACTCCCCAGCGTTATTGGCAGGGCCCGGGTCTTTGTGTGCACGTCCTAGGACTAGCGGGAAGCCTCGAGCAGCAGATGCTCCATTCATGTTCACGAACAAAGGAGCGAACGAGAGCTCTAATTTGTGACAATTTAATTTCTCCCACATTCTTGAAAGGCTAATAAGCAAATCCAGGCATATATCTTTTTTTAAATATTTTATTTATTTATTCATGAGAGACACACACAGAGAGAGAGAGAGAGAGAGAGAGGCAGAGACACAGGCAGAGGGAGAAGCAGGCTCCACGCAGGGAGCCCGATGCGGGACTCGATCCCAGGACCCCAGGATCACGCCGTGAGCTGAAGGCAGATGCTCAACCACTGAGCCACTCAGGTGCCCCCCAGGCATATATCTTATTGATTGATTGGCATATATCTTTTAATTCTACCAAAAGAAAGAGGAAAAGGAGTAAGGAAAACCAAGAATTAACCACTTTTTACTTTTTTCCTACCCCCCCCCCCCCACTGTTGTTATCTCAGTGTGGGATTCTGTTACATTTTAATGAAAATCCTATTCCGGCGCTATGTTTTTCTCATCCTGGATCACAATAAAAGACGCAAGGATTTTCGATTTGTTTTACGAAATACAAAACGAGGACTCTCAGACTTGATAACCAGCCGTAAATACGCGAGCTGTGTTGTTCGTAAACTTGGATTCTGAATTTAAATAAACCTTCTTGAAAAAAACACGTTGGAGGGAGAAGGGAGGTGAACCTGCACGTTGTTTATAAATAGCCAGAACACGGAGAGGAGCCGACCGTGCTGTCCCCGGCTCCGCCTGACTGTCCGCCACGCCACGTTGGGTCCTGCAAGGCCAGGACCCGCTCTTGGATGTCACCAGGGCTGCGAGGAGCTGCTGGGGGCGGGGGGGCGGGCACTGGTGGCGGCCTGGGCTGCAGCCCCGGCCTGGGCTCGCTTCTCCTCATCTCTCAAAGCCTCTTCGTGCCGGGCCTGGAAGGCGCCGGGGCCGGTATCAGTGACTTGGGCCAGGAGGTCCAGGCCTTTCATGGTGCTGGTCTCCGCGTAGGCCCTGGGCCCCCACAGGAGCTCTGGCGGGCCCCTGGCGGTACCCCAGGTCCTCTCCCTGCACCAAATCTTTAGTGGCGAGCTTCGTGGGCTCCCCAGACATTAGGTGCCTCCGCCGGGCCTAGACCCCCAGCACATTCAGGGATTCCCACATCTCCTCAGGGGCACCGTGGCCTTTGACGACGATCCCAGCCGAGAGGGGCATCGGGAGCGCGTTCCTGGGAGAGCCCACGCCTCACTCTGACGCCCTTGGGTGGGGGGCCCACCTTGCGAGCAGGGGCGTGCGGGTGAGTGCTGGGGTCGCTTCCTTCAGGTCCAGGCCGAAGACCAGATCCAAGCGCCAACGTGGTGGGGCAGCTCATGCCTTGAGCTCAGGAGCGTAGGCCCCGTGTAAGAGGGGGCCGGTCCCCTCCGCGGGGACAGGTCACTGCTGCAGGACTCCCCCGACCCCGAGGACCTGCGCAGGGTCACCGTGTGCCTTGGGCTGCGGCCTGCCAGGCCTGGCTGGGACCGAGACCCTCACTTCGCCGCCGGCTCTGATCCAGCTCCCCTGCCCCCTAAGAAACGAGTCGTTTCACCCTGACAGCTCTGCCCAGGGCTTTCCAGGCTGACCCCACAGGGAGGACCGTGCCCAGGCCTCCTCTGTTCTCCAGCGGTTTCCCTCATTGCTCACACTGGGTTTTCCCTTGCATTCCCGCCAGGGCCTGGGGCTCCTCTCTCTGCTGAACTAGGGTGCCCAGTCCTTAAACTAAGGCCTTCGTTTACAAAAACTCTGCAGGGCGAAGTCAGGGGCACCTGAATGTGTCAGCTCTGTCCTGGGCCTCCCACGGGAGAGGCTTGGTGCAACTGTCTCCTTTGGGGGTTGACTGGTCCCCATTTCCTCCCTCGGTGGCCTCACCTTGACACCTCACCAGTCCTGGGACTCCACTTTCAGTGCACCTGAGCCTATGCCTTTTACACCAAGGTGTTTGCTTAAATGGGACCTTAGAGTTGGAAGTTCGGGGTGAGCCACTTCCTGCCAAGGCTACTTGGGACCTACAAAACCTGAGAACAGGGTGGGGACTGCATGGGATTCCACAGCTCTCCACGGGTCAGTCGCTCATCTTCACCCAGAGTTCTGACCTGCGCTCAGGGGCAGACTTCTGACTCCTCATTCTACTGAACCCAGTCAACCAGGCTCAGACCAAGGTCCTCCATTCTCTGAGTCACTAGAGAAGTTGGGACACACCACATCTGGGTACAGCTGCCTCCAGCCTCCTGGAGCTGAGAGCACGGGTGGCATTCTGGTCTGCCCCCTCTTTTGGGGGAGAAGTCCTCTCATTAGCACTCAGGGTCCTCATCCTGGACTCCTACGTGGGTGTTGGGTCTCCTCCCGCTGCAGAACTGAGGCCACTTCCTTAGGCAAGGCCCTCGGCTCCCTGGAGCATTTCAAGCAGGTCAGAACTTCCCAGAGCTGGGGGGCAAGGGCACGGGGTGGCTGTGTCCATCCTATTCAGGACCGTCACCTTGACACCTGACCGGTCCTGGAACTCCACCCTCCGCTTACTAAAGTTCGTGCCCCTTAGACCAAGGTCTTCCCCTTCCGAGATCCCCAAGGTGGAAGTGAGGGTGAGCTTCTGGGTATCCGAGGCTGCCTGGGGCGACCGAGGGCCGACAGGGGGCAGGATGGTTTGGGACCCCACTGATACACATCAAAGCCCGGGACTCTTCCCTCTACTGATCTGGGTCCATCGCCGCCCACCCCAGTCTTCATCTTCCTCAGTCTCTAGACAGGAAGCCGGGCCCGAGGCGTCTGGCTGCCCCTGCCTGCTGCTCCTAGGCCTGGTTGGCCCCCAGAAAAGGGATCCTTTCGTTAGCCCCGAGGATCTCGCCGGACTCCAGTTAGGGCCCATGATTCTTCCTGCAGCAGAGCTGTGGCCACCCCACCTGGACCTGCGCCCCCCCCCCCCCCCCCGCCCCCGGTGTGCTTCGCAGACAAGCTGAATGACTGTGCCGGGGCTCCCAGCGCTGATGCAAGGGTCGGGCCTCGGGGGGCTTCCTTGGTGCTGGGTAGTTGCTTCAGTTCACCTTCAGCGCCCTTACCTGCATCCCTGAGCAGTCCTGAGATCTCTGTTTCCACTAACTGAAGCTTGCGATTGTTAGATCAAGTTCCAGAACTTTCTTTCTTTCTTTCTTTCTTTCTTTCTTTCTTTCTTTCTTTCTTTCTTTCTTTCTTTCTTTCTTTCTTTCTTTTTCTTTCTTCTTTCTTTCAGATTTTATGTATTTATTCATGAGAGACACACACATAGAGAGGCAGAGCCACAGGCAGAGGAAGAAGCAGGCTCCATGCAGGGAGCCCGATGCAGGACTCGATCCTGGGATTCCAGGATCAGACCCCGGGCTGAAGGCGGCGCTAAACCACTGGGCCACCCAGGCTGCCCCCTTCCAGAACTTTCAAGGCAGAAGTCAGAGTAAGTGACATCCGGCCAAGGCCGCTAGGGGTTTCTGAGGGCTGTCAGCAGGGGTGGTTCTTTTTTTTTTTTTTTTAATATTTTACTTATTTATTCATGACAGAGAGAGAGGCAGAGACAGGCAGAGGGAGAAGCAGGCTCCACGCAGGGAGCCCGATGTGGGACTCGATCCCGGATCTCCAGGATCACACCCTGGGCCAAAGGCAGGTGCTAAACCGCTGGGCCACCTGGGATCCCCAGCAGGGGTGGTTCTATGGCAACCCAGTGCTGTCAGTCCGAGCCTGGGACTCCTCCCCTACCCACTTGAGTCCACGGATCTCGTAGCCTCTCTGAGTCCCGAGAAAGGCAAGCCGTACCACATGGACGTGGCATTGCTACAGACGCCCAGGCCGGGCAGCAGGCGCAGGGCTCTGGGCAGCCTCCTCTTTTGGGGACAGATCCTGTCTTTAGTACTCAGGGTCCTCACTTGAACTCCACTTAGGGCCCAGACTCGTCGTCCCCCTGCATAACCGGCCCTGCTCCCTTTCCACCGGGGCCTCCCCTACTGGCCGCTCAGGCAGAAAGGACGAGCTCCCGGGCTGAGCGCTCGGCTCCCCGCAACTGCGAACAGGCCGCTGGGCATGTGGGATGTGGGACTCTCCTGGCCTATCTCCAGGTCCTCACCTGGGCTCCTGCTCTGGGCTCCTCACTCTGCAGGACTGGGGCCCAGTCCCACGAGATCAAGGTCTCCCTCCTCCTGAGGCCTGCAGGCAGAAATGAGGGGGCTCCTCCGTGGGACAGCCTGCCTCAGGCTGGGCTTCCCTGGGCGTGGAGGGTGATTCATCACCTTGCCGCCCGGCTGATCCTGGGGGGACTCCGCTCTCAGGAAACCTGGGGCTGCTCCCCTCAGATCAACACCCTTATCTCCTGGGGCTATAAAATTAGAAGTTAGGGTGAGCCAGGTCCAGGCCTCGGGGGACTCGGTGGGACCCCACTGTGCTGTCTGGGTCCTCCCCTGGAAGCCTAGTAGACGCTCATATCCCTCCTCCTACTGACCTGAGGTTGCCCTCCTTACACCAAGGCTCTCATGTTCCTGACAACCCTGTAGGATGATTGGGACACTTAGCATCACAGGCCTGCCTGGGACACTACAGGTCTTCAAGCAGCCGTAGGCCAGTGTCTGTTGTCTGTCTTCTGTCTATAGTCTGTCTGTAGGGATCCTCATTTCGGCTCCTGTCTCCTTGATTAAAGGCTTCCTGGGAAATGCCGCATCCCTTCAAGCTCTTGAGCAGTTTCACGACGATAAATTTTGCAGGAAATAGTTCCTTGCCCCAGAGTTATGAGAGATGAGGAAGCTGTAGCTTGAGACAAGAGGCCTGGGACAGGTGGCGTTGCTGTCACCAGCCAGACTTAGCCTCTTATGTGACTTCAGTTCTATTACCTTTCTCCAGGGAAGGGACAGAGCCTCAGGATCTCTGAGCCCCCGTTCTTTGGAGAGGATGTGACATTGCATACGCAGATGGTCATGTGATCGCCAAATATTAGCTCTTCTGTTTTCTTTTTTTTTTTTTAAACAAGGATATCCATTCTTGCCACTTTTTTTTAAAGATTTATTTTTATTTATGATAGACATAGAGAGAGAGAGGCAGAGACACAGAGGGAGAAGCAGGCTCCATGCAGGGAGCCCGATGTGGGACTCGATCCTGGGTCTCCAGGATCGCACCCTGGGCCAAAGGCAGGCGCCAAACCGCTGAGCCCCCCAAGGATCCCCTGCTCTTCTGTTTTCTTTCCTCGCACTCTACATTTACTTTAGCATTCCTGTGGCTCTGGCAGCGTGTTCCAATCGGGCAGTTTGTGCACAGCCTTCCTCCTTACTGCCTGGGATCTATTTTGCAGGAGGGAGAAGAAACGTGAATTAGGAGATGCAAGGCTGGGCCGGGTGGGAGACAGTGGGGGACTCTCTTCAAGGAGCTGGACTCGGGGATGCGTGAGCAGGTTCACTCTCGTCTCTGCGTGTCCTTAACCGGCGCATTTCCTGTGTTGTGGACCGAATGTCTCTCCCCCAGGTTCATCTGCTGTGATTTTAGTGCCCGGGTGATGGTATTAGCAGGTGCGGCCTTTCGGAGGTGATTGGGTCATGAGGGTGGAGTCCTCAGGAATGGGGTCCGGGCTCCTAGAACAGCACCCTGGGACAGGCCTCTTACCCTTCCCACCGTGTCAGACTCCGCCAGCAGGAGCCGACTCTCAACCAGGAAGTGGGTTCTCACCAAGCACCCAAGCTGCTGGCACCTTCGTCTTGGACGTCCCAGCCTTCAGAACTGGGAGAAACAGTACACTGTGGTTGTTTCAAAGCTACCCAGTCGGTGGTATTTTTGCTACAGTAGCCTGGACGGGCTAAGACACCTTCAAACAAGCTTGGCCGCCCACAGTGATGTACATCAAGGGGCTCCCCAAGGCTCACCTGCCTGAGGTTAGAGGCCAGTGAGCCCTGGTTCCCTTCACTAATGTCTGGAGCGGGCATAGTTTTTCAATAATGATGAATTATGTCAACAGTAGTTGGGGATGCTAATCGGGGTGCTTTCCTACAGTTTGGGTTGGCAAATTGGACAGCTACGTCTTACAAACACCGACTTCTGGGGACGCCTGGGTGGCTCAGTGGTTGGGTGTCTGCCTTCGGCTCAAGGTGTGAACCCAGAGTCCCGGGATCGAGTCCCGTGTCGGGATCCCTGCATGGAGCCTGCTTCTCCCTCTGCCTGGGTCTCTGCCTCTCTCTCTCTGTCTCTGTGTCTCTCATGAATAAATAAATAAAATCTTAAAAAACAAACAGAAAACAAACACTGACCTCCGTTCAGATGCTTGCACCTTATTTATCTGCTCAAGATGCTCACCAGCCTCCGGCATGGTGGAAGGGAATCACGTACAACTGGAACGTTCATCCGGGGTACAGGTATGCATCTTCAGCGTTGATGAGTGACTCCGTGCGTGGCAAATGGAGGTTGTTTGACAGACTACGCAGACCCCCCCAAGGGAGTTTTGTGGGTTTCTGTCACTGATCCGGGCACTGTGATAGACACTAGGGCTGGGGTGGGGAGGAGAGGGACTGAGAGAGCCTTGCCCCATCAGTTACCATCAAGTAAAATTAGTCTTTCTGGGCAAGGCATGACTTGACCACAACAGGCAACTACCACTTTTAGTTGATCTCATTAGTATACCATAAGGAAAGATTATCAATTGTGTGGTGAGTTCTTTTTTTTTTTTTTTTAAAGATTTTGTTATGTATTTATTCGTGAGAGACACACAGAGAGAGGCAGAGGGAGAAGCAGGCCCCATGCAAGGAGCCCAATGCAGGACTTGATCCCGGGCCTCCAAGATCACAGCCCGGGCCGAAGGCAGGGGCTTAACCACTGAGCTACCTGGGGATCCCCTGTGTGGTGAGTTCTAAGATGACTTGAGGCCTGCAAGGCTCATGTCCTGAACTCAGATACTCCCAGTCCCTGGAGAGCAGGGATTTGGCCACTCGGTATGGACAGAGTTTAGGTCTAAATGACTAAGGTGGTAAACGTTGGCCACCTGAGGATAGAGGTTCTGAGACTTTCAAGCCAGAAGGTTGGGGGAAATGTGTGGACACCACCAGCTGGCATAGCAAAAGTATCAAGCCCACTCTGGATTTCTTCACAGTAAATGATGTTATCTGTCAGTGGTCACAAATTTATTTATTTATTTTTTAAAAAGATTTTATTTGTTCATAAGAGACACACAGAAAGAGAGAGAGGCAGAGACAGAAGCAGGCTCTGTGTAAGGAGCCTCATGAGGGACTTGATCCTGGATCCTGGGATCACGCCCTGAGCCAACGGCAGACGCCCAACTGCTGAGCCACCCAGGCGTCCCAGTGGTCACAAATTTAATATGCATAGGATTCACTTGGGGATCTGTTAAAATTCTAATACAAGAGTTCTGGGGCAGGGACCAACAGCCTGCAGTTTTTTAAAAAAGATTTTATTTATTTATTTATTTATTTATTTATTTATTTATTTATTTATTTAAGAGAGTGAATGCTCACAGAGGGGCAGGGGCAGATGGAGAGAGACAATCTTAAGCAGACTCTGTGCTGAGCCCAGAGCCCGACAGGGAGCTTGATCTTACAAGCCCGAGATCATGACCTGAGCTGAAATCGAATCCGACACTTAACCCACTGACACCCAGGTGTTCCAAGAGCCTGCACTTTTAACCAGGTGATGTCCATATTGCTGGTCGACTGATGGTACTTTAAGTAGCAATATCCTGGAAACCTCCTCGAGAGTGGACCCATGCACATAGACCGTTCTAGCAAACCGCACGCTGGTGAGTCAGAGCTAGTCTAGTCCCTTGGAGAGGCTCTGAGAAGCTCTGGGCTGTCATGGAAGGTGGGAAGGGACACTGGGAAACATACTGGGTAGATGTCATAGTTAACAAGTGACCTGGAGCCAAATGCTTGACTTCCCTGCTCCCAGCTCTAGGAAGCAGGGTGGGGATGTGTTCTTAAGAATTCATTTTTATAACCTTGAACACAGTTCAGTCCACATTCAAAGGACCAGATGCCTGCTTTTGTGTCATTTTCTTGGTAAGATGTTACCCGATATCTCTTGTATTAGAAGCTAAAGTTTATCAGTGTTGAGCTCAGTGAACAGGAAGGTTCTCTGCCTGATGTATTACCAGGTAGCCCCGAATAGATTTACCTTCCCTCTAGCAGAAGAGCCTGATGAACCTCTCCTCGCCCATGTCATCTGCACGCCAATTGTTTTCATTATTTAAAAGTCTGATGACCATATGGAAACCCAAATCATGACACTTTACTTGACTTCCTCATTTGTGAGATGTGAGATTGTGTCTGGGCATTCTCTGGGGGTATTTTCTAACTTCAGAAATCCAAGACTTTAAAGAGAATATTAAATTCTCAATATTACAATCTGTGCATCAATGAAGCTTCTTTTCTGACATGGTAGGCAGCGTGCTTACAAAGAGTTTAGAGTTTCTGATAAGAAAATTCATCTGGGCTTTGGGTAGAGCTCTCAGCAAGTACCATGGACCAACCTTAAATGTCAATTGGATTTTTATACCCTGCGCGTCTCAGAGATTTTAGTCTGCTTATCTTCCATCTTATCCAGGAACGCTAGAGCTGCAAGGTCTACTGCAGGCACAATCATGAATCACCACTTTTAGCTGTTTAAAACCCTGACACTTTCAGGCACCATTTACAGTTTAACGGTGGGTTATACATCCAGAAAGCCTTCTCCCAAGATGACCCCATGGTGGTGGTTATATACACCCCTGCACTCTGGGGCTTCCTTGGCATGGCTATCAGTGTGCCCCTCAAGGAATTTGTTCACCGTATTTGATAGGCATGCCTGGTTACCTCTTCTCACCTTGAGTGCAGGGACCTTTGACAGCCCCCATTTGCAGCCAGTTGTGTGTTTTTTTTTTTTTAAGATTTTATTTATTTATTCATGAGAGACACAGAGAGAGGCAGAGACACAGGCAGAGGGAGGAGAAGCAGGCTCCATGCGGGAGCCGGATGCAGGACTCGATTCCAGAACTCCAGGATCACGTCCTGAGTCGAAAGCAGACGCTCAACTGCTGAGCCACCCAGGTGCCCCCAGTTGTGTTATTTCCTGCTCTCTGATGGCTATTATTCCAGAAAGCAGAGGTTCTCAAACTTTGGTACTTAAGCCTTAAAGAGAGCAATTTGGAACGACTGTCAAATGACAAAAGTATATGATCTTGGGGATCCCTGGGTGGCTCAGTGGTTTAGTGCCTGCCTTTGGCCCAGAGCACGATCCTGGAGTCCCGGGATCGAGTCCCACGTCAGGCTCCTGACATGGAGCCTGCTTCTCTCTGTCTTTCTCTCTCTCTCTATCATGAATAAATAAATAAATCTTAAAAAAAAGTTTCTATATTTGTTTAAAAAAAAAGTATATGATCTTGATTTCCACCAACTCCACATTTAAGACGTTTTCCTATAGCAACGCTTGCTCATGCAGGAGATTATGGATGTTAATCAGTGCAACACAATTCATTATAGCAAAATACCAGAAACAACCTAAATGTTCATCAACAGGGGACTGAATAAATAAAGTAGGAGATACTGTACAGATATAAGAAAGAATGAGAGAATTTTGTATGATGACACGGAAAGATCTCCAAGGAACGGTATGTAGTGAAGCAAGCAAGGGGCAGAACAATGCATATATGTTACCACTTCTGTAAAATGGTGGTGGGCTGCAGGAAAACACATATTTGTATTTATTTGCGAGAGCGTAAGAAGCGTCCGGTAGCTTTCGCATATAGGAGCGTAGCCACGGTGGTCACTCATGGGAGGGAGTGGTGATGGCTGCTGGGAACTGTGAGGTAGCCTCGTGACTTTTCACTGAATACCTTTTTTATGCTTTCAATTTTGAATCATGAGGAAAGGGAATCCTGGGTGGCGCAGCGGTTTAGCGCCTGCCTTTGGCCCAGCGAGCGATCCTGGAGTCCCGGGATCGAGTCCCACGTCGGGCTCCTGGCATGGAGCCTGCTTCTCCCTCCTCCTGTGTCTCTGCCTCTCTTTCTCTCTATGTCTATCATAAATAAATAAATAAATCTTAAAAAAAAATTGAATCATGAGGAAAGCTTACTTATTCAAAAGCTAAATATATATTTTAAAAGTATGAGACAAACCCCTTGTGTTCTGAGGAGTCACCTGGGGAGCTTGTTTTAAAGTGCCGATTTTTAGGCCAAACCCCTAGATGTTCCCAGTGGATTGGGAATTGGGAGAATCGGCATTTTGCAACAAGCAGCCTGGGTAATTCTAATATAGATGGTTCTGGAACAGAAGAAGAGCCCTGGAACAGATGGCCACCAACTACATCCATGCGACAGCTTTATTTTTATTGAACATTGAATACATGCATCTGTCCATTTAATAAATTATGCCTTATTATATTAAGAAATAAAACACATTTCTTATCTCCTATGACTTAAATATTCAGCTACACAGATTTGACTTAATGTCACACAGACCATGTACAATGTGACAGAAGCATTAGAAACCTCTTGAAAAACAAGAATACAACCAATGAGCACACTTCATAGATAGAATTTCACACGGTCACACAGTTAAGTTTGCACATTTAAAAAAACCTGAATCATTCATATTAATATTGTGAATTTCTTATAAATAATTCATTAGTCTAAGGAGTCTAGGCAAAGCCAAGGCATGACATTATTTATATTAAGTACCACACCTGGAACTTGTTCTGACTTATTTTAACACAGAGCACATTTCTGATGCAATAAATATTTACAGTTAATAGTAACAAGTACAATTATAATTTACAAAATATGAGTCTAATATTTAAAACAAAACAGAAAATGACATAAAGGAGTTTGTGCCAACTATTTTTACAACTCAGACCTTTTCAACCAATTTTATTACCCCAAATTCTGCTGACTTGGATGCAAGAAGGGCTGTGTTTGAGTCTGTTAACTCCAGATTACAGGGGAAAACATTTTTTTAAATCAGTTTCATTTTCTTAATGTCATACATTATTGATATATCAATAGCACTGGCTAAAACTGAAGCAAAGTGATGAAAAAAATTGGATTGACAACAGTCCTAAATTATGTACTGTACTTTGAACACTGAAATCCCGAGGTATACCAAAATTTTCAAGCTTGTCTGGGAATTAATGAGGTGTTGAATGTGTGAAGTTTTACTGTCCATTAAAACGATCCTTTTAAAAAACCATAACATTATGTGAGTCCTTCCATGTCATTATATGGTTCTGGGAATGAATTTTGAATTAGGAGGAAAAAAGGGAAATATCTTCTAGAATGTGAGCTCAGAACGAGCAGAGAGACGATGGTATGGGAGCTTGAAGCAGGGCACCTAGGGCTAGGCACTCAGATACCGGAGTCCACACCTGTGCTCAGAACTTAGTCCAGGACGTATTTTTCTGATAAAGGCTATTCATGTGACCTGGGTCTCCAGGCTTCTGGCTTCTGGAAAACCGCCTGTTCGGGGGCGAGGCTAATCCTAATTCAAAGAAGGCCGCCCGGATGGACTGTTCTCGCTTGGGTCCTCTGTATATGGTTGTTTGCCAGGGGTTCTTTTCTCCTCGGTTAGTCCCAGAACTGGGTGGGAAATTCTTCCCAGGGCTTCCAGTTGCAACTGAAGTGTGTCTCTGGGGGCAGCTGAACTAAGGCACTTCCTTGCCCACCTACTCTGTGCTATATTTCGGCCTCTGCTGCAGCAAGTCCTTCACTTATGTGCTTAGGAACATCATCCATCCCCTTGTGTATGTCCCTCAACCTCCTTGGGAGCTCGTGCCTTAGGGCAGAAGCCACAGTAGGGCATGGGACTGTCAGTTACCGTGAACCTAATTCCTCACATGCGCAGGGTTTGGGAAGCAATGCTGAGCAGTGGAATGGATGGGGTCTTAAGAGATCCGGGGCCACGTTCGGCTGTGCCATGTGACCTTGGGTGAAGTGACCTCCCTGAGCCTCAGCCTCACCAACTGAACTTTTCAAGGTGCTCGTGAACAAGAAGAGAAATGTGCTCAGCACTGCATTTGGCACGTCACTGGTGCTTGGTGAAGTCGGGCCCCTTCCTTTCCAACACTTCTAGAGCCACAGAACTGCACTGAGGTTTCCCACAGATACGATGTGTTCTGTAGCTTGTGTTTCTGCTCCCAAGGATCCCGCCCTTCTTCTCGTAGACTTCCACTTCAGTGTGACATGGACCACTGTTCCCGCTAATAGGCCTCTCTGGGGAAGCCAACAACCACTTGGTTCCCTGCCTTGGGCCGAGTTAAACAGACTCACTTTGTAGGCACAGACCATCCTATAAACTGGGAAAGTGATGACCACACCGTTCTTCAATATCACGGAACGGCCATGAATAGAAATGAAATCAGATTACGTTGGACCATATGAAACCCTTTTGTAGGTCAAATATGGTTCAACATCTGTAGTTTCGTGCTTCAGCCTCACGGTTCCCTGGGTCTCTTAATCTAATCGTAGATGGTCACTAGTAAACGTCATTTACAAATGTCCATAGTAAAGGATGTTAAGCAGCTCTTTGGCCAGCAGGGAAGGCTTGGATTAGACGAGACAATGATATAAAAGTGCTTTATAGACCATGAAGACTAGGTAATGGAAATTATTTTTGGAATTAATCGTGGACATGGAATATTTTAACCCAGGGGCTCTTAAACTTTTACAAAACTAGATAAATTCCACTGAGTGCATTTCTAACGTGATTTCACAAAAGAAAAGTCTGTTTTCAGTGTGCGATTTGTTGATTGCGCTGGATATATTCAGCTGGAGTTCACGCTTGGCCCTCCCTAAAAAAAGGGTGTCTTTGAAGGCCAAAGTCCCGGTAAGAGATTGCTTGATATTAAACTTACTGTATTTGTGTTGAGGGGGTAGGGGGCTGCCAAGGTGGGGGCCGAGAGGAATGACCGTCACATACAGAATAAACTAGAGCTTGTGAGAGCTTCGTTTCTTTGGATAGCTGACACAGCCTGGCCCCAGGAGGGTGAATATTTTCTTTGTTTTCAGCTGTTAATCCATTTTGTGAAAATTCAGCCAAACGTTAGACAAATGTGCAAAATGTGCTCCATTCCTCCCAGCAACCCAGGGTTAGTTCTGAGCCACTCTCCAACAACAGCTCCTCTGGGACCTGGATGTGAAGGGCAGAAATGGCAAGAACGTTTGCCTGTTTCCCATCTCACCACCACAGAAGTGAGTACTATTCATTCAACTCTCATATGGTCAGGGTCCCAGGGCGATCATTTCTATCTGGCTTTTGGGAAAGTGACTTAGCTCCCGTTTAGTCCACGGATTGAGGGTGTCATTCAACTTGTAGTCCCCAAACAAAGCTAATCTCTCTTAGTAGAAGACATCTGGGACATGAACAGACTCTGAAACCAATAACCACCTCGACTTTTGGCATAAACCAAGACTTAGTAACCTCGGTGTGCCTGTGTCCTGTGGACAAGTTCCTTTATTTCGGTCCCGTGTGCATTTTCCTAACAGGCTGAGTTCGGTTCATCTGAAGCAGCCTCTAAATGGTTTATTTACCTACGGGTTCTCCGTCCTTCAAGATGAAACCAAATTGTTTGTGTGGCAAAGAGGGAAATCTGGGGCTTGTTAATGAAGCAGAAGGCCAGGTTCGGTGGCGGAGTGAGGCAGCCAGAAGAACAGGGTTTAGCTATCCACATTTATGGGGACTCATCAAATCACCAACAAGGAGGGGCCTCATCTGCGCCAAGCAGGGAGGATCATCTTGCTGTGGAAGATCGCTCCTAACAGCAGCTGCGCCTTCCCTGCCAGCAGCAGCCGTTGGTGGGAAGACTGCCTGGTTTATTGCTTAATCTATCACTGTTGAGCTGCCTGCCTCAGGGAGGCTCAATTTAAGATAGATTGAAAGGTAGTGTCTGTCAATTGAATAAACACAGATGGTTTTCCACAGCAAAAATTGATTTTTTTTTCCTTGCCAAAGACATAAGCGCTAAACGTGATTATCTCTGGAAGCCAGGCGTGAAATGTCTTAGCTCCAGCCCCTGCCACGCTCTGCCCTAACAGGGAGGTGATCTCACATGGGGCATGGGGTGTCTCTCACTGTAATTTTAGGTTCCTGAGGTGGAATAAGAAGTTGACTTCCCTAGAGAAAGGCCAAGCTAAGTCCATCCCGATAAGAAGGTTTGAACCCATCCATCAGTTGATTCACAGAACAGTTTTACCAGTCCTGGGTCACCGGCTGGCAGTGGCCTTCTCCAATCCTTTCATTTAGGAGTCACAAAGAGGTGATAAGATTTGCCTCAGGACACACAGCTAGACCTAGGCTTCGATCCCCTCACTGTTTGTCCAGAAGCTACGAAGGAGACTGACACAGTCTACGCCGCGATGTTACCTGAAGGAGTCATTAAGATGAGTCCCACTGCCCAAATGTCTTTGAAAGCAGGTAGATCAGAGGTGCTCGAACAAGTCACACTAAGTACCCAGAATGCTAGACACTGTAGCCCCTAACTAGATATGAAGTCACTTACACTCAAGAGTCTTGAAGAAATCCAAGGGTAAAACTGTGGAGTAGGAGTTCAAGGTAACAGGTGCAGGGAGGTTGGAGGTGAGCAAGGAAAAGTACCCTTTGTATAAAGAGGAGATTGAGCAATATGTTTCCTTATGTGTCTTTCAGCTTTAATTCCAAAACATAATAAGCTAATGGGGCATTATTCATGTGGATTATTCCAGTGAGCCCCTGGAAGTGATAGAATCGTCCCTCTTCTTCCATTCCACTACCGTGACCGTGACTGTAGACTGTCCGTTGGAGGATTTCCCAAGAGGAGTTGTTACAAAGGTAGCAGAAGTGGGACAGCTGAGAGCGGGTGGGCTGTATAAACGCTTTAGAGACAGAACTAGAAACAATGACAAGGCTCAGAGGAATTTAGCAGTAGAGGGACCCTAGTCCTGTCCTCTCATTCTAGAGATGAAAAAAATGAGTCTAGAGAAGGGAAGTCGATAGCTAAGCTCACAGCTAGAGACAGAGTTGGGATGTCCAGTTAAAAATCTTGGTTCTTTCAGCTTCACTACCTGTCTTGCTTTTCAGACTGTCCCATGTCATCGTGGACTCCCAGGAAAGCAGGTGGGCACGGTACAGAAGTGCATGCAGCAGGGAGAAGCGAAGAGGTCTCACTCCGGCTAATACAACTGTAAACACGGATCTTTACAACCGTCTTCATCCTAACTTCTAAAGCTCTGTAGACAGAGAGCCCTTCCTTGTATCAAGAGATGAAAGGCCACGTGGAAAAAAGAGAGCTGACAGTTCCTTCTCACTTGGACAGAGAAAACCAGAACTAAAACCGTCTTTGGATGTAAGGGATACACATTAGGGCACGTTTGCAGAATTTGGATTTATCCGAAAGTGGCTTAACATGTTTGCAGTCTCTCAGAATTGGCCTATCCTAGAGTCAAGAAAAACTTGATTCAGGGTTTCTAAAGTAAGAGAAGTCAAATTCCTTTACTGAGAAAAATAAAAAGATTTCAGTCCAGTATTTTTCTGCACTTGGCTATTTCATAAATCCTCCTCTTTAGAAACTTAATGTATCTGTAGCTGTTTTACAGTCAGTTCCTAAAGCTAAGCCCTCTGTAAATTACTTCTACATTTTCAAACAGAAATACATATTACTGAAATTTTATTCATTTCCTCCCACAGACTTTAGGTAAACATATGTTAAATGTAAACATGTTTCTGTTTCCACTCAGATGTGATCTGGTTTTTGTTTTTTTTTCATATGAAATTACTGCTTTAACGTAGCAGACAGGAACAGCCAAATCTAAGTAAATACACTTGGCTGAAAACCTGTATACCAAAAATAAATACTATACTTTATGTACTTATAAGTGATGAATTGAAAACACAATCAGTTCTTCCCAAAAGAATTTCTCTTCTGTGGTAGAGCTAACTATACCATGGATGACTGAAATGGGGTAACACCAAGAAGGATCTCCGCCGAGTTAGAAGTCAGAGTGTGAGCTAATCAATCCACAGGCTCGCATGGATCTTGGTATATGTGTCTATGTGTTTGTTTGTGTTTTTGCCTTAAAATGATGTGTTGAGTGTTTCTCCTGTGTCCCCAGTAACATCTTTTAAAAACAATCAAGACTCAAGGATTTGTTTTAGACTGACTTCCGGTGTTATCAATTTGAGAATGGTCCCTCATACATGGGACTTTGTCATAGGGTTGGCTTTCATGTTTTGAGTGTAAAAACCAGTTTCTTGGTTTGTGATTATAAGTATTCCTAAAAAATGACTCAGATCATATTTTTAAAGCGCTAGTTTCTGCTTAAAGAAATAACAAGGTAGAGTCTTTCACAAAGTGGACATCTAATGTATAATTTTTCTGCTTTATAAATCTGGTTGTTCATATAGTTTCTGTGACTTAATTGGCCATCCTTGTATATCAGCCGCTTGGTGCTTAAAATGATAATTTCTTATTTGTTCCCTTTTCTAAAAAGGGGGAAATTGGCTCTACATCAGAAGAAGCATTCACAAGTTGAAATGGAAAACGTAAGCCTTGATGGGCCTTTCAAACATAAGAGCAATCCATTTGGGCTTCTCTGCAACCTGCCTACACACTCATAGCCTTCCAAGGGGTCGTTGGAGGGTATACAACAGATGTGAGGGTTCTTTACTAGCCAGAAAGTAAAACCAGGGACCCCCTAGGGCGACAGGGTCAAGGTCCCCCTAGACATACCCTTCATGACAGATGTTTCCATTGATGAGGCTGAAGGTGGCCACAGAGGGGTTGGTACTCTTGAAGGAGGTCATGCAGGTCGTGCTTCTGCCGGTGCTGTGAGAGCGGGTCATCAGGCCAGGCCGACAACAGAGGAGCTGGGTGTTGAATTGTTTCCTGAAACTCTTGCTCAGCAGGTAGAGGGCAAATGGGTTCACGCAGGAGTTGGTGAAGGCCAGGAGGCGGGCACAGATGCTGGTGATGAAGTGGAGCATGGAGGTGTCCACCTCGGAGTAGTGGTAGGAGCGGTACAGGTAGATGATGTGGTTGGGGAGCCAGCAGAAGGCAAAGAGGCCCACGAACACCAGCACTGTCTTGGCAAGGCGTTTCCGGGATTCAATCTAAGGAGAGAGTCACACACACAGAGACAGAGGGACCAAGGGACAGTGTGGGATGAATGCAGAGAGACAACGATTCAGACAGAGAAAAAGAAAACAGGGAGAAAGAATTGGGGGGAATAGATGAGCTCACAGAGCCACAGAAAAAGAGTTCAATGGGAGAAGGAGGACAAGAGAAAATCAAATAAAATGAGAGAACAACCGAAACAGATGGAAAAAAGGGGGGAAAGTCAGAAACACAGAAATGGAAAAGTCAGGAAGTAGAAATCCATGAAATGGAATATAGTTAGAACGTGCCACTGAGAACAGATCCTTAAACAAAGTTGATTACATGCTTGAATGGATTGCACAATGAAATTTTGGTAAGTGACCTCTTTTTTCCTCAGGAGAGCACTGGTGCAGTTTATCAGCCATATGACTCCATGTCTTTCTTGGCTCCACAGTTAATAATTTCTTATTTCCTCTGATGCTCAAAAAAAAAAAAAAACCAGCCAGCTTTGTTCTTTCTCATTGGCCAAACCAAAATAACTTCCTATTACTATTTTTTTAATCTCAAGTTCTTTCTGGGCTAAACTATGCAGGAAGCTTTTTAGACACAGTGGGCTGAGGATCTCCTTTCGCTTCCATCACCCTCTGCTACTACTGCAAGGGCAGATATCTTTCTTATTAAAGAATTTTAGGGGGCAGCCCGGTGGCTCAGCGGTTTGGCATCACCTTCAGCCCAGGGCCTGATCCTGGAGACCCGGGATCGAGTCCCACGTTGGGCTCCTTGCATGGAGCCTGCTTCTCCCTCGGCCTGTGTCTCTGCCTTTCTCTGTGTGTGTGTGTGTGTGTGCGTGTCTATCATGCAAAAATAATAAATAAAATCTTTATAAAAAAAGAATTTTAGGTACAATGGATGTTTACTATTGAGCGGTCTTTCAAATACAGAGACAGTTTCACTCAAAACTGCCCCTCTCTCCTCATAATTGAGGAAAGTAAAAAAAAAAACCAACCAATTTTTTTTTTTTTTTTTTTTTTTTACCAACCAACTTTAAAGGGTGAAGCCACCCACTGAATCGGCTGTACATTTAAACGGATGGGGCATCTTTCTGCTTTTTCCGTCATAAATACCACAGGATCTACATTTGGGCTAGAAAGCAAGAACTGACAAAATCGAGAAAGCTGGAGCCCCTGGTTTCTGCTATTCATATTTCAAGTTTGAAATTATGCAGGGGGGCAGCCCTGGTGGTTCAGCGGTTTAGCGCCGCTTGCAGCCCGGGGTGTGATCCTGGAGACCCAGGATCGAGTCCCACATCGGGCTCCCTGCGTGGAGCCTGCTTCTCCCTCTGCCTGCGTCTCTGCCTCTCTCTCTGTCTCTCTTTTAAAAAAAAAGAAATTTTGCAGGGTTATAGGGGATGGGGAAGGGAGTCTAATGCATTTGGAGGGCATTCTGCATAATGGGCACTCTAGGTCACGTATGTGCTCTGGCTTTTAACCTTACAACAGCCTTACAATATAGGGAGCGATCACCCTATATCATGGGTACGAGAACTGAGGCTCAGAAAGAGTAAACGAGTTAGTCATGAAGTCTGGATTTGAACTCAAATCAATGTAAGCCTATCTTAATTGAACTTTTCTGTTTCCTCAACCAGCCTCATTTTCTTGCTCCCTCTGCTTTGTCCTCGTGTGGTAGTCCTCCTCCTCTCCAAACAATGTGACTGGAGTTAAAAGAAGTCACATCCCATTGAGTCTCAACATTTTATTCTGTTAACAATGCTTGTTCAGATATTTCTTAAAAAAAAAAAAAAAAAAAAAAAACCAAAAAACCAAAACCGTACTTCAAATCTTCCAGATTCTCAACGCCTCCCTAGCTTAGGTCTTTAGTAAGAGAGCAAGATTATAAAGGATACCTGAATTCTTGGGCTTCTGTGGCTAGAAGTTTCCATTTCCCATCTGCCTGCAGATTACCCACCTCCTTTAATTGCAGAATCAGGTGACATGACCACCTAAATACTACCTGTCAGTGGGGTGCAAAAGGGATCAAATCCCTAAAGAGGAAACGAATCAATTCTAAGCACCCACCTGCTTCTTGACGTGTATATTCCCTTCCACAGGCAGATTGTAAGCACTCTGGATCAGATTTCGAGCAATGAAGTAGTAGTAGACAGAGATAATTGACAGTGGGATGATGTAGAAGACCAGGAAGGAAGCCATGGAGTGGATTTTGGGGTGCAGCTCGTTAGAGTGTGGGTATGGGGCACAGCTGATGAAGGTCTGGTTGGTGCTTTCCTCATGGAAGGGATGTAGATCAGAGAACACAGCCTCCGGGATGGCCAGAAGCATGGAGATAACCCAGATCAATGCAGCTTTGAGGCAGATCTTCATCAGAGCATGAGAGGCCTGGATATCCATTGGCCGGACGATGGCTTTGTACCTGGGGCAGGAAAAAGCGAATGTTGTGCGTAAATTGCCTAATATTATTATGGATGTCAGGGCAGGGACTAGGGTGAGGCAAGCCAGGCACCTGGGTACAATATTTGAGGAGGTGCTCACTCCCAGGTTCATGCAAGTGCGGACTCTACTTACACAACCATAACAGCGAGTGCCTCCCTAAATGTTATACCTGAGGGACGCCTGGGTGGCTCAGTGGTTGAGCATCTGCCTTTGGCTCAGGGCGTGATCCCAGAGTCCCGGGATCGAGTCCCAAGTCGGGCTCCCTGCATGGAGCCTGCTTCTCCCTCTGCCTGTGTCTCTGCCTCTCTATGTCTCTCATGAATAAATAAATAAAATCTTTAAAAAAAAAATGTTATACCTGAGTACCTCGCCCTCCTTATCCTAGTCCTGGCTCTGAAGGATGTCACGTGCTCCTGGTTCTTCACCCACAATCTCTCTTAATTGTAAGGATACTTCTCAGAAAAGCTAAAGTGCCTTTCATTTTTCTTCTTGGGCCATAGAAACTAATAACAAGCATGATTAAAGACGGACATGGTGGGTGGGTGGGGTGCCTGGGTGGCTTAGTGGGTTAAGCGTCAGATCCTTGGTTTTAGCAGGTCATGATCTCAGGGTCATGGTATCAAGTCCCATGTCAGGCTCTGTGCTCAGCACAAGGTCTGCTTGAGATTCTCTCTCTCTCTCTCTGCCCCCCCCCCCCCCGCCGTACTCTATCTTTCTCTAAAAGAAATAAATAAAAATCTTTTTTAAAAAAGGACACAGGGACAAGAGGGACAAGAAGGTTACCTTTTTAAAAAAGATTTTATTTATTTATTCATGAGAGACACAGAGAGAGAAAGAGGCAGGCAGAGACACCGGCAGAGGGAGAAGCAGGCTCCACGCAGGGAGCCCAACATGGGACTCAATCCCGGGTCTCCAGGATCAGACCCTGGGCTGAAGGTGGTGCTAAACTGCTGAGCCACCAGGGCGCCCTGTTTGTTTGTTTTTGGCAAAGCCTTCAATTTGGGTATTCAAATGCAGTTTAAGGAACCTGAAGTCATTGAGTATTTACATTTCCCTCTTCTCTTTTCCAAAGGGTGCAGAACAAATAGCCCACTGAAAAAGCATGCCTGTGATTGTCAAATTAGTTTTCCCCTGCCTTCCTTCTCTCCTTCAGCCTCATCTTCTCTTGCAGTATTTGGGTCCCTCCTGGATTCTGAGCATTATGCGCCCCTGTGTTGGGCTGAGTGCTCTAGGAAGCAGACACTGACATGAAACCAGGAGGACAAGAAGTCTATTGGGGAGTAATACCTGTGAAAGGCAAAAGGGAAGGAAGCAAGATTGGATGGAGGGGAGCTGTCACACGCTGATGCAGACCTGAAAGTGACAAAACCATCCTAATTTGTCTGGAGATTCCCCAACTTTAGCACTGAAGGTCCTCCATCCTAGGAAGTAGCTCAGTCCCAGCAAACCGGGACAGCTAGTCACCCTCTACCAGCCTAATGGGAGGCTTTGGTAATTTGTTACCAATCTTTGGTAACAAAGATTGCCCAACAGAGGAGTCCTGTCCTGGGTGGAAATAGTCAGGCCCTTCTATCACCAGCTGCAGGAACTGTCCAAGATGATCATGACCGTAGCTCGAAAGCTGAAGTGGACCCTGAAGGAACCTACAGCTGGAGGCTATCAGCTCACCACAGTCCCTGCAGCTGGATAGTGAATCTTTTCTTCAAGGGAGGTCTGAGCAGAGCATCCCAATGTCTGCCACAACTCCCCGTACAACACCTAGTGCAGTGGGGTGCACACCTGTTTTGTGTGTGTACTTGTCTGAGAACCCACTAGAGGATGGGCCTCTGGTAGACAAAGAGTGTCTTCCATCTTGGCATCTGCCAGCACTGTGATCTGCACACACTTGACAAATATTTGTTCAGTTGAACGTGAGCTGCGATAGTGTGGAAGTTGATGTGAGTTGGGACCAACTAAATGTGAGGGTGTTCATTGTTGAAATGCTCTGTTAAAACTGGCTCCACCATTGATACTCTTTTATACGATGGACTTCAGTGATGGGAGAACACTTATTCCCACTTGCTTCCATGTTGATTAAACTGCCACTGAATTACCACTCTTTGCTGCACCCCGATTCCTCACTCACTTTCTGCCTCTCTCCAGGGAAAGAGTGTGAGTTATTAAGAGGCGAGTTTGAGAAAAAGAACCCAGCGTGTGCACTGGGCTCACAGAAACCTATGGTTGTCTAATTGTCCCTGACTAGGGGACTAGCACATGTAATAGAGGAGATCAGGTGTTTGCAAGTTCATTATTGCTGTGGACCGAAGTCACATTTTCCAAATAGCTTTACCAGGCATAGAAGAAATCATTTTTTATTGTTCTAGATTTCTTTAATTAGCTGTTCCCAGCTCAGGTAGAGAAAGGAGGGCTCTTATTTAATGGACATTCCCAGCACTCCAGCACAATGCTATAGTCCGGCTTCAGTGTACTTCAGTTTGCTTTTCCATCCATAAACTATATTAGTTCATTTTAAACAATTACTGAAAAACATAAAAATTTCGAAGGCAGTGTTATTTTCTTCTGGCACTTTCTCTACGCACTAGTCGTCTCAAACATTTTCATTTCTAGTTTCGAATGTAGGCGAGGAATTTATATCTTTAATTAAAGGTATGTGAACATATATGGCCAAAGATGTATTTCTGATAGCCAAAGCTATCTCTGATAAATCGATTACAGATAAAGTAGTAATTATGACTTTTATCTGCGTTTTCTGGCAGAGAACAGTCATAAGTACCATTAACACTCCAAGTGAAGGTGATTCACTCCTGCATGAGTGACTCACTTCTGCGTGAGGCAGAAACCAGAGTGAATGGCTTACCTCCTTGTCTCTTGGGAATCTTGTACTCCTAAGTGCAAAATACCATGGGAACTGTTGAGCTGCTATTTCAAATTCACAACTTTTGAAATATTTAAGATAGTATGAAAACATTACTTTTATAGTCTTGCCAGAAAAATAATTTTAATCTAAATAAGCTTCTAGATCTATGTACCAGTTTTCAGGAAATGTGGGGAATAAAAGAATCTGCTAAATGATGCCAGGAAGATTCAGTCAAATCCTGAATTGGAAAATTCTACGGGAATGACTCCATTTTTTCCCAACAAATATATGGCATAAAAAAGGGAAAAGATATTTAAAAAAAAAAAAAAAAGGAGAATGGTTATAGACTTACTGAGATGTGTGACATACTAAGTGTAATGTGTAGGCTCCTTTTGGATTTTGATTCAAACCAAACAACCATAAAAAGATATTTTTGAGACTATTGAGGAAAATCAAATACATATTTAGAACTGGTGATATTAAGGAATTATTTTTAATATACTGGGTATGATTATGGTATTGTGGGTCTGTCTTTTTAAAAAGACTCTATTTATTAAAAACATGCCCTAAAATACTTACCATGAGTATATTTACAGTGAAATAATATAGTGTCCGGGAATTGCTTTTAAATATTCAGATACATTCATATATCACTTGTGCAATTAAAAAATAAGTGAAAATGCACTGCAAACAATTTTCTGTTATGGAATATTCATACAAAATCAAAGTAATTAAAGAAATCCCATTTACTAAGCTCTTGCTTTGTGCCAAGCAGAGAATTACATCTACATTATCTAATTTATGTTCCAGACAACAGATAGGTGCGATTATCCTCATTCTACAGGTGACAAATTGAAATTCAATTTCAGAGGTGGGGGGAATTAGCATGCAATTGAGGACCAACTCCTTTCAGGATATCATAGCTCAAAAGACAACTCTGGGTAAATCCTTCTTAGAAGCAGAGAAATAGGAGCACTTGGGTGGCTCAGTGGTTGAGCATCTGCCTTTGGCTCAAGTCATGATCCCAGGGTCCTAGGATCGAGCCTGCCTCTCCCTCTGCCTGTGTCTCTGCCTCTGTCTCTGTGTGTCTCATGAATAAATAAAATCTTAAAAAAAAAAAAAAGGGAGAGAGAGAGAAACAGACCAGAAGTTTCCCAAATGTGTCTGGAACACACCAAATGTCCCCTGGAAGTCTAGCGGTTCTACAGAGCATGGAACATGTCAGTCCATTTCTTCTTCTGGTTTAGACAGCTCTCCCTGGAGCTCCCAATGCAGGGGGTCGCCACTGGGGGTTCTTGTTTAGGAGTGATGGCTAGTTGGACTGGGGTGGATACCTGATCTGAGACCAGCCAGTGAACTGCCTGACCAGCAACTAAAGAGCTTACGCATTTAAACTGAAAAAATTGAGAGGATGTAGTTAGTTGATAACAGATGCTGGAAATAAGATTTTGATGTCAAAGAAGGGATTGGGCATATTTTAACCACGTACAAAATGAATAAGCAGAGTAGGTGGATTGAGAGAAAGAGAAAGAATGAGGCACACGTACAAGAGTAAGCTGATGGGGCGCCTGAGTGGCTCAGTTGATTAAGCATCTGACTCTTGATTTCGGCTCAGGTCATGATCTAAGGGTCATGAGATCAACCATGAGATCAAACGCTGCAGTTGCATCGGGCTCCATGCTCAGCATGGAGTCTGCCTGAGGCTCTCTCTCTGCCCCTCTCCCCTTTCTCCCTCTCTAAAAAAAGAAAAGAAAAAGAAAAAAAAAAAAAAAAAAGAGGATGAGATGATGTGGCCTTGAGTGAAACAGAGGGTCCTTGGTTCCTGGCCCACGAACTGCTTTTGAATGTACAAGAGGTCTCCTGTTACAATCTCACAGTTCTCCCATTCCCTTTTCACTTGAGTTCGAGTGGCTTCTGTTCTTTGTCAACAAAAGAGCCTTATCTAGAATAGTTAGACGAGATGGACATTTAAAGTTATCATCAGATTTATTTCCAGCATCATTCTGCATATGTCATCTCCTACTTGCTGCCCTCTGAAAGAATGAGCCATCGACTTTATTTATTTATTTTATTTATTTATTTTTTTCATCGACTTTAATTGTACTCAAGGGACAAAGAGTCTGTGGTCTGTTCCTAAATTCTCCATTACTTTCCTGCCTTCCTCCTTCCTTTCTGCCCAGTCCCAGAGTCTCCATTCACCTGAATCCCGTCCTTCCAAATTCTAGTTGATAAGTATCATCTTGATGAAGCATTTGCTGCCCAATCTAGGCTTCCGTGATTCCTGTTCTTTCTCCTAACCTGTCTAATTTTATGACAGGATTATCGATGCTTTTCATTTAATGTCTACTGTGCACCATCTTGAATTGTCTGCTAGCTTCCCATGGGTATGTCTTTTCTACCCGACTTCCTAATAAATGTCCTGAGGTTAGAAGCTTACATCTGTTCCTCTTCTCTTCTTTCTGTATCACTGAAACTGCTCCAAGTCTCTCGTTCTGCATGTCACTTACTTCAAAGTAGAGGCTCAGTGCATACTTGCTAATTAATTAATAATATGTGGCGTGCAGGTGTGTCTCTTACTCCCAACTTCTCAAAAATGAGAGTAAATTTTCTTTTACATATTTAGTAAGAATCATCCTTCCGTAGACTGACAAATTCACTCCTCTGATACTATGGGGCTCAAGACAATTGCCTCCCACTCCTGAAAACATCTGTGCTTCATTTTTCTTATGCAAACATTGGAAAGGTCAGAAACATTCTGTGTAATAAGATTAATGTCTCAAAGAGTTTTTTGGCAAATAGAAGTAGCAGACTCCCACTCTCAGGGTTGGAAAACTTTGCCCACAGAAAAGTATGTCTTTTATTCAAATATGGGCAGTTTGTTTTTAAGGATCCAGCATTTCGGCCCTCATTTGTCCATAATTACCTACTGAAGTCTGTAGGAACTGTTGAACCACAGTATTTTAAAAGCTCCTGATGCACACTACCTGGAGTGGGCTGAGGTGAAGAGAAAGTGAAAGGAATGAAACGGTCTCTAGGTAATTGGCACATTGTTGGCATTTAAATGAGAATCCTAACACCTAATCAGTTTTGACGAGGCTCTTAAACATCAGCTTGATTTTCCTCTGGAAATAACACCAGGAACTTTTCTGAAGAAACATGAGGGGATTATTAGCTGATTTGTAAAATGACTGTAATCCCGAGGAATGGGATCTTACTACCTCCCTTTGAGCTATTACTCTGCCAGTGGAGAATTCGGTGGTCCTTGGTACGAATCCGTTATCTTTAAGTGTGTAACAGATTACAGTTACTCTTTTCTGTTCTCTCCAGGCCAAATAACTCCAATGCTCCTTTTCACTCCTTCTTGATATACTCTGGTTTTCTCTGGGCTTTAATGTGGACTTGGGAGCAGAGATCTGGTTCCTAATGGTGATTCTACCCATTAGATTTATGGTCTTAGACATAAATCTAAGGGACTCTGCACTTCAGTATTCTCAACCCTCCAAAGCAGATAATAACTGCAGTCCTCGATGTAAGAAATGATTCTGGCAAGAATGATAAAACCACCGAGGGAGAGGTTTTAGGGGAACAGGATATTCATATAGTCTCAAAGAGTCTCCCCATAGACTACTATCTAATTGCAAAGAGGAAAAATGTACCTTTATGTTGGGGAGATCCAGAAGTCACCCCTTTAACCAGATGGTCAAACCCAGGGTGAACTTCTCCACTAGTTAGAGTAGGCACAAGGTCTATGGCCCATGATACTTTTAGGGATTTAGAAAAGGGTTTCAGTTTCTTTTAAAATGAGAAGAAAAAAATGAATATAATCCATCTTGGATTATATTTATCTTTATGCTGATATAATTATAAAATATAATTCTTAATTTTTTTTTAATGGAGAAAGGGTCCCATAAAGGTAAAAGTGCCAAGGGCCCATGAAACTCATAATTTGGCCCCGATTAAATTTAGCATCACCAATACTGGGACCATCTGAAATCATTTATGTGCCTCCTGATAAAATGCAGTGGGAAGAACACAACATTGCCTATGCAGTCGTCTTGCCCAAAAATTTTAACCTGAATCTATATATGAGGAAACAATCAGACAAATCCAATTCTGGAATATTCTATGAGATAACTGGCTTAGATTCATCAAAACAGTCAACATCATTTTTTAAGAAGAATATAGGAGAGCTACTGTTACACCTTAAAGGAGATAAAAGAGATGTAACAAGTAATCCTTTTCACAATATGTACATATAACAAATCATTATGTTATGCATCTTAAACTTATACAATGTTATGTATCACTTATAACTCAATAAAACTGGAAAAAAAAGAACCAAATCTAATGCATATGCCTTAATTTTATCCTGGATTTTTTTTTAAGTAATGAATTAAATTTTTTTTTGGAAAATGGGGGAAATGTGACTACATATCAGATGGTATTAAGGAATTATTGTGAATTTCATTAAGTGTGCTAATGATACTGGGGTTGTGCAGAAGAATGTCCATGTTCTTAGGGAATATACACTGAAATAGGAGTGAAAGGTTAAGATATTTGCACTTTACTTTGCAGAGTTCAACAAAATAAAACAAATGTGTATGTATATACACACATACACACACATACACACAGAGCAAGAACAAAGTCTAGGAAATGAATTGTTGAATGTGGGTGGGTATTATATAGAAGTTCATAAACAAGAGAGAAAACATGCTAAAATATAGAATTTTAAAAAGATAAACTAAAGAAAGAGATAAACTAACAGTAAAATAACATAAAATAATGTGTTAGGGGCACCTGGGTGGCCCAGCTCAGGTCTTGATCGCAGGGTTGTGAGTTCAAGCCTGCACTGGGCTCCATGCTGAGTGTGGAGCCTACTTATAAAAAGAATAAAATAAAAAATATGTTCTATAGTTTATTCTCTTTTATTAACTGTAAACCTGTTTGTCATCGGAAAAACTTTCTTATAATTCTAACATGATTGAATGTGTCATATCTGATTAGTGCCTATACCAGGAATGAGGGAACTTTGTTATAGTCACATTGTTCCCTTGGGCTTGCAATTTTAGTATCATTTACAATCTGTGGGGTTTTGTTTAGCTCTGTTTTGTAGGAATATTTTCAAGCCACTTGTCCACTTGGGGACATTAATTTAGTTAAAACTAGATCATACCAAAACACAGCATTCTGCAGAACCTCTCCAAAACCTGAAAAGTGGAGGGAAGAATGAGGTGCCATTGTTGAGTCTCCTTGAACATGATGAGGGATCCTCTGCTGTGGACTCAGGGAGAGACTGAGCTTCAATTTGGACACTGCATATTACTAACGTTTAATTCATCTTTATTTTTAAATAAAAATCAATATAAATAGAAATTTTTATATTTTCCTCCCTTACCTGTTAGACCAGGTTGCACCTCTTCGGGAGGGCATGAACCCCACTTTGCAGTCCTTACAGATGGAAATTTCCCTTGTAAATGGCTCTTACAAAAGGGCACCTTTGGTTAGGATTTTCAGAACTTGTCCTGTCTCTGCTGTTTCTTAAGAAATAACCAGCCTAAAATCATCCTTATGCCAAAGTGGCACATTTTGGGGTGGCAAATTCTGCCCCCCTTTGGCTGGCATTGAAATTAAGGGAGAAAAGCAAAAAAAGTATTAGATGTCTGTTTCCCACCTGCTCCATCCATCGTGAAAATGCTATGTTTCTAGGCAGACACAAAATTCACTTCTTTGACTCTGTTATACTGAATCTCCTGCCTTTTTTACTGCTGTATACACACCCTGAAGTTCCCTGTGGCCTGGGCCTAGAGTAAGGTCCGAGCTCTTTCATAAATTCAGAGGCGTCAGGGCCAAAAGAGGCCGTCCAAATGAGACATGGGAGCCAAGTTGAAAATGGCATCAGGGAAGATCTAGAGTCTGGCACGGGAGAAGGTTCAGAAGTGCAGGTGCTATTTCTGGGCTATGAGTGATGCAGAAGCCGGGCATAAGATGGAGAGAGATGCAAGCAATTGTTGGACATCTTATGGTGCCCTGGCAGAAGGAGTTGGGCAAACACTGACCTTTGGGCCCCAAATGGGTTTCAGCAGGGTGACCTTATTCCAAAGCTCAGAGCTAATCTGATAAGGGAATTTGTCAGAAGGAGTATAACCAGGAGGAAATACTACAGTTCCCAGTGGGTATGTTTAAAATGACAAAGGAGAGCAGAAACCCAGTTAAATTTCAGTAGGTGTGCACACATCCTGGTACAAGTTGTTCGTAGGCCATTCCTCAAAGATGTTATGGAGGGAAGAACATATATTTATAACTTGTTAGGCTTTTTTAGCAATTTATGAGCCAAAAAGTTTGAAGAACATTTATAAATCCCACTTGCAAGTTGTAGTTGGACGTGGCCTGCATTTACTCCACCGAGTAACACAGAAGATAGAGAATGGAGGAAAATCACAAAGACAGATAAAAATCACCCATGCTTTAGGGCGGAAGATAAAATAGACTCGGGGTAATAAATTGTCTTTATAAATTGTCATTCACCACCCAACAGACTCGGAGACAAGGATTTAGGTGCAAGTAGTTTGTTGGAGAGGAGATCCCAGGAAGCACAGGGCAGGAGGGTGTGGCGGAGCTTGCGTTTCAACATTGGCCCTGAGTCCAGATCTTAAACCGTGAGACCTTCAGATCTCCGTTTTCTTCATCTGTGAAAGGGAACTCATGGTATCACTCTTACTTGCTATAAGGAGGAGCTAAGTGAGGAGTCTCAAAAGTACTCTGAAAACTAGGAAGCACGATTTAAATAAAAAGCGATTGCATTTCATGAAAAGAAATGACTGTCCACTGAACAACACCTGGGTGAGATTTCAACAACATCCTCTTGGCTCCCTTATGGACATAAATAACAATCATGCTCAGGGTACACTCATTCTCTCTCTCTCTCTTTTTTTAAGATTTTATTTATTTACTTGCAAGAGAGAGAGAGAGCAAGCAAAACAGAGAGCACAAGGTGGGAGGAGAGGGGCAGAGGGAGAGGGAGAAGCAGGCTCTCTGCTGAGCAGGGAACCCGACCTAGGACTCAATCCCAGGACCCTGGGATCATGACCTGAGCTGAAGGCAGACACTTAACCAACTGAGCCACCCAGGAGCCCTGGTACACTCACTCTTGTGACTAGGAATTCTAACATTTCATAAAGAAGTTAATACATTATCTCATTTCATCATTACAAAAATTGTAATAGTCCTATGATATATTAAAAGTAAATACCACCAAGGGCAGCCTAGGTGGCTCAGCGGTTTAGCGCCTGCCTTGGGCCCAGGGCCTGATCCTGGAGTCCCGGGATGGAGTCCTGCGTCGGGCTCTCTGCATGGAGCCTGCTTCTCCCCCTGCCTGTGTTTCTGCCTCTCTCTTTCTTTGTTTCTCATGAATAAATAAAACCTTAAAAAAAAAGTAAATACCCTTATCCCCATTTTATCAGAAAACTGAGACCTAGACTCACACAGTTGACAATGCGAAGAACCAGGGCTCAAACTCAGACATGTATTCAAATTCAGTGCTTTTGAATTTGTCCTCACTATGAATAGCGCTCCACTAAATGTGACCTCTAGGCATTAACAATAAAAGAAAGAGAAAACAATACAATGAAAGAAAGGACAGTTACTGTTTAATAGGTAGGGAGTTTCAGTTTGGGAAGATGAAAAACCTTCTGGAGGTGGATGGTGGTGATGGTTGCACAACAATGGGAATGTACTTAATGCCATAGAACTGAGCACTTCAAAAATGATCAAAACAGGAAATTTTATGTTCTGTATATTTTATCACAATAAACTCAGGAAGGAAAGAGGAGGGGGGAGAGAGAGAGCGAGGAAAGAAAAGTTTGGAAGTTTGTCACCAGGCAACCTCGGGGGCGTCTTAATTAAGAACCATTGAAAAAGTTTGCTTTGAGTCAGCAAAGCTATCATCATGGAAAATGGTCTAGATAGTGCATTTGAATGACTTTTTTTCAGTTAAAAATTTTAGTATAAAAGTGCTAACAGCCTTTTCCCAAGACATCTCCCATGGCCCAAACACTTCCTATTTCTCTAACCATTTCAGGCCCACACAAATCCCTGAAGGTACTGAGGAAATGATTCTCCGGGAGCACAATTCCACCTTTTTGCAATTTTAAAGGGCCTTGCTTCCCTGAGAAGAACTTAGAGGAGGCAGTACTGTGCGTGCTGGTGAAACAGTTTGGAGGAGGCAGTGAGAAGCTCAGTGTGTGGTCACATCATTCCCCATGAGCAAAGGGAAGCTTCTGCTTGAGAAGCTTCTGCCCCCAAGCCCGCCACCCATGCAAACTGGAATCCGGGTGAGCCTTGAGCTAAAACTCTCTCCTTTTCTTCATTTAAACAATTGTTAGCATCACCGAGGACCCAGGGCACACTGGAAAAAGACACATATCTTAAAGATGTTGGGGTCTGACTCAGTTTTTAATTCGAAAGCAAATGCGCAGGACGACAGGGCCTCATACTTTTATTTTATTTTTTAAAGGATTTTATTTATTTATTCATGAGAGACATAGAGAGAGAGAGAGAGAGGCAGAGACAGGCAGAGGGAGAAGCAGGCTCCATGCAGGGAGCCCGATGTGGGACTTGATCCTGGGACTCTAGGATCATGCCCTGAGCCCAAGGCAGATGCTCAACCGCTGAGCCACCCAGGCGTCCCAGGGCCTCATACTTTAAGGCACCACACAGCTGTCTGATTCGTGTTGCATTGTTTTTATTATATCCCCCAGGAAGTCTGTCCTGGCTAACTGGACAAGGGTCGTGGATTCCCCTAGGTTCTACTCTGATATTATGATAGTGATGCAACGGACAGATGTAGCTGCACTTGTGATGAACGCCCCATAATGTCTAAGCGTGTCCAATCACGAGGCTGGACACCTGAAACTAATGTAACATTGTGGGTCAACTGTGCTCAGAAAAAAAAAAAACCAACACTTGCTACTAAGTGACTGCGTCAGCAAGCGTGCACACACTGCTACATCAGGGACGGCAGACTAAGGATCTACTGGCCAAAGCTGTCCCTCTGCCTGTTTTCATGTGGCCCACAAGCAAAGAAGAGTTTTTTACATTTTAAATGGTCGGGGAAAAAAGTAATCAAAAGATGAATCACATTTTGTGACATGTGAAAAGTACATGAAATTCAAATTTCAGGATCAATAAATAAGGCTTCACTGCAATGCAGCTATGCCCATTTTTTTTTAAAAGATTTTATTTATTTATTCATGAGAGACACACACAGAGAGAGGCAGGGACACAGGTAGAGGGAGAAGCAGGCTCCATGCAGGGAGCCCGACGCGGGACTCGATCCCGGGTCTCCAGGATCAGGCCCCAGGCCGAAGTTGGCACTAAACGGCTGAGCCACCCGGGCTGCCCCCACTTTCTTACATAATATCTGTGGCTGCTTTCGTGCTATAACGGCAGAGTTGAGTAGTTGCAAAGGAGACACTTTATGGCCCACGATGCTGAAAATATTTATTATATGGCCCTTGAGAAAAAAGGTTTCCTGGCCCCTGGCCTGTGTGCACTGAATGTGTGAACACGGCCAGCATTTCTGCTGCTCTCTGCCTGTCCATACCCAAATCGTCGGTTCCTTCTTTATTGGAGGAGAGAATCTGTCTTCCATGTCGCACAGCGCTCTGTCAGGCTTCTTAATTTGTGATAATGAAGACAATAGGCCACTGACCTTTAGCGTCGTCGGTCTTCCAGTGTTAAACACCCATTGTTCAGGATGCTTAGTCAATTTATTAGCACAGGTAGGTACTAATTCAGCATCTCAAGCTCTGCTTGGCACTATGGATATAAAAGTCCCTGACCACTAAGGATTTAAAATCTGCTCAGAGGGATCCCTGGGTGGCGCAGCGGTTTAGCGCCTGCCTTTGGCCCAGGGCGCGATCCTGGAGACCCAGGATCGAATCCCACGTCAGGCTCCCGGTGCATGGAGCCTGTTTCTCCCTCTGCCTATGTCTCTGCCTCTCTCTCTCTCTCTGTGTGACTATCATAAATAAATAAAAATTAAAAAAAAAAAATAAAATCTGCTCAGAGAAGCAAGCTATGCCCCCGGAAAGCCCTGATACAACAAGAGAAAGATACACACTAGGGTGCCCTTTGTGAGACATTCTTAGAACAGACGGTGCTGGGTCAGCATATGAAGTGCTTACCATGGTACAGACGTATGAGAACATGGTTTACGACAAACCTGCTTTCTATATAATTACGGAATAGAGAACTTAAGAGTCATCAAGTCCCATTTCCTGTACATTACAGAAGAGGAAACTAGTGCCCACAGAGGTCTCATGGTCGGTTAGATGAGAAGACTGGAACCTGGGTCTCTGGATTCCCAAGTTAGCTATATTTAACTGTAGCTCTTTAGAGTCTCAGGTCTTTTTAAAGCACCAGTAAAGAACGCTTGAAACTAAATATTTACTATACTTATCTTCATCCTGTAGTACATGTTTTCCTCAAACCATCATTTTAACCTTCAATTTCAACTCTGCTGACAACCTAGGAAAGAAAAGATGCCAAATTCTGATTTTTCTGTTCTTCTGTGGTGTTTCCAATCATTTAAAGTAGAAGGGAAGGGATGCCTGGGCGGTTCAGTCAGTTGAGCATCCGACTCTTAATTTTGGCTCAGGTCATGATCTCAGGGTCGTGGGATCGAGTCCCATGGGCTCTGTGCTCAGCAAGAAGACTGATCCTCTCTCTCTCCCTCTGCACCCTCCCTGCTCAAGCACATGCGCACATGCACGTGCTCTCTCTCTCTCCAACAAATAAATCTTAAAAAAAAAAAAAAAAGTGGAAGAGGAAAAAAAATACTGAAGTTCTTAAAAATCTGTTTTGATTGCTATTTATTTAAAAAGAAATAAGCATTTCCCATATGTTCTCATGGAGAAACCACTGTGGATTGTTTTTACATAATTTTGTATTGTTTTTTAATTATGTTTAACATGTCTCTCATAACAGAGGCCTGACCCTGGTATGAAACTGCCGATAACAAAACAAACAAAAAACAGCACCAAAGGGAAAAAAAGAAACCTTGAAAAGCTTGAGGTTGACCTGCAGTCATTCTATTTATATGTAGACAGCATAAAGAAATAAGTGAGTCACATGGACATATTATTATTGTTACAATAAGTTCTTCTCACACTGGAAATAAATTTCTTTATGTGCTGCACTTCGCATTTTCTTCCTGCTTCTTTCCTATGTTACCTGTAGCTATTCCCACTGGCCAATTGGTCTGAGTACAATACAAAAAAAGAAAAAAGTAATAAAGAAGTGAAGTTTAAAGAAATGTACATCAGGAACATTTTGGCTCTTTCTTTCCCACAAAATTTTAGCTGTTATCAATCACTGCATAACTAAATGCTGGCTCTAGCTCTTGCTTATTGGGGCTAAGAGTCCTGGCTTAGTTGAAAGATCCCAGAGGCTTTGATGTAGCTACAATATTTGGCAGTGTCCACTGCTGCAGGCCTCAGCTGAGACTCCTGACTTACTCACTTTGAAGTTAGCCAGAGCTCACTTCTCTGAATCGAAACTCCTGAGATAATGTGAGGCTATGAATGCTGATCCCCCAGGTCTAACTAGGGAGTTCTGTATTCTTCTTTAGAGGAACTGGGATATGGATAGCTTCTAGGGCAGTAGACCGGGTCTTTAAGAGAGGTGGGATGGGATTTTCCACTTCTGATAATGGCAAACCAGCTAGTTGCTGAGTAACTCTCCTAAAATGAAAAGTTAGAAAATCTCTTTGAAAACATCAGAGAAATACCAAGGCAGTAAGGATTTGAGGGGCCAAAATCCTGGAGAGAAGGGAAGTGAAAGAGATGACAGTGTTATTCAGTACCATTTTCCCTTAAGGCATTTACCAAGTTTCAAGCAGCAACAGAGAAATGAAGCTGAGCAGAGCTTCTAGAAGTTTTAGGAGCAAGGAGGACAATAAATAGAGTTTAAGGCCCACCAAGGAGAGGAGGCCAGGCAAACATCCCAGGCTTTCAGTTCAGATTCCCAAAGGGAGACACCCTAGTAGGAGTAGTGAACTATTTCTCAAAACGACCAAAGCCCAGTCTCCAATCTGCTCAGTCCCTGATTGGGTCAGATATACTACCCCCTGCTAATTATCTGTAAGAAGCAAGAGCTAATCTTTTCTGGAAGATGGTAACACTCAGAGCCTCAAATTATTTACAATTCTTCATATAAAATCAGGTAGTCAAACAAAATTGCCTCATACACCAGGGGGCAAAATAAAATGGCCAAAAAACAAGAGAAGAAAATCTATAATAGAAACCAGCTTATAGAGGTTCCACATGTTAGATTATCAGAGAGGGATTTTAAAATATATTGGGACTAATTCAAGAAATTGTATGACAAGATGGAACCAGATGGAAAGACTAGATACAGCTGAAGAGAGGATTAGTGAGCTGAAAATGGCCTGAGTGTAGTTCAGTGAGAAAAAAGGATGGAAAACACAACAAAAGGAGCAGGGAATTTATGGGTCTTGGTGAAATGAGATTGTGTTTAAAATGGTTCCTAGTAACAGAGGCGTGACCCAAGGATGAAATTTTCTTCCTCAATAAAAGCAAAAACAAGCAAACGAGGAAGAAAACTCAAAAAGCTTAAGTTAATCTGTAGTATTCTGTTGATATGTGGACAGTATAAGAAAGGAGAGGAAAAAAAGACTTGGACAGAAGCAATATTTGAAGTTGCAATGGTTGAGAACTTGACAAGACCGGTTAAAATTTACAACCACAGATTTAAGAAAAGCTATGAATCTCAAGCAGGAAAAATACAAAGAAAACCACAGCCAAGTGCATAATAGTAATGCTGCTGAAAACCAAAGATAAAGAAAAAAATCTTAAAATCAGTCAAAGAGAGACAACTCAATAATTTTAGAGAGGCAACAACAAAACTGACATCTGTCATCATAGTGTAAGTCAGAGTACAATAAATGGCAACTTCAAAGTGTGAAAGATCAGAACTGCTGGCTTAGAATTCTATGCGCAGTGAAAATATCCTCCCCGAATTCCATCAAATTAAAGCATTTTCATACACCCAAAACCAGAAAATGTATCCCCACTAGATTTACACTAAATGAAATAGTGAAGGGCATTCTTTGGGCAGAAGCAAAATGAAGTCAGAGTTGCAGGAAGAAATAGAGAACAACATAAAAGGTAAATACAGGAATAAATTTAAATCTAAAGGTAAATATGTGAGTGAATGTAAAGTATGTAAAAACAAGAAACATAACGAATTGTGAGTTTTAAAATACAGAGAATTAAAATGTAAAATAACAGTAGCCCCCCCTCCCTGAAAAGGCAGGAAAGAGTTAAAATAAAGTAATTAAAATAAAATAAAAGTGTCCTTGCATTGCAATCCTTGAATTGTCTGGGAGATGGGAAAGTACTAATTTATAGCAAATTCTAATAAGTCAAGGATACATGTTGTAAACTCTAGGGTAGCCCTTAAAAGAATACTCAGAAGAGCTCATATAATTAAACTCATGGGGAGGTTTAGAATAATTAAAACATTTCACTAATTAAAAGAAGGCAAGAAGAGGGGCACCTGGGTGGCTCAGTGGTTGAGTGTCTGCATTCGGCTCATATCATGATCCTGGGGTACTGGGATTGCATCCCGCATTGGGTTCCCCAGGGGGAGTCTGCTTCTCCCTCTGCCTATGTCTCTGCCTCTCTCTGTGTGTCTCTCATGAATAAATAAACGAATAAAATCTTTAAAAAAAAAAAAAAAAGGAAGGCAAGAAGGATGGGAGAAAGGATAAGGAGACAGGTGAAACCAATAATGACCAAATAATAATGTGATAGATTTAAATCCAAATATATCAGCAAAGTCAAGTTTATCAGAGTATCTGTGTTTATAGAACAGAAACCTGTAGCCAGATTATAAAGAGCAAAGACATTTGTATAAAATGACTCATGTTATGCATACTCACAAAACACCAACATTGATAAGGAAAGCTTAAAACTCATAATGCAAAGACATCCATGGCGCAGGTTAGTGGATGTCATCAATTTAATGAGTACTTAAGTTCACTCAAGGCATAAAGCTTCAAAAATTGTGAAATTGTATAGCTCATATAGGAAAAAAAATTGATAGTGGCTTTCTCAAATAACCTTAAACATTTTACAATAACCCTAAACATATATGATATAACCAGTAATGCATTATGGAGCTGAAAGAAATTTTTAAAAATCTTTTAAAAAATATTTTATTTATTAATTTATGAGACACACACAGAGAGAGAGAGAGAGAGAGAGAGCAAGGCAGAGACACAGGCAGAGGGAGAAGCAGGGTCCATGCAGGGAGCCCAATGTGGGACTTGATCCCAGGACTCCAGGATCACGTCCTGGGCCGAAGGCAGGCGCTACCCTGCTGAGCCACCCAGGGATCCTGAAATTTTTCTAACCTTTCCTTAATAATAAGCCAATTTTAATCAGCCATGCCACAAATCTGACAAGGCTTTCTCATTTCACTATAGAAAAGAATATCACCAAACCATAGTCATTTTAAGAGAACACAAATGAGGATGAAGCCAAAATATTTAAGAAAACAAGTGTGATGGACATGTGTCAGGCAGTTAATTAATAGTTACTATGTTATTTTTCTGGACTTTGTGATGTTTATAGAATTTATCAACTTATTTAAGTTGTGATTTCTAAATTTAATATATTTCTTAATCTTTCAAAACATTCATGTCTCTACCTAACTTTGCATTCATAATTTTACTTGTTTTTTCATTAAAAAGCATTCTCCAAATAGTTCCCATAAAACCTGGATAAGGTCTTGTCATCTACAGTTGGGATGACTACTGCAATCATTCTGTTAACCATCAAAGGAGATGAACATGATTCACAAACCATAATCCAGCCTTCCAGGCTCTCTTAGTAGGATCTACCAGAATTTACTCATTTTTTTACTCCCTCTTTCATGTTTCCATCCATTCATGTATTCAACAAACACTTATCAAGCCTCTCCTACAGGTTAGGGATGGTTTTAGTCTCAGAGAATATGCTAATGAATGAGATAGCCTCCCATTTTGGGAGGGTTATATTTTTAGTGGTTGAAGACAGATAATAAACAAGCAAATAGATGAACAAAATAATTCTCAAGAAAATAATACTGGGTGATATTTACCAAAGAGGAATGAAGACATACCTTCATACAAAACCCTATGTGAATGTTTATGACAACTTTATTCAAATCACCCAAACCCCAAAACAACCCTAATACCCACTGACTAAAGAAGGGATAAACAAACTGATCTATCCACACAGTGGAATACTACTCAGCAAAAAAAAAAAAAAAAAAAAAAGGAATGGGCTCCTGATAGATACAACAACATGAGTTGAGAGAAGCCAGACTTAAACAACTATATACTGCATAGTGTCATTCATATGATATTTTGGAAAAGATCAGTGGTTTCTAGGAGTTGAGGGTGGAGGAAGGGGACAGACTACACAAGGACATGATAGTATCTGGGGGTAATAGAAATGTTCTACATCTAGACTATAGTGGTGGTTACATACTGCATAAGTTTGACACAGTTCAGAGAAATGTACACCCAGAAGTTTACTATATGTAAGTTATACCTCAATCAACCTGAAAAAAGAAACTGGATGATGGAATAGTGTGGGTCATTCCTTTAGACTGAATAGCCAATAAAGACCTCCTATAGAAAGTGATATTTATTTTTAGGGCAGGGGCAGAGGGAGAGAGAGAATCTTAAGCAGCCTCCACACCCAGCCAAGAGCCCAACATGGGGCTCAATCTCACGACCCTGAGATCATGACCTGAACCTAAATCAAGAGTCAGACGCTTAACCGACTGAGCCACCCAGGCGCCCCGATAGAAAGTGATACTTAATGTGTAAAATGAACTGCAGCTTCTTAAGAGGCTCCTCGGCAAATCAGATCATTTCAAGTAGCAGCGAATATCAGATACTAATCAACAGAATTTCAAAATGACTGTAAGAAACAAAATCCCTTGTTCCATTACTGGGAGGTAGAAAGAGGAATGGAGAAATTTTTTTTCTTTTATTCTGCAAAACATGTGTTTTAATTGAGAGAATTCACGCAAACTGTACACACCAGGAGGATTTACAAGTGCAAAACTGCTAATTTAGTCTATTTTCAAAGGATATTATTGGCAAGCACAGTTCAAAAAACCTCACCAAGAAGCCCTTTCAGGCTATGCAGTATATTTCATGATCAAGTTTGTGCTTTTTTTTTTTTTCTTGCCTCCGTGCATATTGTCAGAAATTATAATTAATCACACAAAAGTCTAACACTTTAAAAGATAGTATGTGAGAGACAAGGTCAAAATGCTTTTCTGACCTTCTTTCCACAGCACTTTGGTTGAAAGAGCCTTGCTGGGAAACCCCACTTCCATTGCCCCCTGGGCACTCCAGAGTCTGCCAACAGCCGTGGCAGATCCATCACCATGGGGAAACACGAGTTGAGTTTCCTTCTAGAGAGGCAGTATGCTTCAGAAAAATCATACTATAGAGAAGTTATGAATTGGTGGCTCATGTAAACTCCTCCAACAGAGGGACTTTCTGGAAAAGATGATTTATAAGAAATTAAATTGTCTTCTCTCATGTGAAGGGCCAGTCTCCTTGGAATCAATGAAGCTGGGCCTCTAGAACATTAGAGGAGCCTTGGGAATCACTGGGGTGATCCCCTTAGAAGGGCACCACCTTGGAGTTACTCAGGTTATCCTACCTCAGAACAGCAGGGTTTAGGATCAGTAGCTTCCACTTTCCAGGAAGGGAAATGGAATCAGACTCTGTATCTTGATGGTTTTTGAAGAAATGTTTCCAGTTCCCCTGGAGGAACTAGGACTTAGAATGAGGAAAGCAGGATTATGGTCTGACTGTACTCTGAATTGACCAGGCCAAATTCCATCGTTTGTCTCTGTCAAAGAAGGGTTTGAACTTTAAGATGACTTCTACTTGTCACTGCTCAAACATCAACCAAGCTGTGGTTACTATCCTCTCACTAGGTGAGCCTGGTGTCGTAGAAGGCACAGACCCCATGGAGCTTCCCATATGATTAAGGAAGTAGAAAGTGTATTGTACAAAGGACCCAGTAATATGATGCGGGACAGATTTGGTATTTCATAGACAATACAGGCAAAAACATCTTGAGAAAGGGAAAAATCAGCAAAAGCAAAAGATCAGGGAATGCTTCATAGAGGAGAAGGGACCTGGACTGTGCCTTGAAGGATTCATAGGATTTGGATAGATGGAGGGAATAGAACCCAGCTATTAAGGAGAGGGAAATGAAGTCAGAGAGGGGAGAAGTCAGAAGGCACATGTGGAAGCAATGAGAAGAGTTTAGCTAGAGGGGCGCCTGGGTGGCTCATTCGGTTAAGCATCTGACCCTTGATTTCTGCTCAGGTCATGATCTCAGGGTTGTGGGATCGAGCCCTGAGTTGTTGGGCTCTGCACTGGGTGTGGAGCCTGCTTAAGATTCTCTCTCCCTCTCCCTCTGCCCCTTCCTGTCCCCCACTCCAATCGCATACTTGTGCTCTCTCTCTCTCTCTCTCTCAAAAGATAAAAAAGAGTTTAGCTAAACAGTGTTTGTTCTGGCAAGCCTTGGGATAGGAAGATAGAATGATAGAATGGCAGATGGAAGAGGGCCTGGCAAAAGAGAATGGAAGGATCAGAGAGGAGTTCATAATGCAGACCTGGAAAGTGAACCACACATGTATTTTTCAGGTCTCAAAACCTCCATCAGTAGGGCGCCCAAATTCCTCTAACCTGTGGCTGGTGATTGTACTGGGCTGTCTGGTTTCTTCCCTCTTCATTTTCGGGTATCTTCTATGAGAAGATATTTGACAGACAGGAACATCCCAGAGCTAGGAGGCATTTGATACTTGCCTATGTGAGGAATTTCTGATACCCTCAATGAGATCAATTAACGTGGATCTTGGAAAATAGATTTGGACCCCAAGACAGAGAGCAAACTCTCTTCTGTCTAATAGAACTCTCTGCAATGATGGAAATGTTCTGTACATTCACTGTCCAGTAGAGTCATGTGCCTACTGAGCCTTTGACATGTGGCCGGTGTGACTAGGGAGCTGAATTTTTACTTTTATTTGGTTAGTGCTAAGATGGTGGACCATGCAGCTTGAGATGTCAGGAAAGGCCAAAACTACATTATCTTATAAATTCCTTGCAATGAATTCAAACAGTCTATACTTCAAGAAGTTTGCATAAATGCAACTCTTTCCTGTTTTTTTACACATTCCAAATCACAAGGAAGGGGAAAACGTACGAATAGTCTTTTCCATGGAGTCAATGAAGGATCACAATTACAGTGGAACTCCTGTATATGTCTGCCTTTAGGATTCATGATGCCAGCTCCATTCTAGCAGAAATAGCACTGAATAATGATACTGAAGCAGGCACAATATAACCTGGGCATTATATGCTGTCAACATTACATCTAGCTTTAAACTTCACATTTACTGGAAAAAAAAAAAAAAAACAAAACTCTCCTTAACCCTTCTTCTGTGAAGGTCCCAATTCCCTTTTTTTTTTTTTTTTTTTTTAGATTTTATTTATTTATTCATGAGAGACACACAGAGAGAGAGAGGCAGAGACACAGGCAGAGGGAGAAGCAGGCTCCATGCAGGGAGCCCGACGTGGGACTCGATCCGGGGACTCCAGGACCACGCCCTGAGCCGAAGGCAGGCGCTAAACTGCTGAGCCACCCAGAGATCCCCCCAATTCCAGTCTTAAACTCCATTTACATAATACGGAGGCACCTGGTACAAAAATGGGCATCTAGTAGGAAAGACCAGTACATAAAAAGTAGAACACTGTCTGTCCATCTGCCTATCCACTCACCTATCTATCATTTCATCTATCCATCCATCCACCCATCTATTCATCCCCTGAATCTATTTACAGATTCAGAAAGAAAGGTTTTTCTCTTATTTACTCAAACAGTGAGAGCTTAACAGAAAGGAAGAGATAAGAAGCTGGTGACTGTATGAAACATTTTAGAGTATGCTTTCGGATGAATTCTGAAAAAGGAGCAGAAAAAGAATGAGAAGAAAAGTATGCAGGCTCTCTCTCTCTCTCTCTCTCTCTCTCAATAAATAAATAAATCTTTAAAAAAAGATTAAAAAAAGAAAAGTATGCATTAATTAACCATAATTTTAATTAATATTTATTGATCACCCATTTGGTCCAAGGAACCACATGAAGCACTGTGGGAGATATGAGAATATATAAGAAATCTCTGCCCTCAACATGCTTAATAATCTACTTGAAAAGTTAATACAATGAATATACCAGAGGCCAAAAATAGACAAATGAGTGAAATACTTCAAAAGAGCAAGATGAGAGAAGTCAAAGATAATTCATGTCTCAGATAATAAGCTGTATGTTTAGGGGAGGATTAGGAACTTGGGGCTAGAATGGTCCAACTTAGGGCTTTAAGGAGGAAGCTTGAACCATATTCAGAATGATAGGCAAGATGACAGACTAAAAAAAAATTTTTTTTAGAAATAATCTAGCTCAACTCTATTACTTTATAGATGATTCAACTAAGGCCAGAGAGTTAAGTGATTTCATCCAACTCCCTTAAATGGGCAGTAATGGCAGCAAAAGCCTAAAATGGAGGACCATCAATGCCCATTCCACCCATACATCACATGGGGAGTAGAGTCTTCTATGCTGGAAAGGAAAAAGCGTTCTGGAGAGTGGGCAGGACAGCATAAGCAAGGAAGCAGAGCCAGGAACCTGTCAGAATGACCACCACGGACGAGGACATCAGTGCGTGCATAAGAGGAAGAAGGCATGAAAGGAGAGGGCTCCAGGGACCAAGTGTGAAGGTGCTTGAATGCAAGTCTGCAATTGGTCAGCTGTGTGCAACCCAAAATTCTGGTTTCTGGGACTGCCTTGAAGTTTCTCTATGACACAGTGCAGCAGTATACACTTTTCCAGAAAACCATTACTCCTTTCATATTAACAAAGACTCAAGTTCGCCCTGGGGAAAGAAGGACTGCGGAAGGGAGATGGGGATGAGTCCTGGCATCGCTGGTGAACCACAGAGGGCAGGGATGGATGATTATCACTATGCCATTCCCACCTCAGAAACGCTGATTCAGGAGATTTTGGATAGGGGCTAAGAAGCTGTAGAGTTTTTGAGCTCCCCATTGGTTTGTGATGATCATCCAGTCTGAAGGGTCTTCTGGTTCATCCTTTTACCAACCTGTCAAATACAGACTAGCACTTTAGAAAACTCTTTGATTATCTTTACTAAATATATGCCCCCTGTGATCCAGGGATTCCATTCCCAGGCTTAAACGCAAGAGAAATAAACATGTATGCTCCCCTAAAAGGCATGAATAAGAATATCCAGAGTAGGTTATTAGAAACCCTAAACTGGAAACAACCCAATGTCCATCAGTATTAGAATGGATACATAAACTGGGGTATGTTCATACACTGAAATACTGCACAAGAATTAAAAAGAACAGGGCAGCCCGGGTGGCTTAGCGGTTTAGCGCCACCTTCAGCCTGGGGTGTGATCCTGGAGACCCTGGATCCAGTCCCACGTCGTCGGGCTTCCTGTATGGAGCCTGCTTCTCCCTCGGCCTGTGTCTCTGCCTCCCTCTCTCTGTGTGTCTCTCATGAACAAATAAATAAAATCTTAAAAAAAAAAAGAATTAAAAAGAACAAACCTTTCCTATGTGCACCAACACAGATGACTCTCACAGACATGATAAGCATAAGAAATGTGATTCCCTTAATATGAGATTAAAGAACTGGCAAAAATAATCTATGTTAATTGAACTCAGAACAGTGATTGCCTCTCTGTGAGAGTGGATATTAACTGGAACGAGGCCTAAAAGAAACTCCTGGGGTGCTGGAACTATTCTCTATCTCCATCTGGGTGGTGGTTATGTTGTTATGAAGACATAAGTAAAAATATATTGAGCTCCACACTTGTTCACTTTCCTGTACCTAGATCATACCTTATTGAGAAAAAAATATAGATAGAATGTGTGGGTATTTGCCCTACCATGAGGGTTATTATAACTCATGAGGTTATTATAAGACAACAATAGCTTTTTAAAATGAGATAAATAGGGGTGCCTGGGTGGCTCAGTCAGTTAAGCGGCTGCCTTTGGCCCAGGTCATGATCCCAGGGTCCTGAGCCCCGCGTCGGGGACTCCCCACTCAGTGGGAGTCTGCTTCTCCTTCTCCTTCTGCTGCTCCTGCTGCTTGTGCTCTCTTGCTCTCCCTCAAATTAAAAAAAAAAAAAAAAATCTTTTTACAAATGAGATAAAGAGGGCAGCCGGGGTGGCTCAGCAGTTTAGCGCCACCTTCAGCCCAGGGCGTGATCCTGGAGACCCGGGATCGAGTCCCACGTTGGGCTCCTCGTGTGGGGTCTGCTTCTCCCTCTGCCTGTGTCTCTGCCTCTCTCTCTCTCTGTGTCTCTATGAATAAATACATAAAATCTTTTTAAAACAAATGAGATAAAGAGATAAGTACAGTTTTCTATTATTTAATTAGCTCAATACTTATTCTTGTCAAAATTGGTTAGATGCACTACCTATGATTCAGGAGATCCATCAGCCCCTTGAAGCCTTAGCAAAGCATGAAAAGTTAGTTACATGGGAGCTAATAGTAGGGAAGGACACACAGTAACTATAAACTTGCTGAGAACACACCAGAGCTGCCAAAGGCTGTAACCCGGCTTTTGAAAGAGTCTTTCTGCTGATGGGGAATTTGGTCTACTCTGCAACTCTGGAAGGAGTCCCCTGCAGCTGCATCTTTATATTCCACACCCTCGCTCTCCTCTCTGCCCCCCCACCCCCACCCCAAGAAGAAGGTCAACACCCTCTATACCACTGCACCCCCAACCCGGAATCCAAACTCTTATCTTCCCATCAGGAAAACTAGCCTCCTTCCTGAGATGCCTTTGGTCATTAGTAATGAGCCACGGACTTTGTGCCAGCCCCACAGTTGCCTGTCCTGGGTCAACACGGGAAACCGCCCGTGGCCACTAGTACCTGGTGGGCTAATGTCCAGGTTAGAGCAAGCTGGAGGTGAGAGAAACCCTGGCCGGCCGGTACGATGTGCAAACCTTGTCTCCAGGCTATTATTTTTCCATCTTTGAAAATGAACAGTGTACTTCAGGCAGCTAAGTATAAACACATGTCTACAAATACTGATAACACTATCTTTATTTGTCTATTACTTGACAAAGCCAGATCACCTGGGGACTGTTTGTTCCTCTATAAAATGAAAATCCACCACCATATGTATTAAAATGTGGGACATTTTCTTCAGAGTATAAACTTTCAAGAGCTGCTTCTATGCCCCTCCTGGTACACTGTCAAATCCTTATGTATCTTCAACAGCATAACATACAGTGCATTTTAAGATAAAAACTTATAGGGGATCCCAGGGTGGCTCAGCCATTTAGCGCCTGCCTTCGGCCCAGGGCATGATCCTAGAGTCCCAGGATCGAGTCCCGCGTCGGGCTCCCTGCATGGGGCCTGCTTCTCCCTCTGCCTGTGTCTCTGCCTCTCTCTCTCTGTCTGTCTCTCATGAATAAATAAATAAAATCTTAAAAAAAAAAAAAACTTATAGTCTCTGGTTCATTGTTCCAGTTTTTCTTAATTTGACCATATCCTCCACGATGCTTCTGGAATCTATCCACTGCTACATCAAATTTCTAGAGCTCAGAAGTATATGATATAGCAGCATTGTGTGTGTGTGAACAACCTGCAGATATTTTCTGACTGGCTCCTTCAAGCAAGTGTTTTCTTACATAATAGATGCTTGGTAAATGTTCAAAGAAGGAATATGAATCTTTAAGACAGAATAAATGAATTTTTAAGCAACATGTTCACACAGGAAATGCAGTTCACAAATATGAGAATTTCCCAGAATAAAACGCCGGACTCCCTCCCCCCACCAAAAACCCCCAAAGGCACTGTATATGGAAGTACATCAATAAAGATATTAAAATTCAAAATCAAACTTGAATGGAACTTTCTCGAGGAAAGAAAAAAAAAAATCCAAGCAATGCTTGATTTCACTGAAGAGACACTTAGAAAAACCAGCTCTCTGGTTACACAGAGCCAAATACAAAATCAGCTGTGAGAAAAGTTAAATGGCCTGAGAAAAATAAACTTCAAGGAGATGTTGCTTATTTTCTCGTCTTGTTTATTTCTGAAAGAATATTTTGAGGAAGAAATTCAGTGGGACTTTTCTGTTGTCTGAAGACTTGGAATTGGTTCTAAGAAACATTTGCCTGGGGTGTAAACTCTATTAGGTGTGATATTTTTTTTCTCACCAGTCAATTAATTTTGCAGGGAGGGAGAAGTTAGGAAAAAGCAATGCTAAATCGATCTGTCTCCAGAAAATACACGTCAATCTTATGCTCAGAGATTTTTTTTTTTTTCTCATTTGTCCCCTTTCATCCCATCACCCACTCTGTTTTCTTACTTAAACCAATACGTCAAACTCAAGAAGTAATTCCCAGAAGAAAAACGTGCCTGGAAGGGAATCTGTGTTTGAGTAAAACTTCTGGTGCAAACAGCTCCATCTGCCCCAAGCTGGTGGCTCATTTACCAAGGGGTCTACTACCACCCTAGAGAGAATGGGACTTTCCTCCAGAACTTACCTGTCCGCCGAGAGAGCCGTGAGGGTGAAGACAGACACCCCCACGGAGGTGAGCTGTATAAAGGGGATCAGTTTGCAGCCGATCCTGCCAAATAGCCATCTGTCGGCCAGGTACCTGCTGGCGTCCACGGGGGCGCATGTTACCAGGAGGAGCAGATCTCCCAAGGCCAGACTGGAGATGAACAGGTTCGGCACGTTTCTCATGGCCTTCACTGTACAGAAGATCTTGATCAGGGTGATGTTGCCGACGAGGCCTATCAGAATGATGACCCCGTAGATGGCAGGGATGACATAGAAGATCCCTGGGTGGAACCAGTCGTCGTTCATGGGGAGATCTGCACTGTGATTGGAGACGTTGCAGTGCAAAAAGTGGTCCACTTCCAAGTTCAAAAGCAAACAGTCATTCAGAGCCATCCTCTAGGTTCTTTCCCACCTAAAAAGTGCTCTTAGATGCTGTTGCTTAACTTTGATTTTGTAGTTGGGTGAAAATGAGGATAAAAATCTATGCTGGGCTCTTGATCTTCTTTAACAAAAATACTCTGAGTACGTATAATACTATGGCATTCAGAGAGGTCTGGCGCTATTTTGATGCTGGTGCTGCTCTGGTCTTCACCTGACCAATGTGATACATAGCTAAATTCACTAAGTTAACAACAAAACAACAAAAAAGTCAGCCAGAAAGGGCTTAGAATTAAACCCACTCTGTAGCAACTCTTTCTACCCCCATTCTAGTCTGAGTCTCCCTGGCTGCAGTTTACTAAGAACTTTTAGCCGGCTATTTTCACACGGCATTTCCTATCTTTCCTGATAGTTAGAACCTGAAGGTTTAAAGTGGGTAGAAAAAAAACTGCACTGAGAAAGCCTCAAATCCTATAGGCAGGATGCTATGCGCGTCACCGACTTAACCAGCAAACGGCAGCTCTGCGGAGCTGAGGCTCTGCAGAGGAAGCAGGGCGACTTACAGAGAATGCCAGCCCCCTGCTGGACACTTCAATCACTGCCCAGGAGGCTGCTCTCCCCAGATGAGAATCGACCCCGCAGACTCACAGGTGCCCTGGGCCTCTCACTTCCCATGCGGCACCTGTGGCAGGTATTTAATAGGCATTACCAGCCCTCGGCCAAGGCACCGCTAATCTTGCTGATACTGTGCCCACGAATCCAGATAAAACTCACAGCCCAATTTCTCATCTTTTCCAATACGTTAAAGTTGCTATCAAATGAGGTCTGGATCTGAATTAAATGCACACGGATGCACGCGGGATGTCCATGTGTGAGCTGTCCCACCTGCCTTCCCAATGCCTCTTTGAACGCAGCTACTGAGGAAAAACAGGCGGGGGATTTGTGCCTTAAACCTTCAGTGACTGACATCTGGGAAAAGCCCAAGCAGAACACGCACACGCGCTCTTCCCCATAGACTTGCCGGGCCATCATTATTCCCTTTGCCAGGGAGAAATAAAATCGAGAGCCAGCTGCATTCTCAAATCTCAAAGATCAGTAGTCTTTTTCAGAAAAATGGGATTGTTCTCATTGGCTCTAAAAATTACACAAACTGGCATTGTGATGCAGTTATTTGCAGTTTTTTATGGAATGCTCGCCATGTTTTAGAGCGACTTTCCTCTTAAGCCCTAAGTGGGCAATGAACTGAAAGGACTTAGAGTTAGAATACCAAGGAATTGGGGAGTGGAAAGAAAGAACTTAGAGTTGATTGGGTGCCGGAAAAGGCTTTCTGGAGGAGGTACTACAAGTTTTGAGTTTGGACCCTTAGCCAACAACTTAAAAATATAGGACACGGGTTTATCTTCAAGACTTATGTGGAGCCTGCTCTTCCAGCGGCATCACCAGAAGTCAGTTACTGACAGGTACAGCCATTGAAGCTTTGGTTTTTCAGGATCCATAAGGAGTAAAGTAGCTTGCACTTGTCACCAGGCCAGAACCCACCAAAAAAGACTCCAAGTGCATTATGATAATTCCCATTGGCAGGTGACAACACTGAGATGGCCGCCACGCCCTGCCCTTCCACAAATCCAGAGGGCTTGTGCTCCCCTCAGCCAGTAAGAGAGAGTCTGATGCTGCACACCTGGAGTGGGAAGAGCTGCTCTGTCACTGGGTAAGGAGTCAATAACCATGAGCCTAGTGGTGTTGATCAGTTGCTAGCAGTAATACCTTAATAATGCAGTACATGGCTTCTGTGCTTCCGTCTTGACTCCTTCACGTACTGCCTTGGCAAATTGGGTAGGCAAATTACTTGGTGTCTTAAACTTCAAGCTCCTAATCTGTAAAATGGGCATAATTTGTGAAGTTAACTGAAATTGTCCCTGTTAAGCCTTCACAGCACTGGGCACATAGTGAATGCTCAATTAATATTAGCTGCTCTTACGATAGCTGTTACTACTGTTGTGGTTGAGAGAGATTAGTGTTTTTACTTTGGTTTTACTAGCGGTTTTACTTTGGAAAAGTCCAATGAAGTCAGAAGAGGGATTGACCTTGGATCAACTGGCAAAAGGTCCTACTCATACAGGTAAATCAGCAACTCCTCCACTTACTTGAAATACATTGATCACGTCGGCCAGTTTTCAGCACTGTGCAAGAGCCTGAGAAAAAGAATACGAAGATACATGTTATTACAAGATCCGTCACAATCCCAGCTACTCTAGCTCATAGTCAGAGGACCTGGTTTCAAAGAATAATGCAAGAAGCATTTTCATGTAAATTCTGCACACACTTGTTTGTTTTATACCAGATTAATAATTTTGCTTTTTGAAATTGCTATGGTGGCTTTCTTCTCTGACCATTTACCTTTCTTCCTCTCAACGATGATGATTGCTTCTAGCATTGTTTTTGGTCACCAGTATTGGAGGGATTGCCTCATATGAATGATGCCAAAACTCAGAGGAATTCACCACTTGTGGACTAGGAGAGTTAGTGAGGCATCAAACCACCCAGGGTTGTCCTGAAGATTTCTAAACTGCCTGGCTATAATATCATATTAAACCCACCATCTTTGGCCCTTTTGATCTTCTGAAAAATCCCTTGAGTATTGTTTGAATAGAAATAAACTCTGGCTTCTTAAAAAAAAAAAAAAAGTGGCACCAGTTTAGACCCCACTCCCTCCCTAGAATGAAGCAACTACCTTTTCTCCAGAGGTGGCATTTGATCTTAAAGGTTGAGTGAGTGTGTGGCAGGACCTTTGAACAAAGAAAATAGTATGTGCCTAGAATAGAGGCATAAAAGAAAGAGCACAGCAGTGAGCAGGGTACAGCTTTAGGTCCAGAAAGGTCCTGGATCTGAAGAGAGAGGTCGGGGAATGAGCTAGAGGCAGGTTTGGGGGACATCACAATGGATCCTGTACTCTTGTTAGGTTTGGTCCAGGGAACACATTTTTGGTTAACAAAGAAGACTTGTGGATGTTGTTTCCCTTTCTTTCTTTAGACACCCCCCTGGGTGCTGAGTCATTTCTTAATTCCTGGGTGCTGAGCCTCATTTCTTAATTCCAACTGAGCCATAAGTGTTTTTCTAACCATGTAAATTAAGCTGATGCTGATAGATCCTGATTTTTCATGGCTGGCGTTAGCCTTATGTGTTCCACGCCACTGTAGACTGTTCTAATCATATTTTAGGAGTACGGATATATTGAGGTTCAACACCTAATATTTTCTTGGAGGAAGGATGTTTTAAAAAGCTAATTAGAAAATTTTGATGTCATTTCAGCTAATAAGCTATAATGACCCTTTCCATCCCTACCGTTATGTGTCACCTTCTGGGAGATCATTAAACATATTCAGACGTTTGTTTAGCATTTCATTTAATGGTGAACAGGAGATGTTTTTGACTTATGAAAATGACATAGAACAAATATAATACAAAGCCCCTATCCTCAAAGACTTGTTTCCAGATAGGATTGAAGTGTGACTCAGCATCCTTTCTTATGTGTCAGGGCAGGGTGTCATTTCTATTTTGGTCAAGAGAGTCACATTTTCCATTCTTCCAGAAAAGTTGGTTTCCCATGAGACTTGAATATGGGGGTGGGGGCAATGACTTGGTAGAACTTGGGAGATGGTTGGACTTGACAAAAGTAAAGAGAGTGGAGACAAAGTCTCTTCCTACCACCTGTGTGCATGGCACTTTGTCTTCCAGTAGCTGGTATTCTTGGTGGAGTGACGATGAACATACACAGATATGATAAAGTAATTATAGAGTGGGTAGGGTTTGTAGGTGGAGCCAGAGTAAAGAGTAGGGAATGCTTTGGGTCTTTTTAAGAGACAGTCTGCTTGGAACAAAGGCTTGGAGGGGAGTAATAAATGAGAAATAAAGGAGACTGGATCTCTTGGGGGAGACTATATTTAAGGTTTCAGTTTGGATTTTAGCCTGTAACACACTGGTCCTTAAAAAAAAATAATCAAAACTGCCTGGGGTGCTTTTTAAAAATACAGATTCTGAGGTCCTACCCCAGACCTATTGAGTCAGAATCTCCAGGGGTGAAACCCAAGAATCAGTGTTATTCATGATGTCCCCAGGGGATTTGAGCAATCTCCTATGCTGGGGACCAATGATGGTGGCAACCAATGATGCTGGCGGTGTGAGATTCAGAAAGCCTGGCAATGTGACAGCACTAGTGTTTTTCCCTTTGTGGAGGGAGAAGGTGAGCAAGGAAGCAAATTTAGGAAACTGTTGCTAGGAGCCCTTGCTACCAAGTGTGGTCCTTGAGCTAGCAGCATGTGTATCAACCAAGAGTTCCTTGGAAATACAGAATCTCAGGCCCCACCCCAGACCTCCTGAATCATAATCTGCATTTTGACAAAATCCCCAGAGATTCATGTGCACATTATAATAGTCTGAAAAGTGACAATCTAGGTGTTAGGGAGATATGGCAGAAAGGGTTAAGAAACCAGGGCAGGAAGTGGGAGCAGATGGGAAATGAATCTCAAGTTCAGAATGGAACCAGTAATTGGACCAATCTGAAGCTGAATGAAGAACCACGAATTGAGGCTTTTTGCCATCCCTGATAATGGCTGGGAAGTGTCCCAGACTGAGAGACAGATAAGCACTTTTTGCCACAATACAGGGGCAAGAAGCTCATTACAAACATAGGGAATATAGGCAATTAAGAAGCCCAAGATGGTGAATTTTTCTTTTTAGGCTCGTGACTCAGAGAATAAAGAGCAAGGGCAAGGAAGAAGCCACTGTGGAGAAAAATGCTGAATCTGGTTTTAGGTATACTGAGCTCACTATTTGACAAAGAGAAAATAAGGAGGTCAACAGAAATGAGAGCTGAAATCTGAAGTCAAAGAGGTAAATAATTAAGAACACTACCTGAGAACTAGCACACTGAATGCCACATCATAGAAATGTATAGAAAAAGACTTGCCAGGAATCAAGTACAGTCAGGCTTCAAGGACAAAGCGATGTGGTGAAAGTCAATGGGTACTGAACACAACTTCAATGTTACATGGTGGCAGCACCATGGAGAAGCTGCTGAAGGCTGCAGCAGCCCTTGCTTGAGAAGAATCAGAGATGTCACATTTTAGTGCTGCAGCAAGAACAAAAGAGACAGATGACTATATCCAGATCCTGAAAGGTTGGGAGCATTTCAAATTCCCTTCTCTTTTCTTAACATTCTGTGACTTTCATGGGACTTGGAAACTTAGAGGAGAGATCAGGGAAGTCTTCTGAAAAAAAGTCAGGTTTCACTTTGAGCTACACAAAGCTGTGGAAGGAAACGTGGCTGCTCAGAGAAAGCCTAACATAGAAGATCAAACTCTCAGTCAGAGCCAAGGCCAAGAGAACACTGGGCATGGTGGTTTGAAAATATACCCACCAGGTCTTGGTACTCTTCCCCTTAAGAGGTGAAGATTAATTTCCTTCCCCCTGAGTGTGAGCTGCACTTAGTGACTGGCTTCTAACAAATAGGACGAGGCAGCTGTGACAGTGTACAGCTTCCAAAATTAGATGACAAAGGATGTTGCAGTTTCCTTTTTGCACTCTTTCTGAATCACTTGCTCTGAAGGAGGTCAGACACCATACATGAGGACAGTCAAGTGGCCCTTGGATGGTGAGGAACTGAGGCCTCCTGTATATGGCTATGTGAGTCTTGGAAGTGGATCCTCCAGCCCCAGTCGAGCCTTCAGATGACTGCAGCCCTGACCAACATCTTGACTGCAACCTCAAGAGACACTCAAGAGTCAGAGCCACCCAGTCAAGCTACACCCAAATTCTTGATCCATGGAGATCGTGAGTTAACGAATGTTTTTCATTTTAATCCACAGTTTTATAGTAATTTGTTATGCAGCAATAGGTAACATCAGGTACTGGTAAGTAGAATGGATGGAGAAGGTGAGAAAAGAAAACCACCAAAAAGATACACTAAGACAGCAAAGAAATATCAGAAAAGGCAGGTGTTAGAAACCTGAATTGAACCTTGAGTGGTCAGGCAGGGTATGAGGGGGAGAAAAAGGATGGTCAAATCTAGAAAAGTTATGGAGACTAAAATCCATTTGTTGTTCAGTAACACCAAACCTTTTTTTCTAGATAAAACATGTATTTTAAAAATATTGTAAATGGGTTGAACTTTCTTATCCAGACACCATATACCTGGAAATTAGACAACTTATCTTCCATTCCCCTCTTTGCTCAGTGAGCTTGGGCAAATCAAATTAATTCAGTGAACATTAGTTGCCATTAATTCTCCCTCCATAAAACACAGGGGCATTTTCCCCTTGCCTATGCTCTAGGATGACCTGTGGCGTGCCTCGTGCGATGGAGAGTGGCAGCCTCCCTCCGCCCTCAGTCACCTCTCTTTCCAGCTGTTTCTTCCTTTCATCCGGAGAATCCAATCAGTACTGCCCTGGAATCCCTAAAACACATCCCTGTATTATTTCCCCCTCCAATAACAGATCTGACAAGATAAATGTTACTGGGAGGGATTCCTTTTTAAACATTTTATTTTGGGGATCCCTGGGTGGCTCAGAGGTTAAGTGCCTGCCTTTGGCCCAGGGCGTGATTCTGGAGACCCAGGATTGAGTCCTACATTGGGCTCCCTGCGTGGAGCCTGCTTCTCCCTCTGCCTGTATTTCTGCCTCTCTCTCTCTCTCTCTCTCTCTCTCTCTCTGCCTCTCTCTCTCTCTCCTCTCTCTCTTTCTCTCCCTCCGTGTCTCTCATGAATAAATAAATACAATCTTTTAAAAAACCCATTTTATTTTGAAATAACTTTAGGTTTACAGAAATTTGCAACAATAGTACAAAGAGTTCCCATATACCCTTCCCCCAGTTTCCTCTATTGTCAGCATCCACAAAGCTAAGAAATTAGCATGGGTACAATAGGACTATCTGAACTACAGATTTTATTCAGATTGCACCAGTCTTTCTATTACTGTCATTCTCTGTTCCAGGATCCAGTCCAAGATACCACACTCCATTCAGTCCTTATGATTCCTTAGTTTCCTCTTATCTGCAACACTTTCTCAGACTTTCCTGTTTGTCATGACCTTGAAACTTTTGAAGAGTACTAGTCAGGTATTTTGTAGAGCATCCTTCCATTTGGGTTTGTCTGAGGTCTTTTCATTATAAGACAGGGGAGAGAAACCACAGAGGCAAGGTGCTCTTCTCATCACTTCTATCTCAGAGTATGCCTTAGCTGCTGCTGTAATAAATTACCATGAATTTAGTGGCTGAAAATGACAGAAATGTATTCTCTTATAATTCTGAAGGCCAGAGGTCTGAAATGAGTCTTAACGGGATAAAATCAATGTTGGCAGCCCTGCTTCCTTCGGGAGGCTCCAGGGAGAATGGTTCTTTGCTTCTTTCAGCTTCTGGAAGCTCCCAGCATTCCTTGGCAGGTGACTACAATACTCCAATCTCTGCTTTGGTCATCACATTGCCTTCTCTTCTTCCATAGTCAAATCTCTCTCTGCCTCCCTCTTAAGATTACATTAGGCCCACGCAGATAACCCAGGATAATTTCTCCATCTCAATTGCAACTGCAGAGTTCCTTTTGTCACATAAGATGTGCCATATAACATAGACACAGGATCCAGGGATCAGGACCTGGATATCATTTGGGGCCATTACTTGGCCTACCAGAGGCTATGTGATTCATCAGTGGTGGTGATAACCTTGATCACTTGGTTAAGGTGGTATCTATCAGGGTTCTCCACTGTAGAGTTATTATTTGGGGGGATGGGTTCCTTTTAATGATCATTAGTATGACTGTGCTCATCCTAAAGTAATGATGTTGACACTGTGTAGCCACTCAACACCACTTATAATAAGTGTCATACTCTGCCAGACCCAGTTCTAGGCCCCACAATGGTCCCTACTCTTGGAGAGCTAATTGCCTAACTAGGACAACATTTTCAATTTCTTCAAGAAAGCTAGTTTATAAACATAAACAAGCTCTCATTTTAAATAATTAGACACTACCTGGGTGATGACCTTTGATTATATAGAGAGTTTCAGGTCATGTAAAAATGGAAACGAAATTTCTTATGGTTTCTGAAGTACAATTGGACTTTCTGTGACTATTTCCCACTATTATAAGCCCTCTTGGATTTTCTTCCCAAAGGTGGAATATTACCTCACAAGCAAACCAATAGAAATGCCATCGGGTTTCTCATGAGAAAGTCTGTTTTTTTTATTATGTTTCCAGCCAGCTTTATGGGACAGAAAAGGCTGGGATGCACCACTGGACTCTGGGTGCTCGTGTAACCAAAGTGAATTTCCACACCTCACATTTCACCCTTTTCCTTTGGTCTGTAAAATCTACACCATGCTCTTCTCTAAGGAAGATGCTAGGAAACAGGATTACCCATAGGTTTTTCTCCAGATGCCACTGTAGGACTTCAAACCCAGACTGGTTCCATGGGAACTCACACTCGGCATAAAAACTCTGTTATTTTTACTCCTTCAAGGAGGCTCACCTTAAATTAACTCCAATTGTGTCTGAAATATATATTCCACCCCAGGTTCTTCAAGTCACATACTCATGAAATGGAATCGAGAAGTGCACAGGGTGTTTATCATTCACATGCTGCAGAATTCAAACTTTCCCTGGCCCTACCACAATATGTCAGAGGCAGAGTCTTATCCAAACTGCTTATTAGCTGCCCAGCTTTGATGAAATCACTTCTAAATTCTCTATGCTTACATCTTTCTTCATATATAAAAGGGATTTAAATGACATTAAAAATTTCCAGCTTCATCTCAGAGTTGCTGCAGATTCAAATGAGGTAACAAATATGAAGGCACTTAAAAAAGTATAAAGTCCTAAATAATTTCAAGTTACTATGTAGTAAATTATTGATAATTTTTGAGGTGTGATAATACTATTCTAGTTATGTTTTTTAAAGTCCTTATCTTTTAGAGCAGAGGTGGGGGTGGGTTATCAAACTTTTTCCTAAAGGGCCAAATAGTAAATATTTTAGGCTTTACGGCCCATAGGGTCTCTGGAAAAGCAGGCAATGGACAATAATGAATGAGCATGGCTGCATTCCACTAAACCTTAATGATAAAATAGGAGGTTGATCCATGGGCCAGAGTTTGCCAAGCTCTGTTTCAGAGAAATTTACTCAAAATACTTAGGGATGAAATGATATGATAGCCAGGATTTGCTTCAAAATCATTAAGTGGAGAAGTGGGTTGGGGTAAAAATGAAACAGGACGAGTCCTGAGATAATAATGACAGATGAAGGGTATAGGGCAGCTCATGTTATATGTGTCTGTTTTGTATAGGTTTTTAAAATATATATATATAGGTTTTAAATCCTCCACTGATAAAAGCTTGTACAATATCTAAAAGAGAATCTAGTATTAACGGGATTAATAATGTCAACCAAGTAACTATGCACATATCTTTGAGGCCTTGGCTTGTGGCATACATTGGAGCTTCCCATAAGGGTTGCAGGATAATTCTGGCCATTCAGAATAAGCCTTTCTTCTGGTCTACATCAATCTGGAGGCCCAAGATTGAGATGCCACGGAGCACGTATGATTTGGGATAGCACTGACTTCAGATTGGCCAGCAGATGGTCAGCCTAGGAAAATGCCTCTTCGATGCAGTGGGGAAATGGACTGATTTGCTTTTTTTTGCTACTCTCTCTCTCTCTCTCATCCTTTCCCATTCTTCCCCACAGCTGTATTAATGTATTTTTTTTAAAAGATTTTATTTATTTATTCATGAGAGACACAGAGAGAGAAAGAGGCAGAGACACAGGCAGAGGGAGAAACAGGCTCCATGCAGGAAGCCTGATGTGGGATTTGATCCCGGGTCTCCAAGATCATGCCCTGGACTGAAGGCAACCCTAAACCACTGAACCACCCGGGCTGCCCTGTATTAATGTATTTTAAATTCTGCTTGTGTCCTACAGAAGCCAAAAGAGTGAGATCAATTTTTAGTTCAAATTCTTTTCTAAGTAGGCATGCTAAAATGGGACTCTCTATCATGGGGTCAGAGAAACTAGATATGGCTTTGCATATATCCCTGTTTTTCTATATGAGTTATATGGGCTCAAATGATTATTCTAGACCCTTATGCAATAATTCTAGAGAGTGCTTTCTCATACTTCAATGACAGCTAACACTCCATTTCCCATCCCCCCCCACTTGGAAGCTACTATACCAGCATTCACCTTTCTGTTTCTTTTAGCCAGTTTTCCCTTCCTTTTCCTCTAAATTGCTAGTGAATGAGTGATACCGGTTTAAGGGAAGGAGTGAGGACAGTGCACAGGGTGTTTATCATTCACAGCTGGGGCGCCTGGATGGCTCAGTCGGTTAAGCATCTGCCTTCAGCTCAGGTCATGATCTCAGGGTCCTAGGATGGGAGCCCTGCATTGGACTCTCTACTCAGTGGGGAGTCTGCTTCTCCTCCTCACTCTCCCTCTGTTCTTTCTCTCTCTCTTTCTCTCGAATAAATAACTAAAGTCTTAAAGTAAAAATAGAGGAGCTAACAGTGATTTAGATGCTTTATATGGGTGCCCCCATGGAGTCCTTACCCCCACACTATGACATAAGACTATTTACATCCTTTTTACAGATGAGGACACAAGGTATGAGGAGGGGAAGCAATTTGCCTGAACTTACATGGCTAGGAAGTGTGTTCTGATAACTGGGTACTTAAGCATCAGACTCTGTGCCTCTCAGGGGACAAAGCATAGAAGAGACCTCGGGGTTCTCCTGGGAGGTGAAATGGACAGATAGGAAGGAGGAAAAAAGTGTGCTGAAACACAAGTAAGTAGAAACTAGGGATAAATAATTGGGGAGCTGAAAAACAAATGGGAAAAAACACAGAGTCCAGCATCTGTTGTTTCTATTTCTTCCTCAGCAATGGCATCCTGTATTTTTTGTTTTTCTGTTTTTGGGTGGGTTTTTTTTTTTTTCTTTTTTCCTCTAGGGAAATAAACAGGATGCTTAGTTCCTGTCTCATGTCTACAGTTACATTTCTTTAATAGCAAAGTAATTAAGATGTAAAGTGGAGAGAAGCTCACTGGTTCCCAGTGGTGACAGGACCTCAAGTCTTCTCCCTCTTTTGATAAGATGAAACATCTTTATGTTTCCATAAAGCAAATTATGCACCATTTTTCTGAAGGTACTACTGTACTTCCGGGTAACTTTTTTTTTTTTTTTTTTAAGATTTTATTTTTAAGTGATCTCTACACTCAACGTGTGGCTCAAACTTACAATCCTGAGATCAAGAGTCACGTGCTCTACTAACGACTGAGCCAGCCAGGCACCCCCTGGTTGACTCTTAACAACAATGAACATTCCCCATTTCTGATCACATGACAGAGAGGCTACTTGTAGGATCAGAGCAAGACTTGATGTGTTGTTTTCTATTTACCCCTCACACATCCTCCTCCCTGTCCTAATTCCACCTCTGCATCCCTTGTCCAACAGTGAGGATACCACCTTTCAAAATGAACAGCTCAGCCATTCTACTGGGATTAGAAAGAGCTCACTCCAATCATCTAAAAATCCACTCCTTTTCATTCACTTGTGAACTCCACGTTTGATGGTTATGATTGACTATAGTCTCAATTTTCAGGGTCTGTATCATTGGAAGCAATTTCTGAAGCACATTCTCTTTCCCTAATCAAAGGCCTGAAAATATAGGAACCTTGCTTTTTTTTTTTTTTCCAATTTTTGACGTTTCTTTTTTTTCTTGTATATTTTTTGTATATTTTTTATTGGAGTTTAATTTGCCAACATATAGCATAACACCCAGTGCTCATCCTATCAAGTGCCCTCCTCAGTGCCCATCACCCAATCACCCCATCCCCCACCCACCTCCCTTTCCACTACCCCTTGAGGAACCTTGCTTTTAATAGGAGATTGGCCAGACCCCCTTCTGCCCTGCCCCAGGCTGTGAGGCTGAATCACAGGTGATGCGTCATTATGGCTATAGCAAAGAAAGCCTGGTTGTCAAGCATCCAAAAAATAAAAGAATAGAAAGTTAAGAACTCTGAGCAGGTTGTAACAGATGATGTTTATGGGCTTCTGAAGCATTTTGTTTGAGACTCGGTGACTTCAAATGGTCAGAGGAGCAGCACTCAATTAACAATTTTTAAAAACCTTCAATTAAAAAATCATTGAGGTGACAACCCTCAGATCAGAAGACGAATGAGCAGAGGCAATCCGAGCAACACAAACTGTACTCTGGAATAAAAATGCTTTCTGCCCTTTTTCAGAAACGAGGATATTAAAAAAGCAGGGCTAAAGTTCTTCTTTAGATGCAGCTGCTGCTGAGCCTAACCTGGATGCATTTGCCCCTTAAATTCCCACTCTAAACTTTGGGTCTTTTCAAGAGTATTTGTATATGGGAACATGTGCAGTTAGGGGATGGGAGTTACAACTAGCATTTGCTAAGTATTCACTATGTGCCAGGTGCTATTCTAAATGCTTCCTTCACTTTTGATTTTCACCCCATTAGGTAAGTATGTACTATTATTAGTCCCATTTTAAAGAGCAGGAAACCAAAATCCAGAGCAATTTTTATAATTTACCCAAGATTAGCGCTAAAGCCAGATTTTTAACTCAGGCTATCTGCAAGCGTCCACTCTCTTAATACCATGTTAGTTCCATCAGATTTCTAGATAAGAATTCATGCTATCTGGAATCAAATATTTCTTAGATTTCAAAAAGAACCTCCCACCCCCCCCCCGCCCCCTTTACTATCTGAGGAAACTGAGACCCAGAGAAGTTAAGAGCTGGCTACTGTAAACTAATGTTGAGTGGTGGTCAATCAGAAATCAAGTCTCCTGTGAGCTTACCTCTTTCTCTTCTTCCATCTCCCATCCATAGTATTCTCCTAGGAGGCATTTCATTGGAAGAACCTGGAATTCAAGGAGAAGCACTTCTCAGATCTTCCTTCCAGACAAAATGTGTTGTTCAGCTACAGGGAGTATGGTTAGCTGAGAACTTCCAGGTGTTCAGTTCCTTCAAGATCCACGTTAACTTTTGAGCTGAGGCCATGGAATGAAGTCTGATCAATATACTCAACAGGCCTAGTGGGGGAAAGAGAGACAGGGAAAGATTCTTTGCTTCTGCCATTGATAAAGTTAATTCTGCAGCTTTCCCAGGGCCCTATTGTCTTCCAGTCCCTTTATTTTCCTCTCTCCTAAGTTTCTTTTCCTTTCTACTCCTTGATTCTCTGAAATGTGAAGTGGACAACTATAATTGTTATGGCTCCTGGATTCCAGCCTTTGATGTTATTCGTAAGGTCTGCAGGTTGGGGAGTGGAGGACAAACCTAAGCCAGTTTTTCCTCTGTTTAAAGCTTTCTTCCTAGTTCTCACTGCTGGGTGTCCATGTATGCACCCCGACATGGCGAGGAGCCAAAAGCATGGGTCTGAGCCGTGTTAAATGGATAACAACTGTGCAGCTCTCAATACCGTTTCCCCATATATGAAATGGCAACCTTGGGCTAGATTCACAACTTCTATATATTTCAATTTCATCATTTAGAAAATCGAATTAATAATCTCTAATTCACAAGGTAGTTGTGAAAATTAAATGGCACATAATGATGTTCAATGAATAGTAGTTCCCTTTCCCAAGATCACTGTCAAATTTTGTGTTTGATCTTCATAATCCACTCCATTATAGTCTATACAGTTACAAACATAATTGTATAAAATTAGCTAATTCCCACATTTTATGGGAAGACCTGATTTTCCTCTATAAGCACGCTGCCTTTATGTGACTAGAATACAAAATATACATAATAAAAATTATATGTTGTAATCAATATACTAATTTTTTTGGACAGACAAATCAAATGATTTGATAAGGAAGCTGAAGTGTAAAATTGGGAGAAGTTGGGACGCCTGGGTGGCTCAGCGGTTTGGTGCCTGCCTGTGGCCAAGAGCATGATCCTGGAGACCTGGGATCGAGTACCATATTGGGCTCCCTGCATGGAGCCTGCTTCTTCCTCTGCCAGTGTCTCTGCCTCTCTCTCTCTGCATCTCTCATGAATAAATAAATAAATAAATAAATAAATAAATAAATAAATAAATAAATCTTTTTTAAAAAATTGGGAGAAGTAGATCCTATTGACGAGTAGGAGATTTTGTTCTAATTCATGATATGATGAGAAGGGATGTTAGAGTTCTAATAAGGCAGGAATGGTAAAAGGATTGTTAATTGGATGTAAGCTCTCAGTAATTTATGCCTATGAGGGACTAAAATATGAGGAAAAAATGGGTTTTCAAACTGCTGTAACATTTATTCACACATCCACTCACTCATTCATGTACGTGTTCATATACCCATCTGTTAGTCACCCCATCCTCCATCCATGCATTGATGCTTTTACCTATCTACCAGTTTATTATCCAGCCATTCATCTACCCATGAATCCATCCTGTCATTCACCAATCCATTCCAATGATCCACTCAAGGTAGTAGCATTGCAATGCATAGAAACACATGTAAAAAATGGTCCTTATCATATGGGAACTTTCCATTTAATAAGGAGAAAAGAAAGGAAGAGGAAATATGAGATAAATGTTCCGAAGAGTTGTATAATAAGTCTACAGATGTTCCAAGCATGAGGAATCACATCTGACAGAAGAGAAAGACACATTTCTTCAGTGGAAGATACAGAATTTATTTTTGATTTTCAAGGTTCCTGAAGAACTAGTAGGATACCATAAACAGAAAAGAGTGCATTTTGGATAAAGAAGGTGGTAGAGAGGGCAAGTCATAACTCTGGGAATGGTGAATATTTTGGGTTAGCCAGATGATAGTGATAGAAGATTAAGCCTAAAAGGTACATTGGGTGGGTGGGTGGGGAACATGGAAGGTCTACAATAATGGTCTGAGACATTTGGTGTTTTCTTGTAAGCATGCAAAGACACCAAGATTTGTAAGTAGTAGTCTGGGGCTGGACTTAAAAAATGACTGAGGGAGGGCAGTGCTTTTCCACATGGGTGAGTCAGAATTCCTGGAAGGCATGTACAGTTTGTAGAACCATACTTGATAGAAGATGATTTTATATTTAGAAAATTAAAAAAAAATTTTTGCCTTTATCTCTTTGGTTGGTGAATATATACAGAAGACGTTAATTTTCAAGAGAGTTCAGCATAAAAGTACAGCATTGAGACAGATGAGTCTCAGAAATGTCTTCTGGTTTAAAATGTTTGAGAAGGGCTAAGCCAGATCCCTCATGGCAAAGTGGTACCTACGGAGGAAAGCATTTGCTAATGTGGGCTTTCCATTTTGTTTTTCTAGCCAAAGGGAAACAAGGTACAGATGTCTCAACTGAAACAGAAAGTTGAGATTTATTTATTTTTTTTTTAATTTTTATTTTATTTATTTATGATAGGCACACAGTGAGAGAGAGAGAGAGAGAGAGAGGCAGAGACACAGGCAGAGGGAGAAGCAGGCTCCATGTACCGGGAGCCCGACGTGGGATTCGATCCCGGGTCTCCAGGATCGCGCCCTGGGCCAAAGGCAGGCGCTAAACCGCTGCGCCACCCAGGGATCCCGAAAGTTGAGATTTAAATCCCCATTTTATCTACATCTTTAGGGCCATGTTGAGAATTTATCTCAACAGAGAAAACACGACCTTTGGGAATATGCACATGCATTTAGTAAAAAGACTCAGTTTCTAAATGCATTCTCAGCAAAATTAAATGGGTTTGCCATGTTCCAATTCAACTTAACTATGCCCCATGAAACTGAGAAATTTTCTATAAATTGCATTTTCGAAGCCATTTAAAAATGTCACGTAATAATCTCTAAGGGGAAAAAAAATAAGAGAACTACAAAGCAAGTCACTAAAATCAGCTATTTATCATTAATTTCCCTTTCCTAATGGAAATGACTGACTCACATCTTTGCTGAATTCCATTATGGGCAACAATTTTTTTATGCTAATCTGTACGTTCATTCTTCAAACAAAATATATGAAAACAATCTTAGTTTAGGCCTTAACTGTGGTTCAGATACATCTGATGAATTTATATCTATAAACTGATTCACATAAACACCCTTGGCAGAAGGAAGAGGAAGTTGTACCTAGGGAAGAGTCAAAATTGGTCTTTTGAATATAAGTTCCTGGCCTGGCCCTGTATACTCATGTCTGAACTATCTGGGGAAATGGGATAACAGGAAAAACTTAGAAACCCATTTTCATGAGAAATTCTGAATATGCCAGTCCAGGATGCATTGTACTATAGTTCTGCTAAGGATGTGAAAGAAGGCTGCAGGGAACACAGTGTCACTTGGGCAGCTCAAAGGTTCACAGTTCTGGGGCACCTGGGTGTCCCAGAGAGGCTGGCTGTAATGATGAATAGCACTAAGTAGCAGATGTTCTTGAGGGGTTCAAGGGGAAGAAGAGAAGGCTTCTGAGCCACCAGAAAGGATTTTGCAAAACCAGTGAAATCTGAACTCATGACCACTTTGGTACCCATAGGCTGGAGAAACTTGGGTTGACATCGAATGAAAAGAGTACCATGCATCCAATGTCATATGCCTTTGCAGATAATAATTATGGGAATGAATGAATGAATGTATGTGAACAGAAAACAGAAAAATCTATATAAAATAAATGTAACCATTTGTGCAGTGTTGTATCATCTTGATAATTTACATTTCCAGAGAGATATTTTCTTTTTTAATTTTTTAAAAAAATATTGTATTTATTTATTTGAGAGAGAGCATGAGCAGAGTGGAGGGACAGAGGGAGAGGGAGAAGCAGACTCCCCACTGAGCAGGGAGACTGATGCAGGGACCCAAAACCCTGGGACCATGACCTGAGCCAAAAGCAGATGCTTAACTGACTGAGCAACCCAGATGCCCCTCCAGAGAGATTTTTTTTTTAAGATTTTATTTATTTATTCATGAGAAACACACACACACACACACACACACACACAGAGAGAGAGAGAGATAGAGAGAGAGAGGCAGAGACACAGGCGGAGGGAGAAGCAGGCTCTGCAGGGAGCCCGATAAGGGACTCGATCCCGGATCCCAGGATCACAGACCTGAGCCGAAGGCAGATGTCCAACTGCTGAGCCACCCACGTGTCCCTGTACTCATTTTTTATAACAAATTCTTGACTATACCATATGATTTCTTCACAGGGCAAAATAACAGTATTCAACCTCTTTCTATATAGAAAGCTCTTTTCTCTTTGTTTTTCTTCCTTTTCTTTGCTGCATTAGAAGAATCTATAAAAACCTACTCAACCACCAACACTGCTACTACAGGTAGAATGCAAACAGAGCTCTCCAGGGCCCTCTATCATTTATATAATAAGTTTTAAGTTGCGGAAGATTTGGTTTATCAAGCTCTATTAAGGAAAAAAAGAGAGAAAGAGGTGTGTGTGTGTGTGTGTGTGTGTGTGTGTGTATGCAATAAATAGATAAATAGGGTGTAGAGCTGAGCTGAACCGTGGAAGAACTAAGGGTGGAACAAGATATTGGGTGTGGTAGGCTAAAAATGTTTCCCCAAAATATATCAGGTCCTAATCTATGAAACTTATAAACGTACCTTATACAGAAATAAGATCTTTTGCAGATGTGGTTAAGAATCTTGAGATGGAGAGATTATCCAGGATTATCAGGGTGGGCATTGAATGCAATCATATGTATCCTTATAAGAGAGAGGTAGAGGGAAATTTGGCAGACAAAAAACAAGAAGGCAATGTAGCCATTGAGGCAGAGATTGGAGTGACACAGCCACAAACCATGGAAGCCAGCAGCCATAGAAGCTGGAAGAGCAGCAATGGACCATCCCTAGAGCCTCTTAAGGGAGCCTACACCCTGCCGGCACCTTGGTTTCATTCTAGTGATACTGTCAAGATCTTTAGCTCAATCATATCTGCAAAGATCCTGCTTCCATATAAAGTAACATCTCTGTCTCTCTCCACCCCCCCCCCCACCAACCTCCTGCTGTCCAAACAGATGCTAAATTGGGGAATGAGGGGATCCCTAGGTGGCTCAGCAGTTTAGCGCCTGCCTCTGGCCCAGGGTGTGATACTGGAGTCTTGGGATCGAGTCCCATATTGGGCTCCCTGCGTGGAGCCTGCATCTCCCTCTGCCTGTGTCTCTGCCTCTCTCTCTCTCTCTCTCTCTATGTCTATCATGAATAAATAAACAAAATCTTTAAAAAAAATAAATTGGGGAATGAGATAATGGCTTCTCCTCATGATAGGTTCCCCATTCTCTAGAAACGGTTTTATTCCTCCCATGGCTTCCCATGTGAAAGAAAAAAATAATTTTATATATTTATATAATATATATTAAACAGAGAACAATACATATAGTCTATAATCTATATTTTATAGATACTTAATAAGTCATATTTTCTAAAACAAGTTTAAGAATATAGGCACGTATTTCATTAACAAGTGGAACTTTTTGTTTTAAAGATTTTATTTATATATTCATGAGAGACATGGAGAGAGAGGCAGAGACACAGGCAGAGGGAGAAGCAGGCTCCACGCAGGGAGCCTGACGTGGGACTCAACCCCAGGTCTCCAGGATCAGGCCCTGGGAGGAAGGCAGATGCTCAACTACTGAGCCATCCAGGTGCCCCAACACGTGGAACTTTCAAATGCAAAGATATATTGATACTTCTCCTTTTTTGGAGAACCATTACTCATGTCCTAGCCTAGAGACACTCAGGAAATGCAGTGTAATCTTACTTTTCTCTTTGTCCCCATGGCTCTGAACACTGCCCAGAAGCCAATTCAGTTCTTTCTGGTTTGTGCAAGGAAGATTAGAGTTCAGGCTGATCTTCTTTATCTCCCTAATTGTTAGAAGGCACAGAGAGTCCTGAGGCTGTCCCCAGATCTAGCAGTCTGCTTGATAATCACTCCTCTTTGGCTTCTAAGCACTTCTGAGAAAGAGCAGTCTCTGACAGAACCAGCTACTGTGTTATGGATTTATTATCTTAGCCTCCTTTAAGCACTCAAATAGACCTTGGATGCAAAGAAGACTTGTCAGGGGTTACAGAGAAAGCTCTATAAGCTATAAGTTGTCAATAAAACTCTATTGAAGTCACTTTCTCATTCTTTTTCTGTTTGTCTTTAAAATCCCCAATTGATTTTTTTTTTTTTTTCACAATTCACAGTGTCAACCAGCTAGGGCTGTTTCTAGTTGTAAGCAGGGTGTTCTCAATGAAATAGCAATTATTTGGTGCTGCTTTTGCAAATTCAGCAAGTGTATCACACAAAAAAGGCACACACCTCCTCTTCTGGGGAGGCATGTGTGTGTTTTCTTGGCCAAATTCATTTCTCCTGCTCACCTTCTTTTGGTTGTGCACCTGCAATCTGATCATGCCCTATAATAACTCAATTTTACTTAATCTGACTATACTTGACTGAAAATGAAAAGCACTGTTTATATGATATATTGAAGGATCTGTAAGGGGAAACTTTAAATTTTTAGTAGACTGTAATAGTTTAAATGCAGAGTTTCTTTGCCTTCTCACTGTTGACATTTGGGGCTGAATAATTCTTTGTTGTGGGGAGAATGTCCTGTGCATCATAGAATGTGTAGCAGCAACCCTGGCTTCTACTCACTAGATACCAGTAGCACTCCCCTCTCCCATTTGGGACAACCAAAAATGTCTCTAGACATTGTCAAATGTCCCCAGGGAGTGGGGATTAAGAACCACTAGTTTAAATTATAAATCCATTTTGAGAAGATACTTGGAACAGAGAGATTGTGTTGAAAATACAATGATCCTGCTTCCTAGTATGCATACCCTTAGGTTTCCTGTCCCACACCAAATAGAACTGACCCGTGTAACTAATTGGATATTGTGAAACTGACAGAGTGTGATCTTTTTAACTAGGTCATAAGAAACCTTGCCTTCTTAGATTGATTACTTGCTCTAGAGAATCTAGATGCCATGCCATGAGGACACTCAGCAGCCTTATGGGGAGGTTTACATGGCAGGAGACCCATGAGAAAGCCACCTTGGAAGTGGATCCTCCAACTCCCGTCAAGCCATCAGATGACTTCATCCCTGGATAACATCTTGACTGTAACCTCATGACATGCTGAGCCAGAAGCACTCAGCAAGCCACTGCTGAATTCCTAATGTACTGAAATTGCTTATTGTTTGTTACTGTATGTTATCATTTTAAGCCTCTAAATTTTGGGGTAATTTGTTAGCAATAGATAACTAATAGAATTTAGAACACATATCAGTTTCAAGCAAAGATAAACTTTCTCTAGTTTATCTTTGTGTTTTTTAATCAGAGTGGCTTTCTTTGGTCTAAACAAAATTTTAAAGAGTAGAGTACTATTGATCATAGCATAACTAACAGAAGAAGGATAGAAGCAGATCAGAACAATAAAGCTAAAGGTTTTGTTAGGAAGGAATAGAAAGCCTACTTTAACTGGCTATGATTAGGATACACATGTTTAGGAAGATGCCTAATTCCTGAAATAATGGGAGTAAGCAAATATATGCTTAATTTAATGGATAATAATATGTCTTTGTAAATCTTGGCTTATTTCTTAATAAGTTGGGTTCCACTTAGAATGTCATTATTGGTCACTACAGTCCTAATCTTTGTTTTTTGAAAAAAATGAAAATAACCATAGTTTATTTTGTAAAATTAAGCTTTCAAGGTTGTCAGTTAATATCAGTTAGCTATTGTATATGAATGCTGCATAACAAACCACCTCAAAAACCCAGTGATGTACATTAACAAATATTTATTTCTTACTTAGGCATCCGGGGGTCAGCTACAGTTTGGCTGATCTTGGCTGGGCATGGCTCCAGGCTATGGGTTCAGTTCATCTCTGCTTCACATGTCTCTCATCCTCCTTAGACCAGCAGCTAACCCAAGGCATGTTCTTTGTATGGCTAAGGCAGAAGTATAAGAGTGTAACACAGGATATTTCTTAAGACCTAGATTATGGCTGTCACTTCTGCCCACACCCCATGGGCCAAAGCTAGTCTCATGGCCAAGCCCAACATTAGTGGGGAAGGGAAATATACTCCTCCAAAGTCTTGGGGAAATGGGGCAAAAGGAATGAATATAGGCTGAACAATAGTCTAATCTACAGGCTGTTTTTTGGTTTTCTTTTTGTCTGTTTGTATACATTTATCCTTCTTATACCACTGTAGACAAATACAAACTTATGCATCACAATTTGCAAGCATGACTTATGCTTTACAATTTACACAGTTGATTACATGTATTACAAGGCTTCACTTTCTATCACTTTGCTGACAGGTACAATATTTTTTCCTTTTGGTCCATCAGGCTATCATATTAAAACATTATGGGGGGTGGTGAGGCTTATACCAAGGAGGGGGTGTCACTTGGGAATCCATTCAACTGTAAATAACTGAAATTCAACTTATAGTTGCTGAAGTAAATAAGAATTTATTTTCTCGTGACAAACTGTTCAAAGGCAGATAATCTTGGGTGAATGATATCATCAGACATCCAGTTCTTTCTGCTCCATGGATGAAATAAGTTACATTGGCTTTTGCATTCGTGGTTGTAAGATGTTTGGTGCAACTCTACATGTCAAGTCTACATTCCAAGCAGAGAGAAAGGACAGAGGACCATGGCAGCTGGCAGTCTCCCCTTATATTCAGGAAGTAAAACTTTCCCAGGACCACCTCAGTAGATGCTCACTTACCTCTCATTAGAAAAAAAGGTTTCAAGCTTTATAGCCTTTAAAACAAAGAAGGCAAAAAAAGGGGGGGGGGGGCAAAAAAATTTAAAAAAATAAAATAAAATAAAACAAAGAAGGCAAAGGTGGAAGCCGTAGGAAGGGAGTGTTGAGATAATCTATAGTACATACCACAAAAAGACACACATGATCCCCATACCCAACCATCCCTACCTACCTCTAAGCAAGCCTTAGCTTCATGTATCCACTTGTAACAAGTACAAAATGTAGATCTCATGGTTACCCCCTGACTAAACAATAACCTAGCCCCTGGGCCTCTGTTCCACTTAAGATCTTGCCCATCTGAGCTTTTCATCAGGCCACAGAGAAATTGATCCTGAGTTTTCTGGATTTATTTAGAAGTTTTTATATTCTCAAGCAATGCTATATCTTTTACTGATTTGAAAAATTCTAGGAAAAGCTATTATTTTAATATTGTGCCCTTACACAAGTTACTTAACTACTGTGGTTTTTTTTTAAATAACTATTTTTCAGGGTTGCAAGATAATTATGTTTGAAAAAAGGGTGGCTCAGTCAGTTAAGCATCTGCCTTCCGCTCAGGTCGTTATCCTAAGGTCCTGGGATGAGCCTCGCATCAGACTCCCTGCTCAGTGGGGAGTGTGCTTCTCCCTCTGCCCTTCGCCTCCCTTTGTGCTCTCTCTCTGGCTCTCTTTCTTGAACAAATAAATAAAATAAGAAAAGAACTTCACACTTTGCCTGGCATTTAGAAGTTGAGTTTTGTTACAGCCAAACACATTCCTAATTGGTATACTCACTATGCTTTCAGCATCACCATCTATCACAGTGTTTTGATATAATACTCTGATGAACTAAAGGGGTAAAATGTACTTGCCAAAAAGGGAATACACTGTGAAGTCTTATAATTAGCAGCTGATACCATTACCATTATTTGTTCTGGGATACTTCAACTCATTCTGATTGGACAATTCATCCTCATTTAAATATCTGGTAACTTTTTAGTTTCAAAGCATGAAAAGGCTACCAATAGTAGGTCTGGAACCTGTACCCAGTATTACTTTCATCAGGCTGCTAAATCTTCGCCATCATTATGTACCAGGCTTCTAAAATGGTCAGATGGTAAGAGGATGAGTGGGTGGGACTCTTTAAAATATGAAGGGAAATGGAGAGTGATATAAAAATATCTTGCCTGAGATACAACCTGTAGGCCACATAGAAATTGTTTTTCTCTTTCCCTTCCTGTCTCCTCATCACTAAAGCTCATCTCCACTCCTCCTTAGGATGGAGGAAGGGCATTGGGAAAGAGCAAGACCGTTTCTGCCTACGCTCTTTTTTCCTAGAGAGAAAAGCATTTGCTCTTATCTTTCCTTCTTATTCCTCAAATTCACTGGTTATAACACTTACATTTATGTTATTTTCCACTCACTGCTCTAATTGGAATTCAGGTCCAACCACTCAGCTAAAAAGTTAACTAGATCAATTATCAATTAGACTATTCTGTCATTAATTGCACATGACATTAACCCAGATGAATAAATACATGGCCTGTTACAAACTCATTGGTTGGATGAGTGTTCATATTAAATTTCTCTCAACTTCACACACTAGAAGTAATCATAGGTCCTCTCCCTTTATTCATCAAAGATTAACCCCAGTAATGTGGGGGTAAAGGGAAAGCAACCATCAATATTGTTAAAAGGAAGTATTTCTCCCTGTTGTTTAATACCTAGTGGTCACTTTGAATGTGAGAGGATTTAACTTTAATAACAACCCTCAAGTTAAAGGTGTCATTTAAAATTTCTCATTCTGCACATACTTCGATGTTTAGATTAATTTTTGTTAATTCCAGTAAATAGGAGTGTGGATACCTGTTGTGTTTTTTGGCCAACCGAGAAGAAAGCAGTGGTGGTGGTGTCTTCTAGGTGACATTAGCCCCTCAACAAGAGAAAGGACAATTTTGACACTTCAGTAAGGTTTACCTAGACCCTGGATTTATTTAAATAATCATAAGAGATCAGGGCTTAAAGGTTCCTTAACATTTATACCTTCATTATACAGATGGTTGTTTGTTTGTTTGATGTTTGTATATAGGTTACACCATATGGCAGAGTCAATATGTGTGCAACACCTACACCGACAGGTCTGGTGCAATAAGAATGCTTATATAGAGGAGATTTGCCTAAATCAGTCCTAAAAAGTGACAGAGACGTTGTGTCCTATTCCACAAGCAGGGATATGTCCAAATACCAATTACACTGGAAAAGATAAGATATCACCTTAATGCCATGCTAATGTTTGATATAAAAATTTCTTAAGAGCAATGTCTGATAGAGGAGCATCGGAGGGGCATGAGGATGTTGGGTTCATGAAGTGAAATGCGTAATGAGAAGAGGAAGGAAAGGGGCAAAGATAGGGCAGCTGCAGGGAGATGAAGTCAATGAAGCCATGTTACCACTCTGTCTCAATGTTCCTCAATCCTGATGCAGAAATATCCTCGAGATGAAACCAATGGTTCTCAAAGTGTCATTTCCAGACCAGCAGTATCAGCATCATGGAAGAATTTGTCTGGGCCCTACAACAGACGTGCTGAATCAGAAACAACCCCTGTAGGGGATGCTGATGTACACTTGGGTTTGAGATCCACTGTGCACTAAATGTTATCAGTGGTGTCTACCTGGGTGTGAATGAGTTCCCATTAGATCACGGGCATCTCAAGAGCAAAGACCAGGGATCACCAATCCATCACCAGTACTGGAGCAGGCTGACATGGAGCCACTTAGTATATATTGCTTGAATCAACAAATTATTATTGTTTGAGAATAGGTAAGTCTTTTTCATGACAGCACAGTTTAATATAGTAATTCCAAGTTGGAAAGAATAAAGAAGGAAGTGTTGAAAATGGGGTGTGTGAGAGGAACACCAATTTCACAGTTTGGGCCAGCATGGTCTCTTCCTATTTTGTTCTGTTTTGTTTAAAAAAAAAAACAACAAAACATACTCAAAAATATTACTTTATTTTTATTTTTTTTTAATGATAGTCATACAGAGAGAGAGAGAGAGAGGCAGAGACAGAGGCAGAGGGAGAAGCAGGCTCCATGCACCGGGAGCCCGACGTGGGATTCGATCCCGGGTCTCCAGGATCGCGCCCTGGGCCAAAGGCAGGCGCCAAACCACTGCGCCACCCAGGGATCCCTCAAAAATATTACTTTAAAAGTAGGTCCCAATGGTTACCAGAAGGGAGGTGGGTGGGGGATGGCTGAAGTACGTGATGGGGCTGAAGGAGGGCACTTGTCCATGATGAGCACAGGCTGATGTGTGGAAGTGCTGAATCACTATATTGTACACCTGAAACTAACCTTACACTATCTATTAACTAACTGGAATTTATTTTTCCCTCCCCTCCCCCCTTAATTAACTGGAATTTGAATAAGAACTTAAAAAAAAAAGTAGGTTCCAAGCATTACAGAAATAATTTTAATATCCACTCTCCTTTTTGTTTTCCACTTGGGCAACAGGTTAAAATAGCAATCCATACAATTTGTAACCTGTCATGAAGTTGTGGACAACATTTCAGATTTAATACCCTTTCTGTAGGGGGTATTCTCTTCACAGAAAATATTAATTCACATGGAAAACAATAATTCTTCCTGACAACTTTTTGAAATAAATATTTTCCCATTGAAATCTTTGCCTTAAATAGTGTTCTGGAGATTGTCATATTAAGAATTCAAAAAAAGGGGGAAGCAAATGAAAGTATTCTTGGTTGGTTATATTTTGGAGTTATGTAGCAGCCTGGTACAGTCTGGCCAATTATTTTCAGGGTCATTGTCTAGGGCAGAGATTCTCAACCAAGGTGATTATCCTTCCCAAGGGACATTTGGCAATGTCTGGAAGCAGTTTGGCTGTCACAACTGCGAGTGGGGCTGCTATTCGCCTCTAGTGGGATGCTACTAAACATCCTTCAATGCACTGGACTCAGCTCCCCGTCCCCCTAGATGAAGAGTTACCCAGCACCAGATGTCCATAGTGCCACAATGTAGAACTACTGGTCTGAGTTGGGAGGCCCTGCTCCCTATAGTAGGGGAACTTGAGATCAAGAGGGTATGCTATTAGTAGGTATGCCAGGACAATACACATAACCAGGGATAGTCCCAGGCAAAGCCCCTAGTGTCAGCACCCACGGGTTATGTGAACCTGGGCAAACAACATCCTCATCTGTAAAATAAGGTGATAAAATTAGCCCCAGGTCCTTTCATGGTCTAGCATTCTCGTTTCAGGGATGTAAGGCTTTAGTGTCTCAAACATGTTGTTTTTTATGTTTCACCTCTATCAGGTCATAAACTCTTCCAAAAGAGGCCTCTGTCCTATTCATTTTTCTGTCTCTTTTATTCTCTTAACACAAGCCCTGCAGAAACAATGTTTGTTGAATCGTATTCTTTCCAGCAGATTTACAACTTCCCACACCAGCAAAATGTTAACATGAAAGATTTTAATAACAGTCATATTTTGGTCATACTTTTCCATGGGGAATGCAGATGGGGCTTGACTTTCTCTTCTTGAGTTACTACCATGGCCATATATAATTTATCTTCTAACCTAGCACACTTTTGAAAGCAAAAGGGAATGCTATTAATAACTACACCAGGATGATAGGCGTGACCTGGCAAGTACAATTGCCCTACCCAGTTTGAATGTCACTAGATTTCAGATCATTCACCAAACAGATGTGTGTGGCTGGCAGACATACTATACCCACCCTTTATGATTGCTGCCCCCAATTATATAGCCTCTTTGAAGATAAGACACACCTAGTTCCTTTTATTCACCTTGGATATTATCTGACTCTTCCCTTCACTCTTGCAAAACCCAAAGCTCATCTTTCCCCACATGTATTCCACATTAGCCTAGCTGACCTTTTAAAGCAAATGGAAAAAGTCCAGGAGTCTCGCTCACATTAATCCAACCAAGCTTTATCTCATTCCTTAGCCTATGTGTTCAGACAGCATATCCTTTGGAGAACGCTGGGGCCCTTCATGATCCATTTGGGCAGGTGAGGAAAGGGAAGGCTCTGACCCTATATTCTCCCTCCTTCTGATGAAAATGGCAGAGCATTTATCTCAGGGCTGGGAGGTTGTACAGCAAAACCAGGCTCCTCCCTCTGATCTGCATTTGTTTTTTGACCTGTTTCTCTCAGAGTGTTAGTGAGTATTATTTACCTCTCTGTCCCAAGATCTTGCCCAAAGTGGATGATTAATACATATTTATTAAATGGATGGATGGATGGATGGATGGATGGATGGATGGATGAGCCACAGAGAAATTCCACTTGTCCCCAGTATGGACAGAAATGGATGACCCCATGCTATACCCCATAACAGTCTTGGCACTAAAGAATACTTGAACTGGAAAGTCTCTTTCTCTCCTTCCCTCCCCTGTCCTGACTTCCTTCACCAACTGTTCTACACAAGACATTGGAGCACTCCAGCACTATGAGGCTTGTTGGAGACAGAGAAATCAACTTGATGAAAGTCAATAGGACTTTTAGCCCAATAGGAACCAAATAAAGGAAACGTAAATAGAACTACCATGATCCAGCAATTCCACTCGCAGATATGTATCCGAAGAAAACAAAAGCATGAACTCAAAAAGAGATCTACACCTCCAAGTTCATTGCAGCATTATTTACCACAGCTAAGACGTGGAAACAACCTAAGTGTTTGACAAAAAAAACAAAATGCAGTGGAGTAAATTTTAAGGTCTAAGTAGCTTTATTAAATGATTCATAAATAGGACAGCATCCCATCTAGCAAAGTAGAGGAGAGCTCTGATGAACTGCACAAAAATGGAAGGTTTTTATTAAAAAGAGGGCAGGGCACACTACTAAGAAAGTTGTCAGTAAAAGAGAAGGATTGTTCTAGGCAAGGTGGCTTTCCCTTAGGGGCAAGAGAAGGGGGTCTTATCATGCAGATGATCTCATCTTCCTTTGGGGGATAGAGAGGGCCCATGGGGCAGACTCTTGGGCACTGATTAGAAAATTCCTAACTGACCAGTTATGATTACATTTGTGGGGGGGAGGTTGAAACCACAATTAGATTAGGTTTTAAACCCTAGTTTGGGGACTCAGCCTAAGTGATGCCATCTTAGGCTTGTGGTTTTCTTTTTAACACTGTCCATTGATGGGTAAATGGATAAAGAAGATGTGGTATATATAGCGGAATATTATCCAGCCATTAAAAACAATGAAATCTTGCCATTTGCGACAACATAGATGGACCTAGAGGGTTTTATGCTAAGCGAAATAAGTCAAGAGAGAAAAAGAAAAATACCATATGATATCACTTACATGTGGAATCAAAAAAAAAAAAAAAAAAAAAAAACCTCAAGCTCATAGATACAGAGAACAGATCAATGGTTGCCAGAGTCGGGTGGCATACTGGGTGGGCAAAATGGATACAGGCAGTCAAAAGGTACAAAAGTAAACGTGCAGTTATAATATCAATAAGTCCACGATGTCATATTGACTATAGTTAACAATATTTTATTGTGTATTTGAAAGTTGCTAAAAGAATAGATCTTAAGATTCTCATCACAAGAAAAGGAACTGTAACTGTGTGGTGATGGATAGTAACTAAACTTATGGTGATCCTTTCACAATATATATAAATATAGAATCATTATGTTATACATCTGAAACTAATATAATGTTATATGCCAATTATACCTCAATTAAAAAAAAAAAAAAAAGAAAAGTAGGGAAATGCCACACTCCTCATCCAGGATTATAATGAGCTGATGTCTCTACAGGGGTTTGTCAGCTGTAAAATACCATGATCGCAATTATCGTCATTAAAAATATTTCAGTTTGTTGGCATCAGGTAACTTGCAGAATGCTATTTTCTGAGCAGAGGAGACAAGGCTGAAAGGTTGGAAAGTTCTGTGCATGGCACCGATGATCTGTGCCCCTAAGACTTTTGGGCACAGCCTCTCACAAGGCATTGCCTCTTCATTCTCCAGACACAGACTGAGGACTTTGACTTCATATATTCTGGGCACTGTGGAAAGGGCAAGGATTAAAAAGTGACTAGGTGGTCAGGACCCTATCTTTCATAAGTCATAGTATTCAAATTTTAACTGCTGGTCACTTAAAAGAAGTTTAAAAACTCAACTAACTTTCTCACCCATTTTTAAGTTGACATCTCAAATTTTTCATCATGGATTAAATATTTGTAAAGGTTGGAATTACCAATGCATTATAAATATGAACATTTAAAAGTACCCAACAGGGGTGCCCAGCTGGCTCAGTTGGAAGAGCGTGCAACTCTTGACCTCGGGGTTGCGAGTTCAAGCCTTATGTTGGGTGTAGAGATTACTTAAAAATAAAATATTTAAAAATACCTCCCTCCAGCTACCATATTGTGTCCCCATGTGTGTGCACCTAGTCTCAGCTGGTATGACCAACAACCCCCACCCCCCGGGCTCCCCGCCTCCCAAGCACCAACCCTAGTCCCTAGTCCCCCTCGTGGTCCCATTTCCGCTCCAACAAGATGAAAGAAACTATCAGGAACCAGGAAAAACTCCCCAAACTGCAAGCACAAGTGCACATTGGTGGGGAAGGAACTGCTCACCGAAAGAAGAAGGTGGTTCATAGGACAGCTACAGCAGATGATAAAAAAAGCTTCAGTTCTCCTGAAAGAAGTTGGGGGTAGACAACACCTCTGGTACTGGAGACGTGAACATGTTCACAAACTGGGGAACAGTGACCCACTGTAACAACCCTACAGTTCAGGCATAGCTGGCAGCGAACACTGTCACCATTCCAGGCTGTGCTGAGACAGCAGCCCACAGAAATGCTCCCCAGGATCCTACACCAGCTGGGTGCAGACGCTCTGGCTAGTTTAAGAAGACTGGCTGAAGCTCTGCCCACACACCCTGTGGATGGGAAAGCACCACTCGCTGCCTACCGGGGAGGAGGAGGATGGAGTTCCAGATCTTGGGGAGAATTTTGATGAAGCTTTCAAGAATGAAGCCAACTGAATTGAGTTACCTTCTGAAGATAAAACTTGAAGAAGTTACTGGGAGCTGCTATTTTGTATTATGACTGCTTTTTAAAATTTGGTTCATGGATGTGATAAAATCTAGATTTCTAACATTGTTTAAACTTTAAAAAAATATTTATTTGAGAGAGAGACAGCGCAAGCAGGGGGAGGGGCAAAGGGAGAGGGAGAAGCAGGCTCCCCGCTGAGCAGGGAACCCGAAGTAGGGCTTGATCCCAGGACCCCGGGATTGTGACCTGAGCCAAAGGCAGACACTTAACTGACTGAGCCACCCAGGTACCCCTAGATCTCTAATATTTTTAAGCCCAAGCTCATTGGACACTGCAGCTCTTTTCAGCTTTTGCTTAGACATAATTCATTCTTTGCAGCTAATTAAGCTGAATAAGCCTGGGAATAAAGTTTGAAACAAGATTGGGATGCCCAGGTCCGGGGATTGAGTCCCGCATCGGGCTCCCTTTGGGGTGCCTGCTCCTCCCTCTGCCTGTGTCTCTGCCTCTCTCTCTGTTTCTCATGAATAAATAAAATCTTTAAAGAAAAAAAAGTTTGAAACAAGGTTAATAAAGTCCTTTGCCTAGGAGATTTTTTTTTTAAATTTCATTGATACTGATTTGTACACAGAAAGCAAAGTTGTTTATAGAAAGCTAATTGTGGTATGTAATATGGCTGGTAATCTTTGATGAAATTTGATTAAATATTTTAAATGGGCATATAATGTTAAAAAAATCTTTAAAAATAAATAAATAAAAGTATCCAACAGAATCAAAATACCATTTGATACCTATCATCATCCATTTTTTAAATATAGAAATTTTACAGGATTTCTTTTCCTCCTCCATCTCATATTTCCTTCTACTTCTCCCACAGAATTTTATCCTAATGAAACTTATTTTTATGTTTGAAAGACCCTGTCATCCTGTAACACACACATACACATACACACACACATATATACATACACAAACACACTTTTTTCCATGTGACCATCCAGTTCAACTTTCTCACCAAAGTATAGTTGAGACGTGGCACTGTTGGGTTCGAATCCTACCTCTATTGAATAATAACTGTGTCTTTGGGAAACTTATTTAACCTCTATAAACTTCAGTTTTCTCTTCTGTAATGTTGGGAACTTAATGTTGCTTATTTTGTGTAAGGTCATTGCAAGGATTAAATGAATCAATATATTAACTTATTACTTAGTTCAGTGCCCGGTGTATAGTAAGCATTTAATAAATGATGACAAATTATTAATCTACTCTGCATAATACCTCTTCAGTGTATAAGAGAGACACCCTATGGAAGATTTTCCATACATACTAGATCCGTAATATTTTGTCCAACCCTTATTTTTTTTAAATTTTTATTTATTTATGATAGTCACACAGAGAGAGAGAGAGAGAGAGAGAGAGAGGCAGAGACATAGGCAGAGGGAGAAGCAGGCTCCATGTACCGGGAGCCTGACATGGGATTCGATCCCGGGTCTCCAGGATCGCGCCCTGGGCCAAAGGCAGGCGCCAAACCACTGTGCCACCCAGGGATTCCCCAACCCTTATTTTTTATTGATGAGTAATTGACGTACAATATTGTATTAGTTTTAAGTGTACAACATAGTGATTAAATATTTACATACATTAGGAAATAAATGGTCATTGCAATAAGTCTAGTTAACCATCTGTTGCTTTACAAAATTGATACAATACTATTCATTGTATATCTGTGTCTTATTTATTTTATAGCTGGAAGGTTGTACCTCTTAGTCCCCTTCACTTATTTTGTCCATCCAACCCTGTCTTTTATTCCTAGAGTCCCTAACACAAACTACCAGTTGCCAAGGATTCTTTTTCCAAAAGTACTTCAAAATATGATGGATGAGCAAATCACTGCTTTCCTCCTGACTGCCTGCCCACTGTCAGGACAAACTGCCAAAGTTTTTCATGTAAAAACACCAGAAACTAGAGCTTTCTGGCCATTTTAAAGAGCTATGAGGAAATGATAAACTATCATGTGTTTTTCCCTACATAGTTCTTTGTAAATCACACTGTAGCTTAAAGTTACTTTAAGATGATTTATGGCTAATCCTTTTATTTTTTATTTTTATTTTTATTTTTATTTTTTAATCCTTTTATTTTTTAATGTAGGCTCCAAGCCCAGCGTGGAGCCCAACATAGGGCCCAAATTCACGACCCCAAGTTCAAGACCCAAGCTGAAATCAAGAGTTGGATGCCTAACCAACTGAGCCACCCAGGTGCCCTATGGCTAATCCTTAATCAAGAGTCATCTCGAATGTGATCAATGCATTCTGTTTTTTGGTAATCCTATTAACTTAGGGTAGCTTGTCAAGTGAACCTTTGCTAATAACAGTGCTCATCTCTTTGGTTTCCTTAGGAACACATTCAAGGGAAATGAATGCGTGTGATGAAAAGAAAACCAGAGTGGCCAGGATGTGGAGCACATGAGACTCTCATATATGGTACAATTACTTCGGAAAACTTGATAGTTCCATATAAAATTAAAATCCACCTATCCTATGACCAAACAATGCTACTCCTATGTATTTATTTAAGAGGAACAAAACCGTATGTCCACTGAAAATTTGCATAAGAATATTTATTCTGCTTTATTTGTACTAGCCAAAACTCAAACATCCAACAACAAGAGAATGAATAAAAAATTTGTGGGTCGAAATGACAAATACCCACCATTTGCTTCAACGTGGATGGAACTGGAGGGTATTATGCTGAGTGAAATAAGTCAATCAGAGAAGGACAAACATTATATGGTCCCATTCATTTGGGGAATATAAATAATAGTGAAAGGGAATAGAAGGGAAGGGAGAAGAAATGGGTAGGAAATATCAGAAAGGGAGACAGAACATGAAGATTCCTAACTCTGGGAAATGAACTAGGGGTGGTGGAAGGGGAGGAGGGCAGGGGGTGGGGGTGAATGGGTGACGGGCACTGAGGGGGGCACTTGATGGGACGAGCACTGGGTGTTATTCTGTATGTTGGCAAATTGAACACCAATAAAAAAATAAATTTATTATTTAAAAAAAGAAAAGAAAAAAATTTGTGGTCTATGTGTATAATGGATTATAATTCAGCAACAAAACAGGATGAAGCACTGATACACACGACAACATGGATGAATCTCAAAAACATTATGTCAAGTGAAAGAAGTCAGATATAAATAGGTACATATTACAGAGGTCCATTTATATGAAGATCTAGGATCTGTGTCAATAGACATCAGAAGAGTGATTACCTATGGATAGGGGACATTGATTGTAAAAGGTTACAAAGAACTTTATGGAGTGATGGAAATGTTCTATGTCTTGAATGGGGAAAGAGGTACATGGGGGTATATCTTTGTCAAAATTCATCAAACACTACACTTATTATCTGTGTGTTTCATTAGAGGTATGTTACACTTTAGTTTTTTTTTTAAAAAAAGAATATTGATAAAAAGAAGAAAACATAGCAGCATCCAAACTTAAAATTGTTAAGGATCTTAAAGATCATTTCACCTTAATTTCCTCCATTTTGATGCAAGAGAATTCTATACAACAGCAAAAGTAGATGACTACTAAACTTCAACTAGAGAAAACACAAAACTATAGCCCAGTCTTTTTCATTTTCCAGAATTCTCAGCTGAATCACATTGCTGGCTCATGTTGGGCTTGTAGTTTAACTACACTTTTTCCTCCCACTAGGGGGGATTTATCGCAGAGCTCTTGTCAACCTCAGGTGCTCTTATCTAGTTGTTCATCCTAACATAATCAGTATTTACACTAAGCAACAACATTCTCCAGGGTCTTAAGAATTCCTTTTCTAGGTGCCACCCATGGCCCCTGAAGTTGTCATTATAAGTAGATTATCTTAGACAATTTTAGGATATTTGGAGTGAAATTACCCCAAGACCCTTGAAAGATTAGTTTCAGATAAACACATTCTGTGAATTTGCCAAGAAAGAATTGCATTGTAGCACAAGAACTGGAAAGCAGGGGGAGAATCTTGGTTGCCTACATATCTTGTGTAGGAAGCCTTATAATTAGGCTGTCATACTTGAAACCACAGTTGGGAACACAGCACAAATCGTGACTGATGTGGATGTTTCTTTCCTCTCTAATGCAACATCACAGCACCCAGACTGCTGCTACCGGAAAGAGCAGTGACCTCCCCATGGCTGGACTTGAAGGTCCAGGAAGTCAAAGAATCCCATGAAGGGGGTGGGGGTGAGGGAGCACTGTTGTCCACAAGGAAAAAAAGGGGAAAAATAATACAAATACACTCCTGAGAAATAATGTAATTTTATCAGTCCTCCTTCAGAAGTATGAAATGTGGGACACCTGGGTGGCTCAGCAGTTAAGTGTCTGCCTTCCAGCTCAGGGTATGATCCTGGAGTCCCGGGATCAAGTTCCACATCTGGCTCCCTGCATGGAGCCTGCTTCTGTCTCTGCCTATGTCTCTGCCTCTCTCTCTCTCTCTCTCATGAATAAATAAATAAAATCCTTAAGAATTTAAAAAAAAAGAAATATGAAATGTTTCACTTTTCGAATTTTCCTTTTTTGTTTTGCTTTCAAAGAGGATGGCAATAACTTCATTGATACACACAAATAAATATTAAAATCCTAAGTTCTAAGTTCTAAGACTATGGTGCCACTGGATAAGGAGGAATAAGGGGGAAGTGGTTAAAGAGATACCCCAAAGGTGAACCATGTACAAATGGGAAAGATTTGCACAGGTACATGTCCCCTACCCCTAAAATAATCACAGCAGCCACTTACTGAATGCTTACTATTTGCCAGTCACTATGCCAAGTGCCACACAGGATATACTGTCTGATTGGCAATAGCAACGCTGGGATTGGAACCCAGACAGTTTACCCAATGAGCTTGAACTTTCCATCACCACATTATACTCCCCCCAGGCCCCAGACCCCAACATATCTCCAACACACCAATGTCTCTTCCAAAGGTTTGCAAAGAAAAATATAGCCAAAAATTGTCAAATCTCTCAGAGCAAAAGAAAGTAGTATCTGAATTTTTCATCCTTTACACATGCCCCAAGGCTGCACAGCAAACAATAAAAGGAATCAAGAGGATTGTTAGAAGTTACAAGTTCTACTAAAAATAGAACAAAAGAGCCATAGCATTTTCATTTTAATCCCTTTTCCTGGGTTTCTGTTAGGTTAGAAGAATTATCAAGTAATAGTTTATTTTAAAATTCAAAACTGACACAGACTTTAAAGTTAAATGAAACCAAACTAAGGTGAAAAAAAGAGCCACCAGGTGATTCACTGAGTTGAGATCTTTGTCATGCGTTGTTTTATTGCTGTGCATGTTTCTGATTTACCACATTCACATTATCCCAAGCGGCACTATCTGGACTCACTGTCTCTCATTAGCAACTAAGTATTCCTGCTGTTTACCTTGGATTCTTCCAAATTTGCTAAGTCAGAAAGACTTTCACACTGAGTTTTATTTTTAAAATTCTTTCTCAAAGGCCTTAATATTTCTCCATAAAGATTCTGACTTCCATATCAGGGTTTATCAAAGTATAATATTTTAAATGTTGAAAACACGACTCTCCTGCAAATATAAAGTGAGCACGAATCACCAACTTATTTATCTCATGAAATTGGAGAATAGTAAGGTAGTAAAGCTGGTTCAAAGGAGAATTTGAGACACTGAGTATATATAGGCATTGAAAGAAGGAATGGAGAAGATTACTAAATAGATAAAAAAGGAATGTCCTCCAGAGCACCAAAACGTCATCTTTGGAATCATCTATTTTACTGGACAGAAATTATTTACATCTCAACGAGAGGAAAAAAAGGTTCAAGTTATCACATAACCTCTCAGAGGCTGGGTCCTAAGAGCAAATAATATATCAAATAAAGGTATGCTTTATGCTTTAGAATTAAATAATCCTGGGATGAACCTGTTAGGAAAAGCTCCTGTATGTCACTTAAATTTTGCCTTATGTCCAAGTTTTTGATAATTTTTCCAAGCAAATTTTATATCTAAAAAGTATTTCATTAATGATAGGCATGGAATTTCAGTCTTCAAAATTCTCACCAGCAAAATATTCTTGGGAGAACCTACTTTGATTTATGACTCTGGACTTCCAACCCAACTCCTGGCAATCAACTTATTCTAGATGGTGTCAGCTAAACTCACTCCAATCCTGTGATTCTGTCATCAAATTTGGTATTAACTAAATCCAGGCCAACCCCAAGCCCCCTCCCCTCTCTTTCCTGCCACCAAATCCAAAGCTTGAAGGACACAGTGGAAACACTACAGCCATGTGTCTTCAGAGGGAGGATACGATCTCCCTTAGAGTCACCCTGCCTTAACTTCGTCTGTGTTCATTGTTGATGTCTTGTCATCTGTTCTTCCTGAAAGGACAACTGACCTTGGGGGCTGTAGAAGGTTGTACATTTTCTGCTTGCATAGTGCCTTCTCCCAATTCACCTTCATACCCTAAGCAGGTTTCTGTGGTTCAGAAATACTTCATGGAGGAGGCCAAACTTGACCTGGCTCTTGGAGTATGTGTAGGACTTAGAAGCATGGAAAGAAGAGTTGAGGGCATTCCATGCAGGAATAATAAAGTGAGCAAAGGCATACGTGAGAACAAGGATGCCATTACTATGGTTTGACTAGAACCAAGGTTTTGGGATGTGAGAATTAAGAGTGACAAGTAAGGGGCTGGGGTTATATGATGTAAGTAGAAGGTGACATTTGTTAAGTACCTACTATGTGTTGGACACTTTTGAGACTCATTTTGCAATGCCAATTTCAAATATTATTCCTTGGGGATCCCTGGGTGGCTCAGCGGTTTAGCACTTGCCATTGGCCCAGGGCGTGATCCTGGAGTCCCGGGATCGAGTCCCGCATTGGGATCCCTGCATGGAGCCTGCTTCTCCCTCTGCCTGTGTCTCTGCCTCTGTGTGTGTGTGTGTGTGTGTGTGTGTGTGTGTGTCTCATGGATAAATAAATAAAATCTTAAAAAAACAAACAAATATTATTCCTTATTCCCCAAGTCAACATGTTAGAGACCTTCAAAAATTAAAATATTGAGGTAGAGTATTCCTTCTCTTAAAACTATATGCCTTCCATTTTCCTTATCAATAAGCCACCATCGGATGGCAGATTTTCTAGAAAAATTGAGAGTAGCATCAGCTGAAAATAAAATATAACCTATTCTGATGCTTGGGTCTTACATGACAGATCATGCCCCAAACTCATATAGCCACCACAATACTCACAATCCTAACTGATGTTTACTAAGCAATTATTATGTGCCAGGCATATTCTAAATAGTTTATGTGTATTGCCCCCTTCAGTCCCTAAGACAGCCCTGTGAGGTAAGCACTACAGTTTATTTCCATTTGTAGAAAAGGAGTCTGTGAAATGAAGAGATAAGCAACAAAGAAAGGGTCACAGAGTTTGGAAGTGGAGGCACCAGGATTTGGATGCAGGCCTCTGACTCCATATGGAAGAGAAATCTAGAAGGAAAACCTGTTGTGATGACCACATGACCGTGGCTCTTCCAGGACTTCACTTTTAACATGTGTCTCTCCCAGCACAATCTCACTACCTTACCTCCACCCTTCCATTCTGGCCAGAAGCCAAGAGCCAACATGCAGATGAACCGGCTCTAACTAAAATAGTAAACTAATGACAGTGTTATGAAAGGCAGACTGGCTCAATCAAGTGAGTCAGTGAGAAAGACAGTAAAGGAATGAAGAGACAAGAAAAGGAGAATGGACACAGCGTGTAGGCTCGGACCCTAGAACTAGACTTCCTGAGCTCGAATCCTGCCTTCAGAACCTACTAGGTGTGACCTTGAGAAAGTTACTTAACCTCCCTGTAAAATGCAAATAAAGAGAGACACCCCACCTGAAGGTTCTTATAAGGATTAAATGAGCAGATATTTGTAAAGCATGCAGAAAAAGTGGCCGACATAGATGAGGTGTATAATAAAATGAACTGAATCAGGGAAGTTGCAGGTGAGTCAATCATCGTCCTTGTTCATGACTAGACCCACACTGAGATGTTTTAAAATGGGATAAAAAAATGGAGAAATAAGCTGGAGGCTGGATTAGCTGCTCCTCTTCAGGCGAACAGATAGGGTTTCAAAGGCAGTCAACAACTTTGCAAAGCTACACTAAGGGTAGCAATTGGCATGTGTTGGGAGTAGGCATAATTAACTTGCTTTGGTTCTAGCACAGCTGCACTGACATGTATCATAGTGTGTGTCTTTAAGTTCAATAACAGAAAGCTTGTGAGTACAAGTGTTCAATAAAGAGTGCTGAGTATCTTCCGAAAGTAATTCAATTTTCCTAGTGGGTGATCCATTCATTGTGCTGACTAAAAATGGCCAGTCAGCCACATAAGATAATATTTCCCAGGAATAGGAATTATCTCTATTTGGGTAACATCTCACCAAAAGTATGTAGTGGAAGTCAAAATTGCTGGCTTTTATATATATATATATCTTAGTAAGTAATTGGAGGGAGACAAGATTTGTAGGCTGAGTCTTGCCACCCTAGCCATATTCTTTTTTTTTTTTTCTCCTGAAGATTTTTGCCTTCTGTACCAGCTAGATCCTGCCCTTTTCCAAGACCCTCTCTTTCATAAGCCTCACTATGGCATCATTTTATCAAGGAACAGACTTCATGACACATAATGACTTGCATAGCTGGGTGCTCATGTGAGTCCCTTAATTGTGTGTTATAAAAGCATGTATCCTCAGACACCCTGCATAGCTGCTCTGTTGCTCTGCTACCATTATTTATCTTTTATTTCCTTTTCAATGGCTGCTCTGCTTTTCTTCATTAATTCCTTTCTTAGATCATAGCTAAATGCCAGTGTTCCCACCCACGCAATGAAATAGGTCCTAACAGGTGTAGCTGTTGTAGAATATTGGAGAAAGCAGGTTGATAGAAACCAAATTAGTTTTAGTTCCATGAAGTTTGTCTAGATTCCATTTAACATTTAACTGTTGTACTAAATGAGCAAAATACTCTAGCAGTAGTTGAAATTTATAGAACTATTAATAATTTATCAAGTTACTCTTTTTTTCCCTAAAACACAAATTTTGCTGTTAAATTTTTTTCTACATCTTTTAATGTGATATTCTTATATCTTAGAGCCAAAATCTTCTTAGTTGTTTTAATTTTAAAATGTATCAATTGACATGGCAGGTTCATCTTTCAGACTTGTTACCTATTAGGAATGCATCCACTTCTTCCACAGACTTCTTTAGATTTTTTTCCCTGGATTTCTTTTCCCTTTCCCTTTATGGACGGGATATTTCCTTCTTGCCAAGGACCCTCACTTCTCAACACACATAAAACACAAAGATGTTTTATGTAAAAGAAAGCATTTAGTTTGATTATAAGCAAAGAATCCCAATAGGAAATTACATATAATTTCATGTTACTGCAGATGAACACCAGGTGTTGCTTGTCTTTTGTTAAGGGATTATTTGTATCTTCCGTTGCTAAGTCCCCATATGCCAGAAATATCCAAGACAGGGACACCTGGGTAGCTCAGTCGGCTAAGCATCTGACTCTTGATCTCAGCTCAGGTCATGATCTCAGGGTTTTCAGATTGAGCCCCACACGGGGTTTCCCCCCATCAGCAGAGAATCTGCTTTGGATTCTCTCCTTCTCCCCTTTGCCCCTCTCCCTGCTCACTCTCTCTCTCCAAGATAAATAAAATCTTTTAAAAAAAATCCAAGACAGCTAACTATAGCCCCTACAAAAGATGCAATTGGTTTTCAATACCATGTTATTGATTCCCCATCAATACGTATATATAATACATATATATTGTCCTGCCAAATAGTACCATTCTGATAAACAGATGTGCCTGTTAGCCAGCTGACACCAAAGGAGCAGGCTGTGTCCATTTGCTGTCTTCAAGAAAAGATAAGTGATCTATAAAACTTTCTACCATAGAACTTTTCTTTGCCTTTTCTAATAAGTAGACTTAACTCAGTGATTCTTAGTCCTTGATTTTTGAATCTTTCTATTTTTCTCCAACTGCTTCGAGGTGTGTCATGAAAGCTTTTAAGAAATTAGCAAATGGAATTAACTTCGGTTCAACCTACACTTGGTTGGATGTGTTTATTTTGAAGGTAGTGCATCCATCAAATTAAATTAAAATATGGTAGGGGTGCCTGGGTGGCTCAGTCAATTAACCATCTGCCTTCAGCTCAGGTCATGATCCTGAGGTCCTGGGATCAAGTCCCATGTTCAGCTCCCTGCTCAGTGGGGAGTCTGCTTCTCCCTTTGTCTCTGCCTCTCTCTCTCTCTCTCTCCCCCCCCCGCTCTGTCTCTCATGAATAAATAAACAAAATCTGTTTTAAAAAATTAAAATATGGGCAGCCCGGGTGGCTCAGTGGTTTGGTGCCTGCCTTCGGCCCAGGGTGTGATCCTGGGGACCCAGGATCGAGTCCCACATCGGGCTCCCTGCATGGAGCCTGCTTCTCCCTCTGCCTGTGTCTGTGCCTCTCTCTGTCTCTCTCATGAATAAAGAAAATCTTTTTTAAAAAAATTAAAATATGGTAGAAAAGAAAAAGGTAGGGAAAAAATCCTACCTTTTCCTCTGTAGTAGGAATAGATACTGATTTATTCAAGATCTTGTAGACTAAAAAGAAAACAAAAGCAAAAACAAAAAACAAATTCAATATATATGTAATTGGGTGTTGAAAGTTCTAACACTGTTCTACCCTCTGTGGACTGAAATCCCTAAAACTGAGGCATGATGTTATAATCACATTGACTATCTGGAGGAAATGAACTGACAATGAGATTGCAATTGTCAAAAAATAATTAGGAATAGAAATAGGGTTTTAATATTAAATAATATTCCAAATGTTAAATATCAGAATAATAGGCAGGCATGGTAGGTCTCCTTTAATCTCCCAAGTTCTGATATAAATGGGGACTTGCCTTAGCTTCAAGCAATCTTTGCTTTTACCCAGAGATGTAAAAATGCCAAAATTAAATAGTCACTTTTATTTTCCATTGTATATGATATCAAATACTCCTAAGGCTTTCCTACAGACCTAAGGTATATAGAAAGATAATTCACAGATGAAATAGACTTACCATAGCATCCCATGGTACCCCTGGCTTAAAAGAAAAATATATACATGTATATATGATACATATGACATATATACATCTCCCAAGAAGAACTTGGTTTCTGCTAAATTTTGCTTCTTGTAAGATTTCATACTACTAATTCTTATTTTTTAAAAAAAGATTTTATTTATTTATTTATTTATTTATTTATTTATTCATGAGAGACACAGAGAGGGAGGCAGAGACACAGGCAGAGGGAGAAGCAGGCTCCATGCAGGGAGCCCGATGTGGGACTCGATGCCGGATCTCCAGGATCACTCCCTGAGCCAGAAGGCAGACGCTTAACTGCTGAGCCACCCAGGCGTCCCACTACTAATTCTTAAATCAACACTTCTACTAAATAGTTATTTTCTGGTCTTCTTCTGGTGAATATTGTGGTGTACTAAGAGAGGAAAAATGGTTTTTGCACAATTAAAAACTGGACATTTTTCTTTTTTTAATATTTTATTTATTTATTCATGAGACACACACACAGAGTGGCAGAGATACAGGCAGAGGGAGAAACAGGCTCCATGCAGGGAGCCTGATGTGGGACTCGATCCCAGCAACCCGGGATCATGACCTGAGCCAAAGGCAGACGCTCAACCACTGAGTCACTCAGGTGCCCCAAAAATGGACATTTTTCAATCAAATAAAAGGTGATATAATTTTCATTAGTTATTATTTACAAAATGACCAATATTTGTGTGAACTCAGCAAGGATCTTAAACCAAAATAAGATAATTACCCAGCCAACAAATATAAGCTCAGTAGGGTCTCATCATGGACTCATAATGGCTCTGGAAATGTGATTCAGGCCTCATATGTCCAAACAATAACTGACAGATGATGCGTCAAATTCACAATGGACATGCATTCTTTCTACCACTTCCATCTAGAAGCAGAGCTTATTTTGCCACCCTCTGGATCTGCACTGGGCCAGAACTGCTTTACCAACAGAATAACAGAGTATCACAGAAATGATGCTGTACCCATTCCAGACTTAAACATTTAAGACACTTGGCAGCTTCACCATCTCTCTTGAAAGCTAGCTGCCATGTAAGAAGTACGACCACCCTGAGCCCATCATGCTCTGATAATCCCCAGCCACACAGAGAAACCCCAAAGGATGAGACACTATATAAAAAAGGGGCCAAATGAGCCCCAATGTACCAGATATGTGAATGATGCGGCTCTCTTGGAAGTAGACTCTCTATCCTCCACCCCTTCTCTCCTCTCCACAACTTTCTGTCTCATTCACTGGACCCCAAAAGCACAAAGGAGTTGTCCTGTTAAACCCTTTCTCGGGATCCCTGGGTGGCGCAGCGGTTTAGCGCCTGCCTTTGGCTCAGGGCGTGATCCTGGAGACCGGGGATCGAGTTCCATGTTGGGCTCCCGGTGCACGGAGCCTGCTTCTCCCTCTGCCGTGTCTCTGCCTCTCTCTCTCTCTCTGTGTGACTATCATAAATAAATAAAAATTAAAAAAAAAAATAAACCCTTTCTCAATTCCTGACTCATAAAATCATCATCAAAATCAAATGGTTGTTTTAAACCTCTAAGTTTTAGAGTGGTTTGCTAAAACAAATGGATAAACTAAAAGATGATTCCTTTTACATTATTGAAAGCTCAGCTTTAAATTAACTTTTAAAGTGAGGGGAAATTAAGCATAAATTGGATTTTTTTTTCCTGTAGACTAGTGCATTAATATTATGAGAATTATTGCCTTTTTTTTTTTTGAGAATTATTGCCTTTTTACCTAAATTTGACTTCACTTTTCCTTATCTTCTCTAATCTAGTAAATGAAGACACTAGATTTTAGCCCCTAGCAGAGAACATATTATCATAGCTCTGCTGCAGGGCTGGTTGACAGCAGCACTGGCAAGAAAGGCACAGCCCCAAGAGCCCTTATTAGGTTTCACTGACAAAAAGAAGAGGGCGTGTGTTGAAGTGTCAGAATTATATAACTTCAGAGATGGCCTAAGGAAAAAAAAAAAAAACACAACCCTGTGGAAGGTTGGCATAGACAGAGCCATTGATATGTTTAATGATATTTATTGGGTCTAGACCTTGTGCCAGAAAATTAGAGATACACACCAAAAAGACTCCCACTCCTGCCTTCAAGGAGTTTGTTTACCTGCTAGGTGAAGAGACAGGCAGGTAACAATTACATTACTATGTAATAAATCCAAAAATCAAAGTGTGGGCCCAGTAAAGCAAGATGAAAGAACAGAGAGTCTACTGTCCATTAAATTGGGTCGAATGATAGGAAGTTGCCAGTGTTCAACTGGCTTTGATCTACAAATATGGTCATTTCTTACAGTTTCACCTAATAGTTTGGTATATCTAGGACACAGTGTGAACGGGGAGAATGTTGGACAATAAGGTTGGAAAGATAAAGGGGGCCATTTCAGATTCAAAAACAAAATCCATGACATCCATGATGTCAAGCTAATTCGGTTGCTTTTCATACTGGAGGAGACGTTAAGTCTTGTAAGAAGAATAATAGTGGGAAACTCTTGGAAAAACCACCTTTTCTTGTGGCTCACTTAAAACGAAAAGAGTCTTTGTCTTTTAGAGAGAGATTCTCAAATATTTATGGATGAAATGATACAATGTCTATAATCTTCTTCAACATAAGGCCACGGATAGGGGCAATTGATGGAAGCAGAGATGAAATGAGACTGGCAATGAGTCTGACCACTGTTGAAGCTGGGGCCATGGGTACATGGGGTTCATTAGACATGCTGTCTTCTTTTGTATATGTTTTTAACTTGCCATAATAAAAAATAAAAATAAACACATACAGAAAAGGCAACTATAAAAAGGAAGGAGGAAAATAAAGAAAAAAAAAGAAAGAAAATACCCTTGTTGCAGTATGGATCAATTTTGTGCATGTTCGGGGTTGTATTAGTTTCCTAGGGCTGCCATAAAAAAATTAGCACTAACTTCACAACTTAAAACAACACACATCTATTCTCTCGTGGTTCTTGAGGCCACAAGTCCAAACCAAGGTACCAGCAGGGCCACACTCACTCCAAAGGCTTTAGAAAAAAATCCTTCCTTGCCTCTTCCAGTTCCCAGTGACTCCAGATATTCCTTGGCTTGTGGACACATCACTCCAGTCTCTACCTCTGTCTCTTATCATCTTGCCCACTGTTTTTGCCCTCTTCTCTTCTTATAAGGACACCAGTCATTAGACTTAGGGCTCACTTCAAATCTAGTACGAGGTTATCTCAAGATCCTCAACCCTATTTCCAAGAAAGGTCACATTCTGAGGTTCCAGATGAACATGAATTGACGGGGTTGGGGGGGCACACATTTCAACCCATTACAGGGGTATATATTGAAAGTAAAACTCAAACTGGAGATAGGAGGGAGAATTAGAAAACCAATGAGTAATAAAGTTCAGAAATAAGGCAAGCCAGAACTAAGATATTGCCCCTGGGGATTCATTTAAGTTTTACATGCACATACATACACCATAGTTGTCAATACAGGTAGTAAGTTAATGACTGAGATAAGTTCATGAAGCAGCAGGAGGCCAAAGGGAATCCCAGAGTGGACTGGAGGAGGGGGTTAGGTTGGTTAGAGAAGGTTTCCAAGGGATCAAGTGTAGACAGGCAAGGGAGGAGGAGGAGGCTTCACTCCAGAGAACAGCTAGAATAAAGACATAGAAGGGGAAATCAGGGCAATGCCATGTGGAGAAAACTATAAGCAATTTGGCGGTGTTGGACTGTAAAATGCAAGGCAAGGGGAAGCAAAAGCAGAGGCTAAAGCAGTAGGCAGGGGCTAGATCAAGGACAGCTATGAAAGCCATCCCAGTGAATCGGGCCTTTTCTTGTTGGTTCTGTGGAGCCATTTCAGGGTTTAAGCAGGGGAGTCACATGGCCACATTTTCCTCTTAGAACAACTCACCCGGCGAGCAGAATTAAGGGCGTTTTGGAGGCAGAAAGCTTACTTAGGATGCATTTGTGATCCAGGCAAGAACAATTAGGTCTTGAACTAGGACAGTCATCATAGATTGAGAGAGGAGAGTATGGGATCAAGGAATAAAAGAGGCAGAATGTGACAATTCATGGAATACTGGGAATTAGGTAAGGGAAGAATCAAGGCCATCTACCAGAATGTGTGATGAATGATGGTAATGTCACCCATTGAAACAGAGAATATAGGAGCTGGTTTGCAGTACAGATGATTGTGAGTTTATTTTATAATATTTTGAGTTTGTGGTACCTGTGGTACATGTAGGAGAGGTAGCCAGCAGGCAGGTATAAATACACAAGCATGAAATTTGAAGAAAGGATCAAGGTTAGAAATACAGATGTATTACACATCAGGATATTAAAAGGAGTCAAAACTGTAGGAGTAGCTAAGATTTCCAAGGTAGAAATTTCAGAATGAGAAGGAAAATGGGCGGGGGTGCCTGGGTGGCTCAGTTAGTTAAGCATCTGCCTTTGACTCAGGTCGTGATCCCAGGGTCCTGGGATCGAGCCCTGCATCAGGCTCCCTGCTGAGCAGGGAGCCTGCTTCTCCTTCTCCCACTTGTCCTACTTATGTTCTCTCTCTGTCAAATAAATAAAATATTTTTAAAAAGAAGGAAAATAGGCTAAGGATGGAATATAATATTCAACAGAGACATATATAAAGACAATATACAATAAAGATGGCACCACAAGTAAATGGGAAACTGAAAGCTGTTTAATGATGATATTAGGGGGAAAATGGCTCACTGATGAAGAAAACTAAAACTGTACTAATACATACACAAAGATTGATACATAAACATGAAATGTTCAACTATAAACTTAATAGATGAAAAAGTAAGAGGAAATCTCTATGAATTAAGAGTAGAGAGCTTCTTTTTTTTTTTTTTTTTTTTTTTATTCATTTATGATAGTCACAGAAAGAGGGAGAGAGGCAGAGACATAGGCAGAGGGAGAAGCAGGCTCCATGCACCAGGAACCTGATGTGGGATTCGATCCCGGGTCTCCAGGATCACGCCCTGGGCCAAAGGCAGGTGCCAAACCGCTGCACCACCCAGGGATCCCTTGAGTAGAGAGCTTCTTAAAGAAAACCTCAAAAGCATAAACCATAAGACAAAGCGAGTTGATTAATTTCATTTAAGGGCATCTATCCAATGAAGAACAGCATGAACAACATCAATGAGCAAATAACAAAATGGAAGATATGTGCAGTGTTGAAAACTGACAGAGAAGGAATATCCAACATTTTCAAGAACCTCCCAAAAATGAATTAGAAAAAGGCAATAGCTTATAGAAATCAAAAGCCAAGGCCCAATTAATAATATGAAGAGATGTATAAACCCATTAGTAACCAGAGAAATGCAAATCAATACAACATTGCTCTAAGGCTTGACAATCATTGGCAACAATAAAAAAGCTGGATAATGCCCAGAAAAGTAGGATACAGAGACACAGGGATCCTCATGCACCACCGATAGCGTGACCTGGTGAACCTATTTTCTATGGCCATCCAGCAGAACTTTGCCAAATTATACAATTTAGTCAACTTGTATAAGACTACTCAACTAATCAAGACTACTATGAAGTGCATACTATTTGACTCATACATTACTCTTCAGGAATAATCTGTGGAGGAAGTAAGAACCTAACAAGTGGGGGATCCCTGGGTGGTGCAGCGGTTTGGCGCCTGCCTTTGGCCCAGGGCGCGATCCTGGAGACCGGGGATTGAGTTCCATGTTGGGCTCCCGGTGCATGGAGCCTGCTTCTCCCTCTGCCTATGTCTCTGCCTCTCTCTCTCTCTCTGTGTGACTATCATAAATAAATTTTTAAAAAATTAAAAAAAAAGAACCTTACAAGTGTTAAAAGTTGTGATTTAAGAATAGTCACTACAGCATCATTTATAATAGAAATTTAGTAAAGCCTTAAATGTCCATCAACGGGCACCTGTTAATTATAAAGTACTCGTAAACAAAAAATACATTTAGCTTGAATGTGAAAGCACAACTTAGTCAAAGCAATTTGACCAGTCCAGGTTCCCACATTTTAGTTATGGTAGAACTGTGGCAGGAGTCACCAAATTTTTTTTGTAAAGAAACAGAAAATACATATTCTAGGCTTTGCAGGCATATGGTCTCTATCACAAGCACTCAACTTTGCCATTGTAGTTTGAAAGCAGCCACAAATAATACATGAATAAATAGACATTTATTTCCAATAAAACATTATTTATAAAAAAAACAGGTAGAGGGGGATCCCTGGGTGGCTCAGCGGTTTAGCACCTGCCTTTGGCCCAGGGCGTGATTCTGGAGTCCCGGGATCGAGTTCAGCGTCGGGCTCCTGGCATGGAGCCTGCTTCTCCCTCTGCCTGTGTCTCTGCCTCTCTCTCTCTCTCTATCATGAATAAATAAATAAATAAATAAATAAATAAATAAATACTAAAAAAAAAAACAGGTAGCAGGCTGGATATGGCCCATGGCTATGGTTTGTCTACCCTTAATTCTGGAGGAGAAGGAGATCTTTATAAGTTCTGGTTCTGCAATCAGTTACTTAGTCTTGGATAACTTATTTCTTCTATCCTATTTCATCTTATTATCGTGAGGATTAAATAGCATATGTGAGTACAAATTAGCCACTAAATGGCATAAAAATATAGCTTGCTTTTATCATTTCCAAGTGTTCCTATCATTACATTTACTTCACTCCATCCTTGTGACCTGCCTCTGAAGGTGTTTGATATGCTTTTATCTGCCTGAGAAGTGTGTTAAACATTCACAAATCATTCTACTCAGTGCTGGTCTCTGTTCAGTCTTGTGGCCATGAGTTTAATCAAAGTCTTATTTAAAAGTCATCCTCAAAAAAAAAAAAAAAAGTCATCCTCTTCAGATCATTCCTGGAGTATTCCCATTTTTATAATTTGTAGAGCTATGCAATCATACAGATCCTTATGCTTAGAAGGACCCAATCATGTCTGGTATGGGAGAGGAAAAATAATTTTTTCTCTACCCTCCAGGTTCTTTGTCCAGATCCCCCGAATTAAAAGACAGATTAACAAGAGAAAAACAAATAGAAATTTAATACCATGTATACTTCCTGTATATATGAGACCCAGAAAAACTGAGTAACTCCCCAAAATGGCTCAAGTCACCACTTTAAACATCATCTCCAGCTAAAGACAAAGGGAAAGGGAGGCTGGTTTCAGGAGGTAACCAGGCAAAGGATGGTCATCAAAGGTAAGGTCATTATGCAGATCTAAATCCTGGCCTTCTCCATTGATAAGAGTTTCTAGAGATTAGGTCATCTTCTTCTTCCTGGTACAGGCAGAGAGATACCCTTACAAATGGAAATTTGCCTTATAAATGTAAATATATCTTACAAAAGGGTAACTTTTACTCAGTTTCAGAGCTTCTCCTGAATTTTTGTTTGTTGAAAATAATCAGCTGAAGATAATCTTTATGCCAAAGAGGCATATTTGCAGGTGGCAAATTCTACACCCTTCACTGGTTTAATGTTGTATTGTTTCTGTCTTTAAATTCTTGGTTTTGGGGACGCCCGGTGGCTCAGCGGTTTAGCGCCTGCCTTCGGCCCAGGATGTGATCCTGGAGTCCCGGGATCAAGTCCCGGGATCGAGTCCCACATCAGGCTCCCTGCAAGGGGCCTGCTTCTCCCTCTGACTGTGTCTCTGCCTCTCTCTGTGTGTCTCTCATGAATGGATGAATAAAATCTTAAAAAAAAATAAATCAATCCTTGGTTTTTGAACAAGGGGCCCTGCATTTTCACAAACTATGTAGCTAGTCCTGCTCATACACCCCAGGAAGAAAAACTAACTTCCCATTCCACATTTGTAACACCTTCAAAGGATGCCTGGGTGGCTCAGAGGTTTAGTGCCTGCCTTTAGCCCTGGGCGTGTTCCTGGAGTCTCAGGACCGAGTCCCACATCAGGCTCTCTTCATGGAGCCTGCTTCTCCCTCTGCCTGTCTCTGCCTCTCTCTGTGTGTCTCTCATGAATAAATAAGTAAAATAAAAAAAACTTTCAAGCCACAAAATGTTTGATGATAAGAAAACTTAAATGACCTCTATACCTATGTATATAACTCTACAGAAATATTTCCTGTATTCTTTTATCTCTTGAGTCTAATCTGCCTCAAAGAAAAGAAGGAAAACTCTTTAAATTATGTTAGGTATATGGAACTCACCAAATTGGCAGAAATAAAATAATAGATTACAGATGCTTAGCTATAAATATTAAAGGTTATTTTTGTTTTCTTACTGGAAATATAAAAATACTTGATCCATGAAAGTAATCTTAATAAATATTTTTTACTGTTATGATAGTATTTGAATTTAAAATCAAGTCATAATTATATAATATTTGCATAGCTATAAATAACTTAGCTATTTTGTGGTCAAAATGCAAATACATACTTTTAAAATACTAAATTAAACTTTTCCTAGGAACTCACTTTGCTATTAAGATAGAAAACAAGAGGGTGCTGGTTTGAATGTGAGAGGCAGCAAAATACGTGTAGGGGTTCAGAACAGACTGCTCTCCCAAAATGTGCCACGTTGGCATGTGGATTATCTTGAAGTCGGAAGACACTTAAGACTCTACAGGCTCAAGAGAAACTTTTGCACTCTCTTAACCACACAGAAGCTAGATTGTTTTTTTTTTTTCTCAGAATAAGGGTTATTAACAGAGATCAATTTTATCTGAGTGACCCATCTGTATGATTGGGCAAACATCTAACTACCAAACATCTGCCTTTTTTTTTTTTTTTTATCATCCTATGAGGTGCATTCCTTTCCTTTGAAATCCCAGGCCCTATCCCCTTCTCCTTGGTTCAGAATGACATACGTACCTCATTTTGCCTGTCTTTGGAATTTCCATGTCTAGGTAGATTCCTCAACAATACACCTATTAAATTTGATTTTTCTCCTGTTAATCTGTCTCATGTCAATTTGTTTCTTAGTCCAGCCAGAAGGACCTTTGAGGGTACAAGAATTCTTGCTTCCCAACATACGTAACCCTAAAATATGCCATTTTGGCATGTGGATTATATTAAGTTTAAGGCAATCAAAATCCAGAAGACTCAAGAAACTTTTACCTCTTCCTTAGCTACCTAAAAGAATTTAGATAGGGGGTCTGCCCTGGAAAGAGCTATCACCAGAGAGAACTTTTTACCTGAAAGATCTGTATGGCAGGGCAAACACTTAACAAACATCTGCTCTTATTGGTCTTTGAATTATCCTCCTCCCCTTTGAAGCTCCAGGCCTCTATGCCATTCTTTAGCTCACCTGACTGAGCCTCATTCTAAACCTCAACAACATTCATTTATTCATCAAACTAATATTTAATCAGCGTGTACTATGTAGCAAATGTCATGCTAGGTACTAGAAGACTTTGCTAAAAAAGACATAGCTCCTGCCTGAAACATTTAATACTCAAGGTGCTGACTTGTCCTTGTGATGGGGGAACAGAGGACTAGCTGAGGACAAAGCACATTGACAAGTCCTTGAAACAGGAGAGTGACATTCCTCTACAGACTCAACTGCCTCAATGTTCATACTTTGCTAAGGGCAGGAGGCAATCTTAGCCCGACCTCCAGGATCCTGTAAGTCTACTTTAACATATAAAAATTCCTTTACAGATTTCCTTTATGTCTACCCCTCAAGATACATGTTGGCAATCATCCTCCAAGCACATGGCCCACCAAAACACATCTGAAGGGTCTCATGACTCAGGTTTTATTAGATGGTAATAAGGGGGGGGTTTCCCCCTCAAGGTCCTGGAAACCTTGCTTTCAAAATTCCTTAGAGAGTAAACTATTCTCAAACTCCTCCCAACTCCCAGGAATATAATCAGCCACCCCTCACAGGCCCGGGGCAGCAGCCCTTCCGGCCCACAGGTCCTGTCCCCGTGCTTTAATAAAACCACCACCATTTTGCACCAAAGACATCTCAAGAATTCTTTCTTGGTCGTCGTGGGCTCCAGAGCTCACCTATATTCCAAAACTTCATCACTTGGCTCTCATATTCTTATGGAGCTCTTATACATATGCAATTAGTTTTTCTCCTGCTAATCTGTTTTACACCAATATACCAGACAAAAAATCTAGGAGGGTAAGGGAAAAATTTTTCCTCCCCAACAAAGCTTCAGTATTTTACTCATACTGTCTGGTACACAGAGGAGCATCAGTTGATTATGTTTGCCCAGAAAGTAAGTGTGAACAATGACTGGTTCTATTTTAGAAGAGAGGAAGCTGCTAGTGGGGGACATAGGCATTGCCTAAGAGTAGCAGCACGGTCTCAGCGATCTGCCTTTGGTTTCCAAATCACACTGATTCCAGCACTCTACAATTAGATATTCAAAGTAAATGGAGAAGACCAGCATTGTTTCTTTTAAAGGAGGGCTACTTCTTAGGGATCCCTGGGTGGCTCAGCAGTTTGGTACCTGCCTTCAGCCCAGGGCATGATCCTGGAGTCCCGGGATCGAGTTCCATGTCAAGCTCCCTGCATGGGGCCTGCTTCTCTCTCTGCCTCTCTCTCTCTCTTTCATGAATAAATAAAATCTTAAAAAAAAAAAATAAAGGAGGAATACTTCTTTATTTATTTATAATGGGGATAAAACGTTCTTTCTTCAAAGGAAGCATATTTAGATACAATGAGCCAATCCACTTTTTGTAAGTAGCTCACAAGTCAAAGGAAGACAAAACAATATGACTTCAATAGTGTTCTAGCCAATAACAAAAGTTGTTTAAAATTAAGTTTCTACAGTTAGGTAAGCCAATATTTGCTTGTGATGTAGCCCCAGAAACATTAACCCAAGATTCACTCTGGGTTATTTATGAGAAGAATGATCTAACTTAATTACAGCCCTTGTATATAAATATGTACATACGCATAAATGCACATGTATACACACACATTCATAAAATATACACACACAGATGCACACATATAGTAGCTGTGAATATTTTAATTTTTCCTGACCATGTTATATAAAAAGCATTTCTCAGTTATGGCTGTTTCTTTACAATTCATAATATTTCTGCTGCTTGCCATATGCATATCCATAAGTAGCATTTCTAAAATTTATATGGGTGTTTCTCTTCTTCCTATTCCAGAATTTTTACCATTTACCTTAAAATGTTAATTCTTTGTGAAAGCACAAATAATGCCCACTTAACTAATTAAAAGCCTTAGCTGATGAAAGGTAATTAGTCTAGAATTTCCTTTTGTATAGCTTTGGATATGGAGGAAGACTCTCAGCAAATGGATTTAAATCAGTTGGCTTTGAATATTTAAAATTTTAGAAAATATTGGAGCATTTAGACCTTGAGATGGATTTGTCCCATCATTTATTTTAGAAATCCAAGTTTCTATGTATCTCATGGTTGGCCATCCTAACGAAATTTTATCTTTCAGGAAAGAAGCTAGTAAGAATGAGTAGCTTTTATCCTGAGTCTGACTTGAGCAGGGAGTCCCTGCTTTCTGAAAAGTCATTTTTATCTGGCATTTTCTTATTTAAACTTTCCATTAACATCTACAGTGTATCATGCTCATTACAAAGACACATAGCTTCTGAGTCTTCAAAAAAATTTTTAATTTTACTGTGTTAGATGTTTAGTGTTCTATTGGATTCTAGGCTTTGAAAATTACTATTCTATGTATACCAGAATTCTTGATAATGATAATGTGGCACACATTTGCTAATCATGCCAGATAATAAAGGAATGTTCTATTCCCATAAGAAATTACACAAGACAGCACTCATTTCCATCATATATGATCAAGGGTAATTTATACAGACTAAATTTTTTTTTTTTACTCTGGCTCAAAATTAGTTTTAGTGGATGAGGAGCTGATCCATTTCTTTAAATATAGTTTTAACTTATATGTAGTACAGAGTCTATATGAAGAAAACTTTAAAACTACACTGCAGAGCACAAAAAAAGAGAAAATTGGAATCAACTTTAAAATATATGTTTTTTTCAATGGAAAGAGTCAATATGGGGGTGCCTGCATGGCTCAGTCAGTTGAGTCTCTGCCTTCTGCTGGGGTCATGATCCCTGGGGTCCTGGGATCCAGCCTTGCTTCAGGCTCCCTGCACAGTGGGGAGTCTGCTTCTCCCTTTCCCTCTGTCCTCTCCCCCCTCATGCACTCTCTTTCTTTCTCTCTCAAATCTTTTAAAAAATCAATATCTTAAAAATATCAGTTCTCTACTACTTCTACCAGAAATTAAAGCATGACAAAATTACTATAATGAAAACAGTTTGATTCTGGCACTTAATAGAAAGATCAATGTAACAAAATAGAATATGGAAATAGAATAAAGCAATTCACAGATTTACTAAACCATAGAAGTAATATTTTATATCAGTGGAGAGAATATGGATTATTCAATAAGTATTAGAACAGCAAAATACCTGTCTGGGGAAAAAATAAAATGAATTCATTTCTCATTTCCTACAACAAATATAAATCCAAGATACATTAAAGATACATAAAGATACATTAAATTTAATAAAAATTTTTAAAAATATACATAAAAACTCAAAGTTGTCTTTTTAAAAATCATAATCGTGAGTAGGAATGGATTTTCTAATTAAGATGCAAAAACCTAGATGTCAAAAAACAGTGGCTCTCAACCTCGGCTGCACATTAAAATCGACTAAGGAACTTGTAAAAAATCCTTGAACTTCATCCCAGAAAAAAATGATTCAGGACCTCTGGGGATGGGGCCTAAATCTCTGTTTTTCTTTTGTTTTTTTGTTTGGTTGATTGATTAATTTTTTTTTAATGTTCTGCGGGTGATTCTGATACACGGTTAGACTTGAGAAAATTGCCACAAAATAAAACCTTCAGATTATTCCCATATCACTCTGGAAACTATCTCAGATATTCTTTGCCAAGAGTGGCTCAATTGCCATTTTTATTTTGCAGCTGCCACCCTCTTCTCTCAGAGGCTTGCTGCCTTCTTGGCTTTCACCCACAAACAAAAGGACAGATCCTTTCCATTTTCAGAATGTTGAAAATCTTTTAAGGGTCCCTCAGCAGGGATGCTGGCAGAAAACAGAAGGCATTTTCAAATTGGGTAATGAGAAAAGTTTAATAAAGAGGTTGTATACAGATGGAACCATTCATATCTTGGTTGCAGTGGTGATTACATGAGAATCTACATATGTGATAGAATTTTGTAGGACTATATAAAAAAAGCAGTGAATTTGAAAACTGATGTAATCCCAGTAAGGTATATAGTCCAGTCAATAGTATAATATCAATGTAAATTTTCTTATGTTGATACTCTTTCCTTTGTAAAATGTTATTGATGTGGGAAACAAAGGCAGAAGAAAAATTATTATTTTTTTAAGATTTTATGTATTTATTCATGAGAGAAAGAGAGAGAGAGAGAGAGGCAGAGACACAGGCAGAGGGAGAAGCAGGCTGTATGAAGGAAGCCCTATGTGGGACTCAATCCTGGGACCCCAGAATCACGCCCTGAGCCGAAGGCAGACGCACTCAATCGCTGAGCCACCCAGGCGTCCCAAAAAATTAAATCTCCTTATTACCTACAGCCCATTGACAAGTTCTTGAAACAGGCAGAGTGACCTTCCTCTAGGGACTTAACTGCCTCAATGTTAATACTTTGCCAAGGGCAAAAGGCAATCTTAGCCCAATCCTCATGATTCTGTAAGCCTACTTTAACATATACAAATTCCTTTAGAAATTTCCTTTATCTCTAAACCCCTTAAGATATGTGTTGACAATCATCCCCCAAGCATATGGCCCACTGATACACATCTGAAGGATCTCATGACTAAGATTTTATTAGACGGTAATAAATGACCCTTTCCCAACAATAGCTAGCCCCCTCAAGGTCCTGGAATCCAAAATTCCTTATGACTTATGCTGTCCCTAACCTCCTCCCAACTTGAAAGGATATAATGAGCCACTCCTCATGACCCCAGTGCAGCTCTTTCTGCCCACAGGTCCTGTCCCTGTGCTTTAATAAAATCATCTTTTTTGCACCAAAGTTGTCTCAAGAATTCTTTTTTGAAGGGGTAAGAAATATCAGAAAGGGAGACAGAACATGAAGACTCCTAACTCTGGGAAACAAACTAGGGGTGGTGGAAGGGCAGGAGGGTGGGGGGTGGGGGTGACTGGGTGATGGGCACTGAGGGGGGCACTTGACAGGATGAGCACTGGGTGTTATTCTGTATGATGGCAAATTGAACACCAATAAAAAATAAATTTATTATTAAAAAAAATTCTTTCTCGGCCATTGGCTTCGAATCCTAATGTCTTTTCCTACATCATTATTGTTGGGGAAAGCTGGGTGAAGGTACACAGAATCTCTCTGTATTATTTTTGCAAGTTCTTGTGAGTCCTAATTTTTCCAAAATAAAGTGTTAAAAAGAGAGACCGTTTATGAAGATGTGAGTGAGGAGCAGGAAAATCACACAAGGGATGTTGTAGCAACTCAGAATTCAACAATTGGGCCCAGTTTCCCACTCCCAGGCCTGAAATAAGAGTTGCTAGGGTTGGGAGGGGGGAGAGGGAGGGAGGAAGGGAGGGAGAGAGAGAGAGAGAGAGAGAATGAAAAGAAGCTGTATGAAAAGAGCTATCTGAGGGCGCTGTGACCTTGAGACAAGGGATGCCAAGTGGTCTAAGATACGGAATTCATTGAAAGTGGGCCTTGGCTCATTGTCTGAAATTGAGCAAAATTAGTCTGAGGGCATGAGAGGAATTGTAAAGTTTGGAGTAGCCACTGGAAGGAAATTTATGAGGCAGGGTAAGATTTTACAAGGAGTCCAATCTGGGAAAAGTAAATAATTACCAAAAACATTTGTTATCATCTTTTAAGTAATAATGAATCTCACAAACATTATATGATTGTATTAGCTGGGACTTTTCAGAGAAACAGATTCAATAGGATATATGCACATATAGAAAGATTTCTTATAGGGAATTGGCTCATGTGATTCTGGAGTTTGAGAAGTCCCAAGATCTGTAGTTGGCAAACTGGAGACCAATGTCTTGGTTCCAGTCTAAGTTTGAAAGCCTGAGAACAGGAGGAGCTTCGGGTCCTCGGAGCGTCCGGACCGCGCAGCTTGACGTTCGTCCCTGGTGCCTGCAGCATCCTCTGCTTTTTTCCCGGGCAGCGCTATGGGCGGCCAGAAAGTCACCATGTCTATTCTCAAGATCCACGCCAGGGAGATCTTTGACTCTGGTGGGAACCCCACTGTTGAGGTTGACCTCTACACCTCCAAAGGTCTCTTCAGAGCTGCTGTGCCCACTGGTGCCTCCACTGGTATCTACGAGGCCCTCGAGCTCCGGGACAATGACAAGACATGCTACATGGGGAAAGGTGTCTCAAAGGCTGTTGAGCACATCAATAAAACTATTGCACCTGCCCTGGTTAGCAAGACAGTGAACGTTGTGGAGCAGGAAAAGATTGACAAACTGATGATCGAGATGGACGGGACAGAGAATAAATCTAAATTTGGTGCAAATGCCATTCTGGAGTGTCCCTGGCTGTCTGCAAGGCGAGGGCTGTCGAGAAGGGGGTGCCCCTGTACCGCCACATTGCTGATTTGGCTGGCAATTCTGAAGTTATCCTGCCAGTTCCGGCTTTCAATGTCATCAAGGTGGTTCCCATGCTGGCAACAAGCTGGCCATGTAGGAGTTCATGATCCTTCCCGTTGGTGCAGCGAACTTCAAGGAGGCCATGCGCATCGGAGCAGAGGTTTATCACAACCTGAAGAATGTCATCAAGGAGAAATATGGAAAAGATGCCACCAATGTGGGCGATGAAGGTGGATTTGCTCCTAATATCCTGGAGAACAAAGAAGCTCTGGAACTGCTGAAGAATGCCATCGGGAAGGCTGGCTACACCGATAAGGTGGTCATCGGCATGGACGTAGCTGCTTCCGAGTTCTTCAGGTCTGGAAGTATGACCTGGACTTCAAGTCCCCTGATGACCCCAGCAGGTACATCACGCCTGACCAGCTGGCTGACCTCTACAAGTCCTTCATCAGGAACTACCCAGTGGTGTCTTTTGAAGACCCCTTCAACCAGGATGACTGGGAAGCTTGGCAGAACTTCACTGCCAGCGCTGGAATCCAAGTGGTGGGGGACGATCTCACCGTGACCAACCCGAAGCAGATTTCCAAGGCTGTGGGCAAGAAATCATGCAACTGCCTCCTGCTTAAAGTGAACCAGATTGGCTCTGTGACCGAGTCTCTTCAGGCGTGCAAGCTGGCCCAGTCCAATGGGTGGGGCGTCATGGTGTCGCATCGCTCCGGGGAGACCGAAGATACCTTCATCGCTGACCTGGTGGTGGGACTCTGCACTGGGCAGGTCAAGACAGGTGCACCATGCAGATCCGAGCGCTTGGCCAAGTACAACCAGATCCTCAGAATTGAAGAGGAACTGGGTAGCAAGGCCAAGTTCGTCGGCAGAAGCTTCAGAAACCCCCTTGCCAAGTAAGGTCCAGGTGGCGCACCCTGTGGTCCTGAGTCAGCTCGTTAGACCTCTGCTCCCCCGGCCAGCTCGAGGCCCCCAGCCCAAAGTGGCAGGGCCCTGTGCTAGTTAGCTGCTCTCTCCTTTCCCCGTGATGTTCTCAAAGCTTCCTTAGAGTTGCTACAGAAGCCAGACTTGACCATCTGGAACCCTGCTGGGAACCCTAGCTCTGTAAACATGTGATTGGTCCAAATCATTGCTTTCTCACCTCACTTCCACCAAGCGTCTGGAGCCAGGTCTGTCTATGTAATAATCTCAAGGTGTCCACAGGCAAGATCCCCAGTGGTTTTATGTGCAGAATAAAAAGGCCTCAGTGACCCATAAAAAAAAAAAAGAAAGAAAGAAAGAAAGAAAGAAAGAAAGAAAGAAAGAAAGAAAGAAAGCCTGAGAACCAGTACAGTTGATGGTATAAATTGCAGTCTGAAAGCTGACATACTCAAGAGCCCAAAAAACTGGATGTTTTCATTCAAGTCCAAAGGCCAGAAGGAACTTCCCAGCTCAAAACAGTTGGTTGGCATTTCCTCTTACTTGTGTGAGAGTCAGCCTCTTTGTTCTATTCAGATCTTCAGCTGATTGGATGAGGCCCACTCACATCTGAAGCACAATCTGCTTCAGTCAGTCTGCCAATTCAAAAGTCAATCTCATCAAGAAGTTTCTTCACAGACACACCCAAATATCTGGGCACCTTGTAGCCCAAAGTGACACATACAATTAACCATCACAATTATGAACATACAAATCTTTCTTACCAAGGAGTAACTCACCAGAATAGATAGTTGAAGGCCCCATTACTTTGTTTCACTCATAGTGAGATACTATGAGTAATAAAACTCTTGGATACAGTCACTGACAGAGTCTGATGATAACATTTTTTTTCTTTCATTCACGTTGGCCATCCTTTCCACAAAGGCTAAAAATTAATTGAATTCAAATATATTTTGCCTTGAGTAATAACTTGGAAATGTGCTCACCGGCCTAAGAGGTTCATCTATGTTTTCAGGTGGCCCCAGCAGGAGTGTACTCATACGTGCATGTTATATTCCAACAGCAATCAACCTGATATAAACCACACAGAGCTCTTAATCTAAGAAGTGGCGACTCAGAGAGGTAACATTCTGGGCACTTATGTTGCCTATGCTTTTGTAAGCCAAATGTTACCTTTTTTAGAAGAGTAGGTAGTTGACCTTGAATCCCACTATGCATGCCACAGACTACAACTAAGATATGATTCTTGATGCTACTGCCACTTTTGCACTCAAGGGGCTATTGCCTTTCTCTTGGATCCTCTATCACCAGGGATGGTAAGCCGAGAGCACACACTTAAGATATTTTGGGCATATATAAAAAAAAAAAGGCCAGGTATCTACTATATGCATGGAAAATGTTCTTTTTCATGTATTTATTCATTTAGTCAACCTGTATTTACTGAGCACCTATGATGCACCTGGAATCATGCCATGTTGATTCCAGAAAGTACAGAAAGTACCAGGAAGCCACAGCATGTAGGGCCTCCTTCCAGTCCATGGGTATTCAGAGTGGGATAAGAGGCCATATTCAATTACCTTTTTACAAAAAAAAAAAAAAAAAAAAAAAAATCTTATTTTAAAGGTAAAACATAAAATGATTATTTTTAAGATAATAATGTTTAGACAAAGTTTTAAATGAACTGAAGAAATCCACAGTATTTTTCATCTGTGTCCACACACCCCAAGGTGACTCCCAATGAGTCGCACCCTTGGGTATAATCCCTTTACCACCACCCCACTGAGTATGAGTGGGAACTGTCTCTTGCTTCTAATAAACTGAGTATGATGAATGTGCTGGGATGTCACTCTTATGACTACTTTTTGTTACCTAAGAGCCCATCTCAGCAGACTGGAGAGAGAGACTCTCCTGTTGGCCTTGAAGAAGCAGTCACCTTGTAAACTGCCTGTGGAGAGGGCACGGGGCAGGGAACTGCACGAGGCCTGAAGGAACTGAAGCCAGTCCCCAGCTGATAGTCAGGAAGAAGCTGAGGGTCTCAGTCCTACAACCACAAGGATCTGAATTCTGCCAACAATACATGAGCTTGGAACAGGACCCCAAACTCCAGGGGTTTTTCTTACCAAGGAGTTCTGCAGCAACTGACACCTGAATTGCAGCCTAGTAAGACTCTGAGCAGAAAAACTAGTTAGGACCTGGACTACTGACTCTTAGGAACTGAGATAATAAATGTGACTTGTTTTAAGTCCCTATGTTTGTGGTATTTTGCTACAGCAATAGAAAGTGAATATACACTCTAACCTTGGTTTTCTCCTTAAGTTTAAATAAAACTGTTTTCCAACCTTCCTGGAGCTAGTTCTTTCTTGGGGCCTGTTCATGAGCTCAGGAACGTTAACCAGCTCGGCATCAAAAACCCTCTTGGCTTCTCATAACTTCCAGTTTTCTAGTGAATATTCCTACTGCCACAGAGGTATTGTCATCAAGGAACACTGATGATAAAAATGGGAGACAGTATCTACCTTTCAGCATTCTTCTATGCAAATATTCTTTTTTTCTTTCTTATCTTCATGCTCTCTGCTTTAATGGCTTTCCTGGTTTTCTTAAAGGAAATCATGTCTGAAATCACTTATGTTGACACTAGGTAAACAGGCCAGTGTTATTCATTTTCAATGAAGACTAGAGTTTATCTGATACACTGTTTGACACAGAACAGGCATATAATACCCCCAGTATGAAGCGCAGAGTTTTCTAAGAAATAAAACAATGAGATAAATCAGATTGCCCATAAATCATGTGCTGAAGTAATAATCCAGCCAAAGACAGAACTTTTAGAGGATCAAGATTGTAATAACACGAGGGGGCATGAAGCTATGGAGTGGGCACTATTAGTGCCCTGCCCAGATCCTGGGTACTGGCTGAGGCATCAGTCTTCCAGCAGTTATGACTGTCAGGTGCTAATTGGTCATAGCCTCCCTCTAGAAGGCTAGAATTGGTTTTGGTCAAAATGAAGCTAACTTACTCAGGACATTTTACACATACACATAGTCACACAGACACAGACACATCAGACACAGATAAACACACACACACACACACACACACACACACACACACACACATAAAGGAGAGGCAGCTCACAGCCAATGATAGTCACTGACATGGATCTATTTTTAAAAAGGCAAGCTCTTCACTACCATATGGGTATGCAGGGCCACACTGTACTACTCATGTTCCAGAGGTCCCCACTGGGTCAGGCTAAGGCTGGTCCTCAGCTGAGACCCCAGTTAGTTTTTTCCTGCTTTCTCCACTTATCTTTTTTCTAAGAGCACTCCTTCAGGAAATTGCTTGCACAAGAATCACCTCAGGTTCTGTTTCCAGGAAACCTAATCTAAGACAGAAGAGCTTTACTTTATTTTATTTTTTTTTATTTATTCACAAAAGACACACACAGAGAGAGGCAGGGACACAGGAAGAGGGAGAAGAAGGCTCCATGCAGGAAGCCTGATGTGAGACTCCAGGATCACGCCCTGAGCCAAAGGCAGATGCTCAACCGCTGAGCCACCCAGGCATCCCAGAAGAGCTTTTTGAATGTTGGTAATGTTCTATTCACCTTTTTTCTCATTTAACAGCTTTCTGAGATATAATTTAAGTACCATACAATTCATGTATGTGAAGTGTATAATTGAGTATTTTTTAGCATTTTCAGAGAGTTGTGCAGCCATCATCAGCATTTCCCTTTGAAACATTTTCTTCCCCCCTAAAAGAAACCTGGTACCCATTAGCTGTCACTCCTCATTCCCAAACACCCCTCCTTCAGTCAGCCCTAAGCAACCACTAATCTCTTTGTATCTCTACTGATTTGCCTATTCTGGACATTTTATGTAAGTGTCATTATAATATGTCATCTTTTGTGACTGCCTTCTTCCACAGAGCATAATGGCTACAATAAAAAAAAAAGTGGATAATGATGTTGTTGACAATAACAATTGTCAAGGTTCATCTATGCTGTAGCACATATCAGCACTTCATTTCTTTTTATTAATATTCTATTCTATTCATATACCATATTTTATTTATCCATTCATCTGATATTAGACATCTGGGTTGTTTTTAGTTTTTAGTTATTAGAAATGATGCTGCTCTAAACATTCATGTACAAGCCCCTTATGTGGACACATGTTTTCATTTCTCATGGGTATATACCTAAGAATGGAATTGCTGTGTCACATGGTAACTTACTTTAAATTTTTTGAGGAACTCTCAAACTTTTTTTCCAAAATGGCTGTACCGGGATCCCTGGGTGGCGCAGCGGTTTAGTGCCTGCCTTTGGCCCAGGGCGCGATCCTGGAGACTCGGGATCGAATCCCACATCGGGCTCCCGGTGCATGGAGCCTGCTTCTCCCTCTGCCTGTGTCTCTGCACCTCTCTCTCTCTCTGTGACTGTCATAAAAAAAAAAAAAAAAAAAAAAAGCCACAAAATGGCTGTACCAATTTACATTCCCAGCAGCCACGTGTTGGGGCTCTGATTTCCCCACATTCTTACCAACACTTGTTATTGTTCACTTTTTAAATTATTATAACCATCCTAGTGGGAGTGAAGTAGTATCTGACTGTGTTTTGATGTGCACTTAGCTAATGACTAATGCTGTTAAACATCTTTTGTGTTATTATTGGCCATTTGTTTATCTTCTTTGGAGAAATGTCTATACAAATCCTTTGCCCATATTTTAATTGTACTTTTTATTATTGTTGTGTTCTTTATATATTCCTTATATATAAATATATATGTATATTCTTTATATATTCTACATACAAGTTCCTTATCAGATAAGTGATTTGCTATTTTTCACCATTCTGTGGGTTGTCTTTTCACTTTCTCAATGATATTGTTTAATGTTCTATTTCTCGACTTGGATGTGGTTACATGAGTGTATGCACCTTGTAATAATTTATAAAACTGTGCACTTCCTTTTTCTTTTAAAGATTTTATTTATTTATTCATGAGAGACACAGAGAGAGGCAGTGACATAGGCAGAGGGAGAAGCAGGCTCCCTGTGAGGAGCCTGATATGGAGCTTGATACCAGGACCCTGGGATCATGACCTGAGCCATAGGCAGACGCTCAACCACTTAGCCACCCAGGCACCCCAAAACTGTCCACTTTTCTCCCAAATCTCTGCTCAGGTCCAGTCAAAGTGAGGGCAGCAAGAGCCTCTCCATTTCTTTTCTAGAAGAGATTTTTCCAAAATTCAGATTTACAAGGGAAAATTTGGGGTTAGAACTAGTTCTTTGGATATTGTGACTCTTTTTTTTTTTTTTAAGATTTTATTTATTTATTTGTGAGAGACACAGAGAGAAAGAGAGGCAGAGACACAGGCAGAGGGAGAAGCAGGCTCCATGCAGGGAGCCCGATGCGGGACTCAATCCCAGGTCTCCAGGATCATGCCCTGGGCTGAAGACAGCACTAAACCGCTGAACCACCCAGGCTGCCCATGGATATTGTGACTTTTATAAATAGCTGTTGTGTCCTGTCTTCAGTAAGATCTGTCTGTCTGCACTTTGGAGAACAGCCTGGAGGGAAGCAAAAATGAGAGAGTAGTGACCATGCTCTCTCTCCAACTCAGGACATGTGGAGAAGCTCTATATCTCTGAGACTCTGAGACATAAAGTCTCCTCAGGGCCTTGGATCTTTAGGAAAGACCATGAAGATCACAGACATCTAAGGTTGCCTTTGTGATGCACACCCTAACTTATCACCAAGGTCTTTGAATCTTCAAACACTTAGTGATGCCCACTTGTCTGTACTTGTTACTACACTACCCCTCATTGATCTAGTCTAGTTGTATTCAAACTTTTGTTTAATATTAGACTCCAACAAAACCAAACTGCTCTGGTTGAAACTGGGGGATTTGGAGCCCAGTTTGAAAACCACTACAATATAGTAAATATTTACAGTTAGCATGGCCATGATCTGTAGCAGTAGCCCATACAAAGTTACCGCAGATGATCACAAATCATCACAAGACATTGTCTAAAATATTTAGAGGAAAGATGCAGGTTAGAAGCAGTGTTAGTTCAGCAGAAATATCAAGGATGCTGGGTCCTAGCTCTCCCTCCATCTGGGCTGGCTCCAGATTTTTAAGGGCATCTACTAAACATATTTAGTACAGTAAAATTACAAACATCCAAAATGTCTAACAACAGAGATTTAAAAATGTTCACTATAGATCTGCATATTAACTATTATTTCTAAAATGTACAATAGAAGGTTAAATAAAAAAAGGTAGATATGCAAATTTCAAGTGCATTCCAAAGGACTGTGTAAATATGTGTGTATAAATATGAACACAACAAAAACAAAAATTCACAAAGGTGAGCCAGACTGTTTTGTTACTATGGTGATTTATAAGGAGTTTCTTAAATTTTCAACAACATTCCTTTTAATAGTATATTATTTTTTAATTTAAAAAGCCTTATTCTTTTCTGAGAGGGCAATTATAAAAATTAAAAGATAAAATGTAAAGAAAATATATATGCAATAAAAAAGAAAATATTTTCTGAGGTGCCAAGCAGAAGAAAAGGTTTTTTTCCCTCATTGTACTGTCAGAGCCAAAGGTAGGCCACCCTAGGATGAACCACTTTGGCATGAAGATTTTGAGTTAAAAGCAATCCAAGGGGGCGCCCGGGTGGTTCAGTGGTTTGGTGCCTGCCTTTGGCCCAGGGCATGATCCTGGGGACACGGGAGTCCCACGTCGGGCTCCCTGCATGGAGCCTGCTTCTCCCTCTGCCTGTGTCTCTGCCTCTCTCTCTGTATCTCTCATGAGTAAATAAATAAAATCTTAAAAAAAAATGCAATCCAGGGACACCTGGGTGGCTCAGTGGTTGAGCATCTGCTTTCGGCTCAGGTCGTGATCCTGGGGTCCCGGGTTGGAGTCCTACATTGAGCTCCCTGTGAGGAGCCATGCCCTCTGCCTATGTCTCTGCCTCTCTCTCTCTCTCTCTCTCTGTGTCTCTCATGAATAAGTAAGTAAAAATCTTAAAAAAAAAAAAAAAGGCAATCCAAACCCAACAGATTCAGAAAAAGCTCTTAACCTCCCTCTCCATAGCCAGCTTGTACCAAGAAGACAGCTACTCACAAAGAGAGATTCCTCTTCAACAAGGGAACTCATATGCAAAACAGGGCAACCTTTGTTTTTCAAACATCTCCTTTCACCTTCCTGACCACGGATTTTCTCTCCTTGCAATCCTCAAACTCTCACCCTTCTTTTTAGCCCAGATAAGCCTCTTGCTGCCTCAGTGTCTTTAGAATTTCATTTCTGTGTGGGTTCTGCATACTTATGGAAGGAAATTTTATTTTCTCCTGTTAATGTGTTTCATATCAATTCAATTGTTAGTCCAGCTAGAAGGATCTTGAAAGGCAGAGGAAATTCTTCCTCCTTAACAGTACCATCAGTATCATTAAGATGGATAATCAAAAGTTGTTCCCGGAACAACTGCTGGAACCATGGGGATCCCAGTTGGAAATTTCATAACTGCTTTCTCAAGACATTATACAGAGGAATTGTGAGTATAAAAGACAACTTTGCAAGTGATATGTTCTACATGTTTCAGAATACCCATAAAGTTGGTTCCTTAAATTACTATAGTTTATATGAGAATTCTCTGTACTCAAATAATCATGTTATTTTCTAGCACAGATTTTTGTTTAAGCTTCATTTTGAAATATTCTTAATTGGCTTACTGATTCTCCTGAGTATCTCTTATATATATCACTTGCTGGGAATCTAGCCAACGTTTAAGAATTTTATTTTTTTCTTTTTTGGCTAATGTGGGGAAGGAAAAATAATTTTCCCTTCACCCTTCTGGGTTCTTGGCTGAGACATCTCTGTAATAAAAAGACAAATTAACAGGAAAAAACCAAAAGTTTAACAACATATATACCTCCCGTATACATGGGAAACACCCAGGAAAAGTGAGTGTCTCCCCAAAATGTCCCAAGCTGTCACCTTAAATATCATCGCCAGCTAAAGACAAAGAAGACATTGGGGGTGAGGCAGCCTGTTAAGGGAGGTTATCAGGTAAAGCACAGTAAACAAGGGTATGTTTGTTATTCAAATTTAATTCCTTACTTTCTCCATTGATAAGAGTTTCAGGAGATTCAAAGTCAACCTTCTCTTCCTGGTACAGAGAGGGAAACACCTCACAAATAAGGATTTGTCTTACCAATGTCAATGTCTTTTACAAAAGAGTAACATCTACTGCTTTCAGAGCTTGTCCTATGTCAGGTGTTTCTTAAATATAATCAGCCTAAAATAATTCTTATGCCAAAAGGCATATTTTGGGGTGGTATATTTTGCTCCCCTTCACTAATAAGCAATATCCTTAAACTCAAGAAGCTTTAGCAAAGTGGGTAGCCTATCAGGTTTCCAAAACATACAGCCACCAGATTGGCACTATTCTGCTTAATTTAGGAAGAGTTAGGAGAGAGCCTTGGGAGGGATTTGAAAGATCAAAAGAACTAATATGACAATCTGAAATTACTAACACCTTCTGTTTTGAAAGTGAAAGGCTGTTTGTTTTTAACCAATGGATCAATGGATTAACATCTGAATTAATTTGGGAGAAGAAAAGAACATTTACAAACCACCTCCTTCCACAAAGTTCTACAACCAATGTTTTTTGGGTTTTGTTTTCTTTTTACCTCACAGAAAACTGAAAGACCAATTTAGGATCTTTCAACTCTGTTGAACGTGTTTGAGATCTTTTTTTTTTTTTTTTCCCTTAACTGAAGTACAGTTGACACGCAATGTTACATTAGTTTCAGGTGTTATGTTTGAGATCTTTTATTCAGGTTTTGCAACTCTCTTTAAAAAGCTTCTACATTGACCCCCCCCCCCCACGGCGCGCACACACCCACCCACCCACACACCCCGCCCCCGCCCCCTTTAAAAAAAAAAAAAAGCTTCTACATTGGAAAAAAATTCCATAATTAAGAATCTCATATTCAAGAGCCTTCCCTCCATCCCCAAGTAAAAGATGCCATGTCTTACCTGAACTCATTTTACAGACAGGTTTACTTTCTACTTTTTTCCTCATTGTTTATCTCACCACCTATCTGTCCATTTTTACTTTGGCCCTGAGTCAGGGCATTTATGGGCCAGAAATAAGGTCACCTTCAGCATGGGAACAGAAAAATATAAGATGTTGAAGGAATCAGAAGCCAGGCTGAATTCTTGGGTGAAAAGACAGCATAAGAGAGTAGATAAATGGTCTCATGGCGTGATCTTAAGGATTACTTAATATTTTCTGGAAGGCCAGAGAAAGTTAATTTAGGCTAGTAAAGTCCAATCCAATAAGGTACCATCCCTTCTACTGTTAGATGACCCTCCTCTAGTGCAATGGCTAATGGAAAGGGAGACGTTTCTTATCTATTATGAGGCTAGTAGGCGAGGTAAATGTCAGTTTCAGTCTAGAGAAACATGTCCAGAATAATTTGTCAAAGCCAGGATACCAAAAGCAAGAACTCAGGAAGCAGGGATGTTGAAAATATGAGGAAAAGTTCCTCCCATCAGGCGAACAAGAAGAGTCTGGAAGTCCAGAAAGAGGAGTAGAATGCCATAGTTGAGCCCTTCTATTTGAATGGGTAGAACAGCTCCATTAGATGGATAAATGGAAAACCTAAGGGAACTTTGAAAGTCTATGTGGATAATTGCTCATTCTAGTTGGGTTCAAAAGATGACATAAAAAACCATGGAACTTAAGGAATTGAGAGTATCAACAATATCAAGAGACTGTTACAAAACAGAATTCAAATGAGTAAACTTTAAAGATCTTATTGGCTTTATTCAGTGATTCATGAATCATGCAGCCTCCAATCTAATAGAAAGGAACACTGAAGAGCTAAACAAAATGGAAAACTTATAGGCAGAGGAGGGTACAGACAAGGAAAGATTGGATAACCTCTTCTTTCTTTGGAGGATGAAAGGGATCCATCAGGTGAATTACATCACCAGGAAATTCCAAATTTACTGATTTAAGATTACATTCCTGAAAAAGTTTGAAACTGTAGTTAGGTTAGATACTAAGTCTTGCCTTGGTGATATGACCTTAGCATAAGTTGACTCCATTTTGGGCCTGTTGTCCCTTTTATAACAACCTGTATTCATGAATCAATCTAGGAACAAGGTCCCTCCCCGCTCTTTATTTCCCAAACATGATGATGAGGTAATTTCATGAATACATGAGAAGCTATGTAGCAATGGCTAAACAAACTAGTCTCCTAATTAGTAGCTCATAAAAAAGTTTCAGTTGTTCCAAGACCATTTATGCATCCATATTGGGTACTAGTCAAAACTCCCTTTACTGCAAAAAAACAAAATCCAAATCAAACTGTTATAAACAAAGAAAGGGATTTATTAGCTCACCTAGCTAAGAAAGTTCTGAAGATAGGTCACAGAACTGAATGAAGGGATACAAAAGCCAAGGTGGGCTGTCACACACAGGGAATGTAAAACAAGGATTGAGAGTTACAAAGTCAAAGAACCAGGGATGATGAAATGAAAAGGAACATGATCCAACAGGCAGTAAGAATCTGGAAGGAGTCCAGAATCAGGGGCTAGAATGAGGAACTCAATGCCCTCTAGCTTTCCATCTATCCCTCATCTCTGTTGATCTCTGCTTCTACTTGTGTATTCTCATTCTCTGTTAGAAACAATCTTGCTATATGTGGTAAACTAAACACCTTTCAACAGTTCCTGGCATACATCCCAACACAAAATCCAAGAAGAGGAGTCATCTCCCATGCACATGCACTATGAATCTAGAGAATTCTAAAACAACATCAAAACAACTCTAATTGGCCTAGTTTGGGTCACATGGTTATCCCCTGGACCAATCACTGTGGCCACTGTGTCAAGTGCCCATTCCTGTGGCAAGGGAAAACAAGGCACTGTAATTGAAAATCCTACCAGAATACATGGAATGGAAGTGGTGGGTGTGGAGGAGAAATCTCCCAAAGGGAAGAGAATGCTGAACCAGAAGGGAATATGAAAGGATCATGGGCAGATGAGAATAACAGCTGAGTCCTTATACATCTTCCAGTCTCTGTATCATCAAAGGATGATTATTCCTGAGGGCAAGCTACATTCAACCGTTGACAGCAATACTATGAAACCATTTATCTAGTGAGGTCTTTTATTTACAATTACAAACAAAAATATTTTTTAATTTTTTAGTGTGTTTATTTACTTATGAGAGACACAGAGAGAGCGAGAGCGAGAGCGAGAGAGAGAGGGAGGGAGGGACACAAGCAGAGGGAGAAGCAGGCTCCATGCAGGGAGCCCGACGTGGGACTCGATCCCGGGTCCCCAGGATCACGCCCTGGGCCGAAGGCTGCGCTAAACCACTCAGCCACCTGAGCTGCCCCCAAATATAATTTTTTAAACAGGAAAGCTGAGGATATTAGTAAAAGTGTAATAAAACTTAGTATTTTCATGTTTTAGTCAGAGCTACAGTGGTGGTGTGAAATATAGAATCACAGAGTTTCAAAGCTAATTAAGACCTCTTTTCCAACCCCTCAGAGTACAGGAGAAGAAACTTGGCTGTGGGGAGTTTTGTGTCCAGATCATTCCCAGGGCTTGTAAGGAAAGAGGCCATGATCAGAACACAGATCTATCATACAACCCAATGTTCTTTCCACTGGAAAGAGCAGTATCTAAATGCAAACAGCAGCCCATTTTTCTAGTTTTAAAATGGAAGAATATAGCATATTGCCTTTTTCCATGAAGAATGTCTGCTTATTTGTGGAAAATTTTATTTTCTACCCAACATAACTCCTTCAACATGACACTGATTGCATATTCCTTCAAAGTTAAGTGCACCAATGGAATTCCCTTCAATCATCAAAATGTACTTCATTAAAAATAAGAGAATTGAACTAAAAAATATTACTGTCAGAAGACCACACACACATACAAATGTTTTGAAGGACAAGGGTATAATATAGGGATCTTTGCATGATTTTAAATAAACTGGAATTATAAAATTTCCAAAAAACAATGCTTTATTTATATTTAAACTTTCTCATGATTTTTATAAGGCAAATACATAACAAATTTAAATCACACAACCAAGTCTACACATTGAAAAAGAAGAGTCTAATAAAATACTGCTCTTCTGTGACAAGGAAGAACAGAATATAATAGGCAAAATATTTGTTTTCCTGGAAACTTGAGTAAGAGTCTACTCATTTAATGTAATTTTTTAGATAAGGCTATTTTTTAAAAGGGACTTTTTAATATTTCAGGCATTATTTATGACATAGTAGAATTAGCTTAAAGTTAATAATGGTCCAATTTATACTCACATCAATCACAAGGCCTCTTTAATTCAATTTAATACATTTTTTTTTTGACTCTCCTCTATGTGTGAGGTCTTTTAAGGGATAAAAAGATAAGGCACCCAGTCATGCATCCGATCAACATATATTGTCTCTGTGCCAGGCACTGAGATAGGAATAAAAGGTGAAAAAAAGGAGTATGTGTAATCTGCTGTAGAAAGGTAACAATTCTGGGTGCCTGAGTGGCTCAGTTGGTTAAGCATCTGCCTTCAGCTCAGATCATGATCCCAGGGTCCTGGGATCAAGCCCTGCATTGGGCTTCCTGCTCTGCAGGGAGTCTGTTTGTCCCTCTCTCTCTCTCTGCCTGCTGCTCCCTCTGCTCATTCTTTCTCCGTCAAAAAAATAAATAAAATCCTAAAAAAAGAAAGAAAGAAAGAAAAGAAAAGGAAAAATTCTTCTTACTATCACCCGCCTAGGTTCTCTGGCTCAGGCTCTATAAACTGGACTGACAAAAGACAGATTAACAAAAGAAAAATACATAAATTTATATAATAAAAGTTTTATATGACATGAGAACCTTCATAAGAAATAAAGACAGGAAGAAACAGTTAAAGCTGAGTGTTTTTGTACTAGGTTTGATGAAGAGTGGAAAGTTGTGAGAAAATGTGATAGGACAAAAGGGCATGAGCTAAGGGTAGTGATCGGGGGTGGGGGCGGGGAACTTAGCAAGGCCTCTTCATTCAGATTCTCTTACTGTCCTTCCATCTTGGAGATAAGGATGCTCCTTTTCTCCAGGTATTGGGAGGGCTCCTCTCACTTGAGTCTTATTGCCTGCCTCAGAGTACAAGGGAGAGATCAGACGGTCCTCCTTACACTCACCATTTCTCAAATTCTTTCAATTTAAAATATTTAATATGCCAAGGAACCATATTTTGTGGTAGTATGTTCTGAATCCCATCCCTACTCTCAAGGAACTGTTAAATCAAGTCCAAGGAGGCAAAGGGATAGAAACTTAGTAAAATGCACTTAAGAGGATAGGGAGGCAGAGAAGAGAGACTCTAACTCTGCCTTTGTGTCAGGGGTAGCTTTCCAAGATTTGAGACCAAACAGGGATTCCTGAAGCAGTTATCGTGGTACCCCACCCACATCCATTGGTCATCATCCTATGCAGATGGTTTCTTTGTGCAAGTACCTGGACTTTCTGCTTCAGGGCCCTCTCAATCCACAAGGGCAAGCTTGTCCCTCACACCAGATAGGTGCAGGAGAACATGGGAGTTACAACTGTGAGAAGCAGTCCTTAACCAGTGGGATCTTGTGGATAAATATCCCAACTTCTTCACCCTTGGATGGCATAATAATGCCTTGGGAGCCCCCTGAGGCATACAGCCCAGTTGTCCATGGGAATAACCTGCTCATCAATACACGCCATATTAGCTCCCTTCCTTTCCTATACCCCTACCAATACTTCCTAGTATTCTCCCAAATAAACCACTTGTACTCAAATCTTTACCTCATAGCCTACTTCTGGGGAGCCTGACCTAAGAAAATATACAAAGCAACTGGGAGATCTATACACATAAGCTAAATAAATAATGACGGTTTTAAGTCACTAAGTTTTGGAGTGTTATTGTTATGCAACAAAAGCTAATTGATATAATCCAAAAAAACAAAAAGAACCAAAAAAAAAAAAAACCCTATAATTGAAGTATGTAGAAAATCAATAAAGCAGTGGTTCCCAAACTTTACCTTGGATCAGAATCACCTGGAGGACTTGTTAAAACACATATTGCTGAGCCCTACCCCAAGCTTCTAATTCTGTTGATCTGGGTTAAGGTTTAAGAATTTTCATTTCTAACAAGTTCTCAAATAATGCTATTGCTGCTGGTCTAGGGACTGCACCTTGAGACTCACTGGAGTTCACAGAAGCCAAAAGACAAATTATTTCTAGAATTGAGCACTATTCAACTCTCTGAAGCGCTACTGTGAGATCTACTCAAATGAAGACCAAACAATAACTATAGGATTTCATAAATTATGACCAATGGTGACATTGACAATAGCAATTTCAAGGGGTTGTGGGTTTGGCAGCCAGTTTCGAGTAAGCTGGGAAGAGAATGGGAGGTGAGAAAATGAAGACAGCATAGAGACAGCTCTTACACAAAAATGTTGGAGGAGTAAAGGGAGATTACAGGGTTGAGAACATTCTAATTTGGGGAAGTTGGGGATACTAGGGTGGGTTTGTATGCTTATTGTAGAAATCTAGTGGAGAAGAAAAAACTGATGTACAAGAGAAAGGATAAAGGAGGTAGCAGTCCTTGGGGATGGAGAGAGAGCACCTTTGATAGAAGAAGCCATATAATTTCCAACACAGGGTGAAGAATGACAAATATGGAAAAGACAGCTTTCTGTCTAGTGACTTTAGTTTTGTCAATTAAGTATGAGATGTCACAAGCTGAGAGTATGGGGAGGAAAAGGGGAATAGCAGCATTAGGGGAAAAGATAGGAAATTCTAATCCCTTGAAAACAAATCTACTTGCTTCTTGAAATGTAAGTGTCAACATGAATGTCACTTAGGGATGCAGATATAGGACATTGACATAGGTTGTTTATTTCATGCAAATAATTTGCACAGTTGGTACCTAGATGAAAATGGAATTAAGTATGCATGTTAGTGGATCAGAACTCAATAATTTTCTAGTTTTGCTTTGCTTTGAAAAGATTCTGGATATTTTCTAGGAATGCGTGAGAATTATAACAACCAAGGATAGCTGGGAATTACTTACAATGGTATGGGATGATTTCTGGAATATGTGAAGGTGAAATTGCATTCTACTGTGTCCAGTGCCTGCACTAGCACCCTGATTGCAACTGCACTATGAATTCTCATTTCAGGAAAAACAGGCTTTCGGCTTGGGATTTAATGCAATTTTAAGACCTAATTTTTAGTGATTCATGAAATATGACTATTAGAAAGATAGCCTTATAAAAATTGTCCATCCAAAACTGCATGTGAGAGCTGCTTAAATGTAATGTCTGGTATATTTTCACTGGTTGATCTTTATATTTATATTTATATTTGCTTTAGTTTTTTTATTACTTAAAAAATATTGTGTTTTCTGGTTGTCTCTGATTGACTTTTTTAGTTTGCTGATGATTTTAAGAGTGTTAGGGGTGAGGTACTATATATATATATATATATATTAAAGATTTTATTTATTCATTCATGAGAGACACAGAGAGAGAGGCAGAGACACAGGCAGAGGGCGAAGCAGGCTCCATGCAGGGAGCCCGATGTGGGACTCGATCCCAGGTCTCCAGGGTCATGCCCTGGGCCGAAGGCAGAGGCTTAACCACTGGGCCACCCAGGTGCCCCCTATATATATATTTAAAGCTACTGATGAGATTAACATCAAGTTAGAAATTAATCAATGTATACTCAGACTCATGAAAAAGTTCCTTTTGTCAGTGGTCTGGCCTAAGTGGTTTGGCTATTTCTAAAGATGAGTAGGACAGAAGTCTATCATTTGGCACTGGAGACCTCCTATGAAACCAACATTTTTTTTTAATGTCCCATTCCATGCAGTAGAGCCTTTACATCTTGCCTTCCAAAAGCAATCCAGGGCTTCTGTGAAGTGAACTGGTACCAAGTCCTGTGTGTGGTGCAGAAGATGGGGTTTGTAGAGAGAGAGATACCAGAGGAGCCCCTCATGACAACCACCACAGTTTCCAAATGGCCCTTCAAAGGAGATATATGAGAACAATATACAACAGGTCATTCGAGAATGAAAAAGTAAGAATGAGAGTTAGGCATACTCTCACAACCTCACCTTTTTTTTTTTTATTTATTTTTTTATTTTTTTTTTTACAACTTCACCTTTGAAGCACTTATCCCAAATGGAATCAATGAAGTGATTATGCAATTATATGTTTAATATTTGTCATGTCCCTCTGACTAAAAGTTCTATGATGACAGGACAATGTCTGATCTGCTCACCACAGTATTTCTGGGACATAGGACAGTGTCCAGCATACAGTAGACATGCAATAAACTTGATGAAAGAGTCAGCAGTGAAGGCCTTCTGGTATAAAGAAGGACAGAAGATGGCCAAGCAGACCATCAAATGAAAAACAGTGTTTCTTGGAAGGAAAAGGTTGGAATGCACAAACTGTATTGAGCTGTTCAAACTCAAATATCTAGAGCAAGAGTTTTACAATTCTTAGAACTAATATTTTCCCCAACTATCATAATTGTCATTCTCAATTTATGGGGATTTGTTCTGTTATCCAGGGTGATTTGGCCTTTGGGTATCTTTGTGCTCTTCTTTGGAGGAAAGCCCATTTTCCCTTTTTCAGAATCCATGCTATGGAGTGAGAAGTGACCAAAAGGTTTTAAATAGGAGAATGGCCCGCTCAGATTTGGATTAAGAAATCACCCTGGGTAATACATGAAGTATCGAGGAAAAACCTGGAACAGAATTTTCACTCTTCTTTTCACCTGGCTCCTGTTTTCATAGTTCTGAGCTTTTGTTCATATTATTCCCTATACCTAAAATGCCTGTATTGCTTAGTAGATAGGTTTGGATGCATGTAGTGGCTTATGCAATAGTTTTTTCTCTCGTCATGAAATAGTCCAGAGGTAGGCAGGAGGTCCAAGGAGAGTGTAGCAGATGTAATCCATGAGGGCATCCAACAACCAGGCCTCTTCCAGCTATCATCTCTGACACTCTATGCTGTCCTTATCATCATGATATAAGATGGTTTGATACCATAATCACATTCTAATCAATAAGATGAAGAAAGGTGGATAGGGCCATGGATAAAGGCATGCCTCCCTCCTTTTATGGATGGGTTGCCTAAGTTTCTGTCTTTTTGGCCACCTCATTGGCCCAAGTGTAATCATGTGACCACAACTAGCAATTAGGAAGGCTGGGACAAATGTAGTTTTCATTCTGGGAGGTCACGTGATGGGCTAAATGCCAGGGGCAGATTCTATTCATTTGGAAGGAAAGACTGAATATTGACTGACAAGTACCTATCTCTGTCACACTACCTTTTTTCCTTCCCCTCTCTATCAAAATCCTTTCTATCCTTCAGAGTCTGGTTTAATTTAAATTTCACACTCTCCATGAAGCAATAAGTGTGTGTGTGTGTGTGTGTGTGTGTGTGTGTGTGTGTGTAAAGATCAGGGAGTAGAGAGCCAGTGAGTAATGAGTTTGTTTTCACTGAGTTTAAGGCATTGGGGGACATGATTAAGAGATCTAAAATCAAGTAACAAATTTTGAACTCCTTTAAACATAATGTGTAACCTTAAGTTTTTTGAGATGTCTTTCCCTACTTCTAGAGATGAATGATAGCACAAACATATGGCTTTGCCTAACACATGCTCTCAAAGTTCCCTCCAGCTCCCAAATTCCATAAGCCTCAGTTTAGTAAATAGGGCAAACTCAGAGAACTCTGATCTAAAACAGATCAAAATGTATTGGTCATTACCAAAAATTCCACCAACCCTAGGTGTCACCTGTTCTATTTTCTTGCCAAGAATTGGGAATGAGTCCTTTGACTCTCTGCTACTTGTGGTTTTCCTTTTGTTCCTAAGATTGGAAACCAGCTGTTACTTCTCATTTGGCTTCTGGTTCCCACGTTCCATTTACCAGTCCTCCAGAAGTACTTTGGAGAAGCCAAGCATTCTCCTGGATATTTGTAAATTCCAGGTGGACAGATAGACAAACCACATGGGGACCCTCAGATCAGTTGCTTTAGGTATATTTATTTTATTTTAATTTTTTGAAAGATTTTATTTATTTATTTGAGAGAGAGAGAGCAAGAGAGCACACACAGGGGGAGGGGCAAAGGGAGAGGGAGAAGCAGACTCCACATTGAGCAGGAAGCCTGATGTGGGGCTCGATCCTAAGACCCTGGGATTATGACCTGAGCTGAAGGCAGATGTTTAACCAACTGAGCCACCCAGGCGCCTCTATTTTAATATTTTTTAAGATTTATTTTTATTTATTTTAGAGAGAGCTAGTGGGGGGGGGCAGAGGAAAAGAGAGACTTAAGCAGACTCCGCACTGAGCACAGAGCCCAACACAAGGCTCAATCTTGTGACCCTGAGATCAGGACCTGAGCCAAAAACACGAGTTGGATGTTCAACTGACTGCACAACCCAGGTGCCCCTCTTTTTTTAAGATTTATTGATTGATTTATTATGAGAGAGAGAGAGAGCAGGGGGAGATGCAGAGAAGAGGGAGAACCTAAGCAGAATATGCACTCAGCATAGAGCCCAATGCAGGGCTCAATCTCACGACTGCAAGATCATGACCTGAGCTGAAACCAAGAGGCAGATGCTTAACTGACTGAGCTACCCAGGTGCCTCTAGGTATATTTACTTAGGGCTGATTTGAAATATCATTAAATAACCTTTTAGCTAATCAACATCATGAAAAATCTTTATTAGTCATTAGGATCAAATAACATTTAGTGAATTAGTTACTTAGTTAGAAAGGATTTTAAAAAAACTAAAATGTTCCCCATGTTTCTTCAAAGTCAGATAGAAATTGATAATGCAATATTCTCACAAAATTCATATTATTTTAAATACACAATTATTTTTAAAATAATGACTTGTTTGATATAGTTATAGAAAAGAATAAGGGCCAAGTAAAAAGAGACAAACCATGGAGTGAACTGCAAACAGGTGGTCCAGCTAAGTTTATGAGGGGAAATGGCAGAGAGAATGGGGTTGGACATAAAAAATATCCCAGTTTGTTTGCGAGCAATTAGAGGCTATGATGGTGGATTTTATTTTTTTTAAGATTTTGTTTATTTATTCATGAGAGACAGAGAGAGAGAGAGAGAGAGAGAGGCAGAGACACAGTCAGAGGGAGAAGCAGGCCCCTTGCAGGGAGCCTGATGTGGGACTCGATCCCAGGTCTCCAGGATTGTGCCCTAGGCCCAAGGCAGGCACTAAACCACCAAGCCACCCAGGGATCCCCAATGGTGGATTTTAATATAAAAATAGGATCATGGTAAACTGTCTCCTCTGAGCCTGTCCCCAAAACAAACGCAAATGCTTGTAGTCCTGTCTCTAGAGTCTAGATAGCAGCCTTGCCTGAGTAATAAGGGGAGATGTCAACTAAAACTGCACTGGGGGGGGGGGGGGGGGTGTGGCAGGCAGAGTCTGATGGAGTTGTGGGCTAAGAATTCCAGAATGAAAATCAAATCAGAATGAGATGATTCAAGTAGGAACAAGTGAAATATAGGTAGGTGTCAGGGCTCATAAAATAAGCAATCTGAAAAAAATCAAAATCACAAAAAAATGGAGACTACTGTTAAATAGCTTTATCTCAGAAATATACTTGTTGCTGATCTGGGCAACAAGAGTGATTATCCTTGTTTAATAACAATGGAGGTTGAGTTTTGGACAGTGACTACAGGTTAATTAATAAGAGAAGACATCTCAGAAAAAAAGATGGTACACAGTATATCTCACTCTTTTAGAACTGAGGAGAATTTACTTATCCAAATGTCTATATTTTGGGAGAGGGGGCATCTTCCTAAGTGCCACAATTAAAGATACAGGGTCTTATGCAAGGGCATAACATTTAACTTTTAGTGCTAAATAATATTCCTTCTAGTCTAGAACAACCCATAGAGATGAGATTCATAGTTTCTTCAAGTGAGGAAGGACCTTAGAGATTTTTCAAATCAACTTCACCATCACCATTGCCCTTTTACAATGTACTACTTTTATCACTCAACTTTTATTTGTGATAGGAGACATGACAAAGAGGTAGTCTTTTCTAACTTGTTATACAATTAATAGACCTCACACTAGAGAATACAGTAAAAATATTAGAAATCCGCAAAACAAAACAAAAAACACTGTAAAAGACTGTTCAGTCTCACAAGATGTGCTGAGTGACTGACAAGGAAGAGAATTATTTTTTTTTTGGAAGAGAATTATTAATAAGGCCGCATTATGCTCATTTTAGCAAAAAAAAAAAAAGAAGAAGAAGAAGAAGAAGACCCTCATAGTTTAAACTTTTTCCCTTCATCTCTGAGGAAAGAAAATTTAATATATTCAGGGATATTTTGTTCCATCTGTGTGCTGAAGATTGTAACTTAAGGCGAAAGGTATTCTATAGAGGAAAAAGTTAATACATACCATTGAAAAGTGATTCACTTAGAGTAATACTCTTTAGCGCCATCCACATTGTTGCAAATGGTCATCAGAGGGGAGGAGGATGGGGGATGGGTGAAATAGCTGATGAGGGGTAGGGAGTGCACCTGTGATGAGCACCAGGTGTTGTACATAAGCGCTGAATCACAAAATTGTACACCTGCCACATCATTGTCCAATTCTATCAACTCCCCCAACTGCCAGAGCCTCCTAACTCATTTTTCCACTTTCTCTTCCTGTAGCCCCCTGGTCCGTTCTCCATAGATCAACTATAAGAACTTTGTAAAACCAAATCAAACACGTCAGTTCTCCTGCTCATAATCCTTGAATGGCTACCCTGTCATACTCAGAATAAACTCCTTCCCAAGCCTGAACAATTTTATGTAATTTGGTCCATGTTTTTCTCTGACTCTCTCATGCTGCTCTGGCTACTCTACACCCACCTAATCCTCATCGTGGTCTCTTTAAGTGTCAAATATTGTGCCTTCAGAGATGCTGTCCCTGGCTACCTCACCAAGAACAGCTTACCAGATGCCCACTCAGGGTCCATCTCTTCCTGCCTCTTTTTAAAATAATACTTGTCATTCACTTTATATATTTATGGTGGGTTTTCTTCTCATGAATATACTACTATATTCTCTTTTTAAGAAAAAGGTTTTATTTATATATTCATGATAGACACACACACAGAGAGAGAGAGAGAGAGAGAGAAAGAGAGAGAAGCAGAGACACAGGCAGAGGGAGAAGCAGGCTCCATGCAGGGAGCCTGATGTGGGTCTCGACCCTGGGACTCCAGGATCACACCCTGAGCCAAAGGCAGATACTCAACTGCTGAGCCACCCAGGCATCCCTATTACTATGTTCTTGATTATAAAGGTTACTAATTGTATGACAGCTTAGAAAAGTCTATTTATAGTGTTTTCTAAAACACAAATAAAAGTGTAATGGTTCCAATAAGAGTTTAAAGCAAAAAAATGGGTTTTAGTTTGGGGTGCCTGACTGGCTCAGTTGGTAGAGCATGCAACTCTTGATCTCGGGGTTGTGAGTTTAGGCCCCACGTTGGATGCAGAGATTATTTAGAAAAAAAAGAAATTGTGGAAGAAAAAATAATAGGTCTCAGTTTTCTTTTATCTTCAAAATGGCAGTGGTGGTGGTGAGGTTAGTTTGAAAATCTTCATTGTCTATCTTTCCTCACTAGAATACAAGTTCTGGGATCCCTGGGTGGTGCAGCAGTTTAGCGCCTGCCTTTGGCCCAGGGCGTGATCCTGGAGACCCGGGATCGAGTCCCACATCGGGCTCCCTGCATGGAGCCTGCTTCTCCCTCTGCCTGTGTCTCTGTCTCTCTCTCTCTCTCTCTCTCTGTGTGACTATCATAAATAAATAAAAAATTTTAAAAATTGTTTAAAAAAAGAATACAAGTTCTATGAGGACACAAACTTTGTCTGTCTTGTTCACTTCTATATCCTCCATATATGTAATAGTGTCCAGCGTTAAGATAATGCTTAATAGAGGCACCTGGGTGGCTCAGTCAGTTAAGCATCTGCCTTTGGCTCAGGTCATGATCTTGAGGTCCTGGAATCGAGTCCCACATCAGGCTCCCTGCTCAGTGGGGAGTCTGCTTCTTCCTTTCCTCCCCCCGCTAATGCTCTCTCTCAAATAAATAATAAATAAAAAATCTTTTAAAAAAAGATAATGTGTGACACCTGGGTGGCTCAGTGGTTGAGCGTCAGCCTTCAGCTCAGGGCGTGATCCTGGGGTCCTGGGATCAAGTCCCACATTAGGCTCCCCACAGGGAGCCTGCGTCTCCCTCTGCCTGTGTTTCTGCCTCTCTCTCTCTGTGTCTATGAATAAATAAATGAAATCTTTAAAAAAAAGATTTTATTTATTCACGAGAGACACAGAGAGAGAGGCAGAGACACAGGCAGAGGGAGACGCAGGCTCCATGCAGGGAGCCCGACATGGGACTCGACCCCGGGTCTCCAGGATCACACCCCAGGCTGCAGGCGGGCCAAACCGCTGCACCACCGGGGCTGCCCAATAAAACCCTTTAAAAAAAGATAATGCTTAGTAAGTATTAACAAATTTAATTAATTGATTAATAAGTGAATGTGTATATATTTACATATGCACTGACCCCGGGGCACCTAGAAAGCCTGAGTTCACTACCTCTGGCCACATCCTTTTACCCAAGTTCCATATAAATATTATCATTTCCTAGTTTTCCATGATGTGAAAATGAACTCTTCCCAAATAAAGAAACCATTAAAACATAGTGGCCTAAGACATATCGGAATCCGTGGGAATACTTGTTGCAGTACAGAACCCAAACTGGCACTGCTGTGGAAAAAAGAGATGGGATCAGGGAATCTTCTGAGAGGTGGTGGTACTTCAGTAAACCAGGTAAAGCAAAGTGGAAAGCAAATTCTAGCATAGAATAGAGAGAGCCGACCAGTTGACAACCAAGTTGGTCAGCTGGGTGGTGATGTTGCTCTCTGAACCGAGAGTACATGACGGGAAACGGGTTTGAAGGGAGAGATAGGGAGTTCAATTTTGATCCTTTTTCCTGCCTTGGTACAATGTACCGGTCAATGGTACTGATCAGTGCTCTAGCTAATAACAGCTCTGGAAAACCAAACCCCCCAAAATATTTCTTTGTTCTTTTTTTTTTTCTAAGATTTTATTTATTTGAGAGAGAGAGAGCATGACCAAGAGGAGGGGCAGAGGGAGGGAGAAAATCTCAAGCAGACTTCCCCCCTGAGTGCTGAGCCTGACACTGGACTCGATCTCACAATCCTGAGATTGTGACCTGAGCCAAAACCACGAATGGGACGCTTCACAAACTGAACCACACAGGTGCCCCTATTTCTCTGTTCTTCATGTGGTGGGCCCATTAGTTATTCATCTTGTAACCTCTTTAGATTGGTACAATGCCTGCCACATAATAACTGCTTAATTTCTTTAATTGAATCACATTGAATCTTCAGATACATGCATTTTCACAGGCTTTTTGGTAAAGTTTTAATTAATTCCAAGTTGACAAATTTCTCTCTTTCTCTTTAGAAGTCTCTAATAACATTCTGAGATCCTCTTCATGAGTTTCTACACATTTTCTACACATTTTTACCCTCCCTGTCAACAAGCACCTTCTTTGTGTAGAGTATGCTTCATAAATAGGTATTCTTATAGGAATATTTATTCCCTTCTGAATCAAATATGTGTCAAGTACAAAGATCCAGCTTTAGAATAGGGATCAGTAAATGTTTTTCTATAAAGGGCCGTGTAGTCTCTGTCAAAACTACTCAACTCTGTCAGTGTAGCACAAAAGCAGCCACAGACAATACATAAATATGTAAAAAGCACATGGTCATGTTTCAATAAAACCTTATTACAATAACAGGAAGCAGGCTATATTTGACCCTCAGGGCATAGTTTGCCAACTTCTGCTAGAGAGTCATATAAGTATGTATATATATATATATATATATATATATATATATATATATATACACAAATATACACATGTGAATAACATATAGGTATGTACAAGTTATAAAACTCACTTTCAGCATTTTTGAGGAAGGAAAAAGAGATCATAGATCATATTCTAACAAGATTGACTGAAATAAAACCTTTTCTAAACTATGCTACATTCGTTTCTCTTTTATATTTAACAACATCAGATTCAAAGCACACCCTGTAAGAAAAGACCAGGGGATCATTTCTGACTTTCCTCATTGCCAGCATTCTCTGATGTTATTGACAAGTATTCTCTTTTCAAAAGGCTGCAGCCCAAATAATTCCTTTCATCCTCATTTGCACAGAGCACGGTAATACCTAATTAAAATGCCAACTCAATTAAAGATGAAAATCTTGAGTTAGTATTAACACCATTGAAGAAAAAAGGCTAACCTCTCAGATTTGAATGATTTTTTTTTATATAGCTTTTAAAGAAACCCAAATCTAATATTGTTTGTGATGTTGCCCACCGACGGAGGAGGTAGGACTGAGTCCCTTGGATCCATTTCTCTCTGTGCTGTAAAAATAAGCTTAATGTTCTGGTCAGGAACCACTGAAACTTAGTATTGATTTTCTGTGCTCAATTTCTCTTCTAAGTCCTGGTCTTTTGCTTGAAGATAATTTCATTACTATCAGGAAGCTTGGGCAACATGGAATGAACAGTAGGAAACTAAGTTCTGTAAATGGATTTGGCCTCTTACTTCCATCTGCTAGCTTAGCCAGGCTGGTTCCCTCAGTTAAAACATGGTACTTTACCTCCTCTAAAGGAATATCCTTTTGAACATATATAGTGCTTTTTGAAGAACTTAAAATTACCTCTCATAGCAAATAATTAACTGAACATCCATGGGCAAACCGATGAAATTTCAGATCTTGCTTTCTAGCCTTCTCTCTGTATATTTGATTTGTTGATATCTCAGGCTCTTGCCAGTTATTGGCAGAAACTAATTGGTTCAATGACAATTCAATCCCCTGTTTTTTGGTGTGGTAGCAACTCTTGAGCAACCATGCTCTTAATCATATCTCTCCTATAATAAGGTTGAAAAAAAAAGATTTCTGTAAAAGTTGGTCTTCGAAGGGAAAAAATGAAAATAATGAAAATGTCCAGCAATAGGGAAATTTTTAGATAACTTATGGCAAATTCATATGGAATATTCATTCATTATTCTGTCAACAAATGTTTATTGGCACTTGCTATGTGCCAAGCACTTTCCAGATACTAGGGAAAACAAAAGTGAACAAGACCAAAAGGATCCCTGATCCCTGCCCTCTTGGAACTTATATTCCAAAGGAGAAAAACAGCAAAAGCCATGGAAATTGGCAATTGAATAAAGATAATTTCACAAAGTGCTAAGTGCTAAGAAGGAGAAAATGTGATGCATTGGAAGCATTAGAAAGCAAAGAAATGTCTTCTCATAATTTGTTTAGACTTTATTTTTTTTACTATTTTATTTATTCATGACAGAGAGAGAGAGAGAGAGAGAGAGAGAGAGGCAGAGACATAGGCAGAGGGAGAAGCAGGCTCCATGCAGGGACCCTGACATGGGACTCTATTCAGGGTCTCCAGGATCACACCCTGGGCTGAAGGTGGCGCTAAACCGCTGGGCCACCGGGGCTGCCCTCATAATTTGTTTAGTGGTAAAAGTTAGACTTTAAAATATTAAGATCCCAACTATATACAATATCCTTGAAGAAAATGTTTTAATATTAATAAAAAATATTTTTTAGTTGTAGGATTATGGATATTATTTCAGGTAGGACAGGCTAGGTCTTGCTGCAGTAACAAATAACTGTAGTATCTCAAGGGCTTTAAACAGCAAAGGTTTCCTCTTAATCTTCCAGGATCTGTTGATGGTTGTAGGTGACTCTCTTAGACACCTGTCCTCTATCTGAAGGCTCACTGTTATATAGCCATACCAGTGTGGGTTTCCATGATCACTGAGGCAGGGATAGAGAGAGGTGGGGACAATTAAATGCTCTTACTCATCAGTGACACATGAACTTCCACTCATACTTCATTGGCCATTGCAAATCACATGACTGTGCCTAACTTCAAGGGGGTGGGAAAATGCTACCCAACATGTGCCTGGAAGGGAAGGAAAAGCAGTGACTGGTACACAGGGTAACATAGGCCCACAAGTATTTCTTACTTTCTTTATTATACAGTACTCTATTTTTCATATCGTTTTAGTGAACATGTATTTGCTTGTGACTGAGAAAAAAAGGGATTTTCTATGGAAGAGAACGGACTCAAATTAAAAGCAAATTATTCTGTGATTAGGTAATTCCTTATGGAACACTGTTCTCAAACTTTGATATACCACTTGTACCCCTAAACAAGAAGAGGTAGTCTGTGGCTTTCTGACCAATTCATCAAGTTCTTTAAAAAAAAAAAAAAAAAAAAAAAAAAGATTTATTTATGTATTTATTCATGAGAGACACAGAGAGAAACAGAGAGGCAGAGACACAGGCAGAGGGAGAAGCAGACTCCACACAAGGAGACTGACGTGGGACTCGATCCCGGGTCTCCAGGATCATGCCCTGGGCTGAAGGCAGACACTAAATCGCTAAGCCACCCAGGGATCCCGATCAAGTTCTTAGAAGTGATAGAAATTAAACATTTATTGGGTGCCCCTTTCCTTTAAAAACTTAAATATTCCTGTAGTTATTCAGTATAATATGGTTTTAATAACAGGATTGGAAAAGGTCACAACGTGGTAATTTCTAAATTTGGGGTCCTGTCCTCTCTAGGTGGGCATTTGTAGGTTAGTCTTGACTATCCCGTTAAACATTCTGGCAGAAGAGAAAAAAGAAGCTAAAACAGCTCTGGCCTGCAGTTAGTCAGTTCTAGGTGAGAAAGATATGAGGGCAGAACCTCTTCCCAGCATGCAGTACACTTCTGTGCACTTGTTCATGGCAAGTGCTCAATCCATTTTGGTTAAATTGACTTTAGAAAATTAAAGCATCATAAGAAACAGACATTGGACAAAAAACTAAGTGATTTTGTCAGTGATTCTCAACTGGAAGTGATTTTTGTCCTGAGGCCACATGTGCTAAAGTCCAGAGACATTTGTGTTTGTCACAACTTCGAGAGGGTGGGGGCCAGGAAGGGTGCTGTTGGCATCTAGTGAGTACAGGCCAGTGACGGTGCTGAACATCTCGCAATGCACAGGACAGTATCCCCTGCCACATACCCAACAAAGAATTATTCTGTTCCAAATGTGAACAGCGCCAAGGTTGAGAAAGCCTGCTTTAGATCAGGTTCAGAGCTGTTGCCTAAGGGCATCTCTGAGATCCAAAATCACCCCAGAAACTGAAATTTTCTGCTCATTTGTCCATCAACCAACATAGAATCCTTTCAGCCTCCTAGATTCCCACTATATTCTTACTGACTTTCTGGAATAGGGTGAGGTGGCTTTGTCTTCCCCTCTTCCCTCAGCATTAAGAAATCTATACACATTGATGTCATAACGTCCTTTTACATGGAAGCCCGGTGTTGATATACAGCATTAGTCACTGAATCTTACAGAAGCTCATCAGTGTCTCCAGCCAAATATTCCTCTTTGTTCTGATTTAAATAAAGCCTTTTTTTTTTTTTTTTTGAAAATAAAGCCTTTTTAAAAGGGCTCTTCTAAAAGCAATCCAATAAGATGCTACAAAGTATGCCAAATCCAATTACTTTCTGCATTCTTCCTATTGTTTGGAAAAACCAGTCCTCCCTAAGCCACTGAGGTCATTCAAAAAACATGCCAAGGTGACCACATTAAAGGAAGTGGAATCTTAATGAAGGCCCTGACACCCACAAAGTACTAATGAGAGGGCAGGATTGGCCTCTTACACAAGAGTCTCGAGCGTGCCCAGAATATTAACAGACAGTTTTTATTCCAAGGCAAATGGCTTTCTCACAACAGAGATGATCCACTAATGTCTGATTCAGATGCTTTGTCACAGAATGCATCAGCAGAGCTGTTAATAAGTACTGCAATAGTACACAGCATGAACAATACTGGCTTTCAATGTGTTCTCTATTTTTACAAAGGCAGTTTTCTTTTGGTTCAGAAGCTGATATGTGGCCCACTGTATTGATGTTTTCTATCTCTCACTAAGCAAAGTGCATTAACCTGGTGGGCAAGGAGCAGAAAGGATGCTATGGAAGCCACAGGTGAGGAGTGGAGGAGCGAGTCTTGATAGATGGTGCTTTCTCCCTGTGTAGTCCAACTCTCCTATCCAATATATTGAAGGTAAAATGCTGAAGACAAGTGCATTTATTTTTTATGATGCAGAACAAATTACCACAAGCTAAGTGGCTTAGAACAACGTACATTTATTATCCCACAGTTTCCATGGGTCCTTAACTGGGTCCCCTGCAATGGAAGTGTTGATGGGAAGAGGGGTCTCATCTGAGACTCGTGGACTTCTTCCAGGCTCATTCAGGTTGTTGGCAGAATTCAGATCCTTGAAGTTGGAGGACAGAGGCTCTCAGCTCCTAGAGGCCATCCCTTTCCATGGGTTGTTCACAATATGGCTATCTGCTTCTTCAAGGCTAGAAGGAGAGCATCTCGCCTGCTTCAAGTCTCCTTTTTTAGGGGAGGTCTGGACTCTCGTTTGTAGAGCTCCCCTGGTTAGATCAAGCCTACCCTGGATTTTCTCCCTTCTGATTAACTCAAAGGTAACTGCTTCGGGACCTTCATTACATCTGCAAAATCCCTTCACCTTTGCCATATTATATTGGTTCCAAGAAAGTCACAGGCTCTACCCACACTCAAAGGAGAGGATTACACCAAGGTATGGATTCCAGGGGGGTGGGAATCATGGGAATCATCTAAGAACACTGCCTCTCACAACAAACTTGTGCATATTGAAGCTGACTGCACTGACTGAAAAAGAGGATATATGTTGGATGTCAGAATTCATATCCTATCCAAAAGGATGACAGCTTAGAATAATAAGTCAAAAGTAGCAGAAAGAAACCTGAGACCCACACTTAGCTTTTAACACAGGAGAACTAGCTTAGAAGCAGTTCCTGGAAAAAAGACTTGGGTTTTAATTGTTTATAAGCACAATAAGTAATGTTTGTATAATGCAATTAAAAAAATCAAAATGTAATTTACAGAGCAATAATAAATATATAGCATCCAGATTGAGAAAGAAAACGTAAACAGTGAGCTTGGTATCATACGTGCCAAACTGCATCTGGAAAATTTTTTTGGCAGTTCCGGGTTTGACATTTTAAGCTGAACATTACTCAAAGGAAACCTTGAAATCAAATCATATGAAAAATGGTTGAAGGAACTATGGATGTTTATAAAAGAAACTGAAGAGGAAACAGAATTGCAACTGTGTACAAGTTGAGGAACAGAAATAAGACTCATAGATGAGAGTTACAAGAAAACATATTTCTCCTCAGTATAAGAAATATAGTTCTAATATGTAGAGGTGTATGCAAAGGAAATAGCCTGTGGGAAAGAGAACTAATATTCAAAGCTAATCCTATCCATGGATGCTCTTGATTCCTTTTCTACCTCCATTAATTATGTCCTTTCTCACTTTTACCTTTGCCTAACCCATCTTCTCATTGGTGATCGTGCATAGGTTTTTCCCATCATGTACATGAAGTAAACTTCCTTGGCCTCACATACCACCAAACTACCGCCTCTTTCTCCCATCCTCTTTGAAGCCTGGCCTTCTGAGAGAGTGGTATGTGCTTGTGATCTACCTGCCATAGCCTTCACTCCCCTGTCGGTCCACCCAGCCTGGCTTTTGCCCCACCCCAAGCCACCCAAACAAATCTTTGTAATGTCACTGTGGACAAATGCTCTTTGCAATTTCTCTTGCATGACACTATTGACCACATCCTCCTTTTTGAAATAATCTTTCCTTGGTTTCTCCAGTATTACACTTTCTTGACACCTTTTAGACTCCTCCAGTCACTCTTCTAAGCCTCCCTGTGGTCTCCCTCACATCTAACACACATTGATGTTCACTGACATTCCACCAGGCTCTGTCCTGGGTCTACTCTGTCCTTTTTTTACATGGTATCCTTTGCTCTTTCTATGACTTCTAGTGTTCTAAATGCCACTTATGCATTGTGACACCTTACTTCCAGGGTAACTTTCTTTCTTCTGAAATCTAAGTCTCTATCTGCAAAAACCAACTGGAAGGCTTCACTGGAAACCCCCAGAGTCACCTGAAATTCAATGTGGCCAAGCTTGAAATCATAAAATCATAATCCCCCACCATGGCCCTCCCCCAACCCAAACCTTCCTCCTTCAGGTTCCCCATTTCAGAGAATGGCTGGCAAGATGTCATCCTGGTCCTCTCCCTCATCCTTACCATTTCTCCCTAGCCCGTCAGTCTGCAAGTCCTGAGGACACTCTCCAGATCCATCTAATTTTTTCCATTCCCACTGATACTACCTTATTTCAAACCATCAATTTCTGCTTCAATTACATCGTTAACATCAACCTTAACTTCACTAACATTTATGGAAATATTACCATGTACTGGGAACTATTCTAGAACTATACACACACACACACACACATATATTCCTCAAAACAACTCTATGAGATTAGGTACTCTAATTTCTCCCATTTTATATAGGTGGAAATTGGGAAAGTAAGGCCCAGAAAGATTAAGAACCCTCCCCATGTTCACACACCCAGTAAATAAAAAACCAGGATATGGACATGCAAGCTCAACCAGTTCACAACTTGTTGTAAGGGCTAAATGAATCTTTTTTGAATTAATAAACTAAATGAATTAGGTAAATTCTAGTTGATTGAATGCAAAAGGCATTTTGGTTGTGGGTGATAGATTGGACTATAAAAGTATTTCTCAGTTGTCTTTGACTAGAACTTTAAAAAATTTCCTATCAATTGTAATCTCACATTTTTGTCTAATACAATACCACATACTTGGCTTTCACAGCAATATCAAATACAATAAAAGTTTCTAAGCATTTACTCCCCATTTCTGTACTCAATCGTTATGGCCCAGTAAGAGATAGTGGACTGGCACCAGTCTGTGGATCACACTTTGAGTTCTACTGGATTACATGATCCATGAGGTCCCTTCCAATTTTAAGATTATGTATTCTGTAGCATTATAAGTAGGACCCAAGGGGGAAAAGTCTTCTCCCTTGAGAGTTAATAATGAGCCAGTGGAAGTCATCTATTCTAAATGTACAAATCAGAAGAGTAGTGTGTGTTAAATGCTATGGTGAGGAACCACACATACATTTAAAAAGATGCAGAATACATGTTCCTCAATCTTAGCATAAATCTAGTAGGGTGGACTTGACCAATACCTTCAAAATGAGGAAGAGAGAAGAGTATGGTTCAGAATGTGTCCTATAAGAATATATAAACAGAAGACCTCATTCAGGTGGCAATTATTAGGGGATATTTTAAATATGGAAAGCTATTCGGCAGTTTTTTTAAAAAATTGAGACTTGTGGGGCACCTGAGTGGTGCAAGTTGGTTAAATGCCCAACTCTTGGTTGGTTGTGATCTCAAGGTCATGATGTCAGGATCGTGAGATCAAGCCCTTTATCAGGTTCCACACTCAATGTGGAGTCTGCTTAACGTTCTCCCTCTCCCCTTGCCCCTCCCCACTCCCATTTGTACATGCGATCTCTCTAAAAAAATAAAAAATAAAATAAGAATTGAGGCTTCCTCACATATACTGAAATTGAAATATATCCAAGGGATTTTAGGTGAAAAAAAAGCAGCCAAATATGGTCAACCTGTGTAAATTGCTATTGCCAATTTTATATCCAATGAGTAATTTGTATTTGGAATATACAAAGAAGTCTTACAACTCATTTATAAAAAGACAAATAACCCTATTTTAAAAACTAGAAAAGGATCTAAATAGACTTTTCTCCCAAGAAGACATAAAAAAGGCTGATAAGCACATGAAAATATGTTCAAAATCATTAGTCATTATGGAAATGCAAATCCAAATTACAATGAGATTCCACTTCACACCCAGTAGGATGGTTATAATAAAAAAGACAGATAATAACAAGTGGAGAAATTGGAACACTCATATATTGCTGGAGGGAATGTAAAATGGTGCAGTCACTTTAGAATACAACTTGGTAGTTCCTTAAAATCTTTTTTTGTTGTTGTTCCTCAAAAACTTAAACACAGAGTTACCACATGACCCAGCAACTGCACTCTTAGATACATATGCAAGAGAAATTTTTTTTTTAAGATTTATTTATTTATTCATTCAGAGAGAGCAAAGAGAGAGGCAGAGACACAGGCAGAGGGAGAAGCAGGCTCCATGCAGGAAGCCTGATGTGGGACTCGATCCTGGGTCTCCAGGATCACACCCCGGGCTGCAGGCGGCGCTAAACCGCTGCGCCACCGGGGCTGCCCTGCAAGAGAAATTAAAACATATATCCACACAAATGTTCACAGCAGCATTGTTCTAAGTTGCTAAAAATAGAAACAACCCTGATGTCCACGAAGAGACAAATGATGCACAGATAAACAAAATGTGGTATATCAACATAATAAAATATTATTTAGCAACAAAAAGAAATGAAATACTAACACATGCTATAACGGGGATAAACCTTTCAAATATTATGCTAAGTGAAAGAAGCCAGTCACAAAAGATCACATATTGTATGATTCCATTTATATGAAATATCCAGAATAGGCAAATCCATAGACATAGAAAATACATTAGTGGTTTGCCAGGGACCGAGTGAGGAGGGAATGGGGAGTGACTGCTAATGGACACAGCATTTCTTTATGGGATGATGAAGATGTTCTAAAATTATATTGTGGTGGCGGTTGCACCTCTGTGAATATATAAAAAAAAATTGAACTGTACATTTTAAATGGGTAAAAGGTATGTATGTGAATTATATCTCAATAAAACTGTTAAAATAATTTTATTGCTAGCTCCTTGGAGCAATTCAGAGACAGATTAGCAAGAAGGATTACTGGTCTGTTAAAATAATTTCTATGTTTTTATGCATCTCTAAACTTAAAGCTATGACTCACTGTTTACTAACTCCACTAGCATTACAAAAAGTAAAAGATTAAAAGTGAGAGTGATTTTATCTGCATAAACACAGCTTAGTGAAGTGCCTCAGGTGCAGAATTAGTATAATAGGTTGATGCAAGACAATGTTTTATTAAAAATAACACACGCTTTAAAATACAAGTTCCTCTCTTGTCTCTGAAAATTAACAGCTATTCAGCTATTCGTATTTTTGAAACTAAAGTGTTTTGATAGTTCCCAATTGTGAGATATATGAAATAAATACCTCAAGAAAATCTATTGAAAAAGAACTATTCCCTAAAGTCTTATAACCAGAGCTCGCTCCAAGAAGGCAAGAAGTTGAACAGGCAACATGACCATCACTTGAACATGTTATTTATCCACTTCGGGTCTCTGTATATTCTGGAAACCAAGACATGTTCTTCAATTTTCAGTTTGAAATAATTTCATATTTAGAGAAAAGTTGCAAGAAAAATATTAAAAGAATTTCCATGTACCCATTATCCATGTCCATATGCACTAATATTAAATAATTTGGGGGATCTCTGGGTGGCTCAGCGGTTTGGCTCCTGTCTTCAGCCCGGGGCGTGATCTTGGAGTCCCGGGATCGAGTCCCACGTCGGGCTCCCTGCATGGAGCCTGCTTCTCCCTCTGCCTGTGTCTCTGCCTCTCTCTCTCTCTCTCTCTCTCTCTCTCTGTGTCTCTCATGAATAAATAAATAAAATATTTTTAAAAAATAAAAATAAAAATAAATAATTTGTCACATTTGCTTTATCATAATCTCTCCCTCCACCTTCCACTTTTTTTCCCCTGAACCTTTTGCAGATAGCATGCCCATTTACCCCCTTAATCCTTCAGTGTGGATTTCCCATATTTCCTAACATATTCCTAACATATAATCTTAAATAGTCACACTACAGTTGTTGAAACTGGAAAAATAAGCACCGATGCAGTATTTTATCTTATCTATAGTCCATGTTCTAATTTTACTGATTGTTTGAACAATGTACTTTACAGCAATTTCATCCTAGTGTAGCATCCAGTCCAGTATCATACATTGCATTTAGTTGTCATGTATATTTGGTCTCCTCCTATCTGGAACAATTCTTAAGCCTTTTATTTTTACTTTTGTCTTTTATCAATATTTTTTTAGTATTTTTTATTTTTATTTTTTATTGAAGGATAATTAACTTACAGCATGATATTAGTTTAAGGTGTACAATATGATGATTCAACAATTCTATACACTTCTCCGTGTTCATCAAGATCATAAATATTTTTATTTAATTCAGTATTTGTAAAGAGTATGGGCCAGTTATTTTACAGACTATCCCTTGATATGGGTTTATCTAATATTTTCTCATGATTTGATTCAAGTAATACACATCTGGCTGGAATACTACACAAATGATGTTGTGTCTTTCTCAGGGTCTCATATCTAGAGACACATGATGCCCATTCAGCTTTATTGGTGATGCTGATTTGAGCCATTTTGTTAAAGTCTGCTTCCTTTACTGTGTATAGGTTTTTTCTTTTGTAATTTATAAGGAATTAATGAGGAGATATTTTGAGACTAAGTAAATATCCTATTCCTCATTAAGCTCTCTTCCTCCTTGATTTAGCAAGATAATTTAAAATAAGCCTCACAATTAAAAAAATAGTCTCAACAACACAAAGACATGAAAAGACATTCCATGTTCATCAATTGGAAGAACAAATATTGTTAAGATGTCTATACTACTCAAAGCAATCTACAGATTTAATGCAATCCCTATCAAAATACCAACAGCATTTTTAACACTACTAGAACAAGAAATCCTAAAATTTATATGGAACTACAAAAGACCCAAATAGCCAAAGCAATTTTGAAAAAGAACAAAACTGGAGGTATCACAATTCCAGACTTTAAGTTATATTACAAATTTGTAGTAATCAAAACAATATGGTACTGGCACAAAAATAGACACATAGATCAATGGAACAGAATAGAAAACCCAGAAATAAATATACAAATATATGATCAATTAATCTTCAACAAAGCAGTAAAGAATATGCAATGGAAAAAAAGATGGTCTGTCCAACTAATGGTTCTGGGAAAACTGGTCAACTATATGCAGAAGAATGAAACTGGACCACTTTCTTACACCATACCCAAAGATGAACTCAAAATGGATTAAAGACCTAAGTGTGAGACCTGAAACCATAAAAATCCTAGAAGAGAACCCAGGGGGTAGTCTTTGACATGGGCCATAGCAACATTTTTCTAGATATGTCTTCTGAAAAAAAAAATAGATATGTCTCCTGAGGCAAGAGAAGTAAAAGCAAAAATAAACTATTGGGATTATATCAAAATAAAAAGCTTCTACAAGGCAAAGGAAACAATCAACAAAACTAAAAGACAACCTACGGAATGGAAGAAGATATTTACAAGTGACATATCTGATAAAGGGTTAGTATCCAAAATATATAAAGAACTTGTACAACTCAACACCCAAGAAAAATATAAAAATGGGCAGAAGACAAGAACAGCCATTTCTCCAAAGAAGACATTCAGATGGCCAGCAGACACATGAAAAGATGTTCAACATCACTCATCAGCAGGGAAATGCAAATCAAAACCACAATGAGATATCACCTCATACCTGTCAGACTGGTTAAAATAAAAAACACAAAAGACAACAAGTGTTGGTGAGGATGTGGAGAAAAAGGAACCCTGGTGCACCATTGGTGGGAATGCAAACTCGTGTAGCCACTGTGGAAGACAGTATGGAGTTTCCTCAAAAAGTTAAAAGTAGAACTACCTTGTGATTCAGTAATCACACTACTCGGTATATACCCAAAAATACAAAAACTCTAATTCAAAGAAATACATGCATCCCTATGTATAGAGCAGCATGATTTACAGTAGCCAAATTGTGGAAGCAGCCTAAGCATCCATCAATAGATGAATGGATAAAGAAGTGGTATGTATATATGGTAGAACATTATTTAGCCATAAAAAAGAATGAAATTGGGGCACTTGGGTGGCTCAGTAGCTGAGCATCTGCCTTTGGCTCAGGTCATGATCCTGGGGTCCTGGGATTGAGTCCCATATCAGGCTCCCCGGAGGGAGAGGAGAAACTGCCTCTTTCTCTGTGTCTCTCATGAATAAATAAATAAAACCTTAAAAAAAAAAAAGAATGAAATCTTGCCATTTGTGATGACATAGATGGAGATAGAGAGTATAATGCTAGGCAAAATAAGTCAGTCAGGGAAAGACAATTATCATACGATTTCACTCATATGTGGAATTTAAGAAATAAAAGAAACAAACAAAGGAAAAAGAGAGAGAGAGCGCCAAGAAATAGACTCTTAACTCTAGAGAACAAACTGATGATCACCAGAGGGGATCTGGGTGGGAGGGGGATGGGTTAAGTAGGTGACAGGGATTAAGGAGTGCACTTATCAGATGAGCTATGGGTGATGTATGGAATTGCTGAATCACTATATTGTACATCTGAAACTAATAAACACTGTGTTAACAAAAAAACAGTCTCAAAATTCTTGACATGTACAGAAATTGTCTTCTTGCCACATGTTTATATTGAAATTGTCTTAGATTATACAGACTCAGGAGGGCAGGAACTAGACTGAAACTTACTTGGTAAGAATGTAATAGTAATATGTGTTCATAATAACAATGAAAAATACTTAGCAGCAATGAAAGGTGAGCTTAGATTGGATATTTCAAATGATACATCCTTTCTATGGAATGCTATGCAACCATTTCAAAAATGGAAATAGTTTTATATATATTGAAATTGAAATATCTCCAAGAAACTTTCATGTGAAAAAAGCAGGCTATATTAAAGTATGCATAGTATAATTCCATCTATGTTTCTTAAAACTATATTTGTACTTTTACATATTAATGTATGTAAATTTATAAAGACTAGGTTGAAAGAATATACGCCGAACTGTTAACAGTGATTACCTCTCTAGAGGCAAATGGGAAAATGGAGAGGGCATAGTACTTGTTCTGTGGGGAATAAGACATTCACTTTTTAGTCTAGACATCTCTGTTTTTAGAACAAGAATCTATTTATGTTTTGGTGAAATATATATATATATATATTTAAAACATGTATTTGCTAAAAACATCTACATTAGCATGATTTTCAAGATTTTCTTTTTTGACAGTCTGATTACTATTCACGTGAATAAAAGGCCTTGCAGATAAATGAAGTTTTCTCTACCTCTATCTCACTGATATACATGTGATATGTATATGTTATATGTATATCGTGATGTGTACGTATATGATATGTAAATGGTGCTTCTGAAAAATTGAAACCTGAAAAATTATTTTCTGCCATTCACCAATATTCCCAACTTTCACAGTTGGTGGTTATTTAACCTATAGAGATTTCAGTTAATTATATTGAACTTGTCAGTACTCTAACAAACCAATAATGTAATTAGCCTCCAAGAACATTTACTAAACCTCCGACATTTGCTAGGGAAGTAAAGTTGTGAGAGTGTAGAGTTAACAAAATCACTCTCAGTCTTTTCTATTGTTATTTATATGGAGAGTGTCACATAGCACTTTACTTACAGTGGCTGCTATTTTTAACTTGTTATTTGTTGAAAATTTCAAAAATATACAAAAATAAACTATCTCAATATATCCATCAATCATGAATAATATTGAATAATATTGAATAATAATCATCAACTCAGTTAATTTTCTTTCATCTCCCCCTTACCACCACCACTGTTGGGGGACAATTCTCCACGGGTCTCTTGTGTTTCTGCATATTTTGTGATTAGAGATGCTGACTGCCTTGTTATGGACTCTTCAAGGGTGCTTGTATAGTAAACAATATTGGACAATAAAGATAGTGTATCTCTTAGTTGCAGAGGGCATATTTTTAACTGACCACTATAACAAAGATATCTCCCTGTGGGGTAAGGTCAGGCAGGTGTACTTACTTCCCATTATAAAAGATTCAGGCTCTCTAAACTCAGGGGTCCCCAGCTATGATGCAAACCCACTGCTTGCACAACATCCATCTGGGCTGCTTCACTTTGTCCCATGGGACTTGGAAAGGAAGAGGGATCTGATGTGAACATGAAAGTCGTGCTGCTTGCTATTCAATGATTAATGAAGTCCTTTACCTCTGACCCAAGGGTTTCATATCTTCTGCCAGTGTCCATGAAACTGGCAGACTAACTTATGAGCTTGCAAGTAGGGTAAAACCTAAGACTCTTCAGAGTTCTTGACATCCACTTCCTCTTTCCCATATTATTTTGAACAAATCCCAGACACTATGTTATTTTATCCATAAATAAAATAAAACTATTCTGAATATTCTTTGAAACTATTATAATCAAAGATGATGGAACTTAATTCCACACAAGTGTTTATATACATACACTAATACCCAGAGACCAAGTTTGGTAACTACAGGCCCATGGTCCTTTCCTCCAAAGAAATTCTTGGGATTAAATAGATTTCAAAATCTAGACTTTTCAGATTTTAAGAAGGTCACAGAGAATATAAACTATATATTAAATAATATTTGCAATGGGCTTGGGACAGCTCACAATAAGCAAAAGTTGGTATTTTTGCCATGAAACATGAATATTTTCATGTTTCATGTTTTCAAACACAAAGTAGGGTAGAGACTATAACTAATCTTCCTCCAGTTTAGTTTCAAACTTTGTCACCAAATATGTTACAAAAAACTGTTGCTTTTCAGAGGTTAGGAATTTTCAGGACTGCAGATAAGAAACTATGGACCTGAACTTTTTAAAAAAGATTATTTATTTATTTATGCAAGAGAGACACAGAGAGAGGCAGAGACACAGGCAGAGGGAGAAGCAGGCTCCATGCAGGGAACCTGATGTGGGACTCGATCCCAGGTCTCTAGGATCACACCCTGGGCTGAAGGTGGCACTAAACCACTGAGCCATCCAGGCTGCCCTGGACCTGAACTTCTTTCATCAGGTTCAAGATTTAGGCCCTCAGTATCCTGATAAGCAGGACCACTTAAAAAAAAAAACAAAATAACAACAAAAAAACACCTTTTCAAAGTCCCTCTGTTAATGAGTCTGGCCTCTTTTAAAAAATAGACAGGGCCAAAATGAAGTCCTTTAATGCAATGATAAGATTTCAAATCACATGTACTAATTTGACTACATTAATGATGTGTGATATTTTATCATGTCTCCATTTTGTGAGTATTAAACATTTCTGAGCTCTCATGATCAAAGTGGAAAATGAACGATAAAGTTATTGATGAACTCAGATTAAAAAAAGGTCACATACAAAAATTAGAAGGCAGGTAAAATAAAATCTTTTTAAAAAAAGGCAGGGGGCAGTCCAGGTGGCTCAGTGGTTTAGCGCCGCCTTCAGCCAAGGGCCTGACCCTGGGGACCTGGGATCGAGTCCCGCGTCGGGCTCCCTGCATGGAGCCTGCTTCTCCCTCTGCCTGTGTCTCTGCCTCTCTCTCTCTCTCTCTCTGTGTCTTTCATGAATAAATAAAATAAAATCTTTAAAAAAAATTAGAAGGCAGGATGTTTAATCAAGGATGAATAAAAAAGGGACCCAGACCAGATCAAATCATGTCTGGAAGATTAGGGGTTATTTATAGCTGTGTTCACACAGCAAAAGGAACAAGACTCACAATCTGTACACAAATTGTGTTCATGTAAGATGGAGAAAGCAGGATGCCCAAGAAGCCTTTTTCCTTCTGTTCTCCTGCTAAGTATAGGCTGATAAACTTGAAACTAACATGGATGAGTTTAGAACAGATAAGAACATGGTCCAGAACACCTGACTGCTCTAAAAATATCTACCTCTTCAGGTTTCATGGATTGCATCTTTGAATAGGAGGAAAGAATATCACACTATTGAGTATCCACTATGTATCTGACAATTTGCCAGGTGATTTATTTGTACTGTTTTCCTAATAAGAATAAAGAAGGTAAAGTTCAGGGATACTGAGTAGTCTAAATGAATGAATGAATGTCTTCATGTGGACAAGCATTTGTTACACTTTGCTAGGTGCCAAGCATTGTTACATAGATTTCAATACGCAGATGAATGCATTAAATAAATGTACACATAGATGAAGGCCCAGGACTCCAACTTCCAGAAAGTTCCCAATTTAGTAGGAATGATAGATATGTAAGCACATACTTATAGTGTAATTTCACACATGTGGCTGTTGTGGCTGAGGATTTAAAAATCAGACCATGGCCCTTAGAGATTTAGTGGGGGAAAAAGAAGGGAAATATTTTACCAATCAGAGGCTGGGGTAATCAATCCTATCTCCTAAAAACACTGAAATTTAAGGCCTTCTTTATATTCATATACAAAGTAAGATGCTTCTGAGAACTGTGTTGTGATCGACACAGAAGAAGGTTTTCATGACTGTTGAGTAGGCAAGGGGATACTGATGTCATAAATAGGCAAATTCAAAAAGCTACAGAAAAGAGTGCTGATAGCTGTGGGAGTATAGAGGATCAGAAGGTCAATGTCATTCCCTTTTATAAATTCTCCTAGCTTATTTTATTCATCTACTCATTCCAAGGATTGACAGCAAGCTAATCAACCTATAGTTTGTAGTGTTCCTCCTGACTGGAAAAGAGACCATTTGCCCAACTCTTACCACCCAGAAGTTCTCACCCAGACATTGCATATTCCTCAAGGATTCCATAATTTCATCTACTGGATCTTTTGCTTGGCTTGGTGCAAAGAACACAGGCTTTAGGTTCATATATCAGTTCTGTCACCATGTCTGATGTATACTTTCTCCCTAGTAGACAGAATTTTTTTTATATAATCTAACCTTTAAAAAAGCCAAAACCCTAAATATGAGACAATGACTTGGCAGAGTAGCAAATTCATCAATCATGAGATAATGGCATCCTAGAGTTATTATTTTGAAGAATGTAAAATTGAATGATGCCCAAAACAATTAAACTTAGAAATAAATACATGTTCCTGTCACAAGAAAAGAGGTGTATTTGTACAAATGTAATTGAGGTGGCAGCAAAAGCAAAAAATAAGATAATTAAAAGCAAAACAATGCAATTATAGTTGACCCTTGAACAACACGGGGGCTGGGGGTGCTGACGCCCTGTGCAGTTGAAAATGGGCATATAACTTTTGATTGCCCACAAACTTAACTGTTCATAGCCTACTATTGACCAGAAGCCTTACTGATAATGGAAACAATCAATTAACACGTATTTTGTATGTTTCTTTCCTTTTTTTTTTTTTTTTTTTGAGAGAGAGAAAGTGTGTGCATTAGAGCAAGGGTCAGAGGTGAGAGGGAGAGAAACTTTTTTTTGTTTGTTTGTTTGTTTTTGAGAGGGAGAGAATCTTAAGCAGGCTCCACACCTAGTGTGGAACCCAATGCTGATCTTTTTTTTTTTTTTAAGGTTTTATTTATCTATTCATGAGAGACACACACAGAGAAAGACACAGAGACACAGGCAGAGGGAGAAGCAGGCTCCATGCAGGGAGCCCGACGTGGGACTCGATCCTGGGCCTCCAGGATCATGCCCCGGGCTGAAGGCAGCACTAAATCGCTGAGCCACGCGGGCTGCCCACCCCCCCCCACCCCCACCCAATGCTGATCTTGATGTAAGACTCGATCTCATGACCCTGAGATCATAACCTGAGCTGAAATCAAGAGTCCGATGCTTAACCGACTGAGCCACCCAGGCACTCTGCCCATATTGTATATCTATTATATACTATAGTCTTACAATAGAGTAAACTACAGAAAAGAAAACGTTCTTAAGAAAATCACAAGGAAGGGGTGCCTGGGTGGCTCAGTCAGTTAAGTGGCAGACTCTTGGTTTCAGCTCAGGTCATGATCTCACAATTGTGAGATCAACCCCCCTGTTGGGCTTTGTGCTCAGCACAGAGTCTGCTTCAGATTCTCTCTCCTTCTCTTTTTCCCTCCAGCTCATGAGAGAGAGAGAGAGAGAGAGAGAGAGAGAGAGAAAGAAAGAAAGAAAAAAAAGAAAGAAAGAAAGAAAGAAAGAAAGAAAGAAAGAAAGAAAGAAAGAAGAAAGAGAAAGAAAGAAAGAAGAAAGTCACAAGGAAGAGAAAATAAATTTACAGTAATGTACTGTATTTATCAGGGAAAAAACCTGTATATAAGTAGACATGCACAGTTCAAACCCATGTTGTTCAACAGTCAACTATATACTTTACAGTCAATCATACCTCCCATCCCACATCACTATGGATAATTCCTGCTATTGCCTTAGATGCTGGCCCTAAAATCAGGTGACATGGGTATCAGCTTCTTTGCTAGTTTGGATGCTGACCCCAAGTCTCCTCCTATACTTCCGTCTAGAGAGGAAACATGTTAAATAGGTCCCAATGGGTAAGAGGAGGGAGAACTTTCCAGGGATCCCTGTGGGTACACTGCCTATCAAGATTTGCCTGGTGGAACCTCAGGTGACAAGAAGCTACTCAGAACTGACCAAGTTCCTGAGGGTAGAGAAAAACTACAGAGCAGGAGAGGGGCTCCAACTGTGTCCCAAATGACAAAATGTGCATGTTTCAAAGTTTCATAAAGGACCAGTCATGAATTCAGAAAATTTCAGCACAACTAATCTCTAAGAGGACAAAAGCATTTGCCAAAGATTATTCCTCACAAAGTCATCTCTACTCACTCTGGGAACTGAACCACCTCTGCTTCCCTTGGCACTGAGGTTGAGACTTGGAAGATAGTTAGAAGAATGTCTCTTCCAGACTCTTAATGATTTGTTTCCATGTACTTATATGATCAGAAAATCTTGATTTCATTCATCTCAAATAAGCAGTATTTCTTCCTTTACACAACTGCTTCTTCCTCCCACTACTCTCTGCTTAGGAACTTCTTCCTCATCACTCACTTCCCCAGATAACTTTCAGAAACTCTGAACACAGTAAATTTTCCTGACACCTACTCTAGTACTTTGCTCCAAAAACAGTATTGAAGTACTTGTGTTATGAAATTTTCCTTAATGATTTTTTTTCCTCTGCGCTTATTTCCTTCATGAATCTTTAAGCTCCTTCGGTCATTAACAAACTTTTATTTCTTTCTGGGGTGCCACGAGTGTATTGTGATGCTTGGCACCAAGTAGGCAGTAAATTAACGCTTATGGATTAAAGAATAAAACACTAAAAAACTTGGGCTTAAATTTCCTTGTCTTGCCTATATACCCATTCTGTTAGTAGTTCAATCACACTAGTGTGTTTTCTTTTTATACTCCCCAATATTGTGTTATATATTTTGTAATTTTCTTAAATCCTTACTTATTATTTGTAATAGGAAGCTTCTGATACAGCTCCCAATGATTCTACCTCCTGGTATGCATGCTCTCATATAATCCCCTACCTTTGAGCATAGGTTGGACCTAGTAACCAACAGAATATAGTAAAAGCAGTGGGATCTTGCTTCCAATATTAGTTTACAAAACATTGTGATTTGTGCATGTTCTCTTGCTAGCATCCTCTCCTGTCCTCCTGTTCACTCCCTCTGATGAGGCCAGTCACCATGTATGAGATGCTCTATAGAGAGGCCACATGGCAAGGAACCAAGGGAGGCCTTGTGAGGAATGAAGGGCTCAGTCCAGCAACTCATGAGAAACTGAATCCTGCCAACAACCACATGAGTTTGAGCTTGGAAAGTAGATCCTTTCCATTTGGGGCCTTGAGATGATTGCCGCCAGTGAGATGCTGAAACAGAGGATCCAGCTAAGCCATACCCAGATTCCTGACCTGCAGAAACTGTGAGGTCATAAATGTGTATTGTTGTAAGCCACTAAGTGTTGGGTAATTTGTACACAGCTATAGATAACTCATACATTATTTATCAATCAGCTAGGATTCACAGATGATAAAACCCAACAATAACAAAATGCACAGTTTCCTTTATTTTTAAGCATAATGATTGGTTTCCAATATGTATCAGCAAATTATTCTTCAGAATTCAAAACTGTGCTTTTCACTCATCAAAATGGCTCAAACTTCCCTTTATCAAGTCAACTTTGCATTGATTCGGGCTTCTGAAAAGCATCATTTGATAATCCAGGATATTTGTACAGATTCAATCCATAAGCATTTATTTTGGGGTATGTATCATGTGCCCTGAGTTTGAGGCACAATTTCTCTCTAGCATATATAATTTTCTTTGGGTATGGGGGGTACCCTGTTGAAAAAGAAAGTTCCTGCCCTCCAAGGGCTGATATCTAGTGAGGTGACAGACATCGAAGCAGATAACTATTAACTTTCATTTCCAGTGATAGAAACCATAAAGGAATGTGTGCAGTGCAGGCCTATGCCTGCTGCAACAAGGCACCTGAGGAATGGGGATGTCCTTCAGAGCCTAAGTGGAATCTTCAAGGATAGATGAAAGTCAAAGAGATAAAGAGTAACAGAAAGAAGATACCAGGCCAAGAGGATGGAATAAACCAAGGGAATTATCTAAATAAGTTCTCCAGAACATTACCTTTGGTCAAATAACACTAACCATATTCTTAATAAGTCAACTATTCTTTACAAGATATGTGTGGCCCATTATTATTATGAAAAATCAAAAATAAATGGGGGTAATTTGTGCAACTGGATCAAGGCAGTTAGAAACTGGACTTAGGATCATTTCCTTAAGTGGTTGAAGCCAGTGCCTAGTTCATAAAACTAGACTTGTCATCTCTCCTTTATTTATGATCCTGAAATGAACTTTAAACTCCCTGAATGAGAAGATAATCAGGAACTTCACAAATTAATGACCATATGATCTCATTTCTTAAACACTTAGGCCCTGACTTCTCTCAATTAACTTAATAATTACCACAAAGAAAGTTCAAAGAACAGCATCCAAGGCGCTTTTAAAACTAAACAAACACCACCTGAAACTAAAGATGAGCAAATAAAACAAGCTTCTAGAGCAGGATGTACAAGTTAATCTTTAATTGGATATGAAAAGGGTTAATTGAATGAGTATATGATATATTTAAACTCTGGTCTCTCAAGGTTCAATTTCCCTAGCTTATCCTTCTTATATTTCTTGAAAAAAGAATTCTATCCCCCTATCCTCCAGATAAAACATATTTAGACCAAGGAGTCCTTGCTTGACTCTCAAAATATTTTTTACTTTTATAGTAATTATATCTTATCCCAATTAGCAATAAATAAGATGCCTTCCTATGTTTGAGTTGAACTAAGTTCATAGGCTTTAAAGGCTGAGCCACTTACACATGGTTAGACCCAAGTAAAATGCATAGCCTGTCTATGGTATATCCAACTATTGCTCCACAGCTTGGTAGTTAGACATGTTTTCTCATGAAGGACTGAGGGTGATAGAGGCCACACAAAAATTTCAGATTACAAAGAGGCTGGAGGTGGAGGGGGATAGGATCTTGTGAATTTCTCTTTTTTCTAGCCAGGAGCAAGAGGAACTTCTGGGAGGTTCTAGGAATCATAAGATTGGTTATGTGCCCCAACACACACACACACACACACACACACACACACACACACACAAACGCACAAACACGAACATACCTCTACACACCCCACATTGCCTAATCCCACAGTCCAGCCTTATATACTCTACTATAAAGAGAATAATGTGTTTCACTTGAAATCTGCTAGCCTGAAATTCTAAACACAAAATTCTTTTGGATGAATGTAATATTTACCATTAGGTACTCTACTATATGTCTGGCACCTTTTAAATGTTATCTCTTGAAACCCTTTCTTGGAGGGTCTTCATCTACACTGTAATAAATCTGGTCACCTATACCGCCATGTTGGAGAGACCACTTAGACACAGAGATGCCCAGGGGTCCCCATCTGTTCCAGCCCCTAGCTGTTTGAATTTCCCCAGCACAAGCACCAGACATAAGAGTGAAGAAGTCTTTGAGATGGCCCCAACTTCAGTCACTGTGGCCAAAATCACCTGATAGGTCCCAAGAGAAACTTCCTGGCTATGCCCTGTCAACTCTCATATTGGTAGGCAAAATGAGTGATGGCTATTTTTGAAGCTCCCATAGCGGGGTGGTTTGATACCCAGCAATAGATAAACAGAATAGTTTTTAAATAAGAAGAACATCTGTCTGGATCTTCCATCATTGCACCATTTTTCTGGTCAACTCGAAGATATGAACTGTTTGGCAACCACATCCTAACCTGCACCTCCAGCACTCACTGCATATTCCTATTTCAGCTGCACGGTGAACCCACCAAGGCGACCTTGCCAGAGAGGACTGTTGTCAGGTTAATGATGCATGTAGCTACACTCACCTTCCCAAGTACATGGCTGCCTGTGTTTATCCAATACAGCATCACATGAGCAGTCTAGTCAGCATTTCACCTTGAATTCCAAGATTTTACTCCCAGACATACAGCTGTTCTGAAACACTCTTTACTTAAAGCCCTTCCAGTCCCATTGCCCTTAACAGGCACACCCACTTCCAAACCTTTTCATCTGGTTATCACAGCCCACTTGAACTATTGCCAGACTTGAATTGGCAATGCAATTTGGAAACACATTCTAAAACTATTGCTTCACCAAAAAAAATGTAGAATATTTTATCTTTTAAGAAAACATCCCAAATTAAAAACGAATCCACTAGCTCAAGGAGATGTATTTCTTAGCTTCAAGAAAGTGTTCCTTTATGCTATGAGAGTTTAAGTCTACATTGTAACCATGAAGAATTATTTTAGCTTCAAAGAAAAATGTGTTATAAGCTAGCATATTCAACACACAGACACATATATAGCATACAAGAATATACAAAACTTAACAACAACACAAATTGGCTTTCCTAAAAGGCAAACAGAAGCCATGCCAAATTTTCCTCCAGTAGACTACGTACATGAATAAGACATACATTAACCTATTGATAAACGGTAGGTGATCCCTGGAGAAATCAAGTCCTCCTCGGGTAAACTTTCCCAGCAGGACCAATCTAATGTGACACAGCAGGAATCTCACAAACTCAAGTGAGCGCTGCAGAGGCATGAAGCTAACTGCTGTAAATGGCAGGCTGTTCTCCTGTACAGGTCTCTAGGAGGAGATAAAGGAGAGAGCCATAGGAAGAAGCACTAGAGCTTAAGAGAAAATTCTTTTTTGTGCTTACCTCTTTTTTTATTTTCCACAGTGTTTTTGAAGTAAATAAGAATGTACTTCATTGCAGTACAATCCCATCCTGCTAATGTCATGTTTATAAAGGCAATCTGGCACGTGGAGAAGAGTAGGCTTTCAAAACAGCAGGGCCTTCTGCTTTCCTGCTCCTGCCACCCGCTTGCTGTGTAAACTCACGTAAGTCATATAACCTCTCTGATCTCTGATTCTTTTTCACAAAGGGGGGTTATAAGGCACATGATTGTGGTAGGGGTTAAATGAGAGAATACTATAATGGGAGATTCTTCTCTGTGTAGGGTGTGTACTGAGTGTACTTAAAGCATACCAGAGGGGACTGGGTAGGGGGATGGGTGAAATAGGTGAAGAGGATTAGGAGCACACTTATGATGAACAGTGAGTCACAACGTATAGAATTGTTGAATCACCACATTGTACACATGAAACTAATATAACACTGCATGTTAACTATCTTGGAATTAAAGTTAAAAGCTCAATAAAAAAAAGAATACTGTAAATTGGCAGTTTTGTACTTAGAACACACTAGGTATTAAATTCTTAATTAAATACTAACATAATTAATTGCCAATATTTCTTATTAAATTTTATTATTCTATTTTTCCATTTTGGAACATTAAACTATTAATTATATGTATTATTTAAATTACTCTTTTAAAACTCTCTGGTCAAAGAGTTAAGAGACCTGGTTCTCATCCCAACTCTGCCTTGTGTACAATATATGATCTGGCCAAGTTGCTTTTATTTATGAGTTCTAGCTTATTTTTGGTTAAAAATAAATAAGTAAACAAGGGGTTTGGATTTGCTGATATTGTCTCTCCTGACACAAATATTTTAGCAATTGATGACTCTTAAGTTCATCTGGGTCTAATTTGTTTCCTTTGTCCAAGAAGGCTGTCTTGAGCAACAAAAGCAAAAATTAACAAGCGGGACTGCATTAATCTAAAAAGCTTCCACACAGCAAGAAAACCAACAAAATGAAAAGACAAGCTACCGAATGAGAGAAAATATGTGCAAATCACATATCTGATACGGGATTAATATCCAAGGTACGTAAGGAATTTATATAACTCAATAGCAAAAAAACATTGTGATTAAAAAATGGGCAGAAAATCTGGACAGACATTTCTCAAAAGAAGACATACAAATGGCCAACAGGTACATGGAAAGATGCTCAACATAACTAATCATCAGGGAAATATGAGTCAAAACCACAGTGAGATACCACCTCACATTCATCAAAATGGCTAGCAACAAAAAGACAAGAAATAATAAGCATTGGTGAGGATGTGGAGAAAAGGGAACCCTTGTGCACTGTTGGTGGGAATGTAAATTGGTGCAGCCACTGTGAAAAACAGCATGAAGATTCCTCAAAAAAATTAAAAATAGCACTTTTTTGATACAACAATTCCATTTGTGGGTATTTAATTGAAGAAAACAAAAACATTAATTCAAAAAGTTATAGGCATCCCCAGGTTCACTGCAGCACTATTTACAATAGCCAATCTATGGAACCAACTTAAGCATCCATCAATGCCTGAATTGATAAAGACATTATGGTACACACACACACACACACACACACACACACACGAATATTATACAGCTATGAAAAGAAGGAAATCTTGCCATATGTTACAACATAGATGGGCCTTGAGGGTGCTCTGCTAAGTGAAGTTAAGCTGGAGAAAGAGAAATATTGTATGATCTTACTTATATGTAGAATAAAAAAAAAATCTGAGCTCATAGAATCTGAGAAGATGATGGTTGCCAGAGATAGGGAAGTTGGGGTGGGCAAAATGGAAAGGGGGTCAAAAGGGAGAAACTTCCAGCTATAAAATAAATAAGGATAGGGATGTAATGTACAGCATGGTGACTATAACTAATAATACCGTTTTGCATATTTGAAGCTTGCTAAAAGAGTAAAGCTTAAAGAATTCTCATCACAAGAAAAAGATTTGTAACTATGTACCGTGACAGATGTTAACTAGACTTACTGGGTTGATTATTTTGCAATATATACAAATAACGATTCATTACGTTGTACACTTGAAACTCATATAATGTTACTGGTCATTATACTTCAGTTTTTTTTAAGTTGGCTTAATAAAGCATTAATTAGTGACTTATGCTAGAGACCAGTGGTGTGCTGGTAAACGTTTACTAATGTTAGCTCTCTGGAGAAACAAAAAACAAAAACCCTGATTTATAATGTTTGCCAAATTCCATGGTGTAAACAGTCCTACCACACCAATTTCAAGCTATCAGCGAGACATCACTAAAAGGTGGAACAGGAAAGAGATACGCACAAGTCGCTCGGTGGAGCAGGCTCCAGCACCATCACTGTGCCAAACCCATTGGATTGCACTGCTCACCCCTCAGTTCACATTTAGTTCCTGAGCAGTAAGAACATCACAAGGAAAAACAGCTCCAGGTAACAGGATACTTTATATTTTCAACTTCAATTTAGGACAGAGACATAAATAATCCCTTGTTTACTACACAAAATGTACCACTGAATTCACTGCCGGTTTGGAAAAAAGAGTTTTAGAAACCATGAAACACTGAACTGCAAACTCAATCTCCTTTTCTTAACCCTCCATTTTAATTCTTCACCTACTTTAAAACATTCTTTTTAAATTTATTTTTATTTATTTATTTATGAGAGACACAGAGAGAGAGGCAGAGACACAGGCAGAGGGAGAAGCAGGCTCCATGCAGGGAGCCCAATGCGGAACTCCATCCTAGGACCCTGGGATCACGCCCTGAGCTGAAGGGGATGCTCAACTGCTGAGTCACCCAGGCGTCCCACTTTAAAACATTCTAAATATCAGATTATAAAAGCCATTCATGACTTCTAAAGGTTCTAAGTCAGAAAAATAGTAAAAGCAAATTTTGTCTTTTCAATTCCTTAATCCCCATAAGAATGAAATTTGTCAAACCAACTCTCTTACCTGAAAAGTCGATCATCAATTTAATCATGGATGGACTCTGAATACATTGTTCCCATAGATGCTGAAGTTTAGAGCACCCTGGGATGCAGAGCAGGGCTACAAATGAGAACCAAGCACAAGCATGCTTTACACCTGATACGTCATCTGTCCATTGTCAAAGCACTAAAGTCCTATAATCCATTCTAGGAGAATCCCTCAGGACATGATTCACACCTTATTTTCTCACAAGCCTCATATCTTTGATCATCAGACTTCTCTGACCTCAGAGGTTTGAAGTTGAAGAAACTTTAAAAAACCCAGTGTACTATTAAGAGTAATGAGAGCTGGTATCTGACGGCCATGCATACTGCCTTATACAGTAGCTCCCAAAATTCACCTCAAGATTTAGAAAGGAAGATCCTACTGACTTGCACCCCAGCAAAGTATTTAAGGTTCCTAAATTATCACCCTGAGTCATCATGGAAAGATCATTTTGATCTCATTATCTTTTTGTGTGATGTAAGGAAAATATGTGATATATTTTAGAAACATTCTCATCAAGAAGTTTTTAGGGACACCTGGGTGGCTCAGTAGTTGAGCATCTGCCTTCCGCTCAGGGCGTGATCACTGAGTACCAGGATCAAGTCCTACAATGGCTCCCTGCTTCTCCCTCTGCCAATGTCTCTGTCTCTCTCTGTGTGTCTCATAAATAAATAACATCTTTTTTAAAAAAAGTTTTTAAAAGCACAGTCGTGGGGCACCTAGGTGGCCCAGTGGGTTAAGTGTCTGCTTTTGGCTCACGTCATGATCCCAGGGTCTTGAGACCAAGCCTCACATCAGGCTTCCTGCTCAGTGGAGAATCTGCTATTCCCTCTCCCTCTGCCTGCTGCTCCCTCTGCTTGTGCTCTCTCTCTCTCTGTGTCAAATAAATAAATAAAATCTTCTTTAAAATTAAAAAAAAAATAAAAGTACAGTCTTTAATATCTTAAAAGTTTAGGGGCACCTGGGTGGCTCAGTTAACTGTCTGACTTTGCCTCAAGTCATGCTCTCAGGGTCCTGGGATCCACCCTGTGTCAGGCTCCACACACTCAGTGAGGAGTCTGCTTGTCCCTCTCCCTCCCCCTCTACCCCTCCCCAACTCGTGCTCTCTTTCTCAAATAAATAAATAAGATCTTGAAAAAAATAAATAAAAATGAAAAACGAAAAATAAAAAGTGAAAAAAAAAGAAAAAGAAAAAGTGTACTCATATGAAATAATTTATTACTTGAATATGTGATAGTGCTGTAGTTCTATACATTAAGGTACTAACGTATAGAATGCCTACTGAGTACAGGCAGTTTTGAGATAAAGATTCATAAAACAATATAAGGAATGTTACTGTTGTTCTTCCCAGATCCCTTTACCCAATCCACATATCCAACTCCCACACACCTAAGTATTGGCTGTTAATAGCTTACAGCTGCCTCCTTCTCTATAAAAACTGTCATTGTCTGAGTGGGAGCTGTGTCTTTGGGGAGGTCATTCCCTACGAGAAGCAGCTTCTTACCCATTAACTTGGTAACAAGGATGTAGAAAAGTCCTCCCATCCCCACGTTTACCTAAAGGTGGAACTAACTTTGTGTTTCAGTCTGTACTCTAGAACTCCCCAAAGTAACAGACTGACATAGCCTCCAGCTGAGATCATAACCTTGCTTGACTCCTTCCCTTGTCCTCTACTGCTCCTCACAATTCTCGTCTGAGAAAATTTCCTCAATAAGGTATTTGCAAACAAGTTCAAGGTTCTACTTCTGAAGTATCCATCCTAAAATAGATTTATGCCCCTTTTTTTTAAAAAAAAAAAACGATTTTATTTATTCATTCATGAGAGACACACAGAGAGAGGCAGAGACATAGGTAGAGGGAGAAGCAGGCTTCCTGCAGGGAGCCCAATGCAGGACTCAATCCTAGGACCCCAGGATCATGACCTGAACCAATGGCAGATGCTCAACCATTGAGGCATCCAGGTGTCCCTATGCCCTTTTATTTTTTCTAGAACATATATAAAAGTTAGCTCAACTATTAATTTCTCACTGATTGCATGTAGAGAATTAAAAATGAAAGAGGATTTAGATGATATCTTCATTCTCAGCTAAAAAGAATAATAGGTGCCAGATGTAATTTCTTGAGAGATACACCAAAAAAAAAAGTATGGAATATAGTTTTATTACATTAATATCAGGTAACAAAACAATGATCTCTACAAGACAACACAAACAAACAAATGAAATGTACACTATGGTTGCTCAGGTTTACCATATGAAGAAAAAAACCCAGGATAGTCCTGGTTGACTCCCAAATTGAGACTATAGAGCTGGGAGGCCAGGAAAGCCAAGGCAGCAAGAGTTACCAAAGAAGAAAAGGCTACATAGAAAGAGAACTCTGGAGATCTGCAGAGCCCCCCACCCCCCTTACTATTCAATTGAGTACAGGTCAGTACATACACATGAGGAAAAGAACACCAAACAAGTTTAAAGGGAGAAATCCCCAAAGATCACACAGACCAGGAATAGTGCTCATTCCTAGTATGGAAAACTTATAATTCACAGGCCATTGAGTAGAATACTAAAAAGGGGTTTGCTTCAGAAGCAGTGGAAAAATAGCACTAGACTACTTAATGCTCTTGATCTCACCTAACAACACTTAAAATCAATACTCAAAAGTATCAAACTGTTTCTAAGTAACTTAACTGCATCTCAGAACAAAGCTCAAGAAAATTCCAAAAATATACAGCACTCTACAGGGCAAAATTCATGGTGTTTGACCTCTAGTAAAAAAGTATCAGGGATGTAAAGAAACAGGAAAATGACCCAATCTTTTTTTTTATACTTTAAGAAGGTCTTTAATAGAGCTTGTATTTTCTGATGATGAGAAATTGATGTACAATTATATGTAATATGATATGAGAAATTAATATATAACGTAATATACAAGATCGGTTATGGCAAAAAACTGATGTTATTAGTTACAAAAATAGTCATATGAACTGAGCATGTGATGTGATAAATGCTGGATGCTAATGTACTTCTTTTTATTTAATTTTTTTATTGGAGTTCTATTTGCCAACATACAGCATAACACCCAGTGCTCATCCCAAGTAAAATGACCCAATCTTAGAAAAACAAATCAATTAAAATGGACTCAGAAATAACACAAATGCAAGGATTAAAAAAATGGCCTTCATTCTGACACCATGCAAGGAATTGAATCCTGCCAAAAATCACATTAGTTTGGAAATTTATAACTATATTCCATATTCAAAAACTAGAGGAAAGATTGAACATGTTCAGTTTGAAAAAGACCCAGTTCAAACTCCTAAAGATTAAAATTATACTGGCTGAGGTGAAAAATACACTTGATGGAATTAATGTCTGGTTAACTACTGCAGAAGAAAATAGTAAACTTGAACCCTTAGTAATAGGAACAATCTAAAATGAAACACCCAGAGTTGGGGGCTTGGAGGGGGAGATAAAGAATCAGTAGTCTGTGAAACAACTCCAAATGGACAAATATATATATATATGTATGTATTTTGTCAAGAATTAGTATTATTTATATATTTATATATATATTTATATATTTATATATATATTTATATATTTATATATATATATATATGTAATTGTCATCTCCAAAAGAGAAGGGGAATGGATAAGACAGAAAACATATGGACAAAAACGTTTCAAAAAAATTTATTTTTTATTTATTTTCTTTTTCAAAAAAAATTTTAAATATTTTATTTATTTATTCATGAGAAACAGAGAGAGAGTGGCAGAGACACAGGCAGAGGGAGAAGCAGGCTCCATACAGGGAGCCTGATGTGGGACTCGATCCTGGGTTTCCAGGATCACGCCCTGGGCTGAAGGTGGCGCTAAACCACTGAGCAACCTGGGCTGCCCAAAACTTTTCAAATTTGATGGACTTTAAGCCCACAGATTCAAGAAGCTAAACAAACCCCCAAGAGCAAAAATCATGAATAAAACCACATAAGACACATTATAATCAAAATTTTAAAAACCAGTGATAAAAAGAAAATATTAAAAGCAGCCAGAGGAAAAATAACACATACTAAGTACAGAACAAAGATAACAATGACAACAGATTTCTCAACACAAACAATGCAAGCCAAAAGACAGTGAAATGATATCTCCAAAGCTCTGAAAGAAAAAATCGTCAACCTAGAATTCCATTTCCAGAAAAAAAATCTCTTAAAAAATAGAGGCAAAAATAAAGAATCTTTTCAGGCATACAAAAGATGAAAGAATTCATTACAAGCAGGCCCTGTATATAAGAAATGTTAAAGAAAAATGATAATAGATAAAAATTTTGACCTACACAAACATACACAAAAAGAGTACTAGAAATGGTAACCATATGGGTAAATTAAAAAGAAATTCTGTCATTATGTCAGTCTGTTTAAAAGATAATCAGCCATTTAAAGCAAAAATAATAAAAATGTATTTGGGGTTCATATAATATGTAGAAATAAAATATACAAAAACAATAGCATGAGAGTCAGGAGGGGAGAAATGAGTACATTGTGGGAAGGTCTCTATACTATATAGGAAGTAGTAATAATATCACTTGAAAGCAGACTGGGGTAATATTTTGTGTTACCCGTGTAGGTAACTTTTTGTGTTATTATAAATTATTACAAAGTTTGCATTATTACAAATAACACAAAAAGTTAAAAGACAAAAAGCCACAAAAGAGATAAAATGGAATCATAAAAATTATTCAATTAATCCAAAATATGAGTGGAGAAAAAAGGAGCAAATAAAAGATGGTAAAAATAGAAAATAAATAGAAAGATGGTAGATATATGTGCAACCATATCTATCATCACATATGTGGTGGAAAGACTCTAAGATGGTCCCCAATTATCCCTGTCTTCTTGTATTTATGCCCTTATGTAATACCCTCCTCTTGAGCGTAGACAGAACCTGTGACTTGCTTCTAACCAATGGACTATGGGATATAACCATCATGACTGTTACGTCAGACTAGAACTTCCATCTTCCATCTTGCAAGCAGTCTCTCTCTATTGACTGTTCCTTTTGCTAGCTTTGATGAAGTAAACCATCATACAAAGAAGTCCATGTGGCAAGGAACTGAAAGTGGCCTTCATTCTGACACCATGCAAGGAATTGAATCCTGCCAAAAATCACATTAGTTTGGAAATAGATTATTCTTCAGTTGAGCCTCAGATGAGACCCCAGCCCTGCCCAACACTTTGATTGCAATCTTGTGAGATATCCTGAAGCAGAGGACTCAGCTAGGCTATGCCTGAATTTCTGACTTACAGAAACAGTGAGATAACAAATGTGTGTTGTTTTAAGCTGCTACGTTTTTGACAATATTATTCTGCAGCAATGAATAATAAAACATTCAATGTAAATGGTTTAAACACACAATTAAATTGGAGATTGTCAAATTGGATTAAGGAAAAAAAACCCAGCTATATGCTACTTTTAAGAAATGTACTTTAAATATAGACACAACATAGGTTAAAAATAAAAAGATGGAACAAGATATACTATTCTATTTTGATCTTTATTTTATTCTTAAAAGATTTTATTTATCTATTCATGAGATGCAGAGAGAAGCAGAGACATAAGCAGAGGGAGAAGCAGGCTCCCCGCAGGAAGCCTGATGTAGGACTCGATCCCGGAATCCTGGGATCCCGCCCTGAGCCAAAGGCTGATGCTCAACCGCTGAGCCACTTAGGTGTCCCTATTTTGATCTTTAAAAAAATAAACAGGAGTTACCATATTAATATAAAGCAAAGTAGCTTTCAGAGTAAGTATTATTAAGAGTAGAAGGTCATTTTAGAAAGAGCCCAATTCAGCAAAAGGATATGGCAATCTTAAATTTATATGCACCTAACAACAGAATTATTATATGAATTAAAAACTGATAGAAGTGTAAGGAGAAACAAATAAATCCGTAATTATACTCAGAGATTTACCTTTTCTCAATAATTGGAAGAACAAATAGATAGAAAACAAGGATACAGAAGACTTGAACACCACTATCAACCAAATGCCTAATGCATACTTCTACAACACTTCAAAATATTGCAAAATACACATTTTTTTCAAGTGCACAGAGAACATTTACCAAAATAGAGCACATTCTGGCCCATCAAACAAATCTTTTGTCTCTTTCTCTGTGGTATTCTTAAATTATAGGTGCTAAAATTTCTATCTCTACCCTTAACCTTAATCACGGAAATTGCTGATGGGATATGATGGGCAGGATGATGAGCAGAGCAAATCTGTAATATAAAGTGTGCCAAATGCTTGCTTTGAAAAGGAAGACTTTCAAGAGGCAGATGAAATTGAAGTTGAGGGGATGCTAGTTCACCTTCCTGAGAGTTCTAAGAGTCAGCTGAATTAGTGGCTTTAAACATGGTGTGTTTTGAATGGAACCCCAAGTGGTCGGGACTAGTATATGTTCATAACAGATTAAGTCTTCTGTTACTGAAAAGATTGAAGCCTAGTTACTTTTGGCTCAAAGACACTAGGTTTATTACAAAAGTTTGTTCATATAAGATGGCATTTAGATCATCAAGTTATACTCTAACAGTAGTAAACAAAACCCTCCAAGAAACCCAATATCTCACTGGGAGAGATATTTCTATCAGTAGCTTTCATGGTGACATTACTGTGTCCAGGGGTAGGGAAATAATTTGGCCTGAAAGAGAATTTAAGATGGTGCTATATAACTTTACTTGCTCATCCTATGTGAAATCAATCAATAGTCCAATTCAACACTGCTACAATGTTGAATTGATGACTAGCTATAAAACCAAAGCTATTAATGGGAAGATAATTCACACAAAGTCACAGTGATAGTGAACAAATGAGAAATTCCATAAAAAGGAAAAAAGATGTATAGAGGCTGCTTTTGGGCAGCAGGCTTGAGCGATGGAGACCTGAGTAAGGTATAAGGGCCTGCAGCCACCACCAGGCTAAATGCAAACTGGCTCATTAGGAGACCCACCTTGAAAGAGCCATAGGCCCTCGCTGACCAATGGGTTACTTACAACCAGGCACAGGTACCAAAAAAGGGAAATTCCATAAGGTCCCCTATGTCCTCACCTTCCCCACCATAACTACAGCCCCCCATCATCCCCTCCTGGCAGACAGTCTCTCCTCCGCTGTCCTGCCCGCTGCCCCCTTGTGGTGCATCCAATAAACTTCTATCTTCTTTGTTCTGCCTCAGGTGAGTTCTTCCACTGCCCTTGCCCAAGGCCTCCTTCTGATAGGGTTGCCCCACACAATATTTCTCTTTTGGGTTGCTATAGAAAATCCTCAAGATGGGGCACCTGGGTAGCTCAGTGGTTGAGTGTCTGCCTTTGGCTCAGGTCGTGATCCTGGGGTTCTAGGATGGAATCCTGCACCGGGCTCCCTGCAGGGAGCCTGCTTCTCCCTCGGCCTATGTCTCTGCCTCTCTCTCTCTCTCTCTCTCTGTGTCTCATGAATAAATAAAATCTTTAAAAAAAAAAAAGGGGGGATGCCTAGGTGGTTCAGTGGTTGAGTGCCTGCCTTTGGCCCAGGGGGAGATCCTGGAGCCCTGGGATCGAGTCCCACATCAGGCTCCTTGCATGGAGCCTGCTACTCCCTCTGCCTATGTCTCTGCCTCTCTCTCACTCTCTGTGTCTCTCATGAATAAATAAATAAAATCTTTAAAAAAAAAAAAAAGGAAAAAATCCTCCGGTATGTGTAAAGCATAATCCATTAGGTGACAGTTTCTGGAACAGATAACAACAATCCTAAAAATCTTCAGGTTATTCAAACTCACTTTAGTGCTCAGTAACTTTGGGCAATTTTGCAAAGAAAAGAGTAAGATCTGGGTAACTGCAGCACAGATTATTTTAAGAGATAAATCTTTTGAAAATTGGTACAACCACTCTGGAGGATAGTATTTACGCAAATGTAAAACATGTGTTACCTCTTAGCCCCCACATACTCACTGCTCAGATATATCTCCAAAAATGACCCTTCAGATAAGCCCACAAAAGATACATATTGAGAACACTCTTCTAACAAGTAACACAAAATCTATGCAATCCAGCTTAAATAATAAAGGGGGTTGTTGGCACACAGACTTGGAAAATTCAAGCAGAACACGGTTCATAGTATGGGCTGTTTTTTGGAATATGAAGAAAACATCAATAAAAGAGTGGAAAAGTGGGATCCCTGGATGGTGCAGTGGTTTGGCGCCTGCCTTTGGCCCAGGGCGCGATCCTGGAGATCCGGGATCGAATCCCACGTCAGGCTCCTGGTGCATGGGGCCTGCTTCTCCCTCTGCCTATGTCTCTGCCTCTCTCTCTCTCTCTCTCTCTCTCTCTCTGCGTGTGACTATCATAAATAAATTTAAAAAAATTAAAAAAAAAAAGAGTGGAAAAGTGACACAGGTGAGAAGGGAGCCAATATAGGGTACAGTATCAAGCTAATTTCCACTGTGGACAACTAGAGTTTAATTCCACTAAGCAAACCCTGAGAGCTAGTGTAAACCATATGCCTTAGAGATAATCCACCCTAGAGGGTAAGTCACTGGTTGAGAGTCATCCATTCCATTCTGAGTGGATGGCAGAGGGGACTCCAGTAGTAAGAGAAACCCCTCAGGCAAGTAATTCAGTACTAACAGAAGTCAGGCCAGGGGGATCCCTGGTGGCTCAGCGGTTTAGTGCCGCCTTCAACCCAGGGCGTGATCCTGGAGACCCGGGATCGAGTCCCATGTCGGGCTCCCTGCATGGAGCCTGCTTCTCCCTCTGTCTGTGTCTCTGCCTCTCTCTCTCTCATTCTCTCTCTCTCTCTCTCTCTGTGTCTCTCATGAATAAATAAATAAAATCTTAAAAAAAAAAAGTCAGGCCAGTATGCACTGAAGTGGTAAAGACAAGTAGATATATGAGTAGGGCACCCATAGCATCTGCCTCAGATGGACTTCAAGGTTGGGTAACCCACCAGCTCAACATCAGGGTTTCCAGGGTTAATTTTATCCAACCAATGTTTTCCACAGTGTTCATGAAATGATTATCAGTCCCAACTGGGGCTACAGATATTGCAGGATATAGAAAGCACTTCAATGTCAATGTTCCACGAAACAATGCTTATGTTTAGCCTTATAGGGTTGAATTAAGGTATAGGCATAACCTCTGATTTTGCTACATGATTTAAATCAATCAGAACCAACTCCCAAAGATAAGGATGGACTGTCTTCCCTAGCTAGAAAAGAAAAGCTGGGTACTATTGAGAAGGGAGGAACTGCAAGTGGATGCTGGGTAGTCCAACCACAAACGTATAGTGATGTGTGTGTCAAGATGTTAATTGCAACCTTCTTTACAATAGCAAAAATCTAGGAACATCTGAAATATATGTCAATAGGGGACTTAAATTTAAACAAATTATGGTACATTCTTATTATGGATCCTTTGTAGTAGTGGATCTTTATATTTCTGATGTAGTGGGCCTCCAAGATGTATCATTAAAGAAAAAAGGCATGTGTAATTCAGTGTGTAAGGCAAACCATTTATGTAAATTAAAAAGCAGGTAGATGAATACAAAATGTGTTATGTTAAGGCCTAATCAGCCAAAGAGTACTAAAGAAGGATAAGCGTGAAATATGACAAGGTTGGATTTATTGTGTCTATGCAGTGAGGGAGGGCCCTCCAGGAGAACCATGGAGTGCTACTCAACAAGAAGGAAGAGAGAAACATCTTTTATAAGATTTGGGTTCTCACTGAAGGATTATGAGGAGGGTTTAAGAGAGTGGTGATCAGTTCTGGGTTAGTTGCTTTACTGAGGCAATGTTAGAAAGGGAGTTCAACTAGGGATTGAGTGCTGTCTTGAAGTTAGGGGACTTTTGCAGGATTGAGTCTCTTGATATCAGATGAATGTTATCTGAAAGTGGGGCTGGGGGCTGATAACAGATGAATGTTATCTGAAAGTGGGGCTGGGGGCTGTCATCAGTAATGACATCCCAGTATAATGGCACCCTTAGGGGGTGCCATTATGGCATTTTACAGCTGCTGCACAATCATTGGAGAAAGAATGGTTTCTATTAACTTTGCATCTGACTTTACGTGTCTATCCCCCTAGCTTTAATGATAGAAAGCCTTCCTTTTTTTCCTCCCATGTCTGAGCTGATTGTTCACTCTTTTGATCCCAGGTAAGTTTTTACTGTTTCTAAAGGAATACTAAGAAACCATTAACAGCCGTCACCTTTGGAAAAATAAATTGGGTTGGGAAAGTGAGCAGTAAAAGACACCTGTGCTATTTGTTTGCATCTTTCCTTTTTACTTAAATTTTCTAAGCATGTACATGTGTGAATTTTGGTCCATTTTAAGTGTTAACGTGGATTCTCTGGGCAGTGAGAATATGACCTTTTTTGGGTTTTTTCCCCCTCTTCTTTTTATTTATCTGTATTTTGTCAAGAATTAGTATTATTTTAAAATAACAATAAATGGATACTCCCAGACTCCCAAAAAGTCAACAGTCTAAACCTGGAGCTCAGAAATGAACCTGGCCAACCTATCTACCACCTATCCCCCTTGCTTTCTAATGCCACTACTTCCTGCCTCTGTTGGGTCATTCACTCTATGTCCAATCCTTATTCCATCAGCTCTAACCCTAACAAAAGGTAGCAAATTTGGAGTGAGATCAGTGAGAGAGTGAGCCTATCACCTCATGGGGTGCCTAGATACTGCATGAGACTAGAGAGCACAGTTCCAACAATAAACCTGAACAATAAAATCCTGCATCTCTTTTCCCCTAACTCAGCCTCCTCCAAAGACCATACACCTATCAGTGCCAGCAAATGGTATGTTATTGTTGCATCCTCTCCCTGCCAGAGACAAACATCTTGTAATATTTAAATAGCAATGTAGTTGAGGAGCAGGTATGCTCACTTTATAATAATACACCATGAGGTGACTAATAGCATAGATAACTTAAGGGCAAAACCAAAAGACAAAGCTACTTTCATTCTCTTTGCCTAAAAGTTCAATAAAATGCCTCACCCACGTGCCTCCCCTAAGTGCTTCCCCTGTTCACAAAGGGATTTTTCATTTTATTATTTTATTTTATTTTATTTTATTTTATTTTATTTTATTTTGGGGGGGATTTTTCATTTTAGAAGATTGGCTGAGAATGTTATAATTAGGAGACTTGTCACAAAAGTGTACTGCTTGTAGTCATATGTCTAAGATGAAGAACCAGTGGCATGATAAAAGAGAGTAACTTTCTTGTTGAGTCATAATAACAAAACCAATGACAAATATGGGGAGGCTTCTGTGGGAACATGCACTGAGGGGTTTTATGACATTCCCACCAGACCATTACTTTTAAAGGGACTGATTCAGAAAAGTTGCTAGTGATATACAAAGATTATTATCTATGCAAAAATTACATGAGCTTTTCCAGAGCCAAGTTCAACTATTGTTTATAAAAAAGTAGAAAAACCTCCTATAATATTGAGTCTTTGAAATCAAATTTCAACAATTTTGCAAACAGTTGAGAAATAATGACTTCAGTTATTTTCCTGTCTTTGCTGTTAATAAGGACCCAAATTATCAGCACCTCTGACAAGCTCTGACCTTTTAGGATAGTGTAATGATGTTCTAAAGACAGTAAACAGTGTACACATTGTCATTCTGCCAAAGCAGAGCTACAAGCTTGTTAATTGAAAAATCTCTGTAGATTAGTGCAAAAAAGTTCAAGCCATTAAAAGTAAACAAAACAAACTTTTATTTTCCAATGTGCCACTTTTAATAAACACACCAAATATTTTGAGAGATACTCTGAATAAGTTAAAATCATTTCCAAGGAAATGGTTTCTTTTACAGATTATCTGTTTCTTCTTTAGTTAATGGGGATATTATCACAAGGAATTATTTAATGGGGCTCAAATAAGTATAAGAAATATACAATATGTTATTGCATGGTCAATTTTCAATCATGCAGTGGTGAGTCATTAACAGAAAGGCTTATTCTCAAGTGTTTATTGACATAATTGGTTGACAACTGCTAGCAAACAGTAGGAGTTTGAGCTAATCTCAGACCATCATCTTCTAACTGTATAAATGGGTCTGTCATTCACTATATCTGAGCCACCTCTGAAAAACAGAGACAGTATTTTTTTCTTAAATGTTTATTTATTCTTCAGAGAGGAAGAGAGAGCATGAGAGAGGGAGAGGGAGAGAGAATCCCAAGCAGATTGTGCTGAGTGTGGAGTCTGATGCAGGGCTTGATCTCATGACCCTGGGATCTTGACCTGAGCCAAAACCAAGAGACGGATGCTCAACCAACTGAGCCACCCAGGTGCCCCTAGTGACTTGCTTCTAATGAATAGAATGGTAAAAGTGACAGTCTATAACATCTGAACCTAAGATATAAAAGGCATTGTGACTTCTTCCTTGCTCTCTTCCTTTGATCAACCACTCTGAGCAGCCATGTCTTGTAGACTCTCAAACAGTGCCAAGAAGAATCCCACATGGCAAGAAACTGGGACCTCCTACCAACAACCAGCAAGGAACTGAGGCTGTCTTTCTACAGTCATTGCATGACCTTGGCAATGGATTCTCCCACCCCAGTCAAGCCTTCAGATGACTGCAGCACATGTCTTAACTGCAACTTCATGAGACAATGTGAGCCAAACTCATTCAGCTAAACCACTCTTAAATTTCTGACCCACAGACACTACGGAGTGATAAGGTTTTGTTGTTTTAGGCCAGTAAGTTTTGGGGTAATTGTTATACAGAAATAGAGAATACTCTGGCCTAACAGGAAAAATACAGCTACAAAGACAAGAACAATAAGATTCTCTTTAATTATACATGGGAAATTATCCAAAGAAATTTAGAAAGAAATGAGAGATTTGACTTAGAAGCTTACAATAATATTCCTTTAAAACTTCCACATATTCTGGGTTATAATGCAGTTAGAAAAAGCTGTAATTTTCCACCAGTCACAATGAAGGCTCTTTAGCCATTAGAAAACTCTATGAAAGGGGTGCCTGGGTGGTACAGTCAGTTAAACCACTCTTGGTTTCAGCTCAGGCCTGATCTCAGGGTGGTGAGATCAAGCTCCATGTCAGGCTTCATGCTCAGTGCAGACTGAGCATGGGATTGTGGGATTGATAACAATTTTCATTTAGCAACCTCACCTCTCAATTCCATCAACTGTTGTAGAATAATGCATTGCTCCTAAGGATAAGTTCTGTTGAGACTATTGCTGAACAAAGATATGAAATCACTGTTTTATGATTGTTATTTATATACAAAAGATTCAGATTGAAAAAATATCTGATTTTTTTTTTTTTGATTTTTTTAAATGATGAAAATTAAGAGTATTAGGGGAAAGGTACTGTCAATAGAGCTGGTTTTGGAACCTTTTATATATTAATTTTCCTCTCTTGAAAATACTATATGATTTTTTAAAAATATTTTATTTATTCATGAGAGACACAGAGAGAGAGGCAGAGACATAGGCAGAGGGAGAAGCAGGTTCTCTGCAGGGAGCCCGATGTAGGACTCCATCCCAGGACCCTGGGATCATGACCTGAGCCAAAGGCAGACACTCAACCACTGAGCCACCCAGGTGCCCAAATACTATATGATTTAGACAAGGTTGTGAATCTAGGAGTGCAGTTTGTTCTTTACGCAAATTATTTATTGAGTAGCTTCTATTTATCAGGCACTGTTTTAGATTCCCAGATGCAATGGTGCAAAAAATAAGCAAAAATCTATGCTCTCATAGAGCTTTCAGAAAGGAGAGACAAACAATAAACAAAATGAGTAAATGGTATAGCACATTAAAAAGTCATGAGTGTATAGAGAACAAGAAAAAAAGAAAAGGTCAGAGAGTGCCAGGGGGCACGGGGGATTTTATTTTTAAGTAGGCTCCATGCAGGGCTTGAATTCACCACCCTGAGATCAAGACCTGAGTGAGATCAAGAGTCAGATACTTAACCAACTGAGCTACCCAGGTGCCCCTAGGTAGTAAGGGCTGGCTCCATTTAGAAGATCACATTTGCACAAAGACTTAAAGGACACAAGGGAACAGACCCATGGATACTTAGGTGTAATGTGTGCTGAGCATGGTGGAGGTGCGGGGAGCGTGTGCAAAGGGCCTGGGGCAAAGTATGCTCAGCCTGCTGAAGGAACAGGAAAGAAGCCAGTGTGGAGAGGAATAACTGAGAGAGAGTAGAAGAATGAAAGGTGATGGGGTAATGTAGTGCCAAGCCACGTGAAACCTTATAGACTACTGCAAGGATTTTGACTTCTACTCTGGGTATGGGTTTTGTGGAGTGACACAATCTGACAACATTAAGCAGCACACTAGCTGCTGTATTGAAAAACAGACTAGGCGGAATAAAGCAAGGGCAGAAGGAAAAAATCCAGCAAAGCAGTCACTGCAATAAACCAGAAAGAGACTTAGATGCTCAGTCAAAGATGTTAGCCAAGGAGGTGGTAAGAAGTGAGATTTTGGATATATTCTGAAGGTGAAGCCAATAGGATTTGTTGGTGGGCTGCACATAGCATGTAAAAGAAAATAACTATTAGAAAAATTAAATTCATAGTTAAATAGCTTTCTGAAAAGGGAACTTCAAAATCAGATGCTTTCACTTGTAAATTCTATCACATTTATGGAAGAAATCACACCACTCTTACCAACACTTTTGGAAATCAAAGAATGAAAGAATACTGCCCAATTCATTTTGTGTGGTCAGCATCACCTTAATTCTAAAACCTGATAAAGACAGCCCAAAAAAGAAATTTATAGATCAATAATCTTCATGAACATAGATGCAAAAATGTCCTAACAAAATATAGCAAATGGAATCTAATAGAATATCAAAAGGATAATACATGATGACCAAGTAGGGTTTATCTCAGGAATAGAAGGTTGTTTAACTTTTTTTTAAGATTTTATTTATTTATTTGAGTGGGAGACAGATTATGAGCATGGGGGAAGAGACAGAGGGGAGAGGGAGAAGCAGGCTTCCTACAGGGAGTCTGATGCCCGCCTGGATCCCAGGATCACGACATGAGCCGAAGGCAGAGGCTTAACCAACTGAGCCACTCAGGAGCCCCAACACTTCAACTTTTAATGTCAAGGCAATCCACCTATATTAACAGAACAAAGGAGAAAAACTATAGCATAATTTGAATAGATGCAGAAAAAAATTCATTCACTCATCATACAAACTTGTAGCAAACTAGGAATAGGAGGGAATTTATTCAACATAATAAACAACTTTTAAAAACCTACATGTAAAAAATAAAAATTAAAAAATAAAAATAAAAAATAACCTGCATGCAGTTAACTTCATATATTTTTTAAAGATTTTATTTATTTATTCATGAGAGACACAAAGAGAAAGAGAGGCAGAGACACAGGCAGAGGGAGAAGCAGGCTCCATGCAGGGAGCCTGACGTGGGAATTGATGATCCCAGGACTCCAGGATCACACCCTGAGCCGAAGGTGGCACTAAACCCCTGAACCACCCGGGCTACCCATTAACTTCATATTTAATGGTGAAAGTCTGAATGTTTTTTCCCTCAAGATTAAGAAAAGGCAAGGTTGCCCACTGTCATCACTTATATTTCATATTGTACAGGAGGTTTCAGTCAATTCAATATGTCAGGGTTTAAAAATTAAAAGAAGTAAGAGGTAGAAAGATTGGAAAGGAATATATTGGTTGATGACAAAACTATTTATATACAAAAGCCTAAAGAATTACAAAATAAATGATGGAACAAATAAATGAATTTCATGAGGTCACAGGATATAATGTTAATTTTAAAAGTCCATTGGTATCACAAACATGTGGGAATTGAAATTTAAAAACTTATTCCATCTATAGCATCAAAAATTATGAAATAATTCTAACATAACATGTTATATAAAAATATATAATGTAATTATAAGAGAAAATATAACATAATCTAATAAAACATTTCTAGGATCTTTACATTAAAAAATATAAAATATCATTGAGAGAAATTAAAGAAAATCTAAATAAATGTTGAGATAAATCACAGATTAGAATGTTCCATATTACTGACATAATACTAAGATATCAGTTCAACCAAAATGAATCATAGAGATATAATGCAATTCCAATCAAACTCTCAGCAGAGTTTTTTTTTTTGTAGAAATTGACAAGCTAAGTATAGAAATACATGAAAAATCAAGGAAATGGAATAGTCAAAATAACTCTGAAAATAAAGATCAAAGTTAAGAACTTATACTACCTGACTTCATGACTTAACTACAATGCTAAAATCATTAAGACAATGTGGTACTGGGATAATGATTGACAAATAGATCAAAAGAACTGAATAGGGCAGCCTGGGTGGCCCAGCGGTTTGGCGCCTCCTTCAGCCTAGGATGTGATCCTGGAGACCCAGGATCAAGTCCCGCATCCGGCTCCCTGCATGGAGCCTGCTTCTCCCTCTGCCTGTGTCTCTACCTCTCTCTCTCTCTCTCTCTCTGTGTGTCTCTCATGAATAAATAAATAATAAAATATTTTTAAAAAAGAACTGAATAGACCCCCAATTATATGGTCATCTTAATTTGTATAAGGTTACTAAAGGGATTCAAAGGGAAAAGAGGAGTCTTTTAAACAAATCCTGACAGAATAACTGGATATCCATAGGGAAAGGAAAAAAAAAAAACATCAGTGCCCACCTCATACAAAAATTAATTTGAAATATACCCTAGACCTAAACATAAAAATGAAAGCCCTAAAGCTTCAGAAAACATATATCTGACAAAGGACTGATATTCGGGATATAGAAATTCCTAAAATTAAATGATTAAAAAAACTCCAATTTAAAAAAAAATGGGCAGGATATTTGAATAGGTACTTTACAAAAGAACATGTGCTAGTAGCTAAAAAGTACTTGACATCATTAGTCATATGGAAATGAAATTAAACACAATGAGGGGTGCCTGGGTGGCTCAGTCAGTTAAGCATCCAACTCTTGATTTCAGCTTAGGTTGTGAGATGAAACCCTGCAATGCACTCCATGCTCAGTGGGAAGTCTGCTTGAGACTCTCTCTCCCTATCTCTCTCTGCCCCTACCCACCTCCCTCTCTAAAAAAATAAAGATAGGAAGGAAGGAAGGAAGGAAGGAAGGAAGGAAGGAAGGAAGGAAGGAAGGAAGGAAGGAAGGAGAAAGAAAGAAAGAAAGAAAGAAAGAAAGAAAGAAAGAAAGAAAGAAAGCAAGCAAGCAAGCAAGCAAGCAAGCCAGCCAGCCACAATGAAATTCTACACATCCATTGGTATGGCTAAAATTAAAAAGACTGACGATACCAAATGTTACAAGGATTTGGGACAATCGGAACTCTTATACATTGTTGGTATGACTGTAAAGGTCTTCATTCAGCAAAAGGCCTGGCAGCTTCCTATAAAACTAAATATATACCAATCCTATGATCTGGCAATTCCTCCTAGGTACTACCAAAGAGAAATGAAAACAATGTCCACAGAAAGATTTATACACAAATGTTCATAGTGGCTTTATTTTTAATAGTTGAAACTTAGAGGCAGCCCAGGTGTGTCCATCAAAATGAGAAATAGATAAGCAAACTATGATACATTCATATAATGGAATACAACTCTGCAAAAGAAGGATTGAGCTACCAATAAACACTAAAATATGCAAAAATCTCAAAGACATGCTGAATGAAAGAAGCTTTACACAAAGGAATATATATTGTATGATTCCACTTATATACAGTTCTAGAACAGGCGAATCTTATCTATGGGGAAAATAATTAGGACAGGAGTTTCCTGGCAGAGAAGAGGGTATAAAGTGGGGACTATGTTTGCCTGGGAAAAGGCATGAATGAACATTTTGGAGTGATGACAATGTTCTATACCTTGATGGGAGTCTGTATGCATGGAAAAACTCAGTGGATGCATGCTCAAGATTTGTGCGTTTCACTGCATGTAAAATCTACATCAAAAGGAAAACTTTGGATAAATACCGAACTCTAATTTTAGCATGAATGCTGCAATAGGTGGAGGGAGAGTACAGATGTGTTCAATTTACTTTGAAACGCATCAATGAATAAGATGACTTGATACAGGTGATAAAACAGGTATAGTAAAATATAAGTGGTACGATCTAAGTGACAGTAACGAATTATCACCATAAAATTCTTTCAACTTTGCAATATGTTTGAAAATGTTCACAATAAAATACTTTAAAAATTAAGAGCATTGGGATGCCTGGGTGGCTCAGTGGTAGAGCGTCTGCCTTTGGCTCAGGTTGTGATCCTGGGGTCCTGGGATTGAGTTCCACATTGGGCTCCCTGTGGGGAACCTGTCTCTCCCCCTGCCTATGTCTCTGCCTCTGTGTCTCTTATGAATAAATAAATAAAATCTTTTAAAAAATTAGAACATATATATAGCAATGCTAATATTCCTTCAAGATAATTAAAAGATTTTTTTCCCAAAAAGTACAATACTTATTTGTTGACTTAGAGTTCGATATAAAATAATTAGGCAGGTCTGATTTATCAGGAACTCATTAATTCAGTCACAAACATTAAACAGTTATTTATTGAGCATCTACTATGTGCCAGGCACTTGAAAGAAAGTGAAAATAAAGAACAGTCCACTCAATAAATACTTATCTACTTTTATCCATAGTAACCTACCTGTAAAGAAATGCATTGGCGAAATAAATGAGTTATGACAAAAAAACCTTTCATTCACAGCTATTCTCTTACATTACATTTTGCCCATCAGTGAAGCTATTTTCAACATGGAAAATCAATATTGTTAAATAGAAAATAATCACACAAATGCCAGTGTCAATTTTAAATTGCTCATTGAATATATTTTCAAACTTGGAAGTAGAAAAATTGAGACTTACAGGAAGAAAGGGCCTCAGAAACATATGATTTTTTAAAATGTGGGTATTATGCTGACAGATCGAGAGAGCTCTAAATGTCATTTCCTCACCAGAAGCTATTACACACAGTGCTTGCGCAGGGCCGGGGGACCTAGCAACAGTGGGGAGAAAGAGGTTTCCAAGGCGAGAGCGCTGTTTGTTTCAAAGGTAAACTTTAAATTGCCGTGCCTGGAGGTCTTGACCAGGAAAATGAATAGCCAGCCAGTATCTCAACCTAATAAAAAGGCTTGTTTCCCTGAATGACACTGGATTTATTAGATGCATATTTTTAAAATACATGATTTTCCAGTGTGATTCAAGCTACATCTTGAAGTGGAGCTCAAACACTGATGAAGGTTTCTTTTTCTTTTTAAGATTTTATTCATTTATTCATGAGAGACACAGAGAGAGAGAGACAGAGACAGAGACACAGGCAGAGGGAGAAGCAGGCTCCATGCAGGGAGCCTGATGTGGGACTCGATCCCGGGGTCTCCAGGATCATGCCCTGAGCTGAAGGCGGCGCTAAACTGCTGAGCCACCCAGGCTGCCTCCTGATGAAGGTTTTTGCAGCAAAATATATTCTGGTCTCTGAATCTGTTGTTTCTTTCAGATGCAAAAGCAAAGTTTTAAGCCGAGAATCGGAAATAATTATATACTTTATATGCTTTAATTATTATATACGCTTTATATATATTATATGCTTTATATGCTTTAATAATTATATACTTTATATGCTTTAATTCACATCCCGGCACCAAATTGTGACTCCGAGAAATTTAGATGCTAGGAAACATGGTTGAAGAGTGAGACAGAAGTGAGAATTTGTCAACCAGAGGATTTGAAGCCCTTGCTTGACACTCACTCTCAAGCACACTGGGTGCTCTGAAATGCACTTAGGCTTCATGACTCACTTTTCCCTTCTTTTTCCTTACGGATGGTTCTACTCTGTTTTGCCCAAATTAGCCATCAAAGCTTCTACTATTTGAAAGCCTGCCTAAAACATTTCCTTTTCCTTCAAGGGCCTGGAGGAGGAGTGCCTTGAATTTTATCCTCATCATAGTTCCTTTAATTTCTTCTCTCTTCCCCAAGTAAATCAGGGTAGATTTAAAAGAGGGAAAATGTCACAAAAAGGGTTATTTTTTTTAAAGATTTTGGGATCCCTGGGTGGCGCAGCGGTTTAGCGCCTGCCTTTGGCCCAGGGCGCGATCCTGGAGACCCGGGATCGAATCCCACGTCGGGCTCCCGGTGCATGGAGCCTGCTTCTCCCTCTGCCTGTGTCTCTGCCTCTCTCTCTGTGTGTGTGACTATCATAAAAAAAAAAAAAAAAAAAAAAAAAAATTTAAAAGATTTTATTTATTTATTTGACAGAGAGAGAGCGCGACAGAGCACAAGCAGAGGGAGAGAGAAGGAGAGGGAGAAGCAGGCTCCCCTCTGAGCAGGGAGCCAGATGTAGGGCTCAATCCCAGGACTCCAGGCCCATGACTTGAGCCAAAGGCAGACGTTTAACTAACTAAGCCACCCAGGTGCCCCTAAAAAGGGTTATTTTATAAATAGAAATGGAACTGGGGAGAGATACTTGTCAATGTTTGCTTCAGAGGTGAAGCATTAGTGGGGCAAGTAACATACGTGGATTCTCTAAATTCAAATTTTGAGTATTTTCATCTCCTAGGCAATGAAGCCACTTCCTCTCTGCTGCTTCTGTGAAACACTGCCCAGTGTCTACAGTATGAGCCCAGAAATAAGCTCCTCCCTGTCTTCCTCAATTCACCAAAGTGCCCTCCAAGAGACAAAAGGAATAGTAATTAAAGTACACTACAGACAGTTCCTATTCCCTGATAAAGTACAACACACACACACACACACACACACACACACACTCCATATACATGGATCCTTTTCCTATTTGTCCTGAGGGTTTCTCCACATCACTGGCTCTAGCATATTGAACAGAGACCATAAATAATTTGCTCCATGAGACAAAAGGAAAAATCAGGCCTAGAACTCAAAACTTCCTTTTATATTAATCTGATTCTTATATCTCTGTCGGGCCTGCTAGGTCACAGAGTCTTGAGGCTTGGTGTCTTAAGTCACAGGACAATAAGACATAGGACAAAGTCATAGGTCAAATGCCCTTTGTTTCTACCAATCGCCACCCTACAATTCACATCCTAAAACTGAACAGGCAACAGGTTATCCACTGCTCTCATTTCTCCAAATGGCTGTCTTAAAATTCCCTTAACATGTCTGGGAATATAAAAAATAGTGAAAAGGATTAAAGAGGAAAGGAAAGAGAATGAGTGGGAAATATCAGTGAGGGAGACAGAACAGGAGAGACCCCTAACTCTGGAAAACAAACAAGGGGTAGTAGAAGGGGAGGTGAGTGGGGGGATGGGGTGACTGGGTGACAGGCACTGAGGGGGGCACTTGACAGGATGAGCCCTGGGTGTTATGCTATATGTTGGCAAATCAAGCTCCAATAAACTCCAATAAACAAAATAAAAATAAATATACAAAAAAATTCCCTTAATAAGAAGAAAGCAGCTCTTCTATTTGATCTTACCTCAAAATATCTGTGGACTAAAATCACTAGCTTTCCCCTTGATCTTAATTCAGCCATTGAGCCAATCCAAACCTCTTTACATTACCAGTAGTCTTTGCTTACTCCACTGTGTTTTCCCGATTTTTAGGTATAATATTATTTGTATTATTTTTGTAGCAACTCAAAAAGACATATTAAGGACTTACTTTGGTTTTTCTTGGCCACTGTTCAAAGAAAAACATAATCAAATTCTTCCCTCAAGAGATAACATTTGTTTTTTGTAAACAATACTTTCATCTCATAATTGCTGCTGTAATAAGGATTTTTTTGCTCTCAAGTGATCAAAACTCAGTTCAAATTTATGTAAGCACAGAAGAGGGAATGTGGGGGCTTATTTCACTGATGAATCCAAGAGTCATGTGGCAGGAGCCTAGAAGAGTCTCTTTCCATTTCTTGCCCCTTTCTTCTTCTGTGCTGGTTTTATTTTCTAATAGTTCTCCCCCAGTAGTGACAAAGATGACCTCCCAGAGCTCTGAAATCAAATCCTACTTCCTTAACCCTACCATCAGAAAGAGAGAGACAGAGACAGAGAGAGAGATGCATTCCCAATAGCCTAGGCAAAATCCCAAGTAATGTGATGGGGATCAGCAGCCAAGGGTTTCCCTCACTGGATCCCAGCAGAACAGCTGAGTTTTGGATCAGACAGAGGAGATCAGTGCAGCTAGAAAGACAGTAAGTTCAAGGGCATCAGCTCTTGTTTCCTGTGGAACACACTTTATCCTACCAGCCTGCTTTTAGGAAAAGTACAAGAAGATCCTGCTGGTCTGGCAATTGGTGGGTTCCGAATTAGGAGTCTAGGGATGAACTCACACACTGGTGAGACACAAAACATGCAAAGAACGAATAGCTTCTGGGGACGCCTGGGTGGCTCAGTGGTTGAGCGCCTCCCTTCAGCCCACCGAGTGATCCTAGAGTCCCAGGATCAAGTCCCACGTTGGGCTCCCTGCATGGAGCCTGCTTCTCCCTCTGCCTGTGTCTCTGCCTCTCTCTCTGTGTGTCTCTCATGAATAAATAAATATAATCTTTATAAAAAAATTATATGAAATTGACTCTGGCAACTTTCATACTTTAAGTTCTAAAGTTTTAAATTAAATTTTTGTGATTTTTTCATTTAAACATAGGATGATGGGTGGTTTTAAAATAATTATCCCTGAAATTTTATTAAAATAACACAGCTGTAAGTAGAGTATTACTTTCAAGATCTCAATTTGAAATAAAATGCAGACTTCCTAGATTTTAATGCATCATAAGCCACCAATTTCATAAAACTGTATCCACTTTGCAAAGCTCATATTGCCCGATAGAAGCAGCCCTTTGTAAAGGGATGAGGTATTTGATTCTCTAATGTCTCCATTTAGCCAATTATAGGCAGGTTTTTATATATCATTCCCTTAAAAATATTACAAAAGCACTTTCTACTATGGTTCTAGTATGGATGGAAAATGAGGTTTTTTTTAAAGATTTATTTATTTACTTGAGAGAGACAGAGGGAGAAAGGGGGGAGGGGGGGAGTCTTAAGCAGACTGCAGAGAGTGCAGAGCCCGATGTGGGGCTTGATCTCTTGACCCCAAGCACAAGACCCTGAGATCAGGACTAAGCGAAAACCAAGGGTAGGATGCTTAACCAACTGCACCACCCTGGCACCCATGGATGGAAAATTGGAAAATGTTAAAGGCATTAATTTCATAAAAATTAGAGGAAATTTTCAGAAAATTTCAGATTAGAAACAATAAGAAGGTTTGAAAAGAAAACATTTTCCTTACACTTAATGTGGCCTCAATTGCATGAAAACAGCTAAAATATTGACAAAAGAGATAACCTCTAACTTTAGGAAAAGCTACATATACAATGAAGATGAATGTTGTAGGGGTGGAAGACAGTTTTCACTTCAGATGAGACATACATATATTGAGATATTCACGCCAAAGTAACCATTAAATCCTCAATATTTCTACACAATAAGAGTAGACAAACCTCTAAATTTCACCAGTTTCCATAACATTTAAGCGCTCCAGACCTTAGTAAGTCTGGAAAAAGTAGGAATTAAAGAAAAGTCAAATGTTGATTTAAATAAAAAATGCCATTATGCAAGATAGAAAAAATGTAAGTAAGGATAAAATTCTAAATTATTGCCTAAAAATGTGCTTCTAGCCTTTCCAAACACTAGTTTGGTATCTATATCTGAGAATGTGATCACCAATCTCCAAAATGATCCCCTAGTAATCCCTGTTTCCTAGTTCATGTCTTTGTATAGTTCCCTCCCACACTGAGTAGGGCTGACCCATATAATGAACAAGATATGAAAACAATAGAGTATAACACTGAAAGACATTATAGCTTCTGTCTTACTCTCTCTTAGATCACTTGCTCTGAGGGAAGCCAGCTGCGATGCATCATGGACATTCAGGCAACAATTGGAGAGGCCCATGTGGCAAGGAAATGAGGCCTCCTGCCAACAGCCATATGCGTGCACCATCTTGGAAGTGAATCCTTTAGTCACAGTTAAGCTCTTGGATGACCACAGCCCCAGGTGACAGCTTGAACGAAATCTTAAGAGAGGTCCTGAGCCAGAACTGCACAGCTCTAAGATGCTCTTAAATTCTCAACCCACAGAAATGACACAATAAATGACATAATAAAAGTTGTTTTAAACCATTAAGTTTTGAAGTAACTTATTATGCAAAGCAGAAAACTAATACAGAGGATTTTAGTATAGTTTAAGTCTATAAATATCTTAGAACTCTTTTATTAAAATCAATTGAACCGTGAACTTGACGGCTAATGGTCTTTCTGTCCAAGGATTTTTGATGACTGTCACATAGGGTTCTGGCTTATGAAAGGCCTTTAAAAAAAAAAAAAAAAAAAAATGATTTTATTTATTTATTTTTTAAGATTTTATTCATTCATTCATGAGAGACACACACAGAGAGAGGGAGAGACAGAGAGAGAGAGAGAAGCAGAGGGAGAAGCAGGCTCCATGCAGGGAGCCCGACATGGGACTCGATCCTGGGTCTCCAGGATCAGGCCCTGGGCTGAAGGCAGCGCTAAACTGCTAAGCCACCCGGGCTGCCCTGAAAGGCCTTTTAATAATAATTACAAACTCAAAAAAAAAAAAAAAAAGATTATTTGATAATCCTTCACAGAACATTCAAATAATTTTATTACTACAAATAACATCTCAGTGGGTGGTTTTCCATATAGCTGGGCTAAGCATCCCTAGTTTTAGAAGATAACATTGAAGAGGTTTATTTTCTGTTTATGCAAGAAATACCATTTTCTGAATTGTCTGGAAAAGACTTCAGGTACTTAGTAGTGGTGGCATTGTCATTAAAGATCTAATATTTGGAACTGCCAAAGAGTTTTCATTTTCTCTTATTATCGTAAATTCAATCAGAAGAGACTTAGTAAGACAGTTAAATCCAAGCATAGACCTTCAAACCCCTAATATAAACATGGCTCTACAGCAAAAAAGATAGGTAAATATAAAACACAGTCTCAATGAATAGGTACATAGAGCTCAGGGGATTTTTAGGGAAGTGAAACTCTTCTTCTGTATGATACTGTAATGATGGATACTTGATATTATACATTTGTTAAAACCTACAGAACATATAACACCAAGTGACCCCTAATGTAAACTATGGACTATGAATGATAATTGTGTGTCAAGGTTGGTTCACTGATTGTAACAAATGTACTACTCTGGTGGGGAGTGTTGATGCTGGGGGAGATTGTGGGAAGGAATGGAGGGGGCATGTGGGAACTCTCTGTACTTTACATTCACTTCTGCTATGAATCCACAACTGCTCTAAAAAAAATGAAGTCTTTTAATAAGAGGAAAAACACAGTTTCTGCCATCCAGAAACTTTAAGTATTTGTTCAACAAATAGTCACTTAGTTTTTCTTTTTCTATCCTTTTGCATTCCACCTTTCTGTGTCTTTATGCTTTATCTGTGTCTCTTATAAACAGAACATGGTTAGATTTAGGGTTTATTGGGGCACCTGGGTGGCTCAGTGGGTTAAGCATCTGCTCAGGTCATAATCCCAGGGTCATGGGATAGAGTCCCATATTGGGATCCCTGCTCCACGGGGAGCCTGCTTCTCCCTGTCATTCCTCCTGCTTGTTTACTCTCTCTCTTTCTCTCTCTCCCTCTCTCTCTGTCAAATAAATAAATAAATAAAATCTTAAAAAAAAAGATTTGGGGTTTATTTAATCTAAGAAGCTCTATCTTTTTTTAAAAAAAAAAAGATTTTATTTGTTTATGCGACAGAGAGAGAGAGAGAGAGGTGCAGAGACACAGGCAGAGGGAGAAGCAGCCTCCATGCAGGGAGCCTGATTTGGGACTCGATCCTGGATCTCCAGGATCACGCCCTGGGATGAAGGTGGCTCTAAACCGCTGAGCCACCCGGGCTGCCCAGAAGCTCTGTCTTTAATGAGGAATGGTGAACCATTTATGTCTACTGTTACTACAAATATATGTGATTTCTTTTTATTGAGTGTTCTATCTAGATTCTTCTTTGCTTCTTTTTCCCCCTCTATTTCCCATTTACTTGGAAAATAAACATCTTATTTCTATTATTTTAGTAAAAAAATTAATATACATACTTGACCTTAAAATTTTGACTATAATCTCATGTTTAGACGCCTCCTGACAACTCAAGGGAACTTAGAACCCTTTAACTCCATTTGCACACATCCCCAATGTTCCATGATAGGTCATATATTTAATTCCACTTTATTTTATTTTCCCCTACCCACATAGTCATTATTGCTGTTATGATTGTATTGTTTTTTAAAAAAACAGTCATCAGTTATTTAAAATCATCAACATGTTTGGGGTGCCTAGGTGGCTTAGTCAGTTAACCATCTGGCTCTTGGTTTTGGCTCAGATCATGATTCTGGGGTCCTCAGAAAGAGCCCCAGGTTGGGCTCTGGTGTGGGGAGGTCTGCTTGGGGACTCTCTCCCTCTTCCTCTGTCCCTCCCCACCCTCTCTCTCTAAAATAAATCTTTTGTAAAAATTAAGAAAATAAAATCACCAACATGTTTGCCAGTTTATTTGCTTAACATGACTTCTTAGATATTGATCCTTCTTTCTAGATTTGCTTTCCTTCTTCCAGAAGTACATCTTTTACTATTAAGGGCTTGTGAATGGTCAATTCTCTCTGACTTTATTACAAAAAAAATCTTAATTTCATCTTTAATCTCAATAAATAGTAGTATGGTGTTTTTGTTTTTGTTTTGTTTTGTTTTGTTTTTTTAAAGATTTATTTTTTTGAGAGAGAGCGAATGTTGCAGGGAGGGGCAGAGAGGGAGAGAAAATCCCAAGCAGATTCCCTGCTGAGCATGGGGTCTGACACAGGGCTCATGACCCTGAGATCATGACATGAGCTGAAATCAAGAATTGGGCACTTAACTGACTGAGCCACTCAGGCACCCCAAATAGTAGTATGATTTTAAAGAGATGTTCCTGCTAGCTATTTGATTGTTCTTCCTTAGTCTACATTATCTGACACTTATTCCCCCCCCATTCTTTTACTTATCTCCTTTTTAAAATCACATTAGCATATGTTGAGCATTCTTTTTCTATCCCTCATCTCCCTTTAACCTCTATTTCACAGTTTCTCTTCTTTTTATCTATGTAAGCTGAATTCTGGGTAAATATTTAAATCTATATTCCAAATCCCTAAGTATTTCTTTAGTTGTCTTATCAGCGGTTCAACCTGGCTCAGCTACAAATAGCATTTATATAGTCAAATTATTGAGCTAACTAAAATTATAATGAAACTATGCTGGGAAAAGGGGTTACAGGAAATGTTCATGCATGTAGTGGGGGTGAAGAGATCTGAAAGAGCTAAGTTCTGATCTAGGATAGTGGAAAGTAATCAGATAATTCCTACTAATTAAAAAAAATTGCAATATAAGCATGTATTTAAAGCTAGAGAGATAAACACCAAAAAAAAAAAAATTAAGTTGAAAATGTTGCCTCTAAAGCAGGAAAAAGGGTGAAGTGAAGGGTGGAGAGAGGGACCTGATATTTAGTTATAATAAATCTTGGAAAGTATTTGACTCTTTAAATTACACCTAAAAAAATAACTGATAAAAAAGAAAGATTAAAAGAAGGTGGCTGAGTAAAAATGAAATCATTGAGAAGAGTTGTGCAGATTTAAAAATCAAATAACAGGAATGAATAGACAGAGCACTGAGGATTTTTAGGGCAAACTATTCTGTGTGACGCTATAATGGTAGATACATATCATTATACATTTGTCCAAACCCACAGAATATATGACTCTAAGAGTGAACCATAATGTGAACTATGGACTCTGGGTGACAATGATGTGTCACTGTAGGTTGTTGATTGTAACAAATATACCACTCTGGTAGGGGATATTGATAATGGGGGAGGCTCTGCATGTTAGAGGTAGGAGAGACTGGGGAGTACACAGAAAATCTCTGTACCTTCTACTCAATTTCACTATGAATCTAAAATCTCTCTTAAAAATAAAGTCTATTTTGAGCTCCTGGTGGCTCAGTTGGTTAAGTGCTGACTCTTGATTTTATCTTAGGTCATGACCTCAGGGTCATGGGATCGAGCCCTATGTTGGGCTCCATGCTCAGTGCAGAGTCTGAGATTTTCCCCTCTCTCTCCCTCTGCTCCTCCTCCTGCTCATGTTCTCTCTCTCTCTCTCTCTCAATCAATAAATAAAATCTATTTAAAAAATCCATTTTAAAAAAATCAAATAAGAATTAGCAAGTTACGCCAATTGTGCTTTGAAAGTACAACAGCAAGGTAAAATGACATTCTCTAGGTACTTGCAGTAAATTCTAAATTTTTGTTAATTACAAATCTTTTACCATGAATTTGCCATGTTGAAGTTTATAAAAAGATACGCCTAACCTATATTTGTTTCTACACATCCTGCTAAAATTTATAAAGTTTACAAAAGACACAAATACCAGTGGGAAAACTCACGTTGTTGAAATAGTTTGGTATTTCTAACTGGTATAATTTGGGAAAAGGCTTTTTTTTAAAAAAATTATTTATTTATTCATGAGAGACACAGAGAGAAAGGTAGAGACATAGAAGGAGAAGTAGGCTCCTCTAGCAGAGTCTGACATAGGACTCGATCCTGGGTCTCCAGGACCATGCCCTGAGCTGAAGGCAGATGCTCAACCACCGAGCCACCCAGGCATCCCTGGAAAAAGGTGTTAACATTTTTCACCCTTTAGAAAAATAACATTTTCAAACTACAGCAGCAAGTAACAAATTTTGCCAGTAACAAAACAAATGTAGAAATACTTGTCCACCATTGAATAATTCTTTTTACCTGCCTGGTTAAGAAAACTTTCTGGGTGGCTCAGTGGTTTAGGGCCTGCCTTTGGCCCAGAGTGTGGTCCTCGAGTCCCGGGATCGAGTCCCGCATCCAGCTCCCTGCATGGAGCCTGCTTCTTCCTCTGCCTGTGTCTCTGCCTCTCTTTCTGTGTATCTCTCATGAATAAATAAATAAAATATTTAAAAAAAAAGAAAGAAAACAACTTTCTACCTAAAGTGTCAGAAATGGCTTATGGAGAAACAAGAAGGTGTAAATTCTGATAAAGCACCTGTTATGGTTTCTCCAGTGACTTGAGAGAGGTTTGCTAGTGGAAAACTGGTTCAGTTATAAGATAAATAAGTTTTGGAGATCTAAGGCACAGCAATGGTGACTATACTTAACAATACTGTACTGAAAAAAAACAATACTGCACTGTATACTTGAAATTTGCTAAGAGAGTAAATCTTAAATGTTTTCACACACAAAAATGGCAACTATGTGAAGTGATGGATCTGTTAACTAACCTCATTTCACAACACATACCAAATCATCACGTTGTATACTTTAAACTTCCACAATGTTGTCAATTATATCTCAATAAAACCAGAAAAAATAAAATGCAAATTTGACCACAAAAAGAGAAAATTCTATTTCCAGGGGGCAGTGAAGAGAGTGGTAAGAAGCGAAAGGATTCAAATCAGCCCTGTCCAAAGGAATAAAACATGAGCTACATGTGTAATTTTAATTTTTCCAATAGCCACACTAAAAAGTCAGAAAAAGCAAGGGAAATTCACTTTAATAATATATTTAACTTAATCTAAAATATCCTAAATACTATCATTTCAAAATATAATCAATATACAAATATTAATGAGAGATTTTACATTTTTTGGTACTGATTCTTCAAAATCTGGTATATATTTTGCATTAAGAACACATCTCAATTTGCACTAGCCACAGTTCAAATACTCAAGAGTCACACATGGCTAATATTTATCATATTGGATAGTACAGGTACAAACCATCACCTTTCACATTCAAGCAAGACTGAAAATTGCAGAAAGAGAATTTACTATGTAAAACGTCAGAACATGGGCACGTGGGTGGCTCAGTGGTTGAGCATCTACCTTTGGCTCACGTCATGATCCCAGGGTCCTGGGATCGAGTCCCACATTGGGCTCTGTGTGAGGAGCCTGCTTCTCCCTCTTCCTATGTCTCTGCCTCTCTCTGTGTCTCTCATGAATAAATAAATAAAATCTTTTTTAAAAGTGTCAGAAAAAAAAGTCAGAAAAGCAGGAAAGACTGATAAGATGTGCCTACGTTAGCATCTCAGACAAGAGAAAGGCTTCCCTTTCTCTGCCCAAAAGGCCCCTTGATCAGGATTGAGCTAGAGCAGGGGTCAGCAAACTTTTTTCTGTAAAAGACCAGATAGTAAATATTTTAGGCACTGCTGGCCATACAGTCTCTGTTGCAACTACTCAACTCTGCTGCTGCAGTGTGAAAGCAGACATAGATACATTCAACAAATGGGTATGATTATATTCTAATAAAACTTTATTTATGGGCACTAAAACTTGAATTTCATGTAATTTTCATGTCATAAAAATTTTTTCAAACATTTCAAAATGTAAAAACCATTCCTAGCTCATGAGCCCTATCAAACCAGGTGGTAGGCCAGATGTGGCCCACTGGCTATAGTTTGCCAACTCAACCTACAGGATGGGGATTAAGGAAGGGAGTGCTAGGAGGTTGTTTTAATTACAGATATTTGTTGAAGACTAAAACTTAGAACTTTGGAAGCTAGAGAAAAAGAATGTAAAAAGAACATAGTACTTGGCGTCCAGCCATCCCTGTTTTGACCCTAATTCTGACATGGATAGGTGCTCATAACCTACTCATATCATTGATTTTCTCTGGTCCTCAGCTTCTTCCTGCCAGCTAAATAATTACCATGGTAACCTCAAGGAGTTCAACAATAGCTCATATAGTCACATTGAGTTAAATCAAAATCGGTAATATTTTGAACAGAGTCTGTACAAATTTACCATTTAAAATACAAAAAGAATGGCTTCGTTGAGAAATCTATAGGATTGCAGAGACTAACAGATAGGCTTAACACTGCTATACTAATTTGGAAACAATTTTTACTATAACTAAGTCAATAATCATCACTGTTTATGTATTATAATAAAAATAAATTCTATGTGACAACCCTAGAGCCTAATTCTATTATTCATATTTTAAAGAAATAATAGATGAGTATTTTGAAATATTCAAAATTTCAGACTCCCAACTATAATTAGTCCAAATACGTGTAGTAGTGCAGTAGTTCACATTATTTCTTATTTTGTCTTACTTTACAGGTCTTCCTAATAGTCTCAAGAAGGCAAGCTCAGCCAAATCCTTAACCTAACATAAAATAACAGCTCAAACATAAAACCTGAGTTTTCCTTAATGAATTAGATTTCAGAATTAAAGTGCAAATAGAAAGATAATTTGCTGATCCTATTTCCATATTAAATATTAAGATGATGGCTTTTTCCATAATGACTTAACCCAAGAATCTCAATAACAACAATAAAGCAACAGAATTAGCTACAAGTTGCAAGTTGAAGGAGATAGTATGGATTGGCCTCCCCCAAACTATTCTCACCTCTATCCCTTCTCCCTTGATTTTCTCTATCCTAAAGACCAAAAAGCTAAAGTTGATTTAACTTTGAATGTTGTTCAAGTAGGCTGTACTTGACTCTGGCCATGAGATACAGCAAAAATCCCTGAGCAGAGTTACTTTACCTGAATAAAAATAGGAGAAGCCCTTTGTCCTTCCTTCTTCTCCCATTGGAACATAGAAGCAATGCCTGGACGTGCTGCAGCCATCTTGCAACTCTAGTGACAAAAACCACTTGTAAGTGTGGCACAATAGGAAGCTAGAAAAAGCCTGGGTCCTTAAGACAGCATTCTGGGGCCCAGGATAGCAACCTGGACTATCTCCCTTGGAATTGCTTGTTTGTGGAGAATATAAAACTCGTCTTACTTACACAACCACTCTTTGCTGGGTTTCCTAAGTTTCAGGGGCATGTTTTTGCAGCTAATTGTATTTGTAACTAATAAACAGGTAAAACAAGGCAGGATTTACTTGCCGTCTATTACACACTAGTGATTCAAATACTAGAGGACAGATCAGAATCACCTGGAAGGCTTATTAAAGTTCAGATTTGGGGCACCTGGAGTGCCTGGGTGGCTCAGTTAATTAAGTCTGACTGTTGGTTTCAGCTCAGGTCTTGAAATCGGGGTGGTGAGTTTGGGCCCCGTGTTGGGCTCCATGCCGGGCATGGAGCCTACTTTAAAAAATAAGCAGGTAGATAAAATAAGATAAGGTAAAATACAGATTGCTGGGGCTCCAGACCCAGGGTTTCTCATTCAGTAGCTCTCGGATGGCTCACAAGAAATTGCATTTCTGGGACACCTGGGTGGCTCAGCGGTTTGGCGCCTGCCTTCGGCCCGGGGCCTGATCCTGGAGACCCGGGATCGAGTCTCGCTTCGGGCTCCCTGCATGGAGCCTGCTTCTCTCTGCCTCTCTCTCTCTGCCTGTGTCTCTGTCTCTCTGAATCTCTCATGAATAAATAAATAAAACCTTAAAAAAAAAAAAAGAAATTGCATTTCTAACAAGTCCCCATGTGGTGCAGCTGCTGCATCAAGAGCCATACTTGAAGAACCACTGGATTACACAACAGTATTTCGTAACATAACACAACATAACATCAGATCCTGCTTTCTGAGTTCCTATTTCCCCACTGCTTCGCTTTTTTAAAAAATAAATTTCTGCTTGATCTCCAGACCAAATACTCCTTAGTAATCTGCACTCTGAGTGTAAAATAAGTCACGAAAAGATCAGTAGATATTCTAGTTCTGCTCCTGCCTGAAGCTAGAAAATAGGAAAGAGCCGTCTAGCACTTGCCAGGCTACACTAGCTGCCATGTCATTTCCTGGCACATAATTATGCTGCTTGCTGACAACTATTCTACTTTCTGTCCTTCTGTAAATTGTAAATGACAGTTTGGAAGCTGCTGGCTGAAAATTCTGAAAAAGAAACCTTTACAAGGAGAGGCAAGGATAAAATCACGGTCAATTTAGAGTGGTTGCTGATAAGCTGGCCCTGAGAAGCATCCTCAAGTAAGATCACTATGAAAGAAATGGAATTTCTTGTCGCTTCCTCTTCCCCATCTCCACTCCTACCACTTAAGAGTCTCAAAGCATCTGATCCACTCAACAATCCAAATTTCACCCCAAAGAGAAAGTCTGGTGCTTGGAAGCCTTCTGCTGTCTACTAGAATAACACACAGTTGAGTTTTATACTTAGGGTAGAAAGAAAAGGGCCTCCCAGGCCAACACATTGCCCTATGCCCATAGCCTGCCCGCCCCCCCCACCTTCCCATAATGACATGTTTCCAAAGCCCATTGCAAAGAGCCATCCTTTGAGAAAAGTGGTTCCACCATTTTCTAGGTCTAATATTTGGTCTGCTTTAGCTCCCCTCTCAGGAACTGGTCAAAATAATCCTCCTGCCCTCAACAGCTACATTTTTTTTTTTAAAGCCATGCTTTGTTAACCAATGAGGGGAAATGGATCCATCTAATTACACATTGCTCATCCATTCTGCAATGTGTTCAGGATCTCAGTGAGTGAGACAAAATAGCCTAAGTTAAATGACAGAGCCTGGCCAGGCTTCATAGAAATACAGAATTCAGGGACCAGCGCAAAGCTCATTAATCTTTCTAGGAATGACATCTAAGACCTTGACCTTCTTTTACCACTGCCCAGGCTGTGGTAAGTCACAGATTCATAGATTCCCGGAACAAATTTTCATGACTGCCTATTACATGACTTTAACTATTTGCAGACCTTAGCACCAGAGATTGTTGGGTTCAAACCCTTTTCAGGACCTACTTTAGCCTTTCAACAAGGTTTGATTCCTTGCCATTTCCCATGAGAAGCCTGATAATAAGGAATAGTGTATAAAGCTATCTCTTACTGTACACCTTCTTCTTGCTCTAACAGCTTTTCATCTTTAGCCAAAGCCCGAAAGTTTCCCTTTGAGCCAACCCCAGCCACTAACTAGGTCTAGCTCCATCCCATAGTGTGGTCCAGCGAAGAAAGGAAATCTCACCTTTCCACTGAGCTACTTAGCGTATGAAATCGGCAGTTCCAGAAAACTCGAGGATAGATGGAAAACATATTTCAGATGTGTCTGCTCTTCAGAGCTTACAAAGTATGCCTACCAGCCGAGTAAACTGGGAAGCCAAAGATGTAGTTTTAAAACAAATTCATGGCAAGGTTCCAGTGCCTTTAAAGAGGTGATAGAGTACACATATTCAGTGTGTTGAGAACATAAAGAAATGATAAATGCACAATGGAACAACACACCAAAGGTAGGTGACTAAACATGAGTCGTTCCAATAAATCCATAAATAAAAGCATAGGCCAATATATTAGTCCATGCAGGACAACTGGATATGTCATGTGTTTACAAAAATTCTAGGTAAAAGTTTGAGATTTAATGAAAGTTGGATCTTTAGTACCACTAATAAAAATGACTCTCTTGGGGGATCCCTGGGTGGCTCAGCGGTTTAGCACCTGCCTTTGGCCCAGGGCGTGATCCTGGAGTCCCGGGATCGAGTCCCATGTCGGGCTCCCTGCGTGGAGCCTGCTTCTCTCTGGATGTGTCTCTGCCTCTCTCTCTCTGTCTCTCATGAATAAATAAAATCTTTAAAAAATAATTTTAAAAAAATGACTCTCTTGGGGCACCTGGATGGCTCAGTCTGTTGAGTATCTGCCTTTGGCTCAGGTCATGATCCCAGTGTCCTGTACTGAACCCCATGTTGGGCTCCCTGCTCAGCGGGGAGTTTGCTTCTCCATCTCCCCCTGTTCACACTCTCTCTGGCTATCTCTCTCTCAAATAAATAAATACGATCTTAAAAAAAAAAAAAAAAAAAAAGAATGACTCCCTTTCCAGGAGTGTTTACTGAGTGCTACAAATCTTCCACTTATTTTGCATGGATTAACTCATTCAATCTTCACAACAACCGTGTGTCAATATTATCACCATTTCACAAATGAGGTAAGTGAAGCATAATTTAATAAATTGTCCAAGGCCTTCTATGTAGTAAGCACAGGTTCTGAGATTCAAACCCAAGCAGTCTTTCTGGAGAAACTGAACTTCATTATTGTTTTTGGCTTTCTATATAAATATATCATATTTGAGAGTCTGCAGAGCTACCAAAACCTTCTGAGGGGCCCCTCAAAACTTGAAAGTGCACCCTAAGCCCTGGTACATTGTGAAGCTCACTCTAGTGCCAGCATGCTCCCCAGAATCTGGCCCAGAAACACTTCCCAAGCTTTAGGTATCACCTTTCACAAAGCTCCTAATATGGCTATTTGGCCTCTAACTGAATCAGACTTTGGGAGAGACTGGAAGAGGTCTAAGAAGAATCAGATTGCTCTGGTAACCTTGGGCAACTATCAGTAGAAAAAAAATATATCATAGGGGCACCTGGGTGGCTCAGTGGTTGAGCGTCTGCCTTTGCCTTAGGTCGTGATCCTGAGGTCCTGGGATTGCGTCCCACATCGGGCTACCCACAGGGAGCCTGCCTCTCCCTCTGCTTATGTCTCTGCCTCTCTCTGTGTTTCTCATGAATAAATAAATTAAATCTTAAAAAAAAAAAAGAAGGATGCCTGGGTGGCTCAGTGGTTGAGCATCTGTGCCTTCGGCTCAGGTTGTGATCCCAGGGTCCTGGTATCGAGTCCCACATTGGGCTCCTTGTATGGAGCCTGCTTCTCCTCCCTTTGCCTGTGTCTCTGCCTCTCTTTCTATGTCTCTCATGAATGAATAAATAAAATCTTTGTTTAAAAAATAAATAAAAGAAAGAAACAAAAAAAGAAAGAAAGAAAGAAAAGTATCATAGATACTCTGAATCAACAGACTTGGGTTCTAGTCCTGACTCTGCACTTGTCTGGCTATGTAAAACAAAGCCACCAATATTTATTGAGCATCGTTCTGGCTATCTAGTTCTTAGTAACAAAGTACTCCAAAATTAGTGGCTTAAGAGAACAATCATTTTGTTATAACTCATGATTTTGTGAGTCAGAAATTTGGTCAAGACTCCACTCAGTGATTTTTCTGATCCCCATGTTATCAACTGGGATTCCTCAGTGGTATTCAGCTGATGGATGGGGAGATGGCTTCTTTCACATGTCTGTCAGTGATGGCTGCAAGGCTAGCTTCAGTTAAGACTTTTGAGCAGCCAGTTCCTCTAACATGGTGGAATCAAAATTCTTATCAGGTGGCTGGTTTCCCTAAAGGTGAGCATTCTATGAGGCTTAGTCAGCTGCAAGGTATAATAGATTCTAGCCTCAGAGTCCCAGAATGTCACTTTTGCCATAAGCTACTGATTAAGCAAGTCACTAAGTCTAGTCCCAAACCAAGGGGAAGAGAAATAGATTCCATCTCTCAATGGGAGGAGTCACAAAGAAAGAAGCCATCTTTAATCTATTGCAAGCACCTGCTTTGTGCCATACATTGTTCTAGTCAGTGGGAATTCTATGGAGACAAAGATGTACAAGGCTCCTGTTCTTCTGGGTTAGATGCGTATTTTCTATATAAAATGGAACATTTTTGGGCAGCCCGGGTGGCTCAGTGGTTTAGCGCTGCCTCCAGCCCGGGGTGTGATCCTGGAGACCCAGGATCGAGTCCTGTATCAGGCTTCCTGCATGGAGCCTGCTTCTCCCTCTGCCTGTGTCTCTGCCTCTCTCTCTCTCTCTCTCTCTCTCTCTCTCTGTATCTCTCATGAATAAATAAATAAAATCTTTTAAAAATAATAATAATAAATAAATAAACAAATAGGAACATTTTTCTTATGAGATTGTCTTTTCTTTGTTCATTTAAGATAGGCCTTTCTTGATCCCCTAGGAGGATAAGCTGGCGTTATAAGGAGCCAGACAGTAAATATTTTCAGCTTTGCAAACCATACCATCTGTTGCAACTACTCAACTCTGTAGCCCAAAAGTAGCTCTAGACCATTCATAAATAAATGGGCATGAGTGTGCTCCAATAAAATTTTATTTAAAAAAACAGGCATTGGTCTTGATTTGGCTTGTAGACCATAGATTGACAACCCCTGACCTAGCAGATAATAGATTCTCAAATAAATACTGGTTGAATAGATGATTTTTTTAAAGATTTATTTATTTCTTTTAGAGAGAGCTAGAGCACGAGCAGGAGGAGGAGCAGAAGGAGAGGGAGAGAGAAAATCTCAAGCAGACCCACTGCTGAGTGTGGAGCCCAATGTGGGGCTTGATCACACCAGCCTGAGATCATGACCTGAGCTGAAATCAAGAGTCAGACACTTAACTCACTAAGCCTCCCAGATGCCCTGAATGAATAAATTTTTAAAGCCTGGAATCTGAAGAAGAAACTATAAATGAATACTTGTATGAACTTTCATTCCCTCAAATGCTCATCTGTTCCTTTCTAAACATAGGTTTAGAGAAGCCCAAACTGACATTCAGGTCAGCCCCACAGGATCTCATAGACACATGGTTGAGGCACAGAGAGATGAGGCCATGAGACCCATTATCTAAGCCTGGATTAGGAAAAGTAGTTTTAAAAGTTCCAAGTATACACACCAGAATTTGCGAGAGATCTGGAATTCAGGTTAAGAACTTAGGAACAGGGGCGCCTGGGTGGCTCTGTCAATTAAGTGTCCGCCTTCAACTCAGGTCAGAATCCCGGAGTCCTGGGATGGAGCCCCTGCATCAGGCTCCCTGCTCAGCAGGGAGTTTGCATCTCCCTCTTCCTCTGCCCCTCTCCCTCACTTATGTGTGTTCTCTTTGTCCCTCTAAAATAAATAAGTAAAATCTTTAAAAACTAAAAGAACAGAGGGACAGTGTGTCAATTTTAGCAATTGATTTTATATACCATGTTTCATCAACTCTAAGATACCATTTATGGGGGGTGGGAAATGCTGCTGATTAAATAATGAAACACCTTAGCTGTAAATGTATCTCAATTCCAGAGGTGTTAAAATGTGTGTGGTGGGGAATGGCAGCGAACTGATAAAATATCATAAATTGCCTCATTCGTTTGTCCAGAAAACAAACCAAAGTACCATTTATAGAGTGCCTATAAGTCCCAAGCACTTTCCATAAATATTTCTGTGCAATCCTCACATCCATTTAAAGTGGCTCATTATCCTCTCTGCTCTCCACACTCCTGCCTCCCTAAACCACTTTTGGTTTGTTGGACAGGCCATTCTCTTCCCACCCAGGTGCCTTGTGAATATTATTGCCTCTCTGGACCTCCAGCCCTTTCCCACAGTTCATCCCTCCATGGCCTTCAGGCACCCACCCTTTTGTTTCTGTCTCAGGAAGACACTTTCTAAGCAAGATGTTCATGTTAGTTATAGTTTAGGAAATCTAAGATGTCGTTAACTCAAGACACACAACTATTATACTGCTAAGAAAGAAAACCACGCTGACAATTAAATCATGACCCACTAGCAGGCATAATACACATCTCAATTTCACAGATGTTAAAATGTGGGAGGAAAATGTATGCTTTGGAAGTGATGACATCTGCAGTTTGATACAAGTCAGTGATTTTTAGAAAGCCTTGATCCATGTGCTGAAAGGTAATGTCACTTTACATACTATTTGTCTTTGAGAACAATGGATGATGAAAATTTTACTCACAAGAATACCAATGGAAGCTGCAAACAGGGAGAAGACTTGGGAAGTCTGCTCCTTATTGGAGAACTTGGAAAGTGGAGGGAGAAACATGAGAGGAGGGTAAGGGGGGTGGAGGGGAGAGAAAGTCACCTAAAAGCTGCTTTCGATGGCAGTTGAAAGTCCTCCTGTATGAGAGCCCCAAAGTTGGATTAAATCTCCATGCTAACCAGTCCATATATGGATTTAAAACACACACACACACACACACACAAACAGGCAGAGAAACCTTGAACTCTGGTAAGCTCAGGGCAGCATCAAGATGACCAACAGAAATTCAGCCATGGAGATGGAGGGGACCCTGTGGAAGGCTAGCCTGGAACTGAGAACACAGTGGGAAGACCCTACATTTGCTCAACCTGTGCAACTGTGGGGTCTCAGCCATATTAATCTCCCTGAGCAGGAGATGGATTTGAGGTGATTCAGGACCCATAGGTTCATCTTCTACCTGCTTGGATGGCAGGGGAGCTGCCACCAAGCAGAATGCAGTATCAGAATGGTTCTGATGGTCAAGGATCTTGAAGCCAGAGAGGCTAAAGAAATTTGACCCTTGAAGTCCAGTTAGGGATACACAGCTGGTGACCACTAATATTTGCTGGAAATACTGATGCTGTGTGCTATAGACTGAATGTGTGTCCCCGAAATTCATATGTTGAAACCCTAATCTCCAATGTGATAGCATTTGGAGGTAGGGCCTTGGGGCGGAAATTAGGTTTAGATGATGTCATGAGGCTGAAGCTTCCATGATGAGACTAATGCCTCGATAAGGAGACAAAGAGACCAGAGCTCTCTTGCACAGCAAGAAGGCAATCACCTATAAACCAGGAAGAGGGTCCTCACCAAGAATCAGACCATACTCGCATGCTGCTCTTGGACTTCCACATCCTGAAGTGTGAGAAATGCACGTTTTTGTCTAGGCCACTGAGTCTATGGTAATCTGTTACAGCTATCCAAACTGACTATGACATTGTAATTTGCAATCACAACAAATGGGTCTTCATGAGACCCAGGCAGTTCTGGAAACGATTGGCCAAGCTACCCTATGCAGGTACGCACACCCAGGCTGAGGTGGCAGAAGGAATGTACTTTCCAGCCAGTCTCAAATTAGTCTCTCAGTGACTTCAAGTAGAAACGAGAGCACAGCGTGTCTTCCTAACAGGGCCCAGGAAATGAACCCCAGCCAGGAGGGAGACACGGGCTCTGGTCTGTTTATACTCCCTCTAAGTGTAGGTAGCAAGGGCTCAGTGGCATGGGCTGACAGCCCCACAGGACAAAATCCTCCAGTACTAGAGGGCTCTAGACTGACACAGGGGTCTAGACACAGGATCTAGGCTGGCTAAGGGTGGGCAGGTAAGGTACTTGCATAAAGGAAGCCAAGTGGGAAGTGTGGAAGCTCCAGGTAAAAAGGGAATCCAGAATCAGGACTCAGTATTGAATATTGCCTCAGGAGGAAGTAACCATGCACTCCCAGATTTTCCAATAGAAAAGATCAATGGAATTCTGATGTCCACGGTCGTTTTCTGGATCTTTAAATACTGGCAACTAATTTAGTCTTTTTCATGATACTCTGAGACTAAGCTGAAGGACTGATGTGCCATCAGGCTTCCTGTTCACCATCTCCAGGCAGCGTCTTTCAGAATGTCTAGCCCTATGACTCAAGCACAGGCAGATGAGATATATTTTGGGTCCAGAATCAACAGGACTCAGTGATGGCAATGGCGTAAGGTGGGAGAAGGCAAAGGGGAATGGCAAGGTTACTCCAGTTCGGGGTATAAGTAATGGTGGGTAGAGGTGACATTTACTGAGCAAAGAGTGCTGTAAGAGGAACAGATTGTAGGGGAGAAGAGGGGAAGTAAAGAATTCCATTTTTGGACAATGTTACATTTGAGGTTCCCATAAGACATCCAAGTAAAGGGATCAAATAAGCAGTTGGGAGTGGCTTAGAATTTTCTGGAAGAAAATTCTGGATTCATTCCCATTGAGAGTTTTAGTTCCAATTGTGGGTAAGATCATCTATATAGAGTGGAGATGAGAAGGAAGTTGTGTAACTCTCCTATTGCTTTTTCTGCTCCCTTTTGCTTTCTCTTCCTTTCCTGAAAAATCATCTGGCTGACCAGCAACTCTTCAAGGAGATATAAAGGCCATGTTTGGCCCTTCAGTCACTCATTCTATTCCAATAATTCCATTATTCAAGAGACCACCACTATTTGGCATTTTATTTCCAGGAAACCTGTAACTCAAAGAGGCCTATACTCCATTCTTCATATTCCAGGCCATAAATAGCTCTAAACCTCTTGGATTGGTTAAGTACAGGTGGTGTAATTAGTGACTGATTAGTTCAATCTCTGAAGTCAGAATGCAAGGGTTTGAATCTCAGCTGGATCCATAATATATTAGCGCATGAACATGGGCAAGTTACTTAAGCTCTCCAAACCTCAGTTTCCTCATCTGTCAAATGGGCTTGATAATAGCTCCTGAAGCTTGTTGGCTTGTTTTGAGAAATAATGGATGCACACAGCAGGGTGTCTTGCCCATAGGAACTACTAAATAAACATTAGCTGTTCTTATTAATTCAGATGAATCATAACTAAATAGGCTATGTTGCTTGTAAAATTTCTTTTTAGTGAAGTCAGTTCAAAGAGCTGACAGATGGAAAAGATAATGACAGTCCCTCAGCCTAATTAGGTAGAGAAATGCTAGAAGGAGGTGAATTTCTGTTGTGTGAGAAGATTGTGGTTATCCATGTGGTCAGATGCTGTCAAGAGCCCTGAAAGAGCTCTATGCCTCATCCTCGTCCTTCATATTTCCTGATGCATAAAATATCATTTGCTTAGGATGAACCCTTCCATTCCCGTGTTCAAGGATTTGGGGGGGAGTAAGACAATTAATGTGATCCCCACCAAGTATAACAAAAGCAAACACACACAGAGAGAGAACCCCAGAAGACAAATCTAAGCTTCTTCCCAGATCTATGGGCAAGGAGTAATTTCTTTGCTTTTGGACAATAAATGGAATGTCTCTTTGTTGCTGAGATGATAACAAAGATACAGGTCTGGCCATTAAGGCTGGGCCACAGAGGCTCTCATTTCCACTGTGTGTCAGAACCACCAAGTGAGATTCTGAATGATACCTATCATTCAGATAGAGCCCCACTCTCAGAGATTCAGAGGCAATTGGTGGAGGATACACCACCCCGGAGTACTGTTTGGCAGTTTCTTATAGAGTAAACTTACATCTGCCCTATGATCCAGAAAATTCACTCCTGGTATACACTTAACCGAAAGAAGAGCTCATGTCCACCAAAAGACATGCACAAAAAATGTTCAAAGCAGCTTCATTCATAGTAACACAGAAATCAGAAACAACTTAAATGTACAACCTAAATGGATGAATAAAATGCAGTAGATGCATGTCATGGAATACTACACAGCAATGGAAAAGAGCAGATCTCTGATACAACAGCATGGATGAATCTCACTCATAACATTGAGTGAAACAAGCCAGGCACAAGAGTATTTGGGGATCCCTGGGTGGCTCAGCGGTTTAGCACCTGCCTTTGGCCCAGGGCGCGATCCTGGGGTCCCAGGATTGAGTCCCATGTCGGGCTCCCGGCATGGAGCCTGCTTCTCCCTCTGCCTGTGTCTCTGCCTCTCTCTCTCTCTCTCTATGTCTATCATGAATAAATAAATAAAATAAATATTAAAAAAGAGTATTTGCTATATGATTCTATTTATATAAAGTTCAAAAATAGGCAGGATTCATCTATGGTGACAGAGGACAGAAGAGCGGTAACCCTTGGGGGAAGGTGATGAATGGGAGGTGTTCTTCTGAGGTACTGGGATTGATCTATATCTTGACCTGGGTAATGGTGACATAAATGGATACATAGGTAAAAATTCACTATGTTACATACTTAAGATTTTTGCTCTGTGGGTGTATATTTATTTGTTTATTTTAATCTCAATTATAAATAACCTTCAAAATCCTAAAACTATAAGTGATTCTTAATGTATGACCAGCATTGGGAACTGCTACTACTAGGCTACCATGACTGCCAGAGTATTGTTCTCCTACCCACCCCCAGCTTTGTCCTTAGGTAGCAAATTTCACCATGTCATTCCTTGCTCTTATAAAACTGCCCATGAAGCTTCTGAGAGGCCAACAGAGAAAGTACTAAGTGCATCATTTAAAATTCCTAGCAAGGAGACACCTGGGTGGCTCAGAGGTTAAGCATCTGCCTTCAGCTCAGGGTGTGATCCTGGAGTCCCAGGATTGAGTCCCATATCAGGCTCCCTGCATGGAGCCTGCTTTTCCTCCCTCTGCCTATGTCTTTCTTTCTCTCTGTCTCTCTCTCTCATAAATAAATAAAATCTTAAAAAAAATTCCTAGCAAGGCTATTATCTTCACTAATTCAGCTTTCCTCCACTCTGCCATTGCTAATGGGAGTTGAGAATCTCTTGTCTTTAAATTCTGCAGGTGAGGCCCATACGTCCAGGAAGAAATCTATGGCATAAACAGCTCATCTCTTAACATTCCCCTGTTTAGAACTTTCCCTGTTTTCACTGCAAGCCCAAGCAAGGAATTATGAAATATTAGAACTATGTAGGAGCCTGAGAAATAATCCACTCTGAGGCCCAGATTGGTGAAGTGACTTGTCATATGTCACCCAAGAAATCAGTAATCTCCTGACACTCTCACTCCCTTGACGCCCTGTCACTTTGCCATTAGCATGCATTTCTGAATATAGAAATACTGTCCCCAAAGCCACGTGGTGAATACTGGCAGTGACAGCAGAGGTCTTGGGAGGTTTGGTTTTTGTCTACTGAACATTTTTCCACCTAGGCATTAGCTAAAAACGCACCTTTTATCTTTAGCATTACACTCTGTTGACACGGCACCAATAATCCTAGGGCCCTTGTGGGTGCCTGGTAACTTATCGGAGGGTGCCCAAACTATCTCAATCTGAAAAGTGAAGAGTGAAAGAAGGGCAGAAATGTTATAATGCAAAAGACACTAATCAGATATCGGGCTGTAATCCAAATTTGCCTCCCAGTTTGCTAATCTATAAAATGGGAAAATGAGCTATGGTTCACATATTTCACTGATTATTGTAAGTATCAAATGAGACAAGGCTTATGAAACTACCTAAAGCCTCTACCCAAACACACAAGATTTGTCCCTTTTTCTCTTGCTACTAAATGTGCCTGTGAAGTCAGAAGAGGACAGAGTTGGAAATATGCTGATGGATGGTTTCTCTGCTAAAATATTTTCCAGCAAAAGACATCTTGTTAATAAGCTACTGTGTATACCATAACATATATTTTGCCATTTATCTACCTCCTGCAGGATGTCAAAATAATTGGCCTATAATATTTCTAAAATATAGTCAGCCATTGCTGGATTTATTATGTGAATATACATTTGCATAATGATGACTGAATTTACACATCATGCATCTTTCCAGAATTTAGGCTTCCATTACTCTTTCTTTTAAAATCACAAGTCTTGTTACAAACTGCAAGAGCCTCTAAGCATGGTTACCATTTTCTTCAGCATAAAAATAAGTGATGGCAGCAGTGTTCCCACTGTTAGCCTGGAGAGGCAAAATTAGTAACCACGGATAACAAACATGGAATTTTTCCTGCATTGGGCAGAGAAAAGATGATCATGGCCATGACCCTAGCCTCAGCAAGATGGCAGAGGACTTGAGGCAGAAGCACTGCTACCACCACCACTTTATCTGTTGGTGGGAAATACTTTGCCTGCCCCAGTCCAAGGGGAGTGGAAATAGAAAGTAGGTACCAAGTATCTACTCTCTATTGACCCCAGTAGATACCAAGCTAGCGTTGTTGGTCGGCTGTCTCAAAGCCATCCCCAGCCCCATCCTCCCTTGCTGACTCACTACAGAGAGTGAAATGTCAAGTGCTTTCACATAGTCCCTTTGCAGCTTTGGGTTGCTTTATGACCCAGCTCTGGCTCATAAGATAGAACTTAATCTTTACCTTTTTTGTCTATAGGGTATATCTCATTAGGAATATACAGTCAAGGGGCACCTGGCTGGCTCAGTTGGTTAAGTGTCCTACACTTGACTTCAGCTCAGGTCATGATCTCAGGGTTGTGGGGTGGACCCCCATGTTGGGCTCCATACTGGGCAAGGAGCCTGCATGGGATTCTCTCTCTCCCTCTTCCCTGGCCCCCTACCCCCAGCACACGCACTTTCTCTTTCAGAAAAAAAAAAGAATATACAGTCAAATCACTGTCATTTTAAAGTTATTTGAAATATTTTAAGATTTTACCTATTTATTCATGAGAGACACAGAGAGAGGCAGAGACATAGGCAGAGGGAGAAGCAGGCTCCATGCAGGAAGCCCAATATGGGACTCGATCCCCGGACTCCAGGATGACACCCTGAGCCAAAGGCAGACACCCAACTGCTGAGCCACCCAGACTTCCCTATTTGAAATATTTGTCTCTCTACTTTTGCCACTGACTTACTATACCTATGGACTTGTTTTATTTTGTCTTTTTACATTTAGGAAATTCCTTTTAAATTTAATTTTGTTCAGTTATGTAAAATATTGACATGATTCCAAAGTCAAATCTACAAAACATAATAAAAAATAAATTTTTAAAAAGATTTTATTTAGTCATGAGAGACACACAGAGAGAGGGGCAGAGACACAGGGAAAAGCAGGTTCCCTGTGGGGAGCCTGATGTGGGACTCAGTCCCAGGACCCCGGGATCACGACCTGAGCCAAAGGCAGGCGCTAAACCACTGAGCCACCCAGGCATCCCAGAAAATCCAATTTCTATCCCTATTTCCTCTACCTGGTTTCCTCCTTCTTCCAATATGTAACTATTTTTAAAGTTTTTGGCTTATTTTCCCAGGTTTTTTTCCTTTTCTTTTTAAATAATTTTAGATTTACAGAAAGTTACAAAGATAATACAGAGAGTTCTCATATAGCTTTTATTCAGTTTCCCCAAATGTTACATCTTACTTAACCATGGCACAATTCTCAAAACTAAGAAATTAACATTGGTATAATACTATTAACTAAACTACAAACATCTTTCAGATTTCATTATATTGTTGTTGTTCCACTGATGGACTTTTTCGGGGCCAGGACCTCATCCAGGATCCGGCACTAGATTTAGTTGTCATGACCCCTTAGTCATCTCCAATCTGAGACGGTTTACCAATCTTTCTTTGCCTTTCATGATTTTGACACCTTTGAAAAGGGCTGGCCAGTTAGATTATATGAGGTTCCTTAATTTGAGTTTAAATGATGGTTCTTCATGGCTAAATGCAGGTTATGCATTTTGGGCAAGAAAACCATAGAAGTGACAGTGTGCCCTTCTCAGAGCATCCTGTCAAGGGGCACATGATGTCAATTAACCCCATTACCAATGAGGTTAATTTGGTTCAGGTGGTGTCTGCCTAGGTTTCTCCACTGTAAAATTACTATTTGTCCCTTATAATTACTAAATATTTGGGGGGAGATACATTTAAACTACACAAATAAACTTTTGTTTTTTTGAAGCTGGGTGATGAGCACTTGCAGATGATTCTATTTGTGTGTGTTCCAAAATTTTCATAACAAAAAGTTTTTTTAAACAGCTTTATTTAGGTATAATTCACATACTGTAACTGCTTAAATTTTTCTCCACTAACTTTAATAACTACTATTAATTCTTGCTTAAAACAGTTATTACTATAGCTTTTATCAAATGGTGAGTTTCTATTTCCATCATTCTTTCCATATTTATTATTAAAATTTCATCAAAAAGGGTCTTTTTCTTCTTCATTTATTATCTTACTCAACTGATTACTTATGTCAGTATGGATTCATGGATATTTATCTTATTCTATAGGTTATAGTCCCTTACTATCATTATTTGTTTTGTTGCTCATATTTTCTCAGATTTGGCCACTGAACTCCTTGAAGTTGACTCACATGTCCTTTCAACTCATCCCTATGATTTTTTAGCACTTTTTCTTTCTCACACCACAAGATGTTTCCTGTATTTTCCCTCCCCCAGACCTGGAATTAGTTGTTTCTCTAAGGAGTCCTGGTTCCCTTTTCTAGAGAATTTTTTTTAAAGATTTATTTATTTATTCATTTGAGACACAGAGAGAGAGGCAGAGACACAGGCAGAGGGAGAAGCAGGCTCCATGCAGGAATCCTGATGTGGGACTCGATCCTGAGACTCCAGGATCACGCCTTGAGCCAAAGGCAGACACTCAACCGCTGAGCCACCTAGGTGTCCCTGGAGAATGGTTTTTTAAAACCAAGATTTGGGCACTATACACGCTCCCTGTTACTGCAGTGTCCCTGAACTTCATCAAAATTATTATTATTTTTTGATCTGCAAAAGGTACTGTTAAAATAAAAAAGACAAGCCATAGACTGGGGGAAAATATTTCTAAAACATATATCTGATACAGAACTTGTTCCCAGAGTATTAAAACTTCTCAAAATTCAATTGTAAGGGGGAGTCTGGCTAACTCAGTTGGTACATCATGCAGCTCTTGATCTCAGGTTCGAGCCCCATGATCATGAGTTCAAGCCCCATGTTGGATGTAGAGCTTACTTAAAGAAAAGAAAAAAACCACACCTCAATAGTAAGAAAACAAACAACCCAATTAAAAAATGAGCCTGTGGGGGGCACCCGCTCGACAGAGAGTCTGCTTTAATGTTCTCTCCCTCTTTGTGTGTGTGTGTGTGTGTGTGTACATGCACGTGTACACTCTCCTTCTCTCTCTCTCAAATAAATAAATTTTTAAAAAATTGGCCAAGAATTTGAACAGACTTCACCAAAGATACACAGGTGGCAAATAAGCATATGAAAAGATACTCATTTGAATATGCAAATTATACCACAATAAGATACTATCGTACACCTATTGAACGACCAAAATCGAAAAACAAAAACTAGTAGTTTCGAAGCACTGGCAAGGATGCAGAGCAACTAGAACTCTCATACCCTGCTGGAGGGGATGCAAAATGACATGGAAGACAGTGTGGCAAGTTCCTTATAAAGTTAAACATACATCTAACACACAACTCAGCAATCCCACTTCTAGGAATTTACCCAAGAGCAACACAAACTTATGTTCACACAAAAACCTTACATAAATGTTTATATTGGTCTTATTCATAATCACCAAAAACTGGAAACAACCCAGATATTCCCCATTGGAGAATATCTAAACAAACTGATATACTCAAATAATGAAATCTACTTAGCAAGAAAATGGAACATACTACTGATAAACTATATAAGCACATGGATGACTATCAACTGCATTATGCCACATGAAAGAAGCCAGACGCCAAAGGCTACATGCTGTATGATTCCATTTACGTGCTATTCTGGAAAAGACAAAACTTACAGGAACAGAAAATAGATAAATGTTTACCAGGGACTAGGATTAGGATACATAATAATCACAAAAGGGCACCAAGGAATTTTTTAGGTCAATGGAAATGTTCTATATCTTGCTTGTCATGGTAGTAATGTAACTATTAAATGTAACATGTCATGGTGGTTACATGCATTTGTCAAATTTCACAGACCTATATAGCCAAAAGAATGAATTTCCCATATATGACTTATTCTTCAGTTAAGAAAAAAAAAAAAAAGGCAGGGAGGATGGCAGACAAGAAATTCAAATCACATCTGTGAAACTCCAGCTTAACTATGTCTTGTCAAAGGCTGCCCACAACACGTTAACAGAGTGCCATTTAAATTTTCTATACCTTTTTGTGTTTCTGTGATCATAGGCCTAGAAATAGCCATGAAACATCATGTGGATAAAGCGCCTTGTACATTTGGAACAGGGTTTTACAAGAAAAGATGAGAAAAGCAGCTATTCTTCTATGCTGATAAAAGGTGTAAGAAGTAAACCATGTTAAGAGGCTTAAAGACCTGAGCTCTGGCAGTCTTAATTTAAGACATGCAGGTGGGCCAATTACTCCCTTTGAATAAAAGGCAGAAAATCTTCCCCAGCTTTGTTCAAGCCAGTGAGTCATTCTGAGTGAATCTGCTCAGAACAATTCCTCAAAGCAACAAGCATTGCTCATTACTGAGGCAGAAAAGAGGTGTGGGCCCCGCTCTGAAGAGCTTTCTCCCTCTGTCCCTCTCTAAACTAGAAGGCAGGCAGGTTTTCATCCTAAAGTCTTTTCCCCCTCTCCCAATGAAACCCACATCTCCTTCTTCATCCCTTACAGTCATTCTGTATTAATTGGGCCAAGACTTTGCAAGCTGTGGCCCACGGGCCAAATCCAGCCTGCTACATTCCGAGAGTGAACAATGCTTTGCTGCATTTTTTACTGGTTGAAAAGAATTGAAAGGAGGATAATATTTCATGAAACAGGAAAACCATATCAAATGTGAGTTTCAATGTTCGTAAATAAAGTTTTATTGGAACACAGCCATGCCCGTTTGTTTCTTTTTTTTTTTTTAAGATTTTTATTTATTTGTTTGAGAGACAGAGTGAGAGCAAAGGGTAGGGAGAAAGAGAAGCAGGCTCCCCACTGAGCAGGGCTCCACCCCAGAACCCCAGGATCATGACCTGAGCAGAAGGCAGACTCTTAGGTGACTGAACCACCAGATGCCCCCCACTTGTTTCTGTATTATCTAGAACTACTTTAGCTCCAACGGCAGAGTTGAAAAGCAGCAAAAAAGAAAAAAAACATGTGACTCACAAAGCCTAAAATATTTACTATCTGGCCTTTTACAGAAAAAGTTTGCTAATCCCTAATTTAGGCATTCTCATTCTCTTGCCTGTATGTTGATGTCTACACTATAAGTTTATAAAAAGGCAAGGCTCAGCAGCATCCTTTACACACTTGATCATGTCTCTATGACATAACAAATTGTGCTTTTGAATAATACTTTTTACTGCTGCTAAGCAAAATAAAGACATATAACATTACAGTAGGAGAAGAAATAATTTGAGGAAAACAGTGGATTTCTTGTTTCTAAAACTATCTACTTAAGTATTCCATTATTAGGAGTATTCCAACCTTGGGGCACCTAGGTGGCTCAATTGGTTAAGGGTCTGACATTGGCTCAGGTCATGATCTCAGGGTCCTGGGATTGAGCCCCATCTTGGGTTCCCCACTCTCCTCCTCTCCACCCCCCTGCTCATGGTCTCTCTTTTTCTGTCAAATAAATAAATAAAATCTTTTTTTAAAAAAAGTGTATTCCAGTCTTATGGGTAATTTGTAGAGTCTGAAACAATAACTTGTCACTATTACTTCACTATATCTAATCACTCAATTCAAAGAACATTTTACCAATCTATCAACTCTACAAGTTACATTGTCTTTCTAATATAAGTGTAAGCATAAAATCACATCCAGAATTATGAGGGCAAGTTACACTGATTCTAGGCATTTGTCTACACCTGCTCATATTCTAGCATTGTTCATATTTTCTTTTCACATTAATCAGATTATAAGGCCAAATGATATAGGAAAAAGAATGCTGGAGCTAACATAAGATTTAGAATTCAAAATTTGCATTTATATTTTGGCGATGCTACTTACGTTGCATGACTTTCTGAACACTCTGTAGCCCCGATGTCCCTATCCGTAAAATGGATACAAAAATTACCCCTCACAAGACTTCTGAGAAGGTAGTAATAATTATGTGGAATCATCATGCTTGTGTGATGTGACGATGATGATGATAATGATGATGATAAGGTTCGTCATATCTTGTGATCCCCTTCTCTTATGACCGCTCAACCTCTCTGAAGTTACTTCTCTGCTTATAGGAAAGCCATCCTGCTAAGTAAGAAGTTTTCCCAACCAGTAGTGGCCAGAAAATTGTTAGTTAAAAAGTCAGTTTAAACTTTTTGATTAATCGTTCCTATAAACCCACTTGACTAATGTCTGGCCCTTAAGTGGACAAAGACTAAACAGTTTAATATTGCTTTTATTCTGCACTTAGGGGAAAAGTCTCATTTTCAACAAGCAGGATCAAAGATACCTCACTAATAGGAAATGATGATCAATTAATTATGAGCTACATTGCTGTAAGGAGAAAATACGCACTTCCCTTCTGCTGTCTTATTTTCCTTCAAAAACACTGGGGATGAATCATCAAATACATGAATGATGATCAGATCTTATGAGTTCTGAAGTAACAATTTAAAAGGTGATTAACATTTCCATGAAAAACATATTTATTCAGGACCACGAATGGACAAAAACAATTGGTGCTCGATGCCAACATAACATTATGATTAACATCAACACCTACATACACAAGTGTCAGTTTAATTGATGTTGAAAAACAAATGTTGTAACATTTTTATATTTAGACAACTCACCTTTCTATTAAAGGGTTTCAAAGGGTTTTCTTTGACTACTGATTATTGCTGAGAACAACTGCTGGAGAACCAATACAAATGAACTTTGGTTTGCCTCAGACACAGATCCAAGACTATTAAAGAAATAGGAACTACTCAAGCTTATGTTTTCTTTTGAAGACTAAGAGTCCTGGATAGAGGGCTAAGCTGAAAATGGCAGGTGCAGGACAGGGAGAGTGGGGAGGCCAGTCAAATTCGGCCAGTTAAATGGTGACCAATTTTAGTCACCTCTGACCAATCCACTTCCAAACCAAATATCTATGATGAATTCATTTATCCATTCGATAACCATTCCCTGGATGTGTACTGTGTACCAGGCCATGTGCTAGGCATTGGGGATTTAATAGCACTGAATTAGGGGTCAGAGGCCTGAGTTCTAGTCCTAAATCTAATGTTAAGCAGTTATGTAAAATGGGCAAATGTTGTTTTATGAGCCAGGTTTTAAGTTCACAAATGATCTCTCTCCATTTAATACAATTCTGTGAGTATGCCTCTTGGGTGTTCTTCGTCCATATCAGGAGAATCTGTTTCTTCTAAGGCATGATTGAAAGGTTCAGAATTCCGGGGTACCTGGGTGGTGCAGTCGGTTAAGCATCTGCCTCTTGGTTTTGGCTCAGGTTATGATCTCTGGGTCGTGAGATAGAGCCCTGTGTAGGGCTCCACACTCAGCACAGAGTCTGCCTGAGAATCTCTCCCTCTCCCTCCCTCTCTGCCCCTCCCCTCACTTGCCTGTGTGTATGCACGTGCTCTCTTTCTCAAGTAAATAAATAAAATCTTTTTTAAAAAGGTTCAGAATTCTAAAAGACATTGGTTAGGAGGGTGGTTTGTTTTTTTAAACAGTCTCTTTTATTCTATTGAAGATTACATGCAATAAGAATCAGATACTGGGGCACTTGAATGGCTCAGTTAAGCCTCTGGCTCTTGATCTCAGCTCAGGTCTCAATCTCAGTCGTTGAGTTCAAGCCCCACTGTTGGGCTCCGTGCTGGGCGTGAAGCCTACTTTTAACAAAAAGAATTAGATACTACTCACAAAGTCTGTTGGCCATCTGGTTGTTTCTTTGCTTTAATTGTCTCCTATTACCTAGCAGTAAAGACCCCACCCCAAACCAGGTCATGCTCCCTTAGATGAGTCTTGGCTACAGATAAAGAGATCTGCTTTGCTCTTTAATATCTAAGATGATTAAGAATAATGACCTCTGATATCCAAAGCTAATCTGATATTCACAACTACACCTCAATATTTTTACAAGCTCATCTAATACAGCCAGGACATTTTTTTCTCCTGTCGGATATAAACAAACTGACAGAACACCAGTCCCAAACAAGGTTACTCTGAGGTCATGACAAATGAAACAAGACAAGACTACTTCATAATTTTGATTAAGTACAAACAGAAACAAGGTCACCGTGCCATCCATGAAACACCCAATCACAGGATTACCCTTGCTTTCTGACAGCATCCAATCTAAACTCCTGCTTCCCTAGACTCCCCCCAACTCAGCAACTGAAGCCCAAATCCTATATCATTTCTAACACTCTCTTACTGGGGGTACCCCATGGTTCCCTGCAATGAGTAATAAACCCAACTTATTTTACTAAGTGTGCTTCTAGTGGTCTTTGGCTAAAGGGCACAGACACCTCCAAATACATCTTTTCCTCTCTCATCTGGAACACCAAGAGCCAGGCTGATAGAAATATTACAAAGGTACAAATGTACAAAAATTCTCACCACATACAGTAAGCTACAAACATTTGGCAAGAATAACCCTGCACTCTAGTCATCCCTTTTGTAACTTTTATTTAATTATCTCTTAGAAATGGAATCTCGGGCAGCCTGGGTGGCTCAGAGGTTTAGCGCCTCCTTCAGCCCAGAGCATGATCCTGGAGTCCCAGGATCGAGTCCCATGTCGGGCTCCTTGAATGGGGCTTGTTTCTCCCTCTGCCTGTGTCTCTGCCTCTCTCTGTCTCATGAATAAATAAATAAAATCTTTAAAAAAAAAAAAAAAGAAAGAAAAGAAATGGAATCTCCCAAGCCTGATCCATAAAAAGAAGAAATTGGACTGGAAGGGAATTTCTCAAACTGTGCTCGTTGGGAAACCAGTGTCCTTCAAATGCTGATAGGCGTTTCTAGATAGGATTCTGCAGGAAAACAAGTTTAAGAAACTGCATTTTAGAGTAAATCCCCTCCTACAGCTCTAGTCCTAGCTCTATAAGCTACTTTGAGAGCTTATAGACTCTCTTGACTTAAATCTCAGTTCCTTATCTGTAAAATAATTCTTAGAATATGCTCTGCCCATTCTCCAGTTTGGGGGAGCAAATGAAAAATATGACAGACAACTATTTCAAAAATAGGAGAGCCCTCTGTTCAGGCAAGACAGACACAGCACTGAATCTGCTGAAGAGATCCTTCAGGGCAAACGCCTGGTCCAAAAACCAGGCCAAGAGGATGTATATGTATACTAGAACTAGCATATTGAGGAAGGAGAGGCTGAGTATTCCAGGGCTATGGCTAGGTGATAAACCATCTGAAAACTTGCATAAAAGAGCCATTTATTATATTCACAGATTTTGTAGGTCAAAAATTTGAACAAGGCATCATGGGGACAGCTTACCTCTGTTCTAAATGTCCAGGACCTCAGCTGGGGAAGTTTCAAATCCAGGAGCAACTCAATGACACAAGGTCCATTTATTTATTTTGTGGTTTTTTTTTTAAAGATTTCATTTATTCATTCATGAGAGACACAGAGAGAGAGAGAGAGAGGCAGAGACACAGGCAAAGGGAGAAGCAGGCTCCATGCAGGGAGCACGACATGGGACTCGATCCGGGTCTCCAGGATCATGCCCTGGGCTGAAGGCAAGTGCTAGACCACTGAGCCACCCGGGCTGCCCCATTTGTTTATTTTGAAGGCTTCTTCACTTCTATGTCTGGTAGTTGTAGCTGATTATTAGCTGAAACACTTACACATAGACGCTCCATGTGGACAAATCTGAGCTTCTTCACAGCATGGTGGCTGGGCTCTAAGAGAGCAAGAGGAAAGTGGATGGCACATTTATGGTCCATCTCAGAAGTCACATAGTGTCACTTCTGCCATAGTTTAATAGTTAAAGAAGTCACAAGGTTCATATCAGTTCCAGGGGAAGGGACATAGACCCTATTACCCAATAGGAGGAGTGTCAAGGTCACACTGTAAGAAGAGCCTATGGGATGGGAGACATTGTTGTGACCATCTCTGGAAAATACAGCCTCCTACTCTGGGGCAGATGCAAAGTCAATGAAGGAATATGGATTCTTAGAGCCCGGCTAAAGGAAGAAGAAGAAAAAATCAACACTTTTTTGCAGATTTTAAAGTTTAGTTGGAAAAAAGAATAACCACAAATAGGAAGGTTTGAGTCAGAGCTAGTTTGGGGAAAAGATTATTTCAAAAGATGTTCCCTGTAGCTCTGCCCTTTGAATTTGGAGATTTGAGCATGTTTATTGGCAGAGATAAGGGCGCCAAGAGGAAGAGTAAAGATAGAAAATTAATAGGGCAAGGTTCTGGAGGAGGCAGATACGACCAAAATACTCAGATGGAGGTGTAATTTCACAAGGAAAAACTCTACTTCCCTGCAACAAGAAGAAACAAAAAGATGGGGAAAACAGCAGAATTCTGACACAGACATGACACTTTGAAATGGAGAGAAGGAAACATGGCAGAACGGCCTATCTTCTAGGGGGAAAAAGGTAAGAAAATCTACTGAAAAAGATGAGATTCCTTAAGGTCCATAAGGAGTAGCAATGACTAGGCGAGATACTGAATAGGACCTCTGTAGGATAGGACTCAAGTTCTTTCTTACTGTTGAACGAAGTTGAAAGACTGGAAAAACTACAATTACCGCTAATGCTGAATGATGGATATGTGGCCATGTATTATACTGTTCTCACTAATTATGTGTATATTTGAAATTTTCATAGTAAAATTTTGATTGATTGATTTACTTACTTATTTTTCAGAAGGCTCCATGCCAGCATGGAGCCCAGTGTAGGGCTTGAAGTCACCACTCTGAGAGAAAGGCCTGAGCTGAGATCAAGAGTCAGAGATTCAACCGAATGAGCACTGAGGTGCCCCTCATAATAAAATGTTTAAAAATATTTTTAGTTATTGAATAATACACTTATCTGTTTTTAAAAAAATATTTTAAATATTTATTTATTTTGGAGAGAGAGAGAGAAAGCATAGGGGGAAGAGAGAGGGAGAAAGAGAATCTCAGACTCCCCACTGAGTCTGGGGGGGGCCTTGACCTTATGACCCTGAGATCATGACCTGAGCCAAAACCAAGTGTCAGATCCTTAACGAACTGAGCTACCCAGGTGCCCATATACTTATTTGGTTTTTTTCAAAGAAACATCCTTACCGGTGGGTTGTCAATAAAAATGTTTCCCTTAAGTCAATGGCTCTCAATGGAGAAAAGATTTTCTCTTTGTCTCATACATATTGCTGTCCCATACAAAAGTACAATCAATTCAGATATACCCATAAAATCCTCTGCCTGATGCTTTTTTAAATGCCAGTCACGTACCTTAGTCAAGTTCTGAAATAATTCTGCTTATTTCCCCTAAGAGCACATTATTACTTTTTGTTGAAGTAAAAAAATTCTCTTTATTATCCTTCTTATCATTATTATTTCTTTTTATTATTTCTTAAATTTTTTAAAGATTTTATTTATTTGAGAGAGAGAGTGAAAGGGAGCACAAGCTGGGGCATGGGGAGGGACAAAGGGAGAAGCAGACTCTCTGCCAAGCCAGAGCCTGATGCAGGGCTTGATCCCAGGACCTCGGGACCATGGCAGACGCTCAACCAACTGAGCCACTCAGGTGCCCCTCTTTTTGTTGTTATTATTACTTAAGACAAGTTGGTTGTGCTTTGGCTTCTATTCTATCCTCTCTACAGCTGTACCCAAGTGAAGAATATTATAGGGCTTCTACTCTTGCTAGATTTCCTCCTGGCATTGGAGAAACATTGAGCTGGCAAAATAAATAGCTCAAATCTCAGAAACATATTAGAGTGATAAGGAATCCTGTATGCTTCATAGCTCTAATCATCAACTCATTTATATTCTCAGAGATTGAAGGAAACATATTAAGAAAGGATATTCTTGCCCTGTACAAAACTGTCACAGTCAGCTAGCAAGAAAGATTGAAGACTGAAGAAATATCCATGAAGCAGCCACTTGGTTTCCTGAAGCATGTCAGTGACACCCAGAATTCATCAAGTTCATGGTTCCACATCTTGGATTGTGAAAAGTAACTAGGCAATGTACGTGATTTTGACCTGTAGTCAATATCTCTTTTCTGCATTATATTAGGAATAATGAATTGTCATAAACAGCATGTGACTCAAACCAATATTCTGAGAAAATAGCTAGTGGGTTTTAGAAATTCAATGGCAAAACCTTCAGATGATGATTTTTTGACATACTGCAAGTATCTTAACAGCAGAATAGCCTAGTTTTCTAACTTTAGCTTTCACCAAACTACCCATATGGTGACCAGGCTCCTGCTCAGGTAGAAAGCGCTAGAATGAAAAATGTAAGTAATACAGTGGATAAAAAAAGATCTGAACAGGATAGAAGGAGAGAGAGAGAGAAAACCGGGGAGATTAACAAAAGGAAAGACTAAAAATCGTGGACTCAATAAAGTATGAGGGGTGGAAGGCATCATGCATCCCTTGCTAAGAGATGAAATTATTTCTTTCATAGCAGGACAGCAATACAAAGACAGAAAACAGGAAATGTTTCAGGCAGGTACATTTGGCTAGGCAAATAATGCTTAACTTCACACTCATGGCCTTTGTCAGTAATTGGAAGAATGCAAAAGAAATATTACTGATATCAAACGATAGCACTTTCGGACACCATTCCTCCCTTGATTGACATTAATCACGAGTTACTGTCTATAAAGACATTTTTATTTAATGGAGAAAGAAGGCATATGCCACCTTCTCTTAGCATTTTACTAAACAGTAGTTCTGGGATTCATTTGCATGTACTACAGACTCTGTCTGGAGCCCTGGGCCTGATTTTGATGTCTTTTGTAAAGACGTATAATACATGACAAATTAGGGAAAAGGGAAAGATTGAGAGTGAAGTTGGGGTGGGACTCATGGTGATTTCTTCTTCGAGTCCCCTTGCTTCCTTAGTGGCTCTCAATTTTATCAGCTGAATATTTACATACACTCTTCATGGCAAGAGAAGAGTCTTCCCATCCTTTCCTTTTGGGCTTTAATGAGTTCCCAAAAGAGTTAGTCAAAGAGTTGGTTTTGGATGGGCCATATGGAGTTGCCACTCATGGTTCTGCCATTGTCAAATCGTCCCAGGAGAAAGCCTTGTCTAAGGCAAGGCGTACAAGTACCACATAGCCGACACAACCCCATGGCCCCAATATTGGAGGCAAGGCCTACCATGGTCCAGCTCCAAGCCCTGACAGAGATTAACTCTTGCATTCAAAGAGTGAGGAGTAAATGCAGACATTATTAACTCAGCAAAATTGATTCCAGGCATTGAACATGAAGCAAATGTTGAAAGGCAAATATAACTTTTATGTCCAGGCCTCCCCTACATGGTAGGCTAAATAATGCTCCTCCCAAACTTAACACAGAGAACTTATGAATATGGTACCTTATATAACACAAGAGATTTTGTAGATGTTATGAAATTAAGAATCTTGAGATAGGAAGACTATCCTGGATTATTTGGATGTGCCCTTTCTATTCACAAGGATCCTTGTAAAAGGAGCACAAGAGGAGTGAATCAGAGTTAGAGAGAAAGAGATGTGAAAGCAGAAGTAGGGGAACAGAGAGAAATTGGAAGATGCTACACTGCTGGCTTTGAAGATATAAAAGAAGCCATGAGCCAAAGAATGCACATGGCCTCTAGAAGCTGGAAAAGGCAAGGAAACAGATTTGCCCCCAGAGCATCCAGGAGGAATGCAGTCTTGCAAACCCATTTTGGACTTCTGACCTCCAAAACTGTAAGATAATAAATTCCTGTTGTTTCAACTTACCAAGTTTGTGGCAATTTGTTACAGCAGCCAAAGGAAACTAATATGCCAACAGCCTGTGCAGGCAAGATGAGATCAATTTATTCCTGGTCCCTAAATTACAACAACGTAAGTCCCATCTCACTTGTCACTAGAAGTCCAGGGTCTGTTTGACTTCTTCCACAAATAAAAGGGAAGGCTCACTCTTTCTGTGAGTTTGCCCTGGTTGTTTCCCATTGACCTAGTCCCCCTCCTGGTTCAAAGCCACTCCTTCCCTCCACCCGTGGGGCCACTGGTGACCCTGCTGCTGGTCACTGTCCTCTCCCAGGATTCACTTACCTTGCATTCCTGCATCACTACTCCCTTGTACTGCTTTGCCCAAAGCATAGTCCTGATCACCTTTCTTAATTTCCAAAGTGAAATGCAAGGCTTTAGCTTGTGGCAAATACTAGTAAAAGTAATAGTAAAACTACAAGTTGAGGAAGGTACAAAACAGAGGTAACTGTCTTAGTCTGGGTTCCCTAGAAGCAGAACCTAAGATGAGAATTCTTGAGCATGTGATTTCTTAGGAGAGAGAAGAGGACTGAAGGAAGCAGGATGGGGCAGAAAGGAGTGAAGTAATCATGAGGTCTCACTGGGAATTCAGCTTTAACCTGATCCCACAGGGAACCCTGGAGTACAACTGCCCCAGAGGACAGTACTACTTTGAAGACAAAGGAGCCAGCCTTTTGTACCTTTGTGTCAGTCAGTCATTGGCCATTGCCACTTGGGATAGGGTAACATAACTGCCCAGATGAGGAGACTCCCATTCTTTTGAGGACAATTCTCCAGAGAAAGAGGCAGCTATGAACTGTTAGCAGGCAACACTCAAAGCAGCTAAGGGACGGGGCCCAGGCCCTTAAACAGAGAGGGATCTGGGTGAGTACCAACAGTATCCACTACAATGATCAAAATAGAGCTCACAACTAGTCCCGGAAGAGCACCTCTGCCAATCTCACTGGCAGTGTTTTTTGTTTTTGTTTTTAATAATAAATTTATTTTTATTGGTGTTCAATTTGCCAACATACAGAATAACACCCAGTGCTCATCCCGTCACTGGCAGTGTTTGAAAGAGTTAACCTTAGTCATCATTTTCCCACTTCCTTTCCACCAACAAAAATGTCTTTGAGCTAGTTCTTCTCTCTGGAGTCAGAGGTTCCAGAGACATTTCTTTCTCCCTTAAAGACATCATCCAATCCTGTTTCAATTCCAGGATTTTCCAAGATGATTGATAGCCCTATTCCCTAATCTTGATCCTAGGACTCCAAGAAGACATCGGCACACAAAAGCTCAACATTAGTTCATTTGACCAAGTCTGACTTACATAAAATTGAGTAATATGCATGTACGGTACCAACAATCCAACCTAAGTTGAGCCAATGTGATTAGCAGGGTTCATTTCCCTTTTATAGTCTTTCAGTCCTCCTTGGGGAGGTGAAGATTAGTCCTCCACTTCATTTCTGTCATACACAAACACCTCCATGAAAATAAGGATTAACATGAAATCTATATTAACTGAAATCTATAAACCCCTTCTTAGGGAAGAATGAATCACAAAGAAGTGTTATTCATACTGTAGGGGACAACCCATTAGTAGTCCTGAGAAAAAACTAATGAAAAAGGGTAGATCAGAAAGGATCAAAATTCATTTCAAATAATAAATGTACATATTTTTTCATGGATGGAGCAAGTCTTTGTTTCACTTATACCTATTCATATATGTACATTCAAACATTTGGATGTTCAGGGTCAGGACATAATTCTTACTATGAGCAGGAATTTTAAAAAGTTGGGAGGGCACTTGGGGGGTGTAGTCTGTTGAGTATCTGACTATTGGTTTCAGCTCAGGTCATGATCTTGGGGTTGTAGAATTGAGCCCCACATCAGGCTCTGTGCTCAGCATGGAGTCCACTTGAGATTCTCTCTCCCTCTCCCTCTACCCCTCCCACTTGTGCACTCTCTCTATCTAAAATAAATAAATAAGTCTTAAAAAAAAGTTGTGGAGTGATGCCTGGGTGGCTCAGTGGTTGAGTGTCTGCCTTTGGCTCAGGTCATGATCCTGGGGTCCTGGGATTGAATCCTGTATTGGGCTCCCCACAGGGAGTCTGCTTCTCCCTCTGCCTGTGTCTCTGCCTCTTTCTGTGTGTCTCTCATGAATAAATAAATAAAATCTTAAAAAAAAAAAGTTATGGAGAAAAAAACCTTACCAATTTAAACACTCATTTTAATCCAAGCTTCTTGATGTCACTGGAGGTTTAGAAATCTCCATTTATTGTTGTGGGTCTTTGCTTCATGTCTATAGAAAGAGAAAGATCCACTGAATATTTATTTCCCCCAAAATGACAGAACTCTCAACTCCATTCCACATCCTAAAGGTGAACTGAACTCTAAAGGCTGCTTAAAGCTTTGACATTATAACATTATGGGTTAAAGTGGGTAGAATTATGTCTCCTAAATAGATATGCTCAAGTTCTAACTCTCAGTACCTGTGACTGTGACTTTATTTGGAAATATAGTCTCTGCAGATGTAATCAAATTAAAATGGGGTCATAATGGATTAGGGTGGGCCTTAATCCAGTGATTGGTATCCTTCTACAACAAGTGGGAAATTTGAACACAGAGGCACATACGGAGAACACCAGGGAATGATAGAGACAAATACTAGAGTGATGTATCTACAAGGCAAAGAATGCCCAGGATTGCTGGCAACAACCAGAAGCTAGAAAGTGTCAGAGAAAGATTCTTCCCTAGAGCCTTGAGAGAAAGTATGGCCCTGCTGACACCTTGATGTTGGACTTCCAGCCTCTAGGACTGTGAGAGAATAAGTTTCCATTGTCTTAAGCCACTCAGTTCCTGGTAATTTTTTATGGCAACTCTAGGTAATTAACACATGGCTTTTCCTACTTCTACCCTCAGCACTGTATTTTCAAAGATCTTAGGAAATATTTACATTACCTGTTTAAACATTCATAAAATATCTCTAAAAAAAGATAACCAAGAAACTGACAACACTGGTTGCCTTTGAGAAGGGCTTTTTACTAAAAGACTTTTTACTAAAATACCCTTTTGAATTCTAAATATTTTATTTATTTATTTACTTATTTAGAAAGAGAGACAGTGGGGGTATGGGGCAGGGGGAGACAGAAAGAGAGAATCTCAAGCAGACTCCGCACTGAGCATGGACTCCACGTGGGGCTTGATCTCACAACCCTGAGATCATGCCCTAAGCCAAAACCAAGAGTCAGATGCTTAGCCGACTGAGCCACCCAGGTGCCCCTAACTGTCCAGTCTTATCAAGAAATATCTTTAGTCATCTGCCTCTCTCTTTTAAGCTATTTGCTTGAAGATAGAAAGCTACAATGCTGGCAGCTGAAATAAAGTTGCTCTCCATGATATTCCTTAATTACTGACTTAAATGAAGAGCCATTGTTACACTTCCTCATTTAAAGACTTATCCTAGGGGCGCCTGGGTGGCTGAGTCAGTTAAGAGTCTGCCTTCAACTCAGGTCATGATCTTCAAGTCCTGGGATGGAGCCCTGTATCAGGCTCTCTACTCAGCAGGAAGTCTGCTTCTCCTTCTGACCCTCTCCCTCCGCTTGTGCTGTCTCATTTTCTCTCTCTCAAATAAATAGATAAAATCTTTAAACAAACAAAAAAAGACCTATCTTATGAGCAGATAATTCACATGGATGAATTAAGAACAGCAAACTCATCAGACAGTTTGAGACTGAAACCAATAAGGTATGTGTAGTGAATTATATAATTTGTAGTGTTAGACAAAACGGGCCCGAGGGCCTTTCAACATCAAAGCCTCCGGTAGAGAGGAATGCAAGGCAACTCAGGCCCTTCAGCAAAACACTCCTGTAAGACAACTCTCCACAATATTGGTGATCAATGCATATTTTATGAATCGAATCAAATTAAAAGGCTAAAATGAAGAACAAGAAGAGACTTTAGAATTCTCGAGTGTATGTCCTCTGTAATCCTCTAAAAATGAGCCCCAGCTTCTCCGGGTTGGAATACTGACTTAACTTTGCCATGATTTTTCCATGCCTCAATTTCCTCACCTGAAAAATAGAGTAACCATAATATCTGCCTCTTAGGGTTGTTGATCAGGGGAGGTGCAGTAGATGTAGTAGCTGCAACTGGTGCTCTGCCTGGCTCCATGGGGGGCTCCATCTTCTTTCAGCTGGGATTTCCCAGCTGCCCCCCCTTCTCCGCAGAACTGCCCTGGACTGAGAGCAGCCATCTCCTCCTTCAAGTTACCCAACCCCGCCCATGGTCCACAGCCAATGACCAACTGATATGAGGCTCAAAGGAGACCCTCTCCTCTCAAGACAGGAATAACTCAAGGGTGTGCCTTGCATTTCAGAGCCTCTCTGTAAGGAAACCACTTCCTTGCTCAGCTTCCCTCACTCTTTTCCTTTCTTGCCTTCCTCCCTTCTTACAGGTTATTCCTAAAGAACATTCCTGCAATACATCCCATACACCTGACTTCCTGCCAGGCTCTACTCCTAAAAAACCCAAGCTAAGAGAGGAGGTAAAGAGCCTCAAACGGTATAAAGAGTCAATCATTTTCATTGTTATTACTTAATTATTCAAATTTAGGGCAAGCAGAAAATCAAAGGACCTCTGACATGCTCTAATCCCACCGGAAGGCTTACATAGCAAAGTGGTGATATAAAACCCAAAAAGAAAGAAAATTACTTGAGTGAGTTTACTTCCAGTGTAACACTGAGGAGATAAATCGGGAGCCACAAAGAGCTAGACTAGCCCCACTTAGATTTTGTTTTTTAAGACCTGTGATATAAGGCCGAAAATGAATGTTATGTGCTGCCTTGACATCTGGTAAAATCAGAAAGTGGCCTACATACAAGTTCCTCTCCCCACTCTGCTTTGAAGGATAATGTCCTCTAGTCAAAAAATTCTTCTCCTTATTAAAAAAAAAGATTTTATTTATTTATTCACAAGACACACACACAGAGAGAGAGAGAGAGAGAGAGAGAGAGAGAGAGGCAGAGACACAGGCAGAGGGAGAAGCAGGCTCCATGCGGGGAGCCTGATGCGGGACTCAATCCGGGACTCCAGGATCACACCCTGGGCCAAAATCAGGTGCTAAACCGCTGAGCTACCCAGAAATCCCTTAAACAATTCTTCTTATACAGGGATTGAGCACAGCTCCTGCTTATCCCTGAGTGGTGGGGTGCAGTTCTATGCCAGCCTTTCGAACTATCCAAATGAGCTGGGATGCCTGGCGAGCTCAGTGGTTGAGCATCTGCCTTTGGCTCAGGTCGGGATCCTGGAATCCAGTCCCACACTGGGCTCCCTCTGCAGGGAGTCTGCTTCTCCCTCTGCCTATGTCTCTGCTTCTCTCTGTGTGTCTCTCATGAATAAATAAATAAAATCTTTAAAAAAAAAAAAGACTTAAAAAAATGAGCCAATCACATCCTCGCACAAGAACCAGGGGTTGCCTCATCTTCTTGATACCATCAAGCCTGCTTCTCACAGCCCTGGGTTGTTCACTCTGCTCCTTAATGCAATCCCCATGTAACCCTACACGGCATATGGTATTATTCTCCTCCCCTAGACTGTGAGAATATGTGACCAATAAACTGTTGTCCATCTCATCTACCCAGTGGCTGGTCTTGTGTGTTCAGCCATTCCCAGAACTCTATGGTGGAAATTCCTCCATCACCAATGGGGTGAAAAGGAGGCAATTAAAACAGACCCTTGGGGCAGCCCTGGTGGCTCAGCGGTTTAGTGCTGCCTTCAACCCAGGGCATGATCCTGGAGACCCAGGATGGAGTCCCACGTCAGGCTCCCTGCATGGAGCCTGCTTCTCCCTCTGCCTGTGTCTCTGCCTGTGTGTGTGTGTGTGTGTGTGTGTGTCTCATGAATAAATAAAAATCTTAAAAAAAAAAAAGACACTTATTGGGGCACCTGGGTGGCTCAGTGGTAGAGCATCTGCCTTCAGCTCAGGATGTGATCCTCAGTCTGGGGATCGGGCTCCCTGTATGGAGCCTGCTGCTCCCTCTGCCTGTGTCTCTGTCTCTCTCTCTGTGTCTCTCATGGATAAATAAATAAAATCTTTAAAAGAAAAAATAAAACAGACCCTTATTACTAGGGCTTGTAAGAATTCTTACAGTTTTTTAAACCTCTCCATTGTTTTGTTAAACAAATGGAGAATTATATATTTTCATATATGAAATCAAAAAAAGGCGCGCGTGCACGTGTGTGTGTGTGTGTGTGTGTGTGTGTGTTTAAGAAAGATTAGGGTAGGAGAAGTTGGAAGAATGTCTATTTCTGTAGCAAACACAGGAAAGAGGCTCTGTATGTGTATGGGAGGTGGGGGTGGATGAGGCAGGGCTCAGCTCTGGCCAGAGGGAGAAAGGAAGAAATGAACAACTTGATGCTGTGACAAAGTTGTGGCTCAGGTAGAAGCATCACTGCTTCTTGTTACATCAAAGTGCTTCCTACTGGAACAAAAACTAAGATTCAGTGGGAAGAGACCAGTGCTCAAAGGGTAAAGGAAGTAAAGGCACTTGGTCAGAAAAGAAAAATCAATGAGGAACTGGTGAAATATCCATTATTTGTCAAGAAATCCTGACACTGATTCTTATTCATGCAGAATTTGAGAGATGAGATATGGTTTCTCTCACCACTTTTAGCTAAGGTCATCAAAAATCTTGGCTGCCTCTTAAGCGTGCAATATCTCAACCTTGGTATCAGCATAGTTATGAGATCACTGGGGACAAGCTGAAGGAGGTGCCCGGTTTTAGAGGCTAATAGGAGAAAGCTTTCTGATAATTTCCAAAGCAAATCCCTCCTGGACTTCTAATTCAGTTCAACTCATGAATTATGCACTGAGTGCCTCTATTATACAATACCTAATGTACAGTGTTTCTCCATGTGTGCACCTATGATAGATGAGAGAATCTGCCCTTTTAACAAGTCCACAGGTGATTACTGTGTGTGAGAAGTAATACTTGAAAAGATACAACGGAGAAAAAGATACAGGTGAAGCCCTGGCATTAAAATACAAGAGCTCTCTGCCTCTCTCTCTCTCTCTGTGTGACTATCATAAATAAATAAAAATTAAAAAAAAATACAAGAGCTCTCTGCCTCTCTCTCTCTCTCTCTGTGTGTGACTATCATAAATAAATAAAAATTAAAAAAAAATACAAGAGCATTCTTAAAAAAAAATTGGTTAGAGGGAGGGGGTTATTGTTAAAAAAAGAAATAAGTAAATTACAAGAACATGTAGACTGAGTCACAGTATTAATGGACCAAGAGGAAGGGCAGAAGCAGTCAAAAAGGTGATGAAGGTGATTGTTCAGCCTCCTGAAAGGTAGGGAGGTTAACCTGGGTTTTGAGAATGAGGAGGATTTAAACAGACACAGAAAGTATTCCACACAATCACGTGGTGATGGAAATGCACATGCAATTCAGCAAATATTCATTAATTACTAAAAAAACAACACCACCACCAAACATCACATCAAGTACAATGGTTGCCATTTTAATTTGGCTGACGCCCTATTTGAGGGAGACAGTTTTGGTTACAAGTGACAAAAAAAATCCACTTTAAACTCATTCAAATCATAAAAACTACAACTAAGAGGTCCCACAGTATTTCTTCATTCAGGTGAGACTTGACCCTGCAGCTCATGCAATGCCACCAAGGACCTGGTTTCTTCTAGTTTTCTCTCAGACTTCCATGGTGTTGGCACCACCTCAGGGCTTTCACGCCAATCCCTTGGCTTGCCCCTCATTGTACCAAAAGGGCAGCTCAAGTCCAAACCTCCCATCTTCACACTAACTCAGTAGGATGACAGATGTTCTCTTTCTCTAGCCTCTGCCTATCTTTCAGCCCCATCCTGAGTCATGTTCTCACTTGCTCTCTGCGATTCACTTCCATTGGTCTATTTCAAGCTCATCAAATATGCTATCTTACTTCTATCAGAGCACATAGATTTCCATGGTGTAGTCTTCCTCCTCTTTGCCTGGGTAATGCACACTCAAACTTCAGCTCCAAGCTTAAATTTTAGGACCTAAAGTCAGACCTCCTTGCCATCCCCACCTACCACATAAGTCAGCCCCTGGTATAGGCTCTCAACACTAGTGTAGTACTCCTTCATGGCAATATATTATTACAGCCATTTGATCAGTGTTTGTCACTTCCATGAGAACAGAAACTATGTCTGGTTTTGTTCACCATTGTATCCTTAATATCAAGCAATGTCTGGACAGTGGGAACTCAATACATATTAGTTGGTTGGATAGATGGATGGATGGATGGATGGATGGACGGATGGACAGACTTGGCTTCAAAACCTGGCCATGTAGCTAATTAGCCATGTAACCTTCAGCTTTTTTGAGATTCAGTTCTCTCAGTTGTGAAATGAAAAGGTTGGACTAGTTGACCTTTAAGATCTTTTCTGAATTTAAAACACTGAGTTCATAAAGTGTTACGGGCAAGTTTAACCACAGGCATCCCGAAACCAAACTGAAAAGTGATGCTTTTGGTTACTCTGTTATCTTTTCACAAATGTTATTTTTAATCTAATTCTGACTTTGTGTGGTCTCGTGCAGTAGTTAGCAATCTGGAGAAATTAGTATCCTACAACTGTTACCAAGCAGCTGGAATTGTCAGATAGCTAATACGAGTCAGAAAAAGATAGGCTGACAGTCTAGGCAAATGTTAAATGAAATGTTACTGAGAGCATTTTACACATGTTCCTTTCCCCACCCCACTCCACCCAACCTCAAAATTGGCAATATTCAAAGTAAAGGGTTGATTTGGTTTAACGCACTGCTAAAAATAAAATTTCCATCTTTGAGTGATGTTTAACACAAAACATTATAATATTGAAATAGTTTTATTTTGAATGTATAAAATAGCCTGAGTGTATTCAAAGTCGTAGAAATTTGACTAGATCTTAAATATATTTCCATTCAGGGTCCAATTCATAGTCATCTATTTGTGCATTTAAAAAGAAAATACAATTCATCTTTTCACTTGACATGCCTCTGAAGCACAAAATAAAATTTCCTACCTGCTCCCCCATTTAACATCTGGATCTGAACTATAATCTGCCTATAAATAAGAAATGAGAATTTTGATCAGACAGCTTTGCAATCTGTTCGAAGCAGTCTGGGAATACTTGATTGCATAACAAATCTCCGAGTAAATTAAGTGGTGTTAAGACAGTTTAACTACCATAAAATATTTTATTATATTCTATATCCCCTTAAAAATTTATACTTTATAATGAAGTGATGCAGCCAGAGTCCTGATCCAGAGGAAGCACTACATGGAAATGTCCCTGTAAAAAGGAACTCCCCTTTCTGAGGAAACCGAGGCCCCATTGTTCCTTACATTTCCTCTCCTAAGTGCCTGGGTTAGGAATTGGCTAACTGTTCCCCAAACCCATTTCCATTTCCTCCTTGGCTCCCAAGCAGGATACATTTCCCAGCCTCCTGTGTGATAGAGTCTTGACCAATGGAATAGAGGTAGGAAGTTATACACCCCACTTCCAGGCCCAGCCTATAAAATCCTCCCATGTATCCTTTACCCTCTCTCCTCCCACACGTTGAAGATGGCCGAACTAGGTCAGCCGTGTTTGCTGAACACTGTGTGGGGCAGAGCCTCTCTCCACTTTCTCATATTTTCTTTTTTTTTTTTTTAAAGATCTGTTTATTTGAGAGAGAGAGAGAGCAGAGAGAGGAGCAAAGGAATAGAGAAACCTGAAGTAGACTCCTCACTGTACACAGAGCCCAACATGGGGCTTGATCCCAGGACCCTGAGATCATGACTTGAGCTGAAATCAAGAGTTGGATGATGGGCAGCCTGGGTGGCCCAGCGGTTTAGCATCTGCCTTCAGCCCAGAGCCTGATCCTGGAGACCCAGGATTGAGTCCCACATCAGGCTCCCTGCATGGAGCCTGCTTCTCCCTCTGCAAGTGTCTCTGCCTCTCTCTGTCTCTCATGAATGAATAAATAAATAAATAAATAAAATCTTAAAAAAAAAGTTGGACGCTTAATGACTGAGCCATCCAGGTGCCCCCACCTTCTCATATTTTCAATCAAATTAGAGCTAGTAAAAGAGGGACTGCATTATCTCATCTCTCATTCTTAGAATCTCAAGCTTCAGAGCACAGGACACTACCAAATCTACAGTGTTGGTTTATTGTCTTTTTTTTAAGGTAACATGAGTTTATCCACCCTACCTGATTGTCATTTTGTTTCAGTAGGTTTTAGCCACTATGAAAACACAAAGGGTCAAGACCAGACCAAACAAATCTCAATGATGGGTCTTGTTATCAATTTTGCTTTTATCAGTCACCATCAGTGGATCACAGAGTGCTCCCCCCTTGAACAGAGGCTCCTTAACCAAGTTAGGATCTATATTCAGCTGCTAGTTACGGAGACTAGAGATAAGAATGGCTTAACTAAAACAGACGGTTATCTCCCTCTCCATGTAAAAGAAGTCCGTAGCTAAGCAGTGCAGCTCGATGGTGTCATCCTGGACCCAGACACCTACTATATTCCTATTCCTTCATTATTAGAGTATGACTACCATTCTCAAGGCCACCTCATGTTCCATAATGGGCACTGGGGATCCGGTCATCACGTCTGTGTTCCAGTCAGGATGAAGGGGAAGGAGTGAAAAGTATAAAGTACACATGCTACCTATCTATGTGTCCCTTTCATAAAAAACAGAAACAGACAAACACCCCACCTTTTACTGTGAAGTCCCATTGCATGCAGACAATTTCAGCATGCAATTCGTTGCCAACACCTTGCTACACAGGAGGCTGAGAAATGGGTTCTTTTAGCTGTGCAGGAAAATATCTCAACTGTTTTAATAGAAGAAAGAAATAGAATACCCCTAGAAGCGGGTCTTCTCTGTTATAGCCATTTCTTAGGTTTGGTTGTGAAAAGAAAGTTTTAATTAAAAAAGATTGATGAGGGGATCCCTGGGTGGCGCAGTGGTTTGGTGCCTGCCTTTGGCCCAGGGCGCGATCCTGGAGACCTGGGATCGGGTCCCACGTCGGGCTCCCGGTGCATGGAGCCTGCTTCTCCCTCTGCCTGTGTCTCTGCCTCTCTCTCTCTCTCTCTCTCTCTCTGTGTGACTATCATAAATAAATAAAAAAATTAAAAAAAAAAAAAGATTGATGAGATTTTTCCTGTGCTACCAGATGAATGTGTTCTATTTATGAGAGCTACCGATCGAATTCAACTGCCTTCCATAAATTTGCACATATTGTTTATTGATTGCCCTGTCTATATAACCTATTCATTTTGTACTTTCTTTCCTCTCTGGGTAAAAGTAAATTATTATTATTTTCTTCATTGTATTAGAGGGCTTCTAGGCTACCTACCCAGCCCACCAGCTCCCCTCTGTGAGAAGGGCTCTCTCAGACAAGAGTGGTTCCTGAGTCACATTTATGACTACCTAACCTGCCCTTTGGCCCTTGAACATTCGGGCAGGGATAAAAATTTACCCAAGCTGAGCAGACCTGTTTCTCTCTTATGAGAATGTGGAGCTAGGATCAAATTCACAAGTCAGTCTCCACTAGTCGTTTGGACAAAGGATATGTAGGGTACCTGGGTGGCTCAGTGGTTGAGTGTCTACCTTTGGCTCAGGTCAGATCCCTGAGTCCTGGGATTGAGTATCGCATCAGTCTCCCCGCGGGGAGCCTGCTTCTGTCTCTGCCTCTCTCTCTGTATCTCTCATGAATAAATAAATAATCTTTAAAAAAAAGAAATGAAATGATAGAGGCAGACATCTCCTACCATGTTTATGCCAAGAGAGTGAGTTTGCAGACAGAGGAGAAGGAAGCAGGGATGGTGCAGCCTTTGTTTTGCAAATCAGCATTGTCTGCATTTATCTCCCCAAATATTACATCCAAATAGAGGAACTGGAAGGACCATAAATAGCTGGTATAACTAGTGTCAAGACTGCACAAATGATTAAGACATGGACCCTATCCAGGAATTTATAATTTGCTATCGTGACTCTCAACCAACTCCAGTATTGTATATGCACATCAAGTCATATCTAGCAAGAAGGAACTCAGATCTCTCAGGTGGAAGATGACTCAAGGAGGGAGATGAGAAGGGGGAGATGACCCCATTGCTTTCTTAGAAGAAGGAAACTCTTTCAAAGGTTTTATTTTTTCCTCTCTGACCTGATTTTTACCTAGTCCCCTGTTTTTACGCATTCTGTATAGATAGCTCCATGGAGAAGAGCATGAAAAAGAATGCCAAAGCAAAGTAAACAAAAGAAAAACATCTATACATAACTATTTTTAGCTAGTTTTCAAATCAAAAAGCTCAGAATTATGCCAGGTTATGAAAGTCTATAAAACTTTTAATGCAGACACAAGAAAAGAGCAACACTTTTTCTTAGTCTTCCCTTTTCACTCTGATCTGCTTTGCTTTAAAAAAAAAATTGACTTTCCTGCCTTCTGGAACTTTTTACCAGCAGGAGGTGAGAAATCATATAAATTGCTGGAAACGAATGGTAACAGTCAGTCATTTCTTCTATAATGGGCCATTAGATTGGTGTATTTGCATGTATCATTAAGATTTATAGCAAATTCTCTAATGGAATGACAATGCTAGAGATATAGTCTGTCTAATACAATTAAAATGTAGGCTTCTGGGGCAAAATTACTACACATTTTCCTTGGAGGAGAAAAAAATGCCATGAAAATAACAGTGAGAATAAAGAAGCTATTCTGAACGCTTTTGTCCAATTTTACCATTTTTCTATTGTAACAAAAGTCATGAATTTCACATTAGCTGGTGAGTCTTCTGGGGTGAATTTTTTTTTTTTTAATGCAGAACACAGGATAATCAAGATTAGGAGCATTATCTTTTATTTGTTGATGGAAAAGGCAAATGCTTTTGGGGTACAATTATCAGTGAAGACCAATGTTATGTCTCCACAAAAAAGTGTAGGAGCGTTCACCTGAGCAGTGCTTCCTGGTGGCAGATAAAAGCTGGAATTAGGTACAGATTCTCAAAGGGGATGGAACAAGAAGTGAGGCCTTGTTCAGAGACGCACATAGGTCTATCCCAACTTTGAGATTGTTTTTCAAAAGTTTCTGGTGCCAGATTTAATTTTCATGCCTCCTTTTCTCATCAGTACTTGGAACTACTGGTCAAACACCCCTTATCTCCAGTGGAAGGCGTCTCCAGTGAATACTGCTCCCTTCTATTCCTGGAAATGACAGAACTGCCCCATTACTCCTTGCATTGTTGCCACTGCTCCCTGGCATCTGACTCACTCCAGGGAAACCATAAAACCATACGGAAATCAAACCCAAAGTAATTCTACATGTGGAAGAGTTTGGGGAATACCTCCCCAAGCCTGTAGTTTTATACTGATTTTTTAAGTGAATCTAAGCATTTTGGAGACTGTATTTTTTAACCATAATATTAATCTAACATATTAAATATTATGCTTATATTCTACAGAAAGGTAGGAATTATAAAGAGAGGGGAGAGAGCTGGATTCAAAAACCAGTAGCTTTAACATGTATTTTTTTTATTTTTTTTTAAATGAATAACTGAAGTCTGTCTCCTGGCATCAGAAAAACATTGTAGAATATTTTTCAGAGGTGAATTTTGGTTATTTGAAATTTAGTGATATGATGGGTTTTAGCTATATTCAAATGGATCGTTATAAATGGAGTATGGCTAACTCAGGGGTGCCAGAACCCTGAAGGAAAGAAAATATTAAAGAAAAATATGTGGTTTATTACACATGCAGAAGCTTTGAAACTTTCTAAGTCATACTTGAAATGTCTATGGTGTACTTTATTACAAATGAAGAAATAGAGTGTGAAATTAAGTGAATTACTGAGTGGTCAATCAATTTAAGTACATAAAGTGGAATATTCACTGAACTGGTTACATAATATTACTTATTATGTAGAGAGAGCCATTGTGGAATGCATATACTTTGAAAACAATCCTGAAGTGTGTAAAAGCATGTTATTAGTGCTTTCTGCAGATATTCTCCCAAATGTTACATCCAAGTAAATGACCTGGAAGGACCACAGATAGTGGTGGCTCTAGTATTAGGTGCCTTCCAAACTACTCTTATTATTATGACCTAACCAATACAATCTCAAACCGTTCTCTCTCTGGTCCCTTCTATATGGCACATTGAAATCAGCATGCAATTTCATAATTTTTTTTGTCTACCTCATCCCCAGCCCCACCCTTATCTTCAGTGCATATTCCTGTTTACTTATTCACTTATGAATTTATTTATCAATCTATAAGCAACCTGAGGACAGAGACTATATGTAATTCATCTTGGTATCCTCAGTGCCTGAGACATGGTGGGTATCCAGTAAATGTTTGATGACAGCTTAATTATGAATCTCAGTCATTTGTTAGAGTTGGGATCTTGGACAATAAATGGAAATCTCGGGGCACCTGGGTAGCTCAGTTGGTTAAGTGTCTGCCTTTGGCTCAGGTCACAATCCTAGGGTCCTGAGATCAAGCCCCACTTCGGGCTCCCTGCTCAGTGGGGAGTCTGCCTTTCCCTCTCTCTCTGCCCCTCCTCCCCACTTGTATGCTCTCGCGCTCTCTCTCTCTCCTAAATAAATAAATACAATCTTTCAAAAAATAAAAAATTAAAATAAATAAATGGAAATCTCTGAGGCTCAGGTCTCCTCATCTACAAAGTAAGGATTAACAATAATACTCGCTTACATCATGGAGTTACTTTTAGAAATAACGTTGTCAGAATATTTGGTTTTTATTACATTGTCATCATCTTTATTACTATTATTATTCTCATTATGAATTTTCAACTATTACCCAAGAAAAGTGATTGACTCAGTCCTCTCAAATGTATATGACTGAATTTAAACTTGAAAGATGAAGCTTGACTCATGAGAAGAGGATAATAATGGGCAATATGTTTTCACTGGAGAATCTGTGTTAGCAGCAAGAGCCTTGTTTGTTAAAATTCAGACACAGATACACAATGAGTATGGTACAGGAATAATTGCAGCGTCTCCATGGTTACAAAAACTCTTGTCAACACCCATTGTTCTATTTATACCTTGGGAGACATGTCACCACATTTCTATAAATAGAGTAGAAATTAATTCATTTCAACAATGATCATGTGCAAACCTACAATCCTCTGAGGAATAAAGGAACTGGACTGGAGTATAACGGAGGAATGTGTCATTTAATGGGTGTAATGGGCCACATGTCTGAAAAAGAGTCAACACAGCAAAGAAGAAAGTTTATGAAGGCAAATGAGGCTTCCCAAGATCTTCAGCAAGTGACTGCTTGGGGGAGAGTGATCTTGAGAAGCTGAGCAACCTTACACTCTACTTCCTCCTGACCATTCATTCAGTTGAGATACAAAACAAAATGATGATTGGGAGGTTTCAGATTAAATATGGCAGGAAAAATGATTTTCTAGAAAGGCTATGAAATTAGGAAGAATGAGCAAGATGACAGGAAATGAGAGATGGCCATAAAATTTTGAAAGCTGGAAAGCAGATGGCTAGGTGGTAACTGGAGTAGCATAAAGCTAAAACCTAAGTGTCCACTAGGATTCAGGGTCAGGTAGTAGTGGCAAGAAAAAGCCAATTTGAGTCACAGAAGCCCAGGGATGCTCAAAAATTGGCAGGACCAGGTGCTTCTGAAGGTTTTGTGGCAGAAGGCCAGAAAAGAGCCATAACTGAGGGCAAGGGTGCTGCGCTAAAACCAGAGGGATTAATTCGGTTATTACATTCCAAACAGTGATATGCTCCCAACCCCTTCTCCTACTTGGCTCTGAGAATATCAGCTGCCAGTCACTTAACTTCCCAGGTAGGATAATGATTCCTGGGAAAGCACTCACAGATACTAGTATATGGGAGTCTCCAATGGAACATCCAAGCCCCCTCTTAATCAACCTATGGTAAGGTCCGTCAACCGTCAAGCCTGACCAATGCACAGTTTCCACTAAACTAAGGTTTTCTGTGTTTCACTCCTAGACCACCAAGAATTTTCCTTTAAAGAAAGTTTCTGGGGGATCCCTGGGTGGCACAGCGGTTTGGCGCCTGCCTTTGGCCCAGGGCGCGATCCTGGAGACCCGGGATCCAATCCCACGTCAGGCTCCTGGTGCAGGGAGCCTGCTTCTCCCTCTGCCTGTGTCTCTGCCTGTGTCTCTGCCTCTCTCTCTCTCTCTCTGTGTGTGACTATCATAAATAAATAAAAATTTAAAAAAAGTTTCTAACATGAGAGACAAAGAACCAAAATGGAAAAAAAAAAAAAAAAAGAACCCAGAGAAAACAGAAACAATGCAGAGTGCAGAGGAAAACTATACCTCATTATAAATAATATCCTAAAACAGTAAGAGATTGCATCGGCCAAGGAGCAAAACAGCATGCTACACAGAAAGAGGCAATCTAAGAAGCAATAAAGAGTTCTCTGAAATTAAAATATAACAGAAAATAAATCAATAGAGAAGTCATATGATAAAGTGGAAGAAATTTTACAAATAGTTAAATAGAAAAGAAAGAAATGGAAAATACAAGCAAAAAATAAGAAAATCAGAGGCTCAATCTATAAGGTCCAAGATTGAACCATAAGAGTTCTAGAAAGAAAGATAAAAGTGGAGAGGAGAGGGACGCCTGGGTGGCTGGGTGGTTGACCGTCTGCCTTTGGCTCAAGGCGTGATCCCAGTCTGGGGATCGAGTCCTGCATCGGGCTCCCTGCAAGGAGTTTGCTTCTCCCTCTGCCTATGTCTCTGCCTCTTTCTCTGTGTCTCATGGATAAATAAATAAAAATATTTTTTTTAAGTGGAGAGGAGAAAACAATAACAACAAAATAATTAAAATTTCCCAAAACAGAATACAAGGCCAAGTTAGTGCCCAAGCACCTTACCCTTGCTAAGTAAGGTATTACTATAAAATTTCAGAACACTGGGTATATGGGGAAGATTCTAAAATCTTCCAGAGAAAAATATAGCTCACAAATAAAAAGCTAAAGAAGCAGACTGGCTAGGAGACAGTGGAACAATGCTATCACAATTCTAAAAAAATAGTTTTGACATAGAATTTTATACACAGCCATCTCATTAATCTGTTTTGATGGTAGTTTAAAAATATTTTCAGACATGTAATATCGCAAAAACATGTAAGGTCTCAAAAACCTCAGGAAACTACTGAGATGTTGTGATATTGTGAGTTATATTTATATTTATTCTTATTTCTTATTAGAAATATATATTTGGTCTTCATCTCAGTCCTGGCACAGAGTTCCTCAAACACTTGGAATCTCCTGTGAGGAGAAAAATAGAGATGTCATCTGTTATGCTAATGAGGTGGCTTTTGGAAAGCACCTAAGGATGGGGGCTGGGTGCCTCTGGAGCCAATCACGTGATTAGAGTAGTGGAACTTTCAGTCCTACCCCCCTAATCTCTGGGGAGGGAAGTGGGGCTGGAGATCAGTGTCTAGTCACCAATGACCAATGATTTATTTCATCAATCATATCTATGTAATGAAGCCTCCATAAGAACACAAAAGGGCGGGACATCTGGGTGGCTCAGGGACACTTGGGTAGCTCAGCGGTTGAGCCTCTCTGCCTTTGACTCAGGGCGTGATCCCAGGGTCCCAGGATTGAGTCCCACATCGGGCTTCCTGTGTGGAGCCTGCTTCTCCCTCTGCCTGTGTCTCTGCCTCTCTATGTCTCTCATGAATAAATAAATAAAACCTTAAAAAAAAAAAAAAAAAAAGAACACAAAAGGGCAGTTCTGAGAGCTTCCGGTTGGTGAACATGTGGAGATGTGGGAGGAGTGATGCGCTCAGAGAGTATAGAAGCTCTGTGCCCCTCTCCCCATACCTTGTCCTATGCATCTCTTCCATCTGGCTGTTCCTGAGTTATAACCTTTATAGTAAACCAGTAATCTAGTAAGTAAAATGTTTCTGAGTTCTGTGGGCCACTCTAGCAAATTAATCAAACCCAAAGAGGGGTAGTTGTAACCTCCAATCTATAGTCAGTAGGTCAGAAGCACAGGTGGTAACCTGGACTTGAGATTGGTTATCGGAAGTGGGGGATTGATTTAAAATAAAGAGATAAAGCCCAGAAAAAAAAAAAAAAAAAAAAAACAATAAAATCAATAGTGCTTGACTCTTAGAAGTGGGCGATGGGTGGAGAAAGGTGGGGGAAGAGATAATTCATTTTCACTGAAAATCTTATAGAACCATATGTATTTGTAAAGTATGATAAAAATTAATTTTTTAAAAACAGCATTGCTGTACATCTTCCATTTCCCCCTCAGATCTACTCTTTGCCCTGCTCCTCACCATCGAGTATCCTGGGAAACTGACTTATGAGGACCCCACTAACAGTCTTAGCTGAATTGGCTAAACAGCAGAGGTTGGAGGAAGAGGGGAGAGTGAGCCTAGGGCATTACCGTCACAACTCCCTCTGTATGTTGGCTCCACAGGCTGTCTCCATCCCTCCAATGAAGGTCACAACTCCAATTGGGTGATCCGTAAAGTTCTCTCTCCTCTTGCACTCCAGACCTAATAGTGGTCACAGCTCCACTGATCTATACTCAGGCACTGCACTCTCTCTTGGGATTTCTCTCCACTCTACTCCAACTTTTAAAAACAGATTCTTCATTAAAATTCTCTTCAAACTACCTAATTTGAATGTGTCATGTGTTTCCTGCCAGGACCCTGACTAATCCAGAGCTTTAGCTACATCTGCATCTAGATTGACTAGAAAGTAATGATAATTGTACTTTCTTAACAATTCATGCACATGTCTCTTCATTATAAATCTCTGGAATCATGGGTTTTTCTTAAGACTTACTGTTTTCAGAGTGCCTAGGTGGCTCATTCAGTTAAGCATCTGACTTGATCTCAACTCAGGTCTTGATCTTGGGGTTGTGAGTTCAAGCCCCACATTGGGCTCCATGGTAGGCATGGAGCCTACTTAAAAAAAAAAGAAAAAGAAAGAAAGACTTGCTGTTTTGGAGTAGCTATGAATTCACAGCAGATTTGAGAAGGTACAGAGATTTCCCATATCTCCTTGCCCCCACACATGCTCAGCTTCCTCTACTGTCAACATCTGCACCAGAGTGGGACATTTGTTATAACTGATAAACCTATACTGACACATGATAATCACCCCAAATCCACAGTTTACACTGTGGTTCATTCTTGGTGTTGTACATTCTATGGGTTTGGATAAATGTATAATGACATGTATTCATTATTGCAGCATCCCGCAGAGTATTTTCACTGCCCTAAAAACCCACCATGCTTTGCTTATTCATCACCTCCACTCACACACACAACCCCTGGCAACCCCTGATCTTTTTTATTGTCTCCATAGTTTTGTCTTTTCCAAAGTGTCAGATAGCTGGAATCATATAGTATATAGTTCGTGTCATTTTGAGATCTTTTTTTTTTCTAGTTATATACTCATTATAGAAAAATTGGAAAACAAAGAAATTAATCACTGTAATTCCACAAGCCTGAGTCAACAGATATTAACATTTAGGTGTGAAAACCTATAGCAGAGTCATGATTAAAGACCACTTCAGATGGATATTCTTTAGATGATGTTCAATGTTTGTACAGAGAAGAAGTATTGTAAAGGAATGGCAGGATATAGGGATGTTCAGTAGCCCCAGCCTCCATTAATGCTCCCAAGAGTATGACTCCAACCCCCAAATCCTATACTTCACTTAGCTATACTTTGAGTTCACCATCTTCACCTCCAAGCGACCTTGCAAAGTATTCTTCCCAACCATACATAGTGCTGTGCGCGAGAGAAGTTCTGTCAATACGGTTTTCTCCAGTGAAAAAGGTGACATTTCCAATGATGTTTTAGTGCTCCAATGACCTTTTACCCACCCCGCTTCTTAGCCATTTGTACCCCGGGATACTGCCCATGCCTTTCTTTCCACGCTGGTACCAAACTAAGCATGGTAAGAGGAGATCACTTCCGCGTTGGCAGCAGCAGTAAAGCTGAACTAAAACATGATTTGCAATTGTCCAGTTATCCTATAAAAACGTCAGCTCATCTTGTTTTACGGTCACCTCCACCAAAGTTTCTTCGTGAAGTGTTCACAAAGAGATATTAATTTTGATCCATAGCTGGTGTAAGGGGGGGAAAATCAAGTAAGAGTTATAAATACTTTAACTCGGATAAATGGAATGGCCTATAGATTAATGAACCTCATCGACAGAACATACCGTTAGGGAAAAGGAAAAACTTGTGTAATCAGGGAGTCAAAGTCTCCCTGCTGTTTAACTTTATATTGTTATTGCTAAAAGCACAGGAGCAATGGTGACATCTTGTGTCAGGTTAAAAAGTAACAGGATCTTAATTCTTTGTGGCATCTACTGGGAGTACTTCAGAAGAGCCCCAGCTGGCATTCATCTTTAGCTGCTCCTTTCAGCTGCAGATCGAATAATAAAACAGGGGCATTATCTTCTAGGGTGCAGAGATTATGCCTTCAGGAACAATGGAGGCAAACTCCAGGTGGCATTTGATGCATCTACCTGCCACCTCAAGATCGGGGCAACCAGGAGTCCCAGTGCAGTTCTTCAACTCAGCCTTTCCTGGTTGCCAGGATATCCTGGGTAAAGCACCTAGGGTCTGGGCCCATCCACCATCAGCCTGAAGCAGCCTGGTGGCAGCTGTGGAGCTCTGTAATAATTGCCCTTGTGATCCAACTGCTTCAGACATTTTCTTGATCTTATTTCCATGGCATGCCTTTGAATGACACGGGGCATGGCTAAAATTTCTGGAACCATTCTGGAACTGCTGGGGAGCCACTGCTCGTAGCAGACACCTGAGGAGCCAAATCTTTTGTTTCATGCACTCTTCATGAGAGCAGTGGTTTCTTAACCCTGGCCACACAAAATCACCTGGGCAGCTGATAAAATATCAACACCTGGGCCCATTCCAGACAATGAACTCAGAATTTCTGGGAGCTGAAGACAGACATTCTTTAAAAGTCCCCCCGTCATACTAGCATGCGACTTTCATTTGGTTCTCTTGCCCTGGGAATCCAGCTGCCATGCTGGAAGGAAGCCCAAGTCACATGTAAAGGCCATGTGCATCCTTGTGTATAAAGATGTAGGCCAAAATTAGTGCAAATCTCTGATTACATTTACTTAAAAAAACAACCAAAAACTTCTTAGGTTTATTGCGGAAGAGAGTATCCTTGTAAAATATATATATTAATTAAAAATTATTTCATTTAAAAATTTTAATCATTAAAAATTTTAATTACTTAAAAAATATGTTGTCATATAACTTTCTAGGAAGGTAAGTCTTTCCTCAAAATAGTTCTCTATTCTTGCCATCCTCAATCCTTCTCCTATTTTCCATGAAACCCACCTCAGTTTTACCTTTGACCTCCTCAATCCACTGAAGCTGCTTTCCACAGTTCACTAATGATCTTCCCATTGCTGAATCCCTGGCTGAGTCTTCTCTTACCTGACCTAGCAGCAGCATTTTGCACAGTCCATAATCCCTCCTCCTTGACACCCACTTCACTTGATTTCCAGGACCCTGACCTCTCTCATTTTCCTCGTCCCACTGGTTGCACCTTCTCAATCTCCTTTGCTGGCTTCCTCTTCTTTTCCTATAATGCTCCAGGGCTCAGCCCTGGCTCTTTTTTCTTCTCTGTCACTCCCTGTACGATCTTAACCTGTCTCAAGGCTTAAAATTCTACAAAATGCCTTTAATTCCCCCTCATTATATCTCCAACCCATACTTCTTTCCAATTCAGGCAGGGTCATCCAACTGTCTAGTCAACGATTCCATGTGACAGACATCTCAAACTCAACATTTCCAAATCCTTTCTCCCCCAACCTTCTCTACCAGCAGCCTTCCCCATCTCAGGTTATGGCAATATCTGCCTTCTATTTGCTCAGGCAAAAAAATCTTGACACATTCCCAACTCCCCCCATTTTCTGCTACCCCATTCAAGAAATTCTAATGGCTTTACTTTCAAAAATATCCACAATCTTATCTCTTACCACCTCACTGGCACCACCCTGGTCCAAGCACCTAGTTTCTTCCCTGGGTAACTGTAACTCTCTGCCTAAACTATAGGTCTCTGCCTGAATTTTTCCTTGCCATACACACATTTAAGCAGCCAGGGTGGATGGAACCTTCTATAACATTTCAGTTCATACCACTATCCCTGCTAAAACTTCTCCATTGGCTCCTCCTTTCCTTTCACACTCAGTGTCCCTTTTCCTGCTCCACATTTTTGGTTTTCTACTGCTAGTGTAAGAGAGGAAGATTTTTCCTTCTACTCTTCTAACTCCTTTGGCTAGTCTAATCATTAAATTGACATAAGAAAGGTTACCAGGAGAAAAACAAATTGTGTCTGAAAGAGTGCCCCAAAGACATGAGACTCACAGGCAGTCAGGCAATTAAGGCTTACGTGCCATCCTGAGCTAAGAAATGGGATAGGGGTTGGGCCTTCAACGGGGAGGAGGAGGGACACCTGGGTGGCTCAGTGGTTGAGCCCCTGCCTTTGGCACAGGTCGTGATCCCCAGGTCCTGAGATAGAGTCCTGCATCAGGCTCTCCGCAGGGAACCTGCTTCTCCGTCTGTCTCTCTCTCTCTCTGTGTCTCTTATGAATAAATAAATAAAATCTTTAAAAACACACACACACACAAAGAGAAGGAGGATAATTCATAGGACATAAGAAGAGCAGATGTTTGGTAATTCAATGTGTACCCTACCATACACGTAGGTCTTTCAGAGGAGAGTTATTTCTGGCAATAGCTCTTTCTGGGCCAGGCTCCCTCTCTAAATTCTTTTAGGCAGTTAAGGGAAAGGTAAAAGTTTTTCCTTGAATCTGCTGGGTCTTGATTGCCTTCGGCTCAAAATAATCCACATGTCAAAGTGGCACATTTTAGGGTGGCATGCATATTCTGCTCCCCCTCACTCATCTCCCCTTCTAGTATTACATGGTTTGCCTATTTATTGTGTCTTTTGTTTACTGTCTGTCTCTCCCCACTAGAATATAAGCTCTAGGAGGGCAGGGATCTCTGTCCATTTTCTTTGCTTATGTATTCCAAGCCCCTAGAATAATGCCTGGAACAATGAAGGCATTCCTTGCATATTTGTTAAATGAAGGAATGGATGAAAAGAAGGTATTGCTCTGTATGGCAGGATACCATAACTCCATTTACCTACCCCCTTAGAAAAAGGGCATGTAGACAAGATTTGTCTGCCTGCCTGACCCTCCACTTCCTCATGCAAGGTGTATTATCCTCTAGTTTCTCTTCAGGTTGCTCAGGTACACTCCAGTCAGGGCTCCTTTTTCTCATAGAGGTCCAGGCTACAAGATTAGGGCTTTTTCCTCTCCTTCCCCCATTTTGTTGGTCTCTTACCTTCCAGCTATGAATTATCAGCAAATTGTCAACAGGAAAGCCTCCAGTTAAACTAATTCCAATTAAACTAATTCATAAAGGTCTTTATGATATCTTTGTTCACTTTCCCAAATCTCTTCCCTAAACTCCCAGGCTGAGGATGAGCTATGGAATTAGCTTAATTTACCTTATCCATTTGTTCCTTAGCATTATAGTATGTTATTCCCAGGAATATTTGCATTTCAAAGATAAATGCTCCAAAGGGGCAATGCTTACTTGTTGACAAACTTTCATGAATTCCAGACCTCCATTATTCAAGATTCAGAAAAGGAAAAAATAAGATTTTAGCAATAGGAAAAGACAAAAAGAGGTAGTCCTTTCACTTATTCATTCATCAAATATTTTTTGAGCAACTATTATGCGTAGTCACTGTGCAAGGCATTGGGGATAGAGTAGAGATGAAGACAGACTGGGTCACACTCCCAGTGGAGCTCCAGTCAGATATCTGGATTTCAATGCTTTACGTAATGGCTTAACATTAATTAACATTCGTTCACAATCATTAATTTACACTTTTCTTCAAAGGTAAAAGCATGATCTCCTTAATTATTAGACACTGTGATCAGTTTTTCTTTGCTAGTCAAAGTACAAAGTAATTTTATGCTATTAATGAAAGGACCATTAAGATAATCCACAAGACAGGCTTGGGAAGAAAAAGCGTATATCCTAAGCAAAGTCAAAACATTACATTACCACTGAAGGAGAGCAGAAAATGCCACCTCAGAATGTGCCACTTTGATACGTGGATTATTTTGGGCCGAAGGCAATCAAGACCCAGCAAATTCAAGAACAACTTTTACCTCTCCTTTAATTGCCTATAAGAATTTAGAGAGGAAGCCTGGCCCAGAAAGAGCACTATTACCAGAGCTAACTCTCATCTGAAAGACCTACGTGTATGGCAGGGCAAACATGGAATTACCAAACATCTGCTTTTCTTATATCCTGCGAATTGTCCTCTCCCCCTTTGCAAGCCCAACCCCCTATCTCATTCCTTAGCTCAAAATAACATATAAACCTCAATTGCCTGACTGCCTCTGAGTCTCATGTCTTTGGGGCACCGGTACAGACAAAGTAAATTTGTTTTTCTTCTGTTAATTTGTCTTATATCAATTTAATGATTAGACCAGCCAAAGAACCTAGAAGGGAAGAAGAGAACATTTTTCCACCCCAACACGATCAAGTCAGCAAAGGACTTTGTTATTCCTCTTTTCTAAGCAGAAGGGTCAGAAACTGCATAAGCCAAAACTGACGTCTTTCTACATTCCACCTGTGTCGTTTTTTTAGAGTGATATTATGAGTCCCATTGGTCAGGTTGTGAACCTCCTCTGTTCCTTATTTTATAATGTGATTTTCAAGCCTTTCACACCTGACATAATCAGTGAGCCATCTTGTGAGGAAGGCATTGCAATCTCTATTTTGCAGGTGAGGAAATGAGGATTGGGAGGATAAAGGAATTTGCTAGAAGTGCTCACTGCAACATTTTAAAACCCAAATCTTGCTGCCTCTTAAGCTTATACTGTTTTCACTGTGACATGCTGCTTCCTGGATTGAGCTCAAAATTAATAACTTTCTAATTCTGGTGTGAGAATGGAAGGGGCTCTTCCTCATTTGGACAAGAAGAACCAAGAGGAAACTTAACTGGTTCTTGAATCTAACAGTAGTGGAAATAACAGCAGTGATAACAGAGCCTGGGTAAATCGTTTATTTTTTTCCTGCATCTCAGTTTCTTTAGGTGATGAATGGGAATAATGAAAGAGAAAAAGCTCAAAGGGACACCAGGCAAATAAATCTAATGTTTATGACAATTTGACAAAGGAACACTAAAAATTCTTACTAGTTTATTTCTCATCTATACTAACAAGACTATTATAAGAACACCTGGAAACAATAAACAACCAAGCTCATTCACAGACAGGACTATGGATAAGTGAATTGTGGTATATTCACCAAATGGAATATAAGAGCAGTAGTATAAAGGAATGAACTTCAGCTACAAACAGTGATATAAATGAACTGATGAATGTTAGAAACTTGAGTGAAAAAATACTATATACATTACAATGGCATTTTTTATAAAGTTCAAAATAAAGCAAAAATGAACTGTTCAGGAATGCATCTATGATGAAAGTGTTTTGTTTTTAATGAAAGGGAATAGAAAATTCAGAAGAGCAGTTATTTTGGTGGGAGAGGTAAAAATCATGGAGGAGAGCCCAGATATTAATGTTTAAACCCCTGTGTGTTTATATTTTAACATTTTCCACTGTATACATATGTGTCTATACACACACATCACATGATTATCCTGTATACAAAAATATTATGTAATAAAAATTTAAGATAAAAATGTTTTCTCTGTCATGATATTGAGAAGTAAATTCCTAAAAGATCTTAAGACCAACATATTTTCCTTGAAAAGTTCAGAATTTGTAAGGATTGAGAAGGAGGGGTGAAGTGAAGTTTCAATTCTGGCACTAAGGGCTCACAATACATTTCTCCAGCTAGCCTTTAGAGCAGCACTTATCAACTGATAGAGCAGTTTCTTGGAACTCAGGATCATCTTTCCAACCCAACTCTAAACACCTCAGAATTACTGACTGAACTGCCTCATTTAGCCAGCCAGCTCCCTTACACCAAATAAGACCATTTGACATATATGTAATCACCTTGAGGGTTTATCTTTTTTTTTTAAGCAAACTCAACCCCTAAAACATGGGGCTTGAACTCACAACCCCAAGATCAAGAGTTGTGTGCTCAACTTGCTGACCAAGCCAGCCAGGTGCCCCATTTGAGGGTTTATCTTTTGATTCAACACAACAAATCTTCAATCTGGAACACTGGACAAGCCAAAGACCAGGAGAATAATGATCATTATCAGCAATTTCTCATCATTCTTTGTGTCCTTAATGTTACAAGGAAAAAGTTCATGGAAGAACTCAGAAATACTTGGAAAAGCCTTGATTACAATTGAGAGTTTTCCTTTGGACTATAATTCTCAGAAATTATATGGTTTGTTTCCAAGGAGTAACAAAACCATATAGCATGTTTCTGCCTTGGTTTTAACCCCTCTTATCCTCATGTAAGTCTCACTGGCAGAGAAAGTGGGGAGGAGAGAGGGGAAAGTGGGGATGAGGAAGGGAGAGGAGAGAGATAGAAGAAGAAATGGAGAGGAAAAAAGTGAGGAAGAAGAAGGAGAAGGGAGAGGAAAAGAAGTGGGGAGGGAGGGGAAAGTAAAGATGGGAAGGAGAAAAGAATGGAGGGAGGGGCTGGAGGGAAAAATGGGGAAGAGGGAAGACAGGTAGGGAGGTGGGAAGACAAGTGGGAGGAGGAGAGACAGGTGGGGAGAAAGAAAGGAGCCAAGAGCAGGAGGAGAAAGTTACACAGTCTAAGGGACCACTCTTCCACATGCTGTGCTAGATTATTTATTATATACAAGTTATCTCATTGACTTCTCCCAACAACCTTGAGAGGTAAGCCAAGAAACTTGAGACTCAGTAAAGATAGAAGCCTTAAAGTGACAAAGCCAATAAGTGACTGGATTTAACTCTAGATCCTTCTGACTTTGAGACAAAGTTCCTACCAAGTGCCCACCTCTGCGATTTGGAATTCCAGAACAAGGTAATGTACCCAGGAACAAGGGCCTGGAGCACAGCAATAAGATGGGAATCCCAAATACGTGGACATCAGAAAGTTTCACATCACTAAAAAGAAGAGTATTTGATCATTATAGTCTAGTCTTACTAGTGATCTCATTGACCGGGAGGAAGACAAAAGAAATGGGACAGACACTTAATTCTGAACAGCCAAGAACAATCGATTAAACAGAAGTGTGAAGAATCTTTGAAGAAAGAGATAGCATTATCTAAAAATTCAAAAGGCAAGGAAGGTAAAGCTGGATGCAGACTTTTAAGAAAAAAAAAAAAACATTTCTAGTGATTCACATAAGAGAAAATCACAGAAGAGATAGTATCAGGGACTCCAAGCTAGAAGCTCTAAAAATAAAATTCTGCCTATTTAATAGAATACTAAAACACCACTTAAGACTATAATAGGAAAAATTTTGCTATGAGCTCAGGTATTCAAAAGAATAAGAATTGGCCATACAATCACTCCTAATTCAGGGAAGAGTTCAGGCATCAAAAACAAAGTAAAGGAGGTTAATCAAAAATACAAAAAGAGGGACGCCTGGGTGGCTCAGTGGTTGAGCATCTGCCTTTGGCTCAGGGCATGATCTCGGAGTCCGGGATTGAGTCCCGCATCGGGCTCCCTGCGAGGAGCCTGCTTCTCCCTCTGCCTATGTCTCTGCCTCTCTCTGTGTGTCTCTCATGAATAAATAAAAATTTTTTAAAATACATAAAGAACTTGAACAACTCAACACCAGAAGCAAACAAACAAAAATATAACCCCACCATATAATCTAATTTAAAAACAAAGAGAGGACCCAAATAGACATTTTTCCAAAGAAGATATCCAATCCAGATGGCCAACAGACACATGAAAAAATGTTCAACGTCACTCATCATCAGGGATGCAAACCAAAACCACAACGAGATATCACCTGACACCTGTCAGAATGGCTAAAATAAAAAAGACAAGAAATAACAAGTGTTGATGAAGTGGAAAAAAAGGAATCCTTGTGCACTGTTGGAAGGAATGTAAATTGGTTCAGCCACTGTGGAAAATAGAATAGATATAACCCCAAACATTAAAAATATAAATGCCATATAGTCCAGTAATTCCACTACTGGGTGTTTATCCAAAGAAAATGAAAACACTAATTTGAAAAGATATGTGCACCCCTATGTTTAATGGAGCATTATTTACAATAGCCAAATTATGGAAGCAACCCAAGTGCTCATCGATGGATGAATGGATAAAGAATATGTACATATGCGCACGTGCGCAGTGGAATATTACTCAGCCATAAAAAAGAATGAGATCTTGCTATTTGCAACAACATGGATGGATGTAGAAGGTATTATGCTAAGTGAAATTAGAGAAAGATACCACATGATTTCACTTATTCATGTAACTTAAAAAACAAAACAGATTCCTAAGTACAGAGAACAAACTGGGGTTGCCAGAGGGGAGGTGGTTGGGGGTTGGGTAAAATAAATAAAGGAGATGAAGAGGTACAAACTTCTAGTCATAAAATAAACGGCGTGGGGAATATAGTCAGTATACCGTAACAATGTCCTGTGGTGGCAGAGGATGACTATGCTTACTGCGCTGAGCACTGAGTAATTTATAGAATTGTTGAACCAACGTGTCGTACACCTGAAACTAATATAACATTATATGTTATACTCCAATAAATAAATTAATTAAATATATTAATTCAAGGACTAGGGGCACCTGGGTGGCTCATTCGGTTAAGCATCTGACTCTTGATTTCAGCTCAGGTCATGAGATCGAGCCCCGTGTCAAGCTCTGTGCTGGACATGGAACCTGCTTAAGATTCTCTCTGCCTCTCCTCTCTCCCCTTCTCTCCCTCTCTAAAAAAAAAAAAAAAAAAAAAAAAAAAAAGATATATAGATGGATATTTATATTATTTCAAGGACTAAAAAGAAAAACAAGATGAAGGTAGCAGAGACCCTGAGGTCAAAGCAGCTCTGGGTAGGAGGGCTAAAGGGCTCCCTTGGTTCTCTCTTGTGTCCCCACCAGAGTGCCTTAGTCACCAGTTGAGAGATCTCCTGTTATACTATATGTTGGCAAATCGAACTTCAATAAAAAAAAATTTTTTTTAAAGAGAGAGAGATCTCCATGGGGGTACAGAGGGGTCCAGGAGAAAGAAATGGGAGATAGCTGCTCAGTAGTCACTGGTGCCCAGGCCTTAAGTCAAAGGAGAAAAGGGAGTTCTTGACCTTTTTGCATAATCCATCCCAGGTTCCCAATGCAGGCAAGCAGTTAGGAACGCACAATATGCAAGGAGTAGGAGCATGTTTTTACCATTTAGGCTCCTCCCAGGAAACAGATGGCACACTCCCAGGGGGTAACTGAGAAGGGTTTAATGAAGAACTCTCTATAAGAACAAGGACAAGGTTAAGGGAAACCAACAAGGAATGGTGAGGTACCCTGGGGTGAGCAACTCCCTGAGAACCAAGCCCCGGGAGAGGGCTGCCCAGGCACCAGAGCCAACCTCAGTACAAGAATGCAGCTAATGACAATCCACAAGGAGGCAGGGAGGAAGTCAGAATATACCACCCACCTCCAATGTACTCCTTGAGCTTCCCACTGCCAGAGGGCAAATGAGCCCACTGATACAGTCCACAGAATAAGGCAAAGAAGAAGGGGAGTAATGCAGAGGGGCAAAGAGAGAGTCACCAGCACAATTATGGAAAAATTATGGGTCTATGCAAAGACTTACCTATGAGGATATTCATCACAGCATTGTTTGTAAAAGCAAAAATATGGAAATGACCTAAACATTAGGGAAAAAATTATGTTATACTCAGATGAGGACAGAGATGATCTTACCTATGATTATATATAAACTGCAGCAATTGGAATAGTGCCTTGCATAGCAAATGCTCCTTAAACATTAAAAACACTAGTGTGGGGGTATAGTTACAGATACAGAAAGACGTTCACAATTCAGTTTACAAAACAGGTTATGGGGCACCTATACAGGGGCTGGCTCGGTTGGTGGAGTGTGTGGCTCTTGATCTTGGCGTTGTGAGTTCAAGTTCCGAGTTGGGTGTAGAGATTACTTAAAAATAAAATTAAATAGAAAAAAAACAGTTACAAAACAATTCCATTTTGTTTGATAGATACCTAGACAGGATGCAGGTTTGGAGAAACCTGCACAGAGATGGTCGGAATGATTAATGATGCTGTGAGGGAAACTGGGTTGTGTTGTGTTATGTTTGTTTTGTTTTTGAGCTTCATTTTCTGATTTTCCTGTAATGAATACAAATTGCTTTGATAACAAGAAAATACATCTTTTTTCAGTCTTATTATAAGACAGTGTTCATTTTCCTGGTGTTTTCCTTTTCCTTCCTTGTGTCATCTCTTGCTCCATAACCTTGAGAGCGGCAGCAGATGGCTGGGCAGGCATGTGGATGGAGGGGAGGGGAGGGAATCCCACCATATGGGAGTCATGACTCACAGCTTTCACAGCTTGTGGAGCACCGAGGGCCAAAATACAGAAGAGTGGCAGAGGCCTCAACAAACCTCCTGTTCCCAAGGCTCTACATCCTAGGAAGCTGAGAATTATAGTACATGCTGACGATGACTAAAAAGTATTTTTAAGCTACATTGGAAGCAAGATGAACAAACAGTGAAGAGTATCCGCGCTAGCGAAAGATGTCGCATTCCCAGATAGCATGGAGAAGTGGTGATTTCAGTTGTGCTTTAAAGCAAGCCATAAATGGGGCTTTCTTCTCCTTGTCTCTGCTTTGGCCATCATCATCATCATCCTCGCCATCATCATTCTTCAATTCTCCAAAGTCATTACCATTATCAACATCTTCAGCCCAGAGAGTAAACTTCCTAAGAGCAATAAATATGCCTTTTTCTTGAAGGTACCCGGAACACTTAACACATGATCCTACATAGGGCAAACTGGAATTGAGTTCACAAGGATAAAGGCACTCTTACAAAATGAGCAGATAACAGGCTGCTGGGAGGAGGAGTCAATACACTGCATGAAAAGTCAATAAAGTTCATGAGCCAGCATCCCAAGAGGTGGGAATTTTTAAGCATGTACCTCAACCCCAGTATATTTATATGCATTTATTTCCAAATTTTATACCTATTTTACTACTATCGTACAATGTCTTATACATTGAGAAATACATATAAGATACAAATTTTAATGAAAAAGGCAATATTTGTTTTCCACGTCCCAATTGATTATTTGGGGGTTTATGTCCCCTGCATGGGAAACCACTGCCCTAAATGACAGAATCAGGATCCAAAGTTTTTGAAACAAATCCATAAAGGAGGCTGTAACCAACAACAGGATATTAAATATAGATGAAGGTCAAATGTTGCATCTGAATTTCCAAACTGAGTCCAAGTTGAGGAATTCAATATGCAGGTACACTCTTGTAATGCCGATACACCACCACCAGATGACTTCTGGCTCTAGTAACTGAATATGGGTGGACTGAGCAATATGCGGCATTTAAAGAAAAGCCAACCTTGACAATTATTCAAACGTACCAGATGGTGCCCTGTTCTTGCTACTATTGCTATTCAACATTGCTGTATTAAATTAGTGTGTTTTCTTTCTAGGGATTTCTTGAAACAAAATAAGGTTTCAGAGGGCAAGAACAATATGTGCTTGCCTCTATCACTTTGGAAAACCTTTTTAATATCAAGGCGACCAGAAATTCTCAATTCCCCAAAAGAGCCCTGCTTTTCATCCCTTTGGGACCAGCATCGTAGCTGTGGGGTTATTAGTTGTGTTGGTTACTGACCGCAGCAGGACGGAGGGAGGGAGGGGACATCCTCCCGTGTGGTTTCCTTGCACAACTCCACCCAAATCTGGATGTCCGTGTCACAATTTCGGAGGCAAATGAAGGAACTTCTGCAGAAACTGCCACCCCCAAAAGGTGGGGTTGGGGTAACCAGAGCACATCCTGGGTAGATTAAGCTTTGGGTCACAACGGCTTTATGGAAGGTGAAGGGGAGCGGAATATGCAAGCCCAAAATGCCTCAGGCCCCTATCCTGTTGGTTAGCTCAACTTGAGTCTCACATCTGGAGCTTCCATACATACATAATTAAATTTGGTTTTCTCTTGTTAATCTGTCTCATGTCAACTGAATTATTAGACCAGCCAAAGAACCTACAAGGGAAGAAGGGGCGAGCTCTTCTCCCCTACGAAGGTAAGGTTTGACAGAGTAAAGGGAACAAAGGCTCTGGAGTCAGGCAGACCTGGGGGGGAATCCGCCCTCAGCTGCCTACTGCCTAGGGGACCCTGGGCAGGCTCTGGCCTCCCCCTCACAAACAGCAGATGGCTAAAGGTCATGGAGTTTTTCGGCCTATGGTAGGCGCTGGAAATAAGATTTCTAGAGGACCAGGCACAGGACCCAGGCTCACCAATCACTCAGTCGTGCAGTGGATGTGAATACCTGAGGCACTTGCTAAAAATACAGATATTTCTCCCCTAGAGATTCAGATGTCATAAGCTCGGGGTGAATAAACCATAAACCTGGGTGAACGTTCCGCAATTCCCTGCCTCTGGGGAATCGATTTTGTTAAGCAGCCCCCCTCCTCCCCGAGGTGGCTCTTATTGTCAAGCGGGCGAGGAGTCCCGTTCCGGTGACCGCTGTCGCTGCTATTTGGCTCCTTCCTGTGCACCCCCCGGCAGCACCACTCTGCGGTGCCGCGGCCGCCCCGACTGCCTACTTTTCTTCCCCCGAAGGCGCTGCATTTTCTACTCCACTTCCTTCCTCCCACCTTCGCTCCTCAGTCAACCTGCTCTCTGCCATCTGGCGAGTTGGAAAGGCCCGAGTGGCTGAATTCACGTGAAGGCTTTGAACTGAAAATGACTTACTGAGTTACGCAGACCAGGCATATTTCATAATCAAGCGGTACGAACTGGAGAAATTCATCCCCAACAATAGCAGGCCCAGCCCAGCGGGAGAGGTTTTGAGAAGAGGGATCTCTCAATCCCTGCCCTTGCCTACGTGCTGATTCATTTGCATGTGTGTAGGAATCACTCAGAAGATCTTGTTAAAATGCAAATCATGCTATTATAGACTGTAGCGAAGGTGGGGCCCGAGGCTCCACACTTCTAAGGAGCTCCTGGGTAGTCCGGTGCTGGTGGTCCAAGGACATTTCGAGTGTCCAGGGCTGGGTAGTGGTGCAGAAATGAGAGCTACAGCCCTAAACGGCTGGCAACTTACCCACAGCAAGGGACTACTGTGATCAGGAATAGCTAGAGGCTCTTAACTTAGGAGAGCACCAAGAGATGGGCCTGTTGCCAGTCCGCCCCCACACAACCCACAAACCCCCGAATCAGAGCTTTTCGACCTCAACAACTCCGCTTGGTCTTAAACCGAAAAGCGGAGAAGCCATCCCTCAACAACTTAAAAATCATTTCTTTCCACGGGGAAATAACAACTAAGAGCTCCCAAATTTATTGTAAAAGCATTTTATGCAGTTATTTTTAAATCCCATCTAAACAATTAGAAAAAGTAAGAAGAGGTAAGTGCACTTGTCTCGCACATGAAAGACAATACAGGAACACCAAGAGGATTGTTGACGGAGCCAGCGCTCCTGGAACAATGAAAATTTCCATTAGCCTGTGCGGCACGGTGAGCTCCAGGTGAGCTCCACAAACGTAAATGGTTTTGAAAACATTCAACTAGCTACTGCTGTTCGTGTTCTGTAGGAAGTTAAAGCACAGTATGAAACAATAAAATACTGAATGTGAAAGCTGGGAACAATGGAGCACGTCCCGGTGTTCCGGAATTGGGGCCGTGAGCTATTTGCAAAAACCTAGAAGGTCTCTAACAAGGCAGCCACTGGCTGGTCAAAAAGATTACCTGGAGCAAGCTGCTTCACTGCAGCTGGTTTTAAGAAGACAAGTTCCACCTTGGGTGTGTGAGTGTGAAGTCACTGGGGACACTGACATCCAGGCTCGCAAATGTATCACTTGACCCTTCAGCTCCGCACATTTATGTAGAACCAGCTTTGGCACTTGTGCAGATTCAAAGCCTCTTCCTAGAGCAGCTGGAACCTTCTGGAACGACGTGGTGGTGTTTGCTGACAACCCATTTAAAACTGCCACCACCCTCGAGAGGACCCTGGTTATACCCCTCATCTGCAGTCCACGTTGCCTCTTACGCAGAAAGCTTTCCTCCTGTCCCTGGAAACCTGGCTTTTTGGCCTCCAGCTGCTGAGCTACGGGGCTGAGAAAAACAGCCTCAAGCAAAGTCAGCCAGAAATTTTCCCTGTGTCTGCAGTGTTCCGCTTGTGCCCGTGGGAAGATGATATTATGCCCCACCTTACCCCAGCCTAGTCTTCTTTGTATGCGCCAACTCGGTAGATTTTAACCTCTCGTGCCTTTCTGAAGTAGAGAAGACAAAGGAGGAGCAGCCCGTTCGTGGTCTAGCTGGGGACACAATGGGACAATGGTGTAGTTTATCTCTGGTATTCAACACATTACTCCCATGTTTCTTTCATGTTTGAACTTTTGATTGACCTATGACACACATACAGTAAGGTGCACACATTATGTATGAACAGCTCAGCAAATACAAACTGATCCATCCTTTGAATCAGCACCCAGAGAGGAAATGGAGCACGGCAGGATCCCAGAAGCCCCTTTTGTGCCCCCTTTCAGTCACTCGACCCTCCCTGTTCCCTGGCATGACTATCCTGACCTTTTTTTTTTTTTTAAGATTTTATTTATTTATTCATGAGACACAGAGACAGGCAGAGACATAGAGGGAGAAGCAGGCTCCCCACAGGGAGCCCGATGCGGGACTCAATCCTGGACTCCAGGATCACAACCTGAGCCAAAGGCAGATGCTCTACTGCTGAGATACCCAGGCGTCCCCTATCCTGACTTTTGATACTCCACAGATTACTTTGGCGCCTTTTTGGATTTTTTAAAAAATATATTTTATTTATTTATTCATGAGACACACAGAGAGAGAGGCAGGCGCCCTGCAAGGAGCCTCATGTGGGACTAGATCCTGGGACCCCGGGATCACGACCTGAGCCGAAGGCAGATGCTTAACCACTGAGCCACTCAGGTGCCCCTGGATTTTAAATAAAACTCTGAAAACTTTTTTTTTTGAAACATAAAATTAAAAGGTAACAATACCAAATTTTTGTAAGCTGCTTTTTTCATGGTAATTTGAGAGTCCTATTATTAAAGTGTCTTTTTTCAGTCCAGTTCAAGTGCTATGTACTAGACTGTTTCTCCCCAAAATTCATATGTTGAACCCTTAGCCCCTAAAATGACTGTATTTGTAGACAGGAATTTTCGGAGGTGATTAAGGTTAAATGACGTTATGAGGGTGGAGCTCTAATCTAATAGGACTGAGGCCTTAGAAGGAAAGGAAGATAACTCTGCTCCCCCACCCCCACCCCATAATTTACCCTGTGAGGACACAGCAAGAAGGCCACCATCTGTAAACCAGGAAAGAGAGTATTCACTAGGATCCAGCACCTTGATCTTGGACTTCCTCCCAGTCTCCAGCACTGTGAGAAATAAATAAATTTCTGTTGTTTAAGCCCCCCACTCTGTGGTGTTCTGTTAGGGCAGCCCGAGCTGACCCATACATCAATTTTCTTTAAAATGCACTTCATTTTTCTGAGTAATGTGTTTATTCGTGAACACCAGCCTTTACATTTCAAAATAGCACATTGTTTTGCTTTGTGTTTTTTTTTTTTTTCAAAACTAAGAGAACTGGTACAAAAAATTAACAACACTGCCCAGTAGGACAAGCGGGTTTATTAGATAAACATAATGAAACCTGGTGCACAAAGTGCTGGAACACAAAGACAGGCCAGATCCGTCTCTTCCATGAACTTCATGCTGTTCTCAGTAAGTGTCGGTTATTACAAACCCAAGGCAGATATTAATGGCATCTTTAACATACGTTTGGGTGCCCTGACTTGGTAAGAATGCAGTAAAAGCCCCTTGTCCTTGCTACTGCCTTTGAAATCAGGGTGGTAGCTGCAGCACCTCACGCTAAAAGTAGACATCGAACACATGTTGTTGATTAAAGAGGCCACTGGAGGATTCTGAAGTGTAGCTGGAGCAAGAGAGGTGCCAAGAGGTGGCTCTCTTTAATTAACACTCTGTTGGGAAGAATCGGGCTCCCAGTGGAATCACCCACAGTACCCAAAGAGATTGCAGGGATTCTATTTGCAAGCCAGTGTGACGAGAAGGGTTTCCACTGAGTCATATTTTCAAAAGCCATCATTTCCCCCTGCTGTAAACAAATGCCAATTAATGTGTAGGATGTGACTTTCTTAGAGTCGAATAAAAATAACACGGCAACCGGGTGGTATGCAATTTGCCACTTGTGCTTTTAATTTACAGACCTACTGCATGCCACTTGGGTCAGTCAAAGAAACAAGAAATAATCAGAAAGGTAGGCTAATGGGGAGAATAAGATGTTTGCATATCCGGGTCCTCCTCATAGCTCAAAAGGCACTGTTTGGTATCCTGCATCCAAATATAAAACAAATGATCTGTCTCCAACATAAACTATTTAGACTGAAAACCAGCCAAATGAAAGCAGCTGCCACTAGATTAAAAAGTCATTTTCTCAGCCAACTCAGATTAAAAAAGAAACATTTTATGAACATATTTCTTCAACTCAAGCAGATTTTTATTATTCTGTGTTTCAGCTGCACACAAAAATAAAAACAGCATCTCCTGGCGTGACCATTTGCCAGAAATTTAATTTCAGATAAACAGATGGTGCTAAACTAAAAATATTAGTAGGGTATCATCTGTGAAATTCAAAGCATTTTAGTATATGTTGTCCTTAGTCTTTTTTTTTTAAACAAAGACTTTTTTTTCTAAACCTATTACACCAAAATACAGCTAATATTTATGTTTGAGGATGTTGAACAATGAGCAGCTGGCATTTCTCTTATGCCCCTTATCTCTAGGGGCCCTTGACAAGAAAAAGACTTAAAACATGCTGTTCCTTCTTCACTTCAGGGCCCCGAGCTAAATCTGGATCCAAATTTTGAAGACTACAAATTAAAGTTTGAATTCTCTTTCCTGGTGGATTTATTTGCCATTGAACCCTTGAGCATATTTTGTGCACCTGGGGGTCTAAGTTTTATATGGCCCACGCCAGTGAAATGCATGGAAGCAGATAAAGGAGAAGAGGGCTGGCACAACGAATAGCTGAAAGACAAGTTTCCCAAGTGCCATTAGTAATTAAAGCAAAGGGGCACCTGGGTGGCTCAGTTGTTTGGGCGTCTACCTTTGGCTCAGGTCATGATCCTAGAGTCCTGGGATGGAGCCCAGCAGTCAGGCTCCCTGCTTAGCAGGGAGTCTGCTTCTCCCTCTCCCTCTGTCCCCCCCACTTGTGCTTGCTCGCTCTCTTTCTCATTGTCTCAAGTAAATAAAAAAAATCTTTAAAAGAAAAAAAAAAAGCTCTAATGGACTCGAGGCCTGGGTTGGATCAGAGTGCATTTCCATCTTGAGCAGTCTTACCACACACCACACATCAGGTCGAACCACGTGAACTTGAAAACGTTCAACCAGTTTAGACCATCATGTATTTCAACCTAATATATTGAGACTGTTTCTCAAGACCACCTCATTTCTAACCCTGCTCCTAGGACAAGTCAAGAACATTATTCAATAAACGTAATTGAGTACAAATCTAATATTAAGTGGCTATTTTAATATATGCTAAAATACATAAGAATCTGAGTCTACTGCTGCTGCCAGCAGGATCTATAATTATAAATTAACTAGTTTGGATAAAGAAATGGCTTTGGCATTATTTTTCCAGAAAATGAAAGAAGGTCAAGCTCTATTTGGAAATATATTGGTAGCCTTAAAGGGATTAAAAAAAAAAAACAACCTGTAAATATATGTATATTTCTGGATTTATACTACCTTAGATGAGTAATTCTTTACTGCAAGATTTCTCAGCCTTGGTACTACTAGCATTTTGGACAAGATAATTCTTTGTTGATGGTGGGGGAGGGTAGTCCTGTGCACTGTAGAACGTTTAACAGCATCCCTGAACTCTACCTACTAAAGGCCAGTACCAAGCCCCGCTCCAGTTATCACAATCAAAAATGTCTCCACACATTACCAAATGTTGGGGGTGGGGGACATGATCACCCCCAATTAAGACTTGAGAAGACTCCTTCAAGGTCTTTACTCAATGGCCAACCTACCTCATGTGTTTTGAGGAGGAAAAGCCTCCCTAGAAATAATAAAGTACCTCCTCAAAGGTTTTGGGTTAAGATTGCCAGATTTAGCAAATTAAAAATAGAGGATGCCCAGTTAAATTTGAATTTCAGATAAACTTGAAATCACTTTTCAGTAAAACGTGTCCCAAATATTGCACAGCATTTAATCTGGCAACCTTATTTCCAGCTGAAGTTCTAATATAAATAAGTGACTGTAAGCAAATAGATAAATTACTAATTCACGACAGGGGAAAGACAGGATTAAAACAGGATTAAATACTTAGAATGACAAAGATACCACAGTTAGTAGGTTATAGTAAATAAAAGCAGCACATATGTAGGAGCCAGGCAGCTCTGAGCTGGAACCTGACAATGTCCAACCTCCAGTGTGGGAGGGGAGATTATAATTCTGTTCCTGAGTAGTTATGCGAGTAGTACGATGAAGTGAGGTAGCTCATTAAAGATGAAGTGAATGATACACGATGTTTCTAACACTTGGTACTCTCTGGAGGTGTTGGGTTAATGACCCAGGAGTATAAGAGCACCGTGGACAGAACAGGATGCTCATCTGGTACTATCACTACCCCAGATAGAATCTAATAGGTTCCAGGCAGTACCTGCCTGGGGCAGGAGGGGAAGATGAGAAGACTGAGGCTGCCTGTCCACTCGTAGCTGCCTGTCATGCTGAACCACTAATAGCTGAATGACCCACTCAAGGCCCCCTGAATAGGACTAGGAGCATATACTGAGCAGAGAAGTATACAAAGATCAAGAAAAAGAGAATTGCTACCTGACATATGTAGAGCTACAGTGTGCAACACCTAAAAGGCTCTTCTCAAAAGAGCTTTTCACTCCAATTTTCCACCTTGCAATTGGTCTGACAATGTGGAGAATATATTAAGCGTTTTTTTTAAAGCCTTTTTTTAAAAGGTACTTCTCAGGGCACCTGGCTGGCTCAGTTGGTGGTGTATGTGATTCTTGATCTCAGGGTTATGAGTTTGAGCCCCACTTTGGGTGTAGACATTACTTTTAAAAAAATAAAAAATCTTTAAAAAATAAAAAAAAAATTAAGAAAGGTATATCTCAATTTCTTCATCTGCAAAAGGAGGGGGCAGGGCAAATAAACTCTCAAATTCATTCCAGGTTTGAAAAAGTATGTGATTCCTCCCTCCAAAGGCCTTCCTGAAGTCTCAGCTCCTCCTGAAGGGTTCTGTTCTGGAAATCCTGCTAGCACTAGCTCTCCCTTAGCTTTTACTATCTCTACCTGCCATTAAAACAAAACTATCCACCATGAGTTACTTCATATTTTAAAAGATTGTATTACCTATATAAGGTATACAGAATAATAAATGTCTATGTAACATACCAATCTAAGAAATAATGCTGCTAATGTTTCAAGGTCCTTACCGCACTCCTTTTGCCCCCAGCGGTAACCAGTATCTTGAATTTTGTTAATTGTTTTCCTCCTTTGCTTTTCTTAATAGTTTTACAACATCTAAAAAAATAGTTTTACAACATCTATATGTATCCCTAAAAAATATCTGTTTAGAGTTGCTTGCTTTGGGTTTTTTTTTTTTTTTTAAGATTTTATTTATTAGGGCAACCCCAGTGGCGCAGCGGTTTAGTGCTGCCTGCAGCCCAGGGCCTGATCCTAGAGACCTGGGATCGAGTCCCACGTCGGGCTCCCTGCGTGGAGCCTGCTTCTCCCTCTGCCTGTGTCTCTGCCTCTCTCTCTCTCTCTGTGTCTCTCATGAATAAATAAATAATAAAATCTTTAAAAAAAAAAAAAAGATTTTATTTATTAGACAGAGAAAGAGGGCACCAGAGAGCACAAGGCAGGGGAGCAGCAGAAGAGAAGGAGAAGCAGGTTCCCCACTGAGCAGAGAGCCCAGAACCCTGGGAACATGACCTAAGATGAAGGCAGTCGCTTAACCGACTGAGTCACCCAGGCACCCCTATTAGTTCTCTTTGATGTGCATCTTCCACACTAGGTATTGTGAGAGTAAATAAAAATAATTTCTCTGTTTACAGGCAGCAAAGAGACCATTCTCCTCCTATTCCCAACCCTTTTCTCTAAAGACATCATGAATCAGAGTCCTTACTCTAACCTCTGGGATGGAGATAAATCTCTCCAGGCTCCCATTCTGACAATGAAGTTATCTGTAAGATTGAGGGCCAAATAGCCCCTAGATATGTAAATGTATGTACCTCTGAAGTTAGCTAACGGGCCTCTGGAGAGAGGCACAGGAGGCCTTCAGAGAGCTAAGTCCTATTTCTCCTCAGGAGATAGGAGAAGTCATTGTTTTTCCTTCTGCTTTGCTCTATAAAGATTGTGAGATTTTGTCCTAATTTCACAGTCTCTTGCATGGACTACTTGCATCATGTGTTTTCTCTCTCCTCTACATTAGTACAGAAGGGATCTTGCTGGCAGGACTGTTTTATTTTCTGACATATTCTTCCATCCACTAAATTTTTTTTTCTTATTTTGGAGTAAATTTTGATTTGCAGAAAAATTGTGAAGCTGATATAAAGAATTCCCATGTGCCCCTTACTTCCATTCATTGGACATTTTTTTTAGTTTAATACTTAGTATCAGGGGATCCCTGGGTGGCTCAGCAGTTTAGCGCCTGCCCTCAGCCCAGGACTTGAGCCTGGAGACCCGGGATCGAGTCCCACATCGGGCTCCTTGCATGGAGCCTGCTTCTCCCTCTGCCTGTGTCTCTGCCTCTCCTTCTCTCTGTGTCTCTCATGAATAAATAAAATCTTAAAAAATATATATGCTTTAAAAAAATAATAATAGTATCAACTATTGTTTGCATATATGTTATGTAAATTATATATAAACTATACTACATTACATATATCTGCTAATATATACATTTGTATCTGTAAGAGTCTGGGGAAGGAGTTGCTCTAGGTTTCAGTACTTACTATAAGGCCTTAGCTATGTGAAGAAAAGGCCTTAACTATGTGAAGAAAAGCCCTCACTGAATTTGGAGGTACAGGTGAGAGGGCCAGATTGCTCCCTTAAGAAAATGGAAGGAATGTGTGTTTGGCTCCAAAGAGGGACAAAACAGAGAAAGGAAAGAAGAGAGAGAGAAGTGAGCAAGGACACAAGCTCATGTGGAGTTGCAGAGGAGGCCAAGAAATTGTTTTCCAAATCTAGATACCCAATGTTAATTTTAAGTTTTGTCCAATATAATCCAGAGGCGCACAAAATACACGTTTTGGCCAAGTGCCCAGTGGCTTGAGCCAAGACCAGAAACAAATACAGTTGACCCTTGAACAACACAGCTTTGAACTGCATTAGTCCACTTACATGCAGATTTGGTTCTGTAAAGACATTGAAAAGTTTTTGGGGAAAAAAAAAAAAGAAAAGTTTTTGGAGATTTGCCACAATTTGAAAAAAAAAAACTGCAGACAAAATGCATAGCCTAGAAATACCAAAAAAAAAAAAAAAAAAAAAGAAAAGAAAAAAAAGGAAGAACAAAAGGAAGGAAGGGAGGGAAAGAAAAAGTTAGGTACTATAACATGATAGTACATAATACATATAACAAACAAAATATATCTTAATTGACTTTATGTTATTGGTTAGGCTTCAGATCAAAAGTAGGCTGTTGGTAACGTTTCAGGGGAGTCAAAAGTTATGTATAGATTTTAGGGGTGTCTGGGTGGCTCAGTCAGTTAAGTGTCTGCCTTTAGCTCAGGTCATGATCCCAGAGTCCTGGATCAAACCCCAGGTTCCCTGCTCAGTGGGGAGTCTGCTTCTCCCTCTCCCTCTGCCTGCTGCTCCCCCTGCTTGTGCTTTCTCCCTCTCCCTCTGTCAAATAAATAAATAAAATCTTTTTTTTTTTTTTTTAATTTTTATTTATTTATGATAGTCACAGAGAGAGAGAGAGAGGCAGAGACATAGGCAGAGGGAGAAGCAGGCTCCATGCACCGGGAGCCTGATGTGGGATTCGATCCCGGGTCTCCAGGATCGCGCCCTGGGCCAAAGGCAGGCGCCAAACCGCTGCGCCACCCAGGGATCCCTAAATAAATAAAATCTTAAAAAAAAATGTGACATGTGGATTTTCAACTGCAAGTGGGGTTGGGACCCTAACTTTCATTTTATTCAAGGGTCAACTGTATTTTATTCTAGAATGAACTTCTATATACAAAATTTTATTCCAAAATATTACAGTTTTATTTATTTTTTAAAAGATTTTATTTATTTATTCATGAGAGATCAGAGAGAGAGGCAGAGACATAGGCAGAGTCAGAGAAGCAGGCTCCCCACGGGCAGGCTCTCCACGGGGAGCCTGCTGTGGGACTCGATCTCAGGACCCTGGGATCACACCCTGAGCCAAAGGCAGACACTCAACCACTGAGCCACCCAGGTGTCCCCCAAAATATTACAATTTTATTATTAAAAGTTATAGTAGTCTGGGCAGCCTGGGTGGCTTAGAGGTTTAGTGCCTGCCTTCAGCCCAGGGCGTGATCCTGGAAACCCAGGATCAAGTCCCTGGGGCTCCCAGCATGGAGCCTGCTTCTCCCTCTGCCTGTGTCTCTGCCTCTCTCTCTCTCTCTCTGTGTCTCTCATGAATAAATAAATAAAATCTTTAAAAAAGTAATAAATAAAAGTTATAGTAGTCATTATTTAAAGTGTGACATTTTACTGTAGCTACAGAAACATCCAGGCTCAGACAGCTGCTGGACTATTCTTTCAACCATTGTACTACAGGCTGGCAATTTTGTACCAAATAGAGATTCACTTTCAAGTGAAATCAGAGCAGGCACATGGTGTTTTTGGCCAGCACTGCCAGCAAGGACTTCTGCTTCTGGGGATGCGGCCACTGATCTAAGTTTCCTTCCTAATTTTGACTAAGGTCAAAATTTACCTCCTAGAGTTAAAGGTTAGGTGGATGGGGACAGTGCCATTTCACTGAAGAAGGATCACCAACCAAGCTTTTGTGCATGGTTTAAAGAAGATAATTTCTGAATATTTTCAGGAGCAACCTTAGGATTGTTTTTCTTGCTCTGGTTTTTTATTTCTAATATGTGTGCAGCACTTACATTGCTTCACATGATTACAGGAGATAAATTTGTCCTCAAACCTTGGATCTGGAAATGTGGCACTGGAGCAAGTAATTGGCTTTCAAGATGACAAAATTATCTCTGAATTTCCACCTGCATCTCAGCTTTCCTTGCATTCACACCAATTTCAGCTTCTGCAGTGGAGAAAAATGATAGAGGTATCTTTCCAGCAGGTCATGGAGAAAATACTTGCAGCTTCAAGGCACATCAGTCTGCTTAACTGCTTCAGCAGCTTCCAGCAAAGAAACAATCTTCACTGCAAGTAACCATTGGTTGTTAATAAGCCCTGTTATGTTGGTATCGTTATCTGCAAAGTACAGAATTAAGGTTCTTTTGTCCAAGTAACTTTCTTTTTTAAAGTTTTTATTTATTTACTTACTTAAGTAATCGCTACACCCAACATGGGGCTTGCACTCACGACCCGAACATTAAGGGTCTCACACTCTTCCAACTGAACCAGCCAGGCACCCTCGAGTGACATTTTTTTTTTTTAAAGCGTGTTATTGCTGCTTTTACATCTTGTTTGACCTGCAGTTTGGGAAGCGCTGTTGTGTCAGCACTTTGCACACTGTTAGGGAAAGGCCTTCCTGTTTATTAAAAGCAACAAGGAATTAAATTAGTGCTTCCTCAACTTTAGTGACCCCCAGGGATTCTGACTTGATAGTTTGAGGTAGGACCCAAGAATTTACATTTCTACTGAGCTCCCAGGAGCCCACACTTGGACTGGCTCTGAGGTCAGTAATGACCTCGCCTCCACCCACTGTCTTCCATTGTAGGTCTGGTTTGCTGAAGGGATGTCCGTCTGCTCTTCTTCATTGTGTCAATTTCTAAGCTTCTTTCCAAGGAAACCATTCAGCCTTCTGTTGTTGTTGTTGTTGTTGTTGTTGTTGTTTTAAATAGCAGTATTGAGACACAATTCACATACCATACAAGTCATCCACTTAAAGTGTACCATCCAATGGTTTTCAGCACATCGACAAAGTTGTGCAACCATCACCTCCATATACTTTAGCTATCACCTCCACTTCCCCCCGGCCCCTGGCAACTGCCAAGCTACCTTCTGTCTCCAGGATTTTGCCTATTCTATTCTAGACACAGAAATGGAACTATACGGTCACTCTCTATTCCTAAGTGTTTCCTTGAAGGGACAGGAGCACAGCAATATTTGTCATGACTGAACAAGATTAGAAAGACAAACTCTGTCAGGCACCATTCTTCAAGAAATGAGGCTCTCAGGGATGTTATCTCTTCCTGAGCAGGGTCAGTGGCATTAGCAGTGAAGGTTACTTGGATTTTGAAGGTTTATTATTTGCTGTTGTGGTGAGATCTACTTATTTTATGTGGCCACTACCCTGTCTTCCAACAACAACCCATTCCTTCTTCTGGAGGACTGTCTTCCTTGCTCCAACTGTGTGGTTTTATTGGTGCTGCTAATCATAATACCCTCCTCACAGCTCCCATCACCCCCTCTGCAACCCATGTTATAGACTGAATTTTGTGCCCCCACAAAATTTCTGTGTTGAAATCTCAGCCCCTAACATATGAGGTGGGATCTTTGGGAAGTACTTAAGGCGGGGAGGAGCTGCATGAGTGGGATTAGTGCCCTCCTAAGAGACATGACCAAGCTTGCTTCCTCTCCCTGCACTCTGCCAATGGGAAGACACAGCAAGAAGGTGGCCATCTAGAAACCAGGAAGAGGGGTCTCACCAGGATCCAACTATGCTGGCCCATGAAGTTCCTACTTTTTAGCCTCCAGAATTGTGAGAAATAAAGGTTTGTTGCTTTAGCCACCAAGCTTATGATATCCTGTTATAGCTGCCTGAGCTAAGGCAACCTGATTCATAGGAGAGGGTACATGACCCAAGCCTGCTTTGGATATTTTCAAAACAGCCCTAAGGGAAGAGAACTCTTTCTTTTCAGGTATCTGTGCTGGAAGGATGTGAGCCCTTAAGGTGTCATTAAGCAGGGTTTCAACACCCTGATTGAAACCTGCATAGAGAGCAGAGGCAGGGAAGGAGGTAGTCCTGAGGAGAGGGGGCATCCCCATCTTAATCGTGAAGTTCCCAGGGCCACCCAGGTTCTTGCTTCCCCAAGACTGGTTTGTTGGGTTTGATCTCTATTCTAGAAGTATGGAAGCAGGCCTAAAGGCTCAGAACCAGAAACTTGTGATAAATTAACCTTTACCATCACCAATCTCATGGCACATGAGGAGTGTGCAAGGTTGTTCTGTGCCCATTTCTTATATCTGGCAAGTAGGCAGGCAGGGAGCCAGGCTCTCCAGTATGATTTACTAAGAGAGTAAAAAGACCTCAAGAGAGGCAGGCGAGAGTTTCTCCCACCCAACAAAATTGTCACTCAGTGCCCACTGGCCTTAAAGGGATCTTGGACGAATCAAGGATGCCAGCTGCATAGTCTCCTAGAGAAGATGAAGCTAAGTTGCATGAAACTAAGTTTCTGTGGCTTTTCACATCAGAGAAAACACATTCCTTTAACTCTGTCTATGGGCATCTTTCCACCAACCCCATCACTGTCCCACTGAGAAAAATGGTGCAATGAATTATCCCAAGTTCCTTCTAATAGATTCCTTTTTATCTAAAATCCTTTTTGTTTGCTTTATCATTTGTTTTGAAAAGTTCCAACTAATATGACTACTGATGCTAAGGAATTTAGTCACCATTCTGCTTATCTAAAGATAACGCACTCATTATACTTTTGTACAAAATATGACTATATATCATTGTTGAGCAGAACAGCGTGCACCGGCTATCAATCCAAGGGGAACAAAACACTTCATACCAGCTACCAGAGGACTCTATGCACTTCTGCCCATTACACAATGGTAATGGAGTTGCCAAGGAAAACACAACAAGGTCAAGCACTAAATGGAATGATGTTTGACTTACCTGGCAAAAAGGGCAAGACCAGTTTCAACAGTTGGGGTCGGTCCCCCACGACCAGCAGGTTCCCTGGGCAGCCAATGCAGGGAAATTGGCCTATGCACACCCCTCTCGAGTCGCAGCAGAACTCTGTCCATTCCCCATGGAGTCTGAAATACTGAAAGCTAGGTGTGTGCCTGTGGGCCGCTGACATACAGGTTTAAGCAGAGTGAAGGAACATTCATTGAGCATGAAACAGGGAAAGCTACTCCCACGCAAGGTAGTAAGACAGGCACAGGCTGTGTGGGCTCTTTATCCCTTGGTAAGGAAGTGTTCCAGGTCCAAGGCCCATTCTTCTGTGCCTGAGTGGGGAGCTGTGTACATAAGTCTGCCTTTCTCAACAATAACCGTATCCACTTGGAAACTCTGACTTACAAAGTACAGAAAATGTAACTCAAACAGAATTGGCTCACATAACTGATAAGCTCCAGTAGTAAAGGCCCTAGGCTCCATTTATTTGTGACTCTTCGCTCTGCCTTCCTACATAATAGGATAACCATTTTAAGACCGGAAGCAGGGGATCCCTGGGTGGCTCAGCGGTTTAGCGCCTGCCTTCCGCCCAGGGCGTGATCCTGGAGTCCTGGGATCGAGTCCCACGTCGGGCTCCCTTCATGGAGCCTGCTTCTCCCTCTGCCTGGGTCTCTGCCTCTGTCTCTTTCTGTGCGTGTGTGTGTGTGTGTGTGTGTGTGTCTCATTAATAAATAAATAAAATCTTTAAAAAAAAAAAAAAAGACCAGAAGCAAAATGGGTGCACATTTTGTCTCTCCCGACATTAGACTCTTCTCTAATTGCACAAACTCAGCATTCTTGAAACAAAAGGAGAAGGGATTAGGCTGCCACTTGTTGGGAGAGGCAATGGAAAAGTCAGCCACATCGACCCCAGTCTCTGTTGGGGCTTTGTTTAGTTTGATAATGGCTGCACTTCCATTCTGAACCAGGTATTATTGATGAATGAACAACAGCTCTGCCCAAGAGAAATGCACAGGCTTCTAATCAATTCATATACAGTTCTTTGAAGGTATTTGTACTTGAGACTTCAAGTCCATACAGAAGCTCCATGAGGCCTGACCCCACAGTATCCATTTATCTCTGGCAGGGACTGGCTCTCAGGCCACCCTCATTCTGTTCCAAAAGAAGCCTTTGCATAACTGTGTTTTAGCCCCTTAGAGGTTTTGTTTCCATTTTCAGCCAGTTGTTTGTTCGCTTGTTATATTCTCTTTCACTAACTTCTGACAGTGTAACTATCTTAGCCTGCCCTCCTCCATTTGTTCTTACAGCTTTCCACCCTCTCCTCCTACATATGAAAACTTAATTTTCATTTTCCAACTATGGAGACACAGTAGCACTTTTCAGAGCCAAGTCAGAGGGTATTGGGAAGGTGAGAACTGACATTTATTAAGCACCAACCATGTACTAGCATTAGAGTAGACTTTTTTTTAATCCATTTAATTCTCAAAAAGTCTGTGAGATAGATAGAGTTTCCCTGTTTTACAAATGAGGAAATGAGCCCAGAGAAGGTGTGTTATTATTCATGGAGAGTAATGCAGCTGCTTAGAGAAGAGGTAAAAATCTAACCCAACGCCATCTGATTTCAAAGTTTTTCCAAAGCTGTTTTCTTCCTTACCCAGTGACTTCAGTTTTGGCTGTAAGAAAAATCATCTGGAGAGTTAACACACACATACACACACACACACGCACATGCACACGCACACGCACACGACTTGGGCTCCATTCCTAGACATCCTTATTTTAAATGAGTGGGGCCCAGGCCTCAGCATTTTCCATCAAAGCTCCTTGGAGGAGTCTAATGAAAACCCAGGGTTAGAACAAATTGTAGTAGAACGTGCTTCCTCCCAAACTATATCAATAAATTTCATGAAACACAGCAGAGGCTAGACAGCACTTCAACTTCAACGTCTAAAAATAGCAAATCATTGTACCAATGCACAGTATTAAGGGAAACCCAGAGTAGCTTCACCTGGGATGCCTCACTCATGCAAAGTGTTTATGATAGGCCTGGGACCAACATAACAAATCAAATCCCAGAAGCCTGCTCTCGACTTTGTTTCTGAGCCTGCATATGATGGCTGACTTCTCAGCACATACCACGAATGCCCTGCCCTATATGCTTTCAGCCCGCCCTGGGTTCACCTGCAGCTACTGGAGAGGACAGTCTCCTACATGCTGATGGCTCCTCACCTCAGGCAGCAGACCCGTGTCTCTCTACATCTCTGCCTGAGGGCTTTCTCTAGCACCTTTGGAGCTGGCTCAGCCCCATGTACGGCTATCTAGGAAGCGCCAGGGACTTATTACCCCTGGGACAGCCCTTAACCAATGAGGGCAAGAAGCCTGTAGCTAAATACCTAGGGTTCCAAGACTGCTTGGTTCCCCTGAGCTTCATTTGCACTTGGCTAGAATGACTCATGGCTCATCCTTTTTGGTGACTTCCTCCTTTCCTAATAAAGGTCTCTCCATTCCCTTGCTTATGCTTCCTGGGATCACCTCTCCAGTTTACTCTTTGCACCCAAATCCTAGGCTTAGGGCCTGATTTTGGGGGAACCAAACCAGAACAACCTCTAGGTGTCTCGTTTTAACCTCAGGTGTAAATAAGCCTAAGCCAACAACGATACTAATTCACATACAAATACTACTTTATAGGTTACAAAGAGCTTTCTCAAACATTTTGATCACTAGAGGAAAACATTTCCTAATCATCACAAGAGGGTTGTGGGACGGTTTCAATGAGCTTTAATTTCTTAAGAGAAAAGCACACCATTATCATCATAAAGACAGGCATAATTCATTTTTCCCTGTATGCACATACCCTGCTGACTCTATTTGACTCTATTAGTGGGTCCTTCACAAGAAAAATGATCTATTCAAGCAAATATCAGACATAATTTTGTGGTTTTACACAGGGGATGCTCAAGTAATTAGTGCAACAACATCAGTGGGCTGTGGGTTGGTTTTTTTTTTTTTTTTTGAAGTTTTATCATGAATAGTCATTCATGCTTCATTATGTAAAATTTTATGTTAAAAATATGTGTTGTGGAAACAGTTTTCATTGAGATAAAAGCAGTTTGACATGGGTCACAGACTAGGGATAACAGATAACATTTTTTTCTGTCCTCCTACAATTTAAATAAAAATGAGATAGAAAGGGGGAGACCACTGGGGTTGCAACATAAAGAATAATATTCCTTGGCCATTACTTTGCAACATACAAAAGATTCTGCTGGGTATTATAGCTTCTAGCAGTCCTAGCTATAGAGAACTTTAGATAAAATTGACTAGCTCAAGGAAAGGATATTATTACTGCGAGAATAAGAATGAGCAAAAATGCACAGCTCTCTCGGAATCTAAATCCCTAACGAAATGGATAATCCTGCAGCAGAAGAATTCGATTGAAGCTATTATTGTCCCTCTGTGCTGAGTCAGGGCTGGCCACCTTGCACTTTTCTTCACAGAAAGTAGGGCTCCTTTTTTAGTGGAATTGCAATCTTTTTTCTTTTTCTCTACAATTTGGACCTTTTTTATTGCTGGTTGGATTTCTATTATTCATGTGGTAAGGAATTTTAAAGCATTTCCTTAAAAACAAGATTGGAAGCTTTAAGTCTATTTAGGAAGGTGCCACCTTAACCAGGTAGTTAAGGTTCTTACGGTTTCATGTTTATTTTTTTAAGATTTTATGTTTAAGTAATCTCTCCACCCAACATGGGGCTCAAACTCACAACCCGAGGAGATCAAGAGTCATGGGCTTTACCTACTGAGCCCGCCAGGCACCCCTCGTATTTACTTTTCAAGAGTATCTAGATGATTTCTTAAAATGTCTAAGCTATAATACCCATAAATGAAGCTTTGAACTTCCAGAGTTTTTTCTCTTAGCCTACTGGTCTCTGACCTTAAATGCACAATTTCATTTTTCTTTTGGGGTCAGGGTTTGGTCTGAGTGGTCATAACAAACTGGGGTACAAAACATATGTTTCCTTATAGAGGCTGATAATGTAAAGGGGCAAACTATTCCTCAGGAAAAAAAATAAAAACAAAACAGGAAAAAGTGCTGATCCTAATTGTATGACTGAGAGAGAGGGCGGGCCAGAAAGTGATGCAACATCTGTCTAGGCTCATTGAATCAAAGGCCATGCAAACCGAAGAGCTAGGGATTTGGAAATACTTCAAGAAGTTTGAGGGGAAGGGAGTGGATGGGTAGAAAAAAGACTAGAAATCAGTGGTGCTCCTAGAGAGAAGTGGAATTTTCTAGTGACTGTCTATTTGACCACCTCAGTATAGTCAGACCTTCTAAAATACATAAAGAAGTCCTGTTTTAGTCCTCAATCCCTACCAGAACATTCTGTATAGGGATGGGGAGACCAGTGGGCTTGGCTCAGCCTATAGTCTAACATTTTAATTCTTGATAATAATAATATGGAGACATCCACATATTAATTAAAAATGGTGTCAATGTTCCAGATCATGTTGGTAATTACTACTGCAGGCTTAAGGATAGATTGTAAAAGGGTAAAATATAAAAAATGTATATATTTGCCCATTTTTCTGAGCCAACTTAGTATGGCATTATCTTGAGGAAGCAGTAAGATGTAATGCTCTTTTCAACATTTTCCTTTGGGACTTTTTCTTCTTTACTATTGGTTTTTAGATTGTGGCTAGAAATCAGTTTTTGGAAAAACTCAAAATGCATTCACATCTTCTTTGAAGCAGATTTTTATCTGAAAGAGTTGATTATTTGTTATCAGCATTCCAAAACATGTGTTTTGGGGGATTATTGCCCTCATCTGTGCTTATTTCTATAATGTATCAAATACCAACATTCTAGTCTGCAAGTGACTTTAAGAAAAAAAAAAAAGGTGTTTGAAATGGATAGAACTGAGATTGATAGAGCAATTTTAGAAAACTGAGAATCAGCTTTGCTGTTTTAGAATCATACAGTTGCCCCATACTGACCTGAATTTTTCTGTATTACTCACAAAGGTATCTTCTTATCTAGATATAGCACTTAAATTTTACCCTGGATTTTGCAACGATTCCTGTTGTTCCCTTTGTTAGGGGTAGACACATATTTTTGATATACGAATTTATGTTTCTAAAGTTTTAAGTAATCAGTTAAGTTCAAATACTACCACATAACACAGAACACTTGTTCGTGTTTTCAAACACTAACTATTACTTTAAAATCATGCCTGCTGTAGCATTCAGATGAGTTTTCTGTCAACACTTGGAAATTATAACGTTCTTGGATGTTTTATTTATCAGCTCCCTTTCTCCTACTGCTGTTTGCATGTTGGAGAAATAGTGCAAGCCAAAAGACGTAAGTTAGAGTCATGGAAACATTATAAATGATGGCAACTGGAGCTGGACAAGGGACAGAGATACTCCTAGGTCACTTTATGCATCTTGTTCTGGGTCTGGCTAAAAGTTAGGTCCTTTGATACCAGCTAAAACTTCAAAATTACTCAGTTGTGAAAATGCAAACCTTAGGAAGCATTCTTCATCTGAAAATCTGTGTTAATGCTAACTGTCCAGGCCCCCAGGAGAAAATCTGGTGAATAAGACTGCAAGAGCAGATTCAAATTTTCTAATGCATGTTTCCCAGTTGGAAACAAATCACTTTTATTACCTTTTTCTTATTTTTTCATTTGCAATTTGTGGACTCATAAATATTATACGTAGTTTAAAACTGAATGGAATTCTATGATTTACTTTTTCATAAATATTTTAGAAAGTAATTGGCTTGTTCTTTGGTGCTTTCCTGATATTGAAGATGAAAAATGTTATATAAGCATTTTGATGGATTTTGAGATTTTAAAAAATTTATGGGTAGGAAGTTGACTCTAGAATAATACCATTTCTGATTTGGTGTCTCAATTGTACTTTTTGTACTCCCACCCCTACCCTCATGTACACATACCACTCATTCATTGCATTATGTATGGCATCTGGAGGGGAACATTCTTAGTGAAAGCTGTTCCTAAAGAGTGGAGGAGAGATATCAGTACCTCAAGCAAAATGTTTGGTAACCAGTGGGTTTTGACTTTGCCAATTTAGAAAGAGACACATTGTTGAAATTTTGACATTCACCTGTTGTGGGATGTTGGAAATACATTCAAGCGCTTGATCGGCTACTTGAATAGCCTCTGGGTTCTTGTTAAGAGCACTAGTGGGGGATCCCTGGGTGGCTCAGTGTTTTAGCACCTGTCTTTGGCCCAGGGCGTGATCCTGGAGTCCCGGGATCAAGTCCCACATCGGGCTCCCTCCAAGGAGCCTGCTTCTCCCTCTGCCTGTGTCTCTACCTCTCTCTTTCTCTCTGTCTCTCATGAGTAAATAAATAAAATCTTTAAAATAAAAAAAAAGAGCACTAGTAACTATTTGCATGTTCATTTCTCTTAAGCTTTTGTTAATCTTTGAAGCAAAAACTAGGTCCTTAAGATTAAGCTTGGATTAATAGATATATATTGATGTGTTAACTGGCCTAGAAAATCCGAGTTTTTTTCCACAGGTGACCCATCTGACCCACTCTGAACATATAATACTGGAGTATTTAGACACCTGTAGGAAAAAAAAAAGAAGAAGAAAAGAAAAGAAGGGAAAAAAATCACAAACCTGGCTTGCTTCAATCTTTCAAAATTCTGATTTTGAATTTGGTATCCCATCCACTCAGGTACCATCTGAAAATCTTATCAACGTGCCATCTCAAGATAAATGGTCTACTGGAAGGGCCTCTGCCTCCCCTCAGGGCCCCTAAGGACAGGACGGACTTCAAGGTGTTCAGCCGACAAGGGTGGTTGCTTTGTACAAATTCCAAGATCAAGATGATCCTCGTCTCGGCAGGGCCATTCCACTGACCATTAATCCAGGTCTTCCTAACTCATGATCATGCACTCCCGACTGGGTGCCTCCTGCACGTCTCAAATTCTCCATGAATACAGAGGAACACAGTCCTTTTCCTGGAGCCAACCCTGGTGATTCCAACTGTACCCTACCCCTAAACACTTCTCTACAGGAAAGGGAAGAGTTGGGAGGAGGGCACATACAAATGCATTTGTGACATTGCCTGTCATATATTTCATTGGTCCTCCTCCCTGTTTCCTTAATAAACCTGATTTACCACTGCATTATGTGCTATGTATAGTATTTGGTGCTATCTTGGGATTTAATAGCTGGTATTCAATGTAAGGCAGATATCACCTGACCTAATGCTAGGATCTTTGGGAAACACAGAAGGGTTCACTCAGGGGTGAGATACATGTTGCCTGGGGTGGTTGGCAAGTTACCTGGCTGAGCTGGAATGACCAGTGATAGGTGATCACAAGGCTTATGCCTAAAGATTACAAAAGCCCTAGAGCAGCATATCTTCAATGAAAGGAAATGTGGGCTGATAAATCTGCCCATAACTTCATCCCCTGGTTCCTTCTCAGCAGTCTGAAGATCCTTTCAAGCCCTAAAGATGACAAGGAAGATATGGAAGGCAGAATAATGGGTTCTAGAAGACATCCATTTCCTAGTCCTCAGAACCTGGGCATATGTTACATTACATGGCAAAGAGGAATTAAGGTTGCTAATTAGCTGACTTTAAAAGAGGGAGGTCATCCTGGATTATTGGTTGAGCCTGATGTAATCACAAGGGTTCTTAAAAGTGGAAGAAGGAGCCAGAGGAGTCAGAGTCAGCTTGCGCTGGAAAGCCACCTAGTGAAGGGAGGAGTGTGTGCAGGGGCAAATACCCCCTGCTCTGTTTGGTCATCACCCAGGCCAAGTCAAGCAGGCCCTGCAAGGCCAGAGCATACAGCCAAAGCAGTTCCTGATCACCTCTTGGGATACTGTCTTGGGGATGAGTGTACTGAGAGCTTCATGGAGACATGATTGGCTCTGTATTACTTTTTTGGACTCTGCCTATTAATAGTGTCTTCTCTAACCTCTGACTTACTGTAGAAACCCTACTTATAAAAAAATAAAAATTAAAAATTAAAAAATTAAAAAGAAACCCTACTTATTTCTGCCCCGGAAAGAAAGCGTGTATTTATTTATTTATTTATTTATTTAAAGATTTTATTTATTTATTCATGAGAGACACAGAGAGAGAGGCAGAGACATAGGCAGAGAGAGAAGCAGGCTCCATGCAGGGAACCAGATGTGGACTCGATCCTGGGACTCCAGGATCATGCCCTGAGCCAAAGGCAGACGCTTAACCACTGAGCCACCCAGGGATCCTGGAAGCATGTATTTAATGAGCCCAGGGAGGAAGGTCTACAAGGTCTGATGCCTGAATGACAGAATCACCATGTATGCACTTGAGAGACACATAACTTCTACCAAGAAAATGTCCCTAGATAACATCAAAGGTAAAAAAAGTTCTCTGATGATGGAGCTCATGGGGGAAAGTGAGCAGTGTCAACTGACAGTCAGTAGATTGGTCTGGGAAACACTGAAAGAAGTCATGATGTAGAAGATCATGTTACTACTATAAGACAAACTAAAGGACCATAAAAAGAAGAAAATATGGGTAATTTTATTTACAAATTTATGTTTAAATCTTGCAAAACAGGAGGGCTGATGGTAATACCGTAGAACATGTTCAGTAGGCAGGTGCTGCAGATACAGAGGTCCTAATTGCCCTGTTCATATAGAGAATTGCCTTACTTTTTATAGTTTTGAAAATTTAGTGACAGAAACATGACTGGAGACAAAAGAAAAATCCATTACTGTGAGGAGCATCACCATATGGACGAGGGCCAAGTAATGGGTAATCAGGTCAGTGGCTTAGGCCTGTGATCTAGGAGTATGAAGATGCAGAAGAGAAGAAAAGCCTTGGGACACAGACTAATGCCAGCTTGCACAAAAAGGCATTTTTATATAATGTAATAATGGCACAGAGGAAACATTCTCTATATCTGAAAAAAAAAAAAAAAACAGACTTCACATCATCAACGTTATTTCATTAGTTAAAATCATCACCATTATCATCATTTTTATTTCATCCAATTATCCTTGACTAACCTTCACTATTCATATAACTTCTTGGTAATCCAGCCTCTGCATTATTTTCTACGTCAAATAACTTACATATGTCAAGCACCAACACATCTACAATCATAACTGTATAGGATTTACAGTATATATACTATTATTGTATCTGGGCATTCCTTTCTAGAAGTCATACCTTTATGTTTTTTCATTATTTCATTTTATATTTGTCACCCCAAACTGGCGGACATACAAAATTACTCAATGGGTATTTGTTCAGCCGAATTAAATGAAATGTTACGCTAATATAAAATAAAATCATCAAAACAATTTTTTAAAATGTACAAAGGACTTAAATAGACCTTTCTCCAAAGAAGATGCAGAAATGGCCCATTAGCACATGAAAGATGCTCATCATTAGTCATTAGGGAGATGGAAATCAAAACCAGTGAGATCCCATTTTACATCCACTAGGATGGCCATTTAAGACAAAAATCAAAAAGCCAGAAAATAAGTGTTAGTGAGGATGTGGAGAAACTGGAATCTTCATATACTGCTGATGGGAGTGTAAAATGGTGCAGCTGCTATAGAAAACAGTTTGCTATTTCTTCAAAAGGTTAAACATAAAGTTACCACATAGGCCAGCAATTCTACCCCTAGGTATAGACCCAAAATAATTAAAAACAGGTGTTTGAACAAAAACCTGTCCACAGTCTTCATAGCAGGACTACTCCCAGTAGCCAAAAGGAGGAAACAGCCCAAATGTCCATCAACTGATAAATGGATAAACAAAATGTGCTCTATCCATATAATGGAATATAATTTAGCTATAAAAAAGAATGATGTACTGGCACTGGCTACAATGTGAATGAATTTTGAAAACACGATGCTAAATGGAAAAAAAATAACAGACAAAAAAGGCCACATATTGTATGATTCCATTTATATGAAATATCTAGCATAAGCAAATCCATAGATACAGAAAGCCGATTAGTGACTGCCAGGGGCTGGAGAAGTGGAGAATGGGGATTAATTGCTTAATGGGTATGGGGTTTCCTTTTGAGATGATGAAAAAGTTCTGAAACTAGATAGTGGTGATGGTTGCACAACATTGAAAATGTACTTAATACCATTGAATCACATACTTGAAAATGATTAAAACGGTAAATTTCATGTTATGTTATGTTTTACCACAATTTTTAAAAGAAATTTGAGAAAGAAAGAGCAAAGCCCCCTAATAAGGCATGTCTGTCCATCCTGACCGCAAGGATACCAAGACCTTGCCAAATACCTTGCAGAACTCTCTGTACACTATTTGCACCACATGACTTTGGCCAACCAGCCTAACATCATTAGTAAAGGTACAAGTAAAAGGAAATCTAATGACTGATGTGATGTACTTTGTGACCCCACCATCCTAGCTCCTACAGCTCACCAATTTCCTGTGTGGCTACTTATAAATCATTCTTTGAATATTATAATCAATCACCTGGGAGTAACATCAGGTATACTAGACTATTATTTTTGGTATTGTCTCATATTTAAGAATTAGGAACCCCCCTCTTCCCCACACCCTTCCATTCCTCTAGCTTCTCTCCTATTTTCCAACTGTAGGAATCCAGGGTCTCATTTGTAAGCTTTTGCTGATGGTTTATCATATTCACCAGGGCTCAAACTCCAGTACTTATGGCCAATCAGTGCTGTGTCTTTGTATGTCTCCTTCTCCTTCTTCTCCTTCTCCTTTTTGATCTCACCTCTCATCACTCTCCTCTTCACTCACTACTCCAGCCATGCTGGCTTCCTTCCAATTCCTTATATCAGATGTACCATGCTTCCTCCCAACGAGCTCTAAGATTTGGCACTCCTGCTCTCTCTGTCTGGAAAGCTTATCCCTCAGATTCTACTGGTTCATTTCCTCACTTTTTTCAAATACGTGCTCAAATATCACTTTCCCAGGCAGGCCTTCCCTGACCACTTTATCAGAAATAGCAACCCCCTCTGCCCTTCTCTGGCATTCCCTCCTGCTGTTTATCACCTGCTGATCTCTTTATCTGCTTATTGTGCATCTCCTGATGTCACTCCCTTCCCCTCACCTCTTGGCACTTCTCACTACCTGACAGAGTTATGTGTTTATTTTTGGATTGTCTAGCTCCCCTGGGATATCATGGGGGCTCTGTATTATTTATGTAATAAATCCAGGTTGGCCTTCAGCTCTCCCCTGACCTATTCGGTCAATCAACCAAGAGTTATTGAGCAATCTCTATATGCCAGGCATTGTGTCAAGTCTCTGAGACCCAGAAAATGGAAAAACGTGATCAATGCCGGTAAGGACTAGTGGGAGTGGCTTAGACAACAATAGGTCATAGAAGGGACCGTGATCTAGGGAATGCTGGGGTCTCACTGAAGAAGTGAAAAGGGCTGAGGTTTTCTGAATGCTCAGGAAGGTTTCCACAGATGCTCAGTTACTGAGGTGGAAGAGAACATAGGTCGTTCAAGGAACTGTAATATTCTGAGGCTGGAGCCCCAGATGCAAAGCACTTATCATCATCTGATCCTTTATCATTTATCTGTCTCTTATTCTCTCTCCCCTTACTTCTTGGGCTTATCACCTGAGCAAACCCCAGGAGCCTGGCTGTGAAGGGGCAGCATGCAGAGTTTGACACCTGCAGGTGATGGAGCGGAGCACGTGGTCAAGGAGACAGAAAGGGGGAGACAAGGCAGGGAGCCCAGCAGCTATGCTGTTTGTACAAAGCCCTCATTATTCCTGCTTGCAGATGGCTGCAGTACTTAAGAAAGCTGCCAAGTCAGATTAAAATCAATCAAGAATGTAGAATATGGGTCCTAGGTTCAACAGACAGAACCATGGGTAAGGGAGTCGTTGCTATACAAAAGCCTCCCTGTTTCAGCGTAGGTTGGAGTGGAGCAGGATTCAGGGAAAGGCTAGTTAACCAACCCAGCATATAATTGAGCCTGTTCTTTTCTCTGTTCTACTAATGATTCATTAAGCAGAATGTACCACTCACTGTGATCCAGACTCATGACTTCAAATCAAACAGAGGAGGCCAATTTCTGCAAAGTACAGGAAGGAAACAATCAGTGCCCTGGGCTTGGTTAGGGCAAGAACCCTACAATTGCTGTTCTCTGGGCAAGACGTTCTGGGAAAACTATAGCTTCAGACCTAGACACAGAGCTGGCAGGGAAAAAAGTCTAGGCTAATGAAAAACACATACCTCAGACTTGGTTACCATCACATGAATTTTTCTTTTCAATAAACCTGTACAAAATTACGATGTTAGGACATTTTAGTAGTAGCTAAATGATTAGAGAAAGAAATGGACAACTGGAACTAGATATTTTATTTTATTTTATTTTATTTTATTTTATTTTATTTTATTTTATTTTTTGGAACTAGATATTTTAAATAGAAATATTAGGGGCAGCCCCGGTGGCTCAGCAGTTTAGTGCCATCTTCAGCCCAGGGCGTGATCCTGGAGACCCGGGATCGAGTCCCTTGTCAGGCTCCCTGCATGGGGCCTGCTTCTCCCTCTGCCTGTGTCTCTGCCTCTCTCTCTCTCTCTCTCTGTCTCTCATGAATAAATAAATAAAATCTTTACAATAAATAAATAGATAGATAGAAATATTATAGTGTCAAGAAACTAATTTGACCTGTTACTTTAAGGAGAGCGGACAATTGTGGGAAAGTTGCTGTGTGAAGAATTAATAATATTCCCATGCTACTTTATACCTACTATGTACAAAGCATTATAATAGGTCCTTGGCATCCTTTATTTCATTGCATCTCCAAAATAACTTCCCGAAATATATCTTTTTGAAGATTTTTTTTTTTAGGTAATCTCTATATTCAATGTGGGGCTCGAACTTATAACCCTGAGATCAGGAATCAGACACTATTGACGGAGACAGCTAGGCGCCTCTCTGAAACATATATTATTTACTTAATTGAACAGATGAGAAAACTGAGGTTGTGAAAGATGAAGCAAGCTGACTAAGGTACAGAAAAAAGCCAAGATTTAAAGCCTGAGTCTGTCTGACTTGAAGGGCATACAGTTTTGTATAGTGCCCTGAAAAGCTTTCAGGCTTTTGTGACAAACACTGAGTACCTTCCAAAACAAAGCCCTGTTGGAGAAAGTATAAAAATTAGAAAAGTATTTTTACTAGGGGTGCCTGGGAGGCTCATTTGGTTAAGCGGCTGCCTTCAGCTCAGGTCCTGATCTCAGAGTCCTAGACTGGAGCCCTGTGTCTGGCTCCCTGCTCAGAGAGGAGTCTGTTTCTCCCTCTCACTCTCTCTCTCAAATAAATAAATAAAATCTTAAAAAAAAAAAAAAGGATTTTTACTAAATGTGAAATGGCAGCGATGGAAATCACAGTAAGGAAATAGTTCGTTAAAAAAAAAAAAAAAAAAGGAAATAGTTCGTTAGCAGTTGCAAAAATGCATGATTCTCCACCCAAATTAGGAGATGCCCACAAGCAAAAAGAAAGCAGTCAAAGGAAAGATTTTTATTTAAGAGAAAAGAAATCACCTCAATTCAAGGTTAAGTCATGAATATAAATGAGGTATAAAATAAGAAAGCATCTTTATAAGAAACACAGAGAAGCTTCAAGAAAAGAGCCCCTCGGTTGAGTGCTTGTGCATTCGGCATTATGAGGGAGAACCAAAGGAAATTCTAGACCTTGGGCACCTATTTCTTTTGTGCCTGACTATTCTAGACTTTTGGTGGATAACTCCTGAAATATTTCGTTTCTGTTTAGGGTGGAGAGAACACCAACACACATACACAAATCCCAAAACAACGGCAGACTTGAAGTGGTCTCTTCAGGATCCCCAAATTGAAAGGAGCCTTAAGGCTCTGAGCCTTCACGTAGCTGGGGAGTCCCCTCCACCATGTCATCTGTTTGAATATCTCCAACCACCGGGAGCTCACCTACTTCGATTCCAGACTCCTAATGCTTAGTAGTACTTGTTCATATGTTATCTGAAATCTCCCGCCCTGTAACTTTCATCTGTTGATCCTTGTTTTCCTCTTGAACCAGACATAATTCAGCCTTATATTCCATCTCTTTCAATGCTGTAAGAGAGCCATCCTTTTGCCCCCTAAATATTTTATTCCCTGGGCTAACCTTCCTTACTCATTTCGGCTTTTGCTCCCGTTTCATGATTTATGGCACCATACGCTATGACTCCTCTGAAGGAGCTGAAGTTGGTCTATGTCCCTCGTGAAATATGTTTCCCAGAATTGAACATAATAAATCAAAGGATGGTAAGATTGATTATCAAAAGCATAGAACAGTCAGAATACTATATTTCTATTTAAACAGCTCAAGATTCCTTTGGGTATTTTTTTTTTCCCCTTTATTTTGTAGCCTCCTCACGCTCTTGGGTCTTACTGGCTTCAGGCCACTGAAATCCTCAAGTCTTTTTTTTCCACACGCTGCCATTTAACAAGTTCTCCCTGTATCCTTAACTCTGGTTCCAAGGATAAAACACTCAAACTTGTGGTACTTAAATTTCATTTTAATAGAGATGGCCACTTATACATTTATTTATGAATTTATCCTGCCTTATTCCAAAAGATACTGGCTGATACATCATCCCTGGGCCAATGCCAGTTTGCAACCTACTTTGTCATCTGATTTATTCACACTCCCTCCCAGCTTCTTGTTCTCCATGTATTGATAACCAGGTCCTCTCAGCCCATATTCAGGTTACTTAAGAAGGACCACGCTAGGAAATAATCCCTGTTCAATTCAGACCCGCAACAAAATTTGCTGATTTGACAAAGACAGATCCATTAATCAGGATTCTTAGGGTAGAGTGGTCATGCTGCTAAATTATCTTATAGCCCATCCAGTTTCTCCATCTCTTCTGCAAGGATGCCATGCAAATCTTTGAAAAATGCCTTGCAGAAATACAGAAACTCTATGTCCACAGAATTCCTTTGATCTACTAGTCTAATAAACATATCACAAAAGAAAACCAAAGCCTGCCTGTCAGGCTGTTTTTTCTTAGTAAATTCATGCTGGTTTAAGGATCTCCTCTTCCCTCCCCTGCAAATTCACACACCACCCATAGGATATTCTTAATGCAGAATTAATACTGAAATCCCTATTCATACTGGCATCACCCACCTTCTCCCCTTTTTGAAAACCAAGACATTTGCCCATCGCCTGTCTTCATGAAGCCCTTCTATTTCCCATAAACTGCAGATGATATTTTAAGGATCTTTTTTGAAAATTGTTTTCATCTTTTCGGTTAAGTTTTGTCCAAACCTGAAGCCTCACATTCTTTCAGTTTGTACCCTTGGAGTGGGAGTGACGGGGAGGGGGGGGCGGGGGGGAAGAGAGAAGAGGTACTGTTTTTAGGAGTGAGAGATGCTGGGCAAACGAGATTCTACTGCAGCAGTGAACCTTCAAATTCAAATACCCTTCGGCAAGTCTCTGTACTCTCGAGTTCTTCTTTCCTGCATTAGTGTTAGAGGTCTGTGCTGTTCTTGTGGTTTGAGCCTTTGATTGCTATCTCCTTCCTCCTGGGTTTTTAATGTGTCTCTTACAATCTGAACTCCTCCAAAAAGCTATAGCCCCTCAAGCCCCTCTTGGGTTACTTCTTCCACTCTTATTAATAAGGGGCTCTCGTGCCTTCATATAGACAACAGTACCTTATGCTGACTTGTAACTGACATTTCTTAGAGGTGGATGTGTTCATTCGGCTTTATTGCTGCTAGTAGGCCCTGATCCCATTTGCACAGTTTCTGTAACTAACGTGGTTGAAAATTAGCCAAAGACCAGAAAACATGAAGCCATCGAGGCCTTCCAAGGTCAATAGGCCAGGAAAGATAAAGTATTCCATTATCAGGATGAAAACTGAATCCTCACATTAACCTTCCTAATTGCTTGCTTACCTTGTTTTTATACTTTCTAAGTGAATAGGAACAAAGCCACTTGCTGTTGCTCTCATTAACACTAATGATCAATAAGTAGAAAATTTTTTTGCTGATTCTTATATTTTGTTCAACATTATGTATGCTTAATTTAGAGCTTATTAGGGCATTGCCAATTTTGCTCATTATCTCCTCTACAAGATGAATGTGTTTCTTAAGCAAGTAGTTAACATGAAGCAACAATGACTGACTCAGTCTTTGTAATTAAGCAATGTTTTCAGTTATATTTACTGCTGGGGGTGAGGAGGGAAGAAGTAAGCATTAGCACTTAATATTGACTTATTTTAGATACTCCCAAGAGAAAGAGGTACTTATGACAAACTCAACGCTGTTAATGAGCAGAGCTGACTTGGTGTTCAAAGAAGTGTTTGCCTTACATCCGCTAAGCTTTTTTGAGGTTCTTTCCACCCATTAAAGTCATGCTTTGAAATAAAATGCCGGTACACACTACAACATGGATGAATCCTGGAAACACTGTGCTAAGTGAAGAAAGCCAGACACAAAGGACCATGCACTGTATGCTTCCATTTAAATGAAATGGCCATAAGAGGCAAATCCATAGACAGAAGGCATATTAGTGGCTGCCAGAGGCTGGTGGGGGAGGAGGTTGCTGGAGAAATGTGTGTGGGGGGGTGGTAATGGCAAAGGGGTATGGGGCTTCTTTTTGGAGTGATGAAAACGTTCTGAAATTGATTGTGGTGCTGATTGCACAGCTCTGTCAATAAACTGAAAGCCACTGAATTGTACATTATAAACGGGTGAATTGTGTGGCATGTGGATCACACCTCCATAAAGCCGGTTTTTCAAAATGACACTCTACTTCTCCTGTTGCCATTATATACCACTTCCCCATCTTCCTTTGGAGTCTTTTTTTTTTTTTTAAGATTTTATTTATTTATTCATGAGATACAGAGAGAGAGAGAGAGAGAGAGAGAGAGAAGCAGGCTCCATTCCGGGAGCCCAATGTGGGACTTGATTCCGGAACTCCAGAATCATGCCCTGGGCCAAAGGCAGGCACTAAACCGCTGAGCCACCCAGGGATCCCCACCTAATAGTTTCTTCCTTTGGAGTCTTTAGCAACTGGACCACTGTCACTTTTCCCATCAGGCCCTGCTGCCATCCCAAATGACTTTAACATCCACTACTCAACACCCAGGCCAGTCCCTTCCTTGGTCTTCTCTGCTCCAGAGAGCCTCACCTCTTTGCACTCCGCTAGCCACTCGGCCCTTATTTGTTGCATACTCCACCCTACCTCCTCACCCTACCCTGCCCTGCCTCCCCACCTCTCTATTGACTCTTATCCATCAGCCAGTCTCCCTCCTGAAGCAACAGCTACCTCTCTTTTTCCTCCTCTTTAAACATACACCTCCTAAAAAAGCTGTCTCCGCTTCTCCCTACATATGCTGCAATGAGTATTTCTACACATCACTTCACTCAAATGGCTTTTTTTTTTTTTTAAGAGACCGAGGTGGGGAGTGACAGAAGGTGGAGGAGAGAGAGAATCTTCAGCAGGCTCCAAGCCCAGTACGGAGCCTGACACAGGGCTCGATCTCACAATCCTGAGATCATGACCTGAGCCGAAACCAAGAGTCAGACCCTTAGCTGAATAAGCCACCCAGGCGCCCCTCAAATGGCCTTTTTGAATTCAGTGAGCTCCTTCTGTTTCTCCTTGAATTCTCAGCAATATTTGGCATATTTGACAACTTTCTCCTTCTTACCAGGATCTCTTCCTTTTTTTTAATTTTTAATTTTTAATTTTTTATTTATGATAGGCACACAGTGAGAGAGAGAGGCAGAGACACAGGCAGAGGGAGAAGCAGGCTCCATGCACCAGGAGCCCGATGTGAGATTCGATCCCGGGTCCCCAGGATCGCGCCGTGGGCCAAAGGCAGGCGCCAAACCGCTGCGCCACCCAGGAATCCCACCAGGATCTCTTCCTTTAGCTTCATGACTCTACACACTTTTGGATCTCCTATGCTTTTGGTCACTCCTTCTTGGTCTTCTTTTGAGGCTTTCCCTTGCCTGCCCTCTAAAAGTTAATATTCATGAGTTGTGCCCTGTTATTTGTGTAAGTGATTTATTACTGTGTAACAACCTAACACAAACGTAGCAGTTTAAAACAATATCCATTTATTATTTCTCAGCTTCTATGGGTCAGGAGTCCAGGCACAAGTTTGTTGGGCCCTCTATTCAGGTCTCACAAGCCTAAGGTCAAGGAGTTTAGGGATATATTCTCATCTGAAGCTTGGGATCCTCTTCCAAGCTCATTCTGGGTGTTAGCAGAATTCAGGCCCAGATATCTGATTTTGGAGGTTAAAAAATAAGTTCATTCCACCAGCAGTCTGCCTTTTTTGGGGGTTCCTTCTCTCAGAAAATCATCCCTCATTATCATCCTTGACTTTATGCCCACTCACTTTGCCCCCACATCAAAGCAACCTACACCAATCAATCCTACCTCCTTAAACTCTCCCTAATCTATCTCCCTCTCTTTTTTTTAAAGATTTTATTTATTTATTCATGAGAATACCCAGAGAGAGAGAGAGAGGCAGAGACACAGGCAGAGGGAGAAGCAGGCTCCATGCAGGGAGCCCAACATGGGACTCGATCCCAGGTCCCCAGGATCACGCCCTGGGCTGAAGGCAGCGCTAAACTGCTGAGCCACCTGGGCTGCCCTATCTCCCTCTCTTTATTCCTTGGTCAGGCTACCTTTACCTCTCGTGTGAATTATCCAACAGCTTCCGAACTGATCTCTTAGCCACCAGTCTTTTTTTTTTTTTTTATGTATTTATGATAGTCATCAGAGAGAGAGAGAGAGAGGCAGAGACACAGGCAGAGGGAGAAGCAGGCCCCATGCACCGGGAGCCCGACGTGGGATTCGATCCCGGGTCTCCAGGATCACGCCCTGGGCCAAAGGCAGGCGCCAAACTGCTGCGCCACCCAGGGATCCCTTAGCCACCAGTCTTAACCACTGCTGTGGACATTGTGGACCTGCTTGTTCAATATCCACTCCAACCAGCACTTGCAGTGCTCATTCCAGAAAATGAAAACCAACATTCTTTAGCTAGGCTTCTGTTTGTGATATAGACTGTAACAATCGAGTGTACTCATGTAACATTTGGAAGAAGGAAGTGATTTATCATGGAGAGGGGGCCTTGCCTCCACCACATTCAGCTGGCAAGCTTGGTTATGGAAGCATTTGGCTTTCAGTGGCAGTTGTAGAGGGAGTCCAGTGTCTAGTCCATAGCCATATAACTGAAAAAAAGGCAATACCCAAGCATCCATTTCACTGGCAACAGCTTCCTGATTTCTTGAACACAGCAGAGGAGGTATAGTCCTGAAGCCAGCAGCTATGGAGACAGCTTAACATTTCAGCTCACTGATCATGGCAGATACAGTAGTTCCCTGGCAGTCAAGTTCTACAGTATTATTCTGGAAGGCTTTTGTAGAAATTCAGCCTAGATTTTGCTTTTCCAGTCATTTTTAGACTACTTCTGTCAGTATTAATTAGAATGGTTCATTCTATCTGCAACTAAACTTTGACCACTATATATCCTGCAATTAACCACATTTCATCCAGAGAGATCTTTCTGAAACTCTAAAACTCAAAACCTATAATGGCACTGCCCCTGCTTAAAATCTTCCAACATCCCCCAATATCCTTGTAAAAAGCCCAAATCTTTTAAATCTTGTTTGAAAGGTCCCGCATGATTTGGTTCTCTTATCCTCTGCAGACCCATCCTTACCTAGGTACTCTCTGGCCACGATGACCTAGCATTCAGGTCTCTAAGATACTCACATACTCACCTCTTCATCCTTGCCCATGCTCTTTTCCCTTTGTGGAACACTCTTCCCCTATCTTCTTTTGGTTAATTCCCCACCCCCCCCTTTTTAAAAAATCTTGGCCAAAGGCTGTGTCCTCCAAACAATCTTCCCTGACCCCACCCCATATCACTTAAGTACTAAAACTCTGGGTTAGGCCCTCACTTACATGCTCCCACAGCACTCTGGCCTTTCCCCTTTGTTTGTTTGTTTGTTTGTTTGTTTGTTTTTTAGATTTTATTTATTTATTAATGAGACAGAGAGAGACAGAGAGAGAGAGAGAGAGAAGCGCAGAGACACAGGCAGAGGGAGAAGCAGGCTCCATGCAGGAAGCCCGATGCAGGACTGGATCCCGGGATCAGGCCCTGGGCCGAAGGCAGCGCTAAACTGCTGAGCCCCCCGGGCCGCCTTGGCCTTTCCCCTTTGAAATACTTACTCCACTGTATCAGGATTGCCAATTTGTAAACTGTACTTCCCCTGACCTTTAAACCCCATGCACCTGGTCTAAGTTGTCCTCTATTTTATCCCCAGTACTAAGTGCCTGGCCCAGACTTAGGTGCATAAATTCAATGAAGTAATCAAGAAATTGAAGCATTTTAAGCAGAGGATCTAATCACGTTTTACAAAAAACACTCAGGCAGCCATGTGCATTCAGAAGAAATTGTAATGGGATCATGTGGAAGGAAGGGGCTGAGATGGAAGGTCCAGTTTCTTGGTCTGACCAGTGCACTATTAGTGGAAATGGAAAGAAGGATACTTTGCATGCTATGGCAGGAAGAGGGGACACAGAAAATTGGCAATATTTGAGAAGTAATAAGACAGGGGCTTATTACACCTACTTTTGGCATTCCAATTCAATTTTTTCTTTTTTTTAAATTGAAGTATAGTCGTTCAATTCAATTTAATTAACATTTTTAAGTGTCGACTTTATGCAAGGCATAAAGTCATTAGGTTATGTGAGACAGAGAGTAAGATACTGTCCCAATCTCAGAGATTCCAAGGGTTTCAGTTGGCTATTGGAGACACAAAAACTTTAATAGAAGACAGAGCGATAATAGGAGAAGGCACCAAGAGTTTCCATTTGGAGGGGCTGTATGTGTGTAGTTTTTCAGTTGATTTGTTTGTTTTTGTCTAAAGGCTAGTAGTTTATGGGTAATGGTGTGGTACAGTGGAAAAAAGATTGCCTAGAGACAAAACATAGGGATCTTAGTTCTTCACCCACCACTAACAGGTAGTATGATCTTGAACAATTTGTTTAACTTCTCTGGGCCTTAATTTCCTTATTTGTAAAATGAGGTTTTTAAGTGAAATGACCTTCAGATGCTATTATTTCCTATGTTTGTTATGTTTTTTAAAAAATGCAGTATTTCGAAAAATTTTTCAACTCATTCAATGAAAATGTTCATATATTCTAAACAACATTTTTGGATAAATGTTTTAACTGCATCCCATAGTATTTAGAATATATGGACATAATCTGGTCACAAATAAACCATAAACTTTGGTTTCTCAATTCTAAGAGACTATGATCCACTTTGGATAATTAGGGACAATTAGCTGGAATGTGTCTCTTCCCACCCCTATTTCCTTGGCTCTTTCAGCCCTATGATTTTTTATTTTTTCAATTTTGCCTTATCTATCACCCGGTACAAAGGCTAGGCTTTGCCAGAGAATAAACAAACAAACAAACAAACCCTCAAATCAGTTTTTTTGTCCCTTTGATAAATGACTTTTAAACTCCGGGCTCAGACTATAGGAGAATGTTCTTTAAATTTCAATGGAAAGGAGACCCATGAAAGAGCACAAAAAGCAAGTTTAGAATCAAGAAAAATAACTCTCTATTTGAAAATTCACCTGCTTGCCCCATCACTATGGTTCTTACTCTTTGCAACTAACGGTGTAACAACTTATGAGAATGGCCAGTAATGCCAGCAGTTGTGCCGGATGAACCCAGAAAAATCACTGGCTTCATACAAAGTTATTTCTGAGTCACTTGAAGTACAATTGGTGGTAAGTATGCTGGTGGCGGTCTATGTTTCTGCTCCACACAGTCATTCAGGACCCCAGGTTGATAGAGACGCAGCCATCTTAAAAGACTAAAAGACTAACTTCTAAAGTCACCTTGGGTGTCAACAGCGAGGGGACAAAAGTAGGGTTGAGGAGGGAAGGAAGATGGGAGGGGGAAGAGGCTTTCCCGTGGAAAGTTTTTCTGGGCCCTGCCAGATATCACCACATTTCATTAGCCTAATCTCAGCCCCATGGGATACCTAACTGCAGGGGTGGCTGAAGAACAGGATCTCGCTGTGTGCCAAGGAAGGGAAGGGGCAGATTTCGATTGCTACAGAGTGGGTTTCTACCATTTCCAGAGATACTGACTCTGTCTAGCTGTTCCCTCTCAACTCTCTCCTTCCTACCTCATGTCTGTAATTGTTGGCAAATATTTCAGAGGTGATTCCTACTTGGCATGAGTAGCTGGAAAATATTTTTAGAGTAGTGATATTCATCAAGTAAGCATCTGATTTTTATGGTGCAGCCTTCAAGTTTCTCTAAGTGTTCTAATTTCTAACTTAGACTAACACAGTACATTAGTTTGTAAGGGCATACAATGATCATAGGCCACCCTAGTTTGTGCATATAGATTTAGCTTCAGATTCATATAACTGGGAATATTACTCTCCTAATGTTATCAGACTTAATAAGGTCAGCAGTAAAAAAAAAACTCAGATATCAAGTTTCCTTTAGATCATCAGTCTGGAAAGTTCTATCACAATGGCTGGCTTGAGTACTTGCCAGTTAGGTATCATAGTTTTTTTGGGGGGGGGGGGGAGGAGGGGGGAGGTTTTTTTGGGCATAGAGCAGTGGTTGTCAAAGTGTGGTCCCTGAACCAGTGGCATCAGCAGCACCTGAAAACTTGTCAGAAATGCAATTCTCAAGCCTCACCTCTGACCCAGTGAATTAGAAACTCTGGGAGGGGGCCCAAAAATCTAGCATTTTCACAAGTCCTATAGAGAATAACCTAGAACCACTAGTCTAGTTGATTTAGATTACTGCTGAAACATTTCATTCCAAGGACCAGGTCAAAAGAATATTATTTGAAACTGTTTTGTTGAAAACACATTGACTTTTTTATGTTGCTGTGAATTAAGAGTTCTGTGGAAAATTCACAGAATGAAAAGATCACTAAGAGCCCTGGGAGGTTATTAGGGTGAATAGTTTCTAAAGGTATCAGTGATGGAAATCTAAGGTTCTGTGAAGCATCTTTTGGAGCTGCCCAAAAGAAAATGTATTCTTATGCTCAACTGGTGACTGCTCCTAGAATTAGTCACCAAAAGACATGAAATTCTGTGTCAGGAGAAATGGTTTTAGAGCTTTAGGGTACAGTCAACATCTTACTCATCTTTGTATCCCCATTATCTTTCAGAGTGGCCAGCATAGTAAACCATTTTAATAAAGATAATAAAGCAAAAAAAATAAAGATAAAAAGCAGCATAATAAATATTTACATTAAATGAATGAATGGATGGAATAGTCATCTCATGGATTCAGGTTCTAAATAATTTCCACTAACATTCTGGGGTCACTTTGAAAGAAATCCCATTTCAAAAGTTTATTCTAGTTACTATTAAAGAATACTGACTGCCTTATGTAGGTGGCCAGTCTCTTCAGCAGTTAAGAATATTAGCTATCAGATATTAAGAATTCCTCCAACCCCTCTAAGAAAGAGAAAAAAAGTTATGCAAATATAATGCGTGTTCCATTTCTTGAAATATCTATAAAAGAGCTTGGTTACTGCATGCTAACCTTTTCAGTGACTAACTTGGAGCCTCTCAGCCTCAGTGCTGTTGACATTTGGGGCTGGATCATTCTCCGTAGGGGACTGTCCTGTGTGCCGCAGCAGCAGCACCCCCACCTGCCCTGTACCTGGGCACGAATATGACAGCCACAATGTCTCCAGACACTGCCAAGTGTCCTCTAGGGAAGGAGGGGATAAAATTGCTTAGGTTGAGAATCACTGCTCTAGCCTAATATTAAAAGAAGAGTCATTTTCCTGCATTTTATTCAAAGCCCTGGAAATAGGCTTCAGGGAAAAGTGGATGCCACATTTGTCTTTAGCTCACCTTTGAGGGCTTTGGTAGTGACAGCTCTATCTATTTGAAATGATTGGTTCACAAATCCTCATTATTTAAGGCCAGTTTTCTTCTTGGAATCAGTTTATCTTTGGAGATGCAAATTCACAAACTCTAAGCATCTTTTTTATACTTATTATGATCTTCTATGCTGATTGAGTGCTGAATTACATTACAAGGCACTTTAATAATTTCTAAATAACATATAGATGGGGCTAAAGGAATACTGTACAAGTCCATAATATAGTGTTGACACTAACAGAAGTTTTTATCTACTTCATTACAATATTTAAAAAAACAATCTAAGTAGAACCTGCGCTAAAATAAAATGTAATAATAACCTTTAATACATCGTACCTCAAGATTCTGTCCCTGGAAAGAAAGTCACGATTGCTTTTGGAATTTACTTCCTGGTATCTAAAGAATACACTAATAATTCTACTTTTTGGTTTATGTTAGATATTATCTATTTTCTTACTGCTAGTGCATGAGGATTCACCATTATTTCAACATCCCCTCATGTCTGCTCCACCATATCTCAATATAAATGTTACAATTTTTACCTAAATCATCAGTGTTTCGCGATGAGCTGACAGTGTACCCAGACATCCTTGTTGACATCCTCATGCTAATATCCCCTCTGTTATTGCCCATGTGGGTATATACTTTAAACATTCCTTCTTTTTTTTCATTTAATGGCATTTTAAGAGGAAGAGGAGATAAAAGCATACGGCCATCACACATTTAACAGGAAACTAAAGCTATTTTTGAAACTTTTAAAAGATTACATTAAAAGTCTCAAAATTTTATCATTAGAAGGCAAAATCCCTATTCCACCCTCACCTCTTGCATTTAGCATAAATGAAAGCTAGGTACTTTTTTTTTTTCCTTTTTAAAAAAAACAAGTGCTGTTAATTAGACTTATTGTGAGATCATTTCACTAATATAAATATCAAATTATGTTGTACACCTGAAGGTATAATGTTATATGTCAATTATACCTCAGTAACAAATAAATAAAAGTTTACCAGAAATACTTCATTTGTTCCCTTCTGTATACTTGGGACACGGTTATTTTTCCTACTTAAGGATAGATCAGTTCTTCTTTCTTCTGATCTTGCTGAATTTCCTTTATCTGCCTGGGCCATTGAAACCTGGGAAACATCAGGCAACCTTGCACCATGAAAGTACATGTTCTTGTTCCATGAGAAATGATTTTGTAATGAATGTCTCCTGCACAAAAGAAGTATAAAATCTGATTTTTAATTTTTCATAAAAAATTATTTTTGTATCATTAACAACCAAGAAATCAGGATCGCCCAGATAACAAAAGCAAAGAATGAAAAAAGATACCCTATTAACATGACAGATGAAGAAGATACTAGGTGAGAAGAAATATGTATATAAGAAAGCCTACAATTTGGAAAAAGTGGGAATCAAAGTCAAGCAGTTAATTACTAACAAAGACAGTAACAGTGCTTTTGTCTTTCACAGTGAATGCACAATTAGCACTTAATACTAAGACTGGGGAAAAACCGTCTATAATCTACTGAAAAAGACCATCTGCTTCTATAAATTTTGTTCTTATACACTTGCCAAAAAAAGAGGACATATTAACAAAATAATGGGCCCTGCATTGTTAATTGCTAGGTTGTTTGCAGTTGTGCTGTTGCTATTAGAATTTAATAAGCCATTCCTTCTTCTAAATTAATAAGCAGCCAACATTATGTAATAGCTGCTTTCAGCTGCTAATTATTTTTCCCATAATTCCTTTCCATCTCTACCCTCCACCCCCACCTTTTCTTGGCTAGGAGCACCAGAGACTGCCAATATGTCATCAGCAAGTCTCCTGTCTTCATTTTCAGAACCACAGACCAACATTAGGAGCATAACCAATGACTTTAAACTTGGGGGTGGTTAGCTAGGAACACTGAGGATTTATGTGCTTTGTATAGAAAAAGAGAAAAACGGCACTTGGATTCAGAAGGCAAGTTTTCATTGCAGTCTTCAATCTATCTTTGAACTGACTAATGGCATGTTTTACGTAGTAAGGGAGAAATGGGACATTAACATGTGACTTTGGGGCATGACTGCTCAGGAAGCGAGGGAAATTTGGGCAGGGGGCCTAAAGACCACAGAAAGCCAGCTCTGTGCTTTGTGTTGATCACTTAATAGTCCAGTATACATTATTGTACATATTTGTAGGAAATTTTCCTAGCAGTACAGTAGTGCTTAAAAGGGGAGGTATTATACGTTTTTACTTTGCCAAATAAGGGCATCAAAAATGCTCTCAAATCCCTGTTATATACTATCATAGTTTTATAGACCTTTCACCACAAAAAAAAAGAACAATCTCTAATAAAGGATTCCTTTAAATTGATTAAAGTCAGCTTCGTGAAAAACGTAGCATTTCTTTTTCACTCTGGGCCATTAAAAAATTCTGGCGACTAGGTTTGGGAACCTCTGCAAAAAGGGCACAGCTCAACAAAAGCAATTTTCCAGCTTCCTTTGTAAGAACCTAGGTGACTGGGGTAATGAATAGCATTCAACATGAGAAACCCGTGGCTGTTCAAGCAAGGTCACTTAATCCCATGGGGCTCCCCTTTCCTCATCTGTAAAAGATGAGTCGGACTAGATGATTCATCCATTCTTTTCATTCAAAAAAATACGGATATCCATTATGTGCCAGGCACAATGCTCAGCACTATCGTTCTTAACAAATTTATCATTTTATTGTCCTTATCAGTCAACTCCCACTTATTAGATGTGCTATATGCCAGGCAGTGAACTAGGTTAGGGCGCAAAAAGAATAAAATTCAAGACGTGTTAAATCGGGGCAAATGGACACGTGGGGAATGCAAAACGATTAAAATTCAAGATGTGCTAAACAGAAGCTAATGAACATGTGGGTGAAAGGGTGAACACGTTCTTACAGGGTTTGAGGGTGAGGCTTCATAGATGTAACATTTGAGAGGAAGTGCATGCCAGGCAATGCAAGTCTTCGGCAAAGCTAACTGGAACCCAGGCGGCTTTAGGGTGGGGGTGGGGGGGCGGGGGACGCGACTCCGTGTGAAGGAAGTGGGATTTCAAAGACGAGATGCTGTCGGGGCTTTTCGGCAGAGAACGGACAGTAATTCATCAGTTCCACAGCACTGAGGATAGGCGAGGCAAGCCAGGGAAGAGACACTTGCACAGCTTGGGGCAAAAGGTGTCTAGGGCTGGAGCAGTGCGATGGGCAGGACGAGCTGGATTCCAGGCAGTTTGGAGGCAGAGTAATTGCAAGAGGCGCTCGGAACGCGTGCACGAGCTCCACCACGGAGCAGGCTTGTTTTCCCCAGGGGTGCAGCACTCCCTTTTTCCCCTCACCAGCATCGCGGCAGCCACGCCTCCCTGCCCCACCCTCTTTGGGTGCGGAGAGTTATCCGGGCTCGAACTTGGCTCTTCGCGATCCTGCCCTGCCCTGCCCCGCACAGCGGGGTCGGCAAAGGGCACCGCAGAACCCCGTCCTCCCGCCACCGAGAGCCCCAGCAGCCACCCGCCGGAGCTCCGAAGGCACGCACAGGCCTGCGCAGGCGCGCCGGCCTTGGCAGCAGCCGCTTCCGGGTCACGTGGCCCGACTTCCGGCCCAGACCACCCCTCTCGGTAGGGACGCGGCCAATCGGCTTTCTCGGACGGTGCGATCGCCCGCGCCGCCTCCGGTGCCGTTGGCGACGGCCTAGCGGGTTCCCGCGCGTCGTCCAGCCCGCCCCTCCGCTCTCCGCAGCCCCGGCTCCTCCCTCGTCCGGCCCACGGGGCGGGGTCTGTCGGCTCGCCCTCCCCTCGCCGCCTAAGCCTTTCCTCCGCCGGCTGGGTCCCCTCCCCACAGCAACACGGCTTCTCTTCCAGCGCTCGGCGACAGGGGCTTCCCCTCAGCCGCCGCCGGCACCGCCGCCGCCGCCGCCGCCGCCGCCGCCGGCCGAGCTCCGCCGCGCCCGCGGCCCGCGGCCGCCGTAAGTCCCGGGGGGCAAGCGGGGGCGTCGAGGACAGGGAGCCGGGAGGGAGGGTCGGGCGCGCCCTCCGCCGCCCCGCGGGCGCCCCGACGACCCCACCCGGTGCCTGGCCGCCCGGCCCGCCAGTGGCTCGCGGCGCCCGGCAACTCACTTCTCTCGGTGTCCGCGCCCCTCTCCACTCCGCGCCGCGCCGGGGGATGCGGGGGGCCCCGCGGCACCTGTGGTTCGGGAATCACCTCAAGTTTTGCGGGGCATTTTCGGGAGGGGCCCGCGGCCGGGGCGGGGGCGGCGGAGGACCCTTGGCGCCCCCTGCGCGGCGGCGAATGCCATTGTCTGCCCCGCTCCTAGCCTGTCACCTCACGCGGGCTCGGTCAGTGATGGAGCGCGGCCCCGTGGGGCGGTGGGGGGGCGTCGGACGCGGCCGGACCGAGGAACGCTGGCCCTGAGCCGGCTCCGCGGCGGAGCCTATTGTTTTTAATAGCCAATCTCGAGGAATTGAGGTGCCCTGTGATTTGTGGCAAAAATCAAAGCATTAGTTTTTAACCAGAGGGAAGGAATACTTGTGCTTCGCAACCGGGGATCGTCCCGTGTTAGCACATAATTTATTTTAGAGTGTGTTATTCATTCGTCTGTAAAGTGGTGGGGAGGGGATACAGACCGCCTGGAGCTCGTACTCTTTTCGAAAGCAAACCGCCACCCGTCCAGGTCGTCGGGGTCCTGATACAGGGGTCTGTTGTTCTTAAAGTTCTGGTAACGGGTTTGCAGTAAACGTCCAGGTGATGCTTTACTTGCTGTCCCCCTTCGAACGCAGCTGTCCTAACACGACTTGTATGGGAGGCACTTTGATATCAAGAACATCGTTTATTTTGTGCCGCTGCAGGTTTTAAGTGAGGTGTAATACCACTGTTTTAACTTTAATAAAGTTAAATTGCCACATCATAAATTTCTAAATATCTTGTTGACGCCCGTTTGGATTAGTACAAAAAGCGACAATAATTTCTTAGCGAAATTTAGAGCCGGTTTTATTCTAAATTGGCTGTGCAAATTCCCCCACCCCATATTCAAATTTAAGATGGCATGATGCATATTAAGAATCGGGTTGGGATCTTACTTGTAGTAACCCTGTTAAAGGAACTTATAGCAGTTACAAGAAAAAAAGTGTCTGAATTGTACCTTTAAATGAACTTTTGTTAGAAACAATGCATACCTGTTTGCATTTGGGAAGACCAGTTGGATTACAAGCTTTCCTTTAAAATTAAACATGTAAAACTAATTGACGTATTTGAGGTTCCAAATACATATATACAAAATAGTGTAAGTAAAATATACTAGAATTCAACATCCACTCCATCTGTGGATGCATTTTTTAAAAATTGTTTTAAATGAAGTATTTTGCATAATGTCTCTACATGTGTGTGACTCAATTTTGGCATTTTAAAGGTTTATATTTTTTCATATTGTTACATTAACCCACTTCTTTATTGTGTGCCTATTTATATTGGAATTTTTTAAGTGAAGATGAGAAGAGGTACTTAAAAATCAGGCTCTAATTAAGAAAAATGTGCATCTTTGGGGTTTTTTTGTTTAAAATTTTAGATCTTTTGTTTTCCCTAAAATATGTAAGCATAAACTAAAGAGAGCATTCTGAGCATTGAAAACAAGTAATTCAGCCTGGAACTGGAACAGCCTTGGTGAAAAATAGTAGATCTGCTGTTTGTTTCAAATGTATGTAAACCAGTTGGTATCATACAGAGAGTGTGAAATGTATAGCACAGGTAGACAGTTTTCTTAAATTGCAGGTGTTATCTTTTTCCTCAAAATTTTCACTCAGCTCTTTACCTGGGTTTTTTGGGGGGGTTTTTTGTTGTTGTTTTGTTGTTTTGTTTTTTTGCCACAAGCTGCTTACCACACTTAGGTGGAACAGGGTGGGGTGGGGTGGGGTGGGGAAATTTGCATCTGGTGGGAAGATCTTTATACAAGAATTTTCCTGCTATTTTAACTGGCATAGCAATACTGATGGCTGCTAATCATTGGTTAGTTACAGGTCGTGGCCCCAAAGCTTCTCTGTGAAATGTGTCATCTTAATCTTTACCGAGTCAAAGTGTTGCATGTAATCTTGGTTCTATTTATCTTAACAGATGCAGTTTATGTTGCTTTTTAGTCGTCAGGGAAAGCTTCGACTGCAAAAATGGTATGTCCCACTATCAGACAAAGAGAAGAAAAAGATTACAAGAGAACTTGTTCAAACCGTTTTAGCACGGAAACCTAAAATGTGCAGCTTTCTTGAGTGGCGTGATCTGAAGATTGTTTACAAAAGGTATAATTTTTATTTATCAGATAGGTAAAATAGTAGGATCAAATGTTCAGTCATGTATAATGTGGTAATAGACTTTTTTTGAGAGATGACATTTATAAATAATGATTAATAAAGATTTACGTGAAAAAGGTTTAAGTTAAAGCTTTATGTCTTTAAAATAACTGCTGTTTTGATTGATTACCCAGTCAAAAAAATAAAATCAGAAGTCGATTTAAAACTAATTATGTGATTAAAGGCATAAATGATTATTCTTTTTTAATAATCTTTTTAGAAAAATGAATTTATTTCTTTACAGGTGAAAATTGGGTTGTATTTTAAATGCTATAATTCTCTGAATTTAGACAAGCCTTTTCCCTCTACCCCCTTCTTGAAAATCTATACAGTAATGACTAATAACTGACATGCCTTTTTTCTGACTTTTAGAATCTTACTTATGAACACCTTGGATACATAGACCATTTTAGTCATATAGAGGTTTTGAACCTTTGTGTATACACAAGATTTCTTTGTTAGCATTTATTCAAAGAACACTTGTTGCTGTCATGGAGGTATAATTAGATCTGATAATTTTGCAAAGAATAGATTTTTAAATTTTTGATGCAAAATGACTCACATTGGCTTTGAACACTAAGCTTTTTAAAAAATGTACATCTTTATTAATATATGCAAGTCTTTTAATACTCTAAAATATATTTCTCAAGATTAGGCTAATCAGGTTAAAAGAAATATAATTACTTTGTTTCTTCTCCATATTCCCTCTTTTACACATAATTTACTGTATGTAAGATGAGTGTTTCTGCATATAAAAAATTGTCTTCTGTAGGGGAAGTGCAGGGAACAAACAGTATGGGCTGCAAGGAGGGTTGAAGAGAAGTCTGGGTTTTATCTCTTTCCTTTATTCCACTCTAGGTGTGGACTGGTGTTTTGTGAGGGAGGTGGCAGAGGAGGTAATGGGGATTATAGGACATTAAGAATGTTCTCAATACCATTAACTCCTTTTTCCAGTAGAATAAATTTAGTCATCTTTGGGTGATTTGGGTTTAGTACTTGTTGAGAAAACTCAGCATTTTAGAGCTGAGAGAGGTCTTGGAATAATCTAGTCAGATGATTGTTTTTATAAAGCTTTTTGTCCCAAGGTTAGAACCTTAAATGAAATAAGTGGAAGTGGAGGTGCTGTCATGAAAACAGGACGCATACCTCTGCTCCCTTGGCCTGTATCCTCTGCATAGGAGATGTTTCATGAGCTTTAAAACCGCCACTGTTGATTAAACTTCAATTTTGTAAAAGGAAGAATTTGGGAGAAGTGACTTGCTCAAGGTCATATTCTAGTTAGTGACTGACAAGAGGGCTAGAAACAGGTATTAAGTGGAGAGGGGAAGGTTTTAAACGGGGATGAAAACAGAGCAGATACACATTTCTGAAAGGATCTTTGTAATTGGAGAATGGGGTGGAGCGGGGAGGGGGTTGTGGAGCGCTGAGGTCCGCCTGGAGAGATCCCTTAGAGGAGACCCTGGCATTTTAGTGAAGCCCTGAAGGAAGACTGCTGTGGGCTTGGCCAGCGGAATGAGCTGTTACTACAAGGTAAGTTTTACAATACTTGGTCGCCGCTAGAAACAGGGAAGGCAGTGATTCCACATTTCTGGTTCAGCTGATTGTAAATGTGAGGTAGTAGACACGGTGACTGAGATGCCTAGTTTGCTCGGGGTGAACGTGGAAGTCAGGGCAGAAATTAGGCATAAAGTGGTAGATCACCAACATTCAAGGGGCAGAGAGACGGGGAGAGGGTAAGTTATAGGGTCAGTAATGTCAGGGAAGGGGAGAGAGTTTTGAAAATTAAGTCACCAGTGCCAAATGTTGCAAAAACAAAGTGAAGAAAGAATCTATTAGGTTTTACAGTGAGAGTTCATAAAATGCCATTTGTCGGAACATTTTCAGTGAAATAGTAGAAACAACTCTCGAAGAAATGGGGCGAGGTGTGAAGAGGTGGAGACTTTTAAACAGCAAATGTAGATTATTTTGGGAGCTTTGTCAGATGTGAAGAGGTGGTAACCACCCATAGACATAGGAGTGAGGGACAGGGTTTTTAAAAAGGTGTGAGAGACTTAAGCTTATTTCTAGATAGGGGAAGGAGTCCCCCGTGTGGAGGAGGAAAATACCAGCAAGGGAATCAATCCCAGAAATCGAGATTCCTGCAGCTGAAGGCAGTGGCCTGTTAATGCTGAAGGAAAGCAAGCTCTCCCGTGTTCCCGCATACAGCATTCAGCCCACCCATGTTGGGCCAAGCTTTTTTTTTTTTTAAAGGCTAAAGGGTAATCTAACCCGATTCTGATACTTGTATCAAGTGCCTGTAAATAAAAGGTGCCCTTAAAAAAAAAAAAAAAAAAAAGCTTTATTGAGATAAAATTCACATGCAGAATTTTTTTTTATTTTAAGGCGGAAGTTAGAATTTTTAATCTGTTTTTCTATGCATCTGCCCCATTTCATACTGAAAACCTCATATATTAAATACATATTTAAGAACGTATTCTTTGTTGATATAAACAGGTGATTTTTTTTTCTCCTAGTCCAGCTGGAAGAGAAGACCTTTTAAGCAAAAGAATTCTCACTTAGCTTCTGAGAGAAATTCTGAACCAGCCCTGTTGCTGTTCCCATCACCAAGTGATCTCTTTAGGTCTTCCTTCTTCCATTTGTCTCAGCCACATTCTTCTTGCTGATCATTTCTCATAACATTCCCCCTCTTGGGAAGAGGGTTGGGGGAGGTGTGGATAAGAAGAATATAACTGAAAAAATAGATTGAAAAATCTGAGGACTTGAGTTCTGTTTGATTTTCACCCTTAGCTAGTTTTGTGACTTTGAACAAGTCATTTTGTGTGTGTCTTCTCATCTCTGAAATAAATGCTCTTGAAGATCTCTTAAAGACCTAACACTGGGAGTACCTGGATGGCTCGGTGGTTGAGCATCTGCCTTCGGCTCAGGTCATGACCTCGGGGTCCTGGAATTGAGTCCAGCGTTGGGCTCCCCCAGGGAGCCTGCTTCTCCCTCTGCCTAGGACTCTGCCTCTCTCTCTCTCTCTCTGTGTCTCATGAATAAATAAATAAAACCTTAAAAAAAAGGGGGGGGAAAGAAAAAGACCTAACACTGTATGCTTTTTTTGATTCCTATTTTATGCAGCATGTTATGGAAGAGGCACTAGATTAAAGTTTTTCAGTGAATTTAAAAATACATATATCTCCAAATTACTAGTTTGAGAATTTGCCACAGTACTGTATTTTCTTTACTAACAAAAGAATTTTTAATGACATACCAGTGGGTATTGAGAATAGTTTAGTTACATTCACGCACAGTCAGCTGACACATAGCTGGCTGCGGAGAAGTCATGTGTTTTGAATATAAGAATAGGCACTTTCAGATGTTCTGAGTGCCAGTAATTAGAGTAAGCCTTAATCCACTCTGCTAAAAATAACCAAACATACCTTTCTTCTTACTAGTCTATTATTACTTTTACTTCAGATTTAAACTTACAAATATATACTAAGAGAACAAAATAAGCCAAAATTGAATATTTAAAAAGCATTTGGTTCTAAAAATAGGGGTATACTTCAGTTCTCTTGATAGTCTTTTACTAAATCAGCATAACAATTTTTCTCTTCCTCTTCAAAACTCTTAAAATATTGCTTATTCAGTTTTAATTTTTGCCAGGTGCAGGATTACTTTATTTAATACAGTTCCTGGCTGTAGTTTTTAATATGAAACTTGGGTTTTGGAGTCAAATTACCGTTACTCAATTAAGCCTGGGTCTCCTATAAATGCAAGTTAATAACAGTATCTTTCTGGAAGAGTTGTTGTGAGGATTAAAATGGTAAAGCCTTGGCTAACATTTAGTGTCTCAGAGTGAGGGCTCTATGAATGTTATTTGTTAACTATTCTGTTTCTTCCAAGCTTTCTATAAACAGGTGCCTTATAATCCTGATAACTGGATGTTTACCTATAACAAAATTTGTTTAATTGATAACTCTTTTTCCTTTCTGAGTGAAAGCAAACATTTAGGTAGTTTTGCAGGATTTTTTTTGGCATCGCAGGATGATTATTATTATTATTTTTTTAATTTATTTGAGAGAGAGGGAACAAGTAGGAGCAGCAGGAGAAGAAGGTGAAGCAGGCACTTTGCTGAGCAGGGAGCCTGATGTGGGGCTCAGTCAATCCCAGGATCTTGAGATCATGACCTGAGCCGAAGGCAGATGACTGAGCTACCCAGGCACCCCTATGTTGCAGGATTTTAAAAATAATGGTTGATGCTTGGACACATCAGTCCTGGTGATAATTAAATTAATAGTTCTAAATGATTCACACAATTAAGCACCATTGAATAAGTACTGTTTATTTGTAACTCAGGAGGCCGTACTGTGGATGGTGCAAGCATTAGATTAACAGTAGCATTGTAGAAATGCTGACATTCAGAGTAAAAGAAAGTTTACCCTAAACTGTTAATAAATTCCTTCTTTAATTTTATTTTTTTAAAAAAGATTTTATTTATTCATGAGAGACACAGCGAGAGAGAGAGAGAAAGAGAGACAGAGGCAGAGACATAGGCAGAGGGAGAAGCAGGCTCCACGCAGGGAGCCCAATGTGGGACTTGATCCTGGGACTCCAGAATCGTGCCCTGAGCCGAAGACAGACGCTTAACTGCTGAGCCACCCAGGAGTTCCCTAAATTCCTTCTTTAAAAAACATTTTTTTAAAATTTATTTGAGAGCACAGAGTGAGAGAGCATGAGCAGGAGGAGGGGCAGGGGGAGAGGGAGAAGCAGGCTTCTTACTAAGCAGGGAGCCCAGATGTGGGGCTCTGGGGCTCTATCCCAGCATCCCTGGATCATGTCCTGAGCAGATGCTTAACTGACTGAGTCACCCAGGCGCCCCTTAATACATTCCTTCTAATGAGATTATTTAAATAGCACTCTGTTCATGTCAGCTAATCAGGTCTGTTTTTTTATCTACCATTTTTATTTAATATCAGTTCCTTTAATCTTTAGTTTTCTTGGTTTGGGGACTTGTAACATGTTATTTGTATCAGTTTCCTCAAATTCAGAACTATTTGGTGAACATGGGTTAGGGAGGATGGAGAGTTGGAATATTCCATGGCTTTTTTTTTTTTTTTTTTTTTTTTTAAAGAGAGAGCTTGTTGAATTTGCGTGAGCAGGGTGAGAGTGCTAGGTGATAGGGAGAGTGATAGAATCCCAAGCAGGCTCCATGCTCAGTGTAGAGCCCAGTGTAGGGCTTGATCTCTGAACCCTGGAGATTGTGACCTGAGCCAAAGTGGTTCACTTAGCTGACTGAGCCACCTAGGTGTCCCTCATTGCCTTTTAAACAGATACACAAAACAGGGTAGGAAGGAGAGGAAGCACTCTAAAGTTGGAGGTGGGGGATCCCTGGATGGCTCAGCGGTTTAGTGCCTGCCTTCGGCCCAGGGCGTGGTCATGGAGTCCTGGGATCGAGTCCCACATCAGGCTCCCTGAATGGAGCCTGCTTCTCTCTCTGCCTGTGTCTCTGCCTCTCTCTTTCTGTGTCTCTCATGAATAAATAAATAAAATCTTTTTTTTTAAATATTTTTTTTCAATTTTTATTTATTTATGATAGTCACAGAGAGAGAGAGAGAGAGAGGCAGAGACACAGGTCGAGGGAGAAGCAGGCTCCATGCACCGGGAGCCCGATGTGGGATTCGATCCCGGGTCTCCAGGATCGCGCCCTGGGCCAAAGGCAGGCGCCAAACCGCTGCGCCACCCAGGGATCCCAATAAATAAAATCTTTTTAAAAAATAGGGCAGCCTGGGTGGCTCAGCAGTTTAGGGCCGCCTTCAGCCTGAGGTGTGATCCTGGAGACTGGGATCGAGTCCCACGTCGGGCTTCCTGCGTGGAGCCTGCTTCTCCCTCTGCCTGTGTCTCTGCCTCTCTCTCTCTTTCTCTATGTCTCTCGTGAATAAATAAAATCTTTAAAAAAAATCTTTTTAAAAAATAAATAAAATTGGAGGTGGTGCCCTCTTATGTCCTTCATGCTAATAAATGAACACATTCGAAAGCTTTCTCTCTAAGCCTACAGGAGACCTACCATTTTGAATAACTTAATGTATAAGTCAGGTAGAATGGACATGGCAATAAAGTCGAGCTGTGTATGATGAGGGAGTCCCTAAGGTGGAGTGGGAAAAGGTCTGAAGATCAGATTTCTTGTCCGAGACCAACCACTTGGCAGATCCTATACTCTTGGGCCTCGTTTTTTTTTTTTTTTTCTTTGTTTTGTTTTTGCCTTCCTCTGTAATCAAGGATTATGGTGCTTGCTGTTGGAAAGATCAAATAATTGGTCTTTATTTTTTTTTTAAGATTTTATTTATTCATGAGAGTCACAGAGAGAGGCAGAGACACAGGCAGAGGGAGAAGCAGGCTCCATGCAGGGAGCCTGATGCGAGACTCTATCCCGGGTCTCCAGGATCACGCCCTGGGCCTAAAGCAGGTGCTAAACCACTGAGCCACCCAGGGATCCCCAATTGCTCTTTATTTTTATTTTTTATTTTTTTAATTTTTATTTATTTATGATAGTCACAGAGAGAGAGAGACAGAGAGGCAGAGACACAGGCAGAGGGAGAAGCAGGCTCCATGCACCGGGAGCCCGATGTGGGATTCAATCCCGGGTCTCCAGGATCGCGCCCTGGGCCAAAGGCAGGCGCCAAACCGCTGCGCCACCCAGAGATCCCCAATTGGTCTTTATTTGATCAATGTGATGATAGTGGGTTTTTTTAAAAAAAGATTTTATTTATTCATGAGAGACAGAGAAGCAGAGACCTAGGCAGAGAGAGAAGCAGGCTTCCTGTGGGGAGCCCAGTTCAGGACTCGATCCCAGGACCCCAGGAACACAACCTGAGCCAAAGAGAGACACTTAACCCCTGGGCCACCCAGGTGCCCCTATAACATTGATATTAATAGAGCATTCTGTAAATATTAGACATTCTCATACTGAAGAGTAGGAATTCATTGAATTCCAAAACTGAGATTGTGTGTGTATTATTTTCTGTTAATGCTATGAACAGTAATTGCTCATTGTGTTTTCGAAAAATCACTTAAATGCTTGTCAGTGAAAATTACAGTCGAAACAGACTTGTTTAGAATGTTCTGTTTTTTTGGTAGCGTTGGTTTGTTTTTTTCAACAGCCTTTATAACACACTTAAACCATTTGAAAATGCTCTTTTAATTCTCAAAAGACTTGATCATTGTTTGCTGTGCCTCAAGGTTATATGTTAAGTTTTGGCTTCCTTGGGTCAAGTATAATGTAGTCCCATGTGCTAGAATCCTAATTTGGAAAGAGAATATGAGTTTTCCAATTTTATTATTCAAGGGTAAATAACCTAAACTTTCATTTAACAGATAGACCTTGGAAAATTTGACGACAGGTCACAGTTTCCCCTGTTCTCTTTCTCTAACTTCTGTAATAACTTAAAACTGTTCTTATCTTGGAGTTTATTCCACAGTCCTAGAAACCTCGTTTTTAAAAACAGTTCTATGCTGTGGGAAGTCAAGATAGTAGTTACCCTTGGGGGTGGCAGGTTGTGACCTGGAGGGGCTAGGAGAGGGGATTCAGGAGTTCCATAATCTGTTTCTTAGGGTGCTGGTACTTGGGTGGGTTTACTTTGAAAACCAAGGGGTGGCTCAGTAGTTTAGTGCCACCTTCAGCCCAGGGCGGGATCCTGGAGACCTGGGATCGAGTCCCACGTCAGGCTCTCTGCATGGAGCCTGCTTCTCCCTCTGCCGGCGTCTCTGCCTCTTTCTCTCTCTCGTGTCTTTCATGAATAAATAAATAAATAAAATCTTTAAGAAAAGAAAAAAACCAAGAGTATATGACCTGTGTCCTCTGTTTGTATATTACACTTCAACAAAATGTTTCAGGCATTGCCTTCATGTTGATAGTATCTTCAATGAGTCCTTCGGTCGGAAAGTTTATCTTCTTCCCTGTTTACTTGTACTTTGAATTAGTCACACAGTGCATTTTGTTTTAATTAAGTAAGTGTATTATATTTCATACAATATAGGACAATTATATTTCTTTCATTATATTTAATAATCGGGTCCAGCTATGTTTTAGAATATTCAGAGAAGGGAGTCTGAAAGAAGAGCAAAATGAGTTACTCTTTCTAGATTTCTGGATGGTATGATTGAATGATCCTTTTTTTGTTTTTGTTTTGTTTTTTGTGTTTTTTTTTTTTTTTTTTTTTGCTTTGTACTTTTGAAACACTATATGCATTCATTCCTTTTTTTTTCCTTTTTTAAAAATTTTATTTATTTATTTATGAGGGACACACAGAGAGAGGCAGAGACACAGGCAGAGGGAGAAGCAGGCTCCCTGCGGGGAGCCTGATGTGGGACTCCATCCCAGGGCCCTGGGACCATGACCCAAGCCAAAGACAGATGCTCAACCACTGAGCCACCCAGGCGTCCCAACATTCATTCCTTTTGTAATCCAGGAGGGAAATAATCTATACTGTTGTAAAAGGGGAAATAAACTGTATAAGCATGGGATCTTTCACAATAGGGTATGAAAACATATTTAGAAAACATGATTATAGGGTAAAATTTTTTCCACATTTGCTTTGTTACAGATATGCTAGTCTGTATTTTTGCTGTGCTATCGAGGATCAGGACAATGAGCTAATTACCCTGGAAATAATTCATCGTTATGTGGAATTACTTGACAAGTATTTTGGCAGTGTGAGTAGTATTTTGTTTTAGGAAATTGAATGCCATGGTCTTTTTTTTTTAATCTTTTCTGTAACAAGTTTATTATTTGATCGTCTTGGGGATTCTGACTGTTTAAAAATAACTGCAGGAGAGGGAAGGGCTGACTGTCTTTTGCTAGCGTGCTCAGTCAGCTGCCAGAATGAATGCTTGATCCCATGGCCCTACTCATTTAATGATGGTTGTGAGAATGAGATTTAAAATCGTGAAACAGGAAGGAGTTCAGCTGCAAAGATTAATATTCTGGAAGTGCTTTGTATGGAATTTAGATTTGGTAAGCAGTTATAATCACATTATCTAAGAAATGTGTATTTAAAAAGATCAGTGTTTATCAATAGAGAATTATTAAGTTGCTCATGTTGGGAGCTTCCAGAATCAGGTCTTACTTTACTTAGCTTGTAGGTATTGTGTTTCCAAGTACTTGAGATTTTACAATTAAGCTGACTAAATTGGTGATGCTTAGTTATTAGCAAGATTGCTGTTTTTAGAAAGAATTAAGATCGATTCACTCTGATCAGATTTTATGCACTACCCAATGATGGGTAAGTATCTTTTGCTTTCTTCAGTTTTTGACATTGTTTTTCTTGCTTTTCAGGTATGTGAACTTGATATCATCTTTAATTTTGAGAAGGCTTATTTTATTTTGGATGAATTTCTTTTGGGAGGGGAAGTTCAGGAAACATCCAAGAAAAATGTCCTTAAAGCAATTGAGCAGGCTGATCTACTGCAGGAGGTAAGCTAATTGGAGTTCTCTTTAGTAGACCTAAGCATGTTCTGGTATTGCTAAGGAAGTCTCAGTTATGTTCTCTCATTCTTAAAGTTTCAGAAATTACTCTGAAGCATGCTTGGCATGTAGTGTCCATGTGCAATATATTGATTGGGGTATATGTTAGTCACATCAACTTAGTTAATCTGTGGATGGATTGTTTGCTTTAGAGATGGTCTGTCATATTGATGGCCCAGTTTTTGGACCCCAAAACACTAGGGTCTAAACCTTTAGAAGACGGACTAAGAAGGGAAAAGATTCATCTAACAGTAATTTGAGAACTCTCCATCCGTTGTTCCGAATTACTGAAGGTAATGCCTTTTTGCATTAGTGTGGATGGATAATCAGTTGACTGTGAGACTATGGCATTTTCATCCCAGATTGGTTCATATTTTCACCTCATGTCCATTAAGCACAAATGTAGCCAAGCAAATGATAAGTGTTATAATTACACTTTTTGTAGAAATCTCTAATTTTGTGTTAGAAAAACTAAAAAGTATTTGGCCTTTTTCTTTGCTCTTTTTAAATATTTTATTTAACTGTTTATCTCAGAGAGAGAGACAGAGACAGAGAACATGCACACACAAGTGAGGGAGGGAGGGAGGGGCAGAGGCAGAGGGAGAGCGAGAATCTCTCAATCAGACTCCATACTGAATGGGAGCCCAATTTGGGACCCAGTCTCATGACCCTGAGATTGTGACCTGAGCCAAAACCAAGATTTGGATGCTTAACCAACTGTGCCACCCAGGCACCCCTCTTTGCTCTTTTAAAATAGCAAATCATGTTCTGTCAAGTGATTGCATCCTTATTTTCTCTTGATATCCTGAGAACCGTTGATAAACCCCCTTCCCTTTCCAATTTCCACAGTTGTCCTGGATTACTTGTATATTTGTTGTTTCTGGACCTTCAATTTCTGAAGTTTTTCAAAATACTTAAGGATACCTTAATTCAGATACGAAGTTGAATTATGGTTTAGCAATAATTGTGGTTTTAATCAAATAAAAACTATAATACAAGGAGAAGGAGCTAGTCAATATAAAAATGTAGTGTGTTTTCATTAATTGCCTTTTTTGTTATTAAAGGAGGCTTTAAATCCATTTTTTTTTTTTAAGCATTTCTGTTGTAACAGAAATGTGAACTAAGAGAAGAGTAAACCTCTCTTAACTGTGTGCCTCTACGGGAGGGAGGGTAGGCCTTGGTAATGGCTCTTCATTAGTCACTGACTGGGTCAGTTGTGAGGATTACTCCAAGTTGGGATGATATCATCCAGAACATACATATATTAAATAGGAGATAATACATTGTACATGTATTATCTTGCATTACCAAAACAGTACTTAAGATATCTGCAAAAGAAGGGATCCCTGGGTGGCGCAGCGGTTTGGCGCCTGCCTTTGGCCCAGGGTGCGATCCTGGAGACCCGGGATCGAATCCCACGTCGGGCTCCCGGTGCATGGAGCCTGCTTCTCCCTCTGCCTGTGTCTCTGCGCCTCTCTCTCTCTCTGTGACTATCATAAATAAATAAAAATTTAAAAAAAAAAAAAAAAAAAAAAAAAAAGATATCTGCAAAAGTGGAATCTTATTTAAAAAAAAAAAAAAAAAAAGTGGAATCTTGTTGGCAGCCCTGATACTAGCCACTGTCCGTAGTGAAATAGCTTAGGCCTTTTTTCATGTGTGTACGGTTTGCCACGGTTCTTTATCATTATTATTATTGACTGCAAATATATCATAAGGGAGATTTTTTTCAATGTCTGATATTGTGACCACAAGCTCATATTCTGCTATTGTAAAATTGGTTTTAAAGTTAGGACCTCCTTATTTTGCTGTTTACTAATCAGACTTTTCTAAAAATAGGGTCAAGCCAGAACAGGAACTGGGAATTTTTCATATTTATCTCTTCTCGTTCACTTTTATGTTTTGTTATTATGGAACGGTATTCAGCTCTCTCAGATCCTGGTATTTCTTCCAAGTTCTTCATCATTTCCTGATTAATTACATCTGCCTTAAAACATCTCTAAAATTCTTGAAGTTCACCTTTTAATTTTAATATATTTTTTTTTCTGGAGAGTAGTGTTTAGGGCACTTATCTCTCCTGTGTCTGGATTGTTTTTTAAACTCTACTGAACAATCACTATAGAATTTATAATATGAGAAATATACTAAGTTTACTCTTATAGTTTTTATTGAGGATAAAGAAGTCTGTATTTGTGAGTATGTGTGTGTATCTCCCCTATTGAAGTATCTTAATAGTAAGTAATATCTCCCTTTTTGAAGTAGTGTTTTGGTATCTTTAGGAGAAAGGAGTGGAGAGAAGCATGGGATGTCTGTGGTCCATGTTAAGATTTTTCTTTCCCTGTCTCACCGTAGTTTTAAAAAAAAAAAAGTTGACTACCATTAATTATGGTTTCATATCTTTATTTATTTATTTATTTTTTTGGTTTCATATCTTTAGAAGAGAGATTTGGCCCTATTTCTCATCTATGACTACCTTAATATTTTGTACATAAACCAAAATGATAGTACACTAAGACATTTTCTATTCAATGGTCTGAGTGTACCATTTTTTTTAGATTTAGCCATTCAGGTCTCTAGGAGGCAGAACATGGCTGGTCCGCTCTAAGTTTAGAGTGAGTTAGAACATTGCAGGTTAAGGCCTTTCTGAAGCCAAGCTAAAGTCTTTTTGGGGCAGTACGGCTTCAGATGATTCCGTTCAGGTTAACCTGTTACTCATTCAGGTTATTTGCCAACATACTGTCACAAATCCAGGGATGACAAGATGCTTGTTTCCTAAAATAGATTTATTTATATGTTGCTATATGGTACATGTTTACATCTTCGGGTGAGTAAGTATTATGTTCATAAAGTAGGCGGTGGAATAAGATGAGAAAAAGCATTCCACCAACTGCTAAATTTCTTTAAAATTTCCCTTTTACCCAATTTATATAAATGTCTTGTGATTTGTTTTAGATAGTCCTTCATATTATAGGCAAACAGGGCAGACAGTTGATAAAGTAGGTTTTCTATTAGCATATTATATATAGTCAGTAATGAGAACATGTCTGGACACCATGACAACAAAAAAGAACTGTGACAATAGCTGATGCTTACTGAGCACTTAGATGGGAAGCATCCAGTGCTAAACATCAGGATGCCCTGAGAAGGATCATGAGCACCTTTTTAACAAATGCAGAAATAGAGGCTCAGTGAGGTTACAGTGACTGGTCCTAGCATTCCAAACCCAGATCTGCTAGACTTGGGAGCTGAGTGGAATATTGACCACTAAGCCCTGTCCATGTCTACCCACCTGCCTACCCTATTTGTATATTGTCTTGGCATGTGTATTTTAAACCTTCTGTTTTCAGTACCAACTTCTGTGTTGTTCAGTAATAAAGAGATTCATCATTCTGGAGGTTTTTCTATATGGAACAGAGTAGATTTCCTAAGACAGATGCCATTTTATAGAGTTTTCATTGTCCAAATTATCAATTGTTGGTATTTTTAAATTGGATGTATAGATAGAAATAATATATTTTAAAAATCATTTCTTTAATGAATTTCTCAAAACTCTTGGATTTATAGTAGCTTTATAGTAGCTTTTTGGGTCTTATAATTTAGTCTATGTCATGAATATGATTTTTGCTTCCAATTTTGTAAATGTAGCTGTAAAGACACTTACCTAAATGCAGCCTTAAACTTGTAGAAGTCCTAACTAATTTATTTTAATCTACTTTTCTTTGTATTGTGATTTTTCTATTTGGTTTCAGGTCTTTTACTTGATTATTTCTAAATACCAACGATGCTTCTGAATTTTTAATGAAAATATCTGTTGGCTTAATGATACATGGTAATCGCAAAATGATTTAGATTTTAGCCCTTTAAAGTTTGTGAAATACACATTTCTATCCTTAAAAATATTTATTTTCTTCAGAAAATTTTCTTTAAAATTTCCTTTTTACTCAATTTGCATAAATGTCATGTAGTTTGTTGAGGTAGTCCTTCATCTTATAGGTAAACAGGGCACAGTCAGTGGATAGATTTTCTATTAGCATATTACAGTCAGTAATGAGAACATAAGTATGTATTCAAATTATAATTGCTAAAATATCAGACATTGTGTTTAAATAACCACGATTTCCTTTTTATTTTACTTAGTTACTTGGTAAACAGTGGTTCAGTTTTGACATTTCTAGAGTGAACTTTGTATTCTTTTCGATATTTGGTTCTGTGAATACATAATTAAATTTGGGGGTAAAGCCCAGAAATATCAGTCCATTATCCAATTTTTAATGTTTGCTGGAATTTAACACAGGTTTTCTTAACATGCCACTGGTACTTAACCTGATTCTTAAATTACTAAAGTGCAACATGCTGAGATTACTAAATTGACATTCTTTGCAATACTTGGAATATTTCCCCACCACCAATTAAGTGCCTATTTTAAGCTAGTTTTTTGAGGGGGAGTACATGGGGGAGTGGTACAGTTGGTTTATAAACATAGATTTAATGACCAAGGAAATATAGAGTGCATTTTCTTTGTAAAGTCAGGCACTTACCAGTTTTTCTCTGCTCCTTAATTTTATAGAGCCAGAATGAAGAATGGGGAGGTTTGTCTGAGGATATCTTATGATAAAGAGCAGTCTAAGGCTTTAGTCCTTTTGACCCCCAACTTATTTATTGGTAACTACCAAATTTACCGTTTTTGTGGCATGGATAAAATGGGGTGTTATGCAAAGACTGTTGCACGTGAGATGATTTCAAGTCCTTGCCTGATCCATGAAGATCAAATAGTTAAAAAACCGGGCGTTGGGCTTTAACCTCAGCGGTAGATGCATGATGGTGTTGATCGGCGCTTTGAGATGTGTCAGCCTTTCTTTTTTATACTAACAGCATCGTTTTGAAATTTGTGGGGGTTTTCCTTTTGAGCTTTGTTTGCTGTTGGTATTGTTTCTCACTAAAGAACGTGAGCAATGAAAAATAAGTGAGGTACCAAAAGCAAGCATTACACTCACGAATTTGCTTCTACTTTGAGATGATCCACTTTATGAATAGGGTCTCTTGGATTTGCAGTTGTTAATCTGCCTCGGCTAGAAAGTGGTGCTCTATGGAGAATTAGCGCTGCTAAAATTGATTTGTTTTAGTGCTGGGGCTGCATGATATATCTTAGTACTATGCACCATCTTTGTGAAAGTAATAATAAATCTGTTGGACTGCATAAAAATGGAAAGGTAAGATATCTTAGAAAAATTGATTTTTAAAAATGAATCTTTTGTGACTTAAAATTATTTTAAGTAAATAAGTACTTGAAATACTTAATAACATGCCTTTTAGTATGAAGTTTTTGGGTTTTTTAATTAAAATCTTGCTAATTAAGAATATTTGGGTATGCTAGTCAAACTCAAGAATATTGTACATTGTTTTATAACAGCTAGATGTGTTCAAATATATACAATATCATTTAACAGCAAAAAGCATTTTGATCTAAATCCTCTTAGGATTTGGCCTAATTAGAAAAACTCCTATGATTCCTTTGTAATTTCCACTGGTGATGTTAAAACTTTCAAGCCTAAACCTTTTTCTTCTAAGTTGGGTTAAAAGTTAACAAGGCTATATATATGCCAGCATATTTTAATTTCTTATAGGTAAATTTGATTGGGGTCTGCTAGAACAAACTGGAGAAGTAAAGGTTTGGTTACATTAATGTTTGAGTGGAAAATACAGAAGGAAGGCAAAACAAATCTTGCCTTTTGTTTTACGTTTTATAAGAAATTTGACCAATGTCCTTGGTCACTGGTTTTTAGGTTGTAATCACTTTGCTGTATGTGTGTTTTTTGAGCACTCTGTTTGTCTGCTTTTCAGAATTTTGAGGGTTCCTCCCTCTGTTTCATTTTAACTTATTTTGAGCCCACTCTTGCTACTCTGGGCTGTTTGTAATAATGAAAAGTTGGAGTAACTTAAAATCAGTAGCTGTAAATCTGATTTTTAAAGATATTTGACAAGAACCCACAGTAATAAAATACATTTTTATATCATAGCAGTTACATGCACATAAACCAAAAAAGTATTTTGTTAACTAATACTTTATTTCTCGTTTTGCATTCTCACATTTTCTATTCTCTCCCTTTTTTCAATGCTGATCCTGATCTACTAAATTGATTGCATGCACCCTAGGATTGGGGCCTACAAAAGAGCCTATTTCTAGCTGTTGGTGGTGATTTTTTTTTCTTTAAAAAATAGTTTCTGAAAAATGTCATGGTTTGAGTTCTTTTTTCCCCCAACTGACAAATTCTTTAAATTTTTCTTTTGTTGTTTCCTCTGTTGCCTTTTTAAAAAAATAAAGTTCCCATTATAGAAAAATTAAGGTGCAGCCAAGCACCCAAGAATGTTAATTTTACCTACCCATCAACCAGAGACAATTAGATTAATTCAGTGGTTCTCACCTGGGGTGGGGAGTGGGGCAATTATGCCTCCTCATAGAACATTGAACAAATGCCTGGACATATTTTTGATTGTCATGACTGGGAGTGGGGTGCTACTGGCATCTAGTAGGTAAAGACCAAGGATGCCTCTAAACATCCAACAGTGCCCAGGACAGCCCTTGTAGAACAAGGAATTATCCAGCCTCAAGTGTCTGTAGTGCTGTGGTTGCAAAACCCTGGTTTAATTTAACATGATAGGATATTTAAAGATTCCATTTACATTTATAGACCACTACATCTTTATAATATATAGTCCAGAGTATAAATGACTGGCTGAAATGAATCAAAAGTAAGAGGGAGAAAAAAAAAACCCTAAGAACTATAAAAGAAGGACAAATGTTCTTAATAAGAACATGTAAATAGCTATAAAAATCACCTCTGTGAGTCAACAAAATCACCTTTACTTTACTTGATAACCAGTGCCTGGGGAGATCATCTGTGGTTGGCTTTTAGCATCTAACCCACAGCAAAGCTTGTGCGATGTCACTATATAATTTCATTTTCTCAGCAACAACCAAATCAGTTAATATCTGTTAAGGTAATTGAGTTTTTACCTGGAAACAGAATGGAGTATACCCTTTAGGCAATTAGAATATTTTTAAATTTTCTGCTGATTTCCCCATCCACCTTAGGGATTTGATAATTTTTTTTAGAGAGGCACTAGTTTATTTTTTTTTAATTTTTTATTTATTATTTATGATAGTCACACAGAGAGAGAGAGAGAGAGAGGCAGAGACACAGGCAGAGGGAGAAGCAGGCTCCATGCACCGGGAGCCCGACGTGGAATTCGATCCCGGGTCTCCAGGATCGCGCCCTGGGCCAAAGGCAGGCGCCAAACTGCTGCGCCACCCAGGGATCCCGAGAGGCACTAGTTTAAATGACCAGAATTTGCGTGTATAGACTTTTATTGTACATGTAGACTTTTTGTTGTTCTTTTGTATTTTATTAGCCTTAAAGAATTTTAGTAAACACCTAGAGTGTGAATATTTGAAATTCAATGATGCAAAGAAATCTGTTATGTTTTGAAAACTCTGATCAAATTTAAAGCATTTCAAGTTATGGTCCAAATGGAAGACCTAGGCAGATGCAATATATAGTTACTCTAAAATATGGTTAAAACTATTTCTTTGCAGTCTGAAGTTATATTTACTAAGTAATCTGCTTTTTAATTTATTTTTAAATATTTATTTATTCATGAGAGACACAGAGAGAGGCACAGACACAGGCAGAGAGAGAGAAGCAGGCTCCATGCAGGGAGCCCAATGTGGGACTCGATCCTGGGACCCCAGGATCATGCCTTGGGCCAAAGGCAGATGCTCAACCACTGAGCCACCCAGACTTCCCAGTAATCTGCTTTTTTAATTTAAAAAGTATAATTAACTGCCGGAGAAAGTAATTTGTCCTTAGTATTTTATAACGAATAGGTTTTAGAGCAGGGTTTACAAGATGTAGTTAAGTTATTCCCATCATTTCTAAGACAATCTTTTGAGACATGTAATAGAAACAGCACACTAGAACAGCAGTAGCTATAAATAATTCACAGATGAAAGAAAAAACAAATGGTCCTTTTACATAAAGGCATATAAAAATATGAATGAGAACTTTTTTTCGTTCTTAGATTGGCAAGGATGAGCAACTCTCTTGTCTGGTGCTTGTGAGCACTTAAACTTGTATTCCATTTTGGAGGATTAGTTTGGTGATACCTGTTAACAGTTAAATATTTTGACCCATCAGTTAAATTTTAAGGAATTGCATCCAACAGAAATATACAAATGCACTAAAATTTTAGTATAATATTAAGCTGGTGGAACTTCCCCAAATATTAATCAATGGGAAATAGGTTAAGAAAATTACAGTACAGCCACACATGAAACCATTACCTGACTGTAAAAAAGAATGAGATTAATTTCCATGTAATGATATGAAAAGATACTCAAGGTCTATCAAGTGAGAAAAGATCTAGGAGTGGGACATTAATAACTTATTGGCATTAACTCTGAAAATGTTTGAAGCCCCCCCCCCACCATTTTCTAGAAGTGTAAAACCTGTATTAGAAGTATGAACTTTTTTAATTTATACATTTTTTTAAATGACAAAATGAAACTGTGTGAATGTAAGAGTACACATTGTGTTGTTCCATTAGGTAAAATTAGAGTAGAATTTGCTAAAAAGTTTAAAGTGAAGCACTTGCGTGCTTTTGGCCATTTTAGACACTAACCATCTGGCACAACCATATTGCTCTTGCCACTCATTGCTAACTTAATGTAAAAAAAAAAAAAAAAATCATTTGACTTTACTAGTGCCCAGAATTGCTGGCAGAGAAAGACTGACACTGTGAGCTGTGTCATCTGAAAGGTACCTTACAAGGGCTTTCAATTCTTCTCTTTTTGTTCATTACTAAACATAGATTTTAGTGAATTTGGACATTCTCTGGCCCTGTGTTTTTTGTTTTTTGTTTTTGTTTTTGTTTTTTAAAGATTTTATTTATTCATGAGAGACACCGAGGCAGAGGGAGACGCAGGATCCATGCAGGGAGCCTGATGTGGGACTTGATCCCGGGACTCGGGGATCACTCCCTGAGCCGAAGGCAGAGGTTCAACCACTGAGCCACCCAGGCTGCCCTGGCCCTTTGGTCTTTAAGCACAGGGAATAGGGTTCCAGGGTCGAGAGTAGGACCTTGGCTACCAAATTCAGTGAGAGGCAATAACAAGGACCATTGTATTCTAGAACATGAAGGCTAGAGGATACTACTTATAGTACAAGAAATAAATGAAACCCTTTCACAAGAAAAACTGGAAAGCAGTAACTTCAAATAACACATACTTATTTTTCATTTAATGTAAATGATTTGCTCTTTGACCACATTGTGTGCTAGAAAGAGACAATCAGGAAACTAGGTTTTCAGTTTTGGATCCAATACCAGTAGTTGACTTAGGCATCATCTCAACAAGACTTAGACCTTCAGAGAAGTCTAGCTTCCAGTATCTTACAGTTTCCCAGATTGCTTTAGTTTTGAGTCATCAGCCTATTATGGTGGAGATCTGGGAATTTTTAAGGCAATGGAGCTTGTCTTTGTCTTAAGAATGTAGACAGTTGGAAGAGCAGGTGTAACTTAATTCCTCTCTGCTGTTTGTTAACCTGCACTTCCCACCACCTCTGGCTCTTTTCATAGGGGATTGAGAAGGGAGTCACTCCGAGTACCGAGGGAAGTTGAGCATACATCATAGATGCATGTGTAGGGGGTGGGGAGCGAACTCAGAGCAAGGGAAGCAGAAATAGAATCAAGGGGCACGGAAGTTGGCAGGGTGAGTGGCAGTGGAAGCACAAGCCTTGGTCTTAGGCCAGACGAATCTTCCTCCTGTTTGGAGGAGATAACTGGGGAAAGCTGTGGTTTGTTTTTTCTTCATCAGTTGGATGAGCCAAATTCTTGGCTTTGAGAAACTATCATCTAGAAGAGAGTTGCTGGGGACTAAGGAGAAAGAGAAGAGGTAGAGGTAGATAACTGGAATAAAATGTTGAGGGTTTGGAATAGACTTAATGGGGGGAGGAAATGAGTGAGGAGTAAAAGGATAGCCCAGAATTACAGGCCCGTTTCAGGTTGAAAATAATGTCTGATTTTTATTCAAAATAGGTCTCCAAAGAACTGGTACTAAGGGCAGTTTGCAATTTGTGTAATACAACTGGATTAATTTTTTCTGTTTTCATTCTGGCCATTATTCCCATGTAATCTAAATCACTGATGTTTTAGTGTATTGAGGAACTCCGCTTGCCCAGTAGTGGAAGAAGAGGGTAGTTCTGGTTCTGCCCAGGACTCCTTGTGTGTTGTGACAGACTTGGCTCTCACCCGCCCCAATTTTTAATTAAACTAATTATTCTGTGACTCAGAAGATGTACTAGTTTTTGAGGGCCCAGAATCCTGGAGTTATATTTAATCCACTACAATATTTTCTTGGTTTATAGGAGAAAAAATAACTTGGTTAATATGGGCATATCTGTATCATTTAGCTTAAAATCAACCTTAAAGGTTAGGTGGTCATTAAGGTATTTATTTACAGCACAACTTTTTCAGACTGTCAAAATTGAGAAATTATTAAAAATACAGTAAAGCAACTTAAAAGTAAAAGGATACGTTATTTTTGTACATCTTAGGGTTTCTTTTTAAAGGGTGTTTTTCCAATGAAGAGGGTTTTCTTCCTATGACGAATATTCTTCACAGTTGATGGATGCTAATTTCTTTTTTAAGTATAATAATATGGATCATTGGCCATAAAGAACAGTTTGGCTTATCATCTACCCTTGAGTTTACTAAATGTAGTGAAAGGTCCGTCAGAAATGCTGGGCATGCATGTTTGAGAATGGTCTGTCTTGCTTAGTAAAGTCTCTTCTGGGGAGCATCAGGGGTGTGCTCAGCCCTATTTGGGAAACTATCTTTCTCTTTTCTTTCAATGGGCATAAGCTCTCCATGGTTGGTTTTTACATAGTGTGCATAAAATTAAGAGAGAAAACCTAAAAGATAAAAAGCTATACTATAAAGGCTCAAAGAACTGGTATGTAGGTGAAAGGTTGACAGACTTAAACTTTTCTTGTTCTCTCTCCAGAAAACAGAGAATATGTATCACAGCAAGAGTTTCATGGGGTGTAAGAAAGCGTACTAGAATACGTGCTGGAGTACTGACATGCATCAAAATGTAGTAGGATCTATGAATTCAGTTTGTAATTATAATTTTGTCAAGTTTGTTATTTATATTTTAGGATAAAAAGTCTAATTATACTAAGTCTCAAGGGATAGTCCCCAAACCTTGCTTAACTGATATTTTCATAGGGAATTTTATTCTGATAATAATCCATCTCTGGGACTATTTTTTTACACAAAGAATATTGAAAGAGGTCAGAGGTTCATTGACCAAAAAGTATTATTAAGTACTGTGAAGCACTAATGTCATTGATACAGATGTAAAGAAATAGAATTCCCCTATGAAAATGAGAGCTTCTATACGAAAATGAAGCATTTGGGGTTTATTACTAATATAATTTTAACTTGCTGGTTCATTCCACTATATCCTGAGTGGAAAAACAAAAGCAAAACACTCTCTTTAAACTGTTTTAAGATTAATTATTTGAGGATTAAAATTTAACTGGCGCTTCTTAGATACTTTTGTATTTAATTGTATAAGGGATCTGTTATATATTTGACCAGTTTACATGACTTTGTAGCCTAACATTTCAAAATGCCAGCTTTCATATTAATATGAAGATATTTTAAAGGCACTCAAATGAGCAGTTTTAAACTTTGAGTCACAAGCCTTTTGGCAGGGGTATAATCCCTCTGAGAGTCTGAAGAGCCATGGGCCCTCTTCTCAGGAAAATCTGTATGTAATTTTGCCACTAGTTTCAGGGGGTTCTTAAAGTCCCTAGAAATCCATCTCTGGGTTGTTTGAAAACCTCACCTCAGGGTACCTCATTGATGTGGGAAACTTCTACTTACATACATTTGTAGGCATAGACATTAAATCTTTTTGGAGAGTTCTCTAAAATCTATCTTGAGGATTATTTAAAAAATAATATCCTTGGTCTCAAAGGCATAGTCTTTGGAATTTTTTTTTTAAGCTAAGCAAACCGTTAAACACCTCCATTGCTACTTAAAATACCAAATGGGTGACTACTTTTCCACTTTTTCTTGGCAAAGATTTTCCTTTAGGATCTGTAGAAGAGTTTATGGTCACCTGAGGATGTAATGATTTCCATTAAGGGATTAAATTCCTTTACTTCGTGTAATAAAATCCTGACATACTTGAAGACTGGCAGGAGGTAGTAGTATTCTAATTGAATTTTCAGTTAACTCAGTATTGACCAGATGATTTTACACTGAAAATCTTTTCATACTCAAGATGAATTGGAACTAAGCACTGTTTATAAGTTAAATGTTCAGCCATACACCAAAGAACGAAAACAAAAATGTAAGCTTCCATTTTCCTTACTGTGCACTAAACATTCTAGGAATCTGATTGTGTCTGTCAGTTTGTACACTGTGTAAGAATATATGCATTTCTTTTGTAGCCACGTCATGAATATTTTAATGTCCCTGTGTACTAAATGACTACTCGTCGTGTATGCAGAATTTCACAGAGGAAATAGAGAGCTGATATACTTATGAAAGAAAATATCCTCAGCTTGGTGACTATCTTGTACAATAGATCATTTCAGAACCAGTACCTTTACGATTGTAATTGTTTTTCCCGTCCTCATTTTTCTTTTTCTGTTTTATTTTCATTCTGTATGTGATCTTGATGTAGTTTATTCCTGCTCACAGCTGGTATAATTTCTTCTTGAAATATGACCTATGAATGTTTTGAGTAGTTCATCTTAAAGACATACATGTCATCATTTATGAACCATCTATGATTAAAATCTTGTAAGAAAAATTTAGCAATCGTTAAAATGTTCACCAAAGAAAATATAGCGGAAACGCCACGGCAAAATAAGCAGTGCCATGCCATGATATATAATGTGGCTTGGTCTTCAGATGTTCGGGGGAGAAAAGAAATTCTATTCAGTGTGACTATTTTACAGCCTCTGTGAGCTACCGTATTCTAATGTATCACATAAAAGTGTACTTGGAAGTAATTTGAGAGAGTAAAATCTGTACTGTTACATAATATTTAAGGGTAAAACAGTCACAGTTCTTAAGTTTGTGATGCCACATTTATTGATCACATTTGTGCTATACAGTATTGAACAGTCCCTTTAAGACACATCAGAGAAAGCGTCAGAAGTGTCTTCTGCAATATATATTGTTCAGTAGGAAGTAACCTTTTCAAAATGTTAATACTGAGTTCTAAGACTCAGTTTAAATACTAATATTTTACTATAGTTTTATAATATCTATTAAGTCTCCATTTAAATACTTAATGCTTTGTTAACTATGGTATTATACTCTAAATATTAAGACTTTTAATATGACATGCAACTTATTTTATTATAAAAGGAAAAGTACCAAATAATGCAGCGTTTCTATCTAGAGAGTTTAAAGCCTGATTACAGAAGCTATCTTAAGGCATCGATAAGCAAATTCCGAAGTCACTCGAGCAGGTTCAGTGCTGACGGAAGACCTATGAAAATGTAGACTAGGCAGGGACGCAGAGCAGTTCTTTCGGGTCCCCGGGTCCTGCAGTACGTGGCAAGCACCTGGATGGGCTAGCAAATGAGAGGATGGGCTAGCAAATGAGAAACTTGGCATTCGCCCTTGAAAGCATTGGGAAACACGGGTCTTTCATTTCCATTTTTGTCCTCTGTCCCTCCCCCACCCTGCAATATGTCATTCATCTGGTTTTACTGCTGAATATGCACTGTCTCATGCCTGTTTGCTTTGGATGCGGTGTGCTGAGCTGTAACAAGATGTTGCTTCTTTTATTCTTTGTATACAGCTGCTTGCTTAAAATTCGTAGATTCTGAAATTGCTTTTCTTGCACGTCTAAAATAAAAGTATTGCATGTACTTTGTCTCATGTGAATGACTTTTTTCTTCTTCATCCCTTTTGACAAATAATCTATTTTATATTTTGGTTTTTCCAGGTAATTTTATTAGGTCGTGTTTAAAAAACCCTAAAGTGGTTAATCTGGCAAATTTTCTTAAGTGTACAGTTCAGTACTGTTAAGTATATTCACAGTGTTGTGCAACTGCTGTCCAGAAATTCCTCCTCCTGTGAAACTGAAACTGTACCCATTAAACAATTCTCCATTCCCCCTCCCCTCAGCCCTTTGTAACCACCATTCTACTCTCTTTCTATGAATGTGACTACTTTAGATAATGGTTTTTCCAGGTAATTTTGAACTACAAGTTCAGTGTCAACATGGGAAAATTACATTTGATACTATGAACACAATTTGTAAAAAAAAAAAAAAAAAAAAAAAAAAAAACCTAATGTACTGTTTGTAGAGTACTCCAGAAATAAAATGTGCAGGTGGTTTCTTTAAACCAGGCCTTTTAGAAAAGGACACATTTTAAATAATGCATATTTGATAAGTAACATGGTTCTCTTCATGAGATGCCATATAGGATTGCAGGCAGTGAGCACAGGGAAATCCGACCAGCTCCACGGAACGGAATGGGAGGCATTTTTACACGGATAAGCGAAGAACGCTAACTGTATAGAATCCAGTGTAGGCATCTATTAATAAATGCAATGAAGGTTGAATAGTGTTTTTAAGAACTATTAACAGTACAGTTGACCCATGAACAATGAGGGGTTTAGAACCACAGTTGAAAATCCACATACAACATTTATCTCCCCCAAAACTTAATAGCCTACTGTTAACTGGAACCCTTACCAATAACCTAAACAACACATCTTTTGTACATGTATTATATACTTTATTCTTACAGTAAAGTAAGCTAGAGAAAAAATGTTAAAATCATAAGGAAAATACGGTAAAAAGTCTGCATATAAATGGACCTGTACAGTTCAAATCCGGGTTTGTTCAAGGGTCAAATGCAAATTATTATATTGTTTCCTTTATTTAAGATGTATGTGATTCAGATTTCAATATATTTCATGTTTAAAGCTAAACATGATACAGAGACTGGCTACATTGTTCTTAGGGATGTTGCATCTTTTTCATTAGACTTTCTTTAAAAATTCTGAGACATGCAAATAAAACAGGAGAAGGCACCTTCATGTGCACATCACCCAGCTTCAACACCCATCAACTCAAAATTCATGGTACTGTGCTTTTGCGTCATCCATTCCACCCCCCACCCCATTTTGGCTCAGGGTTTGAAAGCATGTCCTGTACGTCATTTCATCCCTAATGCTTCAGTATGTATCACCAAGAGACGAAAGTACCACACCCTCCAAAATTAACAGTGACTCCTAATATCTTGTTCCTGGTTTAATTTTTCCTAATTACCTGAAAATTGCATTTCTATAATCGGTTTGTTTGAACCAGATTCCCAACAAGGCTTAACACTGTATCTGGCTGACGTCTAAGTCATTTCATCTTTAACAACTCTTTTTTTCCTTGCCACTTTTTTGTTTTTTTAACGGAGTCACTCATGCTGTAGAATGTCCTTCATCCTGTATTTGGTGGATCGTAATCCTGTGGCAATGTTTAACTTGTTTGCCTGTCCCCCATATATATTTTGATAAAGCCTGGTTAGGCTGAGGTTTGATGGGGGTGGGGCGGCAAGGGCAAGAATACTTCATAAAAAAACCTTTTTGTCACCAAAGCCGATTTTTACCCATTTTTCACTAACCTACTAAAAGGTCATCATGTGAACTTTATACGGAGAGCTGGTTTATAATACTTTATTTAGTACTGAATGCTAAATACCTTCCTGTAGGGTAGGTCTCAATCATGTAATGTTATCAGTTAACATTTTTTGAGCACTTTCTAGAAGTAAGGCACTAAGCCTTCTCTCCCTTAAATGTCTACGTATGAAGGTAAGTACTGTGATCCTTGTTTTCCAAATAAGGAGACAGGCTAGAGTTTATTTACGATTACTCCGTATAATGCTTTACATACAATTAAATCTAATGTATGTATTTATGGTTTAATATTTTTCTTTTCCTTGTTTTGTGCTGTACCACAATTAGGATGCAAAAGTAAGTTACTTTATTATTGGATACTAAAAATTGCATTTTCTCCATTAAATTGTCATGCCTTTTAATGACAAAATTGTTGCAAGAAATACCTGAATTTGACCTGGTCCTCTTTTGTGATGTGCAAAATCAGCCACTCTGGAAAATTTTCAAATAATTTTTTTCTAGATATGCCTGCTTTGTTTTGTCTTCCTTTAACATTTAAAAATGAGTTCTTGCTTGCCCCCCACTGAAGCCACTGGTTGCCACAGGGTGGGTGTGGGGGAACGGGCTGCGAAGGTGAGTTTCTGAAGCTCTGCTGCTAGGGAGAGTAAAGTAAAAAACTGAGTAAAAATGCAGAGGAAGACATTTCTATAAATACATGTGACCAAAAAAAAAGGAAACCATAGAAAACCAACTTATGTGAAGATTCAGAAGAAGAACTTGGGGTTTTTCCTGCTTTTTATTTAGGGGAGACTGAATTTTAACACTATAGGTTACCTTTCCTGTAGCTAATTCGATAGCAATGATTTCCTAAATTGCCAGTAGGTTTGCCTGCTTTTTGTGCGACAGCAGTGGTGCCCAGCACACTGGTAGGTAATCAGTAGGTGTTGAATGCATGCTGAAAATATCCTTCTGTAGTCTCTGAGCTTTGGGGCACAAAACCCTAAATAACCACTGCTCTCAACATCAGAATGTGCCCACATGACCTGCTGCTTGCACTGTTCTCTAAACTTGCACATCCTTCCGTGTCAATTTCCCATTCTCAAGCCTCCCCGGATCTGCTTACCAGAGTCTCACATTTTCCCTCCACAGGAAGCTGAAACCCCACGTAGTGTTCTTGAAGAAATTGGACTGACATAACTCTCCTCCCTTGTTGATGACTTCTTGTGGCATTTCACACACTGTAGATGGTCACTGCCTTCATGTCCATGTTAGCTAATGGTATAAGATGACGTCTTGTCAGTATTAACTGTTTTGCTAAAGCTGCTTCATTCAGGCCTACACAATTTTTTTTTAAGGGAACTTTGGTTAATCAAGGGATAAGGAACTTAAATACAAATTAGAATGATGCAGAAAAAGAAAGGTACCTTTTCTGGATATTTTAAAGTTTATAGAATCTGTTTCTCTCAATCCGATCATGTATCTATGAGAATAACACACAATCAGGCAATATACACTAATTAATCACCGTCTTTGGCAAAGGCAACTGTTAATTAGAATATGAAACCTGGTTTTATGAAACCAAAGACTAGTGTGTAGCATTTCAGTATATATGAGAATAAAGGGAACTGATACATATCAAATGAATTAAAATTTAACTGTTGAGACTTTAAAAAAAAAAAAAGAACCAAATTTATACCAAAGATCCTTATTGGAAACTACATACTTAAAAGGGAATACACAAATGACTAAATTGAAATGATGCGTTTTACACTAAAATTATTTCTCCGGCATTCCAAACCGGGGACGAGGAACAGAGGTTGTTTAATAGTGAGCATGTTATGTTTAAAGCTAAGGAACATTCAACTCGAGACAGATTTTTTTGTAGTCATAACCATTTAGTGACTTAAATGGTTTTTTGATGCCCCCAAGTAAAATGGAAACACTGACCTACCAGAATTCTTCATAACAGTATCTTATGGAAAATGTGTTCTCTTCACAAAGTGTTGCCTAAGTCATTGTTTAAAGCACGAATATTACTCCTGGGGTGCTTTTGCTTCCCTCCACTTGTAAGTGCTGCAAACTTTAGGGCAGCTTCCTTCCCTTCCATGGCACTGCCTAGTTAGCAGAAATCTAAAAATGCAGACACCACCTTTCATGTAAACTTGAGAGTTGAATGAGGTAAAATGGCATTAGTGGGCCCTATGTTTTCTTAAAGCTATACAATTGTTTCAGTGTCACTTTTATACATACTTTAATGTATGTAAACGTATCTTCATGATTTATACTTTCATTTGTATCTGCTGGGCTGGATTAAGCTTTGTTGTGATTGTGACCAATACATATTCAGGCCATGTTAGCACTGTCTTATCACATCACCAATTAGTTGTAATAAATGTTCAATGTACACCACTGTAGTGTGTTTTTATCTTTCTCTTTACAAAAGTCTGTCAAACTATGGGGAGCTGCTGAAAGAATTTTAAAGTTTTTTCAGTAAAATGTTGAAAATTCACCTCCATTTGAAGGTGGTTGCTAAAAGCACACACGAGATAAATGATGGAAGATGTAAGGAGTTTTCATGTACTTTGAGCTCACTGAGAAATAATGTGGCTTCCACGCTGAGAGCTTATCTACACATTTATTTTCAATCAATAAATGCCGCTTTTAAAACCTTGATGCAGTTGACGTTTCTACTTTCTGAATTAGCAACTCTGATTATTCCAGGTAATCAAAGGCATTGCAAATCAACCAGCTCCCCAACCCACGCCTCCCCCCCCACCCCCCCCCCCGCCCTCCCGCACTTGGAGGTGCTCACCAAGTGAACCAGTATCTGCAAACTACCGCCTAATATAAGCAGCAACTCAAAACTGGTCATGATAGTTAAGGGACCTCCTAATAACCGCAGATGGGAAATGCTACATATTAAAGCGAGGATAATAAAGAACAAGGCATCAACTACCATCAAGTTTCTAGTCTGATAAAAAGATACTTGCAGACCTGGACAGTCTCCAACACTCAGCTGGCTTATTCACTGAAAACAGGTCTGATGGGCTTCTGCTGGCACTGTAGAGCTGGAATTTTAAAATCATAAATAGTAATCAGGTTATAAGTTTAAGAAACATTAATAACTTTAAGTTCAAAATGGACATTTATCAGGATAATGAACCAGTCAAGTGGTTTAAAACTGTTCTCTGCCTTCCCTCCACACCACAGCACCCATGAACACTGGAGGGAAGAGACCCCATTATCTCATAATTACCTTGAGCACAAGCTGGTGTTGATCCTATTTTGTCCTCCACGACCTATGAAGGCTATTCCACTTGGAATATCACCTTTAATTATGTATATCTTGGCTGTATTTAGGAAAGTAATGGAAAATACTGGATACCATGTTATTCAGCATTAGTGAATCCAGTAGGTAATTACAGAAAATTTTCAAACATTTTTAGGGTAAAGCTGGCATTTGAAGTTGAACAAATCAATTTTTAAAGTGATTTCTGGACCATACTTCCTTTTATAGACTACATACTAAAGAACTCTCATTTTCAACAGATAACAACTCACTCAGAAATCCCAATCTTGAAATTTCTTTCCCTGTCAGCTTCAGTACTTTGTGCATCCTTAAGCCCTTACTTCCAAATCCCAAGTCACCAAATGCCATATACTCTGAAAATCCAGATGTCCAGTATGTCATTAGGTTATGAAGAAAATTAAAAATATATGAACATCTTTTTTATGATCTGAAATCTAAATAATTTTTACCTTAAGTCCTTTTCTCTTCAAAGAGAAGTTTCTCTGACCACTTTTTTAAAATGAGAATTACTTAACACCAGGCAAATTCAGTAGCAATGACCCTAATTTTCCTGAAAATGACAAAAATAAGACTTACCTCTATATAAACAGCTCCCCAACACGCTAAAAGAAAAAAAAAAGATGACGCCCCTAATGGAAAACCTCCAGCTGAGAAGGGGCTGTGAATATGGGACAGGATGGAGAGAAAATAAACCGACTTTACCCTTTCAGTGCTTTAAAACAATCTTTTTTTTTTTTTTAACTATTCTTGGCACTACCATGCCTAGTTTTTTTTTTTTTTTTTTAAGATTTTATTTATTTATTCATGAGAGAGAGAGAGAGAGGCAGAGACACAGGACACAGGCAGAGGGAGAAGCAGGCTCCACGCAGGGAGCCCGACATGGGACTCAATCCTGGGTCTCCAGGATTAGGCCCTGGGCTGAAGGCGGCGCTAAACCGCTGAGCCACCCGGGCTGCCCAACAAAGGGAATCTTAAAGTCAAAAAAGCTGCTGAGCAACTGCATGTAGAAAAGCCCAACAGATTAAAAATAAAGAGCAAACAACTGAACTTAAGAGCCATTAAATTCAGAAAAAGTGTCAGGCTTAGCCAATACATAGAGAAACAAACAGTTAAACAAAATTTACCAAATCAGCAAAGATTAACTTGGTGGTGTGGGGATAGCAAAACTTATGATGGATAGAGTACATTTTTGGTAGCCTTTCTGGAGGGCAGTTTGGAAATGTCTCAGGAGTCTTATCTCTTGGTGTCATAGAACTGATCCTAAGGAGATGGTCAGAAATGTGTGAAAGTAAGGAAATCCACAACTGGACAGTTTATAGCACTGGACTCTTTAATAGTGCAAAATCAAAGGTAACTTTAAAATCCAACAATAGGGGTATGGTTGAATTAATGGATAGGTCCACGCACAGTGAGAAAATTAATGAGAGACTTGATGAAATAGGAGGTTCTGTGTAGGAAAAGCAAAGCATATTCAAGTGCAGCCATATATGATCTTGGTGCTAAAAAAATGTGTACACACGCGTAAGAGGAGGAAAAAAGACGCAAGCAATGCTCCAGTGTGAACTTTATTGCTAAAGGTTAGGATTACAGGGGATTTTCACGGTTTCTGTGCATTTGATATTGCCTAGGCTTTCTATTCTAAACACACTGATTATCAGAGAAGAAAAGTATCCTGAAGTGGGGTTCTGGCGGACGGTGTACAATCAGTTACGAATAAAGTAAGTTTATTTGCATTTGGGACCCTGAATCGTTCAGTCTCTGCTGCCTGACCTCCTCCTGCCTCGACTCCTGGACCTAGAGGAGCTCTGGCTCCGGCTGCCCCGGCCACGGCTGCGGCCCCTCTTCCTGCCTCGGCTCCGTGAACTGGGCCCGTCGCGGCTCCTCGACAGGTGTTTGTGAGACTTCTTCCCCCGGTGGCTGCTCCTCCTCTTCCTCTCGGCTTCCCCGTTTCTCTTGTAGGAGTGGACCGGGCTGGGGCTTCTTCGCCGCCGTGGCCTCCCATAGTACTCATCGTGGTGACCCGTCCTCTCTCTCCTCTCCGAGCCCTTCCCAAAGGATGAGCCGGTCCGATCGGGAGACAGGTAGATGTCTCTGTTAGCTTCCCAAAACTCATTGTTGGGATTTCTGAACACATGAAGAAAGTTGCAGTGTTTTCCTCTTGGGCACTGGTGTATTTCAAATAAACCTGCAACGGCACAGTGAGGAAATAGAATTTACTGCTGGCCCTTTATCCAGTTTAGAAGGTACACCGCCGACGTTTGGACGTGACAGACCTATCTCCTCCTGCGTATTATTTCAAAGCGGCTTATGTAAATTGATGTCATAGCTCTGGTGCCCAGAACTGCAAAAACATTCAAACGCTCTAACAAACGGCACTGTGAACGGTAACAAAGCAGAAGGTGTTCATTAAGCCGAGTATCCCGGTCCCCGACCGGATGGATGAGGGTGTGGAGTGCGACCGACCGAACGCATGGTGACCACATCGGGGGGTTTTGAGGCCTCCACCGTCCCACTGATAGACGGTGTAGATCCCTAATTCACACCGAAGCGCCAGCCCCTGGGAGTCCCGGGACAGCGCTTGGACAGCGTGCTGGTGGCAGGACAGCTACTGTCCAGAAGGGAGCCCTATCAGAAGTGGAGGACTTTGTATTTTTTCTTTATACTTTAAGGAGAAGATGGTAAACATTGGCCTCATGCTCTTAAATTTACCAAGTGCTTTTAGTACGGAAGATTCTTGTCACAGGTGAAATCTACCCGAACAACTTAGTGGTCCTCTTGAGGCTTTCAAACTTTTTTTTTTTTTAAAGTTCGTCAATTCCCCAAATATGTAAAACGGTCAAAAAAAAAAAAAAAAAAAAAGCGAAGTACCTCCACACCACACATTATATGCGAAAACTCAAAATCGATCCGAGTCCTAAATGTAAGACATGAAACCGTACAACTCTTTGAGGAAGACATACAAGTAAAATCTTCATGACACTGGGCTGAGCAATGGATTCTTGGGTATGACACCAAGAGTACAGCAAAAAAAAAAAAAAAAAAGATAAAACAGATTTCATCAAAATTATAGACTTCTATACTTCACAGGACATCGTCAAAGTGAATGGGCAACCCATAAAATGGGAGCGAATATCGGCCAATCATATCTGCAATAAGGGGCTTCGACAGATGGAAGAGTAAAACCCCATGGTAAAAGGACAACCTAATTAACAAGGGGCAAGGTATCTAAATAGGCCTCTCTCCAAGGAGGACACACGTATGGCCAATCAGGAGGACGCACCAAAGACGCTCAACATCATTAATTACTAGGGAAAGTAGCAAAGTTATTTTAAAAAAACAGGTGAAAGAGTCTCCTGCTTTGGGGGAGCCGGTGTCGCACTCGGAAGCACCTCACCGAAAGGGCACGCCGCGTTCCCATGAACTGACAAAAATAACCGCCGGCAGGGAAACGCCAGTTCCAGCTCTTTTAGCCCGCAAGCTCTCAAACCTCAGACGTCATGGTTCTTCTGCTCTCCAAAGCAAGGAACTCTAAATTCTTGTTTTGCCCCCTTCAATAAATGGTTTTTAAGTGACGGCATCCATTAAGACCAGGCTGCCAGAGATAAAGCCTTCGTAAATTATGGATTTTGTTTAATGAGAGGTTTTAAGCAGGCAAATGTAAAGCCAAGAAAAGTAAAGTGTAAGAGAAGTGCTCCCCTAAGGCCTGGACAGTTTCATCCCTGTTTCCAGAGGAGTTCAACGATAAATAGTTTGGCTGAGCTCGTCTGACGGAAATAAAAAAATAACAAGGCCTTGAGAATTGCTGGCTACTTAGAGGACTGACTCATCTCTGGACTCGGCGGCCACAGTCTGATGAGTCAGCCTCACTGCGCCCTGGCCACACCCTACAGCTACAGCCGACCTCTACTGCACAAAACATGTCTTTCAAGCCAGGCAGGAAATGCCATCATGTTTTAAGGTGGCAGGGATGACCGAAAATTCACGAGGGATAGAGATACGGGAGAAAACCCAGCTTGCATGAGGGGAGCCCGTGAGGAGAGGTCATCTTTGACGTGGCCACAAAGAAAAGGCAGCTTCCCGCAAACACAACTCAGGCTTCCTGAAGTTTGAGGGCTCGGGATGAGGATGAGACAGTGGGAATTCTAGCCCCAACTCTGTCACGGAGACGCCGTGACTGCAGCCACCTCATCCACAGCGTGATCTACAAGCTCTATTACAGACCTAAAATGCAAGGGTCTTTACGTAACGGTCTCTGCTCGTCTAGTGCATGAGGCACAAGCTAGGTTTTGCCCCTTTAAGAGACTCTTCTCAGGGTGCCCGGACGGCTCAGTGGGTTGAGCATCCGACTCTTGATCCCAGCTCAGGTCTTGATCTCAGGGTGAGGGGGTCAAGCCCCGCACTGGGCTCCACGCTGGGCATGGAGCCTACTTTTTTTAAAAAAATGGTTTTTTCCCTTAAAAATGTCCCTTTACACAATAGCGGAACTACTGGGGTAAAATCATCGTGTTGTATTTTACCACAAATTGCCATTTTCCATCGGGTCACTGGACAGAATTCGCACTGAAGCTGCCGTCCTGCATACCATCGTCCGTTAAACAGAGAGAGGGCTGCCTGGCATTCTTCTTCCCTTCAAAAAAACACAAATTAAAGGATGCATTTTACAGTAACTTTCTATTATGTAGATGACCCCCACTGTTCATTAACTTTCTTATTAGTTTATCATCAGACCACCAAGTTCACTGCTTTTGTACTAGGGAGTCCTCCTTAGAGCATTCAAGCTCCTGAAGCTCACAATTTATTCAGGAACGCTTTTTTGCTAACCCTCCGAGAGGTTCTGATGCATGGAAATCGGCTGGAGTCAAAACTGCTTAAACCAATAGATTGGACCATTAAAAATGCAGAAGTGTTTCCCATCATCAGAGCCTCTCCTTTCTCAGCTAGGATTGCTGTTTTTCTTATTACAGTGGTTAATTGATCCCATTAGCCACGGCGGGGCCCAGACAAACAGCAGGACAAGCAGAAATGATACACCAACTGCTCTCTTAGGGGGCCGAAGGCATACCAAGATTACACGGGGCTTCGATTTCTGGCTTTTACAATGTACCCTTTTCTGTTCTCTATGCTAGCCACTCCCTTTTCAGTTTGTATTTTAATTATGAAAACTATGTAAGTAAAAAAAATAACCACTGTAAAAGATTCAAAACTATGTTAAGTATACAATGCATGAAATGCAAATGCATTCTCAAGTCCCTTTGGATATCTCTATCAGCTCTTAATATTACATTTTTAAAAATAACACACATGTGAAAGCCATCTATTTAGTGGGAAAAACCCAGACGGCAACATAATTACACTACACTGTGACAAAATGTGAAGATATTTATGTTCAGAATACTTACGATTGATACTGAACATACACATTGCCCCTCAGATGAGGTTCCAAGTTGCAGCTGACCTAAGGAGCAATGAAGAATTTATCATAAAAAAGGAGAAAGAAGAAGGAGGAAAAGAAATCCTCCAGTCATCACAATGCACTTTGTCCAAGGTAACACTACCAAAAGTAGTTAACATTTGAAGATTCCAAAATCCAGCTACCATGCCACTCCCAGGCCTATTTAAGGCATGCTTCAGCACACCACACCATTACAGGCCCCAATTATTTGATGCCTGCTGATCCAGATTCGTTTTTCATGAATGTGAAATGCTTCACACGTACATACAAATACAGAGAACAAAAATCAACCACCCAATTTCAAGATGAACGCTTGCCATTTTCAACTAAGAATGGTTAAATATGCAAAACATTAAAGACCCAGTTGAAAGCCTTCTGCCTAGCGTCCCTTCCCCATCACATGAATGAGCACAAACTAGCCTGAGGCTGGTGTATCCTTCACATTCCAAATGCAAACAAATATACGTGCACCAATCCACACAGACACAAACATGCATATCCATATGTATACAGACAGGCACATACACATACATCTGTGCATAGAATCATACATGTTATGTACAGACATCTATTATAAACATATGGGTAGACTTTATGTGAATATATGGGTATATTTATGTACACGTATGCAAAGAAACCCATATATGTATTGGTAAACAATGCACAGGACTGCTTTGTACATTTAAAATTTTTAACAAAGTATATTTTACATTTTTTCCAAATATCATCACATAAACATGACTCATTTGAACTGTATACTGGGTATATCAAAATACCAAATTCATTTATCCACTCCTCTAATGAGGACTATCATCATTAGATAGGTGCTTTCAATTTTTCAACAAACAGTGCTGCAGTCAGCATTCCTGAACATGTCTCTGTGGATACAAGGATTTCTAAGATGCATGACCAGAACTAGTGTGCCAGTCTGTAGGTTCACATGTATCTTCAACTTCACTAGATATTGGTAAACTTCTTTCTGAAGTGGTTTTACTAATTGACACATCCTTGCCCACTCTTGGTATTAACAGAATTTATCATTTTTTACCTGATAGGTGTAAATAATCTCATTTAATAAGCACTGTTCCTATTATTAGGCTGAGCATTTGATCATTTGTCTTCAAAAATGACAAATCTGGACACACAGATCAATGGGACAGAACAGAAAGCTCAGAAATAAACCCATGATTATATGGCCAATTAATCTATGACAAAGGAGGAATGATTAAGCAATGGGAAAAAGCTTCTCCACAAATGCTTCTGGGAAAACTGGACAGCTACATGCAAAAAAAAAAAAATGAAACTGGACCACTTTCTCACACCATACACAAAAAATAAACTCAAAATGGATTAAGGACCTAAATGTGAGACCTAAAACCATAAAAATCCTGGAAAAGAGCACAGGCAGTAATTTCTCTGACATCGGCCCTAGCAGCATTTCTCTAGGTAGGTCTCCAGAGGCAAGGGAAACAAAAGCAAAAATAAACTACTGGGACCACATCAAAATAAAAAGCTTCTGCATAGCAAAGGTAACAATCAACACAACTAATAAAAGGCAACCTGTGTAGTAAGAGAAGACTTTTGCAAATGACATATCTGATAAAGGGTCAGTATCCAAAATATATAAAGAACTTATATGACTCAAAGCCCAAAAACCAAATAATCCAATTAAAAATGGGCAGAAGACATGAATATTTTTCCAAAGACGAATACAGACAACCAACAGACACATGAAAAGAAGCTCAACATCACTCATCATCAGGGAAATGTAAATCCAAACCACAATGAGATACCACCTCACACCTGTCAGAATGGCTCAAATTGAATAGAAATAAGTGTTGACAAGGACGCAGAATAAAAGGAACCCTGGTGTGCTGCTGGTGAGAATGCACACTGGTGCAGCCACTGTGGAAAATAGCATGGAGGTTCCTCAAAAAGTTAAAAATAGAACTACCATATGATCCAGTAATCGCACTACTGGGTATTGACCCAAAGAAAATGAAAATGCTAATTCAAAGGGATACATGGACCCCTATATGTATAGCAGCATCATTTACAATGGACAAATTATGGCAATAGCCCCAGTGCCCATTGATAGATGGATGAGGTTGTGGTATATATACAATGGAATGTTACTCAGCCATAAAAAAAGAATGAGATCTTGCCATTTGCAACAACCTGGATGGAGCTAGACAGCATAATGCTAAGCAAAATAAGACAGAGAAAGGCAAATACCATGATTTCACTCCTATGTGGAATTTAAGAAAACAAATAAAAAGCGAAAAGCTGAAAAACTCTTAACTACAGAACAAACTGATGTTTACCAGAGGGGAGGTGGGTAGCGGGGCTGGGTGAAATAGGTGATGAGGATGAAGAGTACTCTTATTTTGATGAGCACTGAGTAATGTATAGAATTTTGGAATCAGGGGATCCCTGGGTGGTGCAGTGGTTTGGCGCCTGCCTTTGGCCCAGGGCGCGATCCTGGAGACCCGGGATCGAATCCCACATCGGGCTCCCGGTGCATGGAGCCTGCTTCTCCCTCTGCCTATGTCTCTGCCTCTCTCTCTCTCTGTGACTATCATAAATAAAAAATAAAAAAAAAAAAGAATTTTGGAATCACCATATTGTACACCCGAAACTAACACTGTATGTTAACTATGCTGGAATTAAAATAAATAAAAATAGACAAATCCGATTTGTTTTTATTTAATGGTATAAGAAGGTCCTCAGATATTGATACAAATGATCAGCTTTTATTTTCAAAATGAATCTACAATGTTACAAATTTGTTCTACAGTATTTTTGTTAGAGTACTCAAAAAGAGGCACACTCCATAATGATAGTTTATAACATCATCCTTAGAAAGACGAGGAATGCTAGTTTATAACATCATCCTTGAAGACTAAAAAGGCCTTAGGAGACCACATCAGTTTCACCAGCGACCTCAGAGATCATTTAATCCAGTTGTTCCCAAGGACCCATTAATTTTCCATTAATTCAGTGTTTTCAAACTTCTCTTATTAAGAATTTACTAAAGAGCTGTCCATGTAAAATTGCCAATGTGATTAGCATGAGCTTGGCTGATAAAATTCTAAACCGAAGGACAAAAAACAATAAACCACACCGTGGGGCAGCCCTGGTGGTGCAGTGGTTTGGTGCCGCCTGCAGCCTGGGGTGTGATCCTGGAGACCCAGGATTGGGTCCCGCGTCGGGCTCCCTGCATGGAGCCTGCATCTCCCTCTCCCTCTGCCTGTGTCTCTGCCTCTCTCTCTGTGTAGATGAATAAATAAATGAAATCTTTAAAAAAAAAAAAATTAAACCACACCGTGGCTAGCAGGTGCAGCCTGTTCTAAGTAATGCTGTGACTTCCACTAACCAGGTGGAAGTTTTGAAAGCAGCTCTGCCACTGACTTCACAGAAGCAATACAATGTAGGGACCCCACGAGGGAAACCACTGATATAGTCTAATGCCCTCCCTTTCGGGACGAGGCAAAAGCAGGAAGAGGCAAAGTGATATGTGCAAAGGCACAGAGCTAGTCAAACCATGCAGATCCCCCAGCATGCTATGGTGCCATGCGGGGCTGGCCCTGTGGCTCTAGTGATCACTGCTTGTGCTGAGAAGCAGTGTGAAGACCGGGAGGTGCATGGAACACAAATGGAAAGGGAAAGAGAAATTTTAAAAGATTTTTAAAGTTAGGAACTCAGGGGCACCTGGGTGGCTCAGTCAATTGAGCATCTGACTTTGACTCAGGTCATGATCTCAGGGTCCTGGGATTGAGGCGTGTCGGACTCCCTGCTCAGCGGAGAGCCTGCTTCTCATTCTCCTGCTCCCCCTGCTTGGGCTCTGTGTCAAATAAATAAAATCTTAAAAAAAATTTAAAGAGTGGAATTAGAGGAGCACCTAGCCATCTCAGTGGGTAGAATGTTCGACTCTTGATCTCAGGGTCTGAGTTCGAGCCCCACATCGGGCTACCTGCTCAGCAGTCTGCTTCTCCCTCTCCCTGTGTGTGTGCACACGTGCTCTCTCTAATAAATAAAATCTTAAAAAAAAAAAACAGTTGTGAACTCACTGTACATTAAGTACAGCTTTGCATTTCATGAGTGCTGATGCTTAGCAGTCGCTCTGCTGTTTCCTGGCTGTTCCAACTTTCCCGTCATTGCTAACTTGCAGGAAAAAAAAGTCACGATTTTATTCCTTTTTTTCTTCCCCCTTCAAATTATGGGGCATTTCCCCCACCCTACCATAGCAAAATCATTCCGGTTTGGATCTGATCAAGTCACAAAGTGGGAGGCCTCACTATGCTAGGATTCGAGCCCGAGGGTCCCAAGAGCAGCTACTAGTACCTCTGCCTTTATTCGTGCCTTGAGGAATGTTTTCCAATAACTGTGTACTCTGAAAGGCTCCTTTTCAGCCGGTATGCTGCATCACAAGCCACAATTTGGGGAACACTATGTTCAGTACTGAATGAATAAAAACAATGTCAAAAGAAGGAATCAAGGTTTCTGTTCTTGGGTAGCTCCAGAATGAATTAGTACCTGGGGTGGAAGGTGCAAGCAAGTGCCATTATCATGCGGCAAACTCAGTAAGTGGAGGGGTGTTACACTGTGCACGCTGCAGCTCTAGGTGAGACCCACTACAAAGGAAGGGACAGCTGCCTTCTCCGTCATATGCAGCCTCTACATGAACGGTGGGATGCCTATCTGCAGGACCTTACGCAGTTCTGATTTCATGTAGTCCCTCTACCGTATCAGCAGTGAGGGGTGGTAGAAAGGGAGAAGGAAGTCACATTTACTGAGAGCCCGGGCGCCCAACTTTGGACCAGGCATTGCACCATCACACACGCCCCGCCCAGGCAGACAGCCTGTGCCCTAGCGCTCATGTCCTCTAGGGCACTTTGGTGGGAAGTGAAGCAGTCCCCTTCTTCATGTGCATCGTGCACACCCACCTTGAACTGGATCACTTTCCCCACGTTCTTGAACTCCGGAAGCACGTCATCATAGAAGTCCAGGAACTGCTGGTAGGTTTCCTCTTCACTGTACTCTAGGCTCGCGTCTGGGTCATAGTCATCCCTTCTGCACTGCTCCATCCCAAACGTTGTAAACATGCTTTTAATAAGAAGTGTGGGGCTCGAAGATGGGAAATTGTGTTTACGTGAACACCTGCATATGAAAGGAGAACTTAAATGCAGCACTCCAAGAGTTAGAAATTGTACATCAAAAGTTCCCTTTAGGGGCACCTGAGTGGCTCAGCCGGTTAAGCGTCTGCCTTTGGCTCAGGTCATGATCCTGCGGTCCTGGGATCAAGCACTGCGTCAGGCTCCCTGCTCAGTGGGGAGCCTGCTTCTTCCTCTCCTCCCTACTCATGCTCTCTCTCATTCTCTCTGTCTCTCACTCTCTCCCATAAAATAAATAAATCTTTAAGAAAAAAACTCCCTTTAAACTTTGAGAGACTTCTCTACAAGTCTCTCTTCTTCACTGCAAGATAATAAACCCCATTCAGATGTCAAAGTGTAACACTGAAACTGACCAATAGATCTGCTCTCGTTAAGATGTCAAGTTGGGAATTACTTCCATGTCCATATGCCATTTGGCTGCCTTTTGATGAAGTTCCCAAAGTGTTACACATGTAAAAGCATAGGAGGAAAGGTCCACTGACATGACAGGCTGGGGTGACGGGCACAAGGATACCATATGTGGGACTCAGGAGGAAGGTGAGAACAATACAATCCTGGTTCTATACAATCTTCAACTAACTCAATGCTTAAAGAACAGGGTAACCTACGAGTTTCGAGCTAATGGAATATTTCAATTTCACATGTGTACACACAGCATTTCATAGTTATCATGGCATTTTTCTATTTCTTCCTCTGATCCTTGCAGCCTGTTAGGACAGTCAGGGCTTGCATCTTCCCCACTTTGCAAAGAGAGAAGCAGAGGCCTAGAGCAGCACACTTATCCAGGGCACCTGGCTGGTAAGAGGGGGCTGGGAAGGCGGGGTTAAGCTACAGTCTAGTGCCTGTCCATCATACGGCATGATGCACAGACTTCCCATATAATGGAGGCTAAGCATTAGGAGGAACGATTTTCTTTTCAGAGTTTAAAGTGCGCCACACCAGGTTGTATGTGAGTAATTTAAGTCTTCTACAGGGGTTTACTTTATTTACTTCCCTCTCTGAAAAGGAGAAGGAAGAGAAAATGTAGTTCAAGGTTCCAAATCACCGGATTTTCCTGATTAGGTTTCTAGTTATTAAAAAATGGGTGAAGGCAAAAATTTTAGGAAAAAAAGCAATCCCCAGAAATAAGGAAGAAAAGAAGCTGAAGAATAAGGCAAGTGTCAGCAAAATCAATTACTGTGAAATGACTAAACGTTTAACTCCCACTCACTTCCCATGTCTATAAACTGACATCTGTGCGCCCAGTGAGACAACGCACCCAGAGTGCCCCCCCGCACACCGCACCCAGCTCAGACATGTGCAGTGTCCAGGAATGTGAAATGTTCTACTTTCCAAAGGACCCTCCTAGATGATTCAGTAGCGACCTTGTGATAGATCCATCTTCCCAAATATAGCTACCAACTGCACAAAGAGTGAAAGTTCAACCTGACCACAAGTGTTAGCAAATCCAAATTTTACAAGTAGGAAGCACAGACAGATTTAAACATGGAACCAATTTAACAGGGTTAAAATTCTGCTCGTGGGATTATTATATCTGAATGAACCTGGCTCTAATTCCTAGAGTGTCAAACGAGCATGTGAGTTTGGCCCAGGGCCCAAGTCCCTGTTTAGGGAAAATCCCCACTTGGCTTGGAGACAGTCCGCACAATCTGTGTATACTCAGGACTAGCCCTACTACAGCCCCTCCTGAGAAGTCGGCTAAGGCAAGAGGTATTTGGGAAGGCAATCTAAAGGTGTGATACCAAACCTGTTTGGTTCCCAGAATCACCTGGAAAGAACCAAGATTTCTGAGGTTCTGTCCCAAACCATCTGTCAAGACCTCAGGGTGGGGAACCATATTTTCAAAGTAACTCCCCACCTGATCCTGAAGGTCAGCCATGTTTGGGAACCCCTGGTTTAGGCCATGCTATGTACTTAAGATGCAGATAACTTGAATCAAGTTAAGATTGCCATGAAATCACAGTTAAGACATCACCCTAGCCCAAGGTCAGCCACTGAACCGTGTGGTCTCCAGATGCCCCTTTGGGCATAGCTAACCCACTATACCCTTTTCTCTTCTTGAGGGAGCTCTCGAGTTGCCCACTACCTTTGTCCTTCACAGATTTCAAGATACATGCTGAAATGAGGCTGCAATCATTTATTGAAGGTCTCTGTGAGAACATTTTCAGGGAAAATTATGTAAGCAGCTGTTAATAAGACATCTATCGAAGTTATGGCCTACCTCCTTCCTCAATGTCTTTACACAGTATTGCATGGGAGAAAGATATAGAACCTAATGCCTGGAAAATCTGTCTTTCCAGAGATACCACACATTCTTCCTTTTTGGTAAGAACTAAATTTCCTCTTGGGCTGTGTTACATTCCAGTGCCAGGTGTACTGCACACTCACAATAACTCACTTTCTCCTCCTTTCCTTGCTTTCCATGTCTTTCACTACACTTAGTGCAATAGATTATGAGCCCTCTTTAAATCACTTCTGGAAACCAGTGAGTTAAAATAGCTATCCTGATATGCAAGTTTTACCTTTCATCAGTGATCATGTTTTCAGGAGGGTGAAACAACAATAAAAAAACCCGGAACTCCCCCTCAAAGCTGTGACTCCAGAAGTATCAGCTCCGGAAAGGTTCTAGAATTGACCTGTGGACTCATGACAAAAACAGAACCACCAAAGAAACACTTCGGTGATGAAGTATCTGTCTGATGATGTGACAAGCCTTAACAGAAAACAACAGCTGTAGGATCCTGGAGCAAGTCAGCATGGCTCTCTCTAAGAGGGGAACAGTCTTGTTGTTGTCTGAAAGGATGGTGCTGCATTTTGTAACTGCTCATTTCATAGAATTGTATTTCACAATTCATCACCCGAATGATGAAAATACCAAACTGCTCTCATACTTTGATGGCAGTGATAGTGAAATTTCACATGCCTATGAAAATATGAAATGTTCCCAAACTAACCTGCTCACTGTCACTATGTCCTTGGAATGACTCTCAGGGCTGTGTGAGCACCTGACGGACTCTTCTCCTTTCCACAAACACACACTGCCCACGGATGTCCTGAAACCCTTCAGGACACACCCCCTTCTCTCGTTCATGCCCATCCACAGGGGAATTTAGAATCTGATGACCACAGTCTTAAGATTCAAGGTAATGTTGGAGATACATCATAAAGGAGGAAACCTGCAGCTAGAAAACCTACCCACACAGATGTGAATTTATACTGAGTCCCCATTGTCTTTCGCAGGTACTTCCCATGTTTTCTTTGCTGGGGGGTGTTTAATGCCAATGATTACTATTTCTTGATGAACTAAGCCTAAGTGTAGGAAACACTTCTAAAGGTAAAAAGGGGAATAAAGTCTCTTCTTCTTTCCTTAGTTCCCAGTTCCTCAAGAGGAGGCTTTCACTACTGACCACATCCTATGAATCCTTTCACAGATATTCTGACTTTACACAACCCTAGTCATGAACCATAAAAGGAACTACGCAGCCTGCATTAGGGGCTCTCAGTCCTAGGGCACACAAGAAACACCAGAGGACATTTCAAAAGTAAGGCTGCCTGCGTCTCAGAGATTTCCTCAACTTGAGGTAGGACATACATTTTTTAAAGCTTTCTAGAGGATTCTCATGTGCACCTGGGTTGAGAACCACTGCTCTTGGGCAGCCCCGGTGGCCCAGCGGTTTAGCGCCGCCTTCAGCCGGGGGTGTGATCCTGGAGACCCGGGATTGAGTCCCACGTCAGGCTCCCTGCATGGAGCCTGCTTCTCTCTCTGCCTGTGTCTCTGCCTCTCTCTCTCCATGTCTGTCATGAATAAATAAATAAAGAAAAAAATGAAAATCCAAGTATAACTTAAAAAAAAAAAAAAAAGAGAACCACTGCTCTTAAAAAATATAAAAAGGCATGAGGGCTTAACTTCAAAAAGAAAAATAAGAGGAAGAGAGAGCAAGTTTATATTTTCAAAGAAGGACATGAAACTCATGGCATGGATAATTTTATGAATAAAATAACATGAATGAAAACACAGAGTTTTCTCATTACATACATATGAATCTGCCTATTCACGTCCCTTTCAGGATTAATAGGATCCTAAGAAACAATTAGATGTTTTCTGCAAAATGCTTAGTAATCACCAGATTTTGTCTTGGATAGACTATCATAAATTATTTTTCAACTTTTGAGTTGTTCATTTTTTTTTGAGTTGTTCATTCATTAATAAGCCAAATGATAAACATCACCAATGCCTGGCACATAGTAAGGATTTAAATATTTGCTAAAGGGATCCCTGGGTGGCGCAGCGGTTTGGCGCCTGCCTTTGGCCCGGGGCGCGATCCTGGAGACCCGGGATCGAGTCCCATGTCGGGCTCCCGGTGCATGGAGCCTGCTTCTCCCTCTGCCTGTGTCTCTGCCTCTCTCTCTCTCTCTCTCTGTGTGACTATCATGAATAAATAAATAAAATCTTTAAATAAATAAATAAATAAATAAATAAATAAATAAATAAATAAATATTTGCTAAATGAATGAACCGACACTTAGTTCTCCATGTGAATGGCTTGTTTCAAAAACACGGAGCCAGGGATCCCTGGGTGGCGCAGCGGTTTGGCGCCTGCCTTTGGCCCAGGGCGCGATCCTGGATACCCGGGATCGAATCCCACATCGGGCTCCCGGTGCATGGAGCCTGCCTCTCCCTCTGCCTGTGTCTCTGCCTCTCTCCCTTTCTCTCTCTGTGACTGTCACAAGTAAATAAAAAATAAAAATAAAATTTAAAAAAAAAAAAAAAAAAAAAAAAAAAAAAAAAAAAAAAAACAAAAACACGGAGCCAAAAGAGGCAGGCAGCCGAGTGTCTCAGAGAATAAGGACAACCACAACAAAATGAAAATACCAGCCAACACTCGGGACAGTGTTTGCCATATGCCTGGCACGGTGTCTGGGTTTGCCCTGCATTCACTCCTTGCAGCCTCACAAACTCCTCCAAAAGGAGAGACTATTTTTCATCCCCATTTTACAGATGAGGAAACTAAGGCTCAGAAGGCTTAAGTAACTCTCCCCAACTGACAGCTGCTTAAGTCAGTTTTTGCACCCAGGCTCTGTTCCTGAGTCCAAGCAAACAGACTGAGAATGGGGAATGAGAAAACTTTTCCTCATTCACTCGGGTCCTGTCTTTCACAGATAGCCTTGGGCATGCCAATTTTTTTAAGTCTCTTCTGTGCATGGTGTTGGCCACTCAAAAATAAGTAAATAAAAATAAATAAAGCCAAGCTGCTCCGGTCTCTTGAAATATGTTCTTTCTCCATCCAAATTGTCCCACGTGGACTCATGCAAGCACAGGAAGAAAACAAAAAGGACAAGGTCTTCATGAAGCTGTAGAGGAATGCAAAGGAAGCCCTATCAGAGAACTAGGCTGAGCCTACCCAGGGAACATGTACAGGAGGAGCAATGTGACTGGAGAAGCAGCAAGAAAGCAGCAGATACCTGACTGGGAACCTCTCAAACTCAAGCCCGTGCTGCACCCCCAAAGAGAACAACCTCGACATTGTGATCCACTGAATTCTGACCCGATAAAGCAAAATTAGTTACCTATCTCCAAATCTGCATGCTCCTGTTTTACTGTAGAATGGACAATTAGCTCGATCTTTCTCCATTATCCTTAAGTCGATGGGTGGTTCTGGGTTTTGCCATGTGGCACCATTTTCCAACTGTTGAAAATAACCGTGACTTTATTGGTGGTGTAAAAATCCATGAAGAACTCCATGTTTAAAATGTATGCAAATATTTTGGCCAAAAATAAAAAATAGATTTAAGAATATATACATTTAGGTCATAACAGGCAATCCAAACTTCACGAACAATTGCCCGGAGACATGCACCGTGTCTTTCCTGGCTCCCAGTCATCGCCCATCATCAGGCGTCAGTCACTGTGGCTACCAGGAACTGTCACCGAGGTCTCCCTTCTGCCCAGCCATTCTGAATGAGGTCAAAGGACTTGTCAGGGAACCACCCCTGAGAGAGACCAAAGTTGCTCTGTAGCAAGTCAAACCATTTATTTCAGGGCAACAGTGTGTGATGCTGCTCACACACACTGTAAGGACTATAAATAATACAGTCCAGAGAGGTGACTTGATACCATTTGCTTTTGCTCATCAAAAAACTTTTGCTGCTGTTGTTGCTGCTGTAAAAATCGCAGAGCTACAAAAGTGATTCTGATACTCAGATGTGACCTAAATAGCTTACCACAAAATTAACATTATACTGGAAGAACCGTTTTTAAAGAAATGTTCACTGATCTCTAATTCTGAATGAAAGATTTGAAAATACCTCATTTTCAGCCTGCTCCAGCATCTTCTGCACAGCTTCCTACAAATGGTGCAAACATAGGACTAATGAAAACCTGCAAGTCAGGAATGTCACGTCTGGTTTCTCTGGTTAAGAATCTCTGTAACAATTAAAAACATAAAAACAAAAACAAAACCCCACACACATCAAAGGTTTCAGGTTCTAATTTGCTTTCTACAGCACAGATCTTCTGAAAAGCTTTCAAAGGACATATAGCTGAGACTGTTTATTCAAATAGGACATTTATTAGCTCCCATTGCAAAACAGTCTTAAATTGTTTCAGTTAACAGTAATACTTAGCATATTTGCTCATATATACCACATTCTAGCTTTTAAAATGACTGATATAGTATCAGAGAATTATTATAAAATGCAATGCTTAGATCAAACATCATCAACACGTAACAGATATTAAAGTATGACATGAACAGCAGTAACTCGGGTTGATGAAAAAGATCAAACTTTTCGGTAAGGCAAAGGAAGTCTTACAATGTGCCAGTAAATTTTGAGCTGTCATTTAAACAAGTTTTAAATTATTCTTGACAGACTTCTCTTCCCTAGCCCCTTAAAGCATTACATAAAAGACTCCTCTGCCTCGCTGCGTACTTGAGAACGCTACCAGGACCCCTGGTTAACTTAACATGCTCACCAGGCAACTCTGGTTCTTCTCCACCCCCAATCACCTGAACACCCCACATCTCCATAAAGGACATTGCCGTTTGCCCCCTTGTTTGGACTAACAACCTAAAAAGAAGAACTGGAATTCCTCTCCTTTTCCTTCCCCTCCCTGTCTGTTCAACCATACACCTCACATCTGTAAACTTATCCTAACTAAGCACTGCCCTCATCCAAACCACCATCATGTCCTATCTGGAACAGCAGTCTTCTAACTGGTCACTCTATTTCCATTCTTGTCTCCTTGGTCACCGCTCCTGTTCTCCACCCCCTGACCTGTCTTTATACAAAAGTTAGAATGATCTGTTAAGGGTATAGACATGAATTAAGTGAAGTCAAACCCTGCTTAAAAACCCTGCTAATGGCTTCCCATGACAATATAAAATGCAAACTCCTCCTTCCAGTCTAGGAGGCCTTACATGATCTGACCCTGCCTACCTTCCTGACCCCTTCCCTCACCACCCACCACTCTCTCCTTTGGTCTCCAAGATTCAGGCATCCTGACATCTTTTCAGCTCCATGCTCAGGCCTCTTCCCTCTGCCTGAACCCCTTTCCCCAACATTTTTGCACTCAGGTGTCAGCTCAAACCTCAGCTCCTTGGACAAGTCTTCCATGACCAGGCAATTTAAAGAAGTACACATCCCTACCCCACTATCACATGACTCTGTTTATTTCTTTATAGCACTTAAAATTATCTTTTTTGCTTACTCATCTGGCTCCCCATCTCAAAAACTCAAGGAGAGCAGGGACTGTATTTTTCACTGCTTTATCTCTATCTACTAGAGAAGTATCTAGCACACAGTAGAAACATGACTGCATATCCCTTTATACATGCTTAGAACCTACTTTATCTTACCTGCCTCTCCATAAGGTCTCACTTGTCTTCCTTTGAAAGAAAAGCCTGTGCTTTTTTATAAGGCTTAACTTTAATCTGATGCCACAAAGGCCTCAATTGAGAACACTCTGTTAAAATGGGAATCGAGGGACACCTGGGTGGCTCAGCGATTGAATGTCTGCCTCTGGCTCAAGGCATGATCCCAAAGTTCTGGGATCAAGTCCCACATCGGGCTCCCTGCAGTGAGTCTGTTTCTCCCTCTATGTTTCTGCCTCTCTGTGTGTGTCTCTCATGAATAAACAAATAGCATCTTTAAAAAAAAGGGGCGGGGGGAATCAATTACTCTATAAAAAAATGACAAGCTCCCAACAATTTCCCTGCCCCCTAAAACATTAGCATGGCCTCGCCTCATCTATAATGCAGCGCTCAAATGAGGGTGTTAAAGATTTGCACTGCAGGGGTGCCTGGGTAGCTCAATCACAGCTGAGTGTCCAGCTCTTGGTTTCGGCTCATGTCCTGATCTCATGGGTTATGGGATTAAGCCCCACATCAGGTTCCATACCCAGTGGGGAATGTGCTGGAGATTCTCTCCCTCTAGCCTTCCCCCCTACTCACATGCTCTCTCTCTCACACATGCTCTAAAATGAATAAATAAATCTTTAAAAAAAAAAACTTGTGCTGGATTTAACATGACTAAGATATAGACAAATGCATTTTATTCCATGATGAAGTGATTAACTACCCACTTTTATGCTATTCAAACTTGGGAATATGAGAGAAAAGATACATCCTGATGAATCAGTCAAGGAATGATGAGCTGTGGGATCTTGGAAATAAATACACTATGTTAAGGAATAGCAGCAAAATAAACCAAAGCATTCTTTAAAAGATCCTGGAAGATATTGTACATATACCTTATAGATTCTTTTTTTTAAATAAGTGACTATGTGTTAGCTACAACGGCCTTTATAGCCAAGTTGGAAAAGAAGTCAAGATTTAGCAACAAAAAATATTTCCTAATTCCTCAGTATGGTAATTCCTGATTCTTTTTGGTCAATTCATTCTTGCTGACATGTCATAAACAGTTAAGTGTTTTACTGACTAAGTCAATGTGGACATGACACAAAATATTCTGTAAGTGGGTCAGCCCATATACAATGGAACCTCAGAGAAACACTTTGGTGTGAATGTCAAGAGCTAGAGCAAAAAAACATTGGCCCAAGAGTGGGACAAAGTGTAAAGCAGGGCCAGCTGCCTGTTTTTCAAAATAAAACCAATAGAGTTTAATTGGAACACAGCCACAACCATTTATTTACATATTATCTAAGGCTGTTTTCATAACCCACCAACAGAGCTGGATATTTGCAACGGAAACCATATTCACCGTAAAGCCTACAATATTGACTCTCTGCCTTTACAGAGAAAGTCTGCCAATCCCTGGTATAAAGGGGAAGTGGAAGAAGCTGAAGGAAAACCTTAATTTAAGGTATCTGCCACTGCACAGACCCAAAGAGGAGATAAGGAAACTCTAGTGTGTATCTGTGTTAACGCAGGACCCTGCCTAAACAGGGAAACGAAGCCCCAACCCTGTGATGCCTGCAGCTTACTCTGCAGCCCACCCAACAGCATATCTGTGCACCGAGAGGATACGCAGTGCGTTTATCCTCCTGTGACAGGAATCACCTCTCTTTCTCTCTTCTCCTGCAGCTTCTGCTCCTCCTCTTCTCTCTCTCTTCTCTGCTGCTCTTCCCACTCTTCCTTTAACTTTCTCTTTACCGGAAAAAAGAGAGAAAAGGAAAGGTAATTCTTGTCATTCACTTTCCAAAAACACTTAACATACAGGGCAGATAAATGAAAAACTTTAACACTGGTGAAATGGCTAATATCCATTTTTGTTAAGTTCAAGATCTATAACTCCTCCTAAGAGCTATTTTAGTTAACTAGTTAGTTGGCCATCTGATTAACCTCCTACCTCTTGTTCTTCCTGCCGTTTTCTAGCCGCCTCTTCCTTTTCCTTCTTTCTTCTGAATTCTTCTTGTGCCTTCTGCTCCCGAAGCAACCACGCTTCATGTAATTTTTGCCTATCAATGTAATGATATAATCAAAAAAGAAATGAGCACTAATTTACAGTTACATACAATGATAGCAAAATGACATATTTGAGAATGATTAAGGTATCATGAAAGATTTTCTAGAAAGCAGTTAAGTGGAGGGATAAGAGGAACAGGCTATGAGTAGTGATCTCAGAAAAACACTACCTCACTAGCTCTCTTCCCAGAGGGTTAACAGGTGAAAATCACCACTTCTATATTTCCTATCCATGACATCTTTTATGTAGAACAAGGACACTATGACTCTCTCTTTAGGATGACCATTGTGATGTTTAGGTGTCGATAAAGATGCCAACAAATCTCAAAGCACCATCTAGCTTTTCACGTTCAGGAGGTCCTACCCTTCCTCTTCTATGCATTTTACAAGCAGCAAATGTCAGACTGCGGCACTTTGAAAACCCAGCATCTACTGCCCTCTATCTTCACACTGCTCCTCTAGACAGGTAAGAGCCTCCTGTAGCTTGTCCCCAAACACCTAAAGTGCTCCAAGAAGGGAATATAAAACTATATCTGATCCTGTCTTTAAAACAAAGAAAGCTAGGGGTTTGAAGATGACAAGGAGTCATACAAATAAATTAACAGGTGTCTAGTTTACTTTTTAAAATGACCAATTATAAGCAGATCTTATCTTAAAATGGCAAGCATCTCAGACATCCAATATCACAAGTTTCTAATTGAAAGATGGGTTACATTTCAAAAGTTGAAAAGCCAATCAGGTGTTTAGAACCTAGATTGCATTTTCCCACTTATTTTGTAAAAGGGAAGTGAATTACAAGAAATGGCTCTGTATCACTTCAGCAACTTTAGGCATTAAATACAATTTTATGTATGGCCGGGGAACCTATTCACAATTTCAAATACCCTATGGGAAAATATATTTAATTTCCAGGAACACATCTTTTAACCATGGTACAGGCAGGCACACTGCAGAGGTCAATGTTCCTGTGCACATTGTAGGTTATGTATAGATGTTTCAGTGTGTAGAACTCTGATTTATAAACCTTTTGAGGAACATATTAATTATATATAAACCGAACCAAAGTGCATATAAATCTAAGACCTCAAAAGAACAAAATGTTACACACTTTAAAATTTAATAACCTGAATATACTGCCAAGAACTAAAACTGTAGAACTCTGCTCGCATGGCTCCACCAAAACCCCTGCACTAGGAGGACTTGAGGAAACTCTAGCATGGCTTCCAGCCCAGCAAAGAGCAAGGCTGTGTCCTCCGGCTGATCCCTGACCCCAGCCCCTCCTCCTCACCCTCGTTAAAATGCCTGCCCCAGAGAGCTCAAAGCTGAGAGAGCTCAAAGCTGCCAGGAAAATGGACTATCTGCTCTAGCTAACACAGGATCATAGGCCGCTGCCCTTCCTTTCATAGAGCATTTACTAAAAAAGGCTTCTAATTATGAATAAGTCTGTCTCAAGGACCTGGGAGCCATTACTGGGAAATGTCCCCTTTAAGAAAGACAAGGCCTGTGTCCCAGTGTCTGTGAAAGGATAGGATGCGAACTTCCCTATCTGCCTGCTAACAAACACAGCTGGCCTAGTCACGTTTACGTGGACCAACCCTTGATACTTCCCCACCTCTCTATTTCTCCAGGGCCCCTGCACAAATCAGAATGGGGCTCTACTCTTGCCCCTACAGTCAGGGGTAATGGAATACAACCTGTTCTCACGACTTTAACGTCTGCCTGTGTTATTCTCTGATGCCATACCTCTGCTTCAAGGCAGTATGTAAAGCCATACAGTATTTCCACAATTAATTTTCCTGCTTTTCAACGACATACTATCATGTAACTTGTGCAGGAACAAAGATCAAAGGAACACAAAGATGGGGTTATCTGATTGAAAAGAACTGCAAATAAATGAGAAACCAAAAAAATGACTCCCGTATTTCATACCATAAATGTCATCCTCATCATCACAGAAATCTGGACCAACCAGAGTTATTTACAGCACCTCCTATATACTAACATGATGTTAAGTGCATAAAATTGCCACCTCATTTCATCTCCCCAATTCCATGAAGCAGGTACTAGGACTGATTTTATTTCCATTTTGTCTCCATATTTAAGAGGAGGAAATTAAGGCTTAGGGGGATAAGCAACTTGGACACAGCCAGTAAGTGGCAGGGCCAGGACTGGAATGCAGTTCTGGCTCATCAACTCCATGTTTTCAATCGCTAGTACATTTTCTTTTGGCAGTTTTGCTGACTGCACCTGTTTATGTGCTTAGGTGGAGAACGGGAGTGAATTACATGCAAAGAAACCACATTCCCTACTAAACAGCTAGAGAGCATCTATAAAGTTTTTTTTACTCCTGTTCAAATATATTTTTTTATTGTGGTGAAATTTACATACCATAAAATTTCGGATTTTAACCATTTTTAAGTGCATGGTTGAGTAGCATTAAGCACATTCACCTTATTGTGCACTACTGGAAAAAAAAAAAAAAAACCCTACCCCCTGAAAAATAGTAAGAGAAAAATTAGAAGATTTTCATCATCTTGGGATGGAGGAGGCCTTTTACAGTCCATATACCATGGTCAGGTATCAAGATGAAAGCTGATGACGTGAAAAACAAATTACAGTAAGTAATGCCATTAAGTCAAGTTAGGACTGATGACAAATATGAAAAGAATACATCACACATTTAATAAAGAGTTAATAATACCCTTAATCAGTAATAACCTTGCTTACATAACAAACTTAAAACAGTGTATCCCAAAAGAGAAAGCTGCAAGACTTAAGAAATATAAAATAGGTAATGAGATATATTCAAAAATACACAAACTTACTAATTGAGAAATGTACATTTGAAACAATGAAATGCATCTTTTCACTACAGGAGTTTTAAAAACTGATGCCCAGTTTGAGTAAAGAAGGTATAGGAATCCGGGCACCTCAATTTACTGCTGGAAGAGCTGCAACTGGGATGGCCTTTCTACCCAACCACCAACAGTTTACAGGTACTTATCCTATAATCCCAACAATTTCACTTCTAGACATTTTCCTGAGGTAACAACTGGGCAGTTACCAAAGATATATAAGAATGGATACTCATGGCAACTTTGTATAGAATTGTAAAAATACCGAGTATAAATTAATAGGTGTTATAAAGAAGACCCAAACTAGTTCATAAGGACTTTTAATATTTACTTTTTTCAATTTTTTTTCCCCACATTGGATGTGGAGCCCAACACCAGGCTTGAACTCACGACCCTGAGATGAAGACCTGAGCTGAGATCAACAGTCAGATGCCCAACCAACTGAGCCACCCAGGCGCCCCAAGACTTCAAATAAAACTGAGTTCATGAGAAGTGCTCCAATCGCTGCTGACCTCTCTATCTCCAACAGCTTCTCTTCTTCTAGGCGTTGTTCTTCAATAAAAGCATCCTCTTCCTCCTTCTGTAAGAGTCCTAAGGGAATTTAAATGTTTCATTAAATGAGCTGAATATTGTAAAACCAATGATTAAAAAAAAAAAGATAAAATCTAATCTTTACAATTATGGTAGGAATGTTTTTAAAGTCTTCTAATAGGAAGGGCTCCAACCAACTAAATTTGAAACAACTGTGAAACCCGAAAAGAATAATGGTAGATAACACATTAAATTTAAAAAATCGAAAAAAAAATAAAAATAAAAATAATAAAAAAATTAAAAAATGGTGGTTCTACAGGGATTCTCAAAAAGGCAATGGGCTATGAAAAGGAACATTCATCTTTACAGAAGAATGGCAACTAAAAAATGTAGAAAGACTGTAGTAGAAAAAGTCATCATTTTTGCAACCCCCACAGTAAGAACTGATTTTTTAAAAAATGCTAAAAACATTGGATAAAACCTTATTGGGAAGAAGATATTTACTTGCACCATCGCAAAACACCAGCCCACATGTAAGTACTGATTACAAAGGGGAAACATTCTATACAAGGGAGCCAGATGATTGGCAACATTTTGACCACTTGCAGCAATACTAAGAGTAGAACGACCTGACATCATAGTCTCCCTGATGTGGGTAATGAGAGGTACACAGCATCGGTTTTGTAGTATTTGCCATAAGGAGTGTAACTTGAAGCTAATCAGGAGAAGACAGGCTACTCCAGAATGCAGGGCATTCCACCAGACAACTGGCTTGAGCTTTTGACAATAATCAGTCTTGTTTTTTTTTTTTTTTTTTAAGATTTTATTTATTTATTCATGAGACACAGAGAGAGAGAGAGAGAGAGAAAGGCAGAGACACAGGCAGAGGGAGAAGCAGGCTCCATGCAGGGAGCCCGATGTGGGACTCGATCCCGGGGGTCTCCAGGATCACAACCCAGGCCGAAGGCAGTGCTAAACCGCTAAGCCACCGGGGCTGCCCATCAGTCTTGTTTTGAGCAAGGTCAAGTATGGCCTGCATCTCACACCACTGAATTGTTGTTCCTTTGCTTGGCTACAAGTCTGATATAGTGCTCCTTATTCTAAGGAGATGCAGGCTGAAGTATTTAGGGGTGAAAGGTCATGACATTGGCAACTGACATGCAAAGGGTTCAGAAAAAATATGGACATATGTATCCATCTATATAGGGAGTAAAGCAAAACATTAACACTGGCAAATCTGGATAATGGGTTCATGAATGTTTACCATTTTTTCAACTTTCTGTACACTGGAACATTTTCAAAATAACACAGGAAAATATTTTTATTTCTTGTTTTTTAATTTTTTAAAAGGATTTTATGTATTTATTCATGAGAGAAACAGAGAGAAGGAAGAGACATAGGCAGAGGGAGAAGCAGGCTCCCCTGGGGAGCCTGATGCAAGACTCGATCCCAGGACCTCGATCTGAGCCAAAGGTATATGCTCAACCACTGAGCCACCCAGGCATCCCGGGAAAATATTTTTAGTATAATAATTATATATATTATTATACATATATAATATAGATTCCTATTCCAAATTTAAATTTGGGGGGAAAAGGAGGAAAACTGAAGTGAAGGAAATATAACAGAAGATCTCAGGGTTAAAGGAAAAAGATTTTCTGTCTGTCATGTATGTTGAGTATAGTTCTAATCAAAGGCACTCCCAGTCCTAGGTAATTACAATTTACTTTTCTTAAGCAAATAAACTTTATTATCTCAGCATCTGAAATCAAAATAGGTTTAAAAAAATTTAGTGTAAGTTCTAACTCACACAGAATAAAATCTAATTATTCAGATTATTAAATGAGCTAATGTACATAAAGGACCTTCGAGAGAACCTGGCATAGGGCCTATGATTGACTTACAGAGATATGCCCATAAACTAGACAGTGCCTGGCATAGCTGCTACTCAAAAATATCTGTCTGACTCACTCAACCCCTCCATCCTCCCAAAACCAAGCTGACACTCCTTAGAGGTGATCACTAACAGTACCAGGTATAGCATTTGCTCTACACATACATACAAATATATGCAAAGACACATGTAAGTATAGTATACCTAATTGTATCATACATACAATCATATGTATTAGAATCATGCAACTTGATTTTTATTCTTAATGTCACCTTAATTTCTGACAAGGCAGCTCATCACAAGCTATTTCAAGTAGAACTGGATGCTAAAGAGGCTATCTGCAAATGAGGTCAAAATTCCAGAAACTCCTACCACTCATTTTCCAACTTGGTCTTACAGCAATTCTTATAGACTATGTCCCTATTCTAGCCTTCTGGGTATTGGTTGCCCATCCAATGTGTGCTACAATGAACAGCAATGTTTGGTAGGCCACACTATTCACGAAGCACCACTGAGTAAATAATTAGGAGTTGGAGTGGGCCAAAGTAGGAGCAGTAGTCCAGAGACAAGTACTTAGACTTAGATCTGCCATTAGCTGTATAAGCCTGATGCAGTCACTGCATTCTTCAACTGACTAGACTGCCAAAGGACATGATCCCACCCACACCTCTCCACAAAGGCTCACTCTGAAAGCACTCTGTGAAGTCAAAAGGGGAAAAAAAATTCAACACAATACAAACAATAGTTCTAGGATTTAGAACAGGGGAGAAAATGATTAAGAAGTTAAAAAAGAAGTTATATTGGAAAAACACAGGCTAAGTTAAAAAAGGTAGCTAAGATTATTGAGGGGAAGGGGGGGCACAGACACCAAGGGCATCAATAACTCCAACCTACTCTTTTTTCCTTTTGTTTTTTATCCCTGATGCTTTGTCCTGCCTTTAGTGGTCCAGTTTTGAATAAAAGAGAGATGGTAACAGGTCACAGGTAAACACCCTGCTCCTCCCATTCTAAATATTCCAAGTATCGCTTCTAAAAATAATCAAAAAGTAATTAACATGTCTACAACTATGTTTCACATGGCTAGTGAATACTGAATACTGGTTACTTGAGGCCCTTGCCTGTGGACTGTAAGAATTGTCTAGATACATTATTGCAATGTACACAAGTACCAAATCATTACAAAGTAATCAGTTATATGTCAAAATAAATAAAAAGGTCTGAGGATTGCCTGGATAGTCTAGATGCAAACATAACACAGTACTGCTGTGCGATTTCAGTGCTTCCATCCACATTTATAACTAATATATAATTTTGTAAATTAGTACTAATTTTGCTGTATTAAACAGGCAGGTTTAATATATATTTGTTAGATTCTGACACGTGAAGGATAAATGATACCATAGCCAGTACAGATGAAGGTGCCACAAGCACTTTAATAGGAAAAACAACTGGCAAATAACCAGAGGGCAACAGTAGTGGCACTCCCAACTCCACTCAGTACCATATTCATGCTGTAAGCTTGTTTTACCTCATTCCTAATGTTACATTAATCTAAATTTGAATTTTACTGGATGTGTAATTTCACTTGGCTTTATAACCTGTACATGTATTGTTTTATAGTCTAATAAGAGTTTCATATCTGGTTTTATGCTTGTGTATATTTAAATGACAATAATAATTTGAGTCAAAGGGTCTCCCATGTTACTGAAGTTTGAGAAAAATTTGCAAAATGTGTAAACCCCTCAAGTCCTGCTGGTTTTAGATGAAGATATTCGCTGAATACTTACTATGTGCAAGGGCTGTGCTAGCTGCTGTAATTCATGATGTCTGCACCGGTAATACCAGATACTTCATAAATACACACAATCAGGGATTGATTTACCATGACGTCTTTCCCCCTTTAGTACTTTAATATCGTTTGTGAAATGGGTCTAAGATCACTTTATTTGGAAGGCAATAGGCGCAGCGATTTTCAGCAGGTCAGTACTTGGCTTCCTCTGGCACTGGGGCTTCAAGTTAGGACGGGAGCGGAGAGAGCAATTTCATACACAGAAAACGGGCTAAGGAGCCGGTTACCTGAGTCTCTCAATCGAGCCAGTTCCTGCCGTCGTTTCTTTCGTTTCGCCTTTTTCAGGGCAGCCCTGTACTTTTTGTGGCTGGAAAATTGAAACAGGCACACACTAGCGTCAATTGACCGCACCTGCGCCGCTGCCAGAGCGTGCTCACGCGCCCCCCGTCGCCCCCCCGTCGCCTCCCGCCACCTAGCCGCTCTGAGTGACAGGAAATCGCTCCGGTGCCCGGGAGTGAATTCTTATTTCCCGTGCTTTAATTACGGAACACGTATTCACTATCGCCTCGCCATTCCATGACCAGCCGGCAGGTCTTTTCCATTCCGCCACCTGTTCACCTCCTCGCATTACCTCAGCCCACAGGCGCCCCTGACAGTCCGGGGTGCATCAAGGGGAGGGCTCGAGCGGCAGCAGTGCCTCGCCTGCTTGGCCCAGCTCCCCTTTCCTTCCGGCTTGCACATCCTTCATCACCAGGCTCGGCTGGCCCCGTCCCGTCTTCTCAGCGGCTCATTACCCCCCCAACCCAGCTTACCTTGGTTTCTCCGGAAACATCATCTTCTCGGGAGCCGCCATCTTGCCAGGGCCACCACACCCCCAGCACCCCACCCGTAGAGGTGGCCGGAAGAGGCGGGATTAAGAGCAAGGGCGCGGCCGCGCGCAGGCGCAAGGGGGGGTCGGGGGGGGGAGCGTGCCTCCGCCGGGGAGGACCAAGTACGGAAGACGCCAGGTTCCGGGGGGCGGGTAGTCTTCCAGAACGCCCACCAACAAATGTCTTCTTCCCGAAAATTCTTTCGTGTCCCTGAAAGTAATTCTTCCCTCCTAGCGCTCCCCCACTGCCTTATCACTGCCTGCCCCCACACCATAGCAGTCTGTCTTGTGGCCAGGAAGTTAAAGTCCCATTTCTTTCTCGTTCCCATCCACTCACGAAACCTCGTCCCACTACGTCACTCGCCTTCCGCGGGCCCACCTATCAGCCCCTCAGACGAACTCCAGACTCCGCCCCGTTCTCGTCGTACCTGCTACCTCAGAAGGGAAACCCAACACCTGGGCTGTAAACGCCTGACTTCTGCTCCCAAGGAATGTGCTGTCTAGAGGCACAAAAGAACCGACACATTGATAAATATGGTAGAGGGAACGTAGTTTACTTAACAGGCCACCGGGGATTCAGGGAGAACTTTCTGATGCCTGAGTTTTCAGGAAGGTAACGGCGAGATTCCCGGGTGGGAATGGCAAATGCGCATAAGCAAAGGCACTGAGAAGTGGAGCAATGTGGAATTGGTCGCAACCGCAAAAATTTTTGACCATCGAATTTAAAGGGAAGTTCCAGAGTATCAGGGAACACAGCGAGTTCGGATCCCTGGTGGCTCAGCGGTTTAGCGCCGCCTTCGGCCCAGGGCGTGATCCTGGGGTCCTGGGATTGAGTCCCACGTTGGGCTCCCTGCATGGAGCCTGCTTCTCCCTCTGCCCGTGTCTCTGCCTCTCTCTCTCTCTCATAAATAAATAAAATATTTAAAAAAAGCAACAGCGGTTGAGGTGGCTTGGGCCTGGGTTATGTAGAACGGCCTAGCAAATTATGCTAAGAAGCGTTAATTACGTTCTGTAAGCAACAGGAAACCATCTAAAAGCTTTTAAGTTGAGGTTTGTTGTCCCATTCATGTCTTAGGTAAATTACTCTGGTTTGCAATATAAAGCTGCAATATCACAATCTAGATGAGACATTAAACTGGGACAGTGAAAATAGGATTGAGAAAGTAAAATCAGCCCTGTCAATAATCAGACTGTGATGTACATATACAAGGGCAAAGACAAGAACAAGAAAAAAGAATGCTTCTCTTGAGGACATGCTGTAGCTACAGAATGATTAACAACCTCCATATTTTGAGGAAGATTGGATAACTTCCCTGGCCTAGCTTTGTTCCTTTCTCCTCCAACTCAAAATCACTGAGCTACCCAATTACTAAACTGCACCTGCTTCTCCTAGTCCATCCTTGGAATCACTCAGCAAACCCCCAAACTGCATAAAGCCTTGCCCTACTCCCTCTTAGAGAGATACTTGGAATAATATACCTCCAAATTAAATTTGTCTGGCTCAGTGCATCAGTAATTAGTGTCATAGACGCTTTGGGATTGGACAGATGAGGAAACTCAAGCCTTGGCTCTCTGAGTAAACTCTTTTAATGTCCAGTCCTGAGTTTTCTCATCTGTAAAAATCAAGGTAGTGGTAATAGTTCACAAAGGCATGCTCTATGTTGGCATAATGCCTGGCAATAGTGTCTCTGACACATTACCTGTTATTGCATCATCTTCACTTTGACAACTCCCCTACCTCAAGAGTAGGTTGGTACTTGTCCTACATATGCTCCCAGCACAAGTATTTCACCTTTTATAACTCCTGTCACACTATATTATAGACTCCCTTGCCTTCACAAAGCTGCTTCTTGCAATAAATTTTAAATTCCTTAAAGGTGAACACTTGGTAGTTATAGCCCCTGATTAGGGAATGCCCTGAGAGGCAAAAAATGTAGCGGTGCAAATCACCAATTTTGCTGGTTCCTGTGACCAGGAAACTCATTGAGAATCATTGAGAATTGCTGCCATTCTAAAAAGTGTTACTGTGTGGGTTCCTATAACATTTCTTATGACTTGGACCAGAATTTCATGTCAGAACAATAAGTAAGAATGTCTTCTAGGAAGGGTGCCTGGGTCACTCAGTTGGTTGAGTGACTCTTGATTTTGGCTCAGATCATGGTCTGGGTCATGAGATCTAGCCCCATGTTGGGTTCCATACTCAGCAGACAGCCCCATGTTGGGTTCCATACTCAGCAGACAGCCTGCTTGGGATTCTGCCCCTTCTCCCACTTGTACACACTCTCTCACTCTCTAAAATAAATAAATCGTTAAAAAATAATGTCTTCTAGGAAGATGCTCCTAATTAAAAAAGGATACAGATTTATATTTTATTATGACCTACAAATTAATATGAATTAAATTTTATAGGAGTTAGACATTTATCCCTAACAACCACTGAATTCATCTTCATGCACAAGCTTGAATTGTGCAAGTTAATGTCATTACATAAGTTATCCTGAAAGCCAATTTCATCTCAAACTATAGCTACCATCATTTGCATTTAATAAACCATTAGATAAAAATAAGGTATGTATAAATTTCATGCAAAGATACATTGTACTATGATATCCTGATAAAGAGAACAAAACTATCTTTATTCTGCAACATAACATATATTTTTCTTGGTTCCTGACATACAACATCAACTTATTCTCAAGTATGTACATTTTAGTTTATCTCCCTATCTATGGGAAAAAGCCTAAATTTTGATTTTACATCATCAGTAGAAAATAGAAAACAAAATGACTAAAGAATGATCCATAAATGTATCTTACATTTATTGCAAGCATAAAGGGAGAGCAAGAAAAAAAAAATGTCTACTTTCTGAAAGCCAGGATGGGACTCTGAATTAGCTTGGGTTTTTCTTGCTCTAGTAGGACTATGGTACAGGATTCATACAATGGTCAGTGCAGAAATTCTCAGAAAAGAAGATTCCACTTCTCACCTACCATTAATTTCAGTATTAATCACCAGATTTATTCAGGTACATACAGTGGGGTCTCAAGTCCTTTCCAAAAGTCATTGCTATACCAAGTGCTTTATATATTCTCCAGATTATAGTTATTACCTAAGATGATAGCAAAATAAAATACTTAAGGTAGTATATTAATATGAAAAGTACATATAAATCTATGCTTATACAACTGATTAAAAGAGGAAAGAATTGGGGCACCTGGTGGCTCAGTCTGTTAAGCGTCTGCCTTCGGCTCAGGTCATGATCTTGGGGTCCTGGGATCGAGCCCCACGTCAGGCTCCCTACTGACCAGGGAGTCTGCTTCTCCCTCTCCCTCTGCCCCCCTCAACTCATGCTCTCTCTTCATCTCTCCCAAATAAATAAAATATCTTAAAAAAAAAGAGGAAAGAACTATGCAGCAATAGTGGTTATTACTCAATTCTGGTGATGAACTCTAAGCAACAAAACTGCTGGTGGTTTGAGAAGGAATGCTGGCAGAGTCAACATCCCCACCTAGAACCCAAACCAAAGTACCATTTCTGAAGAGGGGTTGAACTCAAAGATCAGGAATCAGAAAGTACAAAAATGCGGATGACAAGGGTCTTAGTCCTTTTGGGCTGCCATAACAATGTACCACAGACTGGGGAGCTTACAAACAACAGGAATTTGTTTCTCACAGTTCTGGAGCCTGGAAGTCCAAGATCAAGGTCCCAGCAGACTCAGTATCTGATGAGAACTTCCTTACCGGCTCATTGATGGCCATCTTCTTGCTGTGTCCCCACATGAGGGAAGGGGTGAGAGAGCTCTCTGGGGTCTCTTTTATAAAGGCACTAATACCATCACGAGGCACCACTCTTATGACCTAATCACCTCCCAAAGTCCCCACCTCCTAATACCATCACTTTGGGGGTTAGACTTCAACATATGAATGGAGAGGGGAAGACATAGAAATTTAGGTCCTAACAAAAATGCATTACTGTTTACATGTAAAGTGGCTAGTATTGTTTACGTGTACTCATTGATTGGTTAAAACAATAGGCTATTCGCTTAAACTATATCCATTTTTGATTGATAAAATTTTGTAGGAAAGAATTGAACCAGTAAAGTTGAATTAAAAAGACAATAGAACATTAAGTAGAATAAGTATCAAGTAAATAATATTGGTTCTTCTAGTGGCACAAAAATACCTAAAATGATCACAATACTGTAATTTTGCTAATATTCTACCAAAAGAAATGTGTCCCCCAGTGAACAAGGGAGAGACATCTTCCCAAACGTTCTTGAGGTAGATGCCTGCTTTTAGAAGAGCCACCTTTACCCTACCCCACACAGCCCTGGAAAGGAGAAAAGGGCTGACAGCTTGTCCTATTGGTGATGTCAGGATATTGTGCCCTGATTTGACAGAAAGAGGTGAGCTGAGAAGCGGGTGCCTTTTGTTTTCCTGCTTTTTTAAATAAATCTGTTAGTTTTCCAGTCACTTTCTGATCTACATGGTAAAGGATGTCTCACTAATTTTACATTGTACATACTAAAAAATAAATAAACAAACAAACAGCTAATAGGAAGAAAAAGCCATTCAACAAATATTAATATTGTAAAGAAAGCATTTTATTATAGTATTTAATGAAAATGAGGAGCAGTGTTCATACAAAATTCTTTCTCAAGCCCTTTGACAGACCTCAAGCCCATTTTCCCCCTTTGAGTTCAGGAAGATACAAGTAAAACACTTTTGGAGGCACAAAAGACAAAAAGTTTCTTGTTAGGTTGTATCAGTAGCCCTGGAATCTGAAGCACCCCTTTGGAGGTCATACGACTAAGGCACGGGCAAGGAGGAGGGACCACATTTCCCTAAGGCAGTTTCTATAACCTCCATGGAGAAGGTGACCAAGAATTTATTATGCAAACCATGACATGGTTGAGAGTGAGAGGACGCTGTTAATCACACCAGAACACCAGGTGCAACTGAATCAGGTATAGCAAACTGGACACACCCAATAAAAACAACCTTTGTAGCTCTAAGATATAAGGGCAAATCAGGCATTGGTCCATTGGTTCTCACTCCAATTTGGAAGATTCACTGCAACATAATTTTGCACCAGGAGTTTGCAAAAGGCCCATGTGCTCTGGAAAATGCATATCTTATGTGTTTACCCTTTTAAAGGTAACTGTGGTTTGAACAGATCAATTAAATAAAATTAAGATATACATTTTCCCCCCACAATTATCTTTTTAAGAATTTTACTCATTTTCTTTCCAGAAAAGGAATGCACTCTAGAAGCGAATGCCTTCATCCTCTCCCTTTTTTAAGAGCACATAGCTCCCCAAACTTATACATATAGCTCCAAGCTTATTTTTTTCCTACTGAATGTATTATCTATTGTTAATTGTGGTAAAATACACATAAAATTTACCATCTTAACCTTTTTCAGTGTAGAGTTCAGTAGTGTCAAATCTACTCATCTAACCCTGCCTTTGCAGATCAAATGATTAGCATCCTAATGAAAGGAATACTACTAGTAAATGCAATATGAGTTTGAACACAGGCTTATAGGCAACTAGAAATATTCCAAGATATTTAAAAGCAAAGGCAGCAATAGCATGGATTCCTCAGAATATGTAGAGTTCTCTAGATTTTAGCCTGTTAAGTTTCTCTCCTTGTTACTGTAGCAAGTCTTCTAAGCTATTGTATAAATTGGCAAGTTGAGCACCTGCCTTGCATAGAACAATGTAATAAAGTTCAGCAGTTCAAGGGAAGCCATGAAGCCAAGATGGTTCTGTCATAGTGGAAAATATTATATTTTATGAAACAGTGTACAAACAATGCAAAATAATACTATAAACTATAGATTTATATTACTAGTCTTTTGAAAAAGATTTCTATAAATATGTCATGAAAGAATTTTAAATTCTAGGCCCTTCAAGCATTTTCTTTAAAATGTTCTGCATACGCTTTCCATATGATCAAGTATTGAAGTAATATATCTGATCTTCAGAAGTGAAAATAGAAAAAAAAAGTGGAAATGGATTCCTAGTTATAAAGTAAATTCTTGTTTTTTCTATCTTGTAAGTTAATAGTAAGTAAGTAAGCATATCATGTACTATGAATGACAACGAAAGGTCAGGACAAATATATTCATTGGGAAGGCCTTATAAAAGAATATACATTCATGTTTTGAAATAAAATATATGTAAAACCATGGCCAATGTTCAGCTAGCCAGGAAGTACCAGCCTGGACTCTGAGGCTATTTCTGAGAGGCCTGCCTTCTGAAGGATCAGTGTCTGTGTTCAATTGTTCAATATTTTGATTACCATCCCTACTTATAGCTCTATAGTTGTTCCAGTTGTTCAATATTTTGATTGCCATCCCTACTTATAGCTCTATAGAAGTACTAACTGATAAACATAAAAAGACAACTCAGAAATATCAGACATGAAAAGACATTACAATTATCAACAGGCTGCTGTAGGAGAAACTTGAGTCTCTTGCTGCTACTTCAGCATTAAACATCGTTATCAATAAAATTAAGAACTTGTCTACCAAAGAGCTTTCCTCAAAGACTCATGGGAGTACTGCTACACAAGAAATGCATGCCTCAAAAAAAAAAAAAAAAAAAAAAAAAAAAAAAAAAAAAAAAAAAAAAAAAAAGAAATGCATGCCTCTAATTATTATTAAATGCAGGTGTTTCAAATAGTCTAGTTGCAATTTTAAAAAAGCTATTATTTATTAAAGCAAAGTACTGCCCAGATATGAGCATCTCAGGGGGTCACTTGGCTAGTTGAAGACTGGGGTTTCGCTTGTATATTCAGTACATAATCATGACGGAAGGAAGAACGGACAGTGCGATTCATCAGGGGCTGGAGGGGGCGGAAATTGTCCACCATTCTTTTCTCCTTCTCCCCCTCTGATGTGAAAAGCAGAGTCCGAAACTGCTCAAGCTAGAATAGAAGTAGGAAGCATAAAGAATTTCAATAAAGTAACAGCTTAACTTCATGAATAAATTACTTTCAGTTTTACAATTGTGAAACATTCTGCCAACAATACACAGAACAACTTATTTCTGGGTGGGAATGCCTTCTCTGCTGGACAGGGAATAAAATGTGTGGGAGGAGAGTGACAGGAGGTGGTAAAGCCGATGAGGTACTTGGGGTCTGAAGAGTGGGGGTCAATGGCCCAGTCCCCCATATATTGGCCATTTGCCAAGGACCAGGTACTTTATCTTTGATTCCAGGAGCCCCATCTTTAAATGGGGAAAATAAGTAGCCTACAGGATAATATAGGGAAGGACTGATACCTATAGTAACAGTGCCAAAAATGTTTTGTTTCTTTAAAATGTAGCCGAATCATTAATACAATGTATTTTCATTGCTCCAGACCTGGGCATTGTGGGAAAGGTGGCGCATGTGAGTATCTTCTTAACAGGCAGTGGGATGCCCCCTGCCAGCACTGTCCAAGAGAGCTTTCTGTGATGATGGAAGTGTCTTCTGCATGATTCATTATGGTAGCCACAAGCCACATATGGCTACTGAGTGCTTGAAATGTGGCCAGTGCAACTAAGGGACTGAGTTTTTACGTATTTATTTATTTTTAATTTTTTAAGGTTTATTTATTTATTTTTTAGTAATCTCTACACCCTTCGTGGGGCTCGAAATCACAATCCTGAAATCAAGAGTTGCATGCTCTACTGACTGAGCCAGCCAGGAGCCCTGTAACTGAATTTTTTTTTTTTAGATTTTATTTATTTCTTAGAGACACAGAGAGAGGCAAAGACACAGGCAGAGGGAGAAGCAGGCTCCATGCAGGGAGCCCGATGTGGGACTTGATCCTGGGTCGCCAGGTTCACGCCCTGGGCTGAAGGCGGCGCTAAACTGCTGAGCCACCCGGGCTGCCCTGTAACTGAATTTTTAATCTGATTTTTATTTTAATGTACTTATATTTAAATTTAAATGGTGACATGTGACTGGTGGCTACTGGATTGGACAGTACAGTTCAGATGAAAAGGAGCAGCCCCAAATCAAGGGCCTCTTCTCTAACATGGCAATGGCATCATTCACCCCTTGGCTTTCTGAGCAACCATATTCTGGAACACTTGACTTCAAGCCAGGCTATAAAATCTTTTCACAGCATTTCTCCTCACTCAATCAGGCACGCTGCAGCTATGGAGAAGACAGTGTGAAGGCACAGTAGGCAAGCATGTGAAGATTTGTTTGGATCAAAGACTTCAGGTCAAGTACAGCTGCAGAGGCAGGACTGTGACCAGGAGCAAGTACCAAACACAGTAACTATACATGCAAATTACACATATATCCTCATAAATTAATAATGTGTCCAAGTAGTTAAGATTTATTTTTATTCAGCTAATTGCAAAAGATTAGAAATAGCTCAAATATCAATAATAAGTTACATTAGATCTATAAAATGGACTATATCTAGTCACTAAAAATGATGTTGGAGATAATGTTATGATCTATAAAATGTTCCACATATCATTGAGTAAAAACAGGAACAAAATGGTAGGTACAGAATGATTCCATTTGGTTAAGAAATTTATGCATATTTGGGCAGCCCGGGTGGCTCAGCGGTTTAGCGCCACCTTCAGCCCAGGGCCTGATCCTGGAGACCCAGGATCGAGTCCCATGTCAGGCTGCCTGCATGGAGCCTGCTGCTCCCTCTGCCTGTGTGTATGTGTGTGTGTGTGTGTGTGTGTGTGTGTGTGTGTGTGTCTGTCTCTCTGTCTTTGTCACTCATGAATAAATAAATAAAAATCTTCAAAAAAAGAAATTTATGTATATTTATACAGATAAAAGACCAAAAGGATTTATGTTTATCTGTATAGACAAAACAACCAGAAGGATTTATCCAATGACCAACACTGATTGCATTGACAGGTGACTAGGATTATAGATGGCAGCTAACATTTCTTTTCTTACTGAGTTTTCTGTGTTGAGATTTCATTTGAAACCTCCTCACATGGGCCACTGACCCTCTGATTTACTGATTTTACAGATTTATTTTTCAGTGTTAGGTCAATTTTTAAATATGAAGTATAGACACAGACTAAACGTATACGCCACCAAGCCCAGGCTTATGGACAGTTAAGCTCTGTATTTTGTCATTTGTTTTTGGTAGTTCTCATCACACAGATTTTAAAAAATTACATGGTCTAATTTACTAGTTGCTTTCTTTAGGACTTCTGGTTTTGATATATAGTTAGAAAAGCTTCCTCCATTTGGAAGTATAAAAAGATTTCTCTATGCTTGTCCTAGCACTTTTATGGTGGAGTTTTTAACATTGAATGTATTTGGAATATATTCTTGTATGAGGTCTGAATGGTGGGTCTAACTTTTCTCCCCCAAATGTCTAACAAGTTGTCCCTCAACAGCATTTATGAGAGACTCTCATCTTTTCCCCCATTGAAATGAGATGCTACCTTTACCACAAACTCAATTCTCATATGTACTTGGATGTATTTCTGAACTTAATCACTTTCTCCCCTCCAGTGATCTCTTTATTTGTCTGCCAGGGCCACACTACTATTGAGGCTTTATAAATATGTGGATCTAATCAGCTCTCATTTCCTTTTTTTTTTTTTTAAGTATTTATTTATTTATTTGAGAGAGAGAGAGAGAGAGAGAGAGATGGCCAGAGACAGCACGAGACAGGGCTCTATCCCAGAGGCAGGGCTCTATCTCAGGAGCCCAATATCATGACCCAAGCTGAAGTCAAACGCTTAGCCCACTGAGTCACCCAGGCGCCCCCCACCCCCACCTCATCTATCATTTTCTCTTTCAGAATTTTCCCTGACTATTTATGCTTGTTTGTTTTTCTGCATGATTTTAGAAATAGCACATCTATCTAAAAATCCTATTGGCACAGTAAATGGACCATATCAAACTTATGGGGAATAAACAATGGAGAATAACAACTGAAGGAGAGGGGCACCTGGGTGGCTCAGTGGTTGAGTATTGGCCTTTGGCTCAGGTCGTGATACTGGAGTCCTGGAATCAAGTCCCACATTGGCTCCCTGCATGAAGCCTGCTTCTCCCTCTGCCTGTGTCTCTGCCTCGGTGTCTCTCATGAATAAATAAATAAAATTAAAAAAAAAACTGAAGGAGAATTGATATCAAAGGCGTCTTTATGCTGTCTTCTGATTTAATAGCATGGTATCAATTTTATGAATTCTTTTGTATCCTTCAGGGATGTTTTAAGATTATATGCTAAATTTTCTTGTTAAGCCTACTTCAAGGCATTTTATCTTTTTGTTTCCATTATAAATAGTGTTCATTCTTCCATTATAACTTTATATCATTATATCCTTTAACTGATTGTGATTTATATATATTAAATGTATTGATTTCTATAAATTAGTATTATACCCCACTAATTACTGAATTACCTTATTTTTGAGGTAGTTTTTTTTTTTTTGAGGTAGTTTTTTTATTGTTTCTCTAATGTGTTTTTTCTTTTTTGGTGTAATCATATTGGCTACTTCCAGAACATAATACAAAATTGTATATGGTAATAATATTTCCATATTAAGCATACTATTTATTTTTGAACTGAGAGCAATCCCTTTTATCAATTTAGGGAAATATCCATTCATTTCTATTTTATTTAAACATTTAAGAAACTGAGGGGCCCCTGAGTGGCACAGTGGGTTGAGCATATGACTCTTGTTGGTTTTTGCTCAGGTCATGATCTTGGGGTCATGGAGTCAAGCCTTGCAACTGGGCTAGGGCTCTGAGCTCAGTGAGTAGCCTGCTGAACTTTCTCCGTCTCCCTTTCCCCTCCCTGCACATGCACTCTTTCTCTCTCAAATAAATAAACCTTTTTTAAAAATTTAAAAACTGGGGATGCCTAGGTGGCTCAGCGGTTGAGCATCTGCCTTTGGCCCAGGGCGTGATCCTGGAGTCTCGAGGTCAAGTCCTACATCGAGCTCCCTGCATGGAGCCTGCTTCTCTCTGCCTATGTCTCTGTCTCTCTCTCTCTTTCTTATGAATGAATAAATAAAATCTTTTTTAAAAATTTAAAAACTGAATAGTGAATTTTGCTAATGCCTTTTAACATATAGAAATGATTATATGATTTTTCTATGTAGATTCACAGATATGATGAATTATACTAATATCATTCCTAATAAGGAACCATCCTTGCTTTGTTGGAATACATACTACTTGGTTGAAGTGTATTATTTCTTCTAATGTACTGCTTGCTTCCTTTTTTAAAAAAGATTTTATTTTTTAATTGTCAGAGAGCGAGCAAGAGAGCACAGCTGGGGGAGCAGCAGGCAGAGTGAAAGGCAGGCTCCCTGCTGAGCAAGCCCAAGACAGCTTGTGCTCTCTTGCTCACTCTCTGACAATTAAAAAATACAATCTTTTTAAAAAAGGAAGCAAGCAAAAAAAAAAAAAAAAAAAAGGAAGTAAGCAGTACACTAGAAGAAATAATAATACACTTCAACCAAGTAGTATGTATTCCAACAAAGCAAGGATGGTTCCTTATTAGGAATGATATTAGTATAATTCATCATATCTGTGAATCTACATAGAAAAATCATATAATCGGGCAGCCCTGATGGCGCAGCGGTTTGGCGCCGCCTGCAGCCTGGGGTGTGATCCTGGAGTCCCATATCGGGCTCCCTGCATGGAGCCTGCTTCTCCCTCTGCCTGTGTCTCTGCCTCTCTCTCTGTGTCTATGAATAAATAAATTTAAAAAATAATAAAATTCTTAAAAAATAATAATAATAAAATTCTTAAAAAAAGAAAAATCATATAATCATTTCTTTTTTTTTTCATATAATCATTTCTATATGTTAAAAGGCATTAGCAAAATTCACTATTCAGTTTTTAAATTTTTTAAAAAGATTTTATTTATTTATTCATGAGAAAGAAAGAGAGAGGCAGAGACATAGGCAGAGAGAAGGAGTGAAAGGCAGGCTCCCTGCTGAGCGAGCCCAATGACATGGGACTCAATCCTAGGACCCTGGGATCATGACCTGAGTTGAAGGCAGCCGCTTAACCAACTGAGCCACCCAAGCGTGCTTGTACTGCTAGCTTATTTCTCATATATTGTTTTTGCTTTCTTTAAAATATATTCTTCAGAGGAGCACCTAAGTGGTGAGGTTGATTAAGCATTGGACTCGGTTTCAGCTCAGGTCATGATCTCAGGGTTATGGGATAGAGCCTTACATCGGGCTCCACACTGGGTATGGAGCCTACTTATAATTCTCTCTCCCTCTGCCCCTCCCTCTCTAAAATAAAAAAATAAATCTTTATATATATATATATATATATATATATATATATATATATATATTCTTCAATCTTTATTTTTTGATGCAAGATTTGATTGATGTTGGTATCAGCTATCCTGGCTTCATAAAAAAGATTTTAGAAGCTCTTGCTCTTGTGAAAATGCTTTGTAATTAATAAAAAGCCCATAGAGCAAGCATATACAAGTATTATTGTAGCTTAGTTAAATTATGAATTAGACAGGATTTTGTGCATTGACATAGTAATCACCACTTAAACTTACTTTTTTTTATAAACTTAATTTTTAAAAAGAAAATAAACTCTGAAGTTCAAAACATCTGACTTAGAATTTCTGGACATTGTTGGATTCTGTCTTTATCCTGAAGTTCCAGAGCAAAATTTCCTTAGGATTTTAAAGGGTTTTGAGCACATTCATTTCTAGCCTTCATTCTTCCTTTTAAAAGGGCCTTGTTTATATAGAGATTCATATTTATATACAAAATACACAATGCATAAGACATATGTCATTGCCAAATATGAAAGTAAAAACCTTGTTTCCTCAATTTTAACTCTTCTCTCTAGTTGATTTGAAGCCTTCTCTAATTTATACCCAAATTTTAAGACAAGATGTTAGCACATTTTAATAAAAATGTATAAGCATTACAAGATGTTAACAACTGATGCCAAAGTTGGAGCCCAGCCTTATTTTTAAAGGGACAGACTAGCATTTCCTCATACAGAAATGTGGAAAGAACATACCTGATCATGATCAACCTCTACGGGCTGCTTCTTAATGATCCAGGTGACAGACTCAGAGAGTGGAGGGGTAGTCAGGGACCCCGAGTAGGTCCAGTAATCTGGGCAGGCAGGCATCAGGCAGGAAGGATCGAATGACCCAAATTCCACAAGGGTGTCCTGGCCAAGAGAAGGGGTCACCGAAACTATCATTCAGCGTGAAAACCACTCAGGAATTGCAAGACAAGACCCTGATTCCTGGGGAGTCTGGGGACCAGCACTGGTCCAGAGGAGTTGCAGGTACCTCTGGGTGCCTAAGGACAGAATCACACCCATGCTTTGTTCTTACATATAATCCACTGTGCAAGGTTCTCTTTTTTAAAAAAGAGACATAACAGATTTTAATTGAGACATAATTGACAACAGTATAGTCCTGACAGTCCTCCACAGGAACACGGCAAAAACCACTTTCTCCGCCCAGTCTAGTGAGTTTGCTGCAGGTGGTCTGCTCTGACCTCTTTGGGAGGCATCAGGTGGTAGCTGGTGCATGAACAAAGAGGCTCCTCTTTTTCAAGAAAAAGGAATAGAGTTCTCCTTTCTAAAACACAATGCAAATTCAGGGGAGCCAGGCCCCTGGGAGGAAAGGGGAGACAGAGAGAAGGGAGGAAAAAGAGGGAGGTGGAGGGGAAGAGGGAAAGAGGTAGTGGGGAGACAGCCAGGTGGGTGGAGGTGGGGGGAGAGAGAGAAGATATGGACCCCCAGGGAACAGCCCCTTTGGGATCCTGAATACTGGACAGTTAACCCTGGGGCCTGCACAAAGGTAGATCCTGAAGGATATGGGTAACTGTTCTTTACAGCTAGCCAAGCCAAGGTTCTGTCAGACTCTTCTCTGCCCCCTGCCTGTGAGAGGGCAGGTAGAGTCAACAGGGCTGCTCTGGGTGCTTCCACTGGGACTCAGAAGGAGCAGAGGAGGGGACAGCGCTGTGTTCCCGAGTCCCTGAGCGCTGGGGCATGGCAGCAAAACCAGAGGTCAGTGCCCACCAACAGAATCACTTCTGTGGCCTTCAAGGTGTCCCAGGGCCAGGGGCTCAACACACGCATCTTTTTTTTTTTTTTTTTAAGATATTATGTATTTATTCATGAGAGACACAGAGAGAGAAAGGCAGAGAAATAGGCAGAGAGAGAAGCAGGCTCCATGCAGGGAGCCCGATGCGGGACTCGATCCCGGGACTCCACGACCTCGCCCTGGGCTGAAGGCAGATGCCCAACCACTGAGCCATCCAGGGATCCCCCTCAACACACGCATCTTAAGTAGCAAGTTGTCTTCCGGGGCAACTTTCAAAGTGCCTTGTCAACGTCTCCACTCTGAGATCAAATGTAAGATATGTTTCAAGTGATTTAGGGAGAATAGTATTACCTTATGCTTGATTGATGGCAAGGTATCCACCAATTTCTGTAGTTCTTGGTGATGTTTGCCTAACTAAAGAAGGAGCAAGGAGAAAATATTAAAAACAATTGACATTCACTTTTGAAATCGTAACAGAATGTGAATTAAAATTAGCCACCTGGTGATTACATAAAAACAAATCAATCACCCTATTTAAACTACACTTAAACTGATAATTTAGATCACTATAAACATCACAGAATTAAAGTAGACACAGAACAAATGAGCAGGCTGTTTGCTGACAGGGTCAGCGTGCCTGCAGGGAAAAGTATCCCTGCTCCATTTAGATATCAGTTCTTGTGTTGAAATTTTAATTAATTAAAATTAAAAATTGTTCCACAAAATAGCCACATTTCAAGAGCTCATTTACGTAATGTGGCTCATGACTACTCTATTGGACTGCATTTTTATACCATTTGAAATATATTCATAGCAATCTTGTATTTTAACCATTGTTTTTTCTTTCTTGTTTTCTTAAATTGAAGTATAGTTGACACACAATGTTACAGTAGTTTCATGTGTACAACATAGTGATCCCACAAGTCAATCATTGTTTCTTTTTACCCCACTATAGTTAGATTTTTTTTAAGATTTTATTTATTTATTCATGATAGACACACAGAGAAAGAGAAGCAGAGACACAGGCAGGGAGCCTGACGTGGGACTCGATCCTTGGTCTCCAGGATCAAAACCTGGGCTGAAGGTGGCGCTAAACCGCTAAGAGGCTGCCCCTCAGATCTTAATATCACATTCTTACCTTTAAAAATACTCCTATTACAGCCAAACCATGTTCTTCTAGTGCTGCATCCTCAAAGTTTTCAAATTTGACTGCATTCCAATGCACCAAGTGCAGCTGAAACACCATTAAAAGCAGGTTTGACACAGGACCATAAAGTATCACTCCAAAGCAAACAGCCCTATTCAACACATCATATTTTAATATGTTTCCTCACCCAAAATAAAGCCACTGAGAAAAGCATACACCAATCTGGTGCAAAATGAGATAGAAATAAATAGCAGGAAGAACTGCATGCAGGAACAGTAATTAATATTCCTCTTTTTTTTTTTTTTAAATGATAGTCACAGAGAGAGAGAGAGGCAGAGGAAGAAGCAGGCTCCATGCACCGGAAGCCCGATGTGGGATTCGATCCCGGGTCTCCAGGATCGCGCCCTGGGCCAAAGGCAGGCACCAAACCGCTGCGCCACCCAGGGATCCCAATATTCCTCTTTTTTTTAAGATTGATTTATTTATCTTGGTGAGGGAGAAGGGGTTGAGGGAGAGGGAGAGACTCAAGCAGACTTCATTACTGAGTGCGGAGCCCAACATGGGGCTGGATCCCAGGACCCCGAGATCATGACCTGAGCCAAAATCTAGAGTTAGCCGCTCAAATGACTGAGCCACCCAGGTGCCCCTAATATTACTTCTGAATAGTGGGATTTATCTGGAGAAAAATAAAACGAATACAGCAAGGTGAGGGAGTAACGTCTGTCCATTCCCATTCTGATTTGCATTAAACCATCATATCAAAAATCCATTTGCATCTTAAGGAGGGATGTTTATATTGAGAGAAATAGATTCTCTCCATGGGAATTAGACAAGAGTTGAAGACAAATTTCTTTGAGGGATAACCACTTAAAACACGTTTTTTTTTTTTTAATTCATGAGAGACACAGGCAGAGGGAAAAGCAGGCCCTTCACAGGGAGCCCAATGTGGGACTTGATCCCAGATTCCAGGATCACGACCTGGATCAGCCAAAGGCAGGCGCCCAACCGCTGATCCACCCAGGCGTCCCCACACGTGTTTCTTTTTAAGGTATCATTTAAAACTAAATTAAGGGGAAAATTGGAAGAAGAAATTCTATTTCCCTTTTTTTTTAAAAATTTTTATTTATTTATGATAGTCACACACACAGAGAGAGAGAGAGGCAGGGACACAAGCAGGCTCCATGCACCGGAAGCCTGATGTGGGATTCGATCCCGGGTCTCCAGGATCCGCCCTGGGCCAAAGGCAGGCGCCAAACCGCTGCGCCACCCAGGGATCCCTCTATTTCCCTTTGCATTTCCTATTCCTCCCTACAAATTATTTCTTGTCCATCATTCATAAATGCATCATCACCCAGTTTCCCAAATATACCCTCAAGGTCACAGTTCACTTGTTCGTCTCTCCTGAAATGGACCTTGCCTCCAAGTTCTGTTGCTTTTATTTCAGAAATGCTTGTTAAATCTTGCTCTTTTTCTCTAATTTTATCGCCACAGCCTTCATTTAGGCTGCTACCAATTCTCACTTGGATTAATTCAACCTGGTGGCCCTGCATTGTTGCCTTGGTTATAACTTCAGGCTTTAATTTGAGCCTAGCTTAGAATTCTAGAAGGATTGTTTTAGGATCTTTTTTTTAAAAAAATATTTTAATTATTTATTTGACACAGAGAGCAAGAGAGAGAGAGAAAACACAAGCAGGGGGTAGGAGAGGCAGAGAGAGAGAGGAGATGCAGGTTCTCTGCTGAGCAGGGAACCCGACGCAGGGCTGGATCCCAGGACCCCAGAATCATGACCTGAGCCAAAGGCAGTAGCTTAACCATTGGGCCATCCAGGTGCCCCACTGTTTTAGGATCTCTTTTTTTTTTTTAAAGATTTTATTTATTTATTCATGAGAAACACACAGAGAGAGGCAGAGACATAGACAGAGGGAGGCAGGCTCCTTGCAGGGAGCCCGATGTGGAACTTGATCCCAGGACCCCAGGATTACACCCTGAGCCAAAGGCAGATGCTCAACTGCTGAGCCACCCAGGTGCTCCCTCCCCATTTTAGGATCTGAAGGTTCACTTCTGCTCTATCATTTGAGATGAGAGTAGATTATCATTTTTACACGTATAAACTGGGAATAATCAAATATGCCCGAGGGAGCTATTTTGCATTTATCGGAATCACCTGATTGTTCCTGAGACTGTCTTAAAAACTCAGCACTATAAAAAAAAACAAAAAACAAAAAAACAAAAACTCAGCACTATCCCCACTTCACAGTTGTCACTGCTCCCAAGCTGCTCAACATACCTCTGCCGGGTAACATTTGCTGTCCACAGTATGCTCAGAGCCCCAAGCATCGATGGCCCCCCAGTGAAAATGGAATTGCTTCAGTCGGTAGTTGTCCTCCAGGGGTCCTCCCTTGATAACTGAAATGGCACATCCAACAATTCAGGGGACAGTTTTTCACACCATGGAGGGATGTGGGGCAAAGGCCAGATCTTTGGGTGGACCTTCTATATGAACTGTCGTAAGTGGAGTGCACTGGATTAGATACAAGTGTATATAAACTTGATTTCCACAAAGTCAATACATGGATCAGGACACAACCTGTACTCTGAAAGACACTGAGATTTAACTACACTCCAAGCTACCTACAACCATTAAAAGCCAATTCTTGACTTATTTTTATATTCTATATTTACTGAGCCCACTTTTTTTTTTTACAGGGACATGAAATAGTGTAAGGGTTTTATTATCAAAGTCTTGTAAAACATTTTTAGAAACTGTACATCAACATGGCAGACTGTAGCCTTACTGTATTTTTTACCGCACAAAAGTGAAGCTTGAAACTCCTGTAACTAAGAAAACAGTTGCCTAACTATTTTGCATTTCACGTGGGATCACTGTATGGATTAGATTACTATGGCAGTAATACTAACAAATTCATTGGTTTTATGCTTGAGATCAAATAAAAAGTATAAAGTAGATCTGTCTTATTTTAAAAGCTTAATGAAGGTCAATTTAAAATGTACTACCTCCTTTTTGCAACACTGAGATGACAACAAATTAATAAAAGGATGGAAAACTGAAAATCAGGGCAAGAGATAACTTTCTTTTACAGATGGACTCAGCGTAGGCAGATGGCTTTCACTGATGCAGAGGTGAAATAAATTATTTCAAGAAAAAAAAATTCCAAACACCTTAATGAAAACATATACAACTCTACTTCAGAATACATTTTTTTTTAGCCTTTTTATTTATTTATTCATGAGAGACACAGAGACAGAGAGAGGCAGAGACACAAGCAGGCTCCATGCAGGGAGCCTGAGGGGACTCGATCCTAGGTCTCCAGGATCAGACTCTGGGCTGAACCGCTGAGCCACCTGGGTTGCCCTACAACTCTACTTCAAATTATGCTATTTACTTACCACCAAAGACAGTTTCATTTGAAATCTTGTTTCTATAATTAAAGGCTAGTAGGCCATCCAAAAATGTGAACGCATGTATAAGCTTTTAAAGTTAAACAAAAACCACAATTTGACCACAAGACTTAAAGGATGATCTCTTTCAAATGTTCATTTTCTGATGTAACTATAGTAATGCTAATTTGTCATGTCAGCAAACAAGACCGTAAGTAGATCCATCATGTTGGAGGATTTTAATAACATTTAGGATATTCCCGCCACAATTAACATGGAATCAGTGCATTTCCTATATGGCTCTATTACTGCAATGAGTCAAATTCTAGAAATATGATAATTGAACTTAATATAAGGAGATCATACAACATAAACCATCTATGCCTTCTGTAGATACACGAAGCATTTGTTTTGTTATGAAGCAGCACCAGAATAGTAAAACCGCTTGGTTACACAATCAGATTTCACCCTGTCAAGAACTGGTTACTCCTGAATCATTTTCCACAAGCTTTACAATGTAAATAGCTAATATCAGTATCAGCTATGTAACCATTATAACTCAGAGCTGTATTCATCTAGGTTTGAGATGAACAAATGCAGCATTAAGAAATCACACAAAGGAACGGCACTGGTGCATGAATCCAGTTGGCTCCCCCAAGAAGGCAATATTTGGCCACTCACAATCATGTCTTCTTCAAGATGATCATCTCCATTCACTTTGGATTCTCTTAGTGAATCACCAGTTCGCTTTCCCACAGAACATTCTTTTGTTTTAGGGGAACTTGGTTCTATTGGTTTCTTCTTTTCTCTCTTTCTTGCTGTCATTCCCTTGTTCCTCCTCATCCTAATGCCATGTGACTTTTACATCTTTGTCACTCTCTGATTTTTCATTCCTGATCATCCTTTTCCCTATCTTTCCTTTTCTTCTTCTTTCTTGTTGATTTTTCTCCTTCATCTCTGCTTCTTTCTTTGTCTTTTTCTTTCTTCTTCTCCTTTTTGTCTCCTAGGGGATGATGAGAAAGATACTTTCCTTTTAGGCGACCCAGGCTTTTTAGGAGATCTTGTGCCACTCATACTTCACTGTTGTCTCTCTCTGCTTGTACTTCTGGAATGTCTGGCTGTGCTATAACTTTTTGGTGGTGTTTTGGAACGGTCCTTTTCTTGATCTTCTTTCTTTTTGTCCCTGGCTTTTGGGGTGCTCCTTGACCTTCTACTTCTCTCTCTGGAATGAGATCTTCTCTGTCTTGGACTTTTGAATCATCACCTACTCCTTGACTTAGAATGTGATCTCCCTCTTGATCTGCTTCTTGATTGCCTGTGCCTAGAAGATGAGGGAGTTCTCCTCTTCCTAGAACATGATCTTGACCTTGAGTTACTGTACCCATTTTTTAAGTGCAATAAAATGCAAATTTCTCTTAGCATATTTATCCAATCCAAACTCCTAAAACTGGGCAGCCCTGGTGGCTCGGCGGTTTAGCGCCGCCTTCAGCCCAGGGCCTGATCCTGGAGACCCAGGATCAAGTCCCACGTCAGGCTCCCTGCATGGAGCCTGTTTCTCCCCTTGCCTGTATCTCTGCCTCTCTCTCTCTCTCTCTAATAAATAAATAAAATCTTAAAAATAAAAACTCATAAAACTGAAATATGGGGACAAAAGATATGCCCTTTCTTTTTTATACACTGATACTTTTTTTTTCTTAAGTAAACTCTGCACCCAATGTGGGGCTCCAACTCACGACCCTGAGATCAAGAGTTGGTTGCTCTACCAACTAAGCCAGCCAGGTGCCCCTTGCTTTTCAATTTTGGAAGATACTAGTGTTTCTCTCCCTTTCATTGAAATGGAATAAAAAATTTACAAGTGAAAAATTATCGCCTATCTCTCTTTGAACAAAGTGAACAATCTGAGTCATCCACACTCTACCACTGGCCTCACCATGTTGGATAATACGTACCTTCTGTTTAGAGTTTTCTAAACTAGTGAAATCAATACATTAAATGCAAAATATTGAGAAAAAAAATGAGATTTTAAAATCACCCTTCTTCGGGCTTTGGGTTGTGCTGATTTTTTTTTTCTTGAATTTGCTAACACATATTAATTAGTTCCTCCTTTCTTCCGTCTAATCCAACCCTGGTGATGTCTGTTCATGGTTAAACCAATACATCAGCATAAAGCCCACCCATCTCATCTATCTTAGTGATCTTTAGAGTTTCTTGCATCATTAGTTGAATTTTATGTATGACTACAGCAATCCCAAGGACCAAATACACTGGATATGTCATGCACTAGTCTGCTATCTTACTGCCTTTTGAAAATATTTTACATAATTTCTCCTTAAAAAAAAAAAGTTTTCAAAAAGGTGAGCAAAGACACCAATGACCACTTTTTTTTGAAGGGCAGGGGAGGTACAGAGAATAATACCATATGATTCACTAAATTAATAGGAGGCACGCTGAAATAAAAAATTAATTATCTTCCAAAAACTTGTTTTTCTATGCCAGCTCCATATTGTGAGCTTGACTTTGGCAAATATTTAATCTGATCTGTTTTATGAAATTGAAGTTCTTGTCCTAAGTTAAGATACCTCAACCACAGCCCAGTGTGAGACCCAGAGCGAGAGTACCCAGGTAAGCTGCATCAGATTCCCCATCTCTGGGCATGGTGTGCAGAACTCTCCATGTACCACCTCCTGCCTACCTCAGGACTTGCTTGTTTCTTCCTTCTTGCTCTTTACAGAGTAAGACCTAATACAAGCATGGCACTGCCTTGAACTTCCACCTCCTCATGGACTGCCCAGGTGTCACCTCTGCCAGGAAGCCTTCTCCCACCAGACCCCACTTGAACACTTCCCTAATGGCACTTAGCATTCTGCATTAGTATTGTCTCTTCAAGGGGATGTCTCCCCACCATGCTATAAGCTCCCTAAAGACAGCAACCATCCCTTCTTCCTCTTTCCATTCTGAACACCTGGCAAGTGCCTGGCACTTAGAAGATCAGCAATGAAACCAGGAACTAAAGAAGCAGACTGCCAACTGTCTGTTGGGTTTGCTAATTGAAGTATTACTGGTTTCCTCAGCAAGAGTGAGGAAAAGGGTGGGGTCAGGTGGGGCAGAAGTGAGAGGGGTGAAGTGGAGTCAGCAAGAAACAGGCACAGAGGGGAGACAGAAGGTAGTAAATTAGAAAGTAGAGTAGTCATAAGACATATCAAACAAATATATACTTATTTGAGGTTGTTGACACTTTGTTCTTTCAATTTTCTAAGATGAGCAAGGATTAAACTTGTAAAAAATTAGATAACAAATATAAAATACCCAGCCTAGCACTGGGCCTATGGTGAACAATCTACGTAGTGTTCACTCCCTTATTTTGCTTTTAATGTGGAGGTGAAGGAGCTAGCAGAGGAAGGGATGATGAAGGAAAAGGCGGTACACAAGCCCCATACAAATCCAACTAAATGCAAGGAAATGGACATGAAATGTTCTGGGGTAATGGAAATATTTAAAAAATTGGACTGTCCTATGCTATAAATTTGCTAAAAATCATTACATTGTTTTCTATAAAAAAGTAAAGGCAGGACCAAAATTAGGAAGGAGAACTTCAAATGTCTGTGGAAGCATGCTTCCTGGGTTTACCAGTGATGCCCTATAAAAGTGTTAAGTGACCTAAGATGTGGCAGAAAGCACCCATAGGAGAACAACAGGACTCATTTCTTCCTCTCTTTGAGGCCTGGTGACATAGCCAATGAGAGAGAGTACTTTGAGAGGAGGTGAAATTAGAGATGATTCATGCGCTTCAGCCCAGGCATAATTTAGTGTCCTTCCCCACAATATTTTCTATCCCTCACATACACTCATTAAAAAAATTGAACTGTGTCCTACTCAGCGGAGCCAAATAACAAAACAATACCCAGCGAAGGGCAGTGGTATGAGATGCTCACATACCTTCTCTTATTTTCCTTTTAATTTCTGTAAGGTTGGTGGTGATGTCCCCTCTTTCATTTCTGATTCTAGTAATTTGAGTTTTATTTGTTTTCCTTGGTCCACCTATCTAAAAGTTTATCGGGTTTGTTGATCTTTCTGGAGAACCAACTTTTGACTTTACTGATTTGTGCTCTGTTCTTTATTATGCCCTTCTTTGTGTTTGCTTTGGGTTTAGTTTGCTCTTCTTCTATCCTTAAAGCTAGGTTATTGATTTGAGAAATTTCTTCTTCACCAATATAGACATTTTCATGTCTAATTTCCCTCTAAGCACTACTTTTGCTGCATCCCATAAGGTTTGGTATGTTGCCTTTTTGTCACATACCTTCCCCAAACCCTTTCCTTGCATACCTTATCCCGAGTCTTTGTAAAGCACACTGCAGCAGCATTTCCTAACTTTTAAAAAATTTATAGACATTGATATTTATTAGCTCCTTTCTTTTCTAGAGTTAGAATTGGTTCTTGCCTTTCTTCGTTTCTAGGAAGTCTTTGCTCTCTTTTTCTTTATGTTTTATGTTCATTCACTCTTCCTCTTTGAATGCTATGAATTATTTTGCAACAGCATGGAGAAATAGCAATGAAGAATAAGCAGGAAATAGCAGGCAGTCACTGAAATGTGGAAAAAGAAAGAGATAGAGAAAGTTAGGTACTTATCAAAGGTTAATGGTATCTTAAAGAAAATGATTATTAAAGCATAATAAAAAGGGGTTACCTATTTTGGTCTTTCCTAACAAAACAAGTGGAAAATTAGAAGCCTCTCTACAATTTTTCTTGTATATTTTGTAAAAACAGTGTGACACTGACACACCTAGGAAAGGTAACATCAAGGAATGATTTAGTTAGTTGTGTTGGGGGGTATCTTATGAGTTATTATGAGGAAAATGCAGGTCATTTGTTTTCTACCTGAGATTGACCAAGCAAATGGTTAGATAAGAATTCTTGAGTCTGAAAAATAAAACAGAAAGCTATTTGCTTTGAATGATCTGGAGATTAACTTACTTGGTTAAGAAACTTACTGAACAACTTCCCATAATTTCCAACTCAGTGAAGCAATCATATATTGGAAACACACAGTCTCTACTGGCAAGGTCAATAGAAGACTGACCAACATTTAGGATCCTCAGAAGGAAAAAAAGAAGGTTGCCAGGGACCTAGAGAGCATTATTTAGACTTGAGAGGATTACTGCTCATCCCGAGTACACGTATGAGAGTTGGTGTTTACAGACTAGGTCTGCCCACTAGTCTAGTTGGTAGGAGTAATGGTAGAACTCGACAGTGACAAGGGAAGCTCATCATCATGCAAGATGGTCATCTGGATTGTAGGAATTTAGGTTGCTGTTCTGAAGGTTCCTGGAATTCTTATATGTAATGTAATATTATAGGCTTCCAGTTGAGATGGGGGCATACCAAAGGGTTTTGGAAAAATTAGGAAAGATACTAGTAAATCTGAGAGGAAAAGGAAATAATTCCCATGGGAGGAGCAGTCTGTTTGGGGCTGAGCCAGAGGGCCGTGTCTAAGTATCAGAGCATCACTAGAAAAATGCAAAGACAACCAAGATGCACTTGAGAATCCTAGAGCCAGGATAGATACAGGAGGGAACACTTCTATTTATGCGTGAGGTTACACTTTTGACTTCATGCATTCATACTTTCACAGGCTAGTCTTCTCATATTCATAAGAGAAAACTAATTTCCTAAAAGGTTTGTCAATCTCAGCTCTAATGATATTTGAGGCTGGGTAACTCTTGGTGAGTACTGTCCCATGTACTGTAGTTTTTCCTCAGCAGTTTGACTTTCACCTACAAGATGTCAGTCACACCACTACCCCACCCCACCCCATCCCACCCCTGCAAGTGTGACAACTGAAAATGCCTACACATATTGCCAAGTACCCCCAGTCCTAGGGGAGGAAGAGGGGGCAAAACTGCCACTGGTTGACAACTACTCTTTAAGATATACTATTTCAAATAATAATCATTTCAGACTAAGACTACTTGATGCCATCAAATTTGGCTTGAAAAAAAGAAGAAAAAGAAAAAGGAACCCTACATGAAATTAATCACATTCTGTGTTCAATAGACACAGAGATAAACTCTAGGATAAACTAAGAAATCATTCAGATTAGTTTATACCTGGGTAATCGAAAACCAGAGAAAATTCAAAAGCAATATAATATTTGGGTTTGAAAATCTCTTTTAAATTGTGTTTCTGATAAACTAGGTAACACCTTTTAATCAACAAAATTAACAGATTGTGAGTTTTTATTTTTCTGTGTAGAACTAGTTGTCAAGACTTTAACTTCATGCACACATGAATATTCTTTTTGCCCCATTTCAAAGGTATTGCAACTGCTCACTTACATCTAAATAGTAGTACTATTTAATGTAAAAATATCTTGTAAAGTCAGTAATCAGAGAAAATTAGTACATATTCAATACATACAAATTTCAGGCAAAGCTCTAATTTCAAAACCTATCTCCTATCTATACATAGCAATATACATACTTATTAATAAATACTACCTTTACTAGAAGAAAATGTTTATAAAAACTAGGAGGGTGCTGACACGTTGTGTTTCGGCGACAGGCAGACAGACGACAGGCAGACGTAAAAACTAGGAGGGATTTTTTTTTTTCAAATGTTAAAAAAGTAAATGCAAAGAGTCCCATGCCACTGCTCAAAGAGGTCCACATTCCCATGGAGGCGGTGTGGTATGGCCTGTGCTGATGCTGACACGATGTCTTGAACTCCAGACAAGACCACCAGTCTGGCTCTCACCTGATTTATCTGTAGAATCTTCAAATTCCACGAGGAAAGAGTACCCGTTATTCCAGACATGGAGGCAGGTGGTCGGGTCGTAAGAGATGGTGAGTGGTTTTAAGGCAGGATCGAAGACGCTGTCCCTCCACCGGATGTTGATGGGCGACTGGCGCTCACCCACCGGGACCAGGTCCACGCTCTCCCAGAGCGGGTGCACTAGGAGAAAGCACATCGGGGCTTATGGTCAAGACGTCCGCTATACGGGATCACACAGCGGGTGATGCCAGTCGTGGGGGCTGCCGAGGATGATGGAATCGAAGCCTGAGGGATCAGCCACGCGGGGGACGATGGCACGGACCAAGGCCGCTCAGGGAGCACTGGGCACAGGGGCAGCCTGCTGCGTCGTCAGCGCAGGCAGCTCGGCCCACCCCCTCGGCTCACCTAAACCAAGCGCTGCCGGGCGTCATGCCAACAGTAGGACGTGCCAACAGTAGGACGTGTGCAGATGAGCACCGTGGGGAAGGAGCGTGGTCTCCAATGAGGCTCTTTTCTTTCCCAATAATTTTCTGAGCCCCACCCACCAAACCAGGTTTACATGCAAATACAGAGCCATGCAATTTTCCCTCGTGGATCTCTTTTCAACAAAGGCCATGGGGGAGAGGAGGAAGAAGTTTTGGAAAGCAAGTGTTCACCGAAGCACTCTACGTTTTTCATTGCTTGGCTAGGAGAAATAAAGGCTTGCGTGGCATGCGTCTGTAATTTAGCTTGCAATTTTGAAGATTTCTGGATTTATCCAATTATTGTATTATATTATTATAGGCTTCCGACTGAGATGAGGGCAACACTCTAGGGTTTTGGAAAAATGAAGGAAGGTACTGATGAATCGGGGGGGGGGGAAGGAGTGATTTCTTCTTAGTTTGACAAATGCTTACCTTAGGAATAACACTGCCACTCATTTTACCACCAAAAAAAAAAAAAAAAAAAGAAAAGTTTTTTAGGGGGTAGAGGGCGAATAGCAAAGCATTACAATCTGGAACAAGCAAGATATGGTAAAACCACAGACAAGTCCAGAGAGCAAAGGAGAGGGCTGCTCCTTTACAGAGTGAAGGAGGAAGCTAGGAAGGCCTTTAGAAACAAAAAGTCCACTGGAGGAATCTGGGAGCTGGAAATATAGTGGCTTCTCATTCACGGCCTGAGTTGTAACTGTTTCTCACTGGCTGAGCTCTTGCTGGGGAAGAAGGGGCAGTCTTCCTTCCTCAGGCTGAGACAGTGGATTAGTAGCTGAAGTACTGTCCTCGTGCAAGGTTTACTTCTTCCTGTTGGGTCTGCAACTGACTAGGAGACCTCCTGACTCCACTACAGGTTAAGGTGTACACACGGAATTGTCCTGATTTTCCTACAGAGGGTCAAGCACCGGGTCTTCATAGTAAGTCCTGGATAAATCTCAGTGGATTACCTGTAATGCACATAGAGCTGTTGAGACATCCATGCATGATGGATAGAACTACATGCATAATTTGGGGTGCCCCTGTGCTCTGCGCCTTAGGAGCACCACAGATGGGCAAAACCAAGACCAACAGGAAAACCAGAAGAAATGTGCTTCAAGATAAATCACTACCAATGACACTCTGTACCTCACTCCACTGCTAAGAGCCTAAGGATTTGAGAAAGTGATGAGGTAGTTGCCACTCAGTCAATCTAGCATGTGTCTAGTGGGGTCTCTGACACTCCACTTGTCTTTTTTCTTTTTTGTTTTTTAAGATTTAATTTATTTACTTGAGAGAGAGAGAGAGAGAGCGCGCACACACAAGAGTGGGTGAGGGGCAGAGGCAGAAGCAGACTTCCTGCTGAGCAGAGAGCCTGACATGGGGCTCCACCCCAGGATCCTGAGATCACCACCTGAGCGGAAGGCAGAAGATGCTTAACTGACTGAGCCACCCAAGGCTCCTCGACCCTCCACTTTTCATTAAAAAAATAATAAACAACAGAAATACACCCCTGGTTTATTCTTAGAGAGAAGACATCTCTCTTATTGAGGTAGCTACCCCAAATTCATAAATTGGAAATTCAAGATCTTAGCCTTGTCATTTTTGCAAAAAGTGCCCCGGCACTATAGACAAAGCATTCCGGCAGTTGCCAGAACAGTGATTCGTAATGGAGGGAGCAATTCTGTTCCTAGGGGTCATTTAGTAATGTCCAGAGACATTTTTGGTTGTCACAGCTGGAGATGGGTCCTACTTACACCTAGGGGTAGAAGCCAGGGATGCAGCTAACTATCCCACAATTCATAGGAGAGGCACCCACAGGACAGAAATGTCTGGCCACAAATAGTGCAATAATACCGAACTTGAGAAATCTTGGTCTAGAGCTAAAAGCTATAGGCAGATACAAGAGAGTATTCTCTTTTTCTTTTTCTTTTTCCTTTCTCATATAATACAGTACTCCCATTTCTAGAGAAGTCTGAACCCAACGTCTTTGGTATTTTCCCTTAATGTAAAAGAACTAGTGAAGGACAAGAACTTATTTTAGAAAAGAATGACAACTTTCCGTTCATAAATCCTGAGTGAAAAGTACATACAAATGGGTGCAAGACATGGGGATCCAAAAAAAAAAAAAAAAAAAAAAGACATGGGGATCCCTGGGTGGCTCAGCGGTTCGGCGCCTGCCTTTGGCCCAGGGTGTGGTCCTGGGGTCCCGGAATCGAGTCCTGCGTCGGGCTCCCTGCATGGAGCCTGCTTCTCCCTCTGCCTGTGTCTCTGCCTCTCTTTCTCTCTCTCTCTCTCTCTCATGAATAAATAAATAAAATCTTTAAAAAAAAATGGGCGCAAGACAGTCACAATCTGATTACAATGCAAGTTCCTTGCAGACAGGAGCCATATCTTCCTCCTCTTTTTGTTACGCTGCAGTGCCTTATTCAATTTATGTCCTTTAATTTTAGTATTGATTATCCATCTGCTATTGTTGGGATAAAAAGCTGTATTTCATTACTTGTGTGATATTTTCTAAAGTTCTAGAAACCTCTGGAACAGCCCTGATTCAGTTGTACTATATTTTGTTCTGACTTTTAAAATTTTAGTCTCAATCTGGTTAACATACAGTGTCGTATCACTTTCAAGTGTACAAGATAGTGACTCAACAATCCCATACACAGGATGCTGTACTTATCATGACAAGTGCCCTCCTTACTCCCCATCACCTATTTCACTCTACCCCCTGGCAGCCTTCAGTTTGTTCCCTATAGTTAAGAGTCTCGTGGTTTGGGATGCCTGGGTGGCTTGGCGGTTGAGTGTCTGCCTTCAGCCCAGGGCATGATCCTGGAGTTCCGGGATCGAGTCCCACATCAGTCTCCCTGCATGGAGCCTGTTTCTCCCTCTGCCTATGTCTCTGCCTCTCTCTGTGTCTCTCATGAATAAATAAATAAAATCTTTTTTTTTTTAAAAAAGAGTCTTTTTGTTTATCTCTCTCTCTGTCTCCTTTTTACCTTTGCTTATTCGTTTTGTTTCTTAAATTCCACATAGGAGTGAAATCATATGGTATTTGTCTTTCTCTGACTGACTTATTTCACTCAGCATTATACTCTTTAGCTACATCCATGTCATTGCAAATGGCAAGATTTCATTCGTTTTTAGACTGAATAATATTCCATTGTATATATATACCACTTCTCCTTTATCCACTCATCTATCGATGGACACATAGGCTGCTTCCACAATTTGGCTACTGCAAGTAATGCTGCAATAAACATAGGGGTTCATGTATCCATTTGAACTAGTGTTTTTGTATTTTGGGGTGCAATTACTGGATTGTAGGGTAGATTCCTTAATGTTTTGAGGAGTCTCCATATCGTTTTCCACAATGGCTGTACCAATATGCATTCTCACCAACAGTGCAAAAGGGTTCTTTTTTCTCCATAAACTCACCAACACTTGTTGTTTTTCGTCTTACTGATTTTAGCCATTCTGACAGGTGTAAGGTAATATCTCATTGTGCTTTTGATTTGATTTTCTTGGTGATTAGTGATGTTGAGCATCTTCTCATGTGTCCATTTGCTATCTGTACGTCTTCTTTAAGAAATGTTTGTTCATGGGGATCCCTGGGTGGTGCAGCGGTTTGGCGCCTGCCTTTGGCCCAGGGCGCGATCCTGGAGACCCGGGATCGAATCCCACATCAGGCTCCCAGTGCATGGAGCCTACTTCTCCCTCTGCCTGTGTCTCTGCCTCTCTCTCTCTCTCTCTGTGACTATCATAAATAAATTTAAAAAAAAAATTAAAAAAAAATAGGGATCCCTGGGTGGCGCAGTGGTTTAGCGCCTGCCTTTGGCCCAGGGCGCGATCCTGGAGACCCGGGATCGAATCCCACGTCAGGCTCCCGGTGCATGGAGCCTGCTTCTCCCTCTGCCTGTGTCTCTGCCTCTCTCTCTCTCTCTCTGTGACTATCATAAATAAATAAAAATTAAAAAAAAATAAAATAAAACTTGAGCGATTTAAAGCATTAAAAAAAAAAAGAAATGTTTGTTCATGTCTTTTGCCCATTTTTAATTGGATCATTTGGTTTTCTTCATATTGAGTTGTATACGTGGCCTTGTATATTTTGGATACTAACCCTTTGTCAGATATGTCGTTTGCAAATATCTTCTCCAATTCCCTAGGCTGCTTTTTATTTTTGTTGATCATCTCCTTTGCTGTGGAGAAGCTTTTTATTTTGATGCAATCCCAATAGTTTATTTTTGCTTTTATTTCCCTGGCCTTGGAACACATATCTAGAAACATGTTGCTATGGCTGATGTCAGAGGCATTACTGCCTATGCTTTCTTCTAGGATTTTTATGATTTCAGGTCTCACACTTAGGTCATTAATCCATTTTGAGTTTATTCTTGTGTATGGTGTGAGAAAGTGGCCTAGTTTCATTCTTCTGCATATAGCTGTCCAGTTTTGCCAACAGTATTTCTTGAAGAGTCTATCTTTTTCCCACTGCATATTGTTTCCAGTTTTGTTGAAGATTTATCATATAATTGTGGGTTTATTTCTGGGTTTTCTATTCTGTTCCATTGATCTGTGTCTATTTTTGTGCCAGTGCCACACTGTTTTGATTACTACAGCTTTGTAACATAACTCGAAATCTGGAATTGTGGGGCATCTGGGTAGCTCAGTGGTTAAGCGTCTGCCTTTGGCTCAGGTTTGTGATCCCTGGGTCCTGGGATTGACTCCCTCATCTGGCTCCCACAGGGAGCCTGCTTCTCCCTCTGCCTATGTCTCTGCCTCTCTGTCTCATGAATAAATAAATAAATAATAATAAAAAATCTGGAATTGTGATGCCTCCAGTTTTAGTCTTTTTCAAAACTGCTTCAGCTAGTCAGAGTCTTTGGTAGTTCCATATAAGTTTTAGGATTTTCTGTTCTAGTTCTGTGAAAAATGCTGTTGGCATTTTGATAGGAATTGCATTAAATCTATGGAGTGCTTTGGGTTGTATAAACATTTTAAAAATATTTGTTCTCCCAGTCCATGAACATGGAATGTTTTTCCATTTCTCTGCATCACACTTCAATTTCTTTCACCTATGTTTTATACTTTTTAGAGTACCAGTCTTTCACCTCTTTGGTGAGGTTTATTTCTAGGTATCTTATTTTTATGTAATTGTAAATGGGATTGTTTTCTTAATTCCTCTTTCTGCTGCTTCATTATTAGTGTACAGAAATGCAACAGATTTTTTTTAAAGATTTTATTTATTTATTCATGAGAGACACAGAAATAGAGAGGCAGAGACACAGGCAGAGGGAGAAGCCAGCTCCAAGCAGGGAGCCGGACATGGGACTCGATCCCGGGTCTCCAGGATCACGCCCTGGACTGAAGGTGGCGCTAAACCGCTGAGCCACCAGGGCTGCTGGCAACAGATTTCTGTACATCGATTTTTTTATCCTGTGACTTTACTGAAATCATTTATCAGCTCTAGTAGGTTTTTGGTGGAGTCTTTACGGTTTTCTATATGTAGTATCATGTCACTTACAAATAGTAAAAGTTTTACTTTTTTTTTTTTTAAGATTTTATTTATTTGAGAGAGAGAGTATGAGTGAGGGAAAGGGAGCAAAGAGAGAGGGAGAAGCCGACTCCTCGCTGAGCAGGGAGCCAGACACAGGGCTCGATCTCAGGATCCTGGGATCATGACCTGACCTGAAGGCAGATACTTAACCACTGACTGAGCCACCTAGGCACCCCATGAAAGTTTTACTTCTTGCCCCTCCCTCCGTGCCCGCTCTTCCAGCTGCGCGCGCAGGCCCTGCCGGCTCCTGCACCTTGTAGGGGCTGGGTCTGTGGGGGCCAGCAGTGCCCGAGCTCGGATGTCTGCACACGCCGTGCTGCACATAGGGGACATGGTCAACCCAGCGAGTCTGCCCTTGAGGGAACCGCTGGCGCAGTGGGGAAGGGGCAGTGCAGCGTGACCCAGAGCGGTGCGCAGGCTTGGTCGGAAGGACCGGGCAGGGTCCCTGGACCTTGGGACCAGAGCTGAGACCTGGCTAACCGTGCCGGGGAAGCATTTCAAGCAGCGGGGACAGCCTAGGCCAAAGTCCTGGCGTGAGACTGAACACAGGGAGTCTGGAAACCCGTGTTTGAGGTGGGATTCCTTGATTGAATCTGGTAGTCCAGAGATCAAGATACCTACATTTATGGATGAGGAAGTCCAAAATCTACTCATCAAGATGACAGGCTTGAATTTGCAGAAGGTTTTTAAGCCAGCTATACAAGAACTGAAGCCACCAACCTATAAGCTAATGACCCAGGCACAGTTGGAGGAGGCTACAAGAAAAGCAATTGAGGCAGCTAAAGTACGATTAAAAATGCCACCAGTTCTGGAAGAACGAGTGCCAATAAATGATGTGTTAGCTGAAGATAAGATATTGGAAGGAACAGAAACAGCCAAATACGTATTTACTGATATATCATATAGCATACCACACCGGGAGCGTTTTATTGTTGTCAGAGAACCAAGTGGCACACTACGCAAAGCTTCTTGGGAAGAACGGGACAGGATGATACAAATTTATTTTCCAAAAGAAGGCCGTAGAGTTTTAACACCAGTAATTTTCAAGGAAGAAAATCTTAGGAACATGTACAGCCAGGACCGACATGTTGATGTCCTCAATCTCTGTGTTGCCCAGTTTGAGCCAGATTCTGCTGAATATATCAAAATTCATCATCAGACCTACGAAGACATAGATAAACATGGGAAGTATGACCTTTTACGTTCAACAAGACACTTTGGTGGAATGGCTTGGTATTTTGTAAATAAGAAAAAGATTGATGGTTTACTGATTGACCAGATTCAGAGAGATCTAGTCGATGATGCCACCAGCTTGGTCCAGCTATATCACATCCTCCATCCAGATGGCCAGTCTGCTCAGGAGGCCAAGGAGCAGGCTGCTGAGGGATTACATTTAATTAAGGTCTTTGCAAAAACAGAAGCACAGAAAGGAGCATATATAGAATTAACACTACAGGCTTATCAAGAAACAGTCATTAGCCATTCTGCAGCTTCCTGAAAACATTTTTAAAATAAATTTCATTTTACTAAATTGTAAAAAAAAAAAAAAAGTTTTACTTCTTAATTATGAATTTGGATGCCTTTTATTTCTTTTTTGTTGTCTGACTACTATGGCTTGGACTTCCAGTGCTCTGTTGAATAAAAGTGAGAGTGGACATCTATGTCTTGTTCCTGACCTTAGGGGATAAGCTCTCAGTTTTTCCCCATTGAGGATAATGTTTGCTGTGGGTTTTTCATACATAGCTTTTATTATGTTGAGGCATGTTCCCTTAAAGGGCTTTTATCATCAATGGTTGTTGTACTTTGTCAAATGCTCTTTCTACACCTATTGAAATGATCATACGGTTTCTATCCTTTCTTTTACTGATGTGATGTATCACATTGATTGATGTTCGAATACTGAACTACTCTTGCATCCTGGGAATAAATCCCAGTTCATCATGGTGAATGATTTTTTTTTTTTTTTTAGTGTATTGTTGGATTCTATTTGCTAGTATTTTGTTGAGGATTTTTGCATTTATATTCATCAGAGGTATTGGCCTCTGGTTCCCTTTTTTATGATGTCTTTTCTGATTTTGGTATCAGGATGTTATTGACTTCACAGAATGGATTTAGAAGTTCTTCTTCTATTTTCTGGAACAGTTTGTGGAGAATAGGTACTAACTATTTAAACATTTGATAAAGGGGCACCTGGGTGGCTCAGTCAGTTAAGCATCTACCTTTGGCTCAGGTCACAATCCCGGAGTCTTGGGATTGATGGAGGAACACAGGGCTAGCTGAGGACAAAGCACATTGACAAGTCCTTGAAACAGGGAGAGTGACTGATTTAGTTGTAAGGACACCTGGCACAAAGAGACCTTGCAACTCCTTCCCCTATAAGATACTTAGACTGTGGCTGAGGGTTTGAGAATTCACATACTTCAAAACTAGTTCATGAGGGTCTCCTGTAAAGACTAGGCAAGAAAGAAACTAACAAGAAGATCGCCAAGACGATCTCTCTTTTCACCTTGACTTGTCCCTCACACTGCATTCAGGAAATGCCCAGAATCTACCCTCGCCCAGGCAAACACCAGCCGCCCAAAACCAGGCCTATCTATTCCTTCATTGCTCCGTTAGGATCTTAACACTCCTATCAATTTATGCCCTTTGATTCACAATTTCAGCTTCTGGAAAGTTTTTCTTTCCCCAACCATTTCCTCCTTTAGCCCAAACCATCCCCCCACCAGGGGCCCTTGATTACTGTCACCCTAGTGAAGACAACTTTGCCAAAGGTTTGTTCTGCTAAGGATAATTCACATTTTGTCATCTCCTCCTATCCTCTTCCTCTATGTTAACAAAATACAGATTGAAATGATATCTTGGTAGTTGCTCATACTTTCCCTCAAAATAGGAAGAGGACTAAGTGTTCTGACTAATAGGGCCTTCATTTTAAGGGGAAAATGAAATAAACAGAAACAGTAATTATATTAACTACGGTTTCAGTGAGCAGAGCTACACAGTCTTTATGAAGGTGTCACTAATATACAGCTGATGAGCCACAAAATCCCTGTAGATTCCATAGTGGTAATGTGCTTGGTTCTAGCTCTTATTTGTAGGACTGGTCCTGGCTTTGATTTATTTTGTGCTTGTACCACCCTATGCCTCCGTTTGTCCCTCTTTCAACCCCCAACACATAGAAAGCACATTTCTGTTTTGGCCCCTCAGTTCCTGCTCCTCCTCAGAAATCAATTTCCACTCATTCACCTACCCCGTTATCTATAGGTCTTGGGCTTAATTGTCACCTTCTCAGTAAAATGTTCTCTGGCTACTCTCTTATAATATGATCCCCTCTAACTATTATTTTCTAATCATACTACTCTGATAGTTTTCTTTCAAAAGTTTTATTATACTAGTGTAGTTAATATTATATTCATATGAAGGATAACAAATTATGCCCCTGTAGGGAAGGACAAATAATTTTCCCTCTAAGCTTCTAGGTCCTTAGCTGAGACATTCCCCCCACCACCACTGTAACAAAAAGACAGATTGATAGGAAAAACAATTTTTTAAAAAATTATCTACTTTCTGACCAGAGACCCACAAAGATATGAGACTTACAAGGCAGCCACATGATTGAGTCTTAAACACAACTGGAGCTAAGGAATGGAACAGGGCTCTGAGGCTTCAAAGTGGAGGAGGGCAATTCACGGGGAGGTAAGAAAATGTACTGAGAGCCAAGTGCGCCTTCCCAAGCAGGTAAGTCTCTCTAATGAAAAAGCTGTCTCTGGTAATGGCTCTCTTCCTGGTACAGCCCCCCTTTTTAACGTAAATTTCCCTGACAAAAGGATAACATCTACTCTTCTTTCAGAGCTTTTCCCGTGTCTGAAGTTTCTCAAAATAATTAGCTCAAAATAAGCCTTCTGCCAGAGGCATATTTTGGGGTGGTGAAGGGGAGCATAATATACATCCCATATGTCTCTTTGGCAGAAGGCTTATTTTGAGCTGATTATTTTGGAAACAGCAGACACAGGAGAAGCTCTGAAAACTGAGTAGAAGTTACTCTTTTTGTCAGGGAAATTTACATTTATAAGGGAAATCTCCACGTGTGCCAGTGTCTCTGTCTCTGGACTAGGAAGAAGAGGATGACTCTAAATCACCAGCAGCTCTCATCGGTGGAGAAGGCTGGACTGAAATTTACGCAACAACCATGCCCATGTTTACTGTGCTTTGCTTGGTGACCTACCATAACTGTCCCCCTCAACATCTTTTTTTTTTTTTAAAGCATCTTTTGCCTTTAGCTGAAGATAGTGTTTAAGGTGATAGCTTTGGCTATCTTGGGGAGCTTCTCTATTTTCCTAGGTCTCTCTCAGGTACATAGGAGGTGCACATGTTACTAAACTTGTATTTGTTTTTCTTTTGTTCATCTGTCCTTTATTATGGGTGGTCTCAGCCAAGAACTCAGAAGGGTGGAGGGAAAATTATGTGTTCTCTCCTACACATATACACGTGACTATCTGCCTCCCCCACTGCTCTGCAATCTACAACTGAGCTGGCTTTCAATCACTGCTTGTGCACTGAGTGTATAAGATAAAGAACATCCCTGGGAAGAGTCCAGTCCCGTTTTATCTTTATCCCTATTACCCTACTGATCATCACATTACCTTTTTCTTTAAGGATCTTTCAGGTTTCTCTCTTCCTTGCCTTGCCATGACCAGCAGCCCAGGTCAGGCCCCTAGACCTCAGACTTCATACCATGCCCCTTGGTTTCTTTTCCTGCTCTCTCATTCCCCTCTACTCCATCTTTCCAGACTTTGATTTTGACATTTTCTCCCACTGCTCTGACAGTTCCTCCTTTTGAACTCACATCATGTTCATTCTTGCCCTTTTCACACTCAACCATTGCTCCTTCAGTGTGCATTTGCTTTATCTGCCTCCAGGGCCTGTGTCAAGGCCCGTGTCTTAGGGCCTGTGTCCTAAACTTCTTCTGCAACCTCTCGGCTGAAACTGGTACCAGGCACAAAGAAGGCACTTAATGCTTATTTTATTGATAAAGAAAACCAAACAAGTTGATACCAAGGCGATCTACCTTACACTCAGAATCTCTCCAACCAGGCAAGCAGGTTTAGATCAGAAAACTTCCTTTTTTCCGTTAGGAGCCACGAGCAGGCCACTCCAAGATGGGCCACTTTGACATGAACCTTATTTTGAGTTAAAAGCAATCCAAACCCAGGGGATCAGGAAAAGCTCTTTACCTCCCCCTCAACAGCCTGCTTTAACAGGAAGAGAGCTATTAACAAAGATGCCTCCTTACCTCGGGGACTCATCTGCATAATAGGACAACCTTTGTTTTCTAAACATCTCCTTTCACCTTCACACTACTGGTTTTCCTCCCCTTTGTGTCCTCAGGCTTACTCCTCTCTTTAGCTTAAATAAGGCTCAGGTTGCCTCACTGTCTTTGGTATTTCCTTGTCTGTGTAGATTCCCCTTAGGTTTTAAATTTGATGTTCTCCTGTTAATCTGTCTCATGTGAATTTGATTTTTCATCCGGCTAGAAGGATCTGGGAGGGTAGAAGAAATTCTTCCTCCCCAACAGTTGGCATAGTCGGCAGGATACTTTAACTCAGTAGATGGACACCTCTTGCCCTGACACTGCCACAGTTAAGAGAGCCTTGGGACATCTGACATTCAGCCAGCAGAAAGTGAGATTTCTTATCATGTCAGCCTCAAAGAATCTCTGCCTGTAGAGTCCAATGGAATAAGGATGGTAAGAGTCCTTTTTCTCTCTTTCTAAATTTAGATTAGCAGGAGAGAAAATCTTTGTGGGAAATATTTGTCCTTGAGCATAGTGATTCTGGAATTTAAATAGAATACTCTATATGGTTACTGATCCATTTCCTCCCAGAGATGGTCTTTGCTTTCTTTTGTCTATATCATTTGGTACACACATCAGGTAAAGCCTATTGCTAAAGGGACATCTTAGAAGACAAAGCCACAAAACTGGTGGGCATGGGCTGAGCACTTAAAAGTTATTAGAATTGGGTGCCTGGGTGGCTCAGTCAGTTAAGTGTCTGCCTTTGGCTCAGGTCATGATCTCAGGTCCTGGGATCGAGCCCCACATTGCTCCTGCTCAGTGGTAATTCTGCCTCTTCCTCTCTGTCTCGCTTGTGATTTTTCTTTCTAATAAATAAATAAATACAATCTTTAAAATAAGATAAAATAAAAGCTATTAGAGCATTCACCACAAGAAGACTCCCATGACAGGATCAGTCAGTCACAGAATGGGTTACATTTTCACTAGGTCACCTGCCAACCTCAAGAAAACCATGCATCAGAGTATACTGTAAAACAGCCCAGTCCCCAACCCTGTGGCACCTCCTTCTTAGATATAGTGTGTCTCTAAGAGACCCAAGACCTAGCCAAGACTGTTAACGAGTGAATATTTTTCCTTTCATCTTATTCTATGTCCTAAAAGCTTGGATATATGACCATTGAGAACACTCTCTTTGGTCTCCACCATCCAGAGTGTGCTTACCAGGGTACACCTTGGTGGTCAGTTAAACAGACTGGGAATGGAACTCAGATTCTCTCTGTCCAGCTGTGTCGGCTCCCCAGGTGTTTGACTTGAGAGGTTCCAGTCCAGAGGAACCTTTGTCATTTCAATCCTTGTTGTTTGTTAGTGCTGGAAAGTCCCATTACAGTATCACCCACCCCATATCACAGATTAGTAGGTCTGTGACTAGAAGCATCTCACAATTTTGTGGGAGATTGGAGATACCGTTTTCATCACACCATCCTTACTGTTTGTGCAACAAAGGTCTTTGCTTTCTTTTTCTTTTTTTTAAAGATTTTATTTATTTATTTTAAAGAGAGAGAAAGAACATGAGCAGGGGAAGGAGCAGAGGGAGAGGGACAAGCAGACTCACCCTGAGCACAGAGCCCAATGTGGAGCTCGATCTCATGACTCAGAGATCATGACCTAAGCCAAAATCAGGAGTCAGACACTTAACTGACTGAGCTACCCAGTCATTCCAGTCTTTGGTTTCTTAGACTAATTTTGGGAGTAAACTTCTGGATCACAGGGACAGGTCACCCTTGCCCCCCCCTTTTTTTTAAGCATTCAAAATCTTTTTAATAACAAGGCAGGATCTGGGGTTAGTTTTTGTAGCCTCGGCTGGCCCTGAGGCCTCTGGCACGCTCGAACTTCCGGCCCTTGGATCTCACGTAGGGTTTGGTGTGGCTGTGTGGGGTTCCTGGGGCCTTGCCAAAGTGTCTGTACACCTCTTGGCCCTTGCGTGGACCAGAGAGTAAGACGGTGCCACAGCCCTTGGGGGAGTCCAGGGCCAACTGATAGAAGGTGAGGATCTTGCCTCCAGCTTTGAGGATGCGGCTCCGGGCACGGCTACTCACGCGCAGTGCACACACCTTCAGCTTGGGCACCTCCTGGACACGCACATCATCCGTTATAGTCCCTACAACCACAGCTGTTTTGTTTTCCCGGCCAGGCAGTTTCATCTTCCGGATCATCCGGGAAAGGGACAGAGGTGGCCGGTTGGTGCGACTCATGAACAACCTCTTCAACACAACCTGGTTAAAGGTAGAGTTGGTTCGTCTGGCCAGACACCTGTACAGCTTGACCAACAGTCTCAGGTAGATGTCCTGGCTCTTGGGCTCCTTGCGCCAAACCTTTCGGTCCTTGTTGTGGCGGATGTCGACTCCCATGATGGTGCCTCCTGCTCAGCCAGGTCCGGAAAGAAAGAACCCTTGCCCTTTTTGAATGTATCTTGCTATTAATAGATCCTACTCATTAATGGCCAGACAATGGAACCTTTAAATTGGCTATATATTTTTTAAATTTTTTAATAAAGATTTTTATTTATTTATTCATGAGAGACACAGAGAGAGAGAGAGAGAGGCAGAGACACAGGCAGAGGGTGAAGCAGGCTCCATGCAGGGAGCCCGACGTGGGACTCGATCCCGGGTCTCCAGGATTGCCCTGGGCCGAAGGCAGGGGCTAAACCACTGAGCCACCCAGGCTGCCCTAAATTGGCTATATTTAAAAGAAAAATATACTTTATTGAGAGCTCTCACTTGTCTTATTAGTATAATGGCTAGTCTTAGAGACTGCCTTGATAAGATAAAATCACAGAAATTAGACTTAAGAATTTCTTTTCCATATAAGATTTACAGGGAGCACTCAGGTTCTCTAGGTTCAAAGTATACATGTCTTCATGTAAATGCTCAAAGCCAGGAAATGAATTTAACAAAAGTATCTGAGACTGGCAATAAGGCTTGCTTTGCTCCTACTTCCAAGGATTGATAATCAGGCTCTGCCAGCTTCAGGCATTTCAATGCAACCTCCTTTGCAGATATATCCTAGACCCTCTACTACAAAAGAATTCATGTCTCCTGGACTGCAGCAAGGTGTTTTAGATTATAAAGCCCTTTAGCCTCCACTTTGAAAAGATCCTACTAAATTTATAGATTAAAAAGAATGACTATCACAAACCCTCTTCACAGGAAATAGGACCAAAATTTCTCTTAGGCCCTCTTACAAATGATCTGCAAAAGGCCATTATCCAGGGATAATTAGAAGCCTACATTGAATTATGAACCTAGAAAGAAGGGTTAAAATAAAAAAAATAAATAAATAAAGAAGGGTTAAAATGCTTTGTTAAAGCTTAAAATGTTAAGATGCTTTACAAAGATAAAAATCTTTTGATTCTTATTTTAGTTAAAAACCTCCCTAATAAAAAGAAGCAAATTTAGTTAAAAAGATAAATCAGTCCTTTGATATCCAGGCTATAATCTAATTCTTAGAGGAATTATTAAAAACAACTCTTTGTCTTACAAATCTCTACAAATCGAGAAATGCAACTCCAGAAGCCAAAGAAAGCCCACCTATCTTTCTTTACCAATCCCCAAACTTCACCTATTCCTCTCAAAATGTTTATGGATATTATGAAAGATCAGGATATTAAAAAAGAAAGAAAGAAAGATCAGGATATTAAAACAGTTGTCCTCTACTTTATAAAAGGTAAGTTTTAAATCACAATTGCCCTGTAACTCTGGGGAAAAAAAACAAACAAAAAATTTTTTGCATTCTTCTTGTCTCTTCTAAATCATAAGTCTTTAAAATGTAAATACAGGGGCACTTCGGTGGCTCAGTGGTGGAGCATCTGTCTTTGGCTGGGGTTGTGATCCTGGGGTCCTGGGGATCAAGTCCTGCATCTCTCTGTGTGTCTCTCATGAATAAATAAACAAAATCTCTTTAAAAATAAAATGTAAATACAGCCCACAATTACCTGGAACTGAAGAAAAAAGGGAAAAAGAAGTTTTTTAAAAATACAAACTTCTAGAATGGCTTTGGTACTCCAATTCTAGCACCTTTCATAATAGACAGATATGCACCAAATCTCCACTTTGGAGAAAATGTGGATGTTTTCTCTGCCTTTGTGATGTAAATTTCCTACTCCCATCTTCTCTAGGACCTAAAATCCATTCTTTTTATTTTTTTTAAAGATTTTATTTATTTATTCAATTTATTCATGAAAGACACAGAAAGAGAGAGGCAGAGACATAGGCAGAGGGAGAAGCAAGTTCCCTGCAGGGAACCTGATGTGGGACTCGATCCCAGGACCCAGGGACCAGGACCCAAGCCAAAGGCAGACACTTGGCCACTGAGCCACCCAGGTGCCCCGAGCTATTCTGTGAAATATAAACAATTAAGGAGAAGTTTAGAGAAAAGTACCCCCCCCCCAAAAAAAAGGTGGGGAGAGGTATTTGGAAATTGTGTCTTTAATATCCCTTCCACAAATATTAGTAAGAACAAAAGCTAGAAGACTGTTTGGATTTTGTCTGTCTATATATGTCATAAATGTTGGATATTTTCTCTATCTCTGGATGGTATTGTTAAAATTAACTTGTAGAAGAGCTCTATTTAGTTGGGTTTGAAGGCAAGGGCTTTTAAGAATTGAGCATTCCATTCCAAAACTCTGAAAGATAGAAACTCAAATTTTTTTTCAAGTTTATGTGATCTGGGAAAATACTCAGTACTAAGACTAATTTAAGGTTGTTGGTTTAATTAAAATAAAATTGCCGCGAGGCCCTATAGCTCAGGGGTTAGAGCACTGGTCTTGTAAAATAAAATTGCCTTTAGAGTTATGCGTTAAATTTAAGACTTTTATCTGTGTTTAAGGAAGGTCAAATGGGTTCTTGTATCTGTTGCAAATTTGTCAAAAATATTAGAATAAGGGTTAACTTTGTCTAATGCCTCATGAAGTTTTGTAGGTAATCTGAACGTAATTGTTAAGAACAAGGAGATTAAATAGATATAAATAAGACTAAAAGATTTATAGGTAAACTTTTGGGTAGCTTCCAAAACGTTTGGCAACCTGAAATTTTGGAATTTTCCTGAGTCAGATGATGAGCTGAATTTGTTGAATATCTGCATAATTTCCAAGTAAGATAAAATAACAAAACATTAAATAATAAACATAGGTCTATTTTTGTCTTATTGCAGAGAAACTAAAAATAAATGTGGTTTTATTAGTAAACTTGCCATGTGATTTAAGAAACTATACAATGTGAGGCAGTCCAGGTGGCTCAACGGTTTAGTGCTGCCTTCAGCCCAGGGCTGAAGATCCTGGAGACCAGGGATCAAGTCCCATGTCGGCTCCCTGCATGGAGCCTGCTTCTCCCTCTGCCTGTGTCTCTGCCCCCCTCTCTCCTTCATGTGTCTCTCATTAATAAATAAATAAAATCTTAAAAAAAAAAAGAAACTATACAATGAAAAAAATGCTTGTTTCTAGAAATTATGAAATGTATTCATAAATTTGCTAATCTAAAGAATGCTGGTATAACAAAAGTTTACAGTTGCTTAGTATTAATTTTCACTAGACTCTAAGGTTCCTAAGAGTTAAGAATTGTAATAAATATATTTAAGACTACTAGAAATAATAAGAAAAACAATTCTGTATGTAAGAAAAGTAAGATTTGTGTTTTGGAGAAAAAATATGGGGAATGGGAATACATTTTTTGATGAGGGAAAAGAAATTTTTGTCCTAAAGTGAGACTGATTATTTAAAGAAGGAAAACTGGGCAGCCCGGGTGGTTCAGCGGTTTAGGACCAACTATACAGCCCAGGGCCTGATCCTGGAGTCCCGGGATGGAGTCCCAGGATGGAGTCCCAGGTTGGGCTCCCTGCATGGAGCCTGCTTCTCCCTCTGCCTGCGTCTCTGCCTCTCTCTCTCTCTGTCTCTCTCTCTGTCTCTTATGAATAAATAAATGAAATCTTTTTGAAAGAAAAAAGAAAGAAAGAAAGAAAGAAAGAAAGAAAGAAAGAAAGAAAGAAAGAAAGAAGAAAGAAAGAAAGAAAAAAAAGAAAGAAGAAAGAAAGAAAGAAAGAAAGAAAGAAAGAAAGAAAGAAAGAAAGAAAGAAGGAAAAAAGGCAAACTATGAATGTAACTCAGGAAAGTTGAAGGTTTATAAAGAGGGAATCTTTAAAAGGGAATTTTGTGTATGGTTAGTACTTGTTAAAACTAGAATAAATTTAAGTGAGTAAATGGGTTTTAATGTCAAAAATACACTAATGCAAAGTTAAAATTCTTGTTTTCTCTTTGTTAAAAAACTCAAAATTTTCTTAAAGTATTGATCTGCTCTTAATAAGATATTGTAAATGTTTTCATCTTTAAAGTTATCTTCCTACAAAACAAGGATTTTATAGCTCGCCAAAATAATTTCCTATGTTTATCAAGTGTTATGTTATTATCTTGAAGTGTTGTATGTCAGAGAAATAATCACATTTCCTTGCCACCTGCATCATAATGAACTCTAACCAAATCTTTAAACATTACCATTTTTAACCGTTATCATTTACAGTCACTGTTTTACACTGATGCCACTGCAAACGTATTTCATCTTCAGTGAAACTCATAGACAAGATTCATATAAACTCATAGAAAAGGACAAGTTTCTGATAACCTTAGGATCATAAACCTGAACTAGGTAAGAATTTCTAAAACTAGGGCAGCCCTGGTGGCACAGTGGTTTAGTGCCGCCTGCAGCCCGAGGTGTGATCCTGGGGACCCAGGATCGAGTCCTGCATCAGGCTCCCTGCATGGAGCCTGCTTCTCCCTCTGCTTGTGTCTCTGCACCACCCGCCCGAATAAATAAAATCTTTAAAAAAAAAAAAGAATTTCTAAAACTAGTGGAAAAACTGGATTCAAGCAAAACAAAAACATGGGACTGAATGAACTGAAGATGATAACTATAATTTTTTGCAACTTTCATTTAAAACATTTCTGACTTTTTTAAATGGTTTGTTTTTCAAGATTAAAGAAATCTTTTCTCTGAAGCTAACTGACCTAAAATAATTTGATAAATTACATCATTATAAGCAGTATGGAAATATAGCAGGAACGAATTCTCCCTACCTGAACCCTCCAGAATTCAGAAACTTTGTTAATATTCTTATACTTTCTGGCCTTAAGGCTGTTAAAAGTTCAATCTAGAAATTCCTTACAAAAAGTTCCAGCAGGAAGAACAAATATTCTTAAAATGTCTCTACTACTCAAAGAATCCACACATTTAATGTAATCCCTATCAAAATACCAACAGCATTTTTCATACGGCTAAAACAAGTAATCCTAACATTAACATGGAACCACAAAAGACTCCAAATAGCCAAAGCAATCTTGAAAAAGAAGAACAAAGCTGGAGGTATCACAATCCCAGATTTCAAGATACACTATAAAGCTATAGTAATCAAAACAGTATGGTACTGGCACAAAAGTAGACACATAGATCAATGGAACAGAATAGAAAACCCAGAAATAAATCCATGATTATATGGTCAATTAATCTTTGGCAAAGCAGGAAAGATTATCCAAAGGGAAAAAGTCTCTTCAACAAATGCTGTTAGGAAAGCTGGTCAGAGACATGCAAAAGAATGGAACTGGATCATTTTCTTATACCGTATACAAAAATAAACTCAAAATGGATTAAGGACCAAAGTATGAGACCTGAAATCATAAGAGTACAGAGTATCTTCAAATAGAAGAGAACACAGACAGTAATTTCTCTGACATCAGCTGATGCAACATTTTTCTAGATGTGTCATCTGAAGCAAGGGGAAAAAATATAAAAATAAACCACTGGGACTACATCAAAATAAAAAGCTTCTGAACAGCAAAGAAAATGATCACAAAACTAAAAGGCAACCTATGGAATGGGAGAAGATATTTGCAAATGACATTTGATAAAGGGTTAGTACCCAAAATACATAAAGAACTTCTACAAATCGGGGACCCCTGGGTGGCTCAGTGGTTTATTGCCTGTCTTCGGCCCAGGGCATGATCCTGGAGTCCCAGGATCGAGTCCCACATCGGGCTCCCTGCATGGAGCCTGCTTCTCCCTCTGCCTGTGTCTCTGCCTCTCTCTCTCTCTCTCTCTCTGTGTGTTTCTCATGAATAAATAAATAAAATCTTAAAAAAAAAAGAACTTATACAAATCAACATCTAAAACCCAAAAAATACGATTAACAAACAGAAGACATGAACAGACATTTCTCCAGAGAAGACATACAGATGGTCAACAGATACATGAAAAGATGCTCAACATCACTAATCATGAAATGCAAATCAATACCACAGTGATATATCAACTCATACCTGTCAGAATGGCTAAAATAAAAAACACAATTAACAAGTGTTGGCAAGGAGATGGAGAAAAAGGAATCCTGTGCACTGTTGGTGGGAATGCAAACTGGTGCAGCCACTCTGGAAAACAGTACAGAGGTTCCTCAAAAAGTTAAAAATTAGAACTACCATATGATCTAGTAACGGTACTACTAGGTATTTACCCAAAGAATATCAAAACACTAATTTGAAAAGATATATGCACCTTTATGTTTATTGCATCATTTCTTACAATAGCCAAATTATGCAAGCAGCTCAAGTGTCCATTTATAGATGAATGGATAAAGAAGTGGATACACACACACACAAAACGGAATATTACTCAGCCATAAAAGATGAGACTTTGCCATTTCCAACAACATGGATGGAGCTAGATGGTATAATGTTAAATAAAGTAAGCAAGTCAGAGAAAGACAAACACCATGTTCACTCATGTGTGAAATTTAAGAAACAAACCAAAAGAACAAAGCAAAAAAGAGACAAACCAAGAAACAGACTCTTAACTATAGAGAAAGCAAAGAGGATTTAAAAGAACCTACATGGTCACAATCACTATTCTTGCAGTGCTTATGTAAATAATTAGGCCAAGTTTTTAAAACTAGACTTATTTTGCAAACAAATGTTCATTTGGTTATTTTTGGTAGAAATCAGGGTGATTATAGAGAGACAAAATATGTTTGAATAACATACCTGTATAAGTACTAGATTCTTTTTTTTTTTTTTAAGATTTTATTTATTTATTCATGAGAGACAGAGAGAGGCAGAGACACAGGCAGAGGGAGAAGCAGGTTCCATGCAGGGAGCCCGATGCAGCACTCGATCTCGGGACTCCAGGATCACACCCTGGGCCAAAGGCAGGCGCTGAACCGCTGAGCCACCCAGGGATCTCTAAGTACTAGATTCTAATATTTGTTATAAACAAGGCTAGATCCTGACTTCTAGTTCCCCCAATGCCTTGCTGCAATTCTCCAAACTAAGGTTTTTTTTTTTCTTTTTCTCCCTCCTTTCTGAGTTGGATTAGAACTAAAGTTTCCCTTTTCCCAAAGCCCTACAAGCAAAATATGAACGACTTGATATAAACTTAAGAGAAATCCCCGCAACAGCTCATGTGTAGATAGTCCTCATGCCTGCTATTCTATGGGCCACTCAAAGATCACCAGGGACACTCGAACTACACACCAGGAAGTTCTGGTACCACTGCCCGCTCTCACTCTGTCTGAACGTGCTTCAAGCTTGACATCTAGAAATCCCTCCACTAGCTATCCTCAGAACTCAAAAATGGGTTTATAATTTGATTCAATCATTAACCATTGCTTTTCTTCCGTTCCCATAGAAATGCCTATTGTTGAGTACCTGATTACTTGAACCAAAGGCCTAATTTTGAAAACATATCTGCATCACAGTGGAGATGAAATGAACCTAGCTGAACTGACCTATGGTCAGGACTAAGACTGGTTCATTGAGATGGACAATTTACCAGCTCAACTTTTACTGTGTGAAACTTCGGGAAAGTTTCAGAGGAGCGAACCATAGGGGGCAAGGGTAGGTTGCCCCAAGATAGGCCCCTTTGGCACGAATGTTATTTTGAGTTAAAAGCAAATAACCCCAGCAGAAAAAAAGCTTTTTGGAAAAAGCTTTGTACCTCTCCTTTAACTACCTGCTTATACGGGGAAGAGAGCTACTAATGGAGATTCCTCTTCACCTAGGAGACTTACCTGCATAATAGGGTAATCTTTGTTTTCCAAACATCTCCTCTCACCTTTCTGATAATGACCCTCCTTCCCTTTGTATCCTCAGACCCCTACCCTTCTCTATCGCTTATATAAGCCTCACATTGCCTCACTATCTTTGGAATTTCCACTTCCATGTGGGTTCCCCTTACATATGCTATTAAATTTGATTTCTCCTGTTAATCTGTCTCATGTCAATTTGATTCTTGTCTGGCCAGAAGGATCTTCAAAAGCAGAGGAAATACTTCCTCCCCAATGGTCCACATGATCACATCTACCCATTTCTCTCTCATTTCTTAAAATCCTACAGGCTCTAAAGATCACTTCCAGCCCCTTCTCAGACAACCCCAGACTACATTAAGCATCCCTTCATCTGCTGATATTTCTTGGCATCTATTCTCTGTACCTGCACTGCCTAATAAGGTAACCACTCATCCTGTGTGATTGTTTAAATTGAGGCGTGCTATAAATGTAAAATACCTAGGGACCTTAAAGACATAATACAAAACAAAGAATGCAAAATATTTCACTTATAATTCTTATATTCATCTCATGTTAAAGTGGGCATATTTTGGATATGCTAGGTTAAATATTTTTCCTCCTCAACAAATATATAGGTAAAAATAATTTTACCTACTTACTATATTTTATCTATGTATTTGCTATATTAGAATGAGTTTCCCCCAGTTTTGAGATGTAATGAACATATTATTTGTTCTTTTTTTTTTTTATTTATGATAGTCACAGAGAGAGAGAGAGAGAGAGGCAGAGACATAGGCAGAGGGAGAAGCAGGCTCCATGCACTGGGAGCCCGACGTCGGATTCGATCCCAGGTCCCCAGGATCGCGCCCTGGGCCAAAGGCAGGCGCTAAACTGCTGTGCCACCCAGGGATCCCTATTTGTTCTCTTTTAAATGTGGTTATTAGAAATTATAGAATTGCCTATATGGCTCATTGATGGCTCACATTATTTATTCACTGGACATTGTTGTTCTACACCCTCATTGGTTTTTACTCCTGTGCCTTGACCTGTTACTGTCCTTTTTCTTGAGATGTGTGATTTCTTCGTGTAACTGAAGATCATCCTAATAGGCCTATGGTTGGGCACAGTGATAGGATTCACCATTGCTAAGGATGATCACAAATTGTCTTCTCAGAGCATGAGAGCTGAGGCTGAGCCCAGGTAAGCGCAGCATACACATGGAGTTCTCATTCTCAGTACACTAAAGCCCACAGTTCCTCGGCTCTGTTCAGAGCTATTTGTTAGCTCCTTGTTGCTGCCAGCTGCTTGTTGCTGCCTAAACCCCTGGAGCTATTAATAATTCCAGGGGGCTATTAATCAGCCTATTGTTTCTTAAGGTTATTTGAATGTTAATGAGAGATTCCATCTGGCACATCCTGAATCTCTATTACTTAGGGATTATCAGAGTTCTTAGTGAAGACATTGCAAAACAAAAATTTTAATACTATTGTTCTCTAGGAGTTTTGCCCTTCAAAAATTTTTTTTCTTAATTAGATAATGTGAATCTTTTTTTTTTTAAGATTTATTTATTTATTTATTCATGAGAGACACAGAGAGAGTCATAGACATAGGCAGAGAGAGAAGCAGGCTTCCTGCAGAGAGCCTTATGTGGGTGGGACTCAATCTCAGGATCCGGGATCACTGCCTGAGCCAAAGGCAGTTCAACCACTGAGCCACCCAGGCGTCCCTGTTCTTCAAAATTAATTGGACAAATAACAGGAGAATTTTCTAACACAGTTCAGTTATAATACAGACCAATCCTGTCACATAGAACTTTCTCTGATGATGGAAATTTTCAATATGGTAAGCGCTAGCAACATGTAGCCATAACATTTTAATAAATGTATATTTACATGAGGGCAGCCAGGGTGGCTCAGCGGTTTAGCACCGCCTTCAGCCCAGGGTGTGATCCTGGAGACCGGATCGAGTCCCTTGTCAGGCTCCCTGCATGGAGCCTGCTTCTCCCTCTGCCTGTGTCTGTGCCTTTCTCTGTGTGTCTCTCATGAATAAATAAATAAAGTCTTTAAAAATAACTAAATAAATAAATTTATATTTACATGAAAATACACACATGGGACTAGTAGCTAGATTTTATACAGTGCCATTCTATTTCACATTGTCCTAAAAAAATATTTCTCTTCAATCTAAAAGTAGAGATCATGAACAATAAAAATCAATGAAATAATAACAAATAGGGCCCCTGGGTGGCTAAGTCAGTTGAATGGCCTGCCTTAGGCTCAGGTCATGATCCTGGGGGGGTGTCTCTGCTCAGTGAGGAGCCTGTTTCTCCCTCTCCCTCTGCCTGCTGTTCCTCCACTTGTGCTCTCTCTCTCTGTCAAATTATAAATAAAAATCTTTTTTTTTAATTTTTTTAAAAGATTTTTATTTATTTATTCATGAGAGACACAGGCAGAGGGAGAAACAGGCTCCATGCCAGGAGCCCGATGGAGGACTTGATTCTGGAACTTCAGGATCACGCCCTCAGCCAAAGGCAGGGGCTTAAGAGCTGAGCCACCCAGGTGTCCCTATAAATAAAAATCTTAAAAAAGAAAAAGAAATAATAACAAATAGCAAATATGTACCATTTCAATTCTAGATGATCGTTTTTATATTTAATTAGATTAAGAATTAACAATATTTTTGTTATGGTCTAAGATCTCATATTTGATTTTTTAAAGGATTTTATTAGAGAGAGAGAGAGAGAAATCAAGAGCAGGAGGGAGGGGCAAAGGCAGAGAGAGAAGGAGAAGCAGAATTATCACTGAGCAGGGAGCCCATCATAGGGCCCAATCCCAGGACCCTGAGATCATGACCCCAGCAGAAGGTAGACACCTAACCAATGGAGACACCTGGCGCCCCTCATGTTTAATTTTTTAAGACTATTTCTCCATTAATTTATTTAAGGTACAGTGATTTCCCATTTGCCCTTGCCCCCACACATGCAGCATCCCCCATTATCAACATCCCCCACCAGAGTAGTACATTTGTTATCATTCATGAACCTATAGTGACACATGATAACACCCAAAGTCCATAGTTTACATTGTGGTTCACTCTTGGTGTTATATATTCCACAGGTTTGGACAAATGTATATTGACCTGTATCCATCATACTATAAAGAGTATTTTCACTACCCTAAAATCCTCTGCTCCACCTATTCATCCCTCCCTATACTCTAACACATGGCAACTATTGATCTTTTTATTGTCTCCATAGTTTTACCTTTTCCAGAATGTCATACATTTGGGGTCATAGAGTATATAACCTTTTCAGATTGACTTCTTTCACTTAGTAATTTGCATTTAAAATTCTTACATTTCTTTTCAGTGAGGAACAAAATCCCATTGTCTGGCTATGCCACAGTTAAGGTATTCATTCATCCTACTGAAGGACAACTTGGCTGCTTCCAAGTTTTGGCAATTATGAATAAAGCTACGAAAAGCAGCCATGTGCAGGTTTTTGTGTAGATGTTAAGTATTCAACAATGCTGAACAAATAACAAGGAATATGATTGCTGGCTTGTATGGCAAGGACATATTTCATTTAAAAGAAACTGCCAAGTTATCTTCCAAAATGGCTGTACCATCTTTGTATTTTCACCAGCAATGAGTAAGAATTCCTGTTGCTCCACAGCTTCATAACCACTTGGTGTTATCACTATTCTGGATTTTGGCCATTGTAATCGGTGTGTGGTGATTTTTTTTTTTAAGATTTTATTTATTCTTTAGAGATACGGGCAGAGGGACAAGCAGGCTCCCTATGGGGATCCTGATGTGGGACTCAATCTCAGGATCCCGGGATCATGACCTGAGCCAAAGGCAGATGTGCAACCACTGAGCAACCCAGGTGCCCCTATCATCTTGGGTTTAATTTGCATTTCCCTGGTCACAGATCACACAATGGGGCTTTTTATACTCTTATTTGCCATCTCTATATATTTGGTGAGGTGTGTGTTAATAAGATCTCTAATCCATTTTTTAATTAGGTTTTTAAATTAGATTTTCTTATTGTTGACTGTTCGGCTTTGTTTCCTAATCTACTATAACCCTAAATTTTTCATGTGACAATTAAAATAAATGTCAGTAGAAGATATACTAAGTGAATTTGATTTTATGTTCATCTTGGGTAACAGGTGCAGGCTTTTCTCTTTATTTTATCATGTTCCAAATCCTCAAGTTAGGATTGTCAACACTGTCTGCTACTTGAGATAACAGCAAACAGCAATCTGAGTTGACAGCCAACGATTCCCTGAGAGGTGGGGAGCAGAGTGTGAAGGTGAAGCATAGAGCACAGACAGGCTCTAGTAAGACACTGCTTTCTGAATTTGCCACATCCTCCTCCTTTCTTATTCTGCTTACCCCTATCTTAAAAATGGCCAAACATCTGAGGGAGGCGCTGAGCCTTTGATGATGATAAAGATGGTAATGATGAGGGCAGTGGGGGGGGGGGGGGGATGCCCAGTGGTTTAGCACCACCTACAGCCCAGGGCCTGATCCTGGAGACCCGGGATTGAGTCCCACGTTGGGCTCCCTGCATGGAGCCTGCTTCTCCCTCTGCCTGTGTTTCTGCTTCTCTCTCTCTGTGTCTCTCATGAATAAATAAAGTCTTAAAAAAAAAAAGGCAGTGATGATGATCATCAATAGTACTAGAAGTAACCTGCCAACACAGTCCTCACACTGTGTGGCAGGTACTAGCAAAGGGCTTTCCATGTTATCTTTTCTAACCCTCAATGATCTTGGGTTGTTCTTGGTCACAAGTGTGCAATGGGCCTTCTGGTGGGGTGTTAAGTTGCCAGACATGATGCATATTGTCTTTACAACTGATCAGCAGAAGGTCTGGAATTTAGGAGCAGGACATGCTCAGTGGCTCAGGGCAGCAGAGACTATAATATTCTCTCCAGTGAAAACAGGGAAAGTTGGTGTTATATGCCAAAAGCAAAATCAAATCATAATTGTTACCTGTTTTTCTTATAACTTACAAACCAGAACATCTGATGTGAAAAATTAATTAAGGAAAGTCCACATCTCCCCAAGCCACCACTTTTTGTTTTAGTCAGCATCAAAAGAAGCAAACTATCCTAAAGACATATCTATCTTGGATTTTAGACCTTCAACTTTCAACTCTCTGTTGAAAAAAGTAAAACTTTAGTAACTACATAAACATGACTAATTTTTTCCATTTTGAGCCTCAGACCACAAAATGCCAGTGTTGAGAATAAGCCAGTCCTGGTAGGATGTGGGTCTGTTGGTAGGAAGCCACACCCAGCAACCAGAAATTTATTATGACTCCAACCAGTTCATTTGAATAAGAACACTGTCATTGTTGAACAAAACCAAGTAAATTTATAATAAAAATGTATTTATGGAGGAGTTTCAAGTCCTTGGATTTAGCTAGATTAGCACTACTAATTTAACAGCATTTCTTGAGATGCCTGGGTAGCTCAGTGGTTGAGTGTTTGCCTTTGGCTCCAGGCATGAACCTGGAGTCCCAGGATGGAGTCCCTGCAGGGAGCCTGCTTCTCCCTCTGCCTATGTCTCTGCCTCTGTGTGTGTCTCTCATGAATAAATAAATAAAATATTTTAAAAAGTAATTTAACAGCATTCTTCCTTACATTTTTTGATTATGTACATATGAAGTCAAAAGAGAACAAACCAAAAGAGAAAAAGTGGAGAAACCTAGACCTAAAAGGAATCCAACATTTGAAAAATCTGTGTCAATTCTTTTAAAATAATGGAAAATATGAAAAATTCCTCTTTAACAATATATTAGCCATTTTACCTCTCCACATATTCAAACTCATCTCTCCACAAATGAACACATTATTCTCTCCTATTGTCCCACTGATTCTTAAGCAGGGGCAGTTTTGTCCTCCCCAGAGCTCATTTGGTAATGTCTGATGACATTTTTGGTTGTTACAACTGGGTGGGGGGTGCAACCATCATCTAGCAGGTACTGGGGAGGGATGCTGCTAATCAACCTACAGTGCACACTGCACCCACAACAACACAGAATGACCCATCCCCCATGTCAGTAGTGCCTCGGTGGACAATCCCTGCACCACAGGGACACGGCAGGGAACCAGTATTTCAGGAGGGGGTTGAGATGCAAGAGGTTTCAGGAAAGACCATCTGCTGCCTCGATTAATATGCTGTGGGGTTTTTTTAAAGATTTTATTTATTTATACAGAGAGAGAGAGAGGAGGAAGAGACACAGGCAGAGGGAGAAGCAGGCTCCATGAAGGGAGGCGGAACTTGATCCCGGGTCTCCAGGATCACGCCCCAGGCCAAAGGCAGCACTAAACCACTGAGCCACCCGGGTGCCCAATATGCTGTGTTTATGCCAGAGCCCATTTTGGTAAGCTGGTCAACCAGAATGAACTCTGCAATTTGTGAGTTGAGAAAGAATATTTCAGATTGTGAAGCTACTGACCTGCTTACAAACATTAACATGCAACTTTCAGAACGTTAAGACTCTCAGAAATAGGGCAGCCCGGGTGGCTCAGCCGTTTAGCGCTGCCTTCAGCCCAGGGCGTGATCCTGGAGACCGGGGATCAAGTCCCACGTCGGGCTCCCTGCATGGAGCCTGCTTCTCCCTCTGCCTGTGTCTCTGCCTCTCTCTCTCTCTGCATGTCTCTCATGAATGAATAAATAAAATCTTAAAAAAAAAAAAGACTCTCAGAAATAATTTGCAGTCTGTGGATCAATGTTTGTAAGAAGACTGTTGCTAACAAAAACAATACAGAACAGGTTCCAAGCTATTTGAAACTGGAATACGTCTCACCCTATTTCTGCATGACATCATTTTCACATGTTAAACCTTGTCAAGAAAACGACTTTCCAAACCTTTTTATGATAATCATTTTGCAATATATGTGTATCAAATCAGCACATTGCACACCTTCGACTCACATGAGGTTATGTGTCAATTATATGCCAATAAACTTGGGGGAAAAAGAATTTTCCACGTTTATTTTAGAAGACAAATAGAGAAGCAAGTAATTATTCTCATGGTTCTGAAGGCACACAATCCCACTCTGGAATACCACTGACACTATATGGATAAACACAGGACACGTGACGACTGTCATGTACCCCCAACCTCTCACTCTCTTTAAAGGAGCAGTGTACTCACAGGCTCGGTTCCGGGTTTTGTATGTGCAGGTGTAGAGGCTGCAGGGCCTTGCTGGCATGAACGTGGGGATCTGGAATCTTCTCCAAAGTGACCTGCATGGAGAGGCTTGAAGAATGGCCCTCAGGCTACTCATCACCACCATGATTAGCCTGAAATCTTGCTTGGGGCCCCAAATAGCTTGTAGGAACCTAATAACCTAGAGGCAGGAGGACAGAAGAGGGAAAGCTGTAAACAACTGAGATTGGCCATCAAGTGGAAACCTCTAAACAGAATAACATTCAGACTAAGAGTACACACGGCAGGGGAGGGAGGTGGGAGGGTGGGGCTGAGGGGGGAATGAGTCAATAGTTTATCCACTTCTCTTCCTCAAATTTATTCGTCACCTCACTGGCAGGATCTGGATGACTGATTCAGGAGCCCTGCCTTTCCTTTAAGGTTAGCAAATATTAGAGGTCGAGAGACATCATCTTTTTATACACAAGAATGTAAAGACTGCTTATAGTAATTTCTTAAAATTAAAAGAACATTTACTCCTTGAAATCCAAATTAGATATCCAGCATGGTGTTTACATGTAAGAAGTAACTGAAGATTAAAGCTCCTGGGTAAAAAAAAAAAAAAAATCAATCTGTATCGGATTGCTTTTAAAAAACACAAGGATCCATCCTCTCAAAAATAGTCATGAGCAGTTTTGAAATCTAAGCTTAAATACTGTGACTCTGTCAGTTGTATGTATGACACTATATCCCTTGATCATGGGGGAAATGGAGGTTAATCCTGAACTAATCTGTAAGGAGATTCAATGTGAATATTCATGTATGACTGCATTGATGACCCCTCTACCCCTCACAGGTCCCAAGTGAGAGTCTCAGGAGACAATGATTTCCATGGTCTTTAGAAATTACAATATTAACTTTCACTGTTTCTTTCTGCCATACTCACCCCCTAATGCTTCTTCCACTTTTCCTGAAAACTCCCATCCCTATAGTAAGTGAGCAAACAAGGTCAGAAACGAAACGTTTTTTCCTGATTATACATTCACTGCAGTATAGATTTCAAAGCGTTTGGGGTGATTATTTGAGATGCATTCTGGCAGTTGTTACGTACACTGCTTGAGCAACTGTGAGTGAGGTTTGACTGCGTGGCCCTGTGCCCTGGTGCTGCTGACCTCAGCCTCATGTCCACCCCTTGCTCTTGCCTGCACAGCAGCCACATGGACTCTGTTTCTTCCCTCTCCCAAAGCTCCCTCCAGCCTAAGGGCTTGTGCAGATGCTCCTCCTTCCCTGGACCACTTGTCCTCCATCTGCACCTGGTTAGTTCCTTCCCTCTCCTCAGGTGTTCCGCTCCAGCATCACTTCCTAAAACCTCCCCTGACCACGGGCTCAGCCCAGCGCCCTCTTCACCTCCCTCACGGTGCTTCTTGCAGTTGAACACCTCCTCAGGAACATACATTGTGATGCCACCTCCCCAGCACCCCAGCCCCGTGGCAGTAAGGGCCGTGTCTGTCTCGGCCGCAGCCGCATCTCTTGGGGACACAGGGCCTGGCACATGATGGCCGCTCAGTGACCTGGGCACACTTCCTCGGTGATGGAGATGTGCATCCCGATTTCAAGGACTGCAAACTGTGAAGTGGTGGCCAGCATGTTCTTGGACAGTAGGAAGGGCTCTCCCTAGAGGCCACCATCACCCAGTTGTGGGGTTACTTATACTTCTGAAACACTTTTAAATGCTTGCCGTTTCAGACGAGGGCCTCGCATCCCCACCTCTCAGACGTGAAGGACCCCCAAAGTTCTCCCCGACCTGCAGGGGGAACACACCCAAAGATGAACCTAAGTTGGTCTCACAGGGATGGAAATTCTGCTGTAAATGCTTGTACTTCTGCGCTGATTGCTATTTCCTTTGTTCCAGGAACCATGCTGGGGGCTGGGATGCAAAGCAGAACAAGGCACGAACTGGACCCTCCACGTGTGCAATTCATTTCTCCCCCTTGGAGCCTCCTGAAATGCACATCATATGGCAAGGAAAACCATCCAGGACTCCTCAGGTTCTGCCTGTGGCCTACCAGAGACCTCTCAACTGTCTGGCCGTGGTGGTGGGCAAGCGGGGGCCCAAAGTCACAAAAAGAAAAATTATGATCCCTAGCAATGCTGAGCAAAGAGGCAAATGTTCTTATTTCACCCTTCCCTCCTTCACTTACTTCACTGCTTGTAATTAGCCGTGAACTAGCTCTTCTCCCCTGTACTGCTGCCCTTGACTCCGCTAGATCTGAGCTAGAGAGAAGGCTTCACCCAAGGGAAAGGAGAGAACAAAAAAATCACACCTGAGCTGTGTCCACTGAAAGCAGGAAGCAGAGTTGCTTCCTATTAGGGCCCTGAAAGGAACAAAGGAGGGCTCCGGGCAGAACCCTTTCTAACCAGCAACAAGCCATGTGTCGGGACAAGTACTGTAAAGTGTGGCAAGTAGCCAGCCTCTTGGCCCGGTGCCATGCACTCTGTTGCATGTATCACTTTGCCAATGAACACACCGAACACAGGGAGCAAAGACGCATGGTCACTACATTAACAGGGACCAGTCAAAAGTTCCAAATCTCATGGAGGCTCCTCACCTGGAGTCATTAAACCAGAGACACCTAAGCTATGTCTGTACTGGGATCCCTGGGTGGCACAGTGGTTTAGCGCCTGCCTTTGGCCCAGGGCGTGATCCTGGAGACCCGGGATCGAATCCCACGTCGGGCTCCCGGTGCATGGAGCCTGCTTCTCCCTCTGCCTATGTCTCTGCCTCTCTCTCTCTCTGTGTGACTATCATAAATAAATAAAAATTTAAAAAAAAAAGTACACTTTTCAAAAAAAAAAAAAGTATAAATCACTTTTATTTATTTTTACAAGCATACTTATATGTATATATATTTTGGGGGGGGCATGTCAGTATGTACCTTTTTTAAGACATGCAAAAGTCTGACTCAGGATTTCAAACACAGACTGATAATAAACTTTCAAGATATTATCTTGATAATGCCTTGAGCCAACTAAAAGTCCCTCATTTTCAAATACCTTCATTAACCGAATTAACTGAGCAGGCTTAAGGAATGATGGACCATTGACTACCTCATTTCAGAATCTATTTCCTTTTTTCCCTTAATTTTTTACTTTGGCAAACCGCAAATTTGAACAGTGGAAATACTGTAATAAAACCACCTATGTAAATAAAAATTAAAAAAAAAAAAAAAAAAGGGATCCCTGGGTGGTGCAGCGGTTTGGCGCCTGCCTTTGGCCCAGGGCGCGATCCTGGAGACCTGGGATCGAATCCCACGTCGGGCTCCCGGTGCATGGAGCCTGCTTCTCCCTCTGCCTGTGTCTCTGCCTCTCTCTCTCTCTCACTGTGTGCCTATCATAAATAAATAAAAATTAAAAAAAATAAATAAATAAAACCACCTATGTACCCAACACTTTATTTCAACAATTATCTGTTGGTGGCCAAGCATGTTTTATTTATACCCTCCCTCCTACCTCCCCTCTCTGTATAACTTTGAAGCAAATGGCAGACATCTTAGAAACCTGTCCACAATTATTTTCCATAGGAAAGTATCTCCAGGGATCCCTGGGTGGCGCAGCGGTTTGGCGCCTGCCTTTGGCCCAGGGCGCGATCCTGGAGACCCGGGATCGAATCCCACGTCGGGCTCCCGGTGCTTGGAGCCTGCTTCTCCCTCTGCCTGTGTCTCTGCCTCTCTCTCTCTCTCACTGTGTGCCTATCATAAATAAATAAAAATTAAAAAAAATAAATAAATAAAACCACCTATGTACCCAACACTTTATTTCAACAATTATCTGTTGGTGGCCAAGCATGTTTTATTTATACCCTCCCTCCTACCTCCCCTCTCTGTATAACTTTGAAGCAAATGGCAGACATCTTAGAAACCTGTCCACAATTATTTTCCATAGGAAAGTATCTCCAGGGATCCCTGGGTGGCGCAGCGGTTTGGCGCCTGCCTTTGGCCCAGGGCGTGATCCTGGAGACCCGGGATCGAATCCCACATCGGGCTCCCGGTGCATGGAGCCTGCTTCTTCCTCTGCCTGTGTCTCTGCGCCTCTCTCTCTCTCTGTGACTATCATAAATAAATAAAAATTAAAAAAAAAAAAAACCACAAATAAAAAAAAAAAAAAAAAGGAAAGTATCTCCAAATTAATTTATAGTTTCTTCTCCATAAAAATCATCTGTAGGAATTAGCCTCTGGTGATAGTTTATGGACAGAATATGAAAACTATCAATTTTCCAAAAATAAAAATATCACAAAAGCCCTGTAACCCAACACTTCGTCAGTGTCCACCTACCCCTTCATGTAATCATTTCACTTTCCTCTTGATATCTCCACCCTAATCTTGGATGAGAGCTGGTATCAAGAACTGTATGCTTCTTTCCAGTCTTATAAGACTAACTTATAAGACTTATAAATGATTGTGTGACTTATCATTTCAGATCAGCAGAGTAAAAGGATTACATGAACTGAAATATCTAAGAGGAAGGTTTAATGTACACCTTTCATCTTATGCAACAAAGAATCCAGAAACAGAGGAGCAGGAGAAACATGTGTTTAGTAACACAGTACAAGAGGTGACTGCAAAGGGTGTAAGGGTTAAGAAAGCTCCCAGAAAGAACTGGTAAGTGTTGTGTAAAGGAAAGTTATTATTCAAATTGAGTTTGCTAAAATGCTCCCCTTGCTATAAAAGGAAATACTAAGAAAATAGAAGGCAGTTTGGGATGATTTTTAATTTCATGTTTTTCGTTTTCTTTCTGAGACAATACCATCAAACAATTCCAACTACACAGTTTTCTCTCTGATAAAATCAATTTGACAATAAATTGAAATTTTAATTGCTAAGAGGCACGGGGAAACCGTGCCTGAATTTTGTGCTTCTTTCCATTGACTTGTGTTCCTGAATTGAAGCAAAAATGAGTGATTATCTCATGCAAAGCACTGGGCTGGGTGAAGATGGAAAAAGTCATGTTTTCTCCTCTACCCCACAAGCCTGGCTGGATGAAGATGGAAAATGTCATCTTTTCTCCTCATCTTTTCTCCTCATCTTTTCTCCTCTACCCCACAAGCTTGCAATCTATAAAAAAAGGTTACTAAACAAGTAACCTTTCTTGGTTTTTTAGTTACCTTTTTATCGTATAGTAAAATATGCATAATATTCATCATTTTAACCTTTTTCAAGCATACAATTCGGTGGCATGAAATACATTCATGATGATGTTGTGTGACCCTCACCAGTATCTATACCTCAAACTTTTTCATCATCCTCAACATAAACTCTATACCCATTCAACAAAAACTCCCCATTCCTCCTCACTCTCCATCCCCAGCAACCTCTGTTCTACTTCTGAGTATTTGCCTATTCTAGATAGTTTATTTAAGTGGACTCATACAATATTTTCCCTCCGAGGCTGGCTTATTGCACTTAGCATAATTAAACAAATACTTCTTAAAGGCCAGATGCGATGACAGCTCTGACTTAATTCAATAAGAACATAGAGGGCAGAGGCTCTAAGTTTCAGGAGGGTGGGGAGCATCTGAACCATGTGTTCTAGGAGAAAGACAATTTTAACAGGAGGGAGAGGTGGGGGGGGTAATGTCAGGGATTATGAGGACATTTCTGGAGGCAGAGGTATTTAGAAGTCTTAAGAGGGTAATTAGCATTGAAATGGACAGGACCTTGGTTTTATTCAATAATCCCAGTGTTAGAGGGAAGTTGGCCAACATGTGGAAAAGGACTCCTTTATGTTTACAATCTAGATAGAAAAAGAGACATAGTAACTCCCAGGAAGACAATAAGAAGTACAGGGATACTCAAAAGAAGGGACTTGCTCTTTTGTCCTTCAAAAGAAACATTGTAATAAAACACAGCAGAAGGCATGCTTAACTGCCAAGGGAGTTGTACAGACAAGTGGCCACGAGCGTGGCCCTGTGTAAGGGCCTGTATGGGCATCTGAGGCACGTAAGCATGGTGCCAGAGAAGTCTGGGTGAGTGATCCTTGGTCAAGCTCCACAGAGCCAGAGCTGTGGTCATGCCTTGGGGCAATGCCTCGCACTCTGCAGTCATGCTGTCTGTGCACAATGCTGGGGCTGGTGGCTGATGACACCTGGCCCAGAGAAACTGTCTCCTGCCTCTCTAGGGCTAGAGGTACACAAAAGCTCCAGAGTGCCTGCTATCACCTCGCCCTCTCCTTCATCCTCCTTTACAAAATCCACTCAGTGGTGGGTTGCATGTAGTGGTATGGAAATCCAAACCTCTGTCTGTCTCCTAAGAATGCTGCTGACCTCGCTGCAGTGGACACAGACGCTGAAGATAACTTTTTGTGTGTTTAGACAAAAAGAAAAAACCCTGTTTTGTAACAAAGCCAAGTGTAGCTGGCTTCCCACCATCCAAAGTCTGTCAGGAATATGTGCTAAGGCACTAGCCACACAGATGCCCAGATGACACACAGTTGAAGGTAGAACTGGATGGGGATTTGAGATTAACTTGAAGAATAGCAATTTCCTAGACTGGAACACCCTCAGGTATTATTCCATATATACAGGACAGTTTCTGACAACTCCATGTGCAAACACAGGATGGAACGGAGTACGCAGAATGGAGCTAGGAAGTCAGTGACAAGATTCCTTCAACCATCCTTCGTTCAATCCATCACTCTTTTATCATTTCATTCACCAGGACATCAATCAAACATCTATTAAATGCCAGACACTGGGGCAGCCTGGGTGGCTCAGCGGTTTAGCGCCGCCTTTAGCCCGGGGTGTGATCCTGGAGACCTGGGATCGAGTCCTGCGTTGGGCTCCCTGCATGGAGCCTGCTTCTCCCTCTGCCTGTGTCTCTGCCTCTCTCTCTCTCTCTCTCTCTCTCTCTCTGTGTCTCTATGAATAAATAAATAAAATCTTTAAAAAAAATGCCAGGCACTGTCATAGGATCATTGGGGGAATAAAACAAAGTTCCTACCCTTGTGGAACTTACATTCTAGTAGGGGGAGGCCAACAATAAACAGCAATGTAATATATTAAGTCAGTTGTACAGACAATTGAATTAAGTAGAGTAGGGTAAGGTAAATTTGGAGTGCCACTGGGAAAGGAGTGTTGCATTTAAAATAAACTGCTCAGGATCCCTGGGTGGCTCAGAGGTTTAGCGCCTGCCTTTGGCCCAGGGCAAGATCCTGGAGTCCCGGGATCGAGTCCCACATTGGGCTCCCTGCATGGAGCCTGCTTCTCCCTCTGCCTCTGTCTCTGCCTCTCTCTCTCTGTCTCTCATGAATAAATAAATAAAATATTTTAAAAATATATAACATAATAAACTGCTCAAAGGAGGCCTTATTGAAAATTGGGCAAAAGATTGAAGGAATGAAGGAATTAGTAATAGGGCTATCAGCAGGAAGGATACCCCAGGAAGAGGGAATTGCCTGTGCAAAGACTGAAGTGGGGATGTGTCTGGCACATACAAAGGGATAGTAAGGCGGCCAGCATGGCAGGAATAGTGTACTAGGAGGAGGGTAGTAGGAGATAAGGTGGAGAGGTAATGCATGCCAGATCGTATAGATTTCTAGGCCACTGTAAAGGGTTTTTTTCTCTAACTCAGGATTTCTCAATCTTGACATTATTGACATTTGACCAGGTAACTCTGTTTTGAAGTTGCTCTATACATTGTAGGGTGTTGAGTAGCATCCCTGGCCTCTACCCATTAGATGCCAGTGAGTGGCACCCTCCCTCCAATTGTGACAACCAAAAATGTCTCCAAACACTGCAGATGTGCCTTGGGAAAGGTGAATCACCTCTAATTGGAAACCACTGCTCTCAGTGAAATGGGGACACAGTGCAGTTTTGGGAGCACAAAAGGGGCACCATCTGATTTATTTTTTTAAAAGATCATTCAGGCTGCCCTACTGGAAATCAACTGGGATGGGAAGCAAGAAGGGAGCAGGGAGATCATTCAGGAAAATCCAGGGTCTTGGAACAAAGGATATCTGGGACGCCTGGGTGGCTCAGCGGTTGAGCTTCTACCTTCAGCTCGGGTCATGATCATGGGGTCCTGGGATCAGGTCCCACATTGGGCTCCCCCAGGGAGCCTATCTTCTTCTTCTGCCTATGTCTCTGCCTCTCTCTGTATGTCTCTCATGAATAAATAAATAAAATCTTAAAAAAAAGAAAAGATGTCATAATGGAGGTGGTGAGAAGTGCCTGGGTGTTGGCTATATCTTGGAGAGACTGCCAGGGTGATGAGAAAGAAAGGAGTCAAGGATAGCTAGAAGATTCTCGACCTAATCAACTGGTAGGATGGGGTTGCCATGAACCAAGAGGAGGACCACAGTGTGCAGTAAAGGTTTTGGGTGGGACATCAGTAGCTCAGATTTGGGCATGTGGGGCAGCCCAGGTGGCTCAGTGGTTTAGCGCTGCCTACGCCCAGGACGTGATCCTGGAGACCTGGGATCGAGTCCCATGTTGGGCTCCCTGCATGGAGACTGCTTCTCCCTCTGCCTGTCTCTGCCTCTCTCTTTCTTTCTCTGTGTCTCTCATGAATGAATAGATGGAATCTTAATTAAAAAAAAAAAAAGATTTGGGCATGTGAGTTTGAGATGAAATTCCAGTAATCCAAGTGAGACAATATGAAACTCTGACCCAGGAGAATAACAGTAGTAATGTACCACAGCTCTTTGTATTCAAGAGATTATCATTTTGGTGAAAAACACAAGATTTGGCACTCAACCAGAAGAGAGAAAAGGGAGGAAAGTGAAGAAGGCCCTGTGACTTTATGAATGGATGATGCTGGTGGTAGAATGAGGATGAATGCCTGAAGAGAGAAACAAGCTGGCAAAAGGAGCAAGTGGGAAGGAAAAGATGACAGTCTTTCTGCTAATCCTATGGATTAGAGGTCCAAGGGGGCAGTGGGAGGAAAAGTCTAGAAGAGTTGCCAGGGCAGCTCTGCTGCTCAGGAGAGATCACAAGGCTAGAGAGAGATGGAAAATCCTCACCTCTTCCCCAAGGAGTAGCAGGTGTATAGAGGGAGACTGACAAAATGGAGTAAGGCGGCCAAGAGACAGAAGGAGCAGTCAGAGACAATCAAGGAAGGAATAGAGCATGGAAGGTCAGCAGTGAGGAAGGTTCGAGGAAAATCCCAATAAACAGAAACTCAATTTAGCTAATGCTAGGCTATAATACCTATAGTAAGACATGAGGTTATTTACACTAAAGCCTAAAGCCAATCCACTCTGTTACATTAAAATTATAATTTATTGGTAGGTGGTTATTTAAATGTACCTATGGATCTCATAAAACCTAAGCTTGTAAAACCACAAATAATATTTACCAAACATTATCCATAACAATGAACTACTAGCATACATTACAAAATTTCACAGAAAATTTCCTTACTTAAGTTTGTCTTTAAGATGGGACTGTAGCCTGGATGGGTCTCATGAGTGCTAAGCCTTTTGTACTGTATGCCTTTGCTATCATTGATTATTTATATATGTCCTTGGCTTTTACTAACATGTCCTTTATCTGCTGTTTTGCAGACAGAAATGTGTGAAAAAAGAAAAATTCTAAAAGCCTTTAAAGAATCATTCATAAATTATGTATTCATTAAATGACAGATGGAGCTGACCATTGAACAACACAGCTGCACTTATATGTGGGTTTTTTTCCCCAATTAATACAGTATAGTACTGTAAATGTATTTTCTCTTCCCATGATTTTATTTTTTTTTAAGAGTTTATTTATTTATTCATGAGAGACACAGAGAGAGAGAGGCAGAGATACAGGCAGAGGGAGAAGCAGGCTCCATGCAGGGATCCTGACGTGGGACTCGATCCTGGGTCTCCAGGATCAGGCCCTGGGCTGAAGGCAGCGCTAAACCGCTGAGCCACCCGGGCTGCCCTTCCCATGATTTTCTTAATCATATTTTTTTTTCTCTCGCTTACTGTATTGTAAGAATATAGTATATAATACATATAACATACAAAACAGGTGATAACTGATTATGTTATTGGTAAGGCTTTTGATCAACAGCAGGCTATTAGTAGTTATGTGTTGGGGCAATCAGGTTTTAGGTAGAGTTTCAACTGGGCAGGGGGTCAGTGCCCCTAATCCTGTGCTGTTCAAGGGTCAACTGTAGTTTGCACTCTGCCCAATTAAACCATTTATATGTATGCAAAACAGATGGGAAAAAAGTACTCTAACCAAAGGTTACAATCACATTGAAAAAAATTCCTTGATTCTGATCAGACTGTCCATTTTCTCACCTCCTGAGCTCAAAGGAAGCCAGTCTTTTGCAATGCCCTGAAATGTAAACGAGAGGTTATGCTGTCAGGTCCCAACTCAGAAAGTTGAGCTTCTTCCTCTCACCTACTTCTTCCCGAAGACCATGATCCCAATCTGGGGTTGCCAGAGGTTTCAAAATACATTTGTAGTAACTGTTTTGTGTGCTGCAACTAAGTGCCCCAGTGCTGCCAGTGAGATGAAATGAATTTTCCTCCTCCCACCAGATTTCCAAAATATTCAAGTTCACTCATTCACTCACAATTCACTCAATCTTTATTGAGTCCCAGTGGTGAGTGGTCACAACGTTTTGCTTGGCTCCAGGGAGAACAGGGCAGGCGTGTACAGGCCCAGAGAATGGTGCCCTTGCTGATCCTGGCCTTTCAGGGAATTTCAATGCTGGTTCTGACAATAAAAATTATCTGAGAAAGGCCCCAGGTAGCAGAAAGTTTTTCCAACATATCCATGAACAGGGACCATTTTGACTGGTGTGCAGAGGCAGATAAGGGGTAGGGTCTGGTGCAGCTTCCCTCATGAGGGAAATCTGGCTACTCCACACTTATTGCAGCAAGGTTTTTAGTAGGAGAGAGGACATGGCCAGATTAGCAGTAAAGGATGAAGAAGGAGAAGCAGAAAGCAATGTAGTTTTCAGTGGTTAGGAGAGAACAGGTTCTAACCCAGTTAAGGTGTACACATTAACTTCTTGTATTTCTCAAACTTTCCCTGGGAAAATACAGAAGAGGGGAGGGCACTTACATTCATATTAAGGAGCTGCCACCAGCCTTAAGGTAGTAGCATTTAATACCGAATGCGACAAAGACTCTTAATTATTAAAAATGTTTGTACTTCAGCGGTTCTCCTTCAGTTCTGGGGCGGGGCACAGAACAAAAAGGCCAGAAGTAATTGCGGAATAGAAAAGGCTCAGATTTGTCCACGTGACATAGCTGTGATGCTGCTCCCCTGGCTTGGAGGTGGCTGTGACTCTGTCCATAGACCCTGGTACAGTCGGGGGCGGGGGATGGGGGGAATACAATCCAGAGCCAAGTTAGTCCCAGCTTGTCGCGCCTCGGTTGTTGTCGCCGAACTGCAGTATCCGATTTTGTAGCCTTTACTCCTGTGTCCAGAGGACTGGAGTTTTTTGAGTTAATTCGCATCCAACCACTCCTGGTAACACCCCCTCTTAGGGAACTGCCCTCACGCACGGGACACCCCCCTCCCCCGCCAAATTCCCTCAGACAGCTGTTCCCCGACAAGTGCAATGGCACCCTAAGGAAGGTGCAGCCACCCGGTGGGTGACTCCCACAGTAGAAGGGGGTTGCGGGGCGGGGTGGGGGAGAGCGACGCCGCGCCGAGACCCCCGCAACACTCGCAGGACCAACAGCTGTGCGCTCAGGCCTGGCGGGGCGAGGCGGCGGGGCGTGAGGACGGTCCCGGCCCTCCCTGAGCCCGCATGTCCCCGCTGTGGCCGCCACCCCAGTCGGCCACCGGCCCTTACCTTAGAGTTTCGCCGGAGCGCGAACCTCGGCAGCTAGCTGGAGCCCGGGACCCGCCGCAACTGCGCGGGGCCATCATAGCCACGCCCCGTCTTCACGCCCCACAGCCCAGGCCACGCCCCTCCCCTCCGAGCCTCCCCTCTTGGGGCCGGGACCACGCCCCCTCGCGTCCTTTCGCGCCGCCCTGGCCACGCCCCTCCAGGCCCTACGGTCCGTGGCCGAGGCCGGGCCGCGCCCCTCCCGTCGCAGCCACGCCTCCTCGCCCGGGCCACGCCCCCGGGCTCCTCCCCCCCCCCCCCCCCCCCCCCCCCCCCCGGCCGGCTGGGCTTGCTGCGGGGATCCCGGGTCGCGTGGGCGGCCTCCCTAGTCTCTAGAGAAACCCTCCCGGGTCTGGGAACTGAGCGCCGGCGACATTTTGTCCGGTGAAATCAGACTGCAGGCTTAAGAGCCTCGTCTAGAGAATGACTTTCCTCGGGTTTCTCCCATTTCCAAACATCAATACTGAAGGTACTGAGAGCAGGTGGCTCAGGAGGGAAACAAACATTGGACGAGTCCCACAACTGTGTCCCTTCCTGTTGTTTTCATGTCCGCTTTACCCGAGTTTCTTGCGGCCAGTTTCCATGTCCGATCTCCAATTTGGAGCTGCTCCTTCCAGGCAGTTTTCACATCCTCTAAACCAGGACGATGGACCAATGTTCCTTCTAGTCCCTCAGCCAACCTTAAGTGCTACACAGAAGAGTGGAGTAAACACAACTCCTGTATTTCCTGATACACCCTTCAGAGGCCCTGGCTTGAGCGCCCAGTGAGCTCTGGCTGTCGCCAGAGCTCCAGGCCTGTGGAGACACCGCCACACTGACACTGAAACTCTGGTTGCAGCCCTGTGTGCACCCTGACATCACTCTGCTGGCCTTATTCTCTCCACTTACAACTCTAGGTTCACAAGAGAAATATGAAGCTTATAACCAGCTTTTCTACCCCAGTGCAGAAATCTCTGATTCACTCATTCATTTATTCAAATCCTATTTTTTGAGTACATGCTCCCCTAATAAAGAAGATAACCTTCAAGGAGCTTATAGTCTAAAGTTGTCCCAAGCTGGGTTTGGATGTGACAAGAAATGATGAGAAAGAGAAGGTGTAGCAAGGGATCGATAGGTGCAAAAGCATTTGGTAAGCACATGTCTTCCTGATTTGATTCGTAGGAATTTTTTGGGGTAGCAAACATAGGAAGTCAGTTTTGCAGGACTTAGTACACTTCTTCACACTATAAATTCTCAATCAATATTCACTGAATACTTAACCCTTTTCACATGTGTGGAAACATAACATTTCTTTGCTCTCAGCAGTAAGATTTGCTACATTTATTTCTTCATATGCCAGGGATACATATTTTATGATAGCATATTTAGTTACTTTTTCTTTTCTTTGCACTCCATTCTATTTCTGGCTTGAAGATAGTGGAAATATTTAAAATGCTACGCTACAAAGAACACAGAGAAAAGAACAACTTTTAACAAAACAGTCCTATTAAGGTCATCCAGAACCCTAAGAACCCTGCCTCATTTATAAAATGTTTCAACTGTCACTCATTTTTGCCTAAAAAAATGAACTCACCGAAACTGGCTCAAATACAGCCTGTATAAACTACTGAGCTGATTTCTATAGTGAGTTCTACGTCACCTTCCTCCACAAATAATCTGAGGCAGCTTATTAAAATATTGACATTACTGGATAAAACAAATAGCTGAAGGAGCCAGGGAAAGGGGAACTTAATGTAAGGAAAATAAAGCAGCCAACGATAAGATTAGCATTTCAGTATACAGGCCACCAGATCCAGAGCAGTTGTTTAATTTGGGACAAAGATTTGCCCCTAAGCTTTTGAACAGCATCAGAAACAAAGAAATACCGAACGTTTTAAGGTTTTCCAGTGTTCTTAAGATAAAATCAATCTTTTAGATATTTTTAGAAACACATTTTTTCTTGAATTTTAGCCCTGAGAAAAATCCTGTTTTCTCATATAGAGAGGATGTAGTGAGCTAAGTGGGAAATAAGTGTTGTGAGGAGTTAAACACAGGTCCTCTCAATGTAAGCTGTTGGCACAAACCCAAAGCACACCGTTTTAAATCAATTCTATGAGCCATCAAAACTTTTCTGTTTATCCAAGTATGCAGGCCAATAGGTTTCAACTCATATGTCAAGTTTGAGGTGTTTGTCGGGGCTTCCCGAATAACTGTGTTGAGCTTTGTAGCTTTCTCTAGGCTTGGAAGGAAAAAGTTCTGTGACTAATTAGCAAAGTCTGTCATGGGTGCGGGCTGGATGAGTGGCTGCATGCAAAAACCTATCTGACAGCTTCGATTTGCAGAAATAGAGGTCTCTGCATGCAGAACTTTTGTGTAGTAGTCACTCCAAGTCAACAATTCTCATTATAGGACTTTTGATAAATATCCAACAGTGGAGTTCGTTATCCTTTCTCTCTCTCTCTCTCTTTTTTTTTTTAAGATTTTATTTATTTATTCATGAGAGACAGAGAGGGAGACAGAGGGGCAGAGACACAAGCAGAGGGAGAAGCAGGCTCCATGTAGGGAGCCCGATGTGGGACTCGATCCCGGGACTCCAGGATCAGGCCCTGGGCCAAAGGCAGGCACTAAACCACTGAGCCACCCAGGGATCCTTCGTTATCCTTTCTCAATCTCTCCCACCCACACCAGTCTCCCCTGTTCTTCCCTGTCTCAGCGCATTTCCTTTGCTGTTCCCATCATTTGGACCACTCTTTACTAGATTTATATGACTGATTTTTTTCTCAACATTCAGCTGTCAGCTAAAAGGTTGTCCCTTTAGAGCTGTCTTTCCCGACAACCACATCTGAAGTTGTATCCAGAGCCTCTCCATCTGCACTGAATGAACGTGAGGGTCACCTGGAGATCCTGTTACAATGCATATCTGACTCTGATTCTGGAGTGTGACCTGAGATTGTGCATTTCAAGCAATTGCTCTGGAGATGCAAACCTGATGTTCCACAAAACACGCTTTAAGTAGCCGCCCCATTTCTCTATCTCTGTTACATTATCTGTTTCATTTTCCTCATGGGGTGTCTCACAACGTGCAACTATTTATTTTCTGGTTTGTATATTGGATTGTTTGTGGGTTGGTTGTTTACTAAATGTAAATTCCCTAAGAGCTGGGACTTGGACCAGTTTGTTCGACTTTGTATTCCCAGCACTTAACACAGTACTGGCCCACTGGTAGGGGCTCCGTAAATATCGGTGAATAAGTGATGTTCAAGGTTCATTGATTTCTTCATCTCTTCAGTTCCTGCTTATTGAATACTTAACTGCTCATTTACATACCAGGAAATAGACTATAAAGGAAAAATGGCAGTGCTCCTCGAGTACCAGTTCAGGAACTGCTAGTTACTGGCCCAAGCGGAAATAAGAAACTTGAACCAGAATGTAAATCTGATATGTCATTAAACACAGTGCTCAGTTAAGAGGGCTTTTTTTCATGGCAAGGCTTTTTTGATGACAGAAGCAATGAGTTGCTTTTCCTCCCAGGGCAAGAAACTCTGGGGAGAAGGAAAGATTTTAAGCGATAACAGAGAATTATGGGAGAGACAAAGAATTTGGGGAGACTAGGTGTGATGCTTAATTTTCTGTTTCAACTTGGTCAGGCCATAATGTTTAGATATTCTGTCAACATTAGTCTAGATGTTACTATTAAAGTTTTTTTTTCTGGGGCCCTGGGGTGGGGGGTGAGATTAGCATTTGAATTGGTAGACTTTGAGTACAGCAGATTACTCTTCATATTGTGAGTGAGCCCCCAACCAATCAATTGAGAGCCTTAATAGAACAAAGCCTGACCTCCTCTGGAGGAATTTTGCCAGCCAACTGTTTGGACTCAATTCTACTCTGAGTCCCAGCCTGCAAGCTTACTGCAGATTTTGGACTTAACAACTCCATTATCATTTGACCCAATTCCTTAAAATCAATCTTCCTGTCTGTCTGTCTGTCTGTCTCTATATATACATATCTTGTTTATTTAGTTTTTCTGCAGAACTCTGACTAATACCCAAGCTATTACAGAAAAGACTGAGAGCTGGCCCCTTCACCTTGGCCTTGGCACCTGAACTCAGTCCTAGTCCACGGGATACTCCCTTGGCTTCTCCTCTGATCCTTCATGGCTATTCCCATTCCTCTTAAGTTAAGCCCCTCTACTCTGGCTGACTGGACTTTTCTTTTTTTTTTTTTTTTTTAATTTATTTATGATAGTCACAGAGAGAGAGAGAGAGGCAGAGACATAGGCAGAGGGAGAAGCAGCCTCCATGCACCGGGAGCCCGACGTGGGATTCGATCCCGGGTCTCCAGGTTAAGCTGACTGGACTTTTCTTACCCGAGCCTCTACCCATCCCTTCCCCCTGCCACACTCCTCCTTTTCCTAGTCAACCCTGGTGCTCCACCGTGGCCACCACAGCCTGGTAAAGCTCCTAACATTCCATCTAGGCCATGTCCTTTTCCTTCTTATTGCCACAAGCTAGGCCCTCTGATCAAAGTGGTGACCACACAGCTACTACCAGAGCCATGAACCCTGTACATCTAAATAGAGATGCCCACTACCAAGGCACCACAAAGAACCTTGGGAAACATACAATTAAAACAAAAAATGGGCAGCCCCGGTGGCTCAGTGGTTTAAGCGCCACCTTCAGTCCGGGGCGTGATCCTGCAGACCCGGGATCAAGTCCCACCGTAGGGCTCCCTGCATGGAGCCTGCTTCTCCCTCTGCCTGTGTCTCTGCCTCTCTGTGTCTTTCATGAATAAATAAATAAAATCTTCTAAAAAAATAAAAAAAATATGGGGCACCTGGGTGGCTCAGTCCATTAAGCATCTGCCTTGGGCTCAGGTCATGATGTCAGGGGCCTGGGATCTGCTCAGCGTGGAGTCTGCTTCTCCCTCTCCCTCTCCTTCTATGCCCTCCCTCCCTCTCTCTCAAATAATTAAAAATCTTTATTAGGAAAACAGATAATACATGAAACAGAGAATTGTCATTAAGAACAGAAACATGTGAGATGCAGGCATTTTGAGAGAGAGAAGGAATTGTGGGAAAAACAAGGTACTGTGGGAGAGACTGAGAATTCACCCTTTGTGCTTGCCTGTCTTTTCTGCTTTGCCACCTTTGTTCCTCCATGACTACCATGCCTCCACCCGGCAGCCCACTTTTCCCACCCACTTTTCCCACTATGGCCATTCCTCAGATGGTTCCATGGCACCTTGCTCTCCATTCACAGCCACTCTGTGCTGCATCATTGCCATGCTCCCTGCCTAGGACCCACAGATAATTATAGGAAACATCAAATTAGAAGAGAATTCTGGGAGAGAAAGACAGTTGTTGGAGAGAATGAAGCATTTTGGGAGAGAACAGAGAATTCTGGGCAAAAACAGAATTGTGGGGAGACCTCTAGATGGCATAATTGTCGAAGAGCATGGAAGACTGGGAGAAAACAATCATGAGAGACATGAAGGATTGGGAAGAACATGGAGGATGGTTGTGGGAGACAACAAGAATTGTGGGAAAGACAGGAATTGTGGGAAAAACAAGGTATTTTGTGGGGGAAAAACAAACAATTCACCTCCTCCTGAAGTACTCATACCCTTACCCATGCCTCTCCTGCAAGACCACCCCTAACCTTCTGGCCATGCCCTCACACTATGACTCATGCCCTCTTTCCTAGGTTATGCGAATTTTACTCCTTCATGACCACACACCTCTATTGGGCAGGCCTCCTATGTTGGTAGGGGCTCCGTAAATATCGGTGAATAAGTGATGTTCAAGGTTCATTGATTTCTTCTTCATCTCTGATGCTTAATTTTATGTTCTTGTTCTTCTACCCAACTGTCCTGTATGGGCCATGCCTTTCATCTTCTGGCCATGCCTGTCTGAGTCATATCCCACCCTCCTAAGCCACGCTACTTCCAGCACCACAATGCCTTTCTTGCTGGGGCCACATGCAGTTTGACCATGATCACACCCCTGTGCTGTCATAGTTGTGCCTTTTACCTGCATGCTGGTAAGAATTGTAGGAAAGAACAACCAATGGATGGGTCAGTAAAGAAATTTAAAAAGAAGTCAAAAATATTTTGAGACAAAAAAATATTTTGAGATAAATGAGAATAGAAATACAACATGCCAAAATTTATGGGATGCAGCAAAAGCAGTTCTAAGAGGGAAGTTTATTTATTTATTTATTTTTAAATATTTTATTTATTTATTCATGAGAGACACAGAGAAAGGCAGAGACATAAGCAGAGGGAGAAGCAGGCTACATGCGGGAAGCCCGACGTGGGACTCGATCCTAGGACTCCAGGATCACGGCCTGAGCTGAAGGCAGACACTTAACCGCTGAGCCACCCAGGCGTTCCTAGAGGGAAGTTTAGACTGATAGATACCAACATTAAAAAATAACAAAAATCTCAAACACCCTAACTTTATACCTCACAGAACTAGAAAAAGAACAACAAATGAAGCCCAAATTTAATAGAAGGAGAGACAAAGAGAGAAGAAATAAATGAAACAGAGACTAACAAGATGATAGAAAAGATAAATAAAACTAAGAGCTGGCACATTGAAATGATAAATTGACAACTGAGGTAGACTCACCAAGAAAAGATGAGAGGGCTCAGGTAAATAAAATCAGAAATGAGAGAGGAGACAACACAACTGATACAATAGAAATACAATGAAAAAAATTAAAATAAAAAAATAAAAAGAAATTCAATGGATCAACAATTACATGTCAACAAATTGGACAACCTAGAATAAATGGATCAATTCCTAGAAACACCCGATCTTCCAAGACTGATGAAGAAACAGAAAATCTGAACAGATGGACTACTAGTGAGGAGACTGATTCAGTAAACAAAAGCCACCTCAACGACAAAAGTCCAGGACTAGATGGCTTCACTGATGAATTTTATCAAATATTCAAAGAAGAATTAGTATCTGTCCTTCTTAAATTCTTCCAAAATATTGAAGAGGAAGGAAACTTCCAAACTCATTTTACAAAGCCAGTATTACCCTGATACCAAAACCAGACAAGGACACCACAAGAAAAGAAAATTACAGACCAGTATTTCTGATGAACATAGATGCAAAAATTCTCAATAAAATTTAGCAAACCAAGTTCAACAGTACACTAAAAAATTATACACCATGATCAAGTGGGATTTATTCCAGGTATGCAAGGATGATTCAATATCCACAAATCAACAACATGATATACCACATTAACAAAATGAATAAAAATCACATGATCATCTCAATTGAAGCAAAAAAAAAACACACACACACACAAAATTCAGCATCCATTTATGATAAAAACTTGCAACAAAGTGGGTATATAAGGAACATACTTCAATGTGATAAAAACCATATTTGACAAGCCCACAGCTAACATCATACTTAATGGTGAAAAACTGAAAGCTTTTCCTCTAAGATCAGGAACAAGACAAGGATGCCCACTCTCACCACTTTAATTCAACATCATATTGGAGATCCTAGCCAGAACTATTAGGCAAGAAAAAGAAATAAAAGGCATCCAAATTAGAAAGAAACAATTAGAACTGTTTGCAGATGGCATTTTATATGAAAGCTGTAAAGACTCTACCAAGGGGCAGCCCAGGTGGCTCAGCGGTTTAGCACTGCCTTCAGCACAGAGCATGATCCTGGAGACCTGGGATTGAGTCCCACATCAGGCTCCCTGCATGGAGCCTGCTTCTCTCTCTGCCTGTGTTTCTGCCTCTTTCTCCGTGTCTCTCATGAATAAATAAATAAAATCTTTTAAAAAATGCAAAAAAGACTCTACCAAGAAACTGGTAGAGTTAGTCAATGAATTCAGTAAAGTTGCAGGATACAAAATCAGTATACAAAAATCTGTTACATTTTTATAGATTAATAATGAACAATCAGAAAGAGAAATTTAAAAAAATCCAATTCATAATTGTATCAAAAAGAATAAAATACCTAGGAATAAATTTAACCAAGGAAGTAAAACACCTATACATGGAAAACTGTGAGATTGATGAAAGTAACAGAAGAAGACACAAATAAATAGAAAGAAGGGCACCTGGATGGCACAGCCAGTTAAGCATCCAACTGTTGGTTTTGGCTCAAGTTGTGATCTCAGAGCCATGAGATCAAGCCCCATGTCAGGCTTCATGCTCAGTGCAGAGTCTGCTTGGAACTCTCTCCCACTCCCTATGTCTATTTGGAAGAATTAATATTGCTATAAAGCAATATTATACTAAAAAAGCAATAAAGCAATCTATAGAGTCAATGCAGTCTCTATCAAGATTCCAATGGTGTTTTTTTTACAGAAATAGAACAAATAATCCTAAAATTTGTATTAAATCACAAAAAAAACCCAAATAGCCAATGCAACCTTGAGAACATAAAACAAAGCTGAAGGCATCACATGTCTTGATTTCAAGCTATATTGCAAAGCTATAATAATTACAACAGTATGATATTGGCATAAAAACAGACACATAGATCAATGGAACAAAATAGAGAGCCAAGAAATAAACATACATGTATATGGCCAAATAATTTGTGACAAAGGAGTCAAGAATATACAATGGGGAAAGGACAGTCTCTTTAATAAATGGTGTTGGGAAAACTGGACAGCCACATGCAAAAAAATGAAATTAGACTACTGTCTCATACCATTCCCCCAAATTCAAAATGGCTTAAAGACTGGAATGTAAGACCTGAAACCATAAAAGTTCTAGAAGAAAGCATAGATGGTAAGCTCCTTGACATTGGTCTTGAGAATGATTTTTTTTATCTGACTCCAAAAGCAAAGACAAGAAAAGCAAAAATAAATAAGTGGGACTGTATCAAACTAAAAAGCTTCTGTACAACAAAGGAAACCATCAACCAAATGTAAAGGCAACCTACTGAATGGGAGAAAATATGTGCAAATCATAATCCGCTAAGCAGCTAATATACAAAATATATTTGAAAAACTCATACTATTCAATTGCAAAATAAACAAACAGACAATTTGATTTAAAAGTGGACAGAGGGGCAGCCCTGGTGGCGCAGCGGTTTGGCTCCACCTGCGGCCTGGGGTGTGATCCTGGAGACCCGGGATCGAGTCCTGCATCGGGCTCCCTGCATGGAGCCTGCTTCTCCCTCTGTCTGTGTCTCTGCCTCTCTCTCTCTGTGTCTATGAATAAATAAATAAAATCTTAAAAAAAAATAAAAGTGGACAGAGGATCTGAATAGACATTTTTCCAAAGAAGAGATACAAATGGCCAACAGGTACATGAAAAGATGCTCAACATCACTCATCATCAGGGAAATGCAAATCAAAACCAAAATGAGATATCACCTCATGCCTGTCAGAATGGCAATTATCAAAAAGACAAGAAATTTCAAGTGTTGGTGAGGGTAAGGAGAAAAGAGAACCCTTGTGCACTGTTGGTGGGGATATAAGTTGGCGTAATTGCTATGGAAAACTGTATAGAATTCCTAAAAAAATTAGGAATAGAACTACCATATGATCCAGCAATTCCATTTCTGAGTGTTTATCCAAAGAAAACGAAAATACTAATTTTCAAAAAGATAAATGCACCCTCATGTTATCACAGCATTATGTACAACAGCCAAGTTAGGGAAAGAACTTAAGTGTCCACTGATGGGATTGAATGGATAAAAAATTATGATACATACATACGCACGCAAACACACACACAATGGAATACTATTTGACCACAAAAAAAGAATGAAATCCTGCCATTTGCACACATGGACCTTGAGGGCATTATGCTAAGTCATATAGAGGAAGATAAATACTGTACGATCTCATATGTGGAATTTAAAGAAACAGACAAGTGAGCTCATAGATATAGAGAACAGACTGTTGTTTGAGGTGAGGGAATGGGGTCAATGGGTATAAGCTTCTAGTTATAAAAAAATCATGGAAATGTACGCGTGGTGACTATAGTTAATAATACTGTATTGCATATATGAAAGTTGCCCATTATGAGAGTAGATCTTTAAAGTCCTTATTCTAAGAAAAAAATTTTATAACTATGTATGGGGGTAAATGTTAACTACTTATTGTGATGATCATTTTGCACTATATACAATTTTTTAATTTTTTATGTTATTTTATTTTTATTTATTTTTTTAAGATTTTATTTATTCATGAGAGACACAGAGACAGGCAGAGTCATAGGCAGAGGGAGAAGCAGGCTCTCCACAGGGAGCTCGATGCGGGACTCGATCCCAGGACCCTGGGATCATGACCCTGAGCGAAAGGCAGATGCTCAAACACTGAGCCCCCAGGTGCCCCCATATATACAAATATTAAATCATTATGTTGTACTCCCCAAACTAATATGTTATATGTCAATTATACCTCAATAAAAAAGGATGGTTAAAAAACAGGAATTGCAGGAGAGACATGGAATTAAGCAGAAATGTGGGAGAAACAAGAATTATGAGGGAGAAAGAAGCAGTATGGGAAAGAATGAAGCATTGTAGGGGAGAATGGAAGATTGTGGGTTATAATGGAGAACTGTGAGTGAGAACAAGGAATTCTGGGAGATATAGAGACTTGAGGAGGGATGAGGAATTGTGGGAAAGACAAGGTATTGTGGGATGTATAGATAAATGATCTCTTGCATTGCTCCCGACCTTCCTGCATGAGCAATATCCCTCCCATTATGGCTACACTCTTGTGGTCCATCTGGGCCACCCTTCTATTACGCTCCCTCACATCTCTCTGGTCTCTGGCTGTCGCCCCAACACTTTTCTGTAATTCTTTATGTCCATGCTTATCATTTCAAAGCCATGTCTCTGGACTCCACTGGGCCAATACTTCCTGTTCAGATCACACTCCTACCGCTGGCGATTCCTTTCATTCACTCCTGGCTGCTTCCTACCTCCCAATACACTTATTTTTGGCTAGGCTAAGTCCTCCAAGCTCAGCTGTGAGCACACTTCTATCTAGGACCTTGCTTCTAATTCTCTATTATAAATGAGCCTTCACCCAACTTGCCAGACACCTTCACTGAAGGTCATGTTTTTGTGACCCACCTGCACCATGTCCCTACCAGTCAGGCCATGACAAATGGGCTCAGTCCTAACACATTCCCTTCTGCATTCAACATTCCTCTCCCTCCAAGATCACTCCTCAGGCTGGCCTCTGTGTTAGTCAATGGTCACTCCCCTCCCATCATAGCTCTACCCCATTCACACGCACTGGTAATGCCCCTCTCATCCAGCCATGCCCCTCTCAATTGGGCTATCCCTTTGTTCTCTGCCCATGCCACATCCTTGCAACCTGCCATGGCCATGCCCATCCGGTTCCAGGAAAGCTAGGTACACTCTGTCTCAACCAACCCTACTGTGCGTGCCATACTTCCTTTGCTTCCCCACTGGCAAGACCTGGTCCCTGGTACCTCAGAGAGTGCCTGTGGGTGGGGAGTGCTGAGGTCCTGAGAAGCCTACTCAGGCCCCAGGGCTTGGTTCCAGTGGCATCTGTATAATGAAATGAGGGCATGGACCCATGATCCTTGTCTAAAATATAACTTTCCTCAGGTTTCTCCTAGCTCAAAACACCATGACTTGATGAGAAGCAATGTAGTCGTTCAGTGGGTGAACCCAGCTTGTAGATGGGTCACAGAACCATATTCCTCCCAGACAGTGTTCATGTCCATTAAATCTGTGTTCCTTCTAGCCAAGTTTCATGTTCTCTAATGTGACCCGGAAAACCTGTTCCTTCCAGTTCTTCAGCTGACCTTAAATGCTAGACAGATGCAGGGAGTAAGTAGCAACCCTGCATTTCCTGATATCTCCTCCCAAAGACCTTTCCTAGGCACCCAGGGTGCTCTGGCTGTCTAGGGACAGAACTGACATTACCCCACTTACACTGAAACTCCGGCTGCAGCCCTGTGCTCTGAGATCACTCTGCTAGCTTTGCTCCCTCCATTTACAACTCTGAGTCTGAAAGAAAAAAAAATGAAGAGGGTATATAAACCTTTTTTCCCCATCCAAAAGTCTCAGAATGAACACTCCTGGGGCCAAGGTCCTCTTCATTATCCATTCAGTCACTCATTCACTCAAACCATATTTATCAAGTACTATAGTTCAGTGACTGATGAGCCTCAAGGAGCTTATAGCCTGAAATTGTCCCAAGTTGGGTTTTGAAGATAAGAAATGACTGGAGAGTAAAGGAAGGTGTGTTATGGGAATTGATAGGTGGAAAAGGACTTGGTAATGCTAACGTTATTTTGTATACTGGGACTCACAAACTGGATGATGCTCCGGTGGCCTGGCCCACAGCACAAATCTAAACCTAAGTCAGCCTGCACTTATGGGAAATATCTGCCAGGGTGACCATGCCAGTCACGATCCTTCAGCTCTGTTTTAGCAAGCCTACCTTACTCTAGAAAATAGGACCCGCCAGCCTTATAAAGAAATCCTTGGCTTCCTAGCCAATTGTGCTCTGTTCCAGGGCTGCCCCTACTAATGCTCTATGAAACTCCTCTTGCCTGAAATCCATGGGGAAAAATGCTCCCCTGCTTGTGAGGCACTATACTCCCTAATCCATGTATTGTTTTCCCTTGAATAAAGGACATCAAACTTGTTACTAAATTGTATTATTTTTGTCATTTGACAATAACGACAGGCCTACTTAATCTGATTAGCAGGAACATTTGGGGCAGAAAAACATAGGAAGCCACTTTAGTCATATTTACTAGGGCTCCTTTCTCGATGAATTCTCAATAAATCTTCACTGAATGTATATCCCTTTTTTAAAAAAAATATTTTATTTGTTTATTCATGAGACACACACACAGAGAGAGAGAGAGAGAGAGAGAGGCAGAGACACAGGCAGAGGGAGAAGCAGGCTCCATGCAGGGAGCCTGATGTGGGACTCAATCCGGGGACTCCAGGATCAGGCCCTGGGCCAAAGGCGGCGCTAAACCACTGAGCCCCCCCACCCCACCCCGGGCTACCCACTGAGTTGCTTTTTATGTAGTTAGCAAGAGATTACTTCTTCCACAAATGATCTCAGGCAACTTATGAAAATATAGACAATGCTAGATAAACGAAATAGTTGAAGGAATCAAGGAAAGGGGAGCTGAAAAGAAAGAGAACAGTGCAGCTAGTGATAAGATGAGCAAGTAGACAAGCAGTTAGATCCTGAACCTCCCCCTTGTGAGCACAGAGGAAAACGTCCTTGTTAAAGGCAGGCCAGAGATTTGACTATAAAACTGTGAATGCCCATTGAAAGAGAGAATGATAACCATTTTAAGGTTTTCCAGTGTTCATAACATAAAAGCTAGGGTTTTTCTTTGATTGATTTTGGGAAGTAAAGCTTTCTCAATCTTTAGTACCAAAAGAAATCCTGATTTCTCATAAAGATTATGTAGCGAGCTAAATGGGACATAGGTGTCATAAAGAATTGCACAGTTCCCCTTTCATGTAATTCATTGCTACAGTCACAAAGCACAATGCATGAAACCATACCCAAACTTTCCTGTTTAACTAAGTAAAGCACACAGGTCCTGAATGGTCTGGCCTAATCCATGGTACAATTTAGATTATTGTTCCCCAGGACGGCAAGTAGGTTTCAACCCACATTTCAACTCTGATCCATTCATAGTAGCTGCCTGAGTAATGTCTGGGAAGTTTCGCAGCTGAAGGAAGGAAAGAAGAAGGAAAACATTTTGTGATTGATCAACACTATGGGATGAGTGAGTGGCTGCAAGCAACAACCAATCCAGTATCTCCGATTCATAGGAATAGAGGTCTTTACAGTCTTCCAGAAACATTTCTCATTAAAGGGCTGCTGCTAACTATTCACACAGAAGAAAGTATAAGATCATTGTTGCTGGCCAAAACTTAAGGGCAGAAGCTTTGAGATATTCATTTATATGCTTTCTACATCAACTAGGAGGAGGGTGGTTTAAGATTCTGTTATTAAAATGAGAGCTTCCAGCCAAAGTGGTACATGGTCTGATGCCCCCTCTCCCTCGTTATGAAGGTTGGCAAAGGAAGTACATCTGGACAGCGCTAACGACCTCTGGGTAAACTCCTGCAGGCAGCCCAATAGGCAATCAAAGACTGAATCCTACTTCGTGCAAGGCTGTAAGATTTTAGCCTAGAAAAGCAAGCATTATGTGTCCAGACCATGAAAAACTTTCCGGGTAACATCTAAGAAGCAGTGTAAATAATTAAACCTCTAGGAGAAAATATCAGAAGGCTCCGTACCATCTCGCTTTTACTACATCAACCTCATGATTTATTGGTCTTCATTCACAGGATGAGACACACAGGCACTCATGCATTTCATTGAAGAAACTGTTTTTTATTTTTTTATTTTTTATTTTTTTTTTTCAGAAGAAACTGTTTTTTAAATTCCCACTTTAAGAAGATGATGTTGGCAAAACTACGCTCGGTTTGTCTATTTTTTGTTTCCAAGCAGTAGTGATTCATTTTCATTGAAGTAAGACAATGTTAGCCTACGACAAATAAGTCAAAGTTCATTATGGTTATGGCTGTAAAATTAGCCTACAAAACTTTTTTTTTCTCAAAGATTTTTTTTATTTATTCATGAGAGACATAGAGAGAGAGAGAGGCAGAGACATAGGCAGAGGGAGAAGCAGGCTCCATGCAGGGAGCCCGATGTGGGACTTGATCCTGGGTCTCCAAGATCACGCCCTGGGCTGAAGGCTGCACTAAACCACTGAGCCACTGGGGCTGCCCTAGCCTACAAAACTTGATGAGCCTTTTAACTGTCACAGTTTCATAAGATTTTCTTGTCCTAAAAGGGAGCATAAAATATCAGGATGGAGACAAAAATATTCCAAAGCCTTGTTTATGATAGATCCTGGAAACTGTTTTGTTTTTTCTGCCTAGGAATGAGAAAAAAAATGTATTGGGCTTCATAGAAATCAAGTTTATGATTAGGATTAGTCAATTCAATTGTGTTCAACAGATATTCCTGAGCCATTAGAAATACAAAAAATGAGGGACGCCTGGGTAGCTCAGGTTGAGTGTCTGCCTTTGGCTCAGGTTGTGATCCTGGGTCCTGGGATCGAGTCCCGCATTGGGCTCCCCACAGGAAGCCTGTGTCTCTGCCTCTCTCTCTGTGTCTCTCATGAAAAAATAAAATCTTTAAAATAAAAAAAAGAAATGCAAAAAGTGAAACAAATACAGTCCCTGTTCTCCAGGAAGTTTCAATTTTGTAGGACACAAAAGCAAATCACATTGGCAACACCTGCACATACAAATGTGAAATAAATACTATGAGAATGCAGGAAAGGGAGAGAATACAAAGTTAGCAGATTGGACAAGTCAGTCATAAAACTCAACCAAAAAAGCAAAAAAGAGGGGGGGAGGGGAATTTTCTCAAAGTAGTTCATTGAGATAGATCTGGAATAATGGCTAAGACGTTCATAGGTTAAAAAAAAGAAAAAAGAAAAGAAGGCTCACGGTGTTTAATTCAAGGAAGCAGGTGTGAAAACAAACGCATACGAAGGACAGAGGTGAGATGGGGCTGGGTGCAGGGACTGGAAGGTTGGAGGGCTCAGGAGGTGGGGCGGGGGGCGGGGGCATCGGGGTAGATGCACCTGAAGAGCCAAGTTGGGTTCAGGTCTCTGAGGCCCAGGAGTTTGGACCACCTGCCACAGGCCCCGGGTGCTGATGAAGATTTCAGGGTGGCAATGCCTCCCCTGTAAGTGCCAGTGTGAAGGGTGTTGGAAGGTGGGCGCGGCATTCCAGGGCCCGGGCGCTGTCCAAGGTCCCGTCGGACTGGCGCCACCAGGCCTGAACAGCCAGGCAGGGCCTGGGAGGCTGCGGAGGCGGGAAGGCCGGGGCCCAGGGATTTGCAGGAGTGAAAGAAGCAGGCCAAGGGGACTTGGGAAGTCATCTGTCAGCCACGTGGGCCTCATGCCACCGTGTTCTGGACCTCCGTGATTGCGCCCGCCTGGAAGTGACACCTGGACTTAAGGGTACAGGAGATGTGGTTCAGGTGTACCCCTTCCACACCGTTCCAGGGGTTCACACTGGGAACAGATGGGAGAGGAGCAGCAAGGGGTGGAGCGGCTGCTAGCTCACCTGTAAAGCAGTTCCTGAACTCATGGAGCCGGGAGGGAAAAATATAACGTCACCAGTGTGGTCCCTGAAGAAGCTCCAAGAAGGACAGCTTCGTTGGGATGGCAGTGGGGGGGGGGGGGGGGTTGCAGCTGGTAGGAGATCAGACCCCGGGGGTGGTCCAGGGACCCTGGAACAAGATTGGGTTTGGAGCGCATGACTGGGTGCCGGGGCCACAAGAAAGAGGTGAGCCCTCAGCTGCCTCCTACCTCATTGTCCTGAAGGTTGCTCATCTTTTCTGCGTCTCCAAGGGTGACACTTACTACACATACAGCTATGAGGTTTTCCTCAGCGTATGACATGTGACTTATTTATTTGTACATGTGAACAATAAAAGTAATGATCCCAATTTGTCAAGGTGTCATTGCCAAATATGGTCTCCAATATACTATATCCTAAGTTGCTGTTTCTGATATTGGCAAACTAGGAAGCAATATGTGATCCCTTACCCAAAAGCATCTGCGCAATGCAAGGGGCCCCATTAGGTTAAAACAGAGTTCCCTGGCCCTGGCACTAGTGACATTTAGGGTCAGATAACTCTTTGTTGTGGGGGGCTGTCCTGTGCATTGTAGGATATTTAGCAGCACCCCTGTCTCTACCCACCCATTAGAAGGCCATTGAAGTCCCCATCCCTGTCCCTCAGGGCCACACCTTAACAACCAGAAATGTCTCCAGACATTTCCAGATGTTCTTGGGGGAGGGGGTGCAAAATTGCCCCTGATTAAGAACCACTGAGTTAGGGATGTCTGGGTGGCTCAACAGTTGAGCTTCTACCTTCGGCCCAGAGCGTGATCCTGGAGTCCCATAATCAAGTCCTGTATTGGGCTCCCTGCATGGAGCCTACTTCTCTCTCTGTTTGTGTCTCTGCCGCTCTCTCTCTGTGCCTCTCATGAATAAATAAATAAAATCTAAAAAAAAAACAAAAAAACACTGAGTTAAAATATAATAGGTTGCATAAAAGCAAAAATCTTTTATCCCCGTATGTATCTTAACCTGATGACAGCTTGAAGAGAGTAGAATCATTTTATCACCTCTATAAGTATTCTGGAAATGTTGGGATATTTATTATAAGTCTCTTGAAATTGTTTATTATATACATACATCAATTTCATTCCAATTAAACGATGAAGAATCACACTTGATTAAAAATCTACAATTTCAGGGTACTTGGCTGTATCAGGGAAAAGTACTGGGAGTTTATGTATTTTCTGCAGTGCTACATTTATTTGAGTGGCTACATTAAGAAAAGAGTGACCCGGTGGCACAGCGGTTTAGTGCCGCCTACAGCCTGGGGTGTGATCCTGGAGAGCCGGGATAGAGTCCCATGTCGGGCTCCTTGCATGGAGCCTGCTTCTCCCTCCGCCTGCGTCTCTGCACGCCCTCCCCCCCCATAAATAAATAAGTAAGTAAGTAAATAATAGATTAATTAATTAATTAATTTAAACAAAAAAGAAAAGAGTGACACTCCACCAAACAAAGACAGTTGGCCTAGAGGCACCTGGCTGGCTCAGTCAGTAGAGCATGCAACTCTTGATCTCAGGGTTATAAGTTTGAGCCTCATATTGCAAAGTAGATTACTTAAAAATAAAATCTTAAAAACATCTATGACTTCTATTGTAGAAAATTAGTGAGTGGTGCTAAATATAATTGAGACACTAGTTTAAAAAATGCAGCCTTTTTACCTTATGAGAGGTTTCCATACTCAGTGATTAAAGGTTTTATTTGATTTCTTTCAAAGTGTCACAGCCAGACACATTTCCCAAAAACCAATAAAAATGTGCAGGGGCACTTGGGTGGCTTAGTTGGTTGAGCCTCCGATGCTTGGTTTCGGCTCAGGTCATGATCTCCTTGGTCCTGGGACTGGGCCTTTGCAATGGGTTCCATGCTCATCAGGGAGTCTACTTGAAGATTCTCTCCCTCTGTTCCTCCCCCCCCCACCATGCTCACACATACTCTTTCTCTCTCTCAATCTCTCTCTCTAAAATAAATAAATAAATCTTTTAAAAATGTACAGAGTAAAAAATAATAATAAAATAAAAATGTACAGAGTAACATAATATTTTATTTTTATTTATTTTTTAAGTAGGCTCAATGCCCATCATGGAGTCCAACACAGGGCTTGAAATCACAACCCTGAGATCAAGACCTGAGCTGAGATCAAGAGGTGGATGCCTAACCAACTTAGCCACCCAGGCACACCAGAGTAACATCATATTTTAAATGGTTTCACAGTTTTCTGTAGTAGATTTAGTCCTATAGGTTTAATAAATTTCTGTTTGTGATAATTAAGTGGAATAATCAGGGTCAAAATTCAAAAAGGACATTGACCTCTACTACCTCTTGTTTAATTGCAAGTAAATGGAGTATACATATGCTCACATGCTTTTTACAGAGCTATGAACTTTTAAAAGTTATCTTGCATGAATTAAATGAATGATAGATACATATGTCTGCTTTCCATGTGATTTCTTTTTTTAATTTTTTTTATTTATTCATGAGAGACACAGAGAGAGAGAGAGGCAGAGACACAGGCAGAGGGAGAAGCAGGCTCCATGCAGGGAGCCCAACGTGGGACTCGATCCTGGGTCAGCAGGATCACGCCCTGGGCTGAAGGCAGGCACTAAACTACTGAGCCACCCGGGCTGCCCTCCATGTGATTTCATATTTAATTTACCCTCCAGGGCAGTAGATCAATGTTATGTATGAGAAACTGCTTTTCAATAGTGTTGTGGAGTATGAAAATACACAGAAAAATCAGTTTCTTTTTCCTGTCTTAAGAGAAACAGTGCCTTCTGTATTGCTCATTGCAACAGTAACCTCAACTTTTTATCTTTGTTCTCTAAACTCCAAACATTGGCAGTAAATAGTAACATATTCAGAATGATTGAAACTGCTTTGTCATCATTATCACTGTTATTGATAGGTTATTGGGCTTATATGTGGAACTGCTCAAATGAGCATTGTATGAAGCAAATTACATAAAGATGACTCCTTTGAAAGTTCACTACTTAAAACTTGTACATAGTAAATTTGTGCAAGATATTAAAAGTTATAAGAAAGTAGAGATAGTATTTGAGAGGCAATAATCCTAGTGTCCAGTTCCGTTTTCCATCTATTTTATTGAGATCTCCATGATGCTATTTATCTTTTTTTAAGATTTTATTCATTTATTCATGAGAGACACACAGAGAGAGGCAGGGACAGAGGGAGAAGGAGGGAGAGGCAGAGGGAGAAGCAGGCTCCCCGGGGGGAGCCTGATGCAGGACTCAATCCTGGAAGCCCAGGATCACACTCTGAGCCGAAGGGAGATACCTCAACCACTGAGCCACTCAGGCATCCCTCTATAACACTATTTAACAATTAATTTATTTTTAGTACTTTCTATGTAATATGTGACTTACGGTGTCTTTGGATTTGAAATCAAGTTATGAACAGTGTCTCATATTTGTCACTTGAGCTTTTGTCTTTCTATTCACCTGACTGGACCTATAAAAGTTGACATTTTGAATCATGACATTTTGGGCTGCACATCTGACATTGTCTTTTGTTGTTGTTAAGCAAATCCAAACATAAGAGTACATCAGTGCATAGTCAGAAATTTGCTTTATCTTGACATAAAAATCTTACTACCTTAAGAAATTGTATATTTCATAGCTATTTAATATTATGATAAATCTGCTTTATTTTTTTTTAAGATTTATTTATTTATTTTATGATAGACATAGAGAGAGAGAGAGAGGCAGAGACACAGGAGGAGGGAGAAGCAGGCTCCATGCCGGGAGCCCGACGCAGGACTTGATCCCAGGACTCCAGGATCGTGCCATGGGCCAAAGGCAGGTGCCAAACCGCTGAGCCACCCAGGGATCCCCGATAAATCTGCTTTAAAACAATATGAAAGTCATCTATATTGCTTTTATTGTAAAAAAGGAAATTTGCCCTATGAGCACAGTATTCATTTGTGATTCATTTTAAAAGAATATTGTTAAAAAAATAAGAATATTGTTAGATGCTTATTTGAAGTTATGAATGAAATATCTTTGGATATTAGTGGGTAAATTGTACAGACTTCCTCTTATAAATTCTAAGATTAAAAATGCATCAATGTACTTCAGATTAATAAGAATGCTATTTAAAATAAGATATATACACATATATATTTAGTTAAATTTGAAAGGAACTTAGAAATGTACAAAACATTTCATCCTTTTCTAATTACTGAGTTACAGAAAAAATTAAAACTATAACTATTTTGAAAATGAATAATAATGAAATCACTGTACGTCTACACTTCTTATGTCACATGGCCAAAGAAATAAGAGGAAAATTCACAGCCACAGATATTTTCATTATTAACTAAGACTAAAAATAAATGAGCTTACTTACTAGTCAATTCAAGAGTTACAAACAGGGATGCCTGGATGGCTCAGTGGTTGAGTGCCTGCCTTGGCCCAGCAGGTGATCCTGGAGTTCTGGGATTGAGTCCCACATCAGGCTCCCTGCATGGAGCCTGCCTCTCTCTGTACCTGTGCCTCTGCCTCTCTCTCTCTCTGTGTCTTTCATGAATGACTAAATAAAATCTTTTTTTTTAAAGTTACAAACAGAACAACAAAACAAGTATAACAACTAGAAGAAGGACTTGATAAATATAAATAAGATGGATAAATCAGAACACAGAAAGAATAGAAAAAAAAATCTAAGAACATGTTCTTTGAAAAAACAATACCAAAAAAATAGCAAAATTTCTGGCAAGTCTAATGGAAAATAAGAAAAAATTAATGTATTCACTAGCAAATATATAAAACATGGAAACAAATATAGATTTTTTGGGGAAATAGTCTATACAGCTAATGAAAATACTGGAAAATCTGAATGAATGAAATGACTTTCTCAGAAACTGTAGGGAATCTAAATGGACTCAGAAAGAAGTATTAAATCTGAAATAACTAAACAATGGAAGGAATGGAGTTTTCAAAGAACTTGCCCCAAAAATGCATGGTCCAGATTATTTACCTGTAAATTTTTTATTTTTATGCTTTTCAAATATTTCACTTTAAAAAAAAAAGATTGGGATCCCTGGGTGGCGCAGCGGTTTGGCGCCTGCCTTTGGCCCAGGGCGCGATCCTGGAGACCCGGGATCGAATCCCACATCGGGCTCCCGGTGCATGGAGCCTGCTTCTCCCTCTGCCTGTGTCTCTGCCTCTCTCTCTCTCTCTCTCTGTGTGTGACTATCATAAATAAATAAAAAAAATTAAAAAAAAAGATTTTATTTATTTATTCATGAGATACACACACAGAGAGAGGCAGAGACAGGCAGAGGGAGAAGCAGGCTCCCTGCAGGGAGCCCAATGCGGAACTCGATTCCAGGACCCTGGGATCACAACCTGAGCCAAAGGCAGACACTCAACAACTGAGCCACCCAGGTGCCCCTTGAATATTTCTCTTCTTTTCTTTTCTTTTCTTTTCTTTCTTTTCTTTTTTAAGATTTTATTTATTTATTCATGAGAGACACAGAGAGAAAGAGAGGCAGAGATACAGGCAGAGGGAGAAGCAGACTCCGTGCAGAGAGCCCGACATGGGACTCGATCCCAGGTCTCCAGGATCACACCCTGGGCTGAAGGCGGCGCCAAACCGCTGAGCCACCTGAGCTGCCCCTCCTTGAATATTTCTATACACAGAAAATGTTGGAAATATCTTTGCACGATTTTCAAGGTGATATTATAATGACAAAAAAAGAGAATCTTCAAGATTTAGCACCTGAAAAGGAGCCCACATGCTATTCTTCTTATGAAAATAGGTCTAAACATCTGAGGGGAAAAAGTAGCAAAATAAGTCCAGTAGCATGTTAAAAATAAACAAACTGAGTTTATAGAAGGATTGGATCAATGTAAAGAAATGTATTAGTATAATGCACCAACTGGTAGAAACCCAATGATTATACTGATACTGAGAAGGCAATTGATAAAGCTCAACATTGATTATTGATAAAAAGAATTTTTAGTAAGCTAGAGATACATTATATTTAAAATGACTCACAAGATCCTGTGGAAGAAGACAAGGGTCCATGTTTTTCCCACCATTACATCAGCCCATTCTGATAGTGTCACTACAATGAGACAAAACAAGAACATCTCATCATCGGCTCGGTATTATTGTTGAAAAGTAAAAGAAAGAATTTGAAGTATGTTTACATAATATGAAATATAGGATTGCTTTCCAGGAAAATTACATATCATAAATTTATTTTTTTTAAATATTTTATTTATTTATTCATGAGAAGCACAGAGAGACAGAGGGGGGCAGAGACACAGGCAGAGGGAGAAGCAGGCTCCGTGCAGGGACCCCGACGTGGGACTCGATCCTGGGTCTCCAGGTTCATGCCCTGGGCCAAAGGCAGCACTAAACCTCTGAGCCACCCGGGCTGCCCAAAATTATATATCAAATTGAAGGGAAGAGGGGCACCTGGGTGGCTCTGTCGATTAAGCCTCTGCCTTTGGCTCAGGTCATGATCCCGGGGTCCTGGGATGGAGTCCTGCATTGGACTCCCTGCTCAGCAGAGAGCCTGCTTCTCCCTCTCCCTCTGCCCTTCCCCTGCTCATGTGCGCTCTCTCATGTTCTCTGTCTCTCTCTCATCTTTAAAAAAAAAAAAAGATGTCATTTATTTATTCATGAGAGACACACAGAGAAAGGCGGAGACATAGGCAGAGGGAGAAGCAGGCCCCATGCAGGGAGCCTGATGTGGGACTGGATCCAGAGACCCTGGGATCACACCCTGAGCTGAAGGCAGCCCCTTAACTGCTGAGCCACCCAGGCATCCCAAATAAAATCTTAAAAAAAAAAAAAAAATTGAAGGGGTGAACTAATAACTGACAAAGGATGTGCAAACACAAAAAATTTGAGAAAAATGAACACTTTGGCACAAAAAAGGGCCAAGGATCAAATAAGCAATTTACAAGAAATACAAATGGCTGTTCAATATGTAAAACGTTCCCCTTTACATGAAACAAAGAATTGCAAATCAAAGCAGTATTCATACACTGCTATTCCGTGTGTACTGCCAGAAGATTTTTGAGGACCATGGTATCTGGTGCAGGATGCTGGAAAATGAACATGCTTATGCTGCAGAAAATATGTACACTGATATAATACTTTTGAAAAAGAAATTAGCATGTATCAAAATTTTACAGTTTTGCATAACTTTGAACCCCAGAATTTAAATTTTAAGATTTTATACTGAAGGTATTGTTACAAATGAGCAGAAAATTGCTAGCCTCCAGAATATTTATCACAGTATTTTTATTACAGTAAAAAAAAGAAAATTAGTTTTAAAAGCATGTGATTATGCCCATAAAATGAACACATTAGGCAATCATTAAAACTTTATCATAGAGGAACATTTAATGATGTGGAAATACATTCAAAATATACTATGAAGTTCAAGGGAGAAGATGACAAAGTTTCATAATAGTGCAATCCCGGTGTTTTACTGAGATATAATCAATGTATAGCTGTGTGTAAATTTAAGGTGTATCATGTAGTGATTTGATACATTGATATATTGCAATATAGCATTAGCTAAAACCTCTGTCATGTCACATAATTGTCATTTCTTTTTTGTGGTGAAAACAATTAAGATCTAGTCTCTTAGCAACTTTGAAGTTGACAATACACTATTATTGACTATAATCACTACACTGTACATTAGATCTTCAGAACTTATTTATGTTCCACTGGCAAGGCTGTACCCTTACACAACATCTGCCCATTCCCTCAATTTTCCTATCCCCAGCCCTTGGTACCTACAGTTCTACTTCCAGTTATTTAGTAAGAAGAAACCTATCTGTATTTATGCACACACACACACACATACACACACACGCAAAGAAAGACCAAGAAAAATATGTTCCAAATATTTAGAAAAACATTAACAATGGTCAGTGATGCTGATGGAATTACAAGTGGTTTCTACCTTTCTCTTTTGCCTTCTCCGTTATTTTCTTTTTTTAAAAAAAATATTTTATTTATTCATGACAGACAGACAGAGAGAGGCAGAGACACACAGGCAGAAGGAGAAGCAGGCTCCATCAGGGAGCCCCCCCCACCCATGTGGGACTCCATCCCCGGACACCCTAGGCCGAAGGCAGGTGCTAAACCACTGGGCTACCCAGGGATCCCCCGTCTCCGTTATTTTCTATAAAGGACTTGCATTGTTCTTTTCTCTACCTTTAAAAAATGATACAACAAACATTGGGAAATCATAATTCAAAAGGGAAGATATTTTCTTCTTTTCCCAAAATGGCTTAATTCAGCATTTTACTGTCTTCAATCCTAGTCACATAACTGATTAAGCAAGAGCAAAAGAGAAACGTTTGATATGTTTATGAAGTTTAAGGCTAGAAGGAGGCTGAATCACATTTGTCTTTAACATGGCTTTGTTCTCTGATGCAAATAATTAGCTTTGTTATAATCTCCAACTACTGGCTTTTGCTTCCCATGAGGACTTTATCTAGTCTAACATTTCCCAAAATAACTTCATCTAGTCTGACTTCGTTTTCAGGGGTAAATTATGTGAGCTCTCCCTTCTGGGAAATTCCCATTTCACCTAATAGTGAAATTGCTAGAATGATGGGCCTAAGTTTTGGCCACCTCTCCCTCTAATCCAACTTTTCCTGACCCTGTACCCTTGCCACCAAGATGAGGGAGAGGAGAGAAGCTTCCTCAGGTGGACTTCCCAAACAGAAATGGGTCCTCTCTGCTAAAATATCACCCCATCTAGGAGGGGGAAATGACAGGACTCTCAAAGTGTTGCAGAAGTGTAGTTGTTGATCTTTTTCTCACGGCTGCTTTGAAAATTCAAGTTTTCTATTTAACATCAGGGTCACCCAATCTCATTTTTTCCATTCTGGTTTTCAAGCAACAAGGTGGAATTTGGGGACTGAATTCAGGAAGAGGCAGTGTGGTAGAGAGGAAAGCCCCGACATCCACCTGCCTGGGGGGGCTTGGCTTCTATTGGCATCCATAGAATGCCCACTAGGGGAGACTGTCTTCTGCTCATTATGGTAATCCTCAGAGCATCTCTGAGGCTTTGTTGCAATTTCAGTTTTGACCGATGATGACCAGTGAAGACCCAGTGCAGTTCAGTGTGGTGGAGACAGGGTTCAAGTGACACCCCTTCCCTTCCTCCCATTGCCACCAATGCCTTTAACACCGGATCCTCAGTTCCCTCATGTGTAAGATAATTATAACAACAGCGACTGTGAAGGTGCCATGTTGAGGGTGAGAGAAATAATCCAGTAGATCTAGTTCATGGCAGGAAACTCTTAATGACTGTGTTCTAGCAGCACTGACTAATGTAGTTGCTAGTCACATGTTTCTTTTTTTTTTAAGATCTTATTTATTACACACACACACACACACACACACACACACACCACAAATAAGCAGAGCTGCAGGCAGAGGGAGAGGGAGAAGCAGACTCCCTGCTGAGCAGAGAGCCTGATGCAGGACTCAATCCAGGACCCTGGGATCATGACCTGAGCCAAAGGCAGATGCTTAACCAGCTGAGCCACCCAGGTGCCTCGATAGTCTACAGAAATTAATAGAACATTCCATTTCTCATCAGCACTAGCCCCCCTTTCAAGCGGTCAATAGCTACCTATGTCTGGTGGCTACCGTGTTGGATAGTGCAGATGTAGAACATTTGTATCATCACAGAATGCTCCATTGGACAGCACTGTTCTGTATCATGAACTTTGAATTTACACCACCACCAGAGCTTAGGGCTGACCAAAAGGATTCCCTTTGAAGTGGAAGCACTCCCCGGATGTTTATCTGTGCAGGTGAGAGTCAGGTGAGGCCCTTGGAAGGGCATCCTTTGTTCACCAGAGATAGAAAGGGGTGATGTTTGTTTTCCAAATTAAGATAGCCTATCTAGGAGCCAGCTATCTTAGCTCTGAAAAGATGGAAAGTTGGAGCGAATGGAAACGTCTAGAGAGGGCTCTGTTCTTTCCACAGTGCCCTCAGCCCGGCAACGACAGGAGGGGCGGGAGAGGATTCTGGCTTTGAGTCAGCAGAGGAAACATTCTCTGGAGGTAGAGTTCAGAAAGGACAACTAATCTGTTTTCCAAATAGATTTTCGTAAATAACTGACAGGGGATGGGCTGCTTCTATCTCAGTATTAACCCAAATAATGGATTTTTTTTTTAAAGATTGTATTTATCTATTCATGAGAGACACAGAGAGAGAGAGGCAGAGACACAGGCAGAGGGAGAAGCAGGCTCCTTGCAGGGAGCCCGATGTGGGACTAGATCCCAGGTCTCCAGGATCCCGACCTGAGCTGAAGGCAGATGTGAGGTGAAGGCAGGCGCTCGACTGCTGGGCCACCCAGACATCCCATCAAATAATGGGGTTTAATCATGAAACCTTCTAGGTTGCTTGCTTGTTTCTCTGATATTCTAATCCGGATCACAGAATGGCTAAGGCAGCTTTAAGTGGAGGGCGGAGTTTGTTTTCTTTTTTCCTTTCTCTGTTTGCCTTGTATTTTCCACTCTGAAAGAACATTATGGCCTCATTTCCTGGTGACTACGATTCAAGTTGAACTCTGTGGAACAGGTATGTCACCTTGAAACTTGAAATTAGATTAAATTTTCAGTCGTCTGATTGGCAAGCCTTGGACTTAAAGAACTTGGCAACTTGCTAAATTTGCAGAAGCGTCACAGCTTAAACGTTGCGCCTCTGTTTTAGGAGTTCGGAAAACAACAATTAAATTACCTATGATGATTGATGTTAAAGTTTCCAGAGTATTTGGGGCTGATTTGTAGTTCTGTTTTCTGGTTATTGAAGTTGCATTAACTATTAGCACTTAGCACTGGATGGCGCAGTTTCTCATCACATGCTGTTCTTTCAGGGGCTCCGTAGTCACCTCTGTCTAGCAGCTGCCATACTTGACAGCACAGAGAGAGAACATTTCCATTACTGCAGAAAGTTTCATGAGATGGCACTGGTCTTTATCATTAACATTGATTTCATTAAAGGACCAGACATTAAGGCTGACCACAACCATTCCCTATGCAAGAACATGCTTTTCAAGTGAGCTTAGTATCAGACCAGCTTAGGGAGCTGAAGTGTAGGATTTCATGTCTACAAACTTAAGAAGCAAGACCGTTGTTAATCAGGAATCAACACAGACTCTATTTAGACAGGAAAGTCTTGTCAACAATGCTGTTATGGGGATAGGCTTGCTCGTGCAGATGAAAAAGGTAAACTCAGTGCAGCACATGCAAATAAAAGTGCTAGCTTGCTGTCCTTGGAGCATAAATTTATGTTGTCTTTTAGATTATGGGGGATATAATATGACCTGATATTCTGGGTTTTTTTCATTGCTTGCTCTTAAATTCAAGAGAGTGAGCTGGCTGGTGATACACAAGAGTTGGGTTTTGGTCACAGAGCAAAGAGTTAAGGTATTCAGATCAGAACAGGATCGACATAGTTCTAGAGGACATATCCTGCTAATGGAACCAGTTATCTTTGGGTAATTGTTAAAGGATTGAAAGCCTGTGCAATGGATGAAGCACACAGCCACTACAGCACTCAAAACATTTCAAAGAGATGGGCTCTGTGCATAAAAGGAATCAAGATGTACAATATAAGATAGGATAAGGAAAGAGTTACCAAAGCTAAACATATGTATACTCTATGCTCTGGAATTTCGCTCCTGGGTAAATCCTCAAGAAAAATAAAGCATATGGAAAATACATGGACAAGAATATTCATAGCAGCTTAGCTGCCTGCTGTGCATATACTTGGCTCATAATAAGTGCTCAATAAATGTGAAATTGGATTGAATCTTTAGATTTCATGTTTGGCTTCACAGATGAAGAGACACATACTAGTTGTATATATTTATTCATCAGTTTGGATTTCTAACCTACACTATGGGTTACTTTAAGCAAAGCCAATTTATTAACAATTTCCATTTCAATCTATTATTACTTTAATAAAATATCAGATTGAGCTCTTTGGGATAATTTTTTTCAAGTTTTTATTTAAATTCCAGTTAGTTAAAAAACAGTGTAATATCAGTTTCAGGTGTAGAATTTAGTGATTCATCACTTTCTATACAATAGCTGGTGCTCATCACCCTCCTTAATCGCCATCACCCATTTAACCCATCACCCCACCCACCTCCCCTCTGGTAACCATCAGTTTGTTTTCTATAGTTATGAGTCTGTTTTCTGATTTGCCCCCTTTTTTTCTCCCTATGTTCATCTGTTTTCTTTCTTAAATTCCACATATGAGTGAAATCATACGGTATTTGTCTTCTCTGACTTATTTGGCTCAGCATAATACACTCTAGCTCTATCCACATCACTGCAAATGGCAAGATTTCATTCATTTTTAAAAATATTTATTTATTTATTCATGAGAGAAAAATAGAGAGAGAGAGGCAGAGACACAGGCAGAGGGAGAAGTAGGCTCCACGCAGGAAGCCCGATGTGGGACTCGATCCCAGGTCTCCAGGATCACACCCTGGGCTGAAGGCAGCACTACACCGCTGAGCCACCCGGGCTGCCCCGATTTCATTCATTTTTTTGGCTGAGTAATATTCCATTGTCTATATATACCATATCTTCTTTATTCATCAGTCAATGGACATTTGGGCTCTTTCCATAATATGGCTGTTTTTTTTTTTTTTTTTTTTAAGATTTTATTTATTTATTCATGAAAGACACAGAGGAGAGAGAGAGGCAGAGACATAGGCAGAGGAAGAAGCAGGCTCTATGCAGGGAGCCTGATGCGGGACTCAATCCCAAGTCTCCAGGATCAGGCCCTGGGCTGAAGACAGGCACTAAACCACTGAGCCACCCAGGGATTCCTTTGGCTATTGTTGATAATGCTACAAACGTTGGTGTACACGTATGCCTTCAAATCAGTATTTTTGTATTCTTTGGGTAAATAGCTAAGAGTGCAATTGCTGAGTCATAGGGTAGTTCTATTTTTAACTTTTTGAGGACCCTCCATACTGTTTCCCACAGTGGCTGTGCCAGTTTGCATTCCCACCAACAGTGCGAGAGGGTTCCCTTTTCTCTACATCCTCACCAACACCTGTTGTTTCTTATGTTGTTAATTTTAGCCATTCTGACAGGTGTGAGGTGGTATCTTATCACAGTCTTGATTTCTATTTCCCTGATGATGAGTGATGTTGAGCATCTTTTCGTGTGCCTCTTAGCCATCTGAATTTTTCTTTGGAAAAGTGTATTCATATCTTCTGCCCATTTTCTAACTGGATTATTTGTTTTTTGGGTATTGAGTTTTATAAGTTCTTTATAGATTTTGGATACTGACCCTTTATCAGATTTATCATTTGCAAATATCTTCTCCCATTCTGAAGGTTGCCTTTTAGTTTTGTTGATTGTTTCCTTTGCTGTGCAGACTCTTTTTTTTTTTTAATTTTTATTTATTTATGATAGTCACAGAGAGAGAGAGAGAGAGAGAGAGGCAGAGACATAGGCAGAGGGAGAAGCAGGCTCCATGCACCGGGAGCCTGACGTGGGATTCGATCCTGGGTCTCCAGGATCGCGCCCTGGACCAGAGGCAGGCGCTAAACCGCTGCGCCACCCAGGGATCCCGCTGTGCCACCCAGGGATCCCTGTGCAGAATCTTTTTATCTTGAAGTCCCAATAGTTCATTTTTGCTTTTGGTTCCCTTGACCCAGGAGACATACCTAGTAAGAAGTTGTTGGGACACCTGGGTGACTCAGCGGTTGGGTGTCTGCCTTCAGCTCAGGATGTGATCCCGGAATTCTGGGATCAAGTCCCGCATCGGACTCCTGCATGGAGCCTGCTTCTCCTCCCTCTGCCTATGTCTGCCTCTCTCTCTGTGTCTCTCATGAATAAATAAATAAAATCTTTAAAAAAAAAAGAAGTTCCTATGGCCAATGTCAAAGAGGTTACTGCCTATGTTCTCCTCAGGAGTGTTGATGGTTTCCTGTCTCACATTTAGGTGTTTCATCCATTTTGAATTTAGGTTTTTTAAGATTTTTAAATCTCAAAATTAATTAATTTTTAATTAATTAATTAATTAATGAAGAGAGCACAAGCAGGAGGAGGAGCAGAGGAAAAGGGAGAGAGAGAACCTCAAGTAGACTCCATGCTGTGAAACCCAATGTAGGGCTTGATCCCATGACCCCAAAATCATAGCCCGAGCCAAAATCAAGAGTTGGATGCCCAATCCCCGAAGCCAACCAGGCCCCTCATTTTGAATTTATTTTTGTGTATGGTGTAAAAAAGTGGTCCAGTTTCATTCTTTTGCATGTTGCTGTCCAGTTTTCCCAACACCATTTGTTGAAGAGACTTTATTTCCATTGGATATTCTTTCCTGCTTTGTCGAAGACTAGTTGACCATATATGTGGATTCATTTCTGGGTTTTCTATTCTGTTTCATTGATCTATGTGTCTTGATCACTATAGCTTTGTATATAACTTGAAGTCCAGAATTGTGGTGCCTCCAGCTTTCCTTTTCTTTTTCGTGATTGCTTTGGCTATGTAGGGTTTTCTGTGGTTCCCCACAAATTTTAGGATTGTTTGGTCTAGCTCTGTGAAAAATGCTGGTGGTACTTTGACAGGGATTGCATTAAATGTGTAGATTGCTTTGGGTAGTATAGATATTTTATTTTATTTTATTTTATTTATTTTGTATAGACATTTTAATGTCTAATTGTTCTTTCAATGCTTTTCATCTCTTTGTATCTTCTTCAGTTTCTTTCATAAGAGATCCATAGTACAGATCTTTTACCTCTTTGGTTAGGTTTATTCCTAGGTATCTTACGGTTTTTGGTACAGCTGTAAATGGGATCAATTCCTTGATATCTTTTTCTTCTGCTTCTTTATTGGTGTACAGAAATGCAACAGATTTCTGTACGTTGATTTTGTATCTTGCGACTTTACTGAATTCATGTATCAGTTCTATCAATTTTTTGGTGGAGTCTTTTGGGTTTTCTAAAATGAATATCATGTCATCTGCAAATAGTGAAAGTTTGACTTCTTCCTTGCCAATTCGGATGCCTTTTATTGTCTTCTGTTGTCTGATTGCTGAGGTTAGGTAGTCCAGTATTATGTTAAGTAACAGTGGTGTGGGATTGGACATCCATGTCTTATTCCTGACTATAGAGGAAAAGCTCTCAGTTTTTTCCCCATTGAGAATGATATTAGCTGTGGGTTTTTTGTATATGGCCTTTATGATGTTGACGTATATTCCCTCTCTCCCTACTTTGCTGAGGGTTTTTATCATGAATGGAGGCTGTGCTATATCAAATGCTTTTTCTATATCATCATATGGTTCTTATCCTTTCTTTTGTCAGTGTGGTGGATCACATTGATTTGTGACTACTGAACCACTCTTACAACCCAGGAATAAATCCCACTTGATCATGGTGAATGATTCTTTTAATGTACTGTTGGATATGATTTGCCAGTATTTTGTTGAGAATTTTTGCATAAATGTTCATCAGAGATATTGGCCTGTGGTTTTCTTTTATAGTGGAGTCTTTGCCTGGTTTTGGAATCAGGGTATTGCTGGCCTCATAGAATGAATTTAGAAGTTTTCCTTCCATTTCCATTTTTTGGAATAGTTTGGGGAGGATAGGTATTAACTCTTCTTTAAATGTTTGGTAGAATTCCCCTGGGAAGCCACCTGGAACTGGACTTTTGTTTGTTGGGATATTTTTGATTACTGATTTAATTTCTTTGCTGGTTATTAGTCTGTTCAATTTTTCTATTTCTTCCTGTTTCAGTTTTGGTAGTTTATATGCTTCTAGGAATTTATCCATTTCTTCCAGATTGTCCAATGTGTTGGCATATAATTTTTCATAATATTCTCTTATAATTGTGTTTCTGTGGTGTTGGTTGTTATTTCTCTTCTCTAATTTGTGATTTTATTTATTTGAGGTTTTTTTTTCTCTTTTCTTTTCGATAAGTCTGGCTAAGGGTTAATCAATTTTATTAATTTTTTCAAAGAACCAAAAAAATAAAAAAATAAAAAAAATAAAAAAAATAAAAAAAAAAAACCAAAGAACCAGCTCCTGGTTTCATTGATATATTCTACTGTGGATTTTTGTTTCAGTATCATTTATTTGTGCTCTAATCTTTATCATTTCCCTTCTTCTGCTAGCTTTAGGCTTCATTTGTTGTTGTTTTTCTACCTCCTTTAGGTGTAAGGTTAGGTTGCTTATTTGAGATTTTTCTTGCTTCTTGAGGTAGGCTTGTATTGCTATAAACTTCCTTCTCATGACCACTTTTGCTGCATCCCAGACTTTTGGACTATCATGTTTTCATTTTTATTTGTTTTGCATGCATTTTTAAATTTCTTAATTTCCTGGTTGACTCATTCATTCTTTAGTAGGATGTATTTTTTTTTAAAGATTTTATTTATTTATTCATGAACGACACAGAGAAAGGCAGTGACACAGGCAGGGAAGGGGAGAAGCAGGCTCCATGCAGGGAGCCCGATGTAGGACTCCATCCCGGGTCTCCAGGATCACACCCTGGGCTGCAGGTGGCGCTAAACCGCGGCTGCCCAGTAGGATGTTCTTTAACCTCTATGTATTTGTGGTCTTTCCAATTTTTTTTTAAAAGATTTATCTATTTATGATAGACAGAGAGAGAGAGAGAGAGAGAGAGAGAGAGAGAGGCAGAGACACAGGAGAAGGGAGAAGCAGGCCCTTGCCGGGAGCCTGACGTGGGACTCGATCCCGGGACTCCAGGATCGTGCCCTGGGCCAAAGGCAGACGCTAAACCGCTGAGCCACCCAGGGATCCCCCTCCAATTTTTTTTCTTGTGGTTGACTTCAAGTTTTATAGTGTTGTGGTCAGAAAATATGCATGGTATGATCTCAATCTTTTTGTACTTGTTGAGGGCTGATTTGTGACCCAGTATGTGATCTGTTTTGGAGAAGGTCCCATGCGCACTTGAAAAGAATGTGTATTCTACTGTTTTAGGATAAAATGCTCTGAATATATATCTTAACTCCATCTGGTCCAGTGTATCATTCAAAGCCATTGTTTCCTTGTTGATTTTCTGCTTAGATGGTCTATTGATTGATGTAAGAGAAGTGTTAAAGTTCCCCACTATTATTGTATTATTATTAATGAGTTCCTTTATGTTTGTTATTAGTTGTGTTATATATTTGGGTGCTCCCAAGTTGGGTGCATAAATACTTAAAATTGTTGGATCTTCTTGTTGGATAGTCCTCTTTATTATGATATAGTGCCCTGCACCTCTTATTAGAGTCTTTGGTTTAAAATCTACTTTGGGGCAGCCCCGGTGGTGCAGCGGTTTAGCGCCGCCTGCAGCCCAGGGTGTGATCCTGGAGACCTGGGATCGAGTCCCAGGTCGGGCTCCCTGCATGGAGCCTGCTTCTCCCTCTGCCTGTGTCTCTGCCTCTCTCTCTCTCTGTGACTATCATAAATAAATTTAAAAAAAATTAAAAAAAAAAAAAGGAAATGCTCCAAAGGACCAATGGAGATATTGATGGCAAACGTGTTAGGAAGGAAAGGGATGTACTAGACTTAACTATAGGGTAGGGTGGGGACTTCTTTATGTTGAACCATCAGGGGAAGGCCTCTCTGATTCAAAGAAATGTTGTTTGTTTATTTATTTTTTAATTTAACTTCAAATAAGTAACGTATAGTGTATCACCCAGTTACCCCATGTTCCCATCCCCCCTTCACTCCAGCAACCCTCAGTTTGTTTCCTATGATTAAGAGTCTATTTTGGTTTGTCTCCCTCTCTGATTTTGTCTTGTTTTATTTTTCCACTCTTCTCCTATGATCTTCTGTTTTGTTTCTTAAATTCCGATTATAAGTGAGATCATATGATCACTGTCTTTCTATGATTATATTATATATTATATTATATATATATATATAAATACCACATCTTCTTTATCCATTCATTTGTTGATGGACATCTGGGCTCTTTCCATAGTTTGCTATTGTGGACATTGCTGCTATAAACTTTGGGGTGCAGGTGCCCCTTCAGATCACTATATTTGTATCCTTGGGGTAAATCTCTAATAGTGCAATTGTTGGGTCGTAGGGTAGCTCTACTGTCAAATTTTTTAAAAAGTTCCATAAAATTAACAAGTCAGGAAACGACAGATGTTTGTGAGGATGCAGAGAAAGGGGACCCTCTTACACTATTGGTGGGAATGCAAGCTGGTGTAGCTATTCTAAAAAAAAGAGACAACATTTAAGCTGAAGCTGGATTAGCCAGAAGCAGCCTTCAAGGGGAAAATGTTCCAGGAGGACATGGCTTTTGGCAGGATGTCCTCAGTGGAGGGAAGGGCTGATCTTGCTGCCAGGCAGTATGAGTGCCAGCAACACTGCTGTCAGGAGGCTGAGTGATGAGGGCTGCCTAATGAATAAGGATGTGTTTAGGATGCAGTTCAATGGCTGAGCCCTATTCTCCAGTGCTGCCATAAGGAAGCCTGCATCCTTACAAAAACAGGCTTCCCCTGTGGGAAAGGGTACCACAAAATGCAAGACAAGATTGAAAACAACTTTGTAGAGACACTGCCTCTCTCCAGCATGAGGGTGGATGGAACACACCAGCAGTTGGCAACTGCCTCAGGTTTTAACTCTTCTGCCTTAAACGGTCTTTTGGTGCCAGTGAGGGACAAAAATAAACCCTGGAGATAGCTGCTATGGGATGAATGGCATTCCCTGAAAATTCATATGCTCAAGTCCTAACCCCTGGTAGCTGAGAATGTGATTGTATTTGGAGATAGGGTCCTTAAAGAGATAATTCATCTAAGATGAGGTCATATAGGTGGGCTTTAACCCAATATGGTGTTCTTACAAGAAGAAGAGATGAGGACACAGATGTGCCCAGAGGAAAGCCCAGGTGTGACAGGAGAGGACAGCCATCCACAAGCCAAAGGAAGAAGCCTCAGAAGAAATCAGCCCTGACCACACCCTGATCTCAGGCTTCTGGCCTCCAGCACTGTGAGAAATTACATTTCTGTCATTCAAGCCACAGGGTCTGTAGTGTTTGCTACAGCAGCCCTAGCAGACTAGCCCAGTGGCAAATATCCATTTCCGGGATGGCTTCAGGGATCCAGATCTGGAATATTACTGTTTATTACTTATTTTTCCTCATTACTGATTTTATGAATATTGTAGAAAATCTGAAGACACCAAGATGTACAGAATTGAACAGTAAAAAGTAACTCACTAAAGACAATCAAATAAAGAGAATAATGAATAGTCTCGCTTTCATTCTGCCTTTTACCCAGTCCTTACTACAATATCTCTTACATCAAGCTTGAGCTCCTCCAGTGATACAGAGCTCAGGATCTCCCGAGGATGCTTTGGCATACTTGGCAACCAGTGGTTGGCATATCCTTGATCCAGGACACCCTTGACTGACTATGCAAGAGGATGTTTTTCCTGGAGAGAGGTCCTGGCTGTGTCCATGCAGGACAGGTGGGACAGCTGAACTGGTCTAGTCACCTTCACCCAAGCAGGCAGTGGGAGAGAGAGCTGGAGGGTCAGAGGGGCAGGGGCTGTGGGCCTGCAGAGAGGGCTGTGGTGTTTCCACTCCCTTCCCCACAGGACAGGACCGGGTGGGCATGGGTTCCAGCCCATATGCACCATGCAGCCAGGTGGGGTGCTGACAACTGCATCCGTTCTGATGAGCTGTGGCACTTGCCACACTAGCAATCATGCGCTTTGAGTGATACCTTTGCTTGTGTCCCCGTCTACCTCACGTCAGACAGAGAATCACTCACAGAGAGTGGAGCTGTCTGTAGAAGAGAGACTGGCATATTATTTCCCCGTCAGATGCTCCCCAACGTGCACGATGGTGAGCCCAGTGCCTGAGGGCGTAGGTACCATGAACAGAAACAGAGCCTGCCTTGTAGCTGGAGAAGTCTAAAGGTGAAAGGCTGATTCAAGCTCCAGTGACTGGGTTGAGAGAGGAGAGCTTTGCAAGTAGTCTGCCCTGCAGTGTGTTCCTGGGACCAAGTGGAGGCTGCAGGAGGGAGCTGGAGGGACCCCCTGCCTTTGGGGCTGAGAACCCACTGCAGGGAAAGGAGGAGGCGGTGACGTGAGGCTGGGAGAGCACCACTGAAGGCCTGGGAGTGGGTGGGATGGAGGGAGGTGGTGAGAGTGCATCGCCCACGTCAGGGAAGATGCAGTGTGGAGGTGCCCAGGCAGGTCCCCAGGGGCCCCACAGGTGCTTTGAATGGAGAACCTGAGGATGCCCACCACAGCAGAGGAGAGGACCCCCACAGCAGAACAGCCGGGGGGGGGGGGGGAGGGCGGTCTGCAAAGAGCCCTGGCTAAGGATAAGGAACTTTGCTGTTTCCTTCTGTAGATGCCCACAGCTCTCTCCCCTCTTCCTTGCCATTCCTAGAGGAGAGAGAATGGAGAGGGTGGGGGGAAGGAAGTGGAGACAGGCCGGGTTGGGGGGAGGAGTGAGCAGAGTAAGTAAATCAGTTGAGCACCCTGCTTAGGCTGCCACTGCTGGAGGGAGAGGAGCTGTGTGCCAGAGGCAGGAAGACAGCTTTGATCCCAGTTTCAATCCCACTGCCCTCAACTCTTTCTGAAGTCGAAGTGACTGGAAAGCTCCACCAGTTGCTGCAGATGCTGCCAAGGAGTGAAGGAGAAGGAGCTGACAGGGCAGCCCAAGGCAAAGGGGTGAGAAGCAGAAACCTCTGCGCATCGTGGTCTACTGAGGCCGGCCTGGGGAGCTGCATGGCTGTGGTTGAATGCACAGACTTGAACCTGTCCCAAAGCCTGCTGGGATCAAGGTGACAGGGAAAACCGAGCCTCACACAGCATCGCGCCCACACCGAGGAAGCCGGGCCTGGGGGCCATGATAGGAAAGTGGACCAAATGTGACAAAAACAAGACAACTCGTTCAATGTCCTTACTTAAATCTTGATATCAAGTGGTTTTCTTGCTACTACTTGGATTTAAAAAAAAAAAAAAGATTTATGTATTTCAGACAGAGACAGCAAGTGGGAAGAAGGGCAGAGGGAGAGAGAGAATCTCAGGCAGACCCTGCTGAGCATGGATCCTGACCCAAGGCTCTACTTTATGATCCTGAAATCATAACCTGAGCTTAAATTAAGAGATGGTCACTTAACCGACTTAGCCACCCAGGAGCCCCTGACTCCTGGATTTTTTTTTTAAGGAGAAAAGAAGATGTTGAAAAAATTTCAATGACAGGACAGGAAGTTCTGATTTCTTTTTTTTAAATATTTATTTATTTATTTATTTATGACAGTCACAGAGAGAGAGAGAGAGAGAGAGAGGCAGAGACACAGGCAGAGGGAGAAGCAGGCTCCATGCACCGGGAGCCTGATGTGGGATTCAATCCTGGGTCTCCAGGATCGCGCCCTGGGCCAAAGGCAGGCGCCAAACCGCTGCGCCACCCAGGGATCCCCGGAAGTTCTGATTTCTTTAGACCAGGTTACATGAAGATTTCTTATGAATTTGAAGAAGATGGCAACTAGGTGTTTTCAAGTTATTACAATAAGATTTAGGCCAGATTTAAAAATAGTTTCACAGAAATTTTTAAATGTTGAGGGTTGTTTCTAGGGAAATATAATCTAAGGGTAAAGTCTAATCTACTTCCCAAGTAAGTTGGGAAATGTACTTTGGCTTTAGGGTAATTTATACTTTTGCAAGAGAGGGAAAAGTCTTACTGAGGCATGGCTTTTTTTTTTTTTTTTTTTTCTGGGCTCCACAGTGTAGGGTATGGAACCGATTTCTTCCTCTGCCTAATTATTCAAGGATAAGTCTTGTGATCTAAAAGGGACACATGCTGTCGTGTCCACAGTAAGGGGACTAATGGTCTTGTGCTTGTAAAACAGCAGCCCAGTTCCTATTTAGTCCTTTGATTTCCAGAAACAAGAGCCTGATTCTTACCACCCCTTGGATGCAGTTGGATCCAGTGTCTGGCGCTGTTGATGAGAAATGGCAGTGGAGCCAAATTGTAGAGGATTAGTATAAATCCAGGGCCTTCTACACTTGAGGAAAGGGAGTGGACATTTTTACCTTTTCAGGGATTTGCTTGAGAAGCCATTAGGATATGTACAGATATTAGTACTTTGTAAAAGAGTTGAACAAAATGATTATTGAAACAAATTCCGATAATTCCATCAGACCCCCCTATATTTACAATCTTGAAAATGTAGGATTTCTGTTTATTTGTGCTCCTGGCATTTCATTTACTTAATTTTTTTAAATTCAAGTGAAATTGACCTACCACATTACATTAGTTTCGGGTGGACAACATAAGGAAGTGATATTTGTATAGACTGGAAAATGATCACCACAAAGTCTAGTTAACATCCATCACTATACATAATTTTAGGATTTTTATCTTATGATGAGAGCTTTGAAGATTTTAGGCATTTCAGTTTACTTAGTACATCAAAACAAACTTAACAAAGACAATTTCAGCTCAGTAGCTGCTTGTTGCTTAATTTTTCATTCCGTGTAAATCTTAGAAGACATTCAGTGTGGTCACGTTGGGTAGAAAGACCAGAGAGAAGTCACACTAGATGTACATAATCCACGAATGGGAGAAATTTATATCTTTTGGGTGCTAAGTAAATCAGTACTGAATTAGCCTGTACAATCATGCCTCATGGTACTTCCATTTCAGTACAAACTTCCCTCACATTTACACTTCCTCTGGGTCACCCCCATCTCGCTGTATTCAGGGGTGTTCTGTTGCTGGAGAGCTCGGCTGTCATTGTGTTGTCTGAATAGCTGTGTTGAGTAAACAATGATTTGGGAGAAGCAACCTCCCTCCTTTCCCCCCCTTTCCTATTTGGTCGTGGCTCAATTTACTTTCTTGGCTTGTCTCTCTTGAGATATCATAGAAACGAGGGAATTCATTTCTCCATTCCATCCATCCATCAATCCATCCATCCATCCATTTCCCAAGGCTCACTGAGTGCCCAGACAGGCCACATGGCAGGAATACAGGGGCTCCCAATGCAGCACAGACTTGGGCCTTGCTCTCATGTCCCAGGGCCCAGAGAAGGCTTGTGTTGCAGATAAACTAAAGATTTTTATTTTTTATTTTTTTATTTTTTAAAGATTATATTTATTTATTCATGATAGACGGAGAGAGAGAGAGAGAGAGAAAGGCAGAGACACAGGCAGAGGGAGAAGCAGGCTCCATGCTGGGAGCCCGACATGGGACTCGATCCTGGGACTCCAGGATTGTGCCCAGGGCCAAAGGCAGGCACTAAACTGCTGAGCCACCCAGGGATCCCCAAACTAAGGATTTTTAATAATCACCCAGGTGACTCCACAGCTGATAAAATTAAAGAGGGTATTCTTTGCTTGGAGACAATGAAGTTCATATCAGGGCAGGGATTAGAGACCCTCCTGACAAGGACTGTGGACAAGCCACATGACATCTAGAAGCCCTTTGCCCTTCCGACTGTCCTGGGTCTGTTCTCAGGTGGGGTATGGAATGTTGTGAGCCAACTGAGGCATCTCAGGAAGTATGTCTCTACTTCTTTGGTTTTGAATCTTCTGTTGACTCAAGACACTATGACCTTGGTGTTGAAGGGTCTTGGCACTACACTCCTGCACTTCTGGGAAGGGTCATGGAATCTGGAAGCCCTTGCAGTAGGAGCGCTTTTCCTCACATCCCTAACCATACCGGCTAACCTATGCTAGTTGTGAGTACCCTTTTGTGAGTGAGTGAAACATGCTTAACATCCAGGCGCTTAAACCTCAGGCCTAACTATCGGAGTACAGTGCACACAAGAAAACAGTGCCCACCCACCCATTTCTCCCCCTTCTTCTACCTCAGTAGACACTCCCCTGATGGATCTCGTGTCAATGGCCATAGAAGAGGTAGCTCTGTACCGCCTGGGTTCTGCCTCTTGTTGGTCCTCTGTTTCTCACTCCTGGGGGAGCCAAGACATCATGGTTAATTTCTCAAAGCATCATCCAGACAAGGAGGAAGCTCCAGTTCACGAGTTTCTCTGTCTTCTACAGCCTTTGCCATACAGCTGTCTCCAGAAGCAGGGTGTGCTCTCCCCTGGCCTTTCCCACAACCTCATCCTTTAGCAAGTGGGCTTACTCATGACTACTTCAACTGCCTGTATCTGAACAAAGTATAAAAGCTTCTCGACAATTCTATTTCTATGGTTGGTATTTGTTGAGCGGAAGGTTACTTCCTGTTTGGTAAAAATTCCAACATTCCTTTTACTGGAGGAGCCACCATGTAGGAGGGATACTTAATATTCTTTAGTTGAAGACCCTCAGCAACTAAAATTATTCCCCTTTCTCGCTCATGTGAATCTTGCACAAGTGATGGAAGTGGTGCTTCTTGGGCCAGGAGAACAGGGGGTGGCTCCCTGATAAATCCTTGATATGTCTGAACACGTAACAGAACAAATTTCCAAAAATTTTACATAAGTATTAAGACCACTCCTATGCTGAAGGCTATCAATATCTTGCATTTGAATGACTCTTATTTTCAAAGTACACTTGTATGTTATCTCCTTATCAATGAAGCCAGTCAAAACTATTATTAATCCATTGCCTAGTTTTATTCTTGTAGGTCATTTTACTGTACTGAGGCAGCTTTAAAACTGTTTTGCTCCTGTATTGGTGTGTGTTCAATGAGAAAAAATACATTTACGTTTACAAAAGACTTGCAGACATAACATAAAGAGATCCTGTGTACCAATGGTCCTCAACCTTGGGGGATTTCTTCCCTGCACTGCTCCCGAGGATATTTTGAACTGTCTGAGGTTCTTAGATTTTACAATTGGATGTGCTGCTGACCTGGAGCATGTAGAGGCTGGGGATGTGCTACACATCCTACAAAAGAATAGACAGCCTTCCACAAGCATGACTTCTCTAGCCTAAAATGTCAACAGTGCTCAGCTTGAGAAACTCTGCTGTAGACTCTTCACCCATTTCCCTACGGCCATTATATGAAGTGACCCTGATACATAAAAATTAAAGAACTATCATTATTTTTTTTTATTTATGATAGTCATACAGAGAGAGAGAGAGAGGCAGAGACACAGGCAGAGGGAGAAGCAGGCTCCATGCACCGGGAGCCCGACATGGGGCTCGATCCCGGGTCTCCAGGATCGCGCCCTGGGCCAAAGGCATCATTATTTCTTTTTTCAAAAAGATTTTATTTATTTACTCATGAGAGAGACAGAGAGAAGCAGAGACACAGGCAGAGGGAGAAGCAGGCTCCATGCAGGGAGCCCGATGTGGGACTCCATCCAGGGACAAAATGCCACCAGCACCCTCGTGGACACACTAGGATCTGAACCCCTTTCTAGCAACTCAGGGAGCATGAAATGCCTTGGCTCAAGTCTAGCAAATGGCAGGGAGTAAACCTCAGGACACACCCTTGATTTTTAGAGGATATTTTGTATCTAACAGCAGCTGTCTACGTTGAAAATGTTGAGCTTAGTGTTTTCGGCAACAATTTGAACCTCCTAGAAATCTTTGTATCTAGGTAGATAAAATATTTTCAATCTCTTTGCGGAGGTTGAAGTTGCCGAAAGCAGAAGTTGCCACCAATGGAAACCCTGAGGAACAGAGTTGAACTGGTAGTAAAGGATGGCATAGTTCCAAGGCGATGGGGACCCAGGAAAGTACTTGGGGCACAGTGGTGTTGGTGGAATTGTATGTGTCCCTCCTCCTCCTCCCTTATTTTTCTTTATTTTATTTATTTATTTATTATTTATTATTATTATTTATTTTTGATGGTCACACACACAGAGAGAGAGAGAGAGAGAGGCAGAGACACAGGCAGAGGGAGAAGCGGGCTCCATGCACCGGGAGCCCGACGTGGGATTCGATCCCGGGTCTCCAGGATCGCGCCCCGGGCCAAAGGCAGGCGCTAAACCGCTGCGCCACCCAGGGATCCCCCTTATTTTTCTTTATACCTCTTTATACTTCTTTGCACCTGCTAGTGTGTCCATTTATTTACTTGTTTATCTTCTGTCTCCACCTCCTTTAGAAAGCAAGCTCCATGGGAGAAGGGACTTTGCTTTGTTTACAGCATATCCTCTGACTCTCTGCAGGGGAATGCGTGAAAAACAGCTTGACTGTTTCTGCCAGTAGAGGTCACTGTCCCTCGGAGATTCTCCACCAGTGTGCCTCCCCCCCCCCACCCCCCCCCCGGAAACCCCCCACCCCCACCCCGCCCCGCCCCCTTCCTCCACCCCCCACCATCCAGCCCACCTCCCACCTCGCCCTGGCATATTTGGCAATGATTGGAGCCATAGTTGTATTTTCACCATGTGAGTATGCTGCTGGCCCCTGGGGGCTGGTGGCCAGGGATTCCGCTTAAAGCCTGCAAAGCAGGGGACAGCACCCAACAAACAACGGTTATCTGGCCCCAGATGTTGCCAGTGCCAAGGTAGAGAATTCATGGTGCAGACGAAATCCCACTACGCGTACCTTTGAAAGAAAGACAAAGACACTGTCTGATACTAAAGTTGCTTATTCTTCTTGTTAAAATAGAACAAGCACACTGTTTTCACTATGGAAACTGGGAAAATAGGGGAGAAGCAGGCCTTCCTGGTAGGTGGGGTTCCAGGGCAGGGCAGGGCAGGGCAGGGCAGGGCAGGAGGAAGGCAGAGGTTTTGGCAGCAACGGTGTGTCTTGAGCGTGGGCCCTGCAGGATCAGCAGAGGCGGGTCTGGGGGCCTGGGCAGAGGCGCAGGCTGCGGTGGTGAGGGCTGGCTGGTGGTGTCGGTGCCTCGCGTAGGCGCGGGGGGCAGCAGGGTCAAAGCACGGCGGGTTTGAGTGTCAGGAGGTGGCGGCGGCGGCGGGACTCTGGCTCGGGACACAGGGGGGGCCCCGGGCTGCGGGTGTCGCGGCAGCAGGTCAGGCAGGCCCCCCAGGTGGGTGGGTGTTCCGCTAGACAGGCGGGGGCCAGGAGCAGAAGCCTCTTCTCAGAGGCCCAGGCCTGGGCACGAAGATCGGGACCACTCCGTCTCTCCAGACGGGCCTGAAGGCAGACGTCCTGGCCTCTGCATTCAGCTTGCGCCTCTTGGCGTGGGGGGCTTCAAACCAGAGCGGCCTGTGGGTCCTCTTCTTTCCTCTGCTGCGTCGGCTGGGGGCCCTGAGCGGGCTCTCCTCGGCGCGGGGGTCCGGGTGCTCCCGGTCGGCTGGAGCCCCGGAGACGCTGCCGCCTCTGCTCTCGGGAGAAGGGACGTTGACGGTCACCACGTTCCAGATGTTCAGGAGGCTCTGGGCTTTGCAGAGCCAGGGCTTGGCCCACGTCTTGCGAGGCGAATCCCGGTCGGTGAGGATCTCGAGGGGCGGCCTGCTGTGGAAGCGCCTCCAGGGCTTGGGGACCACGACGCCCTGGGCCCGGGCGCGGCCCCAGCGGGGCGGCAGGGTGGGCAGCGGCCTGCGGCGGCCCCACAGCTCGCGGTAGAAGGAGAGCACTTGGCCCTGACCCAGGCCCAGCGGGCGGTGGGCGGGCCCGGGCCCGGGCTGCGCGGCGGGGCGCGTCCAAGCGGGGCGCGGCCGCGCGTCCTTCGTGGTGCCCAGGTACGAGCTCAGGTAGCTGCCCATGACCGCGGGCCGGCGCGCTCCGGCCTCGCCTCTGCCGCGGGAAGTCGCTCCCGCAGGCGCCCCCCGCGTCCGTGTCCGCGTCCGTGTCCGCGTCCGCGTCCGCAGCCGCGAGGCGCGCAGGCCCAGGGCGACCGTTGACAGACGTCCCTCGTGGGAACCCCGCGTCACGGGTCACGGGTCCTGCGCGAGCTGGGCCAGCGCCTGGCGGGCGCGGCAACTGCCGGGGGCGCCGCGTGCTCTCGAGGCCGGGCACCCCCGCCGCCCCCCCCGCCCCAGCTCCCCACGCAGGCCCGCGGCGCCGGGCCTAGGCAGCGCGCCCAGGAGGCCTTTGGCTTCGGCCCGGACATTTGCACGGACGAAATGCACTCATTTCCGTCAGGTCCTCACAGTGGCAGAACGTGCGCACAACGGCACTCGGTTTCCTTACTGCAAAAATGCACGGAGGGCACTTGGACGCTCTTTTAAAGAAAGAGGAGCTTATGTTTACCCCTAAAGGGCACGTGCGCTTCCGTCTTCCAGGCTGCTTGCTAATGCCCCCTTGTTTTGCAATTTTGCTCTCGAGGAAATGGTGACGGCCCTTCAGGATTTATGCTTTAGCCCCAACAACGTTCATTTATGTGGACTCTCCTATAATTTTCAGCCTTCTTACAGTCCTAGAAAGTGTTTTCTGTGTATCCAAATGATTTTCCTTTTTCATTTCTATGGATAATGATAGAGTAGAGTCATATTTTCCATTAGTACTTGAAAACATGTGACATCCACAAGTGTTCAAGGGCTGCTGGGTAACTGATTTTAGTCCTTACGTTTAAAGTCTGTTTAAGTTGGTGTGAATCAATCTCTTTTTGTGAAAAATTCCCTCAAAAGCCCATGCAGAATGCATCTGTTGGGCTGGCTCCAATGATCGGATGAGAGATATAAAGGAGAAGCCAATGATAAGCCCAAAAACAGGCAACAGATTCTATCCAGAGCTGAGCGGGATGGACAGCTCAATGTTGAGGATGCTAAATATCGCTTAATGAAGACATTCTTGAGGTTTTCCCTTTTTTTTAAACTAGTTTTACAGGTAGAGTTTAGTGATTCATCAGTTGCATATAACATTTAGTGCTTATTACATTTAGTGCCCTCCTTAATGTTCATCACCCAGTTACCCATCCTACCCCTCCTCCAGCAACCCCAGTTTGTTTCTTAGAGTTAAGAGTCTCTTATGGGGGGTGGGGGCTGGGTGCCTCAGCCAGTAAAGCACCTGCCTTCGGGTCATGATCCTGGGTCCTGGGATTGATCCCCATGAGCCCCAAGTTGTTCGGCTTCCTGCTCAGTGGGGAGTCTCCTTCTTCTGCTTCTCCCCCTGCCCATGTTCTTTCTCTCAAATAAATAATTTTTTTTTAAAAGTCTCCTATGGTTTGTGTCCCTTTCTGATTTCATCTTATTTTCTCTTTCTTCCTTTGTGATCCTGTTTTGTTTCTTAAATTCCACTTATGAGTGAAATCATGTAATTGTCTCTCTGTGACTTTCTTTGCTCTGTGTAATAACCTCCAGTTCCATCCATGTTGTTCCAAGTGGCAAGATTTCATTTTTTGATGGCTGAGTAATATTCCATTGTATGTGTGTATGTATAGTGTATATATATACACAGACACATATATACTATGTCTTCTTTATCTATCCATTGATGGACATCTGGGCTCTTTACTTATTTTGGCTACTGTGGACTTTGCTTCTACAAACATTTGGGTGCAGGTGCCCCTTCAGAGAGATACCAAATGTTTTGGGATTCAGGGGTGTGGTTATCTGATGGGTAGCATTCTCCACTCACCACTGAAATGGGGGGGGGCAATTTTTTATTTAAGGAATGATCCCCAGGTAGATGATTTTTAAAAGAGAAATTCTTATGATAGAAATAACTCTTCATAGATACCTATCTCTTCAGGTGGTCATAGCATGAGATTGGACAGTCTAATCCCATTGTGTGTGGATTTCTTATAATGTATTTTTCTTTCAAATGTCCTCAGGAGTTTTCCTATCTGCAGCACAACAGAGTGTCATTCTGGTTTGTAAGTAAAGAATCCTCCAACAAATCAGTTTTCTGCTGGTGAGCTATAGGGAATAAGAAGTGAATCACCCCTACCTATGCTTTTACTGGTAAACCAATGTGTTAATTAAAAGCCATTTTCACACTGAAGAGGTTTCTTTCACACACTAAGCGGTAAAGGATTTCATTTATTAGTTGATATTAAAGATTAGTACATATTAGTGGTGCTCAAGCAGGGGTGAGCTTGCAGTAGACATCAGAGAATGTATGGAGGTATTTTTGGTTGTCACTCTTTGGGGTACTACTGGCATCCAGTGGGTAGAGGCCAGGGATATTGCTAAACATCCTATAATACACAGGACAGTATCTCACAATGTAACTACTGATATATTTATGATGACCACATGAAACTTATGGAGAATAAACAACTCATGGAAAATTACAACTTAAGAACGGACATCAAAGGTGTCTTTGGGATATTTTTCTATTCAATACCATAGTATGCATTTTATTTGAAATAGTTTTTGTGTCCCTTAGGAATATTTGACAGTTTTAACATTTCAAGTTCATCCGAAGGTATTTTAGTTTATTAGTTTCCATTATAAGTAGGGTTCTTCTGTTATATCTTGTGATTGACTGTTACAGGAATTGAGGTCTATAAATTAGTACAGTACTCCAATAATGTTCCTCTCATTTCTTTTTTTTTTTTAAGATTTTATTTATTTATTTGACAGAGAGAGAGTACAAACGGGGGGGGGGGAGCGGCAAGCAGAGAGGAAGAAGCAGGTTCCCACTGAGCAGGGAGCCGATGTGGGGCTCCAGCCCAGGACCTCAGGATAATGACCTGAGCCAAAGGCAGACACACGTAACCAACTGAACCACCCGGGGAACCCTCCTTTATCTTACTTTGCCTAACTTTATTGGCTGCTACCAGAATTTAATCAATTTAATATTTAGTATAATAATTATAGTGGAGTTAGTAGATATCCTTTCCATACCAGTCATACTCTACTTCTGAGCCCAGATTAATCGACATTATTAACTTAGGGAATTCTCATTTGTTTTATTAAAAAATTTTACAAGACATACATGATGATGCCACCTGGGTGGCTCAGTTGGTTGAGCATCTGATTTGGGCTTTGGTCATGATCTCGGGTCCTGGGATTGAGCCCTGTGTTGAAGGCAGACACTTAACCAACTGAGCTACCCAGGAACCCCTAAATGAATACAACCTTTTAAAAAATACATGATGAATTATCAAATATATTTTAGGAATTTATGAAAATATGAGTTTTCCCTTTAGCTTTGCGGATGGGATGTAATCTATTGATCATAAGTGTATGATTCCTAATACTGAATGATCCTTATAACTAGAAAAAATCCTATGTGGACAAATCCTACTAGAAAAAAATCCTACCTAATATACTGGTGGATTCTAACATTTTATTTAGTTTTTTTCCTAAATATTCTTGACAGATATTACTTTAGGGGCTTAGTATTTACTTTTTGGGGAGTGCCAATCTTTGGTGGGTTTTGGTTTCATTGTTGTCTTGGCTTCATAAAAAAGAACTTGGAAGCTTCTGTTCTTGTAAAAATTTTTTTAATCAGAATTCCAAAAAAAAAAAAAAAACAAGTAAAAGCAATTATTATTACAGTTAGTTCATTTTTGAATTAAACATTTTGTGAGTTGACATAGTAACCACCACTGAAACTCTCATTTCTTTTCTTCTTTTTAAGATTTTATTTATTTTTTCATGAGAGATACACAGAGAGAGAGAGAGGCAGAGACACAGAGGGAGAAGTAGGCTCCCTGCGGGGAGCCTGATGTTACTCGACCCCAGGACCCCGGGACCATGATCCAAGCCAAAGGCAGATGCTCAACCACTGAGCCACCCAGGTGCCCCTAAACTTTCATTTCTAAATGAAGAACAATTACCAAGTAAAAACCTCTGACTTAGAATAAAATTTCTGTATTTTTGGGCTCTGTCTTTACCTTGAAATTTCACAGTAAGTTCTCTTAAGAAAATTAAGGTTTTTGCATCAATACAGAGAATAAACTCTGAATTATATTTGCCAGAGGGGGGACACCTGGGTGGCTCAGCGATTGAGCATCTGCCTTTGGCCCAGGGTGTGATCCTGGAGTCCCGGGATCGAGTCCCACATCGGGCTCCCTGCACGGAGCCTGCTTCTCTCTGCCTATGTCTCTACCTTTCTCTGTGTGTGTCTCTCATGAATAAATAAATAAAATATAAAAAAAAAAGATATTTGCCAGAGGGGAGGGAATATCAGGGATGGGGGGGATGAGAAAAACGGGTGAAGAGGAGTGGGAGGTACAGGCTTCCAGTAATGAAATTAATAAGTCATGAGGATGAAAGGTAAAAAGCACAGAGAATATAGTCAGTGGTATTGTAATAGACTTGTATGGTGACAGATGGTAGCTACACTTGTGGTGAACACAGCATAACATATGGATTGTCAAATCACCATGTTGTACACCTGAAACTAATATAACATTGTGTATAACCTACACTTTAATAATAAATGAATAAAGAAATATCAAAGGGTTTCCAGCCTTCATTTTTTCCATGTAAAGGTCTTAATTTTCAGAGATTCTGCACAATGCATATACAGTAAAACACGTTACTATAAAATGAGAGCAAAAAGCTTATGTTCCTCTATGTGTTAACTCCTCTCTGGTTAATTTGAAGTATTTCCAATTTCATGTCCAAACTGAGACAATGTTATAGCACATCTTAATAAAAATGTATAAGCATTACAAGATGTTAACAACTGATGCCAAAGTTGGAGCCCAGCCTTGTTTTAAAGGGACAGACTAGCATTTCCTCATACAGAAATGTGGAAAGAACATACCTGATCATGATCAACCTCTACGGGCTGCTTCTTAATGATCCAGGTGACAGACTCAGAGAGTGGAGGGGTAGTCAGGGACCCCGAGTAGGTCCAGTAATCTGGGCAGGCAGGCATCAGGCAGGAAGGATCGAATGACCCAAATTCCACAAGGGTGTCCTGGCCAAGAGAAGGGGTCACCGAAACTATCATTCAGCGTGAAAACCACTCAGGAATTGCAAGACAAGACCCTGATTCCTGGGGAGTCTGGGGACCAGCACTGGTCCAGAGGAGTTGCAGGTACCTCTGGGTGCCTAAGGACAGAATCACACCCATGCTTTGTTCTTACATATAATCCACTGTGCAAGGTTCTCTTTTTTAAAAAAGAGACATAACAGATTTTAATTGAGACATAATTGACAACAGTATAGTCCTGACAGTCCTCCACGGGAACACGGCAAAAACCACCTTCTCTGCCCAGTCTAGTGAGTTTGCTGCAGGTGGTCTGCTCTGACCTCTTTGGGAGGCATCAGGTGGTAGCTGGTGCATGAACAAGGAGGCTCCTCTTTTCCAAGAAAAAGGAATAGAGTTCTCCTTTCTAAAACACAATGCAAATTCAGGGGAGCCAGGCCCCTGGGAGGAAAGGGGAGACAGAGAGAAGGGAGGAAAAAGAGGGAGGTGGAGGGGAAGAGGGAAAGAGGTAGTGGGGAGACAGCCAGGTGGGTGGAGGTGGGGAGAGAGAGAGAAGATGTGGACCCCCAGGGAACAGCCCCTTTGGGATCCTGAATACTGGACAGTTAACCCTGGGGCCTGCACAAAGGTAGATCCTGAAGGATATGGTAACTGTTCTTTACAGCTAGCCAAGCCAAGGTTCTGTCAGACTCTTCTCTGCCCCCTGCCTGTGAGAGGGCAGGTAGAGTCAACAGGGCTGCTCTGGGTGCTTCCACCGGGACTCAGAAGGAGCAGAGGAGGGGACAGCGCTGTGTTCCCGAGTCCCTGAGCGCTGGGGCATGGCAGCAAAACCAGAGGTCAGTGCCCACCAACAGAATCACTTCTGTGGCCTTCAAGGTGTCCCAGGACCAGGGGCTCAACACATGCATCTTAAGTGGCAAATTGTCTTCTGGGGCAACTTTCAAAGTGCCTTGTCAACGTCTCCACTCTGAGATCAAATGTAAGGTGTGTTTCAAGTGATTTAGGGAAAATAGTATTACCTTATGCTTGACTGCACCGTATCCATCAATTTCTGTAGCTCTCTGTGATATGTAGCTATAGAACAATAAATGAGAAAATATTTTTAAAAATGAGATCTTACTCTAGTATTGTTATAGAATGTGAATTTGAATCAGATACTTGGTGATTACCTACAAACAATTTACAGTACTCAAACTTCACTTAGGCTGAAAATTTTGGATGTCACAAACATCACTGAATGAAAGCATATATGCAACAAATGGGCAGGCTGTCTGCGGCCAGGCTCAAGCCCACAGGGTGCAGGGAAAGGTGGCCCTGCTGTTAGCCTTGCCCTCTGAGCCTCCCTGGCGCTTGGCCTCCAGGGGTGCTGGTGGCTGAAGCTCTCCCAGCCAGCCCATGGTGTGGCCCAGCTCTCAGCTCCCGCCCAAGTCCTCAAGTACTCATTCGGGGTGCCTCAGTGTTATAACAATGTGTTCCAGTTTCTGTTCGGTGCTTTGACATCTGAAGCCTTTCTGACACAAGAGGGGTTGTCCCTCCCAGGGCTAGCTAATTCCAAGAGAGAACAAACACCTGGGAGAGTGCCCTTCATAAGGAAACCAACCAATCCAGAGCCCAACCACCTCCTTTATAGGGTTCTTACATGCTGAGTCACTAGTCCTGTGCCCTAACCTCCCCAGGACTAGGTAGCAGACAACTAGGGACAACCTCTATACCCTAGAGCCTAATGAAATTATTCAAAGCGGCCAATCTTCAGTCCACTTACACTATCTTATGCATCCCTTCCCCCAGAAACCAAAACAGGCTCTCATCCACGATTTCTCCTCCTTCCCTTTGCCTCCTGGCCATCCCTGGTGCTTCCCCAGGTGGCCTGCCTTCTGGTTTTAGGGACTGTAGGATAAAATGCTTCTTTCATGACAGTCATTTCCATGTCTGTATGTTTTACCCTACCTGATTAAAACAAATCTTGGGTACCCTTAAAACACTCAGACTCCAGAGCTTGCAGGAGGCTGCACCTGCTGAGCCTGCAGGAGCTCAGAGGCTCTGCACAGAGTGTGGTCCACAGATTTTCAATCCAGTTCTCCATCTGTCAGCGCTGTGACCTGGCAGGAAAGCACTTAACTTCACTCAGCTTTGCTTCATCTGAAAAATGCAGATGATAGTATCATCATCAAAGACCTCTGGGGAAGTTAAATGAAGCACTTAGCAAATATATAGTCACATGGCACTCATAAATATTAGTTTCTTTCCAGATCACTTCCCAAAGCTGTTTGACTTTATGTTCTTATGCCATTTAGAATATATTAACAGATCTCACATTTTAACCATTATTTATTTAGCATTATCTGCCTTTATCCCTTTGTAACAGTGCCTACAAACAGAAAAGTAATGTAAACTACAAAGGTAATTTTCAAGTTTCTAGGAGCCATATCTAAAAAGTTTAAAGGGGCACCTGGGGGGCCCAGTTAGTTGAGTGGCTGCCTTTGGCTCAGGTTGTGATCCCAGGGTCCTTGGATTGAGCCCTGTGGCAGGCTCCCTGCTTGGTGGGGAGTCTGCTTCTCTTTTTCCTCCATTTGTGTGCTCTCTCTCTCTCTCTCAATAAATAAAATCTTAAAAAAAAAAAGTTTAAAAAAAGGTGAAATTACTTCTGATAACATTTTATTTTGCCAAATACATTGAAAAGATTGTCAGTGTAATCAATACGAAAAATTACTGACTTTCCATTTTTTTCCACAATAAGTCTTAAAAATCTGTTATGTATTTTACACACAATGCATCAAATTAGATGTTAAATTTTCATCAGAAATACTTGATTTGGGAGCACCTGGGTGGTTCAGTCAGTTAAGCATCTACCTTTGGCTCAAGTCATGATCTCAGGGTCCTGGGATTGAGTCCTGCTTCGGGCTCCCTGTTCAGCAAGGAGCCTGCTTCTCCTTCCCCACCCCCCCACCCTCCACTTGTGCTCTCTTTCTCGCTCTCAAATAAATAAATAAATAAATAAATAAATAAATAAATAAATAAATAAAATATTAAAAACAAAACAAAGAACTACTTGATTCAGATTTTACTTGAAAATATAGATGCATATACTCAAGTTGTTCCAAACATTCCAAAAGTTTTCAACAACTGAATTTAGTAACAGTTTTTAAATTTAATTAAAATAAAATTTAAAAAAATCCATTTCCTCAATTACACTAGCCACATTTTAAGCTTAATAGCCATACATGCCTTATGGATACGATATCGGACAGCACAGTTTTTTTATATCATTTGAAATGTTATTTGTAACGATTTTGTATTTTAAGCATTGCTTATCTTACCAGTGTACTGATCCCAATATTCTTAAGTAACAATATCATAATGTTCAATCTTTCCGTTCTAGAATACAACACATCATTTAAAGTTGGTAAGATTTTTTTACCTTTAAAAATATTTCTATTATAGGGGCATCTGGGTGGCTCAGTTGGTTAAGTGTCCAACTCTTGATTTTGGCTCAGGTCATGATCTCAGCATCATGAAATTAAGCCCTACATTGGGCTCTGCACTCAGCAGGGAGTCTGCTTGTTCCTCTCCCTCTGCTCCTGCCCTTGCTTGTGCTCTCTCTCTCTCAAATAAATAGATAAAATTTTAAAAATAAAAAAATTCCTATCAGAGCCAAACCATCTTCCTCTAGTTGCTGTATCCTCAAAGCTTTGAAATTTGACTGCATTATGAAACAGCAAGTGCAGCTGAAACACTATTAAAAGAAAGATTAATGCCCGACCCTACAGGATTGCTTCAAAAGAAATCAACAGCCTTATTCAACCTACAATATTTAAACGTTTCCTCACCCAAAATAAAGCCACTGGGAAAAGCATATGATAATTTTTTTAAGATTTTATTTATTTATTCATGAGAGACACAGAGAGAGGCAGAGACATAGGCAGAAGGAGAAGCAGGCTCCCTGTGGGGAGCCTGATGTGGGACTCGATCCCAGGGCCCTGGGATCACGACCTGAGTCAAAGGCAGGTACTCAACCACTGAGCCACCCAGGCACCCCAGCATATGACAATCTGATACAAAATGAGACAGAAATAAAGAAAAGGAAGCAATTTATGCAGGAGCAACAATTAATATTACTTTGAAATAAAGGGATTTATTTGATGAGAAAAATAGTATTTACATAGAAAAGTGGATAATATTTCAGTGAGGGATCAACATTTGTTCAATTCCCATGTTGATTTGCCAGAAACACTAAAGTCCAAGATCCATTGGCTTATCAAAAGTAGTAAAGATGCTTATCTTGAGAGAAGCAGATTCTCCCCATGGAAATTAAATAGGAGTTAAAGACACAATTCTTTGATGGATAACCACTCAAAATGTATTTCTATTTTTAATGTAATATTTAAAATTAAATTAGGGGAGAAGTTGTAAAATATATATATTTGTTATTTCCTTACATGCTCCCTATACTTCCCTACAAATTATTCCTCATCCATGATTCATGACCTTTCTAGCATCAGCATCCCCCCCAGCCTCCCAAGTGAGACGACGACTCAAGTATGTGGCTAACTTTGCCTTCTCCCTTGAAGAGGAGTCTGTCTCCAGGTCCTGATGCTTTTTATGGAAAACAAGATGGAGTCAGTCAAGTCAAGCAGGGGCCTGTGTCAAGCAATGATGGGAGCAGTTAAGGGCAGTGCAGCGACCAGACAGCACCGAGACCAGCACCAGCTGACAACACCCCAGAACCAATACCAAGCAGAAGCAGAGGAGGTCTGCAGGGGCCCAGAACTGGTGATTAAATCCCTTTAGCAAGAGAGGACTTCTGCAGCAACATCAGACTCCTGAGAATGACCCCTCTGTGTCTGAGCAATCGGAAAAGGCAGCCACTGCCAAGGGCTGTGCCCGATGTGTCCCCCAACAGAACTGAGCCCCTCCACCGGACCCATCGACGCCCCAGCTCAGGGGTGCGCCCACAGCCCGACTTCGTGTTTGGCCCAGGAATTTCCTGCTCCCACCCCTCCTGTGGTTTACTGTGTGGCTTGTCTTCTGTCCTGCTCTGCGCACGTGTAAGAAGCCAAGCTAGCCACGTGGTGGGGTGTCCTGGAGTGTGGACTCCTCACCCGCTTCACAATCACGTTACCCTTGCTCGGTGACCGACACCATGGAAAGAGACCGCCCGCAGGTGCACCTTCCGAGTGTGCTCAGGACACCTTTATTTTAGAAATGCCTTTTAAAAACATGCTTTCTCTCTACTTCAATTGTTACAGGTTTCATTTAAGCTCCCACCATCTCATGCTTGGATTAATCTGACCTCGTGGACCGGCACTACTGACTGGGTTAATCTCAAAAAATAAAGCAATTTACTATTTAAATGAAACCATGCAAATAAATAAATAAATGAAACCATGCTGTGCCACACTGTCGCGTAAAAATAACCAGTACTGATGAACCTATCTCCCATCTACCCCCCAAGCTTCAATGATCATCATTCTTCTTCCTGTCTCTCCCTAAAATACACAGTCTGCATTCCGGCCACTTCGTTTTTGGCCATTTTCTGAACATCTGCTTTTGCACATGATTTTCCCTCAGTCTCCAATGCTCTTCTGATTAATCCTCTTGACAAACTCCGACACATCCTTCAATACTCGAGATAAATGTCCCCAGATAAAGGAAATTCTCAACTTTTAATATTTGTGGGCCCTGCTCCTGGGCGCCCAGGGAAGCTCTCCTTTAACATTTACCAAGGTCAAAATGACTCAGCAAACCCTCAGAGTATGAGCTCTCTTTCTGCCCTGAGCACACAATGTATATCTGCTTTGTTAAATAAAATAGCCAAAAGGGTGCATTCTGAGCACAACAGATAAGAGGAAGCAAGAACTTCCCTGGTCCTCTCCTGGTTATTAAAGTCATACAGCTCTGCATATACTAGAAATTTAAAGGCTGCAACCTGGGATCCCTGGGTGGCGCAGCGGTTTAGCGCCTGCCTTTGGCCCAGGGCGCGATCCTGGAGACCCAGGATCAAATCCCACGTCAGGCTCCCGGTGCATGGAGCCTGCTTCTCCCTCTGCCTGTGTCTCTGCCTCTCTCTCTCTCACTGTGTGCCTATCATAAATAAATAAAAAAAAAAATTTAAAGGCTGCAACCTCCTGAAACATCGATCATTTGTAACTTTTTAAAAATGTTATAACTTACATATATAAAATGTATATAACCCTTCATCAAATGATCCTTTAGAGAAGCACTATCCTCTTTGTGAAGGTGGTGTTTCCTGGGCAGCTGTCCTCACTTGGGCTGGAATAAAACTCCTTTTTTTTTTTTTTTTTTTAAAGAAATTCTAAAAGGTTCATTCTGCATTGACACCTCTCCTTGGGTGAAATCATAGACTCCTCTGGGCAATCTACATCATCCCCTCCTCTGTGGTGCCACAGCACTTTTAAAAACCCTTTCTCAATCACACTTGCTTTATAACTCTAATTTCATGCATGCATCTCTCACTAGACTTTGAATGCTGGGAGGTCAAGAATCTACTTAGCATTCCTGGCACCTGCTGCAATGCCTGGTACATGGCTGGCACGCAGTCAATACAGAATGAATAAATAAATCACTAATTGACAAAATACATACATGTTATTAGCTGACTAAAAATGTAAAGTGTCTTTTTCTTGTTTGACTCTGCTTTTGCTCTGCATTGCAATCTTATCATTTAAAATCTGGCTAAACAGTATTACTATTTAATATAGGAGCTATTTGTAATGTCAACAAGCAGAGGAAGGTTAGCACACATTCAACACGCACAGAAAACAAATTTCAAATGAAAGTAATTCAAATGAACAATAAATATATATGTAAAATTTCAAAAAAATAAATTCAAATATAAAATTTTAAATAAAAATTTAAACATAGAATCTATCTATATTTACCTACCTATCCATCTATAAATAGAAAATACCACTCATACCAGAAGGAAACATGCACGAAAATGAAAAGGGACATGGTTCATACACTCAAAAAACTCTAATGGTGATGCAGCAATTTCACTTTGGGGTATATATCAATGGAAAGAACATTTTGGAAGATATTTTGTACACTCAATGTTCATAGCAGCATTGTTCACAATAGCCAAAAGGTGGCTACAACTCAAGTATACATAGATAGTGAATGGATAAACGAAATGTGGTCCATCCATGCAATGGAATATTATTCAATCTTTAAAAGGAAGGAAATTCTGGGGCACCTGGGTGGCTCAGTGGTTGAGCGTCTGCCTTTGGCTCAGGTTGTGATCCTGGGGTCCTGGGATTGAGTCCCACCATCAGGCTCCCTACAGGGAGCCTGCTTCTCCTCTGCCTATGTCTCTGTCTGTCTCTCCGTGTCTCTCATGAATAAATAAATTTTAAAAAATCTTAAAAAATAAAAGAAGGAAATTCTGACACCTGCTATAACACAGGTGAACCCTGTTGACATTATGCTCAGTGAAATCAGCCTGTCATAAAAAGGCAAATACTGTGTAATTCCACTTATGTGAGGTATCCAGTAGTCAAATACAGAGACAGAAAGTAAAACGGTGAAACGGTCACAGCCAGAAGCTGAGGGAAGGGGAAAAAGGGGAATTATTGTTTAAGTAATAGGGTTTCGTTTTGGAAAATGGAAAGTAATAGAGACAAATGGCAGTGCTGGTTGCATGACAGCGTGACTGTACTTAACACGACTGAACTGAATGCTTGCAAATGGTTAAGATGATAAATTCCACGTTCTGTGTATTTTACCACACTGAAGAACGAAAAGCTAAGTGCAATGCATCCCATGCCACTGCTCAAAGAGGTCCACGTTCCTATGGAGGCGGTGTGGTGTGGCCTGTGCTGATGCTGACCCGAAACTGTCCCTTCAACTCCAGACAAGACCACCGTCTGGCTCTCACCTGATTTACCTGTAGAATCTTCAAATTCCATGAGGAAAGAGTACCTGTTATTCCAGACATGGAGGCAGGTGGTCAGGTCGTAAGAGATGGTGAGCGTTTTTTTTTTTTTTTTTTTTAAGATTTTATTTATTTATTCATGAGAGACACACAGAGAGAGGCAGAGACACAGGCAGAGGGAGAAGCAGGCTCCATTATAGGGAGCCCAACGTGGGACTCAATCCTGGGTCTCCAGGATCAGTGAGCGGTTTTAAGGCAGGATCAAAGACGCTGTCCCTCCACTGGATGTTGATGGGCGACTGGTGCTTGCCCACCAGGACCAGGTCCATGCTCTCCCAGAGCAGGTGCACTAGGAGAAAAGCACATCGGGGCTTATGGTCAAGACGTCCGCTATACGGGATCACACAGCGGGCAATGCCAGTCGTGGGGGCTGCCGAGGCTGATGGAATCGAAGCCTGAGGGATCAGCCACGTGGGGGCCGATGGCATGGACCAAGGCCGCTCAGGGAGCACTGGGCACAGGGGCAGCCTGCTGCGTCGTCAGCGCAGGCAGCTCGGCCCACCCCCTCGGCTCACCTAAACCAAGCGCTGCCGGGCGTCATGCCAACAGTAGGACGTGCCAACAGTAGGATGCGTGCAGATGAGCACCGTGGGGGAAGGAGCGTGGTCTCCAATGAGGCTCTTTTCTTTCCCAATAATTTTCTGAGCCCCACCCACCAAACCAGGTTTACATGCAAATACAGAGCCATGCAATTTTCCCTCGTGGATTTCTTTTCAACAAAGGCCATGGGGGAAGAGGAGGAAGAAGTTTTGGAAAGCAAGTGTTCACCGAAGCACTCTATGTTTTTCATTGCTTGGCTAGGAGAAATAAAGGCTTGCGTGGCATGCGTCTGTAATTTAGCTTGCAATTTTGAAGATTTCTGGATTTATCCAATTATTGTATTATATTATTATAGGCTTCCGACTGAGATGAGGGCAACACTCTAGGGTTTTGGAAAAATGAAGGAAGGTACTGATGAATCGGGGGGGGGGGGGGGGAAGGAGTGATTTCTTCTTAGTTTGACATATGCTTACCTTAGGAATAACACTGCCACTCATTTTACCACCAAAAAAAAAAAAAAAAAAGTCTTTTAGGGGGTTGGGGGTGAATAGCAAAGCATTACAATCTGGAACAAGCAAGCTATGGTAAAACCACAGACAAGTCCAGAGAGCAAAGGAGAGGGCTGCTCCTTTACAGAGTGAAGGAGGAAGGTAGGAAGGCCTTTAGAAACAAAAAGTCCACTGGAGGAATCTGGGAGCTGGAAATATAGTGGCTTCTTCTTTTTTTTTTTTTTTTTAAGATTTTATTTATTTATGTTGGAGAGGATGTGGAGAAAGGGGAACCCTCCTGCACTGTTGGTGGGAATGTGAACTGGTGCAGCCACTCTGGAAAACTATGTGGAGGTTCCTCAAAGAGTTAAAAATAGATCTGCCCTATAACCCAGCAATTGCACTGCTGGGGATTTACCCCAAAGATACAGATGCAGTGAAACACCGGGACACCTGCACCCCGATGTTTATAGCAACAATGTCCATAATAGCCAAACTGTGGAAGGAGCCTCGGTGTCCATCGAAAGATGAATGGATAAAGAAGCTGTGGTCTATATACACAATGGAATATTCCTCAGCCATTAGAAACGACAAATACCCACCATTTGCTTCGACGTGGATGGAACTGGAGGGTATTATGCTGAGTGAAATAAGTCAATTGGAGAAGGACAAACATTATATGGTCTCATTCATTTGGGGAATATAAAAAATAGTGAAAGGGAATAAAGGGGAAAGGAGAAAAAATGAGTGGGAAATATCAGAAAGGGAGACAGAATATGAAAGACTCCTAACTCTGGGAAACGAACTAGGGGTGGTGGAAGGGGAGGTGGGCGGGGGGTGGGGGTGACTGGGTGACGGGCACTGAGGTGGGCACTTGATGGGATGAGCACTGGGTGTTATTCTATATGTTGGCAAATTGAGCTCCAATAAAAAATAAATTTATAAAAAAAAGATTTTATTTATTTATTCATGAGAGACACGGGGGCGGGGGGGCAAAGACACAGGCAGAGGGAGAAGCAGGCTCCATGCAGGGAGCCCAACATGGGACTCGATCTCGACATGGGACTCGATCTCGGGACTCCAGGATCACGCCCTGCGCCAATGGCAGGCGCTAAACCGCTAAGCCACCCAGGGATCCCCCTGGCTTCTCATTCACGGCCTGAGTTGTAACTGTTTCTCACTGGCTGAGCTCTTGCTGGGGAAGAAGGGGCAGTCTTCCTTCCTCAGGCTGAGACAGTGGATTAGTAGCTGAAGTACTGTCCTCGTGCAAGGTTTACTTCTTCCTGTTGGGTCTGCAACTGACTAGGAGACCTCCTGACTCCACTACAGGTTAAGGTGTACACACGGAATTGTCCTGATTTTCCTACAGAGGGTCAAGCACCGGGTCTTCATAGTAAGTCCTGGATAAATCTCAGTGGATTACCTGTAATGCACATAGAGCTGTTGAGACATCCATGCATGATGGATAGAACTACATGCGTAATTTGGGGTGCCCCTGTTCTCTGCCCCTTAGGAGCACCACAGATGGGCAAAACCAAGACCAACAGGAAAACCAGAAGAAATATGCTTCGAGATAAATCACTACCAACGACACTCTGTACCTCACTCCACTGCTAAGGAGAGTAAGAATCTGAGAAAGTGATAAGGCAGCTGCTACTCAGCCAACCCACTCTGTATGGCAGGTTCACAGAGACCCCTTTTTTCATAAAAAACAAAAAACAAACAAACAAAAAAAACCCCACCCAAAACCCAGAAACTTGCCTCTAGTTTACCTTTACAAAGGAGGGATTTGTTTTGCTTGGGTAGCTGCTAAAATCTAAAATTCAAAATCCTAGCCGTATGGGTTTTTTTTTTTTGGGGGGGGGGGGTAGGGTAGGGCAAAAATGAGATAGAGAGGGCTCTCCTGACAGTAGACCAGTGGTTCTCAACAGAAGGGAGCAACGCTGCCCCCAGAAGACATTTGGCACTATCTAGAGATAGTTTTGATTGTCACAACTGGAAGAGTGCTGCTGACATCTAGTGGATAAACGCCAGGCATGCAGCTAAACATCTTAAAATGCACAGAATTACAGGACCCCAAACATCAATGAAGTTGAGAAACCATGGTCTCTGCAAACTTAGGGCATTTTTTTTTTTTAACGATTTATTTCCATCTTTGCCCTCCATCTTGTCGCCTGACCTGTCACGGGCTATGTGTTATGGATCCCTTGGAAATTAATATTCATACCTTAGAAGAGCCAAGGCCAGAATGTGAGGTTTGCTTCAGCCTCTCACGAATCTGTCAGAGATGACACAGTCTCTTTCCCTTCCCTGACACACAGATGGTGTCACAAGGTTAAATGTTAGCTGTAAAATTAGGTGTGTGCCAACCCTTTGAAATGCATGTGAATCCTCTGCCCTCACTACAGTGCCCCCTGGGAGTCTCCTCACTCTATAAAATCTGTGGACCAAGGTCCAGACTTTGCAAATAGCTAGCTGTGTCTCGCTGGATTGTCACCAGCTTGATACCTTGCAGTAAGTTACTCTGAATAAAACTCTGTGTAAACTGTACAGAGTGGCTTGCTTTGTATTCTGGTCTCGAAGTGCCTTCTCAGGTTGGGGGAAGCTTTACTATCCCTCTCCCACCTTCTAACACAAGTAAACAGCCCCGATTGAGTTTTCAAGGTGCCTGGCACAAAGAGACCTTGCAACTCCATCTCCTGTAAGACACTCAGACTGTGGCTGAGGGTTTGAGAATTCACTCTTCAAAACCAATTCACGAGGGTCTCCTGTAAAGACTAGGCAAGAAGGAAACTAACAAGCAGATCCCCAAGATGATCTCTCCTTTCGCTTTGACTTGTCCCTCACACTGCATTCAGGAAATGCCCAGAAATGCCTATTCTCACCCAGGCAAACACTGGCCCCCCCCAAACTGGGCCTATTCCTTTGTTGCTCTGTTAGGACTGTAATGCTCCTATCAATTTATGCCCTTTGGTTTATAAGTTCAGCAGCTTCTGGAAGGTTTTCTCGCCCCCATCACTTCCTCCTTTGGGAATCCAGACCCCATCCCCCCATCCCCCCCTTGGTGGCTGTCACCTTAGCAAAGCCAGCCTTTCCCAAGGGGTTTGTTTTGCAAGATAAACTGTTGTGAGAGATACATTCACATTTTTGTTCTTTCCTCCTGTGGGAGCTAAGGGCAGGCCACCCCAAAATGTGCCACCTTGGCATATTATTTCAAACCACAGTTACTTAAGAAACAGCCAGTGCAAGAACACTTGGAACCCCCCTTTGCCTCCAAAAAGCAGGAAATAAATCTCCCCTGTGGAAGGTACCTTTCCCACACCAGGAGGTAAAGAGACAAACCTTATCACCAGAGACAGGAAATTCAGAGCTGAGAAGATTGTATAGACAACCTTTGCTCCTTTTACTAATTTACTACTCCAGCCCAAATTCTGTTTAGAATTCCTTACTAATTGAAGATCCTCAATAATACGTTTTCTTTGTCCTGCCAATTCCCCACAGAGTTATTGTTTCTTTGTCAAAACAGTATAAATACTGTCCACTTTGGTCATTTCTTTGTTTGTTTTTTAAAGATTTTATTTATTTATTCATGAAAGACCACACACACACATATACAGAGAGGTAGAGACACAGGCAGAGGGAGAAGCAGACTCCATGCCAGGAGTCCGATGCGGGACTCAATCCCGGGACTCCAGGATCATGCCCTGAGCCGAAGGCAGGCGCCAAACCGCTGAGCCACCCAGGGACCTGGTCATTTCTTTGGATGACAATTTTACTACTGGGTCTCTGTGTGCATGTAATTAAACTTTGGGTTTTTTTTTTCTCTTGTTGATCTCTCTCATGTCAATTTAATTTAGTCCAGTGAAAACTTTGAAGAGTAAAAGAAAAATTTCCTCTCCAATACTCCCATCATCTTCCTCCACATTAACAAAATACAGATTGAAATTTACAGTTGCTTACACTTTTCCTCAAAATAGGAAGAGGATTGAGTGTTCTGATTAATAGTGTCTTCATTTCATTTTCAGGTTCTTCTCTCATGGAGGAAAATAAACAGGAATGGTGATCTTATCAACCATGGTTTCAGTAAGCAGAGCTACACTGTCGTTAGGAAGGTGTCATTAATATACTGCTAATGAGTAACAAAATCCTTGTCGGTTCCATAGTGAAAATGTGCTTGGTTCTAGTTCTTATTAATAGGAGTAGTCCTGGTTTTGATTTATTTTGTGTTTGTATCACCCTATGTCTCCAGCCTCAAGATTGTCCCTCTTTCAACTCTTGAAACGTAGAAAGAGCACATTCCTGCCTTAGCCCCTCAATTCCTGTTCCTCCTCCTCAGAAATTAATTTCCACTCATTCAGCTCAGGGCTGGCTCCTATTATTGGCTTATCACCTCTTCAGTAAAAGTGTCACCTCCTCACCTTTTTGATTATCCTATTATATGAACCCCTCTCTTTTTTTAAGTCATAACATTCTGATCTTTTCCTTCAAAACATTTATTACACAGGTGTAATTATCATATGCATGCATGCTTATTATCTGCCTCTCCCAGTGTTGTATCAACCCCAAGAAGAAATGAAGTGGTTTTTTTTTTTTAATCAATGCTTGTTCACTAAACATGTAAGATAAAGAGCATTGTTGAGAAGGTTCCAGTCTTCTATCATCTTTATTCCTCTTACCCTAATGATCACATTACATTTTCTTTAAGGATCTTTCATGCTAAAAAAAAAAAAAAAAAAGGATCTTTCATGCTTATCTCTTCCTTGCCTTGTCCATGACCAGCAGCCCATGTCAGGCCCCTACACTCTAGACTTCATACCATGTCCTTTGGTCTCAATACCCTCTACTAGGTTTTACCATCGGACCATTTTCCTAAATTACCACCTTTATCATATTGTTCCTGTTTTTTTTTTAAGATTTATTTATTTATTTATTTATTTATGAGAGACAATGAGAGAGAGAGAGAGAGAGAGAGAAGAGAGAGAGAGAGGCAGAGACACAAGCAGAGGGAGAAGTAGGCTCTTCGCAGAAGCCTGATGTGGGACTCGATCCCAGATCCCAGGATCATGACCTGAGTCAAAGGCAGCCACCCAACCACTGAGCCACCCAGATGTCCCATGCTATTCCTATTTTAAAGTCTGTATGTCAAATCCTAATTTGTGTCCAGTGCCAAGGTTTTCCTCTGAGGAACCCATCTTAGCCACCTAAATTTCCTTTCTCTTCATTCTTCCCAAACTCTGGTCTTGCCATGCTATTCCCCTTGGTCATTCAAAATGAGATATGCTATAAATGTAAAATACCCATTGGGCTTTGAAGACTTAGTACAAAATAAAGAATGTAAACTATTTTGATGATTTTTATATCAATTATACGTTAAAGTGATAATATTTTGGATATACTAAGTTAAATATATCAGTAAAATTAATTTTGTCTGTATACTATATTTCATCTATATATTTCCTGTATAGAATTTCATAATTGAACACATTTATTTGTTTTTCCTTCAGTTTTACTGACATACTATTTGTTCCTTTTTAAATATGGTTATTGGAAAATATAGAATCGCCCATATGGCTCGTATTGGTGGCTCACATTATTTATCTATTGGACAACCTCACTGGCTTTTTCTCCTGTGTCTTGCCCTGTTACTGTCCTTTTTCTTGAGATGTGCGATTTCCTCATGTAATTTAAGATCCCTAGTAGGCCTAGCTAGGGCTGGGCACAGTGATAGGATTCACAGGGACAGCTTCCTCCCACAGGATATTGCTAAGAAAGATCACAAATTGTCTTCTCAGAGCATGAGAGCTATAAAAGACATTCTGATGCTGAGCCCAGGCAAGTGCAGCATACACATGCAGTTCTCAGCACAGGAGACTAAAGCCCACAGTTCCTGAGGCTCAGTGTTATAACACTCCTTATAGCTGCTGACACCCCTGAGGCCATTAACATAATTTCAAGGGGCTCTTAACCAGTCCATTGTTTCTCAGGATTATTCAAAAGTTAATAGAAGACAACACAGTCGGGGTATCCCAGCTTGTTTTATCTAGGGATTAATAAAACTTTCTGTTAAGACATTGTAAAACAAGCTTTTTAATACTGTTGTCCAGGCTTTGTGTTCATCAAGGTTTAATAGGAGAAATAATAGAACATTTTACTAATACAGTTATGATACAGACCAGTCCTATCAAATAGAACTTTCTCTGATGATGGAAAGTTTCTTTTTTTTTTTTTTTAAAGATTTTATTTATTTATTCATGATAGTCACACAGAGAGAGACAGAGAGAGGCAGAGACACAGGCAGAGGGAGAAGCAGGCTCCATGCAGGGAGCCCGACGTGGGATTCGATCCCGGGTCTCCAGGATCACGCCCGGGGCCAAAGGCAGGCGCCAAACCGCTGCGCCACCCAGGGATCCCCTGATGGAAAGTTTCAATATGGTAAGTGCTAGCAATATGTGGCCATAAATTATAATAAATTTACATTTACATGAAAATACACACATGGGTCCCGTGGCTAGATTTTATATAGTGCCATTCTATTCCATGTTATTCTAAAAAAATGTTTCTTTTCCTTCTAAAAGTAAGGAGATCATGAAGAATCACTGGAATAACAACAAATCTGTACCATTTCCATTCTAGTTGATACTCTTTATGTTTCATTAAATTAAAAATTAACATTATTAAATTTATTTTCCTATGCTTGAAGACCTCTAACATTTTTTTCCTGTGACAATGAAACTAAATTTCACTAGATGATATACTAAGTGAAATTGATTTTATCTACATATTGGGTAATAGATGCAGGACTGTCAATGTTTACTGTCTGCTACTTGAGATAACAGCGAACAGCAATCTGAGTTGACAGACAACGATTCCCTGGGAGGTGGGGAGCAGAGTGTGAAGGTGAAGCGCAGACATAGACAGGCTCTAGTGAAATGCTGCTTTCTGAATTTGCCATATCTTCCTCTTTCCTTTACTCCTCATTCTGCTTACCCCCATTTTAAAAATGGCCAAATATCTGAGGGAGGCACTGAGTCGATAATGATGATAAAGACGGTGATGATGATAATCATAGTACCAGAAGTAACCTGCCAACACAGTCCTCACTGTGTGGCAGGTACTAGCAAAGGGCTTTCCATGTTATCCTTTCTAACCCTCAGCGATCTTGGGTTGTTCTTGGTCGCAAGTGTGCAATGGGCCTTCTGGTTACTTCCTATTACGGCCCTGAAAGGAACAAAGGAGGGCTCTGGGCAGAACCCTTTATATCCAGCAACAGTGGGCTGTTAAGTTGCCAGACACAATACATATTGTCCTTACAACTGAAAGGCAGAAGGTCTGGGATTTAGGAACAGGACATACTCAGTGGCTCAGGGCAGCAGAAACCATAAAATTCCCCCCAGTGAAAACAGGGAGGAGGGCTGGTGCATCATTCCAAAAAGTAAAATCAAATCATGATTGTCACATGCTTTTTCTTAGTAACTTACAAATAAGAACATTTCAGGCAGCCTGGATGGCTCAGCGGTTTAGCGCCACCTTCAGCCCAGGGCCTGATCCTGGAGACTCAGGATCCAGTCCCATGTCAGGCTCCCTGCATGGAGCCAGCTTCTCCCTCTGCCTGTGTCTCTGCCTCTCTCTCTCTATCTCTCATGAATATATACATAAAATCTTAAAAATAAATAAATAAATAAATAAATAAATAAATAAATAAATAAATAAATAAGAACATTTCATCTGAGGTGGGAAATCAATCAAGGGAAGCCTCCACAACTCCCAAGCCACTACTTTTTGGGTCTGTCAATACTAAAAGAAGCAAACTATTTTGAAGTCATTAGCATATTGAATTTTATACCTTCAAATTTCATCTCTTTGTAAATAAAAACAAACAAAAATCAAGAAAAACTCCCACACAAACACAAAATATTAGTAACTAGACAAATACTATCATTTTTTTTCCCTCAATTTAAGCTTCAGACCGCAAATGTAAATGTTGGGAATAAGCCATTAGAGTAATATGTGAGTCTACTGGTAGGAAGCCACCCCTAGCAACCAGAAACGTATGACTCCAGTCAGTTTATTCTAATGAGAACAGAGTCAATGTTGGAGAAAACAAAATAAACCTAAAATAAAAATATATTTATGAAGCAGCTTTAAGGCCATGAACTTAACCAGATTAGCATTACTAATGAATTCATTTTCTTATGCGTAATATAGGGTTAAAGAAAAGAAATCTAAGGAGGAAAAGTTAAGAACCTGAAATTTTGAAGCAAGCCAACATTTGAAACTCTGTTAACTCATGGAGAAAAGTGGGAAATATATAAAATATTCCTAGCCTTTTCTTTAACTCCTCTCTCCACTAACACATACGCTATCCTCCTCCTACAATCTCGTTGGTTCTTTACCAGGGTTATTTTGTTCCTCAGTGGATATTTAGAATGTCATTTAACACCTACAGTGCACACTGCACCCACAACAACACAGAATGACCCATCCCCCATGTCAGTAGAACCTCGGTGGACAATCCCTGCACCACAGGGACACAGCAGGGAACCGGTATTTCAGGAGGGGGATGAGATACAAGAGGTTTCAGGAAAGACCATCTGCTGCCTTGATTAATATGCTGTGTTTATGGCAGAGCCCATTTGGGTAAGCTGGTCAACCAGAATGAACTCTGCAATTTGTGACTTGAGAAAGAATATTTCAGATTGTGAAGCTACTGACCTGCTTACAAACATTAACATGCAACTTCCAGAACATTAAGACTCTCAGAAATAATTCGCAGTCTGTGGATCAATGTTTGTAAGAAGACTGTTGCTAACAAGAACAATACAGAACAGGGGCAGCCCCGGTGGCGCAGTGGTTTGGCGCCGCCTGCAGCCCAGGGCGTGATCCTGGAGACCCCGGATCAAGTCCCATGTCGGGCTCCCTGCATGGAGCCTGCTTCTCCCTCTGCCTGTGTCTCTGTCTCTGCCTCTCTCTCTCTCTCTGTCTCTATGAATAAATAAATTAAAAAAAATCTTTAAAAAAAAAATACAGAACAGGTTCCAAGCTATTTGAAACTGGAATACGTCTCATCCTATTTCTGCATGACATCATTTTCACATGGTAAACTTTGTCAAGAAAACGACTTTCCACATCTTTTAATGGTAATCATTTTGCAATAGATGTGTATCAAATCAGCACATTGCACACCTTCGACTCACATGAGGTTATGTGGCAATTATATGCCAATAAACCTGGGGAAAAAGAATTTTCCACGTTTATTTTAGAAGACAAATAGAGAAACAAATAGTTATTCTCATGGTTCTGAAGGTACACAATCCCACTCTGGAACGCCACTGACACTATACAGATAAACACAGGACACGTGACTATCATGCAACAGCAAGCCTCTCACTCTCTTTTCAAAGATTTATTTGAGGGCAGCCCAGGTGGCTCAGCAGTTTAGCACTGCCTTCAGCCCTGGGCGTGATCCTGGAGACCCAGGATCGAGTCTCACATCAGGCTCCCTGCATGGAGCCTGCTTCTCTCTCTGCCTGTGTCTCTGCCTCTCTCTCTCTCTGTATCTCTCATGAATAAATAAATAATTTTTTTTAAAAAAACAAAAATTTATTTGAGAGAGTGAGTGAGTGACCATGGATGAACAGAGAAGGGGGGATGAAGGGGCAAAGGGAGAAGGAGAGAGAATCTCAAGCAGACTCCAAGCTGAGCCTGGAGCTTGAGGTGGGGCTCAATCTCACGACCCTGAGATCATGACTTGAGCTGAAACCAAGTCGGACACTTAATGGACTATATCACTCAGGTGCCCCAACCTCTCACTCTCTTTAAGGCAGCAGTGTACTCACAGGCTTGGTTCCAGGTTTCGTTACGTGCAGCTGCAGGGCCTTCCTGGCATGAACGTGGGGATCTGGAATCTTCTCCAAAGTGACTTGCATGGAGAGGCTTGAAGAATGGCCCTCAGGCTACTCATCACTGCCATGTTTAGCTTGAAATCTTGATTGGGCCCCAAATAACTTGCAGGAACCTAATAACCTAGAAGCAGGAGGACAGAAGAGGAAAAGCTGTAAACAACTGAGACTGGCCATCAAGTGGAAACCTCTAAGCAGGACAACATTCAGACTATGAGTACACACGGTTGGGGGAGGGAGGAGGGCGGGCTGAGGGGGGAATGAGTCGGTAATCTACTCCTCTTCCTGAAACTCACTGGTCAACTCCAGGAGGATAGTCTCTTTAGCTGTGATGTCCACTTCCCACTCCTGCCTACACAGCAGCCACATGGACTGTTTCTTCCCTCTCCCGAAGCTCCCTCCAGCCTAAGGGCTTGTGCAGATGCTCCTCCTTCCCTGGACCACTTGTCCTCCATCTGCACCTGGTTAGTTCCTCCTCTCTCCTCAGGTGTTCCGCTCCAGCATCACTTCCTAGAACCTCCCCTGACCACGGGCTCAGCCCAGCGCCCTCTTCACCTCCCTCACGGTGCTTCTTGCAGTTGAACACCTCCTCAGGAACGTACATTGTGACGCCACCTCCCCAGCACCCCAGCCCCGTGGCAGTAAGGGCCGTGTCTGTCTCGGCCGCAGCCGCATCTCTTGGGGACACAGGGCCTGGCACATGATGGCCGCTCAGTGACCTGGGCACACTTCCTCGGTGATGGAGATGTGCATCCCGATTTCAAGGACTGCAAACTGTGAAGTGGTGGCCAGCATGTTCTTGGACAGTAGGAAGGGCTCTCCCTAGAGGCCACCATCACCCAGTTGTGGGGTTACTTATACTTCTGAAACACTTTTAAATGCTTGCCGTTTCAGACGAGGGCCTCGCATCCCCACCTCTCAGACGTGAAGGACCCCCAAAGTTCTCCCCGACCTGCAGGGGGAACACACCCAAAGATGAACCTAAGTTGGTCTCACAGGGATGGAAATTCTGCTGTAAATGCTTGTACTTCTGCGCTGATTGCTATTTCCTTTGTTCCAGGAACCATGCTGGGGGCTGGGATGCAAAGCAGAACAAGGCACGAACTGGACCCTCCACGTGTGCAATTCATTTCTCCCCCTTGGAGCCTCCTGAAATGCACATCATATGGCAAGGAAAACCATCCAGGACTCCTCAGGTTCTGCCTGTGGCCTACCAGAGACCTCTCAACTGTCTGGCTGTGGTGGCAGGCAAGCGGGGGCCCAAAGTCACATAACTGAAATTGAGGATGCACTGAACACACATGTCATTTACAGATCGGAACTTTTTTCTGCATATCATCTTTCTGAGAAAAGCGTAAGGTACAAAAAAAGCACATTATGATCCCCAGCAATGCTGAGCAAGGCAGAAAAGTTGATTTCATCCTCCTCTCTTCATGTATCTCACTGTTAATTGACTGTGAACCTGCTCTTCTCCCCTGTTTTGCTGCCTCAAACTTGCCAGTTCCAATCTAGAGGAAAGAGGGCTATACCCAAGCGCAAGGAGAAAGGAAAAAAAAAAAAAACAACACACCTGAGCTGTGTCCACTGAAAGCAGGAAGCAGAGTTACTTCCTATTATGGCCCTGAAAGGAACAAAGGAGGGCTCCGGACAGAACCCTTTATGACCAGCAACAAGCCATGTGTCGGGACTATTGCAAAGTAAAGGGTGATAAACAGCTAGCCTTGCAACCTGGTTCCACGCACTCTATGGTATACATCACTTTGCCAATGAACACACTGAAGTATGTTAGCCAGTTGGGCTGCTCTACCAAAATGCCATAGACTGAGTGGCTTAAACAACAGACAGTTACTTATTTTGCACAGTTCTAAGGGCTGGAAATCCAAGATCAACGTTCAGGCCAATTGGTTCCCGGGGAGAACCCACTTCATAGCTTGCTAGACAGCTACCTTCTCACCGAGTCCTTACATGATACACAGCAAGCTCTGGACTCTCCCTTTTCTTTAAGGACACTAATCCTATCATGTAGCACGATGACCTGATAACCCTAATTATGGTCACAAAGCCTCGTCTCCTGGCACCATTCGATTGGGTGTTAGCGCTTCAACAAGTGGAGATTCCTTTAACCATCCTTCATTCAATCCATCATTCTTTTATCTTTTCATTCACCAGGTCATCAATCAAACGTCTATTAAATACCAGACACTGTTCTAGGATCATTAGAGGAATAAAACAAAGGCTCTACTCTTGTGGAACTTACATTCCAGTAGGGGGAGCAGACAATAAATAGCAACGTAATACATACGTAAGTCAGCCATATAGACAATTAAATTACGTTCAAGGAAAAGTAGAGCAGGATAGAGTAAATTTGGAAGTGCCACTGGGAAAGGAGTGTTGCATTTAAAATAAACTGCTCAGGGACGGCTGGGTGGCTCAGTGGTTGAGTTTCTGCCTTTGGCTCGGTGTGATTCCAGCGTCCGGGATCCAGTCCTGCATCGGGCTCTCCACAGGGAACCTGCTTCTCCCTCTGCCTGTGTTTCTGCCTGTCTCTTTCATGAATAAATAAAATCTTTAAAAATAAATAAAATAAAGTCAACTGCTCAAAGGAGGCTTTATTGAAAATTGAGCTAAAGATTTAAGAAATGAAGGATTTAGTAATAAGGCTATCAGCAGGAAGGATACTCCAGGAAGAGGGAATTGCCTGTGCAAAGACTGAAGTGGGGACGTGTCTGGCAAATACAAAGGGATAGTAAGGTGGCCAGCATGGCAGGAATAGTGTACTAGGAGGAGGGTAGTAGGAGATAAGGTGGAGAGGTAATGCATGCCAGATTGTATAGATTTCTAGGCCACTGTAAAGGTTTTTTTCTCTAACTCAGGGTTTCTCAATCTTGACATTATTGACATTTGACCAGGTAACTCCGTGTTGAGGCTGTCCTATACACTGTAGGATGTCGAGCAGCATCCCTGGAGGGAATGAAAAGGGAAGTAGTTGTTGAAGAAGGCCCCGTGACTTTATGGCTGGATGATGCTGGTGGTAGAATGAGGATGACTGCCTGAAGAGGAACAAGCTGGCAAAAGGAGCAAGTGGGAAAGAAAGATGACAGTCTTCCTGCTAATTCTATGGATTTGAGGTCCAAGGGGACAGCAAGAGGAAAAATCTAGGAGAGTTGCCAGGGCAGCTCTGGTGCTCAGCAGAGAGCGTGAGGCTAGAGAGAGATTTTCATTCCCCAAATAGTCAAGAATAGTGCAGCTCTTTACTAAGACCCAGAAAGGAGGGTGGGTGTGGTGAACTTTGGTTCATTGTCAACTCCAAAGCAGGCTGAGAACAATGACAGTTCTCAGGGACCTGCAGGGGCAGGTTGTGGGGCAGCTTTTCTCACCAGAAATATTGGACTTCTCTCCATATTCCGGTAAGACTTTTAAATAGAGTGGAGATGGCCAGATTAGCAGTAAAGGACGAAGGGAAAGCAGAAAGTAATGTGGCTTTCAGTGGCTGACAGAAAATTAATTCCACCCAAATTAGTGGAATTCTTCGCTATCGTCCTGCATTTCTCAAGCTTTCGCAGCAAAATTAAATGAGAAGGAATTACACTGATAATAAAGAGTTTCCAACAACAACAACAAAGAGTTTCCAACAGCTTCAGCACAGTAGCTTTTAACTCATGCTACAAAAAAAGCAGAGCCACCAACAACGTTCATGTTTTGTGGGTTCTTTCCCTCCAGATCTGGGGCAGGGCAAAAAGGAAAAGGAGACAACTGAGTAGAGAAAACTCAGATATGCCCACCTGACAGAGCTAAGCTGATCCCCTGCCCTGGTGTGGCTGTGACTCTGCCCATAGCTTTTGGCATGGCCAAGGGGGGGAGAGCAAAGATGCAGATGTGAGTGAGTCCCAGGCTGCTGCGCCTGGGTTTCTGGAACTGCAACCCCCCACCTCCCAAAGTGTCTGGGACAGCTGATCTACCGTTAAATGGACAAGCTCCCAAGGGGATGTAGCTGCTTGGCGACCTTCACAGTGGAGTAACAGGGTCAGAGTAGGGAAAAAGCGATCTCCTGCTTCCTCCTCCCCGCTCTACAGAGAAGCCCGGCGGGGACTGCAGCCATCCTCGCGGAACCGCCAGCCTGTTGCAGCTTCAGGGCCCATCGCAGAGCATGGTCGTGAGGGGAAGAGGGCGGTCCTCTCTAATACGGCCACGCGTGCCCCCTACTCCTTATGCTGTAATCGCCGCCGGATCTTACCCGAAAGTTTCCCTGACCGCGGACCCCTCCGCTCTGCACCGAGGAGACTCATGCGCGCGGCCATCTTGGCTACGTCCGGTTACGATTCGCCACGCCCCTCACGCCGGGTACGTCATCTCGCTTAATTACGTCATGCCACGTCCCCGTCGCCCCGGCCCAGGTCTCAGACAAAGCAGTTTAAGTCCTTGGGCTCGCTCACCGCGTCGGAGCCAGAATCTGCTCTCCATGCACCCACAGCCTGGGTCTGCACCCGTTCTCTGCCCTGGCTACACCGCTACTGCTGTTGCTCCGGGCCTGAAGTTGCGGCCGCGCGCTTGCGCACTAACTTGGCCCCGCCTCTGCCTTCTGCCTGGACCCACCCCCGCTTCGAGCTGGCGCTACTCCGGGGCCCCGCCTCTCCACGGGTCTTCTCCACATCCTTGTTATCCCCGGGATCAAGCTCATTCCTCTGAACCCCTTGTGCCCACGTTCCTCCTTTCCAGTCTGGCAATTCCTCTGCCCTTTGCTCGAGCTCACCTCTTCCGCAGTCTCGGCCAACTCTGTCAGGCCCTTACAAGCGGTCATGCCCCCCCCCTTTCACGCACTAAGTCCACCTTTTTCAGGTTACGCCCCTGGGCCATGCCTAGGCCACGCCCTTCCCGACTGGGCCGTCGCAGACGCTCTTTCCCACGGTGTCCAGGCCCCGCCCCTCACGCCGGGTCACGTTCCTTCCCTGCTTTCCACGGGCCTACGTCATGGCCAATCCCAGCGCCCCGCGGCACGACGCGAAGATCCACATTGGCCGCGCCCCCGCAGCGTCTGCGCATTTGTGGCGATCAGTCGCGGCCGCTCCCTGGGTTCTCAGGACCTCCGGGTTTGCGTCGGCTACGACCGGGCCGCGCCTCCTGCTCTCCCTCTGCTGGCGGAGCTCGGCCCCGAGAAGCTGCTCAAGAGCGGGCGGGGCCCTTGTGTTTCCGGAGAAAACCGACCACGCCTTCGAGCTAGACGTCAGTGGCGTTTATAGTGAAACAGACCTTTGTATCTGTGATCTTCGTCTAAAAATAGACTTTGTTCATATTTCTCCCAGCTCCAAACCACAACTTCACGAGCAGAAACCGAATAGGTAACAACTAGGCACTGACTGGAACTGTGTTCCTACCAGGCTTCAACCAGCCTTAAATGCTAGGCATAAGCACACCCTACCTCCTGACATTTCCTTCAGGTGACTTTTTCTAAGCACCTGCTGCCCTCATGCTAGCTAGAGTCTGTCCAGACAGCACAACACTTAGACCCGTGTTTGCAGATCCCTGCCCTAGGATTAATCTTCTTTACTCCCTCCGTTTATAAGCCTGTGTCCACCAGAAAAATTGGAAAAGGTTACCACTTTTTTTTCTGTCCAGAAGTCTCTAAATAGGGCACTTCGGGAGGCAGGGCACTTACCATTAGCCATTCAGTTATTCAATTTTTAAAAAGATTTTATTTATTCATGAGAGACAGAGAAAGGCAGAGATAAGCTGAGGGAGAAGAAGGCTCCTCGCAGGGAGCCAGAAGCGGGACTCGATCCCCAGAATCCGGAATCATGCCCTGAGCCAAAGACTGATGCTCAACAGCTGAGCCACCCAGGTGTCCCCAGTTATTCATTCGTTTAAATCGTATTTATGGAGTACTAAATTCCAGTGACAACACAAACCTCAAGAACTTACAGGCTGAAGTTTTCCAACTTGGGTTTGGATGAGACAAGAATTGAGAAAGTTAAGGTGTGGTAAGGGGGTTGGAATAAGTGGACAAGGCCTTGGAAAGTGCTGCTTTCTTTTTGTAATTGAGGTATAACATTATATTAGTTTCAATTATACAGCGTAATGAGTTAGTATTTGTGTATATTGTGAAATGATCACAGTAAGTCTAGTTAGCATCCATCACAATCATAGTTTAAAATTTTTTTCCTGTGATGAGAACTTTTTAAGATTTACTCTTGACAAATTTCAAATATACAGTACAGTATTATTAATTATAGTTACCATTCTATACTTTACATCCCATGCATGATTTACTTATCTTATAACTGGAAGTTTGTACCTTTTGACCCCCTTTACCCATTTTGCTCACCCAACTCCCTGCCTTTGGCAACCAATAATTTGTTACAAGTTCAGTTTTCTGTTTTTGTTTGTTTTTCAGATTTCACATGTTAGTGAGATCTTACCGTATTTGTCTGACTTATTTCACGTAGCATAATGCCCTCCAGGTCCCTCAGGTTTTGTTTTTTCTGTTTTAAAGATTTTATTTATTTATTCATGACACACACACACACACACACACACACACACACACACACAGAGAGGGGGGGAGGCAGAGACACAGGCAGAGGGAGAAGCAGGCTCCATGCAGGGAGCCCGACGTGGGACTCGATCCCAAGTCTCCAGGATCAGGCCCTGGGCTGCAGGCGGCGCTAAACCGCTGAGCCACCTGGGCTGCCCTTGGTTTTGTTTTTTTAAGAAGCAGGTTTTCTTGATTTTCCAAGGGAAATCCTGATTCCTCATCATGATGGCACTAGGAATTAACTCGGAGACAAATGCCAAAAAGATTTTTATGTAGATCCCCTAAATGTAAACTGTTGCCCAGCATCACAAAGTATTGAATCAATTCTATGAACCGTCCCAACTTTTTTGTTCATTTGACATCACAGGCCCTCAGTGGTATGGCTTTATTCAGGGCAACATTTAGATCATTATTCCCCATGATGGCGAGTAAGTTTCAATTTGTCACCTGACTAAATAACTGTTAGGAAGCTTTATGGCTGAGTACACAATCAAAAGGAACAAGTTCTGTAGTAGATTAACAACGTCTGTCGTGGGCAGGATGCTTGAGTGGCTGCAACAACCTATCTGTCATCTTTGACTTGTGATAGAAGTATTGCATCCATATCTTTTAGGCAGTCCTCATAAACAACATTTCTTACTATAAGCTATTCACGATTTTCAGACAGTAAAAGGGTCAGGATCATTGTTGCTGGTCAGAATTTAAGGGCAGAGATTTTGACATGTTGGTTAATTCATATGCTTTGTATATCAATTAGAATGAGGATAGCTCAAGATTCTGTTATGAGAATGAGAGCATCTAACCTGAAAGGTACATGGCCCAATGGTCCCTCCACCTTTCTATATAGGTTGGCAAAGGAAGTACCCATAGTGAGGGCTAAATGTGACTAGGTGGCACTAACTGGAAACCAAATGGAAGGTGGAAAATAGAAGGTGGAAAATACTACTCCATAGAGCATGGCTGTAATAATTTTGGAAAAAATTATAACGTGCCTAAACCATGAGAAAACTCTTAATATGCCACCCAAGCAACATTGGAAAGAGTTAGATCTAGGAAGAAATATCAATAAGATCTTGCTTTTACTACCTGAGACTATTTATTTGTTTATTAAGATTTTATTTATTTCATGAGAGAGACAGAGAGGCAGAGACATAGGCAGAGGGAGAAGCAGGCTCCCCATGGGGAGCCTGATGTGGAACTCGATCCCAGGACCCCAGGATCATGACTGAGCCACCCAGGTGCCCCCTGAGACTGATTTTAATGCATTGATCTTCATGCATAAGATGAGACACACAAACCCACATGCGTTCCATTTAAGAAACTGTCCTTTAAATTCTTAAGAATATAAAGTAGGCAGAATTACACTCACTCAGCTTGTCTAAATTAATCTTTATTTCTAAACAGTAGTGATTAACTTTCTCTGAACTAGAAAAATGTTACCCTGTGAATAAAAAGACTAAGTTCATAATGGTTATGGCTGTTGATTAACCTACAAAATTTGATGAGCCTTCCAAATACTGTAGCTTCAGATTTCTTTTCATCTTAAGAAGGGCATAGGTATGGAAGTGGAGATACAAATATTCCAAAGCCAACTGTTCCTTGTTTAGCAGATACTAGAAGTTGTTTTTCTCTGACTAGGAAAGAAAACAATTTGCAGTGTACCTCATGATTTTTTACATCTGCATTCTTGAGCTTCTTCAAATGTTAGTTTATGATTCAAATAAGTAAATTCAGTTCTGTTAAGTTATCAAATACAGCCCATGAGAAATGTAAAAAAAATTTTAAAGATTTTATTTATTCATGAAAGAGAGAGAGAGAGGCAGAGACACAGGCAGATGGAGAAGCAGGCTCCATGCAGGGAGCCCATTGCAGGACTCAATCCCGCGACTCCAAGATCATGCCCTGGGCTGAAGGCAGGTGCTAAACCACTGAGCCACCCAGGGATTCCTGAGAAATGCAAAATTAAACCATATATAGTCCTTGCTCTCCAGAAACTTAAAATTTGTAGACACAGAAGTAAATCATGTTGACAATAGGTGCATGTACAGATGTGAACAAAATGCTATGGGAACTCAGGAGAGAGAATAAAAAGTTAGTGGATCAGACAAATGTAAAACAAATAACAAAAACAACAAAAGAAAGTTTTCTCAAAGGAGGTGATATTTGAGATAGACCTGGAACAATAAGACGTTTAAAGGTAAAAAATGAAAGTTCATCATATTGAACTGGAAACAGTGTGAAAGGAAACACACAAAGGACAGAGGTGGGATGAGTCTCACTTGCAGGGACTGGCAGGTCAGAGGGATGGAGGAGGGGCCATGAGTGTAGGTGCATCTGAAAAGCCAAATTGGATTCAGATCTTAGAGGCCAAAGAGTTTGAATTCCCTGACATAGGCCCTGGGGTGCTGAGAAGATTTCAAGTGGGAATGGCTTCAATGTAAATGACAGAAGAAGAAAGACAGTGGAAGGTAGAAACAGCATGCAATTAGAGTGAGTTTTACATGTGCCTATACTTACTAAGCATCAGCTGTTGGATTGGCAGCCCATATGTGCCCAGTGCTCCAGCAACCAGGCATTTATTCTCATTAGCCATCTTAGTAATAAGATAAATGAGTTTATTTTAATAATAATTTCAGAATATGGAACAAATGATGTTAACATAAGTATGTTTGATTTTTACATACACACACACACACACACACACACACACGATTCCCTTATAGCTTTTGTTTTTCCTTTTGTGAGTTACTTCCATTAAACTCTAATACAGGGATCCCTGGGTGGCGCAGTGGTTTGGCGCCTGCCTTTGGCCCAGGGCACGATCCTGGAGACCCAGGATCGAATCCCACGTCGGGCTCCCGGTGCATGGAGCCTGCTTCTCCCTCGGCCTGTGTCTCTGTCTCTCTCTGTCTCTCTGTGTGACTAACATAAAAAAAAAAAAAAACAAAACTCTAATACAGGGAGAGAAAAGTTACCAGATGAAGGCTTAAATAATGTTTCTGAAATTTGCAAGATGTTTACCAATATCTCTGGCCTCTACTCACTAGATGTCAGTAACAACCCTCTCCAATTCATGACAACTGAAAATGTCTCCAGACATTACCAAAATGTCTTCTGGAGGAAAAAATACAGCTTTCCACCCCCCCAATTTTAAGAACCACAAAGTTAAAATATAATATTTTTCACTATAGACAAAAATATATCTTCCCAAGCATCTTAATGCTGACAATTTGAAAAGAATAAAATAATTTTCTTACCTCCTAATTATATTGAAAATTAGACTAATTACTACAAACGTCTTGACATGGTTTATTATATGGTTCATCAATTTTATTCCAATTTAAATGATAAAGGGCCATATTCCAAATTCTACAAATTCTATTGTGCAAAATTGAATGGAACCATTAGTTTGAAAAGTGCAAGCTTTTATGTTATAAAAAATTTGGGGGGGGGGGGTAACCTGGGTGGCTCAGTCGGTTAAGCATCTGCCTCCGTCAGCTCAGATCATGATCTCAGGGTCCTGGGATCCCTGTTCAGCAGGAAGTATGCTTCTCCATTTCCCCCTACTTATGTGTATTCTCTCTCTCTCAAATAAATAAATAAAATCTTTAAAAAAATTTATGGGTTCAGCTATTAGAGGATTTTTTATATTTTTATTATGTCACAGCTAAATACATTTCCCAAAATCCAGTAAAAATATACAGAGTAAAGTTACATTTGAAATGATTTCACAGTTTACTGGTTTTAGATATTCCAGGTTTACAAAATACATATTTATGACAATGAAATGGAATAATCAGGGTCAAAATTTATTTTATTTTTTTTCAGGGTCAAAATTTAAAAGCAACATTGATTGATTGCAAGTAAATGGAGTATTCATATGCCCACATGCTTTTACAACTCTGATGAACTCTAAAAGGCATCTTGCGTGAATCAAAAGAGTGACACACGTGTTTTCTTTTTGTGTGATCTCATATTTAATTTACCCTCCAGGGCAGTAGATCAATAGTTATGTGCTGAGAAACTGCTTTTCAGTAGTGTTGTAGAGTATGAAAAAACACGGAGAAATCAATTTCTTTTTCCTGTCTCAGGAGACTCAGTGCCTTTTGTATTGCTCATGGCAACAGTAATCTCAACTTTTTATCTTTGTTCTCTAAACTCTGTTGGAAGTAAATAGTAACATGTTCAGAATGATTGAAACTGCTTTACTTGTCATCGTTACCACTGTTACTGATAAATTCTGAACCTCCTATATGTGAAATTGCAGAAATGAACATTGTATGAAGCAAGTTTGGTATGAAGTCTCTGGAGGTTTAATGCTTAAAATTCGGTGTGAAAATAAAGAGCAAGTTTGTGCAAGACTTTTAAAAGTGGAGGAAATCCCCAGTATGTTAAGAGGTAAGAAAAGTAGTATCTAGTTCTGTGTTCCACCTATCTTATAGAGCTATCAAGCTCTTTGATAAGTTTTAGCTGTTCTAAGTGACCCCATACCTTGCAAGAGTTTTCATATTTTTAAAAAGATTTTATTTATTTATTCATGAGAGGCACAGAGAGAGAGAGAGAGGCAGAGGCACAGGCAGAGGGAGAAGCAGGCTCCATGCAGGGAGCCTGACGTGGGACTCGATCCCGGGACTCCAGGATTATGCCCCGGGCGGAGGGCAGGCGCTAAACTGCTGAGCTCCCAGGGATCCCTGAGTTTTCATATTTTAAGTTGAGTCATTGACAGTGTCTTATTTTATTGTCACACTTTTTCTAGTCACCTGACAGGATTATAAAAGTTGATATTTTTCATCATTGTATTTTCGGCTGCTATTAATTTTGCTACTGTCAAATACTTTTCTTTTTTTTTTAATTTTTATTTATTTATGATAGTCACAGAGAGAGAGAGAGAGAGAGGCAGAGACACAGGCAGAGGAAGAAGCAGGCTCCATGCACCGGGAGCCCGACGTGGGACTCGATCCCGGGTCTCCAGGATCGCGCCCTGGGCCAAAGGCAGGCGCCAAACCGCTGCGCCACCCAGGGATCCCTGTCAAATACTTTTCTAAGCAAACATTGGGATATAGGAAAATTGAAGTTATAATTACAGGCTACTTAGAAAATAAGTATGAGTTCACTGTACATCTCTATTTTTTATGTCAGGTGGCCAGAACAATACTCCAAGGAAAAATCATAGCCATAAATATTTTCATTATTAACTGAGAAAGACTAAATATACATAAGCCTATTTGTCAACCCAGGAGTTATAAGAAGAACAAGAAAACCAGCATAATGACAACAGGAATAAGGATTTAATAAATAAAAATAAGATTGATGACTCAGAAAGTAGAAAAAAAAGACTTGAAAATTAAGGTCTAGATCTTATTCTTTGGTTAAGCAACAAAACTAGACAAACCTCTGGCAAGAATAATGGAAAATGAGAAAAAATTAATATGAATACTAGAAAATACAAAGGGAATATAGCAATGAATATAGATACTTGATGGGAAATACTGTATAAAGTCCATGAGAATACTGGAAAATCTTGATGAAATAATGATTTTCTTGGAAATTGTGAACAGTCAGAATGGACTCGGAAACATAGAACCTGCAGTAAATGACAATATAAGAAATAGCAGTTTTGAAAGAACTCTTCCCCCCAAATATGTATGATCCAGATTCTTCAACTCTGCATTTCTTCTGCAATTTTCTTCTACATTTTAAAGTATTTGCAAACATAGACGATGTTAGAAATCTTTGTATACCATTTTCAAGATGGTAATATAAAGGCCAGGAAAAAAAAATGAACTTCAAGAATCAGAACTTGAAAAGGAACCTAAATGATATTCTTCTATAAAAATAGGTTTAAAAACCTAAGGAAACACAGCAGTTAAGGCCAGAGGCATGTTAAAAATTATCAAACTGAGCTTATCTAAGGGTTGGATCAATGTAAAGGCATTTATTAGTAAAATGCACCAAATCATAAGATCTCTAGGATCATATTGATAGACACTGAAAGAGCAATTGATAAAATTCAACATGAATTCTTGATAAAAAGGATTTTTGTAAACTAGAGATAATAGGAGACTTTCTGTCTCACAACACATGAAGTTTAAAGTGACCCACCAGATCATGTGGAAAAGCAGCAGTCCCATTAGAGTAAGGAAAACAAGGGTCTGTGTTATTCTGCCATTACTATGCTGACAGTGCTGCTACAATGAGACAAAACAACAGCATCACACAAGAACGGGCAAGAAGATCCAAGGCTGAGGCAGGTGTGTTTCAGCTCTCAGGATGTATTACCACTGGTCATTCATACCAGCGGTATTACGGATATTTTGTATTTTTTCTCTTTGGGCTTCTCTGTGTTTCCTGTACAGAACTTCTATTGCTCTTTTTTCCTGTCTTTTTTTTTCTCTGTCATTTTTCAAATAAGACAACAAACATCAATAAAGTATAGACTAGAGGAAGTAAAGGATAGCGTAGGGAATGTAGTCAATAAAATGGTAATAACTGTGTGGTGACAGATGGCAACTACACTTATTGTGGTGAGCATTTGTAATGTATATAAACGTATATAAATGTAACATTCTTTGATACAACTCAAATTCATATAATGTATGTTCATTATATTTTAGTTAGGACAAATTTTAAAAATCATATTAAGCACTAATAGAGGGCCTGGCACATATAAATTGTTTAATGGTTAATTGTATTTTGAAAAGAGAGAGAAATCATAATCAAAAGGAAAGAGACTTCCTTTGCTTGTCAAAGAATGGCTTAACTATAATTCAGCATTTTACTGTCTTCAATCCTAGTCACATAACTGATTAAGAGCAAGAAAAATGTTTGATACTTTTATGAAGTTTAAGGCTAGAAGGAGGCTGAATCACATTTGTTTCTAATATAGCTTTGTTCCCTGATGCAAATAATTAGCTTTGTTATAATTTCCAACTACTGGCTTTTGCTTCCCATAAGGATTTTATCTAGTCTAACATTTCCCAAAATAATTTCATCTAGTCTGACTTCGTTTTCAGGGGTAAGTTATGTGAGCTCTCCCTTCTGGGAAATTCCCACTTCACCTGATAGTGAAATTGCTAGAATGATGGGCCTAAGTTTTGGCCACCTCTCCCTCTAATCCAACTTTTCCTGACCCTGTACCCTTGCCACCAAGATGAGGGAGAGGAGAGAAGCTTCCTCAGGTGGACTTCCCAAACAGAAATGGGTCCTCTCTGCTAAAATATCACCCCAGCTAGGAGGGGGAAATGACAGGACTCTCAAAGTGTTGCAGAAGTGTAGTTGTTGATCTTTTTCTCACGGCTGCTTTGAAAATTCAAGTTTTCTATTTAACATCAGGGTCACCCAATCTCATTTTTTTCCATTCTGGTTTTTAAGCAACAAGGTGGAATTTGGGGACTGAATTCAGGAAGAGGCAGTGTGGTAGAGAGGAAAGCCCTGACATCCACTGCCTGGGGGGGCTTGGCTTCTATTGGCATCCATAGAATGCCCACTAGGGGAGACTGTCTTCTGCTCATTATGGTAATCCTCAGAGCATCTCTGAGGCTTTGCTGCAATTTCAGTTTTGACCAATGATGACCAGTGAAGACCCGTGCAGTTCAGTGTGGTGGAGACAGGGTTCAAGTGACACCCCTTCCCTTCCTCCCATTGCCACCAATGCCTTAAACACCAGATCCTCAGTTCCCTCATGTGTAAGATATTATAACAACAGCAACTGTGAAGGTGCCATGTTGAGGGTGAGAGAAATAATCCAGTAGATCTAGTTCGTGGCAGGAAACTCTTAATGACTGTGTTCTAGCAACACTGACTAATGTAGTTGCTAGTCACATGTTTCTGTATAAATTAAATTAATAGAACATTTCATTTCTCATCAGCACTAGCCCCCCTTTCAAGTGGTCAATAGCTACCTATGTCTGGTGGCTACCGTGTTGGATAGTGCAGATGTAGAACATTTGTATCATCACAGAATGCTCCATTGGACAGCACTGTTCTGTATCATGAACTTTGAATTTACACCACCACCAGAGCTTAGGGCTGACCAAAAGGATTCCCTTTGAAGTGGAAGCACTCCCCGGATGTTTATCTGTGCAGGTGAGAGTCAGGTGAGGCCCTTGGAAGGGCATCCTTTGTTCACCAGAGATAGAAAGGGGTGATGTTTGTTTTCCAAATTAAGATAGCCTATCTAGGAGCCAGCTATCTTAGCTCTGAAAAGATGGAAAGTTGGAGCGAAGGGAAACGTCTAGAGAGGGCTCTGTTCTTTCCACAGTGCCCTCAGCCCGGCAACGACAGGAGGGGCGGGAGAGGATTCTGGCTTTGAGTCAGCAGAGGAAACATTCTCTGGAGGTAGAGTTCAGAAAGGACAACTAATCTGTTTTCCAAATAGATTTTCGTAAATAACTGACAGGAGATGGGCTGCTTCTATCTAAGTATTAACCCAAATAATGGGGTTTAATCATTAAACCTTCTAGGTGGTGGCTTTCTTGTTTCTCTGATATTCTAATCCGGGTCACAGAATGGCTAAGGCAGCTTTAAGGGAGCGTGGATTTTCCCCCGCTTCCTTTGCCTTGTGTTTTGCCTTCTGAAACAATGTTGCGCCTGCTCTTTGTCCTGGTGCCAGCGATTCATGCTCAACTGTGTCAGCCAGGTAGGTAGCTGTGAAACTTAAAAATAGGGTAGCAGTTTTCTCAATGATTGACAAGCCTTTGACTGAAGGACCTCTTTATTTTTTCAAAATCTGCAGGCGTGTTGTGGCTTGAAAGTTGAGACTGACTGTTGTATGAGTTTGAAAGAAAAATCTAAACCATCTAAGGTGATTGTAGTTAAACGTTCAGTTTTGGGGGCAGTTTAACTGAAGTTCTGTGTTCTGTTGATCTGAGTCGGTTAAATGTTTGAACTTCATGTTTTGACAGATTTTTGTCATCACCTGCTCTTTTTTGTCTTTCTGGCAGATGCAGAGAATGCTTTTAAAGTAAGACTTAGTATCAGAACAGCTCTGGGAGATAAAGCAGTAAGTGGTGAACCTGCATGTTCATTTTTAATTTTGTTTGTTAATAACACCACTTTCTCTAGTGATGAGCCTCTGTTCAGTTATCTTGAACTCAGAGATTAATTCTAAAAACCTCAAATCTGACACTGTCTTAAAGTAAAAAAAAATATATAAAATGGAACTTGTTAAACAATGATTTTGCCTAAAGTCTTCAATCTGCAGTATGTGCTAGAAAATCTGTGAAGTTTTGTGTTACACAAAACAATTTGCCAAGGATGCCTGGGTGGCTGGGTGATTGAGCATCTGCCTTTGGCTCAGGTCATTATCTCTGGGTCCTGAGATCCAGTCCTGCATTGGACTCCCCGCAGGGAGCCTGCTTCTCCCTCTGCCTGTGTCTCTGCCTCTCTGTGTCTCTCATGAATAAATAAATAAAACCTTAAAAAAGAAAACAATCTGGTAAACTCGAACACTTCAGCCGGACATAGTGGAGCTGCAGGGCCCGAGTCGGGCACTCAGGTCTGGGCTGGGCTCTGCGCCTCACCATTGGCGTCATTTGGATCTTGTCTCAGTTTTCTAGTCAGTGAAAAGATGGCACGATTTCACCCATATCAGATTTTTCATAGGATGAAAAGTTTCTAGTTCTTTTTTAAAAGATGTTATTTGTTTATTCATGAAAGACACAGAGAAAGAGGCAGAGACATAGGGAGAGAGAGAGGCAGGCTCTCTGTGGGGAGCCTGATGTGGGACTTGACCCCAGGACCCCAGGATCACAACCTCAGCCAAAAGCAGACGCTCAACTGCTGAGCCACCCAGGTGCCCTGAAAAGTTGCTAGTTTTAATGTGAAGTTTCTTCCATTTTTCTCAAAGTAACAACATGAAATATGTGCTTATGAAATTGAAGTTAAAAAAATACTCATAAGGCACATGTAGCTATAAGAACAGGATGGCCTGTCAAGTTAAGATGATTTGTGTAATCCTAGTTTTAGTATTTTCATGTGGTCTGTGAAAATTTTCTGCAATAGAAGGCGATATTAAGATGCGTCAGGGTAGAAGCAATAAGAGAGTGCTAAGAGAACTTAGAGGTACGTATTGTCTCTGCAGGCCAAATCAAAAACATATTATTTTATTCATTCAGTGACTAATGATCATTATAACAGCCAGCATTTATTGAGAACTTAGTTTACTTTCCAGCAAGGACCCTTCTGAGCACTTTACTCACGTCAATTCACGTAACCCCCACAACAACCTTTTGAGAAAGGTAGTATGGGCATTCCCACTCTCCTCGAGTACATGAGAAAACCAAGGTACAAAGAAATTAAGCAACCTGCTCAGGATCTCAAGTCAGCAAGTGACAGAGATGAGATTTGAACCCACGCAGTCTGACTGTTGAATCTACTCTTCCTACCGGAGTGTAGTTACTTATCCCGGGATCCTCCGAGGGCAGGCACCGTGCTGGATGCTGAGGACGCAACGGCAGATAAATCAGTCTTGTCCTTGCCCCTGTGGAGCTTATGGTATTGGGAGGATTGACTGTTCATTAAACATTCAGTAAATGAAATGTGCAGTCTTGACCAGTATCACAGGAAGGAGAAATATGTGGGGGCTTTGGCCTTGTTGAGGGCCTTAGTACTTGGCATTTGCTATGAGGTCTAAAGCATGAGTGGAGGTGTGCTGGAAAATAAAAGAAAAAGGGACAGAGGGGACAGAACATGCAAAGGCTTATTACAGGAAGGAACTTGGTGAGAGGAGGGAATGGAAGGAAGGCTGAGGTCTCTGCAACTGGAGCAGTGAGGTAGAGCATGGCATGTGATGAGCTCGGGTAGAAAGGAGAGATTGGGTTAAAGAATATGTAACCTGTGTTAGGAAGTTTTGCTATTACTTTAAAGCAAGTGGGAGTTTTATGGAAAAGATGTTATGATAGAATTAGTGCTTAGAAAACACTCTGGTCACAGTGTGGCAGGCAGATTAGAAGGGACAAAAGTAGAAAGAAAGGGAGAAAGGAGTCATCAAGGATGACACTTTAGTTTCTAATTATGCAACTGAATGGGTGATGACCCACTTGTGAGTCAGGGAAGCAGGTATAGACAAGAAAATCATGGCTGTAATTTTGGACTTGTTGAGTGTGAGGTATTATTGAATAGGCGAGGACAGGATGGGCTTGAGATATACATTCCTGGGTCATTTGCATTACGGTGATATTGGAAGCATGGAGTAGATGGCGGTCTGAGGGAGAAAGGACAGTGACAGGGGTAAATCTAGCATAGCGCTTTGCGGTTCTCTAAAACTTGAAGCCCTTATACAAGAGGATGAGCCTACAAAGGGGGCAAAATGGCAGGAGGAAAACCAGAATGTGTATCACAAAAGTGATGTTAACTTCAAGTTAAAGGAAGTGTTCAAGAGCATCAAATGCTGCTGACAGATCAAGCAAGATGAGACTGAAAGGCACTCACTGTGTTGAGTCATGTGGAGGTTACTGGTATCTCTGTGGAGTGGTCGGACTGGAAAGCGGATGATGGAGGGAGTTAAGAATAAGTGGGAGGTGAACAGGTAAAGATGCAAGTATGACAACTCCTTTGAAGATATTGGCTGTGGAGGGCAGGAGAGAGGTGGCAGTAGGTGGAGGAAGAAGGATTGAGGAAAGTGATTTGGTTTTGGTGTTCTAATGGGAAGGCTTGAGCATGGCTAAAAGTCAAAGTCCAGTGTATAGAGGAGAGGGGAAACTGATATCATTTAGATCCTGAGAAGGGCAGAGGGAAGTGTTCCTTTTTTTTTTTTTAATATTCTACAAGCTCTTTTTTTTTTTAAGATTTTATTAATTTATTCATGAGAGACACACAGAGAGAGGCAGAGACACAGGCAGAGGGAGAACCAGGCTCCATGCAGGGAACCCGATGGTGGGACTCAATCCTTGGACTCTGGGATCATGCCCAGAGCCGAAGGCAGATGCTCAACCCTGAGCCACTCGGGCATCCCAGGAAGTGTTCCTAATACAGGTGGATGGAATAGCCATTGACAGGAAGAGAAATGCAACATTCAGCCTTTTGGGGGAAGATGTGGATAACATGAGCCTATAGAGGAAGTTTTTTTTGTTTGGTGTCAGGAGGATGGGGGAGTTTAAATTGATGACTTGAGGAAAATTATAAGAGCATCTAGTGAGTATGAAGTGTAAGGGAAAGCACTGAGTTTGGTTGGGGAGAGGGGAGCTGAAGGAGGTTTGAAACAGTCATTGTGAACCGAGAGAGAGAGAGAGAGAGAGAGAGAGAGAGAGAGAGAGAGAACTGACAGAGACCTAAGGGGTTCCCAACCAATTTGGAAGTAGGTCATCATTAACTTAGAGTTAAACCCTGTTATGGGACTTTCTCTAGTTATACTTGATTACTCACCTAAAATATGTGCTCAGTCACATTAGTTTGCTAGTCTTGCTATCACAAAGTACCATGAAGTGAGTGGGCTAAACAATAGAAATTTATTTTCTTTTAATTCTGGAGGTTAGCAGTCCAAGATCAGGATATCAGCAGGGCTGGATCCTCTGGGGTCTGTGAGGGAAAGATCTGTTTCTGTCCTCTCCCTTTGGCTTGTAGATGGCTATTTTCTCTGTGTACCTTCACATTGTCTTCCCTCTATATGTGGCTATGTCCAGATTTCCTCTTCCTGCAAGGACACCAGTCCATACTGGATTAGGGTCTACCCTAGTGACCTCATTTAAACTTAATCACCTCTGTAAAGACACTATTTCCAAATACGATTACAGTCTAAGGTACTGGGAGTTAGGACTTCAACATATAAATTTTGGGGGGAGGGACACAAGTCAATCCACAATATGCACACACACTGAAGTTTCCAGCCAAGAAAATGGAAAGAAAAATTGTACCAATGTTAGCAAAGGATTGGAAGCTGAGAGAGGTAGTCAGTTTATGAGGGGAGAGAGTAAGGGAGGAAGGGAGCTGACTGTAGATGTCCTGGATACGATGTCCAAATGCCCTCTCTGTTGACTGGCTCTAATACTTCAGATTGTGAAGAAGATAATGCAAGGGAAAGTACACCACACTTGGAATGATAGAATGGCCAAGAAAGCCTATCCTGAAATTACCGTGACGTGATTTATCTTGATCTCTAGTCTTCAGTGTATGAGAAAGAGAAAGGGGGGCGGGCAGGCACTGAATACCACCACTGTGGTCACAATTAGATTCCAATGGGCCATTTTTTATCCTATGCCTCTTACATTTTCTATTCTACTTCTCTTTTAGTATGTCTGGGATACAAATGAGGAATATCTTTTCAAAGCAATGGTGGCTTTCTCCATGAGAAAAGTTCCCAACAGAGAAACAACAGAGTAAGTAAACAGTAAAGAATCTTAATTGGCTATTTGCAGTATTATTTGAGACCTGCATTAATTCAAAATTCTATCTTGAAAATAATTAACCTAATTTTTAGAAAGGATCCACATTGTAACATTTAGAAAACCTTTTGTAATTTAGCTTACCTTACAGTTTATATTATGTTCCAACAATGCTGTGTTCAATAGGCACTATGATGATAAAATTTTTTAGATGTAGTCATATGTCATAAGTTTGTTCTACATTCCTTTTATGTACATACACTTTCTCTTGTAGACAGGTAGCTAGAATTCTGCTCTCATTGTGTTAGTTTGCTAGGGCTGCTGTAACAAAATACCACACACCGGGTGGCTTAAATAACACACACCTATTTCTCTCAGTTCTGGAGGCTGCGAGGCCAGGATCAAGGTGCCGGCAAAGTAGGTTTCATTCTGAGGCTTTTTCTCTTGCCTTGCAGACGCCACTAGAACTGGGTTCTCACAAGACCTCTTCCTTGTTGAGGGGGGGTGGAAGGGTGGGAGGGACCTCTCTGGTGTCTCTTCTAATGACAATACTAATGCCACCAGGGCTCCACCCTTATGATGACATTTAACTGTAATTATCTCCTCATTGGCTGTCTCCAAATACAGTCACATGAGGGGTTAGGGCTTCAACATAGGAATTTAGGGGGAGGGGGGCAAATCAGTCCATAGCACTCCTTTTAGAAACACATATGGATAGGTTCATCCCATTGTTGGCATCTCTCACAGCACTTTGGTGATTTTCTTAGGAGTGCTAATATAACTTTATACAGTTTTACATTTTTTCTATTCTACCAGAGGAATCCTCTCTATTTGTAATGTTTCCTTCTACCTCTATTTGTGATTCAGGTAACACGTCTGCTTTTTCTCTGTTTCTTCTCTCCTTCTTCCCCTTGAGAGGAGAAATGTTGGACCTGATTGGTGAGCTGAGAGGAGAAGCTCTCTGTGGGTTCCCCACTCTTCAGGAGCAGGCCTGCCCTCAGACAGCAGGCATTTTTCTGTGCTACTCCCTACACGAAGTACAGAGTCAGGCCCTCTGTGGGCAGGCCACGCAACTCTATGGCTGGATGTGCTATGTGTAGATGAGAACAGTTTCCATGGAGAGGTGCCACAGCATAAAGGGTGTTAAGTATCTTGCATATTATTGTAGCATATGTGATCTGTGCCCCCAGTTCAGCTCTATCTGGGACACTATAAATGGATTTATCTCCTTTCAGGATTTTTTATTTAATTAGGAAGAAAACGTTCCTTCTGATTAATAGTGCCCTCCAACCTGGCCTTTTATTTTGGTCTCCCATCTGCTCATTCTTTTGTCTTAATTCTGTAAAGATTCAGACCCTGACAAAGAGGATCACTATTTATTGGCCTTCCTCAAACTCATACACGGACTGTGAATATAAAGAATGAAACAGAACAGTAGTATTTGGGGAAGCAAAATAAACATATGATATATGTATTTGTGTATACACACATATATATTTTAAAATAATTCATATGTTCACATGATTCAAAAAATTAAAATAAGGAGGTATATAGTAAAACAAAATTGTGTCCAAGGTGAGCTCCATTCCTATTTTTTTCCATTCCTATTTTATAGTTTTAGAAAAAATGTATTTGTGTTTATCATATGCTATTTATTTATTTATTATTTTTTTATTGGAGTTTTATTTGCCAACATATAGCATAACACCCAGTGCTCATCCCGTCAAGTGCCCCCCTCAGTGCCCGTCACCCAGTCACCCCAACCCCACTCCCACCTCCCTTTTCACTACCTCTTGTTCATTTCCCAGAGTTAGGTGTCTCTCATGTTCTGTCTCCCTCACTGATATTTCCCACTCATTTTCTCTCCTTTCCCCTTTAAACCCTTTCACTATTTTTTATATTTCCCAAATGAATGAGACCATATAATGTTTGTGTTTCTCTGATTGACTTACTTCACTCAGCATAATACCCTCCAGTTCCATCCACGTCGAAGCAAATGGTGGGTATTTGTCGTTTCTAATGGCTGAGTGATATTCCATTGTATACATAGACCACAGCTTCCTTATCCATTCATCTTTCGATAGACACCGAGGCTCCTTGCATGGTTTGGCTATTGTGGACATTGCTGCTATAAACATTGGGGTGCAGGTGTCCTGCCGTTTCACTGAGTCTGTATCTTTGGGGTAAATATCATATGCCCTTTAAACTGCATATTCTTACCACAACTATTTATTATAACATTATAACTTTTCTCAAAAAATTAAGTGATTGCTTTGCAAAAAAAATGGAAAGGAAAAAAATAATTTAAAAAGCCCCCTTGTCATCTTACAATGCAACCCCCTCCCCCAAATAGTCTCTTTAGCTTCTACTCTTCTGGTCAGCAGCCTTTACACACTGCTGTTTCATCATACTATTTCTAACTATGGGTACCTGCATTAAACCTTGTAAGTGGTTATGTTAAATTGGATGTTTCCATTCTTAGGAAAAGTTAATTTAAACATGAAATAGGGCCGGCCTCGGTGGCTCATTGGTTTAGCGCTGCCTTCAGTCTGGGGTCTGAACCTGGGGACCCGGGATTGAGTCCCACATTGGGCTCCCTGCATAGGACCTGCTTTTCCCTCTGCCTGTGTCTCTGCCTCTCTCACTCTCCCTGTGTCTCTCATGAATAAATAAATAAAATCTTTAAAAAAGTAAGCATGAAACATTTTAGATGAATTTTGAGGAATTCACTCTTGAACTTTTCTTTTTAATTGGGGTATTGTATAAGTCTATGATTATCTGATCTTGTTTACTTGCAAACATGTTTCACTTCCACAAGATATATAGAAACTTGTTGCCAAAGCCCAGTGAAAAAGTCAAAAAGTGTGAAACTCCATCAGAGGTCAACAAACCTTTCTGTAAAGGCACAAGCAGTACGAGGGCCAGCAATACTGCTGTCAGGAGGCTGAGTGATGAGGGCTGCCTAATGAATAAGGATGTGTTTAGGATGCAGTTCAATGGCTGAGCCCCATTCTCCATGTGCTGCCATAAGGAAGCCTGCATCCTTACAAAAACAGGCTTCCCCTGTGGGAAAGGGCACCAAAAAATGCAAGACAAGATTGAAAACAACTTTGTAGAGACACTGCCTCTCTCCAGCATGAGGGTGGATGGAACACACTAGCAGCTTGGCAACTACCTCAGATTTTAACTCTTCTGCCCCAAAGGGTCTTTGGGTGCCAGCGAGGGACAAAATAAACCCTGGAGATAGCTGCTATGGGATGAATGGCATTCCCTGAAAATTCATACGCTCAAGTCCTAACCCCTGGTAGCTGAGAATGTGATTGTATTTGGAGATAGGGTCCTTAAAGAGATAATTCATCTAAGATGAGGTCATATAGGTGGGCTTTAACCCAATATGGTGTTCTTACAAGAAGAAGAGATGAGGACACAGATGTGCCCAGAGGAAAGCCCAGGTGTGACAGGAGAGGACAGCCATCCACAAGCCAAAGGAAGAAGGCTCAGAAGAAATCAGCCCTGACCACACCCTGATCTCAGGCTTCTGGCCTCCAGCACTGTGAGAAATTACATTTCTGTCATTCAAGCCACAGGGTCTGTAGTGTTTGCTACAGCAGCCCTAGCAGACTAGCCCAGTGGCAGATATCCATTTCCGGGATGGCTTCAGGGATCCAGATCTGGAATATTACTGTTTATTACTTATTTTTCCTCATTACTGATTTTATGAATATTGTAGAAAATCTGAAGACACCAAGATGTACAGAATTGAACAGTAAAAAGTAACTCACTAAAGACAATCAAATAAAGAGAATAATGAATAGTCTCGCTTTCATTCTGCCTTTTACCCAGTCCTTACTACAATATCTCTTACATCAAGCTTGAGCTCCTCCAGTGATACAGAGCTCAGGATCTCCCGAGGATGCTTTGGCATACTTGGCAACCAGTGGTTGGCATATCCTTGATCCAGGACACCCTTGACTGACTATGCAAGAGGATGTTTTTCCTGGAGAGAGGTCCTGGCTGTGTCCATGCAGGACAGGTGGGACAGCTGAACTGGTCTAGTCACCTTCACCCAAGCAGGCAGTGGGAGAGAGAGCTGGAGGGTCAGAGGGGCAGGGGCTGTGGGCCTGCAGAGAGGGCTGTGGTGTTTCCACTCCCTTCCCCACAGGACAGGACCGGGTGGGCATGGGTTCCAGCCCATATGCACCATGCAGCCAGGTGGGGTGCTGACAACTGCATCCGTTCTGATGAGCTGTGGCACTTGCCACACTAGCAATCATGCGCTTTGAGTGATACCTTTGCTTGTGTCCCCGTCTACCTCACGTCAGACAGAGAATCACTCACAGAGAGTGGAGCTGTCTGTAGAAGAGAGACTGGCATATTATTTCCCCGTCAGATGCTCCCCAACGTGCACGATGGTGAGCCCAGTGCCTGAGGGCGTAGGTACCATGAACAGAAACAGAGCCTGCCTTGTAGCTGGAGAAGTCTAAAGGTGGAAGGCTGATTCAAGCTCCAGTGACTGGGTTGAGAGAGGAGAGCTTTGCAAGTAGTCTGCCCTGCAGTGTGTTCCTGGGACCAAGTGGAGGCTGCAGGAGGGAGATGGAGGGACCCCCTGCCTTTGGGGCTGAGAACCCACTGCAGGGAAAGGAGGAGGCGGTGACGTGAGGCTGGGAGAGCACCACTAGAGGCCTGGGAGTGGGTGAGATGGAGGGAGGTGGTGAGAGTGCATCGCCCACGTCAGGGAAGATGCAGTGTGGAGGTGCCCAGGCAGGTCCCCAGGGGCCCCACAGGTGCTCTGAATGGAGAACCTGAGGATGCCCACCACAGCAGAGGAGAGGACCCCCAACAGCAGAACAGCCAGGGCGGGGGGGGGGGGGGGGCGGTCCACAAAGAGCCCTGGCTAAGGATAAGGAACTTTGCTGTTTCCTTCTGTAGATGCCCACAGCCCTCTCCCCTCTTCCTTGCCATTCCTAGAGGAGCGAGAATGGAACGGGTGGGGGGAAGGAAGGGGAGACAGGCCGGGCTGGGGGGAGGAGTGAGCAGAGGGAGTAAGTAAATCAGTGGAGCACCCCGCTTAGGCCGCCACTGCTGGAGGGAGAGGAGCTGTGTGCCAGAGGCAGGAAGACAGCTTTGATCCCAGTTTCAATCCCACTGCCCTCAACTCTTTCTGAAGTCGAAGTGACTGGAAAGCTCCACCAGTTGCTGCAGATGCTGCCAAGGAGTGAAGGAGAAGGAGCTGACAGGGCAGCCCAAGGCAAAGGGGTGAGAAGCAGAAACCTCTGCGCATCGTGGTCTACTGAGGCCGGCCTGGGGAGCTGCATGGCTGCAGTTGAATGCACAGACTTGAACCTGTCCCAAAGCCTGCTGGGATCAAGGTGACAGGGAAAACCGAGCCTCACACAGCATCGCGCCCACACCGAGGAAGCCGGGCCTGGGGGCCATGATAGGAAAGTGGACCAAATGTGACAAAAACAAGACAACTCGTTCAATGTCCTTACTTAAATCTTGATATCAAGTCGTTTTCTTGAAACTACCTGGGTTTTCTTAAAAGCAGAATGGAAGATGTATGGCAAGGTTTCAATGACAGGAAATTCTGATTTCTTTAGAACAGGTTACATGAAGATTCCTTATGAATTTGAGGAAGATGGCAACTAGGTGCTTTCAAGTTATTACAATAAGGGTTAGGCCAGATTTAGTAAAATAGTTTCACAGAAATTTTTAAATGTTGAGGATAGTTTCTAGAGAAATGTAATCTAAGGTTAGACTCTAGTCTATTTCCCAAGTAAGTTGGGAAATGTACCTGCCTAGTTTGCTCAAGTGTTGGCTTTTAGGGTAATTTATCACTTTTAGCAAGAGAGGGAGAAGTCTTACTGAGGCATGACATTTTTTTTTCTGAGCTCCATGGGGTAGGACATGGAATGGATTTCTTCCGCTGCCTAATTATTCAAGGATAAGTCTTATGATCTAAAAAGGAACAACGTGCTGTTGTGTCCACAGTAAGGGGATTAATGGTCTTGTGCTTATAAAACAGCAGCCCCGCTCCTATTTAGTCCTTTGATTTCCAGAAACAAGAGCCTGATTCTTACCACCCCTTGGATGCAGTTGGGCCTCTCTGGCGCCCTTGATGAGAAATGGCAGTGGAGCAGAATTGTAGAGGATTAGTATAAATCCAGGGCTTTCCACACTTGAGGAAAGGGAGTGGACATTTTTACCTTTTCAAGGATTTGCTTGAGAAGCCATTAGGATACATACAGATATTAGTACTTTGTAAAAGAGTTGAACAAAATGATTATTGAAGCAAATTCCAATAATTCCATCAGACCCCCCTATATTTACAATCTTGAAAATGTAGGATTTCTATTTAGTTGTGCTCCTGGCATTTCAGTTTATTTACTTAATTTTTTATTTAAAAAGTTTTTATTATTTCTTTATTTTAAGATTTTATTATTTATTTGAAAGAGAGAGAACATGATCGGGGGTGAGGAGAGGGAAAATTCCCTGCTGAGCAGGGAGCCCAATGCAGGACTCCATCCCAGGGCCCTAAGATCATGACCTGAGCCAAAGGCAGATGCTTAACTGACTGAGTCACCCAGGTGCCCCTATTTACTTAAATTTTAAATTGAAGTATAATTGACCTACCACATTACATTGGTTTCAGGTGGACAACATAAGGAAGTGATATTTGTATAGACTGCAAAATCATCACCACAAGAAGTCTAGTTAACATCTGTGACTGTATGTAATTTTAGGGTTTTTTTTTCTTGTGATGAGAACTTTGAAAATTTTAAGTATTTCAGTTTACTTAGTACATCAAAACAAACTTTACAAAGACAAGTTTAGCTCAGTAACTGCTTGTTTAATTTTTCATTCCAGGTAAATCTTATTTTTTTAAGATTTTATTTATTCATGAGAGACGGGGTGGGGGCAGAGACACAGGCAGAGGGAGAAGGAGGCTCCATATAGGGAGCCTGATGTGGGACTCGATCCTGGGACTTGAGGATCACCCCTTGAGCTAAAGGCGGGCACTAAACCGCTGAGCCACCCAGGCATACCTCCTGTAAATCTTAGGAGACATTCAGTGTGGTCACGTTGGGTAAAAAGACCAGGGAGAAATCACACTAGGAGTACATAATCCACGAATGGGAGGAATTTGTATCTTTTGGGTGCTAAGTAAATTAGTACTGAATTAGCCTGTACTAATGTTACTTCCTCGTGTTACTTCCATTTCAGTACTAACTTCCCTCACATTTACACTTCCTCTGGGCCCACCCCTATCTCGCTGTATTCAGGGATGCTCTGCTGCAGGAGAGCTCGGCTGTCATTGTGTTGTCTGAATAGCTGTGGTTGAGTAAACAATGATTTGGGAGAAGCAACCTCCCTCCTTTCCCCCCCTTTCCCATCTGGTCATGGCTCAATTTACTTTCTCGGCTTGTCTCTCTTGAGATATCATTTCTCCATTCCATCCATCTATCAATCCATCCATCCATTTCCCAAGGCTCACTGAGTGCCCAGACAGGCCACATGGCAGGAATACAGGGGCTCCCAATACAGCATAGACTTGGGCCTTGCTCTCATGTCCCAGGGCCCAGAAAAGGCTTGTGTTGAAGATAAACTAAGGATTTTTAATAATCACCCAGGTGACTCCACAGCTGATAAAATTAAAGAGGGTATTCTTTGCTTGGAGACAATGAAGTTCATATCAGGGCAGGGATTAGAGACCCTCCTGACAAGGACTGTGGACAAGCCACATGACATCTAGAAGCCCTTTGCCCTTCCGACTGTCCTGGGTCTGTTCTCAGGTGGGGTATGGAATGTTGTGAGCCAACTGAGGCATCTCAGGAAGTATGTCTCTACTTCTTTGGTTTTGAATCTTCTGTTGACTCAAGACACTATGACCTTGGTGTTGAAGGGTCTTGGCACTACACTCCTGCACTTCTGGGAAGGGTCATGGAATCTGGAAGCCCTTGCAGTAGGAGCGCTTTTCCTCACATCCCTAACCATACCGGCTAACCTATGCTAGTTGTGAGTACCCTTTTGTGAGTGAGTGAAACATGCTTAACATCCAGGCGCTTAAACCTCAGGCCTAACTATCGGAGTACAGTGCACACAAGAAAACAGTGCCCACCCACCCATTTCTCCCCCTTCTTCTACCTCAGTAGACACTCCCCTGATGGATCTCGTGTCAATGGCCATAGAAGAGGTAGCTCTGTACTGCCTGGGTTCTACCTCTTGTTGGTCCTCTGTTTCTCACTCCTGGGGGAGCCAAGACATCATGGTTAATTTCTCAAAGCATCATCCAGACAAGGAGGAAGCTCCAGTTCACGAGTTTCTCTGTCTTCTACAGCCTTTGCCATACAGCTGTCTCCAGAAGCAGGGTGTGCTCTCCCCTGGCCTTTCCCACAACCTCATCCTTTAGCAAGTGGGCTTACTCATGACTACTTCAACTGCCTGTATCTGAACAAAGTATAAAAGCTTCTCGACAATTCTATTTCTATGGTTGGTATTTGTTGAGCGGAAGGTTACTTCCTGTTTGGTAAAAATTCCAACATTCCTTTTACTGGAGGAGCCACCCTGTAGGAGGGATACTTAATATTCTTTAGTTGAAGACCCTCAGCAACTAAAATTATTCCCCTTTCTCGCTCATGTGAATCTTGCACAAGTGATGGAAGTGGTGCTTCTTGGGCCAGGAGAACAGGGGGTGGCTCCCTGATAAATCCTTGATATGTCTGAACACGTAACAGAACAAATTTCCAAAAATTTTACATAATTATTAAGACCACTCCTATGCTGAAGGCTATCAATATCTTGCATTTGAATGACTCTTATTTTCAAAGTACACTTGTATGTTATCTCCTTATCAATGAAGCCAGTCAAAACTATTATTAATCCATTGCCTAGTTTTATTCTTGTAGGTCATTTTACTGTACTGAGGCAGCTTTAAAACTGTTTTGCTCCTGTATTGGTGTGTGTTCAATGAGAAAAAATACATTTACGTTTACAAAAGACTTGCAGACATAACATAAAGAGATCCTGTGTACCAATGGTCCTCAACCTTGGGGGATTTCTTCCCTGCACTGCTCCCGAGGATATTTTGAACTGTCTGAGGTTCTTAGATTTTACAATTGGATGTGCTGCTGACCTGGAGCATGTAGAGGCTGGGGATGTGCTACACATCCTACAAAAGAATAGACAGCCTTCCACAAGCATGACTTCTCTAGCCTAAAATGTCAACAGTGCTCAGCTTGAGAAACTCTGCTGTAGACTCTTCACCCATTTCCCTACGGCCATTATATGAAGTGACCCTGATACATAAAAATTAAAGAACTATCATTATTTTTTTTTATTTATGATAGTCATACAGAGAGAGAGAGAGAGGCAGAGACACAGGCAGAGGGAGAAGCAGGCTCCATGCACCGGGAGCCCGACATGGGGCTCGATCCCGGGTCTCCAGGATCGCGCCCTGGGCCAAAGGCATCATTATTTCTTTTTTCAAAAAGATTTTATTTATTTACTCATGAGAGAGACAGAGAGAAGCAGAGACACAGGCAGAGGGAGAAGCAGGCTCCATGCAGGGAGCCCGATGTGGGACTCCATCCAGGGACAAAATGCCACCAGCACCCTCGTGGACACACTAGGATCTGAACCCCTTTCTAGCAACTCAGGGAGCATGAAATGCCTTGGCTCAAGTCTAGCAAATGGCAGGGAGTAAACCTCAGGACACACCCTTGATTTTTAGAGGATATTTTGTATCTAACAGCAGCTGTCTACGTTGAAAATGTTGAGCTTAGTGTTTTCGGCAACAATTTGAACCTCCTAGAAATCTTTGTATCTAGGTAGATAAAATATTTTCAATCTCTTTGCGGAGGTTGAAGTTGCCGAAAGCAGAAGTTGCCACCAATGGAAACCCTGAGGAACAGAGTTGAACTGGTAGTAAAGGATGGCATAGTTCCAAGGCGATGGGGACCCAGGAAAGTACTTGGGGCACAGTGGTGTTGGTGGAATTGTATGTGTCCCTCCTCCTCCTCCCTTATTTTTCTTTATTTTATTTATTTATTTATTATTTATTATTATTATTTATTTTTGATGGTCACACACAGAGAGAGAGACAGAGAGACAGAGACAGAGAGAGAGGCAGAGACACAGGCAGAGGGAGAAGCGGGCTCCATGCACCGGGAGCCCGACGTGGGATTCGATCCCGGGTCTCCAGGATCGCGCCCCGGGCCAAAGGCAGGCGCTAAACCGCTGCGCCACCCAGGGATCCCCCTTATTTTTCTTTATACCTCTTTATACTTCTTTGCACCTGCTAGTGTGTCCATTTATTTACTTGTTTATCTTCTGTCTCCACCTCCTTTAGAAAGCAAGCTCCATGGGAGAAGGGACTTTGCTTTGTTTACAGCATATCCTCTGACTCTCTGCAGGGGAATGCGTGAAAAACAGCTTGACTGTTTCTGCCAGTAGAGGTCACTGTCCCTCGGAGATTCTCCACCAGTGTGCCCCCCCCCCCCCGCAAACCCCCTCCCCGCCCCGCCCCGCCCCCTTCCTCCACCCCCCACCATCCAGCCCACCTCCCACCTCGCCCTGGCATATTTGGCAATGATTGGAGCCATAGTTGTATTTTCACCATGTGAGTATGCTGCTGGCCCCTGGGGGCTGGTGGCCAGGGATTCCGCTTAAAGCCTGCAAAGCAGGGGACAGCACCCAACAAACAACGGTTATCTGGCCCCAGATGTTGCCAGTGCCAAGGTAGAGAATTCATGGTGCAGACGAAATCCCACTACGCGTACCTTTGAAAGAAAGACAAAGACACTGTCTGATACTAAAGTTGCTTATTCTTCTTGTTAAAATAGAACAAGCACACTGTTTTCACTATGGCAACTGGGAAAATAGGGGAGAAGCAGGCCTTCCTGGTAGGTGGGGTTCCAGGGCAGGGCAGGGCAGGGCAGGGCAGGAGGAAGGCAGAGGTTTTGGCAGCAACGGTGTGTCTTGAGCGTGGGCCCTGCAGGATCAGCAGAGGCGGGTCTGGGGGCCTGGGCAGAGGCGCAGGCTGCGGTGGTGAGGGCTGGCTGGTGGTGTCGGTGCCTCGCGTAGGCGCGGGGGGCAGCAGGGTCAAAGCACGGCGGGTTTGAGTGTCAGGAGGTGGCGGCGGCGGCGGGACTCTGGCTCGGGACACAGGGGGGGCCCCGGGCTGCGGGTGTCGCGGCAGCAGGTCAGGCAGGCCCCCCAGGTGGGTGGGTGTTCCGCTAGACAGGCGGGGGCCAGGAGCAGAAGCCTCTTCTCAGAGGCCCAGGCCTGGGCACGAAGATCGGGACCACTCCGTCTCTCCAGACGGGCCTGAAGGCAGACGTCCTGGCCTCTGCATTCAGCTTGCGCCTCTTGGCGTGGGGGGCTTCAAACCAGAGCGGCCTGTGGGTCCTCTTCTTTCCTCTGCTGCGTCGGCTGGGGGCCCTGAGCGGGCTCTCCTCGGCGCGGGGGTCCGGGCGCTCCCGGTCGGCTGGAGCCCCGGAGACGCTGCCGCCTCTGCTCTCGGGAGAAGGGACGTTGACGGTCACCACGTTCCAGATGTTCAGGAGGCTCTGGGCTTTGCAGAGCCAGGGCTTGGCCCACGTCTTGCGAGGCGAATCCCGGTCGGTGAGGATCTCGAGGGGCGGCCTGCTGTGGAAGCGCCTCCAGGGCTTGGGGACCACGACGCCCTGGGCCCGGGCGCGGCCCCAGCGGGGCGGCAGGGTGGGCAGCGGCCTGCGGCGGCCCCACAGCTCGCGGTAGAAGGAGAGCACTTGGCCCTGACCCAGGCCCAGCGGGCGGTGGGCGGGCCCGGGCCCGGGCTGCGCGGCGGGGCGCGTCCAAGCGGGGCGCGGCCGCGCGTCCTTCGTGGTGCCCAGGTACGAGCTCAGGTAGCTGCCCATGACCGCGGGCCGGCGCGCTCCGGCCTCGCCTCTGCCGCGGGAAGTCGCTCCCGCAGGCGCCCCCCGCGTCCGTGTCCGCGTCCGTGTCCGCGTCCGCGTCCGCAGCCGCGAGGCGCGCAGGCCCAGGGCGACCGTTGACAGACGTCCCTCGTGGGAACCCCGCGTCACGGGTCACGGGTCCTGCGCGAGCTGGGCCAGCGCCTGGCGGGCGCGGCAACTGCCGGGGGCGCCGCGTGCTCTCGAGGCCGGGCACCCCCGCCGCCCCCCCCGCCCCAGCTCCCCACGCAGGCCCGCGGCGCCGGGCCTAGGCAGCGCGCCCAGGAGGCCTTTGGCTTCGGCCCGGACATTTGCACGGACGAAATGCACTCATTTCCGTCAGGTCCTCACAGTGGCAGAACGTGCGCACAACGGCACTCGGTTTCCTTACTGCAAAAATGCACGGAGGGCACTTGGACGCTCTTTTAAAGAAAGAGGAGCTTATGTTTACCCCTAAAGGGCACGTGCGCTTCCGTCTTCCAGGCTGCTTGCTAATGCCCCCTTGTTTTGCAATTTTGCTCTCGAGGAAATGGTGACGGCCCTTCAGGATTTATGCTTTAGCCCCAACAACGTTCATTTATGTGGACTCTCCTATAATTTTCAGCCTTCTTACAGTCCTAGAAAGTGTTTTCTGTGTATCCAAATGATTTTCCTTTTTCATTTCTATGGATAATGATAGAGTAGAGTCATATTTTCCATTAGTACTTGAAAACATGTGACATCCACAAGTGTTCAAGGGCTGCTGGGTAACTGATTTTAGTCCTTACGTTTAAAGTCTGTTTAAGTTGGTGTGAATCAATCTCTTTTTGTGAAAAATTCCCTCAAAAGCCCATGCAGAATGCATCTGTTGGGCTGGCTCCAATGATCGGATGAGAGATATAAAGGAGAAGCCAATGATAAGCCCAAAAACAGGCAACAGATTCTATCCAGAGCTGAGCGGGATGGACAGCTCAATGTTGAGGATGCTAAATATCGCTTAATGAAGACATTCTTGAGGTTTTCCCTTTTTTTTAAACTAGTTTTACAGGTAGAGTTTAGTGATTCATCAGTTGCATATAACATTTAGTGCTTATTACATTTAGTGCCCTCCTTAATGTTCATCACCCAGTTACCCATCCTACCCCTCCTCCAGCAACCCCAGTTTGTTTCTTAGAGTTAAGAGTCTCTTATGGGGGGTGGGGGCTGGGTGCCTCAGCCAGTAAAGCACCTGCCTTCGGGTCATGATCCTGGGTCCTGGGATTGATCCCCATGAGCCCCAAGTTGTTCGGCTTCCTGCTCAGTGGGGAGTCTCCTTCTTCTGCTTCTCCCCCTGCCCATGTTCTTTCTCTCAAATAAATAATTTTTTTTTAAAAGTCTCCTATGGTTTGTGTCCCTTTCTGATTTCATCTTATTTTCTCTTTCTTCCTTTGTGATCCTGTTTTGTTTCTTAAATTCCACTTATGAGTGAAATCATGTAATTGTCTCTCTGTGACTTTCTTTGCTCTGTGTAATAACCTCCAGTTCCATCCATGTTGTTCCAAGTGGCAAGATTTCATTTTTTGATGGCTGAGTAATATTCCATTGTATGTGTGTATGTATAGTGTATATATATACACAGACACATATATACTATGTCTTCTTTATCTATCCATTGATGGACATCTGGGCTCTTTACTTATTTTGGCTACTGTGGACTTTGCTTCTACAAACATTTGGGTGCAGGTGCCCCTTCAGAGAGATACCAAATGTTTTGGGATTCAGGGGTGTGGTTATCTGATGGGTAGCATTCTCCACTCACCACTGAAATGGGGGGGGCAATTTTTTATTTAAGGAATGATCCCCAGGTAGATGATTTTTAAAAGAGAAATTCTTATGATAGAAATAACTCTTCATAGATACCTATCTCTTCAGGTGGTCATAGCATGAGATTGGACAGTCTAATCCCATTGTGTGTGGATTTCTTATAATGTATTTTTCTTTCAAATGTCCTCAGGAGTTTTCCTATCTGCAGCACAACAGAGTGTCATTCTGGTTTGTAAGTAAAGAATCCTCCAACAAATCAGTTTTCTGCTGGTGAGCTATAGGGAATAAGAAGTGAATCACCCCTACCTATGCTTTTACTGGTAAACCAATGTGTTAATTAAAAGCCATTTTCACACTGAAGAGGTTTCTTTCACACACTAAGCGGTAAAGGATTTCATTTATTAGTTGATATTAAAGATTAGTACATATTAGTGGTGCTCAAGCAGGGGTGAGCTTGCAGTAGACATCAGAGAATGTATGGAGGTATTTTTGGTTGTCACTCTTTGGGGTACTACTGGCATCCAGTGGGTAGAGGCCAGGGATATTGCTAAACATCCTATAATACACAGGACAGTATCTCACAATGTAACTACTGATATATTTATGATGACCACATGAAACTTATGGAGAATAAACAACTCATGGAAAATTACAACTTAAGAACGGACATCAAAGGTGTCTTTGGGATATTTTTCTATTCAATACCATAGTATGCATTTTATTTGAAATAGTTTTTGTGTCCCTTAGGAATATTTGACAGTTTTAACATTTCAAGTTCATCCGAAGGTATTTTAGTTTATTAGTTTCCATTATAAGTAGGGTTCTTCTGTTATATCTTGTGATTGACTGTTACAGGAATTGAGGTCTATAAATTAGTACAGTACTCCAATAATGTTCCTCTCATTTCTTTTTTTTTTTTAAGATTTTATTTATTTATTTGACAGAGAGAGAGTACAAACGGGGGGGGGGGAGCGGCAAGCAGAGAGGAAGAAGCAGGTTCCCACTGAGCAGGGAGCCGATGTGGGGCTCCAGCCCAGGACCTCAGGATAATGACCTGAGCCAAAGGCAGACACACGTAACCAACTGAACCACCCGGGGAACCCTCCTTTATCTTACTTTGCCTAACTTTATTGGCTGCTACCAGAATTTAATCAATTTAATATTTAGTATAATAATTATAGTGGAGTTAGTAGATATCCTTTCCATACCAGTCATACTCTACTTCTGAGCCCAGATTAATCGACATTATTAACTTAGGGAATTCTCATTTGTTTTATTAAAAAATTTTACAAGACATACATGATGATGCCACCTGGGTGGCTCAGTTGGTTGAGCATCTGATTTGGGCTTTGGTCATGATCTCGGGTCCTGGGATTGAGCCCTGTGTTGAAGGCAGACACTTAACCAACTGAGCTACCCAGGAACCCCTAAATGAATACAACCTTTTAAAAAATACATGATGAATTATCAAATATATTTTAGGAATTTATGAAAATATGAGTTTTCCCTTTAGCTTTGCGGATGGGATGTAATCTATTGATCATAAGTGTATGATTCCTAATACTGAATGATCCTTATAACTAGAAAAAATCCTATGTGGACAAATCCTACTAGAAAAAAATCCTACCTAATATACTGGTGGATTCTAACATTTTATTTAGTTTTTTTCCTAAATATTCTTGACAGATATTACTTTAGGGGCTTAGTATTTACTTTTTGGGGAGTGCCAATCTTTGGTGGGTTTTGGTTTCATTGTTGTCTTGGCTTCATAAAAAAGAACTTGGAAGCTTCTGTTCTTGTAAAAATTTTTTTAATCAGAATTCCAAAAAAAAAAAAAAACAAGTAAAAGCAATTATTATTACAGTTAGTTCATTTTTGAATTAAACATTTTGTGAGTTGACATAGTAACCACCACTGAAACTCTCATTTCTTTTCTTCTTTTTAAGATTTTATTTATTTTTTCATGAGAGATACACAGAGAGAGAGAGAGGCAGAGACACAGAGGGAGAAGTAGGCTCCCTGCGGGGAGCCTGATGTTACTCGACCCCAGGACCCCGGGACCATGATCCAAGCCAAAGGCAGATGCTCAACCACTGAGCCACCCAGGTGCCCCTAAACTTTCATTTCTAAATGAAGAACAATTACCAAGTAAAAACCTCTGACTTAGAATAAAATTTCTGTATTTTTGGGCTCTGTCTTTACCTTGAAATTTCACAGTAAGTTCTCTTAAGAAAATTAAGGTTTTTGCATCAATACAGAGAATAAACTCTGAATTATATTTGCCAGAGGGGGGACACCTGGGTGGCTCAGCGATTGAGCATCTGCCTTTGGCCCAGGGTGTGATCCTGGAGTCCCGGGATCGAGTCCCACATCGGGCTCCCTGCACGGAGCCTGCTTCTCTCTGCCTATGTCTCTACCTTTCTCTGTGTGTGTCTCTCATGAATAAATAAATAAAATATAAAAAAAAAAGATATTTGCCAGAGGGGAGGGAATATCAGGGATGGGGGGGATGAGAAAAACGGGTGAAGAGGAGTGGGAGGTACAGGCTTCCAGTAATGAAATTAATAAGTCATGAGGATGAAAGGTAAAAAGCACAGAGAATATAGTCAGTGGTATTGTAATAGACTTGTATGGTGACAGATGGTAGCTACACTTGTGGTGAACACAGCATAACATATGGATTGTCAAATCACCATGTTGTACACCTGAAACTAATATAACATTGTGTATAACCTACACTTTAATAATAAATGAATAAAGAAATATCAAAGGGTTTCCAGCCTTCATTTTTTCCATGTAAAGGTCTTAATTTTCAGAGATTCTGCACAATGCATATACAGTAAAACACGTTACTATAAAATGAGAGCAAAAAGCTTATGTTCCTCTATGTGTTAACTCCTCTCTGGTTAATTTGAAGTATTTCCAATTTCATGTCCAAACTGAGACAATGTTATAGCACATCTTAATAAAAATGTATAAGCATTACAAGATGTTAACAACTGATGCCAAAGTTGGAGCCCAGCCTTGTTTTAAAGGGACAGACTAGCATTTCCTCATACAGAAATGTGGAAAGAACATACCTGATCATGATCAACCTCTACGGGCTGCTTCTTAATGATCCAGGTGACAGACTCAGAGAGTGGAGGGGTAGTCAGGGACCCCGAGTAGGTCCAGTAATCTGGGCAGGCAGGCATCAGGCAGGAAGGATCGAATGACCCAAATTCCACAAGGGTGTCCTGGCCAAGAGAAGGGGTCACCGAAACTATCATTCAGCGTGAAAACCACTCAGGAATTGCAAGACAAGACCCTGATTCCTGGGGAGTCTGGGGACCAGCACTGGTCCAGAGGAGTTGCAGGTACCTCTGGGTGCCTAAGGACAGAATCACACCCATGCTTTGTTCTTACATATAATCCACTGTGCAAGGTTCTCTTTTTTAAAAAAGAGACATAACAGATTTTAATTGAGACATAATTGACAACAGTATAGTCCTGACAGTCCTCCACGGGAACACGGCAAAAACCACCTTCTCTGCCCAGTCTAGTGAGTTTGCTGCAGGTGGTCTGCTCTGACCTCTTTGGGAGGCATCAGGTGGTAGCTGGTGCATGAACAAGGAGGCTCCTCTTTTCCAAGAAAAAGGAATAGAGTTCTCCTTTCTAAAACACAATGCAAATTCAGGGGAGCCAGGCCCCTGGGAGGAAAGGGGAGACAGAGAGAAGGGAGGAAAAAGAGGGAGGTGGAGGGGAAGAGGGAAAGAGGTAGTGGGGAGACAGCCAGGTGGGTGGAGGTGGGGAGAGAGAGAGAAGATGTGGACCCCCAGGGAACAGCCCCTTTGGGATCCTGAATACTGGACAGTTAACCCTGGGGCCTGCACAAAGGTAGATCCTGAAGGATATGGTAACTGTTCTTTACAGCTAGCCAAGCCAAGGTTCTGTCAGACTCTTCTCTGCCCCCTGCCTGTGAGAGGGCAGGTAGAGTCAACAGGGCTGCTCTGGGTGCTTCCACCGGGACTCAGAAGGAGCAGAGGAGGGGACAGCGCTGTGTTCCCGAGTCCCTGAGCGCTGGGGCATGGCAGCAAAACCAGAGGTCAGTGCCCACCAACAGAATCACTTCTGTGGCCTTCAAGGTGTCCCAGGACCAGGGGCTCAACACATGCATCTTAAGTGGCAAATTGTCTTCTGGGGCAACTTTCAAAGTGCCTTGTCAACGTCTCCACTCTGAGATCAAATGTAAGGTGTGTTTCAAGTGATTTAGGGAAAATAGTATTACCTTATGCTTGACTGCACCGTATCCATCAATTTCTGTAGCTCTCTGTGATATGTAGCTATAGAACAATAAATGAGAAAATATTTTTAAAAATGAGATCTTACTCTAGTATTGTTATAGAATGTGAATTTGAATCAGATACTTGGTGATTACCTACAAACAATTTACAGTACTCAAACTTCACTTAGGCTGAAAATTTTGGATGTCACAAACATCACTGAATGAAAGCATATATGCAACAAATGGGCAGGCTGTCTGCGGCCAGGCTCAAGCCCACAGGGTGCAGGGAAAGGTGGCCCTGCTGTTAGCCTTGCCCTCTGAGCCTCCCTGGCGCTTGGCCTCCAGGGGTGCTGGTGGCTGAAGCTCTCCCAGCCAGCCCATGGTGTGGCCCAGCTCTCAGCTCCCGCCCAAGTCCTCAAGTACTCATTCGGGGTGCCTCAGTGTTATAACAATGTGTTCCAGTTTCTGTTCGGTGCTTTGACATCTGAAGCCTTTCTGACACAAGAGGGGTTGTCCCTCCCAGGGCTAGCTAATTCCAAGAGAGAACAAACACCTGGGAGAGTGCCCTTCATAAGGAAACCAACCAATCCAGAGCCCAACCACCTCCTTTATAGGGTTCTTACATGCTGAGTCACTAGTCCTGTGCCCTAACCTCCCCAGGACTAGGTAGCAGACAACTAGGGACAACCTCTATACCCTAGAGCCTAATGAAATTATTCAAAGTGGCCAATCTTCAGTCCACTTACACTATCTTATGCATCCCTTCCCCCAGAAACCAAAACAGGCTCTCATCCACGATTTCTCCTCCTTCCCTTTGCCTCCTGGCCATCCCTGGTGCTTCCCCAGGTGGCCTGCCTTCTGGTTTTAGGGACTGTAGGATAAAATGCTTCTTTCATGACAGTCATTTCCATGTCTGTATGTTTTACCCTACCTGATTAAAACAAATCTTGGGTACCCTTAAAACACTCAGACTCCAGAGCTTGCAGGAGGCTGCACCTGCTGAGCCTGCAGGAGCTCAGAGGCTCTGCACAGAGTGTGGTCCACAGATTTTCAATCCAGTTCTCCATCTGTCAGCGCTGTGACCTGGCAGGAAAGCACTTAACTTCACTCAGCTTTGCTTCATCTGAAAAATGCAGATGATAGTATCATCATCAAAGACCTCTGGGGAAGTTAAATGAAGCACTTAGCAAATATATAGTCACATGGCACTCATAAATATTAGTTTCTTTCCAGATCACTTCCCAAAGCTGTTTGACTTTATGTTCTTATGCCATTTAGAATATATTAACAGATCTCACATTTTAACCATTATTTATTTAGCATTATCTGCCTTTATCCCTTTGTAACAGTGCCTACAAACAGAAAAGTAATGTAAACTACAAAGGTAATTTTCAAGTTTCTAGGAGCCATATCTAAAAAGTTTAAAGGGGCACCTGGGGGGCCCAGTTAGTTGAGTGGCTGCCTTTGGCTCAGGTTGTGATCCCAGGGTCCTTGGATTGAGCCCTGTGGCAGGCTCCCTGCTTGGTGGGGAGTCTGCTTCTCTTTTTCCTCCATTTGTGTGCTCTCTCTCTCTCTCTCAATAAATAAAATCTTAAAAAAAAAAAGTTTAAAAAAAGGTGAAATTACTTCTGATAACATTTTATTTTGCCAAATACATTGAAAAGATTGTCAGTGTAATCAATACGAAAAATTACTGACTTTCCATTTTTTTCCACAATAAGTCTTAAAAATCTGTTATGTATTTTACACACAATGCATCAAATTAGATGTTAAATTTTCATCAGAAATACTTGATTTGGGAGCACCTGGGTGGTTCAGTCAGTTAAGCATCTACCTTTGGCTCAAGTCATGATCTCAGGGTCCTGGGATTGAGTCCTGCTTCGGGCTCCCTGTTCAGCAAGGAGCCTGCTTCTCCTTCCCCACCCCCCCACCCTCCACTTGTGCTCTCTTTCTCGCTCTCAAATAAATAAATAAATAAATAAATAAATAAATAAATAAAATATTAAAAACAAAACAAAGAACTACTTGATTCAGATTTTACTTGAAAATATAGATGCATATACTCAAGTTGTTCCAAACATTCCAAAAGTTTTCAACAACTGAATTTAGTAACAGTTTTTAAATTTAATTAAAATAAAATTTAAAAAAATCCATTTCCTCAATTACACTAGCCACATTTTAAGCTTAATAGCCATACATGCCTTATGGATACGATATCGGACAGCACAGTTTTTTTATATCATTTGAAATGTTATTTGTAACGATTTTGTATTTTAAGCATTGCTTATCTTACCAGTGTACTGATCCCAATATTCTTAAGTAACAATATCATAATGTTCAATCTTTCCGTTCTAGAATACAACACATCATTTAAAGTTGGTAAGATTTTTTTACCTTTAAAAATATTTCTATTATAGGGGCATCTGGGTGGCTCAGTTGGTTAAGTGTCCAACTCTTGATTTTGGCTCAGGTCATGATCTCAGCATCATGAAATTAAGCCCTACATTGGGCTCTGCACTCAGCAGGGAGTCTGCTTGTTCCTCTCCCTCTGCTCCTGCCCTTGCTTGTGCTCTCTCTCTCTCAAATAAATAGATAAAATTTTAAAAATAAAAAAATTCCTATCAGAGCCAAACCATCTTCCTCTAGTTGCTGTATCCTCAAAGCTTTGAAATTTGACTGCATTATGAAACAGCAAGTGCAGCTGAAACACTATTAAAAGAAAGATTAATGCCCGACCCTACAGGATTGCTTCAAAAGAAATCAACAGCCTTATTCAACCTACAATATTTAAACGTTTCCTCACCCAAAATAAAGCCACTGGGAAAAGCATATGATAATTTTTTTAAGATTTTATTTATTTATTCATGAGAGACACAGAGAGAGGCAGAGACATAGGCAGAAGGAGAAGCAGGCTCCCTGTGGGGAGCCTGATGTGGGACTCGATCCCAGGGCCCTGGGATCACGACCTGAGTCAAAGGCAGGTACTCAACCACTGAGCCACCCAGGCACCCCAGCATATGACAATCTGATACAAAATGAGACAGAAATAAAGAAAAGGAAGCAATTTATGCAGGAGCAACAATTAATATTACTTTGAAATAAAGGGATTTATTTGATGAGAAAAATAGTATTTACATAGAAAAGTGGATAATATTTCAGTGAGGGATCAACATTTGTTCAATTCCCATGTTGATTTGCCAGAAACACTAAAGTCCAAGATCCATTGGCTTATCAAAAGTAGTAAAGATGCTTATCTTGAGAGAAGCAGATTCTCCCCATGGAAATTAAATAGGAGTTAAAGACACAATTCTTTGATGGATAACCACTCAAAATGTATTTCTATTTTTAATGTAATATTTAAAATTAAATTAGGGGAGAAGTTGTAAAATATATATATTTGTTATTTCCTTACATGCTCCCTATACTTCCCTACAAATTATTCCTCATCCATGATTCATGACCTTTCTAGCATCAGCATCCCCCCCAGCCTCCCAAGTGAGACGACGACTCAAGTATGTGGCTAACTTTGCCTTCTCCCTTGAAGAGGAGTCTGTCTCCAGGTCCTGATGCTTTTTATGGAAAACAAGATGGAGTCAGTCAAGTCAAGCAGGGGCCTGTGTCAAGCAATGATGGGAGCAGTTAAGGGCAGTGCAGCGACCAGACAGCACCGAGACCAGCACCAGCTGACAACACCCCAGAACCAATACCAAGCAGAAGCAGAGGAGGTCTGCAGGGGCCCAGAACTGGTGATTAAATCCCTTTAGCAAGAGAGGACTTCTGCAGCAACATCAGACTCCTGAGAATGACCCCTCTGTGTCTGAGCAATCGGAAAAGGCAGCCACTGCCAAGGGCTGTGCCCGATGTGTCCCCCAACAGAACTGAGCCCCTCCACCGGACCCATCGACGCCCCAGCTCAGGGGTGCGCCCACAGCCCGACTTCGTGTTTGGCCCAGGAATTTCCTGCTCCCACCCCTCCTGTGGTTTACTGTGTGGCTTGTCTTCTGTCCTGCTCTGCGCACGTGTAAGAAGCCAAGCTAGCCACGTGGTGGGGTGTCCTGGAGTGTGGACTCCTCACCCGCTTCACAATCACGTTACCCTTGCTCGGTGACCGACACCATGGAAAGAGACCGCCCGCAGGTGCACCTTCCGAGTGTGCTCAGGACACCTTTATTTTAGAAATGCCTTTTAAAAACATGCTTTCTCTCTACTTCAATTGTTACAGGTTTCATTTAAGCTCCCACCATCTCATGCTTGGATTAATCTGACCTCGTGGACCGGCACTACTGACTGGGTTAATCTCAAAAAATAAAGCAATTTACTATTTAAATGAAACCATGCAAATAAATAAATAAATGAAACCATGCTGTGCCACACTGTCGCGTAAAAATAACCAGTACTGATGAACCTATCTCCCATCTACCCCCCAAGCTTCAATGATCATCATTCTTCTTCCTGTCTCTCCCTAAAATACACAGTCTGCATTCCGGCCACTTCGTTTTTGGCCATTTTCTGAACATCTGCTTTTGCACATGATTTTCCCTCAGTCTCCAATGCTCTTCTGATTAATCCTCTTGACAAACTCCGACACATCCTTCAATACTCGAGATAAATGTCCCCAGATAAAGGAAATTCTCAACTTTTAATATTTGTGGGCCCTGCTCCTGGGCGCCCAGGGAAGCTCTCCTTTAACATTTACCAAGGTCAAAATGACTCAGCAAACCCTCAGAGTATGAGCTCTCTTTCTGCCCTGAGCACACAATGTATATCTGCTTTGTTAAATAAAATAGCCAAAAGGGTGCATTCTGAGCACAACAGATAAGAGGAAGCAAGAACTTCCCTGGTCCTCTCCTGGTTATTAAAGTCATACAGCTCTGCATATACTAGAAATTTAAAGGCTGCAACCTGGGATCCCTGGGTGGCGCAGCGGTTTAGCGCCTGCCTTTGGCCCAGGGCGCGATCCTGGAGACCCAGGATCAAATCCCACGTCAGGCTCCCGGTGCATGGAGCCTGCTTCTCCCTCTGCCTGTGTCTCTGCCTCTCTCTCTCTCACTGTGTGCCTATCATAAATAAATAAAAAAAAAAATTTAAAGGCTGCAACCTCCTGAAACATCGATCATTTGTAACTTTTTAAAAATGTTATAACTTACATATATAAAATGTATATAACCCTTCATCAAATGATCCTTTAGAGAAGCACTATCCTCTTTGTGAAGGTGGTGTTTCCTGGGCAGCTGTCCTCACTTGGGCTGGAATAAAACTCCTTTTTTTTTTTTTTTTTTTAAAGAAATTCTAAAAGGTTCATTCTGCATTGACACCTCTCCTTGGGTGAAATCATAGACTCCTCTGGGCAATCTACATCATCCCCTCCTCTGTGGTGCCACAGCACTTTTAAAAACCCTTTCTCAATCACACTTGCTTTATAACTCTAATTTCATGCATGCATCTCTCACTAGACTTTGAATGCTGGGAGGTCAAGAATCTACTTAGCATTCCTGGCACCTGCTGCAATGCCTGGTACATGGCTGGCACGCAGTCAATACAGAATGAATAAATAAATCACTAATTGACAAAATACATACATGTTATTAGCTGACTAAAAATGTAAAGTGTCTTTTTCTTGTTTGACTCTGCTTTTGCTCTGCATTGCAATCTTATCATTTAAAATCTGGCTAAACAGTATTACTATTTAATATAGGAGCTATTTGTAATGTCAACAAGCAGAGGAAGGTTAGCACACATTCAACACGCACAGAAAACAAATTTCAAATGAAAGTAATTCAAATGAACAATAAATATATATGTAAAATTTCAAAAAAATAAATTCAAATATAAAATTTTAAATAAAAATTTAAACATAGAATCTATCTATATTTACCTACCTATCCATCTATAAATAGAAAATACCACTCATACCAGAAGGAAACATGCACGAAAATGAAAAGGGACATGGTTCATACACTCAAAAAACTCTAATGGTGATGCAGCAATTTCACTTTGGGGTATATATCAATGGAAAGAACATTTTGGAAGATATTTTGTACACTCAATGTTCATAGCAGCATTGTTCACAATAGCCAAAAGGTGGCTACAACTCAAGTATACATAGATAGTGAATGGATAAACGAAATGTGGTCCATCCATGCAATGGAATATTATTCAATCTTTAAAAGGAAGGAAATTCTGGGGCACCTGGGTGGCTCAGTGGTTGAGCGTCTGCCTTTGGCTCAGGTTGTGATCCTGGGGTCCTGGGATTGAGTCCCACCATCAGGCTCCCTACAGGGAGCCTGCTTCTCCTCTGCCTATGTCTCTGTCTGTCTCTCCGTGTCTCTCATGAATAAATAAATTTTAAAAAATCTTAAAAAATAAAAGAAGGAAATTCTGACACCTGCTATAACACAGGTGAACCCTGTTGACATTATGCTCAGTGAAATCAGCCTGTCATAAAAAGGCAAATACTGTGTAATTCCACTTATGTGAGGTATCCAGTAGTCAAATACAGAGACAGAAAGTAAAACGGTGAAACGGTCACAGCCAGAAGCTGAGGGAAGGGGAAAAAGGGGAATTATTGTTTAAGTAATAGGGTTTCGTTTTGGAAAATGGAAAGTAATAGAGACAAATGGCAGTGCTGGTTGCATGACAGCGTGACTGTACTTAACACCACTGAACTGAATGCTTGCAAATGGTTAAGATGATAAATTCCACGTTCTGTGTATTTTACCACACTGAAGAACGAAAAGCTAAGTGCAATGCATCCCATGCCACTGCTCAAAGAGGTCCACGTTCCTATGGAGGCGGTGTGGTGTGGCCTGTGCTGATGCTGACCCGAAACTGTCCCTTCAACTCCAGACAAGACCACCGTCTGGCTCTCACCTGATTTACCTGTAGAATCTTCAAATTCCATGAGGAAAGAGTACCTGTTATTCCAGACATGGAGGCAGGTGGTCAGGTCGTAAGAGATGGTGAGCGTTTTTTTTTTTTTTTTTTTTAAGATTTTATTTATTTATTCATGAGAGACACACAGAGAGAGGCAGAGACACAGGCAGAGGGAGAAGCAGGCTCCATTATAGGGAGCCCAACGTGGGACTCAATCCTGGGTCTCCAGGATCAGTGAGCGGTTTTAAGGCAGGATCAAAGACGCTGTCCCTCCACTGGATGTTGATGGGCGACTGGTGCTTGCCCACCAGGACCAGGTCCATGCTCTCCCAGAGCAGGTGCACTAGGAGAAAAGCACATCGGGGCTTATGGTCAAGACGTCCGCTATACGGGATCACACAGCGGGCAATGCCAGTCGTGGGGGCTGCCGAGGATGATGGAATCGAAGCCTGAGGGATCAGCCACGTGGGGGCCGATGGCATGGACCAAGGCCGCTCAGGGAGCACTGGGCACAGGGGCAGCCTGCTGCGTCGTCAGCGCAGGCAGCTCGGCCCACCCCCTCGGCTCACCTAAACCAAGCGCTGCCGGGCGTCATGCCAACAGTAGGACGTGCCAACAGTAGGATGCGTGCAGATGAGCACCATGGGGAAGGAGCGTGGTCTCCAATGAGGCTCTTTTCTTTCCCAATAATTTTCTGAGCCCCACCCACCAAACCAGGTTTACATGCAAATACAGAGCCATGCAATTTTCCCTCGTGGATTTCTTTTCAACAAAGGCCATGGGGGAAGAGGAGGAAGAAGTTTTGGAAAGCAAGTGTTCACCGAAGCACTCTATGTTTTTCATTGCTTGGCTAGGAGAAATAAAGGCTTGCGTGGCATGCGTCTGTAATTTAGCTTGCAATTTTGAAGATTTCTGGATTTATCCAATTATTGTATTATATTATTATAGGCTTCCGACTGAGATGAGGGCAACACTCTAGGGTTTTGGAAAAATGAAGGAAGGTACTGATGAATCGGGGGGGGGGGGGAAGGAGTGATTTCTTCTTAGTTTGACATATGCTTACCTTAGGAATAACACTGCCACTCATTTTACCACCAAAAAAAAAAAAAAAAAAGTCTTTTAGGGGGTTGGGGGTGAACAGCAAAGCATTACAATCTGGAACAAGCAAGCTATGGTAAAACCACAGACAAGTCCAGAGAGCAAAGGAGAGGGCTGCTCCTTTACAGAGTGAAGGAGGAAGGTAGGAAGGCCTTTAGAAACAAAAAGTCCACTGGAGGAATCTGGGAGCTGGAAATATAGTGGCTTCTTCTTTTTTTTTTTTTTTTTAAGATTTTATTTATTTATGTTGGAGAGGATGTGGAGAAAGGGGAACCCTCCTGCACTGTTGGTGGGAATGTGAACTGGTGCAGCCACTCTGGAAAACTATGTGGAGGTTCCTCAAAGAGTTAAAAATAGATCTGCCCTATAACCCAGCAATTGCACTGCTGGGGATTTACCCCAAAGATACAGATGCAGTGAAACACCGGGACACCTGCACCCCGATGTTTATAGCAACAATGTCCACAATAGCCAAACTGTGGAAGGAGCCTCGGTGTCCATCGAAAGATGAATGGATAAAGAAGCTGTGGTCTATATACACAATGGAATATTCCTCAGCCATTAGAAACGACAAATACCCACCATTTGCTTCGACGTGGATGGAACTGGAGGGTATTATGCTGAGTGAAATAAGTCAATTGGAGAAGGACAAACATTATATGGTCTCATTCATTTGGGGAATATAAAAAATAGTGAAAGGGAATAAAGGGGAAAGGAGAAAAAATGAGTGGGAAATATCAGAAAGGGAGACAGAATATGAAAGACTCCTAACTCTGGGAAACGAACTAGGGGTGGTGGAAGGGGAGGTGGGCGGGGGGTGGGGGTGACTGGGTGACGGGCACTGAGGTGGGCACTTGACGGGATGAGCACTGGGTGTTATTCTATATGTTGGCAAATTGAGCTCCAATAAAAAATAAATTTATAAAAAAAAGATTTTATTTATTTATTCATGAGAGACACGGGGGCGGGGGGGCAAAGACACAGGCAGAGGGAGAAGCAGGCTCCATGCAGGGAGCCCAACATGGGACTCGATCTCGACATGGGACTCGATCTCGGGACTCCAGGATCACGCCCTGCGCCAATGGCAGGCGCTAAACCGCTAAGCCACCCAGGGATCCCCCTGGCTTCTCATTCACGGCCTGAGTTGTAACTGTTTCTCACTGGCTGAGCTCTTGCTGGGGAAGAAGGGGCAGTCTTCCTTCCTCAGGCTGAGACAGTGGATTAGTAGCTGAAGTACTGTCCTCGTGCAAGGTTTACTTCTTCCTGTTGGGTCTGCAACTGACTAGGAGACCTCCTGACTCCACTACAGGTTAAGGTGTACACACGGAATTGTCCTGATTTTCCTACAGAGGGTCAAGCACCGGGTCTTCATAGTAAGCCCTGGATAAATCTCAGTGGATTACCTGTAATGCACATAGAGCTGTTGAGACATCCATGCATGATGGATAGAACTACATGCGTAATTTGGGGTGCCCCTGTTCTCTGCCCCTTAGGAGCACCACAGATGGGCAAAACCAAGACCAACAGGAAAACCAGAAGAAATATGCTTCGAGATAAATCACTACCAACGACACTCTGTACCTCACTCCACTGCTAAGGAGAGTAAGAATCTGAGAAAGTGATAAGGCAGCTGCTACTCAGCCAACCCACTCTGTATGGCAGGTTCACAGAGACCCCTTTTTTCATAAAAAACAAAAAACAAACAAACAAAAAAAACCCCACCCAAAACCCAGAAACTTGCCTCTAGTTTACCTTTACAAAGGAGGGATTTGTTTTGCTTGGGTAGCTGCTAAAATCTAAAATTCAAAATCCTAGCCGTATGGGTTTTTTTTTTTTTGGGGGGGGGGGGAGGGTAGGGCAAAAATGAGATAGAGAGGGCTCTCCTGACAGTAGACCAGTGGTTCTCAACAGAAGGGAGCAACGCTGCCCCCAGAAGACATTTGGCACTATCTAGAGATAGTTTTGATTGTCACAACTGGAAGAGTGCTGCTGACATCTAGTGGATAAACGCCAGGCATGCAGCTAAACATCTTAAAATGCACAGAATTACAGGACCCCAAACATCAATGAAGTTGAGAAACCATGGTCTCTGCAAACTTAGGGCATTTTTTTTTTTTAACGATTTATTTCCATCTTTGCCCTCCATCTTGTCGCCTGACCTGTCACGGGCTATGTGTTATGGATCCCTTGGAAATTAATATTCATACCTTAGAAGAGCCAAGGCCAGAATGTGAGGTTTGCTTCAGCCTCTCACGAATCTGTCAGAGATGACACAGTCTCTTTCCCTTCCCTGACACACAGATGGTGTCACAAGGTTAAATGTTAGCTGTAAAATTAGGTGTGTGCCAACCCTTTGAAATGCATGTGAATCCTCTGCCCTCACTACAGTGCCCCCTGGGAGTCTCCTCACTCTATAAAATCTGTGGACCAAGGTCCAGACTTTGCAAATAGCTAGCTGTGTCTCGCTGGATTGTCACCAGCTTGATACCTTGCAGTAAGTTACTCTGAATAAAACTCTGTGTAAACTGTACAGAGTGGCTTGCTTTGTATTCTGGTCTCGAAGTGCCTTCTCAGGTTGGGGGAAGCTTTACTATCCCTCTCCCACCTTCTAACACAAGTAAACAGCCCCGATTGAGTTTTCAAGGTGCCTGGCACAAAGAGACCTTGCAACTCCATCCCCTGTAAGACACTCAGACTGTGGCTGAGGGTTTGAGAATTCACTCTTCAAAACCAATTCACGAGGGTCTCCTGTAAAGACTAGGCAAGAAGGAAACTAACAAGCAGATCCCCAAGATGATCTCTCCTTTCGCTTTGACTTGTCCCTCACACTGCATTCAGGAAATGCCCAGAAATGCCTATTCTCACCCAGGCAAACACTGGCCCCCCCCAAACTGGGCCTATTCCTTTGTTGCTCTGTTAGGACTGTAATGCTCCTATCAATTTATGCCCTTTGGTTTATAAGTTCAGCAGCTTCTGGAAGGTTTTCTCGCCCCCATCACTTCCTCCTTTGGGAATCCAGACCCCATCCCCCCATCCCCCCCTTGGTGGCTGTCACCTTAGCAAAGCCAGCCTTTCCCAAGGGGTTTGTTTTGCAAGATAAACTGTTGTGAGAGATACATTCACATTTTTGTTCTTTCCTCCTGTGGGAGCTAAGGGCAGGCCACCCCAAAATGTGCCACCTTGGCATATTATTTCAAACCACAGTTACTTAAGAAACAGCCAGTGCAAGAACACTTGGAACCCCCCTTTGCCTCCAAAAAGCAGGAAATAAATCTCCCCTGTGGAAGGTACCTTTCCCACACCAGGAGGTAAAGAGACAAACCTTATCACCAGAGACAGGAAATTCAGAGCTGAGAAGATTGTATAGACAACCTTTGCTCCTTTTACTAATTTACTACTCCAGCCCAAATTCTGTTTAGAATTCCTTACTAATTGAAGATCCTCAATAATACGTTTTCTTTGTCCTGCCAATTCCCCACAGAGTTATTGTTTCTTTGTCAAAACAGTATAAATACTGTCCACTTTGGTCATTTCTTTGTTTGTTTTTTAAAGATTTTATTTATTTATTCATGAAAGACCACACACACACATATACAGAGAGGTAGAGACACAGGCAGAGGGAGAAGCAGACTCCATGCCAGGAGTCCGATGCGGGACTCAATCCCGGGACTCCAGGATCATGCCCTGAGCCGAAGGCAGGCGCCAAACCGCTGAGCCACCCAGGGACCTGGTCATTTCTTTGGATGACAATTTTACTACTGGGTCTCTGTGTGCATGTAATTAAACTTTGGGTTTTTTTTTCTCTTGTTGATCTCTCTCATGTCAATTTAATTTAGTCCAGTGAAAACTTTGAAGAGTAAAAGAAAAATTTCCTCTCCAATACTCCCATCATCTTCCTCCACATTAACAAAATACAGATTGAAATTTACAGTTGCTTACACTTTTCCTCAAAATAGGAAGAGGATTGAGTGTTCTGATTAATAGTGTCTTCATTTCATTTTCAGGTTCTTCTCTCATGGAGGAAAATAAACAGGAATGGTGATCTTATCAACCATGGTTTCAGTAAGCAGAGCTACACTGTCGTTAGGAAGGTGTCATTAATATACTGCTAATGAGTAACAAAATCCTTGTCGGTTCCATAGTGAAAATGTGCTTGGTTCTAGTTCTTATTAATAGGAGTAGTCCTGGTTTTGATTTATTTTGTGTTTGTATCACCCTATGTCTCCAGCCTCAAGATTGTCCCTCTTTCAACTCTTGAAACGTAGAAAGAGCACATTCCTGCCTTAGCCCCTCAATTCCTGTTCCTCCTCCTCAGAAATTAATTTCCACTCATTCAGCTCAGGGCTGGCTCCTATTATTGGCTTATCACCTCTTCAGTAAAAGTGTCACCTCCTCACCTTTTTGATTATCCTATTATATGAACCCCTCTCTTTTTTTAAGTCATAACATTCTGATCTTTTCCTTCAAAACATTTATTACACAGGTGTAATTATCATATGCATGCATGCTTATTATCTGCCTCTCCCAGTGTTGTATCAACCCCAAGAAGAAATGAAGTGGTTTTTTTTTTTTAATCAATGCTTGTTCACTAAACATGTAAGATAAAGAGCATTGTTGAGAAGGTTCCAGTCTTCTATCATCTTTATTCCTCTTACCCTAATGATCACATTACATTTTCTTTAAGGATCTTTCATGCTAAAAAAAAAAAAAAAAAAGGATCTTTCATGCTTATCTCTTCCTTGCCTTGTCCATGACCAGCAGCCCAGGTCAGGCCCCTACACTCTAGACTTCATACCATGTCCTTTGGTCTCAATACCCTCTACTAGGTTTTACCATCGGACCATTTTCCTAAATTACCACCTTTATCATATTGTTCCTGTTTTTTTTTTAAGATTTATTTATTTATTTATTTATTTATGAGAGACAATGAGAGAGAGAGAGAGAGAGAGAAGAGAGAGAGAGAGGCAGAGACACAAGCAGAGGGAGAAGTAGGCTCTTCGCAGAAGCCTGATGTGGGACTCGATCCCAGATCCCAGGATCATGACCTGAGTCAAAGGCAGCCACCCAACCACTGAGCCACCCAGATGTCCCATGCTATTCCTATTTTAAAGTCTGTATGTCAAATCCTAATTTGTGTCCAGTGCCAAGGTTTTCCTCTGAGGAACCCATCTTAGCCACCTAAATTTCCTTTCTCTTCATTCTTCCCAAACTCTGGTCTTGCCATGCTATTCCCCTTGGTCATTCAAAATGAGATATGCTATAAATGTAAAATACCCATTGGGCTTTGAAGACTTAGTACAAAATAAAGAATGTAAACTATTTTGATGATTTTTATATCAATTATACGTTAAAGTGATAATATTTTGGATATACTAAGTTAAATATATCAGTAAAATTAATTTTGTCTGTATACTATATTTCATCTATATATTTCCTGTATAGAATTTCATAATTGAACACATTTATTTGTTTTTCCTTCAGTTTTACTGACATACTATTTGTTCCTTTTTAAATATGGTTATTGGAAAATATAGAATCGCCCATATGGCTCGTATTGGTGGCTCACATTATTTATCTATTGGACAACCTCACTGGCTTTTTCTCCTGTGTCTTGCCCTGTTACTGTCCTTTTTCTTGAGATGTGCGATTTCCTCATGTAATTTAAGATCCCTAGTAGGCCTAGCTAGGGCTGGGCACAGTGATAGGATTCACAGGGACAGCTTCCTCCCACAGGATATTGCTAAGAAAGATCACAAATTGTCTTCTCAGAGCATGAGAGCTATAAAAGACATTCTGATGCTGAGCCCAGGCAAGTGCAGCATACACATGCAGTTCTCAGCACAGGAGACTAAAGCCCACAGTTCCTGAGGCTCAGTGTTATAACACTCCTTATAGCTGCTGACACCCCTGAGGCCATTAACATAATTTCAAGGGGCTCTTAACCAGTCCATTGTTTCTCAGGATTATTCAAAAGTTAATAGAAGACAACACAGTCGGGGTATCCCAGCTTGTTTTATCTAGGGATTAATAAAACTTTCTGTTAAGACATTGTAAAACAAGCTTTTTAATACTGTTGTCCAGGCTTTGTGTTCATCAAGGTTTAATAGGAGAAATAATAGAACATTTTACTAATACAGTTATGATACAGACCAGTCCTATCAAATAGAACTTTCTCTGATGATGGAAAGTTTCTTTTTTTTTTTTTTTTAAAGATTTTATTTATTTATTCATGATAGTCACACAGAGAGAGACAGAGAGAGGCAGAGACACAGGCAGAGGGAGAAGCAGGCTCCATGCAGGGAGCCCGACGTGGGATTCGATCCCGGGTCTCCAGGATCACGCCCGGGGCCAAAGGCAGGCGCCAAACCGCTGCGCCACCCAGGGATCCCCTGATGGAAAGTTTCAATATGGTAAGTGCTAGCAATATGTGGCCATAAATTATAATAAATTTACATTTACATGAAAATACACACATGGGTCCCGTGGCTAGATTTTATATAGTGCCATTCTATTCCATGTTATTCTAAAAAAATGTTTCTTTTCCTTCTAAAAGTAAGGAGATCATGAAGAATCACTGGAATAACAACAAATCTGTACCATTTCCATTCTAGTTGATACTCTTTATGTTTCATTAAATTAAAAATTAACATTATTAAATTTATTTTCCTATGCTTGAAGACCTCTAACATTTTTTTCCTGTGACAATGAAACTAAATTTCACTAGATGATATACTAAGTGAAATTGATTTTATCTGCATATTGGGTAATAGATGCAGGACTGTCAATGTTTACTGTCTGCTACTTGAGATAACAGCGAACAGCAATCTGAGTTGACAGACAACGATTCCCTGGGAGGTGGGGAGCAGAGTGTGAAGGTGAAGCGCAGACATAGACAGGCTCTAGTGAAATGCTGCTTTCTGAATTTGCCATATCTTCCTCTTTCCTTTACTCCTCATTCTGCTTACCCCCATTTTAAAAATGGCCAAATATCTGAGGGAGGCACTGAGTCGATAATGATGATAAAGACGGTGATGATGATAATCATAGTACCAGAAGTAACCTGCCAACACAGTCCTCACTGTGTGGCAGGTACTAGCAAAGGGCTTTCCATGTTATCCTTTCTAACCCTCAGCGATCTTGGGTTGTTCTTGGTCGCAAGTGTGCAATGGGCCTTCTGGTTACTTCCTATTACGGCCCTGAAAGGAACAAAGGAGGGCTCTGGGCAGAACCCTTTATATCCAGCAACAGTGGGCTGTTAAGTTGCCAGACACAATACATATTGTCCTTACAACTGAAAGGCAGAAGGTCTGGGATTTAGGAACAGGACATACTCAGTGGCTCAGGGCAGCAGAAACCATAAAATTCCCCCCAGTGAAAACAGGGAGGAGGGCTGGTGCATCATTCCAAAAAGTAAAATCAAATCATGATTGTCACATGCTTTTTCTTAGTAACTTACAAATAAGAACATTTCAGGCAGCCTGGATGGCTCAGCGGTTTAGCGCCACCTTCAGCCCAGGGCCTGATCCTGGAGACTCAGGATCCAGTCCCATGTCAGGCTCCCTGCATGGAGCCAGCTTCTCCCTCTGCCTGTGTCTCTGCCTCTCTCTCTCTATCTCTCATGAATATATACATAAAATCTTAAAAATAAATAAATAAATAAATAAATAAATAAATAAATAAATAAATAAATAAGAACATTTCATCTGAGGTGGGAAATCAATCAAGGGAAGCCTCCACAACTCCCAAGCCACTACTTTTTGGGTCTGTCAATACTAAAAGAAGCAAACTATTTTGAAGTCATTAGCATATTGAATTTTATAGCTTCAAATTTCATCTCTTTGTAAATAAAAACAAAAATCAAGAAAAACTCCCACACAAACACAAAATATTAGTAACTAGACAAATACTATCATTTTTTTTCCCTCAATTTAAGCTTCAGACCGCAAATGTAAATGTTGGGAATAAGCCATTAGAGTAATATGTGAGTCTACTGGTAGGAAGCCACCCCTAGCAACCAGAAACGTATGACTCCAGTCAGTTTATTCTAATGAGAACAGAGTCAATGTTGGAGAAAACAAAATAAACCTAAAATAAAAATATATTTATGAAGCAGCTTTAAGGCCATGAACTTAACCAGATTAGCATTACTAATGAATTCATTTTCTTATGCGTAATATAGGGTTAAAGAAAAGAAATCTAAGGAGGAAAAGTTAAGAACCTGAAATTTTGAAGCAAGCCAACATTTGAAACTCTGTTAACTCATGGAGAAAAGTGGGAAATATATAAAATATTCCTAGCCTTTTCTTTAACTCCTCTCTCCACTAACACATACGCTATCCTCCTCCTACAATCTCGTTGGTTCTTTACCAGGGTTATTTTGTTCCTCAGTGGATATTTAGAATGTCATTTAACACCTACAGTGCACACTGCACCCACAACAACACAGAATGACCCATCCCCCATGTCAGTAGAACCTCGGTGGACAATCCCTGCACCACAGGGACACAGCAGGGAACCGGTATTTCAGGAGGGGGATGAGATACAAGAGGTTTCAGGAAAGACCATCTGCTGCCTTGATTAATATGCTGTGTTTATGGCAGAGCCCATTTGGGTAAGCTGGTCAACCAGAATGAACTCTGCAATTTGTGACTTGAGAAAGAATATTTCAGATTGTGAAGCTACTGACCTGCTTACAAACATTAACATGCAACTTCCAGAACATTAAGACTCTCAGAAATAATTCGCAGTCTGTGGATCAATGTTTGTAAGAAGACTGTTGCTAACAAGAACAATACAGAACAGGGGCAGCCCCGGTGGCGCAGTGGTTTGGCGCCGCCTGCAGCCCAGGGCGTGATCCTGGAGACCCCGGATCAAGTCCCATGTCGGGCTCCCTGCATGGAGCCTGCTTCTCCCTCTGCCTGTGTCTCTGTCTCTGCCTCTCTCTCTCTCTCTGTCTCTATGAATAAATAAATTAAAAAAAATCTTTAAAAAAAAAATACAGAACAGGTTCCAAGCTATTTGAAACTGGAATACGTCTCATCCTATTTCTGCATGACATCATTTTCACATGGTAAACTTTGTCAAGAAAACGACTTTCCACATCTTTTAATGGTAATCATTTTGCAATAGATGTGTATCAAATCAGCACATTGCACACCTTCGACTCACATGAGGTTATGTGGCAATTATATGCCAATAAACCTGGGGAAAAAGAATTTTCCACGTTTATTTTAGAAGACAAATAGAGAAACAAATAGTTATTCTCATGGTTCTGAAGGTACACAATCCCACTCTGGAACGCCACTGACACTATACAGATAAACACAGGACACATGACTATCATGCAACAGCAAGCCTCTCACTCTCTTTTCAAAGATTTATTTGAGGGCAGCCCAGGTGGCTCAGCAGTTTAGCACTGCCTTCAGCCCTGGGCGTGATCCTGGAGACCCAGGATCGAGTCTCACATCAGGCTCCCTGCATGGAGCCTGCTTCTCTCTCTGCCTGTGTCTCTGCCTCTCTCTCTCTCTGTATCTCTCATGAATAAATAAATAATTTTTTTTAAAAAAACAAAAATTTATTTGAGAGAGTGAGTGAGTGACCATGGATGAACAGAGAAGGGGGGATGAAGGGGCAAAGGGAGAAGGAGAGAGAATCTCAAGCAGACTCCAAGCTGAGCCTGGAGCTTGAGGTGGGGCTCAATCTCACGACCCTGAGATCATGACTTGAGCTGAAACCAAGTCGGACACTTAATGGACTATATCACTCAGGTGCCCCAACCTCTCACTCTCTTTAAGGCAGCAGTGTACTCACAGGCTTGGTTCCAGGTTTCGTTACGTGCAGCTGCAGGGCCTTCCTGGCATGAACGTGGGGATCTGGAATCTTCTCCAAAGTGACTTGCATGGAGAGGCTTGAAGAATGGCCCTCAGGCTACTCATCACTGCCATGTTTAGCTTGAAATCTTGATTGGGCCCCAAATAACTTGCAGGAACCTAATAACCTAGAAGCAGGAGGACAGAAGAGGAAAAGCTGTAAACAACTGAGACTGGCCATCAAGTGGAAACCTCTAAGCAGGACAACATTCAGACTATGAGTACACACGGTTGGGGGAGGGAGGAGGGCGGGCTGAGGGGGGAATGAGTCGGTAATCTACTCCTCTTCCTGAAACTCACTGGTCAACTCCAGGAGGATAGTCTCTTTAGCTGTGATGTCCACTTCCCACTCCTGCCTACACAGCAGCCACATGGACTGTTTCTTCCCTCTCCCGAAGCTCCCTCCAGCCTAAGGGCTTGTGCAGATGCTCCTCCTTCCCTGGACCACTTGTCCTCCATCTGCACCTGGTTAGTTCCTCCTCTCTCCTCAGGTGTTCCGCTCCAGCATCACTTCCTAGAACCTCCCCTGACCACGGGCTCAGCCCAGCGCCCTCTTCACCTCCCTCACGGTGCTTCTTGCAGTTGAACACCTCCTCAGGAACGTACATTGTGACGCCACCTCCCCAGCACCCCAGCCCCGTGGCAGTAAGGGCCGTGTCTGTCTCGGTCGCAGCCGCATCTCTTGGGGACACAGGGCCTGGCACATGATGGCCGCTCAGTGACCTGGGCACACTTCCTCGGTGATGGAGATGTGCATCCCGATTTCAAGGACTGCAAACTGTGAAGTGGTGGCCAGCATGTTCTTGGACAGTAGGAAGGGCTCTCCCTAGAGGCCACCATCACCCAGTTGTGGGGTTACTTATACTTCTGAAACACTTTTAAATGCTTGCCGTTTCAGACGAGGGCCTCGCATCCCCACCTCTCAGACGTGAAGGACCCCCAAAGTTCTCCCCGACCTGCAGGGGGAACACACCCAAAGATGAACCTAAGTTGGTCTCACAGGGATGGAAATTCTGCTGTAAATGCTTGTACTTCTGCGCTGATTGCTATTTCCTTTGTTCCAGGAACCATGCTGGGGGCTGGGATGCAAAGCAGAACAAGGCACGAACTGGACCCTCCACGTGTGCAATTCATTTCTCCCCCTTGGAGCCTCCTGAAATGCACATCATATGGCAAGGAAAACCATCCAGGACTCCTCAGGTTCTGCCTGTGGCCTACCAGAGACCTCTCAACTGTCTGGCTGTGGTGGCAGGCAAGCGGGGGCCCAAAGTCACATAACTGAAATTGAGGATGCACTGAACACACATGTCATTTACAGATCGGAACTTTTTTCTGCATATCATCTTTCTGAGAAAAGCGTAAGGTACAAAAAAAGCACATTATGATCCCCAGCAATGCTGAGCAAGGCAGAAAAGTTGATTTCATCCTCCTCTCTTCATGTATCTCACTGTTAATTGACTGTGAACCTGCTCTTCTCCCCTGTTTTGCTGCCTCAAACTTGCCAGTTCCAATCTAGAGGAAAGAGGGCTATACCCAAGCGCAAGGAGAAAGGAAAAAAAAAAAAACAACACACCTGAGCTGTGTCCACTGAAAGCAGGAAGCAGAGTTACTTCCTATTATGGCCCTGAAAGGAACAAAGGAGGGCTCCGGACAGAACCCTTTATGACCAGCAACAAGCCATGTGTCGGGACTATTGCAAAGTAAAGGGTGATAAACAGCTAGCCTTGCAACCTGGTTCCACGCACTCTATGGTATACATCACTTTGCCAATGAACACACTGAAGTATGTTAGCCAGTTGGGCTGCTCTACCAAAATGCCATAGACTGAGTGGCTTAAACAACAGACAGTTACTTATTTTGCACAGTTCTAAGGGCTGGAAATCCAAGATCAACGTTCAGGCCAATTGGTTCCCGGGGAGAACCCACTTCATAGCTTGCTAGACAGCTACCTTCTCACCGAGTCCTTACATGATACACAGCAAGCTCTGGACTCTCCCTTTTCTTTAAGGACACTTATCCTATCATGTAGCACGATGACCTGATAACCCTAATTATGGTCACAAAGCCTCCGTCTCCTGGCACCATTCGATTGGGTGTTAGCGCTTCAACAAGTGGAGATTCCTTTAACCATCCTTCATTCAATCCATCATTCTTTTATCTTTTCATTCACCAGGTCATCAATCAAACGTCTATTAAATACCAGACACTGTTCTAGGATCATTAGAGGAATAAAACAAAGGCTCTACTCTTGTGGAACTTACATTCCAGTAGGGGGAGCAGACAATAAATAGCAACGTAATACATACGTAAGTCAGCCATATAGACAATTAAATTACGTTCAAGGAAAAGTAGAGCAGGATAGAGTAAATTTGGAAGTGCCACTGGGAAAGGAGTGTTGCATTTAAAATAAACTGCTCAGGGACGGCTGGGTGGCTCAGTGGTTGAGTTTCTGCCTTTGGCTCGGTGTGATTCCAGCGTCCGGGATCCAGTCCTGCATCGGGCTCTCCACAGGGAACCTGCTTCTCCCTCTGCCTGTGTTTCTGCCTGTCTCTTTCATGAATAAATAAAATCTTTAAAAATAAATAAAATAAAGTCAACTGCTCAAAGGAGGCTTTATTGAAAATTGAGCTAAAGATTTAAGAAATGAAGGATTTAGTAATAAGGCTATCAGCAGGAAGGATACTCCAGGAAGAGGGAATTGCCTGTGCAAAGACTGAAGTGGGGACGTGTCTGGCAAATACAAAGGGATAGTAAGGTGGCCAGCATGGCAGGAATAGTGTACTAGGAGGAGGGTAGTAGGAGATAAGGTGGAGAGGTAATGCATGCCAGATTGTATAGATTTCTAGGCCACTGTAAAGGTTTTTTTCTCTAACTCAGGGTTTCTCAATCTTGACATTATTGACATTTGACCAGGTAACTCCGTGTTGAGGCTGTCCTATACACTGTAGGATGTCGAGCAGCATCCCTGGAGGGAATGAAAAGGGAAGTAGTTGTTGAAGAAGGCCCCGTGACTTTATGGCTGGATGATGCTGGTGGTAGAATGAGGATGACTGCCTGAAGAGGAACAAGCTGGCAAAAGGAGCAAGTGGGAAAGAAAGATGAGTCTTCCTGCTAATTCTATGGATTTGAGGTCCAAGGGGACAGCAAGAGGAAAAATCTAGGAGAGTTGCCAGGGCAGCTCTGGTGCTCAGCAGAGAGCGTGAGGCTAGAGAGAGATTTTCATTCCCCAAATAGTCAAGAATAGTGCAGCTCTTTACTAAGACCCAGAAAGGAGGGTGGGTGTGGTGAACTTTGGTTCATTGTCAACTCCAAAGCAGGCTGAGAACAATGACAGTTCTCAGGGACCTGCAGGGGCAGGTTGTGGGGCAGCTTTTCTCACCAGAAATATTGGACTTCTCTCCATATTGCGGTAAGACTTTTAAATAGAGTGGAGATGGCCAGATTAGCAGTAAAGGACGAAGGGAAAGCAGAAAGTAATGTGGCTTTCAGTGGCTGACAGAAAATTAATTCCACCCAAATTAGTGGAATTCTTCGCTATCGTCCTGCATTTCTCAAGCTTTCGCAGCAAAATTAAATGAGAAGGAATTACACTGATAATAAAGAGTTTCCAACAACAACAACAAAGAGTTTCCAACAGCTTCAGCACAGTAGCTTTTAACTCATGCTACAAAAAAAGCAGAGCCACCAACAACGTTCATGTTTTGTGGGTTCTTTCCCTCCAGATCTGGGGCAGGGCAAAAAGGAAAAGGAGACAACTGAGTAGAGAAAACTCAGATATGCCCACCTGACAGAGCTAAGCTGATCCCCTGCCCTGGTGTGGCTGTGACTCTGCCCATAGCTTTTGGCATGGCCAAGGGGGGGAGAGCAAAGATGCAGATGTGAGTGAGTCCCAGGCTGCTGCGCCTGGGTTTCTGGAACTGCAACCCCCCACCTCCCAAAGTGTCTGGGACAGCTGATCTACCGTTAAATGGACAAGCTCCCAAGGGGATGTAGCTGCTTGGCGACCTTCACAGTGGAGTAACAGGGTCAGAGTAGGGAAAAAGCGATCTCCTGCTTCCTCCTCCCCGCTCTACAGAGAAGCCCGGCGGGGACTGCAGCCATCCTCGCGGAACCGCCAGCCTGTTGCAGCTTCAGGGCCCATCGCAGAGCATGGTCGTGAGGGGAAGAGGGCGGTCCTCTCTAATACGGCCACGCGTGCCCCCTACTCCTTATGCTGTAATCGCCGCCGGATCTTACCCGAAAGTTTCCCTGACCGCGGACCCCTCCGCTCTGCACCGAGGAGACTCATGCGCGCGGCCATCTTGGCTACGTCCGGTTACGATTCGCCACGCCCCTCACGCCGGGTACGTCATCTCGCTTAATTACGTCATGCCACGTCCCCGTCGCCCCGGCCCAGGTCTCAGACAAAGCAGTTTAAGTCCTTGGGCTCGCTCACCGCGTCGGAGCCAGAATCTGCTCTCCATGCACCCACAGCCTGGGTCTGCACCCGTTCTCTGCCCTGGCTACACCGCTACTGCTGTTGCTCCGGGCCTGAAGTTGCGGCCGCGCGCTTGCGCACTAACTTGGCCCCGCCTCTGCCTTCTGCCTGGACCCACCCCCGCTTCGAGCTGGCGCTACTCCGGGGCCCCGCCTCTCCACGGGTCTTCTCCACATCCTTGTTATCCCCGGGATCAAGCTCATTCCTCTGAACCCCTTGTGCCCACGTTCCTCCTTTCCAGTCTGGCAATTCCTCTGCCCTTTGCTCGAGCTCACCTCTTCCGCAGTCTCGGCCAACTCTGTCAGGCCCTTACAAGCGGTCATGCCCCCCCCCTTTCACGCACTAAGTCCACCTTTTTCAGGTTACGCCCCTGGGCCATGCCTAGGCCACGCCCTTCCCGACTGGGCCGTCGCAGACGCTCTTTCCCACGGTGTCCAGGCCCCGCCCCTCACGCCGGGTCACGTTCCTTCCCTGCTTTCCACGGGCCTACGTCATGGCCAATCCCAGCGCCCCGCGGCACGACGCGAAGATCCACATTGGCCGCGCCCCCGCAGCGTCTGCGCATTTGTGGCGATCAGTCGCGGCCGCTCCCTGGGTTCTCAGGACCTCCGGGTTTGCGTCGGCTACGACCGGGCCGCGCCTCCTGCTCTCCCTCTGCTGGCGGAGCTCGGCCCCGAGAAGCTGCTCAAGAGCGGGCGGGGCCCTTGTGTTTCCGGAGAAAACCGACCACGCCTTCGAGCTAGACGTCAGTGGCGTTTATAGTGAAACAGACCTTTGTATCTGTGATCTTCGTCTAAAAATAGACTTTGTTCATATTTCTCCCAGCTCCAAACCACAACTTCACGAGCAGAAACCGAATAGGTAACAACTAGGCACTGACTGGAACTGTGTTCCTACCAGGCTTCAACCAGCCTTAAATGCTAGGCATAAGCACACCCTACCTCCTGACATTTCCTTCAGGTGACTTTTTCTAAGCACCTGCTGCCCTCATGCTAGCTAGAGTCTGTCCAGACAGCACAACACTTAGACCCGTGTTTGCAGATCCCTGCCCTAGGATTAATCTTCTTTACTCCCTCCGTTTATAAGCCTGTGTCCACAAGAAAAATTGGAAAAGGTTACCACTTTTTTTTCTGTCCAGAAGTCTCTAAATAGGGCACTTCGGGAGGCAGGGCACTTACCATTAGCCATTCAGTTATTCAATTTTTAAAAAGATTTTATTTATTCATGAGAGACAGAGAAAGGCAGAGATAAGCTGAGGGAGAAGAAGGCTCCTCGCAGGGAGCCAGAAGCGGGACTCGATCCCCAGAATCCGGAATCATGCCCTGAGCCAAAGACTGATGCTCAACAGCTGAGCCACCCAGGTGTCCCCAGTTATTCATTCGTTTAAATCGTATTTATGGAGTACTAAATTCCAGTGACAACACAAACCTCAAGAACTTACAGGCTGAAGTTTTCCAACTTGGGTTTGGATGAGACAAGAATTGAGAAAGTTAAGGTGTGGTAAGGGGGTTGGAATAAGTGGACAAGGCCTTGGTAAGTGCTGCTTTCTTTTTGTAATTGAGGTATAACATTATATTAGTTTCAATTATACAGCGTAATGAGTTAGTATTTGTGTATATTGTGAAATGATCACAGTAAGTCTAGTTAGCATCCATCACAATCATAGTTTAAAATTTTTTTCCTGTGATGAGAACTTTTTAAGATTTACTCTTGACAAATTTCAAATATACAGTACAGTATTATTAATTATAGTTACCATTCTATACTTTACATCCCATGCATGATTTACTTATCTTATAACTGGAAGTTTGTACCTTTTGACCCCCTTTACCCATTTTGCTCACCCAACTCCCTGCCTTTGGCAACCAATAATTTGTTACAAGTTCAGTTTTCTGTTTTTGTTTGTTTTTCAGATTTCACATGTTAGTGAGATCTTACCGTATTTGTCTGACTTATTTCACGTAGCATAATGCCCTCCAGGTCCCTCAGGTTTTGTTTTTTCTGTTTTAAAGATTTTATTTATTTATTCATGACACACACACACACACACACACACACACACACACACACAGAGAGGGGGGGAGGCAGAGACACAGGCAGAGGGAGAAGCAGGCTCCATGCAGGGAGCCCGACGTGGGACTCGATCCCAAGTCTCCAGGATCAGGCCCTGGGCTGCAGGCGGCGCTAAACCGCTGAGCCACCTGGGCTGCCCTTGGTTTTGTTTTTTTAAGAAGCAGGTTTTCTTGATTTTCCAAGGGAAATCCTGATTCCTCATCATGATGGCACTAGGAATTAACTCGGAGACAAATGCCAAAAAGATTTTTATGTAGATCCCCTAAATGTAAACTGTTGCCCAGCATCACAAAGTATTGAATCAATTCTATGAACCGTCCCAACTTTTTTGTTCATTTGACATCACAGGCCCTCAGTGGTATGGCTTTATTCAGGGCAACATTTAGATCATTATTCCCCATGATGGCGAGTAAGTTTCAATTTGTCACCTGACTAAATAACTGTTAGGAAGCTTTATGGCTGAGTACACAATCAAAAGGAACAAGTTCTGTAGTAGATTAACAACGTCTGTCGTGGGCAGGATGCTTGAGTGGCTGCAACAACCTATCTGTCATCTTTGACTTGTGATAGAAGTATTGCATCCATATCTTTTAGGCAGTCCTCATAAACAACATTTCTTACTATAAGCTATTCACGATTTTCAGACAGTAAAAGGGTCAGGATCATTGTTGCTGGTCAGAATTTAAGGGCAGAAATTTTGACATGTTGGTTAATTCATATGCTTTGTATATCAATTAGAATGAGGATAGCTCAAGATTCTGTTATGAGAATGAGAGCATCTAACCTGAAAGGTACATGGCCCAATGGTCCCTCCACCTTTCTATATAGGTTGGCAAAGGAAGTACCCATAGTGAGGGCTAAATGTGACTAGGTGGCACTAACTGGAAACCAAATGGAAGGTGGAAAATAGAAGGTGGAAAATACTACTCCATAGAGCATGGCTGTAATAATTTTGGAAAAAATTATAACGTGCCTAAACCATGAGAAAACTCTTAATATGCCACCCAAGCAACATTGGAAAGAGTTAGATCTAGGAAGAAATATCAATAAGATCTTGCTTTTACTACCTGAGACTATTTATTTGTTTATTAAGATTTTATTTATTTCATGAGAGAGACAGAGAGGCAGAGACATAGGCAGAGGGAGAAGCAGGCTCCCCATGGGGAGCCTGATGTGGAACTCGATCCCAGGACCCCAGGATCATGACTGAGCCACCCAGGTGCCCCCTGAGACTGATTTTAATGCATTGATCTTCATGCATAAGATGAGACACACAAACCCACATGCGTTCCATTTAAGAAACTGTCCTTTAAATTCTTAAGAATATAAAGTAGGCAGAATTACACTCACTCAGCTTGTCTAAATTAATCTTTATTTCTAAACAGTAGTGATTAACTTTCTCTGAACTAGAAAAATGTTACCCTGTGAATAAAAAGACTAAGTTCATAATGGTTATGGCTGTTGATTAACCTACAAAATTTGATGAGCCTTCCAAATACTGTAGCTTCAGATTTCTTTTCATCTTAAGAAGGGCATAGGTATGGAAGTGGAGATACAAATATTCCAAAGCCAACTGTTCCTTGTTTAGCAGATACTAGAAGTTGTTTTTCTCTGACTAGGAAAGAAAACAATTTGCAGTGTACCTCATGATTTTTTACATCTGCATTCTTGAGCTTCTTCAAATGTTAGTTTATGATTCAAATAAGTAAATTCAGTTCTGTTAAGTTATCAAATACAGCCCATGAGAAATGTAAAAAAAATTTTAAAGATTTTATTTATTCATGAAAGAGAGAGAGAGAGGCAGAGACACAGGCAGATGGAGAAGCAGGCTCCATGCAGGGAGCCCATTGCAGGACTCAATCCCGCGACTCCAAGATCATGCCCTGGGCTGAAGGCAGGTGCTAAACCACTGAGCCACCCAGGGATTCCTGAGAAATGCAAAATTAAACCAAATATAGTCCTTGCTCTCCAGAAACTTAAAATTTGTAGACACAGAAGTAAATCATGTTGACAATAGGTGCATGTACAGATGTGAACAAAATGCTATGGGAACTCAGGAGAGAGAATAAAAAGTTAGTGGATCAGACAAATGTAAAACAAATAACAAAAACAACAAAAGAAAGTTTTCTCAAAGGAGGTGATATTTGAGATAGACCTGGAACAATAAGACGTTTAAAGGTAAAAAATGAAAGTTCATCATATTGAACTGGAAACAGTGTGAAAGGAAACACACAAAGGACAGAGGTGGGATGAGTCTCACTTGCAGGGACTGGCAGGTCAGAGGGATGGAGGAGGGGCCATGAGTGTAGGTGCATCTGAAAAGCCAAATTGGATTCAGATCTTAGAGGCCAAAGAGTTTGAATTCCCTGACATAGGCCCTGGGGTGCTGAGAAGATTTCAAGTGGGAATGGCTTCAATGTAAATGACAGAAGAAGAAAGACAGTGGAAGGTAGAAACAGCATGCAATTAGAGTGAGTTTTACATGTGCCTATACTTACTAAGCATCAGCTGTTGGATTGGCAGCCCATATGTGCCCAGTGCTCCAGCAACCAGGCATTTATTCTCATTAGCCATCTTAGTAATAAGATAAATGAGTTTATTTTAATAATAATTTCAGAATATGGAACAAATGATGTTAACATAAGTATGTTTGATTTTTACATACACACACACACACACACACACACACACGATTCCCTTATAGCTTTTGTTTTTCCTTTTGTGAGTTACTTCCATTAAACTCTAATACAGGGATCCCTGGGTGGCGCAGTGGTTTGGCGCCTGCCTTTGGCCCAGGGCACGATCCTGGAGACCCAGGATCGAATCCCACGTCGGGCTCCCGGTGCATGGAGCCTGCTTCTCCCTCGGCCTGTGTCTCTGTCTCTCTCTGTCTCTCTCTGTGACTAACATAAAAAAAAAACAAAACAAAACTCTAATACAGGGAGAGAAAAGTTACCAGATGAAGGCTTAAATAATGTTTCTGAAATTTGCAAGATGTTTACCAATATCTCTGGCCTCTACTCACTAGATGTCAGTAACAACCCTCTCCAATTCATGACAACTGAAAATGTCTCCAGACATTACCAAAATGTCTTCTGGAGGAAAAAATACAGCTTTCCACCCCCCCAATTTTAAGAACCACAAAGTTAAAATATAATATTTTTCACTATAGACAAAAATATATCTTCCCAAGCATCTTAATGCTGACAATTTGAAAAGAATAAAATAATTTTCTTACCTCCTAATTATATTGAAAATTAGACTAATTACTACAAACGTCTTGACATGGTTTATTATATGGTTCATCAATTTTATTCCAATTTAAATGATAAAGGGCCATATTCCAAATTCTACAAATTCTATTGTGCAAAATTGAATGGAACCATTAGTTTGAAAAGTGCAAGCTTTTATGTTATAAAAAATTTGGGGGGGGTAACCTGGGTGGCTCAGTCGGTTAAGCATCTGCCTCCGTCAGCTCAGATCATGATCTCAGGGTCCTGGGATCCCTGTTCAGCAGGAAGTATGCTTCTCCATTTCCCCCTACTTATGTGTATTCTCTCTCTCTCAAATAAATAAATAAAATCTTTAAAAAAATTTATGGGTTCAGCTATTAGAGGATTTTTTATATTTTTATTATGTCACAGCTAAATACATTTCCCAAAATCCAGTAAAAATATACAGAGTAAAGTTACATTTGAAAAGATTTCACAGTTTACTGGTTTTAGATATTCCAGGTTTACAAAATACATATTTATGACAATGAAATGGAATAATCAGGGTCAAAATTTATTTTATTTTTTTTCAGGGTCAAAATTTAAAAGCAACATTGATTGATTGCAAGTAAATGGAGTATTCATATGCCCACATGCTTTTACAACTCTGATGAACTCTAAAAGGCATCTTGCGTGAATCAAAAGAGTGACACACGTGTTTTCTTTTTGTGTGATCTCATATTTAATTTACCCTCCAGGGCAGTAGATCAATAGTTATGTGCTGAGAAACTGCTTTTCAGTAGTGTTGTAGAGTATGAAAAAACACGGAGAAATCAATTTCTTTTTCCTGTCTCAGGAGACTCAGTGCCTTTTGTATTGCTCATGGCAACAGTAATCTCAACTTTTTATCTTTGTTCTCTAAACTCTGTTGGAAGTAAATAGTAACATGTTCAGAATGATTGAAACTGCTTTACTTGTCATCGTTACCACTGTTACTGATAAATTCTGAACCTCCTATATGTGAAATTGCAGAAATGAACATTGTATGAAGCAAGTTTGGTATGAAGTCTCTGGAGGTTTAATGCTTAAAATTCGGTGTGAAAATAAAGAGCAAGTTTGTGCAAGACTTTTAAAAGTGGAGGAAATCCCCAGTATGTTAAGAGGTAAGAAAAGTAGTATCTAGTTCTGTGTTCCACCTATCTTATAGAGCTATCAAGCTCTTTGATAAGTTTTAGCTGTTCTAAGTGACCCCATACCTTGCAAGAGTTTTCATATTTTTAAAAAGATTTTATTTATTTATTCATGAGAGGCACAGAGAGAGAGAGAGAGAGGCAGAGGCACAGGCAGAGGGAGAAGCAGGCTCCATGCAGGGAGCCTGACGTGGGACTCGATCCCGGGACTCCAGGATTATGCCCCGGGCGGAGGGCAGGCGCTAAACTGCTGAGCTCCCAGGGATCCCTGAGTTTTCATATTTTAAGTTGAGTCATTGACAGTGTCTTATTTTATTGTCACACTTTTTCTAGTCACCTGACAGGATTATAAAAGTTGATATTTTTCATCATTGTATTTTCAGCTGCTATTAATTTTGCTACTGTCAAATACTTTTCTTTTTTTTTTTAATTTTTATTTATTTATGATAGTCACAGAGAGAGAGAGAGAGAGGCAGAGACACAGGCAGAGGAAGAAGCAGGCTCCATGCACCGGGAGCCCGACGTGGGACTCGATCCCGGGTCTCCAGGATCGCGCCCTGGGCCAAAGGCAGGCGCCAAACCGCTGCGCCACCCAGGGATCCCTGTCAAATACTTTTCTAAGCAAACATTGGGATATAGGAAAATTGAAGTTATAATTACAGGCTACTTAGAAAATAAGTATGAGTTCACTGTACATCTATATTTTTTATGTCAGGTGGCCAGAACAATACTCCAAGGAAAAATCATAGCCATAAATATTTTCATTATTAACTGAGAAAGACTAAATATACATAAGCCTATTTGTCAACCCAGGAGTTATAAGAAGAACAAGAAAACCAGCATAATGACAACAGGAATAAGGATTTAATAAATAAAAATAAGATTGATGACTCAGAAAGTAGAAAAAAAAGACTTGAAAATTAAGGTCTAGATCTTATTCTTTGGTTAAGCAACAAAACTAGACAAACCTCTGGCAAGAATAATGGAAAATGAGAAAAAATTAATATGAATACTAGAAAATACAAAGGGAATATAGCAATGAATATAGATACTTGATGGGAAATACTGTATAAAGTCCATGAGAATACTGGAAAATCTTGATGAAATAATGATTTTCTTGGAAATTGTGAACAGTCAGAATGGACTCGGAAACATAGAACCTGCAGTAAATGACAATATAAGAAATAGCAGTTTTGAAAGAACTCTTCCCCCCAAATATGTATGATCCAGATTCTTCAACTCTGCATTTCTTCTGCAATTTTCTTCTACATTTTAAAGTATTTGCAAACATAGACGATGTTAGAAATCTTTGTATACCATTTTCAAGATGGTAATATAAAGGCCAGGAAAAAAAAATGAACTTCAAGAATCAGAACTTGAAAAGGAACCTAAATGATATTCTTCTATAAAAATAGGTTTAAAAACCTAAGGAAACACAGCAGTTAAGGCCAGAGGCATGTTAAAAATTATCAAACTGAGCTTATCTAAGGGTTGGATCAATGTAAAGGCATTTATTAGTAAAATGCACCAAATCATAAGATCTCTAGGATCATATTGATAGACACTGAAAGAGCAATTGATAAAATTCAACATGAATTCTTGATAAAAAGGATTTTTGTAAACTAGAGATAATAGGAGACTTTCTGTCTCACAACACATGAAGTTTAAAGTGACCCACCAGATCATGTGGAAAAGCAGCAGTCCCATTAGAGTAAGGAAAACAAGGGTCTGTGTTATTCTGCCATTACTATGCTGACAGTGCTGCTACAATGAGACAAAACAACAGCATCACACAAGAACGGGCAAGAAGATCCAAGGCTGAGGCAGGTGTGTTTCAGCTCTCAGGATGTATTACCACTGGTCATTCATACCAGCGGTATTACGGATATTTTGTATTTTTTCTCTTTGGGCTTCTCTGTGTTTCCTGTACAGAACTTCTATTGCTCTTTTTTCCTGTCTTTTTTTTTCTCTGTCATTTTTCAAATAAGACAACAAACATCAATAAAGTATAGACTAGAGGAAGTAAAGGATAGCGTAGGGAATGTAGTCAATAAAATGGTAATAACTGTGTGGTGACAGATGGCAACTACACTTATTGTGGTGAGCATTTGTAATGTATATAAACGTATATAAATGTAACATTCTTTGATACAACTCAAATTCATATAATGTATGTTCATTATATTTTAGTTAGGACAAATTTTAAAAATCATATTAAGCACTAATAGAGGGCCTGGCACATATAAATTGTTTAATGGTTAATTGTATTTTGAAAAGAGAGAGAAATCATAATCAAAAGGAAAGAGACTTCCTTTGCTTGTCAAAGAATGGCTTAACTATAATTCAGCATTTTACTGTCTTCAATCCTAGTCACATAACTGATTAAGAGCAAGAAAAATGTTTGATACTTTTATGAAGTTTAAGGCTAGAAGGAGGCTGAATCACATTTGTTTCTAATATAGCTTTGTTCCCTGATGCAAATAATTAGCTTTGTTATAATTTCCAACTACTGGCTTTTGCTTCCCATAAGGATTTTATCTAGTCTAACATTTCCCAAAATAATTTCATCTAGTCTGACTTCGTTTTCAGGGGTAAGTTATGTGAGCTCTCCCTTCTGGGAAATTCCCACTTCACCTGATAGTGAAATTGCTAGAATGATGGGCCTAAGTTTTGGCCACCTCTCCCTCTAATCCAACTTTTCCTGACCCTGTACCCTTGCCACCAAGATGAGGGAGAGGAGAGAAGCTTCCTCAGGTGGACTTCCCAAACAGAAATGGGTCCTCTCTGCTAAAATATCACCCCAGCTAGGAGGGGGAAATGACAGGACTCTCAAAGTGTTGCAGAAGTGTAGTTGTTGATCTTTTTCTCACGGCTGCTTTGAAAATTCAAGTTTTCTATTTAACATCAGGGTCACCCAATCTCATTTTTTTCCATTCTGGTTTTTAAGCAACAAGGTGGAATTTGGGGACTGAATTCAGGAAGAGGCAGTGTGGTAGAGAGGAAAGCCCTGACATCCACTGCCTGGGGGGGCTTGGCTTCTATTGGCATCCATAGAATGCCCACTAGGGGAGACTGTCTTCTGCTCATTATGGTAATCCTCAGAGCATCTCTGAGGCTTTGCTGCAATTTCAGTTTTGACCAATGATGACCAGTGAAGACCCGTGCAGTTCAGTGTGGTGGAGACAGGGTTCAAGTGACACCCCTTCCCTTCCTCCCATTGCCACCAATGCCTTAAACACCAGATCCTCAGTTCCCTCATGTGTAAGATATTATAACAACAGCAACTGTGAAGGTGCCATGTTGAGGGTGAGAGAAATAATCCAGTAGATCTAGTTCGTGGCAGGAAACTCTTAATGACTGTGTTCTAGCAACACTGACTAATGTAGTTGCTAGTCACATGTTTCTGTATAAATTAAATTAATAGAACATTTCATTTCTCATCAGCACTAGCCCCCCTTTCAAGTGGTCAATAGCTACCTATGTCTGGTGGCTACCGTGTTGGATAGTGCAGATGTAGAACATTTGTATCATCACAGAATGCTCCATTGGACAGCACTGTTCTGTATCATGAACTTTGAATTTACACCACCACCAGAGCTTAGGGCTGACCAAAAGGATTCCCTTTGAAGTGGAAGCACTCCCCGGATGTTTATCTGTGCAGGTGAGAGTCAGGTGAGGCCCTTGGAAGGGCATCCTTTGTTCACCAGAGATAGAAAGGGGTGATGTTTGTTTTCCAAATTAAGATAGCCTATCTAGGAGCCAGCTATCTTAGCTCTGAAAAGATGGAAAGTTGGAGCGAAGGGAAACGTCTAGAGAGGGCTCTGTTCTTTCCACAGTGCCCTCAGCCCGGCAACGACAGGAGGGGCGGGAGAGGATTCTGGCTTTGAGTCAGCAGAGGAAACATTCTCTGGAGGTAGAGTTCAGAAAGGACAACTAATCTGTTTTCCAAATAGATTTTCGTAAATAACTGACAGGAGATGGGCTGCTTCTATCTAAGTATTAACCCAAATAATGGGGTTTAATCATTAAACCTTCTAGGTGGTGGCTTTCTTGTTTCTCTGATATTCTAATCCGGGTCACAGAATGGCTAAGGCAGCTTTAAGGGAGCGTGGATTTTCCCCCGCTTCCTTTGCCTTGTGTTTTGCCTTCTGAAACAATGTTGCGCCTGCTCTTTGTCCTGGTGCCGGCGATTCATGCTCAACTGTGTCAGCCAGGTAGGTAGCTGTGAAACTTAAAAATAGGGTAGCAGTTTTCTCAATGATTGACAAGCCTTTGACTGAAGGACCTCTTTATTTTTTCAAAATCTGCAGGCGTGTTGTGGCTTGAAAGTTGAGACTGACTGTTGTATGAGTTTGAAAGAAAAATCTAAACCATCTAAGGTGATTGTAGTTAAACGTTCAGTTTTGGGGGCAGTTTAACTGAAGTTCTGTGTTCTGTTGATCTGAGTCGGTTAAATGTTTGAACTTCATGTTTTGACAGATTTTTGTCATCACCTGCTCTTTTTTGTCTTTCTGGCAGATGCAGAGAATGCTTTTAAAGTAAGACTTAGTATCAGAACAGCTCTGGGAGATAAAGCAGTAAGTGGTGAACCTGCATGTTCATTTTTAATTTTGTTTGTTAATAACACCACTTTCTCTAGTGATGAGCCTCTGTTCAGTTATCTTGAACTCAGAGATTAATTCTAAAAACCTCAAATCTGACACTGTCTTAAAGTAAAAAAAAATATATAAAATGGAACTTGTTAAACAATGATTTTGCCTAAAGTCTTCAATCTGCAGTATGTGCTAGAAAATCTGTGAAGTTTTGTGTTACACAAAACAATTTGCCAAGGATGCCTGGGTGGCTGGGTGATTGAGCATCTGCCTTTGGCTCAGGTCATTATCTCTGGGTCCTGAGATCCAGTCCTGCATTGGACTCCCCGCAGGGAGCCTGCTTCTCCCTCTGCCTGTGTCTCTGCCTCTCTGTGTCTCTCATGAATAAATAAATAAAACCTTAAAAAAGAAAACAATCTGGTAAACTCGAACACTTCAGCCGGACATAGTGGAGCTGCAGGGCCCGAGTCGGGCACTCAGGTCTGGGCTGGGCTCTGCGCCTCACCATTGGCGTCATTTGGATCTTGTCTCAGTTTTCTAGTCAGTGAAAAGATGGCACGATTTCACCCATATCAGATTTTTCATAGGATGAAAAGTTTCTAGTTCTTTTTTAAAAGATGTTATTTGTTTATTCATGAAAGACACAGAGAAAGAGGCAGAGACATAGGGAGAGAGAGAGGCAGGCTCTCTGTGGGGAGCCTGATGTGGGACTTGACCCCAGGACCCCAGAATCACAACCTCAGCCAAAAGCAGACGCTCAACTGCTGAGCCACCCAGGTGCCCTGAAAAGTTGCTAGTTTTAATGTGAAGTTTCTTCCATTTTTCTCAAAGTAACAACATGAAATATGTGCTTATGAAATTGAAGTTAAAAAAATACTCATAAGGCACATGTAGCTATAAGAACAGGATGGCCTGTCAAGTTAAGATGATTTGTGTAATCCTAGTTTTAGTATTTTCATGTGGTCTGTGAAAATTTTCTGCAATAGAAGGCGATATTAAGATGCGTCAGGGTAGAAGCAATAAGAGAGTGCTAAGAGAACTTAGAGGTACGTATTGTCTCTGCAGGCCAAATCAAAAACATATTATTTTATTCATTCAGTGACTAATGATCATTATAACAGCCAGCATTTATTGAGAACTTAGTTTACTTTCCAGCAAGGACCCTTCTGAGCACTTTACTCACGTCAATTCACGTAACCCCCACAACAACCTTTTGAGAAAGGTAGTATGGGCATTCCCACTCTCCTCGAGTACATGAGAAAACCAAGGTACAAAGAAATTAAGCAACCTGCTCAGGATCTCAAGTCAGCAAGTGACAGAGATGAGATTTGAACCCACGCAGTCTGACTGTTGAATCTACTCTTCCTACCGGAGTGTAGTTACTTATCCCGGGATCCTCCGAGGGCAGGCACCGTGCTGGATGCTGAGGACGCAACGGCAGATAAATCAGTCTTGTCCTTGCCCCTGTGGAGCTTATGGTATTGGGAGGATTGACTGTTCATTAAACATTCAGTAAATGAAATGTGCAGTCTTGACCAGTATCACAGGAAGGAGAAATATGTGGGGGCTTTGGCCTTGTTGAGGGCCTTAGTACTTGGCATTTGCTATGAGGTCTAAAGCATGAGTGGAGGTGTGCTGGAAAATAAAAGAAAAAGGGACAGAGGGGACAGAACATGCAAAGGCTTATTACAGGAAGGAACTTGGTGAGAGGAGGGAATGGAAGGAAGGCTGAGGTCTCTGCAACTGGAGCAGTGAGGTAGAGCATGGCATGTGATGAGCTCGGGTAGAAAGGAGAGATTGGGTTAAAGAATATGTAACCTGTGTTAGGAAGTTTTGCTATTACTTTAAAGCAAGTGGGAGTTTTATGGAAAAGATGTTATGATAGAATTAGTGCTTAGAAAACACTCTGGTCACAGTGTGGCAGGCAGATTAGAAGGGACAAAAGTAGAAAGAAAGGGAGAAAGGAGTCATCAAGGATGACACTTTAGTTTCTAATTATGCAACTGAATGGGTGATGACCCACTTGTGAGTCAGGGAAGCAGGTATAGACAAGAAAATCATGGCTGTAATTTTGGACTTGTTGAGTGTGAGGTATTATTGAATAGGCGAGGACAGGATGGGCTTGAGATATACATTCCTGGGTCATTTGCATTACGGTGATATTGGAAGCATGGAGTAGATGGCGGTCTGAGGGAGAAAGGACAGTGACAGGGGTAAATCTAGCATAGCGCTTTGCGGTTCTCTAAAACTTGAAGCCCTTATACAAGAGGATGAGCCTACAAAGGGGGCAAAATGGCAGGAGGAAAACCAGAATGTGTATCACAAAAGTGATGTTAACTTCAAGTTAAAGGAAGTGTTCAAGAGCATCAAATGCTGCTGACAGATCAAGCAAGATGAGACTGAAAGGCACTCACTGTGTTGAGTCATGTGGAGGTTACTGGTATCTCTGTGGAGTGGTCGGACTGGAAAGCGGATGATGGAGGGAGTTAAGAATAAGTGGGAGGTGAACAGGTAAAGATGCAAGTATGACAACTCCTTTGAAGATATTGGCTGTGGAGGGCAGGAGAGAGGTGGCAGTAGGTGGAGGAAGAAGGATTGAGGAAAGTGATTTGGTTTTGGTGTTCTAATGGGAAGGCTTGAGCATGGCTAAAAGTCAAAGTCCAGTGTATAGAGGAGAGGGGAAACTGATATCATTTAGATCCTGAGAAGGGCAGAGGGAAGTGTTCCTTTTTTTTTTTTTAATATTCTACAAGCTCTTTTTTTTTTTTTAAGATTTTATTAATTTATTCATGAGAGACACACAGAGAGAGGCAGAGACACAGGCAGAGGGAGAACCAGGCTCCATGCAGGGAACCCGATGGTGGGACTCAATCCTTGGACTCTGGGATCATGCCCAGAGCCGAAGGCAGATGCTCAACCCTGAGCCACTCGGGCATCCCAGGAAGTGTTCCTAATACAGGTGGATGGAATAGCCATTGACAGGAAGAGAAATGCAACATTCAGCCTTTTGGGGGAAGATGTGGATAACATGAGCCTATAGAGGAAGTTTTTTTTGTTTGGTGTCAGGAGGATGGGGGAGTTTAAATTGATGACTTGAGGAAAATTATAAGAGCATCTAGTGAGTATGAAGTGTAAGGGAAAGCACTGAGTTTGGTTGGGGAGAGGGGAGCTGAAGGAGGTTTGAAACAGTCATTGTGAACCGAGAGAGAGAGAGAGAGAGAGAGAGAGAGAGAGAGAGAGAGAGAACTGACAGAGACCTAAGGGGTTCCCAACCAATTTGGAAGTAGGTCATCATTAACTTAGAGTTAAACCCTGTTATGGGACTTTCTCTAGTTATACTTGATTACTCACCTAAAATATGTGCTCAGTCACATTAGTTTGCTAGTCTTGCTATCACAAAGTACCATGAAGTGAGTGGGCTAAACAATAGAAATTTATTTTCTTTTAATTCTGGAGGTTAGCAGTCCAAGATCAGGATATCAGCAGGGCTGGATCCTCTGGGGTCTGTGAGGGAAAGATCTGTTTCTGTCCTCTCCCTTTGGCTTGTAGATGGCTATTTTCTCTGTGTACCTTCACATTGTCTTCCCTCTATATGTGGCTATGTCCAGATTTCCTCTTCCTGCAAGGACACCAGTCCATACTGGATTAGGGTCTACCCTAGTGACCTCATTTAAACTTAATCACCTCTGTAAAGACACTATTTCCAAATACGATTACAGTCTAAGGTACTGGGAGTTAGGACTTCAACATATAAATTTTGGGGGGAGGGACACAAGTCAATCCACAATATGCACACACACTGAAGTTTCCAGCCAAGAAAATGGAAAGAAAAATTGTACCAATGTTAGCAAAGGATTGGAAGCTGAGAGAGGTAGTCAGTTTATGAGGGGAGAGAGTAAGGGAGGAAGGGAGCTGACTGTAGATGTCCTGGATACGATGTCCAAATGCCCTCTCTGTTGACTGGCTCTAATACTTCAGATTGTGAAGAAGATAATGCAAGGGAAAGTACACCACACTTGGAATGATAGAATGGCCAAGAAAGCCTATCCTGAAATTACCGTGACGTGATTTATCTTGATCTCTAGTCTTCAGTGTATGAGAAAGAGAAAGGGGGGCGGGCAGGCACTGAATACCACCACTGTGGTCACAATTAGATTCCAATGGGCCATTTTTTATCCTATGCCTCTTACATTTTCTATTCTACTTCTCTTTTAGTATGTCTGGGATACAAATGAGGAATATCTTTTCAAAGCAATGGTGGCTTTCTCCATGAGAAAAGTTCCCAACAGAGAAACAACAGAGTAAGTAAACAGTAAAGAATCTTAATTGGCTATTTGCAGTATTATTTGAGACCTGCATTAATTCAAAATTCTATCTTGAAAATAATTAACCTAGTTTTTAGAAAGGATCCACATTGTAACATTTAGAAAACCTTTTGTAATTTAGCTTACCTTACAGTTTATATTATGTTCCAACAATGCTGTGTTCAATAGGCACTATGATGATAAAATTTTTTAGATGTAGTCATATGTCATAAGTTTGTTCTACATTCCTTTTATGTACATACACTTTCTCTTGTAGACAGGTAGCTAGAATTCTGCTCTCATTGTGTTAGTTTGCTAGGGCTGCTGTAACAAAATACCACACACCGGGTGGCTTAAATAACACACACCTATTTCTCCCAGTTCTGGAGGCTGCGAGGCCAGGATCAAGGTGCCGGCAAAGTAGGTTTCATTCTGAGGCTTTTTCTCTTGCCTTGCAGACGCCACTAGAACTGGGTTCTCACAAGACCTCTTCCTTGTTGAGGGGGGGTGGAAGGGTGGGAGGGACCTCTCTGGTGTCTCTTCTAATGACAATACTAATGCCACCAGGGCTCCACCCTTATGATGACATTTAACTGTAATTATCTCCTCATTGGCTGTCTCCAAATACAGTCACATGAGGGGTTAGGGCTTCAATATAGGAATTTGGGGGGAGGGGGGCAAATCAGTCCATAGCACTCCTTTTAGAAACACATATGGATAGGTTCATCCCATTGTTGGCATCCCTCACAGCACTTTGGTGATTTTCTTAGGAGTGCTAATATAACTTTATACAGTTTTACATTTTTTCTATTCTCCCAGAGGAATCCTCTCTATTTGTAATGTTTCCTTCTACCTCTATTTGTGATTCAGGTAACACGTCTGCTTTTTCTCTGTTTCTTCTCTCCTTCTTCCCCTTGAGAGGAGAAATGTTGGACCTGATTGGTGAGCTGAGAGGAGAAGCTCTCTGTGGGTTCCCCACTCTTCAGGAGCAGGCCTGCCCTCAGACAGCAGGCATTTTTCTGTGCTACTCCCTACACGAAGTACAGAGTCAGGCCCTGTGTGGGCAGGCCACGCAACTCTATGGCTGGATGTGCTATGTGTAGATGAGAACAGTTTCCATGGAGAGGTGCCACAGCATAAAGGGTGTTAAGTATCTTGCATATTATTGTAGCATATGTGATCTGTGCCCCCAGTTCAGCTCTATCTGGGACACTATAAATGGATTTATCTCCTTTCAGGATTTTTTATTTAATTAGGAAGAAAACGTTCCTCCTGATTAATAGTGCCCTCCAACCTGGCCTTTTATTTTGGTCTCCCATCTGCTCATTCTTTTGTCTTAATTCTGTAAAGATTCAGACCCTGACAAAGAGGATCACTATTTATTGGCCTCCCTCAAACTCATACACGGGCTGTGAATATAAAGAATGAAACAGAACAGTAGTATTTGGGGAAGCAAAATAAACATATGATATATGTATTTGTGTATACACACATATATATTTTAAAATAGTTCATATGTTCACATGATTCAAAAAATTAAAATAAGGAGGTATATAGTAAAACAAAATTGCGTCCAAGGTGAGCTCCATTCCTATTTTTTTCCATTCCTATTTTATAGTTTTAGAAAAAATGTATTTGTGTTTATCATATGCTATTTATTTATTTATTATTTTTTTATTGGAGTTTTATTTGCCAACATATAGCATAACACCCAGTGCTCATCCCGTCAAGTGCCCCCTCAGTGCCCGTCACCCAGTCACCCCAACCCCACTCCCACCTCCCTTTTCACTACCTCTTGTTCATTTCCCAGAGTTAGGTGTCTCTCATGTTCTGTCTCCCTCACTGATATTTCCCACTCATTTTCTCTCCTTTCCCCTTTAAACCCTTTCACTATTTTTTATATTCCCCAAATGAATGAGACCATATAATGTTTGTGTTTCTCTGATTGACTTACTTCACTCAGCATAATACCCTCCAGTTCCATCCACGTCGAAGCAAATGGTGGGTATTTGTCATTTCTAATGGCTGAGTGATATTCCATTATATACATAGACCACAGCTTCTTTATCCATTCATCTTTCGATAGACACCGAGGCTCCTTGCATGGTTTGGCTATTGTGGACATTGCTGCTATAAACATTGGGGTGCAGGTGTCCTGCCGTTTCACTGAGTCTGTATCTTTGGGGTAAATATCATATGCCTTTTAAACTGCATATTCTTACCACAACTATTTATTATAACATTATAACTTTTCTCAAAAAAATTAAGTGATTGCTTTGCAAAAAAAATGGAAAGGAAAAAAATAATTTAAAAAGCCCCCTTGTCATCTTACAATGCAACCCCCTCCCCCAAATAGTCTCTTGAGCTTCTACTCTTCTGGTCAGCAGCCTTTACACACTGCTGTTTCATCATACTATTTCTAACTATGGGTACCTGCATTAAACCTTGTAAGTTGTTATGTTAAATTGGATGTTTCCATTCTTAGGAAAAGTTAATTTAAACATGAAATAGGGCCGGCCTCGGTGGCTCATTGGTTTAGCGCTGCCTTCAGTCTGGGGTCTGAACCTGGGGACCCGGGATTGAGTCCCACATTGGGCTCCCTGCATGGGACCTGCTTTTCCCTCTGCCTGTGTCTCTGCCTCTCTCACTCTCCCTGTGTCTCTCATGAATAAATAAATAAAATCTTTAAAAAAGTAAGCATGAAACATTTTAGATGAATTTTGAGGAATTCACTCTTGAACTTTTCTTTTTAATTGGGGTATTGTATAAGTCTATGATTATCTGATCTTGTTTACTTGCAAACATGTTTCACTTCCACAAGATATATAGAAACTTGTTGCCAAAGCCCAGTGAAAAAGTCAAAAAGTGCGAAACTCCATCAGAGGTCAACAAACCTTTCTGTAAAGGCACAAGCAGTACGAGGGCCAGCAATACTGCTGTCAGGAGGCTGAGTGATGAGGGCTGCCTAATGAATAAGGATGTGTTTAGGATGCAGTTCAATGGCTGAGCCCCATTCTCCATGTGCTGCCATAAGGAAGCCTGCATCCTTACAAAAACAGGCTTCCCCTGTGGGAAAGGGCACCAAAAAATGCAAGACAAGATTGAAAACAACTTTGTAGAGACACTGCCTCTCTCTCTCCAGCATGAGGGTGGATGGAACACACTAGCAGCTTGGCAACTACCTCAGATTTTAACTCTTCTGCCCCAAAGGGTCTTTGGGTGCCAGTGAGGGACAAAATAAACCCTGGAGATAGCTGCTATGGGATGAATGGCATTCCCTGAAAATTCATATGCTCAAGTCCTAACCCCTGGTAGCTGAGAATGTGATTGTATTTGGAGATAGGTTCCTTAAAGAGATAATTCATCTAAGATGAGGTCATATAGGTGGGCTTTAACCCAATATGGTGTTCTTACAAGAAGAAGAGATGAGGACACAGATGTGCCCAGAGGAAAGCCCAGGTGTGACAGGAGAGGACAGCCATCCACAAGCCAAAGGAAGAAGCCTCAGAAGAAATCAGCCCTGACCACACCCTGATCTCAGGCTTCTGGCCTCCAGCACTGTGAGAAATTACATTTCTGTCATTCAAGCCACAGGGTCTGTAGTGTTTGCTACAGCAGCCCTAGCAGACTAGCCCAGTGGCAGATATCCATTTCCGGGATGGCTTCAGGGATCCAGATCTGGAATATTACTGTTTATTACTTATTTTTCCTCATTACTGATTTTATGAATATTGTAGAAAATCTGAAGACACCAAGATGTACAGAATTGAACAGTAAAAAGTAACTCACTAAAGACAATCAAATAAAGAGAATAATGAATAGTCTCGCTTTCATTCTGCCTTTTACCCAGTCCTTACTACAATATCTCTTACATCAAGCTTGAGCTCCTCCAGTGATACAGAGCTCAGGATCTCCCGAGGATGCTTTGGCATACTTGGCAACCAGTGGTTGGCATATCCTTGATCCAGGACACCCTTGACTGACTATGCAAGAGGATGTTTTTCCTGGAGAGAGGTCCTGGCTGTGTCCATGCAGGACAGGTGGGACAGCTGAACTGGTCTAGTCACCTTCACCCAAGCAGGCAGTGGGAGAGAGAGCTGGAGGGTCAGAGGGGCAGGGGCTGTGGGCCTGCAGAGAGGGCTGTGGTGTTTCCACTCCCTTCCCCACAGGACAGGACCGGGTGGGCATGGGTTCCAGCCCATATGCACCATGCAGCCAGGTGGGGTGCTGACAACTGCATCCGTTCTGATGAGCTGTGGCACTTGCCACACTAGCAATCATGCGCTTTGAGTGATACCTTTGCTTGTGTCCCCGTCTACCTCACGTCAGACAGAGAATCACTCACAGAGAGTGGAGCTGTCTGTAGAAGAGAGACTGGCATATTATTTCCCCGTCAGATGCTCCCCAACGTGCACGATGGTGAGCCCAGTGCCTGAGGGCATAGGTACCATGAACAGAAACAGAGCCTGCCTTGTAGCTGGAGAAGTCTAAAGGTGGAAGGCTGATTCAAGCTCCAGTGACTGGGTTGAGAGAGGAGAGCTTTGCAAGTAGTCTGCCCTGCAGTGTGTTCCTGGGACCAAGTGGAGGCTGCAGGAGGGAGATGGAGGGACCCCCTGCCTTTGGGGCTGAGAACCCACTGCAGGGAAAGGAGGAGGCGGTGACGTGAGGCTGGGAGAGCACCACTAGAGGCCTGGGAGTGGGTGAGATGGAGGGAGGTGGTGAGAGTGCATCGCCCACGTCAGGGAAGATGCAGTGTGGAGGTGCCCAGGCAGGTCCCCAGGGGCCCCACAGGTGCTCTGAATGGAGAACCTGAGGATGCCCACCACAGCAGAGGAGAGGACCCCCACAGCAGAACAGCCAGGGCGGGGGGGGGGGCGGTCCACAAAGAGCCCTGGCTAAGGATAAGGAACTTTGCTGTTTCCTTCTGTAGATGCCCACAGCCCTCTCCCCTCTTCCTTGCCATTCCTAGAGGAGCGAGAATGGAACGGGTGGGGGGAAGGAAGGGGAGACAGGCCGGGCTGGGGGGAGGAGTGAGCAGAGGGAGTAAGTAAATCAGTGGAGCACCCCGCTTAGGCCGCCACTGCTGGAGGGAGAGGAGCTGTGTGCCAGAGGCAGGAAGACAGCTTTGACCCCAGTTTCAATCCCACTGCCCTCAACTCTTTCTGAAGTCGAAGTGACTGGAAAGCTCCACCAGTTGCTGCAGATGCTGCCAAGGAGTGAAGGAGAAGGAGCTGACAGGGCAGCCCAAGGCAAAGGGGTGAGAAGCAGAAACCTCTGCGCATCGTGGTCTACTGAGGCCGGCCTGGGGAGCTGCATGGCTGTGGTTGAATGCACAGACTTGAACCTGTCCCAAAGCCTGCTGGGATCAAGGTGACAGGGAAAACCGAGCCTCACACAGCATCGCGCCCACACCGAGGAAGCCGGGCCTGGGGGCCATGATAGGAAAGTGGACCAAATGTGACAAAAACAAGACAACTCGTTTAATGTCCTTACTTAAATCTTGATATCAAGTCGTTTTCTTGAAACTACCTGGGTTTTCTTAAAAGCAGAATGGAAGATGTATGGCAAGGTTTCAATGACAGGAAATTCTGATTTCTTTAGAACAGGTTACATGAAGATTCCTTATGAATTTGAGGAAGATGGCAACTAGGTGCTTTCAAGTTATTACAATAAGGGTTAGGCCAGATTTAGTAAAATAGTTTCACAGAAATTTTTAAATGTTGAGGATAGTTTCTAGAGAAATGTAATCTAAGGTTAGACTCTAGTCTATTTCCCAAGTAAGTTGGGAAATGTACCTGCCTAGTTTGCTCAAGTGTTGGCTTTTAGGGTAATTTATCACTTTTAGCAAGAGAGGGAGAAGTCTTACTGAGGCATGACATTTTTTTTTCTGAGCTCCATGGGGTAGGACATGGAATGGATTTCTTCCGCTGCCTAATTATTCAAGGATAAGTCTTATGATCTAAAAAGGAACAACGTGCTGTTGTGTCCACAGTAAGGGGATTAATGGTCTTGTGCTTATAAAACAGCAGCCCCGCTCCTATTTAGTCCTTTGATTTCCAGAAACAAGAGCCTGATTCTTACCACCCCTTGGATGCAGTTGGGCCTCTCTGGCGCCCTTGATGAGAAATGGCAGTGGAGCAGAATTGTAGAGGATTAGTATAAATCCAGGGCTTTCCACACTTGAGGAAAGGGAGTGGACATTTTTACCTTTTCAAGGATTTGCTTGAGAAGCCATTAGGATACATACAGATATTAGTACTTTGTAAAAGAGTTGAACAAAATGATTATTGAAGCAAATTCCAATAATTCCATCAGACCCCCCTATATTTACAATCTTGAAAATGTAGGATTTCTATTTAGTTGTGCTCCTGGCATTTCAGTTTATTTACTTAATTTTTTATTTAAAAAGTTTTTATTATTTCTTTATTTTAAGATTTTATTATTTATTTGAAAGAGAGAGAACATGAACAGGGGGTGAGGAGAGGGAAAATTCCCTGCTGAGCAGGGAGCCCAATGCAGGACTCCATCCCAGGGCCCTAAGATCATGACCTGAGCCAAAGGCAGATGCTTAACTGACTGAGTCACCCAGGTGCCCCTATTTACTTAAATTTTAAATTGAAGTATAATTGACCTACCACATTACATTGGTTTCAGGTGGACAACATAAGGAAGTGATATTTGTATAGACTGCAAAATCATCACCACAAGAAGTCTAGTTAACATCTGTGACTGTATGTAATTTTAGGTTTTTTTTTCTTGTGATGAGAACTTTGAAAATTTTAAGTATTTCAGTTTACTTAGTACATCAAAACAAACTTTACAAAGACAAGTTTAGCTCAGTAACTGCTTGTTGTTTAATTTTTCATTCCAGGTAAATCTTATTTTTTTAAGATTTTATTTATTCATGAGAGACGGGGTGGGGGCAGAGACACAGGCAGAGGGAGAAGGAGGCTCCATATAGGGAGCCTGATGTGGGACTCGATCCTGGGACTTGAGGATCACCCCTTGAGCTAAAGGCGGGCACTAAACCGCTGAGCCACCCAGGCATACCTCCTGTAAATCTTAGGAGACATTCAGTGTGGTCACGTTGGGTAAAAAGACCAGGGAGAAATCACACTAGGAGTACATAATCCACGAATGGGAGGAATTTGTATCTTTTGGGTGCTAAGTAAATTAGTACTGAATTAGCCTGTACTAATGTTACTTCCTCGTGTTACTTCCATTTCAGTACCAACTTCCCTCACATTTACACTTCCTCTGGGCCCACCCCTATCTCGCTGTATTCAGGGATGCTCTGCTGCAGGAGAGCTCGGCTGTCATTGTGTTGTCTGAATAGCTGTGGTTGAGTAAACAATGATTTGGGAGAAGCAACCTCCCTCCTTTCCCCCCCTTTCCCATCTGGTCATGGCTCAATTTACTTTCTCGGCTTGTCTCTCTTGAGATATCATTTCTCCATTCCATCCATCTATCAATCCATCCATCCATTTCCCAAGGCTCACTGAGTGCCCAGACAGGCCACATGGCAGGAATACAGGGGCTCCCAATACAGCATAGACTTGGGCCTTGCTCTCATGTCCCAGGGCCCAGAAAAGGCTTGTGTTGAAGATAAACTAAGGATTTTTAATAATCACCCAGGTGACTCCACAGCTGATAAAATTAAAGAGGGTATTCTTTGCTTGGAGACAATGAAGTTCATATCAGGGCAGGGATTAGAGACCCTCCTGACAAGGACTGTGGACAAGCCACATGACATCTAGAAGCCCTTTGCCCTTCCGACTGTCCTGGGTCTGTTCTCAGGTGGGGTATGGAATGTTGTGAGCCAACTGAGGCATCTCAGGAAGTATGTCTCTACTTCTTTGGTTTTGAATCTTCTGTTGACTCAAGACACTATGACCTTGGTGTTGAAGGGTCTTGGCACTACACTCCTGCACTTCTGGGAAGGGTCATGGAATCTGGAAGCCCTTGCAGTAGGAGCGCTTTTCCTCACATCCCTAACCATACCGGCTAACCTATGCTAGTTGTGAGTACCCTTTTGTGAGTGAGTGAAACATGCTTAACATCCAGGCGCTTAAACCTCAGGCCTAACTATCGGAGTACAGTGCACACAAGAAAACAGTGCCCACCCACCCATTTCTCCCCCTTCTTCTACCTCAGTAGACACTCCCCTGATGGATCTCGTGTCAATGGCCATAGAAGAGGTAGCTCTGTACTGCCTGGGTTCTACCTCTTGTTGGTCCTCTGTTTCTCACTCCTGGGGGAGCCAAGACATCATGGTTAATTTCTCAAAGCATCATCCAGACAAGGAGGAAGCTCCAGTTCACGAGTTTCTCTGTCTTCTACAGCCTTTGCCATACAGCTGTCTCCAGAAGCAGGGTGTGCTCTCCCCTGGCCTTTCCCACAACCTCATCCTTTAGCAAGTGGGCTTACTCATGACTACTTCAACTGCCTGTATCTGAACAAAGTATAAAAGCTTCTCGACAATTCTATTTCTATGGTTGGTATTTGTTGAGCGGAAGGTTACTTCCTGTTTGCTAAAAATCCTAACATTCCTTTTACTGGAGGAGCCACCCTGTAGGAGGGATACTTAATATTCTTTAGTTGAAGACCCTCAGCAACTAAAATTATTCCCCTTTCTCGCTCATGTGACCTTGCACAAGTGATGGAAGTGGTGCTTCTTGGGCCAGGAGAACAGGGGGTGGCTCCCTGATAAATCCTTGATATGTCTGAACACGTAACAGAACAAATTTCCAAAAATTTTACATAAGTATTAAGACCACTCCTATGCTGAAGGCTATCAATATCTTGCATTTGAATGACTCTTATTTTCAAAGTACACTTGTATGTTATCTCCTTATCAATGAAGCCAGTCAAAACTATTATTAATCCATTGCCTAGTTTTATTCTTGTAGGTCATTTTACTGTACTGAGGCAGCTTTAAAACTGTTTTGCTCCTGTATTGGTGTGTGTTCAATGAGAAAAAATACATTTACGTTTACAAAAGACTTGCAGACATAACATAAAGAGATCCTGTGTACCAATGGTCCTCAACCTTGGGGGATTTCTTCCCTGCACTGCTCCCGAGGATATTTTGAACTGTCTGAGGTTCTTAGATTTTACAATTGGATGTGCTGCTGACCTGGAGCATGTAGAGGCTGGGGATGTGCTACACATCCTACAAAAGAATAGACAGCCTTCCACAAGCATGACTTCTCTAGCCTAAAATGTCAACAGTGCTCAGCTTGAGAAACTCTGCTGTAGACTCTTCACCCATTTCCCTACGGCCATTATATGAAGTGACCCTGATACATAAAAATTAAAGAACTATCATTATTTTTTTTTATTTATGATAGTCATACAGAGAGAGAGAGAGAGGCAGAGACACAGGCAGAGGGAGAAGCAGGCTCCATGCACCGGGAGCCCGACATGGGGCTCGATCCCGGGTCTCCAGGATCGCGCCCTGGGCCAAAGGCATCATTATTTCTTTTTTCAAAAAGATTTTATTTATTTACTCATGAGAGAGACAGAGAGAAGCAGAGACACAGGCAGAGGGAGAAGCAGGCTCCATGCAGGGAGCCCGATGTGGGACTCCATCCAGGGACAAAATGCCACCAGCACCCTCGTGGACACACTAGGATCTGAACCCCTTTCTAGCAACTCATGGAGCATGAAATGCCTTGGCTCAAGTCTAGCAAATGGCAGGGAGTAAACCTCAGGACACACCCTTGATTTTTAGAGGATATTTTGTATCTAACAGCAGCTGTCTACGTTGAAAATGTTGAGCTTAGTGTTTTCGGCAACAATTTGAACCTCCTAGAAATCTTTGTATCTAGGTAGATAAAATATTTTCAATCTCTTTGCGGAGGTTGAAGTTGCCGAAAGCAGAAGTTGCCACCAATGGAAACCCTGAGGAACAGAGTTGAACTGGTAGTAAAGGATGGCATAGTTCCAAGGCGATGGGGACCCAGGAAAGTACTTGGGGCACAGTGGTGTTGGTGGAATTGTATGTGTCCCTCCTCCTCCTCCCTTATTTTTCTTTATTTTATTTATTTATTTATTATTTATTATTATTATTTATTTTTGATGGTCACACACAGAGAGAGAGAGAGAGAGAGACAGAGAGAGAGGCAGAGACACAGGCAGAGGGAGAAGCGGGCTCCATGCACCGGGAGCCCGACGTGGGATTCGATCCCGGGTCTCCAGGATCGCGCCCCGGGCCAAAGGCAGGCGCTAAACCGCTGCGCCACCCAGGGATCCCCCTTATTTTTCTTTATACCTCTTTATACTTCTTTGCACCTGCTAGTGTGTCCATTTATTTACTTGTTTATCTTCTGTCTCCACCTCCTTTAGAAAGCAAGCTCCATGGGAGAAGGGACTTTGCTTTGTTTACAGCATATCCTCTGACTCTCTGCAGGGGAATGCGTGAAAAACAGCTTGACTGTTTCTGCCAGTAGAGGTCACTGTCCCTCGGAGATTCTCCACCAGTGTGCCCCCCCCCCCCCCCCCCGCAAACCCCCTCCCCGCCCCGCCCCGCCCCCTTCCTCCACCCCCCACCATCCAGCCCACCTCCCACCTCGCCCTGGCATATTTGGCAATGATTGGAGCCATAGTTGTATTTTCACCATGTGAGTATGCTGCTGGCCCCTGGGGGCTGGTGGCCAGGGATTCCGCTTAAAGCCTGCAAAGCAGGGGACAGCACCCAACAAACAACGGTTATCTGGCCCCAGATGTTGCCAGTGCCAAGGTAGAGAATTCATGGTGCAGACGAAATCCCACTACGCGTACCTTTGAAAGAAAGACAAAGACACTGTCTGATACTAAAGTTGCTTATTCTTCTTGTTAAAATAGAACAAGCACACTGTTTTCACTATGGCAACTGGGAAAATAGGGGAGAAGCAGGCCTTCCTGGTAGGTGGGGTTCCAGGGCAGGGCAGGGCAGGGCAGGGCAGGAGGAAGGCAGAGGTTTTGGCAGCAACGGTGTGTCTTGAGCGTGGGCCCTGCAGGATCAGCAGAGGCGGGTCTGGGGGCCTGGGCAGAGGCGCAGGCTGCGGTGGTGAGGGCTGGCTGGTGGTGTCGGTGCCTCGCGTAGGCGCGGGGGGCAGCAGGGTCAAAGCACGGCGGGTTTGAGTGTCAGGAGGTGGCGGCGGCGGCGGGACTCTGGCTCGGGACACAGGGGGGGCCCCGGGCTGCGGGTGTCGCGGCAGCAGGTCAGGCAGGCCCCCCAGGTGGGTGGGTGTTCCGCTAGACAGGCGGGGGCCAGGAGCAGAAGCCTCTTCTCAGAGGCCCAGGCCTGGGCACGAAGATCGGGACCACTCCGTCTCTCCAGACGGGCCTGAAGGCAGACGTCCTGGCCTCTGCATTCAGCTTGCGCCTCTTGGCGTGGGGGGCTTCAAACCAGAGCGGCCTGTGGGTCCTCTTCTTTCCTCTGCTGCGTCGGCTGGGGGCCCTGAGCGGGCTCTCCTCGGCGCGGGGGTCCGGGTGCTCCCGGTCGGCTGGAGCCCCGGAGACGCTGCCGCCTCTGCTCTCGGGAGAAGGGACGTTGACGGTCACCACGTTCCAGATGTTCAGGAGGCTCTGGGCTTTGCAGAGCCAGGGCTTGGCCCACGTCTTGCGAGGCGAATCCCGGTCGGTGAGGATCTCGAGGGGCGGCCTGCTGTGGAAGCGCCTCCAGGGCTTGGGGACCACGACGCCCTGGGCCCGGGCGCGGCCCCAGCGGGGCGGCAGGGTGGGCAGCGGCCTGCGGCGGCCCCACAGCTCGCGGTAGAAGGAGAGCACTTGGCCCTGACCCAGGCCCAGCGGGCGGTGGGCGGGCCCGGGCCCGGGCTGCGCGGCGGGGCGCGTCCAAGCGGGGCGCGGCCGCGCGTCCTTCGTGGTGCCCAGGTACGAGCTCAGGTAGCTGCCCATGACCGCGGGCCGGCGCGCTCCGGCCTCGCCTCTGCCGCGGGAAGTCGCTCCCGCAGGCGCCCCCCGCGTCCGTGTCCGCGTCCGTGTCCGCGTCCGCGTCCGCAGCCGCGAGGCGCGCAGGCCCAGGGCGACCGTTGACAGACGTCCCTCGTGGGAACCCCGCGTCACGGGTCACGGGTCCTGCGCGAGCTGGGCCAGCGCCTGGCGGGCGCGGCAACTGCCGGGGGCGCCGCGTGCTCTCGAGGCCGGGCACCCCCGCCGCCCCCCCCGCCCCAGCTCCCCACGCAGGCCCGCGGCGCCGGGCCTAGGCAGCGCGCCCAGGAGGCCTTTGGCTTCGGCCCGGACATTTGCACGGACGAAATGCACTCATTTCCGTCAGGTCCTCACAGTGGCAGAACGTGCGCACAACGGCACTCGGTTTCCTTACTGCAAAAATGCACGGAGGGCACTTGGACGCTCTTTTAAAGAAAGAGGAGCTTATGTTTACCCCTAAAGGGCACGTGCGCTTCCGTCTTCCAGGCTGCTTGCTAATGCCCCCTTGTTTTGCAATTTTGCTCTCGAGGAAATGGTGACGGCCCTTCAGGATTTATGCTTTAGCCCCAACAACGTTCATTTATGTGGACTCTCCTATAATTTTTCAAGCTTTGTGTCTTTCCTACATTCATATATAATTGTCTCCAATCTGAACACTAAGGTCATTTCTCTGCTGTCATCTCTAGTGCTAATATATGTATATAGAGTAGTGTGGCAAATCCCTTTTTTACAATTGGGAAGTAGATAACTGTAGAAACAGTGTTTAAAGGCTGCTGGTAAATTGATGATAACACTTCAGCCTGGAGGTCTCTTACTGTGCCAGCTCCAGTATTGGAGTGGAAGATGGATGGTAGTGTGGCCAACACAGCCAGCAAATACTGGACCAAAGGTGGGCAACTGATTTGTCTGGATCTGAGATGTGCAAGGCTGAATGAGACTAAAAAGAGCTTGATGAGGACAAACCAAAAGCTTCTGTGGTTCAGAAAGAGGCCCAGTTTGGGGGAAGCAGGGATGCTGTAAGCACATGATGGAGAATGATATCCTTTAACACTCTCTACTGTGTCCTTTTTCTTATTTTTTCATTTTGCTGAGTTCCTATTTAACGAATGATTCCTAAACATATGATTTTGAAACAAAGGATGGTAGAAATGACTTTATTCATAGCTAAGACACCTTTTAAGATGGTAATCACTCTGGAGTGGATGTTCCAATGGAATTAGTCATTGTTTGCTTTTAATGTATTTTTCCCATCATCTGCAGAATTTCCCACGTCCTACTTTGCAATGTAACCCAGCGGGTGTCATTCTGGTTTGTGGTTACAGATCCTTCAAAAAATCACACCCTTCCTGCTGTTGAGATAGAGTCGGCCATAAGGTAATTACCACTAAATATGTCTTCTACTGGTATATCATATCAGCTTGTTGATTAACTTGACTGTTTTCATATATTTTGAAGAATTCTCTCTCTGCCTCACAGAGATTTATTTATTAATATGTCAAAGGTTTACTTTTGTTAGTTTATATTACGGATTGGTTTGGATCAGTGGTTCTCATCCAGGGACACTTTTGCCTCCAAGGAGACATTTGGCAATATCTGGAGACATTTTTCTTGTCACGATTGAGGCAGGGATGGGGATGGGGTATTACTAGCATTGAGTAGACAGAAGTTACGGGTGCTGCTAAACATCCTACTATGCACAGGACAGCACCTCAGAACAAAGAATTATTCAACTCCAAATGTCAGTCATGCTGTGGCTGAACCCTAGTTTAAATATTAGCTACGAATGTTTAGTGCTGTCTTCTTTTGACAAGAACACCTTGAACGACATTATTGTGTTATGGTTCATCATGTGGATTCTGGAGCCCAAATGCTTAGGTTTTTAATTCTGACTTTACCTCTTGCCAACTGCTTGACTTCAGACAAGTTACTTTCTCTCTTTTTGTTTCCCTCTTATAATCTATAAAATGGGAGTAGTTATTATGGTACCTCTCTCTCAGAGTTGTTGAGAAGGTTAAATGAGTTAATAAATGTAAGGTGTTTTGAAGGACAAGTCATACCTTTAACTTTTTAAAAAAGATTATTTATTTATTTGAAAGCGAGAGAGAGCAGAGTGAGCAAGAGAGAACACAAGTCATGGGGAGGGATGGGGGAAAAGCCCCCTTCTCGCCTAGCAGGGGCCCAATCTGAGATTCGATCCCAGGACCCTGGGATCATGACCTAAGCCAAAGGCAGACACTTAACTAAGTCACTCAGGTTCCCCGTACTTTTGATTTTTATTTAAAAACCAATAAAAATAATCTTGTTTCTTGGGTCTCTAAGGATTTAGCTTCTTGAGTTAATGTACAGTCTTTGCCTTTAAAAGATACTTTTTCAAAAGCAGGGTAAAAGCGTGACTCTCATACAAATTAAAAATAAATGCCACTAAAAATTGTATTATCTTGTTAATTAATGAGGGAACTCAGTAAAATGGTAAAACCAGTTCAAAGAAGACTTCAAGGAACCATGCATCTATAGGAATCAGGGAATGGTGATGTCCATTTACAAAAAGATGCACCATTCTGTCCATCAGGTAGTGATCAATCACATTCCACCAGACACAAATCACTTGATTTTCTATGGACAAGAATCATTTACATTATGTCCATTTTCTACTACTTACAGGTTTGTGAAATAACTCAAAGGCAAATATAAGGTATAAGTTTTCCAGAAAGGTGTATTCACCAGGTAGTAATATTTTTCACCCATTTCAAATTTTACAGTTTTTCCTAAGAGTTCCTTTCCTCCTCTTCTTGTGATCATAGCAAACTTTCAAAAGTAAACTGTATTCTTGTCTTCAAAGAAGAAGGATGCAATTTGTTTTTACTTCAGTTAATGCACACTTTAGATGTGTACACTTTCCATCCCTTAAATGATTAATGTTGGGCAAAGGTAAATTGGAAGAATGAGTTCAGGAAATAAACTATTTCTGGAAAAAGACAAATGAAAAAAAGTAACTCTCCTCACAAAGCACTTACAGGTTACTGAAATACAAGTTATTCTCTTTACCAAGGAGAAATATCTATTATAAGAACTCATTAGCTCTCTGTAAAATATTAACATTTAAGATAATGGGTATATAATCAAATGCCAAAGGTTTTTGTGTGATCATCTACTTCCCTTGCTGAAGTAAAGGCTTTGAGAATATATACTAGTGGGAAATGATTTCATCTGCTTTAACAAGAAGGTTTGAACTAAATTTTTCCTGTACTTTTGCCACTAAAAAATGTTAAGACACACCACGTAGGGAATAAGAATTAGGAACACTGTATTTCACATGAAAAGGAATTTTATTCAAGCCCTCCTCATGATCTGGGAGGGCTACAAGGAAATGAAGGCACTGCAGTTAAAGCAGGCTTCTATTAAGGTGAGAGAGATGAGTGTTTGGGGTGAAGGTGGAGAGGGTGCAGGTGAATATGTTCGCAACAAAATGTCTCTGTCAAAGGTCCTAGCAGGAGAAGCTACTTAGCAGGTGAGGATGGCCGAGGGAATGAGAACTTATGTCAGGGATAGGTTTCATCAGGACTGTCTGAAAATAGAGGGAACAATACCAAGAAAGAAGGATAGCATGAAAAGCAAAGGAATGGTGACTAGAGAGCAGGTAGTAGGAATTTCAAAACTGAAGAATCTGTGGAGTTGGGCAAAATAATGCTAGTTCCACTTAATATTTGCATAACACTTTCTGCTTCATAAAGCATGTTTCTGCACATCTGTGGCATTTAATGTCAACACCAATCACTTTTGAGTAATTGTTATTATCCCTGGTTTATAAACAAGGGAATTGAGACTTAGGGAGACTAATTGATTTGCTGAGGCCACCACGCTAGAAAAATGAAAAGTGAGGATTTGAACCTAGGCATGCTGCCATCACATCCAGTGGTGTTTTTCCTCTCCCCCAGAGTGTCCACACCTATGGGATTACGTGAGGGAATGACCCACTAGTTCTCAGATGTCTGTTTTAGCTCTATTGTGAGGGCCTGGCCTTATCAGGCCAATCTTAGCTGGAAGATATCCATGGTGATTGACACCTATTAGGGATTTAAGTGGTGGTTGACGATTTATTCTGTACTGATCTAGGACTTCTAATCAGCCTGAGAGGCAAAAGAACAGCAAAATGTTCACTAACCAGGTGGATAGAATGAGAATACAGAGCAACTTCTCATATTACTCTGAGTTATACCTTAGTAGTGGGGTGGGGTTCATTATTTTGTGGAGAGGTTTGTGTTCCCAGATTATCAATGATAAGTTATGGAAAAAGGAAACATTCCATAGTTTAACAATAGCCAAACTATGGAAAGAGCCCAGATGTCCATCAACAGATGAATGGATAAATAAGATGTGTTGTGATGTGTGTATGAAAAATATATATATATATATGTATATATATATATATATATAATGGAATATCACTTAGCCATCAAAAAGAATGAAATCTTGCCCTATACAATGATGTAGATGGAACTAGAGGATATAATGATAAAAAATTGCATTGAAATTATACCCTGTTATAGAGTATCTGGCTGGGATTCTTTTTCACATTTGTGAATAATCATGCCTCGACTTAGATTTTTATTTGCTAAAAGAGGTTTTTCCTGATAACCTGGTGCTGGTCTGCAGAGATTCTTAAGCCATTACTGTCAGGTTCAAGACCTGCACACTACAGGATGTAGTTACCTGCCATATATGGCTATTGAACACTTAAAATGTAGCCTGTCCAAGATTAGATACACCTTAAGTGTAAAGCACACATCAGATTTCAAAGATTGAGTACAAAATTAAATGTGGACCAACTCAATATTGATTACAGATTGAAATTATATTTTCCTGGATATACTGGGCAAAAACAATTATTAAAATAGTTTCAGGATGCCTGACTGGCTTGGTCAGTAGACTATGTGATTCTTGATCTCAGGGTCATGAGTTCAAGCCCCATGTTGGGTGTGGAGCCTACTTAAAAAATAATTTCACGTGTTTCTTTTTACTTTTCTTAAAATGTACCTCCTAGAGAATTTGAAGTCACATATGAAGCTAATATTATATATGTATTTCTCATTGCTGCTCTAGAGGTAGATGAAGTAGCTTGTCTAGTGTGAATTCAGTAAAGGCCATACAATATCTCTAAGAAATCTCATTTAGTTTGCAAATTCCAGTTAGAAATTCACTTACTTAGTTTCAGTCAAATAAGTCTTGGCTATCAACCCCTCCTTAACTGCTGCCACCACCAAAAATGCAGACTTCCCCCAGGAAGAGTCACTCATTTACCTTGATATTTTTCTAGATTTTTGGACTCCTTAAGCACCAGTTACTTTAGTCATCTGAAACTTGCAGTTTCCTGAACAAATCTACTATACCACGTCTCCATTCCTGTGCTCACTACACACTTTGGTCTAAAGAATACCCAGGTGTCCCTCAAAACACAGCTCAAAAGTTGCTTTCTCAGGAAAGCAGCCCTGACTTCTCACTATGATGTACTTGGCCTTAGACCGTCTCCCATTATGGCCATGTGCATCCTTCTAGACTATAAGTGCTTTGGTATTTTCCTTTCACTTTGGATCTTCAGCACTTAGCACTATATCTGGTACTTAGTAAGTTTTCAGCAAATGTTTGTTAAATTAACGAAAAAAATCAAATAGACTAATTTGCAGCTGCTCTTCACTTGATGTTTTCCTTTTTATTCCTGGTTTTCTTTTCTTTTTCATCTTATATTTATCACCCACTTTTTTTTTTTAAAGATTTTATTTAGGAGAGAGAGAGAGAACAAGCAGGAGAAGCAGCAGGCAGAGGGGGAGGGAGAAGCAGGCTCCTCACTGAGCAGGGAGCCCAATGCAGGGCTCAATCCCAGGGCCCCAGGATCATGACCTGAACTGAAGGCAGATGCTTAACCAACTAAGCAACCCAACCACCCCCATCACCCACTTTTTTACATGTAATTGTACCTCTTCCGGGTGTTGGTATGTATGTAAGCCACTTTATTTTTTTCTAAGATTTTATTTACTTACTTGACAGAGACAGAGAGAGTGAGAGCATATGCAGGGGGAGCAGCAGAGTGGGAGGGAGAAACAGGCTCCCTGCTGAGCAGGGAGCCCCATGCAGGGCTTGATCCCAGAACTCTGGGATCATGACTGGAGTTGAAGGCAGAAGCTCAACCAACTGAGCCACTCAGGTGTCCCTGTAAGCCCACCTTAAATAGGGTTGTCATCTTAATCTAGATGCTACCTTTCCGGAAATAAAACATGGTGAGCAGAGCTTGATGCTCAGGATTTCTGGTTACTTCTAGGACATTCAAAACTATGGAGGGCAGTAGGGGAGCCTTTCTGTAACATCCAGCACATCCATGAAAAGAGTACCACAGCATGATTGCCCCCGTTAAACTGTCTTGTCAACCTGAGGTCTCTTGCTACAGGGATGCTCTGTTTCTAGAGATAATTATAGTCATGGAGAGATAGGTTTATACCTTCTGTTTCTAATTTTTTTCTCTCTCTCTTGTTTGTTTTTAATGATCATTATATCATAGAATGAATAGGAACCGGATCAACAATGCCTTCTTTTTGAATGACCAGTCTCTGGAATTTTTAAAAATTCCTACCACTCTTGCACCACCCACTGACCCATCTGTGCCCATCTGGATTATTATATTCGGTGTGATATTTTGCATCGTCATAGTGGCAGTCGTGTTATTGATTTTATCAGGAATCCGGGAACGTAGAAGGTAAGATACTTAAATAGAGTAATTTACAGAGGATTTTCCTATTTCCTCATGACTTGGAAAAATGTGAGGATGTTCCCAAAGCTAAAGATAATGCCTTAAATTTGAAACTTTGAAAATATTGGTGATTTTCAAAATTATCACTTAGGCTCTTTTAGAGACCTTTTAGAGTACAGTGTCTCTTACTATGACTCCTTCCATTACTATCATTTTCTTTATTCTACACCATATGAATATTTCATATCAAGAATTGATTTTAATATCTGTATCATACTTTTGTAAGTTGGATATACAAAACTAAGCAAAGTTTTTAGGTAAGCAGAGTTAATCTTTCATAGTCCTCTACCTCCAAATGATAGCAGTTCCACAGTTCTTTCCATGCACCCCCATCTTGGCTTGCCTTTTCTTGGCCCAGTGCCCTGCAGCCGCCATCTTGTCCCAGATACTCTTGGCCTTCTATACTTTCCTCCTTTCAACAATTACTTGTCCCTCTCATGCCTGTGGTATTATATGGAACCATGTTCCTCGAAGTGAACTCTGAATCAACACCTTGCATCAGAATCACCTAGAACACTTGTTTAAAATGTAGGTTCCTTTGCCCTACTGCAGACTTTCTAAATTATAATCTGTGAAGGGGATGCATTTTAATGACTATTCCAGGTTATTCTAATTCACTTGGTTTGAGAGCTTCCGATTTAGGGATTCCTACTCTCTGCGTTTATTTACCTGGATTCTGGGGCACCTACAAACTTTGCCATCTAAATTATTGAGATTACTTCAAGAGAGAATTTCAGACTGGTGGGAAAATTACGAAAGGGGTGGGACAGGAGGAGAGGAGGATAGGATTTCTCAGCATGGTGAAAGAAGGGAATAATTTTGTTTACAAGTATCTCTGATCAAGAAGGGAAGTGGAGAGAGTCCTTACTCTTCACTAGACAATTTGATTCTGCTGAAAACGTCTCATATGATACTAAGGAAGAGGAGTTCTGATAAATGGAATTACAGGGACATGCATTGGTTTTCAAAAAAGGTCAGTGCCCACACAGACATGTGGGATGAGTTTGGCCAAGTGTGGTTTCAACTAAATGTTTCTCTGGAGGTTTACCACTTTCCATATGTCTCACTCTAGTTACTAGCAGAAGGGAATCATTTTAAGTGTTGGCCTTTGTAGATTTTTTTCACAAATGGTAAGTGAAATGCTCTGAAATAAATGAGATTTGCATCTAGTCCCTAACTTAAATTCAAAGATTAAAATCAAATTGTACTTGCTTGGTTTTCTTTATGTTGGCATGTCATGCAATGCAGAGAGCCTTGGTACAAGTTGTTAATTTGTTTTGTTTTGAGTTTTTTTTTCAAATATTAAGAAAGGTTCCCTTGCAATATTTGAATACTTATGGTTAATATTTTTGAGTTCCATATTACTCCTAGAATACTGTGATTCTATGATTTGTAATGATCATAACCTCTGTGAATTTACTGCATCTCCTTGGTTCCCAGTTTTCTCACTAGCACAGTATAGTGTACGATTTAGAAGAATGGACATACTGCTTAGGTTCAAAGTATTTGTATCCTACATTCTGCTCTTGAATGCAATGCATTAACTCAGGAAGCACAGGGAATGAGTCCGGGAACGCAAGCTCAGGAGGATATGTTTGTGGTACTAGCGTCGAGTTGGTTAAATCTTTCTTTGTTGCCTGTGCAGAGATGACTTTGCTACAGCGACAGCAAGGTATACTGGAAATAACGAACTTGGTGGGATAAAAAGAGTTAATGCAGTGATGTGCTTAGAGTGGTGCCTGGTCTACGGCAAGTGCTCAATAAGTGTTAGCTGTTACTGTTATTTTATTATCCTGCCATTTGCTGGTCTTCCAGTTTGTGCTATCTCTTTCCTGCTGAGCAGATTCTGCAGTAATATAATAATTGGGTGCGTAGCATCATAATCTGTTGCCTGGGAGAAGTGAGGCTGTTGTCACAGCCTTGCCTTCGCAAATTCATTTTGTGTTCAGACTAGGAAAACAGATAGACAAATCTCTTGCGTCAACCTGGAGAGCATCACTAATTGGCAAATAGAGTCAGGACAGTTATGACAACCTTCTGAAGATAAATTGATTTGTTGTGTTTTAAATTTGATACAATCTGTGGTGGGCTTCTCTTGGGCAAAGTACTGCTTTGAAGGTGTGGAGAGGATACAGTCTGAAGTGGGGAGAGCCCTGGAAATTGTGATGAAAGCCCTTTCTAATCATGGAAAAAGGAGGAGTTGCCCCCAATGCCTTTAGTCCTGAGGAAGATGAAGATTTGCTTAGCAATTCAACCCATACATTGGATATTAACAAACATCATTCTCATGATATAAAATCTGAAATTAGAAGGCCAGGAGAGACTGCAGGGTCACCTCCATTGCCGTTTTGCTTCTGTGGAGAAGAGTGCCACTGTCATCTAAGACATATACGTGTATTTAAACTTACTGTTGAGGAGATTTCTCAAATAAAGCTTTAAAAATTCTTTTACCTGTGTCAATAACAGCATTACATTGATTACTCATAGCTGCTGGCTGTAAAGTATGCAGTCATTGGAAGCCAAACTAAGTGAACTCAAACACCAGCTGTACCCTTTAGCCAAATGACCTTGGTCAAGTCATCCAAATTGCATGGGACTGTTTCTCCATCTGTAGTAAGAAGATAATATCTCATAAGACTTCCACGAGGATTGGATGAAATAAATGTGTATGAAGTACCTAGGATATAGCATGCACTAAATAAACAGTATTATTATCCAAGATCAGCTTAACCCATTTCTGTGACTAAGTATTACTGAAAAGGGATCTTGTTTTCATCCAGATATTGCCATGATACTGTAAAAAATTTTTCCAAAAAAATTTTTTTCCAGTTCAATGGCTCATTGTTTGGGACTTTATTAGTTAACAAACACCTGATCACACCAAATGATCATATTGGGGTTACTGTTTACCATAATAGTGGTGAACTGATTAACCAGCTTTCTAAAAAAAATATCCCGATTTGTAGCATTTGTTGATTTCCTATCAAGTAGAAATTTCTGAATATTTAACAACCACCTCTTACAAGCCTGTACCAGACAGCTTCAGTACACCATTACAAATGCCACCTCCTCGTGAAATAATTTGAGGGAGTTGCTTTTCTATTACATCTAGTTGAGAATAGCAGTTTATGGAAATGAGAGACTTGTTGAAGGAAAAAAAGTTGGAAAATGATTTTTTTTTTTTTTTTTACTTTTGGTAAACAATTAGGTGACTCGGTAGGTGGGCAGGTACCCAAGATGAACTGCATATATTCCACAATGATGTCTGTACTAGATCCGTGTCTAGTGCCAGCCCAAGTAGATGTTTTAGTTCTCTGGTCAGCTTTATGATGATAGTAATGATGTTGACAGTAGTTGTGATGGTAGTGGTGATGTGGCAATGACAATGATGATGCAGTTAATGTGATGTGTGTTTTTGTACAAAAAGCCCTGGATCGATATTCTTGGTTTTGAGTTCTGATCTCAGACCCTGCTGCTTATTGGCTGAGTGATCTTGAGCAGGTCACATATGGAAAATGAGGACAATAATATTTTCTTAAGTAGTTATGATGATGAGAAGAAGAAGTTAGGGAATACACAGGAGTGCTTTATACACTGGACAGTGCTCTATTAATCTAAGTTACTCGCATCACCATCAAAAAGCAGTTGAAAGTGCTAATTCTATATAACTTGGCACTGTTGTATAAAAGGAGAGTCGCAGACACAGCATGATTTCAGACTTGCATGTACATCATAGAATTGATTTATGAATCCTGTACATAAATAGACTATAATAACGTTAGGGTCTTAGGAAAAGAACCTAACAGTGATCTAAATTCATTTCTCCAGAAGTCAAAGCCCAAAGTGGTAAAAAATATCTTATTCCTTTATTGACCATTCATTCTGTAATGGGAGCTCTAGTATTTATCATGGAAGATACATACATAGATAACATGGATGGTCCCTGCCTATACGGAGATTATAGTCTTATACTTGGTAACAAAGCCAGGTGAAAGACTCAGGACATAGAATCCTAGCTACTGCTCACAGTTGAGCAGAGTCATTAGTAAATTCCCTTGGTTTATTTCTGGTTATATTTCTATTCCCATGAGGTCAGTAGTAAACAGAAATACATTTAGATTTCTACGAATATTGCTTTTCAAATGAGAGGATGGGGCTCAGCCAACATTTTCATATACTGAAACCTCACATTCTTATAAAGTCTTAATTAAATCAGTAGTCTTAAAAATAGATGTGTAAATTACACTATTAGATATTTACCCCAAAGATATAAATGTAGTGATCTGAAGGGGCACCTGTACCCCAATGTTTATAGCAGCAATGCCCACAATAGCCAAACTATGGAAAGAGCCCAGATGTCCATCAACAGAGGAATTGATAAAGAAAATGTGGGATATATATACAATGGAATATTACTCAGCTATCAAAAAAAGAAATCTTGTCATTTGCAATGATGTGGATGGAACTAGAGGGCATTATGCTAAGTGAAATAAGTCAGTCAGGGAAATAAAGTTATCATATGATCTCACTTAAATGTGGAATTTAAGAAACAAAACAGAAGATCAGAGGGGAAAAGAGGAAAAAATAAAACAAGATGAAGTTAGAGAGGGAGACAAATCGTGAGACTTTTAACTCTAGGAAACAAACTGAGGGTCACTGGAGGGGAGGGGGAGGGAGGATGGGGTAACTGGGTGATGGGAATTAAGGAGGGTACTTGATGTGGTAAGCACTGGGTGTTATATAAAAATGATGAATCACTGACCTCTCCCTCTGAAACTAATAATATATGTTTAATTAATTGAAATTAAATTGAAAAAATATATATAATTAAATTAACATTTGGGAGTTTTAGTTTAAAAAATGAATGAGATGTAGTTTTAAAAAATAAATAATAGATGTGAAAATAAAATCAAAATGTTAGAGCTGATCATTGTTTTCCTTTGCTGTTCTTAAATGTACATACTCAGTAGGAATCCAATGTGTGTTTTGAGTGAAACTTGGGGAGATTAAATAGAGTTCTCGGTCTACTGGTTTCACCAATCTTATTCCATTCTCAAGACAAGCTGCTCTACATATTTGAGCTTGAGCTCCTTCATTTGAAAAACAGGAATAATAATAAAATCTTTATAATATTGCAATAGGAATTAAATGAGATGATGTATACAAAGCACTTAGGTTTCTGTCATGTAATAGGTACTAATTATTATTATTATCATTACCAAAGGGCAGACATAAAGCAACTTGCCTATAGTCACATGGTTAGAAAGTTAGTAGTAACCGTATTTAAAACCAGATAGACTGGATCCCAGAGCCAGTCAATCTCACTGGACTACAACACCCACTGAAATCATTCCAGTAGCACTGATACTTTCCCCAGGAATCATCTATACTGATTATGAGGATAGTCCTAAATCCCCAATAATTAATTCTGTTCTGGTTTAAAATCATGTTTATCTATCCGTTTTTGTTTTCCTGGCTATTCTTGGTCTTTGGCTCTTCAGCCTTATCTTATTTGAAGGGAGACAGAAATATTCTTTGTACTTTAGCCACCACTGCTTTATCTTGAGCAAACCCTGTTCCTCAATATTCCTTAGCTCCGAGGGTCACCCGGTATTTTTTTTTTTTTTGTCTCCTGTTTTGCCCCTCTTCTTTCTGGATTTATGAGAAATATCTACTCTCAAGGCTTTTAAGAGCTAGTTTCAGGTATTTTCGTTACTTTAAGAAAAAAAATCTTCCAGAACCACCTGATGTTGCAAGAACAGCAGAAGTCATTAACACTCAATTTTATTTTTTCAGGAAAAAGAATTAATGTTTTTAGCGGAATATCAAATCAGAATGATCCAGAAACATAGTTAAGTTTTATTATTGTTAGTAAGAGCAATGCAGAGGCAGTGAATCAGTTTATTACAGTGCATACTATGAAATGTGACAAAGGGCTGTGTTACTGTTAGATAACCTTTGAGCTGCTTATCATGTCCAGCCAGCACGTTACTGACATTGCAGTTTGTGAAGCCCAGCAATGCCAAGACTCTGAACAACTGGATCTAAGGTCACAAAAGCACAATATGTACCTAATTTGCCACTGGCACGGCTCCATTAGATACATATCCACAGCCATTTTGCTCAGAATCTTTTAGGTTGAGAAATCCTTCTTCTAAAGAAGACAAACTTGTCCTCATCTGTTTGCATCTTTCTTTTTAGTTCTTCCCCATTCCTTTGTGATACCTAATGATTAGTTCTTCTTTATGGTTCGGAGAGGGAGGCAAGATTCCTTGCAGTGATCTGCATGTGTCCAGTTCTCTGTGATTTTTCATCTAACTTGATAAAAACACTTCCTTAACTGAGAAAACTGGCAAATAGACACTGACAACCATTATTTCTAAGACTACCATTGCATTGCCACCAATGGTCCATCCACTAAGATTTCTTTAATATGAATTTCATACTTATAGACACAAATTTTAGAGTAAGATTTGACTATTTAAAATCCTATTCACTCCAAACCCAATGAGGAGTGGGTTTGGGGGAAATTGCATGAATTAGACATTTTTTGATGGTAATTCATAAATATACATTTTTCCTGGGGCTTCATCCCTACTGAAACATCACTCCTCTTTTTTATAGTCCATAAACAATGGGAGGAAGATGAGTGAAATTTGGAGTTTTCCCCTTTTTTAAAAATTTCATTTATTTACTCATGAGAGACACAGAGAGAGAGGCAGAGGGAGAAGCAGGCTCCATGCAGGGAACCCGACGTGGGACTTGATCCCGGGTCTCCAGGATCACACCCTGAGCCAAAGGCAGACGCTCAACCACTGAGCCACCCAGGTGTCCCCAGAGTTTCCCCTTTTATTAAGTCCTTTCTTTTCACTTTAGGACAAGGACTGTGTCTGTTTGAATACATAGTAGTCACTCAAAACAGTTATTCAATAAATGTTGGGTACTATGAATGGAAGTGATATGAATGATGGTTATAGAATGTCACTTGCTTTTGCCTTCTAGAGGACATGGAAAGTAACAATACTCCTGTCTACAGTATTCTAGTCCTCTGGTAGGTGGTTTTACCTGGCTATAAGACCCTTCTCATCACATGAAATTCTGTGCTCACCCCAAGCTGCCCTAATTGCTGATGGCTGAAACTTAGAATGGCCAGTACAGTGTCTTCACCCTGAGGATTGAAAAACATAACAGCTTATCCTTTCCTAGGTCTCTAGGACTAGGACCCCCAATTTCTAATCCAGCATTAGGCCTGTAGTGATAAATTGTAACACTCAACAGTGGCATATATAATGGCAAAATACTTTCAAATGATGACAGTGGAATCTACAGTATTGGAATGATACTTTACCTTTCTTTTTCTTTTTCTTTTTCTTTTTTTTTACTTTACCTTTCTTTATGAACCTAAGCTATTTAGAATTATCTAATTACCATCAGCAAAGCCTGGCAAAATCTATATTAACTCCTAATTTCTAAGGTAGGAAAACAAATATTTTCCTCCATTCATTTGGAAAAGCAACAACATAAGGGATACAAGAAATATTATGTGTGTATATATTCTTCCTTCGCTTTTCCTTTCTTCTTTCTCACTTTTTCTTTCTTTCTGTCTTTCTTTCTTTCTTTCTTTCTTTCTTTTTCTTTCTTTCTTTCTTTTCTCTTTTCTTTTCTTTTCTTTTTTTTCTTTCGTGAATCCCGTTCAAGATCTACCTTGGGGCAGCCTGGGTGGCTCAGCAGTTTAGCGCTGCCTTCAGCCCAGGGCGTGATCCTGGAGACCCGGGATTGAGTCCCATGTCAGGCTCCCTGCATGGCGCCTGCTTCTCCCTCTGCCTGTGTCTCTGCCTCTCTCTCTCTCTCTCTCTCTCTCTGTGTGTGTGTGTGCTTCTCATAAATAAATAAAATCTTAAAAAAAGATCTATCTTGGACTACTGTCTGAGTAACTTTGCCTATAGCATTAGTCCATCCATCCATCTGTTAATTTATCATCCAGCCAACCAGCCATTGATCTACGTTTATTGATCCATCCATCCATCCGTCTGTCTGTCTAGCCAACTATCCATGTGTCTGTTCATCCAATTCTAAGTACATCACCTGAATGCCTACTCTGTACTGAGTCCAGATCAGCTGTTCTATAAAATATTTTAAAATTTGCATAGGTGCATTGGCCACCCAAAAATTTTTTTTAAAATTTGAAACTTGTCTGATTACTTCCTCCCCAGAGATTCAAATAAAAAAGAAACTGGTGCTGAGGTGGGGTAGGAACACAGAACACAGAATTTTATAAATAAATAAAATATCAGTATATCACACCTGGAGGCACTTGTCAATTTGTCTCATTGTTGGTGATGTTCACTAGATTTCTTCCTTGACAAAATACAAATATCTCTATAATCAGTACATTGCTTGTGAGAGTAGTAGACTGAGACCATGTAAATACCCTGTTCCCTGATCATCTCTTCCTTAATGGTTGAGTATCCATTGATGAGCCTCATCAGAATCAATTATTATTGTAGTGGTGATTTTCTATTTCTGTTACTCTTTCTATAATAGTTGTCATTCCTTTGTAAATAAGAGCTCTTTTTTTTTCTCTCCCTTCCTCCACCATATTCTTTAAAGCATTAAAATGGACTCTTATGCAGGACTAATAGGAAACTCTACCTTAGTCATCACTGGGCATCTTCACCACCTCCTCACTCACCAGAGACTTACCAAGATTCTAAGGGACTTCCATAGTGGTGGGAGTCCATCCTGGTCACCACAGCAATGTCTACCATTCCTGCAGTGTGATCCATTCAGGTTTGCTTCTTTGAAGTTTCCACAGATTATTGGGACAAAGCAATCTCTGACAAGTCTGGGAGCCCAAAATCATGCTTCCATGATGCCCCCAAATTAATCTCTTGTTATCAAGCATAATTGGCTCAGTGTCTTGGTCTTTCACAAAAGACAGGAAGACCCTTTGAATTCAAGGTTACAGTGTTCCACACTCCAAGGAAATATTAAGGGTAAGGCTAGCAGAATCTATAAAGGGTCTGAGAATGAGAAACTCAAAGATTTATACTATCACATAGAGGTTTTTTTTTGGTGGAGGGAATGGCCCAGAATTTTAGCTGTGAGTTGTAATGTAATTAGTAAAATGCGTTCTGAGTTCCAAAAACCCAACTTAAATGAAAGCAACTATTTTACAGTGAGTGGAACTAAGCAGTGATATCTGCAGTTTTTATTTTTTAAAAATATTTTTAAAAGATTTTATTTATTCATGGGAGACATAGAGTCAGAGACATAGGCAGAGGGAGAAGCAGTCTCCCCACAGGAAGCCCAATGTGGGACTCCATCCCAGGACCCCAGGATCATGACCTGAGTCTAAGGCAGACACTCAACCACTGAGCCACCCAGGCATCCCAATATCTGCAGTTTTTAATGGTTACTTCTTTTCTACAAAGGAATGTAAGTTTGCTTTTTGATATCTTATTTAAATTTGATTTTCACTCAACATTTGCAAACTACTTGTCAAATCCTGTGAGAGGAATTTAGTACTTTTTTTAAAATTCAATTTTTGTTAAGTTGTTCTCCTAGAGCTAAATTTTTTAACTTGCTAACTTACCATACATTTCCTTCACATTCCTTCATGCAATTTGTATGTGAATGTATATGTGTATATATGTATATATACAAACACATTCATTCGTATAAATGTATATATTCACTCATATATGTATTCATATATATTTATTTTAGTATTCCAAATAAAACCACTTGTTCTGACCAGTATGTATATATGTCATCCATGCAGACTTCTTATCTTGGTAGCAACTTTCCACCTCATTAGCTCTTTATGATCATTGCAATTTATTTGAAAATATGTAATGTCATCAATTACTTCATCATTTTAAGTTTCCTCTTCTTTCTCCTGCTCTCCATGTTTGTACAGAAGACCAGGCTTTCTTTTCCTAGATCCCAATCATTCTTTTTATGTGCATTTAGGAAGAGCAAAGAACCATCTGAAGCAGATGACACTGAAGATAAGTGTGAAAACACGATCACAATTGAGAATGGCATCCCCTGCGATCCTCTGGACACGAAGGGAGGGCACATTAATGACGCCTTCATGACAGAGGATGAGCGGCTCACCCCTCTCTGAAGGGCTGCTGTTTAACTTCCCCAAGAAACCCAACACTTGTTTCTGTGCAACTGCTGAGCATTATAAATTATCAAGGGCAGATCATCTATTTTGTTTCACCTCTTCTTTTGTAAGAAATTTTGCATATGCATGAAGGTAAAAGGCAATCAGTTATACCCATGAAGACCATTGGAATCATAAACTGTTGACTACTCAAAATACTCTAAAATATTTCTCTGACAACACAGTGTATAAGTGTAGTCAGTCATGTGGTGTCTTTAGTTGTCGGTTTAAAAGTGCATTAGTGTTAAGCATTTCTAGAGATAGGATCAGGCTACTACATATATATATCTTTTTCACACTTTGAAAACCTAAGGAGAAATATTTTTCCAGTGGAGAATACCCATAATATGGTGTAGAAATCTTTGAAAATGGATCCACTTAGAATATTTTTTATATCATTATGTGACTGACTAAGCAAGAATGGAAAATGATTGTAAATGAGATGGATGAAAATGGGAGTGTCGATACACAAGGTGGAATTTGATCCTGTTGTCATACCAATACTTATTCTCTACCATTCTCTAATAAGGCAGCCCTATTGGTTGACTATTTCTGTAATTTGTAAAAGTACAATCTATGTGAATTTAATAAAGTGCTAATCATCTCTTTTTAATTGTGTGTTTGAGATTTATTTTCATACTATGGCGATCAGTAAGCCTAATTTTTATTAGTTATGTGTAATCTGTTCTACAGCCCTAGAAATGAATAATTTTTGTTGTGTGCATCCTTGCTTGAAGACATCTTATAGTTTGTAGACTTCATTTTACTTTAATAGGCCATGACTATTCTAAATTCTAATAAATTATTACACATTTATGACTAGAAAGAAAATTCACTGCTCATTCTCCTACTGTTATCATCCATAGTTGATGTTACAGCAACAGTTTCTAGCTCCCTTTCCTGCCCCAGTGTTGCTCCCCAGATACAGACTCCAAGATGGGTAGTTGTAGGCAGAAGGTTTATTGGGGAGTGCTCTCAAGAGATACACCTGTTAAGAAGTGAGGAGGGCAAGTATGGCAAATAGACTGTAAGATGTCTGCAATGTCCTGATGTTCATGCCTTCATGTAACTCCTCTCCTTGAGTGAGGGTGGGACCTGTGACTTGCTTCTGTATGGAATACAGCAAAGATGAGGAGATGTTACTCCTGCAATTAATTTATATTATGTCTGAGTCTGTCTTGCTAGCAGATTTGTTCTAGAGACTCTCCTTGCTGGCTTGATTAAGCAAGTGGCCATGTTGGGAAGGCCTACATGAGAGAAAATGTGAGTGGCCTCTAGGAATTGTTGCCAGCCTGTCAGCACTGAAGACAGCCTCTGACCAACAACTAGCCAAAAGCTGAGGTCCTCAGTCCTTCAACCACAAGGAAATGAACTCTGTCAACAAGAGTGAGCTCGGAAGTGGATTTTTCCCCAGTCAGACTGTCTCCAGATGAGAATACAGTCCAGTCAACACTTTGATTGCAGCCTGAGCAGAGGGCCCACTTAAGATGTGCCCAGACTCCTGACCCATGGACACTGTGAGATGATAAATGTGTGTTTTTTCAAACCATTGAATTTGCAGTAATGTGTTATACAGCAATAGGAAAATAATAGGGTAGGATTAGGCAGAGGGAGTAGTGACCAGCAACATCATTACAACAGAGGCTTCAGACAATCCTTCAAAGAGCTTAGGAGCTGAGTTTGTCCCTGATTGAGATAAGGTGGCTGGGCCTTTGTATCTCCACATTAGCCAGTCATGGCCATGGGTGCTCTCTGGGAGAGGATCTGCTCTTGGGAAAGACAGTTCCCTGTGGCTGGAGCAATTCCCATGGAAGGAAGTCAGCTGTGAGTCTTCAAAAGCCAATGTTTCAGAAGCTGGGGATGAGTACCTGGGCCTTGAAGAGGGGGTCTGGTGGACCCCCAGAATATCCACCATACCCTCACTAGTCCATAGGCTGTAAGGTAGCTTGAGTGAATATCCTACATGTAAACTTGATCATATTGGTTCCTAACATAAATGCTTTTAAATGGCTTTTTAGTATCTTTAGGATAAAGCCAGACTCTTAAAACATAGGCCAGGACCTGCTGCAGTTTGACTTCTACCTTCCTCTTCAATCTCATCTCTCACCCTCCTCCTCTTTATGTCTCTCTAACTCTCTTTTTCATCTAATGATAACAGATCTCTCACTTCCAGGCCTTTGAACGAGCTCTTCTCTCTACATTGTTCCCTGTCTCTCAGCCACTCTTCAGCTCGTCCTTAGCCTTTCTCTCACTTAAACATCTTGCCCCTCCTGGGGGGTCTGGACCTCCCAGCCACGTGTTCCTAGACTGCCCAGATAATTATACTCCTCTCGTTGTACTATAGTTATGTTATATTTAAATGTGTTTTTATGGAGGAAGGAGACCATATAGGCAAGAGTACCCTAAGGGCTCACACAACTCCTAATTCACTGTCTCCACAAACATTCTCATAGCCTACTTCACTTTCCCTTCACCTTTAGCCAGATAGAATTAACTACTACTTTGTAATCTCACCATAGCTATGTATCTTTTTAGTGACAATCATTATAATATTTTACTTTATTTGTTTCCATATATCTGTATCTTCACACTAAATATAATATTCCTAGAGGCAGTATTCAAATCATTTAGCATAGTACCATGTCTTCCTTTTTCCTTCCTTTCTCCTTTCCTCCTTTCTGTCCTTTATTCTATAGTGATGAGCAAAATCAAACACAATTCCCACCCTTACAGAGCTGAAAGTCTACATAATCAGAGCTCAATTAATGTGTGCTGATAAATAAGTGAGATGGTAGTTGTTACAAGTTCATAGACTTATACTTTCTGGGAGCAAAGCCTGCCCCTCTCCCCATACGTGGAGGAGTTTGAAATTATGGGTGTGAGATTTTTTATTTGGACACCATTTTGACTTGGGAACCATATGCTCTTTCATAAGACTTCCTCATTTTTAGGAGAGGAAGGAAATTTGCTCTCTCAGTTGACAATATATGATTTGCTAAAGAACCATTTTATATCTTACATTTTCTTGAGTTGTATACTCCAGAATAGGGTAGATTTTCTTTTTTTTTTTTTTTTTTAAATTTTTTTTTTAAATTTTATTTATTTATTTATGATATTCACACAGAGAGAGAGAGAGAGAGAGGCAGAGACATAGGCAGAGGGAGAAGCAGGCTCCATGCACAGGGAGCCCGACGTGGGATTCGATCCCGGGTCTCCAGGATCGCGCCCTGGGCCAAAGGCAGGCGCTAAACCGCTGCGCCACCCAGGGATCCCAGGGTAGATTTTCATATAGAATTGGTGAAACATTATCAGAATTCAGTGTGTAGTAGTAAGCATAATTCAAGACATGCATTCTCAAGATGGTGGAAATTGTTCTTAGTGGGGAGAAAAAAAGTTTAGATGTTACAGTGGTTTATACTCCTCCAAAAGACAATAAAGAGATAAAAAATATATGGTATTAACACTTTCTGGATGAGCTATTAGGAAAAGATGTCTAAAAAGTCTCAATAATGGGGAAACAACAGGTTGAGGAACACTGATCCCAGATAGGCTTCTTATTTTGGAGGCATGAGATGAACCAGTTTGATCACTAGATCATTTTCTTTACTTCTGTTTGTCCTGATGCTGAGGGGATTGATTCCACTTGCAAAGGTCTTCTCCATTAGATATCCTTATTGGGGAAGTTTTCTATGCTAACAGAAATGTGCTATAAACCTGACAGTTGATGTATCAACAGCAAAATGCGGTTTATGCCTTCTGCCTACTGCCTTTGACAAACACTCAGGGTAATTAGAGAGCAGTCAGTCATCAACCACACCTTTCGTTTTTAATTTAATGATCCTGTAATGTGTCACAAGGGAGCACATTGTGAGGTGATATGTACTGGAAATAAAATGGTGTAAAGCTAGTGGAAATACAGCTGTCAGTCCACTCTCCAAGCCTTTAACAAAATCTGTGATGAAACTGGAAAGACAGAGCATCTGAAAAAGCAAGTCACTTAAGAAAAAATTAGGTGAGATGGTGATATCTGGATTTATTTCATAGAGGAAATGTAAATGCAGGTAACTTTTGTGTGTGTGTGGTGGTTTTTTTTTTTTTTTTTTTTTTTTTTGGTGTAGTTTCACCTTCCATGTTTTCCACAAAGACTAACCAATACAAACATCACTACACTATTTTTTTAAAGATTTATTTATTTATTTGAGAGAGAGAGTGTGTGTGTGAGTCAGGGGAGAAGCAGAGGGAAAGGGACAAGCAGACTCCTCGCTGATCATGGAGCCCAACTCAGGGCTCAATCTCATGACCATGAGATCATAACCTGAGCTGAAACCAAGAGTTGGACACAACTGACTGAGCCACCCAGGTGCCCCCAAATATTTCTATATTAAAGAATATAGGGGTGCCTGGGTGGCTCAGTCAGTTGAGTAGCCAACTCTTGGTTTTAGCTCAGGTCATGATCTTGGGGACATGGGATTGAGGCCCGCCTTGGGCTTTGGGCTCTTATTAGCATTGCGTCTGCTTGGGATTTTCTCTCTCCCTCTCCCTCTGCCCCACCCTTGCTCGCACTCTCTCTCTGTCTCTCTAAAGTAAATAAATCTTTTTTTTTTAAAGAATGCAATGAGTTCCCACATTTGATCCATAATCAGATTCCAGATATCCTGAATAAGGAACAAAGAATGGGAGGGAGGGATCCCTCGGTGGTTTAGCGATTTGGCGCCTGCCTTCGGCCCAGGGCATGATCCTGGGGTCTCAGGATCGAGTCCCACATCGGGCTCCCCACATGGAGCCTGCTTCTCCCTCTGCCTGTGTCTCTGCCTCTCTGTTTCTCTGTGTCTCTCATGAACAAATAAGTAAAATCTTAAAAAAAAAAAAGAATGGGAGGGAACACAGGTTAAGAACCAAAAAGATTAAAAAATATCTCAGAGTCCAAATTACCAGTCCTTATTTCAAGTTCATGGGGGCTCCTTTAATATAATATTTTATTTCCCATTTTACATCTTGTTTTCTTCATTAAAAAATAATGCGTGTCTAGTTAACTTGATTACATAAGCAAATGCAAGGAAGATTCCCCTCTTCTTTACTATCTTTTCTTTGTTCCTTCCTTCCTTTCTGCCTCAAGAACTTATTGAATGTCCACTCTATGTAAGATATCATGGTAAGTTCAGGAAATGCAAACAGGAAGAATATTTTAGAAGGGACCATTCATTATTTATGACAAGATTAAGTTTTTTTTTTTTTTACTAAGAATACCATTCTATTTTAGGGAATTTGGGGTTGAATGAATGAATTAATGGTTTCTGGTTATATATTGATTTATTTTGCTCTTCATTTTGATAGCATTGTTTGAAAAAGCATTTTATATTAGTTATGGGTACAGAATAAGAACCAACTTATAAAGCACAGCATTAGCCTCTTTATTATAGCATAGTAGGGGCACTAGCAAGGTACAAATGGTTGGTGCCAGTGTACTGGGTAGTAGGGGAGAATTTTGCCAGTAATGAAATGACATCTGTGTCCCTAAATGTAATTTTTCCAGAGTTACTCTTTGATGTCACTTATATTTTTTGGAAATTAGTGATTATATGATAATAATATAGGTGTGGGGTATTGGATGAAGGGAGACATTTAATCAGACTCAGAGAGAATGATCCTAGTTTTTTTCCAAGTGTCTGATATCTTTTGACCCAATCTGAAAGTAGGTTGGTTCTCAGAACAACAGGGCTAGGTCATATATAAGACCATTGGAAAGGGTAGAACATGAGCTCCGGGGCATAGCATAGAACAAAGGTGAACACTAGCCACCATGGACAGGCAAGCTAGAAGTGCCACTGTCAAGTGCCTTGGTACAGTGAACAAGTGGCCCTTATTTGCAGAATTTAGCAAAAGTCCAAATAAGAATAATATCTTAATCACTCCCTGGACTCCATTTGTCATCTTAAACCATTAATTCATAGCCCACCATAATTAGTGAAGAATGAAGTTTTGTGGCAACATTCAGTTTGTATCAAGGTTGCATTTGAAAACTTGTAAGGTTGAATCCGATGAAATTCATGCTATGCAATCATTTTTGATCTACAAAAATGGCAATTGCCTGTGGTTCAAGCTATTAGTTTGCTAGTCAATTTCTTGGAATTTAGGAAAGATGTTCCCCACGTAAATACATCATACATGGTAAGACAGCCTTCAGGCCAGCTCACAGCATATTAACTCATGATATAGCTTAAGTATTGTACATTTATGATATAAAATATTAAAAGACAAATTGTTATAGTGCCAGCAATTTAATGAAAAGAGAATATGATTTAACAAGAACTAGCTTTGACTGTATTTTATTGTCAGTGCTTGAGGAAAAGCAGGTTTTAATGGAAGAATTAGAAAGTATATAGAACTAGTACAAGGAATTCATTGATAGTCTGAGACCTTTAAAGGACACTGATCCTGGCTTATTAAAGATTAGGTCTATATTCACCATCTTGGCTTCACCACCATCCTCTTGCTTCCCAACTCTTTGCATTCTGGCATCCATTCTCATGGAGGAAACTGCTTCCTCAAAGTCACTAGTGAATTTCTGGTTGTTAAGGTCACGGAGTCCTGGTCCTCACCCTCCTGAATCTCTTGGAGTCATTTTACAGTGTAGGGCTCCCTTCCCTCCTCTTTGACACACTCTTTGTTCTGGACTTTTCTGTGATTTGGTCTTATCCTTTTACTCCTCCTCCTCTCTCTATGCCTATCCTGAAAGAAGCCAGAGAGTTGAGAGGGCGAAATAAGTAGGTAAAAAAAAAAAAAATGAATGCTTTTGCGTAGTGTAGTCAAGCTCTTGGTAGTAGAAGAAAAAAGAGAGTTAAATCCTGTGCACAATGAAAGTGATGGAGAACATTCTTGGGGTTAATGGTGCTCTCTGCTGACCACCAGTAGATTGGTTTGCTATCTAGAAAAGCCTTGGAGTAAGAGAAAAAAGATGTGCAAGTAGTCATTGTATTTTAATGGCTAGTTGCTTCACATAGTGGCAGAGAACACCAGGGCTAGAGGAATACATAATCACAGTCCCTTATCTGCAACTCCCAAACCCAAAACCCTCTGAAAACCATTTAGCTGCAACACCTGACCTGAACAAATACAATGCTCTTCATGATCTGTATTTATTGTATTTAATAATACTGAATGCAGAAATATTTAAGTGTTTGGTGATGGGATGCTGCCCCAGGTCCCAATGGAAGTAGATTAATACTGGCATATGCACAGTATTACCTGTATGGCTTGGGTTCTAATCCTAACACCACCATTAACTAATTGTGTGATCCTGTGTGTGCAGGGATTTGTAAGAGTGGAGAGAAGGCAATCCCATGAAATAAGTTGTCTTCATTTAGTGTAAATAGACTAGTTTTAAAAAAGAACTAATACTTGCCCTATCTGCCCAAAAGATTGAGAGAACAGAATGAAATAAATAATAAAAAACAGAAAAATTAATAAAGACAATGTGCTGTGTAAGTGAAAATTTTTATTTATTAAAGATGATATTGAGACCACTCAACTTGAGGCCATAAAGAGGAATAAAAGGGTTTAAGGGAAGTATTTTACTATATGAATATATCCATATATTTATAATAGCTGAATCTCTGAAATAAAGGACATGTGGAAAGACACAACCTCACATAGATCTGGTGGGGAGTCAACTGGTAGGAATATAGATCAAGTATCTATTTGAATTTTCAACACAAAGAAATTTTTTAAAACCCTGGAAAGCTTCTAGTGTACAGTTGACCCTTGAACAACTTGTCTTTGAACTGCATCGGTCCATTTATATGTAGATTTTTTACAGTATGGTACTATAAATGTATTTTTTATTTCTTATTATTTTCTTAATAATATTTTCTTTTTTCCTAATATACATAACATACAAATTATATATTAATTGACTATCTTATTGGAAAGGCTTCCAGTCAACAGTAGGCTATTAGTAGTTAGGTTTTTGGGGAGTTGAAAGTTATAACTGTATTTTCTACTGCCCAGGGGGTTGGTGCTTCTAACTCCCACATTGTTCAAGGCTCGACTGTAATTGTAAAGAAAAAATTTCCAAGTATACATTACTTCTAGCCCCAATAATACCTTGATTTCCCCCCAGAGGATATGATCCTGTACAATCTCTGAAGAAGAAGAGAGATGGAAACTTGTGTAACTCAGATAATTATCCCAGTATTGACTTTAACTCAATTAGGTAACAATCTTGTTTTTAAATGATTATTTTCTTTTTTTAAATCTTTTATTCTATGACTATCATTGAACTAATTTACATTTATCAAATCAATTGTCCTCCCAATCAATTCAGTTAAAAAATTCTGTCTCACTGGATGGATAAGCTGTTTTGTTGAATTAACTATTCAATGTGATAGAACTTTGTGCCTCTGGTCAAATTCTAAAGATACTTAGACTCTTTTACATTGAGGATTGGTGCCTGTGATGTGTCTGCCAGGTCTGTGGATATGAGTCACTCATCCAATTTTTTCATTGCTTGGGGCTATTATAAGCAAAGACTCAAAGGTCCCTGGGAGAACAGGGCCACAGGCCAGCAGTGGAACAATTCATTGATATGATAAGCTTTTGGGGTTTTATTTAGCACAATTCCAGGTAATCTAACATGCTCTTTGAAGAACTAAAGAGAATTTAAATCAATGAACGTAAGAACTAAAATCTACTTGCTCAAAAGTGACAGAGGTTTGCCAATGCTAGTATCCGCCATCATTCATTCCAAGACTGATCGAAGTTCATGTTAGATTCCTATCATATATTATAGTATTTGCTTCCTAGATTATCATCTGATTAGCTATAAAGGGGAATACCAAGGTTCATTTCAGTTACAAGAATTACAGAAAGCCTCAGGTTACAGTTTCAAATGTAGTGCTTTGACACAGCACATTCCGGTAGATTGGCAAATAAAATGCCCATTTACAAAACCTCCCCAAGGATAATACTGGAGTCCTTTGGGGGAATCAAGGGTGTTGTGGGGGCTAGAAAACAGGGTTTCGAGGTTCTTTCTTTGTGTTGAGAATCCAAATGATGCTTTACATATGTATGCATTCCTTTTCACCTCCTCCCTGCCAGATCTATATTTCTTTCCAGATAGATAGGTTGTCTTACTTCTAAGATTTGGTCATTGTGTAAATGAATATTTATTCATGTAGCAAAATATTTTCTTTAAGTAGATCTTCCTTTTCTTTGTGCACACCAGTTAAGTTTTTTTTTCAATATCACTTTTAAGAAAAGATTTTATTTATTCATGAGAGAGAGAGAGAGAGGCAGAGACATAGGCAGAGGGAGAAGCAGGCTCCATGCAGGGAGCCCGATGTGGGAAATGATCCCGGGACTCTGGGATCACGCCCTGAGCCAAAGGCAGACGCTCAACTGCTGAGCCACCCAGGCATCCCTCAATATCACTTTTTATAAAGAATATAAAAGTTTTATTCACAGGATTCATTTTATTAACTAATTTTTAGTGCTTTTCATTATTCACCCAATAGCAAATATTACTAATCCTACTTAACAAAAGAAGAAATGGAGGCTAAGTGAATTTAAATATATTGCCCAAAGTCATATAACATTTTAAAGTGTTCATATGTTATTAGAGGATTTATAGCAACTGATTCTTTTAGTTTCCATATTTTGATTATATTGTTCTACTTTTCATTTAAAATATACTTTGTCATCAACTCCTCTTCTGGGAATAATTTGGATGTACCAAGGTATGTGCTCAATGGAGGACAAGAATTGGGATTAAGGAGCCTGAAACCCTGTTATGGAGTAACATGCAGGGTGGTTGCCAGGATTATTCTTGGTCCAAGCTGAATATTGTGCCATGGGCAGTGGCATAGAGAGAAATCAGAACCTTACACAGATTGGATGCTGAAATTTCACAATGGAAATTTTAAAGATGAGGATTGTATTTCTGCTTCAGCATTTATAAAGCACTTTGGATAATTATTGGCCATTCCTATGCTATACTTGGATTTAGGTCATTTGCCTTTTATGCTTTGCTTGTAGGTAATGCAGGGCATGTTTTAGAGGGTCTGGTAAAACTACAACTAGAAATACAACTTTCCTTATTCTGTATTGAGTCAGATTTAAATGGAAGATGAAACTCCTGACATATCCTGTTAAAACAAAAAATCAGACCGTCACTCCTTTACTCAAACCTCTCCATGCATAGGCATCTCTTTCAAGGTAGACCCCAAAGTCTCTAAATGACAATAGGGCCCTACATAATCTGCCCTTAGCCCCTGCAAACTCCCTACTGTTCTTTATTATAACAATTATCTTACATGAAGGAAGCTGGAGGAATAGCACAATGTGTACCCATATATCCACCACGGGACTCATTCCCAGAACAGCATTTGGTTTTATTTGTTTTCCAGCTTTATGGAGATATAATTGATATATAACTTTGTGTAAGTTTAAAGTGTACAATGTAATAATTTGGTATATGTATACATTGCAAAATGATTACCATGCTAAGGTTAGTTAACACATCCATCACTTCACATAGTTAGTATTTTTCTTTTTGTGGTAAGAATTGATAAAATCTACTTTCCTAGCAACTTTCAAATATACAATGCAGTATGGTTAACCATACGCTGTACATTACATTACATTCCCAGAACTTATACCACATCTTTTTTTAATCCATTCATTCTGTGACAAACACGTAGGATGTTTCTATATCCTGGCTATTATGAATAATACTGCAATTAACATGAGAGTGCTGTACCTCTTTGAAATCCTGTTTTCATTTTCTTTGGATATGTACCCAGAAATGGGATTGCTGGATCATATGGTGGTTATATTTTTAACTTTTTTTGAGGAAACTCCATACTGATTTCCATGGTGGCTGCACAATTTACATTCCCACCAACAGTGAACAGCGGTTCTCGTTTCTCTACATCCTCACCAACATGTGTTATCTCTTGGTTTTGTTTTGTTTTGTTTTGTTTTTTAAATCACAGCCATTCTAACAGGTGTGAGGTGATATCTTATTGTGGTTTTGCTTTGCATTTCCCTGATGAGGAATGATGTTGAGCACTTTGTACCTATTGTTACCTATTGGCTATTTGTATGTCTTCTTTGGAAAAATGTCCTTAAAAAGGTACTGGTATGTTTCCATTTCCACTTGTTTCAACTTATTTTTTGATTTCTTCTTTTACTTGTTGGTTCTTCAGCAGTGTATTGTTTAATTTCTACTTATTCGTGAATTTTCCAGCTTTCCTCCTGGTATTGATTTCTAGTTCATACCATTGTGGTTGGAAAAGATACTTGGTATAATTTCAGTCTTCTAAAATTTGCAAAGCCTTATTTTGTGACCTATCATATAATCTATCCTGGAAAATGTTCCATGTGTGCTTGAGAAGAATGTATATTCTGCTTCTGTTGGACGGAATGTTCTATATATGTCTATTAGGTCCATTTGATCCAAAGTATGGTTCAAGTCCAATGTTTCCTTGTTGATTTTCTATCTGGATGATCTATCCATTGTCGAAATTTGGGGGGGGGATATTAATATCCCTTACTTTATTTTATTGTTTATTTTATTGTTGCCTGTTTCTCCCTTCAGATCTGCTTAATATATTTTAGGTGCTTCAATGTTGGCAACATAGGTATTTACAATGGTCATATCTTTTTGATGAATTTATCTCTTCACCATTATATAATGACCTTCTTTGTCTCTTATTACCACTTTTGATTTAAAGTCTATTTTGTCTCATGTAGGTATAGCTACCCTACTCTCTTAGTTTACACATGCATGAACTATCTTTTCCATCCCTTCTCTTTGAACCTATGTGTGTCTTAAAGCTGAAGTGAGGGGATCCCTGGGTGGGTCAGCGGTTTAGCCTTCAGCCCAGGGTGTGATCCTGGAGTCCCGGGATTGAGTCCCATATTGGGCTCCCTGCATGGGGCCTGCTTCTCCCTCTGCCTGTGTCTCTGCCTCTCTCTCTCTCTCTCTCTCTCTCTCTCTGTGTGTCTCTCATGAATAAATAAATAAAATCTTAAAAAAAAAGCTGAAGTGAGTCTCTTGTAGGCAGCAGACAGTTGGGTCTTGGGTTTTAGTCACTGTACATCTTTTCATTGAAGAATTCAATCTATTTACATTTACAGTAGTTATCAACAGGTAAGGACTTCCTAATGCCACCTTGTTAGTTGTTTTCTGGTTATTTTATAGTTCCCCTTTTCCTTTCTCTCTCTCTCTTGCTGCCTTCCTTTACGAATTGATAATTTTTCACAGTGGTATGCTTTCATTTCCTTCTCTTTATCTTTTGTGAATCTACTGTAGGTATTTGCTTTGTAGTCACAATGAGGATTACATAAAACATAGGCTGATAGGGATTCCTGGGTGGCTCAGTGGTTGAGCATCTGCCTTTGGCTCAGGTCATGATCCCAGGGTCCTGGGATTGAGTCCCACATTGGGCTTCCTGTAGGGAACCTGCTTCTCCCTCTGCCTATGTCTCTGCCTGTCTCTCTGTGTCTCTCATGAATAAATAAATAAGATCTTAAAAAAATGCTGATAATAACTTCAATTGCATACAAAATCTCTATCCTTTTACTCTCCCCCTTTTATGTTTTTGATGTTTGAATTTACATCCTGTTATATTATGTATCCATTAGCAAATTATTGCATCTATATCTATTTTAATTTTTTAAATATTTTATTTATTTGAGATAGAGTACAACAGGGGGAGGGGCAGAGAGAGAAGCAGGCTCTCTGCTGAGAAGGGAGCCTGATCAGGCCCTGGGCTCCATCCCAGGACTCTGGGATCTTGAACTGAGCCAAAGACTGGTGCTTAATTGACTGACCCAGGTGCCCCCCCATAGCTATTTTTAATATTTTTGTCCTTGAACCTTTATACTAGAGCTAAGTGGTTAACACCCCGCCATATTACAGTATTAGAGTATTCTGTATCTGATTATGTACTTGCTTTTATCAGTATGCTGTTTATTTTCATATGTTTTCATGTGACCAATCAGAGTCCTTAAGTTTTGGCTTGAAGAACTCCTCTCAACATTTCCTATAAGGCAGGTCTAGTGACGATGAGCTCCCTCAGCTTTTATTTCTTAGGGAAAGTCTGTATTTCACCTTCATTTCTGAAGGACAGCTTTGCTGAGTAAACCATTTTTCTTTCAGCACTTCGAATACATCATCTTATTCCCTCCTGACTTGCAAGTTTTCTGCTGATAAATACACTTATAGCCTTATGGGGATTCCCTTGTATGAGAGGGTTTTTTTTTCTCTTGCTATTTAAAAAATTCCCCTTTGTCTTTGATTTTAGACAGTTTTATTGTAATGTGTCTTGGAGAGCATCATTTTAGACTGAAATGTTGAGTGACCTATTAGCTTCAGGAACTTGGATAAATCTCTCTCAGCCATTATTTCTTTAAATAAGCTTTCTACCTCTTTCTCTCTCTCTTCTCCTTCTGGGGCTCTAGTGATACATACATTGTTTCTCTTACTGGTGTTCCACAAGTCCTGTAGGCTTTCTTTCTTTTTATTTTTTTTTTAAGATTTTATTTATTTGTTTATTTGAGAGAGAGAGACAGACAGACCGACAGACAGGCAGAGGGAGAAACAGGCTCCATGCAGGGAGCCCGACGTGGGACTTGATCTGGGTCTCCAGGATCAGGCCCTGGGCTGAATGCGGTGCTAAACCACTGAGCCACCCAGGCTGCCCTGTAGGCTTTCTTTATTCTTTTCCATTCTTTTTTTTTCTTTTTCCCAGGGCAGCATTTGACTGGAGCTCTGGTCATCCATGTCCTCCCTCTTAGTCAAAGCCATGTTTAAGCCCTCAGCCGATGAAACTCTCCAGAGATAAGCATTACACACACCGTTCAGTAGTCTGTGTCAGTGTTTACAACTGCCAAGCGAGTCTCCCTTAGGACTAAACATGAGCTTTTGATGTGTTATTTCACCCATTTCATCCTGTTCTTTTCTTGGTAGAGAGGGAGTTGTCTAGATAATATGTCCTTAAGTATTGACGTCAGCAAATTTCAAGACAGAAGTGCTACATCCTTTCATCTATTTTTAAAAATTATGATTATTTTCTCCTTCAACAGTCTTACTAGTTCCTTTGAACCTTTGCCAAATCCCACAGAAAGAGTCCTGTCCCTGTCCTCTTACTGGGTGACATAGAGCTAATTACTAATCTTGCTGAGGATTCGAAAAGTATCAACTTGAACAAGGGTAGTTGTGAACTCTCAGCAAGTTGATGTACATTGGTGCCCTGTACACACAGTAAATACTTTAAGTGTCAGTTCTCTTCCCTGTGATGTTCAAAACAGAGCTAATTATTTGGACTGATACTTTATATTTTATTTTTTCTTGCTTTCTCCTATTTGCTATTGAGACCAGTGCATATACACACAGACCACTATATATATATAGTGTATATATATATACACACACACACATAAACATACACATACACTATATATACTATAGTATACATATATATAATATATATAATATATATAATATATATATATAATATGTATATATATATAAACAAGCCATGTTTAAGATAACTTTGTGTTTGCACACCTTGGCAGCATTGCTACTTACTATTCTGCTTGGTCTTGATTGAGTTTCGGGGAGGTGCAATCATGCATGCACGTTCGTTCTTGAGAGCATTATGCTCATAGCATTATCTAGATCGGGGTCCCTTAACCTCAGCACTTGATGTTTGAGGCCAAACAATTCTTGTTTGCAGGGAGCTATCCTGGGCATTGTACAATGTTTAGCAGCATCCCTGACCTCTACCCACCCTCTCTCAGTTATGACAACCAAAAATATCTTCAGACATTGCCAATTGCCTCCTGGGAGGCAAAATTACCCTGGTTAAGAACCACTGCTTTTTATCACTGGCAAAGATTGGCTTTGAAGAGAACAAAATTATTGCCATGTCATCTGAAGTTGTCATCTTTGAATCTACGATCTCTAGTTATCATTCCCTGTTCCTGAATATACTCACCCTACTGAGAAAAACCAGCTTTTTATCTAGATAGGCAGAGCACCTATGGTCTCCTCTCAGTGAAAATGATGAAGATAAGGAGAGAAACTTTGTAACTGAGGCAAATTTCATGTCATCCTGAGGCCGTTTTTTGTTTGTTTTGTTTTAAAGATTTTATTTATTCATGAGAGAGAGAGAGAGAGAGAGAGAGAGAAAGTCTTCAGAGAGAGAGAGAGGCAGAGACACAGGCAGAGGGAGAAGCAGGCTCCATGCAGGGACCCTGACGCGGGACTTGATCCTGGGTCCCCAGGATCAGGCCCTGGGCCGAAGGCAGGGCTAAACCGCTGAGCCACCCGGGCTGCCCCTGAGGCCGTTTTTTGAGCTGTCCAGTCACACCTTTTATGCTTCTCCATACCTTGACTGCCCCTCTTTTCCATGCCTGTCAAAAAAGCCCTTTTGACCCCAAGGAGTCTGACCTTAAAACCAGACTGCTAAGGCTCAAATTCCAGTTTCATTGCTTTTGAGCTTTGTGATCTTAATTTTGTGCCTCAGTTTCCTCATCTAGGAAATGAGGATGGTGCATTTGCTTACCTCTTGGGCTGTTGTGAGGATTAAATGAGGGAGCACATGTAAAGCACTTAATTCTGGGTGGCACACAATAAGCACTCAGCAAAGGTTAGATATCATTATTGTTACTATTATTAGTAGTATTAGTCTCTATGATTCAGTTTCATCTCCTTCAAAAAGCCTACCTGATGATTCCTTGGGGCAGCTCTGACCTCCTACTTCTCTGAAATCATGATAAGTTTTATAATCTTATAAATCAGAGTTTATTCGTATCATCTTTTATCTGAGTAAAATTTCCCAGCAACACAGAATGATTTTCATTCTCTCATTCCTCTCACTTATTGAGCAGATAGTTGTTACCACTGTTGGGGCGGTGGCTATATTCCTGGAGAAACTGGGGTAGTGGTTTGGATAGATATCTTTCCTCTACTATGAGGATTTTTTCCTCCTGTTGTCCACTCTTATTTGGTTATATCATATATAGTCAGTGGGTAGGGCCAGCAGCATGATATTGATACTAAGATGGAAACTCTGTCCAGACCAAGGCATCATTCAGGAAGATTTTGCAAGTTCTGTCTTTTGTGCCTGAAATTCATAAGAATCCAAACTCACTGTTGGAATGAAATCTCTATGGAAAAGTGCCCCCACAAATAGCCCCTTCTGCAGTGGGTGAAACAAGCACTATGTATATTACCCATATGAAAGACATTCCCCCCTACTCCCTCAAGGCAGAGCCAACTTTAGTTGGATGTCTACCATTCTCCAACATGAATCAGATGCAAATCTTAATTAGTCTAAGCCAATTATTCTAGGCCCCTAGGGATGGAGTCAGTAACTACCCCTCCTAATGGCCCAGACCAGAGGAATCCCTTAGAAGATAAGGAGAGAAGGGAACATTGTCTCCAAAATGAGCCTGATAGAGTTCAAGAAGATAAAAACTATGGGACATTTCTAGTTGGATTAGAAAACTTGGCTTTAATATTCAATCTGGAGACTGAGGTAGAGCCCAAAGAGGATGAAAGTTTACTCTATTTAGAGCCAATTAGGAAGTATTAAGCAAAGTGTAAAAGTCTTCAGTCACTCTCAGACTCTAGCTGAGAGGCAGGAGCTGACTCCAAAAAGAATCTTCTATGCTTTGAATGCCCATCAATGTTTCAGCCTTGACCTGGCTGGGCTTTGACTATCTCTCTTGTCAGCTGCCTTCTCTGAACCTGTACCTTGCTTCAATTCATCACCCTGTGCTCCTGAGATGTGTCTACTTTTCTAAACCAGTGAAGAAATGTAATGCTCTGACCAAGTTCCTGAAACTTCCTTTCTTAAAAAAAATTAAATTTAATTAATTAACATATAGTGTATTATTAGTTTCAGAAGAGAGAGTTTAGTGATTCTGATTCATCAGTTGTATACATCACCCAGGGCTCATTCCATCAAGTGCCCTTCTTTTCTTGTTTAAGATTTTATTTATTCATTCATGAGAGACACATACAGAGAGAGAGAGAGAGAGAGAGAATGGCAGAGACACAGGCAGAGGGAGAAGCAGGCTCCATGCAGGGAGCCCAACGCGGGACCCGATCCTGGGTCTCCAGGATCACACCCTGGGCTGAAGGCAGCACTAAACTGCTGAACCACCCGGGCTGCCCAATCAAGTGCCCTTCTTAATGCTCATCACCCAGTTACCCCATCACCCCAGCCACCTCCCCTCCAGCAACCTCAGTTTGTTCCTTAGAGTTAAGAGTCTCTTATGGTTTGTCTCCTTCTCTGATTTCATCTTATTTCTTCTCCTGTGATCCTGTTTTGTTTCTTAAATTCCACATGTGAGTGAAATCATATGATAATTATCTTTCTCTGATTGACTTATTTCACTTAGCATAATAGCCTCTAGTTCCATCCATGTCACTGTAAATGGTAAGATTTCATTTATTGATGGCCGAGTAATATTCCAGTGTGTGTGTGTGTGTATACATCTTCATATCTTCTTTATCCATTCATCTATCGATGGACATCTGAGGTCTTTCCATATTTTGGCTATTGTGGTGGACATTGCTGCTATAAACATTGGGGTACATATGCCACCTCAGGTCATTATGTTTATATCCTTTGGGTAAATACCTAGTAGTGCAATTGGTGAGTTGTAGTGTAGCTCTATTTTTAACTTTTTGAGGAAACTCCATACTATTTTCCAGGGTAACTGTACCAGCTTGCAGTCCCACCAGCATTGTAAGAGAGGTCCCCTTTCTTTGCATCCTCACCAACATCTATTGTTTCCTGACTTATTAATTGTAGCCATTCTGACTGATGTGAAGTGGTATCGCATTGTGGCTTTGATTTGTATTTCCCTGATAGTGAGAAAAACATGCACCCAAGAATACTTTACCCAGCAAGGCTGTCATTCAGAGTAGAAGGAGTGTTAAAGAGGGGCATCGGGTGGCTCAGTGTCTGAGCATCTGCCTTTGGCTCAGGTTGTGATCCCGGGGTCCTAGGATTGAGTCCCGCATCAGGCTTCCCATGGAGAGCCTGCTTCTCCCTCTGCCTATGTCTCTGCCTCTCTGTGTGTGTCTCTCATGAATGAATAAATAAAAATCTTTTTTAAAAAAAGGAGTGATAAAGAGCTTCCAGGACAAACAGAAACTAAAAGAACTTGTGATCACTAAACCAGCCCTGCAAGAAATACTAAAGAGGATCCTTTGAGTGAAGAGAGAGCCCAAAAGTAACAAGGATCAGAAAGGGACAGAGACAATATGCAGAAACAGTGACTTTACAGGTAATACAATGGCACTAAATTCATATCTCTCAATAATTACTCTGAATGTAAATAGACGAAATGCTCCAATCAAAAGACACAGGGTATCAGATTGGATTTAAAAAACAAGACCCATCAAATATGCTGCCTGTAAGAGACTCATTTTAGACCAAACACCTCCAGATTGAAAGTGAGGGGTTGGAGAACCATTTATCATGCTAATGGGCATCAAAAGAAAGCTGGGGTAGCAATCCTGATATCAGACAAATTAGATTTTAAATCAAAGACTGGAACTCCCTTTTTATCATTTCTCTGTTTAGTCCACAGATGGCTCCTTTGCGGGGGTGGGGGGTTGTTTCAAGTAATTTTTTCCCTTATTTATCCATCCTATTTTCCTCCTCAGGTCTGAGCTGAGTAATACTTTCCAGCACACTGGGATTCTGAAGTAAGGTCTTTTCCTCTTGGTCTTAACTGAAAAGATACATTTGACCAACCATCTCTAGATGATAACTCTCAAATTCATATCTTCATCCCCAGCCACTCTTCAAACTGCAGATTTATATATCTAACCGCCTTTTCTTTCTTTCTTTTTTTTTAAAGATTTATTTATTTATTTATTCATGAGAGACACAGAGGGAGAGGCAGAGACACAGGCAGAGGGAGAAGCAGGCTCCACGCAGGGAGCCCAACGCGGGACTCAATCCCAGGTCTTCAGGATCACACTCTGGGCCGAAGGCAGCGCTAAACCGCTGAGCCACCTGGGGTGCCCATCTAACTGCCTTTTCAACATCTTCACTTGAATTTCTGTGAGGTATCACAAACTCTACTGGACTCCTAGTCTTCCTTCCAAACTTTTACCTGCAACCTTCCCCATGCAAATGGAGGTCAACCTTGTTCTCCTAGTCGTTCAATCCTAAAAACCCTGGAGTGATCCTTGACTGTCTTTCTTTCACAGCCTATTCCCGATTCATTAGCAAATCCTGTTGGCTTTACTTTCAAAACATGTTAAAAAATCTAGCTACCTTCTCACAAACCCTGCTGCTACCACCGAGGCACTATGGTGCAATGACCTCCGCACTGGTCTCTGTCTGTGGTCTTGTCCCCATGGATCCCCTTCTCCACACAGCAGCCAGTGAGTCTTTTCAAATGCAAGTGAGATCATGTTACTGCTCTGTTCAAACTCTACCATGGGTTCTCATTTCACTCAGGATAAAGTCTCAAGTTTTGCTTCTAAGGCCCTAGAAGTGAATGTGCTCTAGTGTTGCCTGCTATTTTTTACAGTCTGGGTGTAGAAATAAATTTGGGTTACATGGCAAGCACCGTGCAATGATAAATTCAGACCAGTGGTGATTAGTACAACCCTCCTGGAATCCACAGCTCATCCTCACAAGTTTAAACTCTGTTGAAAATAGTTGTCAATTTTGTTAATAGAGATTATCTTTGCTCTTTCTGTAGGGAAAAGGGACTGCTAGGCAGCTAGAAATGTAAACAGGAAAGAGCTTTAGCTTTTCCTTTGGGCTATAAAGTCAACTTGTTATTTATTTTCCATAAAGTACTTATAAATCCACTTTGATAAGTATGTAGTCAAAACCAATTGAGCTAAATGCAAACAATTTTTGGCCATGTGGAGTTTTAAATTTCTCTGTGCTTTATGTTTGAGATGCCCTTTGTTATTTCTTTTGGAAGCATTATCTATCAATCATAAGACAGGAAATTGCAAGAAACATCCTTTATTCTCTGAAGTTAACCAAAGTTATCTTCTCAGCTTGGGGAACTAGAAGATGTTTTCGCCATAGCTATTTGGCAACCTCACCATTGATGACTCAGTTGGAAGGATATGGAAAGTAGAGCAGTAAGGGAAATATGGATCTCAAAGTCTATGCACTTTGCTCTAGCAGAGTTCAGACACACCCTCAGCTCTGAGCCTATGAAGAAGGGGTTTTCTGACTGAACTCCATGGTTATCTGGTTTCCGTTTAGGTTTTAGCAGACGGCAGTTCCAATGGGGAGGAGATTTGTTGTGGGCAGGGTTACTAGATGTAGATTCTTCAAGAAGTGACAGCTGATTCAGAACCTGCAGAGACAGCAGAGTTAAGAGCAATAAAGCTCTCCGGGGCCATTAATGTAAAGCCCTAAAGACATTATCACATTATAGCCTAGTCAGTAAACACTATGCAAGATGATGACACTGAGTCCTCTGGGAAAAAAAAAAGACACATAAAAAATTGCTCAGGCAACATCCTAATTAGGATGAAATATATTTTAGAAAAAATTTCTGTCTTCAATGGTTTAAAGATGCACACACAACTGCTATAATCAAAGTAGTACATTTTCATTTTGCTTATATGGGCCTGCTCATTCTCAGAATATGACAGTTTTCCTACAGCCAAAAATTGTACTATGGACAGTTCTCTCATTTCCCCTACTTCTCGAAGGGACTGAATTATTACACAGCTCCTCTTTTGAGTGGAGCTTTTGAGTGGTTTTTACTACTAGGTTCCCAGCATTCTTCTCTGTGTTTTCACATATTAATTCATATAATATTCATGATATGCTATGAGATGGGTATAATATTATCATCAGCTTTGAAACAAGGAAACTAGGTGCCAGGGTGCTACTTACCTGCTTAAAGTCACACAGCTAGCAAGTGGCATAAGTCCATTATGCTACCTGGCTTCTTCTAAACGGCAGGCTCACAATGCGGGAGAGATGTCCATCCTGTCCTCCTCTGTGTCTGAACTGTGCTTCAAATCACACTGTTTTAGACCTTCTACTCTCTTGTTTATTTTCCTCTAGATACTCTCCTGTGTCTCTCTAAACTTGTGCTCCTCTGACATGAACTTGATGCTCTAAATTATTTTGTATCTGATACTTCTGTTAACAAAGTTGAAGATAGTCGTAGGTGAATTTTTCTTTTGTTGGGCAGCCAGATTGGCTTTAAAAAAAAAAAAGATTTTATTTTTCATGAGAGACACACAGAGAGAGGCAGAGACACAGGCAGAGGGAGAAGCAGACTCCCCACAGTGAGCCCGATGTGGGAGTCGATCTCAGTACCCTGGGATCATGCCCTGAGCCAAAGGCAGATGCTCAACCCCTGAGCCACCCAGGCGTCCCAGCCAGATTGGGTTTACAGCTTGTATTAAGTTTTTATTCACCCAGCTCATCTGGACTGCTGTGGTAGCAACCTGACTGATCTCCCTGCTTCCACCCTCACCCCCTTGGTATCTGCTCTCTAATCTGTAGTGAGAGTGAATCACTTCTCTACTGGAAGCCCTCCAATGACTTCCTACATTACTCACAGGAAAAGCCAGAGTTCTCCAATCATCTGTACAGCCCTTCTGATGTGGCCCCTACCTTCCTCTTCATCTTTACCTCCTGCCACTTTCCTTAGGCACGAGGCTCCAGACACAAGGGCCTCTGATATTCTTGAGACCTGACTGCACCCTTTGCACTTGCTACTCTCTGCCTGGAACAGTCTTCCCCAGATACCCACATGGCTTTCATCCTTTCCTTCAGATCTTTGCTCAGAGGTCATCTTCTCATCCCCACCTCATCACTCACCACCCTCCTTTCCTGCTTATTGCAAAGTCATAGCATTGATCATCAGCTGTTTCTTCCCTCTACCCTGCTTTATATCAGATGATATCCACAGGAACTCTTTGTGTCTTATTAGTGTATATCCAATAACTGGGATGGCACCTGGCATATAGTGGGTAGCCAATAAATAATTGTTGAATCAATATTCTTGTTTTGGGGGCACCTGGGTGGCTCAGTGGTTGAGCATCTGCCTTTGGCTCAGGTTGGGATCAAGTCCCACATCAGGCTCCTCAAGGGGAGTCTACTTATCACTCTGCCTATGTCTCTGCCTCTCTCTCTGTATCTCTCATGAATAAATAAATAAGATATTTTTTTAAAAAAGATTCTTGTTTTGGACATGAACTGTTGTTAATCAGAGGACTGCTTCACCCTGTACTCTGTGGTTGTTTTGGGGACATTCAAATCTAGTTGTATAGGGATCCCTGGGTGGCTCAGTGGTTTAGCACCTGCCTTCAGCCCAGGGCGTGATCCTGGAGTCCCGGGATGGAGTCCCACATCAGACTCCCTGCATAGAGCCTGCTTCTCTCACTGCCTGTGTCTCTGCCTCTCTCTCACTCTCTCTCTTTCTCTCTCTCATAAATAAATAAAATCTTTTTAAAAAATCTAGTTGTATAACTTTACATTTTGTTAAATACCTCACCAAAGTGGAAGATACACCGTATCTTTGTAATTTTTTTTTCTATTCTTTCATCAGAAAGGAAATGAGATGGGTCACCTGGGTGGCTCAGTAAGATAAGCATCTTCTTTTGGCTCAGGTCATGATCCTGTAGTCCCAGGATCAAGCCCCAGGTCTGGCTCCCTGCTCAATAGGGAGTCTGCTTCTCCTTCTGCCCCTCACCACTGCTTGTGTTCCCTTTCTCTTTCTCTGTTTCTCAAATAAATAAATAAAATCTTTAAAAGAAAAAAAGAGAAAGGAAATGAGGCAGTTAGCATGTGACTTGTTCCTAATGAATCCCTGGATATGTATTTAGGACCAGAGATCTATATATTTCCCAAATGCAAACCACATCCTAAAAATTATATTTTATAGTTTTATCAGGTGTCAAGATCAAAGTCTTCCTCTAATACTTATGAAATTCACCCTCCGGCCCTTTTGAAAAGTAGAACAGGTTTCCTGCATCTCCAGTTTTCTATTTTTTTCTGCTTCTCTGTAATTTCTCAAAGACAGTGCATTCCTTTGAGCCAGTTGTTTTTCTGCGTCCCATCTCCTGGGTCTTGAGTGGAGTCCTCCCATTCTCAACATGGGCTTGGACAGAACACTTCTGGGTAGCTGTCAGAACAGCAGCATCTTCTCGGTGGAGAGTGAACAAACTCGCTTGCAGTTTGCCATGACAAGCCAGTTCTACAGAATCATTTTGACAGTTCTTCTATTTCCGACTCTTCAAAGTTTCTTGGTTTCCAGAATTTTCCTGCCTCACTGTTATCTCAGGCTCCTTGTCCATCTATTTTTAGCTCTCAGATTTCATATCCTGCTTTCTCCATTTCAATTTGATCACGTTAATCTTATTTTCTGCCTCAGTGAATTGAAATTGGACTACTTCCATTTTTTTTTCTAAACCCAAGAGCTTCATTCAGGAAGTGACGTGAGTAGGGTTTTGTTTCAGCTTTTATTAAAGGTAATATTCCAACTCTTTGTTCAAAGCCTCATATGCTGCTCCCCTTTCTCTTGACTGATTTTTCTCCTAATGCCTGTGAGAAGTAAGTGGATCCCAGCTTCTTCAAATGTGGGAAGTGCTGTACTATACTGAAACTCTGAAAATTCAGATCCCCCCATGCCCACCCCCCGCCAACTTTCTTTTAACATTCTTTGTCATAATTGCTTAAATTTGTCAATTACTTTGTTAGAAAGATTGCATATTTTGATTCATATTAAGGATAGTGAGAGCCCCTCTTTTTAATATGGCAAAAACAAATCTGTCATCTTTACTGAAGGCACACATCCCTCTGCTGCTCTTTATCTACACCTCTATTGTTGCTCTTAAGACTACTGACTATAATGGAAAGGTCTGTACCCTAGAATCAAAAGGAATACCTGGCTCTGCAACTCACTAGCTTAATGAGGTTTACAATTTATTTAAGTTCTCTGAGCCTCAGTTTCTTAATCTACATAGTATCGATAATAAAGATTTACCTCTAGGGGTGCCTCAGTGGCACAGCCGGTTAAGTGTCTGACTCTTAGTTTTGGCGCAAGTCATGATCTCAGGGTCATGGGATTGAGACCTGCATTGGGGTCCACAATCAGCACAGAGTCTGCATGAGTTTCTCTCTCCCCACCCCTCACCCCGTTCCTCCCATTTGTGCGCCCGCTCTCGCTCTCTCTCTCCAATAAATAAATAAATATTACTTGACGGGATGAGCACTCGGTGTTATACTATATGTTGGCAAATTGAACTCCAATAAAAAAATATATAAAAATAAATAAATAAATCTTTAAAAAATTTACTTAAATGAGATATTATAATGCAAAGCACTTTGAGCAGTTACTTAGAATTATTTTTTCCTGTTCTATAGTAACACTAATATAACAACCATGCAATAGGGAAAATCATGAAAACTTTTTTGAAAGGCTTGGTTACTGCACCTGGACCTGGAAGACTTGTTTTTCTGGGTGAAGAAATATTTTCCCTGTGTGAAGATTTCATAATCACCGTCAAGCTGGCCCATGAGCCCTGCCATTTAAAGTGGCTCCTCTCTTTTATCTCTGATATACCTGCACCCTGGGAATGAGGACACTAATCCAGCTCTTGAGACTCTACAGGATACCCACTGAAGTCTCTCTGAATTCTGCATTGCTATGATTCCATGCTTTTGGATGACCAGAGCGTGACATGGACATTCTTTGAATTTCATACCATGCAGAGTCATTTTTATTCCCCTGGGACCTCGACTGAGTTTAGAACAGGTAAGTGAAAGGGACGGAGGCACACAGGGAAGTCAGCCATAGAACCAGTGTTCAACATGGCATCTGAGAAGTAGAAAGTAAGCTGTTTTAAGTTTACACAAGCCAGATCACGTGAGTTAACGTGTGGAGTGGAGGGTAGTCTTATACTTTTAAAAACTGGCCATGGAAATTAAAATTTATCAGAAAAAAATGAATTTCATAAAGACAAGGGCAAAGTAGTTTAAGAAGGGAAAATGTTACCCAGGTAGAGACTTTCTGTGAATTTGAGCTTAAAATAAAAAGAAAGGAGGGATAACTGACTTTTAATGGAATTGTCTGTAAAACATATAAGTACCAACAATACCCCCATGATCCCTAAATCTAGGCTTCTTCAATCCCTGTAAAATTATAACACCTTCAGTGTATCTTTAACAGCTTTTTAGGAACATATTAACCAAATGTGCAAGTTAGGATCTGGCTATAAAATGCTAGGAGAGCTATGATTCTCTAGGATTAATGAATAACATTTGTTTATTTGATTTACTTTAAAAATCATTCTAAAAATCTGTTTATATATCTGTCCTCTCCAGGATGAACTTTATATTGGTTCAGCAGATTGTTTACTGTTTCTTCTTCTTCTTCTTCTACTACTTCTTCTTCTTCTTTTTTTTTTTTCATCTTTCCTGCTCAGTGCCCAACCCAAGTTCAAAGGCTGATGAGACAGAAAAACTCATGAAGAGGTTTTACTCTAGGGAAAGTTGTTCAGTGGATGGGATCTTGGTGCATAGGGAAAGATGTCAGGCTCTTCCTGGCTCCTTCTCAGCCTTGCTGCTCTAACTGCTGCTCAATCCACTGAGGATCTGGTCAAGACATTTTTGGAGAAGTTTAACTATGAAGCTGAAGAGCTGTCTTATCAAAGTTCACTTGCTTCTTGGAATTATAACATCAATATTACCGACGAGAATGTCCAAAAGATGGTGAGTTTTCATGGCTACATAAGGGTATTTGTTGCTTCTTAAAGATTAGATTACTATCCATACAACTGAAAAGGGAAATCAAAGAAATGCTCTGAGTTGTGAGGTTGGATGTTTGCCTTAGTATTTCTGATTTTGGAGTCCCAGACGACTAAACTTAATTGACCTTGGGGCTCATTTGGAAACTGTTACAAAATAATTTACTGGTCTCGGTCCAGATTCTTAGAAACCAGTGAACATGCTTTGTAAAATTGCCACCATAATTCTCATCATAATCAGGGTTTCAAAGCATTTCGTGGAAATGCCATAAGTTATTGAGTTAATAATTTTCCCAAGCTTACAGTGTCAACAGGAATATCTAAAGACTCTCTAAAATGATATATTAACTGGAAAATGCAATTGGAGGCTTAGTGAAAAAGCTAGCTAGTAATTAAAGTAACCAGGGGTCTGGAGGCTGGATTTGGGAATTCCTTCCTTCATTGTCACGGAGCTCTGAGGGACTTTCAAAGGTCACAGAATCCATCCAGAGCCCTACCAGAAAAACTGTGATTAAACCAGTTCTGACAAATCTCAGAATGCTCTGGGAAAGCAAGATGCTTTGACAAGTGCAAGGATTTAGGACTTTCTTCTCTCACAGATCTCAAAGCAGTATCCTTACATATTTGTGCTAGAAGCTGAGTAACATTATTTAAAAGATTTCACAACACTTGGATAGCAATACATTCCTTCAATAATGTAATTCAGGAGCTTATTTTTTCAAATGCTTAGTAGGCTGTGTGTTTAAATTACTGCTACTCACAGGACAGATCAAATCTGAGACCTACCGCCTCCTTTGAAATTCCCCCAAAAAAGGTTTTCCATTTTTCTAAAGCTCAGGGAAATCCTGGAGATTTTGACAGCCCGGTATCATCATGGGAGATCATTTGTTTCTTATCTCATATTTTGGTCTTACCTCTCTTTATCTCTTTCTTGTTGCTTTTCTCTCACTTTTTATTTGCTCTCTGTTGGAGGTGCCTGTGGTGTCCTGTTTATTTGTTTTCATTCTCAGCTGGCTGATCCCATAGGGGCGGGTGAAAGTATACCAGCTTTATGCCCCAGGGCTCTGGAGCCAGACTGCCGGGTTCAGATCCTGGCCCCACCACTTTCCAGCTGGGTGAGCTTCAGTTGGTTAATTCGCCTCTCTGCACCTTCATTATCTCACCTGTGAAAAAGAACATTGTACTCATACCTGCCTTGTAGGGTGGCTGTGAAGCCCGAATTAATACCCGAAGCCACCAGAACAGAGCTTGAAGCTTATGAGCATGGGAGAATGACACAGTATTATTGCTCTGGGTGTGGGAGGAAGGTATAACTGCAAAAGAGACATGTAGCAGTTCCGCGGAGTGCCCTTTGCTGAGAAGGCATGTTAAAGAATGAGACGTAGTGATGTTTATTGAAATCATCTCTGGATCATTAAGTGTTATTACTTTTAAATTGCAGTGGTTGATTAGAGCCAAGGCCAGAGAGGAAAGGGCATGAATCATAAAGTGTGGCCAAGCTGCAGAAAGTCTGGACCCTTTAAAGGAAAGAGAAAATATTAGGATGCAAAAGGGAAGCAGGTGCCACCAGCTACTAGCTGGGAGGGCAGTCCGGTGGTTAGGAGCCTCTGCTTTTCCTTGGCGGGTGGTGGGTACCGTACCTGGGCAGAAGAGCATGAAGTTAATTTTGGCTGACTCCTTTGGTTGGGAGCAGTTTCATGGGGTTTCAGACCTAGTTATAGGACATGGGGAATAAGGTGAGGGTTTTTCTTTGCTTTGACTATGGAGAGCCTTTAACAACAGCTTTACTGAGATATAATTTATGCACCATAAAATTCACCAACTTAAAGTATACAATTCAATGCTTTTTAGTATATTTACAGCCTTTTTAGTATATTACAGAAGGTTTATATACCACCTTCGGCACCATCTAATTTTAGAACATTTTCATCACTCCAGAAAGAAGCCACATGCCTGTTATCATTCTTCCTCCCAGCCCCTGGCCCTGAGCACCCACTAATCTACTTTCTGTCTCCAGAGGTTTGCCTGCTTTGAACATTTCATATAAATGGAAACATACAATGTGTGGTCTCTTGTGACTGGCTTCTTTAAATTTACGTGTTGTAACATGTAGCATCACTTTATTCCTTTTTGTTGCCAAAGAGTACTCTGCCGTATGATTTTTCTTTATTTTTTTATCACAAAAATTTCAAACGTGTGTAAAAGAAGAGAGATGAGTATATTGAATCTCCTCATACCCTTCATCAGCTTTACAAATCATTAACACTTTGGCCAGTCTTGTTTTATTTTTCTACACAACTCCACATTTATTGGATTATTTTGAAGGAAATCCAAAACATGATATAGTTTTGTGTGTATATTTTACCTTGGAGCACTCAAAGTATTTTTAAAACCACCTTAATAATAGTGCCATGCCAAAAACTTAATAACTCCCCAGTACTGTCAAATATCTAGTCAGCTTTCAGATGTACCCTACCGCCTCATCTTTCTTTTTTCAATTTCATCTCTTTTGTTTGAATCAAGATCTAACAATATCCTCTCCTAATCATTTTGAAGGATGTACATTAGCTGTCTTTTAATCTACGGAGTCCCTCACTTTTTTATTTTGTATTTTTTGCAATTTATTAGCTAAAGAATTAAATTTTTGGTGCTATAGAAACTCCCACTTTCTGGACTTGCTGATTTGTGCCGTCTAAAAATTGCTGACCATGCTCTTTTGTCCCCTGCATTTACTGTGAATGTATAGATCTAGGGCAGAGGGAAGAGCACTTTTTCTGTAAAGGCCAGATAGTAAATATTTCAGGCGTTGTGGGCCCTACAGCCTCTATTCAACTTTGGCGTTGTAGCACGAAAGCAGCCATAGACAATACATAGATGAGTGTGACTATGTTCCATCAGAACTTTATTTATAAAATCAGATGGTGGGCAGAGTCCTGATCTAGAGACTTGATCAGACTCAGGTTTCATCCTTTAGTTATTTAATAGGTATGGAAATTGAACTTCCACTACTAGCATGATGCAGGAATATCAAGCCAAGAAATTAACAAAAAACTAGTTCAGGTCCCTAGAGCTCTGGAAAAAAGAGTAGCTTGGGATGGAAGAGTATGCCCAAAGAAGAAGAAGAAGAAGAAGAAGAAGAAGAAGAAGAAGAAGAAGAAGAAGGAGGAGGAGGAGGAGGAGGAGGAGGAGGAGGAGGAGGAGGAGGAGGGAGGAGGAGGAGGAGGAGGAGGAGGAGGGGGGGAGGAGGAGGAGGAGGGAGGAGGAGGAGGAGGAGGAGGAGGAGGAGGAGGAGGAGAAGGGGAGGAGGAGGAGGAGAAGGGGAGGAGGAGGAGAGGAGGAGGAGTATGCCCTAGGAGGTCAAAATTCAAGGCAACATCATGTAATTGGGGGGGGGGGGGAATTTAAAGTATAACACTTAGAGTATGGTAGTGATAAAATAAGACAGATATCTTCAAAGTACCTATATGCAGTATAATTTTAAAAATGTTCTATGACTGGGCCCTTTTGGGGATTGTGAGTTGTTTCAAGAGGAGATTGAGAATAAAATTATTCCTATAATTTGGTATTAAAGTTTTACCAGAAATTTTGCTTGACAGTACAACATCCTGAATTGGGGGAAGAAGGATAGGGACTTAGAGGTGAGTGGTGGGTTGCATAGATGAGTCTGTGCCATAGATCAAACTCTTCTTTCCATAGCTCACTACTTCCCACTCATGTGTGCTGCAGAGAAGAACAGAATGTGTTGAATACCATCTATAATCGATGTTTGGAGCATTAGCTTTGGAGGCAAACATATCTGGGTTAGCACTCTGGTTCTTTCAATTACTCACTGTGTGACCTATGGAAAGCTACTTACCTGCTCTGTGCCTCAGTTCCCTCATTTGTGAAGTGGAGACAATCACAACTACCTCACAAGATTGTTTGTGAAGATTAATTGAAAAAGTAGTTCCTGAGGGGTTGGTTGTATGTGCTCAATAAAAAGAGAAATCATTTTCCATTTAAAAAAAAAAAGAGAAATCATTTTCCATTTTTACTGCCACTATTTTCGTCTCTTGCCTGATCCATTGTCATTTCCACATGCCATTTGCATCATGTTATGTGCATGCTTGGAGCCCCTAAGTGATTCCCTAGTATTCAAAGAATAAAAGTGAAATTTCTTAGCCTGGAAAATACAATTGTTCCTGAAGTCCTGCCTTTGGGATTGGTACTAGTTATCTATTGTGTTAAAAATTATCACAAGT